>NC_068928.1:5000000-7500000 GCF_023091745.1 Budorcas taxicolor
TCCAGCTCCAATACGCGCTTCCTCTCATCACTTCCTCTCCCTTCTGTCTCCCTCTCCCAGACCAGCATAATTTTTTCTATACTGAGGAAAAGAATTTATATTTGTAACGCTTTTTCTTCATAATCTGAACATGACTCTTAGAAACTAAACTTAAGAAATTCAGAAGTCATGAAGAGGCACATATTTTCCCCTTGCTCTCTGCTAATACATCCCTACCATGACAAAAAAGAAAGCACAGAAAAACCTGTGTGTCAATGAGGATGGTCAGCTGGCATTATGGCAGAAGAGCCTCAGTCTGCAGGCAATAACCAACAGCACTTTTCTATTCATATCTTAGTCAACACTTGAAGATTGGCTAATTAGCATAGAAAGCAGTGGAAATGGTTTTCATTACTGAAATGTGTAGCATGTTAAATAACACAATGAATGCTAGACATGGAACTCTCTTTGGGAAAATATAAAGTACTTAAGATATGTGGATAGGCTAAAATGTTTTAGAGATATGCCTCGTCCTTGCAAGACATGGGTATAAATATCTGAACAGCTTTCCACCTTTTTCCCTTTGGGACAATCTTGTTACCTGAGATTCTATTCTGGAAGCAGCATGCAGAGTCTTCAGATATACCTGCTAGTTTTTAGTGCTCTCTTGGGCCTAAATTATCTTCAGGGGGTAAATCAAGGTGGGGATACCCTCCCATGTGTTTTTAAAGAGACCTGTAATACCTAAGCCCATGTTGCATGCTTCTCCTCACGCTTTTTCCAACTCCCAACCTATGGAGTCCCTGTCTGCTCTCCTGGCCTGATTTTTGGTTCTTATTCATCTTACATTCTTATATTCTTTTGTAAAAAAAAATGTTCCAGTTTTTCTCAGCTTTCTTTTTCATTTGAAGCGATGAATGCCACGGATCTAGCAGTTCAAATAAGGAACTGGAAATACAAAACAAAAAAATCCAAAAACCTTTTTGATAGCCATTCCAAAAATATCTGAGGCCCTGACTGTAAACCTTGCTGATTGCGCTTTTGCATGATGAGAATTTTATTCATTCAGTAAGGTGTGACGTTCTGCAGAAACCCTCAGTTTGGAGACAGTAAATTTCTTCTCTTGACTCTTTTATTTCAGGGGCTGTGATAGTATTTACTTAAGTATTTTTCCCCATAATTTTGCAGGTCCTTCTTTTTCATCCAGGAAATGACCAGCACATCATTTCTGTCTCTAAATGGAAAGAGTTAACCTTGCTATACTTTCTGGATTTACTGTTGGAGGCCCCAGCGTCTGTCCCCTCTGTTTCCAAATTTGCAAATGAGACAGAGCTGAGCATTATCTCACAACTCATGCAAATTAGATGCCAGGAAGGCTATTGAAAAGGAAAGATGGTATCATCTGTCTTGCAAGGACATTGCTCAGATTGATAGCCCCACATTTAACCTCCTCTTTTCCTTCCCATGAATTAATAGCTCAGCTCACCCTCCCTAAGAAGTCATCTGCTTTATTGAAATTAAATTCCAGCTACATTGGGAGAGCCACTAGATAAAATATGTCACTTATTTCCTTTGTTCTCCTAGACTGGAAAGGTCCACAGACTGAGGGAGAGATTGTGCTAAAGAATGTTTAAGGAAGACTTTTGATGTGAGTGGTGAAAGGGGTGGGGGCTAAAAGGGTAGTGAATGCTCTTCCCTGATTTTTAGGTACTTACGCATCTATGGCCAGGTAGTAAGGCATTGGTCTCATAAACTGAAGGTCATGGGTTCAAACCCTGTCAGTGCCTGGTTCTTGAGGCTAGGTTTAGTAGTGGGGGCTTTGCTCTTCCCATGTATACTGCCCATTTCCTCTGCAATGTGGCATTTTTTTTTTCAGGGCTTCCCAGATGGTATTAATGGTAAATAACCCATCTGCAAATGCAAGAGAAGAGACGTGGGTTCAATCCCTAGATCGAGAAGATCCCCTCGAGGAGGGCACAGCAACCCACTCCAGTACTCTTCCCTGGAGAATCCCATGGACCGAGGAGCCTGGCGGGCTACAGTCCATAGGGTTGCAAAGAGTCAGACACGACTGGACCAGCTTAGCACAGCACACATCTATGGGCTTTTAGCCAATGACATCCCTGCGGTCTCTGCCATCTTTCCTGCATTTCCCCTGATGTCCAAGAAATGATGCAGCTAGAAGTTATTCATCAACATACATCCTAATATATTATGACTGCACAGACTTAAGATTAATTCAACCTATTCCATGAAAATAAGAGTACCCAAGCAATAGCTGGCATTATTCGATATATTCAAATGAACCTATAATTAGTATCAAACCACCAATTAAGAGGCACACATGTGTCCAAGACCAGAATATAATTAGGAAACATGTCTAGGTAACTAGTTATTCATTGAGCAAATATTTATTGAACAACTACTATGTTCTAGGGACTATTCTAGGTGCATGGGATACACTGGCAAACCAGACACGCTCATGGTCCTCAGAAGTTTATAATCATATGGGGAAACAAGAAACAACATACCATAAAAATCAAAGAAATAAATTCATTGATTTCAGGTTGAAGTAAATGTCTTGATGGAAACAAACAGGGCGAGGCGATAGGGAGCCGTGAGGTGGACTCACTTAGGGTAGGTGGTCAGGGAAGGCCTCTCTGAAGAGATGATATATGAGATGAGCCATGAATGATGGGAGTGAGTGAGTGAATGAAGTCGCTCAGTCGTGTCTGACTCTCTGCGACCCCATGGACCACCAGGCTCCTCTGTCCATGGGATTCTCCAGGCAAGAATACTGGAGTGGGTAACCATTTCCTTCTCCAGGGGATCTTCCTGACCCAGGGATCGAACCCGGGTCTCCCACATTGGAGGCAGACGCTTTAACCTCTGAGCCACCAGGGAAGCCCTGAATGATGGGAAGGAAGCAGATATAAACAAACGAAGGTTCAAAACTCTAAGGTCATACAGGCTTGAGATAGTCCAAGAATTTAGAGGCCAGTGTGGCTGGAGTCTCCTGACTGAGTCAAAGGGACAGGAGGAACAGAAACCTGGTGGGCCTGGAGGGGAGACTCAAGAGTTTTCAGCTGGAGTTGGCATTATCTAAGTTTTAATAGCGCCACTCTGGGAATTCCTGGTGGTCCAGTGGTTAGGACTCAGTGCTTTCACTGCCATGGCCCAGGTTCAATCCCTGGTTGGGAACTAAGATCGCACACGTCACAAGCCACGGTCAAAAAAAAAATACCACTCTGACATTTTTATATCAAACTGGGTGAAAACTTGGGTAATAATACACAAATGAGGCAAAGATACTGTTAGGTGGCAATAGTGTAACTGAGGTGACTGACTAATGGCAGGGAAATAGGCTAGGATGTGCAAGAAAAATAAGTCACATTGGTTTTTGAATCAGAAATATCATAATTCTTTATTCTAAAACTGATGGATGCTGGAAAAAAAACAAACAAACAGAGATTGAACTAGTTTCCCTCCACTCAGAAACTTCTGGAGATAACATATGTTTGGAAGAAGAAAGGAAGCAAAAAGTGGAGGGAAATTACATCAATGTCATTTGCAACATAGAAAAAGAAGAGCAATAGTTTAGGAATCAACACATTTTCTTTGATTCATGATTCCACCTACTCTTCTCAAGAAGAGATCAAAGGTTACAATGCAAATGCTTAAAGGCAAACTCAGATAAAAAGAATTTGACAATAAAACTTGATTTATGAGCGATGAAAGAAAATCTTAAAAGAGGAAATCTACCATTTGGGACAAGAAGAAAAACAGATAAATCTAGTCTTATTGGGACCCACTTTCAACTCGAATAATTGGATACTCAAAACTTCCGTTTAGTTCTGCTTTCTTATCAGATCAAAGTAAAGTCTTTCATGAACAGCACCTCAACTGTATAAACAAAATTGCCCCAGCATTTTCTTTCAGTGAAGGATTCTTTGTTTTACACATTCCTTTTTCAATCAAGTTGGGCAAAGAGAACATAAAATTTTTACTGCAGCTTGAATTCCACAAGTGTGAACAGTGATGATGTGAAGGGGATAGATTCAGAACACATACAAGTGATGAGAAGGTAGTAATGAGATTTTGCTACTGGATTAGATATAAGGGGTAAAGAAATGGGAAGAATCAAGGTAAATGCCTCAACTTTGGGCTTGAGCAGTAATGTAGATCTTTATGAAAGTAAGAGCCTTAGAAATGTACCGCTAAATTCCTTAGAAACTAAGGAATCTTAGCAGTTGAACTTTACTGGTTTAATAAAGGCTCCAAGCTTCTTGAGAGCAGGGAACAGAATCTGCATACTTGTGAATGTCTAGCAACTAAAGTACTGAGAGTAGCTGAAGATGCGTAGATTGCTACAGAGTCATGCTTGAAGAGAAAATGTTATTAAGGAGGGTGTGGGGCCAGCAAATTAAGGAGCATTCAGAGACTACCTAACATGGCTGGAAAGCCAATTCTTGTTAAGATCTAATAATTATTATCATAATCACTAGCATTTGAATGATTCACTTCAGTTCAGTTCAGTCGCTCAGTCGTGTCCAACTGTTTGCGACCCCATGAATCGCAGCACGCCAGGCCTCCCTGTCCATCACCAACTCCCGGAGTTCACCCAGACTCACGCCCATCGAGTCAGTGACGCCATCCAGCCATCTCATCCTCTGTCGTCCCCTTCTCCTCCTGCCCCCAATCCCTCCCAGCATCAGAGTCTTTCCCAATGAGTCAACTCTTCACATGAGGTGGCCAAAGTACTGGAGTTTCAGCTTTAGCATCATTCCTTCCAAAGAAATCCCAGAGCTGATCTCCTTCAGAATGGACTGGTTGGATCTCCGTGCAGTCCAAGGGACTCTCAAGAGTCTTCTCCAATACCACACTTCAAAAGCATCAATTATTCGGCGCTCAGTCTTCTTCACAGTCCAACTCTCATATCCATACATGACTACTGGAAAAACCATAGCCTTGACTAGACAGACCTTAGTCGGCAAAGTAATGTCTCTGCTTTTGAATATGCTATCTAGGTTGGTCATGATTACCTTGTATTAATTTGAGGGCACCTTATATGTACTGTTTCAACTAAATTTCACAAAACCCTCTAGGGGTAGATCTTGTTAGTGTACTCATTTTACAGACGATGAAACAGAGACAAAGTGTGCTCAAACTTGTCCAGAATCACAGGGTTAGAACTGGCAGAGCGAAAATTAGAACCCCATAGTGACCTCAAACCTTAATGCAAAAAGATGGTGAATGGTATTCCTGACAGGCTTGATGTTTCACTACAAGTGAGGCAAGAAATTCTGTGGAAACATGCCTTTCATAAAAGAAAACAGAATTTCAAGGAGGGTACATTATTCCATTTGAAGTTCAAGGCCTGGAGAGCTCTGTGCAGAGCAATAGTTATGCTCTGATTGCTGTATTGTCCCCAGAGTGACCCAGAGCATAGGATGGTGAGTCCTGGCCTCTACAGCTACATTTGCTGCAGAATTATCCACTTACGGAAACAATGTCTGCCCTCTCCCTTGGGTTAGTAACTCAGTGGCTTGAAACTGCAACTTGAGAGGATGTTTGTATGGTTTCCTCTCTGTTTTATGTTTCTGCTAAGAAACAGGACTGATAAATTGTATGTGTATGTGTGTGATTTATTTTAAGGAATTGGTTCATGCAGTTATGAAAGAGGTCCAAAATCCACAGGTTGGATTGGCAAGCTGGAGTCTCAGGAAGAACTGATATTCAAGTCTAAAGGCCACCTACTGGCAGAATTTCTAATCACTTGGGGGAGCTCAGTTTTCTCTTCTATTCATGCCTTTAATTGATTAGATGAGGTCTATATACATTATAGAGGGCAATGTACTTTACTCAAAGTCCGCCAATTTAAATATTAATCTCATCTGAATACACCCTCACAGAAGCATGACCTAGGCACCATGGCCCAGTCAAGTTGACACATAAAACCTACTACTAAACTCACTTAGCAAAAGAGGGAACTATCAGAGGCCTCTAAATATCTTCATGTTCCTCTTTCCCAGGGAAGGCCCCAGTCTTTGGGGGAATGCAGCAGATTACATAACTAATGGTTAATTACAGAGTTTTGGTATCAAACCTGATTATGAGTCCTGGCTCTGCTATTTATTAGCCATGTGACTACAGGGAGGTCACATTCACTTTCTACCCAAAGGTCTCTGATTTGTAAAATAGAGATGACAGTGATTAACTCCCAGAGCTGCAGTGAAATGACAGAAACAGCACACTGACACTCTGTGCGACAGGTCTCCACAACCAGCGGCGGGAGGAGCCGTCTAACTGCCCAGAGAAGGGTGGGGGCAACTATTTTCACAATTTGGAAGAGAAACGTAGAAGAACCTAGATTATACAGCCATAAAAAGGAACAAACTGGTGTCGTTTACAGAGACGTGGGTGGACCTCCAGACTGTCATACAGAGTGAAGTAAATCAGAAAGAGAGGAGCAACATCGCACATTAACACACACATGTGGAATCTAGAAAAATGATCTGCTGCTGCTGCTGCTAAGTCGCTTCAGTCGTGTCCGACTCTGTGCGACCCCATAGACAGCAGCCCCCCAGGCTCCCCCGTCCCTGGGATTCTCCAGACAAGAACACAGGAGTGGGTTGCCATTTCCTTCTCCAAGAAAAATGGTATAGGTGATCTTATTTGCAAAGCAGAAATTGAAACACAGACATAGAGAATAAATGTACAGATACCAAGGGGGAAAGGTGGGGATGGGGCTGAATTGGGAGACTGGCACTGACCCGTATATGCTACCATGTATAAACTAGTTATCTAAGCTGATGAGGACCTACCACAGCACAGGAAGGTGCTCTGTGCTCTCTGGTGACATAAACGGGAAGGATCTCCTGAGAAGAGAGGGTGTATGTGTATGCGTGGCCGATTCACTTCCCTGTACTGCAGAAACTGCCACCACCGAGCAAGTCAACTGTACCTCAACAAAAATTAATTACATTTCTTGCAAAAAGAAACTGAGGTTATAAAACCTTCCTTAATTCAATTTCCCAAAGCTATACTGATGCTAGGATCTTTTCCTATCTATCCAAACCCATAATGGCATCCCTTTCTTTGCACTACTTTGCTCATCGCGGTAGTTTAACTCAGGTTAACACTTACCTCTGTTTTTTAAATCAGAGTATTCTGAGGCAGCACAGAATGTTGTAGGTGTTACCCGCATAAAAAAGGCTCCTGGTCACACACAATTTGATATTTACACAGGCTTCTTTATCAGAAGATTTCTCAGAGACTTTAGGGTGCATAAGTACATTGAAATCGCTGAAGGAGGATATAATCTGCAACATTTTATATTTAATTGACCTCAGAGGCCTTTCTGATGTAGCTCTCCCACAGCTAGTGTTCTGCAGCACACTCTTTGGCAAACAATGTCTAATTGCTTTCAAGTGTGCCAGCCTTCTCTTCCAGGTTAAATCATAAAGTCCCAAGAGTAGAGAAATAACGGACCCTGTTATAGCCCTAATAGCACCAGTACTGTGCAGAAAATAGAGCATTTCAGTAAATATGTGTCACTTGATAAAATCATTTTAATTATTTAATCAGCATATACTTTCTGTTTTCAGAGTGCCTTCTGTATGTTGGGGAAAAGGAAGTGGCACCCCACTCCAGTATTCTTGCCTGGAAAATTCCATGGACAAGGGAGCCTGGTGGGCTACAGTCCGTGGGATTGCAAAGACTCGGACACAACTGGGCACATAGCATGCACACTGTATGCTGGATATTATTCTAGGCACTAAGAAGACTAAATTTGGTAATGCAACCCCTGCCTTTGAGAAGCACTCAGTGTAAGACTTCCCTGGTGGTCCAGGGGTTAAGAATTCATCTGCCAATGCAGGGGACACGGGTTCACTCCCTCGTTCGAGAAGATTCCACATGCTGCAGAGCAACTAAGCCTGTACAATACAGCTACTGAGCCCACAGACTCTAGAGCTGTGAGCCACGGCTACTGAGCCCACGCGCTCTAGACCTGTGAGCCACAGCTACTGAGCACACGCGCTCTAGACCTGTGAGCCACGGCTACTGAGCACACGCACTCTAGAGCTGTGAGCCATGGCTACTGAGCCCACGCACTCTAGACCTGTGAGCCACAGCTACTGAGCCCATGCACTCTAGACCTATGAGCCACAGCTACTGAGCCCACACGCTCTAGACCTGTGAGCCACAGCTACTGAGCACACGCGCTCTAGACCTGTGAGCCACGGCTACTGAGCACACGCACTCTAGAGCTGTGAGCCATGGCTACTGAGCCCACGCACTCTAGAGCTGTGAGCCACAGCTACTGAGCCCACGCACTCTAGACCTATGAGCCACAGCTACTGAGCCCACACGCTCTAGACCTGTGAGCCACAGCTACTGAGCACACGCACTCTAGACCTGTGAGCCACAGCTACTGAGCCCACATGCTCTAGACCTGTGAGCCACAGCTACTGAGCCCACATGCTCTAGAGCTGTGAGCCACAGCTACTGAGCACACACACCCTAGAGCTGTGAGCCACAGCTACTGAGCCCACGCGCTCTAGACCTGTGAGCCACAGCTACTGAGCCCATGCGCTCTAGACCTGTGAGCCACAGCCACTGAGCCCACACGCTCTAGAGCTGTGAGCCACAGCTACTGAGCACACGCGCTCTAGAGCCTGTGCTCTGCAACAAGGAAAGCCACTGTGATGAGAAGCCTGTGCCCTGCAACTAGAGAAAGCCCCAGTGTAGCAAGGATGACCCAGCCATACATACATAAATTTTTTTTAAAGAAACATACTGTCCAGTCCTTCTTAGAAAAAAAGAAAGGCAAGCATGTAAATACTTGCTAATTACTATGTCGTGTTTACAAAATGTTGGGGTGATGGGAAAAAGGATATAATAGCCTCAAGCAAGGAGGCAGAGTATGGACAGGGAGGGTTGGAAAGCCTTCACTGAGAAGGTGACGTGTGATCCTGAGATCATATTAAAACCTTTTAACTGTTCTTGAAGTAACAGGAGCAACAGATGGATTTTGGGGGTTCTTTGAAAATGTTGAGGAAGTTATCAGGAATAAGAGAAAGACAGAAACCACGAACCACATACTCCCAACTTGAGAACACAGGTGATAATGGGGTAGCATGGTGTCTATATTTCTTCCTAACTGAGACAACCCCTATGGTCTTAGTTCGATGATACTATATCAGGACAATTGTCATTTCACTATTCCAGGTAGCCCCATTTGGAACAACATTGTCCCTCCAGTGTGAGGAATTACTGATGAATATTTGACTATTTCAAAACAGAATAAGTGAAAATTCTGGGAAACTGAATGATGGCATTATTATAAACAGGTCTCATTTGGAAACCCCATGATATCTGAAAAGAATTACGTCAACATCATCCTTGAAGACATTTCTGGTTTATTGTTTTTAATATGAGAGCATATAAGGAAGATACTTTGGTTGAAGCATGTTCTGTAATATAAGAAAAGGATTACAATTCCAGCTTGTAGTAATACCAGCAATTAATGAAACTGCTCTTTGGGGAGAACTCAACATATACTTTTAAACACATTAAAATTTTTACACGATCCTCTAAGGATTCTTTAGAATAAGCAGCTCACTTGAAATCATAACTTGAGATAAGCCTCTAGGCTTTCAAATGACGCCACTATCTTCTTGCCTTTCTCCCTCAAGCCCCAAGTATTAGTCCTCCCAACACTGCACGACTTTATTACCACACGTGCTGTGGGTGGCCGACGTCCACTGGACTTGTTTCCAGAGTAAGATGATTTCACAGAGAATCTTCAATTCCATGCATAAGAGAATAGGAAGTTGAAACAGTCATCATATGCCAGATTCCAAGAGGCCATAGCCCTTTTGCCATATTTGGTGATGCTGTGACAGCATCCGTCTTTCACAGGTGCAGCGCAGGGAGAAGGAGGACCCGCTCCCAAAAACGGGAGAAGGAGATGAAGCAGCTCTTAACCCAGGAAATCCTCCTAAATGAAATAACTGAACCAAACAAGAAAACAGTAAAGCTCAGAGTGACCTGATTGTTCCCACAGAAGGCAGCTGAATAAAGGACAAAGCCGCTGGCCAATTCCCAGGGCTCTGGCTTGAGAACAGAAGCCAAGATGTCTGCAGGCAAACAGAGGTCAGGCTGCTGCTCACCTGAGAGAATCTGGGAGCGGGGCCGGGGTGAGGGGAGGTGTGTGCTACCATTAAAAATCAGCTCTTGATCCTCGACCTCAGAGGTGCTGGTGGGACACAGGGATTTGGGGTCTTCTCAGCTCTGCAATAAAAGCACTCCTTTCCATCAAGCCAAGGTCATCAGGTTCAGAGGTTCTAGAACTCCCTAACCATTTCAAGTGGTAAGTAATTCAACATGCCTGTGGTTTTAGGGCAAACTACTCAAGACTTACCTAACTGTAAGCTGAGCACTGTTGATAATGGCAGCTGGAATCTCAGGAGATAACTTGAAGAACCCACGCCCGCAGCTCAGCAGGGATAGAGAATGCCCCAGGCGATACTGAAACATCCTTCATCCCCAAAGTGGGAATGCTACTTGTAAGCCCAAGATTCACAGGTGGAACTAAACAGAGGAAGTGCCATCTGCCCAAGGCCAAGGGAGCCCTGCCTGGGGAGGGATTCGTGGATGCTAGGTCGCTTCAGTCATGGACTGTAGCCCACCAGGCTCCTCTGTCCATGGGATTTTCCAGGCAAGGGTACTGGAGTGGGTTACCATGTCCTCCTCCAGGGGATCTTACTGACCCAGTGATCAAACCCACGTCTCTAATAACTGCTGCATCGGCAGGCAGGTTCTTTACCACTAGCAGCCCCTGGGAAGCCCCCAGGGAGGGCTGCTCCTGTGCAAAAGCTCATGCCTCATTTCCTTGACATAGGGCTGAAAAAGCTTCTGTCTGTGCTTCAGACAGTTGAATGGCTTTTTCTTTTCTGCTGAAGGTTTTAATGCTTCTACTATCCTAGTTTACTCTGTCTAGGAAAAGTCACATGTGCCCTAACACAGGGTCCTCCTTGTGCAATGCCGTTCTCTCGCCAAGCAGACACGGGGTAAAGCACATTATGGAAAGCTGTGTTGCTGCAGGACGGCCTCCTGGCTTTCTGCTCTACGTTCTCTAGACCATAGAGCCCCCCGGGGAACAGGGAATGGAGATGCAGTTGTGGTCCCCAACCACAGGACCCAGTGAGCCTCAGATGCACCACAGTTTCTCTTTCCATGTAACTGACAGCCAGGCAATGCCGGAGCTTGTAGGGAGTAAGCCCAAAGGTGGCTGAGGGCAGATGGAGTCATAACCTCGTGAGGGAGCTTACAACATGAGGATGTCTTATGGGAGACAAGCACAGACTATGTACAATGGGTGCTTCCAGACCTTCACCTTTACTTAGACTGGGCGGTGGCACAGTGGACAGTAAGGTGAAGAGAAATGAGAACACAGCTCATGGAAGCCGAAGAAAAGGGGGTATGAGAAGACAGCGGCCACCTGTGTGCAATGCGGTTGAAAGGTAAGTTATAGGAAATCCCTGGATCTGGCAACATGAAAAATATCGTTTTCCTTGACAAGGGCAGTCACAGGGGACAGACAAAGATAGGAGCTGGAGGAGAGTGAACTGGGAGGAGAATGTGTTGTGAGGAAAGGCAGAGACTTTAGAGCAGGGGTCTGCAGAAGGCCAGAGGGTCGATCTTTCAGACTCTCAGTAATATGTGAACCGTGAACTTCCAGATGTTCAAGCTGGTTTTGGAAAAGGCAGAGGAACCAGAGACCAAATTGCCAACATCCGCTGGATCATCGAAAAAGCAAGAGAGTTCCAGAAAAACATCTATTTCTGCTTTATTGACTATGCCAAAGCCTTTGACTGTGTGGATCACAATAAACTGTGGAAAATTCTGAAAGAGATGGGACTATCAGACCACCTGACCTGCCTCTTGAGAAACCTATAAGCAGGTCAGGAAACAACATTTAGAACTGGATGTGGAACACCAGACTGGTTCCAAATAGGAAAAGGAGTACGTCAAGGCTGCATATGGTCACCCTGCTTATTTAACTTATATGCAGAGTACATCATGAGAAACGCTGGGCTGGAAGAAGCACAAGCTGGAATCAAGATTGCTGGGAGAAATATCAATAACCTCAGATATGCAGATGACACCACCCTTATGGCAGAAAGTGAAGAGGAACTAAAAAGCCTCTTGATGAAAGTGAAAGTGGAGAGTGAAAAAGTTGGCTTAAAGCTCAACATTTAGAAAACGAAGATCATGGCATCTGGTCCCATCACTTCATGGCAAATAGACGGGGAAACAGTGGCAACAGCATCAGACTTTATTTTGGGGGGCTCCAAAATCATGGTGATTGCAGCCATGAAATTAAAAGATGCTTACTCCTTGGAAGGAAAGTTATGACCAACGTAGATAGTATATTCAAAAGCAGAGACATTACTTTGCCAACAAAGGTCCGTCTAGTCAAGGCTATGATTTTTCCAGTAGTCATGTATGGATGTGAGAGTTGGACTGTGAAGAAAGCTGAGTGCCGGAGAATTGATGCTTTTGAACTGTGGTGTTGGAGAAGACTGTTGAGAGTCCCTTGGACTGCAAGAAGATCCAACCAGTCCATTCTAAAGGAGATCAGTCCTGGGTGTTCTTTGGAAGGAATGATGCTAAAGCTGAAACTCCAATACTTTGGCCACCTCATGTGAAGAGTTGACTCATTGGAAAGATTCTGATGCTGGGAGGGATTGGGGGCAGGAGGAGAAGGGGACGACAGAGGATGAGATGGCTGGATGGCCTCACCAAGTTGATGGACATGAGTTTGAGTGAACTCTGGGAGTTGGTGATGGACAGGGAGGCCTGGCATGCTACAGTTCATGGAGTTGCAAAGAGTCGGACACGACTGAGCAACTGAACTGAACTGAACTGAACTGATGGATCTTACAGTCTGACACAGCTACTCGACTCTGCCATTGGAGGGTGACAGTAGCCACAGATACGAGCAAGTGTGCGATGCTGTATTCAAATAAAACTTTGCTCATAGATGATGAATATTGAATTTCATATAATCTTCATGTCACAAAATATTTCTCTTGTGATTTTTTTCCCAACCATTTACAAACAAAAAATCCTTAGCTCTTGAGCTGTACAACAATGGCTGTCAGAGCAGATTTAGACTGGAGACCCATAGTATGCCAATTCCTATGATAAACTAATGTTGGGAGGAGATTTTCTATGAATGGTGTTGAGTAGCTGACAGGGAATCTATAGATCAGAAGGGAATGCAAGAGTAATACTGAAGAACAAATATGACTCCATGTTAGTTTCTTTTACCCTACCTTTGGATTCTATTGCTTTGGCTACAAGTTAATCACTAAAAGAATGCTGCCTATAGCTTGAACTGTAGAGGATAGCCCATGCTCAAGGCTCTGACCTTTAAGGGTGAATACTTTTCCATTCATATGGAGATAAAAGAACATTTGTCTTGTTGGAGGTTTACAGGAACATTGTTTCCTGACCTGTGTGGACGCTGTAAGGACAAAGGACTCCAACACCAAAAAGTTTATACCTACCAACCGTACCCTCTTCCCACTTTAGTATTAAAAAAACCTGAATCTGACACTAGTCCACCATCTTCTCAGGCTGCTGGCTTTCCAAATACTCTGTTCCTTGCCCCAACAACTTATCTCTCCATTCATCGGCCTGTTGTGTGGCAAGTAGTATTAGACTGGACTCAGTGACACAGGCTTCATGCGGGAGGTGTTTTTCTCGTATATTCTAATCTATCTTCAGCTTCTATCATAGGGCTTAGCATATAACAAGTGCATAATAAATATGTGCTATATAAATGAATTAATTTCAACCTAGGTCTGACTACTAAGTCCATCTACTTTCTACACTATCCCACTGCCACACAGGCACGTGAATATCTTGAATTAGAACCTTCTAAATTCTCACCAGATAATAAAACAACAACCTGTGTATGTTGTGTGCTATGACCGCTTCACTCCTGTCTGTCACACCTGTCTGCCAAACAGGCTGCTTACCTACTCGGCCTTTCTTAAAAACCCTGACATAGACATCTGCTTACGTGCTCACACTTTAATCCTGAAAATTTATTTGAGACTACATATACTGTTTTGGGAAAACAGCCCTGCTTGAGTCAGGAAATTCCCCACCTAAATCTGATGTCAATTTTCTTTTGGTGAAGAATTCCTTTTCTGAAAAGAGGTATCTAGCTAAATGCGAAGGCTCAGTGAAAAAGAGATTAGAGAGATGAAGATGGATAGTAGGCAGACACACACAGGTACACACAAGCACATGTACACATATATACAGATACACACTGACATACATACACATATATTTTCTTTGCTCTGTTATTTTCCTCCTCCTCTTTGGAGACCTGCTATCCTGTTTTTCTCACAAACAGCCTCTGAGCTGCTCTTCCTGATAAGCCTGTGAATGGGTAAGCGCTTTCAGACTTCTCCAGGATCTCTGGCAGCTGTGCTGGCTGAGGGAACAGATAACTCTGGGTTTGAGGAATGACAGAATGTTCCTTGATCCACTAGCTGACTTGCTAAGCTCTCTGTTACACACAGATCCAGGGTTTGTTTTTTCAAAGATCACTTGGGAAGACAGAGCCAAGGAGAGGTACTGTCAGCATAGAATTTCCACTACAAAAATGACTCAAGGAGCTTACGCTCACATTGCTTTTTTCCTCCTCTGAAGTCACATCACTTACAGTGTAAGCTACTTGGAAGGTAATCACACACTGGGCTGGGATATTAAAGCCTCCACCCACATTTTTAGTCTTATCACTCATTGCACACTCCTTTTGATTCCTCAGAGCTCATATTTGAGTTATACTGAATTTTCTGCCATTTTTCAGCAATCCATTTTCCTCCACATCTTTTATGCCCTCATTTTGAAGCCTGCAACATACCTCTCTCCCACTTCTCCCTGGCCCTTATCTCTTTCACTCCAAGTCCCACCCATCCTTCAAGCCTTTACTAAAACTCTCTTTCTTCCAGGAAGTTTTCTCATGTGCCCATGCTGGCATTCACATTTCTAGGTCCTGCCATGCACTTCAGTTGATTTCCTCTTCTGTTGCACCATATGTCTCATACAGTAGATTTCAACAAACAGAGCATGTGCTCTAGGTAGACAGGTCAGTTCAGTTCAGTTGCTCAGTCTTGTCCAACTCTTTGCAACCCCGTGGACTGCAGCACGCCAGGCCTCCCTGTCTATCACCAACTCCCGACTTACTCAAACTCATGTCCATAGAGTCAGTGATGCCATTCAACCATCTCATTCTCTGTCGTCCCTTTCTCCTGCCTTCAATCTTCCCCCACATCAGGGTCTTTTCCAATGAGTCATTTATTCACATCAGGTGGCCAAAGTATTAGAACTGCGGCATCATCATCAGTCCTTCCAATGAATATTGAGGACTGATTTCCTTTAGGATTGACTAGTTTGTTCTCCTTGCAGTCCAAGGGACTCTCAAGAGTCTTCTCCAACACCACAGTCCAAAAGCATCAATTCTTCAGTGCTCAGCTTTCTTTATGGTTCAATTCTCACATCCATACATGACTACTGGAAAAACCATAGCTTCAACTATACCAGACTGACTGATCACTTGGATCACATCCTTGTCTAACTCAAGGAAACTATGAGCCATGCCATGTAGGGCCACCCAAAATGAACAGGTCATGGTGGAGAGTTCTGATAAAACGTGGTCCACTGGAAAAGGGAATGGCAAACCACTTCAGCATTCTTGCCTTGAGAACCCCATGAACAGTATGAAAAGGTAGACAGACATAGTTCAAATCTTACCTCTGACAATTACTCCCAAGGGGATCTTAAGCAAAGTCAGTTAACCTCTCTGAGATTCTGTTTTCTCACTGATAAAATCCCTTAATGTTTCCAAGTTTGCTTGAGTAGCAAATGAGCTCCTGGTATGTGTGATAACACAGGACAAGTTTATTCTTTCATCACATCCATTCTGTAAAGAATGACTTTATCTACACAGCTTCTGTACTTGCTGCTGCTGCTGCTAAGTCGCTTCAGTCATGTCCGACTCTGTGTGACCCCATAGACGGCAGCCCACTAGGCTCCCCCGTCCCTGGGATTCTCCAGGCAAGAACGCTGGAGTGGGCTGCCATTTCCTTCTCCAATGCATGAAAGTGAAAAGTGAAAGGGAAGTTGCTCAGTCGTGTCCAACTTCTAGAGACCCCATGGACTGCAGCTTACCAGGCTCCTCCATCCATGGGATTTTCCAGGCAAGAACACTGGAGTGGGTTGCCATTGCCTTCTCCGTAGTTGCTCCTACTCAAATATTTTTCGTAAGGGATCTGGCCTGTTTTCTTGAGAGGAAGTGTTTAAACCCAAACACCTATAACTAACCTTTCAAGTTCAACAAAAATAGAATCAAAGCGTTATAGAGTAGAGGCATCTGGTACCATCGTCTATCTTCAAATAAATCAATGTCCATCACCTGGTAGCCATGGGTGTCTGCTCATGGACCCAACCTGAAAGAATCATTGGCCATTGTCTATTGCTGTGTTCCAGGCCCTAAAAACTGCTTCACAAAAGGTATTTTTCTCTACATCATATCCCTTTAATGTGCTGACTATACCCATAATCATGGCAATACTTCCCTGGTTTGTAAACAAAGAGGAATTGTTGAAAGAAATAATTTAAAAGGCATTTTACCTTACATGACTGTCCTTTTACATTAGCATATTATCAAATCTTTGAGATTTCTGATCTCATCTTAATTCCCTTTTACCTTTACACATCTCTGTTCAAAAGGAGGATGATATTGAATCAAGTGTAGCTTCTCGGATTTTACAAAATGGAAAAATTAGAGTCATCATAGTGAGGACAATCAGCAATGTTGCCATTGATCTGCCTACCGTGGCCAAAAAATCCAAAAGCCTAGTCAGTGGAGTCCCTGCTCAAAGGGTAGGCTCCTGCTTGGACTGTAGTCATTCTCAAAGCATGTCTGTCCTCCACCACATTGAGCTGGAATGACGTAAGAAATGATGTGCTTTAAGTAAGACATTTTCAATTTGTCATCGAAGAAAAACAAGGGTAGGAGGAACAAGGCAGGAGGTGACAGTGCCACAGGTAAAAAAATATGCTTTCCGAAAAGGAGATTTACTGAAGAAGATGATCAGCTTGAAAAAATCAAATCTCCTCAGACAAAGCAAACTATATGCTAGTAAAGGTCAGGTATTTCTCCCATATCAGAGTTGTTGCAACCAGCTATTTGCTTTGAAGTGAGCCCTTAGTATTTGTGATTATAGATCCTGGTTTCTGTCATGTAGGGAGACTACTAAAGGGAAAAAAAAAAAAAAGCAGAAACATCATTTCCTATGACCTGTGCCTGGGACTATTAAATGGTGCTTGGCTATTTAAATATGCTGTTTATACTGAATTCAAAGTGCATTATCTTATATCTTGGTTGATGTTGAAACACTTAGCCAAGTGCTTAATGCACAGAAAAAAATGCATATATATTGGGACCTTACCAGCTAAGGTTTAAAAATAGGTAATGTCATAATGTCATAACTAGCTCTTAAGTTAACTCTTGATCATCCAGCACCATATGAACACAGTCAGTGCTTAGTATCCACAAGGGACTGGTTCCAAGATCCCTAAAGGATAACAAATTCTGCGAATTTTCAAGTTCCTTATATAAAATAGTATATTATTAATATTTGCATATAATCTATGCACATGCTCCTGTACACTTTAGAACATATCTAGATTGCTTTCGATATAAGTGAAAATATAAGTGAAAATTGCTCAGCTGTGTCTAACTCTTTGCAACCCCATGGACTGTAGAGTCCATGGAATTCTCCAGGCCAGAATACTGGAGGGGGTAGCCATTTCCTTCTCCAGGGGATCTTCTCAAGCCAGGGATCAAACCCAGGTCTCCCGCATCGCAAGTGGATTCTTTACCAGCTGAGCCACAAGGGAATGCTATATAAATAGTTGTCAGTGTGAAGAAAATTCAAGTTTTACTTTTTGGAACTTTCTGGAACTTTTGTCCTCGATTTTTTTTAATAGTTTTTTATTTTGATGTGGACCATTTTTAAAGTCTTTATTGAATCTGTTACAACATTGCTTATGTTTAATGTTTTGGTCTTTTGGCTGCAAGGCATCTGGGATCTTAGCATCCTGATTAGGGATCAAAGTCATACCCTCTGCATTTTGGAAGGTGAAGTTTTACCCACTGGACCACCGGGGAAGCCCCTCTCAAATATTTTTGATCCAGGGGTGGTTGAATTCATGAAAATGGAACCCAGGGATACAGAAGACCAACTGTAAGGCCTAACATGTTCCTGAAGTGTAGAGGAACCATTGAATGGCGGAGAAGAAATACTAGGAATCTGCTTAGGTGGAATCCTGAAGGAAGTTTGGATCTTTTAATAAGATTAATAGTTTGACAGAAAAACTCAAAGCTGAGGGACTAAGAATTCTGTATCCAACTCCACTGTGGAGGGGTTAGGGCATTTCCTAATACCAACAAGCAATGCTCTGACATCAGCTGGGTGTCCTACAATTCAGTCCAGACACCATCTACCTAGAGAGAGTGTCAGATCCCTCAGACTGAGGGCTCCGTCCTACAGGACTGCTTCCCCTGTCAACATAAAGTTGACGTCTGTGATTCTGATCAACCAGCTATAGACAGAAGTTCTAACATCATTTCCTTGAGTTTGACTAATTCGTTAGAATGACTCACAGGACTCATAGCAGCCTTTTACTTACTAGATCACTGGTCTGCTATACAAAAATATAACTCAGGAATAGGCTGATGGGGGTGATGCACAGGGTAAGGCATGGGGGAGGGCTTAGAGCTCCCATGCCTCCCCAGGCTGCACTCTCCCTGCCTCTCCACTTGTGCACCAACCTGGAAGCTTTCTGAACTCAGCGCTTTTAGGGTTTTATGGGGGCTTCATTACAAGGCACAACTGATTAAATCACTGGCCACTGGCAATTGATTTGACCTCTAACTCCTCTCCCCTCCCCAGAGGGTGTGTGAAAGTGGGGGACACTAAAAATTCCAACACTAATCACTTGGTTGGATCTCCTGGCAACCAGTCCCCTTGCTTGGGTGGGTCTAAAAGTCATTAACAGAAGACACCTTTGTAGTTCTCCTTCTCATAGTGAAATTTCCAGATTTTTAGAAACTCTGTGTCAGACAGAGGGATGAAAACCAAATATACAATATCACAGGAACAACCCAGAAGATGGAGGTCTAAAACAACCGAAGGGCACTCCCTGGTAGAGCCTGTAAAATGGCAAACAAGCCCCAGCTGGTGGAGTGCCAAGGTGCCGGGCTAGTCACTAGTCCCCATGCTGAGGAGGGGTCTAAAAGTCATTAACATGACAGAAGACACTTTTGGAGCTCTCATCACTTAATGAAATTTGAAGAATTTTAGGAGCTTTGTGCCAGAAAGAGGGATGAAAACCAAACATGTATTTCTTATTGTAAATCACAATATCACAGGGACAACCCAAAAGTTGGAATGACTATTCAACTAAAGGGCACTCCATGGTGATACTCATGAAATGGCAAATAATTCTCCGCTTATAGAGTGCCAAGATGCTGGGCAGGGAACATACAGGAAACTGACATCTGCTCGGGGTGACCGTTCCTAAAAATAAGTCAACAAATTAATGAGCAAGATGCAAATCTAGGTCAGGACCTGTCAGATTCTTGATAAGAAGACATGTTAATAACTATAGCATGTCAGACTATGTAATATGGGTTTTATACACCATACATCAAGCTGTATATTGCCATCCTGCTTATTTAATTTATATGCAAAGTACATCATGCAAAATGTCGGGCTTGGATGAAGTACAAGCTGGAATCAAGATTGCCAGGAGAAATATCAATAACCTCAGATATGCAGATGACACCACCTAAAGGCAGAAAGTGAAGAGCAACTAAAGAGCCTCTGGATAAGATGAAAGAGAAAAGTGAAAACAATGACTTAAAACTCAACATTCAAAAAACTAAGATCATGGCATCCAGTCCTATCATTTCATGGCAAATAATAGATGGGGAAATAATGGAAACAGTGACAGAATTTATTTTCTTGGGCTCCAAAATCACTGTGGATGGTGACTGCAGCTATGAAATTACCTTGCTCCTTGGAAGGAAAGCTACGACAAACCTAGACAGTGTATTAAAAAGCAGAGACATTACTTTGCTGACAAAGATCCATATAATCAAAGCTATGGTTTTTCCAGTAGTCATGTATGGATGTGAGAGCTGGACCATAAAAGAAGGCTGAGCACCAAAGAAGTGATGCTTTCAAGCTGTGGTATTGGAGAAGACTCTTGAGAGTCCCTTGGACAGCAAAGAGGTCAAACCAGTCAATCCTAAAGGAAATTGACCCTGAATATTCATTGGAAGGACCGATGCTGAAGCTGAAACTCCAATACTTTGGCCATACTGATGTGAAAAGTTGACTCACTGGAAAAGACCCTGATGCTGGGAAAGACTGAGGACGAAAGGAGAAGGGAGTGACAGAGGATGAGACGGTTGGATGGCATCATCGATTCAACTGATATGAGTCAGAGCAATCTCTGGGAGGCAGTGAAGGACAGGGAAGCCTGGCGTGCTGCCATCCATGGGGTTGCAAGAGTTGGACATAACTGAGCAACCGAACAACACACCTCATGCCATTTAATCCTCACACTTCTGCAAGATAGGAATAATTTTCTCTACTTTGTAAACAAAAATGTTGAGGCCCCAAGAAATGGATGAACTTGACTCAGGTAACACAGCTTGTTAAGTGGCAGAGGTGGGATTTGAACTCCACATGTACAGTGCCTAAGCCTGAGTACTTACTACCACAGAACCTAGACCCCCATAAGGTCAGAGACAAGGGAATTAAAGACATCAGAAGGGTCAGTGAGGCCAAAGTCAAATATAGAAGTAATGCATCTGCCAGTTGACCTTTAGCTATTCTGCGCAAGGGCAGGAAGTTAAAAGATGAATGTGAACGTGAAGTTGCTCAGTCGTGTCCGACTCTTTGCGAGTCCCCATGGACTGTAGCCTACCAGGCTCCTCTGTCCGTGGGATTTTCCAGGCAATAGTACTGGAGTGGATTGCCATTTCCTTCTCCAAGGGATCTTCCCGACCCAGGGATCGAACCTGGGTCTCCCGCATCGTAGATAGCCGCTTTACCCTCTGAGCCACCAGGGAAGTTAAAAGATAGGATCTGACATTTCTTCCGGATTGCCAGTGCACTGGCTTTCACATGCTGCTTCACACTCCCTTTAAGCTGATCCCTATACCCTGTCTCCCTGAATTGGTCCAGGGACCTTTCTAAATTTCCTTATCTAGAATGTTAATCTCCACCTTGCAAGGCCTCTCAGTCTCAATGTATCTGGCAGGTCCTATAAATATATCCACTCCACCAACACTAGCTGGAAACTTCAGCACACAGACCAGCCTCTGACTCCACTGATTTCCTTTCACTTGCCAGTCCTCGGTTCCATCCCTCCCACCCCACTCCTGAAGTAGGGTTAACACCTAGGCAGGAAGTCACAGTTTCCTGAAAGAGTAGTAAAGCTGTGGGCTAAGCAAAAATTCCAGCTCTAATGATGATGAGTGCAAAGTTCCCAAAGAAGCCATAAATCAGACTTGTCAAGCACTCATATAGAGTCTATTCTGTTCTAAAAAGAGCATGGACCCTTTACTGATATTCAGGCTTGAGTGGAAATTTACACCGCTGGCCTCCAGGCCATCACTGAGAAAACATTTTCTCTCTGCCTGAAAAATACTGGCAACTCCTTTTTCTCAGGTTCTGTTTGTTGATTCAGTGGATGCACCACTACTTTTCTTTTCAGGATCAGCCTGTCAGCTACCTAGCTCTTTCAGATTTTTCCTGAACTCCACATTTTGCTCAGAAAGTGCTTAATTGGTGCTTTAATGCCAGCTTAGGTCTCCCTCCATTATTCCCTGAACTCTGACAGCCCCATCACATTTCTTCCCTTTAATGTTTAATGCTATGATGACTGTTACTGATTAGGACTAAATTTTACCCTAGGATGCCTAGGGAATAGTCGTTTTTATTAAAAGTACAAGAAAAGGAAAGCCATTCTGAAAAATAGGAAAGATTTCTGTGATTTCCCTCTTGAGACTCACTGAGCAGAGAGCAGAGCTGGCTTGTGGTTATTATTTGATCAGCTAGAGGTAATCTGTGTTGATGCCTCCTGCCAAGTCCTGCCATTTGTGCATGATTTCTCATCTACTAATACATAATGTATAGATCTGGATATAGGCAAATCAATTATCCTGCTTCAGGGAAGCAAAGACAAACTAATGGAAACACTAGCGAAAGTCTTTAGAAAAATTGGAGAAATGAAGACCCAGGTGTTTGTGTTTTGTCAGTGTGTGGGGGAGTTTTCAGAGAGGTGGGAGGCAGAGAAAGGGGTTACAGAGTAAAACGGAGGGAAAATAAGGGGCAAAATTTTATCACTTGAGGCCAAAATAACCTGGCTATACTATGCGGAGGACGTCTGACTGTAAAAACAAAGTTTCGTGGAAGACAAAGCCCAAATGATTCCAGGAATCATGGTTTTCTTGTGTTATATTATCAGATGCAACAGGATATATATTTAACTCTATTGAGTCAAGCTAAGAATCGGCATGAACTCACACAAGAGAAATTATAAAAACAGACTGTTTTAGGGAAGATTGTCTCTGCCATGTTTGAATTCTTCAGTTCACAAGAAATCTGAAAATTGTTGGCACAGACACAATGTCTTAAAATCTGTGGGGGTTTAGAAGATGTGAAATTCGAAGGGCTCGGGGGTACTCTTGCAGGCTGATTGAACTTTACTGTGTGCTTGTGAAGATAGTTTAAATCCATCTCTCTCCAGAGATTAATTTTTTAAACTTTTGAGATATACACCATATCCTTTCAGTTATTTTCATGTAAAAATGCTATTGGATGCTATTATTTTTCAGAAAAAATGCAGATTTTCTAGGTGAACTTAATCTAGAATTTTATGATTTAAGACACTGGTAAGAAGCAGCTTTATATACCACTAAGAATTCCAAGACTGGGTTCAGGACTCGATGTAGTAGGAATTTAAGAAGCATTTAAATAGAAAAATAGATGAGTGAGTGAATGAATAAAAGGTATCATATGCATTCAGTTAGAGCATCCTGGATGCATGTGGGTATTAGTAGATAATAACTTTAAAATGTTTTTAAATTATAAGAACATTTTTACAAACATTTTATATGATTATGACCTTTTTTCAGTACTTGGTAGTAAGTCCACCCTCTCTGAGTAAAGCAGAAACCAGATGAGAGCCTTATATTTGTGAGGAGAATAAAGAAAACATAGTTACCCACTGTGTGCACTTTTCATTTGGGAAGTCACAACCCTTAGAGTTGACATAAGATTCAACTACAACACACTATTAAGAAAATTCAAACTAAGCAAACATCAATAGATGGAACATGCTCTGAGACACTCAAAGTGAAATTCCAGACAAGTGGGGGAAATTCTGAATGGTTCAGAGAATACAAAAAGCCAAATTTACTCTTAAAAAAAGTTAACAATTTGATGGTAGCCTGTGAAGGAAGCTGAGCCCCAAAGAATTGATGCTTTTGAACTGTGGTGTTGGAGAAGACTCCTGAGAGTTCCTTGGACTGCAAGGAGAGCCAACCAGTCCATTCTGAAGGAGATCAGCCCTGGGTGTTCTTTGGAAGGAATGATGCTAAAGCTGAAACTCCAGTACTTTGGCCACCTCATGCAAAGAGTTGACTCATTGGAGAAGACTCTGATGCTGGGAGGGATTGGGGGCAGGAGGAGAAGGCGACGACCGAGGATAAGATGGCTGGATGGCATCACCAACTCGATGGACTTGAGTTTGAGTGAACTCTGGGAGTTGGTGATGGACAGGGAGGCCTGCGATTCATGGGATCGCAAAGAGTTGGACACGACTGAGTGACTGAACTGAACTGTAAAACTCAATATCGTAAACTTCTTTAAGACAGAATAATGTCATAATGTGAACACAGACATAGAAATAAATTTTGATGCTACCACTAATAGCAGCCATCATGTACTGAATAGCCTGTGCTATGCACTTTATGTAACTCATTTCTCAACACTTAGAACAGCCTGAAGTGGAGAGTTATTATTCACATCATCAAATCAATGTGCAGGAGGTAAAGTTCTTTCCAGGGTGGCATAGTCAGGATGCGACAGAGTTGGGACTTGAACCCAGTTCCGTCTAACCGCAAAACCTAGCTTTTAATCTCCAAGAACCACTGCATTGTTTCCAGAAAAATGAATACAGAAAATTAGCATTTTGTTAATTTTTACTAATTCTGACATGAATTCAGTATTGATGTGCCTATATGAAGGTCCTCTGCTAGGTACTGGAGACATGTAGCTGAAGGTCCTTTGCTAGGTACTGGAGGCGTAGGTGAGTAAAGCATAGTCCTTGTCCTCTAAGAACTTATATTGAGCATAAGAAATAGACACAGGTGCAACAAAGCATAACCCAGAAGTCCAAGTGCTGTACAGTGATACGGCTGAGGAAGTAACTGACTGTGTAGAGAAGAAATCAAAATAAATGTTTTTTTTTTTGTAGAATAACTATGGATCTTCGTAACTGATATGATCAGCAATAAGATTAAGGACTGAGGAATTCCCTGGTGGTCCAGTGGTTAAGAATCCACCTGCCAATGTAGCAGATGTGAGTTCAATCCCTGGTCTGGGAAGATTCCACGTGCCAAGGGGCAACCAAGCCTGTGCACTATAACTACTGAAGCCCAAAAGCCCTAGAGCCCGTGCTTTGCAGAAAGAGAAGGCCACACGCCACAACTAGGGAGGAGCACCCACTTGCCACAACTGGAAAAAGCCCACACACAGCAGCAAAGATCCAGTGCGGCCAAAAATAAATAAGTAAATGAAAGAAAGAAAGAAGGTGATGTCACTCAGTCATGTCTGACTCTGTGCAACCCCATGGACTGTAGCCCACCAGGCTCTTCCGTCAATGGGATTTTCTAGGCAAGAGTACTGGAGTGGGTTGCCATTGCCTTCTCCAGGGGATCGTCCCAACCTAGGGATTGAACCTGGGTCTCCCGCATTGCAGGCAGATGCTTTACAGTAAGACTGAGGTGAGCACAGTATGTTATACCCACTGAGGTAAGTTTCTGATTCTGTTATTGTGCTTTGTTTCTGTGCAGAGCTCTATATAATTATGGAGTATTTTATAAAATATTCCATGTCAAAGATGAAGCTGTAGGAAAAGACTCCCTGCAAAACTGAATCAGAAAAGCAAGAATATTTTCAATAACAATTATTAACTAACAATGAAATTTCACCCTTTTTACTTAAATAAATCAGCACTTCACATACACACAGCTTTCTCCATTGTGAGTTGATTCTGCCTTTATTCAAAATTTCAAAAGAAAATGGCTGTGGTTTTTCAACATATCATTAAATGATAAGCTAATGTTCTTATAGTTGAGCAATAAAAAGAGAAATATAGATCAAAGAATATCAAATAACTTATTACAGTAAATAATATGCTCATGAAAGTGAAAGTGTTAGTTGCTCAGTCATGTCCGACTCTGCTACCCCAAGGACTGTAGCACGCCAGGCTCCTCTGTCCATGGGATTCTCTAGGCAAGAAAACTGGAGTGGGTTTCCATTCTCATCTTCAGAGGATCTTCCCAACCAGGGATCAAGTCCAGGTCTCCTGCATTGCAGGCAGATTCTTTACCATCTGAAACACCCTGGAAGCTCATGGTATTAAGCAAATAAAAGAACTCTAAGATACCTTTGTACCTAATGATGAATCACATGCATAAAAATACCAAAAGGTATGGGACTTCCTTGGTGGTGATAGGGACCGAGTAAGGGACAAATTCCTCAGTGGCTCAGTGGTAAAGAATCCATCTCCAATGCAGGAGACATGGGTTTGATCCCTGGGTTGGGAAGATCCCCTGGAGGAGGGCAAGGCAACCCACTCCAGTATTCCTGCCTGGAGAATCCCATGGACAGAGAAGCCTGGCAGGCTGGGTTGCACAGAGTTGGACATGACTGAAGCAACTAAGCACACATGCACAGGTGGTTAAACAATTAACTTCACTGGGGATTGTAAGCAGAAAAAATATGGGAGATACCTGTAAGTTTACAATTATTCAAGAGACCAGGCTTGCTTAACCACAAAACCAAGCAGGCTTGCTTAGCAACAAAACCACGCAACCGAAGCATGAAACATACTGAAAACAAAAAAACTACAGCGGCATGAGACCCACATATTGTCCAGTGAGCCCAGTAAGTTCATGATCCCTAGGACATACTCTTTGCCCACATAAAGACAATAATTTGTGGACCTATCTTGAACATGTAGGGACAAGAAAACTCGCCTGCTCAACTGGAAGGAGGAGCCGATGATAGAAGTATGAGATCTATGCAGGAAAGGCAAAGTTCTCCCCCCCTACTCTGACTGTAAATCTGTAGCCCAGTAAGTTTTGGGGCACGGCATCTCTTGGCCACCCATTGTAAACCTTATAAGTATCCTATTCCAATGAAAGCGAAAGTTGTGTCTGACTCTTTACGACCCCAGGGAATGTAGCCCATCAGGCCCCTCTGTCCATGGAATTCTCCAGGCAAGAATACTGGAGTGGATTGCCAAGCCCTTCTCTAGGGAATCTTCCCAACTCTTGGATAGAACTCGGATCTCCTGCATTGTAATAAATCCCTTCTTATCTATCACAGATTTGCCTTTCACTGAATTCTACCTGCACGGAGACATTTAGGACTATGGTATTGGAGCACTTTGGAACCCCCCCCCCCCAATTACCCCCAGAACCAAATGGTTCCAGAAGTCCAATGGTTAAGACTCCATGCTTCCACAGTAGGCATGAGTTCTATCCCTACCTCTGCCACAAACCATGGCCAAAATGATTGAAAAAAAAAAAAAAAAAAAAAAACCTAAAGGTGGCTATGTCACTGTGGAGAAATTCTCATTAGGAAAAGACCACTGTGAACTAAAATAGTACAGCTAGAAATATTTTGTATATATTTGTACTTAAAATGTCTTATTTTGAAGACATTTGCACAGCAAATTTTAGGAAAGTTTTGAGGTCATGGAGAACTTATCTCTTGGTTTTGAAGAGTTGCTGTCCTTATCAAAGAAAGTGAGGTAAAGATTTCTTAGATAGGAACAAAAAACATAAAGTATCAAAGAAAAAATTGATTTAAAAAATCTGATTTCATCAGAATTAAATACTTCTCTTTGAAGGCACTGCTAAGAAAATGAAAGGAAAATCTACAAAATGGGAGAAAATCCTTTTAAAATGCATTATTGTAGGGTGGGATGATTTGGGAGAACGGCATTCTATCATGTATCCTATCATGTAAGAATTGAATCGCCAGTCTATGTCTGACACAGGATACAGCATGCTTGGGGCTGGTGCATGGGGATGACCCACAGAGATGTTATGGGGAGGGAGGTGGGAGGGGGGTCCATGTTTGGGAACACATGTAAGAATTAAAGATTTTAAAATTAAAAAAATAAAAAACTATAATAAAAAAAATAAAAAATAAATAAATAAATAAAATGCATTATTGTTGCTGTTCAGTCATGCAGTCTTGTCCAGTTCTTTGTGACCCCAGGGACTGCAGTATGCCAGGCCTCCCTGTCCTTCACTATCTCATTAAGTTTGCTCAAACTCATGTCCATTGAGTCCATGATGCCATCCAACCATCTCATCTTCTGTCACCCTGGCTCTCCTCTTGCCTTCAATCCTTCCCAGCATCGGGGTCTTTTCCAAAGAGTTGACTCATCACATCAGGTGGCCAAAGTTTCAGCTTCAACATCGGTCCTTCCAATGAATATTCAGGATTGATTTCCTTTAGGATGGACAAGTTTGATTTCCTTGCAGTCCAAGGGACTCACAAGAGTATTCTCTAGCACCACAGTTAGAAAGCATCAATTCTTTGGGGCTCAGCCTTCTTTATGGTCCAATTCTCACATCTGTTCATGACTACTGGAAAAACCGTAGCTTTGACTATACAGACCTTTGTCAGCAAAGTGCTGTTTTTGCTTTTTAATATGCTGTCTAGGTTGATTATAGCTTTTCTTCCAAGGCTGCTGCTGCTGCTAAGTCACTTCAGTCGTGTCTGACTCTTCGCAACCCCATGAACTGTAGCCTACCAGGCTCCTCCATCCATGGGATTTTCCAGGTAAGAGTACTAGAGTGAGGTGCCATTTCCTTCTCCATTCTTCCAAGGAGCAAGAATCTTTTAATTTCGTGGTGGCAGTCACAGTCTGCAGTGATTTTGGAGCCTAAGAAAATAAAATCTGTCAGTGTTTCCACGTTTTACCCTTCTATTTGCCATGAAGTGGTGAGACCAGATGCCATGATTTTTGTTTTTTGACTGTTGAGTTTTAAGTCAGTTTTTTCACTCTCTGCTTTCACCTTTATCAAGAGGTTCTTTAGTTCCTCTCTGCTTTATGCTATTAGTGTGGTATCATCTGCATATCTGATATTTCTCCTGGCAATCTTAATGCCAGCTTGTGAGTTATCCAAAATGCTTATCAGATAATAAATTGATATCCAAAATATATAAAGAACTCATAACTCGGGGACTTCCCTGGTGGTCCAGTGGGGTTAAGATTCAGCACTCCCAGTCCCAATGTCTGGGTGCAATCCCTGGTCAGGGAACTAGATCCCACATGCCGCAACAAAGAGCTTGCGTGCTACAATTAAAAGACCCTGCATGCCACAACTAAGGATCCTGTATGCTGCGACAAAGATTTAAGATCCTCAGTGCCTCAACTAAGACCCAGTGGAGCCAAATAAATAAATAGTTTTTTGAAAAAGAACTGTTGTAACTCAATAATAAAAAACAAACAACACAATTAAAAATGGAAAAGATCTAAATAGACACTTAATCAAAGAAGATATACCAACTGCAGTTAAACACATGGAAAGACACTCAATATCTTGATTTGTGGAGTACTTAATAACTGATAACTTTATTAGTTGTTAGGAAAATGGAAATTAAAACCACAATGAGATATTACTTCTTACCTGTTAGAGGCACTAAATTAAAACATCCGAGCATAGTGCTCAGTCAGGATGTAGAGCAAAGGGGACTCTCACATACTGCTAATGAGGATGTAACATAGTCCGCCACCTTGAAAAACAGCTTGGCAATTTCTAAAAAAGCTAAATACATACTTACCATATAACCCACCCATTCCACTACTAGTTGATTACCCGAGAGAAATAAACATATGTGTTCACAGAAAGGCTTGTCATGAATATTCATAGCAGCTTTATTTGTAATAGCCAAAATCTGGGGGGATTGAGGGAATGCCCATTACCTTGTGAATGAATCAACAATGTGTGGTATATCCATACACTTGAACATTACTTAGCAATAAAAAGGAACAACTATTGATACATGCAACAACAAGGAGGAAGAGCAAGAGCTTTATGCTGAATGAAAATGTCAGATTAAAAGGTACAAGTAGTTGATTCCTTGTATATGACATTTTGGAAAAGACAAAAATATAGTGAAAGAAACACATAGAGTAGTTACCAAGGCTTGGGTAAGGTTTGGGGTGGGGGAGGTGGTGTCGGTGGATATTGACTACAAACAGGCAAGAAGGACATTTTGGGGGTGATGGAAATATTGTATATTTAGACTGTGATGGTGGTTGTGCTTAGTCACTCAGTCTTGTTCAACTCTTTGTGACCCCATGGACTGTAGCCCCTAGACTCCTCTGATTCCATGGAAAATGATTTCCATGATTTCCCATGGAAAATGATTTCCATGATTTCCCATGGAAAATGATTTCCATGATTTCCCATGGAAAATCTCCAAGCAACAATACTAGAGTGGGTTGCCATGCCCCCCTCCAGGAGATCTTCCCAACCCGGGGATCAAACCCAGGTCTCCTGCATTGAAGGCAGATTGTTTACCATCTGAGCCACCAGGGAGGCCCAATGGTGATGGTGGTTACATAACAATATATGCATCTGTCAAAATTCATAGAGCTCTATACCAAAACAGGATAAATTTTATTATATATGTTATATCTCATACTAACTTGAATAAAAAATATGAAATATTTATCATGCTTACTTTAAAGTTAAGCAATAGAGGAGTAATTTTTATACAACCTGGATTCCAAGTAGAATTGTCACATGTAGGAAATCATAAACTATCATTTGCAAAGTGAAAGTGACAATGAAAGTCACTCAGTCATGCTCCACTCTTTGAGACCCCATGGACTATACCATGCATGGAATTCTCCAGGCCAGAATACTGGAGTGGGTACCCTCTCCCTTCTCCAGCAGATCTTCCCAACCCAGGAATCAAACTGGGGTCTCCTGCATTGTAGGCAGATTCTTTACCAACTGAGCTATTTATTTAACAGTAAAAACAAAATTGCTACCTGAATTTACTAATACAAGCTTTTCTATTTTAAAAAATGACCATGCACTATTGAACCTCAAAAATTCTTCATCTATAAAGGAATGTATATTAAACTGAACATAGGATTTTCTATTACACACTTAGAAGTTAATCATTCTTAGCTAATCTTTTGTCCTCTTTCAAAATCCTCAAGCTATACATTTCTCCTAGGATTATAAAATATATCTGAGTCAAAATGGACTTCACTGGTTACATTTCTGCTTTCCCACAATGAACAAAATACAGTAATTAGTAGGGGCATCCTTTATGTAACTTTTAAGGATTATTTCAACCTGAGTGCATGACATGTTCCCTCTGGTCTGTAGCACACACTCTAATGAGCAGTATTGAAAGAAAAATCACTCTTTCAGAGGTGGACTCGTTGAAGACCTGCTGCAATCGCAGGCTCAGGATGGCTGCCATCTGATTCCAGCTCGCCACGTGCAGTCTGAAACCAGCAATTGCCTCTGACTGAGAAAGAGTGTAACGTCACATTATCGTTTCTGAGCTTTCTGAAACACGGTATTTGGCCTGGCATGTGATAGATAGACTTCTTTCTCAGTTTATTTTCATTTCATTGTGTGGAATATTTCCCAGGGAGGCCTCCGGAGAAGGAAATGCAGAAGGCTGCTCTGGGCACTGGTGGAATGGCCTGATCATTTAATTTTTGGCCGAGAGCTCAGGAGAAGAACTGCAGCTGCCCTCCAGAGCAGCTGATGCTTAGCATGGCACTAGGTGACACATCCATACATCTTAATAAACCACCATCCATTAATCTGTTAGCAGCAACTCAAGGAAATACTCCAGTGGCATCAGCCAGGGTGTGTGTGTGCTAAAGGCTCACAAGATGGACTGGAGAAAAGTATTACAAAGAAACATAATGATAATGTTTTCTCTCCCACCACAAAATTGAGAAGAATGCTTCAAAGTAAAGGAACCGCTGTTGGAAGAATCAGCTGGATATAGTGGAAACTGAAGGAGAGGCTCAAGCAAGACAGATACGCATAGAGGGTTTTGGTCCCTGCTGATATGTTGATACACAGAAATCAGTAGAAACAGCAGCTGCCTGCTCCTACAATGTCATCAATAGAAAAAAAAAATGGATGGAGAATTATAAGAAATATTACTTCATTGACTTCTGGCAGTCCAGTGGTTAAGATTCCATGCTTCCCCTCAGGGGAGTGAGGGTTCAATCCTGGTCAGGGAACTAAGATCCCACATGTCACATGGTGCAACCAAAAAAAACCTGTTTTTAATAAAACTTTAAAAATGTAAAAGCATTATTGCAAGCCAAAGCTTAGAGGAGATAGATAAAAGCCAGTTGACTAGCTTCTTTGAGGTCTAGAGTCAAACCTATTTGTTACATGCAATGGATGAGGTTAAGCGGAAGGTAGGCAATAGTGATACAGCAGCAGAACAGCAAATCTGGAAAACGCAGCAGTGGCCACAGGACTGGAAAGGGTCAGTTTTCATTTCAATCCCCAAAAAAAGGCAATGCCAAAGAATGTTCAAACTACTGCACAATTACGCTCATCTCATACACTCATCCTAATGCTCCAAATTCTCTAAGCTAGGCTTCAACAATACTTGAACTGAGAAATTACAGATGTTCAAGCTGGATTTAGAAAAGGCAGAGGAACCAGAGATCAAATTGCCAACATCCATTGGATCATAGAAAAAGCAAGAGAATTCCAGAAAAAACATCTACTTCTGCTTTATTGACTATGCTAAAACTTTTGACCATGTGGATCACAACAAACTGTGGAAAATTCTTACAGAGATAGGAATAGCAGACCACCTTACCTGCCTCCTGAGAAACCTGTATGCAGGTCAAGAAGTAACAGTTAGAGCTGGACATGGAACAATGGACTGCTTATTTAACTTATATGCAGGTTCATCATGCAAAATGCTGGGCTAGATGAAGCACAAGCTGGAATTAAGATTGCTGGGAGAAGTATCAATAACCTCAGATATGCAGATGACCCCACCCTTATGGCAGAAAGCAAAGAAGAACTAAAGAGCCTCTTGATGAAAGTGAAAGAGGAATGAAAAACCTGGCTTAAAACTCAACATTCAGAAAACTAAGATCATGGCATCTGGTCCCATCACTTCATGGTAAATTGATGGGCAAACAATGGAAACTGTGACAGACTTTCTTTTCTTGGGCTCCAAAGTCACTGCAGATGGTGACCGCAGCCATGAAATTAAAAGATGCTTGCTCCTTGGAAGATCAGCTATAACCAACCTAGATAGCATATTAAAAAACAGAGACATTACTTTGTCAACAAAGGTCCATCTAGTCAAAGTTATGGTTTTTCCTGTAGTCACGTATGGATGTGAGAGTTAGACCATAAAGAAAGCTGAGTGCCAAAGAATTGATGCTTTTGAACTGTGGTGTTGGAGGAGACTCTTGAGAGTCCCTTGGACTGCAAGGCAATCCAACCAGTCCATCCTAAAGGAAATCAGTCCTGAATATTCATTGGAAGGACTGATGCTGAAGCTAAAACTCCAATACTTTCATCATCTGATGGGAAGAACTGACTCATTAGAAAAGACCCTGATGCTGGGAAAGATTGAAGGCGAGAGGAGAAGGGGATGACAGAGGATGAGACGGTTGAATGGCATCACCAACTTGATGGACATGAGCTTGCACAAGCTCCAGGAGTTAATGATGGACAGGACAGCCTGGTGTGCTGCGGTCCATAGGATCACAAAGATCTGGAGATACTGAGCAACTGAACTAAACTGAATTGAGCAGAACAGTGGACTTAGAAGATTTACATTGGGATCTGTAGTCTGCCATTTGCTGACAAGTGACCTTTAACAAGTTACTGAAATAGTCTGTAATTAAGTGATGAATATGGAAGTGCTTGGCCCTAGCAGACAGCAAGTCCAATTTTGCTTGATCTGTTTACCTGTTGTGGAGAATTCAATACATGTAGTTTGGCCTCACATAATGACCATTTCTTTTTAAATGTTTTATTGTAAACAGTTTAGTGGCATAGAATTCATCAGTCAAGATATCAATGTCTCTCGAGTAGGCCTACCAAGTGGGGCCACTCTCTTGGTTGACCCACCTAAATGCTTAATATACACCCTCTACACTTGTGTGTACATACTACTAAATTACTTTGTAAGCATTCTTCTGTCTGTTCATGTGACATACCCTGCCTCCTCAATTAGGATTATCGACTTATTGAGCCATAAGGTATTTTAAGAAGAGTTTATCCAAATTCTTCTTTGTACAAGTGGGAATATCAAGGTCCAGAGAAGTCCAGTAACTTGTTTCAAATCATACCTCAATTGGCAACAGAGTCATTATTAGGACCAAGTGTTCTTAACTCCCTAGACAGTGCTTCCTTCTCCAATTTCTCAGGACAAACGATTCTTAAAACAAGCAGTTGGGGACAAGAACCAATTGTACTGCTATTGTTGTTTATATCTAAAATTTTATATCCATTCGTTTATAAAGACTAATCAAAATAGCAAAATTAATGCACAGTTAGGTAATTAAAAGCCTGTGTGTGATAACTCTGCAGCAGAGGTACAAAGCGCTTTGGGATAAAAGAGAAAAAAGATGGATTTTTATCTAAATGGTTGCTAGTCTTCCAGAAAAACAGAGAACTGGGACTGTCTTATTGAAGGACAGAAAAGAACTGATGTCTAATTACAGAGGCTAGTTTGCTAGATACTAAGGAAATGGTCAGTGAAGAAGTAAAAGGAAAAATATTATATTTGGGTCCAATTACATCCCAGAGATAACTAATATTATGTAATGTTTCACTTTTTAAATATCTTTAATTTTTGTTCTCTGTATTTATAGAAAATAAAAAGGTTGGAAATATAAAAGGAAGGAAATATATCTCTGATCATCTATTAAGCTATGATATGCCAACCTTTTCCATGTATTCTTGCCACCTCTTTTTAATATCTTCTGCTTCTGTTAGGTCCATACCATTTCTGTCCTTTATCGAGCCCATGGGGTCGCAGAGTCGGACACGACTGAGCGACTGAACTGAACTGAACTGAACTGATGCCAACCTTTGTTGTGATACTTGCACATCCATCGTGTCATCAAATCTTTGTCCAGCCTTCCTTGGCAACCTTCATTTCAGGGTGAATTGGGAAATATTTTACCCTTGTATGATCATTTTATGAATATGAACTAACAATAGATTATGTTCTTTCCACAGTTATTAATTAGGAAACTATTGCCTGCAATAATCTTAACTGGGAAAAAATGATTATTTTTTCACTTGAAGGATTTCTAAACATTGAGAGACTATAAGCAGTAAGCATTCACATACAAGTAGTTTCCAAATCCAACTGTACCTCTGAATCCTGGGGAAAGCTTTCTGAAAATGTAGATTCCCAGACCTCATTCCCTTGAGATTCTGATTCTGTTGATCCAATGTGCAGGTAAGAAGCTGCAGTGTGTAAAACGTGCCCAGGTGATTTTAATGCGCAGCCAGTTGTAGAAAGCATAAGATACAGGAATGGTGTGTTTCCATAACATAATTTGGTTATCAGAAAATTTCAGAAACATTATTTTCATTGCAAGGACAAATGTTGGTTATAAAGGGTTGCCAGGAACTCACAATGCCAGTAGGAAGGAAAAAAGATCTGTCATCCACCTGATATAATAAAACAGATTTTGCTGACCTATTGCAGCTACTATGTTTCAGAGACTCTGAGTTTTATTCTGCAATAAAAATAGATATAACGAGACATAAAGACAGGGTGTAAGAAATGCTCTGCTAATGAGGATGCATGTCTGCGTGCTCAGTTGCTTGAGTTGTGTTCGACTCTCCCAACCCCATGGACTGTAGGCTGCTAGGCTCCTCTGTCCATGGGATTCTCAAGGCGAGAATCTTGGAGTAGGTTGCCATCTCATCCTCCAGGGGATCTTTCTGACCCAGGGATTGAACCACCGTCTCCTGCATTGCAGGCAGATTCTTTACCACTGAGCCATGGGTAGGTAAGCCCTGCTAACGAGGATACTGGAGGTTAAAGGGAAAGAAGCCATTTCATTTGAGACAATTAAGTGTGGATCTCCTCAGTGACCTTTGGAATCACAGTTATGTATTTTGCCTATAGAAACTGCCTCATTATAGAAATTTTTCAGGAAAAATGATGTTTGATACCATTGAAACAGTTGTTCTGGTTGACATTTTTTTAAAATAACATCATGTTTAAATAATACAACTAATACTTCAGAGCAGAATGAACTACATTCTCTGCCATGAATAGGTATAAAAATAAATATGCAAATGTATGCTAGAAATAAGCACAAGGAACAGACACCGAATTCTGCCTCAGAGGGTGGGGGAGGGGGTGTGTCTTAAAGATTGGTAAGAGCTATATGTTAGAAAGGTAGGGGGCATATTAGAAAAACTACTTAACTGCATTTGTTTAGGAGTTAAAGAGATTTTTAGTTATCTTTGTTTATTCCGCAATCCTACCACTCTACTAATCAGAAGTCCTTCTTGAATGCACTTAATCCTTTCTATGTAATTTCAACTGACAGAAATCCTGCCCTAAGGATTTGAATGTCACGTTTGAATGGTTTAAGGTATTGACCTTTGCAGGCAAATCAAGGCTCCTGGCTTCTCCCCCACCCTCGTTTTATACCTTCCCAAGGATGACGCAAGGTAAAGGGGAAGACATTTCAGTATTCAGAGGGCAGGGGTGCTGATGAGGATGGCATCCTTAGACTGCAGGCTATACTTTTACGGGGAGAACTTTAAAAAGTGTTAAAATGTTTATTAGATTTTCCTCAGGTGCCAGGCAGAGTGAGGGCTGCTTCCAAATGGAAGGAGGCTGACCAGCTTGCTCCGACGTCCACTTTCCTAGGGTTGGGTGGGGCAAAGCCAGCGGGAGGGACACTTTTGCAGCAAGACAAGGGGGCTTTTTTGCACTCTGGCTCTCTTGGCATGGCTTTTTCTCTCGACAATGGGACAAAGTTCTGAAATTGGAAGTGGACTTTACGGGAAAACATTTTGGCAAGTTTCCATGCTTTGATTCTAAGCTCTTAACTGAGGCAAAAAGGGAATTTTCTATCGTTTTGCACTCTCTAGAGTTTTGTATTGAGGTCAGAGGGCAAACTGCTAAAAATAAGGCATCAGTTTACCCTCTTTTGTCTCCATTTATTTCTCTCTTCCCAAGGGACTCTGCTGGAATCTTTATGGGTGACCCAGCCCAATATCAAACCCATTCCTTCTCTTTATAGGAACCTCACCTCACCCTCCTCACTTCAAAGGAACGTGCAAGTCTACACTGGGATCTGCGCTTTCAACCTCAGTTTCTTTCCTTTTCAAAATGTGTTCCAGGTAATGAAACATCTTCCTGGGTGTGCTTCTTAGTTCCAAATAGTAACTTGTCTGTGACTCAGTCACTGAAGAGTCTTCAAGACTTTCCATCCAGCACCTGTCTATTCGTTTGCTATGACCAACCTACAACATCTGTCGACTCTTCCATGAACTAATAGGTCTGTAATTAAAATCCAACAGAGAGCTCAAAAATTAATTAGGACAGGAAACAGCTATGTGAACAGCATGAAACATAGCTTTCTATAAAGAAAAGACAAGCTTCTTGTAAAACAAGGGTATATTACAGGCCTCTGTCCATCTCCACACCCTCTGGTCCCTGAACTGCCCTTTTCTGACCTATAACCTCATTGTGAAAGTGCCTGATAGAAGGTATCAATACATCGCCTTGACTGTCTAACTTGCTACTTAAAATCCAACCCAGAAAAGTCTATTTCTCTTGCTTAAAGAAAACTGGAAATTTAGAAGGATCAAAGAGCTTGTTGCTCACACCTGGGTCTTCTTCCTCAGGTATCCATGGCCTGTGCATGGAGAGTTCAGTTTTCTGGAAGCTGCACTCACGGCACAAAGCTGTAGAAGCAGGACAGAATAGTGGTTACATACTGGAATCAAAAGTACCTACCGCCTACTGTGAGCCCTAGGGCAAGTGAACAATATTATGCGCCTCAGTGTATCGCACATAGCAAATATTCAAATCTTAGCTATGCTGAAGAACTGTACAAGAAAGATCTTCACGACCGAGATAATCATGACGGTGTGATCACTAATATAGAGCCAGACATCCTGGAATGTGAAGTCAAGTGGGCCTTGGAAAGCATCGCTACAAACAAAGCTAGTGGAGGTGAAGAATTTCCAGTTGAGCTGTTTCAAATCCTGAAAGATGATGCTATGAAAGTGATGTACTCAATATGCCAGCAAATTTGGAAAACTCAGCAGTGGCCACAGGACTGGAAAAGGTCAGTTTTCATTCCAATTTCAAAGAAAGGCAATGCCAAAGAATGCTCAAACTACTGCACAATTGCACTCATCTCACATGCTAAAGTAATGCTCAAAATTCTCCAAGCCAGGCTTCAGCAATACATGAACCATGAATTTCCTGATGTGCAAGCTGGTTTTAGAAAAGGCAGAGGAACCAGAGATCAAATTGCCAACATCCGCTGGATCATCGAAAAAGCAAGAGAGTTCCAGAAAAACATCTATTTCTGCTTTATTGACTATGCCAAAGCCTTTGACTGTGTGGAGCACAACAAACTATAGAAAATTCTGAAAGAGATGAAAATACCAGACCACCTGACCTGCCTCTTGAGAAATCTGTATGCAGGTCAGGAAGCAACAGTTAGAACTGGACATGGAACAACAGACTGGTTCCAAATAGGAAAAGGAGTATGTCAAGGCTGTGTATTGTCACCCTGCTTATTTAACTTATATGCAGAGTACATCATGAGAAATGCTGGACTGGAAGAAACACAAATTGGAATTAAGATTGCTGGGAGAAATATCAATAACCTCAGATATGCAGATGACACCACCCTTATGGCAGAAAGTGAGGAGGAACTAAAAAGCCTCTTGATGAAAGTGGAGAGTGAAAAAGTTGGCCTAAAGCTCAACAATCAGAAAACAAAGATCATGGCATCCAGTCCCATCACTTCATGGGAAATAGATGGGGAAAGAGTGGAAACAGTGTCAGACTTTATTTTGGGGGGCTCCCAAATCACTGCAGATGGTGATTGCAGCCATGAAATTAAAAGACACTTACTCCTTGGAAGAAAAGTTATGACCAACCTAGATAGTATATTCAAAAGCAGAGACATTACTTTGCCAAAAAAGGTCCGTCTAGTCAAGGCTATGGTTTTTCCTGTGGTCATGTATGGATGTGAGAGTTGGACTGTGAAGAAGGCTGAGTGCTGAAGAACTGATGCTTTTGAACTGTGGTGTTGGAGAAGACTCTTGAGAGTCCCTTGGACTGCAAGGAGATCCAACCAGTCCATCCTGAAGGAGATCAGCCCAGGGATTTCTTTGGAAGGAATGATGCTAAAGCTGAAACTCCAGTACTTTGGCCACCTCATGCGAAGAGTTGACTCTTGGAAAAGACTCTGATGCTGGGAGGGATTCGGGCCAGGAGGAGAAGGGGATGACAGAGGATGAGATGGCTGGATGGCATCAGTGACTTGATGGACGTGAGTCTGAGTGAACTCCGGGAGTTGGTAATGGACAGGGAGGCCTGGTGTGCTGCGATTCATGGGGTCGCAGTCGGAGACGACTGAGCGACTGAACTGAACTGAACTGAGTCCCTACCAGAATGACAGCAATATCTGTTTTCACTGCTCTTAAGAGGGAATATTGCTGCTAAGTCACTTCAGTCGTGTCCGACTCTGTGTGACCCATAGACGGCAGCCCACCAGACTCCCCGTCCCTGGGACTCTCCAGGCAAGAACACTGGAGTGGGTTGCCATTTCCTTCTCCAATGCATGAAAGTGCAAGTGAAAGTGAAGTCGCTCAGTCGTGTCTGACTCCTAGCAACCCCATGGACTGCAGCCTACCAGGCTCCTCTGTCCATGGGATTTTCCAGGCAAGAGTACCGGAGTGGTTACCATTGCCTTCTCCGAGGAGGGAATGCTAAGAAATTCATAATAACTTCAGTGTAATTCTAGATATATAAGAAATAGTTTCCAAAAGTAGAAACAAAGTGAAAGAAAGTGAAGTCACTCAGTCGTGTCTGACTCTTTGCGACCCCAGGGACTGTAGCCCACCAGGCTCCTCCATCCATGAAATTTCTAGGCAAGAGACTGGAGTGGGTTGCCATTTCCTTCTTCAGGGGATCTTTCCAACCTAGGGATTGAACCCGGGTCTCCCGCATTGCGGGCAGACATTTTACCGTCTGAGCCAACATGCTGTTTGGTGATTGGCTAAAATTTTTTATAATAAATAAGAATAAATCAGAGAAATATCCTTCAGCATAGCTGTGAAAGGAGATACATTCACAAATCCAAGAACTCAGCCCTTCAAAAAAAAAAAATCTTTCTTCCCTGAATAGTTGCAAAATTGTACCTTCTTTCCCATACTGTGGAAGAAAAGGACAAAAATTTGTTCCATAATCTGTTATTTTAAGATTGGCAGTCAGAGAAGGGGATCATAAAAACTGTCAAAAATGACAAAGCTTGAATTAAATTCCAGGGGCTGTTAAGAGTGATGTGAAGGACTCATCTCTGGCCAGGGATAACTGACATGAAAGCATATTGATAAATAATGTAACCTTCCTTTAAACCTGTTCCCATGCAACCCCAAATCCTTCACTGCACTCAGGTAAGAATATGAAAAGGTTTCCCCGAGATCCTCAATAGAAGCAACAACTGGGATAAACTAGACTTGTCATAGTACAGTTTTCACCATCTGGAACTTGAATGCCTCACTGAACAGCCCCGAAGGGCCTTGCTGTTCCTCATCAAAGGCCCCAGAGAAAATGTCTGTGCCTTTTCAAGGGAAGCTTCACTTAGACACACGCAATCCATTCAAAGACTAGGCACAAAGTCTAAGATGAATGATTAACAAAGAAAATCTCCTCACATAGTCAATATTCACTGATGAATATTTCATGTACAACTCTGACTCTCAACCTGCAGGCAGAGGAGAGTATTAGGCTCTTCAGAATTATCAGAAATAGAGATTCTTGGCGGTTACCTGTAGCAACGGGAAATCAACTGTGAGGTTACATGTGGAATTAAGAACAACAGAAATCTCCCAGAAACCCAGGAATGGCTGGACTGAAGCTGGAATATGGACACATAATTCACAAGACACACAATTCACAATTTCATCAGCATCAAAAGTCTGACAAACCTTATCAATGGTAATCCTCTCAGATTCTCTACTGCTGATACTAGTAACCTACTACTTCACTCTCTATTTGGATAGCATTTTTCTATCTTCTCACCTGAGTTTACTAATAGCTTCTGACCACTCTGTGCTCCTGCTGTAGCTGATCCTACTAATGATTGCCCTAGCTAGCTAGCTAGCAAGCAGTCTAACAAGAGACACTAAGTCTCATGCCAGGTCCTTGCTAAGTCTCATGCCAGGTCCTTACTAAGGCTGCTGACTACCTGGAGACTGGCTAATAGATTTGCTATCCTCACTTCAGTTCCCTCTCCTGATGCAATCAGCTAAAACGGTGGTGTCAAATGACTTAGAACAGAAATCTTCAAAGCATGGTCCACAGCCCAAATCTGGCCTATCAGCTGTTTTTGTGCTTTGAATCGCTTATGTATTATCTGTGGCTGCTCTTGCACTACAAGGGCAGGCAGAGTTTAGCAGTTGCCCACAAAGCCTGAGATGTTTACTATCTGGCCTTTTACAGAAAGTGTCTGCTGATCCCTGATTTAGAACACAGCCAAGCAAAGAAGTGCTCTGAAAAGGGGTTTTATATCAGTTTTCTTAGGAAGGGCTCAGGAGTAGAGCAGGTATTCTGAGGCTAAAAGCGTCAGGAGAAAGTGTTAGAGTTGTCTTAAGAAGCATTTGGATCTGTATGAACATTACTGATCAAATAAATATGCATACATTCACATTATATAGATGACTTTTCTGAGGGTGAAATATAAATAAATTCATTAAAAGTGATATTGATTCCACACTATCTCTTTAATAACTTTTTTCTCTATAGAGTGGATTTTCAATCAAGTTGAGAACTTCTGATATGAAATATCAAAACAGTACATGATCTGAAAGTATTTCTGTTTAACTCTGGAAAGCAATTTGGTGTTTTTGTTATGTTTTTTAAGGAACTTAGTGGACGGAAGAGCCTGGTAGGCTGCAGTCCGTGGGGTCGTGAAGAATCAGACACGACTGAGCGACTTCACTTTCACTATTCACTTTCATGCATTGGAGAAGGAATGGCAACCCACTCCAGTGTTCTTGCCTGGAGAATCCCAGGGACAGGGGAGCCTGGTAGGCTGCCGTCTACAGGGTCACACAAAGTCGGACACGACTGAAGCGACTTAGCAGCAGCAGTAGGATATTCACCTTATAACATGAGGTTAAGGCTAATAATGAAATAATATCATGTCTACCATTTTGGAGCTCGTCTGATTCTTTTTAAAAGCCAGTGAGGAAAAACTGTGATCCCTAGATTCAAAGACTTGATGAAAAGTGAAATTTCTGTCAATTTGCACAAAAAATTAACTTTGCCCATTAAGTTATGAGTTCTTCTTTATTTGATGTGAGTACTTCGGGTACAGACAATGGATTTTGTCTCCTTCATATACCACTAATTATTAGGGTGCTGGCAAAAGAGGGGCCCTAATTCTCCAAGCCAGGCTTCAGGAATACGTGAACTGTGAACTTCCAGATGTTCAAGCTGGTTTTAGAAAAGGCAGAGGAACCAGAGATCAAATTGCCAACATCTGCTGGATCAACGAAAAAGCAAGAGAGTTCCAGAAAAACATCTATTTCTGCTTTATTGACTATGCCAAAGCCTTTGACTGTCTGGATCATTACAATAAACTGTGGAAAATTCTTCAAGAGAAGGGAATACCAGACCACCTGACCTGCCTCTTGAGAAATCTGTATGCAGGTCAGGAAGCAACAGTTAGAACTGGACATGGAACAACAGACTGGTTCCAAATAGGAAAAGGAGTACGTCAAGGCTGTATATTGTCACCCTGCTTATTTAACTTCTATGCAGAGTACATCATGAGAAACGCTGGGCTGGAAGAAACACAAGCTGGAATCAAGATTGCAGGGAGAAATATCAATAACCTCAGATATGCAGATGATACCACCCTTATGGCAGAAAGGGAAGAGGAACTAAAAAGCCTCTTGATGAAAGTGAAAGTGGAGAGTGGAAAAGTTGGCTTAAAGCTCAACATTCAGAAAACGAAGATCATGGCATCCAGTCCCATCATTTCATGGCAAATAGATAGGGAAACAGTGGAAACAGTGGCTGACTTTATTTTTCTGGACTCCAGAATCACTGTGGATGGTGATTGCAGCCGTGAAATTAAAAGACGCTTACTCCTTAGAAGGAAAGTTATGACCAACCTACATAGCATATTCAAAAGCAGAGACATTACTTTGTCAACAAAGGTCCAGCTAGTCAAGGCTATGGTTTTACCAGTGGTCATGTATGGATGTGAGAGTTGGACTGTGAAGAAAGCTGAGCGCCAAAGAATTGATGCTTTTGAACTGTGGTGTTGGAGAAGACTCTTGAGAGTCCCTTGGACTGCAAGGAGATCCAACCAGTCCATCCTAAAGGAGATCAGTCCTGGGTGTTCATTGGAAGGACTGATGTTCAAGCTGAAACTCCAATATCTTGGCCACCTGATGCAAAGAGCTGACTCATTGGAAAAGACCCCGATGCTGGGAAAGATTGAGGGCAGGAGGAGAAGGGGACGACAGAGGATGAGATGGCTGGATGGCATCACCGACTCGATGGACATGGGTTTGGGTGGACTCCAAGAGTTGGTGATGGACAGGGAGGCCTGGTGTGCTTCAATTCATGGGGTCGCAAAGAGCCGGACACAACTGAATGACTGAACTGAACTGAATATGTGTTTGTAGAATAAATAAGTGAATGTTGCCATAAGCTCTCATGGCTCAGTTAACAAAGCTGACAGACGTTTAACTGTAAAGGAATCTGGACACACCTTTGTTAAGTGCTATCTCCCATCTAGAGATGAGAAAACTCTTAAAGTAGAAGTTCTCCCTATAAAGAAATCAGGTGCAGATTTTGTAAGCTCCAGACTTAACCAAGGTTTTGTTGCCCTTCTGGTCATTGCAGCATTTGTGGTGAGTACAGAATGGGAACAATATTTGTATGGAATGTTGGGTGCTGACATGGATTAAAGGTCTGGGCAGCCTAGGATAGGGTTAGAGCCAGACCTTTAACCTATGCCAAAACCCAACCTTCCATACAAAGTTTGTTCCCATTCTTTACTCACCACTTAGACAGAATTGCAACTGTCTTTTACTAGACAGTCACTCTCAATAACTTGGAAGTTCATATTGTACCACTGTATAACAAAATTCAATAATTAATGAACAAATGATCTAATAAGGATATAAAACATAAGGCTTTATCTTCTATTATCCCTGACCATCTATGCCAATTGCTAGACCCACCTTCAACCTCACATCTTTCCTACTGTAGCCTCTCCAGGCAGCCTCTACTGTATTTTGAAGCTTGCACAACTCTAGCTGTATATCTTTCATCCAGAGTTTCAAATCCCAGACATGGCTTTTATGAAACCATCCCTTTCTGCAGCCACCTTATTAGTGATACATGTCAATCCCCAAACAACCATCTCCCCACTAAAGAATATCAGGTTTTACTGCCAGTGTGAAGGCCAGGAGGAAAAGCAAGAGCAGCATCCATGTAACTCCCCGCAGAGCAGCGAGCCTTTAGCAGAAAAGCACCCTGGAAAACACAGCGCCTGCCCTTGCCTCCTCCGGCTGCCAGGAGTCATTCTGCCAGAATGCGGCAACGCAGCTAGGCCTGCAGGAGAATCAGAAAAGTAAAACAAGGCTGCCCTCTCATGGTTACCAAAAAAATGAAATGTTTTCTATTCTCCATATGCAGAAACCCAGGACATCCTACTGAAAATGTGAGTAATACACATTTTTAAAAGCGGATAATTTAAAGTACACTAAAGCGGGCTTCTAAGATAAGATGAAATAAGTGATATATAAAATGGAAGTGAAAAAATGCATTCTCCATTGAAAAACCTGCTCTAGATATAATTATAATCCTCATCAAGAATTCCTTGCTGGTTTCAGAATTTAAAGGCTGATGAACTAATCCTTAAAAACATGGAATTTCTTTTAGAGGTGACTTTTCTTTTTTAGGTGGTTTATTTTAGACTTTCGCTGCCTTACACAGCAGCAACATGGGTTCCATTCATTTATTCACTCACTGAATATCTATAAAGTATTTACTAAGGATTTCAACAAATCTAAAATACTTTTTTTGATATTATATCATTTTTCGTGTTTTATCATTTCTGATGCATTTGGCAACCTGTGGTGTGTTATAATTTGTCACCAGGCAGCAGCAGAGATGTGGCGAGAGTTGTCACTCCCTGGACACGTACAGTCTTCTTGCTATTGTTTGTGGCTCATGAGACAACAGTAACCACTTCAGGTTTCAGCATCCCTCCCCAAGTCTATTTGAGGACCATCTGGGAAGAAAAAAGACAATCTTCCTTGTTGCTTGAGAAACGTTTCATTGATACTCTCTGGTAAGATAAAGAAAGTACCACCAGCAAATCTTGCAAAATGCTGTCAACAGTCTAGGACAAAAGACTAGGAGGAAACAGGAGCAGTCTGAGGAATGCTGAATCACCAGTGCTTTTGACAGCACAAAGGATGGCATGGTGTGGAAAATACATCGACACACTGACATCTCTGAGTCAGGAATGAGCCAGAAAAGTTGAATTATGTATGGGAAATTTTTTTTGTTATACTGTTTGCTTCCATTTTTCTGCTCCTTATATGGACAGGAGTCATATATGCAAAATAATCCAGGACTATTCTATCCCAAAAGGTTATTTAAACAAATATAAAATAAAAATTCTAAGTGACCAGGAAACAGTAGGTCATAGTTTAATCGGATACCTTTTATTTTATTAATAGTTCCTAAAATAATAGGGCATCTTACAACAGTCTAACCTTCAATGAACTATGGTACGTACCAGCAATGCCACAATCACTGAGCAACGTGGCATGAACAAACAGACCTTCCTCTGCCCTCACAGAGCCAGATGAGGGGGAGATAACTATAAACACGTAAACGAATCATGAAATCAGACCATTTCAAATAGTGGTAAACGCTGTGAAGACAGTAAGACAAAGTAATAGGATAAAGGGAGGCCGGGGCAGGGAGAGGCTTAGATCAGCACCGTACGGAAATAATGAAGCAGAGGAGAGGGCACCATCTCATCACAAGACAGGAGAGGAGAAATGTGTCCAATAAGCAGGCCGAGGTCAACTGTGACAGATGGCATTAGGAGGAAAAGTAAGATGAATCGATAGGACTGTCCTTAGTACTGGCAAGACCAGGGACTTCCCTGGTGGTCTAGTGGTTAAGACTCCATGCTTCCAATGCAAGAGTCATGGGTTCAATTCCTGGTCTGGGAACTAAGATCCCACGTTGTGGTGAAGCAGAAAAAGCAAAAATAAACAAATAAACAAAATCTGTTGGATCTTAGTATTGGCAAGACCAGATCTTTCTGAGGGCCCAGTGGTTAAGAATCTACCTGCCAGTGCAGGAGGCATGAGTTTGATCCCTGATTAGGGAAGATTTCCCATGCCCTGGGGCGAGCAAGCCCACACACTACAACTACTGAGTCCACAGGCCACAACTGCTGAAGCTAACGCGCTGAAAGCCTGTGCTCGGCAATGAGTGAAGCCACAGCAATGAGAAACCTGCGTGCTGCAATTAGAGAAGCCCCACTTGCAGCAGCTAGAGAAGGCCCGCATGCAGCAATAAAGACCCTGCACAGGCAAAAATAACGAGGAGGAGGAAGGAATGGCAAACCGCTCTAGTGTTCTTGCCTGGAGAACCTCATGAACAGTAAGAAAAGGCAAAGAATAACAAATAAATAAATGAAATTAAAAACAAATAAACATAAATTAAAGGGACCTTACAGCTAGATTAAAGTAGGTTGAAGGATGAAGGAGAGGTGAGGAGGTGGGTGAAATGCAGCAGGACATTAAGAGGCTACTGCTACATGTCTTGTTTGTAGGAAATGGGTTTCATTCAGCCTCCTTTGGAGAAGGCAATGGCACCCCACTCCAATACTCTCGCCTGGAAAATCCCATGGACAGAGGAGCCTGGTAAGCTACAGCCCATGGGGTCGCTAAGAGTCAGACACAACTGAGCGACTTCCCTTTCACTTTTCACTTTCCTGCATTGGAGAAGGAAATGGCAACCCACTCCAGTGTTCTTGCCTGGAGAATCCCAGGGACGGGGGAGCCTGGTGGGCTGCCGTCTGCGGGGTCGCACTGAGTCGGACACGACTGAAGCGACTTAGCAGCAGCAGCAGCCTCCTCGGCCTTCCCTGAGTTCCAAAGTGAGTGAAGTGAAGTCACTCAGTTGTGTCTGACTCTTTGCAACCCCACAGACTGTAGCCTATAGGCCTCTCCATCCATGGGATTTTTCCAGGCAAGAGTACCAGAGAGATTGCCATTTCCTTCTCCAGGGGATCTTCCCGACCCAGGGATCTAACCCAGGTCTCCTGCATTACATGTGGACGCTTTACCCTCTGAGCCACCAGGGAAGCCCTGAGTTCCGAAGGGCAGCTTCAAACAGTTGCTTATCATGGAAGGGAGAGAACGCAGAAACAACGAAGGAGCAGTCAAGAAACAATGGTGCAGCCTCTGGTCAGGGTCCTCACTCCACTTCAGGGAATGGACAGAACAATCTTTGAGTTCTTCTGCAGGAATTAAGGCCCCCACCCAGGCAGAAGAGCGCAGCTTCTGGCTGAACACCAGACTCCTGTAGCACCACCCTGTTACCTCACCACCAACCAATCCGAAGAAAGTCTGCACATGATGGAAGGTAACAGACTCTGAGTTCCTCCCTTAATAGTTCTCCTTTTTCAACTTTCATTCAATCAGAGTCTTTGAAATTGGGTTTTGGACATGAGTCCACCATCTCCCCAGAATGCCAGTCTCCTGAATAAAGCAATAACCTCAGATATACAGATGACATCACCCTTATGGCAGCAAGCGAAGAGGAACTGAAGAGTCTCTTGATGAAAGTGAAAGAGGAGAGTGAAAAAGCTGGCTTAAAACTCAACATTCAAAAAATGAAGATCATGGCATCCAGTTCCATCACTTCATGGCAAATAGATGAAGAAACAATGGTAACAGTGACAGACTTTATTTTCTTGGGTTCCAAAATCACTGCAGATGATGACTGCAGCCATGAAATTAAAAGACACATGCTCCTTGGAAGAAAAGATGACCGTCCTAGACAGCATATTAAAAAGCAAAGACACTACTTTGCCAACAAAGGTCTGTCTAGTCAAAGTTATGGTTTTTCAGTAGTCAGGCATAGATGTGAGAGTTGGACCATAAAGAAAGCTGAGCGCCAAAGAATTGATGCTTTTAAACTGTGGTGTTGGAGGAGACTCTTGAGAGTCCCTTGGACTGCAATGAGATCAAACCAGTCAATCTTAACAGGAATTCAGTCCTGAATATTCATTGGAAGGACTGATGCTGAAACTGAAACTCCAATACTTTGGCCACCTGATGCGAAGAACTGACTCATCTGAAAAGACCCTGATGCTGGGAAAGATTGAAGACAGGAGGAGAAGGGGACAACAGAGGATGAGATGGTTGGATGGCATCACCAACTTGATGGACACGAATTTGAGCAAGATCCAGGAGACGGTGCTGGACAGGGAAGCCTGGCCTGCTGCAGTTCATGGGGTCGCAAAGAGTCAGATATGACTGAGGGACTAAACTGACTCACTGAATAAAGCAAACTTTCTGTTCCCAGCAGCACTTGTCTCTTGAGTATTGCCTTTCAGGCAGAGAACAGCTGGGCCTGAGTTCATAATGTGGGGGAGCAAAAATGAATTTGTTTGGCTAGGTGTGTTTTTAGATGCTATCAGAAACTGTGTGGTGGGTCTTCCCTGCAATGCAAGGTAGAATAATAAAAAGGCATGTCTCATGGTTTGAAAGGGGCCATATTAACTTTAGCAAACAGGCAATAAATGAAAAAAAGAAATCATACAAAACAACTTCGGATTATAATCAGCATCCTAAAGGGCATAACCAAAATGATGTTGCAGAAAGTAGGGAATAGAAGCTTGCTTTTGGCTTTGGGCTTTAACAATTTTGAGCACCAGCAATATGCCAAGGCATTTGTTTCAAATGTTCAAATGTTGTGTCATTTAACCGTGAGACACATTGAAAATATGGAATTGGCTCCCCTGTTATAGATAAGGAAACATGTTCTGAAAGAATGATTTGCCCGTCAAAGGTCACAGTTAGTGAATGGCAGCACTGGCATTTGAACCAAGTTTACCATCTAAATTAATGTCTCTGTTTTCTTTGCAGCCCACCTTCTCTCCCAAGGCTCTCCTGGAGAATAAATGTCCCCAGAGCATCCTCCTAGCCAGCTCTTTTCCCCATTCCAGCCTGAATGCTAGTTCTGAGTTGCTTGGGCGTTTTGATCCCCATTCCCACAAGACGTTTTCAGTAAATTGATCAAGAAATCATACATAAGTCACAGCATGCCAATAGAAACTAAATGTGTGACTGCTTTAATACTGTGCTCAGTTGCTTCAGTCGTGTCCGACTCTTTGTGTGGGACCCCATGGGCCGTAGCCTGCCAGGCTCCTCTGTCCATGGGATTTTCCAGACAAGAAGTAGAGTGAGCTGCCATGCCCTCCTCCAGGGGATCTTCCCAACTCAGGGACTGAACCCACATCTCCTGTGTTTCTTGCACTGCAGGTGGATTCTTTACTGCTGAGCGACCAGGCAGTTGCTAACAGGACATTATTTTCTTAGATATGTGACACTTGCATATTTAACTAGTGACTTTTAGAGAGATCTTGCCAAACCTCAAGGGCATTTTTCTAATAGTGGACATTTCAGTTCACCTAGTAGACTAATAAACTAGCTAATATTTGGTGAGCTTTAGTATATTCTGAGCACCATTCTAAGTGCTATACATATCTCATTTTTCAAAACAACCTTATAAAATTGGAATTATTTTTATCATTTGAGATCTGTGATTTGAAACTAGGTGATCTGACTTGCAAATCTGAGCTAGATTTCCAACACAACACACAGGAATTAAATTGCAAACTCCAAATAAGTGTGAATGAACTATTGAGGTCATGAAAGCCACCAAAAGCAAGTTGACTTAGGTTATGAAAATATCCATTCCCTTGGTTAATTTTTCAGATAAAACTTTTCTTTGAGATGAAAAAATTTAGCTAACAACTGCTCTTTAGTCCCAGATATCATTTCAGTTCAGTTCAGTCACTCAGTTGTGTCCAACTGTTTGCGACCCCATGGACTGTAGCATGCCAGGCTTCCCTGTCCATCACCAACTCCTAGAGCTCACTCAAATTCATGTCCATCTAGTCGGTGATGCCATCCAGTCATCTCATTCTCTGTCGTCCCCTTCTCCTCCTGCCTTCAATCTTTCCCAGCATCAGGGTCTTTTCAAATGAGTCAGTTCTTCGCATCAGGTGATCAAAGTATTGGAGTTTCAGCTTCAACATCAGTCCTTCCAATGAATATTCAGGACTGATTTCCTTTAGGATGGACTGGTTGGATCTCCTTGCAGTACAAGGAACTCTCAAGAGTCTTCTTTAATACCACAGCTTAAAAGCATCAATTCTTCAGTGGTCAGCTTTTTTTATGGTCCAACTCTCACATCCATACATGACTACAGGAAAAACCATAACTTTGACTAGACAGACCTTTGTTGGTAAAGTAATGTCTCTGCTTTTTAATATGCTGTCTAGGTTGGTCATAGCTTTTCTTCCAAGGAGCATGTTTCTTTTAATTTCACGGCTGCAGTCAGCATCTGCAGTGATTTTGGAGCCCACCCATGGGACAGGATGGCATGATCTTAGTTTTCCGAATGTTGAGCTTTAAGCCAACTTTTTCACTCTCCTCTTCCACTTTCATCAAGAGGCGCTTTAGTTCTTCTTCATTTTCTGCCATAAGGGTGGTGTCTTCTGCATATGTGAGGTTATTGATATTTCTTCCGGCAATCTTGATTCCACTTGTGCTTCATCCAGCCCAGCGTTTCTCATGATGTACTCCTCATATAAGTTAAATAAGGAGGGTGACAATACACAGCCTTGACATGCTCCTTTCCTTATTTGGAACCAGTCTGTTGTTCCATGTCCAGTTCTGACTGTTGTTTCTTGACCTGCACACAGTGCCAAATGTCAGTGGCACTTCTTAATTATAAGTATAAAGGAAGCTAATGAAAGCATTTTTGTGGCTTAAAGATCAACTATGGAAGAAGAGTCAGCGTTTGAAATCATTCAACAAACTTCTGCCTAGCACTGCTGGATGAGGAGTGCTGGACTAGATGCCGCAGGTGTTACCAAACCAAACTTGAGCCCACTCACCAGATGCACAGCAAGGCCAGTCTACTGACACTGGGTTGTGGAAAAGCAAAGTACAGTGTTTTTGGCAGGGCATCAAACAAAGAAAAAAAGAGCAGCTAGTGCTCAAAAGACCTGAACTCCTTCCTTAATGGCTTTCAGGGAAGGTCTTTTTAAAAACAACTTACCTCATTTGAGGTGCAGGTTGCAGGTTGCAGCGTTAGCTTGTGAACTTTCTTCTGATTGGCTGGTGGTGAGGTAACAGGGTGATGTTTCAAGAACATCAGGAGGTTTCTTCATCATCCTTCTGGTTCAAACCAGTCTGGGGTCTATCTGTTGTCAGCTGTAGTCAGCACCTTCCATCTGTGTGTGTGTGTGGTGGGGGGTGGGTCTTAGTTTCTATGGAACATCTCAAAGATACAGTTCAGAGTGTTGTGTATATCCCCCTTGAGGATGAACTAAGACTCTGTTTTATTGCTGAATTGTTGTTTCAGCTGTCATTACTTTTCTTGATTGATTGGCTTTCCTTTTTCACTTTCTACATCCCTTCACTTCTCTAATTGTTACCTTCTTATCCCTGCTCTTTGGAACACAGAGAAGGCCTAGGAGACTGAAACTTTTTCTACAAACAAGAATGGGGGACATGCAAGGGTTTTTGTACCTGGGAGGGCCCTGCAGAGTCTTGCTCAGTTTCACAGGTACTTCCCAAAATCAATGAAGAAGTGATTGATTGGAACCTGGCTCTGGGTGCAGCGTGACGAAAGGAAAAGAGCCTAAGCTTTGGAGTGAGACAAACTCAAATCCATCTCCCAATTCTGAGTGACTTTAGACGTCAGTTATTAAAATGGGAATAATGATTCTTAATTTATAACTATTTTTAGTATTGGAGATACTGAAGCGTGTTCTCAAGTGTTTGGCTCAGTAGCAAATCAACCAATGCTAGCTGCCATCACCCTGTCTCTTCCTGCCCCCTCTTATCTTGGGTATCTGAGCTCAGCCGAAAGCCCAAGAGCAAGAGGAGAGAAAAGACTGAGCTTGGAAGTTAATTTCCAGAATAAAAAGTTGCTAAGATTTAGATATTTAAAAATAACTGTGGAAATAGAGTTAACACATGTCTTTGTACATATAGCTTTCGAAAATAATAGGCAAGAATTATTGGGTAAAAACTTATTTTTAAAGATAATTAGTAGTAATATGTCTTTAGAGGCAGAAGGTCTTGGTTATGTTTGAGAGAACCCAAGCTTCAGTCCAATTTCATCCCTAAAGAATATTAAGTCTTATAGTACTTAAGAACTGCTGGATTGAGCAATATTCATAGAGAAAGAAAGGGCAAGAAGATGGAAAAAGGACGCAAAGTGAGGCCGGAGACAGATGGGCTCCAGGTTAGACATTTACAAGTGGCCTCTGTTTAAAACTAACTTACATTACAAGTGTTTACATGTCATGCTGCTGCTGCTGCTGCTAATTCGCTTCAGTCGTGTCCGCCTCTGTGCGACCCCATAGACAGCAGCCCACCAGGCTCCCCCGTCCCTGGGATTCTCCAGGCAAGAATACTGGAGTGGGTTGCCATTTCCTTCTCCAATGCATGAAAGTGAAAAGTGAAAGTAAAGTCGCTCAGTCGTGTCTGACTCTGTGCGACCCCATGGACTGCAGCCTACCAGGCTCCTCCGTCCACGGGATTTTCCAGGCAAGAGTACTGGAGTGGGGTGCCATTGCCTTCTCTTTTACATGTCACGAGGCACAGAGAAGTGGGCTTCGGGCTAGCTGCTTAGAACTGTTAGCATTTCCTGAGACAAGAGAAAGGTGGGCCCCAGTTAAGGCATTTACAGTCAGCTTCCTGTTTGCCCTCTGCAATGGAAACGACAACAGAAACAGGGTAAATAGCCAGTGTTTGTCTCTTGTAAACACCTTTAAGGTAAAGTCATGGCAAGGACAAAGAGGCGGCAAAACAGTGTTTGAGTCAAGGATTACGGACTCTGCGCTCACCCTCGCCCCCTTTTGGGGATAAGGAAGACACTAGTTACGCACAGAGAGGCTCCTTGTGGGTCAAAAGTCAGGGGATGATGTCAGGCCATAATGTGTCTTGCTTCTCCCAAAAGCCTTCACTTCAAGCCCATGTTGGCCAACAAGTACGTGCACACCCAGGGTAGACTATGTGTGGGAAAAGACACCAGATAATTGACTAAAGGTAAACAAAGACCTGGAAGAACTGCCCCATTTAAATGACTTAATCACCACTATTCAGTGCTCCTCCTAAGAAGGACACCCACACCCTTTCTTTCTAGATGTGCATATCTGCCTTACTTCTGTCTTAACAATCTGTTTCTCTGTGCGCTCTTCCACTTGTTGCGCTCTTAAACTCTGTACCTGCATTTAGTTTCTGCCTCCACGATAAATGCATTTTTCACTGAGGGCAAAGATCTAGGGAAAAAGAGCTTCTAGCCTCTAGCCTTTGCTGGTCTGGTCGCTAGGACTCCTGGTTTTCATCCAGGCTATTCAGGTTCAGCATATCTAGGCTATTCCAGGCCGGCAGGGAATTAAGGTTTCGCTTCACGCCACTGCTCGCTGCTGCCTTGCCAAGATCAAAAGGAATCAGAAACTGACTGAAGGAAAAAAAATTGAGGATAATTTCAAGATTTTTTATTTAGAAAGGCATAGTATTTTCAATCTGGTTCTCAAAGTATGGTACAAGCCAATCTGGGGACCTTTAAAAATCTTGATTCCCTTGATGCATCCAGGTTCATTAAATCAGAATCTCTGAGGGTGGGACCCAGGTATCATTATTCTTTACAGTAGCTTGTAGCTCAGTTGGTAAAGACTCTGCCTGCAATGCAGAAAAAGCAGGTTTGATCTCTGGGTCAGGAAGATCTGGAGAAAGAAATGGCAACCCATTCCAGTATTCTTGCCTGAAGAGTCCCTATGAACAGAGGAGCCCAGCAGGATACAGTCTACAGGGTCGCAGGAGTCAGACACAACTTAGCTAAAAGCCACCACCACAGGTGATTCCAACATATTAATAACTACCTTCATCAAAACAAGAAAGTCAGGCAAAATATTGAGATGGTGGAGGAAAGGAATCAGGATGGAAAAATTCTTAAAGAGATGGGAATACCAGACGACATTACGTGCCTCCTGAGAAATCTGGATGCAGGTCAAGAAGCAACAGTTGGAACTGGACATGGAACAACAGACTGGTTCCAAATCGGGAAAGGAGTACGTCAAGGCTGTATATTGTCACCCTGCTTATTTAACTTGTATGCAGAGTACATCATGTGAAATGCCAGATTGTATGAAGCACAGCTGGAATCAAGATTGCAGGGAGAAATAATAACCTCAGGTATGCAGATGACACCACCCTTACGGCAGAAAGTGAAGAGGAACTAAAGAACCTCTTTGTGAAAGTAAAAGAGGAGAGTGAAAAAGTTGGCTTAAAACTCATCATTCAAAAAACGAAGATCACAGCATCCAGTCCCATCACTTCATGACAAATAGATAAGGAAACAATGGAAACAGTGAGAGACTTTATTTTCTTGGGCTCCAAAATCACTGCAGATGGTGACTGCAGCCATGAAATTAAAAGACTCTTGCTCCTTAGAAGACAAGCTATGACCAACCTAGACAGCATATTAAAAAGCAGAGACATTATTTTCCTGACAAAGGTATATCTAGTCAAAGCTATGGTTTTTCCAGTCATGTATGGATGTGAGAGTTGGACTATAAAGAAAGCTGAGCACCGAAGAATTGATGCTTTTGAACTGTGGTGTTGGAGGAGGCTCTTGAGAGTTCCTTGGACTGCAAGGAGATCCAACCAGTCCATCCTAAAGGAAATCAGTTCTGAATATTCATTGGAAGGACTGGTGCTGAAGCTGAAACTCCAATACTTTCGTCATCTGATGGGAAGAACTGACTCATTGGAAAAGACCCTGATGCTGGGAAAGATTGAAAGCAAGAGGAGAAGGGGATGACAGAGGATGAGATGGTTGGATGGCATCACTGACTCAATGGACATGAGTAAACTCCCGAGAGTTGGTGATGGACAGAGAGGCTCGGTGCTGTGGTTCACAGGGTCACAAATGGTTGGACACAACTGAGTGACTGAACTGAGTTGAACTGAACTGAATTGGTTAGAGCAGCTGAACAACAACAGCAAGGCCTTTAAAATGTCTGGATACTAAACCTAGCAAATCAGAGGGACTAGGAGTGGGGAACATACCATACTTCTAATCAAAGAAAGAGTACAGAGTTGTGAGCTCCAAGAAAGGAATCTGTACGACAGGAAAGGAGGACTCAGTTCTCTTGGTCAGGAAAAGTTTCATGGAGAAGGGACAAGGAGAAGGAATCCTGAGGGAAACGGATAAAGAGGAAGAGGCAGGCAGAGGAAGAGGAAGAGGCAGAACTGTGGGAATGCTAACAGGTTTAGCAGGTAGGGAGGAAGATGGAACCAGATGAACCTCATGAGAAGTAGCAGCCAGAAAAAGGAGGATATGACAGGGAGGTGCCCTGAAAGGTGAGGGGGAAAGAAGGGTGGCTGGGATGGCATTGCATAGCAGAGAGGGCAAAGAGGATGTGACTGTTAACTGGCTCAGATCTGATGTTCAGATAGCTATGGAAATGACCATCAAATGCAGTCCATACTGGGACAGCTAGGGAGGAGAGTGGAGGAGGTGTTTGGAACTGAACCGATTAGATAAAAAGAAGGATAAAAAGCAGTCTAGAGAAAATACTGTGGGGAGGGTTGGGGAAACACAACTTTTAATTTAAATATTAAAACAGAAAAGAGGTGCCTGTAGCAGAAGAGTTTGGGACTCAGGGGAAGGCTATTGTGTTACAGTCTCCTAGCTGGAGCAGAATGGCCTGGGGCTGGTCACTTCCCTTCTCTGGCTGTCCATGTTTTCATCTATAAGATGATGGGGTAGGGATTATGCGATTTATAAGGCCATGTCCAGCTCTGACAACCTAAAAATGCTAGTGGTAAGAACAGAGTCAATCGAGAGGGTGAAAAAGACTCTTAACTGCCTAAAACCTAATGATGGATCAGCGTTGTTTCCAGACGTGTATTTGCCATGATCGGTCACCTCATTCTCCAGGTACCATTGCCTAGAGCCCATCTTTTAAAAAGTAAATGGTACTACCTACCATCTAGGCTTTATCCATGACAGTACATAAAATAAAGTTTCCACTTTTGGAATCAGAGTCCTTTACTAGCAAGGTGACTGTGGTTTTTCTAGTCTGTAAAACAGAGTAATAATAGTAATGATTTCATAGAGTTACTATGGAATTAAATGAGAGAATGTATGTAATGTACTTAGTGCATGCATGCGTGCTCAGTTGCTCAGTCATGTCCAATTCTTTGCGACTCCTCGGACTGCAGCCCACCAGGCTCCTTTGTCCATGGAATTTTCCAGGCAAGAATACTGAAGTGGGTTGCCATTTCCTCCTCTAGGAGATCTTCCTGACCCAGGGAACAAACCTGCATCTCCTGCATTGGCAGGTGGCACCTAGAATATTGTTCTAGTACATATAATATAGCTCAGTTGGTAAAGAATCCACCTGCAATGCAGGAGACCTTGGTTCAATTCCTGGGTGGGGAAGATCCACTGGAGAAGGGATAGGTTACCCACTCCAGTGTTCTTGGGCTCTCCCTGTGGCTTAGCTGGTAAAGAATCCACCTGTAATGTGGGTTTGATCTCTGGGTTGGGGAGATCCCCTGGAGAAGGGAAAGGCTACCCAACTCCAGTATTCTGGCCTGGAGAATTCCATGGACTGTATAGTCCATAGGGTTGCAAAGAGTCAGACATGACTGAGCGACTTGCACTTTTTCACAGATAATATTAGCATGCTTGAACAAGTATAGAAACAACAGCAGGACCCTGAGGCAGCCAAGTATATGACGACTCCTATTCCTATCTTCTTTACGAGGTCTCCCTTTGAACCAAACAGATCCTTTAAAATAAAATAAATGAGACATATTCAATGAGCAGATTCATGTAGTAACAAAAATACAGGCTTTAGAATTTAGCAGCCATGACTCGAACTAAGGTCAAGCTATCTATTTATTTTTTTAGTCTCAGATTACATATTTGTAAAAATGAAGTGCATACCTGCCTTCAGGCTTAGGAAGACTACAATAAAATAGATTGCCAGTTCCAGGCATTTAAGTGTATTTAAAGTAAAGATTATTTTCTTTGCTTCTACCTAGCATTATGACTTGTGTTTAGAAAGTTTCCTTAAAATTGAAGTTGCGGTGAGATTTTGCTCCTGGTACCCAGAAATTTTATCCTTGTTTCTTTCTGGGAGTCTGTCTCTTCTCTGACCTTGACTTAGCTGTGAATTCTATCCTACTCTCAGACCATATTAACATCGACAGGGTTGATTTTCACCCCTGGGGACTTGGGGGATCATCGAGAAAGTGGCAGAACACAGAAAGAAGGCTGCAACCATCACAACACCCTCCCCGGGCAGCGGAGGAGGTAAATGCTTCGGGTAGTGATCTTGGAGAGACAGCAGTGAACGGTGGCTTGAAGCGAGATCTTAGTTCCCTGCCCAGGAACTGAACCTGGGTAGCCCAGATGAGGAGAAGGCAATGGCAACCCACTCCAGTACTCTTGTCTGGAAAATCCCATGGACAGAGGAGCCTGGTAGGCTGCCTTCTATGGGGTCGTACAGAGTCGGACGCGACTCAAGTGACTTAGCAGCAGCAGCAGCAGCAGCCCAGATGAAAACCAGGAATCCTACCCACTAGATGATCAAGGCTAGAAGCAAATTTTCCCTGGCTCTTGCCCCATTGAAAAATGCATTTTTCAAGGACACAAAAACTGTAAAAACAGGTACAAAGTTTATTATTAGAGACACACACAATTGGGAGAGCACACAGAGAAAGTTTGTTTAATGAAGACAGAAGCAAGGCAAAGATTCACACCTGGAGAGCAAGGGTGTGGATGTCTTAATGAGGAGGAGCACAATGAAGAGGCAGTTAAGTCACTTGTGGAAGGCAGTTCTTCTGCATCTTTGTTTACCTTCGGTCATTTATCTTGCTTCTTTTTCCACACCTGACCTGCCCTAGGACCCTTCCCACAAGCCTGTGCAACATTTTTCCAAGATGAATTCCAGCCCAGAGGCCTACTTGGGGGGATGGGTCTTGGCATCACATATTATGGGATAGTGCCCCCTGCTTTTGATCCCTAAGGAGCCTTTCTGCACTTGTGCAGTGTCTCCCTTGCCCCAAGGATGGGAGCGTTTGATCTTCTACTCAACAGGGTTTAGTCCCTCTTTGTCCCTGCCATAGCCATTATCTTAAAGTGTCCACAGGGCACAAAGCCTAGCTACTTAGCTTGTTTCTGTTGTTATATATAGTTAGGCATATAAATCAAATACATATTTTGATATATTTCAAGTAAACATAATATTTATATTTCAAATCAAATATAGATTATATATATATATATCTTCGTAGCTGTGCAGGCTTTTCTCTCTTTGTTCTTTTCTCTCTTTGGGGCTACTCCCTGGTGACTTAGTGATTGGCTAAAGAAAGAATTGGCTGGCAACGCAGGAGACCCAGGTTCGATCCCTGGGTTGGGAGGAGCCTCTGGAGGAGGGCATGGCAATCCACTACAGTACTCTCGCCTGAAGAATTCCATGCACAGAGGAGCATGGCGGGCTACAGTCCATAGGGTCGCACAGAGCCAGACACGACTGAAGCGATAAGCAGCAGCTGCAGCAGCAGGGGCTTCCCTCTAGTTGAGATGTGCGGGCTTCTTGTTTTGCCAAGCATGGGCACTAGGGCTCGTGGGCTTCAGTAGTTCTGGCATGTGGGCTTAGTAGTTGCAGCTCCGACACTGGAGCACAGGCTCAATACTTGTGGTGCATGGACTTAGTTGCTGTGCAGCACGTGGGAATCTTCCGGGATCAGGGATTGTGGATTCTTTATCAAGCCACCAAAGAAGCCCTGTTATTTCTATTTTGAAGTGCAAACAGAAGGCTGTTGTAAATATCTAGCCTTGATCCCACATGCCTTCTTCCTCAGAAAATGTTCACAGGAGGCTAGTAGTAAATGCCTAGCCTGGCGTCCTTCTATCTCCTGCCTCAGTAGTAACCATCAGCCTGGTTCTGTTTACCCAGCCATAATGTCCTGAATGTACTCCCTGGTGCCTCAATCCCATAGCACAAGGAAATTAAAAAAAAAAAAAAAATCTCTTGCATGAGAAATAGCAGTTACGTTAAAAATCTGCTTGTTGATTCCTTCCTTGTTCTCATGCCCTGATGGAAGGCCATGACATCAACAGCAGCCTAACTTGAAACTGACTTTCTCTGTAAGGTTGCTTGATTGTAGGGTTCAGAGAGTGAAATGCTTTGTACACTGTATAATATGAAAGAGATTAGGTTGGTGATGTCACAAGAGGTTTTCAACAGTGTCAGCAGAAGCTGTAGTGATGACTAAGGAACTGATAAGTAGCACCATATAAAGGAGTTCCCCTGGATATGCATGTGGAGAGTATTAGTCACAGGTAGGAGACATTTACAACAAAGATGTTTCACTCTAGATCTTAGAATCCCAAGCATTAGCTCGCAAGGGTCAAGTAAAATCAGAAATAAATTAGAGCAAAACACCCAAGTGAGTTAGCCCCTTGGTGCACACTGGGATTGGTTTTGATTTATGTGCTTACATATACGACTAGGAACACAAGGCAGATCTCCTCACCATTTCCAGGACCAAAGAAGGGTTCGTAGAGCTGGGCCCAAGCGGACCGCAGGAAGTGAGACCTGGAAGTGCAGGGAGCCCATGCGGTGCTAACTGCCATCACCTTGGAGACACCCAGCCTCCAGCAGCGTGGCGTCACGGGAGACTGTCGCAGTAGCCAATCAGATGTTCATCGAATGCCCCAGAAGAGGGAAAGGGCAACCGGGAAGCGGTTGAAGAGCTCAAGCTCGGATTTACATTCCAAAGCAGTTCTACGGCCGAACAGTCTGCACGGGCAGAAGGAAAGCCCTTTCCTTTCCTCAGCTTCGCGGGAGGACAGTTCCCAGGAGGAGCCCGGAGCTCGCTTGGCGGCGCCACGCGGTCCCTCAGGAAACGGGGGCAAGACGACGGCCAGCGCCTGGTTTGAAGCCAGTCCGCCCTCCTGACCCTCACTTGCAGCCTAAGGGCGAGGGACACGCCTTCGCTCCCGGATCTCGGGGCCGGGTCAATAAGCGGGGCGGGGTAAATATTTCCAGGCACTCGATTCCCTCAGTGGCTAAACATTTGTTCTGTGAGTGCCAGACGCTGACCTGGGCGGGTTACGTGGCTAATGTTCACCGTGGCCTGTGTAACTCCGCGTTTCCTTCTCTACAAGGGGGCGCAAGAGGCGCCGAGAAGTGCAGCGCCCCGCCCCGAGAGCAGCAGGATCCGCGCTCGGGCCCCAGCGGCGGCCCCCGGGCCCTGAGGCCTGTCCCCCGGAGCGGCACGTGCGCGCGCGGCCGACCCCTCGGGGGACCCCACCCGCCCCGCCCCCTCCAGGACCCCGCCCCGCCCCCTCCAGGACCCCGCCCCGCCCCCTCCAGGACCCCGCCCCGCCCCCTCCAGGACCCCGCCCCGCCCGAGACCCCCGCCCCACCCCCTCCGCGCCCCGCCCCCTGGACCCCGCCCCCTGGGGACCCCGCCCCGCCCGGCGCCCCGCAGCGGCCGAGGGAGGAGCCGGGGCCGTGCGGGAGGAGTCGCGGGCGGCGGAGGCCCGGCGGGCTCGCAGCACGGCCATGGCGTTCGGCAGGAGTCACCGGGACCCGTACGCGAACTCCCTGGGCCAGCTGATAGGTAAGGGGGGCCCCGAGCCCCGACTCCGTTCCCCGCCGCACGGGACCGCGTGGGTCCCGGCTCGAGGAGCTCCCCGCTTCCCCGCAGCTTTCCCAGGCCCGCGCCCGCCGGTGCGGCGATACCCCTGTCGCGTTCCGTCTCTCTCGAAGCCGGGCTCCGCACTGTTCCCCGGCGCCTTCCAGCGCGGTGGGCGTGGGAGCGGACAGGTGGCCCGGGGGTCGGGGGCGGCTGGCCGGGCCCTCCGCAGGGGTGCCGCCCTCTGGGGCCGGGCGAGCCTCTCCGAGAGCGAGCCAAGGGTTGTGCCCGCTCTGCGAGGGGAAGGTTCCAGGAGGGTGAGTGCAGTGACCTCGCCGGCACAGGCAGGTGTCCAGACGCGTGCTCGCGATTCCAGGCCTTTACAGCCCGAGCTTCTTTTTCGGGAGGAACAAAGAGAAGGGACGTGCTGAGCACAGGAGCGACGGGAGGGGAGCCAGGCTCTCTCTCGGGGACAACAGAGGCCTCTGCGGGCCACCGAGGGCCACGCAGGTGTCTCCCCGACTCCTTTGGCTCTTCTGTGGGCGCGCCCCCGTCGACGTACGCGGAAGCCTGTCCCGGGCCCGGGGCGGCTCACCGACGCGGCTCCGTGCCTTCCTCGGGAAGCGAGTGTGGCACCCGTGCCCGGAGGTGCCAAGCAGAGCGTGAGCATGTCGGCGAATTTAGTGGGACGAAGAAATCAGGAGAGCCTGGTAGTTATAACAAGGAGGCTGATTTGGACAGTTTAGCCTGCAGCTTAGTTAACTGCTCTTTAAAAAGTACACGGCACCCAACCTGAAGCTTGGTTCCCACAACTTTATGAGATAGTGAGTGTAACTTCCATTAAGGAGGAAATGCTTTCCAAACTGTTGCTGGCTTTTTCTCTGTCGGGTGTTAAAATAAACTCTGACCAGAAATGGAGTCGGACTGCATCTTCATAATCTGATTTATTCTTTGGTGGTATGCACATTTACTGACTGCCAACTGTATGCCTGGACCTGAAGCAGGCACAGGCAAGACCTGGTCTCAGCCATCAAGGTATGGGGAAGATGCACACATATATAGGGAAGTGATTATAGTACAGTACCTTTGCAATAGAAGAGAAATGTAAAACACCCAAAACTTATGAAAAGGGAGAACTTAACTCTGCCATGGCTTTTGAAGGATGAGTTTGAACGATTTCTAGGAAGATGGGAAGGTGGGAGGAAGGAGCATGGAATGGGGAGCAAAGAAACTGGCTGAAAGAACCTTGTGACTAAACACAAGGTTGGTAAGCTTTGTCCATTTTGAATGCCAAATGCAGATAGTGCTTCTCCTTGGTGGGGAGCAGGCTTGGCTTTGCAGTTCCACCAGCCAAACCTTTATCCTCTTCTTAATCCTTTCAATTAATTTTTGCTCCTTTCCCTGTTGGTCCTCATGTTTTCACGCTCAGAAATATTCTTTCCTTTTAGGAAACATGTTAAGATCACTCAGGTTGAGTGTTCTGTGATCCTCTTTGCAGGTGGCATTCTGTATTCTTAAGGAGGCTGTCTGGACAGGGAAAAACTATTTGTTTAATGATGGGGTTCCAGGTACAGGAGGCTTCAAGTATGTCTGGTGCAGCGCTGGTTAATACAGGTGCTGGCAGGTACACAGACAGTTTCAGTAGCTCTCTCTTTTTCTCAACACCACTCGGCCAAGGAGAATACGTGACTTTTAAAAAAGCAAACAAAAACAACCTAGATTTGATGCTAGTTCTACCTTGTACTGACTGTGTAGCCTTGGGTAATTTCCTTAACCTTCTTGAACTTCTGTGTCATCATCTCTGACAGTGGGTTAAATGAAATTGCGTAAGATAAAATACTTAGCAGTATGCACTTCACCTTGTAGGTAGCTGTCCTTCTCTGAAAGACAGGCAGGCAGATGGAGATTTAGGTGGGCTGTTCTAGCCCTGAAGCCTTTATTAATAGGTCATTTATTACTGTGGCAACAGCAGCACTCTGAACCTGGATCTTGACTGATTCTTGAATTACTGGGAATTGTGCAAAAAAAAAAAAATCTGTCTGCCTTTTGGTGATGTAAACTTAATGGTGCTTGCTAGGGAACCCCAGGCAGATTGTTTCTGGAAAACCAGACATGTTTGGGGCTTCTCTGGTGCTTTAGACAGTAAAGAATCTGCCTGCAATGCAGGAGACCCAGGTTCAATCCCTGGGTTGGGAAGATCCCTTGGAGAAAGGAATGGCAGCCCACTCCAGTATTCTTGCCTGGAGAATTGCACGAACAGAGGAGCCTGGCAGGCTGTAGTCCATGGGGTCACAGTCGGACGTCACTAAGTGACTGACTTTCACTTTTTTTTGAGACGTGTTTTATTCTGTTGTAGCTCAGACTCAACCTAACTTTTTCTTTGCAGAAAAGGCTACGTTTGCTGGAGTGCAGACGGAAGACTGGGGCCAGTTCATGCACATCTGTGACATAATTAACACCACCCACGATGGGTGAGTTCAGAGTGTGGTTCGTGTGTTTGTCTCATAAGAAGCGTCAGAACTATAGTGTGTTTTCTCCTGCAAACTTGAGTTTTCTCTTACAGACTTTGGTTTTCTTGTTGAAATAGTGTTTCCATCACCTTTTAAGCACTCACTGCCTTTTGAAGACATGTCAGGTTGAAATATTAGGACAGCTGTTTTTTTTAGCATGTGGAATATCTGAGAATCCCTTATAATTTTTTTCTTTGCCTTTTTCGTAATAATTTCAAATTTTGTCTCTGTGAGGCTCAAATCCCTTTATCTTTAAGGAGAGGGGGAGATATTGTTTCCCTCATTAGGAATTCTTCTTGCTCTGACTGCCAATATTTTATGTTATTGTAACTGAAAAATATTATGAAGAAGCTAGTGGACTCCTGGTGGTGAACTGTCTCTGAGCAGTTGTCATTATCAACCAGGAAATAATATAGAAGTTGTTTTCCTCTGCCTGTCACAAGACAGTTGTTTTCTTCTGAATGCCAACTCATCCATGTTTACGCTGAGTTCTTAAACAATATGGTATCTTTTGTTACACTTCTTAAACTTTAAGAAGTTGAAATTTAAAGAACAAAATCATTAAGGCTATTTTGTGACTTAGTCTGAATTATAACTTGTTGTAAGGGATACAGTTCTCTTGATTTTCATACACATTTAAAGTCAGCATGAATAGCTAAAGAGATGATCTTAGTTTATGTTGATGAATGCAGAGTTCCAAATAACAGCAAGGCGACCTAAGAAAGAAAGACTTCCTCAGTGATCAGTGCAAAGAAATAGAGGAAAATAATAGAATGGGAAAGACTAGAGGTCTCTTCAAGAAACTTAGAGATAAAAAGGGAACTTTTCATGCAAAGATGGGTACAATAAAGGAGAGAAATGGTATGGACTTAACAGAAGCAGAAGAGGTGGCAAGAATACGCAGAAGAACTATGCAAAAAAATCTTCATGACCCAGATAATCACAATGGTATGATCATTCACCTAGAGCCAGATATCCTGGAATGTGAAGTCAAGTGGGCCTTAGGAGGCATCACTATGAACAAAACTAGTAGAGGGGATGGCATTCCAGTTGAGCTATTTCAAATCCTAAAACATGATGCTGTGAAAGTGCTGCACTCAGTATGCCAGCAGATTGGAAAACTCAGCAATGGCCACAGAACTGGAAAAGGTCAGTTTTCATTCCAATCCCAAACAAAGGCAATGCCAAAGAATGTTCGAACTATAGCACGATTGCACTCATCTCATACGATAGCCAAGTAATGCTCAAAATTCTCCAAGCCAGACTTCAACAGTACGTGACGGTGAACTTCCAGATTTTCAAGCTGTATTTAGAAAAGGCATAGGAACCAGAGATAAAATTACCAACATCCCCTGGATCATCGAAAAAGCAAGAGAGTTCCAGAAAAACATCTACTTCTGCTTTATTGACTATGCCAAAGCCTTTGACTGTGTGGATCACAACAAACTGTGGAAAATTCTTAAAGAAATGGGAATACCAGACCACCTGACCCGCCTCTTGGGAAACCTGTATGCAGGTCAGGAAGCAACAGTTAGAACTGGACATGGAACAACAGACTGGTTCCAAATAGGAAAAGGAGTACGTCAAGGCTGTATATTGTCACCCTGCTTATTTAACTTATATGTAGAGTACATCATGTGAAATGCCAGGCTAGATGAAACGCAAGCTGGAATCAAGATTGCCGGGAGAAATATCAATAACCTCAGATATGCAGATGACACCACCTTTATGACAGAAGACAAGAGGCAAGACGAGCCTCTTGATGAAAGTGAAAGCTGAGAGTGAAAAAGTTGTCTTAAAACTCAGCATTCAGAAAACTAACATTCTGTCTAAAACTAAAACTTAACATTCATGGCATCTGATCCCATCACTTCATGGGAAATAGATGGGGAAACAGTGGAAACAGTGGCAGACTTTATTTTTGGGGGCTCCAGAATCACTGCAGATGGTGACTGTAGCCATGAAATTAAAAGACGCTTGTTCCTTGGAAGAAAAGCTATGACCAACCTCGACAGCATATGGACCTGAATTTGAGTAAACTCCAGGAGTTAGGGATGGATAGGGAAGGCTTGCATGCTGCAGTCCATGGGGTCGCAAAGAGTCGGACACAACTGAGTGACTGAACAGAACTGATGCTGATGAAGAAAACATAATTAATTATTGACTCTATCAATGGAAAGTGCTTAAAGTACTAACTAGAGCTTTAAAGTATTTATAATGGTTTCTCTATAGTCTTATTTCCCGCATTTGGTTCCTCTGAACCTTTTCTTCACTTATAATACTGACTTCTTCATTGATAATGGAAAAAAGGGATCTCAATGTAAAATTATTTTACTTATTTATTTTTTCTTTTTTTATTTATATTTATTTATTTAGCCACATCAGGTCTTAGTTGGGGCATGTGGGATCTAGTCCTCTGACCAGGGATCAAACCTGGGCCCCTGGTTTGGGAGCTCACAGTTTTAGCCACTGGACTACCAGGGAATTCCCCCAATTTTTTTCTTTTAAAATAGTATCTTTATTCTTTTAAGCTTTTCCAAGAGTTTAATTTTAGATTTTATATATGATCTTTTAGAAATATATCTATTATAGGAGTTACAATTATAAGTGTACTAAATGTTATATAATTATATTATCATATAATAGAAATTCTACCCATGCAAACATAACAAAATTAGAAGGTAATATGCAAAAAGGATTTGTATCTTTTTTAAGTGTTGAAGTGTAAGTGTCATACAATACTGTGTAAGTTTAAAATGTACAGCAAATGACTTAGATATATTACAAAACAATTTCCCCAATAAGTTAGCGTCACAGTTACACCTCATAAAATTACAAAAACAATTTTTTCCCTCGTGATAAGAACTTTTAGTGTCTACTGTCTTAATAGCTATCAGATATATCATATAGCAGAATTAACTGTGTCACGTTGTACATCACATCCGCATTACTTACTTAACACTGGTCATCTTGAAGTGAATTTGGACTGTCTACTTACACGTTGTTCTTCCTTTTGTAACATAAAATTGTAGGATATCAATCAGTCCTAGTTAGTCGTAACTCCTCCTCCTGTATCCTGCTGCCTGTAGGGTGCTTGGGGCTTTCCAGGTGGTGCTAGTGGTAAAGAATTTGCCTGCCAATGCAGGAGATGCAAGAGATGCGGGTTTGACCCCTGAGTCAGGAAAATCCCCTAGAGGAGGAAATGGCATCCCACTCCAGTATTCTTGCCTAAATAATCCCATGGACAGAGGAGCCTGGAAGGCTACAGTCCAAGGGGGTCTCAAAGAGTTGGACACAACTTAGCAACTCAACAAAAACAACAATAGGGTGTGTAGGAAACGCTAATAATAAACATAGGTCACATTTTTGGAAATTCATTTCATGTAAGGTGGTTCTGTGCATTGACATAGAGAGGGCTGTGGGTGTGAGTACATTTCACATGTAGTGCTTTCTAGGTAATGATCATCTGAATACGTTATTTGGTTTTCACAAGGAGGTAGGTGGTATTGTCTGCCTAGATGTGTGAGGAAACGGGTATAACAAGTTCAGTCATCTGCCCAGTGTCACACAGCAGAACTAAGACCTTGGGTGTCTCCTCAGCCGTTCCTCTTTCCACGCCGCACAGTGCTAGTCAGAGACGGACTTGCTTTCCGCAGGGCCTGCATTGATGATTTTACTGTGTTTGTTGTCGTAGGCCAAAAGATGCAGTAAAAGCTTTGAAGAAAAGGATTTCCAAAAACTACAATCATAAAGAAATCCAACTCACCTTGTCAGTAAGTACTTTAATGTTAAATTGAGACTAAAATTGCCTAAGTTATAGTCATATTTCTCATTTTGGGTCTAAAGGATACAAATACTCTGAGATAATAGGTGAGCAAAAAGTTATGTACAGTATGGATTAAAATGATTCATTTACTGAGAATTACAGAATCAAGGGAATTTTGTTGATTGTAAGAGTATTTAATCTGGTGGAAAATGAGTGTTCCTGGAAAATCATATTTTCCTGGTTAGGAGATGAGAACTGATAATGAAAAACTTGGAGGAACTGAGCTGATCAAGAAGTCTGTGTATGTGTTACACATGGGGAGAACTGAAGCTTGAAAAACGCCCCCCTGTTAGCTCCCTGCCTTGCTTGCACACCTCTGGAATTCTGAGGTGCTGGCAGCTCTCTAGGGTCCAGCCAAGTTCTGCTGCCTGATATAATTTGAATTAAGTTCTTTGTTGATAGAAACAGTCCTGTGCACCGTGTTTCTTGATATGGGTGTGGACATTTATTTGACGGGTTTCCGTTTTCCCCCAACCTTGGCTGTGTGACCCCTACAGTTGCTGGGTGAGTTGCCAGTTTCACTTCGGTACGTTTTGCAGACCCTGCCTGCTGCCTGAGAGTGAGCTGTGTGCTTTCTGATGTCTTCTGAGTGCCTTTGCTGACCTCATCCTGGCTCCTCTGCCAGCAGCATCAGACTGCCCTTAGGAGGGCTGGGCATGGTTATCTAGAGGGCTGTGGAGCAGAGCTGAGCTTTGCCCCCCTTTTCTAGCTTCAGGGGGAAAAGAACTTAGCTCCTCTTGCTTACTTGGAAAAGAAATGAAGTCTTAATGATACTGTTACTGAAGAAACCCTACAAGTTAGGGTCAGAATACAGTTTGTCTCCTCCACCTTTTTGGACCTCTCCCCTCTCCTTCACCATGGTTGCCTCCTCAGGGAGGTCACGGAGTGGAGGGAACTGGAGAGAGGAGTAAGGTGCTCCAGGGGAAACAGGAGAACAGTGGGTTGGTGATGGAAATACACCTTGGCCTGGTACTTTACCTGGTAGCTCAGCTGGTAAAGAATCTGCCTGTAAGGCAGGAAATGCCGGTTTGACTTCCAGGTCAGAAAGATCTGCTGGAGAATGGATAGGCTGCCCGCTCCAGTCTTCTTGGGCTTCCCTGGTGGCTCAGCTGGTAAAGAATCCACCTGAAATGCAGCACACCTGGGTTCAATCCCTTTGTTGGGAAGATCCCCTGGAGAGGGGAAAGGCTACCTGCTCCAGGATTCTGGCCTGGAGAATTCCATGAACTGAGCAGCCTGGCAGCCTGTGGTCCACTGAGTCACAAAGAGTTGGGCACAACTGAGTGACATTCACTTGCACTTTGGCTGATGCTCTCAACAACCCTGTGAAGAAGTTGTATTATTGATTCCACTTCTCAGATGAAGAAACTGATAATTAGTGAGGTTAAGTGATGGTTCCCTCCCCCCACCCCCAACTTTTAAGTAGCATAGGCAAGATTTCAGTGCAGGTCTCAGATTCTAAATTCCATGCCCTGGCCCCATGCCACCTTGCTTCTCTGAACAAATCATGCCCCTTGAAAGAACAGTCACAGTGTTTCGTTTGTGTCTTTAGCTTCTTTGTGGTGGAAGATTTAGGGTATTAGGTGTTGACTGACTGACTGTCCTTCAGCCCCCATCCCCCTCCCCTAGCATCCAGTAAGGACTCAGGGAGTGATTGTGATTTGGGGTAGAAAGGTATACAGCTGTGCCCTGAAATGGAGGATGTCCCAGGGCTGCCGAAGGTTAGGAGAATTGACTGAGGAACCTAAGGGTGGAAGATAAATTTACGCCGCTTTCCGAATTTCAGCATGCGGTGTTTCACCTTCTGACCACCGTGGATTCTGTATGATGCCTTTGTCTCTCTGTGTTATAGCCAGCTTACCTGACCTTTCTGTGGTGGCTTTCTGTCCCTGGTCCATCACTTCCTCCATCCAGCTTCCTTCCCTCCAGGGACGAATCAGGACTCTCCCCTGAGGAAGCTGAGCTGTTTGCAAGTGTTGTGTCTTATACCCCCATCTGTCTATGAGGCCCCACACTTTCTCTTCTGCAGGTCATCTGATCGCTCAGGCCTTCCTCACAGCTTGCTGCCTGTTCCCTGTTCCACCTCTGGTAACTGTTTCATTCTCGCCTCCTGATTTCCATACCAGCATGTGAGAGCAAGGAGTCTAAGACCTGTGCCAAAGTAAAGGTGAGAATCACAGGTTAGGAGCCAGAATAGCTCCTCATTGTTAGGGGTAGAGTTCATTAAGGTCCCTGCTTCTTGGACTTCTTTGAATTGGCCTTTGATTCTTGATAGCTTCATGCAGCTTTCCCTGAGTTCTTTATTTAATGGCCCAGGCACCTCACCTGAGACTACTCACTGCACTGGAGCGGTGTGTTTAATTTTTTAGAACAGACTTTAATATAAACTTAAGCCAGACTTAATTATGAGAGAAATTAGTCACAGAACAAATATCCAGTGTCTGTCAAAGGCAATTATTTGTTTACCAATAAACTCTTAAACAGTGGATCCTCATATATTACATTTCCATTTTATCATGGTGAAGTGATGAGAGCCTGTCAAAGTTGATTATAAATGTCCTTTGTATTATCTGTCATTTAGGTTCTCCATGGACTTGTTAGCCTTGATTAGGTCTTCGCTGGGATCTGACTAGACTCTGATTTCCTACTATCAGTTGGTGGTACGGTTTTATCAAGAAGCCTGTTGTTTTGTCTTATTTTAAAAACCATTTAGTTATCAGGCTTTATAACTCTTTCCTATCAAGAGATAGGAATACCAGACCACCTTACCTGCCTCTTGAGAAATCTGTATACAGGTCAGGAAGCAACAGTTAGAACTAGACATGGAACAATAGACTGATTCCAAATTGGGAAAGGAGCACATCAAGGCTCTATATTGTCACCCTGCTTATTCAACTTATATGAAGAGTACATCATGAGAAACACTGGGCTGGATGAAGCACAAGCTGGAATCAAGATTGCAGGGAGAAATATCAATAACCTCAGATATGTAGATGATATCACCCTTATGGCAGAAAACGAAGAGGAACTAAAGAGCCTCTTGATGAAAGTGAGAGAAGAGAGTGAAAAAGCTGGCTTGAAACTCAACATTCAGAAAATGAAGATCATGGCATCCAGTTCCATCACTCCATGACAAATAGATGGGGAAACAGTGGAAACAGTGACAGACTTTATTTTCTTGGGCTCCAAAATCACTGCAGATGGTGATTGCAGCCATGAAATGAAAAAATGTTTGCTCTTGGAAGGAAAGCTGTGACCAACCTAGACAGCATATTAAAAAGCAGAGACATTACTTTGCCAGCAAATGTCCATCTAGTCAAGGCTATGGTTTTTCCAGTAGTCATGTATGGATGTGAGAGTTGGACTGTGAAGAAAGCTGAGCACCGAAGAATTGATGCTTTTGAACTGTGGTGTTGGAGGAGACTCTTGAGAGTCCCTTGGACTGCAAGGCGATCCTACCAGTCAATCTGGAAGGAGGTCAGTCCTGAATATTCATTGGATGGACTAATGGCTGAAGCTGAAACTCCAATATTTTGGCCACCTGATGCAAAGAACTGACTCATTTGAAAAGACCCTGATGCTGGGAAAGATTGAGGGCAGGAAGAGAAGGGGACGACAGAGGATGAGATGGTTAGATGACATCACTGACTCAATGGACATGGGTTTGGGTGGACTCTGGGAGTTGGTGATGGACAGGGAGGCCTGGCGTGCTGTGGTTCATGGGGTCGCAAAGAGTCGGACATGACTGAGCAACTGAACTAAACTGAACTGATAACTCTTTTTTTTTTGTATACATATATCCCCTCCCTTTTGAAACTCACTCCCATCTCCCTCCCCATCCCATCCCTCTAGGTTGATACAGAGCCCCTGTTTGAGTTTCCTGAGCCATACAGCAAATTCCCGTTGGCTATCTGTTTTGCATATGGTAATGTCAGTTTCCATATTACTCTTTCCATACGTCTCACCCTCTCCCCATGTCCATAAGTCTATTCTCTATATCTGTTTCTCCATTGCTGCCCTGTAAATAAATTCTTCAGTACCATTTTTTCTAGATTCTGTATATATGTGTTAGAATATGGTATTTATCTTTCTCTTTCTGACTCACTTCAATCTGTATAATAGGTTTTAGGTTCATCCACCTCATTAGAGCAGACTCAAATGTGTTCCTTTTTATGGCTGAGTATTATTCCATTGTGTATATGTATCACAACTTCTTTATCCATTCCTTTGTCGATGGATATCTAGGTTGACCTGAACTGATAACTCTTAGCCAGAGTCTAGTCTTTACTTGAATGAGTCAGTTATGATAAGTCGCAGCCAGATACTATTATTGCGAAGAGGAAAGTGGTTGAATAGGTTCCTGGGAATCAGTTAATTAGTTGAAGCACCCCCTAGGTGATGAGTTACGGGGACTTCAGAATTAGTGTAAAACATCTTCATTCCTCTAGAAACTTACAAAGTAAGCTCATCCCCTTGGTGGCCTTACCTTGGTATGGTTTTCAGCTCTGGATGACCCCAAAGCCTGGGTTACTATGCTTAGTTAGAAATTTACCATGAGAAATAAAACTACCACGGAGCTTTTTTTCCTAACATTTTTGAAAGGAATACTTATCTTGGCCTGTCAGTATTTTCTTTCTTGATGGGAAATTATCTGTGTGAGCAGACAATCACAGTACTTACCATTTATTGAGGTCCTGCTATGTGTCAGGCTCTTCATATACATCACTTTTCACTTAAGCCTTACAGCAGGTCTCTGGAGGAAGGTAGGCTCATTCTGCAGTTGATGATGCTGAGGCTTAGTCAGGATAAGTGATTTGCCCAGCCACATGCAAAGGGACAACTGTGAAGCCTCAGATCAGCATACTCCGCAGTTGTTGCCTCCTCCTGGGTTCCCTCCTTCACCTCAGATTATGGTTTCTTGGTTCATAGGTTATGCATGCTCATTCGCTCAGTCGTGTCCAGCTCTTTGCAGCCCCGTGGACTGTAGCCCACCAGGCTCCTCTCTCCATGGAGTTTTCCAGGCAAGAATATTGGACTGGGTTGCCATTTCCTCCTCTAGGGTAATCTTCCCAACCCAGGAATCAAACCCACGTCTGTTGCATCTCTGCACTGGCGGGTGAATTCTTTACCACTGTGCCACCTGCGTAGCTCCATGTTCATAGGTTACATGAGCACATAAATTACACCAAAGCCCAATTCTAAAATGTGTAGGGACAAGGTATTTGATTTTTCCAATTCACCACTCTTAAGTTTTATTGTTTAGCTAAGTGGGCTGGGGTGTGACAGGTACTGTGACATGAAGGAAGAGGTGATAGCATAGAAGTAATTGGTCCTGACACTGTAGATTCCAATGGGAAAACACAAAGGGCATGGTTTATGATCTCCAGATGTTAACATTCTCAGCATTTCATATTGACTCTCTGATTTTTATAGGTAACCTCCTGGGAATGTTACCCATTAACATAAAATCCTGATACTCCCAACAGTAAAAAGTGGTTTGTGGAATATTTAGCATTTCTTTCACTATTATCGAAAATGAGACTTAGAGGCAAAGTGTTTTGCCTAAGACTGCTCAACTGGTTACATGAAGTATTTCTATAAATTCCCATTGAACTAGAGGCACCTGATAAAAACTCATCATAATAGCGTATCAAGCAAAAAGTCATTTGTTACGCAACTTGTCTTTCTCGAAACAACTTGTATTAAAATAGATTCATCTTAATATGTTTTGGATTCTGATTTTATTTTCCTTTGGTTAAAGGTTCTCCCTATGTTTAACATGCTGCGTGTGCTCAGCTTCCATATTTTATAGTTGCTTTTTTAGCAGTGATGCCCTTATAACTATAGCTTTCGTATCTTCTATTTGTATTGCCATTAAAGTGACACAATACAGAGCGTGGTGTAAAATCAGTTTTCAGGACTCCATTTCTACAAAGCTTATACCTATCCTGGTCATATTATGGTCTTTGTGACCTCTGGGAAGGTGGAAGCATGGACACTAGAGATTTCATTGTGTGTTTAGATCACTTTCAGAAATCTGCTCTCTGCATGCAGTCCTTCAGTACAGCTCATTCTTTCTTAGCCTGTCTTCTGTTCATGTTGCTGTATTGAAAACCTTTTTTTCAAGATGACTGATGACTCCACTAATCAACAAACCTACCTGAGTTTTTCTCACTCCATATTCCTAGCTGTTTGACACTCCATCGTCCTGAAAATCCTGCCCACTTTTGACTTTATGAGCGTCATGTTCTGTTTATTTTATGCCTCAGTTTCCGTTGGTTGCTCTTGGGCTGCCTTTCTGGATCCTCCTTCCAGCCTCCCAGTTGAATCCCAGTGTGCTTCCTGCTCTCTGTTCATGCGAGGCAGCCCCAGGTACTCCCTGTGGGCTGAAGTCTCTCCTGAACTGGATCTGCGCACGTACAGCTCTCAGCCAGAAATCTCCACTTGATTGTCCCTGTCCTTTTGTCTTAGTCATCTTGAGCTGCTCTAACAAGGTACCGTTGATTGGGTGGCTTCAGCAATGACTTTTCAATTTCTCCAGTCTGTGAGGCTCTGAAGTCCAAGGTCAGGGTGCTGGCAGGCTCATTGTCTGAGGAGGGCCCGCCCTCTGGCTTGTCAATGGCTGTCTTCTCGTTGTATCGTTGTGTAGCCAAGGAGAGATCTCTCTTATCCCTCCCTTCTGAGAAAGGCGGGAGAAGAGAGGGACGACAGAGGACGAAATGGTTGGATGGCATCACCGACTCAATGGACATGAGTTTGAGCAAACTCTGGGAGATTGTGAAGGACAGGGAGGCCTGGCGTGCTGCCCTCCACGGGGTCACAAAGAGTCGGACATGACTCAGTGACTGAACAACAACAATCTCGTTCATGAAGACTCCAGCCTCATGACCTAATTTCCTCCAAATACCATCATGTTAGGGATTAGGAGGTTCACCATAGGAATTGGGAGGGGCACAGACATTCAGTCTGCAGCACTTATAAACTCAAAATATGTAAGTTTCAACCCATCATTTTGACCTTAGGCCAGTCATACTATCCCATCCACTTCCAGATTTCCATCCAAAGTGCTATCAGTCTCATGCAGAGTAACAGTCATTTAACTTTCAGCCTTTCCCTGTCAACAAATGACCTAGTTGTTGGAAGTCCTTCCTTCATAATTCTCATGTCTTCCCCTTCCTTGCACCCTCACCGTCCTAGTTTACGCCTGTCTGCATCAGGCTCTACTAGGGGGTCATTGCTGGATCTCTCCATCATTTCAGGGTCTTTGCCCTCCAGTTGCTCTGGTAGGGTGCTGCACCAGCCTTCGCTCAAGCTGAGAATGGAGGTGTGATGGTGACAAGCTGAGGGCCCTCCAGTGGCTTCCTGAAGCCTTCTCAGTAGCGTCCAGACTCTTTACATTGCCGCCCAGCTTTCCGCAGCCTGGATGATGCCCCTCCAGACTTTACCCATTCAGTCCCCCAGGGCCTCCAGATTGCCGACATAAAGAAGCCTCTACAAAGCAGAAACCTTGCTTTCCTTCTCACAGCTCATACAGTCCATCACCTGTGCATAAACTGTTTTATGATTTACCTGTCTAGACTATTGCTTTATATGCATTTATCCTTTTCTTGACCATTTTTCAAAGGCTAGCTTAGGACCACCTTTTTGAACTTACGTACACCCATGGCAGATTCATGTTGATGTGCGGAAGAATTTTTTATTAAATAAAGAAAAAAAACAAAACTCTTAAACACCTGGCCCTAAATGGTCACATCTGCCTGTAAAGGTCTGTAGCTGGAGTAACCATGTAAGTTTTCATCCAGGCAAGGATGTTTTTGGAAGTGAAAGGAGATGATGTCATTAATAAAGCTGGGGCAATAGGAATTCACCAGGACTTTCCTGGAAACACTAGGACAAATGTCACCTTGCCTAGAGCCAACATGCTTTGTTTGCACCTCCCACTGGCCCTTGACATTACTACCTCACATTGTTACCAGTTCTCTTATAATTGTGTCCTGGCTCCCCAGCAAGACTCTCTGTCTGCTAAGCAGTTACATTATGCCTTAAATTTCCTCACATTCCCAGAACCGAACATTTTGCCATGTATTTTAGTGGATAACCAGATTTTGTTTATTAATTAGAGTGCTGGTGGAAATCATCACTTAGCAATTTTTCTCTTATATTTTGGAGGTGGTTTTGCCCCAAGAGATAAAATGTTTGATTTTTCCCTTCAGCTTATTGACATGTGCATGCAGAACTGTGGTCCGAGTTTCCAGTCTCTGATTGTGAAGAAGGAGTTTGTTAAAGATAGTCTAGTTAAGCTGCTGAATCCCAGATACACATTGCCAATAGACATTCAGAATAGAATTTTGAATTTCATTAAGGTAAGTCTGTTATATACCTTATGGGCTAGTGAATGTCTAAGATTAGAAGCTTAATTTCCTAACTTCCAGTTGGTTCAGTGATCCTTTATAAGCCTGGAATTGAGCTTCAAAGTGGTTTTATTCTGTTTTCCATGTAATAATTTCTTGGCATTGGACACTGGCCTTTTTCTGAAGAATTTATAGTCTTTTCCATATTTGTCTCTCAGTTTCTGTTTTATCTATGTCAGATAGAAGAGATAGTGATGTATACATTTATTTTGCAGATGTGGAAACTGTCTTCTCGGGTCGATAACTCACTGCCTGCAGAGTTATTTGGCAAAAGATCTACAGATGGTGTTTTAGAGTCTATTAATAGTATCTATTCTAGAGTTTCACTAAATTGTTGAGGCATGGCAGTCTGATAATTAAAAATATTTTACATTATTCTAATCTCTAAAAATGGACGTTTTGGACTTTCCTGGTGGTCCAATGGTTACGATAACGTGCTTCCAGCACCTTCACAGCCAAGGGCACGGCTTCAGTCCCTGCTTGGGGAGCTAGGATCCCACCTGCTGTTTGACACAGCCAAAAACAAGTAACCGCCACCACCCCCCCCCCCCAAAAAAAACCTGCAAAAAATGTACATTTTGTGTATGGCATTCAAAAGTATGGCGTTCTGAGTAAGCTTCATAATTGTCGGTCTCTGATTTTTTTCGTCACTTTCAGAATTGTGCTTTGTTTTGCTGCTCTTTTATCTCTGAAACTTTCCATCTCTTGAATTCAGACATGGTCGCAGGGTTTCCCAGGAGGTGTGGATGTCAGTGAAGTGAAAGACGTGTACCTGGACCTTCTTAAGAAAGGGGTTCAGTTTCCTTCATCAGATGCAGAGACTGAAACAGCCAGACAAGAGGTAGGAGGCCCTTTTTTGACCTGTGTAGAGAAAGACAGTGAAGGGCTTGGGTCTTTCTTCATTGAAAGGAGCGACTCTAGCTCCACCTAGCTTAAGCCGAAAGATGAATCTGTGATTTCAGAGAATAACCAGGCCACAAGAAGGCTGGTGTTAGCTGGATCTTTGTAACAACAGAGAACCAAGATTCAAATGCCTTGTTACTTGTCTGCTCCCCTTTGACAGTCAGCTTATTCTCTCCTTGCGGACCAGTTTTCTTCACGTTGTAGACAACACGCGGGACCTGCTATGCATGTGCCTGCTAAGTCACTTCAGTCTGACTCTGCGCAGGGCTCCCTGGGTGGCGCTAATGGTAGACAACATAGCTCCCACATTTTCATGTTGCAGCCTTAGCTTTCTCAGATTCAAAGCTCAAAATTGCAGAGAAAGGACTCATTGAACCAACATGGGTCAGTTTTCCATTTCTGCACAAGTTAAGTGAGGTCTTGGAAGAATGTGATGGCTTCATATAGAAATCGTTTAGGTAGAGCTGAGTAGGGGCAGTTTTCAAAAGAAAAGATTGGTGCTAGACCGGCAAGGGTCTCTGTTAGTAGTCATGTAATAAATTTGTTTATTAATACTGTGCCCATAGAAGAGTCTCTTTATGTTCACATGTCTTCATTCTCAAGTCTGTAAATAACTTCCCAGGTTTTGAACTTACAACACTTTGAGAGACTGATTATAAGTCAACTCTTGGCTTCCTGTAATGTAATGTAGAAACATAATGTAAACACAGCAGTTCTTTCCATAATGTAAAATCGGTAGTTCTTCCCTTCTGTGGATTGGTGAGTCCTGCCTTGGTAGAAAAAGCAATTCATATGTATACCAAAGTCTGACCTTTGTGAAGGCTTTGTCCTGAGGGCTGACTCTCCCTAGTGAGTGAGTCATCTGAATGGAAAAATGGGCTTGCAGTGGCCAAGTTAATTCAAATAATAATATTTCCATGTTTCATAGATGTCACTGAATCCACCACCATCTGTTCCTTCTGCACCGGCTCTTCCTTCTGTAGTTCCCAAGATCTCCACTATTACATTGGTCCCAGAACAGGTAACAATAGCAATGATTGTATTTACTGATGACTTTTTCTAAGTTCTAAGCACTTTATATATAGTTTGTTTATTCTTAGCAATGTTACCGTAAGGTGGAGGTGTCTTTTAGCCTCATTTTACAGAGAAGGGGACTGAACTGTATGTGGATGATGGTTCAGCTCTAAGTGGAATTAATCCCATGAATTCTGCCTGATTCTGAAAGCCTGAGCTTTAACAGTTGTGCTTGTCTAGTGGCTTATGTGGCTTTGTGGAGGCTTGGCTGTATGTGGAGTTTATAAGCAGCTGATCCTGTTGCCCCTGATAAGACTGCCCATATGCCATTTCAGACAGCTCGGTGAATGGTAGTCTTACAACTGATATTTATTGTGCCAATCGAATTGCATTCACTGCTTTGTCTATTATCTGTTTATCAAAGGTTTAGACAAGCAGTTATTAAACGAAGCTCATTTCTATCCTGCTATAAAGGAACTATCATTTAAGACTTTGTAGGGACTTCCCTGGTGGTCCAGTGGTTAAGAATCCGCCTTCCAATGCAGGGGACGCAGGTTCCATCCCTGCTTGGAGAACTGAGATCACACCTGCCACAGGGCAGCTAAGCCCCTACACCACAAGAAAGCCCCAGTGTGGCCAAAGTTTTTTAAAAAAGACCTTGTATTATTATTATTTGGTATTATATAGTAGTCCATGTGATTAATTACTCTTGGAATTTAATCCAGGAAGGGGAAAAAAAAAAAACTGTTTATCTCTTGATTCTTCTTTCTTTAATACAATGGAACTATAAAACATTCACTTTTTTCCTCCCCCATTGGTTTCCAGGAAATCCAGACTCACATTTGCAATTTTGTCCAGGTTCCTGATATGATCATCTTCTCTTTTCTCCATCTTGGTTCTAACCTGACTTTTCCCCTTCATCAACTTTCCTAGAGCATGTTTTTAAATGCAATACAAGAGCTCTCAAGACCTTTTAGAAGGTGACAGATTATACACTTGTAAAATAATTGTATGTACATTTATATAAATTTGAAAGTGCTCAATTTTACAAAAGTGTTTTCTCTGCGAGCAGGAAGCAGAGCTGTTCTCTATGTCTCACTTACTGGTGATTGTGTTGCCGTCTACAGATTGGAAAACTACACAGTGAATTGGATATGGTGAAAATGAATGTGAGAGTAATGTCTGCCATACTGATGGAGAATATTCCTGGGTCTGAGAACCATGAAGACATGGAGCTTCTGCAGGTGTAGTATGATTTCAGGGACAATTGGTAACAGTGTCTCTTATTCTTTAAACTTTGAGCCTGTGAGATGGAAGACACCCTCACATTGACTAGTCCATCCCCCCACGTCTTTCCTTGATTTCTGAAACTTAACAGGAAGATGCATGGATGACTTTTATCAGAAATGCAGTAGTACGTTAGATGTGGTGTTTACCTTCTTGCAATAAATAATTTAACAACGGTAATCATTGATAGTCTTGCCATATACAATTTCGGTTAGTCTGTAATTGTTTTAAATGTGTAATGTTGCCTCTGTATTTATCTATTCAACAAACATAATGAGTAACTACAATGTGGTAAAGGATATAGAAATGAGGAGGCTAGTCCTTAAGGGACTTGGGACTAGTAAGCAAGGGTGTTTTGTAAAATCAAGTGTTATAGAATTGCTGCTCCAATAGAAATGTATTTATCATACTGTAGGTTCCGGAGTAGGGGGCACGGAGAAAGGGGAGGGTTTCTGGAAAGGTTCAGAGAGAGAGGCATGGCTGAGGCTGGGACCAAGTGAGTGGACGGTGCATTTGGACCTGCGTGAGCATGTGAAGGACCACCAGCTGTTCATTCTGACTGTGGTGGGGGCCCTCCCAGACCCTTTTCTGTGTCTCTACATCCAGACCATTTCTTCCCTCTGATAGGTTTGTTCTAATTATCTATTTTAAATTTTAGCACACACTTCTAACATAATTTTAGAAGCGGAGGAAAAAAAATCAGTTTCTAAATCTTTTTCTTCCCCCAAAGTTAAGAAACTTGTCATATTTTTGCTTTTCTGCGATCCCCACTCCCCAAATCTCACGTTGTTGCTATTTTTCCTGCAAGTCCTTTGGTTGTTAGTAAGTGAAATTTTTCTTGATTATCACTTGCTGGAGAAACAGTAAATGGTAAAAATGCCCTTTTTCAACATTACCACTTATATTTAAGTGGTTTCCTTACATCATTACTAGTGGTAAACCTTGAGGGTTTACATGTCCAAAGATGTCTTTTGGCGGCTGTGTTAAGGTCTCGCAGTTTTCTCTAAAAACAGTTACTATTCTTCGACAGATAAAAGGGGTTAATACAGAATTCTAGATACAGCATTATTTTCCATAAGTACTTCAAGGATATTGCTTGCTTCATTATTCTTATCCCCAGTGGTGCTATTGAGAAGTATGGTACTATGGATTCTTGCACCTTTGTGTTATAGTCTGTTTTCTCTGGTTGTTTTGTGACTTCTCTCTAATGCTTCTGAAGTTTCACTGTGCTGTGTACAGGGCTGTGTGTGTGCATATGTGTATTTCCCTAAACTGTAACCTCCTTAGCACTTGATAGGCCTTTTGCACTGTCAACTTATGTTTATTTTAGTTTGGGAAATTCTCAGCTCTTACTTAAGATATTTCTTTTCTAGTATTCTTTCTGTTCGCTTTGTTTGGAACATTGTTTAGATGATGAGACTTTCAGTTATATTTTTCTTATCCCATCTCTTTTATACATTTTGATTCTTCCTTCTCTTGTGCTGTAGTTCTAGCAAAGCTTCTCCAGTTCACGTATTATTTCTTTTAAACTTAAATATTGGTTTGTCTGTTCAGCCCTGCTAATGAAAGTTTTATTTCAACAGTTTTTTAAATTTTATTTTTTTAGCACCAAAAACATTTTGTATTGGGGTATCGCCAATTAACAATGTCATGATAATTTCAGGTGAACAGTGAAGGGACTCAGACATACATATGTATGTATTCATTCTCCCTCAAATGCCCCTCCATCCAGCCTGGCACATAACATTGAGCAGAGTTCCCTGTGTTACACAGTAGATCTTTTTCGGTTCTCCATTTTAAATATAGCAGTGTGTACATGACCTTCCCAAAGCACTTATCTAAGCCTTCCCCCTGGCCACCATGGGTTCATTTTCTATGTTTGTGAGTCTGTTCTGTTTTGTAAGTCAACCGTGAGTTTGTTTTCTATGTTTGTGTCTTTCTGTTTTGTATCATTTCTTTTTTGATTGCACATATAACGGATGTTATATGATATTTCTCCTTCTCTGTCTGACTGACTTCAATCAGTGTAACATTGTCTAGGTCATCTCATCCTCTGTCGTCCCCTTCTCCTCCTGCCCCCAATCCCTCCCAGCATCAGGGTCTTTTCCAGTGAGTCAACTCTTCGCATCAGATGGCCAAAGTATTGGAGTTTCGGCTTTAGCATCAGTCCTTCCAATGAACACACAGGACTGATCTCCTTTAGGATGAACTGGTTGGATCTCCTTGCAGTCCAAGGGACTCTCAAGAGTCTTCTCCAACACCACAGTTCAAAAGCATCAATTCTTCAGCGCTCAGCTTTCTTTATAGTCCAACTCTCACATCCATACATGACTACGCGAAAAACTATAGCTTTGACTATACAGACCTTTGTCGGCAAAGTAATGTCTCTGCCTTTTAGTATGCTGTCTAGGTTGGTCATAGATTGTTTTCTGGTGCAGGAGGGTTCCATTTCTCACCACACCCTCTCCAGCATTTCTTGTTTGTTGGTTTTTTGATGATAGCCATTCTGTTGGTGTGAGGTGATAGCTCATTGTAGGTTTGATTTGCATTTCTCTAATAACTAGCGATGTTGAATATCTTTTCATATGTCTATTGGCCATCTGTACGTACTCTTTAGAGAAACGTCTATTCAGATCTTCTACCCATTTTTTTGAGTGGGTTGTTTGTTTTGATGCTATAAGTGTCAAAAGCTGTTTGTAAATTTTGGAGACTAATCCCTTATCAGTCACATCGTTTGCAAATACTTTCTTCCAATCTGTAGGTTGTCTTTTTGTTTTGTTTATTGTTTCTTTTGCCATGCAAAAATTTTGAGCATAAATAGGTCCCATTTGTTTATTTTTACCTTTATTCCATTATTCTAGGAGATGGATTTAAAAAGGTGTTGCTGTGATATATGTCAGGGAGTATTCAGCCTGTTTTCCTCTAAGAGGTGTAAAGTGATCAGTCCAACATTTAGGTGTTTAATTCATTTTGAGCTTGTTTTTGTATATGGAGTTAAGGAATGATCTAATTTCATTTTTGACATATGGCTATCCAGTTTTCCCAGCACCATTTGTTATTTCAACAATTTTTAACTTTAAGAATTTATTTCACTATAGTAGCTCTTTCATGGATGAGCTTTCCCCTCTTATCTTTAAGGATAATTGTTTGTAAAGATGCTTTTCCATGTGCTCTGTGGATTCTCTTTCCTTGGGCGCAAGTTCTCTTTCTCATCTCACCTCTTTCATTTTATTCCTCAAATATCTGGATAGATTAGTGACAGTCAGCTCATTTTTTAAGAGTAATTAATTCGTTTTTGGCTGTACCGGATCCTCACTGCCGCACACGGGCTTCTCACTACGGCGGCTTCTCTTGATGTGGCGCACGGGTTCTAGGTGTGTGTGCTCAGTGGTTGTGGCGCATGGGCCTAGTTGCCCCGCAGCATGTGGGGTCTTCCAGGACCAGTGATCAGGCCTATGTCTCCTGCACTGGCAGGCAGGTCCTTAGCCACTGGACTGCCCGGGAAGTCAGTTCAGCTCATTTTATGTGTGAGGCCTCTGACAGCTGGTCTGCATTCTCTGTGACCCAGCTTGCTCATGCTGAGGGGAAGACACCATTGCTGCATCTTGTGCTTGGTGCTGTTTCTGCATGTTTCTGTGTTTGCTGCAGTTTTCAGACTATGTAGCATCGACATGGTGCTTCCCTGGTGGCTCAGTGGTAAAGAATATGCCTGCCAGTGTTGGAGACTCGGGTTTGATCCCTGGGTGAGGAAGATCCCCTGGGGAAGGAAATGGCAGCTCACTCCAGTATTTTTGGCTGGGAAATCACATAAACTGAGGGTCCTTGTGGGCTACAGTCCGTGAGATCACAAAGAGTCGGACATGGCTTAATGACTAAACAACAATAAGAGCATCATTAGCATGCGGTGATTCTGGGTGGGATGCATTGGTAGGTAGTTTTCTGAGTTATATGTTGTTCAGTCACCCAGTTGTGTCTTTGCGATCCCATGGACTGCAGCACATAAGGCCTCTTTGTCCCTCACCATCTCCTGAAGTTTGCCCATGTTCATGTCCATTGCCTTGGTGATGCCATCCAGCCATTTCATCCTCTGATGCCCTCTTCTCCTCTCAATCTTTCCCAGCATCAGGCACTTTGCTAGTGAGTCAGCTGTTGGCATCAGATGGCCAAAATACTGGACTTTCAACTTGAGCATCAATCCTTCCAACGAGTATTGAAGGTTGATTTCCCTTAAGACTGGCTAGTTTGATCTCCTTGCTGCTCAATATATACTTGCTATTTTTTCTGCACGCTACCAGCAACCGCAAACAGTGTTGGTTGTCTCTGTCCCAAGCATTGCTCCCACTTGGACACAGATAGTCCTGCTTCTCTGTCTGGTCTCCTGTGGGGAGAGAGGCGTGGGTAGGGGTCGTCGTGCCTTAGTTGTTAGTTAGCTGCACCTAATTCCGTCTTCCTGTGGCTTCCCCGGTCTGCAGTCACAGAGCATCTTTCATTTCCTTCTTTGTTCTGTGGTATACTCATTGTGGGCAGCCTCGAGTGTCCTGGATTGTTTATTTTAATCCAGGGGTCACCATGCTGTGGCCAGTGGGTAAAGAAAAAAGAACAGGTCATTTCTCAAGCTATATCTATGCAAGCCTACCTGCCAAGAGCACAGGAGAGTCAGATAGACCCCTCAAGAAGCCCCTGCCGCCCACACCCACCATCAATGGGTTTGAGTTTGTGGTATCCCTCTGATGCATAGAGGGTTTAAAACCACAGCTTGGGAGCATCTTCTTTATCCATTCATCTGCTGATGGACACTTATGTTGCATCCATATCTTGGGTGTTGTAAATAGTGCTGCTGTGAATATTGTGTCTGCATTTCTTTTTGAATTAGAGCTCTCACTGTTTCTTTATATGCCCAGGAGAGGGATTGCTGGGTCATATGGTTACTCTAGTTTCTTAAGGAACCTCCATACTGTTTTCCATGGTGGCTGTGCCAGTTTACATTCCCATCAAATTTACATTCCCTTCACACCCTCTTCAGCATTTATTATTTGTAGACTTCTGGTGATGGCCGTTCTGACCAGTGTGAGATGAGACCTCATTGCCATTTTGCTTTGCGTTTCTCTAATAACTAGTGATGTTGAACACGTTTTTGTGTGCCTCTTGGCCAGATGTGTGTCTTTTGATTGAGATGTTCATTTGTTGTCATTGTTGTTACTGAGTTTTATGAACTCAGTATATTATTATATGTTTTTGAAATTAATCCCTTGTGGATCACATCATTTGCAAATATTTTCTCCCAGTCTGTAGGTTTTCTTTTGGTGTTGTTTGTGGTAGGGGACGACAGAGGATGAGATGGTTGGATGGCATTACCTACTCGATGAACATAAGTTTGTGCAGGCTTTGAGAGTTGGTGATGGACAGGGAGGCCTGGCGTGCTGCAGCCCACGGGGTCACAAAGAGTCAGACACAACTGAGCGACTGAACTGTGATTTCCTTGTCTGCTCAAAAGCTAGTAAGTTTGATTAGATACCGTTTGTTTATTTTTGCTTTTATTTCTATTGCCTTGGGAGACTGACCTAAGAATACACTGCTACAGTTTACACCAGAGAACGTTTTGCTTATGTTCTCTTCTAGGAGTTTTGTGGTGTCCTGTCTTATGCTTAAGTTTCTAAGACATTTTGAGCTTGTTTTTGTCTATGGTATGAGGGTGCATTCTAACTTCATTGGTTTACATGTGGCCGTCCAACTTTTCCAGCACCACTGGCCGAAGAGACTGTCTCTTCTTACCGCCTTTGTCAAAGAACCCGACCTTAGGCGTAGTGTGACCTACATAGCTGTAGGTGTGACCGTGGTTGATTGCTGGACTCTATTCTGTTCCATCGATCTAGAAGTCTGTTTTTTGTGCCAGTGCCACACTGGTTTGGTTAGGAGCTCTGCAGTATTGTTAGAAGTCTGCCCAGGGTATGCCTCCAGCTTTATTCTTTTTCGTCAGGATTGCTTTGGCAATTTTGTGTCTTTTGTGGTTCCATATAAATTTTAGGATTATTCTAATTTTGTAAAAAGTCATGGGTGATTTGATAGGGATAGTTTTAAATCTGTGGATTGCATTGAGAATCATGGCCATTTTAACTGTAATAGTTCTTCTAATCCAAGAGCATTGGATATGTTTCTGTTTCCTTGAATCATCTTCAGTTTTATCTTCAGTTTTATGATGTTTGTTAGGCTTCTTCCTAATATTTTTTTTTTTAATGAGACTTAAAATTTTTTTCATTGTTGGTTTTTACTTTCTGATATTTCATTTGTTAGTATAAAGAAATGCAACACATTTGCATGTATTAATAATGTATCCTGCTTACCTTGCTCAGAGAAGGCACTGGTGACCCACTCTAGTACTCTTGCCTGGAAAATCCCAAGGATGGAGGAGCCGGGTAGGTTGCAGTCCGTGGGGGTTGCTGAGTCGGACACGACTGAGCAACTTCACTTTCACTTTTTACTTTCATGCACTGAAGAAGGAAATGGCAACACACTCCAGTGTTCTTGCCTGGAGAATCCCAGGGACGGTGGAGCCTGGTGGGCTGCCATCTGTGGGGTCACACAGAGTCAGACATGACTGAAGCAACTTAGCAGCAGCAGCAGCTCACCTTGCTAAATTTATTCATCAGTTTTAATAGTTTATCTCTTGAGTCTTCAGGGTTTTCTATATGGAGTATCATGTCATCTGCACATATACTGGCAGTTTTACCTCTTCCCTTCCAATTTGGACACATTTTATTTCTTTTTTGTGTGTGTCTAATTGCTTTGACTCTGACTTCCAATATTGTGTTGAAGCAGTGGTGAGAGTGAGCATCCTGTCTTGTTCCAGGATTTATTGGGAAGGCTTCCCACTTTTCACCATTTAGTATCATGTTGGCTATGGATTTGTCATAAATGGCTTTTGTAATGCTTCTCTACACACTTTGATAAGAGTTTTTATCATGAATGGAGGTTGAATTTTATCAAATGCTTTTTCTGCATCTACTGAGCCGATCATGTGGTTTTTGTCTTATCTCATGTTGATGTGATGTATCACATTGATTTTGCATTTGTTGAACCATCCTTGTGATGCTGGTGTGAATCTGACTTGATCATGGTGTATGATTCTTTTTGTGTTGCTAGATTTGGCTAATGTTTTGTTGAGTGGTTTTGAATTAATTACCATGTTTGTTTATTTGGCCAGGCCAGGTCTTAGTTGTGGCCCGCAGGATCTTCACTGCAGTATGAGGACTCCACAGTTGTGGCCCACGGGCTCTGGAGTGCCAGCTCCATGCCGGCGTCACACGGGCCCTGGAGCGCCAGCTCCGTGCCGGCGTCACACGGGCCCTGGAGCGCCAGCTCCGTGCCGGCGTCACACGGGCCCTGGAGCGCCAGCTCCGTGCCGGCGTCACACGGGCCCTGGTCGTGCTGCCCTGGCTCGGGGCAGGCGGGCTTCAGTCATTGTGGCACATAGCTGAGTTGCTTTGCGGAATGCGGGATCTTAGTTCTACCACTTGGGGTTGAACCCAAGTCACCTGGATGGCAAGGTGGATTCTTAACCACTGGACTACCAGGGTGAATACCCTGTTGAGTATTTTTTTTTTTTCATCTGTGCAAAAAGTCTTTGTTTAACCTGAGATTTACAGACTTGTTGACCAAAGACTATCCGTTTACCAAGTATCTCAATATCCTGTAGAACAACAGAGTATAATATACATTGAAAAACAATCAGTGTTTTGGATCAGTGGCTTTAAGTGTATTATTTTTAAGATATTTTACTTAATAATATTACATCATTTTGGTAATGATTTTGGGGGTTCTTAGTCATGGCCAAGTCGTTTATCATTGGACTTAGTTTCTGTCTATGTAAATCCTATGTATGAGGAGATTCATAAGGAACCAGGGATCAAATTGCCAACGTTTGTTGGATCATTGAAAAAGCAAGAGAGTTTGAGAAAAACATCTACTTCTGCTTTATTGACTATGCCAAAGCCTTTGACTGTGTGGATCACAATAAACTGGGGAAAATTCTGAAAGAGATGGGAATACCAGACCACCTGACCTGCCTCCTGAGAAATCTGTATGCAGGTCAAGAAGCAACAGTTAGAACTGGACATGGAACAACAGACTAGTTCCAAATCGGGAAAGTAGTACATCAAGGTTGTATATTGTCACCCTGCTTATTTAACTTATGTGCAAAATATATCATGCAAAATGCCAGGCTGGATGAAGCACAAGCTGGAATCAAGATTGCCAAGAGAAATATCAATAACCTCAGATATGCAGATGATACCACCCTTATGGCAGAAAGCAAAGAAGAACTACACAGCCTCTTGTTGAAAGTGAAAGAGAAGAGTGAAAAAGTTGGCTTAAAGCTCAACATTTAGAAAACTAAGATCATGGCATCTGGTCCCATCACTTCATGGCAAATAGATGGAGAAACAATGGAAACAGTGTCAGACTTTATTTTCTTGGGCTCCAAAATCACTGCAGATGTGACTGCAGCCCTGAAATTAAAAGACGCTTACTCCTTAGAAGAATAGGTATGACCAACCTAGACAGCATATTAAAGAGCAGACAGTACTTTGCCGACAAAGGTCCGGCTGGTCAAAGCTATGGTTTTCCCAGTAGTCATGTATGGATGTGAGAGCTGGACTATAAAGAAAGCTGAGTGCCGGAGAACTGATGCTTTTGAACTGTGTTGTTGGAGAAGACTCTTGAGAGTCCCTCGGGCTGCAGGGAGATCCAAACAGTCCATCCTAAAGGAAGTCAGTCCTGAATATTCATTGAAAGGACTGATGCTGAAGCTGAAGTTCCAATACTCTGGTCACCTGATGTGAAGAACTGACTCATTAGAAAAGACCCAGATGCTGGGAAAGATTGAAGGCGGGTGGAGAACGGGATGGCAGAGGATGAGATGGCTGGATGGCATCACCTACTCGATGGGCATGAATTTGAGTGAGCTCCAGAAGTTGGTGATAGACAGGGAGGCCTGGCGCGCTGCAGTCCATGGGGTCGCAAAGAGTCAGACACGACTGAGCAACTAAACTGATACGATGAGTAGATTAAAAATAAAATTAATCATTAGAGTTCCTATATAGTAATCCATTTTTTAAAATCCACAATTGAGGATGTTTACGGATAGAAATTTTGTGACTCATGGTATTGAGCATGTTAAACTAAATTTTATAAAACTTGGTATCAAGTAGAAGGGTATGTAGCAGATAATATTTTTTAAGAAGGGACACAGCAATATTCCTAGCCGCATACAGTCTCCCCAGCCGTTCAGAGCCCTCAAATGTAGTGATAGGGTTTTTCTGTCATGCTTTCGTCCATCTGTGGCTAACAGGCCTTTCATAAGATGTCAGCTGAAATACCCCATTCAAATGTGTGAATCCAGTTTTATTTGCTGCTATCCTAGGGTGTACTAAATGCCTTTTTGTGTCCAAGTCTTTGGGTCCAGATGTTTGGTTGAATTTTGCTAGGATAATGCTGATTTGTTGGTTGCTGTTTTGATGCCAGAGCTTAGGGCTTTGTGTTGCCTTGAATCGTAAAGAGACTGGGCTGTAAACCAGCTTAGAACACACTCATGGCCAATTCAAATTGAATGGTTCTGGCCCTCGGTCAGTTTGTTTATGGAACCTATTGAATGTGCAACTTTATTTGTCTCTCTTATGCTTTTTGATAGTAGCACATAGAGATCTTGTGTGGGGAGTGCTGTTCTTAAATTCTTTTGACAAGTATTTGAGCTTTTTCTAGTAATCTAAATAACATCATAAAAGGAAATTGGACAAGTATTTGAACTTTTTCTAGTAATCTAAATAACATCGTAAAAGGAAATTGGACAAGTATTTGAACTTTTTCTAGAAATCTAAATAATATCGTAAAAGGAAATTATTTCTCTACTCACAACACTTTGGATACTAGGTCTGAATTTTTTTCCCTCACATAAAGTAATTCTGGCACTAGCTACCCAGAAGGAGCACAGACTCCATAGGTGAAGAGCTTAGTCCCACAAAGCTGTCCCCACTTCAGATGCTGACCACAAGTTGTGGGTCCTCACGTTACCCACTCTTCTGCCCTGTTTTGGCTACAAATCAAATTGGGGGCCCCTGCGATCCCCTCCTCAGGTTTAGTAATTTGCTAGAATGTTCACAGCATCCAGGGAGACACTTTACTTACTATTATCGGTTCATTACAGAGTTACAGGCAAACACCCAGATGATGTCAACTGAAAAATGTTCAACCTAAAAGTTTAGAATTGTGTTTTATTTGATGGACAAAACTGAGGGCCTAGGCCCAAGACACAGCTTGTCACGTGCTCTAAGGTACTACTCTGAAGAAGCCGGGAAGAGACATATGTGAGAGTTTTTGTAGCAAAGACCAGGTAGCCAGAACATCAAAGTGTGTTAGTCGCTCAGTCGTGCCCAACTCTTTGTGACCCCATGAACTCCAGCCCACCAGGCTCCTCTGTCCGTGAGATTTTCCAGGCAAGGATACTGGGTGGGTTGCCATTTCCTTCTCCAAGAACATCAAAAGGTTACTGTTAGTTAAAGAAGACCAGGGCTTCCCTGGTGGTCCAGGGGTTAAGAATTCACTGGCCAATGCAGGGGACACAGGTTCTGTCCTGGTCCGGAAAGAGTCCACGTGCTGCAGAGCAGCTAAACCTGTGCTCCACGGCTGCTGAGCCCGCATGGAGCCCGCAAGCTGCAGCTGCTGGCTGAGCCTGCATGATAGAGCCGTGCTCCTCAGTAAGAGACACACTGCGGCAAAAAGCCCGCACACAACAGCTAGAGAAAGGCCACGTGCAGAGCGAAGACCCAGCATAGCCATCAATAAAGTAACTGATTAGCTAAAAGAGAAAACCAAGTTTCTCAGGTTAAGAAAGGTACTGCTTTTCTATGTATGGGAGGATGTAGGAGTCTGGCTCTCTGAAATCATTCCTGGTTATCTGGGGCCAGCGTGCCCTGCCCTGGGGTGGGGGGTGGCTCCAGAGGCCCACTGCTAGATGGCAGGCATCCTGCTCACCGTCACAGAGGCTGTAACGTGATGGCTCACTGGCTCTGTGAAAGGGACTATTTCCTGCCATATCAATGAACAAGGAGGTCACAGCTGTCTGGGTTGCTGGCCCACCAGATGTGAATTTCTGAGCCCCGGAAGAACACTGCCTGCCGCCCAACAGCCCTGCTGATGCTAACTGCCCTTGCTCCCTGTGGTGAGCAAGGAATTAAGGATGTGAATAATAAAATCACAGTATGCTGGCCCCAGATAGGGAGCTGCAAATGAAAGGAACCATTTCAGTAAGCCCAGACTCTTGCTTCTTCCCATTTATAGAAAAGTGCTAAATTCCTTAACTTGAGATACCTGGTTTCCCTTAGTTCATAGTAATCTTTTGATGTTGAGACTGTCTGCTCCTGCTGCAAGCTTCTGTATAACCTGACTCCTCCCCCACCCTCACCCCGCCTCCTGGAACAGTTCTCCGCGTCACTGGAGATGAAGTCCCCAAAACTCCCACCAGAGGAAACATAACTCTCAGCTTCCAGGTTGTGACCACTTTCTAAGTCGACAGCTGCAGCACCCTTTGTTTACGGTGGGGCAGGCAGCATTTTTCTCGTTGACCAAGAATACGTGCAGGGAAGGGTCTGGAAGGTCCTGGACAGAGGGGCTCTATCCCTGCAGAGTTGGGGTTCACTCTTCTCCGAGCACCTGGACACATTCACCACCTAGAGGCTCTCTGAACCCAGTTGTTCAGGGTTTTATAGAGATCCCATTACAGAGGCGGGATTTATTTAGTCACAGACCACTGGTGATTAAGGCAGCCCCCATCCCCTCCCGTCCTGGAGGTTGTGGGGTTGCTTTGCAAGTTTCAGCTGTCTGATCCCAGGTCGGTTTCTCAGGCAGCTGCCCCTGTCTGCCAAGAATCACCTCATTAGCATAAACTACTGCTTGGTTGAAAGGGAGTTACTAAGAATAACAAAGGCTGTTTCTCTCATACTTAATACTCAGGAAATCCCAAGGGTTTTAGAAGCTCTGTGTTAGGAACTGGGGATGGAGACCAAGTATATATTTCTTGTTTCCTAATATCCTACCTCACTGTGGTTGATCTAAAATAATATGATGCAATTTATGGAAATAGAGCAAAGGAACCTGTCTTGGTTCAGGAATCTCAAAATGAAACTGGCAAAGATAAACTGTGGAGAAACAAAATAATTTTTTTAATTTGTACTTTTTCAGAGGTTTTCTCACAACTGTGTAAACGGTACAGATTAGTGAAGCAGGGACCCCAGACATCACTGGCTCCCTGCCTGGCTTCCCCTGTTAAGCCCCTGGGAGGCTTCCGCAGGAGCCTGTGGGAGGGGGCTCCTCAGAGTTGGGGTGGGGGCTGGATGAGAGGCATCAAGGGCCCTAGAGCAACGCAGGGCATACAGAGTACATCTGTCCAGGAGTATTATAGGGTCTGAAGTCCACTGTGAGAGTTGGGAAATAGACACTATTTTTTTCTTCCTCCCGGACTAGCTAATCAATCTTTTTTTTTTTTTCCTTTAGCTTGTTAAAATAATTCATCTCTTTCCCAAATCTCTTTGAAACAACAGACAAAATATTGTCAACTACAAATTGGCACTTGCAATGGGCACCTGCCATGCACCTCTGCAAGGATTAACTCATGTGCTGCTATAGCTGCTGACCTTCAGTATCCGCTGAAGGAGTGAGTTCAGGGTGGAAAGCAGAAATGAGGCACCCTGTGCCCCGGGAAACCGGCAGGACGGTTCTTTAGATAGTTAGATATTCTCAGGAGCTAATTTTATGAGCCCAGCTCTTTTATCTGCTCATATCTAGAAAAGTAGTAAAGTCCTTCATGGTGACTGACTCTTTCTCATGACTCACAGAAGCTTCACGAGACCAGCAGAAACCTTACAAAAAATACGTGCTTCATTGCATGTCTGTCCTTCCCCTTTACCAGCTGCTTCCTTGTGGCTCATTTGGTAAAAGAGTCTGCCTGTGATGCAGGATACCAGGGTTCAGTCGCTGAGTCGGGAAGATCCCCTGAGAGGGGACTGGCACCCCACTCCAGTATTCTTGCCGGGAGAATCCCATGGACAGAGGAGCCTGGTGGGGTACAGTGTATGGAGTCACAGAGAGTCAGACACGACCGAGCGACTCACACTTTCTTTTCACTTGCTCCTTTACCAAAATCACATACATACTGTCCTTACCCTGCGTCTCTGAAACAGTTTCTCAGAGCTGTCCATTGCCGCAACTAAAACTTCACTCACAACTCTCACACTGTGCTTTTTTTTTTAAAGTCGACAGTCTGAAAATTAAATTCCAAGGATTACAGGAGAACCTGGACAGATCACCAGAGGACCAGAAGAGGGAGAACAGTCGCAGCCCAATGCTGAAGGTGGGGTCAGCCGCCTGAGGTTCACACCACCCCAGGAGGAAGACACCCTTCCAGTGGGACTTTCCTCAGAAGAGCTCTGCAGTAACCAGCACCTCCCTCCACGAGTGGAGAGCTTCCAGTGTCACTAATTAGGCCGGAGAGAAAGGACTTCAAGTGACTCATGGATTCTGAGAGAGCCTGAGAGATGATAATGCAGCCAGGCTGCTAGAATTCACCCTCCAAAGCCGGGGCGTCTCCTCTTTGCCATGTTCCTGCCAAGAGAAGCTTTTTCTCTGTAGCTGCTTATTCTAACTTTTTAACTTAACACTTCTGACAGCAAATGTGTGGGGTTTTTTCGGCCCACACTGACCGATTCTCCATTGCCAGCTGGGTGTCCTAAAATCAGAGTCAGTTGTTGGGACTTTTCTGGTGGTCCATTGGCTAAGACTTTGTGCTCCCAATGCAAGGGACTCAGTCCCTGTTTGGGGGACTTGATCCCCCATGCTACAGCTCAGAGTGTGCATGCTGTAACAGAAAAAAAAGATGCCACGTGCCACAGTGCAGCTAAGGCCCAGAGCAGCCAAATAAATAAAAATAAATATTAAAAAAACTAAATTCAGTTCTGACACTAAGTACCCAGCATGCATGCTAAGTTGCTTTAGTCGTGTCCTGCTCTTTGGGAGCCTATGGACTGTAGCCTGCCAGGCTCCTCCGTCCATGGGGATTCTCCAGGCAGGGATACAGGAGTGCTTGCCATTTCCTTCTCCAGGGGATCTTCCCGACCCAGGGATTGAACCCACACCTCTTACCTCTCCTGCACTGGCAGGTGGCTTCTTTACCAGTAGTGCCACCTGGGATCCCCTAAATACCCAGAGTTGGCATCAGATCCCACAGGTTAAGGGCTTGGTCCCACGAGACCATCACACTTCAGATGCCGTTTGCAAGTCTGAGTCTCCTGTACTTCTGACCATCAGGCTGTAAACCGGGGGTTCCCACAGGACTCTCCTCAGGTTAGATAATTTGTGTGAATAGCTCACCGAACTTTAGGAAACACGTACATATATTTACTGATTTATTATAACAGATATTACAAATGATGCAGATGGAAAATCAGGTTCAGAGATACAAAGAGTGAGGTCTAGGGCATTTCTAAACATGAAGCTTGTATCCCTGCATAGTTGGAGTGCACCCCCATCCCAGCACATGTGTATGTTCACCAGCCTGGAAGCCCTCTGAATCCTGAAGTTGATGGGTTTTTATAGAGGTTTCATTAAGTAGGCATGATCTCCATCTCATCTCCAGTGCCCCTTCCATACCCTGAGGATAGAGGTTAGGGCTAAAAGTTCCAACCTTCTAATCATGTTTGGTCTTTCTGGTGACCAGCCACCATCCAGAAGCCCATCGAGAGTTTGCTTGTCAGAACAAAAGTTGCTCCTGTCACCTGGGAAGTTCCAAGGGATTAAGGAGTTCTTTCAGGAATGATGTAGGGGAGGAGGGCGGCCCAGATCTATCTATCTATCTATATATTTATTTATTTCATACATAGGTTGTAGCCATTCAGATGTTCCAGCTGCATGTGGGGGTCTTTGATCCATCTCAGCACCTTGTTCAGGCCCCAGGCTTGGTCTCCTGCCTCTTGAGGTGATTAGAGACATGCCTTTCAGACCCTTGTGCCTTTATTGCCTCCATATCTTTGGATCCGATTTGGATTTAGCCTTTGAGGACTTCTCATGCTTTCTTCAAAGTTTAGGCATGTACATTAAAATGTTTTTATATTGTATCCAATATTTTTAGGTATTTTGTTGTCAGGGATATTTTCAGGACAGAGTACAGTGCTGTGCAGGAAACCAAGAACTGTATAGACTTTTTTTTTCTTTAAATTGAAGTAAAATTTACATAACATAAAATTAATCATTTTAAAGATTGCAATTTAAATATGCGATTTAGGGAATTCCCTGGAGATCCAGTGAGTAGGACTCCATGCTTTCACTGCTGAAGGCTCAGATTTGATTCCTGTCAGGGAACTAAGATCCTATAAGCCATGTGGCATAGCCAAGAAATAAAAAATGTCCAATTTAGTGGCATTCACATTCACAATCATTTCCTCTTATTTATTATCTTTAACTTTTTATTTTGTACTGGAGTATGGCTTAAAGCGCGACATTCAGAAAACGAAGATCATAGCATCTGGTCCCATCACTTCATGGGAAATAGATGGGGAAACAGTGGAAACGGTGTCAGACTTTATTTTTCTGGGCTCCAAAATCACTGCAGATGGTGATTGCAGCCGTGAAATTAAAAAATGCTTACTCCTTGGAAGAAAAGTTATGACCAACCTAGATAGCATATTCAAAAGCAGAGACATTACTTTGCCAACAAAGGTCCATCTAGTCAAGGCTATGGTTTTTTCCTGTGGTCATGTATGGATGTGAGAGTTGGACTGTGAAGAAAACTGAGCGCTGAAGAATTGATGCTTTTGAACTGTGGTGTTGGAGAAGACTCTTGAGAGTCCCTTGGACTGCAAGGAGATCCAACCAGTCCATTCTAAAGGAGATCAGCCCTGGGTGTTCTTTGGAGGGAATGATGCTGAAGCTGAAGCTCCAGTACTTTGGCTACCTCATGCGAAGAGTTGACTCATTGGAGAAGACTCTGATGCTGGGAGGGATTGAGGGCAGGAGTAGAAGGGGACGACAGAGGATGAGATGGCTGGATGGCATCACCGACTCGATGGACGTGAGTCTGAGTGAACTCCGGGAGTTGGTGATGGACAGGGAGGCCTGGCGTGCTGCGACTCATGGGGTTGCAAAGAATCAGACACGACTGAGCGACTGAACTGAACTGATGGCCAATTAATGTTGTAATAGCAAAGGAACTCAGGCATCCATACACATGCATCCATTCTCCCCCAGACTCCCCTCCCATCCAGGCTGCCACATGAGATTAAGCAGAGTTACCTGTGCTGATAGAGGAGGTCTTTGTTGGTTATCCATTTTAAATATAGGAGTATGTACCTGTCCCTCCCAAACTCCCTAACTATCCCTTCCCCCCAGTTTCCTCTATTTAGGTCCCAAACATTTCCACCATCCCGGAAGGAAATCCTCTACCCATTGCGTAGTTTTTCCCGATTCTTGTCTGTGCCCAGTCCCAGGCAGCCACTTCCCTGTTTTCTGTTCCTATGGACTTTTTGGAGTATTTCATATAAATGGAATTATAGAATATGGTCCTTTAACTTACTATAATGTTTTCAAGGTTCACCCATGTCGTAGGATCTTTTATAGCCCACATTCCATTGTATGTGTATACTTTGAATATATTTTATGTATTTGTTAGTTGATGGGCGGTTGACTTGTTCTGTCTTTTGGCTATTGTGACTAGTGCTGCTGCAGACATCCGTGTGTAAGTCTTTGTTTGAATACCTGTGCCCTTTGGAGTATATAGCTAGGAGTAGCATGACTGGGTCATATGGAAACTCTTCGTTTAACTTTGTGAGGAACTGGTAAACTGTTTTCCCCAGTGGCTGCACCATTGAACATTCCCACCAGCAATGCAGAGGGTTGCAGTTTCTCCACTTTTGGTCAACACTTGTTGTATTCAGTTTTTTTTAGCCACTTTAGATGTGAAGTGGTATCATCTACTTTTGATTTGCATTTCCCTAATGACTGATGGTACCGAATATTTCTGTGTAACTTTTTAGAAGGTAAACCAGATCATGTTGCTGGAAACCCTCCACTGGCTTCCCTTTACACTGGGAATAAAACCCAGCCTTCTTCCTGTGGCCATAAAACCTTTCCCCATCTCCTCCTGCCTTTCCTTCCATAGCACAGGTGCCCTCCTCAGTCTGGCCACCCTCCCGTTCCTGGACATGCAGAGTTCGTTCTTGCTGGGGAGCTGCTTCACCCTTGACTCTCATGCTTCCTGCGTCTTCTAACGGCCAGCTGTTTCTCATCCTTCTGACTTAGCACATTACCTCGTCGGGGGGGGGCTTCCCTGGCCCCCAGTGTAAAGTCAGCCACTTCCCAGGGGTGCCCGCGTGTCATCCCTCCAGCCTGCTGATTTTTCCTGCACGTTTGTGCAGCCGCCTTTGCCTGCTGGAGGGGATGCTCCACAGGCTCACCTTGTTTACTACTCAGGTTCTGCTCCCAAGCAGTGCTGAGCCATGCAATCACTCAGCAAAGATATCTTTAATACATCCATGGGTTTCCCCTCAATTTTATGTGGTTTAAAATTAAAATTTTTATCCTTGGTTTGAGTTAGAGATTTTACCTCCATTTATCTTTTTCAGTTCTATAGCTGGCTGGCTGAAAGACTTTTATTAACAATTTATACCTTCTCCACTGATTACAAACACCTCTTTATCACATTCTATATTTCAGAGCAAGGATGTCTTTCCAGAGGCTATTCTCTTGATTTGATCTCTTTGTCTAACCCTGTGTTGCTACCATAATATTTAAATTGCTCTGTTTTTGTGCTTTCTAGGGTTTATCGGTCAAACAGATGGCATGCTCCATTTGGGTAATTTAAAAAGAATTAAATTAAGGTACTGTTTATTTAGCAAGATACCGCAGGGTTCAGAGAAACCACAGGAGCTAGCTTGTTACCCTGGGCTGTCAGCTGCTGTCTCTAGGCGTAAATAGGCAAGAGGGAACTTTTTCCAGAACCAGTGGGAAGAGTCGCACCGGCAGGCAGCCGTGAGGGCAGTGGTGTCCGTGGCCGAAGGACCGGCGATGACAAGGAGCCTGACCACTCCCCGCTGCGCTCTCCTGTCTCCTCCCCAAGGGTCCTGTCCACTGAGCCAATCAGAAGCAAGGTGGTAGGGGGGCTGGTGCCTTGGGGCACTCAGCAGAGCAGTGTGTGGATGGAAGGCAAAAAGGTGTGCAGCCCACAGGAAAAGTCTCCGCTCACAAATGTCTTGGCTCTTATGCTTTACCAGCCATCACAGTCGTGTATGCAATCTGTTACCGTTAAAAAGCAGCCTCTACTTGGAATCATTTCCTGGTTTGTCTGTTGGCACGTAAATTCTCGCAGCTGTTCTATTTATTTGAAACGCGTTCCCTGCCTGTTTCCTTCTGTCTGAAATCCAACAATATACTTACTTGGAACCCCCTATCTGTTCTTCCAATCTATGCGGAAGAGTTAGATCTTGAAGACCTGCTAATGCTCAGAGCTCCTTTCTCTTTGTTAGAGTCTTAGGCAATAGCACTATTTTGGTGAAAGACATTTCCCAGCCATTCTGTTGCTGCAGGACTTCAAACTTCATAAGGGGCAGAGACTGGATTTCTTTTAGTTTGCCAAAATGGTGTGCTGAGATTCTGAGGGTGCATCCAGTCTAATGAGCGTTGTGATGAGTTAAAATATCTGTTCTGGTCACAGCAATGAAACAACATTGCATGTTCTGTTCTTGCATTAACTCTGAATCACCTTATTCTTACCTGTGAGTGGCTGAGCTCCCAGTTTGGTTTTTGCCTTGACCTGGTAGGACAGTGAAAGAAGAGAATGTTTTAGTCTTCTGTAGAATAAAGTGAGCCCAGATTTTAAAAGCACAACTCGAATAAGTCTTACTCTAACTTATTAGAGAAGTTTAAAATCATATGAATCTGAAATTTGGTCCTGTGAGAATAACTGGTAAAAAGTCATTTGCTCTAATGACTTACTGTCTTTCCCATTCAGAGACTTGTAAGGTGTTAAGAGTGGAAGGCCCTTTCAGTACCTTTGGGACCATCTCCCTTTCCTTTACAGAGGCTGCATATTTAGGAAGGTGATGATCTGTCCATGGCAGTGGCAGCAGCGACAGGGCTGGAGTACAGCCCTTGTCCTCCTGAGGCTTCATTCTATCCCGTGTAGCGCTCCCTTCTCACTGTGAACCTGGACTGACTTGTGACCCAGGCGGCCAGCATCGTCTTGGGTTCTCTCGCTGTCTGGGTGGGAGGGCCTGGAGAACGGAGATGTGTGATGGCAGGAGGGCTGGACATACTATTCCCAGAGAAGGCTTGCAAGCAAATGCCTTTCTTCCCGCTATTACTTTCTCAAAGGATATGTTCAGATACTTCACTTTTTTTTATGGCGTTGCCCTATGTTGGTAGATGTGGGGCAGTTGCGTTTGGAGTTGAAAAGTGTGACAGAATCTTCTTCCTAAACTCCCAAGTGCTGTGTGGAAGAGTGGGAGCCATCTGGACGTCAGAAGAGGCAGCTCTAGGGGAGCTCCTTTTTGTTTCACTCCCAGGACTTTTGAGATGATTGTTACATCCCCTTTGGCTTAGCAGCCAGCCTTTGCTTTGATATGGCCCGAAGTGAGGCAGTCCCAGGGCCCCCGTGACGGGCTCTTGCGCCAGCAGCTGTGCCTCTGTGTTTGGACTCCCCCCCCCGGCTCCCCACATCCAGAGCTCTGGGAGAGCCTGCTGGGGGTGAGGCTTCTGACCCGTCCTTTTGGTTCATGGTGCTTGATCTGCACCGTTTCCAGGTGGCTTGACTTTTTTCCGAGACAGAAATCAGTTGCAAAGATCAGAGCGGGCCGGCTTTTGAAGAAGTTTTTCGGATTCTGCTTTGCAAACCTGCTGAGAAATGTGGTGTTCCTTTCATGTCTCCATTCCATCTGTCTCTTGAGAGGGCAAAGGGACGGTCTTCCCATGACGAGGGGCTATTGATGTTGGCTGCAAATTCATTCAAATCAATTTCTACATTTTTGTCACAGGCATCTAACAGCCATTGTATTTCCTTGATCATGACATTGTTCTAGCAAGGCTGCCAGTGAGCAAGAAGACGAACTGTTCTGCGTGCTAATGCAGAAAGAGGAAAAGTTCTCATTCCTCATGGCGTTGCAGCAAAAGCTGTTCTTAGTTTTTTCCTTTGTTTAATACCAGGTCCAGGGTAGTGGCACAGGTATTACAGGAACGTATTAGTTAGCTAGTTAAGCTGCTAGTGATACCTCCTTGGGTGTTCATGATACATTCATTGACTGCTCTGTATTGCAGACAGTGGTGGTGTATTTTTTTTTTAAATTTTTAATTGTTTATTTATTGTTGGCTGAGCTGGGTCTTCGTTGCTTTGAAGCAGCTCAGCTGGCTGAGTTGGGTGTCTAGCTGCAGCAGTGGGGGGTGTTCCTCTTCCTCCCAGCGCACGCGCTTCTCATGGAGGTGCCTTCTCCTGCTGTGGGCCGCAGGCTCTGGGTGTGTGGGCTTTGGTAGTCGTGGCACACGGGCTTAGAGGCTCCGTGGCACGTGGGACCTTCGTGGACGAGGAATCACACCCATGTCCCCTGTGTTGGCAGGCAGATTCTTATCCACTGTGCCACCAGGGAAGTCCCACAGCGGGGTTTCAGCCACACCATTTTCTGTCCTTAGAGCAACCCAGCATGATGGTTGTTATCCTTGCTTTATAGATGAGAAAGTAAACTGAGGCTAAATGTTAACCAGACCCCGCCCTGTATCAGGTATGCAGACGGGAGAGGCCTTAGGTCCGCCGAGTCTAATCTTTTTGTTTGCTCTTTCCCACGGGACCATGTGTGAGTCACGCTCAGCCGCCACCTGACTCTGTTCCACGAGGATATGGCCACAGCCGTGTGTTTACATATTGTCCGCGGTTGCTTGCACCAGGGCAGAGTTGGGTAGTTGCCACACAGACCATGTGGTCAACAAAGCAAGCACTATTTGGTATCTGAACCTTTAAGAAAAAGTTTGTCAACTGCTGCTGCCAGTTACCACATCACTGGGAATGTGGCCAGTTTTTTTAGTTGTACAATATGAGTATGCAAACCCAGTCTGATATCTCTCTGTTTCACTGGTTTTTTTTTCCCTTTCCCTTTTCTCCTGTCTTAACATTTTTGTTAAGATTCTGTGGAGATGGGATAGCCTTTACCTCTGAGTCTAAATGCCAGCTAGTAGTGGCTTGATTTATTTAGAGATATCCTGTTGGAAATCTTGTGATAGACTGAGATGCTAAATGGTTTTGTAAAGTGTAAGCTTTTCAGCAGGTCTGTCTTTCAGGAGGGGAAAGATTGGATAATGTAATAAATAGTGCTACCATTCAGCCAGCTCTGCTGCTTTCATTTCGAAAGGGGAATGTCCCTGTGTTTTTGCCTGATGCTGATGTACTGTTGGCCTTCTGTGGTGGCTCAGACAGCAGTGTACTATTACGTGGACAAATTCTGGCCACGGTGGATTTTAAGGAATATTAGTATCAGTCTTATGCTCCTCAGGCTCATTGAGGGTTTGCCTAAGAGAAATTAAGTTGAAAGATGTGTGTGTGCTCAGTTACTCATTCCCATCTGACTCTTTGTGACCCCACGGCCTGTAGCCTACCAGACTCCTCTGTCCATGGGATTTTCCAGACAAGAATACTGAGTGGAGTGCCATTTCATTCTCCAGGGGATCTTCCCAACCCAGGGATCGAACCCGTGTCTCCTGCATCTCCTTTATTGACAGGCAGATTCTTTACCACTGAGCCACCTGGGAAGCCCCCAGTTTTAAGATAGCAGTTTTCAAATATCTGTGTACATGAGAAACACTGAGATGCTTATTAAAAAATGTGAATTCCCAAACTCTCAGTCTCGGCAGTTCTGAATCAGTAAGTCTGCTTGTAGGTGCTTCTGGTGCTTCTGAGAAAAAGCTGGTTTGGGGAGTGGAATCTTATATGATAGTGATTCCAGGCCATCTAAATAAAGATGGGATTGATGACTAGTTTTTTAATCCAGGTTCAGTTTACCTTAGAATGTAATGTTGTAACTGTAAACTTTACATCTTTAAGTAAAACATAACAGGAGAATTATACACTGTAAATGCATTTTAACTACTTCTTTCTTCCATTACCACAAATAACAACAGCACTTTATGTTTTATGCTGTGCTTTACAGTTACAGAGTTCCTCGTTATACACATCTCATTTGATTTTTATGTCACCCCTTGAGGTAGATGTGTGTGGCAAGTAGTGTATTTTTCACTTATCAAGTAAGTAAACTGAGATTTAGAAAGCAAGTGCTTATTTTTCCTGCCATAGCATAGTTAACAAGCCACCAACCTAGAATTCCTATACACCAGTTCTAATTTCTAGTCCAGTGTTAGAGCGCTGTGTAATACATTATTGTCTCTATGATCCCTATTTGATTTTTAGAGGAAAACACTGTTCTGATGTCCTTCTGACAGAGAAAGGATGAGCTGTCCATAGTTAAATACGTTGGTAATCTCCCATAGGTGACTCATGTGGAAGTGGTCACAACAGTATGAAAGGGAAAGGGATAGGGCTAATCGCTCAGTCATATCCAGCTCCTTGCAACCTCATGGACTGTAGCTTCTCTGTCCCTGGGATCCTCCAGATAAGAATACTGGAGTGGGTAGCCATTCCCTTCTCCCGAGGATCTTCCTGACCCAGGGATTGAACCTGGGTCTCCTGTATTGCAGGCAGATTCTTTACTGTCTGAGCCACCAGGGAAGCCTTGGTTGCAGTCGTTCAGAAGGGCAAATGAGTTTGGTTTTTAGCATGGAAGAAGAAATCTCTCTGCTTCTTTGACAGAAACTGTATAAGACGGGTCGGGAGATGCAGGAGAGGATCATGGACCTGCTTGTGGTGGTGGAGAATGAAGATGTCACTGCTGAGCTGATTCAAGTGAACGAGGACTTGAATAATGCCATCCTTGGGTGTGAGAGGTGAGCAGTGGGCACCCTCTCTGACCGTCCTCCAGGGCTCAGCATTCTCAGAGTGCCTGGCGGTGGGCGCTCAGAAAGATCAAGAACACGTTTGGACACAGGTGCTTGCCTTCCAAGGCAGGGAATTCTGGTCCTGCTCTCCCAGGAGTGTGTGATACGGCTTGCAGGAATGAGCGTGACCTGGGCAGTGCGAGAGGCATTTGTGGGCAGTGCCACGCTGACCTGTGAACAGAGCCTGGATCTGAATCACCAGATGTCTGCACTGCGCACGTCATTGGCTCTCAGACAGGCCAGTGGTACAAGCTGACCGTTGTCGTGAAAGTGAGGTTTGCCCTAAGTTTGAGGTGGAGAATCACATGGAAATGGTAGCGAGAAGAGAAGATAGTCTAGATAAAGTCAGAGCAGTGAGGGTAATCTGTATATGAACATGAACTTCAAAAAAAAATTCTATTCAGAAAAGAATGACAGCAAAAATTTTAAATACAGTCTTCCCTCCATATCAGTAGGGGATTGATTCCAGGAACTTATGCCCCCAGCAACACCAAAATCTACAGATTCTCTAGTCCTTTATGTAAAATGGTGTAGTTTTTAAATGTAACCAATGCATAGGTTACATGTACACTTTAATGTACATCCTCCTGTACACTTTAAATCATCTCTGGATTACCTATAATACCTAATAAATGTAAATGCTATGTAAATAGTTGTAAATACAATGTAAATGCTATGTAAGTAGTTGCTGGTGCATGGCAAATTCAAGTTTCATTTTTAGAACTTTCTGGGATTTGTTTTTTTTTCTTTTTCAAATATTTTCAGTTTGAGGTTGGTTGAATCCTTGGATGTGGAATCCACAGATAAAGAACCTGTGGATACAGGTTTCTAACATTTTAGTTTTTTTCTAAACTTGTTTTATAGTCATGATTATATAAAGAACATATCCTTTTGTTTCTCCCTTGATTTTCTTCACTGTATTTGTGTACCCTATGTTCTTAAATGCTTTGGCTAAACCATTATTTTTAATAGTTCTTTAATAGTCCATTCTTCTCTCATAGTTCACTTGTTAGGTGTTTAAGTTGTTTCCAAGTCATTTATGTATTCATCAAAGTAACAGTGTTATAATCTATTATAATCTATAGTCAAGCCTATAGTCAGGAAAACACCTTCAATAATATATATATATATATTTACACACACACACACTTGGAAAGTGGGATAGATGAACTGATTAGAGGTCTGTTTGCTGAGAGTAACAGCCAGACCTGGCGCACGTCAGAAGGCAGGGAAGCTTCTGTGCGGAAGTCCCGTCTGAGCTGAGGATGGTAGAGGTTGAGGCGGGGGCGGTGGGGGGGGGGTGGCGCGCTGGCAGCATCAGGAGCAGGCCAGGGCACAGCGGGCCTGGGGCAGGGGGGCTCCAGGACCCGTCCCCAGGGAGGGGCAGGCAGGGCAGCTGCTGCTTTGACTGAGGTGGCTTTCTCCTCAGTCTTCGTGTAAAGTGCTGAATACAAACACAGCTTCAGGCAAGTCTCCTGGGCTCTTCCCAAACCTATCCCTAGGCCTTCCTGGGCCTCTGAAGATCCCCAAACTGCTCCTGGACCTTTGTTTGGAACAGGGACTGTACTGGCATTTGGGTAGGACAGTTTTCCCTTATGTGGCCCCTACTCACTGAATTCCCGAGGTCTTCCTCAAAGTGACATTTCAAGCCGCCCTGAGGGGAACCGTTTTTGCTGAGCCTTTCTGGGGTTAGTGGCCCTGTCTCCCACCAGCTGATGGAGAAGGAGACCAGTGTGACCAAGGGAAAGAGGTCAACAGGCCCAGCTTCAAACTCTGCTGTCCATTCTGGACAGATTGCTTGGCTTTTTAAGACTTGGGTTTTCCCCTGTTTATTAAAGGGAATACTACTACCTGTTTGGAAAGGGCTTGTTTACTTTGTTTGTTTTTGAGAATTAAATGTGATAATGTAGATGAAAGCACCTAGCCGGTGCTAGCTCGTTAATTTGTTAATTTCTTGTCCTCCTCCTCTTCTTGTCCCACTGAGTCTTCTGAATTATGGTCTGGACTTTCCCCCACTGATCAGTAATGAACCAAGAAAATCAGAGAAGTAGACGCCCAGCTGTGGAACAAGTTTCCCCTGTGTCTCACCGTGAGAGCGAACAGCCGTTCTGCGCAGACGTGGTGGGGCGCCCAGAGGCAGACGTGAGCCCTGCGGCCGAGTTCTCTTCCCCTCAGCAGCCTCTCACGGTCCTCACCCTTCATTTGCTTTGGTGTAAATCTTTCTAAGTAGGAAGATGTCTGAGGAAAACCACACGGTTTTCAGTTGGGTGCCGACTCTTGGTTTTCATTTTGAAGAGTTCTATTATTGCAAACCATAAGACCACTTACAAAAAGCTTCCTCTGAGGAGGAGTGTGTGTTTATTTGGTCTTGATGTTAGGAGAGTGGGTTACTTCTGTGAACCGCTTTTTCTGACTGACTTTTGGACCAGGGCTTTGTTTCTTCTTGCAGGCTTTAGAGGAGCATCGTTTCCCTGCAGCATGTGGTTGATGCCATTTACCCTGGCTCCTGAGCTCTTTGCTCCGTTTTCAAAGCTGGCATTGTCTGGCTGGGTCCTTCTCACGTTTTATCCCTCCTGCTTCCTTCTTCTGTCTCCCTGTCCACATTTAAGGGCCTTCCTGATTACACTGGGCTTACAGTCCAGGACAATCTCACTAGCAACCTTCAGGCCATGTGCCCCCTAACCTGACATACTCACTGTTCCATTGATTTACTATGTGGCTGTCTTGGTTGGGGGGATGATTCTGCTTACCAACGTCTGCGCTCTGTTCCTTAAAGATTCACATCCATCCCACAGGCAAAATACACTCATTCTGTTCCAGAATCTCCAAAGGTTTCCACTCGTTACATCCAGGGAATAGTTGTGCAAATAAGGAAACAGAAATTCGTTACTCAAGGCTTGATTTGTGAGGTTTGGTCATACCTTGCACATAACTTGGTAGCACGTAAGAAGCCAGTGCCATTAGTAAATGGAATAAAAGCCTGTGTGTTAGAATAGGGAAAATCCTTAAATCTAAGCCATATTCTAATTCAGTGTAAGCTTTTAGCCTTCAAAGTGTTTAGGTTCATGGGATTGATGTGTCATAATAGTAATACTGTGTGTTTCTAAGGCAGCTTTTAGTTTGCAAAGCATACCCACATTCATCCACCTATATTACCTATCTTCCTGTATCTTGCTGTTTAAAATAGCTTTCTGAGGAAATGGCTCAAACATTACTATTCTCTGTGAGTAGTTGGACAACTGAGGGCCATATGTATGGTCTTGTAACTACTCAGTAATAAAGCTAACGCTTGTACTTTGGATTTCTGCCTTCAACTTCACTATTCTTTCAAACCTATTCTCTTATTGATTTGTTTCACTGCTCCTTCTTTACCCACAGTAAAGTAGAAACTGTGTAAAATTAAAACAAAGTTGTAAAAGGTCAATATTTTTGGGTGCCAAGCATCTTATAAAAATGAAGATTAAACAATGAAAATATGTTAACTGTATGTGAATTTTATGTAGAATGGTAACTTTTGATAATTTTGGCAAAACTGGAAGCATATTTGGAAATAAGGAGAATATTTAAGTATGTGATACATTCATGGGCTTCCCTGGTGGCTCAGAAGGTAAAGCATCTGCCTGCAAGGCAGGAGACCCAGGTTCGATCCCTGGGTCGGGAAGATCCCCTGGAGAAGGAAATGGCAACCCACTCTGGTACTTTTGCCTGGAAAATCCCATGGATGGAGAAGCCTGTAGGCTACAGTCTAAGGTAGGCTACAGTCTATGGGGTCACAAAGAGTTGGACACGATTGAGTAACTTCACTCTCACTTTCTGATATATTCATAAGGTAAAGTATACAACAACTAAACGCTGTATTTCTGAATAACTAGAAAAATGATGTCAACATAATGGAATTATGATACTGAATTATGTAGATATAATTTCAACAAAGTTTAAAATAGATTAACTTACAGAAAAAAAATAGTACAAGGAAATACATAATGTTAATAAAGACCATAAAACTTGGTGATTGAATTATTAATGTTTATAATATTTGTCCATTTTCTCATAGAACTGGGGAAATGTTATTAAAGTACTTTATTGGGAATTGATTATGGATGAAGTTGATTATTGGTGAATATTTGCATATTAATAATTTGTTAAATATTACAGCATTTTCATATGTTTTCTTTTAAATACTTGCATTTTGTTAATTCAAACAGGTTTACTCGAAACCAACAAAGGATTTTAGAGCAAAATAAGAGCCAGAGGGAAGATGCCAATGTAAGTAAACAGAAATGTTATAAAATAAACAATTGAAAATGTTATAAATTGTATGGTAAGGAGCAAAACTTACCTAAAACAAGTCTTAAAAAAGAAGAAATATGCATTAATGATTTGGGATGTTTTAGTAGTGCAGAGTATTTGCCTTAATGACTCATTGAGTTATTGATAAGAGCTCGGAAGAAGATTCTCTAACTAAGCAGGGAAGCCATGTTGGTGTTGCCAATGGGATGGAGAATTCTCTCCCAGGATACCTCCAAAATAAGATCTTTCTTTTTCCAAAGGACAGTCTCTGGGGAGAAAGCCATGATCAACTGCCTGAGGCAGTTTTTTCTAAATTGTGTTTTGTTTGCTTTGTTTTCAGACTACCAGTGAACCTTCTGCCCCATCCTCAGATCTCCTTGACCTGAGTCCCAGCCTTCCGATGCCTAGGACCACCCTGGGAGAAGTCAGCACCCTGAACACTCAGCTTTCAGACTTAAGTAAATAAGCACGTGGGTCTTTTCAGACCAGCAGAAGAGCATGATGTGAAACAGTTCTCCTTAGTTTCTTGATTAAATGCAACTTGAGAAGGACTGAAGTCAATCTGAGTATCAGAGAACTGTATCAGGAGATGTAATTACTTCTTGGCCAGTGGATAGGTCATATGCAGTACAGGAATGGGATGTGTCGAGGGGAGGAGGTCCTTGAAACCCATCCCACTGGCTTGGAGTTCACCTGGCCTACTTACAGAGCTTGTTCAACTCCATGGCCAACATTTAGACGTACTCTGAACCCATTCACTATTATTTTTGGGTTTCTCTGTCATACTACAGCATCAGGTAAGGGAATATTTGATACAGATAGAGAAATTCAGGAAATATGAGGCCTCATGAGGTGAAATGTAGAGGATAAATCACAGGTTTTTGAGTCAGAGAAGTCCAAGTTGAAATCCACCAGTCCAGTTCTGTTACTTCTTAGCCACCCAACTCTTGAGACTTTCCTACTAAGTGAGTTGCATTAATGGGTTTTTGTAAAAAACTGTAAGCTTAGGGTTACCTATTTGTCTAATTTATTTGTCACCTCTTATTATCCTTCCCAAAGAGTTTTGGTAAATTACAAAGTAAAATGGGGGCTTCCCTCGAAGCTCAGTTAGTAAAGAATTTGCCTGCAATGCAGGAGACCTGGGTCCCATCCCTGTAATGGAAATATCCCCTGGAGAAGGAAATGGCAACCCACTCCAGTATTCTTGCCTGGAGAATCCCACAGACAGAGGAGCCTGGCGGGCTTCAGTCCATGTGTTCACAAGAGTCGGACACGACTTAGTGACTAAACTACCACTAAACATAATGAAAAATCCTGAAATCCAGAATTTTCTGCCAAGTTAAAATGAGTTTGTTTGCCATTTATGTTAGCAGGATTTTAGAATCAAAATATTCAATATTATTCAATTTGTGGTTTTCTTAAAACTTCCCTCATTTCTAAAATGTTGGCTGCTTTCTTAGACCAGTGGGATGTTTGGAATCTATTATATTGAAGAGTTTTAAAGTTTTTATCAGTGTTTTCAAAGGGGGAAAATAATTATTCTCTTTGGGATATCTCATGATTATGGAAACTTAAGAGTTTGGAGAGGTGAGAGTAGAACTCTGTGTATACCACAACTTTTTACTTTTGTGCTTCACAGGAAAAGACATAAAATCCCTTCCATTCTGAGTCAGCCTGGGATTTTAGAAAACCCAATATAATAATGTTTGTTACCTTCACAGCATCCTCTTTTTATGACAGGGAATTTCTCTCTTTCCAATTGCCATAAATGTTTTTTTAATTTTTATTTGAGGAAATAACATGATTTTATGGTGACAAAACTATCTCAGTCTCTTTCATTTGATGGTGGTGGTGGAAAATCCAACAGAATTGATGGACAAAATGTTTTAAAGCTTAACAAGTACATTTTGTGTTCTAGATTTCAGCTCTCTGAGTCCGGTTGTACCAAACAACTTCAAACCCAGTATTAATACACAGGTGGATCTGCTGGCCTTGGAAAATACAGAAACACCCCTGTAAGTATGTCCGTAATACTCCAGAACTAATTCAATCTCATTCCTCATCATTAAGAAAACATGACATAATAGAAAAGGTGGAGACTTAGAAATCTGACGTAACTGATTCAGAATTTCAGTGCTACTCCTGGTTGCTCAGATGGTAAAGAAGCCGCCTGAGATGCAGGAGACCCAGGTTCAATCCCTGGGTGAGGAGGACCCCCTGGAGGAGGGCACGGTAACCCACTCCAGTACTCTTGCCTGGAGAAGTCCATGGACAGAGGAGCCTGGCGGGCTACAGTCCATGGGGTTGGAAAGAGTCAGACAGGACTGAGCAACTAACGCGTTCATTTTCGCTAGGGATCTGCCATAACTGATTTGGACTTTCAGTACTATTTCTTAGTAGCTGTGTGGCCTTGAACGAGAAACTTGACCAGCATGAGCCTTCATTTTTCTTCCAAGAATCCTCTCTAGGCTTCTTACAAATGCTTCCTCTACTAGGCTTCTTGTGCAATGCTCTATGTACCTCCCAGGATAGCATTCTGTACATAAAAAGCATTCAGTAAATCCTGTTTCTCTTTGTTTTTTTTTCAGTGGTAACAGGAGGTAGGAAAAATGTATTGACAGTGAGAGGAACAGAAATGGCCACACAGATTGCAGAGCACTCGCTATGTGGGAGACACTTTGCTGAGCTGTTTTTATTTCATTTAATCTTTGCAATAGTTCTTGAATCAGTGCTGTTATCATTATTCCCATTTTATAGGAAAAAAGCCTGAGATTTAGGGAATAGAACTTACCCAAGTTCATATACCAACGAACTAGCAGGTCTGGTGAACTGATAGTTTACCAAAAAAGAAATACAAATGGGTCTAAAAACATATTTTTGCTCAGTGATGCTCAGCCTTACTTACAGTTATAGAAGTGTAAGTTAAAATGCAATAAGACTATTTTTTAACCTCACAGATTGGCATTAGTCTGCATGTTTGTTAACGTGCTTTGTTGACTGTGGAGAGACAAATACTATAACAAAATTGTGCAGTTCTTATTAGGGGCACATGGCAATTTCTGTTAAAATTATAAATGTATTTAAAATTATAAATGTACCTTTGGACTTGCAGTCTCACTTCTAGGTATTTATGCTCACTTATGCAAAATAAAGTCAGTTGTTCTTGACAACATTTGTGCAATAGATAATAATTGGAAACAACTCAAATACCCTTCAGTTTGGGGAATAATTAAATAAACATCTACACACTGTATTACACTGCTGGGGAAAAAAAGTAGGCCCTCAGCGTGAGGGACAGTCACCAGTGTATTTATTATTAAGTGAGAAAAGATGCAAAGCAGTTTGTACATACTCTGTTGCATTTGTGTAAGAAAGTGGGAAATAATATGTGCTAATATTTGCCTCTCTTTGCATAATGAAATATAAGAAAAATGCAGAAGAGCCTAAACAAAGCATGGTTACCTAACGTTAAGAAGAGGCAGGATGGAGTAGATAAACAGCAAAAAAAATAAGCAGAAGTTAGATTTGCCTTCCGTCAGGGCCTATATTCTCTTTTTCCCTTTTACATATATGTATTTCAGGTAATAGGCAATACATCTCCATGTTTCAGATATCAAAGCAGTATAAAAAGATGTACAGGGACAATACTCGATCTTACCCCACTCCTATCCTGCCTGTTGCCTTCCCTTGGGTCATACCTGCTTCCACCCAGGGAACCCCTCTGTCAGTTTCTTATTTATCCTTCCAAAGGATCTTTATGTAAGTAGGAATATGAGTTATTTTTCTCCTTTATTAAATGAAGGGCAGCATACTGTATGTACTATTTCAAAACTTTCTTTTGTTTTTCATACAACAGCATATCTTGGCTGTATTTTTATGTCATTGGACTTAGATATTTTTTAGTCACTTTTCTGTGTTAAAAAGAAGAGGTGCAGAGGGAGGAGAAGAGAAAGGAGAATCAAACTAGGGAGAAAAAGAGGGGGAAAAGTGTGTAAGGGTAGAAGAGAGAAAGAAAAAATTCACGTGCTGTCGTTTGAACCTCCAGGTTGGGTCAGTACCTTAATTTGACGCCTTCTGGTATTGACTTCTGTGGTGCAAGTAATTGTTGAAATGTTGTAGGCAGCACTCCAGTGAAGTTGCTTAGTAAATCATGTGGTCTGAAGTAGCTGATTCTATTTTCCTTTATCCTGAAAATCTTGTTGGGAAAGATTGACCATATAAATGAAATCCCATTACAAAAAAAAAATGTATAAAACCACACAAAGATCAAATCCTAGCTAATAGCTGCTTGGTTTCATGGATCTCATACTTCAAGGGGCATAAAAATCACATGAGTGACTATTAAAAAGTAGAATGGCTAGACCCCAGAAACTCTGATTCAATAGCAGGAATCTTTAGTTTTAAAAAGAGTCTCTGGGGAACCATAAAACAGTGATCAGCTGATCATTAGAAACTCTATTATGGTTGTCTACCCAAGATCCAGATATCAAAATAATTATAATAGTTCTTAGAATTCACTGGAATGAAAGATAATGGGTGTCATCTGTTTTGTTTTCTAGACAATGTCTTTTGAACATATTTTTTCTAATTTTTGAAAACTTACCTGAGTGAAACTGTCACTAGTCCGGTTTTTTATAGTGTTGGAAATTGAAGCACTAAAGTTACCTAAGGCATCAATCTGAGTTGAATCATGTGTGAAAGATTACTTGTAGAAAAAAGTGAAAGTTGCTCAGTCGTGACCAACTCTTTGCAAACCCATGGACTGTAGCCCGCCAGGCTCCCCTGTCCGTGGAATTCTCTAGGCAAGAATACTGGAGTGGGTTGCCATGCCCTTCTTCAGAGGGTCTTCCTGACCCAGGGATCGAACCTGGTTCTCCAGCATTACAGGCAGATTCTTTACCGTCTGAGCCACTTGGGGAAGCCCAAAGATTACATATGAGAGGCACGATCAGCTGTCAAAATATCTGGCAGTCTTAAGATTTTTCCGCCCCTCTTTTGTTTGCAGTACAATTTATCACAGAACAAATGAGTGATGGAACTTCTCATAATGGAAAGGATTCCTGAAAAGCAGTGATGATGATAGGATAAAGGCATATTTACAGCCTACTTAGTATCGGGCAGCAGGCTAAGAGTAAGACACGCTCCCTGGTTCCTTAGTCTGGTGCTCCTTGCAGTGCTCTGAGGTCGGTGCCCCCAGTGCTCCCTGTACTGGTGAGGAAACCAAGGCTGAGAAATACCAGCTTGCCAAACAAAGGTTGTCCAACTAGTGCAGAAAGAGGATTCAAATTCAAGTGAATCTGATTTCAGTACCTGCTCTCTCTCTCTTTTTTTTTTCTTTTCATCTAATTTTATTTTTACTATTTCCATATGGTAAAATTGACCCTTTTTTTGTTTGCTGCAGAGCTCTGTGTTTTTTCTAACATATATATAGATGCATGTGACCATCCCCACAGTCTGAATACAGAAGAGTTCATTATCCAGAAAAGCTTGCTTATGCTAGGCCTTTATGGTCACCCCCACCCCCAGCCCAGCAGCCACCAGTCTGTTCTCTGTCATTACAGTTGGTCTTTCTGACAGTAGGGTCTGAATAGTCATCTGGTGTGTGATATTTCTGATCTGGTGTGTGATATTTCTGCAAAGGTTATGTAAAATTGTTTGCTTCGTGTATTTTGAAGCTCTTTCAGTGCATTTGCATTCAGGATTGTTGTCTTCTTGGAGAATTGACTCTTTTTATGATTATGTAATGTCCCTCTTTATCCCTTGCAATTGTCTTTACCTTGAAGTTTACTTTGATTGTAATCAAAGACATTCTAGCTTTCTTTTGATTATATTTGCATGGTATATCTTTTTCTAACTTTTTCCTTTTAACTATTTGAAGTGAGTGTCTACATTTTTATATACTCTCATAATGTCTGTCTTTAATTGGTATGCTTAGACCGTTTATATTTAATATGTCTGGATTAGGATCACCATTGCGTGATTTGCTTTTCTCTTTGTTTCCTTTGCTGTTTTTTTTGTTGTGTTTTGTTTTATCTGTTTCCTCTTTCCTTCATACTTTGGGCTCTTTGGATGTTTTTAATATCCATTTTATTATGATACTATATTTTTGTACAGTTTATATATGGGGAGGGGAGGACTGGTTGCTCTAGGAACTGAAGTTTTTTTAGTGTATTTAAAACCAGTATTTTCCCACTTGAAGTGAGATATAGAAACTTTATTATCATATAGCTCTCCCCTTTATATGATAGTTTATCGTATATATTATATATATATGTTAAAGAAACACAAGACAATGAAAAATCATTTTACAATTTTTTCATAGTACAGTTTTACTTGCAGCCCTTAAATAAATTTTAAAGACTCAGGAAGAGCAGAATAGTCCATCATATTCACCTAATATTTACCGTTCCTGTTGCTTTCCTTTCGTTTTCCTTTGGCACAGTTTCTCTTGTGAAGAATTTCCGTTAGCATTATTTTAGAGACGATCTGATGGCAGTGACAGTTTCTTAGTATATTTTATGTACTTCATTTTCATTTTTGTTCCTGAAGGATACTCTCATTGGATATAAGATTCTGGGCTGATGGTTCTTTTCTTCTAGCAGTTTTTAAACATTGCTCCAGTGTCTTCTGGCCTAAATGGCTTCTAATGAGAAATCTTAACATTCATTCCAGTTCTTGTTCCTGTGTTGACTCCGTGTTACTTCTTTCTGTCTGTGCTTTGAAGAACTTTTCTTTTTTCTAATTTTAAACAGTTTGATTAGGATATGTCTAAGTGTGGCTGTCTTTGTTTTGCTGAGTGTTATTTGTTTCCTGTGGTTGTCATAAAAACATTACCGCAAGCTGGGTAATGGAACTCACCTTCTTAGAGTTCCGGAGACTAGAGGTCTGAAAGGAAGCAAGGCGCCTCCTCCCAGGACTCTGAGTGGAGGAGTCATTCTTCCCTCCTCCACATTCTGGGGAGCGTAGGCACTCCTTTACTTCTGTGTCTTGTGGCCACACACTTTGCTTTCTTTCTCCATCTTCACTTTGCCTTCTCCCCCTTGTTTCTCAAGTCCTTCCCCAGATCCCCATTTTCCTATTTTAGGGTCATATATTCTTGGATTTAGTGCCCACTCAAACATCATCTTAGTTCAGTTCCGTTCAGTTCAGTTGCTCAGTCGTGTCCGACTCTTTGTGACCCCATGAATCACAGCATGCCAGGCCTCCCTGTCCATCACCAACTCCCAGAGTTCACTCAAACTCACGTCCATCGAGTCGGTGATGCCATCCAGTCATCTCATCCTCTGTCGTCCCCTTCTCCTCCTGCCCCCAATCCCTCCCAGCATCAGAGTCTTCTCCAATGAGTCAACTCTTTGCATGAAGTGGCCAAAGTACTGGAGTTTCAGCTTTAGCATCATTCTTTCCAAAGAATACCCAGGGCTGATCTTCAGAATGGACTGGTTGGATCTCCTTGCAGTCCAAGGGACTCTCATGAGTCTTCTCCAACACCACAGTTCAAAAGCATCAATTCTTCGGCGCTCAGCTTTCTTCACAGTCCAACTCTCACATCCATACATGACCACTGGAAAAACCATAGCCTTGACTAGAAGGACCTTAGTCGGCAAAGTAATATCTCTGCTTTTCAGTATGCTGTCTAGGTTGGTCATAACTTCCCTTTCAAGGAGTAAGCGTCTTTTAATTTCATGGCTGCAGTCACCATCTTGGTCTTATCTAAATCCTGTGTTGAATGTTGGTACTTTGATTTTAGCAGGCAGACAGCCTAGTGAAGTTTATGCTGCAGTTTCAGCCTGCCTTCTATGTGCTTTCGTTCTGATGTCAGTTAAATTTTCAAAGCCGTTGAGTGTTACTGAGATGCGTCCCACACGTGTGCCACCCATTTGTCACTGTAAGATCTGGACAGCAGGCTGTGTGTTCATTTCTCAGCATCTTTAACCCACTGCAGTATTCTTGCCTGGAAGACCCCATGGATGGAGGAGCCTGGTAGGCTACAGTCCATGGGGTCGCAGAGTGGGACACGACTGAGTGACTTCACTTTCACTTTCACTTTCACTTGGCATTGATTGGGATCAGCCATGGATGCATAGATCAGGGTGTAAGCCCAGGATTTCATAAACAACTTTGAGGTCATTGTCCTGAATTCCTCTGTCTTTGTGATTTCCCTGATTCTTTGCTTTCCTGGGATTCCCTTTTTGGTCTCTCCAGTCAAAAAGCTGCAGGTTTACTGTGTCATGCATTTCCTTGACTATGCTTGTCATGGGGACCAGACGGCAGGATAGAAAGGATAAAGGAAACAAGGTTTTGCCTCATCCTGATGATCACAGTTCCCCTCTTAGAGTGGAAGTTGCCTCTCAGAGGTTTAAGCCCCTCTCGGTCCCCATTGCCTCTGCTGTCACTGAGGCCACCTGGGGATTGCCTGGGGATTAGAGTGCGAGAACGAAGAGGAAGAAAGGGCCAAGGCTTGCCCTGCACACTCTGGGCACTAGGGTTTCCCTTTCCTGCTCCTTGAGTGAGAACGAGCATCCTCCTGGAGCTGTGTGTCCTCCCTGTCCAGTTGGGCTTTAGGCGGCACTGCATGCCAGTTCGGAAATACCCAGAGGGGCAGAGCATGGTAAGTTCACCAACAATTCATTGATATTCCAATTCTAGTCTTCTTTCCCAATTAGCTTGTAATTAATATTTACCTTGCAGTTCTCAGATATTTGCCCCATGCCTTCTGTCCAGATTTTATAGTTGCATTTGGTGAAAGAGACAGGGCAAATGTGTTTACTCCATCTACAAACTATGCCCCATCCTAACCTCTACTCTGCCTTGCCTTTCATCCTTTAGAAGTGATGGGGTGGCAGCTGCTCTGAGCGGAGACTGAAGGCGCTGCTGTGACCGATGGAGTGCGCTCCGGGGTCTCGGGCTGCCGCTGCCCAGCCCCAGTGCTTTGTCTTCATTCTCTTTGGCGTTTGGGCATTATGACCTGGTGGGCACCAACACCACTGGCAGTTGTTCTATAAAATTAATACTTCTGTGCAGTCTGAAGGTGCATGTGGGGTATTGCTTTTAGACCAGAAAGGTCATCTTTTCGCACTGTGTGTTCTCACTGTAGGGTAATCATGCTGTGTTATCACACTGTCCTAGGTTTGCCCAAAGGACCAGCCAAAACCTCGCCTCAAGTCATACATACGAGAGTGTAAGTAATGAAGGCCTTCCCGGGCAGTGCCCCCAGGGAGCAGATTATCATGCTAAAATGGAGCTCCCAATCCTTAGTTCTCAAGTTCTGCTCAAAATTTCTTCCTAAGGTGTTAATGAAGCCCTTGTTAGGGCTTTTCCTTGTTGCCTCTTTAATCATTTAAGATAAGTGTAGTCTCACTTCCATCAGAAAGATAGTAAAGGAACAGAATTCCCTTGAAAGTGTTTCTGTTTGCTATCTTTGCTCTCTCTCCTCCCATCCTCTGACGGAGTTCAGTCAGACAAGTTCTCATCTCAGCCGCCTCGCGGGCTGAGCTCTTCTCAAGGTGACTGGAGACCTCCCGATGACTGACTAGTCCTGCCGTGCTCAGCGCTCATCCTACCTGATCAGCAGCAGCTGAGGCCAGCCACCTCCTCCCGTCTGCACACGTGCTTTCAGACACCACTCCCTTCAGGCTCTCCTGCTGCTCTCTTCTGCATCCCTTTGCTGACCTCTTCTCCTCTACCGGCCTCTCAGTGTTGGAGACCCTGGGAGGCAGGCCTCAGGTTTCTCTGCCCACATTATTTCCTCTCTGGTCTTTTGGTCTCGTATCAAGAGGTACCATTCAGACTCTGAGCACTTACAAGTTGTTTCCAGTCCATACCCCTTCCCCATGTGCAGAACTCCCATTTCCACCTGTCACTTCACATCTCCCCTTGCTTTCTTTCAGCCTCAGCTCCCGATGTGCTCCTTCGGCCGTCTTCCCCATTCTGTAAATGACCAGTTTCTGTTGTTCAGGTCAAAAACCTTGGGAAACTGTGCTTGACCTTTACTGTTTTACCTTTGCCTTCAAAATATATGTTATTCCGCCACCTTTTCCCACCTCCCTTTTACAGCCCAGCGCAAGCTACATCAGATGGGTACTGCAGTGGCCTCCCGCAGGGCTGCTCTTCCAGCCTCCACCTCCCTCTCCACCCCCACCCCATCATACAATCTGTTCTCCAGACAGAAACCAGAACAAATCTTTTTTTAAAATAAAGTTTATGTTACTCATTTACTCTAAAGCCACCTGTGGTTTTCTGACTCCACTTTATCAAAGCCTGAGAAGCCGCTCTGACCTCTCCTGTTGCCTCTCCAGCTGTACGTCCGGCTCCCTCCCTTGGCTTACTCTGCTTCAGCTGCACTGGCTTTGCCTGCTCCAGAGCATATGACCCGTGTTCCCTCAGATAATCACAGGGCCCACAGGGCCCTGCTCCATGTCCCCAGTGGTGAGGCATTCTCTTGACCAGGTCTGACAGATATGCTTTTTTGTACTTAATGGTTTTGCCTCTTTGAGGCCAAGGTTTTATATTCAGTGTGGAACAGGAGACTCTGGACTGAGCCATACATTTCTGGCTTTTGTTTTTTTTTTAAGCAATATATTTAAGTTTACATTTTATGTGGGAATTAAGGTGCAGGGAGCATGAAACCAGACAGAACAGCAGTAGGTTTTATAAGGGGATATTACCTTAAAAACTAAAATAATAGTTAACCATTAGTAATTCTTATCTGATTGAGAATATATGATTCTTGGGATAGTGCCACTTGGAAGGTTAGGAATCAAAATCATAAAAGCTTAGAATGTTTATTTGAACGTGTGCTCTGCTCTCTTCAGTTTCTGGAACATTCAAATGCAGTATTACTGCAGCCAGTTAGCCTACAGACCGTTCCAGCAACACCATCAAACCAGAGACTGCCACCTCTGCCTAGCAATCATCCAGGTACTTAAGACCTTATTATCTGCACCAAATAAAGAAACTTATGAGAATAGATGGGTCTGCTAGAGATTTATTGGTGACTAAAAACAGATATGCAGACAGAAGAAATTAGAGTGCATTTGCATTTTCAGCTACATGAGGTAAATTTAAGGCAGATTTCATTATGACTGACTGTTGCCGTTGTCACTAAGTCACGCCCGACTCTGCAGCTCCGTGGACTGCAGCCCGTTGGGTTCCTCCGTCCGGGGGATTTCCCAGCCAAGAATATTGGAGTGGGTTGCCGTGCCCTTCTCCAGGGGGTCTTTCTGACCCAGGCACATCTCCTGCATTGGCAAGGGGACTCTTGACCGCTGAGCCACACGGGAAGCCCCGTGACTGACAGGAGGCTGTGGAGGTGCTTGTGTGGCACTAATCCTGTATTCTGAGTGCTGAGGTGAATGAACCTTTAGTCTGAGTCTGGGCGCCTGTAGACTTGTACTGGGCAGTAGCGCTGGGACACCAGTGTGCTTGTTTCTGGTTGTCAAGTGGTCATTAGGATCTTCTGTTTGAAGTCAAAGTCAGAGAGAGTATTAACTGTGTGCATCTCCTCAAAAAGCACAATGTGTGTTTCTTTTTGTTGCCTATAGCGATGACAAAGAACGATCTCCAGCCACCCAATTACTGTGAAGTAATGGAGTTTGATCCCTTAGCTCCTGCTGTCACCACAGAGTAAGTCATTTACAAAATGATTATTTTTTTGTCTTGGTTCCCTTTGGTAGCAGAGCTCACAGGGTTTGGTTATACATTTAACTTTGTTCAGGCCTTAGCAGAAATCAATGACCTTATATAAAAGTGATTTATGAGATTTTGTGGTGGTTATTGCTCTTAATGTTGGTCTTGTCATTCTTGACCTTGTGACTTAAAAATAAAAACACTGGGGTTGCACACTAAGAAATAAGCAGAACCATCATGTGCATTAGTGTATTCCTTATAGATGCCTTGGAAGAAAGTCAGATTCTCTCCAGCTCGAGACGGGCACTATTCACTGATTGATGACTCTTAAGTACCACAATGATGGGGTATTTTAGTTGTTCTTTGACTAATGCCAGAAAAAGACTTACATAAGAACTTGTTTTTAATCTTCACTACCTATGACAAGTGTGCTTATTAATGTAAAATTTACTTTTTAACTTGGAATCCTTAAAGCAATATTATTTTGTGATTTCATATTGGTCAAGTGCGTATAAATATTTATGGGATGGTAGCCTCATTAGTGGAGTAGGAAATAGCAACGCACTCCAGTATTCTTGCCTGGAGAATTCCATGGACAGAGGTGCTTGGCGAGTTACAGTCCGGGGAGTCACAGAGTCAGACACAACTGAGCATGCACACACAGGCTCATTAGTTTTAATGTATTTTGACTAACTGAAAGTTACCTCCAAACTTGTTTAAAATGATTAAAGCATTTTCATAGAAATGACTGTTTAGAAACTAGCAGCCTACAGGCTGTATCTTGCCTGCAACTGTGCTTTGTTTGACCTATGTGAATTTTAAATATGCACATAAAAATTACTTGCCAAGTTAAAAGATGGGATATTTCACTAACTTTCTGAACCTCTGGATGCTTTTTGATATGACAACAATGCCAGGCCTGCATTTTTACATGCTAGCAATAGTTTGGGGCTGCGCTGTCTCAGTTCACCAGGCCCCCCACATACCTTCATCTGATCTGCCTGACATGTGTAGGCATTTGTGTTTTTGACCCTGACCCCCTGGTTCACACCCTCAGTGTAGTGATGTTTTGGAATGATTTGTAAGTGAGTAAAGCAGGCCTGCAGAACCTGTCTCATCTTAAACAGGCAGCCACTATGCAGTCCCAGGCTTATTACAATAAGTTTAGGAGTTCATTAAATATTTTTTCCTAACAGGATTGTGAAACTTTCATTCTGCTTGATAAAGTATCACTGAATATGTTAGTGCTTTAAGGAATTAGAAACTGGTTAGACTAGGTATGTTGTCTCAAGAACGCATGTTTTTTTAATCAGTTTCTCCAAGCAAATAGGAAGCAGATTATAATAATCTAGTTAATTATGAGTTAGTTGTTAAGTCGATGTGGTGGTATAGGAGATATTAAAGGTAAGAAATAGCAAGAAGCTGGAGAGGTGAAGTTTTGGAACTCCCTACCACTTTGAAAGCTCATGACACTTTCAGATTGTGGTGCTGGAGAAGACTTTTGAGAGTCCTTTGGACTGCAAGATCAAGCCAGTCAATTCTAAAGGAAACCAACCCTGAATATTCATTGGAAGGACTGATGCTGAAGCTGAAGCTCCAGAACTTTAGCCACCTGATACAAAGAGCCAACTCACTGGAAAAGACCCTGATGCTGGGAAAGACTGAGGACAGGAGGAGAAGAAGGCAGGAGAAGATGAGATGGTTACATAGCATCACCAACTCAATGGATATGAACTTGAGCAAACTGGAAGATACGGAGGACAGGGAGGCCTGGCATGCTGCAGTCCATGGGGTGACAAAGGGTCGGACATGACTTAAGGACTGAAGAACCACCACCGGCACTACAGTTCTTACTTTCTGGGTGGTAGGGTGTCTCAATCTCTTTAAACGTTCCATGAGATCCAGGGAACTTCTCCCTAAGGAAAAGCATAAAATCTTACATGAAAGTCCTGGGATTATCACATCACTGGTTGTCCATGAACCCCAAGTTAAGAATTTCTACTCCAGCAGAACATAGAGTACTTATGAATATACATATACATACACAATTCACTCATTTGACATATGACTGAAAATTAACTATGTACAAGGGGAAAGGATTGGTGCCTAATTTATAATGTTGAACCTAATGGAGGGCAAATCTAATAAGGAGGCAGAAATTAAATCAGCAGGCAAACATGCATTTGCAGTTTGTGTTAATAGTATGAAAGATATTGACTTGACAATATATAACAGAAAGAACTGACTTAATTGGGGGTTAGAAAAAGCCTGAGAAGTGACATTCAAATTAAGACCTGCAGTTTTTAGTGTAGTGACAAGTTTGGGAATCACTGTTGCAGGCCCAGGGGGAGAGAAATGGGAAAGTCAGGAGCAAAGAGAACAACAGGAACCTATTACCAGATGTGGAAATCGCAGTCTGGAAACAAAAAGAAGGGAGTGCACAAATGTGATGAACGTCGCTGAAGACAGACAAGGACTCAACACTAGATAATGGACTAAGTAACAAATCATCATGAGTGATTCAGTGGAAGTTGACAGGGACAGGGGCAAATCTCAGTGCATTAAAAAGGGATGAAGTAGACGGTGCACAGGCAGCTTACAAAGAAACTTAAACACGAAGGATTTGGGGAAAGTGGTCTGGCAGCTAGAGTATTACTGAGGCAATTAAGTAGACATGGGATAAAAGACTGTATTATTTTATAAAATGGGAAATGCTGGAACATCTGTGAATCCTGAGGGATAAAATTTAGTAGAGAAGAAGAGGTTGAAGATTCAGGGAGGGAGTCTGAGTGAAGTGTTTAAGAAGCCAGGGGTCATTAGATAGGATCATAAAAGTAGATGACGGTGCAGATGAAAAGAGACTTGAAGATTTGGTGATGGGAACATCAGGTTTCCATGTAAAGACATTTGTTAAGATAGGAGGTTTTTCCGACTGAGAGGAGGGGCATCATAGATTTGAGTAGCGTGAAGGAGGTTGAAATACTTCCGTGGAAAATGAAAGACAAAACAGAGAAACATTAAAATTTCTGGACCATGCTGGCACTTCTTGAAGTTAGCGATTACGTGTTAAAAGTGCTTTGATTTTTATAAGATTCTTTTTCTTAGTCATGTGTTGCTATACTGTGTATATTAATGCCATATTTGTAGGTATAGATATTTTCTATCTATAGACATATGTTAAGGCAAATAAAGATTATCACAGAAGAATTACTATATACAAAGATGACAGTGGTTAAATAAGCTAGAATATTAATTTCTAATGTTTAAGCCAGGGAAAGCTGAACAATTCTTGCTTTTTTTTTTTAAAGCAGAAAGCAAGCTGTCTAAATTTGAGCCATATTTCTCATTAAATTATAAGACGGTTATATAAGATACATATTTGTAAGATGCACGGGAATAGTAGCATTAAGATCTAAAGTAGTTTTTATAATGTAAGCTTCAGGGAAGAGACCTTTGTTTTTATTTATTGATACAGCCTCAACACCTAAAATGGCACCAGATTTTTGGTGTAAGATGATGGCAGTTAAAAGCCAAAATAGTACACTGAAATTGATCCATAACCATATTTATCAATTTACCATGATGACTTGTTTCAGAGCTATTTATGAAGACATTGATGTTCATCACCACAAAGGAGCTCAAAGTCACAGTGATTGTTGAGGTAAAGACTTCAACTCCCACACCTTACATTCCACATGATTTTAGTGTAACTGTCACTTTCTACATTGATTATTTACGCTTTGTAAGGGCCATCTCAGTCTGACAATTTGATGAGTGAAGTGTTACCGAAGTTCCTATGTCACTCAAATTGTAATGATCAATGAGATAGATTCTTTGTGACCATGTTAGCTAAAAATTATAAATCTTGGGAATGCAGAAATTGGTTTATGGTATAAAAATATTAATGCTAACAAAAACAGCTGATCAATAAAAAATTCTTAGCAATAGAATCAGATTTGTATTCTATGTACAGTTAATACTTGCTGACTGGGACTGGTAGAACCCATTTACTGTTATTCTAGGTTGGTCTGGATTCTATTGCTTTACTAATCATTCCATTCACTTACTAATAAATGCACACAGCCACCAATAACCTATTAACCATATTTCTTCCCTTCACACTTCCCTCGTGGAAGTAGTACATTCCCACCTTTCCTCTACTTGACTGTGGGTGTCTGTTTATCAAGGACTGGGGAAAGAGAGGAAAGAACGGAGATAATTGACTCTTCTTTTTATTCCAGGTGGAGATGGATGACCAGTTCACTAGCAGCATTATGGGTGCCAATTTTCCAAACGGTGGACCCTGTCCAGCTTTGAGACCCACAAGTTAAAACCTTCCAAAACATCAAAACCACAGTGGAATATTTTTCCTCTGCATTAATGAGGTTTAAACAGAAGAGTCACAGTTCCAGAGTAACATATATGGTTCCTGACAGCAGCTTAAGCTTTATCTCAGAAGAACTTGGTTGTAATATACATTCCCTTAAAACTTAGGCAGAACAAAAATTCATGGTACTGAGGCCAACCATGTTAAGTGTAGCACCTTATGTTTTCACAGGCCTTCCTACATTTAGAATCATCACAAGAGATGGGATAAGAGTAGATGAAGACTGTTTCAGTACAAAATAACTGTTAATAAGTCAAAGCATGACATGGAAAAACTCTGTTATTCAGGAAGAATACTTGAGTGCCTTTATTTACCTAAAGTTGAATGTAAAAGTCAATTTGCACTTCTTTATAAATAACACTCTTATTTAGAATTATAAGTTGTGAAACCTTTGATGATTGTAGTTCAACTGTATTTCAGGTTTACCCTCAAGAGGTCACTGGATTCTACATTGGTTGCCTTTAAATACAATTCTTTATAACACTAAATGGTTGTTTTTGTCTTTTTGGAAGAAAAGTCTATTGGAAAACATTTAGGATAACTTGTATTTTCCTTTGTCACAAGTTATAATGACAAATGAATTACTATTAAAACAGTTCAAGAACTTTTTCTTTTTTTTTTTTCAGAAGAACTTCTAATGTTAGTAAATCCTCACAATCCCACTTACAATTTAAAATCTGGGGACTTGGAATTACCACAAGAAATGCTGGAAGCCTACTAGATATACTTAATGCATTTTATTTAAATTTCATGGTACCAGACTTTCAAAGTACTTATTTAGTACTCTGAATGTAAGATAGCCCTAGAGTTTAAGGGGAAAATACAGTCAGATTTGAAATAAAAATGTAGTCTTTGGGTAAGCTGTTAGGGCTCAGTGATTACTCTTTTGAGCTTTTAAAATACTGACTGTTTGTAATGAAAATAACCAGTTATTTGAGAAATAATAATAAAAGTTTATTGCTACAAGTATGAAGTGCTGATAACCTGAAAGGGGAGCTGAATCAAGTTTCTGCCAACATACATGGTTTCGAACTGTCATACATTCTAAGTAGGATAAATGAATTTGGAAAAGAACCATCAGTAGATAACATTTAAAACAGAAGGCTTCATATTAGTTTAAATACTTCTCTGAGAAGACAAGGTGCATGATTTTTTAAAAATCACAAATTTGAAGCAGGACTTAGTTGGTGATTTGAATTATAGCCTGGGACTGCCAACTTATGCCCCTCCTTTGCTTCAAAAAAAGTATAAGAAAGAGTGATGAGATCAACATTCACCATTCTTGGATCTTCAGCAAATTCAGGATCAATGTAGAAAAATACTGGCATATCTACTTCCTCTTGTGGATTAAGCCTTTGTTCTTCAAAGCAGAAGCACTAAAAGTTATAGAAAAGTATTCATTAGTATTTCTATTCTGCTACCTAGAATAGAAACTGTGCTTCATTTATTGGCTTTAATAAGCATACTGTTAATTAAATCTTTAAATTCTATGATAGGATAACAGCATCTTTCATCTCTGATTGACTTTTGCTTTTAAAGATCGAGAATCAGCAAATTCTTCTAATCTTAAAAAAACTGATATCCATATAGTTTGGCTCTCAACCTCTGCATAATTATTATAAGCAATGAAAAAACAGTTTGAATTTTAAAATAAATGAACTTTCAAAAATTTGTATCTTCTAAAAAAACACTGCAGTAAATTTATTACCAAACAATCTCAGGTACTTTGATCACATTCTGTAACATCTGCATTCAGTTATACCTGTATTTTATTGAAGTACTGTCCAGCTTCAAATGGTACAACATTGTATGTAGAAATTCCGATTACTGGTTTGTCAGTAGGATTCTTAGCTTTATAAAACGCCAGTGCTGTCTCTCCTGGCACTACCTGTTTTAAGGAAAATACACATTATCAACACTTTAAATCTTACAAATCTGCACTCCATACTAAATTAGTCATTTCAGACCATAATACCTAATCTAATTTTAAGAGTTAGCAAAATAAATAATGAATGCTACCCAAGAACGTTTGACCTTCAAATGTTACTTGCATGTCAGTGGAGAACCACTGCTCTATTACGCATACATTACGGATTGTTCTTTTCTATGTCTGAAGTCTTGAAGTGATAATCTGCAGATGAAGTTATTTAAAATGTGTCCAAGAACAGCCAAATGTAACTTCTTAACACTTACCCTGAATATTATATAAACTGACTAAAGATTCTGTTTAGAAAAAGGCTTCCCTTCTCTGGTGACTCAGACGGTAAAGAATCTGCCTACAGTGCAGGAGACCTGGATTCGATCTCTGGGTTGGAAAGATACCCTGGAGAAAGAAATGGCTACCCACTCTAGTATTCTTGCTTGGAGAATTCCATGGACAGAGGAGCGTAGCGGGCTACATACAGTCCACGGGGTTGCAAAGAGTTGGACATGACTGAGTGACTTTCACTTCACTTTTTAGAGAACATTACCAACCTTAAACTTAGTTTACAACCAGAGTAAATTATATGTATAACCAAAGTAAAACTGACTAGATAGAAATTTTATTTAGCCAAAAAGCACTAATACTTTTCTCTTGAGAGAAAATAATGGATAAAATAAATCGCAAGCTTTGAAGTACTTGGACACTGACTAGTGTCCTAGGGATGCTCTGTCACATGTACCAGATTAGCCACTAATACCTTGTGTACTACTGTGTGACTGGAATTGATACTCAGAACCACAATCTTTAACACCCTCCAACACTGAAGAGATTCAGTCAGGATTACTAACCTGGGAAAGCACTATCATTCATAGAGTTTTCCAGTAAGAGTTACAATTAAATTTTTCTGGCTTATTCCTCAGTTCATGAGGTAATTTCAGCTAAATCCTCTAGGCAAGATGTTAAGCAACTTTTAAGGTGCATAGTCTTTCTGAGCTAGAATATAACTTTTTAGCATGATTACTTCAAAAATCCTTAAATTTATTTTAAGAGATATGGATGCGCTGCTGCTGCTATGTCACTTCAGTCGTGTCTGACTCTGCGACCCCATAGACGGCAGCCCACCAGGCTCCCCCGTCCCTGGGATTCTCCAGGCAAGAACACTGGAGTGGGCTGCCATTTCCTTCTCCAATGCATGAAAATGAAAAGTGAAAGTGAAGTTGCTCAGTCGTGTCCGACCCTCAGCAACCCCATGGACTGCAGCCTTCCAGGCTCCTCCGTCCATGGGATTTTCCAGGCAACAGTACTGGAGTGGGGTGCCATTGCCTTCTCCGAGAGATATGGATATTTTGATGTAAACCAGTAAACTACCTTCCAGTATAACCAATGTTTTCCAACAGTTTCCTATATCATCTCTGCTGCTGCTGCTGCTAAGTCACATCAGTCGTGTCCGACTCTGTGTGACCCCACAGACAGCAGCCCACCAGGCTCCCCTGTCCCTGGGATTTTCCAGGCAAGAACACTGGAGTGGGCTGCCATTTCCTTCTCCAATGCATGAAAGTGAAAAGTGAAAGTGAAGTCGCTCAGTCATGTCCGACCCTCAGCGACCCCACAGACCGCAGCCTTCTAGGCTCCTTCATCCATGGGATTTTCCAGGCCGGAGTACTGGAGTGGGGTGCCATTGCCTTCTCCGATATCATCTCTACCTGGGGTAAATAAGTTTAAGTGTTAGTCACTCAGTTGTGTCTGACTCTTTGAAACCCCAACGACTAGCCCGCCAGGCTCCTCTGTTCATGGGATTCTCCAGGCAAGAAAGAATACTGGAGTGGATAGCCATTCCCTTATTCAGGGGATCTTCGTGCCCCAGGGATCAAGCCCGGGTCTCCTGCATTGCAGACGTATTTTTTACTGTCTGACGCATCAGGACAGCTGTTCCTACTCTCAAGACTGGTGACCAGAGAACTTTTTAGTGAACTCTTAATACGATTCTAATAAAAATAGGACATTTTCCATTGCTCCAAAGTGACTTTTATTATGACGCCATATAACTTAAAAGAATATTTGTTGCATTAAATGTAGTGCCCTGTCAAAAAGTAGTCTGTGGGAATAGAAGAATTACAGTAATGGAATCAGTCAGTATTCTGAAATTAAGTTTAGATGAGTGTTTCCTAAACTGTGAAACAGTAAGTGATGAAAGAATCAATCTTTAAATTGGAAAACGCAATCTTTTACACATTGTTTTAAGCACTTACATATATTTCTGTTTGCTGAGGTCTAAAGCTCCACTGGAGACTTGCGTGCACATCTGCATTAAAGGTGATTTTAATGATCCGGTCCTTAACAGGCACCATGGTTTCAATCTGGTCTGATGCATGGCCTGCTACTGCTGACCCTCCAAGTCCAGTAGTCTAGGAAAAGATAACGAGGCATAGTATGCTGTACAAAAGTGCAATAGTTTTAGGTGCTGATGACCTATTCACTGGGTGAAAACAAAATTTTAAAGATAATAATCCAGTAGTAGCAAGGTTTACATACTATCACTGACCATTTCCTGTGAATGTGCTAATGATTTGACCACTTTTTGGGTGTCAAGGGTCTATGTATGTTAAAGTCATATTTTTCTGTAGTCACCTGGTTGTAAAAATGATCAAAAATGAATCATCTGAAAGAGAATGGACTCTGCACTGATAACAGAGCTCTGAATTTTTAGCTGAACTTTTCATTAAACATCTTTCTCCTTATTGCTAGTATTTTATAACCACTATTATGAATAGAAATAAAATATACCCACAATGCTGTCATTCCAATAAAACTATTTAATTCCATTTTCCACATTCTTATCTGGTCCTTTTCTGTATCATAACTTTTAGTGTAAGATTAGTTTGTAAATTCACTTCTATAGTCTGCTTTCCTCAAGCATCGTTAAGTATTTTGCCATGTTGGTAAAATGTTTCTGTAAATGTTTTTGGTATTTTTTGGTGCTGTACAGCTTTTACACAGTATCATCAGTTAATCAGAGAACCTGATCTCTTTGGTCACTCAATGGACTAATCATAAGGCATCAGGATAATCTGTATCTGACACTTCTTGCCTATCTTCATTGCTGTTACTTATTTCCTTATCAGAGATGCTTAAAAAAAAATCCTTACTTCCAGGGTCATCATTCTTGTGATGCTTGAGGTTGCCAGAATTCTGGTCTCCGGATAATTAATCTGTTACTATACTGGGAAAAAAATACCAAATTTGAGGCTATGGAAGACTCCCAGCAAAATACAGTACTACTACCTCAGCTTGTTAAGTCAATGAGCTTCACTAAACTGCCACGCATTATGAAGCTACGTTATAACCCTACAAAACACATCAGAGAGCAAGCCTTTATTTACCCTTGTTTAATCAGAGGGCAAGCCAATTCTTCTGTGCAAGAAGGCTACGTTTTAAGATGTAACTTGTTTCTGAAGAACCTGAGTCACTTGAACGTTTTCTTTCTGACAGTCTTTGACTACAGTCTTCAAATTAGTGTGATGATTTGCAAAATTAAACAAGAATAGAAAAAGGCCCTGAAAAGAAAATGTCCTGTGCTCCAGTCTAGTTCTGTCACTAAGTAACTCCAAAAACTCAATTTTACTTTCTTTGGGCTACACTTTCTATACTCATAAAATGAGCTCGGTGTATGAAGTGGTTTACATAACCCCTTATTTTTGGCTCTAAAGTTCGGTGATTCCAAAAATTAAAAGATGTTCTTTTGGAAGTGTCACTACTGAACATCCAACTGTGATGTAAGTTTAGGATTGCAAACCACAATAGATTTTTACTTTCCTGCCCTGCACTTTCATCCATGTGAATGAAATGTGTCATTTTAGTTTGGGGCAGGGTTTCTCAATCTTGGCACTAAGGACACTTTGGATAGGATAATTCTTTGTTTTTTTGGTGGGGGTGGGGGAGGGGTCTGTTCTCTGCAGTGCTGGATGTTTAGCAGCATCCCTTAACCTCTACCCACTAGGCAGCACCCTCCCCCTGCACCTCCCAGGTTATGGCAACTAAAAGGTCTTCAGATATTGTTAAATATTCCCTGGAAAATAAAATCACCCACCCACCTCCCCCCGTCCATGCCCCGTGGTTTGGGGAGATCTACACTAGATGTTTTGGATTCAGTTCTGTTTATGATTTCATCAATGGTCGTCTGGGGATTCATGCTTGGTCCAGGCTAGCTTGTGATGAACACTAACTCACATTCTACACTCATCCTCCAGCAATCAAGCCACTGCCCCTTCCCATATAAATGCTGATATTAAGAGACTAACAAGTCCTTTAGATTCTAGTTTCAATATTATTGGTGACTCTGATGTACAACAAAGTTTGGGAACCCGCTATTACTCACTTAGTGAATGAACCCAAAGTGTAGCTCTCATTCATGGCACGGTTTTAAAACAGAAATTCCTGGACCCTACCCAGGTCTCCTAATCAGAATCTCTGGGGTAGGGAAGCCCTGATATGTTTAAGAAGCTCCATGGGTGACCTAATGCCCAAAGCAGCAAACTACTGCTTAAGAACTTAGCAGAACATGTATATGTAACAGGTGAAGTAGCCCTGTGCCTGCGGTTCTCAAACATTAAGTCTGCATCACAATCTGCTAGGGAACTTACTAAAATACACATTGCTGGGCCCTGCCCGCCAGAGTTCCTGATTACACAGTTCTGGAGTTGGATCCAACAATCTCTACTCAAGTTCCCCTCTCAGGTAATGATGCTGCTGCTCGTGGGAGGGTCCGCCCTTTGAAAACCATTGCACTAGAGTTTCTGATCTAAAAGGGAGCCCGGAGGAAGGACATTACAGTTACATATTAACAAAGGGGAAAAGCCTTGAAGTCCTAAATCATCTATACAAAGTCCTGAATCACAGTAGTTTGTACAGATAAAAAGCTACTCCCAGTTTAAGCAGAAGTAGCAAGCAAACTCCCGTTTCCAGGCTTAACCTTTGCACAGAACCTGCATGTGTTTCACAGAGGGAATGTATGAACATAAATTACATGTTAAAAGCAGGCAGGCGTGTGAGCAGCAGGACATTGCTGGATACAGGAGTGTAGACTGCAGACCTTTCGGGTGGTAGCTCTGGAGAGCAGGGAATTTCACTCGGCAGTGGGGTACGGGCAAGAACACAAGAGCTCGAGTTGGACCGGCAGCTCTGTCACTAGCTTTCTTGATGAACTTCAAGGCCCGTTTTCCTCGGGGAGGTCATTTCGGACAGTCCTCCGCCGGGCCCCGCGGAGCCTCGCGGTCTAGGGAGCCGCCCCGGTCCTCCACCCCTGCAGAAGGGCCGCCGGGCGGGCCGCGCCAGCCCTACCTGGCAGTAGAGCCGGTAAAGGGGCACGGCGGCGTAGGACGCGCCCAGCATGCCCACCGCCGCCGCGGCCACGTAGGTGAGGACCGTCTTGTTCCGCCGCCGCCAGTCCTCCTCCTGCGAGCGCGTGTAGGGGTTCGTGCTCTTCGGCCGCCGAGCCGGCTGCTCCGCCGGGCTCGGGCGCCTCCATGTCCCAAGCCGCCTCAGCCCCTGCTCAGTACCCGCCGGCCCGCTCCTCCCCGGCCGGAGACACGGCTCTGCCCTCTCGGCAGCCCGGGTTGGGCGCCCAAGGTGGCTCCAAGGCCACCCGCAGAACACGACGCGTCTCCAAGCCGGACGCCAGAGCCCTCCCATGACGCCCGGAAAGCGCGCCCGCCTGTCTGGGGCAGGGGGCCGGATCTCGCGAGGCCTCCTCGGTCTCGCGAGCTCTGGGTTGAGCCCGCCGCTGCCTAGGCTACGGGTCGCAGCCGCTTTTGCGGTCGGGCTACGGAGGCCGGGTGGCCGGGTAAGTTCGCGATTTTGTTAATAACTGTTCCTCCCACTTCGCTGTCCTCCAGTATTTGTTTAACTTACTTTCAGGAAAACGCCTCGCGCTCCTCCGCCTGCACTCCCTCATCACATGGCTTGTGTCCCTGAAATGTCCAGCCCCCAGCAGGCTTTGTCTCGCCCTGGCGCGGCCGTGTCCCGCGCGGGCCCTTGGTGGCCGGTCCGCTATCAGTGTCCTGGGTTGGGACAGGGAAGCCTTCCTGGGTCAGCCACAGCCCGCTTGGACCCTCGCACACCTTTATTTTCTCAGCTCCTGGGAATCGGCTTCTGTTGGTCTCGTGTCCCTTAACCACTTGTCCAGTGAAAATTAACCAGTTCTGGGGCGAGAGAGACGTCGTCAGACTGGTTTTTGAGAGGATGGTGACCGGGCTGTGAGGATCATTTAAGGAGGGGTTGAAGGGAATGGACTGCTTATCTTGAAAAATAAACGCACGGGAGATGTAATAGCTTTTTTCAGTTGTCCTACAGACCAAACTGGGGCGGAAGGCATAGCCGATTTTGCCGTAATGAAAGGAAGCATCTTGCAAGGAACTATGAGATCAGATTCCGAGGTTACAGAAGTCTTTTTTCAGTTGTCCTACAGACCAAACTGGGGCGGAAGGCATAGCCGATTTTGCCGTAATGAAAGGAAGCATCTTGCAAGGAACTATGAGATCAGATTCCGAGGTTACACAAGTCTAGATTCACCCGGGTCCTCACTGTGGCCTTGTGTCCTTAGGCCAGTTGTTTGACCTCTTTAAAACTTAGCGGCCTTACTTGTAAAATAAAAATCGTAACAGTATATATGAAGATATGCATGTGAAGTGATTTTCACAGTGTAAACATTTAGTGAACGTTAGTCTTTATTGCTAATGTCCAGAGTAATTATAATTATCCCCATTTTGTGGATGAAAAAACTGAAATCCTGAGAAGTTAAATGACTTCAAATCATTCAACATTTATTGTACTATTGTGGGCCAGACATCGTTCTACCTACTGGGGCTACAGCACAGAAAAAGTCAAAGAAGATCAGTTATAGAATGTGTCCTTTTACTGAAGGGACTCAGGAGAAAGGCAAGTAACAGATACACAAGAATTTCAGATAACAATCAGTACAGTGTGATTGAAAGTCAAGAGGAGGGGCACTAAAGAAAGGTCTATTTGAGCCTAGTCCTGGGTGTTGATAAGGAGCAACCTACCAATGACAATTCTAAGTCATGCAAAGGCGATTAGGCAAGAAAGAGCTACTTACCACTGAAAAACAAAAAGGAGGCCATTGTGAGCAGGAGAAATGGGCCAGGTAATAGTGCCTTTTAGGCCATGTCCAAGGTTTATATTTTTAAAAATTTACTTTTAACTGGAGTATCCAGGGTTTGTATTTTATTCTAAAAATAATATGAAGCTTACAAGTGAAATCTGATTCACATTTTTAAAAAGATACTGGTTTTGGAATGGAGAGTGGACTAAGGGGAAGGGAGCAAAAAAGAAAGTAGAACAGTTAGGAGGCAGTTGCAGTAGTCCAGGTGAGTGATGATGGTCACCTTGAAAGAGTAATTGATTAACTTGTGGTCACACGGCCAGAAAATTACAAACAAAAAAATAAATAAATAAAAAGTATCTTCTGACTCCTCTACTTTGCACAAAAATTTCAAGATTCTTTCATTCTGAAAATTTATTCTTGTGTTATGAGAACATTTGCCAGTTTTTTTTTTTTTTCATCTGTAACTACCTTAGTTCTTACACCAGACTATCATCTCTTTTAGGTTGAAAACCTGTCATATTTTAAATTCCTTACAGCATAGACTCAAACCCCATGCAACTGTTAATGTCACTGAAACCAACAAAGCATTCCCTTTGACCATTCTTTTTTTCCAGGCAACCTTCAATGTATCAAGAGGTAGCAGCATAAATTTGTCAATAATAATGTCTTTGTTTTGGATTTTTATTTATAATTAGTTGCAAATGAAATTACTCTTTTCTAAGGTACAGTAATCTTGGTAGCAGTAGAACAGTATTGACTGCAGTTCTTAATGAGCCTGAATATGCTTGTGACATTGCATAAATCATTCTGATAACTAATGCTAAGTAATGGCTTCTACCATGAATGAAATGGGGACACCTTAGGCAAGGCTAGTGTAGCCCTTTCCTGCAGGGAGAGATGTTTATTTCAAACTTAAAACATCAAGGACGGGACTGACATCTCAGACTTGGCACCTTTAATTTGTAATATCATTTTTTAGCAATAAATAATTGAATCTTATGAACCCTTTCTACTTACCTATGATCATGTCCAATTTTACATAGTAGGTAAAATAGTAGGTTATTTTTCATACAAACCATTTAGGAGAGGTAACAGTTGAGTGAAATAGGTGAAGGTAGGAAAAGACGGAAAAATGGAAAAAAAATGGTTTGATAGTCATAATGTTTTCTTATCTGATTATTGGTTTTTTAGGCTTTCTGAAGATGCAAAGATTATAAAGATGTATTGTTTTTAAAATTCAGTTTGTAATTACATTTTTTAGTATCTTTACCATGTGTTTAGTATGTTTACTGTGTTTATTATGTTTTCCGCTTAGTGCACAATAGTGGCATGAAGTTCTCTCAGTAAGTCTTAATATGCTAGTTTCTTATTTCCTGGCAGCTTCCTTTTAAATAACATGTTTGAAAGGCTACTCCATTTAAAAGGTCTTGAATAAGTTTATATGATTGTCAGTTAAGGTGAAATGAAAACAGAAGTCATTTATCAGTAAAAGGCTTTTTTTTTTCATATTTTATTTTATTATTATTTTTACTTTACAATATTGTATTGGTTTTGCCATTCATCAACGTGAATCCACCACGGGTGTACATGTGTTCCCAATCATGAACCCCCCTTCCACCTCCATCCCCATACCATCTCTCTGGGTCATCCCAGTGCACCAGCCCTAGGCATCCTGTATCATGCATCGAACCTAGACAGGCGATTTGTTTCTTATATGATATTATACGTTTCAGTGCCATTCTCCCCAATCATCCCACCCTCTCCCTCTCCCACAGAGTCCAAAAGACTGTTCTATACATCTGTGTCTCTTTTGCTGTCTCACATACAGGGTTACCATTACCATCTTTTAAATTCCATATATATGCGTTAGTATACTGTATTGGTGTTTTTCTTTCTGGCTTACTTCACTCTGTATAATAGGCTCCATTTTCATCCACCTCATTAGAACTGATTCAAATGTATTCTTTTTAATGGCTGAGTAATACTCCATTGTGTATATGTACCACAGCTTTCTTATCCATTCATCTGCTGATGGACATCTAGGTTGCTTCCATGTCCTTGCTGTTATAAACAGTGCTGGAATGAACATTGGGGTACACATGTCTCTTTCAATTCTGGTTTCCTCTGTGTGTATGCCCAGCAGTGGCATTTTTTTTTTCAAGTAATGGTCTTCAAGATCAGTACCAGCCTCATGGGTTTGTGAACTATGCAGTCAGTCACACAGGGCCTTGCTCTTAAACAGGCCGCTTACTTAGTTGGACCATGTACTTAGTTTAATGCTCTGCTGGCACTATCTTGAAGTTGTTAATAATTTTTTTTTTTACAAGGAGCTTTACATTTTCATTTTGTGCTGTCCCCTTCCCCCAGATTGATTGTATCTCAGATGACCTGACCAACATTTTGACATAATTCAGGCTAGAGTTCAGTCAGCCTACCTAGAGTGAGCAAAAGTTAAAGATAAGAGATAAGACAAAAGCAAATGCAGATCTTCTCAGAATAGTCAGATTGTATGAAATAAGATCAAGCAAAAATTCATATTCCTTACAATGACCCCTAAGATTCTAAGACCCTACCTGCTTCTCTGACTTCATTTTTCTCTCCCCATCCACCATGATACCGCCACACTCTTTGCTCTGTAAACACTCCAAACTTTTTACTGCCTGATACCTGTTCTCCACCTGAAATACTGGGTCCCTCTTTTGCTCCTGGCTCATCTATTATGTGGATCTTAGCTGGAATTTAAATTAACTCTCCTCTGTCTAGTCACATATGATCTGTTACCTTTCGGTATCTGAAACTAGCTCATGTTTTTCCCGTTTTTATTATCTCCCAATGAAACATGTATATGCCATTAAAGCAGAGGCCTTGGCTTGTTAGGCATACTGTAATAAGCATTTAGCACAAAGGGGAACATAGGATAGCATTGCTTACCAAACAGAGGGCAGTCAGTCTCAGGAAACCTGTGTGAGCAGTAAGCTGTTAGTCTAATGATCTCCTTTCAAGAAGCCTAGGACTGCTTCTTTGAACCAATTATCTGCTGTTTCCCACTGGTTTGGGCTGTGGCTTGCATGTTGCTATCCTTGCAACTCCAAGACAAATGAGTTTCACTGCTGATGGGCTTCAGTTTAGTTCAGTTGCTCAGTCATGTCCGACTCTTTGCGATCCCATGGACTGCAGCATGCCAGGCCTCCCTGTCCATCACCAGCTCTCGGAGTTTACTCACACTCATGTCCATTGAATCAGTGATGCCATCCAACCATCTCATCCTCTGTCATCCCCTTCTTCTGCCGCCTTCAGTCTTTCCCAGCATCAGAGTCTTCAGCTCTTAGCATCAGGTGGCCAAAATATTGGAGTTTCAACTTCAGCATCAGTCCTTCCAATGAATATTCAGGACTGATTTCCTTTAGGATGGACTGGTTGGATCTCCTTGCAGTCCAAGGGACTCTGAAGAGTCTTCTCCAACACCACAGTTCAAAAGCATCAATTCTGCAGTGCTCAGCTTTCTTTATAGTCCAACTCTCACATCCATACATGACTACTGGGAAAACCATAGGTTTAACTAGGTGGACCTTTGTTAGCAAAGTAATGTCTCTGCTTTTAAATAAGTGGTCTAGGTTGCTCATAACTTTTCTACCAAGAAGCAAGTGTCTTTTAATTTTATGGCTGCAGTCACCATCTGCAGTGATTTTGGAGCCCCCCAAAATAAAGTCTGTCACTGTTTCTGTGTTTCCCCATCTACTTGCCATGAAGTGATGGGACCAGATGCCATGATCTTCGTTTTCTGAATGTTGAGCTTTAAGCCAACTTTTTCGCTCTTCTCTTTCACTTTCATCAAGAGGCTCTTTAGTTCTTCTCTTTCCACATAAGGGTGGTGTCATCTGCATATCTGAGGTTATTGGTATTTCTCCCAACAATCTTGATTCCAGCTTGTGTTTCATCCAGCCCAGTGATTCTCATGGTGTACTCTGCATGTGAGTTAAATAAGCAGGGTGACAATATACAGCCTTGCTGCTGCTGCTAAGTCGCTTCAGTCGTGTCTGACTCTGTGCGACCTCATAGACGGCAGCCCACCAGGCTCCCCCGTCCCTGGGATTCTCCAGGCAAGAACACTGGAGTGGGTTGCCATTTCCTTCTCCAATGCATGATAGTGAAAAGTGAAAGTGAAGTCGCTCAGTTGTGTCTGACTTAGCGACCCCATGGACTGCAGCCTACCAGGCTCCTCCATCCATGGGATTTTCCGGGCAAGAGTACTGGAGTGGGGTGCCACTGCCTTCTCTGATATGGCCTTGACATACTCCTTCCCCGATTTGGAACCAGTCTGTTGTTCCACGTCCAGTTCTAACTATTGCTTCTTGACCTCCATACAGATTTCTCGGGAGGCAGGTCAGGTGGTCTGGTATTCCCATCTCTTGAAGAATTTTCCATAGTTTATTGTGATCCACGCAGTCAAAGGCTTTGGCATAGTCAGTAAAACTGAAGTAGATGTTTTTCTGGAACTTTCTTGCTTTTTTGATGATCCAGCAGATGTTTGCAATTTGATCTCTGGTTCCTCTGCCTTTTCTGAATCCATCTTGAACATCTGGAAGTTCACGGTTCATGTACTGTTGAAGCCTGGCTTGGAGAATTTTGAGCATTACCTTACTAGCATGTGAGATGAGTACAATTGTGTGATAGTTTGAACATTCTTTGGCATTGCCTTTCTTTGGGACTGGAATGAAAACTGACCTTTTCCAGTCCTGTGGCCACTGCTGGGTTTTCCAAATTTGTTGGCATATTGAGTGCAGCACTTTCACAGCATCATCTTTTAGGATTTGAAATAACTCAACTGGAATGCCATCATCTCCATTAGTTTTGCTCTAGTGATGCTTCCCAAGGCCCACTTGACTTCACATTCCAGGATGTCTGGCTCTAGGTGAGTGATCGCAGCATAGTGATTATCTGAGATGTGAAGTTCTTTTGTATATAGTTCTGTGTATTCTTGGGGACTCTTCTTAATATCTTCTGCTTCTGTTAGGTCCATACTATTTCTGTCCTTTATTGTGCCCATCTTTACATGAAAAGTTCCCTTGGTATCTCTAATTTTCTTGAAGAGAACTCTAGTCTTTCCCATTCTGTTGTTTTTCTCTGTATCTGCATTGATCACTGAGGAAGGCTTTCTTATCTCTCCTTACTAATCTTTGGAACTCTGCATTCAAGTGGGTGCTTGGATTCTTGAAAATCTAAGAAAAGAATGCAGCACCTAGGCGAATATTGCCTTTGGGTAGAAAATAAAGGAGATCGTAAAATAACCCTTTGATCAATCATTTGTATCTTGATTTCCAGAAACTTTTCTGCCATTTTAAAAAGATCAGTTAGTCTACCCCAGGGAAGGGAGTCGTTCCTGCTCTCTACCATTGTTCTTAAAGAACCTTGTTATTGTGCAGTGGCTAAGTGAAGTGAAGTGAAGTGGCTCAGTTTTGTCTGACTCTTTGTGACCCCATGGACTGCAGCCTACCGGGCTCCTCCATCCATGGGATTTTCCAGGCAAGAATTCTGGAGTGGGTAGCCATCTCCCTCTCCAGGGGAACTTCCTGACCGAGGGATCGAACCTGGGTCTCCCATATTGTTGGCAGACACTTTACCGTCTGAGCCACAAGGGAAGCAGTGGCTAAGTCGTGTCTAACTCTTTGTGACCGCAGCATGAACTGCAGCATGCCGGGCTTCTCTGCCCTTCACCATCTCACGGAGTGTCATGTCAATTGAGTTGGTGATGCCATCCAACTATCTCATTCTCTGTCTCTGCTTTCTCTTCTTGCCCTCAATCTTTCCCTGCATCAGGGTCTTTTCCAATGAGTTGGCTCTTCACATCAGGTGGCCAAAGATTGGAGCTTCAGCATCAGTCCTGCCAATGAATATTCAGGGTTGATTTCCTTTAGGATTGATTGCTTTGCTCTCCATGCTGTCCAAGGGACTCTTAAGAACCTTCTCCAACTCCATAGTACAAAAGCATCAGTTCTTCCTGATCCAACTCTCACATCCATACATGACTGCTTGAAAAATTGTAGCTTTGACTAGATGAACTTTTGTTAGCAAAATAATGTCTCTGCTTTTAACATGCTGTCTAGGTTTGTCATAGCTTTCCTTCCAAGGAGCAAGCTAATTTCAGTCACCATCCACAGTGATTTTGGAGCCCAAGAAAGTAAGGTCTGTCACTATTTCCATTTTTTTCCCCACCTATTTGCCATGGAGTGATGAGACTGGATGCCATGTTCTTCATTTTTTGAATGTTGAGTTTTAAGTCATCTTTTTCACTCTTCTCTTTCACATTCATCAAGAGGCTCTTTAGTTCCTCTTCACTTTTTGCCATTTGGGTGGTGTCATCTGGATATCTGAGGTTGTTGATTTTTCCAGGCAATCTTTTTTTTAAGTTATAATTGTTTAATTTTTATTATATTATGATGCTATTGTCATGAATCACACATTTTTTTTATTTTTTAATTGAAGGATAATTGCTTTACAGAATTTTTTGTTTTTCTGTCATACATCAACAAGAATCAGCCAAAGGTACACCCATGTTCCCTCCCTCCCATCTTCTTCCCCATCCCAACCTTCAGCCTGTCACAGAGCCCCAGTTTGCGTTTCCTGAGTCATACACCAAATTCCCATTGGCTGTCCATTTTACATATGGTATTGTAAATTTCTATGTTACTCTCTCCATACATTTCCCCTTCTCCCTCCTCTCTTCCCCCCATGTCCATAGGTCTGTTCTCTATGTCTGTTTCTCCTTGTCTGCCCTGAAAATAAATTCATCAGTGCCATCTCTTTTGTTCAGTTCATTCTCTCAGTCATGTCCGACTCAGTCATGTTGCAACCCAGTAGACCACAGCACGCCAGGCCTCCTTGTCCATCACCAACTCACGGAGGTTACTCACACTCATGTCCCTCCAGTTGGTGATGCCATCCAACCATCTCATCCTCTGTTGTCCCCTTCTCTGGTTCTTCTGCCTTTTCTAAAACCAACTTGAACATCTGGAAGTTCACCATTCACATATTGTTGAAGCCTGGCTTGGAGAATTTTGAGCATTACTTCTCTATCGTGGGGCTTCCCTGGTGGCTCAGTGGTTAAAGCGTCTGCTTGCATCGTGGGAGACCTTCGTTCGATCCCTGAGTCGGGAAGATCCTCTGGAGAAGGAAATGGCAACCCACTCCAGTATTCTTGCCTGGATAATCCCATGGACAAAGGAGCCTGGTGGGCTACAGTCCATAGGTCGCAAAGAGTGGGACAGGACTGAGTGACTTCACCTTCACTTTCACTTTCACTATCCTGTGAGATTAGTGCAGTCGTGCAGCAGTGTGAGCATTCTTTGGCATTGCTTTTCTTTGGGATTGAAATGAAAACTGACCTTTTCCAGTCCTGTGGTCACTGTTCAGTTTTCCAAATTTGTTGGCATATTGAGTGCAGCACTTTCACAGCATCATCTTTTAGGTTTTGGAATAGCTCAACTGGAATTTCATTACCTCCACTAGCTTTGTTTGTACTGATGCTTCCTAAGGCCCACTTGACTTCACATTCCAGGATGTCTGGCTCTACACGAGTGATCACATCATCATCGTGATTACTTTGGTGGTAAAGATCTTTTTTGTACAATTCTTCTGTGCATTCTTGCTACCTCTTCTTAATATCTTCTGCTTCTGTTAGGTCCATACCATTTCTGTCCTTTATTGTGCCCATCTTTGCATGAAATGTTCACTTGGCATCTAATCATCTTGAAGACGTCTCTAGTCTTTCCCATTCTGTTGTTTTCCTCTATTTCTTTGCACTGATCACTGAGGAGTGCTTTCTTATCTCTCCTTGCTATTCTTTGGAACTCTGCATTCAAATGGGTATATCTTTCCTTTTCTCCTTTGCTTTTTGCTTCTCTTCCTTTCACAGCTATTTGTAAAGCCTCCTCAGACAGCCATTTTGCTCTTTTGCATTTCTTTTTCTTGGGGATTGTCTTTATCCCTGCCTCCTGTACAATGTCAGGAACCTCCATCCATAGTTCATCAGGCACTCTGTCTATCAGATCTAGTCCCTTAAATCTATTTGTCACTTCCATTGCATAATCATAAGGGATTTGATTTAGGTCATAACTGAATGGTCTAGTGGTTTTCTCCACTTTCTTCAATATAAGTCTGAATTTGACAATAAGGAGTTCATGATCTGAGGCACAGTCATCTCCCGGTCACGTTTTTGCTGAAATTGTAGAGCTTCTCCATCTTTGGCCATCTCTTTGGCCATCTCTTTAGATTCCATATATATGTGTCAGTATGTGATATTTATATTTCTCTCTCTGACTTATTCACCTGTTTAATAGACACTAGGTTGCGATCTGGATTCCTTTTTTCTTCTCTTATTGCCCTAGCTAGGACTTCCAAAACTATGTTAAATAATAGTGGTGAGAGTGGATACCCTTGTCTTGTTCCTATTCTTTAGAGGAATGCTTTCAGTTTTTCACCATTGAGCATAGTTTTTGCTGTGGGCTTTTCATATGTAGCCTGTACTCTGTTGAGGTAGGTTCTTCTATGCCTATTTTTTGAAGCGTTTTTATCATAAATGGATGCTAAATTTTGTCCAAGGTTTTTCTTCATCTATTGAGATGATCATATGGTTTTTATCTTTCAATTTGTTAATATGGTGTATCACTTTGATTGATTTGCATATATTGAGGAATCCTTGCATCCCTGGAATAAACCTGACTTGATCACGGTGGATGAGCTTTTTAATGTATTATTGAATTCTGTTTGCTAGAATTTTGTTGAGGACTTCTGCATCTATGTTCATTAGTGATATTGGCCTGTAATTTCCTGTTTTGGTGTTGTCTTGGCCTGGTTTTGGTATCAGTGTGATTGTGGCTTCTTAGAATCAGTTTGCAGGTGTTCCTTCCTCTGCAATTTTTTGGAAGAGTTTCAGACAAATAGGCATCAACTCTTCTCTAAATGTCTGATGGAATTCCCCTGTGAACCTATCTGGTCCTGGGCTTTTGTATTTTTGGAGAGTTTTGATCTCTGTTTCAATTTCAGTGTTTGTAATTGGGTTGTTCATAATTTCTTTTTCTTCCTGGTTCAGCCTTCAGAGGTTGACCTTTTCTAAGAATCTGTTCATTTCCTCTAGGTTGTCCATTTTATTAGCATATGGTTGCTCATAATGTTCTCTTATGATCCTGTGATTTCTGTGTTTTCTGTTGTGTCGTCTCCTTTTTCATTTCTAATTTGTTGATTTGACTTTTCTCCCTTTTTTCCCTGATGAGTCTGGCTAGTGGTTTGTCAGTTTTGTTTGTCTTCTCAAAGAACCAGCTTTTATGTTTATTAACCTTTGCTATTGTTTCTTTCATTTCTTTTTCATATATTTCTGCTCTCATCTTTATGATTTCTTTCCTTCTGCTGTCTTTGGGGTGCTTTTGTTCTTCTTTCTCCAGCTGCTTTAGTTGTAGAGTTAGGTTATCTATTCAATTCTTTTCTTGTTTCTTGAGGTATGATTGTATTGCTATAAACTTCCCTCTTAGAACTGCTTTTGCTGAATCTCATAGGGTTGGGGTCATCATGTTTTCATTGTCATTTGTTTCTAAGAATCTTCTGGTTTCTTTTCTTACTTCTTCAGTTATCTTCTTCATTATTTAGTAATGTATTGTTTAATCTCCTTGAGTTTGTGTTTTTTGCAGGTTTTTTTCCCCTGTAGTTGATATCTAGTCTCATAGCATTGTGATCAGAGAAGATACTTGATACAATTTCAATTTTCTTAAATTTACCGAGGTTTGATTTGTGGCCCAAGATGTGGTCTATCCTGGAAAATGTTCCGTGTGCACTCAAGAAGAAAGTGTATTCTCCTGCATTTGGATGGAAAGTCCTGAAGATATCAGTTAGGTTCATTTGGTCTAATATTTCATTTAAGGTTTATATTTCCTTATTGATTTACTGTTTTGATGATCTGTCCATTGATATAAGTGGGGTGTTAAAGTCCCCTACTGTTACTCTGTTGCTGTCCATTTCCCCTCTTATGCCTGTTACTGCTTGCCTTAGGTATTGAGGTACGCCTATGGGTGCATAAATATTTACAGTTGTTACGTCTTCTTTGTGGATTGATCCCTTGATCGTTATGTAGTGTCCTTCTTTGTCTCTTCTAATATTCTTTAAAGTCTATTTTGTCTGAAATAAGGATTGCCACTCAGCTTTCTTTTGGTTTCCATTCACATGGAATATCTTTTTCCATCCTTTTACTTTCAATCTGTATGTGTCTTTAGGTCTGAAGTGGGTCTCCTGTAAGCAGCATATGCATGGGTCTTATTTTTTTATCCATTCAGTCAATCTGTATTTTTTGGTTGGTGCATTTAATCCATTTACATTTGAGGTTATTATTGATACATATGTTCCTATTGGCATTTTCTTGATTGTTTCGGGCTTGTTTTTGTAGGTCTTTCCTTTCTCTTGTGTTTCCTGGCTGTGTAAGTCCCTTTAGTATTTGTTGCAAGACTGACTTGGGGGTGCTGAATTCTCTTAACTTCTGATTGTCTGTAAAGCTTTTGAATTCTCCATAAATTTTAAATGAGATCTTTACCATCTGCCAGCAATCTTGATTCCAGCTTGTGATTCATCCAGACCAGTATTTCACATGATGTACCCTGCATATAAGTTAAACAACCCTAGGCTTATATAAATAGCTAATGCTGTCTCAAAGAATTTCTGCTGTCAGTTGTACAAAGAATTGTCACAATTTCTAAATGCTGTTATTTCTTTGTGGGTGTGTGTGTGATGACACATAATGCTGAATCTATAGGTCTAACTTTACGACAAGGAATGTTTACATTTTTAACATTAGTAGAGTGAATTATGTGTGCTCACTTGTGTCCGACTCTCTGTGGCCTCCTCGACTGTAGCTCACTGGACTCCTCTGTCCGTGGAAATTTCCAGCGAAAGAATGCTGGAGTGGGTTTTGTAGGGTCAAAAAAATAACCTTTAAAGGTATAAATGATCTTGTTATTCTATATATGAAGAAACTAGGGGGCAGAGTAGGTAGGTGGCTGTTCAAAGTCACATGCTCCTAGGCAGCAGAATAGAACTTAAACTTGTATGTTTTAACTTTTAGTCCGTCTTTCTCCAATGCACTGCATTTCTAAACAGAATCAGTGGCAAGAAGAATTCCACATTTCTTTTTGAAGAGACTGTTAATTTCAGACTGTTGATATTATGAGTCTCTTTGACTAGTCATTTCTTTTGAAATTATAGCAGAAAAAGATATGTTTTATTTATTTGTGTGTGTGTGTGCTGAGTCATGTCCAAATCTTTGTGACCCAATGGACTGTAGCCCATGTGGCTCCTCTGCCCATGGCAAAGATTACCAGAGTGGGTTGCCATTTCCTCCTTTAGGGGATCTTCCTGACCCAGGGATTGAACCTGAATCTCCTGCATTGGCAGGCGGATTCTTTACCACTAGTGCCACTGGGAAAGCCCTTATTTATTCGTATTTATTTTTACTACTTGCCAAGTTGCTTACAACGCAGTAATCATAAGACATTATTTAAAGAATATAGCAAATTTTCTTTAGCAAACACCAGACCTATGTTATTTTCTCTTTCAGCTTTAAAATTTGCTAGTATTTTAACAAATGTAAATAAAAGAATGACTTAAAAGGAAAATGACTTTAAAGAGAGATAGCTAGAAGGAACCTGTCTTGAATACTAGACACTAAACCTAATAACTAATTTTTAAAATATTTTTTCTTTATTATCAAAATAATACAGCAAAATATATATTTATAATTTATAATTTAAAGAAGAAACTTAAAAATAGCTGACTTTAAAAATAAACTTGTCAGTTATTATTATTTACATTTTAGTTATATTTTGCCATAAATGTGATTTTAAATGATGAAATTATTCTGTCCATTCTGTTTTTACACAGCTATTGTTTTTCACCTAATAGTGTATTGGGAAATTCTTTCCAAGTCAACAAACTGGAAGGAATGGATCTGCATGATCATTTTTGGTGATTATGTAGTATTCTTGTATGTGGGTAAATTATTTAACCAATTATAAGTTTTTACATTTTTAGGTGGTTTCTGATGTTTTATCATTATTAACTAGTCTGTGATGATATTCATGAGCTATTATATTTTTGCATGCTTCCTGGATCACCACTTGGCATCTGTAGACTTTTAAAGAGACTGTGTCTTGCTTTCATAGATAAACTGGATTTCCTACCATTACTAGTATCCTGTTTCCCCAAATGCCCTCATTAAGGTGTTCCTTCTTTCTCACTTTTCCTAATCCATTTTTTCCTTATTGTTCATAATTGTTCTTTAAATGTGCTAAATTTTTGCTTTTGAGGTATATTTTTCAAGTACTAAAAGCCACACTTACCTAACTTTCTTAAATGTTTCTGACCTCAGCCAAATCTTTAACAGTTCAGTTCAGTTCAGTTCAGTCACTCAGTTGTGTCCAACTCTTTACAACCCCATGAATCGCAGCACGCCAAGCCTCCCTGTCCATCACCAACTCCTGGAGTTCACCCAAACTCATGTGCATCGAGTCAGTGATGCCATCCAGCCATCTCATCCTCTGTCGTCCCCTTCTCCTCATGCCCCCAATCCCTCCCAGCATCAGAGTCTTTTCCAATGAGTCAACTCTTCACATGAGGTGGCCAAAGTACTGGAGTTTCAGCTTTAGCATCATTCCTTCCAAAGAACACCCAGGACTGATCTCCTTCAGAATGGACTGGTTGGATCTCCTTGCAGTCCAAGGCACTCTCAAGAGTCTTCTCCAACACCACACTTCAAAAGCATCAATTCTTTGGTGCTCAGCTTTCTTTGGTGCTCCAGCTCTCACATCCATACATGACCACAGGAAAAACCATAGCCTTGACTAGATGACCTTAGTCAGCAAACTAATGTCTCTGCTTTTGAATATGCTATCTAGGTAGGCCATAACTTTCCTTCCAAGGAGCAAGTGTCTTTTAATTTCATGGCTGCAGTCACCATCTGCAGTGATTTGGGAGCCCCCCAAAATAAAGTCTGACACTGTTTCCACTGTTTCCCCTGTTTCCCCATCTATTTGCCATGAAGTGATGGGACCAGATGCCATGATCTTCGTTTTCTGAATGTTGAGCATTAAGCCGACTTTTTCACTCTCCTCTTTCACTTTCATCAAGAGGCTTTTTAGTTCCTCCTCACTTTCTGCCATAAGGGTGGTATCATTTGCATATGTGAGGTTATTGATATTTCTCCCAGCAGTCTTGATTCCAGCTTGTGCTTCTTCCAGCCCAGCGTTTCTCATGATGTACTCTGCAGTCTTCTTAGTTGAACATAAAATCAAGAAATGCCCTGTATGTCTGTCTGGAATCTGGTTACTTAATGTAGTGTGTGAACCTGAAAGAACAATTGATGCCCTTGGAAAGGCTAACAATGAGTGCTCTTTCCTAAGAAAAAGCCTCCTTCATCTCCTTTTTTTTCTTTACTCTGACTCTAAAAACATAAACATAAACTCTCACACTCAATAATCAACTAAAGATCCTCGGTCACTTGATTGAAAGAATCTGGTGAGTCTTCAAAGACATTTAAATGTATATCACGTCAGTAGCTTCTGATGAAGCACCTTCCTCATGTGCTTTTAAATTATTTACTTATTTATTTTTGTGGTTTTATTTATTTACTTACTTATGGCCACATTGGGTCTTTATTGCTATGTGTGGGCTTTCTGTAGTTACAGCCAGTGAGGGCTACTCTAGTTGAGGCGTTCAGGCTTTTCAGTGTGGTGCTATCTCTTATTGCCCAGTGCAGGCTCTAGGTTGCAAGGGCTTCAGTAGTTCTGGTGCACAGGTTTCGTTGCCCCTCAGCACGTGAGATCTTCTTGGATCAGGGATTACACCTATGTCTTTTGCATTGGCAGGTGGATTCTTAACCACTGGACCACCAGGGAAGCCCTCTCAAGTGCTTTTTAAAATAATGATGATGATGGTAAAAAGAGGAGAGAGGGAAGAGACTGTTTGGATTTGGAGTCAGTATTAAGCTAATAAATCTTTCCTCCGCTGTTACTACATCTTGTCCTTTGTCTCTTTCCTTTTGGTTATCTTTTCAGTTTAGGGGAACAATTAAAAGACTTTAGGGTTCTTTGGCAATATTGCTTGTTAAGAAATTTGAAGTAGGTATAAAAATTTATCGAGGTGGGGGAATTAGGTTCTTGCTCATAAAGCTCCTATGAGTCTATTCTAGAAGTGTTATTTTAGTCTTTGTAATGATAAATCAGTCTTTTTTTTTATTATAGTACCATGCTATACTTTATTTTTTGAGTATATTCTTTTTTTTTTAATTGGAGAATGATTCCTTTACAATATTGTATTGGTTTCTGCCATACAACAATGCAAGACTTCCAATTAATTCGTTGTCTATAAGTTGTATGTGTATATGTATTGAAGTGCTAAATAAGGTGCACTTGGATATAAATCCACATGTTGCAGTTACACAGTTTTCAAGTAAAATCTAACATATTAATTGTGCCTGTTGTTATTTTAACTGGTTTATTAGCAAAAAGACATTTGGGAATTTCCTAGTTGTCCAGTGGTTAGGACTCCATTCTTTCACTGCCGTGGGTGAGTTCAATTTCTGGTCAAGCTGTGAGGAGAAGCCAAAAGGTAAAAATAAAAGAAGGACATTAAATCATGTGGTAGAATTTGGGGTGAAATAAATTGTTTTCTAAAAGGTACTTTGTAGGCATTCCAAAACCAGTTTTTAACCTTTACAAAATAATAGGTGTTTTAAAAGGCATTAAATGAATACCAAAAATGACTAAGAATTAAATAAATAAGAAATATGCTTCCCAGATGGCAACAGTGGTGAAGAATTGGCTTCCCAGGTGATGCTAGTGGTAAAGAACCTGCCTGTCAATGCAGGAGACTTAAGAGACATGGGTTCAATCCCTGGTTCATTCCAGTGTTGTTGCCTAGAGAATCCCATGGACAGAGGAGCCTGGTGGACAGTCCATGTGGTCACAGAGAGTAGGATACAACTGAAACGACTTAGCGTGCACGCACGCCAGTGCAGGAGACGTCAGAGATATAAGTTGATTCTTGAGTTGGGAAGATCCCATGGAGGAAGGCATGGCAATCTACTCCAGTATTCTTGCCTGGAGAATCCTCTGGAAAGAGGAGCCTAGCAGACTACGTTGGGTCCATAGTGCCACAACAAGTCAGATATGACTAAAGCAGCTTAGCAGCACACATATGAAGATAAGTTTAAAACACTGCAGAAGGTCACAAAAGAAGACTTGAACGAAAGGAAGTGTATAGCAAGTTTTTTGACAGGAAAATTCAACATCAAAATACTTCTTCAGTCAGTTTATGGATTTAACATGCGTGAGTGTGTGCTAAGTTGCTTCAGTCATGTCCAACTCTTTGTGACCCTGTAGACTGTAATTCACCAGGCTCCTCTGTCCATGGGATTCTGCAGGCAAGATTACTGAAGTGTGTTGCCATGCCCTCCTCCAGAGGATCTTCCCAATTGAGGGATCAAACCCACATCTCTTAATGTCTCCTGCATTGGCAGGTGGGTTCTTTAGCCCTAACGTGATTCCCCAACAATTAGCATTTAAAAAAAAGGATAAGGAGACTTAGATGTTAATGTATAAAAATCACCAAAAATAGCCAGGGAGGCTTGATTGAAAAAGAGCAACAAGGAGGGATTGGTCTTACCAGACATAAAAATATAATCTCCATCATTAAAATAAAATAGCATGGTATGTGAATATGTAGACTAACAAATGGGCCAGAATAAAAAGTCAGTAGTAGAACTAAATGCTTATGAGATTTGATGTATTATAAAGGTTGCATCTCAGATCATTGGGGAAACAATAGTTTATTTAATAAATGTGGTTGAGACAACTGAGTGATCTTTGGGGGAAAGAAAAGTTGGATCTATCTCTTACTCTGTGAACTAGATGGATTCCAAATGGGTGAAAGATTTTAGAATGAAACTATAAAAGTACTGAAAGAAAATGTGAGAGTTTTTTGTGACTTTGAAGTGGGGGAGGACTTACATTTGACTTAAACCTAAAACCGTAAAAGAAAAGATAAATTTAGCCACAAACTTTTGCCTAAACAACAACAACAAAAAAATCTGTAACTACGAATGAAATAACCTCAGATATACAGAAGACACCACCCAAATGGCAGAAAGCGAAGAAGAACTAAAGAGCCTCTTGATGAAAGTGAAAGAGGAGAGTGAAAATGTTGGCTTAAACCTCAGCATTCAGAAAACGAAGATCGTGGCATCTGGTCCCATCACTTCATGGCAAATAGATGGGGAAACAGTGGAAACAGTGTCAGACTTTAATTTGGGGGACTCCAAAATCACTGCAGATGGTGATTGCAGCCATGAAATTAAAAGACACTTGCTCCTTGGAGGAAAAGCTATGACCAACCTAGATAGCATGTTAAAAAGCAGAGATGTTACTTTGCCAACAAAGGTCTGTCTAGTCAAAGCTATGATATTTCCAGGGGTCAAGTATGGATGTGAGAGTTGGAGCACCAAAGAAAGCTGAGCACCAAAGAATTGATGCTTTTGAAGTGTGGTGTTGGAGAAGACTCTTGAGAGTCCCTTGGACTGCAAGGAGATCAAATCAGTCCATACTAAAGGAAATCAGTCCTGAATATTCATTGGAAGTACTGATGCTGAGCCTGAAACTCTAATACTTTGGCCACCTCACGTGAAGAGTTGACTCGTTGGAAAAGACTCTGGTGCTGGGAAAGATTGAAAGTGGGAGGAGAAGGGAATAACTGAGGATGAGATGGTTGGATGGCATCACAGACTCAATGGGCATGAGTGTGAATAAGCCTGGCATGCTGCAGTCCATGGGGCTGCAGAGTCACACGTGACTGAGTGACTGAGCTGAACTGAAGAACAAAAGGAGGAAGATATGCTTGCAGTTCTTAGTGCAGACAGAGGAATAATCTCCCTAGGATTTAAGAACTAGAATCTCGACAAAGAAAAGGTAACAATGAATAAAAAAAAAAACTGGCAAAAGGAATGCACAGTTTAGATAAAAAATTCTGAAACCATAAAGAAATGCTCAGCCTCACTCAGGCTACATTAAGAAACCATTTTCATCAATATGACTGTCAAATCCAAGATATATAGTGTATCATATTTGTGAGAATTTGCAGTAACAGGCAACTGCTGTTGATGTAGTGGTAATTAGTGCAACTCTGATATAGGGTAGTTTGGCATTTTCTGTCTGATTAGCAGGTATATAAACTGATTTTTCTAAATTTATCTTACAAATATATTTGTATAGGTGTAATATGACCTATATATAAAGATTTTATTATGGCATGTTTATAATAGCAAAAATTTCAAGCAATCTAAATACCTATCAAAAGGGAATAAATAAATAGTCATACATAAAATAGAATTAATATGCCATGTAAAATATATGAAAAGAATTCCAAGTTATATATTAAGTTAAAATAAGAAACAGGTTGTATAGTAGTGCATATAGTATGCAAGGCTAACACACACTTGACAGGGACTGTCCACATCAAGAGTCTGTGTGACCTATGCACTCTGGGATTTTACAGTGTACAGCCTGAACAGCTGGATGTTTTGCGCCTAATTTTAGCTGCTTTCTGTGTCAAAACAAAAGTTAAGGATTCAGAATATTTATTCATCCTTGTTTATTGTATTTAAAAGAACTAAAAGGATTCATAAGAAACTGAAATAGTAGATACCTAATGTTTAGAAATGGCGTGGGGGTGAATAGAATGGATATATACATGCATGTGTGCATGCTGAGTCGCTTCAGTCATGACCAGCTCTTTGCGACCTCATGGACTATAGCCAACTGGGCTCCACTGTCCATGGGATTCTCCAGGCAAGAATACTGGAATGGGTTACCATGCCCTCCCCCAGGGGATCTTCTTGACCAGGGGACTAAATCCACATCTTACGTCTCCTCCTTTGGCAGGTGAGTTCTTTACCACTAGTGCCACCTGGGAGGCCCATATATTTAGATACATAAGGCCTGGATAATTCCATCGGCAGAAGAGACTGGTAGGTTACAATCCATGGGGCTGCAAAGAGACACAACTGAGATTAAACATACATACACACACGTGTACCCACACACATATTTCCCCACTGCAATGTATTAACTTATTAAATTTTAAAAATAAAAATATTTCATTATGATAATTTAATCAATTAACCTTTACCGTAATATCTGTTAGATGTATTTATCCCTTTGCCACTTGTTTTCTTTATTTTTGGTCTAGTAAAAACTAGTTTTAGCAAGTACTGAACGTCACATCTCTGAGAATATAAATTATTAAATCTGTTATTCAGATATGCATGGGAGGCAGATTTTTATCTGATGAGATTTTTAATGATATGAAATAAAACTTTTAATGCAGTTGTGGGAGTTATATATCAAAGTAAAACTAATTTGTTTTCTAAAATAGATTCATCTTCTATTTTTCCCCAGCATTCCACTTTCTCTGTTTTTGCTGACCTAACCATTTTCGGTTATGAGTCACCAAACAAGGAAAACAATATTTTCTTCCAAAATATTATTGAAAGAATAGTGTTTTCTTTCTGTGTCATTCATTAATGCTGTGAAGTTGAGGTGCTGGGGTGGAGATGTAATATTAAACGAACCCCTATCAATTGAAGGCCTGCTTGCTTGTATTAAGGATGGAACAGGAGGGAAAGAAAAGGCATTTTATGATTTTTAAGAATATGACAACGGATACCTTTTCATGTGGAGGCAAAAACAAAACAAAACAAAAAAAAGCCTGCTTTTTGGATAGATAGATAAGATTAAATCAATTTCATTATTGTAATGAAGTTTAATTTAGGTTGGTGCAAACGTAATTGCAGTTTTTTCATTGTTGAAATTTGTCATTTGATACTGGAATACATGAAGCACAAGCTGGAATCAAGATTGCTGGGAGAAATATCAATAAGCTCATATATGCAGATAATACCACTCTAATGGCAGGAAATGAAGAGGAACTAAAGAGCCTCTTGATGAAAGTGAAAGAGGAGAGTGAAAAAGATGACTTAAAACTCAACATTCAAAAAACAAAAATCATGGCATCCGGTACCATCACTTCATGGCAAACAGACAGGAAAAAATAAAAACTGTGACAGACTTTATTGTCTTAGGCTCCAAAATCACTGTGGATGGTGACTGCAGCCTTGAAATTAAAAGACGTTTCCTCCTTGGAAGAAAAGTTTTTCTTTTCTCTGACAAACCTAGACAGCATATGAAAAAGTAGAGACATCACTTTGCCAACAGAGGTCCATCTAGTCAAAGCTATGGTTTTTCCAGTAGTCATGTACGAAATGTGAGAGTTGGATCATAAAGAAGGCTGAGTGCTGAAGAATTTATGCTTTTGTATTTTGGTGTTGGAGAAGACTCTTGAGAGTCCCTTGGACAGCAAGGAGATCAAACCAGTCAATCCTAAAGGAAATCTATCCTGAATATTCATTGGAAGGACTGATGCTGAAGCTAAAGCTCCAACACTTTGGAATCTGATGCGAAGCGCCAACTCGTTGGAAAAAAAAAAAAAAAAAACCCTGATGCTAGGAAAGATTGAGGGCAGGAGGAGGAGGGGGCGACAGAGGAGGAAATGGTTGGATGGGATCATCGACTCAGAGGACATGAGTTTGAGCAAACTCCGGGAGATGGTGAAGGATAGGGAAGCCCGGTATACTCTAGTTCATGGGGTTACAAAGAGTCAGACATGACTGAGCTACTGAACAACAACAAATTGTAATACATTCTTAAGTAAATGTGGTTATGTTACACATCATTTTAATACACATTTCTTGCTTTATTTTTTTTTTTGCTAGTGACTTAATTTCTTGCTATTTATTTTATATTTATTTTAGACTATGGAAATGATGTTAGACAAAAGGAAATATGAGCAGTTTTCTTATTCAGTTTTATAAATGTATCATAAGACAGCAGCTCCAACTCACAGCATCAACAACACAGTTGGCCCAGGAACTGCTAACAGAAGTACAGGGCAGTGGTGGTTCAAGAAGTTTGGCAAAGAAGACAAGAACTTTGAAGACGAAGAGCGTAGTGGCTGGCCATTGAAAGTCGGCAGTGAGCAACTGATAGTCATCATTGAAGCTGGTCCTCTTACAGCTACACAAGAAATTGCCAAAGAACTCAACATCGACCAGTCTAAGGTCATTGTTGAAGCAAATCCATTTGAGGCAAATTGGAAAGGTGAAAAAATTCGCTAAGTAGGTGCCTCAAAGAGCTGACTACAAATCAAAAACCTTGTCATTTTGAACTGTCATCTTCCTTTTCTCTGTGCAACTACAATGAACCATTTTCCAATGGGATTGTGACGTGTAATGAAAAGTGAATAGTGTACAACAACCAGCAGTGACCAGCTCAGTGGATGGACCGAGAAGAAGCTCTAAAGCACTTCCCAAAACCAGACTTGCACCAAACAAAGGTCAGGGCCACAGTTTGTTGGTCTGCTGCCTGTCTGATCCACTACAGCTTTCTGAATTCCCATGAAACCATTACATCTGAGATGTATGCTCAGCAAATTGATGAAATGCACCAAAAACTGCAAGGCCTGCAGCAGCCTTGATCAATAGAAAGGGCCCAATTCTGCACACCACCACCCAACCACACATTGCACAACCAACACTTCAAAAGTTGAACGAATTGGATTATAAAATTTGGCCTCATCTACCATATTCACCTAACCTCTTGCCAACTGATCACCACTTCTTCAAGCATCTGAGTGTTTTGCAGGCAAAATGTTTCCACAACCAGCAGGATGCAGAAAATGCTTTCCAAGAGTTTATTGAATCCCACAGCATGAATTTGTAAACTACAGGGATAAACAAACTTGTTTCTCATTGGCAAAAATCGGTTGATTGTAATGGTTCCTGTTTTGATTAATAAATATGTGTTTGAACCTAGTTATAATGATTTGAAATTCACAGTCCAAAACCACAATTACTTTTGTACCAACCTAACATCATTTTCGGGAGAAGGCAATGGCACCCCACTCCAGTACTCTTGCCTGGAAAATCCCATGGATGGAGGAGCCTGGTAGGCTGCAGTCCATGGGATCACGAAGAGTCGGGCACGACTGAACGACTTCCCTTTCACTTTTCACTTTCATGCATTGGAGAAGGAAATGGCAACCCACTCCAGTGTTCTTGCCTGGAGAATCCCAGGGATGGGGGAGCTTGGTGGGCTGCCGTCTATGGGGTTGCACAAGAGTTGGACATGACTGAGGCGACTTAGCAGCAGCAGCAGCAGCAACATCATTTTCATAAAAGAGAAACAGCATATTACTGCATTAACTAAAACTCTTTTCCTACTTTGTTGGAGGATGACATTTTTCCACATTAATTAATTTTCCAGCATGCTATAGTGAAAAAAGCTTGCATTTGAAGCCAGGTAGAACTGGATTCAAATTCTGCTTTATAGCTATTTAGCATTGTGGTCATAGACAAGTCACACAGTTTCTCCATTAACTGATTTTTTTTTTTTTTAATGTAAAATGGGTGCATATTACCCGTCTTCTGGTGCTGCTCAGAGGATAAAATGCTCTAGTAGCATGTCTGGCTGTATTGATGTTGCGTGATGACTCCTCCAAGTCCCCAGCACCCAGTGCATATCACTGTCAGGGCACTCAGCACCCTCCTAATGTCTGTTCATTTGATTATCTCTAGGGATAGACTCTTCACTTTTTTTTTTTTTTTTACCTCCAGCACTTAAGACAATGTCAGGTATGTTAGGTGAATGAAATAATTTAAAAACTGAAATTTCGTTTTAATACTTTAAAGTGGTAAAAAGTTTAAGTGACACTATGTGGAATCTATTATAAAATTTAACAATGACACATCCATTATGCTTGGATATCCATGATCCAGGGACCCAGTGCCCTGTTAAGACAAATCACTACCAGATCTTACTTGCTTTGGTAACACTGAAAAGGGCTGTTTTTCACATGTCCCTTAATCCTCCTGGCAACCCTTTGAGCTAGGTGTTACTGTCCTTACCTTAATATAAAGCGATGCCAGGAAGTTAGGTAACTTTCTAAGACTGTATGGCTACCATATAGCAGTATTGCCATTTGAACTCTGCTTTTTTTTTTTACTTAAATCTAATGTATTTTCCATGGTATTAAATAAGATAAATACATTTGAAATACTTAGCATAGTGTGTGACGCATGATGCCAAATGGTAGTTGCTAATATTGTAATATCAAAACTTCATCACTGAAGGGTTGGAAATCTTCTCCAAACATGTATTAATAAAGCAGTCTCCAATGTATTTATAAAAACTTGCTTTTAGAATTGAACCCTCTGATACAGCTGTCTTAGTCTTGTGGACTGATGCAGCAGTCCACAAGACTGCTTGACTTGGGTCATTACTCTGTCAAGCCCTAGGATTTTAAGCTCTTCCCTCAAGTTCCCCCTCCTTCCTCCGTGGGATACTGAGTAAACTTCCTGCCTCCTGGCCACTGGGCTCTTGCTGCTGACAGCAGTGTTGCTTGGTGGCTTCCCTTTCCTGCTGCGGTTGATGCGCATGCTCCCACAGTTTCTGTTGCTTGCTACCACAGGGGCTGTGAAAGTTGAAGCAGGTTTTTAACATCCAGGCCAGTGATACAACTCTGTGTTAGGATCTCAGAAGGTAGTTGGTGCTTCTTCAGAATCTGTTTAATTTATTGGTGGAAGAATCTAGGGTTTCTTTCACATAAATAGTTGGAGAAGAGATTTTAATTCTCTACCTCAGTTTCTCTCTGCTTAGAACTATGGGTCCTGAGTCCTCAGCCTCTGTGGGATACTGCAAGATAGGTTGATCTACAGCTCTGGCTGTTTTTGAGGTCAGAATTTTGCCATGAGTGAGATATGGTGTGCTGAGTTAGTGGTTGCCCTTGGGCTTCTTAGAGGTGTAAATGCCACCTCTGTTTACCCCAGTACACCCTATAGATATTACCATTTTCTTTATGTGTGCTCAAACTTAAAAGTGTTACAAAGCCTTTCCCTAGCTTTCAGCTTCCTCAGTCCTCTTTTTACCAATTATCATCCTACTGTCTATTTTTTTTTGTCTTCCAGAAATTAATTGAAATTTTTCATCTCATGGCTTTTCTTTCATTTTTTTCTTTAACACTATGAGTTCATACTGTTTGTAACCCTTTACTCTTGTATTGTGGGCGCTTAGAGGGAAAGAAGACACATGCCAAAGTCATGCTGACGTTCTTAACTGAAATCAGACTTTTTTAAATTTAACTTTACTAAGGTATTTTTGGTTTATAACAGATAGCACATATTTCTACTGAGACAGTCTGGTACATTTTGACATGAAACCCATCACTACTACCTACTGCACCTATAAAGAAACTGACACTTGAAGGAGCCTAGGAGCTCAGATTGGAACCCGGGCGTGTCTGATGTCAAGTTCCATGCTGTGGTCTCTGAAGTCTGAGTCCTAGCTGCGAAAACAACTGACTATTTCTCATTTGCACAGGGAAAGAACGCAATCTCTGAATCCTGCTGCTGCTGCTAAGTCACATCAGTCGTGTCCGACTCTGTGCGACCCTATGGACAGCAGCCCATCAGGCTCCTCTATCCACAGGATTCTCTAGGCAAGAATACTGGAGTGGGTTGCCATTTCCTTCTCCACTGAAGCTAACTACTCATTTCTTTAATAAGAGGGTTGTGCTAAATGATCCTGATGTCTTTTTCAACTTCACGTTTTTATACTTCATGTGTATTTCATATGCAGAAGTGGTAAATCTCTGTTTAAATACAGCTTTTTTCAATTAAATGAAACTGTGCTATTCTCTGTAATTTTCAAGTGGAGCTGTATATAAGACATTAAGAATAGTATTTTTTTTCTTTTTATAGGAAAGCATTTAAGAAGCTCTTGGAGTAACATGAGTCAGAGTAATGTAGGACCTACAGGAAGTCCCTCAAGATAGTTAGGTGAGACAATATTATTTTTTTCAGAGTGTATTGTATAATTATTTTGCAGATGATCTGACTATAAAATTTTTAGCTTTGTGCTCACAAGAGACATTCTGCTCAGTCTTTTATTATGTGGTTTTTAAGCTTAGTAATGGTAGAAGCTACAATAGTTATCTAATACTTAAAACTGTGTTCTTCACTTCTGCTAGAAAATGCAGATTTTTATATAATGATATAGATATAGTCCTGTAACTCCATCTAGCTGTCTATCTATAGAACTGTCTCTACAGTTCTTAAGATATTATCAGCAATGACTAAAATGGCATAGCCTAAAATATATAAAATATATAAATATCTATCATCTATACACAGGCACATATTGTTTACATGCAAAGTATATATAATGTTTTTATGCAAAGCTGAAATCAAATTTGACTATTCTAAGATATGACAATGTATTTTCTACTCTCCAATCTTAGGAAAAAGAAGAATTTATAGACTCTTCATCAAGATCTTCATTTACGCAGCTGTTAAATCCAAGGCTACAGTTGTGGTGAAACCATGAATAAAAATACATCTTCTGTAGCATCATCCAGTCTGCTTGAAAAGTAATTTCTAAATTAAATTTAATATGTTTGAAGTATCATAGTTTAAAATATATAGAATATTAATGAATGTTGGGGGAAGTTTCATACAGCTAACTACCTGTGGTGTAAGATAGTGGTAATAAAAAGGTTGATCAGTGATTACCTTTCATTGTAAATCAAGGTATAGGGTAAATCCTGCCTTCTCTTTTAGAATTATTTATAGAGCTGGATTTTTAAACATTTGGTCTGATTTTTTAAATATCTAAAATATTTTATAATTCCAGTATAACTATAACATAATGTAAAATTAACATTTGCTGAGTAACAAACAAGCTCTAATACCTTAAAACAAGCAAGCATTTATTCTGTCATGATTCTGTGGACAGCTCCAGTTTGCACCGGATCCTGTAGGATGGCCTCACTGATGTGTTCTGGGGCCTTGTTTTCAAGGTCGGCTGGCTGAGGTCTCTTTCAGCCTGGTCTCCCCTCCTCCAGGCAGCGAGCTCAGGCTTTCTCACGTGGTGCAGAGTGGTTCCCAGCAGCAAGCACCATTGGTTTTCAAATGTCTGTTTTCCTCACATTTGCTTATGCACCATTGACTGAAACAATGTAGGTAACAAGTCCGAATTCAAGGTCTAGAGTTACAGACTTTACTTTTTAATGGAAGGAACAATAAAGCCACATTCTGGGGGCATCCAGACAGAGATGGGAAGAATTGGTGGCCATTCTGTAAACATGTGACACACATAGAACAAAGTATACTCAGAGAAGGCCTTCTTTCAGTCTTATCCTTCTTTCTGTGCCCTCTTTCTCCTATAAATACCATCTTTTTTGTTCATTCTTTTTCAGTGTTTCTTTTTGAATGAGGAAATACATATCCATGTGAATATATATGCATGTCATATATATGTGTGTATATAATTATATTTTTTCTCAAAACAGTTGTTTATTCTGTATAAAGTTCTACTGGACATTAGATATTCTTCTACTCTTGCTTACGTAGTAAACGAGTGTACACCAGTGTTGCCTCAAGTTTTAAGGTCTTTCCTAGAGAATGGTGTCAGGTCAGTTAAATTCAGTGTATCTTTCTCTGATGCCTCATCCTGGGAGCACTGGGAAGCTCCAGTCTCCTAGGGACATAAGCCAGGCCCAGCTGTGTTGATGAAGAATTCTCTCCACAGTGCTCCATGCACTGGTACTGAACAGCTTTGCTCTGTGGCAGCACAGAGTTTTATTCAACTTCTTAAGGCAAAATAAAGCTAATGAGAAAGAAATATATTACTAAGGCAAGATGTTCTAAAACACCCAGTATCCCAGGCTCCACTTGCCAGTGCATTCTTAACAAAAATGTAGTGTATTATATATAGTGGTATTTTGGGGGGTTTTTTTTGGAAATAATTTTATTTATTTTTGGCTGTGCTGGGTCCTCGTTGCTGCTTGGGCTTTTCTCCAGCTGCAGAGAACTGGGGCTGCTCTCTAGTTGTGGTGCGTGGGCTTCTCACTGTGGCGGGCTTCTCTTGTAGAGCACAGGCTGGATGGTTGTGGCGCACAAGCTTAGTTGCTCTGTGGCTTGTAGGATCCTCCTGGACCTGGGGTTAACCTGTGTCTCCTGCATTGGCAATGGATTCTTTGCCACTGAGTCACCAGGATAGTGAAAGTCAAAGTCCTTCTGTCCTGTCTGACTCTTTGCTACCCCATGGGCTGTACAGTCCATGGAATTCTCCAGGCCAGAATACTGCAGTAGGTAGCCTTTCCCTTCTTCAGGGGGTCTTCCCAACTCAGGGACCAAACCCAGGTCTCCTGCAATGCAGGTGGATTCTTTACCAGCTGAGCCACAAGGGAAGCCTAAGAATACTGGAGTGTGTAGCCTATCCCTTCTCCAGCGGATCTTCCCGACCCAGGAATCAAACCAGAGTCTCCTGCATTGCAGGTGGATTCTTTACCAATTGAGCCATCAGGGAATCCCTGAGTCACCAGGGAGGTCCTGTATATATGAGTTTTTGACCAGGCCTTTTGTAAACTAAAGTTATGTCCTGATGGTCACTTCATATCAGTTTATAAAGTTCTTCCTTGTACCTTGTTGTAACTATAGTATTCTGTTCTTAATATATCAGTGTCATAGTTTATTTATCCAGTACCTTATTGATGGACATTTGAATTATTTGCAATTTTTGGTGATCACAAATTATGCCAAATAACTAACCTAGTATACAAGTCATTTTATATTTGTCACCAAATTATCTTTGGGAAAGCTTCCTAAAAATGAGTTTGTTAGATTAGAGGGCAAATTGTTGTTCTTGTTGTTGTTTAGTTGCTAAGTTGTATCTGACTCCTTTGCCACCTCATGGACGCAGGGTCCTCTGTCTATGGGATTTCCCAGACAAGAATTCTGGAGTGAGTTGCCATTTCCTTCTCCAGGGGATCTTCCTGACCCAGGGATCAAACCCATGTCTCCTGCACTAGCATGTGGATTCTTTACTACTGACCACCAGGAAAGCCTAGAGGGTAAATTAGAGATTACTAAATCCCCATTTCAGAGGTTGTACCATTTTTTATTACCACCAACAATGTGCAAGAGCACCTCTTTCCTAAAGCCTTGTCATATATTTTCAAAGTTCTAAATTTACATTGATCTGATTAGGTAAAAAGTAGTATTTCTGCCTGGATTTAGCTTGTAGATTCTCTTACTATGATTAAATTTGAGCAGCAGAACTATTTTTAATTGCAAAAAAATTAAGTAAATTCTTAACAAGGAGAGACTTTTTAAAAAAATTTTATTTAGTTATTTGTTTGGCTATACTGGGTTTTAGTTGCATCATGTGGGATTTAGTTCCCTGACCAGGGATCAAACCCAGGCCCGCTTAATGGGAACACACAGTCTTGACCACTGGACTACTAAGGAAGTCCCACAGTGAGGGAATTTTAAAATAAGGGCCTAGAAAGTAAATACACTGCTGTGTTCATCATAGATACTCTGTGCTGGGGTTAGAAAAGGAGGAATACTTTACTGAAATAGTAATGTGTCCTGGAGATCGTGTGTACCCCCATTGAGAGGAATTTACATTTAGACAGTTTAAGAGATTGTTGGAGGTGCCTAATGAGACCTTTGTCCCCTTTCTCCTTCATCTCCCCCGCTTCTAGGCTTCATCTCTTTATCTCCTTGCAGCCTAATCTCCCTTCAAGAAAGATTTTGAAATCTGACAATAGAACATTTTCTGCCTTTTTTCCTAGCTAACTGACTATTACCCTAGTAACCACATAGGCCTTCTTACCCTAGAGTTGAATTCAGTGTAATACAATCATAACGGACTTTTAAAGTTTTAATTTCTTTCATTATACTTTTTTATGATTTAACTTTTGAATACAAGTTCTCATGAAGATACAGCTTGAATTTCTATGGCAGAAGTTAAATATAAAAAATTTTTTAAAGCTGTAACCTTATGTAAAATATGAACAAACTCTTTTTAACAGTGGTTTCTGTGATGGCACGTTTGAAGACAGCTAGAAGTCTTGTATTGAACAATGGCTTTAATGTACCAGTGAAACATCGAGGTTGAGGTGCTCTTAGATCTTAGACCTTACTTAGACCATACTTTGGCTCTGGAGCGAGATAGACCAGCCTCACATTGCTGTTCTCCAGCTTTGTAACTTTAGGCCACCAAGTCAACCTGCCCAGATTTGGGTTCTTTTAGAAAAATGAGGGTAATAATATTAGGGATTTTATAAATATTAAATGAATAACATAATTGCTTAGCACAATACCCACTACACCATAAGTAAGCCCTGAGCTTCATTTCATACTTTACTCAAATTCTCTTGGACCAGTAAAATCTGTTCTGACCACTATTCAGAAACACAACTTGGGGTGGGGGGAGGGTGTACATTTTGCAGAATTCTTTTTAACAGTTTCTTCCTTCCTAATAGCATCACTTTTATGTCCAGCAGAAATCACAGCTGGAGCATGTGCTTTGTACAAGAAAAATACTCTTAAAGGATAAACTGAGGTGTTTTTTTTTGAGATTCAAATAAAGGTTATATTTATTTTGCTTAAAATGGCCACAAGCGTGTCTTTTAAAATTCGCTTACCCGATTCATTAAAGTGTTTCGTTTTGGAATCCTAAAGTGTAGTAAAAAGTCAGTTAAAAGCAAGTCTCTGCAGTTACCTTTAATAAATCTTTGTTTGTTTAAATAATATTTTTAAAGTGTTCTTCTACTCCAAAGAAATAAGCATTATGGCTGTAATTTCTCTTATTGTTTGGTTTACCAAAAATTTGTTTGGTTTACAGAAAAATTAGATTTGTTTTACAGAAAAATTAGAATTAGGGCTAAGAAAATTCATTTGATTGCCTTTGTATGATCATACTTTTAATAATGTCATTGCTAGTATGTACTGAGTATTTTGAATTATCTAGGTCTAAGAATTTAACAAATAGTTTAAAGAAACAGTAGGTACCCATCTCTGGGCAGGGTCTCCCTGGTGGACCACTATCTCTAGGCTAATTTATGCATGCTAATTTACTTTATCTTAGGGATCCTGCCTTTCAGATGATTACAGTTACCAAGAAAACAGGCCTTGGTCTGAAGATCCTAGGAGGAATTAACCGGAATGAAGGTCCATTGGTATATATTCAGGAAATCATTCCTGGAGGAGACTGTTATAAGGTAAAAATGAAGATAAAATAACCCTTCACCTAAAAGACAAAACCACTAGTGATGAGGCTTGTTTCATCATCAGTAAATTTTTTGTTAACTGAATGTCCACTATGACCATTTCTCAGTGAAAGACACAAAGAGAGTGGAAGTAGACCTTTACACTCAAGGAACTTTAACCTAACAAATGCATAAGAAATAAAAATGAATTAAATATGAAAAAGCAGATTTTAAGCTCTAACTAAAGGTTATATATTTTTAATTATATGCTGTTCAACTTTTATCGTAAGTCTGCTGAGAGAAATCATATCTGAAGACATGTTCTCTATTCACTGCTCTGAGTTTGGGTTAAGTTAGATCAGTTAAACTGTGTTCATTTGGCCTCTCTTAAATGCAAAACAAAACTAAGCAAATAAAATCTATTGATTTGTGAATTTACAGTAATTCTTGATAAGTTTGTTATCACTTACTAATTGTCCATATGAGAAATTAGATTTAGAATTAAGGCTAGAAAATATCTTATTTAGGAATGAGAAAGCCTACTCTTCTCATCACTGTAAGAAATATGTAAATCATGAATTCTTTGCTCTTGTTGCTAGGAAGCTCAGATTCATATTTGAAGCATTTAGTTAACAAATTGGTTACTATATTTTCATGCTCATTTCTCTTGAATTTCATGTTATTTCTGTTTTGCTAACGTGATTCTAGATTTCTTTTGTTGAAAATTTCCTCCAGTCCTTTTTGGAGAGATGTAGTATATAAAGAATTTAATAAAATATTCTATTAATATCAAGCTATTTAACATGAGAAAGGATCTTCTTACAAAGTTTATTTATATTGTTGTTCTTATTCTAGTTATTTTTGTTGAGTAAATAGTCCTACCCTTACCCCTAGTCCTATCCCGAACACTGTTTAGCAAGCAGTTTGTTTATTCAAGTGGATTTTTTTCCAAGTTAGGGAAAAAAAATCAACCAAAATTTTCAAAGCAATAGATTTAAATTTTCTCAGGTTTGTGGAGATAATACGGTGTCTTCCTAATACACTTACCAAGCTGTAAGTATTATATAATAAGTACAGGATATTGTCTCTGGAGTAGGAAATTGCAACCCACTCTAGTATTCTTGCCTGGAGAATCCCATGGACAGAGGAGCCTGGCAGGCTACAGTCCACGGGGTCGCAAAGCATCAATCAGACATGACTGAGCGACTGAGCATACAAACATAAAATAGGACATTATAATGATATAATTTTGGGCTACTGAATTTAATTTATTAACTAAATAAGAGCATACTTAAATGCTAAATTTAAACAAATTCAAACAAAAGACAAAATTTTTCTTTTAAGAATTGAGATATATTACTTTAGTTTTAAAGCGAAAGGATGTATGTATTCGGTATGGCTAAGCTATTTCTTAGACTATACTTGCAGTGATGCAATAGCTTATGGTACCTACCACGTGGTAAGAATTTACTTTTAAAACAAACATCAATTTGTGCTTTTTTTCCCCCCATGAAAAATATTTGTACATAAAGTAGTAGTAGTGACTAGGTGCTGAGTGACTCGTCTCCTGTCAGCAATCACTGAATAAGAAATTACACCTGTAATATACATTTTCTCTTGCTGATTTTCTGAGAATTCCGTTGTTTGAACGGGCATTAGAAAGCAAAACCATGTAATAAAGTATATTCTATATTTACCACTAGAGAGCAGCATTGGGTTATTAATGTATTTTTACAGTAGTTGGTTGTGCCCAAGAGAATAAAACTGCCAATACAGAGAAGAGTGTAGACAGAAGAGAAGTGAGTTTTTAATGCTTACAGTTGCTTTTATGTACTTCCTCAAAATGGAGAAGTACATACATCTTTTGCTCTGAAAAGACAGATTAATTCAATTTTATATAAAATATTTTAAATGAATAATAGATTTTACTTTGTTCTAAATACTGTGTTCTTGCCCAGAAAGTCCCATGGACGAAGGAGCCTGGTGGGCTACAGTCTGTGGTGTCGCAGAGAGTCAGATATGACTGAGCGACTAAACAACAGCAACAACAAATACTGTGTTAGGCTTGTTAAAACTTCTCATCTGCACCAAATTTCTGCATGTATATTCACAGAATAGTAAACAGACTCATAGGTTATCTTTATTAAGTTGGTACACTGAGCAACTGTTAATATTTTTTAAACGCATATGAGTGCTTTTACTTGCTGTAATTTTAACATTATATTGTTTCAGAGGTAATAACATAGCCAGTCTCAAGCTTATTCCCCCTCATACACACTTAAAAATATTTTTCCTCTTGGAAGATAAGAGATAGAATACTGGTTCAGTAACCAAAATGGTCATGTTTCTTTTAAAAAATGTATTCAGAGTTCAGACTTGAAACATCTTGAAATGTTTTTGCTGCTTCAAGTAGGAAAGAAGATTCTTGATTCTCCTAGCTCTAAGAGCTGGAGGTAGCCTATCGGTTGGGAACAACTATGCTAGGTACTGAGTTAAGGGAAGGATTAAATGTGGGAACTCCAAGGCTCTTTTCTCTCCACCAGCCAATTCCGTATCAGTTTGGAGTCCTCAGTGTTCAGTCTTAGAAATTTTGGGGAGTGGGACATTCCTTTGACCTTCATACACACATATCCGATTGTCTGATCCACATTTCCACTTGGATCTCTTCAAGGCATTTCACATGCAACTTGTCTGAGGCAGGATTTATGATAGTCACGTCGTACCTTCATCTACCCATTTCTCCCCAAATAGACCTTCTACCAGTGTTCCCAGTTTCTGTGAATGACACCTTCCAGTTGCACAAAGTCAAAGAAGCAGATCTCATCGTAACTACTTCCTCTCCCTTAACACCCATATCTAATTCATTAGTACTTACTGTTGACTGTTTCTAAACAGTTCTTGAATCCATCAGTCTTCTTGATCTTCACTGCCATCACTTTTGTTTAAGTTATCATCAGTTCAGTTCAGTCGCTTAGTCATGTCTGACTGTTTGCGACCCCATGAATTGCAGCACACCAGGCTTCCCTGTCCATCACCAACTCCAGAGTTCACTCAAACTCACATCCATCGAGTCGGTGATGCCATCCAGCCATCTCATCCTCTGTCGTCCTGTTCTCCTCCTGACCCCAGTCCCTCCCAGCATCAGACTCTTCTCCAATGAGTCAACTCTTTGCATGAGGTGGCCAAAGGATTGGAGTTTCAGCTTTAGCATCAGTCCTTCCAAAGAACACCAGGACTGATCTCCTTTGGAATGGACTAGTTGGATCTCCTTGCAGTCCAAGGGACTCTCAAGAGTCTTCTCCAACACCACAGTTCAAAAGCATGGTCCCTGACACATATTAACTACTAAATTAATAACTAATGAATGAGTAATTCTTTAGTCATGTTGCTGAGAATTACTGTTTACCATTTGACTGCCACCATCTGGGGTCCACACCAAAGTGCCTTTTCTTCCTAGCTCTTTGTGTCTAATTCTGAACAATACTTTTTTTTCTTCTTTCTCTGCTAATACTGTAAGAACAGGCAGGAATCAGACATTTTTCTTCAAACCAGATTTATTTTATTTACCTGATTCTAGGGTACACACAGACATGTACAGTCAGCCCTCCATATCCTTAGGTTCCAAAACTATAGGCTCAACCAACCACAAATTGAAAACATTCAAAAAAACATATTCCAGAAAATTCCAAAAAATAAACGTGAATTTGCCATAAAGCAATTATTTACATAGTATTTGCATTGTATTAGGTATGATAAGTAATCTAGAGATGATTTAAAGTATACAGGGAGGGTGTGCATAGATTTCATGCAACTATAATAGCATTTCATGTAAGGGACTTGAGCATCCATGGATTTTGGTATCCAACACTGAGAAATGACTGCATATGGATACACACCAATATTTATAAAACAAATATATAGATAAGTAATTACATGTGTATGTACATACACATGTGTGCTTGCTAAGTTGCTTCAGTCATGTCTGACTCTTCGTGACCACATGGACTGCAGCCTGCCACGCTCTTCTGTCCATGAAGACACAGGCACGAATACTAGAATGGGTTGCCATGCCCCGCTCCAGGGGATCTTCCCAATCCAGGAATCAACCTCATATCTTTTATGTCTCCTGTATTGGCAGGCGCATTCTTTACCACTAGTACCACCTGGGAAGTTCTGTACACATACATAGGGGTTTTTGTGTGTACATATGTCTGTATGTATCTATTTTCTCTCTAGCATCTCTGAAATTGAAATGCCTCTTAACAGTAAATGTCATGGTGTAACTGGCAGCATATTATTCAGTGCTACATAAAATAATGGTATATTTCATAATCAGTATTACGGATCTTAGATATGATAAATGATAGGATACTGAAATAGGAACTCCCCAGGTCAGTAGGTGCCCAAAGTGCTACTGGAGATCAGTGGAGAAATAACTCCAGAAAGAATGAACGGATGGAGCCAAGGCAAAAAAAAATAGCCAGTTGTGAATGTGACTGGTGATAGAAGCAAGATCCGATGCTGTAAAGAGCAATATTGCATAGGAACCTGGAATGTCAGGTCCATGAATCAAGGCAAATTGGAAGTGGTCAAACAGGAGATGGCAAGAGTGAAAGTCAACATTCTAGGAATCAGCGAACTAAAATGGACTGGAATGGGTGAATTTAACTCAGATGACCATTATATCTACTACTGCAGGCAGGAATCCCTCAGAAGAAATGGAGAAGCCATCATGGTCAACAAAAGAGTCCGAAATGCAGTACTTGGATGCAATCTCAAAAATGACAGAATGATCTCTGTTCATTTCCAAGGCAAACCATTCAGTATCACAGTAATCCAAGTCTATGCCCCAACCAGTAATGCTGAAGAAGCTGAAGTTGAACGGTTCTATGAAGACCTATAAGACCTTTTAGAACTAACACCCAAAAAAGATGTTCTTTTCATTATAGGGGACTCGAATGCAAAAGTAGGAAGTCAAGAAACACCTGGAATTACAGGCAAATTTGGCCTTGGAATGCGGAATGAAGCAGGGCAAAGACTAATAGAGTTTTGCCAAGAGAATGCACTGGTCATAGCAAACACCCTCTTCCAACAACACAAGAGAAGACTCTACACATGGACATCACCAGATGGTCAACACTGAAATCAGATTGATTATATTCTTTGCAGCCAAAGATGGAGAAGCTCTACACAGTCAACAAAAACAAGACCAGGAGCTGACTGTGGCTCAGATCATGAACTCCTTATTGCCAAATTCAGACTTAAACTGAAGAAAGTAAGGAAAACCACTAGACCATTCAGGTATGACCTAAATCAAATCCCTTATGATTATACAGTGGACGTGAGAAATAGATTTAAGGGCCTAGATCTGATAGATAGAGTGCCTGATGAACTATGGATGGAGGTTCATGACATTGTACAGGAGACAGGGATCAAGACCATCCCCATGGAAAAAAATTGCAAAAAAGCAAAATGGCTGTCTGGGGAGGTCTTACAAATAGCTGTGAAAAGAAGAGAAGCAAAAAGCAAAGGAGAAAAGGAAAGATATAAGCATCTGAATGCAGAGTTCCAAAGAATAGCAAGGATAGATAAGAAAGCCTTCCTCAGCGATCAATGCAAAGAAATAGAGGAAAAGAACAGAATGGGAAAGACTAGAGATCGCTTCAAGAAAATTAGAGATACCAAGGGAACATTTCATGCAAAGATGGGCTTGATAAAGGACAGAAATGGTATGGACCTAACAGAAGCAGAAGATATTAAGAAGAGGTGGCAAGAAAACACAGAAGAACTATACAGAAAAGATCTTCACGAACAATAATCACGATGGTGTGATCACTCACCTAGAGCCAGACATCCTGGAATGTGAAGTCAAGTGGGCCTTAGAAAGCATCCCTCAAAAAAAGCTAGTGGAGGTGATGGAATTCCAGTTGAGGTCTGTCAAATCCTGAAAGATGATGCTGTGAAAGTGCTGCACTCAATATGCCAGCAAATTTGGAAATCTCAGCAGTGGCCACAGGACTGGAAAAGGTCAGTTTTCATCCCAGTCCCAAAGAAAGGCAGTGCCAAAGAATGCTCAAACTACTGCACAATTGCACTCATCTCACATGCTAGTAAAGTAATGCTCAAAATTGTCCAAGCCAGGCTTCAGCAATACGTGAACCGTGAACTTCCAGATGTTCAAGCTGGTTTTAGAAAAGGCAGAGGAACCAGAGATCAAATTGCCAACATCTGCTGTATCATGGAAAAAGCAAGAGAGTTCCAGAAAAACATCTATTTCTGCTTTATTGACTATGCCAAAGCCTTTGACTGTGTGGATCACAATAAACTGTGGAAAATTCTGAAAGAGATGGGAACACCAGACCACCTGACCTGCCTCTTGAGAAATGTGTATGCAGGTCAGGAAGCAACAGTTAGAACTGGACATGGAACAACAGACTGGTTCCAAATAGGAAAAGGAGTACGTCAAGGCTGTATATTGTCACCCTGCTTATTTAACTTCTATGCAGAGTACATCATGAGAAATGCTGGACTGGAAGAAGCACAAGCTGGAATCAAGATTGCCAGGAGAAATATCAATCACCTCAGATATGCAGATGACACCTCCCTTATGGCAGAAAGTGCAGAACTAAAAAGCCTCTTGAAAGTGAAAGTGGAGAGTGAAAAAGTTGACTTAAAGCTCAACATTCAGAAAACGAAGATCATGGCATCTGGTCCCATCATTTCATGGCAAATAGTTGGGGAAACAGTGGAAACAGTGTCAGACTTTATTTTTGAGGGGCTCCAAAATTACTGCAGATGGTGATTGCAGCCATGAAATTAAAAGACGCTTACTCCTTGGAAGAAAAGTTATGACCAACCTAGACAGCATACTGAAAAGCAGAGACATTACTTTGCCAACAAAGGTCCGTCTAGTCGGGGCTATTGTTTTTCCAGTGGTCATGTATGGATGTGAGAGTTGGACTGTGAAGAAAGCTGAGCGCCGAAGAATTGATGCTTTTGAACTGTTGTGTTGGAGAATACTCTTGAGAGTTCCTTGGACTGCAAGGAGATCCAACCAGTCCATCCTGAAGGAGATAAGCCCTGGGATTTCTTTGGATGGAATAATGCTGAAGCTGAAACTCCAGTACTTTGGCCACCTCATGCGAAGAGTTGACTCATTGGAAAAGACTGATGCTGGGAGGGATTGGGGGCAGGAGGAGAAGGGGATGACAGAGGATGAGATTGCTGGATGGTATCACTGACTCTCGATGGACGTGAGTCTGAGTGAACCCCGGGAGTTGGTAATGGATAAGGAAGCCTGGTGTGCTGCGATTCCTGGGGTCACAAAGAGTCGGACATGACTGAGCGACTGAACTGAACTGAACTGAGATGTGATATATTCAGGATTTTTTTTTTGGTCCAATCTTACAGATTAAGATGAAGATCATATTAATGAATGCTAGTAGTCATTGCTCACAAAGGATTATAGCTGGACATATCTAACTTCGAAAAGAAATCTATTTTCAGGATTTGCTGAGTGTGTCTCTGGAGCTGGGACGAAGGCTTTTTGGCTAGGTAGGACAAAGGTCTCTAGATGACAAGGGCCAAAGAAACCAGTCCTTTGGTGAGAGCTAAAGCAGTAGCAGCCAAGAAGATTCACATTACAGTGTCACACGCGTTTCTCCTTTGCCGCTGCTGTTTGTGTTAGAGCCGCCTTAATTTCTTCAGTGTTTGCTGGGCCTTTCTCATTTATTGTGGACCTGTTGTGTACTTGGCACCACGCTCAGCGAGATAACCGTGAAAAGGCCATAGTTCTGGTCAGTTGAAAGAATGTGTACTGCTAATGTTGGAGTTGCTGAAGTAATATAGTCTAATGGCGAAGAAAAAGATATGCAAACAAACAAGGACAATATGGAGTAAGTACAGTAATATAGATAAGTGAAAGCGCTTTTGGAGCAAAGAGAAGGGGACAGTAAAGTAAATCTTGGGAGCTGGAGAAAACCTACAGCAGAGATAATGTTTGAATTTGGCAGTGAAGTTTAAATGAGAGTTCATCAGACAGAAGTGTCAAGGTGAGTGGTGGCATTCTAGACAAGAATTAATATGTATAAGCACGTTAAAGTTTGAAAGACCGTGGCAGGTTTGAAGAACATTTTCTCAGAATAGGATGAAGAATTTATATGCTGAGAAGGGAAAGTGGATATGAGGCTAGAAAAAGTAGGTTGCATCTAGTTTGTTGTTCTAGGTTTGGGAAATTCACGAGTTTCAACTTTTCCCGTCAGTGGGCAATCATAAGGGGTTCTTAATTTGAGGACTGGGAGGATTAAATTTGCTATCAGTGTGAAAATTGCCTTCAACAGATATGGGATTCTGATTCACCTCTCCGTAACACCTACAATGTGTTAGGATTTTATATACGTTATTTAATGATCACAGCAACGTTGTGCAATAGGTATTTATTCCCCACATCGCAGCTAAGAAAATGAGTCTCATGGAGATTAAATAAATTGCCTGCATTCATGTTAATAACTAGTATTGTGAGAGGACACCTCCATTGACACTTATTGAAATTATGGGAAAAGAATCTAAAAGCTCTCAGGAGCAATCTTTGTAGTGAGGAATACTGAGTTAGAGTCAGGCTGTGTGGATAGTTTCTGATGCTCTGATAATAGACATTGTTTGGAAAACTGTGTAGTGGTCGTTATAATATGAAATGGACAATGTTGACAGTTTTTAACAGAAGTATTCAAGAATACATTATTATTTCAACATCTTTATAAATGTCAACGTGAAAGAATTCAGACTGAAGCTGGGTGTGTGAAAGTGCTTGGCACCTTGCCTGTCATGTTGTGTAGTTGCTCAGTAAGTGCTGAATCAGAATCTAGACAGTGTGGAAGAGGCCTTGGCAAATCCCTGAAGTCACTATCTTCTCAGACACATTAATCAAGCTGGGGCAGAATTCATGGGCTTTGAATGCCAGGCTTTTACAGAAATAGCTTTGTTTTAGTTTGCAGGTTCTGACTTTTAAACCGGTTCAGAAATTCACATGATCAGCTAAGATCTTATTCTTGGAAGCAAAAGGGAAAAAAAAAAAAAAAAAAAAAAACTGCTGCAAGTACTTTTTAGAAAGAAAAATATATATAAACACCAGAAGCCACAGTCAGAGACTTTCTTCCTCTCTTCTCTGACTCTTGTCTCCCTGGAAAATACTACTTCAGTACATTGGTATACCTTAATATTAATATAAGATGTGTTAAATTGCCTTTCTGAGAGCTTTTTTGTTTTTATGGCCAATACCGTATGGCCAGAGAAGAGATTGTGGGAGAAGGTAGGTCATCTCAACCCTGTTGCCCACTTCTGTCTTCTGAAGGCCTTTTCTCCATAATGCTGACAACCAGCTGTGGTTTCTATAAAATACACAGAGAGAGGAACTGTCTCTGGCGATTTAGAATTTAGTTCTTTGTTCCTTGTGGATGAGATTGTGCACCCCCTGCATCCCCTTCCTTCACCTTCTCTCATTGTTTATGAACATCTTAGCTAACAATCTGTGGAGCTCAAATTCGAATTCAGATATATCTGGTTTCCATGCCTCATTCTCTTTTCTCCTCACCAGTCCACTGCCTCTGAAGGCTCCTGCCCAAATAACAGACAGTGGAGTTGCCATCTGGCTTATAGTCATCATCATGGAATTTTCCCTTTTCAAGGAAGTTTAATAAAAGCCAGGAACTGTTAATACTAAGAGTATAGACTAAAACAAAAATAACCAAATATTTACTGTCCACCACCCCAATTCTAAAAGAACTCTTTTCCCCTTGTCAGAGTCCTTTAAATGCTTTGCTTCAGTGGAGCAGAGCTTCTTTCACTGTTCCTTTTCTTTCCCTAAGTTATTGCCAGGCTTTGGGATATAAGTTAATAGTAGTATAGTCATTAAATTTCAGTTATAATCTACCTTTTTAAGCTGACTCTAAGCCAGAATTTTTTGCAGATTCCAAATGGGATAGAGTTGGACTTAGCAGACATTTATTTATTTTTAAGCTAGATTTTAAAAAAATCACTATTTTACCCTACTTCCAATGCAAATTTTGGAATATAGAACCAAAATAAAATTCATCTGGTTAGAAACATTGTTGAGCTTAAATGTCATGAAGTGAAAGTCACTCAGTCGTGTCCAACTCTTTGCAATCCCAAGGACTATGCAGTCCTTGGAATTCTCCAGGCCAGAATACTGGAGTGGGTAGCTGTTCCCTTCTCCAGGGGATCTTCCCGACCAGAATTGAACTGGGGTCTCCCTTATTGCAGGCGGATTCTTTACCAGCTGAGCCACCAGGGAAGCCCTAAATGTGCATTAGTCTAGTTATTTTAATGGGATGGAAATTTTCTCTTCTTTTTAATAATGTAATATTTTACACATACAAAAAGATATTGGAGCAGATATCTAACTTATAAAGCATAATAGTGAAATGAACCTATGAATCCACTTAGACTTCACTGTTTGGCTTAAGTAGAAAATATTACTATTAAGTCTTCCTATGTGTTTTCTTCCCACTCCATTACATTTTCTACCCTCTTTTTCAGAATTAAGTGCTCTCCAGAATTTTGTTTATTCTTTGGTAACTTTTACTAGCCTTATCTTTTTGCCTGTGGCAAAAAGGTTGTTTTGTTTCTTTGTTTGTTACCATTTCACTTTAACCTCAAGGAAATGACATCCTCAGACTAATATTTAGCATATTAAATCACAAGTTCTTGTATGTAAGTTTCTAAGTATAGTCTGAATATAGTTGACTTAAATGCATATGCTACCAAAGTCTGTCATCAGACTTGGTTTTATAAAATATTACAAAATCAGCTCCTTCGTTTTACTGAACATGTAAGATCCATATGGTAGATACTTTCTCCACGCTGCTTAGCCTTTTCCAGCTTTACTATTGTGTTTTAGTTCCCATACATTGGTCAAATGGAAGGAGGGGGAAAAAAATCTCTTGTGAATATAGCAATTGTGTGGTCTCAAACTTTACTAGTTATATTTAATCACATGCTTATAAAATCCAAATTAGTTTTCAAATACTATATATTTTAAATCAAATTGACTTTGTGGTTTTATATTTATATTTCAGAATGGTCATAGGGTCGTTATTCATTTAGATTATCATATATTTTATTACACAGTATTAGAAAGAACATGTTTATATTTATTTGCCTTCCTGTATACTCAGTGTTCAGTGTAAGAGATAATAATAAATACGTTAAAAAAAATATCATTACTCAACAGTAGTGAAGTGAAGTCGCTCAGTCGTGTCTGACTCTTTGTAACCCCATGGACTGTAGCCTACAACGCTCCTCCATCCATGGGATTTTCCAGGCAAGAGTACTGGAATGGGTTGCCGTTTCCTTCTCCAACTCAACAGTAAAGTAACCATAAATCACCATTGTTATATATAATGCAGTTCAAATCAAAGGTTAGTTATCCAAGGATATAGCTTAGATGATAAGACTTTTTAAAAACTGTTTCCTTGAATTTGTGGAATTTACTTAAATACCCTCAAGGGTAAAAATGCTTTTTAACTTTAAAAACTTTTCCCTAGTTGTAGAAATAATGGTTTCTGTATTTGTACTAATGACTGAGAAGCATCTTACGAAATGAAAATGAAAAGAGTTCATTTTTCATTTTCCGGTTTGAATTAAAAGACAAATGAAAATGAAGAAAACTTACCTAATGTATACAGTAAATCTTGTAACATTTATGCTTTGTCTTAAACAGTTAGGCTAGTTTTAGGCAGGGGGACTTTCCAGGTTGCTTATTGGTAAAGAAACTACCTGTCAAAGCAGGAGATGCAGGTTCAGTCCCTGGGTCGGGAAGATCCCCTGGAGGAGGAAGTGGCAACCCACTCCAGTATTCTTGAACAGAGGAGCCTGGTGGGCTACAGTCCATGGGGTTTCAAGAGTCAGACATGACTGAGCACACACGTGTATAGTTGTTGGCAGAGATAGGCCCTGGAAAAGACAATGCCAGGCAGCCAGTTAAGATTGGTTGTTATTACTAGGATGTCAGTAAAACTCCTTGTATAACCAACTGGTCCTATGTCAGTCACAGGAGGGACAGCAGATCCAAAAAAGATGATGTTTGACCATGAACATAAATGTGGGTAGAATCAATATAGTTAAGATCATTGGCTGAATTTTTAAAAATTCTAACTGTGAAGTAACTCTTAATGTTTGATGGGTTGAAAGATACAGGAATGCTCAGAAAATAAACTGACTGAGTCTTATATTCTGAAATATCCTAGAATTATTTAGCCTAGTTTATCACAGACAGACCTGTGTTTGTCTCATACAACTGACCTTTTAAAACAGGTTTCTTTTCCTAGTATACCAGGCTGTGTCTTCATATCTTCAGGATACCTTAACATGAAAGTTTATTCTAGGAATACATGAACATTTCCATTTCATTCATGTATATTAGAAAAGTGAAAGTCACTTAGCTGTGTCTGACTCTTTGTGACCCCATGGAATATACAGTCCATGGAATTCTCCAGGCCAGACTACTGGAGTGGGTAGAATTTCCCTTCTCCAGAGAATCTTCCCAACCCAGGAATTGAACCCAGCTCTCCTGCATTGCAGGGTGATTCTTTACCAGCTGAGCCACAAGGGAAGCCCATATTACTGGAATGGGTAGCCTTTCCCTTCTCCAGGGGATCTTCCTGACCCAGAAATTGTAGTGGGGTCTCCCGCATTACAGGTGGATTCTTTACAAACTGAGCTAACAGGAAAACATGTATATTACCAAATCAGACTTTAATGAAAACTTTTTACTATTGGGACTCTTTTTTTTCTTTTTACTCTTTTCTTTAAGTCATTCTTTACTAATACTGTGCTTTGCTTTAATTGTATCAAATTAATACACAGATCCCTTGCATTCCTAAACACTAACAATGAGAAAAAAGAGAAATTAAGGAAACAATCCCATTCACCATTAAGATGAAAAGAATAAAATACTTAGGAATAAATTTACCTAAAGAAACAAAAGACCTATGTATAGAAAACTATAAAACACTGATGAAAGAAGTCAAAGATGACACAAATAGATGGAGAAATATACCATGTTCATGGATTGGAAGAATCAATATAGTGAAAATGAGTATACTTCCCAAAGCAATCTACAGATTCAATGCAATCCCCATCAAGCTACCAATGGTATTTTTCACGGAACTAGAACAAATAATTTCACAATTTGTATGGAAACACATAAAACCTTGAATAGCCAAAGCAGTCTTGAGAAAGAAAAATGAACGTGAAGGAATCAACCTGCCTGACTTCAGACTATACTACAAAGCTACAGTCATCAAGACAGTATGGTACTGGCACTAAGACAGAAATACAGATCAATGGAACAAAATAGAAAGCCCAGAGATAAATCCACGCCGCTATGGACAGCTTATCTTCGACAAAGGAAGCAAATATATACAATGGAGAAAAGTCAATCTCTTTAACAAGTGGTGCTGGGAAAACTGGTCAGTTCAGTTCAGTCACTCCATCCTGTGCAACTCTTTGCGACCCCATGAACTGCAGCACACCAGGCCTCCCTGTCCATCACCAACTCCCAGAGTTCACTCAAACTCAACGTCCATTGAGTCAGTGATGCCATCTCATCCTCTGTTGTCCCCTTCTCCTCCTGCCCCCAATCCCTCCTAGCATCAGAGTCTTTTCCAATGAGTCAACTCTTCGCATGAGGTGGCCAAAGTATTGGAGTTTCAGCTTTAGCATCATTCCTTCCAAAGAACACCCAGGACTGATCTCCTTTAGAATGGATGGGTTGGATCTCCTTGCAGTCCCAGACTCTCAAGAGTCTTCTGCAGCACCACAGTTCAAAAGCATCAATTCTTCAGCGCCCAGCTTTCTTAGCAGTCCAACTCTCACATCCATACATGACTACTGGAAAAACCATGGCCTTGACTAGACGGACCTTTGTTGGCAAAGTAATGTTTCTGCTTTTTAATATGCTATCTAGGGAAAACTGGTCATCCGCCTGTAAAAGAATGAAACTAGAACACTTTCTAACACCATACACAAAAATAAACTCAAAATGGATTAAAGATCTAAATGTAACATAAGAAACTATAAAACTCCTAGAAGAAAACATAGGCAGAGCACTCTCTGACATAAATCACAGCAAGATCCTCTATGGCCCACCTCCCAGAGTAGTGGAAATAAAAGCAAAAATAAACTAATGGGACCTCAGTTCAGTTCAGTCTCTCAGTTGTGTCCTACTCTTTGCGACCCCATGAATTGCAGCATGCCAGGCCTCCCTGTCCATCACAAACTCCCGGAGTTCACCCAAACTCATGTCTGAGTCGGTGATCCCATCCAGCCATCTCATCCTCTGTTGTCCCATTCTCCTCCTGCCCCCAATCCCTCCCAGCATAAGAGTCTTTTCCAATGAGTCAACTCTTCGCATGAGGTGGCCAAAGTACTGCAGTTTCAGCTTTAGCATCAATCCTTCTGAAGAACACCCATGACTAATCTCCTTCAGAATGGACTGGTTGGATCTCCTTGCAGTCCAAGGGACTCTCAAGAGTCTTCTCCAACACCACAGTTCAAAAGCATCAATTCTTTGGCACTCAGCTTTCTTCACAGTCCAACTCTCACATCCATACATGACCACTGGAAAAATCATAGCCTTGACTAGATGGACCTTTGTTAGCAAAGTAATTCTCTGCTTTTGACTTTGCTGTCTAGGTTGGTCATAACTTTCCTTCTAAGGACTAAGCATCTTTTAATTTCATGGCTGCAGTCACCATCTGCGGTGATTTTGGAGCCCCCCAAAATAAAGTCTGACACTGTTGCCACTGTTTCCCCATTATTTGCCATGAAGTGATGAGACCAGATGCCATGATCTTAGTTTTCTGAATGTTGAGCTTTAAGCCAACTTTTCACTCTCCACTTTCACTTTCATCAAGAGGCTTTTTAGTTCCTCTTCACTTTCTGCCATAAGGGTGGTGTCATCTGCATATCTGAGGTGATTGATATTTCTCCTGGCAATCTTGATTCCAGCTTGTGCTTCTTCCAGCCCAGTGTTTCTCATGATGTACTCTGCATGTAAGTTAAATAAGCAGGGTGACAATATACAGCCTTGACATACTCCTTTTCCTATTTGGAACCAGTCTGTTGTTCCATGTCCAGTTCTAACTGTTGCTTCCTGACCTGCATATAGGTTTCTCAAGAGGCATGTCAGGTGGTCTCATGTTTCCATCTCTCTCAGAATTTTCCACAGTTTATTGTGATCCACACAGTCAAAGGCTTTGGCATAGTCAATAAAGCAGAAATAGATGTTTTTCTGGAACTTCTTGCTTTTTCCATGATACAGCAGATGTTAGCAATTTGATCTCTGGTTCCTCTGCCTTTTCTAAAACCAGCTTGAATATCTGGAAGTTCACGTTCACGTATTGCTGAAGCCTGGCTTGGAGAATTTTAAGCATGTAAGATGAGTACAATTGTGCGGTAGTTTGAGCATTCTTTGGCATTGCCTTTCTTTGGATTGGAATGAAAACTGACCTTTTCCAGTCCTGTGGCCACTGCTGAGATTTCCAAATTTGCTGGCATATTGAGTGCAGCACTTTCACAGCATCATCTTTCAGGATTTGAAAGAGCTCAACTGGAATTCCATCACCTCCACTAGCTTTTTTTGAGGGATGCTTTCTAAGGCCCACTTGACTTCACATTCCAGGATGTCTGGCTCTAGGTGAGTGATCACACCATCGTGATTATGTTGGTCGTGAAGATCTTTTTTATACAGTTCTTCTGTGTATTTTTGCCATCTCTTCTTAATATCTTCTGCTTCTGTTAGGTCCATACCATTTTTGTCCTTTATTGAGCCCATATTTGCATGAAATGTTCCCTTGGGATCTCTGATTTTCTTGAAGTGATCTCTAGTCTTTCCCGTTCTGTTGTTTTCCTCTATTTCTTTGCATTGATCACTGAGGAAAGCTTTCTTATCTCTCCTTGCTATTCTTTGGAACTCTGCATTCAGATGCTCGTATCTTTCCTTTTCTCCTTTGCTTTTCACTTCTCTTCTTTTCACAGCTATTTGTAAGGCCTCCACAGACAGCCATTTTGCTTTTTTGCATTTCTTTTCCATGGCCATGGTCTTGATCCCTGTCTCCTGTACAATGTCATGAACCTCTGTCCATAGTTCATCAGACATTCTATCTATCAGATCTAATTAAACTTAAAAGCTTTGCACAATGAAGGAAACTATAAGCAAGGTGAAAAGACAGCCTTCAGAATGGGAGAAAATAATAGCAAATGAAGCAGTGGACAGTTAGTTAATCTCAAAAACATACAAGCAGCTCAATACCAGAAAAATAAGTGATCCAATCAGAAAATGGGCCAAAAAGTAAACAGACATTTTCCAAAGAAGGCATACAGATGGCTAAGAAAGATATGAAAAGATGCTCAATATCACTCATTACCAGAGAAATGTAAATCACTATGAGGTTCCATTTCATGCTGGTCAGAATGGCTGCCATCAAAAAGTCTACAAACAATAAATGCTGGAGAGGGTCTGGAGAAAAGGGAACCCTCTTACTTACACTGTTGGTGGGAATGCAAACTAGTACAGCCACTATGGAGAACAGTGTGGAGATTCCCTAAAAAGCTTAAAATAGAACTGCCAATCAACCCAGCAATCCCAATGCTGGGCATATACACCGAGGAAACCAGAATTGAAAGAGACACGTGTACCCCAGTTTTCATCGCAGCACTGTTTACAATAGCTATGACATGGAAGCAGCCTAGATGTCCATCGGTAGACAAATGGATAAGAAAGCTGTGGTACATATACACAATGGAATATTACTCATCTTTTAAAAAGAACACATTTGACTCAGGTCTAATGAAGTGGATGAAACTGGAGTCTATTATCCAGAGTGATGTAAGTCAGAAAGAAAAACACCAATACAATATATTAATGCATATATATGGAATTTAGAAAGATGGTAACGACAACCCCAAATGCAAGACAGCAAAAGACCACAGGTATAGAGAACAGACTTTTGTACTCTGTGGGAGAAGGCAAGGGTGGGATGATTTGAGAGAATAGCATTGAAACATGTGTATTACTGTATGTGAAATAGATGACCAGTGCAAGCTTGATGCATGAAGCAGGGCACTCAAAGCTGGTGCACTGGGACAACCCAGAGGGATCGGATGGGGAGGGAGGTGGGAAGAGGGTTCAGGTCCTGGAGAGACACGTACACGTGGCTGACTCATGTCATTGTATGGCAAAAAACACCACAATATCGTAAAGTAATTAGCCTCCAATTAAAGTAAATTAATTTAAATTTTTAAAATTGGGTCAGTAATATTTTTAAGAAACACCTTAATCAGTTTCTTTACAAATATTACTATTTTTGTTAGGATGGACGTTTGAAACCAGGAGATCAACTTGTCTCAGTAAACAGGGAGTCCATGATTGGTGTATCATTTGAAGAAGCAATAAGCGTAATTACCAGTGCCAAGCTGAGGTAACTATTCTAGCCATAAGATAGAATGAATCATGTAGCATGTCTCCCTAAAAATAGAAATTTAAGTTGTCTTAGTACTTACTTTAGACCCAAAACAAGTCTTTTTTGCTAATATTTGAAATGTCATCTTAGAATTCAATTGTACTGTATCCATAAAGTGATTTCTTTTAATGCTAGGTCAGAATCTGCTTGGGAGATAGCATTCATAAGACAGAAATCTGACAGCAGCCATTTAGAAAATCCATCTTGTTCATCCCTTTTACAAGCTACAGGAGAATATGGACCTCAAGCCTCAAAATTTAGCCTTATTTCTTCTCCTGAAATACTAATTCCAAAGACCTCATCCACTCCCAGATCTACAGATGCCATTTTACCTTCTTTTAGGAGGAATCAGGTAATCTTGTATTTCTCTGTTTGTTTACATTGTCCATGAACTCCTGTGTATCTTTATGTTTGATGTATACATAATAGAACTTTAATTCTGATAATATAGTTTTGTTAACCAATTGGTGTGTCCTTGAAAGATCTTTTTTGTTTAAGATTTTTATGCTGTGCTATTAATAATTTTTCAGGTGAATGTATCCTATGTCAAGAAAGTCATAATCAGAAATGGCATCACAAAGATATGCTTAGATATCACTCAAAACTGTGATATGAAATGTTATATTTATTTTCAGATAGTCTCTCATATTATTCCATTCATTATTTTTTTTCTATTTTCTGCTTGACTGAAGGTGAACAATCTTCCTTTCTGCTCCTCAGCTCTTTTCTACACTGAGTAGGTGGATATTGTTCCCTCACATGCATATGCTGGAATATAATTCACCTTTGTTGTTGTTCAGTCGCTAAGGCATGTCTGACTCTTTGCGACCCCATGGACTGCAGCATATCAGGCCTCTCTGTCCTTCACTGTCTCTTAGAGTTTGCTCAAACTCATGTCCATTGAGTTGGCAATGCCATCCAACCATCTCATCTTCTGTCACCCACTTCTCCTGCCTTCAATCTTTCCCAGCATCAGGGTCTCTTCCAGTGAATCACACAAAAGGGGGTGTTTCTACATGGAAATCAATATAATTACAGTCATCCTTTGATGTCTGTAGATATCCAGGACAACCTCCTCCCACAGCCCCCACAGCAGATACCCGAATCCAAGGATGCTAAAGTTTCTTGTATACAGTGGTGTTGTATTTGCATATAATCTATGCATACCCTCCCCATATACTTTATATCATCTCTAGATTACTCGTAATAGCTAATATAGTATAAATGCTATGTAAATAGTTGCTGGTGCTGCAAATTCAAGGTTTGCTTTTTGGAACTTTCTGGAATTTTTTAAAAATAGTTTCAATTTGCTTTTGATTGAATCTGCAGATGCAGAACTGGCAGATACAAAGGGATGACTGTAATTACTAATCGTTACAGTGTAGTTAATAATGAATTATAGAATAGAGCATATACTCTATAAACAAACTTGAAACTCAAGTAGGCTTTTAGTCAGTAGGATAAAATTCATCATAGGTATCTTCAGTTTTGGGTCCATGCTAATCAGATATAGAGTTTAAGATTTTCTCTTAGCTCTTATACTTTTTCATTTGGGGTTATAATACCTTTTCAGAGACATGGTACATAGCCTTATATTTTGTTGTCCTTGGTTATGGTAGAGCTAAAAGCAGTTGTTGCTTTAATTCTGAATTGCTTTGTTTGAAGGTGAATATACCAAAATTTTAAAGGTTTCATATTTTTGGGACTATTGCTTTAATCTCATTAATCATTCTTTTTATGTTAACATGAACTCCTAGTCTGGTCTTTGACCTACTTTAGAAAATGATATTTCATATTCCTCATTTTCTTTCTTAGATAAAAACTGGATACAAGAAAACAGAACAGATTCCAATTACTTCTTCAGACAACAGCCCTACAGATATGTCTAATACAGGTAAATGCACATTTAATTCCTTTTTCCTGTTATTTTTTTCAATTACTCTCTCAATGAGGAGTGTATAATGTGACAATAGACTTTAAAGAAGAGTGCATTATTTCTTTTTTCTTCATTGAATAAAAGAGTAAAAATAATCTATCATGCAGTGGTCTCTGTTAGATTATGACTTTTATTGAAAATTTTCCTGAGCAAAGGGTTGTAATTTTAAAAGATAAATTATCATAATAGTATCTATGAAGCTGTAATAATCAATGGACTGTTAAAACCACATAATGAAAACTCTTCTTTAAATCAAGATGAGGTTTCCTTGCCCTTTTAGTGAAATCCTGGTGAGATATATTAAATGCAGCTTTCAGAGAAATTATAGAAGGGAGCATGGCTTAAGGAAAGAAATATGTTTTATTTTCCTTGGAAGAGATTATATAGATATAAATTGGAAAACATTTGAGTATTATGGATTCAGTATTATTGGTTCTTAATTTTCATGAAATGACTTTTTGATATTTTTAAACAATAAAGGATTAATTGTGTGTTACCCATAAAAAAGATTTTTATCAATCAATAAAGTGTTTCTAGGCTCAAGAACACAATCTTCCCCTTAAATTTTCTCCAAAAATTAAATGAGAAAACAAAGAAAAAAACTGTCCTTATTAAAAATTGTGTAGAAAAGAAGAGTTAATTTTATATCTATTAAGAAAATTGTTACTTATATGTTTTAATTTTTGGTATCATTGTATAGATTAAAACTGCAAAATAAGAGTTAGTAAGAATTTTATAGTGTCATAGTCTGGGTTACTTTAGCAAAATACCACAGACTGGATAACTTATAAACAACAGACATTTATTTCTCACAGTTTTAGAGGCTAGAAGTCCAGGGTCATGGTGCCAGCATGGTCTGAGAGAAAGCCTTCTTGTGGTTGCAATTCTCATTGTGTCTTCAAATGGGAGAAAAGTCTAGGGGGCACTGTGGGGTCTCTTTTATAAGAACACTAATTCCATTCCTGAGGGCTTTACCTTCATGCTCTAAGCACCTCCCTATGGCCCGAGTTTCTAATACCATGATCTTGGGGGTTAGGATTTCAGCATAGAAATTTTGGGAGGACACAACATTCAGACCATAGCACATAGCTCCTATGCTCAACAGGAATTTATAGTGGATTCCATAGTCATTTCCCTGACTTGGAGCAGTATTAACCAGTGCATTAGGAACAATTTTTAACCATCAATTATATGCCTTTTTACTTAGTGGGATTTGTTGGCCTTTAGAAACTTATTTAGTATTATTTCCTTTACATAATTAATTTCCTTTCTCTTGATATATTGTTTTTATTTTAAATTGGGAACCCATGTGAGAAAAAGAAGATAGATGAAAGAAGCAAGCAGTGGTATGGAGGCATTTATGCCACTTGTTTTTAATTTTGAGAATAGTTGAACTACTTAACGTGTCTTTTAGCCATTTATTTATTCAGTAAGTGTTTACTGAGTATGTCATGTACATCATGGTTCAGTAAGAATTATAAAGGAGCTAGAATATTTCTCATGAGATACTTAATAGTATATTGTCAACTAAAGTATGAGATTAAAAACCTTCATTATTCAGATTGGAAAGCATTGTGTATGTGTATGTTTGTTTATGTGTATGTGTGATTATTTTATTGGATAACCACTTGACTATTTGCCATGTTCTGGGTTGACTAGAGCAGGCGGTGAGTAGTTCAGTACTTTAGGAAGTATACTGTCAGACTTCTCTTGTGCTCCAGTGGTTCACCTGCCAATGCAGGAGACACAGGTTCAATCCCTGGTCCAGGAAGATCCACATGCCACAGGGCAACTCAGCCTGTGTGCCACAGCTACTGAGCCCACACTCCAGAGCCCACGAGCCACAACTAGCAAGCCCACATTCCATGACTGCTGGAGCCCATGCACCCTAGAGCTTGTGCTCTGCAACAAGAGAAGCCACACAATGAGAAAGAAGCCTGTGTACCACAACCAGAGAGTAGACCGTACTCACCGCAACTACAGAAAGCCTGTGTGCAGCAAGGAAGACCCAGCACAGCCAGAAATCAAGAAATAGAAATACACTGTCTTGCCTAAGAATCCCATGGATGAGGAGCCTGGCAGGCTACAGTCCATAGGGTCTCAAAGAGTCGGACATAACTGAAGCGACCTAGCACACATGGCACACACACACACTTATACTATCTTATTGATGAATGACATACTTGCACAAGACATGTGAAGACATGAACAAAGTGGATTAAGAAAAGTAGTCGTAAGTGACCTGAGTGTGATACAGGGAAAATACAACGGTTAATTACCAGGCCCTGAATGCAAACTTAGAGATTCAGATCTCTGTTCCCAACTTATTAGCTGAATTAGCTTATATTGAAACAGTTTCCTCACGGGGTTCTTATGAGTATTAAACAAGATTGTGTATACTAAACAATTTGTAGTTGGTACAGAGAATATGCTTAGTACATTTTGCTATTATTAATTTTACAGAAACTGAAGTTTAGAATATAGCTCAGATAATATTCCAGGACGTATTTTTTAGAGCAGAAGTGAAAGCTTCTGTCTTTCAATTCAATTTTACATCCTCCCTCTCTACCCCTGAAGCTAGTACATTGTGTCTGATTTGTCGCAAAATACCCAGGTGGTGTTTATGGTAAAGAATCTACCTGCCAGGGCAGGAGACACAAGAGATGAGGGTATGATCCTCGATCGAGAAGATCCCCTTAACTAGGAAATGGCAACCTGCTCCAGTATTTTTGTCTGGAAAATTCCATGGACAGTGGAGCCAGGTGGGCCACAAAGAGTCAGACGTGACTGAGTGACTGAACAAGATACAGAAATCAATAGGGAAAAATTTCTTGGCAAAAGTCAGACGTCTTCTATATCTTGAAAGAAGTGATAAACGTCAATGGATGGATGAAGATAAGAGATCATCCTAAGTGAATGAGGCACCATCATCAAAAGCAAAAAATTAAGGATGAGCTACATGTCAAGTGATCCTAGGAGGCAACTCCAATTAGAGCAAGGAGATCCTACAGTAATGAATGAACTGGGGTAAATTTACATCAGTGACTATAAGAAATGATGCTTGATTTTGTTGTAGAAAAATAATCTACTGAAAAATCTATTTGAGTGAGTAAGCTCTATGTAAATATTAAAACGCAATTAGAATGGGAAATTTTTTTAGAGTTGAAATGAAATTGACTTTAGGATGAATCATTTTCTTCCATAAGAATGTAGTAGACAAGATATTTCTGAGGGGAAAAAAACAAAGTCAGCTCTAAATTCTGTAGGTAACTGACATACATTGTGACTTGTTTAAAGTAGTTATTTATGAATTCCCAAATTAGATCCTTAACTGTCACATCTAAACTTCTTCAGCCAGTTGGTATTTATTAATCTTAAAAATACATGAATGTTAATATAATCTCAACAAAAATAAACTTAATGAAGCAAATCTACCCCTGTTCCCATCTCAAAAGCATTCTGAAGTGTAATGTAGTTAGTCGTTCAGTCATGTCTGACTCTTTCGTGACTCCATGGACTGTAGCCCGCCAGGCTCCTCTGTCCATGGGGTTCTCCAGTCGAGAATACTGGAGTGTGTTGCCATGCCCTCCTCCAGGGGATCTTCCCAACCTAGGGATTGAACCCAGGTCTCCCATATTGCAGGCAGATTCTTTACCATCTCATCCACCAGGGAGGCCCAAGAATATTGGAATGGGTACCTATCCCTTCTCCAAGGTATCTTCCCAACCTAGGAATTGAATTGGTGTCTCCTGCATTGCAGGCAGATTCTTTACCAGCTGAGCTACCAGGGAAGCCAGTAAAACTGGTTAGAATTTTTTAAATCCACTTTATACTTGAGTATGCCTTTAGAAACTATTCTGTTATATAAATTTCATATTTCAGAATACAGCTGTTTACTACTGCCATAAGCTGAATTATGAGGAAGCTAAAACCACACTAAAGACATTCCTGAGAAAGTCGGTAAAGAGTTATTGCATGAAGAAAGACAACCATTACTTTAACTTTACCACAGCAGAAGCCTTAATTCTCCTACAGTAAGGCTTTTATAACTGAAAACAAGCTAGTAATGAGAAAAACATCCATGGGAAGGTTCATAGTATTAACCAAATGGCACTGATTTTTGCACTCATAAAACATTTATTTCCTTTCTTCTAAAAAGAAGAAAAGGAAGAGAAGATCCAAGAGAAATAAGCCACAGTTTGAAAATTCTCACCCCCCACCCCCCACCGCACCCACCCACCACATGAGTAAACAAGGCGCTCAAGGCTGAAACTGAGAGGGACTCTGGAAGTTGAGGCAAACTGTCTGTGATGGGTGCTTTCCGGATCAACCTACCATGAATTACGGCATGCACGAATGCATGATTTATGCCTAGATCCTCCCAAAGTTTTGGCTCAAGGTAAAGATTTAGGGGATGCTTGGCTAGAAGAGAGATTTTGGTAAGCCATTGAGAGGTTAGTATAATTTTACACTAATCTCCTGTTTAATCTTTGTATGTATGTATGACCATTAACAGTACTTTATAGTTTACATGGGCTTCCCAGGTGGCAGTAGTAGTTAAGTACCCACCTGCACATGCAGACAGACTAAGGGATATGGATTTGATTCCTAGGTTGGGAAGATCCCCTGGAGGAGGGCACAGTGACTCACTCCAGTATTCTTGCTTGGAAAATCCCCATGGACAGAGGAGCCTGGCGGGTAACAGTCCATGGGGGTAACAAAGAGTCAGACACGACTGAAGCGACTTAGCACACACGCAAGCATAGTTTTCATAGTAGTTTTCTATGGTTTTTAATTTTACCATTACAGTTCCTGTGATCTGTTTTATTCCTCCTTCTTTACGGATGAGAAGACTGATGATGAAAGATATTGACACATTTAAACAATTGGTTTAAGAAGTCAGAAGAGATTAGAATCCTACATGGTCACCTACTTGCAGTATGATCTTGTGCTAGTTTCTTTACCTTTTGGGGTCTTGGTCTCATCATTTTTAGTTGGAAATAATAATACCTGTGTCACTGTGGTTATTGTTGATTAATGCCCTTATGTACCTAAAGACTTCCTATCTAAAAGTAAGCATGGTGGTTTAGTGGCTAAGTCTTGTCCAACTCTTGCACTACTTTTCTCTTATATCCACTGTTGCACACAGGGAATGTTTATGCCTGGATGTAGGAAAGTTATGACCAACCTAGATAGCATATTCAAAAACAGACACATTACTTTGAGAACAAAGGTCCATCTAGTCAAGGCTATAGTTTATCCAGTAGTCATGTATGAATGTGAGAGTTGGACTGTGAAGAAAGCTGAGCACCGAAGAATTGATGCTTTTGAACTGTGGTGTTGGAGAAGACTCTTGAGAGTCCCTTGGACTGCAAGGAGATCCACCCAGTCCATTCTAAAGGAGATCAGCCCTGGGTGTTCTTTGGAAGGAATGATGCTAAAGCTGAAACTCCAATACTTTGGCCACCTCATGTGAAGAGTTGACTCACTGGAAAAGACTCTGATGCTAGGAGGGATTGGGGGCAGAAGGAAAAGGGGACGATAGAGGATGAGATGGCTGGATGGCATCACTGACTCGATGGACGTGAGTCTGAGTGAACTCTGGGAGATGGTGATGGACAGGGAGGCCTGGCGTGCTGCGATTCATGGGGTCACAAAGAGTCGGACACGACTGAGCGACTGAACTGAACTGACTGAACTGAGGAAAACATAAGGAAAAACACACGCCTTGGTATGTGTCCCTGTCCTGCCCTCTCTTTGTCTCCTCTATACCCTTCCACGCACGCTTGAATTGAGTAATTCATACTCAGGGTTAGTCTTGATCTGAGTTCATAATTAAGTTAGCTTGGGTCCACCTTGTGTTAGTGTGGATTGATGGCACGTCAGGGACCAGGCTAAAAAGTCATTGTCAAGACTCACATGTCCACCCCCTGCAAATGAAAAATAAGGTTTGACTTATCTCCTGTTTGGGTTTCCATACTACTTTACTCCATGCTGACCTTTTATGCAACACTTCAAGTTTGGCAAAAAATTTCTCGTAAGAGGAAAAAGAATGTATTTGTAATTTATTTTTAGCCCTTGGCCAACAATTAGGTATCACAGTAAAAAGACATCTTTGTTGCCTTTGTCAAATTTGTAAAAATTCTATTATACTAAAATCACTCTTTCTCAACCTTTGAATTCCATTTAAAGTTAAAAGTCAGTAACCGGTTTTTGTGTGTGTGTGTGTGTGATCTTGACACCTATAAGTTATATTCAAGATTTTACATAGAATGTTAAGGAAGTGTTAAAGGTTTAGAGGAAGACTATTTATTTTCATATGCACTTCTTATGTTCTTAGGAAAGAGAATGCAAATCATTTTGTACTTAGAGACAGATGCTCTGAGAAATTAAAAAAAAAATTAAAACACTGCATAAAAATGTGACATTTTAAAAAGTTTTTTCTCTTCCTCTTGTTTCTATGTAGAACTAGTAAAATACCATTTAAAAGTGTATTTAGAATGGTGACAATTTAGATACAAGGATTGACATGGATTGCAGAAATCTGAGAAAATTTGGCATATTAAGGCAAATAATTTTTCAAATTCTAGTCACTCGGGACACCTGGTTTTTACTTATAAAGCAAGGATACAGCTTGTCTAAATAGTCAGGGTATACTGAGAAGGCGTTAGAGAATGGGTGAGAGGTGTGTGACCCTCAACTCTTGAGAATCATTTATGCTCCTCAAAATATAACCCTTCTGTAAGATAAGAAATAGGATTTTCAGTTCAAGAAGTTCTCAGACTAATCATACTTTATGTGCAACCTTGAAACAGTTTGCATTTGTGAGTTTTTCCATAGTACCTTCAGACCTCATATAGCAAACTACTTCTGCCAAGGAGAAATTATGACCTTTTTGAATTTCTAATATAATTTTACTAAGGTTGGAAGAAAAAAAGACTTTTCATTTAGCAATTAAGGCATTATGATGACAGGGTAAGTGGTGGGATGTATGTTTGTATTTTAAATTAATGTTTCTGTGGGACTTAACGCATAATTGGCTACTCTTTTTAGACCATGTCTTTTAAGGCTTAAGTCAAGTTGGTCTAGATGATACATTTTAGATTTAAAGAATAAAAAATAATGAAAACAAAAATGAAAGCTGCCAACTGATTAGCCAGAATTCTTTCTGAACAGCAGGAGCCAAGAACACCTCCTGTCAAATGAAAAGTTCTATTCCAATTAAATTTCCAATTAATCTGTACCCTGTTGTCTCTTAGATATTGCCCCTGCTTGGACTGATAACTATGGGCCACAAGGAAAGAAGATTTCCCTAAATCCATCTGTTCGCGTTAAGGTAGAGAAACTAGAAATGGTAAATACTTGAAATTTTTTCATTTTTCTTCCGTGAAACTATAGCAAGGAAGTATTGTCATTCTTTGTGAGGATGAAGGATCGGAGCCATTAGTTTCTTGAGTTATCCATTTGCAGTTAATTAGACTTCAAACCTGTAATGGCAATAAGTACAAGGAAGTAATACCCCATTATTCAATTTTTGAAAAAGTGAAAGGAAGCTAAATCCTAAACAACAAAATATAAACCTACTGGATAAAAAGAAAATGGTAGCAATGTACCCAAAAAATCATATGGAGGGTAACTTTATAGTGAGAATTTCTATGTATAAAAGAAACAAGATGATTAAAAAAGAAAAATTATAAGCAGAAAAAGATTTTAAAACTTTTCCTCTCAGGTTACCTGGGAGCTGACAGCAAAAATATAAGAAAGTTTTTTGGTTGTTCATTTGTTTTTTAAATATGAAAATAGATATAGTGCTAAAGGTTCACAGCCTCTACTTTGCTTTTGTGGATAATGATTTTTTACATTTAGGAAGAGTATAAAAATGGTCGCACAGAGTCAGACATGACTGAAGCGACTTAGCAGCAGCAGCCGCAGAGTAATTACACATTACCATTCATGCACATATTCAGACCTTTGCATGGTCCTCTAATAATACCCTTATCAACACCAGTTTGAATCTTACTCATTGTTCAAATTCTGACTCAGTTCCAACTCCTTTGTCCAGCTTCTTGCTAACGTTTATAGTTTAGGCCAAAATTGCCATTTTTGCACATCTGTAGCAATGAACATCACTTTACAGCACCCTGAAATCTTCTGTGTTTTATCATCGAGTGAACGCTTGCAATCTCTTTGTACCACTACTTAAATCTGTACCACCACACAAATCTGATTTGTGCTCTATAAAATTTTCTCATTAATTAGATACTTGATATGTCTCCCTTGTGTCTTCGCAATCCTGAGTATCTTTTTCTGTGTTTTACTTTCTTTTTGTGGCTAAAATGTAAGTTCTGGATAATGGCAAGTTTTACCATCAGTAACATTAAAATCATCAAAAAATAGAATATTAGAGGTTTAAAACCACATCTATTAATATCTAAAAATAAATAACTACTGTGTTTTTAATGATATTGCTGTTATATACATTTTGGAATATCTGAGGTTTAATATTAACCATTCCTCTGGATAAGGAGAAAGTTATTCAGCTAATGACTTTACCTGGCAGTGTTTATTCCTTGAATTAAACTAGTTAAATTTTTCTAGCACATACTTTAAAAAAATGATTAATTTTCTTAAAGATTCAAAAATCATCTAAATTTGTATTGATTCCGAGTTGCTTGCATATTGATTCGGTATTCCACTTTTAGTCCTCCTTTTAGCCTAAGCAAATTGATTATTTTTGTAGCAAAATAAAATTAGTTTTATAGCCAAGGAAACCTACATTCTGTGTAAATTCAGCCTCCCTGCTTTTATTCCAGATATTTTCAGTGACTATATTTAGTAGAGCAGTCTTTGTTTTCAGAGTTTGAAACTAAATTTCATGCAATAAATATTTTTTCTAAAATCCATTTTAGTTTCTATCCACCCATGTTTTCTAAGTTACTCTTACCTTTTTGAATAATTGCATATTAATGTAGTAATATCTGTATCAGTTTAATTTAAAAAAATCCTTCTATTTTAGTTGCTAGTTTGTAGACAGATTTATTGTCCATTACATTTTTAGCATATTTCCTTTTTACTGATAAATGTGTTCAAGTGTTTAAAATGTAATAAAATTCTTTTTACTCTGTTTCCTATAAGTATTTACATACAGTATCTAGGAAATTGGTAATATAAAATATTTCACAAGGAAAAGGTGTTGACTGGTTGTGTGGTTATTAAATCATTAGCAAAAACTGTACAATTTTTTTTTTCTGGGTTGCAATTTATTTTAAGAAACAAGGTCCCAGTTATCTTATTTTCTTCCTTATCCATCATTTTTCTTAACAGAACAGGTTAACAAAAAGTTAGGAGGTGGTACAATTTTTAAGAAAGGCAGAAAAGTTAGAATTTGATGAGGGAAATTGCCTGTGAAATGTATATTTCTGGGGCATTGTCTTCATGAACTCCTTCATGTTTTAGTAATCTAGGGAGACAGTTTTATATCAGGATATACTGGAAAGTAATTTCTAACACTGAACTAATACTATGTGTCTCATTTGATCCCATTGTTAAACTTATAAGTAGGTATGGTTAAACATAGAAATAGGGATATACTTTTTAGTTGGCTTGAAGGTCAAAATTTATTGCCTCTCCTTGCTATCTATATTTTTTGTACCTGAGAAAGATGCTTTGGGTTACAGATGCCATTTCACTGATGTTTACTTTACTCTTGCCATTTCTGTAACATTTGAAGAAATCTGTAGTGAGCAACGGTTTCCAATGTCTGAATATAGTTAATGAGGTGTTCTTTGTATTAGGTTAGGAAGTACGTGACTAATATATTAAAGAGTGACAGTTTTAAAATTCATCATTTTTTGGATATCAGAAAAAGTTAAGGACATTTATGTGTCTGACAAATTTGCATTTTTATTTACAGTTTAAAGATGACATTAGTTATTCAAGAAATTATTGGAACCTGTTTTTAATCAAAGATACATTACCTGCAATTTATTTTTATAATTGAAGTATAGTTGATTTATAGTATTATATTAGCTTCAGGTATCTCGCATAGTAATTCAGAATTTTTGCAGATTATACTCCATTATAGTTATTATAAAATGACTATAATTCCTTGTGCTATACAGTAAATCTTTGCTGTTCATCTCTTTTATATATAGTAGCTTATATCTATTAATCCCATACCTGAGATTTGTCCCTAATTCCCCCCTTTCCTTTCCTCTTTGATAATCAAAAATTTGTTTTCTATACCTTTGAGTCTGTTTTGTATATATGTTTGTATTGTGTTTTAGATTCCACATGTGATATATAATTCTTGTCTTTGTCTGACTTATTTCACTAAGCATATTCTCTAGGTCCATCCATGTTGCTGCAAATGGCAGAATTTCATTTTTTATGGCTGAGTAGTATTCCATTATATATACACTCACACAAACACAAGCACATACCCATCTTCTTAATCCAGTCATCTGTTGAGAGGCACTTGGGTTGCTTACATGACATAGCTGTTATAAATAGTGCTGTTCTGAACATTAGGGTGAATGTATCTTTTTGAATTAGTGTTTTCATTTTTTTCCCAATAAATACCCAGGCGTAGAGTTGCTGAATCATATATGGTAGTTCTAATTTCAGTTTTTTGAGAAAGCTATTTACTGTTTTCCAAAGTTTCAGCACCTGTTTACCCTGCTTTTAACAGTGTAAAAGGGTTCCCTTTTGTCCATATCCTTGCAACATTCATTATTTGTAGGCTTTTTCAATTGTAGTCATTCTGACAAGAGTGAACTGATTATCTCTTCATTGTTTTGATTTGCATTTTTCTTGTAATTAACATATTGTTGAGCATCCTTCGTGTGCCTATTAGCTATTTGTATGTCTTCTTTGGAGAAATGGTTATTCAGGTTCTGTGTTCTGTCCATTTTTTTATTGAATTGTCTGGTTTTTTTTCAATATTGAGTTTATGAACTTTTTATATGTTTAGAATATTAATCCCTTGTCTTTTGCATAGTTTACAAATATTTTTTCCCATTCCGTAGGTTGTCTTTTCATTTTGTTTATGGTTTCCTTTGTTGGACAAAAGCTTTTAAGTTTAATTAGGTTGCGTTTGTTTATTTTTGCTTTTATTTCTTTTGCTTTAGGAGACCGATTCAAAAAAATATTCCTATAATTTATGTCAAAGAGTATTCAGCCTATGTTCTCCTCTAGGAGTTTTATGGTTTCTGTTCTTACATTATGTCTTTAAACCATTTTGAGTTTATTTTTGTATGTGGTGTGACAGAATGTTCTAATCTCATAATTTTACACGTGACTTCAGTTTTTCCAGAACCACTTGTTAAGAGATGATCTTTTCTCCATTGTATGTTCTTAGCTCCTTTGATATAGATGATTTGGCCATTTGGGGTCTTTCCTGTTTCTTTTTTTGTTTGTTTTGTTTTATTTATTTATTTTTTATATAAATTTATTTATTTTAATTGGAGGTTAATTACGTTTCCTGTTTCTACATGAATTTTATGATTGTTTATTCTAATACAGTGAAAATGTCCTAATATTTTTTTCATAGCGATTGAATTAAATCTGTAGATCTCTTATTCCACTTTATATCAACTTCAATTTCCTTCATTGTTGTTTTATTAGTTTTCAGAGTATACTTCTTTCACTGTAAGATTATTCCTAGGTATTTTATTCTTTCTGATATGGCTTTTAAAAGGCTATCTTTCTCTTTCTGATATTTCATCATTAATTTATAGACCACAACATAATTTTGTGTATTAATCTTGTTTCCTACTACCTTGTTTAAATCATTTATTAGTTCTAAAAGTTTTCTGTAGAGACTTTAGGGTTTTCTCTCTATAGAATAGATGACTCTCAGATGTCATCTGCAAACAGTGACAATTTTATGTTTTCACTTTCAATTTGGATACCTTTCATTTCTCTTTCTTGTCTTATTGCTGTGGTTAGAACTTCTAATATTTAAGAAGAAGTGGTTACAATGGGCATTCTTGTCATGTTCCTGAATTTAGCATGAAATAATTTAGCTTTTCATCAGTTAGTATTATCTTGGGTTTGTGTTTGTTGCAAATGGCCTTTACTATGTTCAGATGTGTTCTTTCTATATCCACTTTAATGCAAGTTTTAATCATGAATGGATGTTGTATTTTGTCATGTGCTTTTTCTGCATCTTTTGAGGTGATCATATAATTTTTATCTTTCCTGTTGCTAATGTGGTATATCCCATTGATTGATTTGCATACATTGAATCATCTTTGTGCCCCTGGAATGAATCCAACTTCATCACGGTGTTTGTTTGTTTATTTATTTATTTATTATTTATAATTGGATTTGGTTTGCTAATATGTTTTCAGGATTTTGCATATATATTCATTGATGATATTGGCACATAATTAATTTTTTTGTGGCATTTTTGTCTGGTTTTGATATCACAGTAATGGTGGCCTTGTAGAATGAATTTGGGAGTGCTCCCTCCTCTTCAAATTTTTTGAAATAGCTCGAGAAGGATAGGTATAAATTCTTTATATGTTTGGTAGAATTCCCTGGAGAAGCTGTTTGGTTGGTCCTAGACTTTTGTTTGCAGATTCTATTATTTTTATTACAGATTCTATTTTACTTCTAGTGATTGTTCAGATTGTCTGTTGTCTTCTTGACTCAGCAGGTTATATGTTTCTAGAAATTTGTCTGTTTCTTCTAGGGTGTCCAATTTATAGGCATATAACTGTTTATAGTATTTTCATGATTTTTTGTATTTCTGTGGTGTCAGTTATTATCTCACCTGTTTCATTTCTTAATTTGTTTATTTGGGTCCTCTTTTTTCTTCTTGGTGAGCCAAGATACACATTTGTCAATTCCCTGGTAGCTCAGAGGTTAAAGCGTCTGCCTCCAATGCAGGAGACCTGGGTTCAATCCCTGGGTCGGGAAGATTCCGCTGGAGAAGGAAATGGCAACCCACTCCAGTATTCTTGCCTGGAGAATCCCATGGACAGAGAAGCCTGGTAGGCTACAGTCCATGGGGTCTCAAAGAGTCGGACATGCCTGAGCAACTTCACTTCACTTCACTCACTTTTCAAAAAATCACCTCTTGATTTTATTCTTTCCTGTTGTCTTTTTTTATCTCTATTTTATTTCCTCTGTGATGTTTATTATTTCCTTCCTTCTGCTGGCTTTGGCTTTGTTTGTTCTTTTGCTAATTCTTGTGGGTGGTAAGTTAGGTTGTTTGTTTCTTGAGAAAGACCTGTATCACTGTGAACTTCCCTCTTAGAGCTGTTTTTGGTTTTGTTTTTATTTTTCTTTTAAACATCTCAAAGATTTTATAAAGTTATATTTTCACTTTTATTTGTCCTGAGGTATTTTCTAACTTCTCTTTGATTTCATCAACTCATTTTAATACCATGTTGTTTAGTCACCATGTCTTTATTCTTTTTGTATTTTTCTTTCTGTGGTTGATTCCTAGTTTACGACCATTGTGGTCAGAAAATATTCTTGATGTAATATTTTAGATTTGTGTTGAGTATGTGATCTATCATAGAGAATATTTCATGCATACTTGCAAAGAATGCATGTGCTTCCTTTGGAGGGAATGAAGTGTCCTGTAGGTATCAATTAAATCCAACTCTATTGTGTCATTAGGACCTTATTTATTTTCTGTTTGGACAATTTGTCCATTAATGTCAGCAGGATGTTAAAGTTCACTGATATTGTACTATTTTCATTTTCTTCATTTGTCTCTGTTAATATTTGCTTTATATATTTAGGTCCTCCCATTATTTCAGTTCAGTTCAGTTCAGTCGCTCAGCAGTGTCCAACTCTTTGCGACCCCATGAATCGCAGCATGCCAGGCCTCCCTGTCCATCACCAACTCCCGGAGTTCACTCAAACTCACGTCCATAGAGTCGGTGATGCCATCTAGCCATCTCATCCTCTGTCGTCCCCTTCTCCTCCTGCCCCTAATCCCTCCCAGCATCAGACTCTTCTCCAATGAGTCAACTCTTCCCATGAGGTGGCCAAAGTACTGGAGTTTCAGCTTCAGCATTATTCCCTTCAAAGAAATCCCAGGGCTGATGTCCTTCAAAATGGACTGGTTGGATCTCCTTGCAGTCCAAGGGACTCTCAAGAGTCTTCTCCAACACCACAGTTCAAATGCATCAATTCTTTGGCGCTCAACTTTCTTCATAGTCCAACTCTCACATCCATACATGACCACAGGAAAAACCATAGCCTTAACTAGACAGACATTTGTTGGCAAAGTAATGTCTCTGCTTTTCAATATGCTATCTAGGTTGGTTATAACTTTTCTTCCAAAGACTAAACATCTTTTAATTTCATGGCTGCAGTCACCATCTGCAGTGATTTTGGAGCCAAAAAAAATAAAGTCTGACACTGTTGCCACTATTTTCCCATCTATTTCCCATGAACTGATGGGGCCAGATGCCATGATCTTCATTTTCTGAATGTTGAGCTTTAAGCCAACTTTTTCGCTCTCCACTTTCACTTTCATCAAGAGGCTTTTTAGTTCTTCTTCACTTTCTGCCATAAGGGTGGTGTCATCTGCATATCCTAGGTGACTGAGATTTCTGCCAGCAATCTTGATTCCAGCTTGTGCTTCTTCCAGCCCAGCGTTTCTCATGATGTACTCTGCATAGAAGTTAAATAAGCAGGGTGACAATATACAGCCTTGACATACTCCTTTTCCTATTTGAAATCAGTCTGTTGTTCTATGTCCAGTTCTAACTGTTGCTTTCTGACCTGCATATAGGTTTCTCAAGAGGCAGGTCAGGTGGTCTAGTATTCCCATCTCTTTCAGAATTTTCCACAGTTTATTGTGATCCACACAGTCAAAGGCTTTGGCATAGTCAATAAAGCAGAAATACATGTTTTTCTGGAACTCTCTTGCTTTGTCCATGATCCAGCGGATATTGGCAATTTGATCTCTGGTTCCTCTGCCTTTTCTAAAACCAGCTTGAACATCTGGAAGTTCATGGTTCACGTATTGCTGAAGCCTTGCTTAGAGAATTTTGAGCATTACTTTACTAGTGTGTGAGATGAGTGCAATTGTGCTGTAGTTTGAGCATTCTTTGGCATTGCCTTTCTTTGGGACTGGAATGAAAACTGACCTTTTCCAGTCCTGTGGCCACTGCTGAGTTTTCCAAATTTGCTGGCATATTGAGTGCAGCACTTTCACAGCATCATCTTTCAGCATTTGAAAGAGCTCAACTGGAATTCCATCACCTCCACTAGCTTTGTTCGTAGTGATTCTTTCTGAGGCCCACTTGACTTCACATTCCAGGATGTCTGGCTCTAAGTGAGTGATCACACCATCGTGATTATCTGGGTAATGAAGATCTTTTTTGTACAGTTCTTCTGTGTATTCTTGCCTTCTCTTCTTAATATCTTCTGCTTCTGTTAGGTCCATACTATTTCTGTCCTTTATTGAGCCCATCTTTGCATGAAATGTTCCCTTGGGATCTCTAATTTTCTTGAAGAGATCTCTAGTCTTTCCCTTTCTGTTGTTTTCCTCTATTTCTTTGCATTGATCACTAAAGAAGGCTTTCTTATCTCTTCTTGCTATTCTTTGGAACTCTGCATTCAGATGCCTATATCTTTCCTTTTCTCCGTTGCTTTTCACTTCTCTTCTTTTCACAGCTATTTGTAAGGCCTCCTCAGACAGCAACCCTTTATTAGGTGCATATGTTAATGAGTGTAATATCTTCTTATATTGATCCCTTTATTATTACATAGGGCTTCCCTGGTGGCTCAGAGGTCAAAGCATCTGCCTGCAGTGCGGGAGACCTGGGTTTGATCTCTGGGTTGGGAAGATCCCCTGCAGAAGGAAATGGCAACCCACTCCAGTATTCTTGCCTGGAGAATCCCATGGACGGAGGAGCCTGGTGGGCTACAGTCCATGGGGTCGCAAAAGAGTCGGACACAACTGAGCGAGGGACTTAACAATGTTCTTCTTTATCTTTTGTAATAACCTTTCTTTTAAAGTCTGTTTTGTCTGATATACATACTGTTACCACTTTCTTCTCATTTTCATTTTGCATAGAATAGCTATTTTCTATCCCCTCGCTTTCAGTCTGTATGTGTCTTTAACCCTGAAGTGATTCTTTTCTAGACAGTGTATTGAAGGATTTTGTATTTTTATCCAATCTGCCATCCTATGTCTTTTGATTGGACTGTTTATTCTCTTGACATTTACAGTAATTATTGATAGGCTCCAGGAGTTGGTGATGGACAGGGAAGCCTAGCGTGGTGCAATCCATGCAGTTGCAAAGAGTCGGACACAACTGAGTGACTGAACTGAACTGAAATTACGTACTGCCATCTTATTACTTATTTTTCTGTCATTTTTGTGGTTCTTCTCTGTTTATTTCTTTTTTTGCTTTTCCCATTGTGGTTTGATGATTTTCTTTAGTAATTTGCTTGATTTATTTTATATTTATTTTTTGTGTATCTTTTGTAAGTTTTTTATCTGTGGTTACCATGGGGTTCATGTATGTTGACCCAAAGTTATATCTACTTAATTTAAACTGAAAGGCATTTAAATTCAAATGTGTTCTAGAAGACCTACATTTTTTTCTCTCCTCCCCCATATTTTGGTTTTGATCTCAGATTTTACATGTTAATATTTATCCCTTAACTATCTAGAATAGAGTTGCTTTTATAGTTTTTTATCTTTTAATCCACATATTGGCTTATTTAAGTTATTTAAGTAAACTGTGATCCCTATTATATATCTATCTTTTCTAATGGGCTTTATCCTTTCCTATATATGCTTACTTCCTTAGAAGCATCTTAGAAAAGATCCTTCAGCATTTTTTTTTTTAAGGGTAGATTAGGTATTACTGAATTCATTCAGTTTTTGCTTGTCTGAGAAATCATCTCTCCTTTTCTACATGACAATATGGCTGGATAGAGTCTCCACATTTTGAATATACATGCTACTCCCTTCTTACCGGCAAAGTTTCTAGAAAAACATCAACTGTTAGCCTTATGGATATTCCCTTGTGCACGACTCTTTGTTTTTTTCTTGCTGCTTTTAGAACTGTCTCTTTAACTTTTACCATTTTAATTATGGCATATCTTACCATAGGTATGTTTGGGTTCATCTTTTTAATGAACCTCTGTGCTGCCTGTGCCCAGATAATGTTTCCTTCCTTCAGTCTGGGAAATCTTACAGCCACAACTTAATCACATATACTTTTGATACCCTTTTTTCCTCTTGCTTCTTTTCTCACATTATAGGAAACCCTATAATGTGAATATTGGCATACTTAATGTTATCCCAAAGATGTCATATATTACTTTTTTAAATTTGCCTTTCTAACTGCTATTTTGATTGGATGATTTCCATTATTTTATCTTCCAGATCACAAATGCAATTTTCGGTATCATTTCGTTTGCATCCATTTCTTCTAGAGTTGTTTTTGTTTTTAAATTTCAGATATTTAATTAATTATGTTTTCAACTATATGTTTTTTATATTTTCTAGTTCCTTGTTCAAATGATCTGTGTTTAGATAAATTATTTTCCCTAATTCAGTTAGCAATGTTTTAAAGTCTTTATCTGGAAAATTATTTCTGTTTCATTATTTACTTTCTTCAGGGATTTTTCTCTTACTCTTTCATTTGAGAGTAGTTCCTCTGTCTTTCATTTTAATTTTCTCTGTCTTTGTGAATTTAGATGAAAGATGTACCTGTTGTGGTCTTGAGGGATGTGAGAGCATCCCTATGCAGACTGCATGTGCCCAGTGTCTTTTGTGGGAGGGCTGGATTTGATACGGGTGCTTATCACATGTTTCCTCAGGGTGTGCTGACACCTGTCCCTCTGGTAGAGGGTGTGGCTGGTGATGGAGAAGCTAGAGCCTGCACAGGGTATGAGATGGGACTTCTCTGCTCACTGAATGTCACCACCCTGTCAGGGGCAGGATTTGCTCCCAAGTTTCAAAGCAGAATCCCTGAAGGTCAGGCTAGAACTGGCTCTGTTTCCCTTAGTATGTATTTTTACTTCTCCTTGCACTGGGGCCTTTGCCCCAAACGGGGGAAGTCCTGCAGCAAGTGGGGCTGTATATTAAAGGAGGTCTAAGTCTGCCTCTGCAGATAACAGCACCTCTGCTCAGATGCAACCCATGTTCACCCCTTTCCCTGGTTGTGGTCCCCACAGATCTAGTGCTGTCCTGTGGCTTAGAGTGAGCCTAGCTGGGGTGTTTGCTCTGCTCAAGCCGGTATACTTAGTGAGGCAGGTGCAGGAAGTCTGCCCCCATGCTAAATGTGGGCTGTTTCTGGGGTGCTTCCTGAGCAAACTGCCACTGCCTACCTGGGCTACAGCCTGCACCCCCAGGTCACCTCTGCATACCTAAGCCAAGTCTTTTCCCAAGTCCTGGGCGCCCTAGGTCCAGTACATGCTGTGACGTAGAGTGAGTGGGACTGGGTGTTCTCTCTGCTTGGACTGAGGAGCACAGCAAGGCAGCAGCTGCTAGGGCAGGCCTCTCTCCACCCTGCGCTAGTGCCTGCCCACTCCTCTTGAACTCTAGGCTTCCCCAGCCTTTCTCTCTATTCTCGCCGTTCTCCCAGTACCCATGGGGGCTTGTGTCTCCCCAGACTGGGACTGGGACACCCAGTCTGTGGTTCAGCCCACTGACTCCCAGGATGAATGTCCGTCCATGTGATCTCTCTTTTCCTCTAAGTTCCCAACCACAGGCATAGGTCCCAACCCTATCACTTCTCTTCCTATCCTGCACAGTTAGCCATATCTTTCTTTCAGTATCAGTTGTATGAAGGTCCTTATACCAGTTTCCAGTTATTTTTCCTTGAGAATTGTTCCATATGTCAATGTATTTTTTATGTGCTTGTGGAAAGAGGTGAGCTCCATATCCTCCTACTCTGCCATCTTCATCTCCCATCAGATTACTTCCGGTGTAAATTTATGAGCTTACCTCCCTCACCAACATGCTGTGTTCTTCCAGAGTAAATTTTACTTTCAACAAAACTTTCATCTGTAACTGTTTAGCTTAGGAACAATTTACACTGTAGTTAATTGCATTTTTCAGTATTATTATTGCTTAATATAATAAGAACCACTGTATATTGAGTACCTTCTGTGATGGATATTTTATTTGCATTATTTTTATGAAATTATTTTTATTTCTTTATATGAAAATATTAACTATATGCAAGAATGATTGAATTTTATGTCTAAAGTTTAAAGAATAATAAAACAAATACACATGTACCCACCACCCAGGTAAGAATGAGAATCTTTGACATTGCCTGTGCCTTTCTTCTTGATCATATATACCTCTTTCCTCAAAAGGTAATGCTATTCCAAATGTTGAGTATCACTTATATGCTTTTTCACAAGTTGATTGCTAAAATATTAACAAGATCAAAGTGTTTATTTTCAGCTTTGCTTAAGATACTGTTAAAATTTTCCTTCTGTTTCCTCATCTCCTAGAAAAGCATTTGGCTCATAGTATATACTCAGAAACTAATTGTTCGATTGGTGTATTTTTTTCCTAAAGTAATTGTACAGATTTTCATTCCTACCAGTCTTATGGAAGCGTTCCCATTGTTCCATATACTTTATACTTAGTCTTATTATAATGCATTTTTACTTCTTTATCCTGTCTTAATTTTAAATTTTTCTTTGTTCTTTTTTTAATCCCTTCTTTTCCCCCCCATCTTCACTGTATTTTTTTGGTTTGATTATATTTGATTTTTTGGTCAGTGATTTTTGTGTTTTATTTTTATTCTTCTGCATCATGTTTAGAAATTAAGTCTTTTCTTGGTAATCTTATTGGTTACCTTAAAATTTTAACATTCATCTTGCACTTAGTCTTAAGTTAATCAGAATCTTTACCTTTCTTTCAGAAATACAAGGTAGTTATATACTTATAACACTTTAAATCTGATTAGCCTCTTCCCAGCTTACATGCTCATAATTACCCACTATTTGACTTTAGTGAGGCATTGTTTCTTTAATTCACTTTCTTTTCAGTCACCTCCTAACCTCACGTAACCATTGAGTTTCTAATTTATTTTTTCTTTTTCTTTCTTTTTTGTTATTTAAATAGTAAAAGTATGATAACACATTTACAGGAGAATTGGAAAATGCAGAAGAAAGTTATGTATCATTCCAATATATACTACAATTACTTTTAAGTAGATAAACTAGAACTTTTATTAATAGTTGGAGTTTCAATGTCAAACTCTCAAAAATTAATAGAATGAATAGACAGAAAAGTAGATGATACAGTAGACCTGAAAAGCACTATGAACCAATTCAGCATAATTAAGATTTATTATATTTTCACACAATGGCAGGATATGAATTCTATTCAAATTCTTATAGAGATGAGACACTTTAACATACCCAGGGATATAAAACAAGGTGCAAAAATGTCATGGTCTAAATGTATTGATATCATACAGAGTCTGAATTATATTAGAAATCAACATCAAAAGGTATTTGAAAATAACCCACGTATTTTTAAGTGCAATATGACATTTACCAAGAGAGATCTTTGACTTAGCCATTGAAAGTCTCAATAAAGTTGAAAAACTGAAGAAACACAGAGGGTGATTGCAGAGAAGAAAGCATGTAATGAGAAATTAATATCAAAGGTACTTTAAAAATCTCATGTATTTGGAAATTAAATATCCACTTTTAAATGATGAGTGTATCTAAGAAGCCATAACAAGGAAAATTAGAAAATGTTTGTAACAGAATAAAAATGAGAAGAGAATTTGTCAGAATTTGTTGCATGCAGCTAGAGCTGCTCAGTGACTGGATTCAATGTGGAATCTTAAATAAGGTGTGAAAACAACATGATTTGTTATTTTCTATCTAGTATTTTAATAATTTTGAACTATGGACAGAGGTATGTAATATTGTACAGGAGGCAGCAAACCATCTCAAAGGTAAAGAAAAGCAAGAAGTCAAAGCAGTTATCTGAGAAGGCTTTACAAATAGCTGAAGAAAGACAAAAAGGGAAAAGGGAAAAGTATATCCAATAAACAAAGAGTTCCAAAGAATAGCATGGAGAGACAAGAAGGCCTTATTAAATGAACAGTACATAAAACTAGAAAAAATAAATAAATAAGGGGAAAGACTGGAGATCTCTTCAGGAAAATTAGAAATATCAAGACAACATTTTGCCCAAAGATGGGCACAATAAAGGACAGAAATGGTAGAGACCTAGTAGACACTGAAGAGATCAAGAAGAGATGGTAAGAATACGTGGAAGAACTATATAAAAAAGAGCTTAATGAACCAGATTGCTTCAATCGTGTGGTCAGTTACCCAGAGCCAGACATTATGGAGAGTGAAGTCAAGTGGGCCTTTGGAATCATTGCTGTTAATAAAGCTAGTGGATGTGATGGAATTCCAGTAGAACAATTCAGAACCCTAAAGTATGATGTCATCAAGGTGTTACACTCAATATGTCAGCAAATCTGGAAGACCCAGCAGTGGCCACAGGACTGGAAAAGGTCAATCCTTATCCCAATTCCCAAGAAGGGTAGTACTAAAGAATGTGCTAACCATTAGACAGATGCATTCATCTTCCATGCTAGTAAGGTCATGCTTAAAATCTTGTGTGATAGGCTTCAGCGTTTTGTGAGCCAAGAACTTCCAGGTGTCCAAGCTGGGTTTAAAAAAGGCAGAGGAACCAGAAATCAGATTGCCAACATTCACTGGATCATAGAGAAAGCAAGGGAATTCCAGAAAAACATCTTACCTCTGTTTCATTGACTATGCTAAAGCCCTTGACTGTGTGGATCATAACAAACTGTGGAAAGCTTTTAAATAGATGGGAATACCAGACTTATTGGTTCAAGATTGAGAAAGGAGTACAACAGTGTTGTCTACTGTCACCCTATTTATTTAACCTATACCTGAGTACATCATGAGAAATGCCAGGCTGCATGAGTTACAAGCTGAAATCAAGATAGGTGGGAGAAACATAAACCTCAGATATGCAGACGATACCTCTCTAATGGCAGAAAGCAAAGAGGAGCTAAGGAACCTCTTGATGAGGGTGAAGGAAGAGAGTGAAAGAACCAGCTTAAGACTAAATATTAAAAAAAGAAAAAAAAGACTGATCATGGCATCCAGCCCCATTAATTCATGGCAAATAGAAGGGGAAAATGTGGAAGTAGTGACAGATCCTGGGTTGTAAAATCACTGCAGATGGTGACTGTAGCCATGAAATCAGAAGATGTTGCTTCTTAGCAGGAAAACTATGACAAACCTAGACAGGATGTTGAAAAGTAAGACATTACTCATCTGACGTAGGTCCATATCATCAAGGCATTGGTCTTCCCAGTGGTCATGTACGGTTGTGAGAGCTGGACCATAAAGAAGGCAGAACACCAAAGAATTGATGCCTTTTAACTGTGGTGCTGGAGAGGACTCCTGAAAGTCCATTGGAGATCAAACCAGTCAATTTTGGGGGAAATTTTAAGGGAAGTAAACCCTGAATACTTGTTGGAGGGACTAATGCTGAGGCTAAAACTCCAGTATTTTGGTCATCTAATGCGAACAACCGGCACATTGAAAAGTCCCTGATGCTGGAAAAAACTGAGGGCAGAAGGAGAAGAGGGCATCAGAGGATGAGATGGCTGGATGGCATCACTGATGCAATGGACGTGAACTTGGGTAAAGTTCAGGAGATGGTGAGGTCTGGGAGGCCTGGCGTGCTATCGTCCATGGGGTTGCAAAGAGTTGGACACGATGACATAGAATAGAAAGCACTGTATGTAGTTTAATTTTGGCAAAAAGATACATTATTTATTTTTCTAAATATATAGATTCTATATTCATAGGAGAAGTCAGGAAAACTGATACACCAGTTGACAAATAGTGTTTGTCTCTGGAGCAATGGTTCTTAAGGTCAGGGATGCAGGTGTTTTGCCTCAGGGGACATTTGGCAATGTCTCAGGACATTTTGGGTTTTTACAGTTCGGAGAATGCAACCAAATTAGGACTCACTAAAAAAAAAAGAAAGAAAATACTTCCTAAATTGTTATATATGAAAATTTAAAATGTACTTCTAAATAAGTTATGTCAAAAACATTGCTATTAAATATATAAAGGAATCTTACTTGTATCAATAGTTAGGAGAATACAAATGAACAAACAACATACTATTCCATAATCAACATACTGACAAAAATTAAAGTGTGATAACAACAAATAGTTCACTTTTTAAAAATTTAAATGGTGTCCAACTGGATTAATGTATTATTATTATCCATTGTCTGATTGATGGACTTTTTAGAATTACTCCAGTCTGTTTTTTATAATGACATTTTACATGTCTCCTCATCATAGGATATATATACTGTTAACTTTCTTAGATACTGTAAAATTGTTCTCCAAACTGGTTGTACCAGTTGATGCACAATACTAGTATATAAGCACTTTTATTCTTCTATGTTCTAGTAACATTTGCTGTTATCACACTTTAATTTTTGTCAGCATGTTCAATATTAAACTATAACACTGAGGTAAAAGATAAAAATAATTTGTAAGGCTATCCTTTGTCTTATACTGTGTGAAATCATAAATATACCAGAGTGCGTGTTATTAGGGAATAAATGTAGTGGCCTCAAATCCTGGACAGGAAGGATACCTTAGCTTTAGGGTACTGGTTCCTGCTGAGAAACAATGGAGAGAGCTTTCAGCCAAGCATATGATGTTTCTTTCTTAAATCGGCAGATATCAATGAGTGTCTATTTGACAGCAGGTAAATAGGTGTTCTTTGTATCATTGCCTTTCCTTCCCCCCCCCCCCCACCTTTTTGCTGTCTTTAGAATATTTTTTATGATTAAAGGGAAAGACTATCAAAAGTTAAGAATCATTATCCTGTATGCAAGGCTATGACTGTGTAGACAGGGCAGGCAGATGATGCTGACTTAAGATCTAGAATCACTTTGGAAGAAATCTCCTGATGTTTTCCCTGCCTCTTGTGTCCTTTTCTTGCTATGCCTAGCCATCTATACGTTGACCAGTTTATTTGCTGTGGGAGTCTGGCGGGCTGCAGTCCATGGGTTCGCAAAGAGTCAGACGTGACTGAGCAAATAAGCACACATACCCTGTACCCACTGATTACATTTATTTATATGTTATTTTCACCATAGAGATGATGGTAGGTAGTGGCTATATCTTGTTTGTATGTCCCTTTGCCTAGTTTAGTGCATAACAAATAGTAAGCACTAAATAAATGCTTGGTAAATGGAGTGATGGGTGACTAAGCAGATTTAAAAGGAGGAGGCAATATATAAAGAGCAATCACTAGTATTAACTTTTACCTACATTTTAGTTTTGATGTTCTTGCCAGAATCTAATAATAGGTCATCTTGTTAGGTTTTATGCATTAGTTTACAGTTATGTTTTGCTATATATAACCTTTGAATATAAACCAAGAGTGATTTCCATTAGAGTTTTGTTTATTTTAAACCAAAAAAAAAACCTGAAAGAAGGTAATCCAGGGCTGCCATTGAGGCGCCTCATGCTCTAAGTATCTTTCTGCTCTACCATCTTTATTGAGGTAGCTCATGAACCAAGATAACTACTTTAATTCTAGCAATCTTTTCTTTCTTACCCCCTTTCTTTTCCTTCCTTCATTCTTTTTTTTCCTTCTTTCTTTTAATTAAGACAAAAGAGAGAAGGAAAAGGGATAAGAAGCACCTACCCCTACTTTTGAAAGACTTGCTGGAAGTTCCCTGCAAGTTTGCCTTCCATCTCCTTAACTAGTACATGGTCGTATGGCCTCATCAAGCTGAAAAGGAGGCTGGGAAATATCTTTTAGCTAAATGATGATGTTTTTAGCTAGAAATTGTTGTTCTGTTACTAAAGAACAAGGAGACACTGAACATTGAAATAGTAATACAATTTTCAGTCTCTGACATTTTAACCAGCTATGGGTACTACCAGTGGTCATGTATGGATGTGAGAGTTGGACTGTGAAGAAGGCTGAGCGCTGAAGAATTGATGCTTTTGAACTGTGGTGTTGGAGAAGACTCTTGAGAGTCCCTTGGACTGCAAGGAGATCCAACCAGTCCATTCTGAAGGAGATCATCCCTGGGATTTCTTTGGAAGGAATGATGCTAAAGCTGAAACTCCAATCCTTTGGCCACCTCATGCAAAGAGTTGACTCCTTGGGAAAGATTCTGATGCTGGGAGGGATTGGGGGCAGGAGAAGAAGAGGATGACAGAGGATGAGATGGCTGGATGGCATCACGGACTCGATGGACCTGAGTCTGAGTGAACTCCGGGAGATGGTGATGGACAGGGAGGCCTGGCGTGCTGCAATTCATGGGGTCGCAAAGAGTTGGACACAACTGAGCAACTGAACTGAACTGAACTGAACTGATGGGTACTAAAAACAGACCAGTAGAGAGAAGTGGGTTCCAGAGAATGCTTTTTAGTTTATTATCTGTGTAAGCTTGCCCATAAACAAACCAAAAATTAGAATATTTTGTATTCAACCCAGTTCTTGGCAACCTTAGTTTTGGTCTCAAGTACAAGATATCAAACAAAAGTCGACACTGTCAGATTTATTAGGATTTCCTTGCATTTTTCTTCTTCCTCGTCACAGATTTTTAAAAACTAAGAAATAGTTTGAATTTGGTTCTAGGGATATGCTTATAAATTTGACACTCACTAGAGTGATAACTTTCCTTGGGGGAAAAAATGAGGTGGTGAAAGATCAAGAAGCTAGTTTTTTATGGAAAATTAATCCATAAATAGTTATTAGACTTTTTTTGATCATGGTCACTGTTCCTGATATTGATTCTTTTCACTGGGTTGTAAAATAATGTGTAATGAACTTTTATTCTTTGGAGATTAGAAAAATTGCTTCACATACATTATTTCCATTCCAGGCTCTAAATTATCTTGGAATTCAGCCCACAAAAGAACAACACCAAGCCCTGAGACAGCAAATGCAAGTAGACCCAAAGGGGATGGTGTCTTTTGGAGGTAACGTTAGGTTCATCACGTTGCATCATCACAGAAACTTGGTCAAAGAGTTGTTGTGGCCCACATTTATTAAGAGTGCCTCTTCTTTAGAAGGAAAGAAAGAAAAACAAAAGCCACGTCTATTAATATGTAAGTTCCTTAAATGGTGGGACTTTGTTGGTGGCTCAGCGGTAAATAATCCACCTGCAAAGCAGGAGACGTGGGTTTGATCTTTGGGTCATGAAGATCCCCTGGAGGAGGGCCTGGCAACCCACTCCAGTATTCTTGCCTAGAGAATCTCATAGACAGAGAAGCCTGGAGAGCTATATACAGTCCATGGGGTCGCAAAGAGTCAGACACAACTGAAGTGACTGAACATGTACATAACGCCTTAAACAGTATTCTAAAAACTCAGAATTATTGGCCTAACTGAGTCAGCAGAAAGGAGAACTTTCTTAGAATCCTTCAGCTTTAAAGTTTTATTCTATCATGTTATGTTCTGTTTTTAATTTGTTGCATAAATGTTTTCAACCAATATGATATAATAATTAATATCTTAGACTTTGCACTATTGGAAATTTTGATGTTTTTTCATTAACTGATAATATAAATAATTCTATGTTTAATATAGCTTTTTTCTTCTTTCTCTTAGGATAAATTCCCACAAGTGGCTTAGACTTTTCAAATGTATTAATGAATTGTTTTTCAGAGACATTTTACACACATATTTGTTCTGCTACTAGTAATGTTTGAATGTAACTGTTTTTTGTATCCTTGATAACATTAAGAATTTGATTATTTTTTTATAGAGTAGATGCAACATTGTATCATTCTAAAAGCCTCAGTATTGCTAAAGAAAGAAATTTGGGGTTTTGAAGTGATAAAAAAGATACATTTGATCCCCTCTCCTTTTGAAAATCATCACAAAATAATGAGAACAAGAAATAGAAATACATGTATGACCACAGTGAATAAGGACAGAAAGTAAATGAGAACAGTAAATGAATTAGTGAGCAGAGGCATATAAAGCCCAAGAGTTTGAAAAGATAGGAGAATCACAGCAGAGAGCAAGCCAATTCCTGGAAAGGTTTAGAAATTGAGGGCATCAGGTACTTAAGGCTGGGTGTAGGCAGGGCATTTAGAACAGAGTTGTTAGGAATCTGTGTAAGGAGCAATTAGGTATGCTTTTCCCTGCCCTCTCCCAAGCAATCCAGCAACTACCACTCCCTTATCCTTGCAGAGGAAAATAAGTCTATCCTCTTGAGAAATTACACCAGATAGATTCCAGACCTACAGTTGCCAGCAGCTAGGGAATTTAGGGGTATGTATGGTGAATTATCACTCACAACACACACTCAGATTGCTCAGTGATATTTGCAATCATATTTATACTTTATGGGTAAGCAGTTGTAGGAGTTTCTCCAAAGAAACTGAACAAGACCTCAAAATAGTTGGCTACCTGATTGCTCTGTAATGAAACCCACTAGTTGACAAAGAGAGTTAGGCACACAAAATTTCCAATCAATGATTTAGTGCCTAATTTTGCTTGAATGTGAACTTAAAACCAGGAGTTATCAGACATTTGGAGAAATCCTTCAACATAAATGTAAAGCCCCAGAGTGTCAGATAAATAGAAAAAGAGGAACTCAGAAAAAAAGGAATATTGCAAGAGCAAAGAGAACTTCAGGTAAACCATATATTAGAAACGATAAAAAAAAAAAACTAAGCTGTCCATGAAATAAGAGAAGGATATTGTAAAATAGGAACAGTTAAAAAGATCATTGGAAACTAAATATATAATAGCCAAATTTTAAAAAAAAAATCGAAGATAGATGAACATGTCACATTCCATGTCTCAGGAAACTTATAGATAGTTTGCTAGGTGGGCAATAGGCAGTGTTATATAACAATCAAGAGCATATGACTTTCAGTCAGACCTTAAATGGAATCTTGCTTTGCTACTTATTTGCCAAGTTAACTTACCTTAGCCCCAAATTGTAAAGTGGAGAGGATTAGAGGGCCTATCTCAGAAAATTCTGGAGATGAAATTACAAAGTGCCATTCCTAGCATTTGAGGCAGTTATGGAAACATTCACTGCTATTATTATTATTACTTCTACTACTATTGTTATTATTATTAAGCCTATTTAAGTAAGTTAAATTTTAACTGTTATTATAACACATAGCTTTAACTTCATGTAGAGAAAGGTAAAGTTGAGTTAGATAAGGTTAAGTACTGTATTCTTACTGAAATGTGTTCTGTTTTAGATTTTGTCCACATTGCCAGAAACTTGTTTTGCTTGCAATTGGATGAAGCCAATGTTGGTGCACATGAAATTTCCAGCATATTAAATTCACAGGTAGAGTATGCCCTATAGAGGTGTCTTAATTGCACTTAAGTCATGTCTTAAATGGGCTTCCTTGTTAGCTCAGCTGGTAAAGAATCCGCTTGTAATGCAGGAGACCCAAGTTCGATTCCTAGGTTGGGAACATCCCCTTGAGAAGGGATAGGCTACCCACTCTAGTATTCTTGGGCTTCCCTGGTGACTCAGACAGTGAAGAATCCTCCTGCAGTGCAGGAGACCTGGGTTTGATCCCTAGATTGAGAAGATTCCCTGGAGAAGGGCATGGCAATTCACTCCAGTATTCTGGCCTGGAGAATCCCCATGGACAGAGGAGCCTGATGGGCTACAGTCCATGGCGGCACAAAGAGTCGGACATGACTGAATAACTGAGCACAGCACAGCATGTCTTAAGTGTTATGTGTCATATACATATGCTTCCTTGTTTTTTAGAAAATAAGTTATAGGGATTAAACATGCTTCCTGGGTAAATATATGAAATACAGATAATTTAAAATCAAAAGTGAAATTTTGTCTTGATCTCCTTTATCCTCCTCTCTCACTATTCCATTATGATACTCCCATCTTTAAGTTTACTACAGAAAAGTACTTATATCTTAAGTGTTAACTCTAAAATATTACAGTCTGAACCATCCTTGTGTAATGAGCAGCCACATCAAGACACCCAGGATTAAAGAAACTATTGGGACCCTGACATCTCTACCCTTGTGTTCCTTTCTAGTTTTCTAGTGCTAACCTCCCCACCCCAAGTCAAGATAGCAAGCTACTCTTTGGTCCTCTAACAACATAGATCTGTTTTGCTATTTTTGTGCTTTATCTAAAAAGAAGTTGTAAAGTCTGTTAACTTCATAAGTCATTTGTTCTATAAAACTTTGATATTAATATTGTCAAATCTTTCAGTCCTTTCCTTTATGGATATTTTATTTTGGTACATTATTAAGGAAGATCTTTTCATTTTATAGTATATATATATGTATATATGTAGCATACTCTTTATAAATAATTTTTGCTTATGCATGAGGTTGGACCTCAAATGAATAACCACTTGCCCTTATTCCATTATCATTTATTCAATAACTATCCTTTTCCACTTTTGCAACTAATTTAAAATATAAATTTTAATATGTCCTAAATTTCACATGAATACCCAGATATTTCTAGACAAATCACTCTGTTCCATTGATCTACTTCTTTCTGCCAGTACAGTATTATCTTAATTCCTCTAGCTTAATAGATCTAGGTTGATTGTTATCTGTTAGGTCAAGTCTTTCCTTCTTTTGCTAGCTTCTTGATTTTTATCTGACTACATGATCTTTAGAATCATTGTGCTATGGTAATGAAAATTCAGTAGGGACTTTCTGTTTTTAATTAGGATTTTATTGAATCTAGAGGATGGTTTGAGAGAAGTGAAATGGTTTATTTCTCCATTCATTTAGATCTTTCTTGATGTTTTGGAAAGAGGAAATTATAACTTGCTTCATAGTGGTCGTGAATATTTAAGTTAAGTCGAATAGGTACACTATAGATTTTGATGCTATTGAAACTGGGACTTTTTTTACCATTCTATTTTCTAATTGATTAATAAAAATTGATTTTTGAATGGCTATTTTGTGTGATGCCACTTTATTGAACTCCCTCATTCCAGTTATTTTTCAGTGATTTATCTTGAGCTTTCTAGGTAGACATTTGAAGTTAATTACTTTTGTCTCTTTCACAGTTTTTTACTTTTTCTGAATACTGTTGAATAAGAGCTACAAAACTGAGCAAGAACCTAATTTCCATGGTATTTGAGCCATTTAACATTTTTAATTTTTGAAAAGAAGCTAGCGTTATCTTACTTAATGAGCAAGTTTTACAGTTGGCCATTGAACTACATAGGTTTGTACTGTACAGGTCCAGTGAATCACAGGGTTTTTTTCAGTATTATATACTATAGTACTACATAATCCAAGGTTGGTTAAGTCGTTGGGTGCAAAACCACAAATGTGGAGGGCCTACTGTAAAGTCATACTCAGATTTTCCACTATGTGAAGGATCATTGTCCCTAACCCCTCACATTGTTCATGGGTCATTCCAGTTCCTCTGAAGAAATTTAAATAATAGAAACTTTACCTGTTCCTTAAAGGCTTGAAAATGTTTCATATGCCGAGTGATTGGGGCCTAGATCTTTCAGGAGAGGGGATGTTTCCTATAGAATGTCTTCTAAGGTGGCTTTATTCAAATGTTTGTTCCTTTCTTGGGTAATGTTATTGATGCACATTTTCCTAGAAAAAATTTCCGTTCATCAAGATATTAAAATTTATAAAACATTAACATAGATTTTTTCAGATTTTTAATCCTTATTTGTGATGATACTGCTTTTTATTTTATAGGTGTACTGCACAATTTTTTTTTTTGGTTCCGTCACACAGCTTATGGGATCTCAGTTCCCAAATTAAGAATCAAACCTAGGCCTCTGCAATGAAAGCAATGAATCCTAACCATTAGACCACCAGGGAACTCCCAACACAATTTTTACATAGTACTCACACCCACAAGTTTGTTTGTTTGTTTGTTTGTTTTAATCTTTAAATGTTTGACTGTGGTGGGCCTTTGTTGCTGAGCATGGGCTTTCCCTAGCTGCAGTGAGCAGGGCTACTCTTTGTTGGGGTGCGTGGGCTTCTCATTACAGAGTGCCGCCCCTAGGTGTATTGGCTTCAGGAGCTGCAGCATAAGGGCTCAGTAGTTGTGCACACGGGCTTATTTGCCCCATGGCATGTGGGATCTTCTGAGACCAGGGCTTGAACCCCTGTCCCCTGCATTGGCAGACAGATTTTTAACCACTGGACCAATAGGAAAATCCCATACCCATAAGTTTTTATGGGTAATATTTTAATAATCACTCAACAGTGTATAATTTTTCTGTTGTGGATGTGTCTGACTCTTATTTCAAACTGCTTTAAACATTTTCTAGTGATATACTATAGTTCCCTTTTGGTTACTGCTTTCTAGTTTGATTTAGAGGGCCATATTCAGAGACGTATTCATAGACATATTTAATTTAGACATATTCTGTGTGGTATTAATCCTTTGACCATATACCCAGTATATAGTCAGTTTTATGGAATGTTTTCTATTGTGTAAAAAGCACGTATGTTTTACAGTTGTCGGGTGCAGTGCTTTCTATGTGTCAGGTCAAAGTTCATATCATGTGGTTCAATTTTCTATTTTCTTTTACAATTTTCTCTTTCATTACTTATTGTTGTTTTTGTTGTTGCCTTTTATTGTATTGTCTGTTACTGAGAGAGAGGTGTTTTAAAATTTCCTCCATTTGGCTCTAATTTTTGCTTTGTGTATCATGAATCTTTATTATTATTTTTATTTTAGAATTGTCATATTCTGACAGGTTGTTGAATCTCTTCATCTTTAGAATGTTTCTTGCTTTAAAGCTACCTTAGTCTAATTGTGTAGTAGTTGGTTGGTTGGTTTGGTTTTCAATTATTATAAACATAATTTTTTAAAGTTATAATTAAACTATATTATTATATTAGTTTCAGGTGTATAATATAGAGAATCAGTTTTATACATTATGAAATGATAGCAACAATAAAACCACTTACTACCCATCACAGTAAATGTTGTTACAATGTTATTGACTGTATTCTCTATGTATACATTACATCCCTGTGACTTATTTATTTAATATATTTGGAACTTTGTATGTCTTAATCCCCTTCACCTATTTCACATCCATCCCCACCTGTCTCCCCTCTGGCAGCCACCTGTTTGCTTTCTGCATGTATAGTCAGTTTCTGTTTTATTTTGTTCCTTTTGTTTGTTTCTTTTTTAGGTTCAACATGTAAATGAGGTCATATGGTATTTGGTTTTTTCTGAGTTATTTCACTTAGCGTAATACCCTTCATGTTCATCCATGTTGCCATAAATAGCAAAATTTCTTCTTTTCATGGCTGAGTAACAATATATATATAAAACATTATATGCATGTGTGTGTGTTTATATATATGTTTATATATATGTACCACATCTTTATTTGTTCATCCATTGACAGAACACTTACATTGTTTCCATATCTTGGCTTTTTAAAATAGTACTGCAACATAATAGGGGTACATATATCTTTTTCAAGTAGTGTTTAATTTTTCTTCAGATACATACCCAGAAGCAGAATTACTGGGTTGTATGGTAGTTCTCTTTTCAGTGTTTAAAAATTATTTATTTATTTTGGCTGTGCTGGCTGTTTGTTGCTGTGTGCAGGCTTTCTGTAATTGTGGTGAGCAGGGCCTACTCTGGTTGCAGTACCAAGCTTCTCAATGTGGTGGCTTCTCCTGTTGCAGATCCCAGTGCTGGAACACCCAGGCTTCTGTAGTCGCAGTGCATGCAGTTCAGTAGTTGTGGCTCCCAGGCTCCAGAGCATGCAAGCTTTGCGCTCTAGATTTCAGGCTCAGTAGTTACAGTGCATGGGCTTAGTTGCCCTGTGGCATAAAGAATCTTCCTGTAATGGGGATTGAACCCGTGTCCCCTGAATTGGCAGGCAGACTCCCAACCATTGGACCACTAGGGAAGTCCTCGTTTCAGTTTTTTGAGGAAGCTCCATACTGATTTCCAAAGTGGTTGCAACAATTTACAATCCCACTGACAGTGTGAGAGTTTTCCTTTACTTTACATCCTTACCAACACTTGTTGTTTATTGTCTTTTTGAAAATAAGCATATGATATGTGTGAGGCGGTATCTCAGTGTGGTTTTAATTTACATTTCCTTGATGATTAGTAGTGTTTAGCACCTTTTCAAGTTCCTGATAGCTGTCAATATATCTTCTTTGGAAAATGTCTGTTCACATCCCCTGCCCATTTTTAATTGAGATTTTTGTTCTTTGATAATGTATTGTATGAGTTCTTTTTGTATTTTTAATATCAACCCTCTTATTGTATATATCATTTGCAAATAACATCTCTCATTCAGTAGGTTGCATTTTCATTTCATTGGTGTTTTCATTTGCTGTACAAAAGCTTTTTAGTTTGATGTATTCCCATTTGTTTATTTTTGCTTTCGTTGCCCTTGCTTGAAGAGAGATACCAAAAAAAAAAAAAAAAAGGTAAGGCTGATGTCAAAGAGTATACTGTCTATGTTTCCTTCTAGGAGATTTATAGTTTCAGGTCTTACAGTTTTTAAGTCTTAAAGTCACTCTGTGTTTCTTTTTGTATATGGTGTAAGAAAATAGTCCAGTTCATTCTTTTGCATGTAGCTGTCCAATTTACCAGCACCACATATTAAAAAGACCCTCTTCTCCACTGTGTATTCTTGCCTCTTATGTTGTAAATTAATTGACTCTATAAGTGTGGGTTTATTTCTGGGCTCTTGATTCTGTTCCATTGACCTATATATCTGTTTTTGTGTCAGTATCAAACTATTTTGATTACTGTAGCTTTATAGTGTAAATTCATGTTTTGGACTGTGAAACCTCCAACTTTGTAATTATTTTTCTCAAGATTGCTTTGAACGAACTGATCACTAGAAGGGAGATAGAATAGGTAATTAAAAAAAAAAAAAAAAAAAGCCTCCCTGCAAACAAAAGTCCAGGAGCAGATGGCTTCACAGGTGAATTCTACCAGACATACAAAGAACTTTTATCAATCCTGCTGAAACTCTTTCAAAGGAACACTCCCAAAGGCATTTTATGAAGTCATTACCCTGATATGAAAACCAGACAAAATTACCACCAAAAAGAAAATTATAGGCCAATATCTTTGATAAATGTAGATGGATAACCTCTCAGCAAAATATACCAAGCTGAATCCAACAGTACATAAAAAAGATCATATACCATGACCAAGTGGAATTCATTCCAAGGATGGTTCAATGTGCCAAATCAATCAGTGTGATATACCACATCAAGAAAAGAAGTAAAAAACCACATGATCATCTCAACAGATCAAGCAAAGCATCTGACAAAATTCAGAATGCATTCATGATAAAAACCCTTACCAAATTGGATGTAGAAGAAACATATCTCAATGTAATAAAAGCTGTAACAAACCCACAGCCAATAGAATATTCAGTGGTAAAAAGCTGAAGGCCTTATCACTAAAACCTAGGACAAGGATGGCAATTCTCACCACTTCTTTTCTACATAGTATTAGAAGTCCTAGCACACCAATCAGATAAAAGATATCCAGATTGGAAGGAAAGAGATAAAGTTCTCATTATTTGCCCATGAAAAGATAGTATATATAGAAAACCCTAAAGACTCCCCACAAAAACTACTAGATCTGATAAATGAATTCAGCAAGGCAACAGGGTGCAAGATTAGCATTTAGAAATAGGTTGTATTTCTTTACACTAACAATGAAATATCAGAAAGGGAATGTAAAAAAGCAATAACTTTTAAAAACCACACCAAAAAAATGATGCTTAGAAATGAACCTGGATGAGGAGGTAAAAAACTTATATAACTAAAGGTAATTGAAGAGGATTCAAAAAAATGGAAAGATATTATATGCTCTTGGATTGGAAGAATTAATATTATTAAAATGGTCATACTGCTCAAAGCAATGTACAGATTTAACCCGATCCCCATCAAACTACCCATGACATTTTTCACAGGACTGGGAAAAAAAAATCCTAAAATATGTCTGAAACTATAGAATTGCCATGAAACCCAGAATTGCCAACCAATTCTGAGGAAAAAGAACAAAACAGGAGGCATAACCTCCCAGATAGATAAAATAATCAAAACAGCATATATTGGCACAAAAACAGATAAAAGATCAATGGAACAGAATAGAGAGCCCAGAAATAAACCCATATAACTATGGTCAATTAATCTTTGACAAAGAAAGATAGAATATGATAGGAAAAAAGACTTAAATATATGACAAGACACCGTGGAACTCCTAGAAGAGAACATTGGCAAAGTATGTTTTGACGTAATTTGTACCAGTGTTTTTTTAAGTCAGCTTCCCAAGGCAGTAGAAATAAAAACAAAAATAAAGAAATAGGACCTAATCAAGCTTACAAGCTTTTGCACACCAAAGTAAACCCATAAACAAAGAGACAATCTATGAAATGGGGGAAAATATTTACAAACATTCCAACCAACAAGGGCTTAATTTCCAAAACATAGAAATAGCTCATACAACTCAACAAAAACAAACAGATAATCCAATTGAAAATGGACAAAAGACCCGAATAGACATTTCTGCAAAGACATACAGTTGGCCAATAGGCACACGACAAGATGTTCAACATCATCAATTATTAGAGAAATACAACTCAAACTACTACACCTCACACCAGTCAGAACAGCCATCATTAAAAAGTCTATAATAACAAATGCTAGAGGGGGTGTGGTGGATAAGGCAATGGCAACCCACTCCAGTACTCTTGCCTAGAAAGTCCCATGGATGGAGGAGCCTGGTGGACTACAGTCCATGGGGTCGCTGAGAGTCGGACAAGACTGAGCGACTCCCCTTTCACTTTTCACTTTCATGCATTGGAGAAGGAAACGGCAACCCATTCCAGTGTTCTTGCCTGGAGAATCCCAGGGACAGTGGAGCCTGGTGGGCTGCCGTCTATGGGGTCGCACAGAGTCAGACACGACTGAAGCGCCTTAGCAGCAGTAGCAGAGAGGGTGTGGAGAAAAGGGAACTCCTACACTTTGGTGGGAATGTAAGTTGGTGTAACCACTATGGAAAACAGTATGGAAGTTCCTCAGAAAACTGAAAATAGAATTACCATATGATCCAGCAATCCTGCTGTTAGACATATTAGCCAAACAATATATGTACCTTCATAGCAGCACTATTTACGATGGCCAAGACACAGAAACAACATAATTGATCATCAACATGGATGGATAAAGAAGATGTAGTACATATATACAGTGGAATACTACTCAGCCATCAAAAATGCAAGTAATGCTGTTTGCAGCAACACGGATGCACTTAGAGATTATCATACCAAGTGAAGTAATTCAGAAAGAGAAACGCAAATGCCATATGGGATCACTTTTATGTATTAATAGAATCTAAAATATGACGCAAATGAACCTATCTACAAAGTAGAAACAGACTCGTGGGCATAGAGAACAGATTTGTGGTTGCCAAAGACTGGAGTCAGGGGAGGACTGGACTGAGACTTTTGTGGTTTGTAGATGCAAAGTATTATTCTCAGAATTTTATCATCTTTCCTGTCTCTTTTAACTCTTATTTCTCTTCCATATTGCCCTAGAATGTTACCCCAATATGTTGCAATATCAAGGTTAAAAATCTTTCCTTAGTTATCCTATCATTTTGTTACCACCAAATTTAAATAAATTAAAATATATTTGTTTTAAATCACTATGTTCATAAACTCTTACATATTAAGATTTTCTTCTGAATTGGTTAATCATTATACTATTGATACACAGTCAAAAAATTCGTTTTTTTTTATTATGAATATTTTAATTTCCTTAAGTATTTTATTTCCCCCTTTTTAATATAAATTTATTTATTTTAATTAGAGGCTAATTACTTTATAATATTGTATTGGTTTTGCCATATATCAACATGAATCTGCCACGGGTGTACATGTGTTCCCCATCCTGAACCCCCCTCCCACCTCCCTCCCCATACCATTCCACAGGATCATCCCAGTGAACCAGCCCCAAGCATCCTGTATCATGCATTCAACCTGGACTGGCGATTCATTTCATATATGACATTATACATGTTTCAATGCCATTCTCCAAATCATCCCACCCTCGCCCTCTCCCACAGAGTCCAAAAGACTGTTCTATACATCTGTGTCTCTTTTGCTGTCTTGCATACAGGGTTATCGTTACCTGCCGGGGTCCAGCCCTGGTGGATCCAGGGTGATTCGAAGGGAAGACAGAGTAGGCGAGGAAAAAACTTATTTATTTATTAATATAAGATTAGATTAGGAAGAAATAGTGTAGTAGGAAAATTAAGTGGAGAAAAGATGCTGAATAACTTGGTTTACATGGAAAGCCAATAAAGTTCCAGACAAAGAGCTTGCACCATCTACATTAGGCCACCGGTGTCCGTTTGAATATCGGAGAGTGCCCCGCCTTGGGCTCTCTCTCTTACGGATCTTAGAAGCCGGGACAAGTAAGTAGAAGTGGCGAGCCTCCACGCCCCAGATGGGAATTCAGCCTGAAATTAGAGTAAAGAGAAGACACAGGGGAAACCAGTCCTTCCAATTACTGGCCCCCCCTCTATTGTCCTTCAAGGCTTTTTATACTTTTGATTATACATAAAGATCAATGGGTAATACAAAGTTATGCAGCGTTAGCAGGCCAGACTGACTCTTATCAAAACCAGGCTTTTCTCTCTGCATACTAGTCTTAGGTGATTTACATCATCTTCCAGTCAAAAGGGCCAATTAACATTTTACAGCCTTTTTTCTGATAAGGGTTTGTCAACCAGAAGACTTACTTGTGTTGTTCTTCCCAAGGTGTGGTGCCACTCTCAGAAAGCACTAAATAAAGTTACATTCTTACATAGCAAAGATACAGCAATTTATAACAAGTAAAAGGAGTACAGTGATTATAACAAAAGAAAAGTAATTAACTCAAAAGTCTAGTGTTGTTAACATCAAAACTATTATATATCCTTTTCATATCCCATTTACATTGATTAACATCCTCCCAGGTGCCTAAAAGATAAAGAATATGGAGGCCTGGCAGCAATCATTGAGTCAACAGTGAAAACCCATCACCAATATGATTTTTAACTCTCTAAAAAAGGCTCTGTATCTTTAAGATGCTTTTAAGCTTTGAGCCTCTTGCAGTTGGGGGGCTGTAAGCAATTCACAAGCTGTAAGAGGTCCAGGGAAAACTGTTAGGCAAGCTAGAGAGCTATCAGAGGGGTTTAACTGAAACATCCCTTTCAAATGCAGAAGACTAAAGCCCTGATTTGACTTTTTCCAGAGAATATCAGAAGAGTGGAAAAGCAGGCAGATTCTTATTTTGGGGGGGACATGCTCAGGAAATACCAGGGGGATAACGTGAGGTCTGATTAGCCTTGCCATCAGAGCTCTGCCGCATGACCTTGTCACGGGTGGAATTCCTCACGCTGGCTCCCGGCAGTTACCATCTTTCTAAATTCCATGTATATGCGTTACTGTACTGTATTGGTGTTTTTCTTTCTGGCTTACTTCACTCTGTATAATAGGCTCCAGTTTAATCCACCTCATTAGAACAGATTCAAGTGTATTCTTTTTAATGGCTGAGTAATACTCCATTGTGTATATGTACCACAGCTTTCTTATCTATTCATCTGCTGATGGACATCTAGGTTAGTTCCATGTCCTGGCTATTATAAATAGTGCTGTGATGAACATTTGGGTACATGTGTCTCTTTCAATTTTGGTTTCCTCGGTGTATATGCCCAGCAGTGGAATTGCTGGGTCATAAGGCAGTTCTATTTCCAGTTTTTTAAGAAATCTCCACACTGTTCTCCATAGTGGCTGTACTAGTTTGCATTCCGACCAACAGTGTAAGAGGGTTCCCTTTTCTCCACACCCTCTCCCGCATTTATTGCTTGTAGACTTTTGGATTGCTGCCATTCTGACTGGTGTGAAATGGTACCTCATTGTGGTTTTGATTTGCATTTCTCTGATAATGAGTGATGTTGAGCATCTTTTCATGTGTTTGTTAGCCATTTGTATATCTTCTTTGGAGAAATGTATGTTTAGTTCTGTGGCCCATTTTTTCATTGGGTCGTTTGTTTTTCTGGAATTGAGCTGCAAAATTTGCTTGTGTATTTTTGAGATTAGTTCTTTGTCAGTTGCTTCATTTTCTCCCATTCTGAAGTCTGTCTTTTCACCTTGCTTATACTTTCCTTTGTTGTGCAGAAGCTTTTAATTTTAATTAGGTCCCATTTGTTTATTTTTGCTCTTAGTTTCAATATTCTGGGAGGTGGGTCATAGAGGATCCTGCTGTGATTTATGTCAGAGAGTGTTTTGCCTATGTTCTTCTCTAGGAGTTTTCTAGTTTCTGGTCTTAAATTTAGATCTTTAATCCATTTTGAGTTTATTTTTGTGTATGGTGTTAGAATGTGTTCTAGTTTCATGCTTTTACAAGTGGTTGACCAGTTTTCCCAGCACCACTTGTTAAAGAGATTGTCTTTTCTCCATTGTATATTCTGCCTCCTTTGTCAAAGATAAGGTGTCCATAGGTGTGTGGATTTACCTCTGCGCTTTCTATTTTGTTCCATTGATCTATATTTCTGTCTTTGTGCCAGTACCATACTGTCTTGATGACTGTGGCTTTGTAGTAGAGCCTGAAGTCCGGCAGGTTGATTCCTCCAGTTCCATTCTTTCTCAAGATTGCTTTAGCAATTCGAGGTTTTTTGTATTTCCATACAAATTGTGAAATTATTTGTTCTAGCTCTGTGAAAAATACCGTTGGTAGCTTGATAGGGATTGCATTGAATCTATAGATTGCTTTGGGTAGTATACTCATTATATTGATTGCTTTGGGTAGTATACTCAGTATATTGATTCTTCCAATCCACGAACGTGGTATATTTCTCCATCTATTAGAATCCTCTTTGATTTCTTTCACCAGTGTTTTGTAGTATTCTGTATATAGGTCTTTAGTTTCCTTAGATAGATATATTCCTAAGTATTTTATTCTTTTCGTTGCAATGGTGAATGGAATTGTTTCCTTAATTTCTCTTTCTATTTTCTCATTATTAGTGTATAGGAATGCAAGGGATTTCTGTGTGTTGTTTTTATATCCTGCAACTTTACTATATTCATTGATTAGCTCTAGTAATTTTCTGGTGGAGTCTTTAGGGTTTTCTATGTAGAGGATCATGTCATCTGCAAACAGTGAGAGTTTTACTTCTTCTTTTCCAGTTTGGATTCCTTTTATTTCTTTTTCTACTCTGATTGCTGTGGCCAAAACTTCCAGAACTATGTTGAATAGTAGTGGTGAAAGTGGGCGCCCTTGTCTTGTTCCTGACTTTAGGGGAAATGCTTTCAGTTTTTCACCATTGAGGATAATGTTTGCTGTGGGATTGTCGTATATAGCTTTTATTATGTTGAGGTATGTTCCTTCTATTCCTGCTTTGTGGAGAGTTTTTATCATAAATGGATCTTGAATGTTATCAAAGGCTTTCTCTGCATCTATTGAGATAATCATATGGCTTTTATTTTTCAATTTGTTAATGTGGTGAATTACATTGATTTGTGGATATTGAAGAATCCTTGCATCCCTGGGATAAAGCCCACTTGGTCATGGTGTATGATCTTTTTAATGTGTTGTTGGATTCTGATTGGTAGAATTTTGTTAAGGATTTTTGCATCTATGTTCATCAGTGATATTGGCCTGTAGTTTTCTTTTTTTGTGGCATTTTTGTCCAGTTTTGGTGTTAGAGTGATGGTGGCCTCATAGAATGAGTTTGGAAGTTTACCTTCCTCTGCAATTTTCTGGAAGAGTTTGAGTAGGATAGTTGTTAGCTCTTCTCTAAATTTTTGGTAGAATTCAGCTGTGAAGCCATCTGGACCTGGGCTTTTGTTTCCTGGAAGATTTCTGATTGCAGTTTCAATTTCCATGCTTGTGATGGGTCTGTTAAGAATTTCTCTTTCTTTCTGGTTCGGTTTTGGAAAGTTGCACTTTTCTAAGAATTTGTCCATTTTTTCCACATTGTCCATTTTATTGGCATATAATTACTGTGATAGTAGTCTCTTATGATCCTTTGTATTTCTGTGTTGTCTGTTGTGATCTCTCCATTTCCATTTCTAATTTTATTGATTTGATTTTTCTCCCTTTGTTTCTTGATGAGTCTGGCTAATGGTTTGTCAATTTTATTTATCCTTTCAAAGAACCAGCTTTTGGCCTTGTTGATTTTTGCTATGGTCTCTTTTGTTTGTTTAGCATTTATTTCTGCCCTAATTTTTAAGATTTCTTTCTTTCTACTAACTCTGGAGTTCTCCACTTCTTCCTTTTCTAGTTGCTTTAGGTGTAGAATTAGGCTATTTATTTGACTTTTTTCTTGTTTCTTGAGGTATGGCTGTATTGCTATGAACCTTTGCTTAGCACTGCTTTTGCAGTGTCCCACAGGTTTTGGGTTGTTATGTTTTCATTTTCATTCATTTCTATGTATATTTTTATTTCTTTTTTGATTTCTTCTGTGATTTATTTGTTATTCAGCAGCGTGTTGTTCAGCCTCCATATGTTGGAATTTTTAATAGTTTTTCTCCTGTAATTGAGATCTAATCTTACTGCATTGTGGTCAGAAAAGATGCTTGGAATGATTTCAATTTTTTTGAATTTACCAAGGCTACATTTATGGCCAAGGATGTGATCTATCCTGGAGAAGGTTCTGAGTGTGCTTGAGAAAAAGGTGAAATTCATAGTTTTGGGGTGAAATGTCCTATAGATATCAATTAGGTCTAACTTGTCTATTGTATCATTTAAAGTTTGTGTTTCCTTGTTAATTTTCTGTTTAGTTGATCTATCCATAGGTGTGAGTGGAGTATTCAAGTCTCCCACTATTATTGTGCTATTGTTAATTTTCCCTTTCATACTTGTTAGCATTTGTCTTACATATTGTGGTGCTCCTATGTTCGGGCATACATATTTATAATTGTTATGTCTTCTTCTTGGATTGATCCTTTGATCATTATGTATTGTCCTTTGTCTCTTTTCACAGCCTTTGTTTTAAAGTCTATTTTATCTGATATGAGTATTGCTACCCCTGCTTTCTTTTGGTCTCTATTTGTGTGGAATATCTTTTTCCAGCCCTTCACTCTCAGTCTGTATGTGTCCCCTGTTTTGAGGTGGGTCTCTTGTAGATAACATATACAGGGGTCTTGTTTTTTGTATCCATTCAGCCAGTCTTTGTCTTTTGGTTGGGGCATTCAACCCATTTACGTTTAAGGTAATTATTGATAAGTATGATCCCGTTGCCATTTCCTTTATTGTTTTGCATTCAAGTTTCTACACCCTTTTTGTGTTTCCTGTCTAGAGAAGATACTTTAGCATTTGTTGGAGAGCTGGTTTGGTGGTGCTGAATTCTCTCAGCTTTTGCTTGTCTGTAAAGCTTTTGATTTCTCCTTCATATTTGAATGAGATCCTTGCTGGGTACAGTAATCTGGTCTGTAGGTTATTTTCTTTCATCACTCTAAGCTCTAAGTATGTCCTGCCATTCCCTCCTGGCCTGAAGAGTTTCTGTTGAAAGATCAGCTGTTATCCTTATGGGAATCCCCTTGTGTGTTATTTGTTGTTTTTCCCTTGCTGCTTTTAATGTTTGTTCTTCGTGTTTGATCTTTGTTAATTTGATTAATATGTGTCTTGGGTGTTTCGCCTTATGTTTATTCCTGTTTGGGACTCTTTGGATTTCTTGGACTTGGATGATGATTTCCTTCCCCATTTTAGGGAAGTTTTCGACTATCATCTCCTCAAGTACTTTCTCATGTCTTTCTTTATGTCTTCTTCTTCTGGGACTCCTATGATTAGAATGTTGGGGCATTTAACATTGTCCCACAGGTCTCTGAGATTGTCCTCATTTCTTTTAATTCGTTTTTCTTTTTTCCTCTCTGATTATTTCTACCATTCTATCTTCTACTTCACTAATACTGTCTTCTGCCTCCGTTATTCTACTATTTGTTCCCTCCAGAGTGTTTTTGATCTCATTTATTGTAGTATTCATTATATACTGACATTTTTATTTCTTCTAGGTCCTTGTTAAAGGTTTCTTGCATCTGCTCAATCCTTGTCTCCAGGCTATTTATCTGTGATTTCATTTTGATTTCAAGATTTTGCATTATTTTCACTATCATTATTTGGAATTCTTTATCAGGTAGATTCCCTATCTCTTCCTCTTTTGTTTGGTTTAGTGGGCGTTCATCCTGTTCCTTTACCTGCTGGGTATTCCTCTGTCTCTTCATCCTGTTTATACTGCTGTGTTTGGGGTGGCCTTTCTGTATTCTGACAGTTTGTGGAGTTTCCTCATTGTGGGTGGTGTTGTACGGGTGGCTTGTCAATGTTTCCTGGTTAGGGAAGCTTGTGTCAGTGTTCTGGTGGGTGGAGCTGGATTTCTTCTCACTGAAGTGCAGTGAAGTGTCCAGTAATGAGTTATGATATGTCAATGGGTTTGGAGTGACTTTGGGCAGCCTGTATATTGAAGCTCAGGGCTGCGTTCCTGTCTTGCTGGAGAATTTGCATGGTATGTCTTGCTCTGGAACTTGTTGGCCCTTGGGTGGGGCTTGGTTTCAGTGTAGGTATGGAGGTGTTTGATGAGATCCTGTCAATTAATGTTCCCTGGAGTCAGGAGTTCTCTGGTGTTCTCAAGATTTGAACTTAAGCCTCCTGCTTCTGGTTTTCAGTCTTATTTTTACAGTAGTCTCAAGACTTCTCCATCTATACAGCACTTTTGATAAAACATCTAGGTTAAAGATGAAAAGTTTCTCCACAGTGAGGGACACCCAGAGAGGTTCAGAGAGTTACATGGAGAAGAGAAGAGGAAGGAAGTGATTACTGGCTAGCTTGCTCTCTCCCCTTTTGATTCCACCTCATCTCATTCGGGTCACCTCTAACTCCCTCCTCCCTCTTCTCTTGGAGGAAGGAGACAGAGGTGGCCAGGAGGATAAAGGAGGGAATCAAAAGGAGAGAGACAGATCCAGCCAGTAATCAGTTCCCTAAGTATTCTCCACCGTCAGGAACACACAAAAGAGATTCAGAGAGTTGGGTAGAGAAGAGAAGAGGGAGGGAGGAGATAGAGGCGACCTGGTGGAGAAAAAGGAGAGTCCAAAGGGGGAGAGAGCAGTCAAGCCAGTAATCTTGCTCCCAAGTAAAAATGGGTACTGAAGATTGGGTTCTTAAAGGTACAAAATTGATAACAAATACCAAAAAGCAAAGATTAAAAATCTAGAGTAGAGGTTAGATTTTCAAAAATACAATATTAAAGAAAAGAAGAAAAAAAAAGTCACAAAAATTATAAATAAATATATATATATATGATGTTTGCTTTAAAAAATAGGGTCTCTTTTTTTGCAAATTAATAGTAGGTTATAAAAATGAAAATTAAAGGAGTAATAGAGGACTTAAATTTTTTTAATTAAAAAAAAGGATGATAGTAAAAATATATCTGGAACTTTCTCTGGTGTCGTTGTGGGCAGTGTGGGGTCAGTTCATTTTCAGCTAGTTCCTTGGTCTGGCTTATATTTCTCAAGATCTATAAGCCCCTTCCTATGTAATCGGTACTAACTACAGGGTTTTAATCTGTTGCACCTGTCACTTCCAAGATGGTTCCCTCTGTTTTAGCTTCTTCTATTTGCTGGTCTCTTCAGTGTCTGATTTCCACCCTGACACAAGGGCACGGTGGTGGACACTTTTTTAGGCTCACTTGTTCAGTTGCACTGTGGGGAGGCAGGGACGCTGCAAACAAATAACACTGGCATGTGCTCACAGTGTCTCAGCCACATTGGGCCTGCTCCTGCTCACGGAGCATGTGCCCTCCCTGCCCACACTGCTCAGGCTCTAGGTTGCTCCACTGAGAACCGTCCAAGGCCGGCCCTGGGCTGCATGCACCTCCCAGGTCTAAGCCGCTCAGGTTCAGGCACTCCAGTAGTCCTCAGAGGCGCAGACTCCGTTGGGCCTGTGTTTTGTGCCCTTCCCAGGTCCGAGCAGCTCAGGTGATGAGGCATTTGGCGAGCACGGTCGCTGCAACTTATCGCTTCCCCCATCCCTGCCGGTCGGTTTTCTGGGTGTACAACCAGTGCACCTTCTCAGATGGATGTTGACTGTCCAAAACCCCATGAAGTCTTAGTTAGCAAAGAAGCCTGCTTGCAGTTTGGTAGATAATGTCTCTCTGGGGCTGCGATTGCCCCCTTCCGGCTCTGGCTGCCTGTCACTGGAGGGGGATGATCTGCAGCCGGCTAGCTCTGTTTAGTCCTTTGTTCTGTAAGCAGGCCTGACAGTGTCTTAAGTTAGGGCTTTTCACATAGCTCTAGTCAGTCCTTTGTCCTATGAGCGGTCCTGGTGGTGTCTTAGGTTCGTGTGGTAGCTATCCCACAGTCTGGTTTGCTAGCCCAAGTTAGTTCCCTCAGATTCCTCTCGGGGCATTCAGGCCCGGTCCATACTCTAAGTAATGCAGCCCGCGCCTCCCTGCCCAGCCCCGGCGTGCTAGTGGTGGGTGCAGGCGTCTGCGCTGCTTCTCCACTGGGGGAGTTACCGTTGGGCTCGTAATCTGTGGGTTTTAATTATTTATTTATTTTTCCTCCTGATTATGTTGCCATCTGTGGTTCCAAGGCTCGCCACAGACTCGGCAGTGAGAATGTTTCCTGGTGTTTGGAAACTTCTCTCTTTATAAGACTCCTTTCCCGGGACGGAGCTCAGTCCCTACCTCTTTTGTCTCTCTTTTTGTCTTTTATATTTTTTCCTACCTCCTTTCGAAGACAATGGGCTGCTTTTCTGGGTACGTGATGTCCTCTGCCGGCATTCAGAAGTTGTTTTGTGGAATTTACTGTGTTTAAATGTTCTTTTGATGAATTTGTGGGGGAGAAAGTGGTCTCCCTGTCCTATTCCTCTGCCATCTTAGGACCGCCTCCCCGCCAAAAATTTAAGTTTTACGTATGAATTTTGATAAAATTTTTAAAGGTAGTATTTTAAGTGTAAATTCATATTTCAATGGATTGGAAGGATTATTTGCAGTCTAGTTCTGTCATTTATAAGATTTCCATATATACCTGGGCCTTTCTAGACTCTTTATTCTACTGATTGACTTGGCTTCATAAGTCTTGATATATTTTCCCACCTTGTTCTTTTCAGATATTACTTTGGCTATCTTATCCATATAAATTTTAGTCAGAATCTTGCTACTTTGAATTTATAGATTATTTTGGGGAAAATCAACATCTTTATAAGTTTAAATCTATCTGTGAACACGTTTTGTCCTCTTATTCATCTGTATCTTCTCAATGGCGTATGATAATACACTTGAGGTACTTTTTTCCAATACGACCCTTATTAATCTCTGTTAGATTTATTTCCAGATACCTCACACTTTTTTGCCATTATAAACAGTGGGGGTTTTTTTAAGAGTGTTTATTTTAGAGCAGGTTTGGGTTCACTGCAAAATTAAGGGGAACATACAGAGATTTCCTAAATACCCTCACCTCTACACATACTTAACCTTGTCTGTTGTTGACCTCCTCCTTCAGAGTGACACATTTGTTATAATTGACGAGCCTATATTGACACAGCATAATCACCGAAAGTTTGTAGTTTACATAATGGTTTACTCTTGGTGTATACATTCTGTGTTAGGTTAGGACAAATGTATAGAGACATACATCAATCATTCTGGTATCATACAGAATATTTTTATTGCATAAACGATTCTCTGTGTACTGCCTACCATGTCTCCACAGCCTTACCCCCCCCCCATCCAAATCCATCACAACCACTGATCATTTTATTGTCTTTCAAGAATGTCATATACTTAGAATCATACAGCATATAGCCTTTTCAGATTGGCTTCTTTCAGGCAATAATAAGCATTTAAGGTTTCTCCACGTCTTTTCATATCTCTTATCTAGATGGTTGTTTATCCCTTTACCTACTGAGGACTTGCCTGGTGGCTCAAACAATAAAGCGTCTGCCTACAATGCGGGAAACCCAGTTTCAGTCCCTGGGTGGGGAAGATGCCCTGGAGAAGGAAATGGCAACCCACTCCAGTACTCTTGCCTGGAAAATCCCATGGACAGAGGAGCCTGGTAGGCTACAGTCCATGGGGTTGCAAAGAGCTGGACACGACTGAGCAGCTTCTTTTTTTTTTCTTTTCTTTTTACCTACTGAAGAACATCTCAGTTACTCCAAGTTTGGGTAGTTATGAATAAAACCTCTGTAAATGTCCATGTGCACGTTTTTGTATGGACATAATTTTTCGACTTCTTTGCATAAATACCAAGAAACTTAATGAATGGACTGTATGTTAAAAAGATGTTTAATTTTGCAAGAAACTGCCGATTCTCTTCCAAAATGGCTGTACTGTTTTGTATTCTCACCAGTGATGAATGAGCACTCCCATTGCTGTGAATGAGAGTTCCCAAAGACCTGGTGGTTTGGGAACTCAGGAAATCACCCAGTTCTCCCTGAAATGAGGCACTGATTTAGCAAAACTGATTCTGTAGCCTTTAGAGTAGGAAGACTGAAGCAGTCAGAGCACAGTTTCCTTCCTCTCATCTAGGTGTTATGTTCTTACCTACTTAATGTGACAGCAGACCATTGTTTTCTAATTACCAAACAGTATTAGAAGTTACCATACCCATTTTGATAAGAAAAGGCAAAGGTGGTTGGGGGGCTTACATAAGCCAAGTAGGGAATGAACATGCAGAGCTTCCTTAGCAACTGCAAAGAAATACTTGGTCTCCAAATTAGTAGTTTACTTCCTTTTTATCAATACCAATTGATTTTAGAGCCAATAAGAATGTATTCAGTATTTGGCATTTTGATAGTAAAAGCAAAGTGCTGATGGTAATTGTACAAGGCCTACATGCCAATAATTTCCTGTTTTGTAGCTTCAGATCAAATATTGTGCAAGAGTCATTATATCAGTGTACAAGAATTTTTCTGTAATATTCTACTTGTCAACACACAGAAGAGTCCCCATTAAATGTTGGCTTTCCTTTTTTTTCACCTGAATCCACAAATCCACGATAAGAATCCATTTTTACTTCACCACACTCACATATGTAACTGAAACAAAAATCTCAAAGCGTTACTTAGCCTTTTTTACATCCTTGTATTCTTATTTAATACTCAATTCCAGTCCAGTAAATATTAGGTCTTATAATTTACTAATGAGTTATGCACCAACATTTGAAAATACTGTTAAAAATCACTGCTTGTGATTTTTTCTGGTAAGCAGCTTACCAGAAACATTCTAAAAATATTTTTAGTATTAGCCCGGAGAAGGCAATGGCTACCCACTCCAGTACTCTTGCCTGGAAAATCCCATGGACGGAGGAGCCTGGAAGGCTGCAGTCCGTGGGGTCGCTGAGGGTTGGACACGACTGAGCAACTTCACTTTGACTTTTCACTTTCATGCATTGGAGAAGGAAATGGCAACCCACTCCAGTGTTCTTGCCTGAAGAATCTCAGGGACGGGGGAGCCTGATGGGCTGCCGTCTGTGAGGGTCACACAGAGTCGGACACGACTGAAGTGACTTAGCAGTATTAGCCCAAGTTTTTTTGTTCTATTTTGTTTTTTGTTTTAGTTAACACTATAGTGCCTCGTATGAAATAGTATATCAGTTGATCTGAGGTTGGACTACTGACATTCTGTGAAGATGGGGAAATTCCAGTGTGCTCACCCTTTCAACCATGTCATCTTAAAGAAGAGAATCAGAGTTTGTAATCCATCTGTTAAGAATGCTTGTTTTTTACCCATATGTTTCTCTGATTTTTTGGCTTATGTTTTCCTTTATTTTTTAAAAATATTTTTACTGAAGCATAATGGATACAGTAATAAATAGAATCATACAATATGTACTCTTTTGTAACTAGCTTCATATACTGGTCATTCTGTCTGACTCATAAGATTTCTTGAAATGCTGTCTTAAGAAGGAATTGCTGAGTCAGTGTAAGTCCTGCTTTTGTTTAGTGGACAGAAAACTGTTTGCTTTTGTAATAATATGGCATTTAGAACCAAAAATATAATTATCTTGCTGTGATTCTAGTCATCACTGCTATATTAAAAATTCACACAGTGCTACACCTGCTACTGGCATGAGATTACATCTAGAAAAGGCAAGATTGGAGCCTCCATTTAGCAGTATTCTAAACTTAGCATCAGCAGATGATGGTCCATGATGATATGATGGGTTTACCACAGTAATCACATATCATAAATAGATTATATATTAAAATCACAACTGGGGTCCTTGCTCAATCAGTTATGTGATTGTATTTTAACAAGGGAAATAGAATAGAATGGAAAATATTCATGTGAACTGTATATAATAAAAGTGATAATGTTTAACTGATACTTGGGTCATGATAGAAATGATATTTCTCACTGTGTGTAGCAGTAAATACTTTATGCTCACTTCACTACATACTCATCCATAAAAGATTACATGTATATTAAACAGCTGCAATATGTGTGGCATTGCTAGTTGCTCCAGCACATGTTATAAGGTAGATAAAACTCAAGCCTGTCCCTCAAGGAATTTAGGATATAATGTAAGAAAATTCATGTATACAAATAAAGTTTAAAAATGCATTGTGATAAGGCCATAGTAATAATACAACTTAGAGCACTCAGGGAAAAGTTGAAACGGAGGTGGCATTTGAGTGAGTTTTCATTTTTTGTTTTGGTGTTTTCTTGGCTATGCCACATGACATGCTGGACAGGGGATCAAACTCAGGTCCCCTGTCGTGGAAGCATGGAGTCCTAACCACTGGGCTGCCAGGGAATTCCCTTGAGTGAGTTTTGAGTCATATAGGATTTTATCTGCTCAAGAGGTGATCAGAGTGATGAGTATTAGCATGAAGAAATAAATGTGTATAATGTGATAGTAAGCAGAGAGTAATCTACTTTTTAAAAAAGATAGTTGAGTACATGCAGGTCAGAGAAGAAAGGAAGAATAAATATTAAACTTCGATGCTGACTAGATACTGAAGCTGACTGGGGGCAGGAGGAGAAGGGGACGACAGAGGATGAGATGGCTGGATGGCATCACTGACTCAATGGACATGAGTTTGGGTAAACTCCAGGAATTGGTGATGGACAGGGAGGCCTGGCGTGCTGCAGTCCATGGGGTCACAACAGGTCAGACATGACTGAGCAACTGAATTGACTGATTGTACCTGAAGTTAAGTTAGTAACTATTAGGGAGGATAGTGATATAATCAAAGTGATATTTTAGAAATAGTAATCTTAAATAGATGGGTAAACAGTGGAAACAGTGTCAGACTTTATTTTTTAGGCTCCAAAATCACTGCAGATGGTGATTGCAGCCATGAAATTAAAAGACACTTACTCCTTGGAAGAAAAGTTATGACCAACCTAGATAGCATATTCAAAAGCAGGGACATTACTTTGCCAACAAAGGTCCGTCTAGTCAAGGCTATGGTTTTTCCAGTGGTCATGTATGGATGTGAGAGTTGGACTGTGAAGAAAGCTGAGCGCCGAAGAATTGATGCTTTTGAACTGTAGTGTTGGAGAAGACTCTTGAGAGTCCCTTGGACTGCAAGGAGATCCAACCAGTCCATTCTGAAGGAGATCAACCCTGGGATTTCTTTGGATGGAATGATGCTGAAACTGAAACTCCAATACTTTGGCCACCTCATGCAAAGAGCTGACTCATTGGAAAAGACTCTGATGCTGGGAGTGATTGGGGGCAGGAGGAGAAGGGGACGACCGAGGATGAGATGGCTGGATGGCATCACTGACCTGATGGACATGAGTCTGAGTGAACTCCAGGAAATGGGTGATGGACAGGGAGGCCTGGTGTGCTGCGATTCATGGGGTCGCAAAGAGTCAGACACGACTGAGCGACTGAACTGAACTGAACTGACTGAATCTTAAATAGTGTTGTTTATCTTGGAAGGGGTTAAAGTGGTGGTTGGTAGTCTAGACAGGAGACCAAAGAAAGACTGCAGATATGGATGAATAAAAAAAGGTGAGAAGAATGAGAAAGGAATGGAGAGACATATCTAACACATTGACCAAAACAAGTATGCCGTCAATGAGGCATGCTTTTGAATGTCAGAGCAAAGGAGAATGAGTTAAAGGTAACCCCAGAGTTTTTTATTAGGGTGATTAATGATATACTGGATTTTCCCTGGTGGCTCAGACGGTAACGTGTCTGCCTACACTGCAGGAGACTTGGGTTTGATCCCTGGGTGCGGAAGATCCTCTGGAGAAGGAAATGGCAACCCACTCCAGTACTCTTGCCTGGAAAATCCCATGGACGGAGGAGCCTGGTAGGCTACAGTCCATGGCGTCGCAAAGTCGGACATGACTGAGCAACTTCACCTCACCTAAATGATATACTGGTTTTTTACTAGGAAGAAGGAATAAGAAGAGAAAAGTAGAGAAGATGATGGGCTGTGTTTTGGAAAAAGTTCATGATGCTGACTGGTATAAATAACTGAAAGGCAATAAGGAACTATACATCAGGAGAGGGATTTGCAAATTATGTGGAGGATGATAGTTGTAATAGCATGGCAGTGCATGTTATCACTCAGGGACAGCTTGTAGAGAAGGCGGCAGAAAAGGACAAACTTTGGGGAACTTTTCTCCATTTAAGAAATAGAAATGAAATGAAGTCATTAGAAACAGCCTAAATATCCTGAGGGTAGATGAGACAGTAGAGTTTCAAAAATCTAGGGAAGAGAAGGTTTCAAGGACAAATGGCTTGAGCAATACTACGTGTAAGAAAGTGGTTAACGAAAGTTGATGAGGGGCATATTTTTTCTCATAGTAAGTTGTTTGGTAACACTACAAGTAATTATTATTAAAATATGAGGAGGGAAGAAAGATACGTAAACCAGATTATAAGAAATAAAAGGATTAGGCAGGGGAAAATAAGGGAATACACAGAAATTTTAAGGAAAGGAGGTAATTGGATGGGCTGGTTCAAAATGGAAGGCTTTATCAATAAAATTAGACTGAAACAGTGGTTGTTGTTCTGTTTAAGAAGAACTGAGGTTGTGAATGTGGCCAGTGCAATAGTGGCTATCCAGAATTGGCACAAGTCGAATAACTTAAAAACGATGATGATGGAGCAATAGTGAAGGGAGAACTGAGGTGAGGCCCTCTGAGCACAGTGCAGTGACTTTCTGTAGGGTCTTATGATACTGCATTGCAGACTTGAGAAAGCAGAATAGAAGTGATTTATAATGTTATTTACCAAGTATCACAGAGGTCAGGGGGCCCAAGGGTTGAAAATGATATCATGAGAACCAGGTAAGAAAGAGATGTAAGAAGGTCAAGAGGATAAAGGTCAAGAGCTGGAGGTAGATTAGAAAATAGGTATCTGTCTGGAATCATTGATGTTAAATAGCAACAGTTTATCTCATTCAGTTCAGTTCAATCGCTCAGTCGTGTCCGACTCTTTGCGACCCCATGAATCGCAGCACGCCAGGCCTCCCTGTCCATCACCAACTCCCAGAGTTCACTCAGATTCACATCCATCGAGTCAGTGATGCCATCCAGCCATCTCATCCTCTGTCATCCCCTTCTCCTCCTGCCCCCAATCCCTCCCAGCATCAGTCTTTTCCAATGAGTCAACTCTTCGCATGAGGTGGCCGAAGTACTGGAGTTTCAGCTTCAGCATCACTCCTTCCAAAGAAATCCCAGGGCTGATCTCCTTAGTTCAAGCATATTTGGAAAGTCACTGACCACGAAGGGGCTTTTCAAAGAATTCACAAATAATATCTATGGCCAGTTTTTGCTGCTTAGCCCTAAAATAACAATAGAGTTTAAAACATTTTGTAAATTATAGTTTGTTCTCTGAATGTTAGTGTAGTATTTTGCCTCCCAAAATGATACCATGGATTCTTTCATTCATGATTTATGTTCATTTTAAACTCAAAAATGATGACTATATGCCTAAAAACCCAGTCCATAATTTATCTTAGTAAATTTTTATAACTCTGTTATCTGCATTCTTATTTAAACTCTTAAGTTCTTCTTAAGAAGAATTTTGCTTCTTAAGATAACGAGGTAGAATAAGCAAATCTGAATGTTGAGTAGTGTTTCCCAGAATGTTCTCGGTAGACATTAGTCCCATGAGATGCTACAAAAAAGGAGGGTTGTGTGTGTAATATGGTCAGAAAACTTGAGGAAAACAAGTCGTTATGTTCCAATTTGGGATGTTCAAAATGCTTATTAGCATATCAGAGCTACTAGAAGACCTGCAGGGAAGAAAGGTAACTTTTCTAAATCTTATATTTCTCTAACTTAGCTGACCTGCAAGGACCACTGCCACCATCACCATCACCCTGTTACGGTTTTCTACAAAACTAGTATCTTTTGGAACACACTTTGGGAGTATTGCTACATTTGAGACTGTATTCAGAAGTAATCTAAACAGTTTAAGAATGAAATAGAATAGCAAAGACAGAAGAATATGAGATCATATATATTATGGATAATGACCATAAATACACAAAAGCAAATGTGTCAGGGCAACAGGAAGCAGTGATTTTAGGAAAAATATTTCTGCCAAAACTTAAGGGATGACTTCTACTTGTGATATCCTAGGATTTGGAAAGCAAATCTGAGTTTATCATTTCCATACCAGCATGATTTATTTTGAACAGTTAGTAAAAATCTGAACTCTGTGGGAATCTTGGAATAGCTGCTTTTTGCTTGTAAAAATACTCTAGGCATGTTGGTAAACTTTTGAGCCCTTTGCCTCATCTGTGAAATGGAGACAAGGTTTTAAAGATAATGGTAAGAATTAAATATTGAAAATATATAGTCCTTAGTATGTATCTGCACAAAATTCCCAGTCAGTGGTTGATATTATTAACTATTTGTATTATTTTTTCCTACTCGGCATTCACCTCTCCTCTCTGAAGGGCCCTGGTTTTATATCTCATCTTTAGATAGCAGTCAATTTCTCTATTCAGTCCTTTAAATTGTATTTTCTATACTTTATTTTTAGTTCTAACTTCCACATAGAAAAGAGATGTAATTAGACTTGGATTTTTATCTCTGATAAGATTGCCATTGTTTTTTTGTTTACCTTGTAATTATTAGAGATCAAACTAGAAGTAAGAGAAAATATCATCTCTGTTTCATTGTTGTTTTTATTCACCTGTGCATGAATTATTAATATTATCCTCAAGACACAGTTTCTGTGCAGGAATCTTTTTAAGGCACTTTGGCTGATATGTTTTGTTTAGTTAAAACAAGTCACATAATCAATTAATGTACTTTACTGGGTTCATGTAAACTATCTTGGTTGATAATGTCCAGTATTTTGTTAGCTATGGTTACGTACTTGGAGTGGATATCTTTAGGGAATAGTTTATGTTGATAACTCATAAAGTCTTTTTTTTAAATTGAAGTGTAGTTGATATACCATATTATGTTAGTTTCAGGTGTACAACATAGTGATTCAACTCTCGGTGCTACACAGTATATTCTTACTGTTTATCTAGTCATTTATATCTGTTATCCCATATGCCTAATTTGGCCCTCTCTTCTTCTCTTTCCCTTCCAGTGACCATAGGTTTGTTTTCTATTGCTGTGAGTCTGTTTCTGCTTTATATATACATTCATTTGTATTATCTTTTAGATTTCACATGTAAGTAATATCATATAGTATTGCCTTTCATCTGTCTAGCTTATCTCACCAAGTATAATGTTCTCTATGTCCAAACATGTAGCTGCAAATGGCCTTATTTTATTCATTTTTATGGCTAATACTCCATTGTGTGTATATGTTTTATATATATATAAACACATACATATTGAAAGCATTTATAAACACATACACTATAAACACAGCCCTAAAATTTGGATTTTAAGGAAAAATTGTTAGAATAAGAATTTTAAAGGTGACAGTAATGCATACAGAGTGTGTACACCTCATAAATATCTAAATTCTGTATTAGTAGCAAAACTATAAGGTTAAGCTTAAATGAATTGTTACCCCAGATTATTTAATATTCTCTTTTATCTAATGAAACAACTCCAAACTAAGAAACTGAATCTTGTTATTGTAATGCAAAAGCCTAAGATTCATCAAAAGAGGATTTTAGCTCTCATATTAGTATCTAATATATAACTTTTCTCTCATATCTTAATATTGACAGTTTCTCCCCTGTGATTGCTTTGTTGCTGTTGTTCAGTTGTTGAGTCATGTCCAACTCTTTGTGGCCCCACGAACTGCATCACACCAAGCTTCCCAGTCCTTCACTGTCTCCCAGAGTTTGTTTAAACTCATGTCCATGAGTCCGTGATGCCATCCATCCATCTCATCCTCTGTCACCCCCTTCTCCTCTTGCTCTCAATCTTTCCCAGCATCAGGGTCTTTTCCAGTGAGTCGGCTCTTTGCATCAGGTGGCCAAAGTGTTGGAACTTCAGCTTCAGCATCAGTCCTTCCAATGAATATTCAAGACTTATTTCCTTTAGGATTAACTGGTTCGATCTCCTTACTGTCCAAGGGACCCTCAAGAGTCTTCTCCAATACCACAGTTCGAAAGCATCAATTTTTTGGCCCTCAGCCTTCTTTATGGTACAACTCTCACATCTGTACATGACTACTGGAAAAACAATAGCTTTAACTAGACCCGACTTTTGTCATCAAAATGATGTCTCTGCTTTGTAATATGCTGTGTAGGTTTGTCATAGCTTTTCTTTCAAGGAGCAAGTGTCTTTTAATAATTTCATGGCTTCAGTCACCATCTGCAGTGATTTTAGAGCCCAAGAAAGTAAAATCTGTAACCATTTCTACTTTTTCCTCATCTATTTGCCATGAAGTGATGGGACCAGCAAATTTGGAAAACTCAGCAGTGGCCACAAGACTGGAAAAGGTCAGTTTTTATTCCAATCCCAAAGAAAGGTAATGCCAAAAAAATGCTCAAACTACTGCACAATTGCACTCACCTCACACGCTAGTAAAGTAATGCTTAAAATTCTCCAAGCCAGGCTTCCACAACACATGAACTGTGAACTTCTAGATGTTCAAGCTGGTTTTAGAAAAGGCAGAGGAACCAGAGATCAAATTGCCAACATCCACTGGATCATCGAAAAAACAAGAGAGTTCCAGAAAAACATCTATTTCTGCTTTATTGACTATGCCAAAGCCTTTGACTGTGTGGATCACAATAAACTGTGGAAAATTCTGAAAGAGATGGGAATACCAGACCACCTGACCTGCCTCCTGAGAAATCTGTATGCAGGTCAAGAAGCAACAGTTAGAACTGACATGGAACAACAGACTGGTTCCAAATAGGAAAAGGAGTATGTCAAGGCTGTATATTGTCACCCTGCTTATTTAACTTCTATGCAGAGTACATCATGAGAAACGCTGGGCTGGAAGAAGTACAAGCTGGAACAAGACTGCCGGGAGAAATATCAATAACCTCAGATAAGCAGATGACACCACCCTTATGGCAGAAAGTGAACTAAAAACCTCTTGATGAAAGTGAAAGTGGAGAGTGAAAAAGTTGGCTCAACATTCAGAAAACTAAGATCATGGCATCCAGTCCCATCACTTCATGGGAAATAGATACGGAAACAGTGGATACAGTGGCTGACTTTATTTTCCTGGACTCCAGAATCACTGCAGATGGTGACTGCAGCCATGAAATTAAAAGATGCTTACTCCTTGGAAGAAAAGTTATGACCAACCTAGACAGCATATTCAAAAGCAGAGACATTACTTTGTCAACAAAGGTCCATCTAGTCAAGGCTATGGTTTTACCAGTGGTCATGTATGGATGTGAGAGTTGGACTATAAAGAAGGCTGAGTGCCGAAGAATTGATGCTTTTGAACAGTATTTTTGGAGAAGACTCTTCAGAGTCCCTTGGACTGCAAGGAGATCTACCCAGTCAATCCTAATGGAGATCAGTCCTGGGTGTTCATTGGAGGGACTGATGTTGAAGCTGAAACTCCAATACTCTGGCCACCTGATGAGAAGAGCTTTCTCATTTGAAAAGACCCTGATGCTGGGAAAGATTGAGGGCGGGAGGAGAAGCGGACGATAGAGGAAGAGATGGTTGGATGGCATCACCAACTCGATGGTCATGGGTTTGAATGGACTCCAGGAGTTGATGGATAGGGAGGCTTGGCATGCTGCAGTTCATGGGGACGCAAAGAGTCGGACACTACTGAGCGACTGAACTGATGGGACCAGAGGCCATGATTTTCATTTTTAGAATATTGAGTTTTAAGCCAGCTTTTCACTCTCGTCTCTCACCCTCATTAAGAGGCTTTTAGTTCCTCTTTGCTATTTGTCATTAGGGTGGTAACATCTGCATGTCTGAGGTTATTGATACTTCTCCTGAGAGTCTTGAGTCCAACTTGTGATTCATCCAGCCTGGCATTTTCATCATGTGTTCTGCATATATGTTAAATAAGCAGTGTGGCAAAATACAACCTTGACATACTTCTTTCCCAATTTTGAACCAGTCCATTGTTCCGTGTTCTGTTCTAACTCTTCCTTCTTATCTTGCATACAGATTTCTCAGGAGACAAGTGATTCCTTAGAAACACATGAAATGGAAAAGCTTAAGCATGAAAGAAATAACGCCTTGGAAGAAGTGAATACACTTAAGGTAATCTCCAATTTAGCTTCCTTATATTTTCTTTTGTATAAAGAAAAGAAAGAAAATTATCTTGTGTTGAATCCTGGAGTATCGAGACTTAGTTTTTTTGTTTTTTTTTAAGAATATCAATATCAAATAGCTTAGTATAGAATATTAATATCAAATTAATTAATATTTATTTCCTTAGCTGACCTTTAGAGAGTAAATTTTTTAGCTCGTATACTCATTATTTATATTTCACAGTCAGTGATTTCCTCAGCTGACCTTTAGAGAGTAAATTTTTTAGCTCACATACTCATTATTTATATTTCACAGCTTCGTTGTGAACAGTGTGGTTTGTAATCATACCTTCTAATCTGACTACTTCTAACCCCTTTTTTTCTCACACTGATGGGAAGGATGAAGAGCCAATGAAGCAAGCCATGACAATTTTAGATCCTCAGATGTTCACTGGAAAATACATTTTCTCTTATGTTCATGGGAATGCTTCAGGGACATCTTGTTTTGCTAACATAATTTGAAATTAATGGATTGAGATTTAAAGGAAATAAAAAACACAATATATTTCCCAAATATACTGTAAGATTTTCTTTCTCTATATATGCTTTAATTTTGTGTTTAGAATATTAAATTTGTATCTTAATTTTTATGGAAAGCCATTATATTTTTCAGGTCTTCAAGAAAAGCAGTGTAACTACTTGTTTTCCGTTAATTCATCATAGGAATATATTTAAATTTTTTTCTGTGTTTATTTTTGGCTGTGCTGAGTCTGCATTGCTGCACAGACTCTCCTCTAGTTGCAGAGAGCGGGGGTGACTCTCTAGTTGTGGTACACGGCCTTTCGTGTGGTAACTTGGACTGTTGCAGAGCGCGGGCTCCAGCGCGTGCAGGATTCAGTAGCTGTGGCACATGGGCCCAGCAGTTGTGGTGCCCAGGTTCTAGAGCAGTTGAACCTGTGCACAGGCTTTCTTTCTCCATGGCGTGTAGGACTTCTCCTAGGTCACGTTTCGAAAGCCTGAGTCTCCAGCATTGGCAGGCAGATTCTTTACCACTGAGCCACCAGGGAAGCCCCAAATTATTTTTAATTAGTTTCTTAAATAAGTGAAATTCTAGTATTTGTTTCATTTTTATTGAGGTAAAATCTTTATACCAAATTTAAAAAAGAAAGAAATTTCCTTGCTACCTTAGTTTTTAAATTCTGACCTCTAGAGGAAGCTATTGTTTAACATATCTTATTTACCCTTTGAGAGACTTTCTCTGTGTACCCAAGCATATGCTAAAAAATATGTGTATATTTGCTTCTTTAACTTCCCCAGAATTGTTTCATGTATTATACACTTTTTTACAACTTGTCTTCTTTTTTTCTCTTTGTTATTAGCATTATATCTTGAATAACGTTTCAGGTTAATATATACAAATTTACCTAATTCTTTTCAATGCCTCTCCTATCCTCCAAAGATTCTGTTCTAGATTATTTAACCAGTTCCCTATGATGAAATGTAAAAGATCTGAGAGCCTCAGAAAATTCTGATGAACCATAAGATTCAATGACTTACACAGAGTAAATTATATAAAAATGCTATCTTACCAGTATAACCAACACTGCAGATGTTTTTTAAGAGAATAAGAAAAAACTGCTGTCAATTATTAAAGCTAAATTTATATTTTTCATCTTAATTCTTGATCATGTCTAACTCTTTGTGACTGTAGCTTGCCAAGCTCCTCTGTCTGAAATTCTTCAGGCAAGAGCAAAGGAGGTTGCCATTCCCTACTCCAAAGGATCTTCCTGACCCAGGGATCAAACCTGGGTCTTCTGCATTGCAGGCAGATTAAATTTACTGTCTGAGCTACCACGGAAGCCCCAATGTTTATCATTGTTAAACTTAGTGATATATTTTTGTTTTTTACTGGAGTATCAGTGGCAATAATTAGAATTTTAATTTAAATATATATTAATTTAACATTTAAGCAAAGCTTTCTGGAGGAACTATTGAGTAAATCAGGATTTGTATTTAAAATTTACAAGATGTAACTGAACATATCCTACTGTGACAAAACCTGAAACATATTCTATATAATTTCCTTCACCTGAAAACCTGTCTGTTAGCTGAGAGCCAGTTGCTTAAATACAGAAAAAACTACACAGCAATAAATGTTTTGCTTGAGATAATCTTTGTACTTTTGAGTTTTTCTGCTTGTATTATACACACATCTACACAAAAAGCAGAGGTTGTTATATGGATTTCACAGAATGTGTAGATGTCATCACATCCCATTATCCTGTGATCTCTGTTTATCATGTCTGATTTGAGTTACAAATAAAAATGGAACCAAGAAAATTTGATGCCAATGGCTAATTTTTATTCTGCAAGAATGATTTTTAAAGGTTCCATGGGCTTTATTTAACTTAAAACCTTTCTGCAGAGTTCACATTGCTACTGCTTTGCAAAGTTGAATGAAAATAGATATATTTTCCATTTACAGATGCAAAAAACTAGGACACAAAGAGTGAAGGTGACTTACCAGAGCATAAAAGCCCAGGAGCCAGAAGTTTCTTGGCTCCTGTTCTGTGACAGATTCGTTAGATTGCTATATTATATTCATCTTCAAGTACCTTCATTTCATCTCTTAGACAAGAATGAGCTCAAGTATAGCAGAAAGTAGATTGCTTCTTGTAAACATTCCAATGTTGCCATGAATGTTTACCACTCATTATAATCTAGCAATTCCTCTGCTCAGGTTTATAGTAAAATGGCTCTTAAAGTACTTATAGTATCTCTGATTTGATCAATAAAATGTGGATTATTTATGACATAACAAAATTGAATGTTTTAGGGTGTTATTCTCAATATGCTTAATTTTAAGTTCAAAGATTTTAATATTTATTAAATATATATTAATATTTATTAAATATTTACTATTTATTATTTCACATTTTGATTACACTAGTTATATGTTCATTTTTATGGATAATCTTACAAAAATTAGCTAAATTGGGAACATTATGGTCAACTCTGTTTCATAGTCCTCTTTCGTATGTACGGTAAGAGGGACTTCTAAGTTATAATAGTCATGCTCCTCAATTTGCAAACTCTTTGACAGTGATAGCTATTACCTAGCATTTAGTTGACATTGATACATTTTGATCCTGATTGACTTATTTTGGACCTCAGATTTTTAGGTTTTTTAAAAAGTGGCTAGTAAAGAGTTTCCTGGCGGCCTAGTAGTTAGGAGTCCAGGCTTTCACTGCCATAGCCTGAATTCAGTTTCTGGTCAGGAAATGAAGATCCCACAGCCGCCTGGCACAGGAAAAAAATGTGACTAATTATAGTAACAGAAAATATGTTTACATCCCATTTATACTGTAAAGAGCTAATTACTTTTAAATGGCATGAATAAGGCAGAAAATTGACTGGGAGCTACATTTCCAGATTCTAGAAACTGGATGTTTGAGGAATTTGTAAGCCTTGAAACAAAGCCCTGAAAATCATGCTCATTGATACCTTCTTAACAAGTTGTTAATTCAGTGGCTTTTTAATATAGGAAAAATTATTTGAATCGGAAAGGCAGAGGAAGCAATTGACAGAAGAACTCCAGAATGTGAAACAAGTAAGTGCATATATTGTTTATATGTGTCTTGTGGATATGTGTGTGTACACAAATGAGGTATAATTGCAATGCATTGCTGTGTATAATATATGAGAGCCTACAGATATATAAGTATAGCATAGTGTACTGCTGCTTTCAGAGTTGGGTATCTATGGACTGAAACAATCAGTCTCATTGCTTTTCTACTCTTTTTTCTTTCTCTTCCATTTTTCCTTTTTCTTTTCTTCTGTTTCTCATATTCATTTTATTAAAAGTAAAAGCAAATCAAGGGGGAAAAAAAAAACTTCCAAGGCAGAGCATTTTTAAATTTTTTTTTTAGTAATAAGTAAAAATTTATTTTCACTCTTTATCATTCTCCAAAGAATCTTAAGTAACTTACAGCAAAACAAATGCAATGATATCATGAAATAGAGATGCAGGTAACAAATAAAAGGTTAATAAGAGTAGAAAGTTAAGAGGACATTGCTATAGATCAGTGGCAGTCACCTGATTTTGAATCTCCCCAATATTATCCTCCCAGAAAACATAAAATTTACAGAGCACATAAAACCATACAGAAACCCACACCTTTTTTTTTTTTTTTTTTGGATATATCATGCATGGCTTCTGGGATCTTAGTTCCTTGACTGGGAATTGAAACTGGGCCCATGGCAGTAAAAGCACTGAGTCCTAACCCCTGGACTGCCAGAGAATTCCCAGGACCTACACCTTAAATATGGCTCTTGGATAGAGAGCACCAGAACCTTCAAGGCCCATATAAATAGAGTTTAAAATTCCAACAAACTGTTGCAACTTGCCTGCCACTGAAACTTGAGAGCAGGGGAGGCTTAAAAACTCTGAAAAGAGTAGGGAGAACAGAGTAATTAGACAAAGTACTGCAAGTAAGATCACCTCCAAAAAGAGAAAAATTTAACTATTAATGACAAAATACTAAACAGTGACCAGGATTTGGTGGTTCTCAGAACTTGAGGAAGTATGTGCAACTAGAAGCAGCAGCATTCTAGAATCATTGTTTGGAGAAAAGAATCAAATAAATAGAGAAGGGGTGGTATCCCTTGGAGGCTAAGAAATAACGAGAGAAAAGGAAATAAGAGGGGGAAATTAAGGGTCTTGCAGAAATGAAAGAGAAACAAGACATACCAAGCCTCCTCTATCTACCCTCCATCATGACCATCAACAACATGATCCATAAAAAGAAATTGCACAGAAGAGGGTGCTGTTGAACTAAGAACTCTTCCTGTTAAAGAAAAAGGAATTGGCAGGGGGGGGGGGGGGGGGGGGGGGGGTTGTGGGGAATCTGTCCCTGTCATTACAAAACAACTGTAAATATCAGACAGTATGAATTAAAGCTTTTTTCCTGATGAAAATACCCCAAAACAATTCAACCTTAAAAGTGTAACACAGAATAACTCAAAATAAGGAATTAAAAGCAAAGACTTAGAAAATGACAAAAAACAGGGATAAATGAAATGAGAGTTGATAAAACCTAGGAAAGAAAGAGAAGAAAAGACAAAGTGATGCTAGAAATGGAAACTATATTACAGGTTTCCCAAGGAAGAATATAATCAAATGAAAAGGCATCAAAGAAAACCAGAAAAATAAGAATGAAGTAAGTAAAGGATTTTCATGAGGAAGTAAATCAAAACAACTGAACAGCACTAATATTTTGAACTTTAATCCAAGAAAACTGTCAGATGTAAAAGATGACCTGGAACTATTATTGGGTGGTAGGGAAAGGTCAGTTTAGGGTACATCCTAGCAGGCTTTAAAGACAGAGCCTGGAACTATTATTGGGTGGTGGGGAAAAGTCAGTTTAGGGTACATCCTATTAGGCTTTAAAGACAGAGGAGAAATACATGGTTCCTCCAAATGAGAGGGTCAGATAACGTACAAAGGTGATAGAGTGAGACCAACATCAGCCTTCCTGACGCAGCATACAAAAGTAAGGCATTTGTGGGGTGATATCTTCATGAAACTAAAGAAAAGAATGTGTAAATCAAGAATGTTGTATCCCACCAAGTTGACTTTTAGATATCAACTCAACAGTTACAAATGTGCCGATATTCAGGGAATAATGTATGCATGTAGTATTCCTGAAGAATCTGGGAGAGGTGAGTTTTCCCCAGCCAAAAAATGTCTGGGATAACTTTGACAAGAATTTCCAAACAATGAGCATTTCCTATATGTTACTGTATAGCCAAGCCCCAAAAGAAAGATGCAGTTTTGCAATTTTTTGTTGTTAATGAGAAGATGAGGGAGAAAAAAAGGGGAAAACAGAATAAGATCATTCTGTAGTGTAAGTATAATAGTCAGTGAATATCACTTCAAACTGACAGCAGACAATAAAAAGATTAGGTAAAGACTGAGCAAATTTTGGGATTTTGTAGAATGAAAATATGGATCTTCCAGTTACCAAAAGAAATCCTTTTTTAAAAAAAGGAAAAATGTCAAAATGCAGTAAATATATACAACAATTTCAACAGAAGGCAATATGACAGAATTGAGACTGAACACAACAGTAATCTAATATAAATGGGATAACTTAAATGGGTTTTCTTAGGGAAATATAGTTTACCAAAACTGGCCTCAGTAGAGGTAGAAGCTTAACCATAGAAGAAATAAAGTTACCAAGAAGCCACCCTACAGGAAAGGACCAGGCCAAAATAGTTTCACAGGGGAATTTAACCAAAACTTTGGCAATTAATCCCAGAACTACATAAATGGGTTCAGGTATTTAAAAAAAGCAGAAAGAGAAAGAAACAAAGAAAAATTCCAAATTCTTTCCTGGGAGGAAGTATAACATTTGATGTCTAAACCTGACAAAAGTATCACAAAAAGAAAGAATGCAGTTAAAAAGCTGCAGACTGAAAAAACAACCAGGGACATATGAATTGGAAAAGAATAAATAAAACAGTGACATAATAGAAATCTTGAAAACCCTACAGAATCAATGATAAAAATAACTCGTTGGGAAATTCACAAGCTAGCAAGAAATAAAATTAATATGCAGAACTCAGTTACTGGACCACATACACAAATTATAAGGAGAAGTTTTAGTAGTCTAGATGAAACCAAAAATTACATAGAAAAATGGGTAAAAGACATGAACAGACCATTCACTGAAAAAGTTATTAAAGGTCATATGAAACATATAAAAAGATTTTCAGTCTTTCCCACAAGAGAAATGTCAATTAAATCTATGTTGAGATAGGACTTCCAGCTTCTAGTACTGAGCAAGATACAGAGAATGTTCTCTAACAGAAAACAGCTCTAAAACTGGTTTTGTTACACAGATTTTAAGGAATTACCAAAGGAATTGGAACATGAACATAGACACCTGCTCCTCTGCGAAGAAGGGAACTATGTGAACTAGATTTCTTGATCCCGGTTTTAAGCTTGGAGCTGCTGCTGCTAAATCGCTTCAGTCGTGTCCGACTCTGTGCGACCCCATAGATGGCAGCCCACCAGGCTCCCCCGTCCCTGGGATTCTCCAGGCAAGAACACTGAAGTGGGTTGCCATTCCTTTCTCCAGTCCGTGAAAGTGAAGTTGCTCAGTCATGTCTGACCCTCAGCGACCCCATGGACTGCAGCCTTCCAGGCTGCTCCATCCATGGGATTTTCCAGGCAAGAGTACTAGAGTGGGGTGCCATTGCCTTCTCCAAGCTTGGAGCTAGCAACAATTTAATACCAGTGGAAACTGACCCCCACTTAGGGTCGCTTGATGTTTGAAAATGTTCACAGACACTTTAATGAGGAAGCACTGCTTATCATCAGGGCTTCCCTGGTGGCTCAGTCAGTAAAGAATCCACCTGCACTGCGGGAGACCTGGGTTCGATCCCTAGGTTGGGAAGATCCCCTGGAGAAGAGAACAGCTACCCACTCCAGTATTCTGGCCTGGAGAATTCCATGGACTGTATAGTCCATGGTGTCACTCGAGTCGGACTTGACTGAGTGACTTTTTACTTTCACTGCTTATTACCATACATGATGCTAGAACAAGGGAATATTTGTGTGAGAAAAATCTAATCTCAACCCCTACTTCATATCATATTCAAAGTTAAGTTCAGTTTTTCAGTCGTGTCCGACTCTGCAACCCCATGAATTGCAGCACGCCAGGCCTCCCTGTCCATCACCAACTCCCGGAGTTCACTCAGACTCATGTCCATAGAGTCCATGATGCCATCCAGCCATCTCATCCTCTGTCGTCCCCTTCTCCTCACTAATTCCGAATGGATTATAGATCTAAACATAAACTAAAATTTAAATTCAAAAGAAACTTTTGTGATGTTGGGTTAAGCAAGGATCAGCTCAGTTCAGTTCAGTCGCTCAGTCGTGTCCGACTCTTTGCAACCCCATGAATCGCAGCACACCAGGCCTCCCTGTCCATCACCACCTCCCGGAGTTCACTCAGACTCATGTCCATCGAGTCCGTGATGCCATACAGCCATCTCATCCTCTGTCGTCCCCTTCTCCTCCTGCCCCCAATCCCTCCCAGCATCAGTCTTTTCCAATGAGTCAATTCTTCGCATGAGGTGGCCAAAGTACTGGAGTTTCAGCTTTAGTATCATTCCTTCCAAAGAAATCCCAGGGTTGATCTTCTTCAGAATGGACTGGTTGGATCTCCTTGCAGTCCAAGGGACTCTCAAGAGTCTTCTCCAACACCACAGTTCAAAAGCATCAATTCTTTGGCGCTCAGCCTTCTTCACAGTCCAACTCTCACATCCATACATGACTACTGGAAAAACCATATCCTTGACTAGACGGACCTTAGTCGGCAAAGTAATGTGTCTGCTTTTGAATATGCTATCTAGGTTGCTGTCAAGCTGTATATCTAAAATGAGTAAATTTTACTCTATGTAAATTCTACCTCAACAAAGCTACTTTTAAAAAATATGCCAATACAATTTTTCTTCCATTAACAAAAATTCAAATGCTTGACAGTGCATTGTTGATGAGGCTGTTTTGAAACAGGCGTTTTCATACATGCTAGTGGTAGTGCAAAACAGCACACAGCTGCAAAGGAGAATTTGGCTTTTCTAATAAATTGATGTGTACATTTACCATTCAGCCTGGCAACCTCACTTCTAGGAATTTACCCCAAAGACATACCTCTAATAATATTGAAATACCTAGGCACAGTATTTTTTTGTGGTATTATATGTAATTAGAAAATATTAGAAACTGCCTTAATCTTCAGTGTAGATGATTGAATGAACTACGGTCCATACATGCAGTGGAGCACTCTGCTACTGAAAGCAATCTTAACTCAGTAGCACAGAGTAATTTCCAGGAGATCCTGTCAAAGTAAAAAAAAAAATACAAAAAGTATGTATAGTATTATCCTTTATTTAAAAAAAAATAATAACCATACTGAAGAAAAATTAAAGAATCAGTTCAAGTAATTTACCAACATGGTATTTATGTTCAGTGTTTGACAGGTTGCAATAGAGTTAGAAAAGGATTGAAAACAAATCCCAAACATTTTATAGTATGAGAAAAATTGAATAGCATGTGTTGTTGTCTTGTTTCTGAGGTATGGCCAAAGCCATTCTGAAACAATTTAAACAGTTTTAAGATGTAATAATGCATGCATGCTCAATCTCTTTAGAGTCTGACTCTTTGTGACCCCTATGAACTGTAACTCACTGGGCTCCTCTGTCCTTGGGGTTCTGCAGGCAAGAATACTGGAGTGGGTTGCCCTGCTCTCCTCCAGGAAATCTTTCCAATCCAGGGATCAAACCCATGACTTATGTCTCCTGCATTGGCAGGCCAGTTCTTTACCACTAGCGCCACCTGGGAAGCCCAAGATGTAATATAGGTCTCCTATATTACAAAATCAAAATGTTTTGATTGTTGTTGAGAGCCAGAATCTCAGTGAAAAAAAAAAGACATACAAAGTAGAATTTAGGAAGTCAAGAAAGAATCCTTTGAATGGACTATATTTGAAAGTATCATTGTGAATGCATTATTTCTAAAATATATGTATCTATGTGAATATGAATATATATGTGCCCATATATACGTATGTGTGTGCATATATATTCCAAGCTCTAACAGCTGGAAGAGCCAAGAATCACATATCCCACTAGCAGTGAGCACCTAGCATATCTAAGTGCCTAGAAACTATTCCCCACTAATAAGAATCCAGGCTTCCTGGAGAAATCACTGATTTCAAGACTGAGGGTGGGTAAGTACAAAATGAGCTTGAAATGTCTTATGCCAGAAAATAAGGAAATCACCAAAGTGATGGGAGCGTGTCTTAAGGAACTAGCTTGATGCACCCTCCACTGACCAATCTGAAAGTAGTTGAGCACCAAAATAATTACATATAGTAACGAACTAACAAACATTGAAAAAAGGTGATTCATGAGTCCATACCATTAGTAAAGAAGTGAATTAATTAATGGAGAGAGCTGAGAGCTCTTGCTCATTAAAGACTGTTGAGTGCTGACTGGTAACAACAGTTATCAGAGTAGCTGCCGGATTTGGGAAGTCAGCATTTTGCATGTTTCAGTAATGACTGGATCAGACTAGAATCATAAAATGCTTAATCTAGGGGGAGTTTTTTTATGACAAGCAGAATATTCACATATTTATATGGCTGTAAAGTGGCTGTCTATAAACTGCTTATTAATTGCAAGAGGAAAATAGTGATTATGTGCTAGTAAAATCAGACAACTCCTAAACTGGTACAAAAAATGGATATCACCACTGAAGAACAGATGGATATGTGTGACTTCAAGTGTGAAACCTTGAGAGGACACAGCATCGCTTATGTGGTATTACAGCTGAGAATGTATAAACCTGAACCTGGCCATGAGGAAGTATCAGTCAAGCCCCAAATGAGAACAGTTTTATTTATTTTTAAAGGTGTATGTTTCTGTGTGTGTATGTGTCTGTGTGTGTATACGTGTTATATTCTTGAGAAATGTGAATGCCTTAAAAAATAAAAGAATGAAAAGAAGAACCAAAGAAAGAAAGGAAAGGACAAGGTAAAGAGGGAGGGAGGGAGGGGGAGAGAGAGAGAAAGAGATGGAAGAAAGAAAAATGAAGAAAGGATGACGGGAGGGAAGAAGGGTGGGGGGAGGTTCCAGATTAAAAGAGGGTAAAGAGACATGAAACTAAATAAAACACCTGACCCTAGACTCGATCCTGCACTGGAATGAGGAAAACACTACAAAGGATGTTATTGAGTCAGTTGACAAAATTGGAATACGGATGACAGATTAGATAATAGTATTGGCTAAATGTTGAATTTCTTAAATCTGATAGCTGTACTATGGTTGTGTAAGAGAAATCCTTTTACTTAAGAAATACTGAGAAATACTCAAGGGATAAAGAACCCTTGAGTAATTAGAATATGTGTGTACATATTTACATATGTGTGTATATACAAATGTATATATGTGAGAGATTGAGAGTCTGCAAAATCTTGGTAGCAGCAACCTCAAAATGTCAGTGGCTTGCAAGAATACTTTATTTCTCACTCATGAACATATTGGCAAAAAAGTGACTTGAATTAGGTAAATCTGGGCAAAGAATGTAAAGATGTTCTTTGTACTGTTCCTACTCTTGCAGGTCTTGTGTACACTTGAAGTTATTTCCAAATACAAAGTCTGTAAAAGTCCTCTATTTTTTGACCAAAAGCTTTTAGACCTCCATTTTATTAAGCTTTTTTGTAGTTTGGTGCTATATCTGCATCAGTTTATACGGCCAGGCCTTTTTACATTTTAGTGTATCTTTGCATCCTGCAGTTCAGTTCAGTTCAGTTCAGTCGCTCAGTCGTGTCCGACTCTTTGCGACCCCATGAATTCCAGCACGTCAGGCCTCCCCGTCCATCACCAACTCCCAGAGTTCACTCAGACTCACGTCCATCAAGTCAGTGATGCCATCCAGGCATCTCATCCTCGGTCGTCCCCTTCTCCTGCCCCCAATCCCTCCCAGCATCAGAGTCTTTTCCAATGAGTCAACTCTTCGCATGAGGTGGCCAAAGTACAGGAGTTTCAGCTTTAGCATCATTCCTTCCAAAGAAATCCCAGGGCTGATCTCCTTCAGAATGGACTGGTTGGATCTCCTTGCAGTCTAAGGGACTCTCAAGAGTCTTTCAAAAGCATCAGTTCTGCAGTGCTCAGCCTTCTTCACAGTCCAGCTCTCATATCCATACATGACCAGTGGAAAAACCATAGCCTTGGCTAGACGGACCTTTGTTGACAAAGTAATGTCTCAGCTTTTCAACATGCTGTCTAGGTTGGTCATAACTTTTCTTCCAAGGAGTAAGCGTCTTTTAATTTCATGACTGCAGTCACCATCTGCAGTGATTTTGGAGCCCCAAAAAGTAAAGTATGATGCTGTTTCCACTATTTCCCCATCTATTTCCCATGAAGTGATGGGACCGGATGCCATGATCTTCGTTTTCTGAATGTTGAGCTTTAAGCAAACTTTTTCACTCTCCACTTTCACTTTCATCAAGAGGCTTTTGAGTTCCTCTTCACTTTCTGCCATAAGGGTGGTGTCATCTGCATATCTGAGGTGATTGATATTTCTCCCGGCAATCTTGATTCTAGCTTGTGCTTCTTCCAGCCCAGCGTTTCTCATGATGTACTCTGCATAGAAGTTAAATAAGCAGGGTGACAATATACAGTCTTGAAGTACTCCTTTTCCTATTTGGAACCAGTCTGTTGTTCCATGTCCAGTTCTAACTGTTGCTTCCTGACCTGCATACAGGTTTCTCTAGAGGCAGGTCAGGTGGTCTGGTATCACCATCTCTTTCAGAATTTTCCACAGTATTATGATCCACACAGTCGAAGGCTTTGGCATAGTCAGTAACGCAGAAATAGATGTTTTTCTGGAACTCTCTTGCTTTTTCCATGATCCTGCAAGTGGACATTTATAAGTGAAAAGTGAAGTGTTGATCGCTCAGTCATGTCCAAGTCTTTGCTATCCCATGGACTATAGTTTGCCAGGCTCCTCTTTCCATGGAAGTCTCCAGGCAAGAACACTGGAGTGGGTAGCCATTCCCTTCTCCAGGGTATCTTCCCTACCCAGGGATCAAACCTGGGTTCTCCCACCTTGCAGGTGAATTCTTTGTCATCTGAGCCACCAGGGAATCCCATTTACAAATATTCTTTCTTAATTTTTACATATAAAATAAATTAGAAGGTGGGTTTTTTCCTCCATTTAATTAAATTTTTTTCCCTTCAGAATGCTTAGAACTTTAAAGTTTTGGAATATCAAGCATAGTTAATAAAGTAAGGTAATATGATATCGTGTGTGTGTGTATATATATATATAATAGCACATAGTAATTTAATAAATATTAACTATTATGGTCATTATTATTAATAATAGAAGAAATATTAGGTGCAGAGAAATAGGTGAAAATTATTTGTTTTAACAATTTTATTAGAGGAATAAAACCTAATTTTGACTGAGAGAATAAGGAGACTTTGTAGAGAAAAGGTGACCCATGAACTAGACCATCCATGTGAAGGGGAGAGCCCTCCAAGCAGAGAGTGCAACCTGAAAATCATGGTATGAAAGAAAAAGTCTTACCTTGAGCGTCAAAATCAGCTGACTTTGTATGCTAATTTAAGTATTATCTCTTAATGTTTTTGTATCTAATATGTGATGCTAACATCTGTTTATAATTTGTTCATAGGACTTGAGAGTTTAAGAGCCTAAAACTACCAGGAATATAATAAATTCCTAAAAACTAATAATGATAATTTGTATTTGTATTAGTTCATCATCATCCCCTTGTCATTATTAAAGGCTTGGGGACATAAGGAAAACATGAAGAGATGAAAGCATTAGGAAATAACATCTGAGGGCTGTCAGGGAGTTTTTGTGTTGGGACCAAAGCAGGCATGCACTTGAATACCAGTCTAAGATTTTAGACAGTGGATTGCCATTGAAGGTATTTGACAAGAGAAGAAAGATCAACTTGTTCCATCTATAATGTGACTCCTCTTTCCTTCACACTCTACATCTAACTGGTTGGCCCTCCTGTTTAAAAACTGCAGTTTTGCCCCTTTTTATCATTTCCATCACTAGTCTAAGCCATCATCATCTCTTGTCTGTTGAAACTATAACTTCCTACCAGATCACCCAGCTTTTATCCTTGCCCCGCCCCCATACAGTCTAATCTGAACACAGCAGCCAGAAATAGGCTTTTAAAACTTGTTAGAACCTGTATAACTTTCCATCTCAGAGTGAAAGCCCAAATCCTGCAAAGCCTGCCCTTCCTGGTCTGCCATCCTACCCCAACTCCACACTCCTTTTCCTCAGTGACCCCATCCCTTACTACTTTCCCCCACCTACCCTCCTTGTTCTCCAGCCCCTCTACCTCCTTGCACCATTACCCCACTAACGCTCCAGCTCTCACTGTGGGTGGATACGTTTTCTGGCATTTCTGATTGCTTTCTTGTGTATTATTTACTTGTTAAACCTGTATACTTTATCTGTATCCACCAACTAGAGGGTAAGCTTCCTGAGGAGGGCAGCTGTCTTTCATGTGTTCTCTAATTTACCTTAGAACCATCACTGACGTAGAGTAGGTATTCAGTAAATATCTGGTGAATGGATGGATGAAGAATGGTGAATGAAGACTATCTATACTGTAAGAAAGTTAACCTAACAGCAGATTTGGAAATAATTGAGTATCAGATAAGAGGCTTTTATAAAAGTCTAGACTTGCACTTTCTAATAGAAATGTATTGGAAACCAACTATGCCTTGTCAGTTTTCTGGTAACCACATTTTTTAAAAGCATGAAAAGAAACAGGTAAAATTATCTTAGATAAATTTTTAGTCTAATATATCTAAAATATGGTCATTTTAACATGAACAGTATTAAAAATTCATTAGACATTTTTACATTCTTTTCTCATACTGTATTTTTGAAGTCCAGTGTTACTTTACACTTAAAGTGTATCTTAATGCGTGCACTAGATTTTCATTGGAAATAACTGCTGTGATTTTGTTTAACAGCATTTATAGTTAAAAAGTAGATTCATATACCCAAATGTTCCAAATAAAGTTAAAAAGTTTGTAGTAACTGAAATGAATACCAAAAATCTTTTTCTTTTAATATTTATGTCCCTATTGGCAAAATTTTTTCATGTTTTTAGAAGATTCAGTCTTTAAAGCAAAATCCCTTCAAAACTACATCTTTTCAAGTTAAGTATGTCACTAATTCTGGTTACCATCAGTTTCAAAGGAGTATTGCATATACTGAAAACAACTGTAAATTTATCAATATCAGCTAAGCAGATGTCAAAAATTTTAAGGTTTTTGAGCCCAATCTACATATTATGAGTAATAAAATCTACATAATGATTTGTGTTAGATAATAGGTAAATCATTCTTACTGACTTATGCATTTGAAAATTTTCAGTATAGTATAAATTCTTACACTTGTCTAGCTTCACAAATAAGCTTTCTCGTTCCTTGGAGCTTCAAATTTATGTACAATGTGATATTGATAATAAAATGTAAATCACACTTCCATTTTTTTGTCTTTATTTGTTAAGTATTAGGCAACCAATCATTTCTTTTAAGAAAATCTTCAACTGAAGTTAAAAATACAGTAAGTCTTCATTAAGCTCTTTCACAACTCAACCAAGTAGCATTAGCAAAGAGCACAGGATCTTTAAAATCACTCTTTTAAACTAGTGACTAGCCATCAAATTTGCACATATACATTAAACAAGGTTAACAGCTGTGTCGATGGTGGTTTTCATATGGTCAGCTTCAAGAACTGAGACAGAAATTTTCAAAATAAATCCTGCAATGGCATGAAACAATGAAGAAAACAGTCTGTTGTTTGAAAATGCCAACAAATCAAATTTTGATTCAACATAGCTGGAGCACCTTCTATTACAATAAAAAAAAATTTTTTTTCAAACTTTTCTTCATTATCCAACTGAAAGTCTCATGTGATACATGTAAAAGTTAAAATGTCTAGGCCATAAGTCTGAATTTTTTAGGCTGTAGATTGACAACCTTATGTAAATTTGGAAGTCCTTTAAGACAATACCTCCCTTGGGAATTCCCTGGTGATCCAGTGGGTAAGACTTGTGTTTTCACTGTGGGGACTCAAGTTTGATCCCTGTTCTGAGAAGATCCTGCAAGCTGTATAGAGCAGCCAAAAAAGAAAAAGAGACAATACCTGCCTGAAGTATGCATTTAATATTATCTCATTATCATGTGGCTCATCTAAAGCTGAAGTAAAGTACTTGCAGTTTTTCAAATTTTCAATCATTTGATCATTGATATTGTTAGAAATGTCTTGTATTCTGTGAACCTGTGTGAAATAGTTGAAGATCTTTTATTTTTATAAAATATTTCTTCTATCAAGACCAAAATTAAAATATTGGTTTAGAAATGGTTTATTCTTTTACGCAAAAAAGCCAACCAAGCTGGTCAAAATTAACAAATGTAGAACTTTTACTTCTGATTTCATGTTGACTAACTTCATTAGTTCTTACTTAACTGTTAGGAGAAATCTTCTATTTATTTATTTTAATTTTTGGCTGCTCTGGGTCTTCATTGCAACGCTCAGGCATCCTCTGGTTGCAGGAGCAGGGGCTGCTGCTCGTCCCTTCCTCGCGGGTTCTCATTGCCGTCTCTCCTCTTGTTGTGGAGCACAGGCTCTAAGGCGCCCAGGCTCTGTCGCTGCAACTGGCAGGCTCTAGAGCAGACTCACTGGCTGTGGCTCCTGGGCTTAGTTACTCCCATGTAGGGTCTTCCCATACCTGGGATCCAACCTGTAATCCCTGCATTGACTGGCAGATTCTTAACCACTGGACCACCAGGGAAATTAAAGAGAAAACTGTTTAACAAGCCCATCACACATTTGCAGAAATCTCTCAATTGCTCACTTTTCATATGGTTAAAAAAACTTTATACAACAAACAGCTTTGTAAATTGCAATTGCATTCATCATAAAATTTTCAAAATACTTTCCTCTAGTTTTCTTTTTTTTGCATTACTAGCTAATTCATCTTATTCTTCATCAGTATGTCTTCATTTTAAAAAAACTTTCTCCATACCAACTTCTTTAAGTATAAATAATTTAACTGTAGTCTAATAAAAATAAGTATTTTCATTTAATTACCCATCATGATTTATACAAGTATTACTGTAACTCATGCTGTCTACATAAAATAGATAAGAACACTTATTGTATAAAAAAATTTTTTTAATTAATTAATTGACAGTGACCAGATTAGTTGTTTATGTATACAGCTTAACAGCTTCACTTGCCTGAGACAGGCACAATTCAACACTAATGTCTTAAATGATACAATGAAAAAAGTGCTATATAAAATAGTAAATAGCTACCAAAATAGTAAATTTTGGGGTAATGGAAAAGTATTTTACGCTTATTAAGCTTTTAAACTTAAATGCAAACTGATGAAAATTAAATGAAAAGTTCAGTCATTCAGTCAACTCAGCTATATCTCAAGGGCTCAATAGCCAAATATAGGCAGTGACTACCCCACTGGACAGGGCAGATCCATAATTCTGCATCCCTGCTATTCAAAGAGTAGTCAAGAACCAGCAGGGTCAGAACACCTGAAACTTAGAAATCCAGAGTCTCAAGTCTTGCCCCAGACCTACTGAAACAATCTGCATCTAACAAGTCCTTGGGTGATCTGTAATGTACCTTAAAACTTGAGAGGTACATGCCCAAATAAAAAGCAAAGGAGGATTTAATTGGATAGTGTGCATAGAATTATATCAAGTATACCAGGGGCATCTGTGTGAGAGATACCATGAGGGTCAAGTCATCCAGACGTAACAGGGATAGCATGTGCAGTAATAATCAGGAAAAGCAATCAAGGCTTTGTAATTTGGTGATTGAGAGTCTGCAATAATGCAATTAACAAAACAGGAGAAATGAGATTGAGAATTAAAATGTTTTAATTCATAGTATAGATTAATGTATATTCTCTAGTTTTAGCAAAAACAATTTTAAAAATATTATATATGTGTGTCTGTGTATACAAACACATGTGTACATACTGAGACAACTATTCATTTCAGAAACAAGCACTTGCAATAAATATATATGACCCAAAATCAGTCCTAAAACTTTCAATTTTTTTTAATTTAATTGACCTTGTATACCATTTATCTTCTCTTATGTATGTGAAATGTTATTCTGTTTAAGGGGATTTCTGACTTACTGTTAATGAAAGAGTTTCTGTGTTTTAGAAAATACTACTCCACTTTTCTAAGGATTGATTTCTTTTTTTACAATTAGCATGTCTTTAAAAATTATAAATAGAATGTAATTTTTATTAACTCTTTTCTTAAAAAAACTTTTAAAAACCAGAAATTTGAATTGTATGAAATTTGGCAAAGTTTCTTCCCCTCTTTTAAGTATCCTTTAGAAGATCTTAACATGAAACCAGTACAGTACTAATAATTTCACCATATGCAACCTTTAAATATATAAGTAATCTAATTGTTAAAACACCAGTAGATTGATTTTCAATTTATTTTACAATTCTGGTTTCCAGTTAGTTCCAAAGGGAAATAAAACAGTTTGATAACCTATGCTTACTTAAAACTTTTGCTTGAATTATTGTGAGACCCGATTCTAAAAGCGGAATCTTCCCTTTCTAAGGTACAATAGCTATTTAAATTATAGAAATGAGTTTAGCTTTATTTAGTGTAGTAGCCCAAGAAGAAAGCATTGAAGAACTGAAGACAGGAAGACAGGTAGAATGGGGAAAAGGGAGAGCAGGGGAAGAGAGAAATAAAAAATGGAAGAACAAGCTGTGAAGGCTCCTTTTCTACTGGAAGAATCAGGTCCCTTTGTATTTTTTTTCAACCAGGAATGGCTACCAGAATACTGTTTTGTAAAGAACTGTTCATAGTATTCTCCAAAATCTAAGTATATTTTACGAGTTTTCATGCCTTATAGAATAATCCAACCTTACCGTTTAAAATGATGAACACAATTTCCCATGAAATTATGTGTACTGCTTGTTATTTTTTCTTCAAGTTCTAACAACTTTTAACAGGCATGGGCCATTTTTCTAGCAACTTCTTTTGATCAAGAGCTTTCTAAAACTTGGTCTCACACAAGTTGTTTTTAAAGTTTCTTTCAGCATACTGTTATGACCTGAGGCAGCAATGAATTGGTGAACAGTACAAAGCCAAAATATTTAGCTTGTCTAAACCAGTCCTTGCCCTAAAGAAACAGAGTAAATTGTTCATTTGGCAACTTCTCCAAGTTCAGATAAGCCTGGTTGTAGTTGACCTCACCTGTGCAAAGATTGGGTGGAACATTTGAGGAGGGTGTGAAGTCCTGAGGCTGAAACCTGAGGTTAGATCAGCACAGGATTCTCTGTGGACAGTTGAACATGACCTTAGATACAGTTGGAACAGCTGGCATCTGAGCTATCTTGCTTTATGGATTAAGCAGCAAAGGAAACTTCAAGAACAAATGAAATATATCTCTTCAAGGAACAACAATATGTGATTACTAAAGAATATTCACATTTTCATACTTGGGGAGATTTGTTAATTTTGTACATTTATTAAAGAAACAGTAAAGCCTCTAACTTTTAGAATTGATGTGAGTTCTTATACCCTATTTATTCTTCTCCAATGATCTGAACTTTTTCCAATAGTTCCATATGAAACTAGCAGATATTCCAAGATGTCAATCTCATCTTTAGAGGGAAAAAAGAAGTAAACTACATATATTTGTCAGTTTTTTTCTGTTCTGAAAGGGGACTGTAATAAAATGTTCCTGTATTCCCATTTCAAATGGTCACTTGTAACCTCAGAATGTCAACCTGTATTTTCTAGCAAGGATCCCTCCTGCTACTCTTGTATAGTCTCAGCCACCTCCGTCCACACCCCATCTCTTAACACCTAGCAACCACGCATCAGTTCTCTATAACTTCGTCTTCCCAAGCATGTTACATAAATGTTATCATATAGTATATAACTGTTGAGGATTGGCTTTTTTCACTCAACATCATTCGTCTGGGTCCCATATAGGTTGTTTTAGGTATTTATCAGTTGTTTCCTTTTATTCCTGAATGTATATAAAACTGGTGAAATCTGATCAAGGTTGAATTGTATCAATGAAATTTCCTGACAGTGATGTTCTACTATTTTAATGCAAGATATCACCATTGGACAAGACTGAGTGAAAAGTACAGGAAACCTCTCTGTTGTATTTCTTACAACTATATGTAATCTGCAATGACCTTAAAGTGATTTTTAATAAGCAAATAAACAAAACAAGCAAAAAAGCATCCTCTTTGAGAAAAGAAATTATAAATCTCCTACAATAGTAGTCCAGATAACCAGGATGGTGTGATCACTCACCTAGAGCCAGACATCGTGGAATGCGCAATCAAGTGGGTCTTAGGAGGCATGACTACAAACAAAGGTAGTGGAAGTGATGGAATTCCAGCTGAGCTATTTCAAATCACAGAAGATGATGCTATGAAAGTGCTGCACTCAGTATGCCGGCAAATTTGGAAAATTAAGCAGTGGCCAGGGACTGTAAAAGGTCAGTTTTCATTCCAATCTCAAAGAAGGGCAATGCAAAAGAATGTTCAAACTACCACACAATAGCACTCATCTCACACCCTAGCAAAGTAATGCTCAAAATTCTCCAAGCTAGGCTTCAAATGTATGTGAACTGTGACCTTCCATATGTTCAGGCTGGATTTAGAAAAGGCAGAGGAACCAGAGATCAAATGGCCAACATCCATTGGATCATAAAAAAGCAAGAGAGTACCAGAAAACTATCTACTGCTTTATTGGCTACGCTAAAGCCTTTGAGTCTGTAGATCACAAAAAAACTGTGGAAAATTCTGAAAGAGTTTTGACCTGCCTGAGTCAGAATTCTGAAATTCTGACCTGCCTTCTAAGAAATCTGTATGCAGGTTAAGAACTGGACATGGAACAACAGACTGGTTCCAAATAGGAAAAGGAGTAAATCAAGGCTGTATATTGTCACCCTGCTTATGTAACTTACAAGCAGAGTACATCATGCAAAATGCCAGGCTGGATGAAGCATAAGCTGGAATCAAGAATTCTGGGAAAAATAGCAATAACCTCAAATATGTAGATGACACCACCCTAATGGCAGAAAGCAAAGAAGAACTAACAGCCTCTTGATGAAAGTGAAAGAGGAGAACAGAAAAGCTAGCTTAAAACTCAACATTCAAAAAACTTAAGATCACGGCATCTGGTCCCATTACTTCATGGCAAATAGATGGGGAAACAATGGAAACAGTGACAGACTTTCTTTTCTTGGGTTCCAAAATCACTGCAGATAGTGACTGCAGCCATGAAATTAAATAACACTTGCTCCTTGGAAGAAAAGCTGTGACCAACCTAGACAGCATATTAAAAAGCAGAGACATTATTTTGCCAACAAAGGTCCGTCTTGTCAAAGCTATGGTTTTTCCAGTAGTCATGTACGGATGTAAGAGTTGGACTATAAAGAAAGCTGAGCACTTGAAAAATTGATGCTTTTGATCTGTGATGTTGGAGAAGACTCTTGAGAGTCCCTTGGACTGCAAGGAGATCCACCAGTCAATCCTAAAGGAAATCAGTCCTGAATATTCACTGGACGGACTGATGTTGAAGCTGAAGCTCCAATACTTTGGCCACCTAGTGCGAAGAACTGACTCATTGGAAAAGACCCTGATGCTGGGAAAGATTGAGGGCAGGAGGAGAAGGGGACAACTGAGGATGAGATGGTTGGATGGTACCAGAGACTCGATGGACATGAGTTTTAGCAAGCTCCAGGAGCTGGTGATGGACATGGAAGCCGGGTAGGCTGCAGTCCATGCTGTCACAAAGAGGCAGACACGACTGAGCGACTGAACTGATAATGATAGCAATCTGAGTGGAAAAACATATCAAATAGACTTTGGATTGATTTTTCAACTTTAATTCCCTTCAGTTCAGTTCACTCAGTCGTGTCCAACTCTTTGTGACCCTATGAATCGCAGCAAGCCAGGGCTCCCTGTCCATCACCAACTCCCGGAGTTCACTCAGACTCCTGTGCATCGAGTTGGTGATACCATCCAGCCATCTCATCCTCTGTCGTCCCCTCCTCCTCCTGCCCCCAATCCCTCCCAGCATCAGGGTCTTTTCCAATGAGTCAGCTCTTCACAGGAGGTGGCCAAAGTATTGGAGTTTCAGCCTCAGCATCAGTCCATCCAATGAATACCCAGGACTGGTCTCCATTAGGATGGACTGGTTAAATCTCCTTGTAGTCCAAGGGACTCTCAAGAGTCTTCTCCAACACCACAGTTCAAAAGCATCAATTCTTTGGTGCTCAGCCTTCTTTATAGTCCAACTCTCACATCCAAACATGCCCACTAGAAGAACTATAGCCTTGACTAGACGGACCTTTGTTAGCAAAGTAATATCTCTGCTTTTTGATATGCTGTCTAGGTTGGTCATAACTTTCCTTCCAAGGAGTAAGCGTCTTTTAATTTCATGGCTGCAGTCACCATCTGCAGTGATTTTGGAGCCCAAACACTAAAGTCTGACACTGTTTCCACTATTTCCCAATCTATTTGCCATGAAGTGATGGGACCAGATGCCATGATCTTCATTTTTTGAATGTTGAGCTTTAAGCCAACATTTTCACTCTCCTCTTTCACTTTCATTAAGAGGCTCTTTAGTTCTTCTTCACTTTCTGCCATAAGGGTGGTGTCACCTGCATATCTGAGGTTATTGATATTTCTCCCGCCAATCTTGATTCCAGCTTGTGCTTCTTCCAGCCCATCATTTCTCATGATGCACTCTGCATATAAGTTAAATAAGCAGGGTGACAATATACAGCCTTGACATACTCCTTTTCCTATTTGGAACCAGTCTGTTGTTCCATGTCCAATTCTAACTGTTGCTTCCTGCCCTGCATACAGATTTCTCAAGAGGCAGGTATTTCTCAAGAGGTCTGGTATTCCCATCTCTCTCAGAATTTTCCACAGTTTATTGTGATCCACACAGTCAAAGGCTTTGGCATAGTCAATAAAGCAGAAATAGATGTTTTTCTGGAACTCTCTTGTTTTTTCCATGATGTAGGGGATGTTGGCAATTTGATCTCTGGCTTCTCTGCCTTTCCTAAAACCAGCTTGAACATCTGGAAGTTCACAGTTCACGTATTGTTGAAGCCTGGCTTGGATAATTTTAAGCATTACTTTACTAGCATGTGAGATGAGTGCAATTGTGCAGTAGTTTGAGCATTCTTTGGCATTGCCTTTCTTTGGAATTGGAATGAAAACTGACCTTTTCCAGTCCTGTGGCCACTGCTGAGTTTTCCAAATTTACTGGCATATTGAGTGCAGCACTTTCACAGCATCATCTTTCAGGATTTGAAATAGCTCAACTGGAATTCAGTCACCTCCACTAGCTTTGTTCATAGTGATGCTTTCTAAGGCCCACTTGACTTCACATTCCAGGATGTCTGGCTCTAGGTGAGGGATCACACCATCGTGATTATCTGGATTGTGAAGATCTTTTTTGTACAGTTCTTCTGTGTATTCTTGCCATCTCTTCTTAATATCTTCTGCTTCTGTTAAGTCAATACCATTTCTGTCCTTTATCGAGCCCATCTTTGCATGAAATGTCCCCTTGGTATCTCTGATTTTCTTCAAGAGGTCTGTAGTCTTTCCCATTCTGTTGTTTTCCTAATTCCCTTAATGAGAATCAAAAAATGACCTGTGTCCAATATTAGAGTTTGCCCAAGAAACTGCCTAAGTTAAAGACTGCTTGCTTGGAAAAAGAACACAAAAACAGCCCAGTTGGCATTACTGTTTCCAGACAGCACCCATAGCTAGTGATTCACTGTAGGTGAGTATAGCATTTTAAACAAGCTTTAAACAAACGTTTATATTCCAAATAACCAGATAGTTGTTTCTTTATAATGTAGGAAAGTTCTTGCTATTTTAAGAAGTCTGATAGAAATTTTACTTCCGTATAGATACTGTAGAATCCTTTTAATTGTGTTAAATTAAACAGATTCCCAGAATTTTCAGTGTTAAGAGAAATTTGGGAGGGAAATGCTCTTGTTCACAGAAACCTTTCAGTTCAGTTTGATTACAGTATTTTCTGTGTCAGTTGGCTTAATCAGAACTGGTGTTAGGATTCTGGTTTCTGTACCATGAGCCACTTTTTTTCTAGCTATTCAGGGACCACATTTACCATTCTTTCCTCAGTTTTTTCACACATGCCTGCAGTAACTTATAAGGGCCACTTGGCGAGGGAAATGTTTAAGCTTCTTTTATTTAATTCTTATTTTGTGTGAATGCAGTGTGAAAGCTAGACATAATCTTCAAGGAGCTCTCAATCTAGTAAGAAAAATGCAAAAACAAAGCAAAATCATCACTTTCTAGAAAGCCCTTCAGAATAAGTGCCCTAGAGGTGGTGAGTTGTCAGAGGCATGATTGTACACCAGAGTAGGTGTGCTGCCTATAATTTTCCTTATTTAACCAAAAACAAGCAATTATAAATCTGTAACATTCCATAAGTCAGTTGCTAAGAGAGCACCTTTCCAGGGCATATTTCAAACATTTAGGCAGATGCCAAACATTTTATATTTCTTAACACAAAGTGAGAGCAATATATGTTAACTTGGCTGACAAACTAGTAAATTTTACTCAAGGAGGAAGTAGTGATAAGGCAGTTGATACCATAAAACTCCTTTCTTGGCAGTTTAACATGAGAAACACTTTTGTTACTCTCACTTTGTCATGGGACTCATGACACTGTGTTAAATGATTTATTCACAAACTATTTTAGAATTAAAAGTAAGAGTTCTCTAGTCCTGCCTAACCCTACATAAATAAATCACCCTATTTGAAAATGTTTGTGTACTTTGATTCATTGTCCTCCATGTTAGATATACCAAAGATTTTCTATGACCATGGATTTCAAATTAAATTATGAATTGCATCACAGTTCTTCATATCCAAGGCAGCTGGTTTCCTGATACATTTCTTGTGACCATATATGCACCTTATATTTCATTTGCATTCCTTTCCTACTCTTGCTTTTTCTTCTTCACTTCTGTTCTTAATAACTGTTTCCCACTTTTCCCATATCATTTTATAAGATCTCTACATTGTAGTTGTTAATCTTACTTCTATCAAATCTGTGGCTAAAACTAGAAAATTATTTTTGATAAAACTAGAAAATATGCATTCACTTATATTATGAATTAAAACATTTTAACTCTAAATCTCATTTCACTTGTTTTCCTCTATATACAAATTGTCTTTCTAATTTTTTTAAAGTTTTTAAACATAGGTGGTTATGTGTTGTCAAGTCTCTGTTTCTTTGTGAGTTCTCCATTTTCTTTTAACTTTAAACAATTTTCAGTTCAGTTCAGTTGCTCAGTTGTGTCCGACTCTTTGTGACCCCATGGACCACAGCACACCTGGCCTCCCTGTCCATCATTAACTCTCGGAGTCCACCCAGACCCATGTCCATTGAGTTGGTGATGCCATCCAACCATCTTATCCTCTGTCGTCCCCTTCTCCTCCTGCCCTCAAGATTTCCCAGCATCAGGGTCTTTTCCAATGAGTCAGCTCTTCACATCAGGTGGCCAAAGTATTGGAGTTTCAGCTTCAACATCAGTGCTTCCAATGAACGTCCAGGACTGATCTCCTTTAGGATAGACTGGGTGGATCTTCCTGCAGTCCAAGGGACTCTCAAGAGTCTTCTCCAACACCACAGTTCAAAAGCGTCAATTCTTTGGTGCTCAGCTTTCCTTATAGTCCAACTCTCACATCCATACGTGACTACTTAAAAATTTTATTCCTAGCAATTTTGGATACCTATTTGCCTAGTTTTCTTCCTATTTCTGTCTTTGTTTAGCTCACAGAATAAGAAATTATTCTGTGTTGTATAGGGTATGAGATGAGAAGCTACACTTTATACTCTCTTTTCCAAATAGCTTTTTGTCACACCATTTATTTTTATGTGGTATCTCCACTACCATGGGCATCCCTGGTGGCTCAGATGGTAAAGAATCTGCCTGTGATGCAGGAGACTAAGGTTTGATCCCTGGGTCAGGAAGATCCCCTGGAGAAGGAAATGGCAACCCAATCCAGTATTCTTGCCTGGAAAATCCCATGGACAGAGAAGCCAGGCGAGTTACAGTCCATTGAGTCACAAAGAGTTGGACACGACTGAGCAACTAATACTTTCACTTTCTACTACCATAAATTAAATTCTCATATAATCTAGGGGTTAGTTTGGGGCAATTTAATTTTTCCAGTAGCTTTCTCAATAAATATTGGGTGGATGAATGTTTCATCTGGCTCTTCTTTGGCTAGTACCAATTTTTATATTTTATATATACCTTAAATTCTTAGGCCATTTCCCATCTTATTTGTTCATTTGTTTTCTGTTTTTCCTTCTTACTGTTGTTGTTTTTTCAGTATTTGCTCATCAGTTCTCACTGACTTTTTTTCTTCTTAATGAATTTAAGAATCTTGTTTATTATCTAGATTTTATTATGGGCTGTGCTATGCTTAGTCACTCAGTGGTATCTGACTCTTTGTGACCCCTAGGACTGTAGCCTGCTAGGTTCCTTTATCCATGGGGATTCTCCAAGCAAGAATACTAGATTGGGTTGCCATCCCGTCCTCCAGCAAATCTTCCCAACCCAGGGGTCAAACTCAGGTCTCCTGCATTGCAGGCAGATTCTTTACCCTCTGAGCCACCAGGGAAGCCTATGAATACTAGAGTGGGCAGCCTATCCCTTCTCCAGGGGATCTTCCTGACCCAGGAATTGAACCACGGTCTCCTGCATTGCAGGCGGATTTTTTACCAGCCGAGCTACCAAGGAATCCCAGATCTTATTGTAGCTAGATTCAAATTTGGAATTCTTGGTCAGGTTCCATCAAAACAAACAAAATTTGATAAAATTTTGATCCTAACTGAATGCTCTAAAGGTTAATTTGGAAGGAATACATTTCTGTTCTTAAACCCCAAACTTCAGATGAATTTTAAATATTTGACAACTGGAAAAGTAGCCTCTGAGTGATACTAGGTGTCACGAACAGGATTTAAATTCTGATGATTAAAGAGGTTTCCAATACTATCTTCTTTTGGTACACTTGTAACCAGGACTGGAGAAATAGGAAAATAGTTTTCTTTTATGTCAAATCTCACTAAACCAGAAAATACATGTTCAGGGTTAAGTATATTGTCAAAACAAGGTTTTAACTAATATTTATATTGTGAGCAGAGTTCACAGGGTAAAATTTATTAGACAGATGTACTTGTGTGTCTGTCTTTGATTAGGGACTTCTGTTTATAAACAGAGATTAAACATTGTTTCTTTGATTTTCTTTGATGTTCAGAGGCAGAATTCAATTTTGCAGCTTTTGGAAGATGAGGCAGCTGCAGGTAAAGAAGTTGACAGCTCTTGGGAGGTTTAATTAGAGCTAATTATAATTTGATTGACCTGCTTTTTCTCCAGAAAGTTTAACCAAGTCTTCCTTTGCAAAGTGAGGATTTTTCTTTTTCATACAAACTAAAGAAAATCTTGTTTGTTGGGCTTACAAATATCTATCATTTTTCACACTTAAAAGGAGTGTCACCACATGAATCATGGAATCAAGGATTTGGGTATGATTGGACAGGACTTTCAAGATTATATAGTCCTTGAGAGCATATATTCATTATATTAACTTATGATGGAAAATTATAAATTTTAGGGAAATATAAACTTGGTATACATAATTTTTAAATCTATTTAATGAGAAACCAAGCAATAAAATTGTAGCTCTCTGTCCTTTTTCGACCTTGGTATTCATTCCACATGGTTTAGATATAATTTCACTTACTTGATAAATACTGTATTTGTTTTAATTCATGTATAAAGAGAGTGTGATGAAATGATTTGCTTTTCATTATGTGCTATTTTTCATAGCATGACTTATGGTTGTTATTGTAATTATTTAAATGAAACACAATTCTACTAATATTGCTGTAAAATTGAAACCTTCATATGAAAGCTTTATACCTAACAAAATTCTATAAGGCAATTATATATGAAAAACAAAAAAGTCTTTTTCACTATTTGTCAACTCAGTTACATGTCATATTTATGTTGAATGGAGGACCTGTTAATATTAAATAGGGGTTTTACTCTCAGACAACTTGTGCTCTACTTTCGTCAGTCAAGATCTTTTGACATTAGAAAGTTTGCGAGTAAAATATTCTTTTCATGACGGTTTAACAGAGCAGTAGGAAATGCTAAGTAGCCTATGGAGTAATTATAGACAACAGATATTATTAAGGATAAAAGGACGGGAGGACTTCCCTGGTGACTCAGAGGTGAAGAGTCTGCCTGCCAATGCAGCAGATATGGGTTTGATCCCTGCTCCAGGAAGTTTTCACATGCCGTGGAGCAGTGAGGCCTGTGTGCCACAACTACTGAGCCTGTGCTCCGCAGCCCGGGAGCCACAACTACTGAGCCCACGTAGCACAGCTTCTGAGGCCTGCACGCCCTAGAGCCCATGCTCCGCACGAGAGCGCCCACTGCACGAGGAGTACCCGTGCACCACACCTGGGGAGCAGCCCACTCTGCTGCAGCTAGAGAAGAACCCGCTCCACAGCCAAAACCGTTTTAAGCTTAAGTGGTCTGGAAAGAGGAGAAAAGATAAAATCTAAAGTAGATTTTGAAGAACAGATGGCAGCTGGATGAAGGAAAAAAAGAGGAAAATATATATTCACCTAGTGGAAGGAATATTGTGCTCAAAAGTATTTTGGAGGTGAGAGAGTTTAGTCTGGGAAATTGATAAGTGAACGCACTTGGATATGTTAATCCATAAGAGAGTCAGTGTACTAAAACTGGAAAGACTGATTTGGAGCAAATAGTGGAGAACCTTGAAGTATAGAGATTGAGAATGTATTTATCATGTACCATGTACTTACAGCATTTTATCTAGGTTTGTTTCCTAGGCAATATTTCAGGAAAATTGGTCCTTCAGAAGTATGCAGAGCACATTATAGTGAAGAACAGAGTGGGCAGTATGCACCTATGTGTGAGGTGTTAAAGACATGAATAGTAGCTTGGTGGTAAGAATGGATATTAACGAATGGTGCAAACACATCACTAGTGAAGAATTCAGTGCCTGATAACTGGTTAGGTATGGAGGCGGAAGAGAGGGATGGATGTACACCCAGAGAAGGCAAAATGAAAGGAAAGAACACATGTCGGAGACTTACATAAAGTTCTGTGAATTCATTTTCTCCTCCAAGAATGTCGTGGTTAAGGGATGAGTTGTAGATTCCTTTTATGAACCACTAGCAAATTATTTGATATCATCCCTTGAGAGGAACATTAAGCATATTTTAATAAAATCAATACTTAAGGAAACTAAATATAGCTTGCTTTTAAACATTTTTCCTTCAACATCCCCCTTCCTGCAGTAACCCTTAGTCTTTTTCACAGGCTGTAATGGGACCAAGACCAAGAAGGGTTTTCCAATGAGTGGATGTAGGAAGCTGATAAGAAAAGTATTCTTTTGGGCTTGGTAGCATAAGTTACAGTACACTAAAACATATATCTCTTGGAGGCCTCTTTTTTCTCCTGTCAGCAGCTGACATTGTGAAAGATTTACTGATTAGCTTAAAAATTACAGAACTTCTCGGTTTAGTGATGTGGATGTGCTACCTAATTACAAATGAGCAACTGCAGTTAGTGCTTTTTCCTTCTACTTTGGGGAGCCGTTAAAACTCACAACTAGAGAAGGGAAGGTTTTACATAACTGTTGCTAACGTTAAAAAGGACATGTGCACGTTTTACTTCCAGAGAACTACTTGAGTGCCTCAGTCATTTCATCCAGCCTAGCTCTCTCCTCACACTGGCGATTGTGTGTCTATTTGAAAACCATGAAAAGGAACAGGGATAAAGTGTACCAAGAGCTGTAGTTCTTTAACCCTTATTGTGAGAGTTGTTTTGAGCTTATAAAGTGGATGCTGTTATTTACCCTTATACAAATGAAAAACCTGAGTCTTGGAGAATTACAGAGCCAGAAAATGAAAGAAAAAAAAAATCGTATCTAAGATTCTGAAGTATATCTAATGCCCATATTTTTTGTTCAATATCATGTTCATGAAACAGTGGCAGAGATTATTTTCTTGGGCTCCAAAATCACTGTGGACAGTGACTCCAGCGACAGAATTAAAAGATGTTTATTCCTTGGAAGAAAAGCTATGGCAAACATAGCCTCCGTATGAAAAAGCAGAGACATCACTTTGCCAACAAAGGTCTCTAGCCAAAGCCTTAGTTTTTCTAGTAGTCATGTACAGATGTGAGAGTTGGACCGTAAAGTAGCCTGTCAACTCATGGTACTGGAGAAGACTCGAGAGTTCCTTGGACAGCAAGGAGATAAAAACAGTCAATCCTAAAGGAAATCAACATAATATTCATTGGAAGCACTCAAGCTGAAACTCCAGTACTTTATCCACCTGATACAAAGAGCTGACTCACTGGAAAAGACCCTGATACTGGAAATGACTGAGGGCAGGAGAAGAAGCAGGCAACAGGGGATGAGATGTTTGGATGGCATCACAGACTCAATGGACATGAGTTTAGGTAAACTCCAAGAGTTGGTGATGGACAGGGAAGCCTGGTATGCTCGGTCCATGGGATCACAAAGAGTCGGACACTGCTTAGTGACTGAGCAACAACAACAGTGCCTTAAAGGGAGAAAAGTGCTGTATATGGAAAAACATGATATTTTGTCCTTTGAGCTTATGCTGCCCTTTGTCTGAGTTTATGCAGCCCTTTGTCTCAACACAATCACATAGTGAAGTTCTTGTAGCCTACAAAGATTTTCATTAGTGTGAAGTATATTTTCAAAGAATTTGGTCTGATCTTCCCTGAAGGTTCATTGTGAAATTCTAAGGTGGAAAATCCTGATTTAACAACCAGACAGTGTAAGTTGAAGTCATTTTCTCAATGTCACTAAAAAAATGTTAAGTCAGAGATATGCCTTCATAATTTAGGATTCCCTTTTAGTGCATTTCTTTGTACTGCTTAATATTAAAATGTGTAGTACTTTTGTTGATTTTTCTGATCTGCTATTACATCTTTGTTGTTCAGTTGCTAAGTTCTATCTGACTCTTTGTGACCCCTTGGACAGCAGCACAACAGGCTTCCCTGTCCTTCACCATCTCCCAGAATTTGCTCAAACTCATGTCCTTTGAGTCCATGATGCCATCCAACCATCATCCTCTGTCACCCTCTTCTACTGCCCTTAGTCTTTCCCAGCATCAGGATCTTTTCCAGTGAGTTGGCTCTTTGCATCAGGTGGCTAAAGTATTGAAGCTTCAGCTTCAGCATCAGTCTTTCCAATGAATATTCACAGTTGATTTCTTTTAGGATTGACAGATTTGATCTCCTTGCTGACCAAGGGACTCTCAAGAGTCTCCTCCAGCACCACAGTTCGAGTGCATCAATTCCTTGGCTCTCAGCCTTCTTTATGGTCCAGCTCTCACATCTGTATATGACTACTGGAAAAACCATAGCTTTGACTATATGGTCACTTGTTGGCAAAGTGATGTCTCTTCTTTTTCATACACTGTCTAGGTTTGTTATAGCTTTTCTTCCAAGGAACAAGCGTCTTTTAATTTTGTGGCTGTACTCACCATCCACAGTGATTTTGGAGCCAAAGAAAGTCAAACTTGTCAGTTTCCACTTTTTCCACATCTATTTGCCATGAAGTGATGGGACCAGGTGCCAGGATCTTAAGTTTTTTGAATGCTGAGTTTTAAGCCAGCTTTTTCACTCTCCTCTTTCACATTCATCAAGAGACTCTTTAGTTCCTCTTTGCTTTCTGCCATTAGAGTGGTATCACTTGCATATCCGAGGTTGTTGATATTTCTCCCAGCAATCTTGATTCCAGCTTGTGAGTCTTTCAGCCTGGCATTTCTCATAATGTACTCTCCATATAAGTTAAGTAAGCGGGGTAACAATATATGGCCTTGATGTATACCTTTCCCAATTTTGAGCCAGTCCATTATTCCATGTCTTTTTCTAACTGTTGCTTCTTGCCCTGCATACAGGTTTCTCAGGAGACAAGTAAGGTGGTCTGGTGTTCCCATTTCTTTAAGAATTTTCCACAGATTGTTATGATCCACACAGTCAAAGGCTTTAGTATAGTCAGTGAAGAAGAAGTAGATGCTTGTTTGGAATTCCCTTGCTATTTTATGATCCAACGTTTCCTAACTTTTAAACTGAATTAATCTGTACCTAACACAGAGTAAATCAGTGAACTGGCTGCCACATTTCGCCTGATTGGATTTCAGGCTCATGGTGAGGTACTAGGGAAATTCTGGCTCAATTATTACTGACATAGGAGGCTTTACAGTTATTAGAAAACAGCCCAGGAGGAAAAGAAAAAATGGATTTATGTGATCCTGTATTGCTAAATGTGGCACACTGCTGCTATCTTTTCTTTACTGCTTCCTCTAAGAGTCGTCATTTCAATGCACTAATCTTTTAAACAGCCATTCAGTGGGAATTGGGCTAGAACTTTGCTAAGGGGTCACATTTACCAGCCTGACAGTTATACATTTACAAAAGAAATGGCATGAATTTATTCAGCATCAAAACCTCTGCATCTCTTACCACCCCACTGCATTCCACACCGTATTACCATCAGTGCACTATAATGGCTATATAAATTCCATTCAGATTCTTCATTTAATTAACTAGCGTTCTTTGAACAAAAATAAAAGTGCTTTTTTTATAGAGGAATAAAGGCTGCATGAAGCAAATGTGAAGGAGACAAATCATCGAATTAGTTATTCTTCATTGCTGCTATGGTGAATTCTCTGCCCCTCCCTTTCTCTTCAGTGACAATATTATTTTTTTCCTAGCCTGATTGAATGGAAAATGGGGAATGGTGTAGCAGCCTCAAATGTGTTTGAGTGTGTTGTAATGGCCACATCCTAAGCTCATGCAGGGCTGGGCACCAATGATGTTGTCATCTACAAGATATTTGGTTTTTTAGCATATTCTATAGCCAAGACCGTGGACTTTGTAACTAGACGGCCTGGGTTCAAATCCCAGCTCTGCCACTTACTAAGTTTGTGATTCTGAGCAAACTGCTTAACTTTCCAGTTTCCTGTCTATTAAATGAGGGTAAAAATGGACATAGCTCTCACAGCACTGGGGAGATTATTTGAGGTGATCTATCTGAAACATTTAGAGCCCTGCTGACACACACTAGGCCTTTGCCTCCCACTCATACAGTCTTCTGTGAGGTTGATCCACTGATGACACTGATAACCCTTGATTGCCTGGGATGAACTGGCTGATGTGTTAGTTAGATAGGTGTCCTTTTACCGTGTCTCTGCTCAGCACTCTCCAGTTGCTTTCCCTCTGGCTGTGAGTAAAACTAAAGTCCTTACAATGGCCTACAAAAGCTCTCGAGATCTGCCACTCCATGCCAGGACCATCCCTGCCCAGAGACCTGTGAGCACTTTACCCCCACGTCCCGCACCCCCTTCTTCCTGTCCTCTCCTCCTGTCTACTTTGGCCAACCTGGGTTCCTTGCTGTTCTCTGAAGATGCAGAATGCTGTGGATGCACAATGCTATCTCAGTTCCTTTGCACAAACTGTTCTCTCTGCCCAAAAAGCTCCTTCTCTCAGAAATCTGCGTGGCTCCATCCTTTCTGCTGTTCTCTGATTAAAGGTCTTCTAAGTGAGCTCTTCATTGACTCTCTAGTTTGCCATCTCCCCAAACTAGATTATAAATATCAGGGGACAAAAGGAGGACTTTGTATTGTGTTAGGTGCTCCATCTTCAGTACCTGAGACAGAAACTGACACACAGAAAGTACTTAATAGTTACTGAATGTATGAATGAAAAATTGACCCTTAAAATATGTCCTGTAGTAAAAATATTTCTAACCCTCCCCTAGGCTCAAACAAAAGCAAGTGTCGTGTAAAAGCTTCCAGAAAATTAAAATAGCCATAGTTGAATATTAGCCGTGGCAATTGGAGCAGAAAGTTCCATTGCAGAGAAAAACAATTTCTGCATCAAATAAAAAAAAAGAAAGAAAGAAATGGTTTACATTATAGCAAGTGCAATATTATATTGGTGTCCTGGGAACTGTTATTGAGCCAGCACCAAGGCACATTTTTGAGAGTGCAAATGCTTTGGGCCACACCATCCACTTCCTAAGGTGAAAAATACAATGAGTGTATAGTTTTGTTTTTGTTTTTGTCATCTAGTGGTGGAGTAAAATGGTGAGAAGAGCATTGATGTTGGAGTCAGGTAAAGCTGGGTTTAAATTCTGGCACTGGTATCTGCCCTTGCATAGGTTATGTTACCTCTCTGAGCCTCTGTTGATTATGTATAAAATGGTTTTTAGTAATGCCTTTCCCACAGTGTTGTTCTAAATGTGGTGAGCATTGCATCCTATAGAAATAGCTGTATATTTTGCTACTGAATTCTGCCTTTTGGCTTAAATCAAAATGGGGAGGTAGCTCTTAGACTGATGTCTAGGAATAAGATTTGGCTCCTGGGGCTTGGACCACCGAGAAGCCCTTAACACTATCAGTCTCTCAGCAGGATCTGATGAAGCTGCAAAAACCTTCATAGAACATGAGCCCTACCACCTGCTTGACTTTTGTAGAAGTCTGCTCTTTTCATCTTTTGAGCCAATTCTTATTCTATTTTGCACTTTCAATTTTCTTCTGCTTCTCTTATTTTCAAAATTCTCTCCTAAATATGTGAAGTTGGAGTGTCCATACTGAAACTTATCTAAGAAATTAAGGAAAAGTAAGGTCACGCATGACCTTAATTAAATAACATGAATATTAGTTTTCAAATTGAGATGTGAAAAATATAAGTATATTGATTCATTTTTTGAATTATAACTTCTAGAAGGAAGAAAATATTTTGTTTAAACCGCTACTATTTTTACATTCTTTTCTTCAATGACATTATTTTTTTTTTACTATTTAGGAAGCCAAAGCTGTGGTCGAAGAAACAAGAACCCTGCGAAGTCGGCTTCATCTTGCCGAAGCTGCACAGAGACAGGCACAGGGAATGGAAATGGATTACGAGGAAGTGATCCGTCTGTTAGAGGCTGAGATTGCAGAGCTGAAGGCTCAGCTTGCTGATTATTCTGACCAAAATAAAGTAAGCAAAACAGTTCTCTCTTCTGGTTACCATGGTTTCCTTGCCGTAGCTATGTATCCTGTTTTCATTTTTTTTTTCATCTGCACTTCTAAACTAGGTCAGTGTTTGTCTTCTGTTATTCAGTGGTAGGATGATGTGTTATGGTGGGGGTAATGTGAAGGTTATGAGCCTCCCTTTATCCAGATAGCTTTGGGATGGAAAAGTATGTGCCCCAAATTTATTTGGGTCACTGGTCAACATTGTACAACTCAAGCATTAAGTCCCATTACATTGGTTTCCTCCTTTTTCCCTAAACTTGCTAATTTGTCTTTTAATTCTGTTTTACTCTTTGTTTAGAGCACTTGAGGAAGTGTGAAAGTTAAATAATTTTTTGCCAAAGGCCTAAGTTAATTAAGAGAAAGAAACTTGAGTTTGAGTTAAGCAGGCTTCAATTTCAGTAGCAAAATACTGAATGCTTTTCAGAAGACAATGTGACCTTTCTTTTAATGTGAATTTTTTTATTATGTGATTTTGTAAAACATTATATATACTATATTCATTGAATGGTCTTCAAAAACTGTAATAGACATATATACTTTTTTTCACTGAAATAAGGTAGAAAATTAAATAAATTGAAATAGATATTTTATAACATCCTAGAATTTATTTCTAACCATAATAGTATTTATGTCTCTAATCCAGTCATCTTTCAAAAGAACATAAAACAAATTTGAAAATTTTACATTTATTTATTTAAACATAAAAGAGTTAAATACTTTAAATATACCAAGTGGAAATGAAACTAGTTTTAGAAAAGCAAGATACAGAAGAAAATCTGAAATTTTCTTTGATTATCTAAGAGATACATTTTTCACATTTGCCATTTAAACGAGTTCCAGAAGAAGTCTGATGTTCCTGTCGCCCATTGATAATACCATAAGGCCAAGGGGGAGCAATACTTTAGATGGCAGAAATACTAAGGAATGTTGCATATATTTATTATTCTTGACCTAGGTTTATGTTCTGAAATCAGAGATATATGCTTATTTCATGTGAGTAACTTAACATGATTCTGAAAATATTGGTGGGATTATCAAAATATTAAAAGTACTTTTTAAATAATAACTTGATTTATTTTTGGAGGGATAATCAAGTCTTTAAAAATACTTTATTTTTAAATAATATAACATTTAAGGAATTCATATGAAATTTTTCAATTTTTTAAAGCGTAGGTGATTTGCTAGTCTCTATTTCAGCTCCTAGCTGAAGAACATTTTTGTCCTAAGTTTTGTGGTAATATAATTAATTCAGTTCTCTTTTTTAGCATAATGGTGTCTCATGCCATTTCGAGGTACAAAATTTTGTTAAGAGAACAAAATCCTAAACTAAGCCATTAGCCCATGTCTGAAAGTAATCTTTTATTTTTTTCCCAAGAGATGTTAGAGATGAATCTCAACATTTTCCAAGCCCGATACCAGTGGAGAAAGAGAAGGAAACATTTTTTTTAATTGTTTGAGATTGCTTGAAGAGATACTGGCCAAAATATTACAGAATTCAGATTCAGATATTCATTTTTAAAACATTATTTTTATAACAAATATTTTTCTTACAAGTTTTCCCTTTTATTATCTCTGTGTTTACTTAGCTCCCTTTTTATTTATTTTTTCCTTCAGCTTAAGAAATAAAAATTTACTAATATATTTGAAGACCCACAATGTCCCTTTCCAATTTCATCCCATAAAACCACTTTCCTAGATTTAATCTTAACCGTTTTCTTGATTATTTTACTACCCGTGTATGTATATCCCTTAGTCTTCACTGGCGGCTCAGACAATAAGGAATCCACCCACAATGCAGGAGACCTGGGTTTGATCCCTGGGTCAGGAAGATCCCCAGCAGAAGAGAATGGCTACCCACTCCAGTATTCTTGCCTGGGGAATCCCAAGGACAGAGGAGCCGGGCGGGACACAGTCCACGGGGCTGCAAAGAGTTGCACAGGACTGAGCGCTTAAGCATGCATGCACATATCCCTTAACAGCGTACTGCTGAATTTTACCTGTTTCTCAACTTCATATGAGTGGAAAACTACTACTTTTATTATCCCAACTTGTGTTTTTTTCACTCAAAATGTTGTATTTGTGATTTATTTATTTGAAGTTCATAGCTAGTTCATGTCTTTTCATTGCTTTTTTGTATTCCATTGACTGGATATACTACAGTATATTTGTCCATGCTGTATTTGATAGATAGTACAACTGTTTCAGTTTTCTTCTTTTATGAACAATGTCGCTAAAAAGTTTTGTATATATATCCTATTCCACATGTGTAGCAGTTCTCTTTTGTTCATACTAGAGTGGAATTGGTAGGTTGAGTGATGATTGTATGATCAGCTTTACTAATTACAATTAGGCAATGCCGATTGTGTTTGAAAGTATTTAAACTGATCGTAACTCTGTGTTCAATGACATCAGGTGGTTAGCTTGAAATGAGCCATGGTAAGATTATTTACACCACCAAATGCAGTAAGCCAGGGCTTTGCCTCTTGTCCTAGATAGCCAGTTGAGCTAATATTTATGCATTTATTAGGCATTTGTGTTTCTATGTGAAATGTTTCTTATTTTTCATGTTGTAAAAATCTTCTCCTGAATTTATGCTTGCCTTTGCACCCTAAGGTGAAATGAACCAGTTATTTTCATATAATCCAATTAATCGGTCTTTTCCTTCATGTGTCTTTCTAGAAGTCCCTCCATTCTCAAAACTGTTTTTATATTTGTCTCTAAAAGTTTTTAAAATTTGATCCTTCTGTCATGGTTTTATGTCATTGTATGAGATAGGGGTCCATTCCATTCTTTCTTTCTTTTTCTAAATGAATGATAAAGTATCCCAGTCCCTTTCAATTCAAAAGCCTCTTTTACTCTAAATCTTGATCTGATGACCCTGTCTAGTTCTTTTTCTTTACATGTGTGGTGGCTACATAATCCTTTGATCTTTTATGTGTATTTTAGACTCAGATTTTCAGTTCAGTTCAGTTCAGTTGCTCAGTCGTGTCCGACTCTCTGCGACCCCATGAATTGCAGCATGCCAGGCCTCCCTGTCCATCACCAACTCCCGGAATCCACTCAAACCCATGTGCATCGAGTCGGTGATGCCATCCAACCATCTTATCCTCTGTCGTCCCCTTCTCCTCCTGCCCTCAATCTTTCCCAGCATCAGGGTCTTTTCAAATGAATCAGCTCTTCTCATCAGGTGGTCATTTTTAATATGCTGTCTAGGTTGGTCATAACTTTCCTTCCAAGGAGTAAGCGTCTTTTAATTTCATGGCTGCAGTCACCATCTGCAGTGATTTTGGAGCCCAGAAAAATAAAGTCAGCCGCTATTTCCACTGTTTCCCTATCTATTTGCCATGAAGTGATGGGACCAGATGCCATGATCTTCGTTTTCTGAATGTTGAGCTTTCAGCCAACTTTTTCACTCTCCTCCTTCACTTTCATCAAGAGGCTCTTTAGTTCTTCTTCGCTTTCTGCCATAAGGGTGGTGTCATCTGCATATCTGAGGCTATTGATATTTCTCCCAGCAATCTTTATTCCACTTGTGCTTCATCCAGCCCAGCGTTTCTCATGACGTACTCCACATATAAGTTAAATAAGCAGGGTGACAATATACAGCCTTGATGTACTCCTTTCCCGATTTAGAACCAGTCTGTCGTTCCATGTCCATTTCTAACTGTTACCTCTGGACCTGCATACAGATTTCTCAGGAGGCAGGTCAGGTGGTCTGGTATATACATTTCTTTAAGAATTTTCCACAGTTTGTTGTGATCTACACAGTGAAAGACTTTTTCCACAGTTTGTTGTGATCTACACAGTCAAAGACTTCAGTATAGTCAATAAAGCAGGAGCAGATGTTCTTCTGGAACTCTCTTGGTTTCTCGATGATCCAACAGATGTTGGCAATTTGTTCTCTGTTTCCTGTGCCTTTTCTAAATCCAGCTTGAACATCTGGAAGTTCACAGTTCACATACTGTTGAAGCCTGACTTGGAGAATTTTGAGCATTACTTTGCTAGCGTGTGAGATGAGTGCAATTGTGGATAGTTTGAACATTCTTTGGCATTCCCTTTCTTTGGAATTGTAATGAGAACTGACCTTTTCCAGTCCTGTGGCCACTGGTGAGTTTTCCAAATTTGCTGGCATATTAAATGCAGCATCATCTTTTAGGATTTGAAATAGCTTAACTGGAATTCTATCACCTCCACTAGCTTTATTCGTAGTGATGCTTTCTAAGGCCCACTTGACTTCACATTCCAGGATGTCTGGCTCTAGTTGAGTGATCACACCATTGTGATTATGTGGGTCGTGAAGATCTTTTTTGTACACTTCTTCTGGGTATTCTTGCCACCTCTTCTTAATATCTTCTGCTTCTGTTAGGTCCAGACCATTTCTGTCCTTTATTGAGCCCAGCTTTGCATGAAATGTTCCCTTGGTATCTCTAATTTGAAGATATCTCTAGTCTTTCCCATTTTATTGTTTACCTCTGTTTCTTTGCATTGATGGCTGAGGAAGGCTTTCTTATCTCTCCTTGCTGTTCTCTGGAACTCTGCATTCAGATGCCTATATCTTTCCTTTTCTCCTTCGCTTTTGGCTTCTCTTCTTTTCACAGCTATTTGTAAGGCCTCCTCAGATAACCATTTTGCTTTTTTTCATTTCTTTTTCTTAGGATGATATTGATTCCTGTCTCCTGTACAATGTCATGAACCTCCGTCCATAGTTCTTCAGGCACCCTGTCTATCAGATATAATCCCTTGAATCTATTTCTCACTTCCACAGTATAATTGTAAAGGATTTGATTTAGGTCATACTTGAAAGTTCTAGTGGTTTTCCCTACTTTCTTCAATTTAAGCCTGAATTTGACTAAGGAGTTCATGATCTGAGCCACAGTCAGCTCCTGGTCTTGTTTTTGTTGACTGTATAGAGCTTCTCCATCTTTGGCTGCAAAGAATATAATCAGTCTGATTTCAATATTGACCATCCAGTGATATCCATCTGTAGAGTCTTCTCTTGCATTGTTGGAAGAGGGTGTTTGTTATGACCAGTGTGTTCTCTTGGCAAAAACTCTATTAGTCCTTATATGACCCATTTATTAGATTGGCTGCATCAGGTCCTAGTTGTGTCATGCAGAAGCTTTCATTGCGGTGCATGTGCTCTGTAGTTGGGGCACACAGGCTCAGTAGTTACGGCACAGGGGCTTCAGTAATCGCAGCATACAGGCTTTTCGTTGTGGAGCATGGGCTTAGTTACCGCATAGTATATGGGATCTTAGTTCTCCAAGGGATCAAACCTGCACCTCCTGCACTGCAAGGCTGATTTTAACCATTGGACCACCAGGGAAGTCCCTGTCCTTATATTTTAATTGTAAAATAAAATATAAACAACAGGTAAACAACAGGTAATTGGTTTTTTTCCCATTTTACTAATTTTTGACCTTTAATAGGAAAGATCTTTCCATTTACATTCTTATTCACTAATGCACTTGGCTTGATTTCTGCCCTTTTATTTTCTGCATTTTATTTGTCCCATGTTTCCTAGTTGTTTGTCATTTCTTACCTCCCTCTCGCCCCTTTTGTTTGGACTGGGTCAGAGTTTTCCTATGTTCTGCCACTCCCATTTGATTTATTTTACTATGCTGCTTTCACTTGCAGGTGGCTCAGATGATAAAGAATTCGCCTGCAATGTGGGAGACCAGGGTTCGATCCCTGGGTTGGGAAGATCCCCTGGCGAAGGGAATGGCTACCCATGCCAATATTCTGGCCTTTAGAATTCCATGGACAGAGGAGCCTGGCAGGCTGTGGTCCATGGAGTCTCAAAGAGTCGGACACGACTAAGCAACTTTCACTTTCATGCTGGTTTCGAAGTTAGACACTTGGTTTCTAATTTTAATGATTATCTTGTAATAGCAATGTTAGTGTTCTATTTTAACTTAAATTATAAAAGTAATCACTATCATTCTACTTGTAAGTACTGTAATAACTTTACTACAAATCCAGTAGTCTTGCTATTTAATATTTTTTAAGTATTTTAGTTATTTCTTGACTTTTAACATCATAATTTAGATATTATTACAATTTCTTTTGTGCTGTGAATCTTTGTTTAGATAGACCTCCAAGTTTATCATTTTCTTTGTTCAACATTCTTGCATTTCAGAACTTGCTTGAATTGCTTTCTTTTTTCCTGAAGTACAGCATTTAGAAATTCATCTTTCAAAGATAGGATCTGTTGTAATGAAATTTATTTTTGTTTGTTTGGAAACATATTTATTAACTCTTGTTCTTGAAGTGTAGCATTTCGGATGTTAAACTGGCACTGAGTTTCTTTAATGTTTTTGTTCCATGGTTGTGATATCAGATTTCAGTCTGTTATTTGTTTGCAATGTGTTGTTTCTTTTTAGGTGGTTTTATCTTAAGTGGTCAGAAGTTTGACTATGGTCAGCCATGTATTGAGCTATCTTTAATTATATGCTTGCGATTCAAGGAATGAGCTTCCTGATCTGAGTAACAGTGTCTTTCACTGTTTCTGCAAAACCTTAAGCTGTTATCCTGACCTATTTCTCTTTCATTATTTCTTGTCTCTCCTATCTAATTTATATTGGATATATGCTAGATCTTCTGGTTATTTTTTCCTTACCTCTTCTCTTTTCATATTTTCCATTTTTATTTTTCTGCTCTATCATAAGAAGTTTATTTACCTCTCTCTTCTAGTTCACCTGTTCTCTTTTCAACTTATCTTAATGTGTTGGATAGTAAACACATTAGCTGAGTTTCTGATTATTACTGCCTTTTTGTAAGTTGAAGGATACTTGCTTTACAATGCTGTGGTGGTCTCTGCCGCACATTAGCACAAATCAGTTGCAGTTATACCTGTGGTCCTTCCCTCCTAAGCCTCCTTCCCCCACCGTTCCACCCCTGTAGGTCGTCGCAGAGCACCAGGCTCGCTCCCTGTGCTGCCCAGCAGCGTCCTGCTGCTTATCCGCTTCTCACCTGACAGTGCACGCGAGTCAGTGCTGCGCGCTCGGCTCGCCCTGCCCGCTCCTTCCCCTGCTATGTCCACCAGGCCGTTCCCTACGTTTGCCTCCATTTCTTCTCTCTAAACATCTTCTTCAGTACCATTTTTCTAGATTCCACATACATGCATTAATATACGATATTTGTTTTTCTTTTTGTGACTTCAAACTGTATAACAGGCTCTAGGTTCATCAGTCTCACTACAGCTGACTCAAATTCATTCCTTTTTATGGCCGAGCAATATTCTATTGTATATGTCTATATACATGTACATATATTTATATATATACATACATACAACTTCTTTACCCATTTTTCTGTTGATGGACATCTAGGTTACTTCCATGTCCTGGCTATTGTCAATGGTGCTGCAGTTAACTTTGAGGTGCATGTGTCTTTTTGAATTGTAGTTTTCTCAGGATTTATGCTCAGTAGTGAGATTGGTGGGTCATATGGTAATTTTATTCCTAGTTTGTTAAATCTCCATACTATTCTCCATAGTGGCCGTATCAATTTAAATTCCCACCAACAGTGCAATAGGGTTCCCTTTTCTCCACATCACTTCCAGTATTTATTGTTTGTAATTTTTTTGTTGATGATGGCTATTCTGATTAAAAGACACTGCTTGCTCCTTGGAAGAAAAGCTATGACCAACCTAGACAGCATACTAAAAAGCAGAGACTTTTGCCAACAAAGGTCTGTCCAGTCAAAGCTATGGTTTTTCCAGTAATCATGTATGGATGTGAGAGTTGAACTATACAGAAAGCTGAGAGCCAAAGAATTGATGCTTTTGAACTGTGGTGTTGGAAAAGACTCTTGAGAATCCCTTGGACTGCAAGGAGATCCAACCAGTCCATCCTAAAGGAGATCAGTCCTGGGTATTCACTGGAAGGACTGATGCTGAAGCTGCAGCTCTAATACTTTGGCCACCTGATGCGAAGAGCTGACTCATTTGAAAAGACCCTGATGCTGGGAAAGATTGAGGGCAGGAGGAGAAGGGGACGACAGAGGATGAGATGGTTGGATGGCATCACCAACTCGATGAACATGAGTTTGAGTAAGCACTGGCAGTTGGTGATGGACAGGGAGGCCTGGCATGCTATGGTCCATGGGGTCACAAAGAGTCGGACATGATTGAGCAACTGAACTGACGATGATTCTGACTGGTGTGAAGTGATATTGTATTTCTGTTTTGCATTTCTCTAATAATGTGCAGTGTTGAGCATCTTTTCATGTATTTATTGGCCATCTGTATGTCTTCTTTGGAGAAATGTCTGCTTAGGCCTCTTGTCAGTTTTTTGATTAGGTTGTTTATTTTTCTGATATTGAGCTGTATGAGCTGCTTATATATTTTGGAGATTAATCCTTTGTCAGTAGCTTTGTTTGCAATTATTTTCTCCCATTCTGAGGCTTGTCTTTTAATCTTATTTATTATTTCCTTTGCTATGCAAAAGCTTTTAAGTTTAATTAGGTCCCATTTGTTTATTTTTGTTTCTATTTCCATTACTCTAGGAGGTGAGTCAAAGATGATCAAAGAGTGAAAAATATGGAACGCTTCATAAATTTGTGTATCATTCTTGTGCAGGGGCCATGCTAATCTCTGTATTGTTCCAATTTTAGTATATGTGCTGCCTAAGTAAGTGCTGCATTTTTATTTCTAAGTTTGATTTTTTTACTTCATCTGGATCTATTTTGATAGTAGCTTGTCTCTTTATTATGCTTTAAATTCTTTCTTAGTTTTTAAAACATATTGAACATCAGTTCAGTCCAGTCGCTCAGTCATGTCTGATTCTTTGTGACCCCATGGACTGCAGCACTCCAGGCCTCCCTGTCCATCACCAAAACCGGAGTTTACCGAAACTCATGTCTATTGAGTCGGTGATGCCATCCAACCATCTCATCTGTCGTCCCCTTCTCCTCCTGCCTTCAGTCTTTCCGAACATCAGGGTCTTTTCAAATGAGTCAGCTCTTCTCATCAGGTGACCAAAATATTGGAGTTTCAGTTTCAACATCAGTCCTTCCAATGAACATCCAGGATTGATTTCCTTTAGGATGGACTGGTTGGATCTCCTTGCTGTCCAAGGGATTCTCAAGAGTCTTCTCCAACAACACAGTTCAAAAGCATCAATTCTTCTGCGCTCAGCTTTCTTTATAGTCCAACTCTAACTATATTCTGTATTCAGTCACTTCAGTATCTGCCTTCTCTGTAGGTCTGATCGTATAATTTGTCTCCTTCAGCTGACTTTTTATCCATAGTAGCTTATTTACTGAGGCCATGATCTTTTGATACATTAAATATAGGAATTCTTTGATATCTGAATTTAGAAATTAACCCACTAAAGAAAGTTTGTGTTTGCTTTTACCAGTCAGGGACTAATTTAAACTAAATTTTCAGCTTATGAATGTACAGACCACATAAGTAATATAAATCCTGATCTCTAACCTGCGTGAGTGATGCACTGAGGTCTACCTTTCACCAGAGCCAAAATCAAGAGGTTTGTTTCTCCCTAATTTACCCATTAAAGTTCTCCTGTTTGTGCCTGATGAAACCCCAAACTAGAGGCCACCAATCATCAGCAAATACCCTGAAATGAAGTTGTGCTCTGCTGTACTCTCACTTGAGTGGATTCAGGCAGCAATGCTGTTGCACCTCTTCATGAAATTCCTTTACTGTTCACAGCATTCTTTTACTTCTCCGCCAGCTCAGCTTCGAATTCAGTTATGCTATATTAAATATGTATGTGTATCTTCAGCATGTTGGATTGTGCCACACTAACAGGGGTTTCTGTCAGCATCTGGTAAGCCATGTTGTCCAAAAAAAGCCACCATAAGCTAACTAAAATGATTTTACTGTAGCAGTCAATAGAGTTATGTGTATGCTCAGTCACATCCAACTCTTTGCAGCCCCATGGACTGTGGCCTGCCGGGGTCCTCTGTCCATGAATTTTCCAGGCAAGGATACTGTAGTGGGTTGCCATTCCCTACCCCAGGGGATCTTCCAACCCAGGGATCAAACCCGCGTCTCTTGTACCTCTTGTATTGGCAGGCGGATTCCTTAACCCTAGCCCCACGTGGAAAGCCCCTTTAGGGTTAGCATAGCTCTATTCCTAAGGTGTGGTCTTACTGTGGTCTCAATTGAGGACCCAGGGTGTTCAGTTAAACTTCTCTTCTCTAATTGGTCAAACACCAATGACTTACAGCCAAATGTAAACTTCAGAACCTCTGTTTAGCTTATATTCCACCATAGTGGGCCAGCCTTTTAATGCCTGGCTGTGCATATGCAGAGCTTCAAATCCTGCTGAAGACCAAGAGATACTTAGGTGTAGTTTCGCAGCTTTTATTTTGTGTAGCTTCCTCTTCTTTTCTACTATGCCCCACAGGTTTAGCCATCTCTAAATTTCAATTTTTATTTCCTCAGGTCAGTAAAACCCTATCTTCTTTTTAGACCCTCTTTCCCTATGCCATGTTTTGCAAACTTTAGACAAAAGGCCAGTCATGGAGCTTAACTTTTGTGTTTTTAATCTCTCCAGAATCCTGATCTTTCACTGCCTGTTGCCCAAAATCTGAAAGCAATTGATTCATATGCTTTTCCTGCTTTATTATTAATATTTATATTTATTATTAATATTTTCTTTTTATAAAAAGACTAATAAAGTAGTAGTTACTCCCCCCTGTGTGGAAGGAGTAATATATAATCAATTTTATACTTTTCCAGTGTGCCATTTATCAATGTAGTTCCTTTCAACTTCAAATTTGCTTCAATGCTTGCTCTGAAGAAACTGAATTGGAACCCTGACAGCTGGTACAATGTTAAGCTTTGTCAGTAAAGTTATATGTAGCTTATATTATAAAATTTGCAGCATCCCTGTGCAGTTTAGCTTTTAAAAATATTGCAATTAGTGAAGTCCCCCTCCAAATCAAAAGATATATACAATAAGAGAAAATCCCTTTTGATATTTCTCTCCAGGAAAGTGTTCAGGAGTTAAGAAAGAGAATCACAGTACTGGACTGCCAATTGCGAAAATCAGAAATGGCTCGGAAAACTTTTGAGGCATCCACTGAAAAGCTTCTCCATTTTGTAGAGGTAAATTTTCCTGTTACATCACTTTATGTCCATTTTTAAGAAATGTGTAGACAACTGACATATAGATAAATGTCATGGTGTTTGTTGGCTAGTGAAACCTTCCCTGGGCTCAAAATAGCAATGCTGACTTCAGTTCACTTCAGTCACTCAGTCGTGTCTGACTCTTTGTGACCCCAAGGACAGCTGCACACCAGGCCTCCCTGTCCATAACCAACTTCTGGAGCTTACTCAAACTCATGTCCATCGAGTCGATGATGTCATCCAACCATCTCATCCTCTGTTGTCCCCTTCTCCTCCTACCTTCAGTCTTTCCCAGCATCAGGGTCTTTTCCAGTGAGTCAGTTCTTCACATCAGGTGGCCAAAGTATTGGAGTTTCAGCTTCAGCATCAGTCCTTCTAATGAATATTCACGACTGATTTCCTTTAGAATTGACTGGTTTGATCTCCTTGCAGTCCAAGGGACTCTCAAGATTTTAAATTGCTTAGATAATGAAAAGACTAACTACATACAGATTAAGAGAAATGATTGAGATAGAGTTATATGATCCTTAATATATGCTATATTTTAATGAAAACTTTCTTAAAACTTTTGATACTAAGTAAACATTAGTTGATAAATACCCTTACAGAAATAGGTCTATGTATTATAATTCTGAGAATTGTATGTTAATGTAACTGATTTTTCTACATATAACAAAAATACCTTTCTAATAATATGGGTGGAGGGGTTATAAATATTATTTAAACAAGAAAAAACATTTTAAAAAGCTATCAAAGTTACATATTGCCTTTACTGTTTTGTTTGTCTCTAGGCTATTCAAGATGTATTTTCTGATAATTCTGCACCTTTGTCAAATTTAAGGTAAGAAAATTGAAGCGCTTTCATCTGATACTTGTGGCTAAAATGCTAAAAATCTCTTATAGCCTTGAGATAGTCAAAGCAATTATTCCCTTCTATAAAGGATGCTAGTAGCAATATACTTCTACTTCTAGCAATATGTGCTTGAAGAAACATAGGGAAACTCCACCCTTTACTGTGAAAGTAGCGGTTCAGTAAAGATGATTCATTGGACTTTAGGTTTCCACATAGCATTTTTGAATTTAGAAAATCGCCTATGGTGGTATACCTTTTAACTGATTTTACTATAATATTTCTTCAAGTGAAATCTGATGTTTTTGTTGTTATCTGTTGTCATCGAATTTCACTGCTTATGGTGCTGCTTATGGGGCTTCCCTGGTGGCTCAGCTTTAAAGAATCCGCCTGCCAATGCAGAAGACTCAAGTTCGATCCCTGGGTCAGGAAGATCCCCTGGAGAAGGAAATAGCAACCCGCTCCAGTATTCTTGCCTGAGGATCCTGTGGACAGAGGAGCCTGACAGGCTACAGTCCATGGGGTCACGAAAGAGGTGGACACAACTTAGTGACCAAACAACAACAATAGCAACATGCTGCTTATGATGTAAGATAATTATGTGAATTACATGATGATTATTTTCAGTAAAGATGTTAAAATATTCAGCAATTAATTCTCCTTTTATGGTTTAGACATGACCCCGACTTCTACCACCCAAGGTTTCATTGTGGCCTTGAATAATAATTCAAAAGTTTTGGTATTAAAAATGACCTTTTAAAAGCCAGAGTCTGCTCTTGCAGATTCATGGAACAAAGGTAACTTTAAAAAGCAACATTAATATATATATAACTGAATCACTTTGCTTTACACTTGGAAGTTATTCACTATTGTAAATCAACTTTATATCAATTTAAAAAAAAAAAAAAAAACCTTAAGCAGCTTTTTACCACAGCTTGAAAAGTTAAACAGGAGTAAAATTTGGCTCAGTCTATTTAATACACTGTATCTTCTCTAGTGGATATTGGCCTTGGTATTCTACACAGAAAGACTCTGTATTTGAATTTGAGAATTAATGCTTTAGTTTTTCCTTGTGAATTAATGCTGTCTTGCCTAGGAAGATGGATTATAAGTAATGATGCCTTTGTCATCAGTTTAAAATTGTCTCTTTTCAAGAAAAAGTTTTAACATAATGTTAAAAATAAAACCTTGCATTTTAATTGTATCAGAATGCATGCATTTCAGGTGAAATTGGCATTTTTTAAAAGTGGTATAAATGCTCTAGGCTGTTTTAGATTTAAGGGACAGCAAACGGAAGAGATAATTTAAGAGATAATATCAGTAGCAAATTTAGTAGTAGAATTTATATTTAATATTACTAGTTCAGTTCAGTTCAGTCCAGTCGCTCAGTCGTGTCCAACTCTTTGTGACTCCATGAGTCATAGCATGCCAGGCCTCCCTGTCCATCACAGCTCCCGGAGTTCACCCAAACTCATGTCCATTGAGTCGGTGATGCCATCCAGCCATCTCATCCTCTGTTGTCCCCTTCTCCTGCCCCCAATCCCTCCCAGCATCAGGGTCTTTTCCAGTGAGTCAGGGTAGTAGTAAATGTCTGTTTAATGAATTTATGTTTAAGTGTTTAATTTAAATGTCTACAAGACTTAATAAAAGGCTGCATCATGTAAGCCAAACAGTGATTTAGAAGGAGCTGTCCTTCTATTCCTTCTCCTTATACATAAGGTCAACCTAATATTTTAAATACCCCTATTTATTATGTATTGAAGAGTTGAAAACAAATATTATTTTATAAACATCATTTCAGTTTATGACTATAAGAATACAGCCCAGAGGGATGGATGGGGAGGAAGGAGGAAGGGGAGTTTAGGATGGGGAACACGTTATACCTGTGGTGGATTCATGTTGATGTGTGGCAAAACCAATACAATATTGTAAAGTAATTAACCTTCAATTAAAATAAATAAATTTATATTAAAAAAAATGAAGAATACAGCGTTCTCAGAAATCAGAAATTTTGTTCAATTTTATAACTAATAAGAATTCAGATTTAGCAAAGATAGATATTCTCCATTATGTAATAAGTTCAGCTTTATTTTCTTGCCCCCATAGTGAAAGAAGAGCTCTCCTAGCTTCCCAGACATCCCTCACGCCATTGGGAAAGAATGGACACAACATCCCAGCAACACTGGCACTTGAGTCTAAGGAACTTGTTAAATCTGTCCGTGCCATACTTGATATGGATTGTAAGTTTTCTATACGTTTTCACTCTTTTAAAAATCACTTATTTAGCTAAACAAAAGAAGAAAATTTCACATTTGGTCATTTACTCTTGTGAAATGTATTGGTTTACCTATGGTGAAATTGATAGCTCTTTGATAAAAACCTTAAAAGGTTTAATGCAACCAGTTGTAGGAGGAGAATATTTGTTTTATTTTAAGTGCTCAAAATGACTTCCAGCAGAAGATAGATGATTAACACTTTTTTTTTTTTTAACCTCTACTTCCATTTAAAGTCTCTTTGAAATGGTATAATAAATTACAAAAATACATCTACAACAGCACTGGAGACCTGAAAGGGTGGAATCAACCTTGAGGGATTTTTTAATAGTATAGAACAGATGGAATAAGATTGAAGGTAAGGCCCAACTGAGCAAAAGACCCTAGAACACAATGAAGATGAATGACAAAGCTGCTGAAACATTAAATGTAACTATGAAAAACCCCTGGATCACAACCAGAGAAAATTGGGAGCAAACCCTGGGGCAGTCAGCAGGGTAAGTAGTTACAGGGCTGCAGAAGAGCTGAAGCAGCTCCCTGCTCTTCAGAGCTGAGGGAACACTCTCTCAAGGAGCTGCATGTTCTGTCGCTGGATGCCTCCATTGCTCTCGTGACCTCCCCGCTGACAGGGAGATCCTTGGGGAAAGCCTCAATATTGGACATTGCCATCCTTCCCTCTTCCTATCTCCAGGTACTTTTTTCCCCAACATATATTTGAACTTCCTGTTTATTGTTTGTTCTCTGTCTCTTTCCTTGGTTTCAGTCTGTCTGCCAGTTGTCTTTGTATTGGCCTTTTACATTCCACTGTTCCTCTAGTTTGTACTTGTAATCTCTGCTAGGGACCAGATACACACAGACACACGTAGCAAAAGTCTATGTTAATATGCTAAAGAATTACAAAAATTTACAAAAGAGAAAGTCTGTTTTAATCAAGTATTAATATAGTAAGTAAACCAAATATTAATGTAGTAAGTCATCTGCTAGCCAGGACTTCGATTTAGTAATTAGGTAATATTCAAGACTCTTCCTTCAAAGTAACATTTGACTTTAAAACAATGCTATAGAGGATTAGAATCCGTGCTTCGAAGAGTGTCTGCTAAATTTTTGTAGTGAGCATTTTTTTATAATTTTGATTAAACTACTACATTTTTTTAAATTAAACGTATTTCAGAAACCCTGTAAGAACTCTTTATGTGGAGAAATTCTGTGTTTTTAGGGGGGATGAAAATAACCACTACTAGTGTATTATGTGTATGATCAGAATTTTATGTCAGGCATTTTTAAGTGAGGGTGGCAACAGCAGAGAAACACCTGCACAGACATAGCCCTGTGGACATTACAACCATTCATTTTAATACCTTGCTACCATTAACCTTTATATTTGTCAAACATGATTATTCAAAGAAATTTTTTGAAGTTCAGCACTTCTTTGGATGAAAAGTAAAGAATTACATCTACACTTTTTATCTGTTAATAGAATTATACCTACTCTGCTGTTTAAAACTAGTGAATAGTTTCTGTGTTGTCTTCTTATTTAGAAATACAGTTGCTAATGTTTGCATATTTCCCAGCACTTTTGTAATTACATATAACTTATCTTTTAAGTGTGATAATTCAGATAAACTCAGCTCATTTTTCTTTCTCTTTAAGCAGTAGCTTTTTCTGTCTGTAATGCAAAGGAGAAAATCACTATCAGGAGGTAGATAATTCAGCTCCTCCACTTCATTTCCTTTGACCTGGCTATCTGATTATTTCAAGTTACAGTTTGAAGTTTCCATTTGGGTAATTATCTCCACTTTCTTGTTAAGTACACTTCAGGAAGTTATACTATGGAATTTCCTTAGAAATTAAGTTAAGATTTCTTAGGTCTTATAAATTTAAAAGCAGTCTCTAAGGGAGGTCTAGAGGACAATTCCAAACCATTTTTGGATCTTGTACGCCACTGAAATTTGATGAAAGTCCTCTTCCCAGAAATGTGCAATTGAACACATTTTTTCATCCATTATCAGAGTGTTTATGAATCCCAACTTAAGAACCCCTGATGTAGAATTACAGGGAACACGAATGCTTTCTAGAGCATTGCAAACATGGCCATCCATCTCTCCAAAAAATACCTCTAGCAGTGGAGAAGTCTGTGCATCATAGAGGCAGCCAAGAGTTCAGTAGCACTTGGAATCCACGTAAACAGTGCACCTCAGAATCTCGGTGTATCCTTGAGGTGCCTCAGAGAGCCTCTCAAGTCGGTCAGCTAACCTCAGAAGGCAAGTTACCTAAGCTCTCGCCTGTTTCCTCATGTGAAAGGCAGAGATCATGTCTCAAGGGGCAGGATCGAAGGATTACACAAGATACATGTCAAGGACCTGATAGTATAAGATGTTCCATAAATTGGTGTTACTGCCACTGGTACCACTTACATTATTAATAGTGTACCACTGGTACATTATTATTTAAAGTAATTAATTTAAATAATACTTTTTCTCTATGGTAATTAAGTAATTTTCTAAAGCTTCATTCAACTTGGATGCATTTGAAAATGTGATAAATGAGAGCTTTGCTTAATATATGACATTTAAAGTTATTATTGATTTTCAGTTAGAATGTAATCATCACAGGAAACTGCGGTTACATGTCTGAACCGGCATCTTATCTTTCAGTTGTTTATTGCTAACTATAAGGAAACTTAGGTCGGCTCTGTTCTGTTCACCTTCAGTGAAACAGCATGAAGACCTAATAAACATTTTCAGTCAGTACTGGAACACCTGGAGGTCTTTACATTGATCTCCATCAATATTTACATGATCAGTGCTGTGATGCTTTAGTGTAGTCTTTATTTGAAATAACTACATCTTTTAAAGTGTAATCTTTGTTTGATTGACATTTAGGTTAGCAAAATTTTATAATAAAAGCAGGAAGAGGCAGTTCTAGTTAAGAAAAATGCACATTAAAGCAGTATCTGGCTGGGTATCCAATAGGAGGTCTTTTATAAAAAGAGAAGTTGTTGACTTCCTGGTAAAGCGACAGCATAAGCACAGGCTTCTCCCTTCCTTCCCATGGAAATGGTAAACGGAATGTAAAAATAGGGGGAATCTTCAAAAGCACTAGCAGGTGCAGGCAAATCCCAAGAGCTTGTCAGTATAGGACGACTAGAACTACAGAGAAGAGAAGAAGGAAGGTCTGTCTTGTTACCCTCTCTGCTGAATAACAGTTGCAATTTGGGGAGTGACTGGAGGGAACCCTGGCCGGAGGACACTCCTTAATGCATGCTAATCTGAAGGGGTACTGAATACAGAGACTGCCTAGAGGCAGACAGACTGTTTTCACTCTAATGTTTTGGTGAGTCAGTGTCATTTGGTGAAATCCCCAGGGTCTATGTGGATTCCGGGTCAAGCAGAAGGTCAGTGGGGCTTGGTCCGTTAGGCAGCCTAGGTACACGTTAGACCTGACACACTCTGGGTCACACAAGAGATGTGTGTAAAGAAATAAATGTAAAGGGAACCTGACACCACCGGCCACAGTGCTCTGCACAGCCGTCTCTGGTCCGGCTCGTGCCTCACTCCCCTCGGACTGCTGCATTGTCCTCGTGCCCGCAGTGCAAGTGCACACGGGCCACCCTCCAGCCCGAGCTTAGCTCGCAGCTTCAACAGCTCGGTCGCGTGTCAGAGCAGCCGAGGGTCCACACCTGGAACAGGGCAAAAACCAGTTCTGAGTAAAGAGCTCTGTACATTCAAGACTTTTATAAAGAGACGCTCGTTCATTCAGTTCATTCAAGTTCTTGTAAACAAATATGTATATGTATCAGTTCAGTTTAGTCACTCAGTCGTGTCTGACTCTTTGTGACCCCGTGGACTCCAGACCTCACTGTCCGTCACCAAGTCCTGGAGTTTACTCAAACTCATGTCCATCAAGTCGGTGATGCCATCCAACCATCTCATCCTCTGTTGTCCCCTTCTCCTCCTCCTGCCTGCAATCTTTCCCAGCATCAGGGTCTTTTCCAGTGAGTCGGTTCTTCGCATCATGTGGCCAAAGTATTGGAGTTTCAGCATCACTCCTTCCAATGAATGTCCAGGACTGATTTCCTTTAGGATGGACTGGTTTGATCTCCTTGCAGTCCAAGGGACTCTCAAGAGTCTTCTCCAAAAACACTGTTCAAAAGCATCATTTCTTCAGTGCTCAGCTTTCTTTATAGTCCAACTGTCACATCCATACATAATACTGGAAAAACCATAGCTTTGACTAGATGGACTTTTGTTGGTAAAGTAATGTCTCTGCTTTTTAATATGCTGTCTAGGTTCGTCATAGCTTTTCTTCCAAGGAGCAAGTGTCTTCTAATTTCATGGCTGCAGTCACCATCTGCAGTGATTTTGGAGCCCAAGAAAATAAAGTCTGTCACTGTTTCCATTGTTTCCCTGTCTATTTGCCATGAAGTGATGGGACCGGATGCCATGATCTTTGTTTTCTGAATGTTGAGCTTTAAGCCAACTTTTTCACTCTCCTCTTTCACTTTCATCAAGAAGCTCTTTAGTTCTTCATTTTCTGCCATAAAGGTGATGTCATCTGCATATCTGAGGTTATTGATATTTCTCCCAACAATCTTGATTCCAGCTTGTGCTTCATTCAGCCCAGCATTTCTCATGATGTACTCTGCATATAAGTTAAATAAGCAGGGTGACAATATACAGCCTTGACGTACTCCTTTTCCTATTTGGAACCAGCCTGTTGTTCCATGTCCAGTTCTAACTGTTGCTTCTGACCTGCATACAGATATCTCAGGAGGCAGGTCAGGTGTTCTGGTATTCCCATCTCTTGAAGAATTTTCCACTGTTTGTTGTGATACACATAGTCAAAGGCTTTGGCATAATCAATAAAGCAGAAATAGATGTTTTTCTGGAACTCTCTTGCTTTTTCAGTGATCTGATGGATGTTGGCAATTTGATCTGTTTCTCCCACAGTCAGTCTCTCCCATCAGAAAGCTTCCATAAGCCTCTTAATCCTTCTCCATCAGAAGGCAGACAGAATGAAAACCACAATTACAGAAAGCTAATCAAACTGATCACATGAGCCACAGCTTTGTCTGACTCAATGAAACTATGAAGCACGCCGTGTAGAGCCACCCAAGATGGACAAATCATGGTGGAGAGTTCTGACAAAATGTGCTCCACTGGAGAAGGGAACAACAAACCACTTAATCATTCTTGCCTTGAGAACCCCATGAACAGTTGAATAGTATGTATATGTATACATAGAAATATTTGATTATGAAAAAGCCCACTGTCAAGAAAATAAGAGATAGCTGTTGAGATTCAAGATGGTAGGGTGGTCTCATTCGAAAACCTCCCCTTTCTGTTCCTACACTTAGAAATGACGCTTAAAATTGTGTGTGTTCAAAAGATAAAAACCAAGAAATGAATGCCTCCCTGCACCAAAAAACAGAAGGTAAAGCTATAATCATAACTGGAGTCTTAGGCTTCTGAGACCAATAAGATTAATATGGGCAGATGGAGCAAAGGTGCAAACACCCCTGAGACCCCAAGCGATGCCAGAGAAAATGAAGCAAGGTACAGAAACATTTCTGTAGAAAATACACTTCTTTTTTCAAGTCACTCACATATTAGGCTTTTTTTTTTTTTAATCTTTTCAATTTAGGAACCACCTGGGCCTGCTACCAATTGAAGTTGAAAGTAAATATTCTCATCTGCTATAGATGGGAATATAACTTTGCATAACATTTTGGGAGTCAGTTTTGTAGTATATATTAAGACCTTTTAAAACGTCTATTTGAAAAAATTTTTTGAAGATAAACAAAAATGTTTTAATGATCATATAATTTAACCCAATAATTCCACCTGTTGGTATTTTTGCAAAGAAAATAATGAGTGATGTGCATAAAAATGTGTATACAAGTACTTTCATCATGGCATTTCTTATAACAGCAGAAATATGGATGTTCAACTGTTGAATAATTGTATAGTTTTTACTCAACCCATTGAAAATAAGGATGAATTTTCCCCAACAAGCAATGACCATCTAACAACACATATTTGTTTATGTAAGACTCCTGACTCGGTTTAGGTATTTCTGTCTGAAATTAGCAGTATTCTGACTTTTAAAATTAGAATGTCAGTAATGGCTGCTTTTTTGTCTTTATATTCTGATGCTAACTAGAAGTTATTTAGACATGGGAAAAGGCTTTTTGAGAAAAAGGGAAATGTGGTACTATAATATTTAAAACCCTTCATGATTTTTCTTTTAAATCTAAAACTCACACTTGATATAACATCTTCATCTTCTCATTCTACTTATTCTGGGTCTCAAACTCTCATCTTTGCTTTCCTTATTTCCTTCAAAACATATTTTTATTAACCAACAAGAATTTATCAAAGGAAAAGTGATGTATATATATATATACCTTATTTGGTGAAGATCAGCCATACTCTTTAGAATGAGCATTACGGTATTTACTTCCACCTAAAATAATCATACTATTAATATATCTTTCTTCTCCTAGAATTGGGGGAAGTGTTTTATGTATAGCAAATAGGTTACATGATTCTGATGCCATTTGAGAGACAGTTTCACTTTTTTTTTTAAGGCTGACCTATTCTCTAATGACTTGGTTATTCAGAATCAGATAATAACCACTGAAAATATTCATGGTGTTTTACCGTTCAAGGAATATGGTAAACTTACATATTCTCTTGTATTGTTGCAGAGTGAAGAAAGTAGATTACTGCTATAATGTTTCATTAAGAGAATATATCAAATTTAATCGGGTGATTTCTGGAAAATCAACTATGCTTGAGTTATTCAGTTTTGTTTTAAGAAGGCAAATTATTATTAGCCTCGAGAAAAATAAGTAATTTTTTTCCTAGTACAATTTCCAAAAATAAAAAGGTGAGAGAAAAATAGATCATTTAAGAGAAGGTAATCATTTAGATTCACTTAGACTTTTTTACTTCATTCTTTCATTAACTATTTATTGGGTATCTTCAATGGGCACGACCCTGACCTAGGCCTTTGATAGCAACATAAACAAAGTCCTTGCTCTCAAACTGTGTAAATAAACTGTAAGGGCAGAGATGGACAAACAAGTTAGCAAATAAGTACACGACAATTTCAGATAGTGATGACTGTTAGGCATATAATAAGCCAGTTGTGTAAGGAAATGTGAGTATGTGGTAATGCTGCTCTTTTTGAAGAGATGATATTTGAACTGAGATCCAGCCAACAGGAAACCTGTATGGGAAGAGCTTTTTAGACTAAGTACAAAAGCCTTGAGGTAAGAGCAATCTTGACGTATTTGAGAGAAATAATTTAAAAAAAAAAATCCTGGGGTATCTGATACATATGAGAAAGCAGAAAAGTAGCCAGGAGGTAAGGGTGGAGATGCAGAAAGGAGCCCGATCATATAGGACTTCGAACACCATAAAAGGAGTTTGGATTTTATTTTGAGTATCATAGGCGCCATTAATGGTTTTAAGCAGGAAGGAATAACATTATCTGGTCTACATTTTAAAAAAAAATCACCCAGGCAGTTGTTTGAAACTGGACTGTAAGAGTAACCAAGAGTGAAGAAAGCAGGAAGACTAGTTGGCTATTACACAATGACATAGGCGATGGCAGTACCATGGGCCAAGAAACAAATATTCACTTTTAAAAAGAGAAGTTGGTCAGTGTGTATAATTTTTTGGAACATTTGAAATTTGATATTAATGTTTAAACTTGATATTTGTTGGATATTGGGTCAATAAGTAACCAAAAGTCCACAGGCCCAAAGCAGTTGCCTGTCATTACTTTGGATCTTAAGCTATCTCATGTTTCCCTACTGCTCCTTCTGCACATTAATTAACTGTTGGGTATTTGCCCTTTTTGTTAAATAAATTTCTGAGAATTGAAGTCCTGAGATAATTTAGTAATACCAAATCCATAGTTGTTGTTATTGTTTACTCGCCAAGTCATGTCCAACTCTTTGCAGCCCCTTGGACTCTAGCCCGCCAGCTCCTCTGTCCATGGGATTTCCCAGACAAGAATACTGGAGTGGGTTGTCGTTTCTGCCTTCACGGGATCTTCTTGAACCTGTAGTAACCATCAACTATTCTTGTTTGGTACATAGGAAAGAAACATAGTATAGTTTGTTAGTCTTAAAAATCAGGATGCCACTCTGTTTCCTGTATTCAGCATATGTGAACAGATATTCAATAAATCAATCCCAGAGCTTCCACATGATATTTGTCTTCATAGACGATCATTTCCAGGACAGTATTTCAGAAATATACTTTAATCACATATACTACCAGCAGCTGTAGACATAAAAGCATGGCTAGACTGTAGCCCGCCAGTCTCTTCCATCCATGAAATTCTCCAGACAAAAATACTGAAGTAGGTAGCCATTCCCTTCTCCAGGCGAACTTCCTGACCCAGGGATCAAACCTGAGTCTCTTGTATTGCAGGCAGATTCTTGATGATCTGAGCCACCAGGGAAGACCAGACAAGCAAGACCTAATTTCTCCCACAAGACAGGAATAAGTTGTCAAGGGGCTAACAGAATGCACAGTATATAGGATTAATTAAGTAAATGTCTGTATACCTCAGCACTAACATGGTGAACAGACTATAACTTAAAATGATTTCCAATACAAAAGCAGAAAAAATATACGAATACTTCATAAACTACAGAAGACAAGATGGTAGAGTGTAGGGAATTAGCTCTCTTCCAAGAAATGAAGGTCTGTAATTCCTGGCACAGTTAGAACTGACTACAATAACAAAATGTCTAAAGTGTAGTTCATGTTTCTATCCTATAACTGGACAAACAAAATGTACATGATGGCAGAAAAAAATATTTTCCCTCAAGGCCTGAAAATGTCCTCATTCAGACTGAATGCGTTCTTTCAGATTAATGGGATAGGTGTTCTCCAGAGTTCATATGAGGACAAAGTATTAACAGCTCATCTCAGGAAACACAGCAGCAGTAGCAGTTGTGTGCAGTTACAGCTTTAATAATTATTTAATATGATAAAATAGTTCATTTTAGATCCAGAAGTTCCTTCCTTCAACAACAGACTATTAATATTACTGTTACAGATAAAATATTTTAAAATAATAATACCAAAGATATAGAAGGTTTTTTAAATTCTATCAGTTTTACAGTTTAAAAGAACTATTTTACATCCATCCCTATGTCCTCATACAACCCTATGAGATAGTCATTGTTATTTCTACTTTAAAAGATATGAAAAGAGTAAGGCTCAGAGAACTGAAATAATTTTCTTAAGCCACATACTTGGAAAGTACAATGCCAGAACCCTAACCTAGGTCTTCTACTAATATTAAGTCCTATGAGTCTCACAGGGGTGTAGTTAAGTCATTACATCACAATTAACTGGTGGATTTTTTTTCTCTTGAGAGTATATAAAATAGCAAGGTACCCTATATCCAGTATCGTCCTAAGTAAGATAAAAATATGATGACCTCTTGGAGTCTTGGCTTTCTGTCTCTAAATTGGGATACAGTCTTCATAAGGTTATTTCAAAGATTAAATGTACTAGTACAGAAGCACTTTTTAAAATATAAGAAGTGTGTTGGTGTTACTGGCTGAGTCATGTTGGACTCTTTGCAACCCCATAGACTGTAGCCCACCAGGCTCCTCTGTCCATGGGATCCTCCAGGCAAGAATACTAGAGTGGGTTGGCATTCCCTTCTCCAGGGGATCTTCCCAACCCAGGGATCCAACTCAGATCTCCTGCTTTGCAGGCAAATTCTTTAATATCTGAGCCACCAGGGAAGCCCTTTAAATATAAAGCGCTTTGTAAATATGAGATTATGTTTTAGAGTCCATTTTTTAAATTTTAATTAGAATCATTGACCAATTTTCATGATATAACAAATATTCAGAATAAAGCAACAGATTACATTGATTCAGGAAGCTTTAATAATTTTCAGTCATGAATAGAAGAATACCTGACTCGTTGATATAGTTATTTTCTCAGGTCAGAATGGGAGAGCATCTTTTTTCTTTTTCTTTTAATTAAAAACATCTATATCATTTGTTTGTTTGTTTTTTAGAGCAAACATTTGTTACTTCTAAAATTAAAGCATCCTTAAGTACAATAAATGTTTAAGCACCATGGAAACCTCAGAGTAAAAATTAAAAGCTCTCTTTGGAACCGTTTAGAAAATATTGTATGAAGAGGGAATAATAAATGTACCTAAGAAAAAAACTTAAAATCTGTAATAATATTTTTCACAAATTTGCGACCTTCTAAACTCATCCAACCAAGCTTACTAATTAAAGTGATTAAATTTGGGGACTATACAGTACTACTGGTGCCTCTCATTTCTTTTATAATCACCCCCAAATGCTAAAGAAACTTAAACTCAACGTAGACACAGCACTTGACGTGAGATGCCTACTTCTTGGACAAGATCTTAGGTAAATTCCTCAACTTCACTTTTGCTCCATTTATAAACTGGAAAGATGAGCATCATAGCTCATTTATTACAGGATAAAATGAAATAACATTGTGAAATTAGCTTTTACTTAGAAATTAGTTGTTTGCACCCTAAATGATATCTTTGTAGATTCATTGGATTCATTTTTCCTAGTATAAGGCAGAATAGTATGCTGAAGAGATCATATCTTGAATTCAGATTCCAGCTTTACGACCTAATATTTGTGCAGAGAAGTCCCAAAAGGGGTTCTGTACGCTCTCTGAGTCTGAATTTCTTCACCTATGAAAATGGAGATGTCATCAGCTCATGGGGTTGTTGGGAGGATTGCAGAAGATGTAACTGAATTAACTAGCTGATTAAAGTTAATGTTTATAAAGTGGCTCCTATCTGGTAGGTACTCAGTATACATCACCATTATTATCATTGTCATTATAATCTTCATCATTCATTGTCATTATGTAAAAGAAGCAGCCTACTCCAATGTGATCAACTGTTCTCTTCTTCCCTCTATTTTTAGGCGAGGGGAAGCTGGAAACCTTGGGAGGTGGTGAAAGATTTCTATTGATATAGATTTATGTAATTTATCATTATTAAGTCACTGAGAACGTGTAAAAACAATGTGCCAAAACCTCTGAAAACAATTCAAAAGTAACATTTCACTCTTTAATTCAACAGTAAAATTTGAATAGGAAACCAAACTTCAACTCAGTTTTTTTCATGGATATAAAGCTTGAAATAATAAAGAAATTTATGTCTAACTAGTAGCTTGGTGGGCTGCAGTCCATGGGGTCGCAAAGAGTCAGACACGACTGACCGACTTCCCTTTCACTTTTCACTTTCATGCATTGGAAAAAGAAATGGCAACCCACTCCAGTGTTCTTGCCTGGAGAATCCCAGGGACGGGGGAGCCTGTTGGGCTGCCGTCTATGGGGTCCCACAGAGTCGGACACGACTGAAGCGACTTACCAGCAGCAGCAGCAGCAGTAGCTTCAAGGGCACTCAGATTTTACACAGCATTGTATGTGGAAAGGGAGGTCTTGCTAACCTTGTATAGAAAATAGAAATACTGAAATTGCCCATGGATTGGTATAACTAGTTCTCTGCAAGACTTTGACAGACATTTCACCACTGTGAGGGAGAAGTAAGCCATATAGATATCTGGTGCAAGAGTGTTCCAGACAGCAATTGCAAAGGCCTGAGATAGGAGGGGGTCTTGTATATTTAAACAAGACAAAGAGGACATCTGTCTGGACAGAGGGATATCCAGCTCATTGCATCGTCAGTCCTCAGCTGATTGTCTGCTTCTCAGAAGGGTCTTTCCTAACTACCCATTTAATTTGAGCCTTCTGTCTCCCTCCAAGCTCTGTTACACTCCCCTATTTTATTCTGTCCTTAGGACAGCAGACTGTTTTTCTATTTTCTTTTTAACTTTCTGTCTCCTCCATTAAAATATGAGATGCCCTGAGAACAGGGATCTTGGATATCTTGTTCACTGCAATTTAGGTAATGCCTCAAACAGTACCTGGCACATGGTAGGTGATCATGAAATAGTCGTATTTCATTATGATAGTATCTGTTTAATGAATATATTTACTATATATGTTTCAATATCACTTACTTTGGTATGAGCTTAAACTAATGAGGCCCCACTTCTGTTCAGCAGAGGGCTGTTATTAGCAGTGTCCCTCACTCAGTCTTCAGTGTTAGTGAGTACCCATGAAAACCAGCACACTCACACACTTTTGGAGAGCAGATGTCTGTGTCTCTAGAAGCCTAAAATGTACATGTTCCTGGACCCTTTAGTTTCATTTCTAGGATCTCTTATGGAAATTAATTCCCATTCATATGCATGAATCTAACAAACACAAATATCCATTGTATATGCACATAGATGTCAGATAGTTCTTTCCACAAATATTCATTGAGTAAATGTGTATCGGGCATTGAGAATAGAGGCTGGGTCTGCTCACACTGAGGATGTTCAAGAAGCAGGTGAAACTTGAGGAGCCCCAGAATCACTTCTTCTCTCTTGTACCTGTAGAACCTAGGTGGGGTGATGGGACCAGATGCCATGATTTTTATGTTTTGAATATTGAATTTTGAGCCAGGTTTTCCACTCTGCTTTCACTTTCATCAAGGCTCTTTAATTCCTCTTCGTTTCTGCCATAAAGTTGGTAGCATATGCATATCTGAGGTTATTGATATTTCTCCTGGCAATCTTGACTCCAGCTTGTGCTTCATCCATCGCAGCATTTCGCGTGATGTACTCTGCATATAAGTTAAATAAGCAGGGTGACAGTATACAGCCTTGACATACTCTTTCCCAGTTTGGAACCAATCCATTTTTCCATGTCCCATTCCAACTGTTGCTTCTTGACCTGCATACAGATTTCTCAGGTGGCAGGTAAGATGTTCTGGTATTCCCATCTCTTGAAGAATTTTCCACCATTTGTTGTGATCCACACAATCAAAGGCTTTGGTGTAGTCAATAAAGCAGAAGTAGATGTTTTTCTGGAACTCTCTTGCTTTTTCTATGATCCAATGTATGTTGGCAATTTGATCTCTGGTTCCTGTGCCTTTTCTAAATCCAGCTTAAACATCTGGAAGTTCTTGGTTCATGTACTGTTGAAGCCTCACTTGGAGAATTTTGAGCGTTGCTTATCTAGTGTGTGAAATAAGTACGGTTGTACAGTATTTTGAACATCCTTTGGCATTTACTTTCTTTGGGATTGGAATGAAAACTGACATTTTCCAGTTCTGTGGCCACTGCTGAGCTTTCCAAATTTGCGGCATATTGGGTGCATCAAGTTTTAGGACTTTCACAGCATCATCTTTTAGGACTTGAAATAGCTCAGCTGGAATTCCATCACTGGACTCCACTAGCTTTGTTTGTAGTGATGCTTCCTAAGGTGCACCTGACTTCACACTCCAGGATGTCTGACAGGTGAGTGATCACACCATCATGGTTATCTGGATCATTAAAATATTTTTGTGTGTATTTCTATGTATTCTTGCCACCTCTTCTTAATTTCTTCTACTTCTGTTAGGTCTATACCATTTTTGTCCTTTATTGTGCCCATCTTTGCATGAAATGTTCCCTTGGTATCTCTAATTTTCTTGAAGAGATCTCTAGTCTTTCCCATTCTATTGTTTTCCTCTATTTCTTTGCATTGATCACTGAGGAAGGCTTTCTTATCTTTCCTTGCTATTGTGGAACTCTGCATTCAGATGGGTGTATCTTTCCTTTTCTCCTTTGCCTTTAGCTTCTCTTGTTTTCTCTGCTATTTGTAAGGCCTCCTTAGACAATTTTTCATTTCTTTTTCTTGGGGATGGTCTTGATCCCTGCCTCCTGTACAGTGTCATGAACCTCCATCCATAGTTCTTCAGGCACTATGTCTACCAGATGTAATCCATTGCATCTGTTTATCACTTCCACACTGTGTAATCCTAAGGGATTTGATTTAGGTCATACCTGAAAGGTCTAGCGGTTTTCCCTACTTTCTTCATTTTAAGTCTGAATTTGGCAATAAGGAGTTCATGACCTGAGCCACAGTCAGCTCTCGGTCTTGTTTTTGCTGACTGTATAGAGCGTCTCCATCTTCGGCTGCAAAAAATACTATCATTCTGATTTTGGTGCTGACCATCTGGTGATGTCCATGTGTAGAGTCATGACTTATGTTGTCGGAAGAGGGTGTTTGCTATGACCAGTGTGTTCTCTTGGCAAAACTCTGTTAGCCTTTGCCCTGCTTCATTCTGTACTCCAAGGCCAAACTTGCCTGTTACTCCAGGTATCTGTTGACTTCCTGCGTTCGCGTTCCAGTCCCCTGTCATGGAAAGGACGCCTTTTTTTGGCGCTAGTTTTAGAAGGTCTTGTAGGTCTTCACAGGACCGCTCAACGGCAGCTTCTTCGGCTCCGGTGCTTAGGGCGGAGACTTAGAGTGCCGCCCTATTGAACTACTCGCCTTGGCGACGGGCAGAGACCATTTCTGTCACTTTTGAGATCCCCCCCAAGTACTGCATTTTGGGCTCTTGTTGACTGTGAGGGCTACTCCATTTCTTCTACGGGATTCTTGCCCACAGTAGTAGGTCTAATGGTCATCTGAGTTAAATTCCCCCATTCCAGTCCATTTTAGTTCACTGATTCCTAAACTGTCGACGTTCACTCTTGCCATCTCCTGCTTGACCACTTCCAATTCACCTTGATTCATGGAGCTAACATTCCAGGTTCCTATGCAATATTGCTCTTTACAGCATCAGACTTTACTTCCAACATGAGTGACATCCACAACTGGGAGCTGTTTTCACCTTTACCCCGTCTCTTCATTCTCTCTGGAGTTATTTCTCCACTCTTCTCCAGTAGCATATTGGGCACCTACCGACCTGGTTCAATCCTATAACCACAAGGAACTGAATTCTGTTAATGATACCAAAGCCTTCCCAGTTAAGCCTCAGATGAGACCACAGTCTTACCAGACCCAAAGCAGAGGAGAGGACTCGGCTAAGCCTCACTCAGATTCCCACCCTGCAGAAACTGTGAGATTAAAATCATGTATATTACTCTAAGCTGCCGAGTATGCCGCAGTTTAACAGCAATAGAACGTTAACATCATGTGCTAGTGCCATTTGCTTCTGCCTTCCTAGTTGAGAAAATGACTGTCAAAGCTGCAACGCTGGAATTTTCTCTGGAATAAAAATATTTCCTTCTATTAAATTAAGAGATACAGGTTACATTTGTAGAGTTTTGAATCAACTTTCAGACTCCTCATGGGGTGACTCTTTTCTGTCTCCCCTATTTCTTCAACTCTTTTCTATCCAATCGAAGGAAGTTCGAGGGGAACTGAAGGATGCCCCTTTACAACTGTAATGAAGACAAGAGCCTCTAGAAGCACACAGCTGCTACATTAAAGGTGGTGTCGTGAATCTTCCCAGGAGAAACAGCTCTCCCTCCTCCCAGGGCGACGTCTCATTCGCATGTCACGTTCCCAGTACCGATCCCAGTGCTTGACACATAGCTGATGCTCAGTGACTGATGAATGTTCCTTGGTTTCTACCTCACCTATAAATCCAGTGAGAAAGAAGAGAAGTCATTATCCCTCCTTACTGTGGTCCTTTTCCTTCCTAGATTTTTGGGAATGAAAAGGCGATCGTGACACTCATTTGGGTACAGGAAAGCAAATGAGCACTGAGAGTCCAGAGATGAGTGAATTGCTCTTTGTTCATAAAAGGAATCTGTAAAGCCTAACATGAATACAAATAATTCTATAATTCTTTTTTCCTTCTCAGTCTACAGAGTTGTATTTAGTTTTTGTGTTGTTTTTTTTTTGAGGTATAATTGACATGTTTAATTTAATATGCGTCCTCTTCAGTGTTGATAAATGCCAAAAGCTTAATTGTCTGATTTCAAATGATACTGACATAATGGACTCATTTGTTATGTCTCCATTTTCTATCTTCACATCACATAAAAGTACAAGCCTTTTATAACCTGACAATAATGGGAATGCCTTTATCTTTTATTCACTTTATTGTCAGCTTCCCTCTTTGTAGACTTCTAGCAGAAACATAATTTTAACATTATTCATTCCTGTTTGGTACATTGAAGGCCTGGTACATTGTACCTCATTACTAAGAATTTGTGAATCCTTTATACATACTCTCATTAATTAATTCTTAATTGCTTTGTTGGACATTGCTGATGACAAATGCTCCAAGGTTTTGTTTTCATTTGTATAACATGTAAGTATAAAATGAACAAAATATATATACTTCATTGCTTTTACTGTCCATATCAGAAGCATGGTAATTTTTAATCTAAACTAAAGAAGTGAAAGTATTTCAACTCATAATGTTATTATATGAATTAGGAAATTACATATCTGTTATATTGAAGCCTTTTTAAAAAAAAAACAAAGATGAATTGATAAATGTTCAGGGGCATGTGTATTGCCTAAGAACATGGTTAATTTTTTTTAATTTAATAAGCAATGTATTATTTTTCCTCTGCAGTCTGTTCTCTCCTGGTCTTTAATACATAAATCATGCCACATCACTCTCCAAGTCAGAACTCTCCAATGACTTCCCATCACACTTAGAATAAGATCCAAACACCTTACCATGGTTTACAAGACCCTTCATCTCTGGCCCTGACTAGCTCTCTACTACCCTTCTTCTGCTTATGTTACATGAGTCTCTTTGGTCTTTTTATAGTTCTTCAGACATGCCAAGCTCATTTCTATGCCAGTGCCTTTGCACTGGCTTTTCCAACTCCGAGAATCCTCTCCATTTAGATCTTCACAAGACTTACTCCTTCATTTCGTTCAGGTCCATGCTCTCATGCCTTCTTTTGAAAGAGGCTTTTCCTGGCCATTCTTAAAATGCTAGCCCCCATCATCACTACCAATCACTCACAATCCGTCTCTACCCATGTTTTTTTAGTAGCACTGCTTTGCCATCTGAAATTGTGTCTGCCCCTCAGCACATGCACTTCAGGAAGATAGGGTCCTCTCTTGTGTTGTTCACCACTGTAGCCCCTGAATCTACTACAGCAGTTATTCAATATGTGTTAAGTAAATAAATGAATAGAATCCTAGAGGCACCCTGTGTAGAACTAAACAGCAGTTGAAGAGAGAAACAAGAAAGTAAAGTAAAACTAACATGAATTTTCACACCTGGATTATTGGAGGTTGGTAGAACCATTAAAAGTCACAAGGAACTCGGAAGGAAAGACAGATTGGGAAAGAAGTAAGACCAGTTCTGTATCAGACATTAGAAATGGTAGTAGGCATCGAGAGGGAAATGGGAGAACAGGTCACGATCGGAGATGCTATGTAAGGAATAATTGATTGTCTTCCTGATCGTTGAAGCCCTAAGGTTGCAGCAAAAGGACGTAATAGGAGAAGAAGGAAAAGCCCTTCTGTGACAAGCTCGGGAGAGGGTCCAGATGGGGCAGTCAGGCAGGACTTAAAGAAAGCTCCGGGAAAAGAGAGTTTCAAGAAGGGAGTGTTTACCAGTTCTAAATGCTGATAACAGGAGGGGAACATGTGAAAAATAGATTGGCCATGATGGTAAGCATTTGTGACCTTTAAGAGAGAAGCCTCACTAGATTGGTGAGGGCAGGAATACATTTTACACCAACACTGTCTTGAATGTCAGTTTAATCTTTCCTCTGTGATTCATAAGGCATTTCTGCATCTCTAAGGACCTCTTGGTCATTTTGTAAATATCAATTATGTAACTCTGTAGTTAAAAAGATGTTGGATTAAGGGGAAAAGGTATAGGAAATTGAAATTAATCTATACTGATCCTACAACATTTGGTAGAAGTTACATAATTTAAACACATTCCCACCTGTGCCCAGGTTTCTGTGACTTTCTAGTGAGGGATGCAGTGTGCTCTGTTCGCTGTCAACAAAGAGTCAGTTTAGCATGTGCAGTTTTTTTACATTACAAAGTGCTAAGATCAAAGGGAAAATGTTAGTTAGGACAGCAATATTTTTTATGTTATTGTCTGCTGACATAAAAATGTGTTGAACTTTTACTTTTGTTGTTTTGAAAAGATATGAAAAGAATGAATAAGCAGGAGAAATTGCTCATAATCCACCACCAAGAGGCCATCAGTGTTTACATTTTCACTTTCAGTCTTTTATTCAGCTTTTTAAAACTTGTAACACTTTTGTGTTATTTCTTATATAATGGAAGGAGGAATATAGTAGCTAAAAGCAGGAGCTTGAGAATCAGATTACTTGGGTTCAAATCCCATCTCTGCCTCTTATCAGCAACATGATCTTGATGAGTTTCATAACCAGTCTGCACCTCAATCTCTTCACCTATAAAGTGCAGGAACAAATAATTCTTTTATAAGCCAATTTGTCCTGATACCTGCCATATAAAACAGAGTTGATCCCATACTCTTTCCACCTTTCTTTCCAGACTTACTTGTTGCATTTTCCCCCTCCACTGGCACTCATTGCCAGACTTTTCATCACTTTCTGATGTTTTGTACTTTTGTCCTTAGTTTTAAGGTGCAAATACTGTTTCCAAATAAAATCTAGGTTGGGAGCCACCTCTCCTGGATACTAAGCTAATATGAGAAACTGAGGAACCCAGTTGAGGATTATAGTTGTCTACAACGGCCTTAAAGTTTCACTGCACCCCCATGTTAAAGTCAAATATGGCCTGACTCTGCTCTGAAATAAAAAAGGATAATAAACTAATTAAAGCATTTGATTGTCTGTATCAGAGTTATTATTCTGAAGCCATTTACCATACAGTGGTAATCAAATGACTGGATGGGCCGTTAACAGTAATATGTCCCTTCGGGCACCACATCACAGTTGTGTTATGTGGAGACTGTTGTGACAGAAATGTTTCTAAGACTAGGTTAAATGTGGACTATTTAAGTAATAGAGACTTCAAGGGAAAACAGTTTTTTCTTTTGTTTACTTCAGGAAAGTATTTGAATTTATTTCAAGGTTATCTTTAAAGAAAGGGGAGGTTAAGAAAAATGGTCATGTTAGCCCTTTATTAAAATAATTGATCAAATAGCATCAAGGCAGAACACAGATACAATAGATGTAACACCTGTCTCAGGACTTCATGATTGAAAACAAAACTAAGCCCCTAGTTCTCCCAGTCAAATTCAATGGGTCATTTGGGTGTGACAGTTACAGTCATGTTTCCAGAACCAACCTTGATTTTGAGTGTCTGGGCACCCTTTCAATTACTCTCCTGTTTAGGACTCAGAATAAAATAGTTGAAGTATCTGTAATGTTCTTTCTTTGTGAGCAAGGTTTTTATCAATCTTACTCTTTTCTATGTTCTAGTAATGTAAGGTACGTTGTTATCCAAAAGTGTATCTGTCTTTATTAATAAGGTTACTGACAAGTTCTATGAAATGCGTTACTATGCTATGGGTTGTAAAGTTTTTATAAACAACAAAATGCTATTGTTTTGTTGCTTGAGATGGTGGTGAATTGACTAACTTAAGGAAACAGGCTGCTGCAGGTTTTTCTAAGTATCTTGCAGTAAATCAACCTTCAAAGACTTCCTTAGGAAACAGATTGGTGCTTTTTAAAAATATAAATGCAATATATTAAACATACTTCTTAAATCATCTAGTTCTTTTTCCTAATCTAAAAATAAGAAAAATATATCAATTTGTAATATGACTGCCTAGAGATCTGAATAACAAAAAGCGTCGATGTTCTTAATCCAGCATAGCTGTCAATTTCCTAGTTCTTTTGTGTGTTTCGTTGTGTGTGTATATGTTAGTCAGGCAGTTGTGTTCAACTCTTTGTGACCCCATGGACTGTAGCACACCAGGCCCCTCTGTCTGTGAGATTTCCCAGGCAAGAATACTGGAGTAAGTAGCCAACCATTCCCTTCTCCAGGGGAATCTTCCCAACCCAGGGATCGAACCCAGCTCTCTCGCATTGTAGGTGGATTCTTTACCAGCTGAGCCACAAGGGAATCCCTTACTGAAACATACACATTTATAAACATATTTTTTTAATGCCTAAAGGAGATATTGCTATTTCCCAAAGACCTGATAAGTGTACTCAAAACATTACTTTGGAATGTTTGCATTTGAGAGTATAACTGAAATATTTTATTGTCAATGTAGTTTGTGGTATTTTATTGTTTCCAAAGGCCATTGTGCCTAAATGGCAGCACAGAGGTTGTGTTTGCCATAATATCACATTCAGAAAACCATGAATGCAAGCCAGTCTATTGGAATGCACAGGCCAGCAAGTATGCTCTTTTCTATTTAGTCAACTTTTGTTTAAACATGATTTACTTGAGTGGAAGTTGACAAAACACTGAGCTTTTATGATCTTGTCATAGCAGTGCTCTGTTATGTGACCTAGATTTCAAATCTCTGTAGTATTTCCTGTATAAAACTAGTGTAGTCCCTCTCTGTGCACCTACCACAATAATAAAATATGAGTCAGCTATGTAGAGACACTATCTGTGGAAGGTTTCTTTTTAATCAAAACCTTTGTTAATAAAGAAAAAGTACATAGTGCTATTTATATTCCAGATGAGCTAATAAGTTAGGTATAATTAAGAATCTTTCTAGGAGGAAATTTCTTGGGAGATATTTAAAGATACACTCCTTAAATTTTTTTTTATTTCTTTTTTTTATTTTTATTTTTACTTTATTTTGCTTTACAATACTGTATTGGTTTTGCCATACATTGACATGAATCCACCACGGGTGTACATGAGTTCCCAATCCTGAACCCCCCTCCCACCTCCCACCCCATATCAACTCTCTGGATCATCCCTGTGCACCAGCCCCAAGTCTCCTGTATCCTGTATTGAACATAGACTGGCAATTCGTTTCTTACATGATAGTATACATGTTACAATGCCATTCTCCCAAATTATTTTTAAATAATATGCTTTTTTGTATACATAAAGAATTTTCTTATTTCTTAGTCTGGTGTAACCTTGAAATTCTTAGTAGGCAGAAATTGTGACCTTTATTTGTACTGAACAAATATTTTTAACCTGTTCTCTTCAAAGAATTTTTGTTATTGCAATCTACTATTATAATTTCATTTTTCTAAATGAGCATTTACACCCTGGAAATGCCTATTCAGTTCTGTCCTATGTGAAGTGACATTGGCAGATTTCAGCTATACTATAGCCTTTCCTCTTGGCTCAGCCCTTAGTATAAAAAAGGCTAGTTGTGAAATAACAGCCATTGTGCTATAATATTACTGCTAGGAAACCAGATAAATTGATTGCACATGCATCACATGGTCAAGGCTTCCCAACACTCCAGTCTTGACTAAATAGCACAGCAGATTTTAAATATTATGCATAGCAAAGAAATGTAGGTCTATCCAAATTGGCTGTACTAATGGAATAGAATGATAGTTGCAGCTATATCTAAATAATATCAAACATCTGTATAAATACTGGCTCATCTAGGTGTAGACATTTACATTTATGTGGGCAGAACGACTGGGTGATGAATTGAGTGACCAGAGCCTGTGTCTGATTCTCAGCGTAGGCCCAGAGCGCCGCTGTGCAGCATTCTCCTTCAGGCTCTATTCTCTCCCTTAATCGCATCTCCACTCCTTTTCCTTCTTCCCCATCCTTTCCTTTCCTTCAACAAATTCTGATTGAGAACTCACACTGTATGTTGAGTGGGGACAGGAGACATAGCCTTACTGGAACCATGTAGAGAGCAATTGGATAGTTTTTAAAGTTTAATTATATACTTACAAATTATGGTAAACGTCCTAAAGAATACAAAGTGAAAGTGAAAGTGAATTCGCTCAGTCGTGTCCGACTCTCTGCGACCCCATGGACTGTAGCCTACCAGGCTCCTCTGTCCATGGGATTTTCCAGGCAATAGTACTGGAGTGGGTTGCCATTTCCTTCTCCAGGGGATCTTCCCAACCGAGGAATTGAACCCGGGTCTCCCACATTGTAGACAGACGCTTTACCATCTGAGCCACCAGGGAAGCTTAATACAAACAGTATCATTTATTTCTTCAGCAAACATTTCTGAGGATCAACGATGTGTCAGGCGTTTTGCTAGGAACGAATGAAACAAAGTGATCCCTACCCTCATGGAGGAAACTGGGAGAGGAAGAGTGGACTCTCTTTGTGGTAAGATTCAAGTAGAAACTTGAAAGACAACTAAGAGTCACCTGTCTTAACAACCTAAGGAGAGAGCATTCTAGGCTGAGGCAAAGAGCTGCCTACCCAAAGGAATGAAAGGAGCCCAGGATAGGTTCATTTAGTGAGACGGGGACAGTTAAGTCGGGTCAGCTTTTGAAAAATAAAACTTAATTTTAGAAAAATTGTATGTAATTTTCCTGTGAAGCATGTAGTGGAAATATTATTGGGAAATTGCTTATACTAGCCTAAGGTAAGAAGAAAGGCTGGACTGGAGAAATAAATGTGAGAGTCACCAGCATGTATAGAATTTTTAAAGCTATGAAAGTGGTAAGATCGCCTGGGATGAGAATATAGTAGGGAAAGGAAGGGGATGCAAGACTGAACCCTAGGAACATTTACATGGCTACAGAGAAAGAAGAAACTGAACTAAAAAGGAATGATCTTTTAAAAATTTAGATGACATTTTTCATTTTCTAAATTTAGGTACAAGACTGTGTGTGTATAGTATTGTGGAAACCAGGAAAAACTGAAAGCTTTTAACAGCATATACTATTTTTTAACTTCATATTTTATATTGGGGTATAGCTAATTAACAACATTGTGATAGTTTCAGGTGAGCAGTGAAGGGACTTACCCATATGCATGCATAGATCCATTCTCCCCTAAATCCCCCTCCCATCCAGGCTGCCACATAGCATTGAACAGAGTTCCATGTTCTATACAATAGATCCTTGTTGGCTGTCCATTTTAAATATAGCAGTATGTACATGAAGAACTATGCACTGGGGTTCATGACATTGTAGAGGAGGCAGGGATCAAGACCATCCCCAAGAAAAAAAAATGCAAAAAGGCAAAATGGTTATCTGAGTAGGCCTTACAAATAGCTGTGAAAAGAAGAGAAACAAAAAGCAAAGGAGAAAAGGAAAGATATACCTATTTGAATGCAAAATTCCAAAGAACAGCAAGGAGAGATAAGAAAGCCTTCCTCAGTAATCATGCAAAGAAATAGAGGAAAACAATAGAATGGGAAAGACTAGAGATCTCTTCAAGAAAATTAGATATACCAAGAGAATATTTCATGCAAAGATAGGCACAATAAAAGACAGAAACAGTAGGGACCTAACAGAATCTGAAGATATTAAGAAGAGGTAGCAAGAATACACAGAAGAACTATACAAAAAAGATCTTCACAACCCAGGTAATCACAATGATGTGATCACTCAGCTAGAGCCAGACATCGTGGAATGCGAAATCAAGTGGCCCTTAGGAAGCATCGCTACGAACAAAGCTAGTGGAGGTGATGGAATTCCAGTGGAGCTATTACAAGTCCTAAAAGATGATGCTGTGAACGTGCTGCACTCAATATGCCAGCAAATTTGTAAAACTCAGCAGTGGCCACAGGACTGGAAAAGGTCAGTTTTCATTCCAATCCCAAAGAAAGGCAATGCCAAAGAATGCTCAAACTACCACACAATTGCACTCATCTCACACACTAGTAAAGTAATGCTCAAAATTCTCCAAGTCAGGCTTCAACAGTACATGAACTATGAACTTCCAGATGTTCAAGCTGGATTTAGAAAAGGCAGAGGAACCAGAGATCAAATTGCCAACATCCGCTGGATCATGGAAAAAGCAAGAGAGTTCCAGAAAAGCATCTGCTTCGACTTTGTTGACTATGCCAAAGCCTTGACAGTGTGGATCACAACAAACTGTGGAAAATTCTTCAAGAAATGGGAATACCAGACCACCTGACCTGCCTCCTATGAAATCTGTATGCAGGTCAGGAAGCAACCATTAGAACTGGACATAGAACAACAGACTGGTTCCAAATCGGGAAAGGAGTACCTCAAGGCAGCATATTGTCACCCTACTTATTTAACTTCTATGCAGAGTACACCATGTGAAATGCCAGGCTGGATGAAGCACAAGCTGGAATCAAGATTGCCGGGAGAAATATCAATAACCTCAGATTCACAGATAGCACCACCCTTATGGCAGAAAGTGAAGAAGAACTAAAGAGCCTCTTGATGAGAATGAAAAAGTTGGCTTAAAACTCAACTTTCAGAAAACTAAGATCAGGGCATCCGGTCCCATCACTTCATGGCAAATAGATGGGGAAACAGTGACAGACTTTATTTTTGGGGGCTCCACAATCACTGCAGATGTTGATTGCAGCCATGAAATTAAAAGACTCTTGTTCCTTGGAAGAAAAGCTATGACCAACTTAGACAGCATATTAAAAAGCAGAAACATTACTTTGCCAACAAAGGTCTGTCTAGTCAAAGCTATGGTTTTTCCAGTAGTCATGTATGGATGTGAGAATTGGACTATGAAGAAAGCTGAGTGCCAAAGAATTGATGCTTTTGAAGTGTGTTTTTGAAGAAGACTTGAGAGTCGCTTGGACTGCAAGGAGATCCAACCAGTCCATCCTAAAGGAAATCAGTCCTGAATATTCATTGGAAGGACTGATGCTGAAACTCCAATACTTGGGCCACCTGATATGAAGAACTGCCTCATTTATAAAGACCCTAATGCTGGGAAAGATTAAAGGTGGGAGGAGAAGGCAACGACAGAGAATGAGATGGTTGGATGGCATCACTGACTCGATGGACATGAGTTTGGGTGAGCTCTGGGAGTTGGTGATGGACGGGGAAGCCTGGCGTGCTGCAGTCCATGGAGTCGCAGTCAGACACGACTGAGCAAGTGAACTGATCTGTATGTATATGACCATCCCAAACTCCCTAACTATCCCTTCCCCTCCAGCCACTAAGTTCCTTTTCTTTGTCTATGAGTTTCTTTCTGTTTGTGAGTAAGTTCATTTGTTTCATTTTTTTTAGATTCCCCATATAAGGGATATCATATCATATCTTTTCTTGTCTGTCTGACTTACTCAGTATGACACTTTCATCCATGTTGCTACAAATGGCGTTATTTCATTCCTTTTAATGGCTGAGTAATATTTCATTTTATATGTTGTACCACTTCTTCTTTATCCATTCCTCTGTCAATGAACATTTAGGTTGCTTCCAAAAAAGCATATACTCGAGGTAATTATCCTGGTAGATAAATTTTTAAAAATTATTCTCAGCAAATTGTAAAAGACTGCATAATCATTAATGTATATATTTTTCTGTTTTATATATTTCTTTTACATTATATAGTGCTGTGCTCAGTAGCTCAGTCGTCTCTGACTCCGTGATCCCATGGACTGTAGCCTGCCAGGCTCCTCTGTCCATGGAGTTTTCCAGGTAGAATACTGAAGTGGGTTGCCCCTTCCTACCATAAGGGGCCTTCCCAGTCCAGGGACTGAAGCCATATCTTTTGCATCTCCTACATTGGCAGGCAGATTCTTTACCACTAGCATCACCTGGGAAACCCCATATTTTATAGTATATGATATATAATATATGTTTTTATATATCTATTACAGAACCACTTTATAGAATTGTAAGTATAGTTCTAAATATAGAAACAATATATATTTTTAAATAGAACATATTTTATATATATATATTTTTAGAACCACTTTCTCCAATGTAGAAACTATCTTAACCAACCTTAATAGGTCCCTCTCTAGTACTACCATGAACTTAAACTGCTACCAGTTAAAATGTATATCAGAGTTGATTGTTTCCAAAATGATTAATGCCAATTGTACTTGCCACTGTAAATTAATTGTAATTTTTGTAATTTGATGAAATGTGAATGTAGACATCAAAAGTTGATTTTACAAAAACTAAGTTGAATACTTTAGAGATTTGATAATGGTGAATTAATATTGTTATTGATTAGATGTAAGAAGGGCTTACCAGGTAGCTCAGTGGCATAAAGAATCTTTCTGCCAATGCAGGGGATGCAGGTTTGATCCCTGGGTCAGGAAGATCCCATGGAGGAGGAGATGGCAACCCACTCAGTAATCTTGCCTGGAAGGTCCTATGGACAGAGAAACCTGGCAGGCTACAGTCCACGGGGTTGCAGAGAGTTGGCGACAACTCAGTGACTGAGCACACAGCACAGATGTAAGAGTCATTTGTAAAAGACTGAAGGAAAATTATAAAAGTCTAGAAGGGTTCTTTTGCTCTTCAGTTGCTTCATGACTGTTCTTAATTCTCAATCTACTTCGAAGAACCTGAAACTGGAAATGAGAGCTGATGCATTTTGAGTGTGGTTTCTACGAGAAAAACAACACAGACCCCTATCAAAGCAGTGATCAATAAACAAAAGACTAGCCTAATAAAGACTGGCAACTGAATGTGTTATTTATGTGTTTTGATTTAAAATAAAATATATAAGCGTAAAATAATATATCCACATATATATATGATACCTTAACTAACCTATGGTTAGTCTTCTTCTGTAGCCAAAACAAAAGTAAACTTTAACTCAGCCTAAGTTGATTACCAGAATGCGTTCACAAACTTATCATTGGATAAATGGAACCTTACGATAAAAGTTTGCTCCTTTTCCTTCATGATTTTGATATTTAGATACTTCAAGCAAGGAAAATGACTCTGTGAATGTGTTGAACTTTCTAACCATATGTGTTTTTCTAAGCATATTGTGATTTTACACCCAGCCTTTGTTTCTTTGCTATAATAATCATGAAACAAAAATGAAAATATGAGTCACTCAGTTGTGTCTTTATGACCCCATGGACTGTAGCCCACCAGGCTCCTCTGTCCATTGAATTCACCAGGCAAGAATACTGGAGCCATTCCTTCTCCAGGGGATCTCCCCAACCCAGGGATCAAACGTGGGTCTCCCACATTGCAGGCAGATCCGTTACCATCTGAGCCATCAGAGAAGACCATATAATAATCATATTGGTAACTTTTCAGCATACAATTATGTATTAATTTAAACCAACATTGTTACCTCACTTTTATTGTCAAATATAACCTCAGTTAAGGTTAATAAAATATACTTCTCAAGTAGAAAATGATATAAATTATAAAGGTTCAACTCTTATTTTCTTTAATTCTCTTTACAGTTAGTTCCAAACCTTACTCAAAATACTTAGAAGACACAAGGAATAATAGTTTTTAATATTGCTACATGTTAAATATCAGTTTCTACTGTTCTATAAGTTTAGCTGCAAGTATTTAATTATCAGTAATAATAATTGCTTTATTGACTATGCCAAAGCCTTTGACTGTGTAGATCACAATAAACTGTGGAAAATTCTGAAAGAAATGGGAATACCAGACCAGCTGACCTGCGTCTTGAGAAACCTATGTGCAGGTCAGGAAGCAACAGTTAGAACTGGACATGGAACAACAGACTGGTTCCAAATAGGAAAAGGAGTCCGTCAAGGCTGTATCTTGTCACCCTGCTTATTTAACTTCTATGCAGAGTACATCATGAGAAACGCTGGGCTGGAAGAAGCACAAGCTGGAATCAAGATTGCCGGGAGAAATACCAGTAACCTCAGATATGCAGATGACACCACCCTTGTGGCAGAAAGTGAAGAGGAGCTAAAAAGCCTCTTGATGAAAGTGAAAGAGGACAGTGAAAAAGTTGGCGTAAAGCTCAACATTCCAAAAACGAAGATATGGCATCTGGTCCCATCACTTCATGGCAAATAGATGGGGAAACAGTGGAAACAGTGTCAGACTTTATTTTGGGGGCTCCAAAATCACTGCAGATGGTGACTGCAGCCATGAAATTAAAAGACGCTTATTCCTTGGAAGGAAAGTTTTGACCAACCTAGACAGCATATTAAAAAGCAGAGACATTACTTTGCCAACAAAGGTCCGTCTAGTCAAGGCTATGGTTTTTCCAGTGGTCATGGATGGATGTGAGAGTTGGACTGTGAAGAAAGCTGAACGCTGAAGAATTAATACTTTTGAACTGTGGTGTTGGAGAAGACTCTTGAGAGTCCCTTGGACTGCAAGGATCCAACCAGTCCATTCTAAAGGAGATCAGTCCTGGGTGTTCATTGGAAGGACTGATGCTAAAGCTGAAACTCCAGTACTTTGGCCACCTGATGCAAAGAGTTGACTCATTGGAAAAGACCCTGATGCTGGGAGGGATTGGGGGCAGGAGGAAAAGGGGACGACAGAGGATGAGATGGCTGGATGGCATCACCAACTTGATGGCCGTGAGTTTGAGTGAACTCCGGGAGTTTGTGATGGACAGGGAGGCCTGGCATGCTGCGATTCATGGGGTCACAAAGAGTCAGACACGACTGAGAGGCTGAACTGAACTGAATAATATTTTCAAATTAAAATTCCATATTTAATAGTCAAATCGTGAACAGTGTGGGATGGCAAGTGCTTAAACTGAGGAGGTAGTAAAATAGAGTATAATAAAGGATAGTGATCCAGTGGGGGAAATAGAGATGAAGACTCCCAGAATTTATAAATTAGGTTTTACTTTAATAAATATTTATTGATTTAGTTGGCTGCATCAGGTCTTGGTTGCAACATGCAGAATCTTCATCGTGTCACACAGAATCTTCACCTGTGGCACAAACTCTAGTCATGGCAGGTGGCTCCAGAGTACAAGGGCTTTAGTAGTTGCAGCGTATGGGCTTAGTTGCTACATGGCCTGTGGTATCTTAGTTCCTCAACCAGGAATCAAACCTGTATCCCCCGAATTGCAATGCAGATTCTTAACCACTAGACCATCAGGCAAGTCTCCATAAATTATATTCTTAAAGTAGATTTTATTTATTGGATTTTTAAATACTGTTTTTTTGTACATATGCACAGATGTCTAATAAATACAATGTCTGTGATCCCTAGCTGTAAATAGTTTCACATCATTCTGTTCGTTTTGTGTTGCTGACCAAGTAGCTTCCTTCCAGAGACATGTATGGTGCTTTGAGATGTGAGTATTATATAGCATCAGAAGTTAAGTCTTTGGGCTATCAAATAGAAGCACAAGAAGACGAACTTGGGCTCAATTCTGAAGAAGATCTTTGGACAATCAGAACTATCCTGTGTGTCCCATCACTACAGAGCCTGGAGAAATCCTATAAGACTTGTAGATACATTAGCGAAAATGAAACTGCTGAAGCCCCTCTGTATGTCTGCCACAAAACATGAGCATTTTGTGCAGTCAGCAAAGATCGAGGGGTTCTGGGGGGCTGAAATACCATCCTTGCTGTGTTTGCCTGCCTGGATTTTGAGGTAGAACACTACATCTCCTAGAGGAAGAAGTGCCAGTTTATGATTTCCACAAGGCCACCAGCCTTCCAATCTCCATACCTGCGTTGCATCAACTCAGAGGAGGTGCTATTTTCTAGCACTTGCACATTTCCAACCCATAATGGGACTTTTTTTTCTTTGTTCTTTTTAACGTCACCATAGGCTAGAAGGGGCCTTGTTTTTCCTTCCCACCAACACTGAGCGTCTGATTAAGCAAATGAAAGGAAATGAATTAAATATTCAACTCAGAAAATAAATTTTTTGGAACCAAATATGTTTGAGTAGGACTCAGTCCCCTCAAGGAGCTAGCAGTATATGGAAGGAGGGGAACAAAATAACTATGCAAATTATCATAATGCTAAATTGAAGATATTAACTATTTTATGAATGGTAAAAAGTGCCAGTAGCTCAAAAGAACAATGAGGGAAATTGTTTTAAAATCAGGCAAGCATTTACAAGGAATGAAACACTTAAGATTTGGCTCTGAGGAATTTTGAATGGCAGCAATGGAACCAAAAGGGAATTGTAGTGACTGGAAGATAAAAGAAAAACTGTCATAATTTAAAAGCACTGAAAAAACTTTGAGATACAAGATTGAAACAGATATCTCATTATTTATTTTACTATAAGCAACACAGTCTTGAGAAAATATTGCAACATGGCTTATTAACTATTTGCCCTGATACCCTAAGGTCCCCAAGGGCTCAGGCACACTCAGTCTGACAGACCTTGCTATCTTAGCTAACCTTAATCCACTCTCTTGTTGTTTTTTGTTTTTGTCATCTGTGGCAGACTGATTGTCCTACCAGGTGTGTCACAGCAGAAACTGTAAAGCCAGGTACTTGCTTTCTGAACCTCCTGCTTCTGAGGGTAGCCCATTCCTGGCCAATGACATGAACGAAAATCTGCTTAGGAACTTTTGTAAAGCTTTTGATTAATGAATAAGGACAGATGGAGCTCAGACCACTTTTTTCCTTTCTTCCTGTCTTCAATATAGATATGTCTATAGCTTTGGAGGCCTTGCAACTACAAGGTTGCACTGGAGTAGAAATATAGAACCTGAGACCTTGATGCTATTATTGGGCACACTCTAGGCTGCGTAACTCCTGTTTGTTTGCCCCCGTCGTTGGGTGGTCTGGTCTCTTTCACCTGAAAGCATTCCTACTAATGTGCCACTTTTTTCCTGAATCCCTTCAGGCAATCTTGCTTTTACAAATCTGAAGATAATCTTCCTTCTGGGGATGTGAATACTCAACAAAATATTGTTGAACCCTTACCATGTACCAAAGACTATACTGTATACCAGAAAGCGATACAGAGATTTAAAACATAGCCAGTACCCTCGAGGAACTCATGGTTGCCATGGAAGAGTGAGAAGTGCTATGACAGAAGCTAGTACAGACCACAGAAGTACCGCAGAAGAGGGAGAGATGAATTCTGCCAGGGAAGCCAGGGGAGGGTGCAGAGGCAGTGCCGCTCAGGGTGGTTCCAGCTTGAGGAGCAGAAGTTTACAAGGCAGAAAAGAAAGGAAAATGTTAGTAATTTTAGGCAAAGTTGATAGCTTGTGCAAATGCAGTGAGGAGTTGAAAGCACATGACATGTATTGAGGAAAAGCAAAATGTTGAGAGTGGTTGGAACATTTTGGCTTTTTTTTTTATGAAAGACTCTATTTAAAAATGAAAATAGAATTAAACTCTATGAAGCTACTTGTATAATTAATAGAAGGTAGTTAATTTAAATTCTGTCTACTTTGAATTTATGAAAACATGAGCTGGTCAGAAATTTCTCTCTAGATTGTAAATTCACATATTTAGATGTATGTGTTGGTGTATCACTTTCTAAGGAAATTAAAATATTAAGATTAGGAAGAGATTGCCTAAAGTAGAAGCAACATTTAAACACTTTTGAAGTACTTATTTTTGTTATAAATACTTAACATTTTTAGTTAAAGGTGTTACAAACAATCATTAAAATACATCATTAAAGATCATTATCTCAAATCAAAGTGTAAATGAAAGTGGGAAAATGAATTTTCTTAATTAGAAAATCTCTTTGAGAGATTTCACTAGTCCCTCCTTTTTTCATTCACATTTGAGAGTTTTTAATTCCTTGAGTTTGTTATCCATCTTCTTTTCTGTTATTAATTAAAACAGATACATAATTTTAGAAAGGTTTGCTGAAGCTCCAGTCCTAAAACCCCAGATGCCAACATAGTATTTGGCAAACCTCCAACCTAAGGACATTTGTTATCAGAATCCCCAAATATAACAGCTTTTCTTTTTGTTCAGTAATTTAGTATAGTTAAATGAAGGGGAAAGGAATACTTGGGGGCCTAAAGCTGGATATGTTGATATAAAGCTAAGGGGAGACTTGCAGAATTGATACCTGATTTACTGGGTATTGTTGTCTATATCAGTCAAACCAAATCAATATATAGAAATAAAAATCGACTATTTATAATTGAAGGTGTTTTTATACTGAATTATCAGGAATCATCATCATCACTGGTCAAGTGAGAGATAACTCTCGTATTTCTTAGCTTCTTATGATATTGATCTTCACTAAGTGCTGTTAGATTGAAAGATGCAAATAAGGAATATGTGTTCAGGCCTTACTTTTTACATGGCACCTGTTTACATGCTGTTTTAGAAAGTATGACTCTGTAAGGCATTTACAGAATAGACTCTGACTCATTTTAATAGATAGATATAGATGCATTTAAAAAAGAAGATAGGAGAAACAATAGAATAAATTGTCTTAGAAACACTTTTTGCTCTCCCATCTCACAGAAGATTTACCTAAAGTGATGGGTTTAGCACTCAAAAGAAATTTATTTTTATTGTAGTGATTAGCAGATTTTACTTTTAAATGAGTTCAACCTCTTTTAAAGAAGAGTATGAATGTACGTCAGTGTGGTCAATCTAATTTCGGTCAAGTAAACTGATTTACCAGTGTGCAAAATTTAGACCCGTTTTTATAGCTGTGTTAGCTAACTCAGGCTGCCATGACCAAATACTGCAGCCTGAGTAACAACAGAAACTGTTTTCTCACAGTTCCAGAGGCTACAAAGTCCAAGGTCGAGGAACCGGGAATGTAGGTGTCATTCTGAGGCCCCTTCTTTTGACTTGTAGGCAGCTACCATCTTTCTGAGTGCTCACATGATCTCTTCTTTATTCACACATGAGTAGGGAGAGAGGAGTCAGAATCTCTTTTTATAAGACAGTAGTTTTATCAGGTCAAAGCCCCACCTCTATGACACCATTTGTCATTAATTACTTTCTTAGATGCCCCCGTCGCTATACACAGCCACACTGGGGGTTGGGGCTTCAACATACGAATTGTGCAGGAACACACACACTCAGTCCATAACAATAGCAAAACTGTTAAGCAGGCAGTAGCTAATAATTGAGAATTAATACACTGTTTACATTTGAAAGAGAAGTCTGAGTGCAACTTTTTTTGCTCTGCACAGAAGTTGCATTATTACAGAGCAGCATACTAGATGATGTCTAGATCAGAAGTTAAATTACTGACCTTCCATATAATTGACTCTGTGATAAAGCTTCTTAACCTATTTTGGCGTCAGTCTCCAATTTATAGCATTAGACAAGTGAACCAAGAATTTCTAAAATCTCTTTCTACTCAAAAATTCTTTGATTCTGAGAGTTCTGCTTTCAGTATGACTGAATAATCTCCTGACAGACTAACTGTCTTTCAAAACTCAATTATAAACCCTGGGAAAAATCTGAAAAACAACCACTTGAAGCCTCTAGAGAGTAAAATCAGGCAGATTCTGGACAATAGTCAAAACGTGGAAGAAAGAACAAACTGGGGATAAGTTTCTTATTTGTTCCACTTTCAGACTAAGGGCAGGACCCAGGGCTGGGACTAGAGTGAGGTAAGCAGAACCCTGTTAAGGGGAGCACTCACTCTTGGGCGCCGACTCTTCACTTACATGAATGAGCCTGAGGGTGAGCACCTTCTTAAATTTCGAACCATGGACACCTTGCTTGCCTCGCTCTACTCCAAGGCCTAACAGGACCCATGGAGCAGTAAAACTCTTGATAACTTGAAGTCTCTATGACATAGAACTAGAATATGAAGTTTGAAGCAAACTTTACTGATGCAAAGTGAGGGAAGAAAAGTCTAGAGAGGAGACAGCCAAATACAAGGCCCCCAGATTCTGTGTATAAATTCCACTCAACTCTGTGACTGACCCCAACCAAGCTCAGAAGAGACTGCAACAGCCCAGCCAAGGGGGTATAGAAAACTGAACTGAGATTTCAGTCATTGCCCAAGAGGTAGATAGAGCCTATAGCTTGAGTCTGACCAAGTAAATCTCCTGCAAAACTGGAAAAATCAACACTCTTCAGAGTAATGATAATGGAATTCAGAGTTTCTACCATATAACATTCATAATGTCCAGAATATAAAACACAATTACTCAATGTAAAAAGAAACAGGAAAGTATGACATTCTTCACCAAAAGGACAAAGAGCAGAGACAGACTCCCAAAGGATCCAGATGCTGGAAAAGGATAAGAAAGTGCTTTTTAAAACTATGTTCAATGAAGTAAAGGAAAATATATTCACAATGAATGCAAAGATAAGATATATCAGCAGATAAATAGAAATCCTTTATTAAACTAATTGGAATTTCTAAAAGTAAAAAGCATAATGTTTCTAAAAATTATGGTAGTCTGTGGAATGGTGGTAAAAATCATCAGGAATGGTCTCTTTCTGGGGTGATGGTAATATTCTGTATATTGATGGTATTTTGGATTACACAGGTGTAAGCATTTGTCAAAAATCAGTGAATGTACACTTAAGGCTTGTGCATTTTATTGTATGTAAATTACATATCAAAGAAAAAATTCTAGATATACTTCCCAAATGAAAAAGGCCCTAAATCAGAGAATTGCCTACATCCTGACAAAGACACTCTGGTATATGACTGTTGTCTTTGAAGTTCATTCAAAAGTGGTTATTGAGTGAATATATTCCACAGTGGTGAACATTCCAGGTAGAAAGAACAGTATCTGAAGAACCATAGAAAGGAAGACATCAATACTTGTAGGAGACTAGACAATAAGTAAGATTACTAGGACATGAAAATAAAAAAAATAAAAGATTGAAGCTATATTTAAAAAGCGTTTTTTAATGAGCTTGTTTATATTGCTGTCTTTAGAGAGTTCCCTGTTATTTTTAATTTTAAAGGAATAATTTATATATAATAAAAATAAGTGTGCAATTCACTGAGTTTTGATAAATATATACAATTATGTAATGCCAGCATAATCACATTAGAGAACATTTCCATCACCTCAGAACTTGTTCACGTGCCCCTGTGTGGTCAGTCTGTTAGCCCTGGAGCCAGGCAGCCACTGATCTGCCTTCTGTCACTTATAGTTTTGCCTTTTTGAAAATTTCATATAAATAGTATGTGGCATCTTCCACTTAGTATTGTGCTTTTGAGATTCATCTATGGTGTGTGCATCAATTGTATCAGTGTTGTTCAGCAGTATTGATTGATTGATATTCCACAGTTTATCCAGTCACCACTTGATGGGGCATTTGAATTATTTTCATTTGGGGCTATTATGAATAAAGCTTCAGTGAAGATTCAAGCATGTCTTTCTGTGGATATGTGTTTTTAAAAGATTTTAAATGCCACACTACATATATTTTCCTTTTTTAAGTGGTAGTCAACTATTCTGTGAGCACTAATATTCTTTGAGGAGAAAGAGGAGAAAAAGCAAAGTTCTTTTATTTGAGTTTATAACTCTTTAATGTAATCAGTATTGAGTTTATCTGACTGCATGAAAGCTATTGTTTGAAAATTTTATTTGCTCTGCTAAAGTGTTTTTATTGCTTGTCTTTGCATCTTTTTAAAAATATATTTGATAAAAATGTAAGCAAATCTTTTTTTTTTTTTTTTTTGTAAATTTTATTTTTACTTTATTTTACTTTACTGTATTGGTTTTGCCATACATTGACATGAATCCACCACGGGTGTATACTAGCTCCCAATCCTGAATCCGCCTCCCACCTCCCACCCCATATCATCTCTTTAAAGGTGAATACCCAAAAGAGGGACTTCCCAAGTGGCACTAGTGGTAAAGAACTTGCCTGCCAGTTCAAGAGACATAAGAGACGCGGTTTGCTCCTTGGATTGGGAAGATCCCTGGAGGGAGGGCATGACAGCCCACTCCAGTATTTTTGCCATGGAGAATCCCATGGACAGAGGAGCCTGGCGGGCTACAGTCCATAGGGTCGCAAAGAGTCGGACACAACTGACAAAAGATTTAACACACATGCTCGCACATGTGCAAACCTCCAAAAGAGGTTTTGTTTTTATGATTTTTTAAAAATTTTGAAACAAGGATGTTAACAGCAAAATGCTACATGATTAGGTACTAGTGATGCTTAGAGTTCCATTATTTGCCCTCTGGGTAGAAACATAAATGATCTTGATTTAATTTCATCTGCTCTGTGATAGTGTTTCTAAAATTGCATGTCTGTTGGTCCTCTACTATCCTGTTGTCAAAATCCACAAGTAACAGTTGTGCAAATATTTTTGTGAAAATCTCCTGGTGAGTACAAAGGCCTTAATAACAACGATAAAATTTCAAATATGTGCTGGGTTCCCTGAAACATCAGCCTTCACAGGTGTCAAATTTCTGCAGTCAGTCAACAGTATTTCTTGAGTGCCCGGGCTGTTCTGAATCTGGTCACCATTTACCAGTCCTTGGATAGTAGCCACTAAACAAATGTGAGTAGAAAAAGTGTTGAGTGAAGTTTCTAAGAGATCCAGGGCCTAGATAGATAAAGAGCCCAAGGTACTGCTGAGAATGTTCGGGAGATTACCCTGCTGGACAAGCATGAGGAGGAGATTTTGACCAGGGAGAGTCTGATGAGATTCCAAATCAGATTGAGAGACGGAATCTAGAAATTTCAGTCCACTGTCTCTAAGCTCACTTTTTCTGCCCAAGTTTACTGTGCCTAAATTTAAGGAGTACCCTTTTATGTTTTCTCTCCCTCTCCCTTTTTCTGTTTCTATTTTCCTAAATCAAGTTTGTCTACCTATTACTGTCAGTTGACTCTTAGTTGCAGACAAATAGTAGTGTCCAGTTCAGACTGCCTAACATATTGCTGATAATATGTTGTCATTAACCAGAGGAAATCAAGATACTTGACAGCAGCTTTGCCACACTTAGTTACTGAATTCAGTCTTGCTGAATGGAGAAGAAAGAAGATGCAGTTCATTTTCCCTTCTAATATGTGGATTAATTCATGTTCACCAGCCACTGACCTCTTAATACCTTTATTATTGTAACAGTGGCAGTGCTTTAAAGAAATCCTGTTTATCTTTGTACACTTAAAAGTAATTAGGAACACACACATGCATTTAGGCTAAAGTAATGCTAAAAATTCTCCAAGCCAGACTTCAGCAATATGTGAACCGTGAACTTCCAGATGTTCAAGCTGGTTTTAGAACAGGCAGAGGAACCAGAGATCAAATTGCCAACATCTGCTGGATCATCAAAAAAGCAAGAGAGTTCCAGAAAACATCTATTTCTGCTTTACTGACTATGCCAAAGCCTTTGACTATTAGATCACAATAAACTGTGGAAAATTCTGAAAGAGATAGGAATACCAAACCACCTGACCTGCCTCTTGAGAAACCTATATGCAGGTCAGGAACAAACATAGAACTGGACATGGAACAACAGACTGGTTCCAAATAGGAAAAGAAATACGTCAAGGCTGAATATTATCACCCTGCTTATTAAACTTCTATGCAGAGTACATCATGAGAAACGCTGGGCTGGAAGAATCACAAGCTGGAATCAAGATTGCCAGGAGAAATATCAGTAACCTCAGATATGCAGATGACACCACCCTTATGGCAGAAAGTGAAGAGGAACTCAAAAGCTTCTTAATGGAAGTGAAAGAGGAGAGTAAAAAAGTTGGCTTAAAGCTCAACATTCAGAAAACGAAGATCATGGCATCTGGTCCCATCACTTCATGGGAAATAGATGGGGAAACAGTGGAAACAGTGGCAGACTTTAATTTGGGGGGCTCCAAAATCACTGCCTATGGTGATTGCAGCCATGACATTAAAAGACGCTTACTCCTCGGAAGGAAAATTATTACCAACCTAGATAGCATATTAAAAAGCAGAGACATTTCTTTGCCAACAAAGGTCCATCTAGTCAAGGCTATGGTTTTTCCAGTGGTCATGTATGGATGTGAGATTTGGACTGTGAAGAAAGCTGAATGCCAAAGAATTGATGCTTTTGAACTGTGGTGTTGGAGAAGATTCTTGAAAGTCCCTTGGACTGCAAGGACATCCAACCAGTCCATTCTAAAAGAGATCAGTCCTGGGTGTTTTTTGGAAGGACTGATGCTAAAGCTGAAACTCCAATACTTTGGCCACCTGATGCAAAAAGTTGACTCATTGGTAAAGACTCTGATGCTGGGAGAGATTGGGGGCAGGAAGAGAAGGGGACGACAGAGGATGAGATGGCAGGATGGCATCACCAACTCGATGGACATGAGTTTGAGTGATCTCCAGGAGTTGGTGATGGACAGGCAGGCCTGGCGTGCTGCGATTCATGGGGTCACAAAGAGTTGGACACGACTGAGTGACTGAACTGGCTGACTGACTGATGCAGAGAGACATCTCTAGTGAAGAAAGTTTCAGTATGTTTTATGCCAAGTCCTATTAGTGCACAAAATGAAGTCTACTCTATGTTATTGATTTTAAGCCAAACAAACCTAAACCAAATCATTCCCCCAGCATTGTCTGAATGCCCAGAGACAATACCCAGTGAAATCCCGCATTCCTGCCTTCAGTCTGGGTCATGGGATGAAAGCTAGCTACATAGGAAAGAACATTTCAGCTGGCTTCTCGAATGTGTGCATATCAGAGTTAAGGGAAATCAGCCCTTAGTTTTAACTGTAAAAATAACTGCCTTTTGCATCTGTTGGGAAAAGAAATGTAGAAAATAAATGTTAGCTTTTTCCATCTTCCTAAGTGGATATTAGGGTAATAGTTGCCCAGAAAGAGTGATGTGATAAAGAAGACTATGAACCACCAGATAACTTCTGGGAATATTTTTGCCATTTTGTTACTTTAATGTATTATAGCTGTTAACCTGCTCGATGAGTAACCTCTAATTGGAAAAAAACTTGTCTAATTATGTTAACATTTAAACTCCTGAATTTGAGACATGCAAATATAAAAACATAAAATCTTCCTATATCATATAGTCATTTGCTTTTTGGTTTGTTTAAATGATAATGTGTATTGTTGTTGTTCAGTCGCTAAGTCATGTCCAACTTTTTGTGACCCCATGGACTGCAGCAACACCAGGCTACCCTGTCCTTCACTGTCTCCTGGAGTTTGCTCTCAAACTCATGTCCATTGAGTTGATGATGCCATCCAACCATCTCATCCTCTGTCACCCACACTTCTCCTCCTGTCCTCAGTTTTTCCCACAATCAGGGTCTTTTCCAATGAGTCAGCTCTTCACATCAGAGGGCCAAAGGATTGACTGATTTGAGCTGCTTGCTATCCAGGGGACGCTCAAGAGTCTTCTCCAGCATCACATTTCAAAAGCATCAATTCTTTGCTGCTCAGCCTTCTTTGTGGTTCAGCTCTCACGTTTGTACATAACTACTGGAAAAATCATAGCTTTGGCTCTTTAGTTCCTCTTCGCTTTCTGACAATGTATGTGACCATGTGTAAAAAATCAGTCACAAATCCAAAATTGTCTGTGAATATAGAGTTTATGCCAGTCTGTTAAGGAGTGTTTAAAGCACAATTCAGGAAATCTATATAGTTTTTTAACAAATTATTTCCTTAGAAGGTTTTTATACTTAAAATACCATATTATTTGATTATTTATAGGTTACAACCATCTCTCAGTATAATAGATTCCTTTTTCATAGGAAAATTAGCTAGTACTTCTTTTAAAATTGGCACTGCAGGTCATACCTACAAATTAACTTGTGCAATCATAAATCGAACATTAGAATTTCTCTAAAATAGACCGCTTTGTGTTAAAGCCTATAAATTATTTCAGTTTCTTTCAAAAGAGCATTTTTCTAGGTGATAATGCAGAATTTGAGATGTTGAGAGTTTTGGGGTGTTTTTTTTTTCAGTTCTTCAAAAAATTAATCAAAATACTTTGGGACCATTTGAAAATATTGATTATTAGCAATGCTAACAAAAGTTAAGGAAATGGAAGCAGTATGACAATAGTTAAAAGCATAGGCTAGCACCACTTTTCTTGGATTCAAATTGTGACTGTACCATTATTAACAGTATGACAAGGGGCAAGTTCTTAAACCTCTTTATTCCTTCAGTTTCTTCTCAGTAGGATAAGGTTAATAATAGCACCTAGCTCAAATGATTGTTAAACTGAGTTAATATTTATTAAATATTTTTATAAATTTGTAAAACATTTGATAAATACATAGTTTATTGTTAGGATAGTGATTCTCCACATTATTAGAGACTGATTGATTTTATGTAATCATCTTTTGGACAAAACAGTATTTTCCATCTATTCTATTTGAATTTTGGAATTTTCTGTTAGGACCAGGGAGATAAGAGATAGCTTCCACAGTGGTTAAACTGAAGCTGGCTAGTAGCGGCTTATAAAAATTTTGTGAGCTAATTGTGGAACATAACCATTGTTAACAATTAAAAATTACATTAAATTTTCAATTTAAATATTTTTTAAAAAAGAAACATAAATGCTCAAAACTTAGCACTTCCTAATTCTTTTTCTTATCTTTGTCATTGAGGTTATTTATGTCTCTTATGTCTGGGAAATCTACATCGTAGAATACTGCTACTCATTTCTTCCCAACTCTATAGTTCATTGACATCACATAAGTAGCTTGAAATCAGTCATTGGTAGGAGTGTTTACACCACAGAAATCAGTAAATACTGTAAATTAGGGCTCCTTCTGCCCCCAAAAGCTCATTGTTATACATTTATCATCACACCACTCAATGAGTGTCAGATTGTCCCACTGGTTTCTGTTATTCTTGTACTAAATGTTAGCATGAGTGAAATAGAGATGATATGATTTCCTGTATTGAGAAGATTGTAAAAAAAATATCCAAGCATATTAGTAGAGATTTCCCCTGTAGATAAACACCTTTCCTGTATTAAACATCCAGAATACTCTATGTCTGTAGAACCATAAAAAATGAAGACGGAGCTATTATTTTTCTTACTCTGAGTAACAGCAGTCTCCTTTTGTATATCATTGCATAGTTCTATATTCTTTGATAAGAGCCTCATGATAACCCTGTCAGCTAGGCAAGATGACTGCTATCCTCACTGTCATACAGACTCCACAAGATTATTACTTTCCCATGGTTTTTCAGTTTATAGTTGAGGAATATTACATATAGATTCAGATTTTGTGACTGCAAAAAATAGTTTCACTATGTGATGAATGTTACATTCTTTAGTGAAGCTTCATTAAATGTGAGTTAGAGACTCTCTCTTTTTTCTCATAGCCAGCTTTCTCCAACCTTTTGCCCTCTCCTTTCTCTTTTTCTCAAGATGGTGCATGCATGCTAAGTCACTTCAATCATGTCCAACTCTTTGCAACCCTTTGGACTGTAGCCTGCCATGGGATTCTCCAGGCAAGAACACTGGAGTGGGTTGCCGTGCCCTCCTGCAGGGAATCTTCCTGACCCAGAGACCGAACCCAGGTCTCACGTCTCCTTCATTGGCAGGCAGGTTCTTTACCACTAGTGCCACCTGGGAAGCCCTTTCTCAAGATATCAGATGCTAAAAGTCAAATGTGTTTGAGTTTTTATAACAGTTACACTAGCAAAAGTTTTCTCAGATAGATTTGGTTATTTGAGCTCTCTGAGACTGATGCTATTGTCTTTGTTGTATTTTTAGAATTCTCATTCTCCATCATTTTTCCCCATCCCAGCTCCTGACATCATCTGTGTGAGTCCACCACCCCTACTTTCCAGTTCATTTTGTCCAACGCCCATTTTTCCCCAGGTTACTGTGGTCTTCCATTCCCACCACAGTCCTTGGCACCAACAGACAGTGGTTCAGACTCCTGACTCTCCCACTCCAGCCTCCCAGCTTTCCAGCTCAAAACATGGTTTACTGTCTTCAGTGAGATCTGCTTTCTCTGTCCTTCAGCTTCCACTGTTATTCTCATCTTCTTATTCAGCTTAAAGTCTGGGGCCCATTGTTCCAGTCATTCTTACACATTCCCTCAGCTCACCTGGTGCTCTCTCCTTCCATCCCATCATTTAACAAGACTCTGGGCCTCAACAAGCTCAGTCTCTACCTTCTGCATAATATACCCATGTAATGAGCAAGCCTGCAGTCACACAACCATAATTCACTATATTCCCTAGATCTTTTAGTGTGTAGTTATCTTAAAGCTCAGCATTGTCTCTGGATCTGGTTCTGTTTGCGATTTTATCTTTTGGCAATGGATCTTTTTATTTCCTCTTGCTTTTCTGTGTCTCATAATTTTTATTGTCATTCACTGAAGGTACAAAACTCTAGGGACTGAGGCAAGTGTTATTTAAACTCAGATGTGGGTCTGTCTTTTCTGTCAGGCCTTTAGTGTGGGGAGGGTTATTCGCCCTCATTTGTAGGCAGGCTGGTTTTGCATTTTGTTTCTAGGCTTGTGCTAAGTTTGCCACAGGCTTCTCATTCCTCCAGTGCTTGTCTGCTGTCCTCTTGTGCTTCAGTGAGGTCTGGGGTGCTGAGGGTGGGGGCCCTCAGGATACCTGCTGCCAACTCAGCGCATATTTCCTGTCTGCTCTCTCGCCTTCCCCCAGAGCAGGCAGCTCGGTGCCAGGTGAGTGGTGGATGGGGGGAATAGGGGCTGTGGGAGGGGCTCTTGGCTCTCCTACTGCAGTCTTTTAGGGTTTTAGGCAGGCACTATGCCCGAGTCTCAGGGGCAGGACGTTCTCAGCCTACCTGCCCTGTTAGCGAGCTGCTAAGTGCTCAGGTGGGCCTCCTGCCCCCGCCTTGTGGAGGTCAGTGCAGGACTCCAGATGTGGACGGCCTCCTGCCCTCCCCTCTCCGTCGACTAGTGTCAGCGCAGGGTGAAGACATCAGGTTTTCTGCCCACCCCACCCCTAGGGCAAAGGCGGTTTCCTGCAGTCTGGGAGGGACGGGGGCTGTGACAGTTCCTTGCCCCGCCCCCAGGAACAGATGAGCAGCCTTGTGTCACACAAAGTCCTGTCCATGGTGGCCCTTGCTTCTCCAGCTGCAGCCGCTATTACTTCGTGTCAGAGGAGGATCCAGGGCGTGGATGATCCTCCTGCTGCACCCTTGAACCTGTGCGGGTCCTGTGTGCACCCGCGCCACCCAGAGACTCTCTGAGGTCTCCTGCCCACCCTCAGTCTTCCTCATGAGAGAAAGCAGGCTCTCTTGCATCTAGGGCTCTGGGGATACCAAACTCCCATGCTAGCCGATAAGCAGGCTTTACAGGTTGATCACAGCTTTAGCGGTCTTCTTCTTGCCTACTTTTATGGCAGCACTTCATCCTGTGCTCTGCCAAGAGAGAATGAGTTCACATGGCCCATCTTCTCTCACGGGGGCTTACCACCCTTTGGAATCCAGGTCAGCTGAGGGCCGGCTCAGTGAGGAGCCATTCTCGGAGCTGTGCGGCTTTCCCCGTATAAGGTCAGAGCAACATTCTCTCGCAGCTTTCCTCATCTTAAGCAGCAGCAAGTCTCCTGCTTCCCTTTTAAGAAACTTCCAAAGAGTTTTCACAGGCCCTGCAAAGCCTGTCTCCCCACCCATTCTCCTGTCATTCCCCTTCGCCCTCGCTCACCACCTTCCAGTAACAGTGCTGCCTCAGTCCCTCAGGTGTGCCAAGCTCTTCCCCCTCCCAGAGCCTTTGCACTTGCTGTCACTCTGCAGCCTAGAGCATTCTTGCCCACATTTTACCCGGGTGACTCCAGCAATTCCAGAGATTCTTCCTTCCTCCTTCATCCCTTTCTCCAAACTGTGCATAAAACACTTTCTTGTTCTTCCTCACAGCTGGACAGTATCCCCGTATCTGACATGTTGTCTTTAATCAGTCCCCAAGGGTGGTTATTTAGATTTTCAATCTTTTATTTTTATAATTAATTACCTTGTACATAAAGGTTATCTGTAAGATAAATTCTTAGAAGAACTGCCGGATCATATGGAGCCAGTTCAGGGGTTTCCCTGGTGGCTCAGATGGTAAAGAATCTGCCTGCAGTGTGGGAGACTCGTCTTCAATTCCTGGGTCAGGAAGATCCCCTAGATTCACTATGTGAATTCACAGTGACAACCTACTCCTATATTCTTGCCTGGAGAATCCCATGGACAGAAGAATCTGATGGGCTGTAGTCCATGGGGTCACAAAGCATCAGACACGACTGAGCAGCTAACATTTTTCAACCTAAGTGGTTAAGACTTTGGGCTCTACTATCTGCCAGCTGTGTAACCTTGGGCCAGTGATGGAAGCTGTCCATGCCTGTTTCCTCATTTGTAAAATGAGGGTAATAACAGGACCATTAAAATTGTTGTGAGATGTGAGAAAGTCGGTACATGTGTAACAAGTGTCCAATATACGCCACTCCATTATTGTGAACTATTGTTATTGGCATTTAAAGTTTAGGTAGATCTTGACAAGGTTCTCCCTTACATATGTGATCATATTTATACGCCCATCAATATGAGAATATTGCCTCTTCATACCCTCAACACAGTGTCTTATTAAACTACTTTTTACCCTTCACTAACATGATGAATATGGCCTCTCATAGTAGTTTAATTTGTATTTTTCTTGGGAAGAGTGAAATTAAGCTTATTTTCATATTTTAAGTATGTTCGTGTCTTGAATGTTCTACAGACTCCTATTTGTCATTTCTTCTCTTTTACTGATTTGTAGAAGTTATTTATGTATTAAGGAGTTTAATTTTTGTCTGTGCTATGAATTACTATTTTAGAGTATTCAATACTTTTTTTTCCTAGTTCTTATTCTTATTTTTGATGATGTCTTTAATTATGATTACTTTTTTAATGTTCCATAAGACCAAGGTCCAAGTTTATTTGTTATTCATTATCTATCGAACACCAAGTAAAATGCTGAACATATAAAATTAATCAATTACAGAAAATGATCAATAAATATTTAATGAATGGGCCAAATATGACAAAAAGAACTTTAATACATAAGTAGACTGGGGAAATGGAAGGGAGCTATTTTGTATGGACGCGTGAGGAGTTTGGTTTTGGATACACAGAGTAGGTGACAGCCAGTATTCTAAGCTGAATTTGCAGGAGACTCCTACTTTGGCAAAGTACTCATGAAGAGTCCACTGGAACAAATGATCTGTGATGGAAAGAATGTTATGTGAGGGTTCATAAACAAATACTTGCAGTCAGAAACAATAGTTGTCATAACAGTTTTAAAGCAAATATAAAAAGAAAAGGAAAATAAGAGCATTATGTATTTGCAAGTATAAAGATGTGGGGAAGGTAGAAAAATTTTAATGCCTTGAGTCTATTACTAATATAACAATTATCAAAAAGTATTTAGATAATATGTTGTATTTATACCCAAATCACTTACTATGAAGTGATGAAAACCTTTACTATGGGAAAATTGAATCCATCATAGTTATACAAGCTTGTAGAAATCAAAAGTGCCCTTTCTCTATAAAGTAGGATATTTGGTTTATCAGTATATTGTGGTTTTTAGTTTATAAATGGACAGTGATTGTGTTTTCCATCAATGAACTCTTATTGAAATATAGCCACTATCACGTTAATCCCCAAGTTGTTTTTTCAGACTGTATTACCTGCATGAAAAAGAAGAAACTACCCTGTTTCCTAAAAGGAAATACTGTTTTTTCAGAACAGATAATTTATTCTAAAATACTGTTTAATTCACAGGAATATCTTGATGGCTACAGTCATTGATAATCATTTTGACTTATATAGATATAAACTGGTACCTTTAATAAATCTGTTGTGAAGTTATAGTCCTGGTAATAATTGTAAGAAAATAATCAGACAGAAACTTTATTTAGATGGCATGGGGATGTGGTATCCCAATGTCAGTCTCAAATTTCAAAGGATCCTATGGATTAAAAGATACTATCTTTAAATATGCATATTTTTTTCTCCTCATTAAAAAAAAAAAAAGACCTGTGAATTAAGATTAGAAATATGACTGTAACTGCACTTGACAGACAAGTCATTTAAAGAAAAATCTTGGTCCCATTAGAATGTCTTTCTACTTTTAGCATGTCTTTGCCTTATTGATTAGCATTCCTGGCATTTCTGAACATTTTTGTCATAAAAGCATGGTTTTTGTGTATAGTCATCAGATTCTTCCCTTCAAGTGAGAGACTTGTCAGTGAAGAATGAAGTGATTCGTACAAAGATGCAGAAAGCGTAAAGAAGATAAATCTATACGAACTGAAGCAGCAGCAGCGGTTGATCACGGCCTGACTGAATGCGTGCTGGCCATGAGTACTAGCAGAGATGTATACAGTGTCATTTCAGGGGCTTTTAAGAAACTAGTCATTTGCTTATGATGAGTCCCCAGAAATGCTTCTTTTCTGCTTAAAATAGAAAGATTTATTCATTAAGAAGTAAGAGAAACTCCTAGGTGGCCTATGTTAATCTGCAGAGGAAATAATTACAGAATTTTGGGCCAAGGTCTTGTTTTGTACAACTTGTGTTAAAATATTGGAGGTAAATATAAAAAGTGTTTTTCTTAGTTATAAAAACAGCATACTTAGAGCTGTTCTCAAAGAATGCGAAGTAAATGGTGATCGAGTAAGGTTTTATTTCATTCATAGTTGCTCTTCCTGATTTTTGCTCTGCTGCTTGCTGATACTTTGAAAGTGAAGTCAATGGTTTGTTGTTATAGCTTAATTACTTTCTAAAGAAGTAAGCTACCTGTGCCATGAGTCTGTTCTTTGGCAGAGGAGACTTCAAAGGAGACTTGATAAGTCAGTACCAAAGACTGATCCAATTACAACCCTTAATAGTACTCAGGGGTGGAGCCAAGAGATGGAAACCCTGTCTTCTAAAGGAGTACCACCCATGTATGAGCAGTAAACTCTTTGCAACCCCATGGACTGTAGCCCACCAGGCTCCCGTGTCCATGGAATTTTCTAGGCGAGAATACTGGAGCAGGTTGCCATTTCCTTCTCCTGGGGATCTTCCTGACCCAGAAAGAGATCAAATGTGTCTTGGACCTTTTATATTGGAAGGCAGATTCTTCACCGCTGGCGGCACCTGGGAAGGCCGACCTACCCATAACTGGAATATAAGAGAATGGGCTGCCTCAACCTGAACCTGTTTTGTTGGCATGATGAGGATAAAAATGTACTCATTTACAGAAATATGGTCAAATAATTGCTTGCTTACTTCAATCTGCATTTTTTTTACATCTGACTAATTATTCTCAATCCCACTACAGAGCTGGAAGCTAAGTTTAGCAAATTATTTGGCCATTTATGTTTAGTGCACAAAATTCTTAATTAATGAAATAAAATGCCACAATCCAAGGTAAATCACTTTGCTAAGCTTTCAAACTTCATAAGGTATTTTGTCTTGTGCAAGAGCTACTTGCAAACCCCTGCTGACCTGGCACTCATAGCAATTCCCTGTAGAACTGAGCAAAAGAATGTAAAGGGAGCCAATTAAAGAAACTTTGAGCCCAAATAGATAAGCAGAGGCCATCTTGTCCATCCTTCTACCTCCAGGCAAAAACCATCCGTTGCACCACAAGTTTTGGCGTGAATCCTGCTGACAAAAACGCTCACCACATGTAAATGACAAGTCATAATCCATTTAATGCAACTAAAGCAGATTGTTAACTGAAGACTTATTTCTTGTGTTCTAAGATGCTGAATATGAAAGCTCATCTGAATTGTTTTAATTCCTCCTTTCTAGACAATTATTTTGTACAAGAAACATACTCAAATAATTGTAAAGCGGTGGGAATTCTGTGCCCAGGAAATAAAGTTATCTTTATCATCTTATTAAATGTATTTTTGGTTTCCTTTCACTGTAGGTCTACCTTACGGGTGGGAGGAAGCTTACACAGCAGATGGAATCAAGTATTTCATCAAGTAAGTACCAGCATCCCAACCAAGTAAGCAGTTTTCTTCACATCTGGAGAGAACCTGGAAGTTGCAGAATAATCAGTAAAACCAAGAAACCCTCTTGGAGGTTAAAAAATTAGTATCAAGAAATGAAAGTTTGCCATTTTCATCTCATGTGATTTAAATGTTAATATCATTTAGGGAGGAAAAACCTAATAATTAATTCAAGGGAAACATCAAAAAATTGGAACAAGACTGTCATTTAAACCTAAATGTTACTACCTGAATTCATTTCTGGCTAAAAGTATTAATATTTGTGCAAAGTTAATATCTGTTGAAAAACTCTGTTTTGTGCCTTAAAACTTATTAACAATAATACTAATTACAATCAACATTTTTCATGCTTTACAGTATACACAGTTCATTCATTCTGCGAAGATTCTTTGAGCATTTGCTGTGTGGCAGGCTATACTCCATACTGTAGTGAAATATATAGACTGTTTCTCTGATATTAGGGAATTTACTTAATAGGGAAGAAAAACATTCAATATATAACAGAACAGATAAATGAGACAGTCTAAGAACAGATCCCATCTCACTGGATTCTCAGAACATCCTTCATGTATAGATGAAGAAAATAAGTACTAGAGTAGTTGCCCGAAAATCCACAGCTAACTAAATCACCCAACCAGAAGAGAATCCAAGTCGTCTGCCACCAGGATTCTTTCTGCTGTACTAGACTGTCACTGACAGAGACCTTTCTTTTAAAGTCCTGGCAGAAATGCGTTTTCTAGCTGCTGGGCACTGTGCTCTGGGTAACTCTTCTCATGTCAGAGTTGGAGTTAGGAGAACACAAAGGGGACTCCCAACCTACTCTTCAGATCTCAAGAGACTTTCTTACATGGCCTTTTTTAAGCAAATGATCCTTGATGTACACGTGGCGAGGAAAAGAGAGATGTGTCCTTGCTGCTCTTTCAAACGTACAAGTATTTTTCTAAGCAATATCCACATTTTGAATTTTTAACTTCTGTGATTTTACACAGATTCCCACATCTCTCTTCATCTCAGTTTTCTCATCAAAAAATACGGGGGATTTTACGTGCTTTGTAGAGTTGTTAAATGTTAAGCACCTACCGTAAAATTTTGAACACAATAGATGCCTAATAAGACAGTCGTCATTAATTTACAATATGGAGAAAACATCATGGTGGAAAAAAGAGCAGGAAAAATTGTATGACATTTAAAACATTGAAAATTTAAAAGCTTCATATTTTAAAAACATTTAAGGGAAAGCTAGGGGTAAAGCTGGCAAAGTATTTTCTTGATTTATTTTTCTTTTGGTCTCTAGCAAAAAGTAATTAACAAAGCAAAGGTGTAGCTTATAACACATGAAGGAGAAAGGGACTTTGGGAGCAAAGAACTCAGGAATTCCATGTACAGATTACGTTTAGGGTCACTTCCCAAATCGTAACTCTTCCAGAAGGAACATTTTGCTTCAATATGCTGTTTTAAGTATGTTTATTCCTGAAAGACTTGAATCACTATTGTATAGGGATGGCAAGAAAATGAAAAATCACATTCAAATTTATGTCAGTTGGTAAAGAATCTGCCTGCAATGCCAGAGACCCCAGTTTGACCCGGATTGGAAAGATCCCATGGAGAAGGGATAGGCTACCCACTCCAGTATTCTTGGGCTTCCCTGGTGGCTCAGCTGGTAGAGAATCCACCTGCAATGCGGGAGACCTGTGTTCGATTCCTGGGTTGGGAAGATCCCCTGGAGAAGGGAAAGGAACGGCTACCCACTCCGGTATTCTGGCCTGGAGAATGTCCAAGGGGTCACAAAGAGTCGGACACGACTGAGCAAGTTCCACTTCACTTTTCTTTCTTATGTTCACTTTGCGATGCATACGGGAATAAATGTGGGGATGGGGGATGATGCTTAGCAACCAGGCATCTGTTAGGTGTTGGGCTGTTTTCTTTTATGCATTATATCATGTAATCTTCCTAACAATGTGGAAAGTGGGCATTGCTCAGCTCTTAATAGGATGATATGATGGTGGTGAGCTGCATCCTGCTCTCAGCCGTGCCTGTCTCCTAGAAGATCCCCAAAAGAAGTGCTCCATCAAAGGAAGGCGAATTAGCCTTCACTGTAAACCAGGGTTCTTAATCCAGAGGCCTTGGAAAAAGGTTAGTAAAGGGGTCTGGACCCAGTGGGGAACTCCTTCACCCCAGCTGCGCCTTAGCCATCTGTCAGTATCCTGACACGCAGCTGTGTCAGAGCCTACCCAGTGCCCTGTGAGGGAAGGATATTAACAGCACCATCACCCACCACCAAAGAAAATGAGGGGGAGAGAGACATGAGTGTGAGAGGGTCAGAGTGAGTGTGCCCCATCGCCTGGGACCCAGAGGTTTAAGCCACTGTCCTTTGTGGGCTAGAACAGTAGCCTCGAGCTGGGCTTCTGCTACAGAGGAGAATAGCATCCAAGGAGAGGAGGAAAGAGAAGTAAGCAAGCCCTTTAACTGCCTTGAGATCTAGCTCAGTCTCTGTGAAGAAATAGAAAGAGACACCGCATTTGTATAGTCCACTCCAGCCATAAAAAAACACATTCCTTAGGGAGTTCTCCTCCTTGACCTTGATCTTGACTCCTACCAAAAGCAGAAAAGAGATAAGATTTTTTAAAGCATAGTGGTGGGTATCCTTGTCTCTCCATTACCACTGGAGAAACTGTCAGAGTAGTAAAATTTCAGAGTCAAGATACAGATCCAGGGTTGTCTGAGTCCAAGCCATCCCCCCAAAACACGCCCCCTTGCGGCACCTCTCCATCTCCTTATTTTAACATGGTGTGTTTACATGTGACCAGAAAAATTTATAAACAGATCTTGATTCAGGTAGATTTCTATACTTGTCTCATGGAAGAATGGGGTGCTTACCATCCAGCACCAACATTTATTTTACTTTGACTATTCTTAATGGATGTCTTATTCTAAAAGTACTGCATGCTTCCCTACCTTCTTATACCAAAGCCAGTGAACAAAATCATTATGAACATCTGTCTTATACACAATTCAGTCAGTTCTGCAGGGGAATATTAAGCAGTATAAGCTGGAATAGAGACAGAGCTGTCATCTCCCCCTGCTCTCAGCATGCCTGGCCATCTCCTTATCTCCATTCCCCTTTTTTATCCTCTACACACTTTACCATCTTCCCCAGGAGTTTCTTATTTGAGGAAGACAGGATGCCAAATAATCAGACTAATTTGAATTGCTTGTAAGTAGTCCTTGAGTGCCTGATGGCATAAAAGAACACGCTTGCAATGCAGGAAACCTGAGTTCGATTCCTGGGTCAGGAAGATCCCCTGGAGGAGGAGATGGCAACCCACTCCAGTTTTTTGCCAGGATAATCTCATGGACAGAGGATCCCGGTGGGCTGCCATCCATGGAGTCACCAGAGTCTGATACAACTTAGTGACTAAACCATCACCCGTCCTGAAGTGTGAGTCTCCAGGGGATTGTATGTGAATCAAATGTGTAAGTTCTAATGCTGGTGCATTTGTTTGAGAAAGGCCATCTGGTGTAGGGAAAAGAGCATGGGCTTTGAATTTGCAGCAAGTTGAGTTCAAATGCTGGTGGCTGCATAGAATTGCTGAACAACCTCGGCCTGTGTGCTTAACCTCTTTGTGCTTTAATGTCTACATTTATAAAACGGAAAGACGATTACCCTCAGAGGGTGAACTCCTCACAGAATGAATGAGTTTACGTATGTAAAGAACGTATCATGACACCTGACCCAGAGCATACACTTTGAGCCAAGTGTTAGGCCTCTTCACTTGAGGGTTTCATCTCAGCTCTTAGCTGCATCAGATGGGTTGCTAAATAAGTAATGTCCAAATAAGCAAGCATCGACTTTATGTCTTCCTTGAAACTATTTAGACTTTTATTTTTTCATCTTTCTACTCTCCCAACCAAAATTTTGAGCCTGGATAGACTGTGTTCCCTTTTGAGTAGGAGTAGTTCATTTACCCGGAGAAGGTAATGGCACCCTACTCCAGTACTCTTGCCTGGAAAATCCCATGGATGGAGCAGCCTGGTGGGCTGCAGTCCATGGGGTCGCTAAGTTTCGGACACGACTGAGCGACTTCACTTTCACTTTTCACTTTCATGCATTGGAGAAGGAAATGGCAGCCCACTCCAGTGTTCTTGCCTGGAGAATCCCAAGGACGGGGGAGCCTAGTGGGCTGCCATCTATGGGGTCGCACAGAGTCAGACACGACTGAAGCGACTTAGCAGCAGCAGCAGTTCATTTACCACATGGATCATACTTTGGAGGTAAGAATAGCAAGTAATGAACTCAGGTCATTGCCTCTGTCACCTTTACTTAGAAAGAACAGTGACTGAAATCCCCTTTCCAGAACACTGGAGTAGATGATAGTCTGTGTACATACAGTCTCTTCCCTGAGATTGACACCTGTCAGTGTCTTCCCAGAAACTGAATGATTCCATCTGGTGGAAGCCTAGCCTCGGGCGAAGGAATAACTGCCAGTGCTGCCCGAGAGCACCTAGATGAAGACGGTCCTCACTGAATATTCCGATCCACCCACACGTCCATTGCACATGCATTAACACTTTGTAGTCAGTCATCTGCTTACATTCTGACACAAGAGAAGAAAGCATTTTACCTGGTGTAAACAAGTACAGTCAAAATGCTGGCATTGTTAGAGCCAGCGTTTCACGGAATTAACAAACTTCTATATATGCATATGTGTATATACAAATATTTGTATTCGCATATGCAAATAGGCAGAGCTTACTCACTTGCTATATATGTCAATGCATTCAAGGGAAATTTTTCTTGTTTTCTCATTAGAGAAAGAGCTGTAGCATTCTTCTATTCAATGACAAAATGCCAGTTATCTTGATGTTACTGTAATGAAACTATCTAGTGAATCTGACCATCTTACCACCCAACTTCTTATCTTCCATTTGTAGTTATATACTATTACATATTTACAATAGTTTTTTGACATCATTTCAGTTTAAAAGTTCATATACTTTGCATGTTATAATTTAACAAAATTATTATAAGATCTATGTTTAATAGTAAAAAATGAACTTAAATATTACAAACTAGAATAGCTGCTACATTGCTTTCATTGAACTCTTTTTTCTATTGAAAAAAATAGAGATTCACTGTGATCAATAGCCTTGATTTCATGTATTAATTCTCTATTGCTGCTTAATAAATTCCCACAAATTTTGTTGCCTTAAACAGTAAACATTTATTTTCTTACCCAAGTTTCAGAGGGTCAAGAACCAGAAGTGCTTTTGCTAGCTCATTCTGATTCTCTCTCTGTCTGTGTTTCTCATGAAGTTGTAATCAAGCTCTTAGCAAGGTCTGGGAATTGAAGAGTAGCTTAGTGGGGCTGGAATATTTGTTCCAAGCTCACATGAGAGGTTTCGGTTCCTCACCGTACCTGGACCTCTCTCCATTGATAGGGTCATAGGGCTGCACAAACATGGCAGCTGGCTTCCTCGGAGCAAGGAACAAAAGACACAGTGAGAGAAAGAGAAACACCAAAACAAGAGCTGCAGTGGGTTCTATAACCAAGCTCAGAAGTGAGCGACTTCCTTTCTGCCATGTGCTACTATTCACACAGACCCCGGTACAATCTAGGAGGCAGCTACGTAAGAGTGTCCATGCCAGAAGGTAAGGCGCTGTCCTAGAGGACAGTGCTGTTTCACAGTGTAGTATGTGTAATATATTAATAATTAAATCATAATATAATCTATACATCTGTACAAACAACACAAAAAATCTCAATATCATATTCTTGCTTGAAAGATTAAGTTGTACTGTTGCTGATTTTTTCAAGTGGGTATAATCATTGGTTTTTAAAAGTGACTCATACTTGACTTATGGTTCATTTTTGCTGATACACCTTTATATCAGATCCTGAAACCTGAGCTAGCACTCCACATATTATAAAACCTGTTCTCCATTACATAGGAGATATTAACTTCCAGCATTACCACTGCATATCAGTAAAACCTGAGCAGTCTCTGATTTCTGCATCAAACAGAAGTTTCTGTCTTATAGCAGAGAAGGCAAATAGATTTCAACTCACTTTCTCAAGTGTTGCTTATGAAGAATTCTGGGGCCACATTCAACCTCACTGACGTGTGTCTTGACCCATCAGCAGTGTCTGCTGTGGGTGCCGGGGGAAGAGACGTGTGGGACACGTGCCACATCTTGTGGTCTCTGGTCTTCCAGAGCATGTTGCCAACATAGAACTCTGTGGGATAAGCAGTAATAATGCAGACTGTAGTTTGGAATGAAAAGTTAAGCAGTGATGCCTCCTCCCAAAACAAGTACAGTACAGAAGAGCTTTGCCTGTATGACTTCAAAGGAAAACTGATTTCCAATGGGCCTGTTTTTCTCATATCTTTCTAGTCCGAGTTCATTAGCTACCCTAAATGATAGTCTGAATTTGGGTTGTTAAAGTGGTAGTCAGTCATGTCTTAATTTTTTGTGACCTCGTGGACTGTAGCCCACCAGGCTCCTCTGTCCATGAGATTCTCCAGGCAGGAGTACTGGAGTGGGTAGACATTCCCTTCTCCAGAGGATCTTCCCAACCCAGGGATCAAACCCAGGTCTCCTGCATTGCAGGCAGATTCTTTACCATCTGAGCCACCAGGGATGCCCAGCTTGGGGTAGAATATCCTATTAGGTTGTTTCCAGGCAGGAAAAAATGTAGATCATAACCTGTATATGAATGAAATTTGTCATTGTCAGCCTGCTGTATTAATTAAAGGCTTAAGTTACATTCATCATCTCATTTATAAAATAATGCATATAGTAATTCTAACGTGACTAGAAATTAGGGAAATTAGAGAAGGGAGGGTGGAGAGCAAGGGATGTTTTCTGGATTGGAAATAAAAAGCTACTACTTTTAAGTTTTCCTAAATCCTTGGCAGATGATTTTTTTTAATTTATTTATTTTTAACTGAAGGATAATTGCTTGACAATATTGTATTCGTTTTGCAAGGAGTCGCACACGACTGAGACACTAAGCACACACACACGTTGACATGAAGCAGCCATAGGTATACATATGTCCCCTCCCTTTGGAACCTCCCTCCCACCCTCTCCCACCCCTCTAGGTTGTCACGGAGCCCCAGTTTGAGTCCCCTGGGTCATACAGCAAATTCCCACTGGCTATCCACTTTGCAGACAGTAGTGTATCTATTTCCATGACACTCTCTGTATTCATTCTACCCACTCTGTCCCCCGTCCCGTGTCCATACTCTGTTCTCTATGTCTGTTCTCCCTTGCTGCTTGGCAGATGATTTGAACTCCACTTTAGGAGATACTGTCAGGAGCCCTCCCTCTGAAGACCTCATTAATTTGGCTGCTTTGATTAATTTTGAATGAGTTAAGAAAAACCCACAGACAGACCTCTAAAGTTTAAGTCTCGCTTGATGAACTGTTAGGGCAATTTCTATGCTCCTAACTTCAGCATCCGTAAGGAGCAATGGGGTAGGCTCTTCAATCCTGAGCATTTCATTCTTAATAAAACTGTAATGAAGAAACCAGCAGAGGACTTGAGGAAGGGAATATGGAGCTTTTTAACGGTTTGTCTCCAAACATTTCTTAGCTATGAGTAAATTGTAAGGTATTGAAACCAGGTTTGGATGTACACATCTATGTGATAACTGGTTTAGAATATCCAGTAACTAGTACAGTGCCTGGTAGGTGTACTGACTAAATAAATATTAATATTTATCAAATGAGTAAATACTGTCTTTAAGGAAGCAGTTTTGGGGGGAAAAATATGGCCCTTCATATCAGAAAGAGCTGGTTTTGTTTTTTTGTTTTGGTGCATGTGTGGCTTGTGGGATCTTAGTTCCCCGACCAGGAATCAAACCTAATTCCTGGACCACCAGGGAATTTCCCAGACCTAGTATCTAATGTTTATGCCACCATTTTTTGGTGTAAACTTGGTGTAATTGATATTATTTCAGTTGTCTGTACTCCCATTTCTCATCAAAAAACAAAGATAGCAGTTTATCCAGTTTGAGAGTTGAACAAAATAACTCGCCTGCCACAAGGTGAGGGCATAACAGATGTTGGTTTCCCCTAGCTCCCCTTACATTATTCTACTGCTCTTTGCCAGTGGAGGAGTTTTAAATGACAGCATTTGCACAGTTGCAAATAGAAACCAACAGCCAAACCTACCCCATACCCCTCCCCAGCCAGCCAGAGCTGTGTGACAGGAGCAGAGAGATGGCGGTGCTCAGGAGCCTGAGACGCCTGCGCTGGATATTCTATAAATACGACACGGGGCGTAGCCGCATGAAGCCTGGGATGAGCAACTGTCATTCAGACAGAAGGCCAGCCAGCTGTCCAAGGTTGCTCAGAATGCCAGAGCCCACTGAAATGAATAAAACATCCAGATCCAAACAGACAACATCAAACACTTTCCCCCGCGCTTCCCCCCCGCCCCCCACATTTAACCAATGACAGGTATGACTGAGGCAGGAAGCATGGTTTTTTTTTTGGCTTTTTATCAGAAAGATATAAAAAAAAATCTTTAAAGACTGTGTGAAGTACTTTAGAAATTCATTACCTTTCCAGGGTTATACTTTTTTCTTGATTTATATTTTGTTCAGTTTTTAATTTTGGAAATTCTAAAAATACAGAAAGTATGAAAAATAATAAAATATTATCCAGTGCCCACTAACATTTTATTATATTTTCTTTTAGAATTTTTTATTTAAAAAATAGGACATTTTAGATCAAACTGAAATCCCCTTTGTTCTCCATTCTCTGTCTTATCCCATCCCAGGGGACAGTTGCTATTATGAATTTAAGATATATTCTTAAAATATTTTTAATACTTTTTATGTGCAGAGGACATATGAGTGTATTTTAAATGTACAAGAGGGACAGTTTACCCTACATATTTTTTTGTATCTATCATCTTACAAGGTGCTTTTCTCATTCAGTATTGATTTAACCATGAATGTCTTGATTAGTGAATGAGCCTTATTTGTTTTATATTATTTATGGTATTTGTAGGGTTATATTAAATACTTTCATTTAGCCAAATGTGTAATCTTCTCTGCCTCCAAGACCCTTTATTTAAGTTGCTCAATAAATACTAACTTTTTTGTCACTTTCACTTCCAAATTTGGTTACTGTATTAGTCTGCTAGGGCTTGCATAACAAAATACCACAGACTGGGTGGCTTAAACTGGGTCAGAACTTTTTTCTCACAGTTCTGGAGGCTAGAAGGCCAAGATCAAGATGCCGTCGGGATTCACATCTTGCGAGGACCCTCTTCTGGGTGTAGACAACTGCCTTCTCGCTGTGCCCTCACATGGCCTCTTCTCTGTGCATGGAAAGAAAGGTCTAGAGTGTCTTCCTTTTCTTACGAGGACACTAATCTCACTGGATCAGGGTCTCACCCCCATGATCTCACTTAATCTTAATCATCTCCACAAAGGCCGCATTCTCCACCAGACCCACATTAGGGTTTAGGGCTGCAACATAGAGCTGGGAGGAGCGGAGGACCCAATTCATTCCATAACAGTTGTTTCTCCCTTAAATTACTTTCCAGAGATCTCTAGTTCCTTTTTCTTCAGCCAATAATCTCCAACACAATATAGCATATAATCTTTCTTGCTGTGTATTTGCTGAGTTTCATGCAAATTGCAAGAATTGATACACACCCAGTGCCCCTTCCCTCAAGACGCAGTCTTCAGTGAGAGAAGTAGCTGATGGGGCACCGGGATGTGGTAAGTGGAATAACAGCTCCCCAGTAATATTAATGAGCTAATCCCCAGAATACTTGAGTATATCAGGTTCCACGGCAAAGGGGCCTTAAAGCTGTAGGTGGAATTAAGGTTGCTAATCAGCTGACTTTAAAATAAGGAGGTTATCCTCGATTTTCCATGTGTGACCAAACTAATCACATGAGTCCTCAACAGTGGAAAAGAGAGGCCAAAGGAATGAGTCAAAGGAAAAGATATGACAACCAGAGATATACTGTGTGGCTGACTTTGAAGATGGAAGCTGCAGGTCATGGAATGTGGGTGGCCTTTAAAAGCTAGAAAGGAAAGGAGGTGAATTCTGTCCTAAAGCCTCCAGAAAGAAATTTAGCCTTGCCAACACCTTGACTTGAGCTCGGTAAGAAGAACCATGTTGGACTTCTGAGCTACAGAACCATTAGTCAGTAAGTTAGCATTTTTTTAAGCACTGTGTTTGAGGCCATGTGTTACTGCACCAAGAGAAAACTAATACAGAAAATCAGAAGTGGAGGGGCAAGAGTGATGCTTATGATGGACCTATTATGTGTCAGGCATGAAACTAGGGAATTTATATGTTTTCTCTATGTGTATTAACACTGTTAAGACAGTTCTTATGTTTTCTAGATTGGGAAACTGAGACTCAAAGTTTAAGTAAGTTTCCCTGGGACATACAAGTAATCCAGTGAGTGCCTGTTTTTCAGTCACTCAGTCACGTCCAACTCTTTGTGGCCCCATGGACTGCAGCATGCCAGGCTTCCCTGTCCTTCACCATCTCCTGGACCTTGCTCAAACTTGTGTCCATTGAGTGAGTGATGCCATCCAGCCGTCTCATCCTCTGTCGTCATCCCCTGCTGTCTGGGCAATACACGATTTCAGGCCAGGTCTGCATGGTCTGCTCTGCTACTGTGTGGCAGGGCACTGGGACTCTCTCAGCTTCAGTTCCTTCAGTTGCCACATGATGTGAAAAGTTTAAGTCTGCCTGGGAAGCAGGCATCACACATAATTTTTATTTATACTGAATGAAGTTTTTATGAATGTTGTGATAAATGCTTTTAAAATGCTTTAGAGATATAGTCTGTGATCACTGAATTAATCAGTCATATGAAGTACACTCAAGTCATGACCCCATGGACTGTAGCCCGTCAAGCTCTTCTGTCCATGGAATTCTCCAGACAAGAATCCTGGAGTGGGTTGCCATTTCCTTCTCCAATCAGTCAATACATTGCATCTTGTAAAGCTAAAAAGCTCTTTCCAAGTGATGTCATTTAATCCATCCCAGAGCCTCCATATATATTGTTGTTGAAACCAACCCATACAATAGAGCCTCAGAAAGGAATATAACCGTGGTAAAATTCTCAGGAGTCAGATTTGGATCCAGATCCTGGCTCTAACATTTACTAGTTTTATTACCTGGGATAATGTATTTCACCTCTCATATATTTTAGCTTCTTCATATCTAAAATGAGGATAATAAATGTAACTCTCTCTCCTTTACAATATAAATATATATCCCACCTGGCTCCTCTGTCCATGGGATTCTCCAGGCAAGAATACTGAAGTGGGTTGCCATGCCCTCCTCTAGGGGATCTTCCTGACCCAGGGATCAAACCCATGACTCATGTCTCCTGCATTGCCAGGCAGGTTCTTTACCACTAGCACCACCTGGGAAGCCCATATATAAAATATAAATATGTAAATATATAAATCAGTATCTATAATATTTATAAAATATAAGCATAAAACAAGATTCTAAAAAACAGTTAAGCCTGTTTATTCACAAAGCCAAGGTGGTACCATTAGAAACCATCAGTATGTAAAGTTCATGAGAAAATGGTAATGGCTGGAGGCATATTTGATTTTTATCCCATAACTTTTCACTACAATTGCAGGTTTCTGTTTTATAGCACTCACTCCCAAGTACCTTTTGCACTTAGGATTATGGATTCCATAACACTGATAAAATACCTCAAGAGTGTAGAGATGGTCTCATATGGGACCCCTCAAAGTTTCCAGTTTTGTGATGCTGTTCTTTAACATAATATGTGTATTTATAGCTTTATTTTTTAGTGTAGTCAGCTTAACTTTGATAGAAAAATAATATTAGGGTTAGTATGAAATTAGTTGAAACTATATATTTCAAATAATTTTAGTTTTTTTAAGATTTGAAATTTCATAATTAAAAAATACAGTCAGAAATTTATTAAACTTATTTTATTGGATAAATTAAATGAAAGCCTTACAACTTGTATTATAATTCTTACCATTTTATTATAATAACATTAAAAATTAAAGTAACTTCTATGTTTCATCTACTTCTACTCATAAGTCATAATTTAATATGGAAACTTTGGCAATGGTCTTACAGACTTACTTCTAATTAAATTTAGTTTCCATTAATCTATAGTCTGACAAAGTCTTTTAATTACTGACATATGTAGAGTAGCTTGAAAATATGTATTTATTGCCTGTTTTTTGTATTTTAGAAAGACAAGCTGTTTGGCTTATAAAAATTTGTACATATATTTACTGGGAAAGTAATAGTCATGGCCTCTTCTTGAAATACTCTCTTGTAGTCCTTCAAAGTAACACTAGCTCACATGAGGATGTAGGCGGAGCTGAGAAATGAAGTCTCTGCCTGGGAAGTGCCTCCTGGTGACAACTCTACAGTGTGGGACGGAGAACATAAACTTAGGGGGACACTGCCAAAGGGCACGTTAGAACGTACAAATACACCAGCTGTAACAGTCTATAAAATTGCTTATTAGTATCTAATAGTTCAGTGTCTAGGTACCAGTGTCAGTTGGACATGTTCTTAAAGGTCTTCTGAAATTTTTTTCCTATCACCATCAAAAACTGCATCAGTTTTTGAAAGTTACCCAAAGCTGTCATCTGAGACCAGCTTCTCTTTCTGAAAAATTTATTGTGTCAGCTTTAGACTTGGGATGTTTTTGGCTATACGATAATTGGCAGCAATCTAAGCCTGTGTGTATTACTTGAAAAAATATAATTCATACTTTTAATACTTTTTCAGGGCTTTTAAATATTCATTTTTTGTAAGTCTAGTGGCATAGTAATTTTTTCCAATACTATGCATAAGTAATATATTACTGTAGCTTTAGATTCTCATATGTAATGTAATACATAGGCCTAAAGATCTTTTAATTAATTGGATTTTTTTAATTTTAAAATATATCTTATGTATTTTTTATAGAGAATGCCATAAATATAGAATAGAAATAAAACTTGTCTTCAGAACCATAGAGATTTGGGATCCTGCTAATATTTGATCAGAGCCTCACCGGATTTCCAAATGCCTGCTTGCAAAATTCTCAAAGTATTCTGTGATATTTACAGAGTTCATTAATGAGAAATGTTCATTTTGATTTTAGGGGTATATTTCCAAAATTATGTAAGAGGGAACTCTTTATACTGTGTATCAGTGGGAACAAACTGCTTGCAATTTTCTCTTAAACATGTTTTAGAATGGATACTTTCTATTACTAATATGTAGTCATTCTCATAAACAGTGTCTGACAAGATTACATGCTGCATCACCAAGGTTCGGTGACTTTTTTATGTGTTTATTGACATGGTTCACTTTTTGTTCCTGCCTTTTGATTTGTTTTCAATTGGGAATATTTTTTATTAACTTTTTAAATTTTTCATTACTACTTACAGTTTATGGCCAGCTCTTTTTTTTTTTTAATAGTTTTTAATTTTTTTAATTTTAAAATCTTTAATTCTTACATGTGTTCCCAAACATGAACCCCCCTCCCACCTCCCTCCCCATAACATCTCTGTGGGTCATCCCCATGCACCAGCCCCAAGCATGCTGTATCCTGCGTCAGACATAGACTAGCGATTCAATTCTTACATGATAGTATACATGATAGAATGCCATTCTCCCATATCATCCCATCCTCTCCCTCTCCCTCTGAGTCCAAAAGTCCGTTATACCCAGCTGCGTCTTTTTTCCTGTCTTGCATACAGGGTCGTCATTGCCATCTTTCTAAATTCCATATATATGTGTTAGTATACTGTATTGGTGTTTTTCTTTCTGGCTTACTTCACTCTGTATAATTGGCTCAGTTTCATCCATCTCATCAGAACTGATTCAAATGAATTCTTTTTAACGGCTGAGTAATACTCCATTGTGTATATGTACCACAGCTTTCTTATCCATTCATCTGCTGATGGACATCTAGGTTGTTTCCATGTCCTGGCTATTATAAACAGTGCTGCGATGAACATTGGGGTACATGTGTCTCTTTCAATTCTGGTTTCCTCAGTGTGTATGCCCAGCAGTGGGATTGCTGGGTCATAAGGGAGTTCTATTTGCAATTTTTTAAGGAATCTCCACACTGTTCTCCATAGTGGCTGTACTAGTTTGCATTCCCACCAACAGTGTAGGAGGGTTCCCTTTTCTCCACACCCTCTCCAGCATTTATTGCTTGCAGATTTTTGGATCGCAGCCATTCTGACTGGTGTGAAGTGGTACCTCATTGTGGTTTTGATTTGCATTTCTCTGATAATGAGTGATGTTGGGCATCTTTTCATGTGTTTGTTAGCCATCCGTATGTCTTCTTTGGAGAAATGTCTATTTAGTTCTTTGGCCCATTTTTTGATTGGGTCGTTTATTTTTCTGGAATTGAGCTGCATAAGTTGCTTGTATATTTTTGAGATTAGTTGTTTGTCAGTTGCTTCATTTGCTATTATTTTCTCCCATTCAGAAGGCTGTCTTTTCACCTTGCTGATATTTTCCTTTGTTGTGCAGAAGCTTTTAATTTTAATTAGATCCCATTTGTTTATTTTTGCTTTTATTTCCAGAATTCTGGGAGGTGGATCATAGAGGATCCTGCTGTGATTTATGTCTGAGAGTGTTTTGCCTATGTTCTCCTCTAGGAGTTTTATAGTTTCTGGTCTTACATTTAGATCTTTAATCCATTTTGAGTTTATTTTTGTGTGCAGTGTTAGAAAGTGATCTAGTTTCATTCTTTTACAAGTGGTTGACCAGTTTTCCCAGCACCACTTGTTAAAGAGATTGTCTTTACTCCATTGTATATTCTTGCCTCCTTTGTCAAAGATAAGGTGTCCATATGTGTGTGGATTTATCTCTGGGCTTTCTATTTTGTTCCATTGATCTATATGTCTGTCTTTGTGCCAGTACCATACTGTTTTGATGACTGTGGCTTTGTAGTAGAGCCTGAAGTCAGGCAAGTTGATTCCTCCAGTTCCATTCTTCTTTCTCAAGATTGCTTTGGCAATTCGAGGTTTTTTGTATTTCCATACAAATCTTGAAATTTTTTGTTCTAGTTCTGTGAAAAATATGGCCGGTAGCTTGATAGGGATTGCATTGAATTTGTAAATTGCTTTGGGTAGTATACTCATTTTCACTATATTGATTCTTCCGATCCATGAACATGGTATATTTCTCCATCTATTAGTGTCCTCTTTGATTTCTTTCATCAGTGTTTTATAGTTTTCTATATATAGGTCTTTAGTTTCTTTGGGTAGATATATTCCTAAGTATTTTATTCTTTTCGTTGCAATGGTGAATGGAATTGTTTCCTTAATTTCTTTTTCTACTTTCTCATTATTGGTGTATAGGAATGCAAGGGATTTCTGTGTGTTGATTTTATATCCTGCAACTTTACTATATTCATTGATGAGCTCTAGTAATTTTCTGATGGAGTCTTTAGGGTTTTCCATGTAGAGGATCATGTCATCTGCAAACAGTGAGAGGTTCCAAGATACTGGTGCCAGAAACATTTTGGATTAACATACTTATTTGTTTTTATTTTCTGATTCATACAAATATTGTATACATAATATTACTCTGCCCTTCATAAAAAATCGTAATTACTTTGACTTATTATTCTTCAGGTTTATCTTAAATAGATAAAATAATGCATGTGATCGTGTTAAACTCACAATGACATATAAGTAGTATCATTTACAATGAAAGATTAACAAAAGAACCTCTTTCATCATCACAGACTATTATAAAAATGAATTTCTACAAAACTAGTACACTTTTTTATCTTTAAACCACTTTTCTCTTAATAAGCTGTCCTAAATTTTTATTTTGAAAGAAAGCATTTTGCATGCTAGGAGGTAAGAAACATAAGGAGGGTAATTATAATGGGAGTTAAATAATTCACTTATATTTCTTTGCCAGTAAATAAAGCATGTTCTCTTGGGGTTTTTTTAATAAGCTCTAAAATATGTCTTTCAAATTACTAATATTACAAAAGGAAACATACAACACTGTCATCTTCCTGGCTCAGATATTATTGTTTTCAACAGTAGACTTGGCAGTCATTCAGAGGCAAGTAGTATTAGGCTTTTTAGATTTTCAGATATATCTGAACTGCTGTTGATTGCTCCCCAAATCAGGTCAGATGCACTCTATGCAGGAAGAGTTGCCAGAGGTACTGTATGTTCAAATGGAAGATTTTTGTGTTTCATAGTCAGCCTCATTTATTTTCCAGACCTCTAAATTTTTCACAGTAAATAGCAGCATCTCACTTTGTGAACTATGGAGTCTTTATTAATTAAACAGAGTCAACAGGGCTGATTTATTCTCTCTCTTCTCAGTTGAATTACCAAGCACACAAATCAGAGAGGAAATATTTCTAATATAGAATGTTCGCCTAGCCTGTAAATCTGGGATTATCTCATCATACTGATTATGTCAAAGCTCTTCAGTCACCATGCTCACTAGGACATAAAATTGAATGGTACACACACAAATGGCCCCATTCCAGCATCACAGGAAGAATTCCAAGTTTTTCTTACAGTATTCAGAAAGCCCTAATTATTAAAAAATTTTTTAAAAGGCAGAAAAAACAAACAACAACAACAACCATGATCTTTATTGAATACTTACTTTTTGCCAGGCACTTTTTGCATTTTAGAAGCATTGGTTCTGTGTGGTTTTACAAAAAAGCCAGGTGTGAAATATGTACTTGAAGCATAGAAACTAACCCTCTTGGCTTCAGTTTTATTTTTTCTCTTGTGTTTGCATGTTTGGTGCTAAGGATGTGTTTTCCAGTTGTGAAGAGAAGTATATTGTGAACATTAGAGAATCAATGTTTTATGGCATTATTTTGTATTTGGAGAAAGATCAGATATTGATTTGTTGCTATAAAGTGCCTAATGCAGCTTACTGTCAAGGTGACCTTCTGGTGGTGGACCTTTCCAATACTGATTGTTCAGAGTCTATAACCACATCTTCTTGAACATTTTACTTTTGCTTATTTTATGTTATCAATTCAGTGGAATGTCCATATATGGGCAGCAATAATATTTCAAGCATGAGAATTTGTTTTTTAATATAAATTTATTTATTTTAATTGGAGGTTAATTACTTTACAATATTGTATTGGTTTTGCCATACATCAACATTAATCCACCACGGGTGTACACATGTTACCCATCCTGAACCCCCCTCCCACCTCCCTCCCCGTACCATCCCTCTGGGACATCCCAGTGCACCAGCCCTGAGCACCCTGTATCATACATCGAACCTGGACTGGCGATTCGTCTCACATATGATAATATACATGTTTCAGTGCCATTCTCCCAAACCATCCCACCCTCTCCCTCTCCCACAGAGTCCAAAGACTGTTCTATACATCTGTGTCTCTTTTGCTGTCTCGCATACAGGGTTATCGTTACCATCTTTCTAAATTCCATATATATGCGTTAGTATACTGTATTTTTAAGTCATCTAAGAAAGCCTGCACCTGCACTTACCCCTCGGGTAACTGTGCCTGGTTCTCTTCCTTTCCAGCCTCCCCAGTTAGGAGGCATTGTAGGGGAGGAAGGATTCACAATAATTTATTAAGTCTCAGCTTTGGACTAACCTATTACAAATGTGCTGATAAAGAGTAAAGTAAATACACTAAGATATTAAAATTAGCAAAACTATCCCATCAAACTTTCCTTTCAGCTTTAAACGGGTACTTTGTACAGGATGGTGTGTCCTCATTTCCCCTTGCAGTAATATTCTAGCCCTCTGTGTTAACACTCACTGGTAATTCCTTAAAATCACTTTCAATTTAGGCAGCTTTCCAGCTTTAAAAAACCCTCAAAATGAAATTAACCTGTGCAAAATCACATGCTGTGTAGGTTTAGCCTCCATAATAAGAAACTGTGCTAAACCATTTTAAAGAGTTCATAGTAATATGGATTATTGTCAAGAGAATAATATTTCTTTGTGTCACTTAGCCACACTCTGAGGTTTTAGAACTATGAAAATATCTGGCCTTGCTTGCCACTTCCACCTTCTTCTTAAGCAATTTAAGTACTTTTAGTCCATCATGAAACTATAAGTGCTGCATTTTCAATATCTAAACAGAGGAATTGAACAGTTTGTATTGGGGGACATGGATGGAATTGAGAGTAAAGGATTGAAAACAAAACAAATCCAGTAATGGCAGTGAGCCTGGCCATGGGTATTAAGTCCATCATTTCAGTTATTGTCATCAACAGCCAATATAGTAAGTGCCTGTTTGCAGTCAAGCCCAAACTGTGCTCAATGGCACACTTGTCCCGTGTGTGCTAACAGGCCACAGTAGGGTAAGTATTATTACAACTCTTCAGTCGCTCAGTCGTGCCCAACTCCTTGCGACCCCATGGACTACAGCACGCCAGGCCTCCCTGGCCATCACCCACTCCCAGAACTTGCTGAAACTCATGTCCATCAACTTGGTGATGCCATCCAGCCATCTCATCCTCTGTCATCCCCTTCTGACCTCCTTGCAGTCCAAGGGACTCTCAAGTCTTCTCCAGCACCACAGTTTGAAAACATTAATTCTTCAGTGCTCAGCTTTCTTTCAGGTCCAACCCTCACATCCATACATGACTACTGGGAAAACCATAGATTTGACTAGACAGACAATTGTCAGCAAAGTAATGTCTCTGCTTTTTAATATGCTGTCTAGGTTGGCCATAGCTTTTCTTCCAAGGAGCAAACATCTTTTAATTTCATGGCTGCAGTCACCATCTGCAGTGGTTTTGGAGCCCAAGAAAATAAAGTCTGTCACTGTTTCCATTGTTTCCCCATCTATTTGCCACAAACTGATAGGACTGGATGCCATGATCTTCGTTTTCTGAGTGTTGAGCTTTAAGCCAACCTTCTCACTCTCCTCTTTCACTTTCATCAAGAGGCCCTTTAGTGCCTGTTTGCTTTCTGCCATAAGGGTGGTGTCATTTGCGTATCTGAGGTTATTAATATTTCTCTCTGCAATCTTGATTCCAGCTTGTGCTTCTTACAGCCCAGCATTTCTCATGATGTGCTCTGCATAGAAGTTAAATAAACAGGGTGACAATATACTGCCTTGACGGACTCCTTTTCCTATTTGGAACCAGTCTGTTGTTCCATGTCCGGTTCTAACTGTTGCTTCCTGACCTGCATACAGATTTCTCAGGAGGCAGGTCAGGTGTTCTGGTAGTCCATCTCTTGAAGAATTTTCCACAGTTTGTTGTGATTTACACAAAGGCTTTAGTATAGTCAGTGAAGCAGAAGTAGATGTTTATCTGAACTCTTTTGCTTTTTCTATGATCCAGCAGATTTTGGCAATTTGATCTCTGGTTCCTCTGCCTTTTCTAAATCCAACTTGAACAGCTAGAAGTTCTCGGTTCTGTACTGTTGAAGCCTGGCTTGGAGAATGTTGAGCATTACTTTGCTAGCATGTGAGATGAGTACAATTGTGCGGTAGTTTGAGCATTCTTTGGCATTGCCTTTCTTTGGGACTGGAATGAAAGCTGACCTTTTCCAGTCTTGTGGCCGCTGCTGAGTTTTCCAAATCTGCTGGCATATTGAACGCAGCACTTTGGCAGCACCATCTTTCAGGATTTGAAATAGCTCAACTGGAATGCCATCACCTCCACTAGCTTTGTTCATAGTGATGCTTCCTAAGACCCACTTGACTTCTCACTCCAGGATGTCTGGCTCTAGGTGAGTGACGACACCATCATGGTTATCTGGGTCGTGAAGATCTTTTTTGTACAGTTCTTCTGTGTATTCTTGCCACCTCTTCTTAATATCTTCTGCTTCTGTTAGGTCCATACCATTTCTGTCCTTTATTGAGCCCATCTTTGCATGAAATATTCCCCTGGTGTCTGTAATTTTCTTGAAGAGATCTCTAGTCTTTCCCATTTTATTGTTTTCCTCTATTTCCTTGCACTGATCACTGAGGAAGGCTTTCTTATCTCTCCTTGCTATTCTTTGGAACTCTGCATTCAGATGGATGTATCTTCCCTTTTCTCCTTTGTCTTTTGCTTCTCTTCTTTTCTCAGCTATTTGTAAGGCCTCCCCAGACAGCCATTTTGCCTTCTGGGATTTCATCTTTGGGATAGTTTTGATCACCGCCACCTGTACAGTGTTATGAACCTCTGTCTATAGTTCTTCAGGCACTCTGTCTATCAGATTTAAGTCCCTTGAATCTGTTTGTCACTTCCACTGTATAATCATAAGGCATTTGATTTGCTCATACCTGAATGGCCTAGTCGTTTTCCCTACTTTCTTCAATTTAAGTCTGAATTTTGCAATAATAAGTTCATGATCTGAGATACAGTCAGCTCCAGGTCTTGTTTTTGCTGACTGTATAGAGCTTCTTATTTTTGCTGACTGTATACAGTCTTCTCTATAGACTATATAGAGCTTACTGAATGTATAGAGCTTTTGCTGACTGTACAGAGCTTTACACTGGTCATAGCCAACTTCCTCTTCCAACAACGTAAGAGATGACTCTATACATGGACATCACCAGATGGCCAATACTGACATCAGATTGATTATATTCTTCGCAGCTGAAGATGGAGAAGGTCTATACATAAAATGTGTACTTAAAAAGCCTTGTTAGATACTTTAGAAATGTTATTCTGTGATATTTTAGGAAGTAGGAGATTCTTTCAGATCCACAGTCTTATTTGATCTTCATAAGGGCTAGCCCTCGGGCGCACTTGGTCTAAGACATGGTGCTGCTCTGAGGTTGAGTCTGGGTAGGATGGGACACAGGAAGTGGATCCAGGATGGGTGGTGCAGCAGGGTAAACCAGGGCTCGAATGAGGATCTCAGGAGAAGGAGCAAGTCAGCCTGTTCCAAAAGCTATCTCTCCAGGACCAAGGAGCTGGTCAGGTAGAGGTGGATTTAGGCGAGACATCCAGCTGAAGGCTGGGATTGGATACGAGTTCTGAGAAACACCATCCCTCCGTAGGGGCACATGCAGTGATGTTTGACCACCCCCTGAAAATGCACCGTGTCTTTGTACACTCTTCCTTACCTCTGCTTGTGTTCTTCCCTGAAATGCCTAGTTATTTGTTATGGAAATATGTTAGGTACCATAGATTCAAAGTTGGGAAACCCAGTTCCTGCCCTCACATGCAGTGAGAAGGACTAGGAATAGTCACTTGTAATATTGTGTGAGCGGTAAGGCCATTGGCACAGATTGGAGGAATCTTGAGGGGTATTTGATTCTTTAGAATTAGTTAGCTGGATAAACCAGATGGGAAGGAGGAGTATTGTAGCAGAGAAGAAAGTGTGGAGGCAGGTAAAAAGCAAGGTGTTTCATACTGTGGAGTGTGTATTTAATCCAGAAAGCATTCATTGGCACTGAATTTTTAACAGGTGAGCAACAGTGTATGGTTTGTCATTTAGAAAGATCTCTTGGCTAGAGTGGGGAATGAATTAAAAAACCAGAACAGAGGCAGAGACACAAGCTGTTTCAGTGACCCTAGTCTGTAGCATTGGAAAAGAAGAGGAAGACTCCAGAAATGCTACAGCATGGCAGTCGCAGGGCTTGCCGATGGGTGAGGAAGGGTGAGCAGCTGAAGGTGGCGCGCTCTCCTGCCTTGCTTTGTTGTTGTTGCTTCTGTTTTACCAAAAATAAAGGAATGGGTTTTGTTGAACCTGGAAAACGTATCTAAAGACTTTCAAAAACTACCAGATCCTGTTCCAACTGCTTCGTAATTCAGGGGACTGCAGTAGGGTGGAAGCAGTGTCACCAGGACCACTGCTTGCGTAGTGGGTAGAAGGGTAGTCTCTCCAGTCGTGATTGTGTCTCTTCTTGTGCCTCTTCCCAAGTCACGTAACACAGACTACGTCCTGGATGCACCCCGTGATGAGCGCACTGAACTTGTCCTGCTCAGAGGAGAATGAAGAGGATTGTTCCAGAGAACCTCCTGACCAGAGGAACTGATGATTTTCTGTGGGAAGCTGTGCTCCATGGTCTTCCAGCGGCTCCATCTATGCAGATAACTCTGAGATACAAAATCTAAACGAGGAGTAAAACACACACTAGTTAGTGAAGTTGTGAAATGGAGACTCTGGATTTAAGCTGTTTTTGTAAAACTTTTGGCTATAACTGTATACATTTGCAAAATTGATTGCCACTATAGTAGTTCTTTAATCGAGCCCTATTTTTTAATCATATGTAATTAGATTTTATAATATGTATAATTTTTCATATGTAATTAGATCTTTGTAATTTTATATTTAGTTCTTTATGGAATATCAGACAGTGGTTTTTATAACTAAGACTGAAAAATTATGCGAACATAGTGAAACACTTCGTTTATTTGATAATTCACTAATCTTTTATATGCATAGCATAGGAAGCTTTAAGCAAGCTTTGGGGGGTTCTTATGGATCACATTTAGACAACTATCTCACAAGCCACTGGATACAGCTTATATCTTGATGATGCTTGCTAATTTACAAAATGCTTTTCAGACCCTGTCTTATGTAAAGCATACAATGTGCTTGTGAGGCAGCTCCAGTGGGTATTTTATAGTTAGGAAAATAACATTCAGAGAAACAAAGCCCCTCTCCTGGAGCTGAGGCTCACACCATTGTCTTCCAGTTCCACACCCAGGCCCCTTTGCCCCGCACTCCGCTGTCCCTACAGAGGCAGGTCACCCGACACGCGGGGCCGTGGGGCTCTGTTGATACAGCTGAGCTTCACCGCTGCGCAGCCCAGGAGCCACAGACTCAGGGGGCATGTCTGCATTTAAACCTAGCTCCCACGTTTAATGGGTCCACACTTCTTTATAAGCCGTTCCCCCACACCCTCAACTGGCAGAGGCAGGGCTTTGTGATGCTGTTATAAACGGCTTCTTTTCAACAGCTCACATTTTTCTAAAGTCAAATGACTGGCTCCCATCAGGGATTTGCCCAGCTTGGGTTATGCTTGCCAGAAAAGGGGTTTGAGAGGGGCCAATGAACAGAGAATAGAGGGGCATCCAGAATCTGTGTCGAAAGAGACATCTATCGGCCTCCAGACTGATTATGCTTTTGATCTCATTTTCATTTTATTGTAAGGAGAGTTTCTGGAAGGAATGAGCCATTGACTTGCAGTGCTAAAGATTTTCTCTCCGTTTAATGATTTAAACCTGGAGCTGGAAAATGAGGGTAGGGGAAGGAATGGAGTTGGGAGGAAGTCATTTTAAATGCTCTGGGCATGAAGTACCAACTGAATAATAAAAAGGGACTTATCCTTACCCAGTGTTGTTAATATTGTTAGGTAATACTTAGGAGGAAAGTCAGCAAGAATCATTAAACATCTTTTGATGAAAAAGACTCATTTTTCAAATGAGTTCTTATGTAGAATGTCAATACTTGTAATGGATTTTTTTTTTTTTAATATTACTGTCTTACTTAAAAGATGGAGGCTTGGAGCTCAATTAAAATAGCAAACCTAAAACTCCTTAGGATATATACTGTCAGAATTATCGATTATAATCATTTTGTAGATGAGTAAACTGAGATCTTCAGAGTTCACACAGTAAGTCAAACTTAGACCTAGATCCTGAGTCTCCGAGTCTGCTACCCTTCATATGGTATGTTATGTAGACCTATGCTATAAATACATGTGTATATGTACTCACACATCCCTGAATATATGTAGGGTTTATAATTCTGTCTTGAATGATAACATAAGTCAAATCCAGGGTGATAGGTAGTCATTAGCCCTGAGAAAAGTTGCAGAATGGCTGCAGAAGACCTGAGTTTCCTCTGACAGCTCTTTGAATATCGGGAAGCTGCAGGGAGACATGTTTTGAGAGAAGGCCCTGAGGGAGCTCTCTCCTTACATCCCCTAGAGATGAGTGAGGTTCTCAAACACCCCAAGTTACTTTTATATGTTAGTATCTATAATCGTGAAAGTACAGAGTATTTGTTGTTGCCGAATTAATGGTATGAAATGTCCCTCCCCTTCTTGGGAGTGTTTTTCTAATTAGTTTCTAGTGAGGAAAACACAGGGGACGCTTGAATCACTTGGCATCAAGGTTCTCAGGGCACATTTCACTGGCAGAGGCCTCATATGTTGACTTTGCTATTTGGTGGCACTTTCCTCACTGACTCCTAATTGAACACCTAATGGAAAAGGCCTATAAAAATTGTAATATCAGGGACTTCCCTGGCAGTCCAGTGGTTAAGACTCTGAGCTCCCACTTTAGAGGGCACAGGTTTGATCCCTGGTCAGGGAACTAAGATCCCACACGGCACACAGGACAAAGCCAAAAAATAAATAATATCTAAAAATAAAATTTAATATTACTTATTGAGCATATTGCCATATGTTTGTGATGGCAATTTGCAAATATTATTTCATTATCTTCTTAAAACAGCCCCATGAGGTAGAAACTATCTTTGATCATTCCCATTTTGTAAAGAAGTTTACAATTAGAGAGAATTGCTAGTCTTTGCTTCAAGGTCCACACAGCACCCAAGAGTGGAAGCTGGGTCTCAAGGCAGGTTTCCCAGGGCCTGTTCTGGTAAACCACTGCACCACTAAGAACCATTGTATGTGACACTGGAGGGCAGAGCTGGGATCCACGGGTCAATTTTACAAAGAAACAGATTCCAGCTCAGTTCGATAAGGAGCTTTCTGGTAGTTAGGATCCATCAGGACAGAATTCCCCAGGAGGAAATGGAAGCTATGTTCCAGGAAGAGTTCCGTCAGTCTGAACTCCTTATTATGAGACCATTGCTGAGGAGGTTCAGGGTTCTCTGCCTGGACCTGAGCATTCCTCCATATGCCTCTGTGACCTCTAAACCAACAGAGAAATGCCCCAGGAGACGCCCAAAGAAACATATGGCAGGGACTCATTAAGAATCCTTGTTCAACACAGGCAGAGCCCCCCCCAGTTAATTTGGAGTGAGTTGACATTTATATAGCCCATCTTTCAAATTCTTCTCCTTTGACTGACTGACTCAGATTTTAGGGTTAAAAAAGCCCAATGTTGTTATGTGCTTCCACCTCACTTTACTAAAGAGTGACCTGGCTTATTGACCAAGCACCACCACCATGCCAAGCATGGTACTAGGCACTGGGGGGCAGTAGGGCAATGGCCAACCACTCCTGGGGTCTACTTACTGCTGGTTAACACGTGGAAAGCTTCCAGGTAGTCAGAATTGAATAGCTTTTCTTTAATTTTGATTTTTAAAATAATCTATTTCCATTTTTAAAAAATCAAGTAGTAGGGGATTGAATGAAGTTAAAAAAATCTCACTTTCTCAAGGTAGCCATCACTGATACTTCGATGGGTGTTTTTACTAAAAGGAAGTTATCCTGTTAAGTATCTTTGAATTAATATATTGTAGTTATTTTCATGGTGATTAATGTTATATTTCAAATGGCTCTAACTCTATAAAATATCACTACCCAGATAACTCCTAATTTCTGTAGCCAACAATCTATTGATGAACTCTTAGGTTAATTTAAGTTGTATTCTGATACTGTACTGATCTAGATAATATAATTGCTCTTAATTTTATCATTTCAAGACATAGACATCAGAATTTATTAAAAGGTCATATGTACTATAAAATACAATCTACTCTGTCCATGAACCACCCCCCCACTTCCCTCTGAGCCAGGTTAAAATTTTCCTTTATGCTCCATTTTTTAAAATTTTTTAATTTTATTGAAGTATAGTCGATTTTCCTTTATGATCCTTATTGTCCTTGTGTTTGATTTTATGCTAGTGTTTATTGTGTTGTACAGGATTTATTTATTGTTCTCTTTTGATAGTTTGTGAGTTCTGCGGGGGGGGCTGTTTTTCATTCTCCTTGTCCTTAGAATTTATGCATGTGTTATGTCCTCCATGATTGTTTTTTTCTCCAATTTTTTTGAAATCTAATTGACATACAGTACATAGAAGTATTTTAATCCTGTTACTAACAATGCCCCAGTGAACATTCTCATATTCATTAAATCCTTTTCCTCATATATCTGTGCACTCTTGTGCCAGTATGTCTATAGTGAGAATACACCGTTAAAAGTAAATCGCAGACTTTCCTGGTGGCCCAGTAGTTAGCAGTCTGCCAGTGCAGGGGACACGAGTTCAATCCCAGGTCCGAGAAGATTCCACATGCCTCAGGGCCACTAAGCCCGCACACCGCCTTTATTGAGCCCATGCTCCCCAGCAAGAGAAACCACCGCAGTGAGAAGCCCCACACCACAACGAAGAGTTGTCCCCCCTTGCTGCAACTAGGGAGACCATGTACAGCAACAAAGATCCAGCACAGCCAAAAATTAAAACTAATTAATTTTTAAAAGTAAATCACTACATCAAAGTCATGTTCACTTTAATTTTGATATATACAAGTTTTCCTGTGTAAAAAAAGGAGTGCCAGCACTAATGTGTGAGAGCTTTTCTTCTATGTGTTATAGGACACTTTTTTTAGTCCAAATATTGCCAATAACATTTCTGATTGTTTTTGTCCTTAGAAAAGTAATCTTCTTTCCATCATTGTATAAGGACGTGAATTTCTCCATCACTGGGTTTTAGCTGTCCCTTGGCAGCAGAGGCTGACTGACTCGCTTTATGTGGGGGGAGTCTAGCAGTGACCAATTCACTGTATGTCAAGCACATCATTACTGTCATCTTTTTACTTGCAAGTATTGGCCTTTCCTACTTTATGTATAATGATGGTGAGGACCAACTTTTAAATGAGCTAACTTGGGTGAGAGGCCTTGGTAAAGTGCAAAGCACTTTGAGCCCTGGTTTCCCTTTCTGTGAGGGAATAGTCATCCTCTGACTGTCCGGAAACCATTCAACTCAATAGCCACTTCCTGAGCACCTGCGAGACGCCAGACAAGACACAAGGGCTTGAAGACCCACACTGGATAGTTCTGATTCCCAAATCAAGAAGCTCATAGTCTGAAACCTTTTCCCTTTCCTTCCTTTTTTCTCAGAAACATTTTATTTTTCCTTAAAGGAGTAAGAAGTTAGGGATCTGGTTAGTAAGAACCCCTGAAGAGAGGCCCTTTATCACTCTCAAATTTGAATAATTCCAAAATAATATTAACACCCCTTGACTAGAAATGAAAGGATCATACTGTATGAAGGGCCTCTCCAATAATAAATGCTAAGCAGCTATAAAAATAAGGAGTCAAATGATACTTTCATAAAGCGTTTGCAAAATTAGAAAATATTATCCTTTTTCTGGGGTAAATGGACATTTTATTTTCTTTGCTAAATAAAATACAACTCTTTCAAAAGTCAACACACTTGAATTTTACAATATACAGAACAAGAGGAACTAAACTAATGAAAAGAACTTACATAGCATGTAAATTTTGAGAGGATGAAAAGAACTTTAAGTAGAATACACCCATGAAAATTAACTTTAGAAATAAAATTCCAAGATGTTTTAACCACAGCTAACCACATATAATATCACTGGACCTGCATGATGGTTATGTGAATATTAAATGCAATTCTGTGTTTGCTTTCTTCATATGACTTCTTACATTTAACTAATACTTCTTTTGTTAATTTTGTTTGAATTTCATTGTCAGGGTACAGGGGTGGTCTGAGGGACAGTGCAATCAGATTAATAGTTCTGACCCCTCCTCATTCCTGTTCCCCCATCACCAAAATATTTTCTGTCATTTTACCCTGTTTATTTCTTTTACATTATTTATCAATTTGTAATGATATATTTGTTTATTATCTTTCTGAATAAAGAGAATAAGAATGAGAGTGTGTTCCATGATGGCAGGGATTTATCTGCCTCATTCACCATTGTAGGAAAGGTCTAGCACCATGGAGGAGGAGCTAACACAGTGCCTGAACACAGTAGGTGTTCAATGCATCCTTGCCAAATTGAATGTGTAATGAGCTGTCCATAAGTAAGACTTATTTCCCACTTTAACTCTCATGCCCTTGTATTCATTTACTCACTTATACAATTACTTAATGCTACAGATGCCAAACACTGCAAAGTCCTAGAATTCAATTCAAAACAGATCTAGTCTTAACTCTTATGTGATTTATATTTTATGCAAAGAACATTCAACTGAAATTAACCAAAGCTTTTTCCATTTATTTTCTTTATTCCCCTTATTTATTCCATAGCTGAATTTCTAGGCCATTTAATGTCATTGCCTCGAGAAAGGTATGTGACATCAGAAAGCAGAGGAACGCTTGCTCTTTTGAGTTTCAAAAGTCTGACTCCTTAGGGAACTGGAAAGGATTCATGATTTAGAACAAAGATTTGAAAGCATGTGTGATGCAAAAGAGTAAGGTTTTCCTACTCCCACTCTAGTTATAATTCTCCTGGCTGTGGGAGAGGACAAATAACAAAACTGTTGGAGGGGCTCAGAGAAATGGGCTGGGCCCCACCTCCTGGACCACCTTCCCGGGAGCAGTAAAACCTGGTGATATATGTTAGCGTTGAGCAGAGGAAACCCATTCGTCGTTGTGCCCCAGGATGGAAGTAATTGCAAGCTGTGTACAGGCAGATAGAGCCTTGGACAACATCAGTGAGCTTCCTCCAGCCCAGTGTGATTCAGACTGAAAGACCAAATGGATTTCCATGAACCCCAAAGGATCACAGAAATAGGAAGACCCTCCCACACCCCCACCAGACCTAAAAGATTTTTTTCTTCCATTTCATCCAGTTAATGAGGATTTTTTTCCTTTGAAGCCTCTCAGTGAAACCCAATTTGGACAATGACATCACACCATCCAAACCCAGAGTGCCCTGGCACTTAGTAAGTCTCTCAGAGTTTAGCAATGACTGAAGAATGGAGGGAACTACAAGGTGGGCTGAGAATAGTATCGGTTGAGATCACTTATACCCTGCTCGTAATGTTCCCTTCCTCCAGAGGAAAACCTCTAGATAACCACGATGGTGTGATCACTCACAGAGAGCCAGACTCCTGGAGTGCGAAGAAGTCAAGTGGGCCTTAGGAAGCATCACTACAAACAAAGCTAATGTAGGTGATGGAATTCCAGCTGAGCTGTTTCAAATCTTAAAAGATGATGCTGTTAAAGTGCTGCACTCAGTTCAGTTCAGTTCAGTCACTCAGTCATGTCCAACTCTGCACCCCATGGACTGCAGCACGCCAGGCCTCCCTGTCCATCACAAACTCTGGAGCTTACTCGAACTCATGTCCATTGAGTCAGTGATGCCATCCAACCATCTCATCCTCTGTCGTCCCCTTCTCCTCCCACCCTCAATCTTTCCCAGCATCAGGGTCTTTTCCACTGAGTCAGCTCTTTGCATCAGGTGGCCAAAGTATTGGAGCTTCAGCTTCAACATCAGCTGCACACAATATGTAGCAAATCTGGAAAACTCGCCCGTGGCAATAGGACTGGAAAAGATCAGTTTTTCATTCCAATCCCAAAGAAAGGCAATGCCAAAGAATATTCAAACTACCACAAATTGCACTCATCTCAGGCTAGCAAAGTAATGCTCAACATATTCCTAGCAAGGCTTCAGCAGTACCTGAACCAAGAACTTCCAGATGTTCAAGCTGGATTTAGAAAAGACAGAGGAACCAGAGATCACATTGCCAAAATCTGCCGGATCATAGAAAAAGAAAGAGAGTTCCAGAAAAACATCTGCTTCATTGACTATGCTAAAACCTTTGGCTGGGTGGATCACAACAAACTGTGGAAAATTCTTCAAGAGATGGGAATACGAGGCCATCTCTCCTGCCTCCTGAAAAACCTGTATGCAGGTCAACAGTTAGAACTGGACATGGAACATCAGACTGGTTCCAAATTGGGAAAGGAGTACTTCAAGGCTGTATATTGTCATCCTGCTTATTTAACTTATCTGCAGAATACATCATGCAAAATGCCAGGCTGGATGAAGCACTAACTGGTATCAAAATTGCTGGGAGAAATATCAGTAACCTCCGATGACACTATCCTTATGGCAAAAAGTGAAGAGGAACTAAAGAGCCTCTAGATGAAAGTGAAAGAGGAGAGTAAAAAAAACTGGCTTAAAACTCAGCATTCAAAAAACAAAGATCATGGCATCCAGTCCCATCACTTCATGGCAAATAGTTGGAGAAACAATGGAAATAGTGACAGACTTTATTTTTTGGCACTCCAAAATCACTGCAGATGATGACTGTAGCCATGAAATTAAAAGACTCTTGTTCCTTGGAAGAAAAGCTATGACCAACCTAGACAGCACAGTAAAAAGCAGAGACATTACTTTGCCGACAAAGGTCCATCTAGTCACAGCTATGGTTTTTCCTGTAGTCATGTATGGATGTGAGAGTTGGAGTATAAAGAAAGCTGAGCACCAAAGAATTAGTGCTTTTGAACTGTGATGTTGGAGAAGACTCTTGAGAGTCCCTTGGACTGCAAGGAGATCAAACCAGTCCATCCTAAAGGAAATTAATCCTGAATATTCATTGGGAAAGACCCTGATGCTGGGAAAGATTGAAGGAAGGAGAAGGGGATGACAGAGGATGAGATGGTTAGATGGCATCACCAACTCAATGAGCATGAATTTGAGCAAGTTCCAGAGATGGTGAAGGACAGGGAAGCCTGGTGAGCTGCAGTCCATAGTGTTGCAAAGAGTCAAACATGACTGAGCAACTGAACAACAACTGAGTAACTCAACTGAGCTGGCCTGTCTGCCTCCTCACTCTCAGGTAAGAGCTGACTTGCTTGGTGACTTTCAGGTAAAGAAAAAGACGTGTACTGTACATATTAACGTTTGTTAATATGTTCTCCTTTCTTTGATCCATGCCAACACTGCCGATTAGTTTGGCTTTCCTCTTTATTACCTGGATAATGGCCACGGAGACAATATGTCTTTCTTCCTCTCTACCACACCTGTCTGCATCAACCTCCCCACCACATTTCCGTCAGAATTCTCTTTCTGAAACACACATTTGACTCTGTTGCTCCCTTGCTGGTCTTCAGTCCTCAGCACCTTCCATTATCTGCCCTTCCTCTTTTTCTCCAGCCTCATTTCTCAGGCCCCACAGTCATTCAGACTGTATAGGGAACTCCCGCCTCGTTCGCTCAGCAGATTCCTCCTTCTTTAGACACCACTCGGCCCAGCTCTTCTCTGAAGATGCTGACGTGCTCCGTCCCTCTCCCACCACTAGCGGGCACCACCTCTGCATTTGTTCACACCTGTCCAGCCCCTCTCGCCACTCGAGGGCATTGAAGAAAGAACGTCCACCACCAGAGGAGTTGCTGACCTGCTTGTGCAGGTACCCATTGGGACACTGCAGTCATTCACTAATTTATTTCTGCCTAGCGAGCTGGGTTTCTGAGACTTCAAGGCTGACCCTATGTGCTCTTTTGTGTTTCCTCTGAACGTGGTAACAAGCTCTCTTAAAGCTAACTAGTCTCTCACCGCAGCTGTCCCACCCAGCATCCCAGATAGGAGAACACTTTAGGGAGAGCTGGGGGGGTTGGGAAGACAGAAAGGTGGCTCAGCCTGTTGTTTCTTACTTGTCCTTGTGGCAGGAGGGTGTTTTTACCTAGAACCCGGAGGCTGAGAGGGTTAACTGAGTGGAGATGTGCTGTAAAATCCTATATCACCCCCCATCACTGCAAACCTCTTACTAAATCCTCTATCACACTGTGTTTGCAATTATTTTTGGCACGAAAGGGAGGCATGTGTCTCTCCTACAGACTCTGAGTCCTTTAAGGGCCCATTGTTATTCTTCATCCCTCTCATTGGACATGGCACAGTGATGTTCAGTGAGTGTTTACAGAATACATTGTAAAGTGAATTACTGCTTTCAAAAGCTCCTTCACTGGTTCCTGTGTCTGGCTGGGAAAAACAAAGTGAATGAAAAAGAAAATGAGATGGGAGTTTAGCACATCAACACCAACTAGTTTTACTAAACTTGAAATGATGTGATGGATTTTGCTGAAGAAGGCAGCGTATACTACATACGTTTGACCATAAAACTAACAGTGTAATTACAGAAGGATTGTTAAGCATATACGCACACTTTGTTGATTTTTGCATACATACAAAAGTCCTGCAAAGTCCTGCAAAAAACCTTGATTTTTTCCCAAGATTTTGAAAAAACACAACAGGATGACTTTGGTATGGAAGGGTAGGTAAAGCCCATAAGCAAAATAACTGTGCTTTTCAATGCAACAGTGTTAAACTTCTGTTCTTACCAGTTAATTAATCATGTTGCTGAAGAATTGATTTGGCACAAAGGAGTTATATATTACCACGGTACTCTGAAAGTGCAGAAATTATCCCATCTATAACTAAGCCTATTGGAATTGCTTGTGTGTGCTGTTTCACAATAAAGAAATTCATCATTCATCAGCAAAATGCGGGGTGAGAAAACAGGAAGACAAAACAGATTGGGTGGATATAAAGGTACCTTGGCATATAGACAGTTCAAGTGAGGCATTTCTCTGAAATGGAAAATGAAAAGATGTTTATGGGCAGATCCTATTAATATTTCTATATGCTGAGTAGTTTTATCATTTAGCAAAATGGCTGTCTGGGGAGGCCTTACAAATAGCTGTGAACAGAAGAGAAGTGAAAAGCAAAGGAGTAAAGGAAAGATATAAGCATCTGAATGCAGAGTTCCAAAGAATAGCAAGAAGAGGTAAGAAAGCCTTCCTCCGCGATCGGTGCAAAGAAATAGACGAAAACAGCAGAATGGGAAAGACTAGAGATCTCTTCAAGAAAATTAGAGATACCAAGAAAACATTTCATGCAAAGATGGGCTCGATAAAGGACAGAAATGGTATGGACCTAACAGAAGCAGAAGATATTAAGAAGAGATGGCAAGAATACACAGGAGAACTGTAAAAACAGAGATTCACGACCCAGATAATCACGATGGTGTGATCACTCACCTAGAGCCAGACATCCTGGAATGTGAAGTCAAGTGGGCCTTAGAAAGCATCACTACGAACAAAGCTAGTGGAGGTGATGGAGTTCCAGTAGAGCTACCTCAAATCCTGAAAGATGATGCTGTGAAACTGCTGCACTCAATATGCCAGCAAATTTGGAAAACTCAGCAGTGGCCACAGGACTGGAAAAGGTCAGTTTTCATTCCAATCCCAGAGAAAGGCAATGCTAAAGAATGCTCAAACTGCCACACAATTGCACTCATCTCACACGCTAGTAAAGTAATGCTCAAAATTCTCCAAGCCAGGCTTCAGCAGTACATGAACTGTGAACTTCCAGATGTGCAAGCTGGATTGATAAAAGGCAGAGGAACCAGAGATCAAATTGCCAACATCCGCTGGATCATGGAAAAAGCAAGAGAGTTCCAGAGAAACATCTATTTCTGCTTTATTGACTATGCCAAAGCCTTTGACTGTGTGGATCACAATAAACTGTGGAAAATTCTGAGAGAGATGGGAATACCAGACCACCTGACCTGCCTCTTGAGAAACCTATATGCAGGTCAGGAAGCAACAGTTAGAACTGGACATAGAACAACAGACTGGTTCCAAATAGGAAAAGGAGTACGTCAAGGCTGTATATTGTCACCCTGCTTATTTAATGTCTATGCAGAGTACATCATGAGAAACGCTGGGCTAGAGGAAGCACAAGCTGGAATCAAGATTGCCGGGAGAAATATCAATAGCCTCAGATATGCAGATGACACCACCCTTATGGCAGAAAGTGAAGAGCAACTAAAAAGCCTCTTGATGAAAGTGAAAGAGGAGAGTGAAAAAGTTGGCTTAAAGCTCAACATTCAGAAAACGAAGATCATGGCATCTGGTCCCATCACTTCATGGGAAATAGATGGGGAAACAGTGGAAACAGTGTCAGATTTTATCTTTTCTGGCTCCAAAATCACTGCAGATGGTGATTGCAGCCATGAAATTAAAAGACACTTACTCCTTGGAAGGAAAGTTATGACCAACCTAGATAGCATACTCAAAAGCAGAGATATTACTTTGCCAACAAAGGTCTGTCTAGTCAAAGCTATGGTTTTTCCAGTGGTCATGTATGGATGTGAGAGTTGGACTGTGAAGAAAGCTGGGCGCCAAAGAATTGATGCTTTTGAACTGTGGTGTTGGAGAAGACTCTTGAGAGTCCCTTGGACTGAGAGGAGATCCAACCAGTCCATTCTGAAGGAGATCTGCCCTGGGTGTTCTTTGGAAGGAATGATGCTAAAGCTGAAACTCCAGTATTTTGGCCACCTCATGTGAAGAGTTGACTCATTGGGAAAAACTCTGTTCTGGGAGGGATTGGGGGCAGGAGGAGAAGGGGATGACAAAGGATTCGATGGCTGGATGGCATCACAGACTCGATGGACGTGAGTCTGAGTTAACTCCGGGAGTTGGTGATGGACGGGGGGCCTGGCGTGCTGCAATTCACGGGGTTGCAAAGAGTCGGACACGACTGAGCAACTGAACTGAACTTTATCATTCAGGGCAGTAATCCACGCCTTTAATCTAATACCAGCTTTTCATTTTTGTGTAGTGATCACATGGGTTATATATAGGTCTGTGTGTGTGTTAGTTGCTCAGTCATGTCTGACTCTGTGTTTCTGCATCCTGTAGACCATAAGGTTCTTCTTTCCATGGGATTTTCCAGGCCAGAATTCTGGAGTGGGTTGCTATTTCCTTCTCCAGGGGATCTTCCCAACCCAGGGATTGAACCCAGGTCTCCTTTGTCTCCTGCATTGCAGGCAGATTCTTTACCCACTGAGACATTAGGGAAGCCAATATAGTTCTGTGATCACCATTAAAAAATGAAAAGCTGGCACAAAATTAAATGCATTGATTACTTCTCTGAGTAATGTATAAACATATGTATATACATTTTATATATATACATGTATATATATAATGTATAAATGTATAAACGTACATTTATTTGTGTATATGTACACACATATACACACTTTAGAAGAATAAGAAATATTTAATAGACTAAAGTCTACAGAATTTTAAGAATATGATGAAATAGTGGCCTATCACTCACAAATATAACCCTTAATATGACTCATATAAGGTGAAAAGTCTATGAAGTTATCTTGGGTTTTCAAACGTTGCTAAGACTGTTCATTGATTATATTCTTTCTGTCTCTGAGTAGCATATACTTGATTAGTATTTAGTTCAGTTCAGTTCAGTCACTCAGTCATGTCCAACTCTTTTCAACCCCATGGACATCATTACTATTGGGTTGGCCAAAAAATTCGTTCAAGTTTTTCTATAAAATGTTATGGAAAACCCAAACAAACTTTTTGGCCAACCAAGTATTTCACCAAATTTAAGACTCATCCCTCTTCCCTGGTGGTCCAGTGGTTAAGAATCTGCCTGCCAATGCAGGGGACGTGGGTTCAATCCCTGGTGTGGGAGGATTCCACGAACCATAAGGCAACCAAGCCAGTGTGCCACAGCTGCTGAGCCTGCACATGTGCAGCCTGAGATTCACAACAAGAGAAACCACCACAACAAGCAGCCCACATGCAGCAACGAAGACCCAGCACAACCAACAATAAATAAATGAATATAAAGCCAAAGAAGCAAGATTTTTTAAAAAGCCATCAATTATAAGACACACCACTATTTTATGTAAAACCAAAAATGATAAAAAGAATCTAAACTATGACATGGTAGTTTGAATTTTGTCTTACGCTTTTTAAGTATATCTAAGAGCTATTTTAACATAGTGTTTATCATGTGTATGTATAAAGGAAAATTAAATACAAGTAAATTATGATATTCCTAAAATTTCTATATATTCAGAGTGGAACTCTTCTGAATCTCTCTTTTAAATCCACAGTTTTCATCCACATTTTTCATAATACCATCCTATCTGCCATCAAAGTGAAGCTTTTCTTAAAGGAATGTTCTACTACCATCCCTAGGGGTTTCTTCCTGGGCTTTAACATCTGTTCTGAAGTTTGATGCTGGTACTTTTTTGATCTTTTCAAAAAGGTTCAATAGAAGAGCTTTTAGACTAATCAGGATTTATATTCCTTCCTCAAACAGTCCTTAAATACTTTATCTCCTGAAAAGTAAAGGAGTAACTGTCCATTCACATCTCAAGAAAAACGGCCAAAATCATGCATGCATGGGCAAAGGCAATTGTGTTGGTTGCCTTTGGCAGCACTGGTGGCACAGGGGTGAGTCCAGCTGCTTTCCTGGCCAACAGCACGTGCAAGATATCATGGGTTGTAAGACACACCTTGTAGTGTGTTCAGTTCCCTGAGGTGAGAAAATTTTTGAATTAGGAGGGAAAAGATAGGAAATAGAAAACTAGGATTAACACAAAGGGAGGAGGGAAAAGCCCACATAGGGGTATGATGTCAAGCAAAGCCCATCCATCAGAGGGCATGGAGAGGGGATGGCATTTTGGGTCAGTCCCACAAGGGAGCTCTGGAGACAGTGTAAGTCCTACCCATGTCCGTTGTCCAAGCTGAGGCTCCCCCCACCCCACTGTCATTGGTTAAGCATAGGAAGCCTGGCAGGAAGATGTGAATTTCTAGGTCCTTCAACCTCTGTGTAGACAAGGTGGGCTCCACAGCCCTATAACAAAGTGAAGTGGGGCCAAATGTTAGGAGTAAGAGCACACAGAGCTCATGTTCACGAGGGTGGCGGGCGGATCTGAGAGCGCTGACCGTGTCTGTTACACGTCCCGAGTTCAAACACATTTAAATTTGAAAGATGTGTGTCTTAGAGCTGAAGGAATATGGGACAGAGGGTCAAATTTCCTTTTTCCTGACTCATAGTAACCTTAAAATTGAGTTAAAGATGAAATGTCTTAACAAATCAAAACAGAATGGCCTTTCTAAAATAGCATTTAATTCAATCAAAGGTACTTTAAAGGCTATTCCTAAAAATCCTAACAGAAAATACTTGAAAGAGAGCAAGCAATTCATGTCCCTCCATTGACAGGAATTGAATGCCTAAACTAGGACAGATTAACTGTATTATCTATCTATTGTGAAGTCAATCCTTAAGTCTGTGGACAATGCAAATTCCTTCAATAACCCATACCAGTGCCTTTTCCTGCCAATTTCAAAGAAATTAGAAACAAGCTTCCCCCTTCTGTGATATGAGGTTTCCCTAGAATTATTGATGAGTTACCTAAGATATGATTTAAAAAAACAAAACATTTTAAAAGCACAATAATACTCTATGTTGGTTGCATCAATAGCCTAAGATATTTTGCAGGCATTGATAAATCACTATAAACTTTCTGGAAAGCAGTCTTGGAACACCTATCAAAAACCTTAAAAATATTTAAACTTTTTGACCTATAGTTCTAGTACTGTGAATTTATTCTCACATGCATGCGTGCTAAGTCACGTTAGTTGTGTCTGACTCTTTGTAACTCTATGGACCATAGCCCGCCAGGCTCCACTGTCCATGGGATTCTCCAAGCAGGAATACTGGAGTGGGTTGCCATGTCCTCCTCCAGGGCATCTTCCCAACCCAGGAATCAAACCTGGGCTTCTCTCTTTTTAAAATTTATTTACTTTTTTAAATTGAAAGATAATTGTTGTACAGAATTATATGGGTTTCTGCCAAACATTAACATGAATCAGCCATAGAAATACATATGCCCCCTCCCTCTTGAGCCTCCCTCCCACCTCCTTCCCCATCCTACCTCTCTAGGTTGTTACAAAGCGCTGGTTTGAGTTTCCTGAGTCATCCAGCAAATCCTATTGGCTGTCTATTTTCCACATGGTAATGTAAGTTTCCATGTTACTCCCTCCATATATTCCACCTTCTCCTTGCTTCTCCTCCCACCCCCTGCCCCCACGTCCATAACTCTGTGTCTCCATTGCTGCCCAGCAAATAATTTCATCAGTACCATCTTTCTAGATTCCATGTATATTTGTTAGTATATATTTGTTGTTCACTTTCTGACTCACTTCACTCTGTATAATAGGCTCTAGGTTCATCCACATCATTAGAACTGACTCAGATGTGTTCCTTTATATGACTGAGTAATACCCCACTGTATATGGGTACCGCAGCTTCTTTATCCATTCACCCATCAATGGACATCTAGGTTGCTTCCATGTTCTAGCTATTGTATATAGTCCTGCAGTGAACATTGGGATACATGTGTCTTTTTCAATGTTGGTTTCCTCAGGCTATATGCCTAGAGGGATTGCTGGGTCATATGATGTGAACCCATGTCTCTTATGTTTCCTGCCTTGGCAGGTGGGTTCTTTACCACTAGAGCCACCTGGGAAGTTTATCCTCACAAGTGACTACAACTTTAGATTTTAAGAAAATGTATTGAAAAGGTTTTCTGAAGCACTATTTAAAATAAAAAAGTCCTCTATAGGCCTTGGACTTCCCTTGTGGTCCAGTGGTTAAGAATCTGCCTGCCAATGCAGGATACGTGGGTTTGACTCCTGATCTGGGAGGGTTCCACATGCTGCAGTGCAGCAAAGTCCATGGGCCTCAACTACTGAAGCCCACACACACTAGAGCCCATGCTCCATCGAAAGAGAAGCCACCTCAAGAAGAAGCCCTCACATCGCAATGAAGAGTAGCCCCTGCCCTCTGCAGGTAAAGAAAGCCTGCTCAGCAACAAAGACCCAGAGTGGCTAATAAATAAATAAATGAAATTTTACAATAATAGATATGCAGGTGACACCCCCCTTATGGCAGAAAGTGAAGAGGAACTAAAGAGCCTCTTGATGAAAGTGAAAGAGGAGAGTGAAAAAGTTGACTTAAAGCTCAACATTCAGAAAACGAAGATCATGGCATCTGGTCCCATCGCTTCATGGGAAATAGATGGGGAAACAGTGAAAACAGTGTCAGACTTTATTTTGGGGGGCTCCCAAATCACCGCAGATGGTGATTGCAGCCATGAAATTAAAAGACGCTTACTGCTTGGAAGGAAAGTTATGACCAACCTAGATAGCATATTCAAAAGCAGAGACATTACTTTGCCAACAAAGGTCCATCTAGTCAAGGCTATGGTTTTTCCAGTGGTCATGTATGGATGTGAGAGTTGAACTGTGAAGAAAGCTAAGCGCCAAAGAATTGATGCTTTTGAACTGTGGTGTTGGAGAAGACTCTTGAGAGTCCCTTGGACTGCAAGGAGATCCAACCAGTCCATTCTAAAGGAGATCTGCCCTGGGTGTCCTTTGGAAGGAATGATGCTAAAGCTGAAACTCCAGTACTTTGGCCACCTCATGCAAAGAGTTGACTCATTGGAAAAAACTCTGTTCTGGGAGGGATTGAGGGCAGGAGGAGAAGGGGAGGACAAAGGATGAGATGGCTGGATGGCATCACTGACTCGATGGATGTGAGTCTGAGTGAACTCCGGGAGTTGGTGATGGACAGGGAGGCCTGGCGTGCTGCAATTCATGAGGTCGCAAAGAGTCAGACACAACTGAGCGACTGAACTGAACTGAACTGATAGGCCTCAAACCAGGAGAATATCTGAGTAATATATATCTAACATGATGGTAAATACTTAATAATATTTAAAGGCCCAGGGAAAATAGCACACTATAACACTGTGGAAATAAAAGAAAACAAGTGTCTGTTTACAGTATGATATCAACTGTATTTTATATATAAATACTATAGAAGAGCTTGAAGAAAATATTAGATGAAATTATCAATAGTATTTTATTTGTTATATTTTTCTACATTTTAAAAATTCTCTATGGTAAGAAATTTATAAGAAAAAATAAGTGGTAAATTTATAAGAAAAAAATTTTACATGGAAAAATTTTCCATAAAAATAAATTTTATGGAAAAAAATATATGTGAGCTGATGATAGTTTTTGTTTCCTTGTTATTCCCTAGGAGAGTTTTGCTTTAGAACTCTGTATACACTCTGGTAAAAGTTTTTAATGCTATAACATTAGGGCTGAAAAGAGGAATGATTGGGCTGTGGGTATGAATGAGGCCTCATCTGTATTCTTAACACTTAAGTTGATTATTGTGGAAAAAAATATTTGCATTAAATATTGCATGCCGGGATCCAGCCCCAGTGGATCCAGGGAATTCGACACGTGGACGGCGTTGGCGAGGAAAGACTTATTTATTGATTGATGTAAGATTAGATTAAGAAACAACAGAGTAGTAGGAAAATCAAGTGGAGGAAGAGGGCTGAATAACTTGGATTACACAGAAGACCAATAAAATTCCAGACAAGGAATTTGCACCATCTACGTTGGGCCACTGGCGCTTGCTTGAATATCTAAGGGTGCCTCGCCTTAGGCTCCCTTTCGCACAGGTCTTTTTTTTTTTTTTTTTTTTTAATTTTTACTTTATTTTACTTTACAATATTGTATTGGTTTTGCCATACATTGACATGAATCCACCACGGGTGTACATGCGTTCCCAAACTTGAACCCCCCTCCCACCTCCCTCCCCATAACATCTCTCTGGGTCATCACCGTGCACCAGCCCCAAGCATGCTGTATCCTGTGTCGGACATAGACTGGCAATTTGATTCTTACATGATAGTATACATGTTACAATGCCATTCTCCCAAATCATCCCACCCTCTCCCTCTCCCTCTGAGTCCAAAAGTCCGTTATACACATCTGTATCTTTTTTGCTGTCGTGCATACAGGGTCGTCATTGCCATCTTTCTAAATTCCATATATATGTGTTAGTATACTGTATTGGTGTTTTTCTTTCTGGCTTACTTCACTCTGTATAATCGGCTCCAGTTTCATCCATCTCATCAGAACTGATTCAAATGAATTCTTTTTAATGGCTGAGTAATACTCCATTGTGTATATGTACCACAGCTTTCTTATCCATTCATCTGCTGATGGACATCTAGGTTGTTTCCATGTCCTGGCTATTATAAACAGTGCTGTGATGAACATTGGGGTACATGTGTCTCTTTCAATTCTGGTTTCCTCGGTGTGTATGCCCAGCAGTGGGATTGCTGGGTCATAAGGTAGTTCTATTTGCAATTTTTTAAGGAATCTCCACACTGTTAACAGCCAGGGCAAGTAAGTAGACTTGGCGAGCCTCCGCACCCCAGATGGGAATTCAGCCTGAAATTAGAATAAAGAGCAGAGGGAGGGAAAGGGAGAAAAGGAGAGAGAAAGAGACACGGGGGGAGCCAGATTCCCAAGAAACCAGGCCGAGAGACTAGTCTGAGAAACTGGTCCCATCCTTTATTGTTCAGAAGGCTTTTTATATTTTTGATAAAACATGGGGATCAATGGGTAACACAAAGGTGTGCAGCGTTAGCAGTCCAGACTCTTATCAAAACCAGGCTTCTCTCTCTGCATACCTAATTGCACACACAAGTCTTAGGTGATTTACATCATCTTCTGGCTAAGAAGGGCCAATTAGCATTTTACAGCCTTTTTTTCTGATAAGGGTTTGTTAACTAGAAGACTTATTTGTGTTGATCTTCCCAAAGTCTGGTGCCAATCTCAGAAAGCACTAAATAAAGTTACATTGTTACATAGCAAAGATACAGCAGTTTATAACAAGTGAAAGGAGTACAGTGATTTATAACAAAGGAAAAGTAATTAACTCAAAAGTCTAGTGTTGCTAACATTAAAACTACTATATTCTTTTTTCTATATCCCAATTACATTGATTAATATCCTTCAGGTGTTAAAAGATAAAGAATATGGAGGCCTGGCAACAGTCATTGACTCAACATCAGTAGTTGATTCACCAGTATGATTTTTAACTCTTTAGAAAAGACTCTGTATCTTTAAGATGCTTTTAAGCTTTGTGCCTCTCGAGGTTGGGGGGCTGTAAGCAATTCACAAGCTGTAAGAGGTCTGGGGAACCTGTTAGGCAAGCTAGAGAGCAATCAGAGGGGGTTTAACTGAAACATCCCTTTCAAATGCAGAAGACTAAAGCCCTGAATTGACTTTTTTCCAGAGAATATCAGAAAAGTGGAAAAGCAGAGCACAAAAGCCGACAGATTTTTTGTTGGAGTACATGGTTAGGAATTTCCGGGGGGGGTGGGGGGGGGCGGGTCCCTGAAGTCTGATCATGCCTTGAGTATGTCAGCTTCCTTCCTCATGACCTTGTCACGGGCGGGATTCCTCACACTGGCTTCCGGCAATTGCATTTAATATTCTTTACACCTCTTGTGTGGCCAGATTCATTGCCTTTAACTCTTATTCAGAATTTTCTCTTGCTAGAAAAATAAGATTGTCACAGATGTGATATTCCCTTTTTCATTCTCTAGTTGGATGGTAACATAAAGACTGAGGCTTTCATCGCTATTATGGATGGCAATTTAAATATTCCTGAACAATATCATTGAGAAAACATCCTGCAGGTTACCCAAGTTTTCCGTCTATATCTTGCCTTTTTCAAAGATCCTGGACCTGTTTTCTCCCCACTGAAAACATTTAAGCAGTTAAAATAGCAGGGGATTTTAGCAAAGTTGATGTGTTATTAGGTTTTTCACATTAATTCTTTACACTTAGAGCCAAGTCTGAAGTATTCCTCCTTTGGACACAGTGGCTGGTGGTGGGCTCTGCCCTGAACTAGGTGAGCCTCTGAATAATGTCTTCTCAGGAAGCACAGAGATGGGAATATCAGACCACCATGCCTGCCTCCTGAGAAACATGTATGGCGGTCAAGAAACAACAGGTAGAACTGGACATAAAACAACAAATTGGCTCAAACTTGGGAAAGGGGTACATTAATCACTGCAGATGGTCACTGCAGCCATGAAATTAAAAGACGCTTACTCCTTGGAAGAAAAGTTATAACCAACCTAGATAGTATATTCAAAAGCAGAGACATTACTTTGCCGACTAAGGTCCATCTAGTCAAGGCTATGGTTTTTCCTGTGGTCATGTATGGATGTGAGAGTTGGACTGTGAAGAAGGCTGAGCACCGAAGAATTGATGCGTTTGAACTGTGGTGTTGGAGAAGACTCTTGAGAGTCCCTTGGACTGCAAGGAGATCCAACCAGTCCATTTTGAAGGAGATCAACCCTGGGATTTCTTTGGAAGGAATGATGCCAAAGCTGAAGCTCCAGTACTTTGGCCACCTCATGCGAAGAACTGATTCATTGGGAAAGACTGTGATGCTGGGAGGGATTGGGGGCAGGAGGAGAAGGGGACGACTGAGGATGAGATGGCTGGATGGCATCACGGACTCGATGGACGTGAGTCTGAGTGAACTCCGGGAGTTGATGATGGACAGGGAGGCCTGGCGTGCTGCAATTCATGGGGTCGCAAAGAGTCGGACACAACTGAGCGACTGAACTGAACTGAACTGAACTGAAGGCTACATATTGTCACCCTGCTTATTTAACTTACAGCACAGTACATCACATGAAATGCCAGGTTGGATGAAGCTCAAGCTAGAATCAAGATTGCCAGGAGAAATATCAATAACCTCAGATATGCAGATGACACCACCCTCATGCAAAAAGCAAAGAACTAAACAGCCTCTTGATGAGAGTGAAAAAGGAGAGTGAAAAAACTGGCTTAAAATTCAACATTCAAAAAACTAATATGATGACATCCAGTCCAATCACTTCATGGCAAATAATGGAAACCGTGACAGATTTTATTTTCTTGGACTCCAAAATCACTGAACAGTGACTGCGGCCATGAAGTTAAAAGATGGTTGCTCCTTGGAAGAAAAGCTATGAAAACCTAGACAGTTATTATAAAGCAGAGACATTACTTTGCTGACAAAGTCCGTCTAGCCAAAGCTATGGTTTTTTCAGTAGTCATGTACAGATGTGAGAAATGCATCATAAAGAAGGCTAAACACCGAAGAATTTATGCTTTTGAACTGTGGTGTTGGAGAAGACTCTAGAGAGTCCCTTGGACTGCAAGGAGATCAAGCCAGTCAATCATAAAGGAAATCAACCCTGAACATTGGAAGGACTGATGCTGAAACTGAAGCTGCAATACTTTGGCCACCTGATGTGAAGCTGACTCATTAGGAAAGACCTTGATGCTGGAAAGCCAAAAGCCTTTGACTGCGTGGATCATAAAAAACTGGAACATTCTTAAAGAGATGGGAATACTAGACCACCTCACCAACCTCCTGAGAAATCTGTATGCAGGTCAAGAAGCAACAGTTAGAACTACACGTGGAACAACAGACTGGTTCCAAATTGGGAAAGGAGCACATCAAGGCTGTATATTGTCACCCTGCTGATTTAACTTATATGCAGAGAACACCATGCAAAAGAAATGCTGGGCTGGATGAAGCACAAGCTGAAATCAAGATAGCCGGGAGAAATATCAATAACCTTAGATTCAGAGACGGCACCACCCTTATGGCAGAAAGCAAAGAACTGAAGAGCCTCTTGACGAAAGTGAAAGAGGAGAGTGAAAAAGTTGGCTTAAAACTCAACATTCAAAAAACTAAGATCATGGCATCTGGTCCCATCACTTCATGGCAAATAGATGACAGACTTTATTTTTTTTGGAGCAGATAGTGACTGCAGCCATGAAATTAAAAGATGCTTTCTCCTTGAAAGAAAAGCTGTGACCAAACTAGACAGCATATTAAAAAGCAGACAAATATTTGGCAAAGGTCTGTCTAGTCAAAGCTATGGTTTTTTCCAGTAGTCATGTATGGATGTGAGAGTTGGACTATAAACAAAGCTGAGAGCAGAAAAATTGATGCTTTTGAACTGTGGTGTTGGAGAAGACTCATGAGAGTCCCTTGGACTGCAAGGAGATCAAACCAGTCCATCCTAAAGGAAATCAGTCCTGAATGTTCATTGGAAGGACTGATGTTGAAGCTGAAACTCCAATACTTTGGCCACCTGATGGGAAGAACTGACTCCTTGGAAAAGACCTGCAAAAGACCTTGAAAAATATGCTAACAAAAGTTGAAGGTGTGAGGAGAAGGGGGCGACAGAGAATGTGCCGGTTGAATAGCATCACTGACTCAAAGGACATGAGTTTGAGCAAACTCCAGGAGATAGTAGACAGAGAAGCCTAGAATGCTGTAGTCCATGGAGTTGCAAAGAGTCGGACACAACTTAGTGACTGAACAACAATAATAGGAAGCACAAAAATCTTAGAGTCCCTCTAGTCAACCATCTTTCCAATGAAAGAAGCCTTTTCAAGCATCACAGTAATAGCTACCTGAGTGCCTGATATCATTGTTGGTCATTCTCTGTAGAAGTGAGTTCTTGTTCTATTGAAATCAGAAGTCAGCTCTCCTGGAGGCACACTGCAGCCTCTTTCCTTGTGATGTGAGCTCACTAGACAGACCACCATCGGGGGTAGCAGTAAGAACCAGCCTCCCGGGGGTCATTTGGATGATGATCAGGAAAGTCACCCAAAGGGGATGTTCAGTAAAATCATCTGGAGAGATTTTTAAAATCATGAAGCTTAGTCAGACTCCAGGGCAATTAAAAATAATCTTTGGGAGTTGGACCCAGGTACCTGTGCGTTAAAGATCCTCGTGATTACAGTGTGTATCCAAGGTTAAGAATCATTTCCCTAGACTATCTTGGAGTCCAGGTAACTAAAACTTCCCAAGAAGCAGGCTGCTGAAAACAATAGTTACAGTCTTGTGCATATATTCTTACAGTCAAAAAATTGAAACTGCAACCTCAGCAAAGCTTACAATCAGATATGCACACACCTACTCTCCAGTTGCGTGACTTCCTTTGATAACACTTTCTCATTTTGCACATTTAAAGACTGCCCCTAAATCCTGTTTATTTTTTTAAAATGTCAACAATAATGCCACAACTCACATTTTTACAGAATTTACCATTTAAAGTTTGTATCTCATGATAACCAGGTGAAGCAGTCAGGGCAAGCATTCTTTCTGTTTTGCATATGAGAAAATTGAGACTCAGATAAGTTATGTGAATTTCTCAAGCCATGTTACGGTTACCAACTGTAATCATATTCACAATTTCCCTGGGACTTTCCTGGTTTTAAAGGTAGAGATCCCACATCTCAGGAGCCCTCTCAGCCCTTGGCCAGCCAGAGTGGTGGGTCACTCTGCACCTACAGCAAGGGTCCCAGGTATCTGTTCTGAAGGGCTGTAGAGCTTGTGTAAGCCAGCCCCTCCTTTTTTCAGGGAGAAGAAAAGATCTGGGCGAGTCTCCAGAACATGTGCTGGATCTCCTTCCACTCTGAGATCAATGTAGCAGGCCTGCCAGGGCGAGAAGAAAGAGAAGTGATGGGTCTCCACCCCCAATTGTATTCATAGAACATTCCCTAGGAGTTGAAATTCCCAGACCACAGAGCAGAAAGTTGTGTCAGGTTTGTCTCTGTTTCTGTTTTGTTATTGTTGGGTTATTATAATTTTGCTTTAATATTTTTGAAATAATCATACAGAAAACTGAATTTCTTGCGGGTGTAAAAATTCTATGAATTTTTAATGCAGCATGCATAGACACATTTGACCACCACCTTGAAGAAATAGAGCAGTTTTATCACCCCACAAGCCCCCTTCTACCCTCCTTGTATGACATACTCAGTCCATCCGCAAATTCTGCCAATCACTGTTCTATTCTCCATAACTACAGTTTTGTCTTTTTGAGAATATATAGGGTGTGTAAACTCCTGAGACTGGCTTCTTTCACTAGCATGCCTCTGAGATGCGTCCAGGTCTCTGGGTGTACCAAGTTTGTTCATTTTCATTACTGAGGAGTATTCCATTACATGGGTGGACCCCAGCTTGTTCCTCCATTCACCTACTGAAACACGTAGGGTTGTTCCCAGGTTTTGGTGATTATGAATTGAGCAGTTATAAACATTCATGTCTTAGTGTTTGTTTTTCAATTTTGCTTTTTAAAATGCCACATAACATAAAATTTGTGTGCTGGCTTTTGTATAAACATGTGTTCACTCCTCCAGGGGAAATACTTGGAGGCAAGAGTGCTTGAGCATGCGTCGTGTTCATTTTTTTATTGCTGCTGTAACAAATTACCACAAACTTTGTAGATTAAACAATACAAATTTATTATCATCTCACCATTCCATAGGTCAGAGGCCTAAAATGGGTCTTAGCAGGCTATATCCAAGCTGTTAGCAGGTTGCATTCCTTTCTGGAAGCTCTAGAAAGGAACCCACTTTCTTGCTCATTCAGTTACTGATGGAAGTCAGTTAGTGAACTAAGAACACTCTTTCCTTCTTTGGCTCATGGTCCCCTTGCTGCACTCTCAAAGCCATTCACATCACATCTCTATCTGACCCAGCCAAGAAAAATTCTCTGCTTTTAAGGACTCAGGTGGTTTGAGGAGATTCAGTTCAGTTCAGTTCAGTCGCTCAGTTGCGTCTGACTCTTTGTGACCCCATGGACTACAGCACACCAAACTTCCCTGCCCATCACCAATTCCTAGAGCTTGCTCAAACTCATGTCCATCAAGTTAGTGATGCCATCCAACCTTCTCATCCTCTGTTGTCCCCTTCTCCCGCCTTCAATCTTTCCCAGCATCAGGGTCAATGATCCTTCCAATGATTCAGTTCTTTACATCAGGTGGCCAAAGTATTGCAGTTTCAGCATCAGTCCTTCCAACGAATATTCAGGACTGATTTCCTTTAGGATTGACTGGTTGGATCTCCTTGCTGTCCAAGGGACTCTCAGAAGTCTTCTCCAACACCCAGATAACCCAAGATAGCATCACCATTTCAAAGACCATACCCTGGAGAGTGGCTGAGATGGCAGTATAGGAAGACAGCTCACTTCCTCCCACAGACACATCAAAATTAGAACTATATATGTAGCAGTTTATTGATGAGGAAAAACTAGAAGACTTGCAGGAAAGATCTACAACTGAAGATATAAAGAAGGACACAACAAGACGGGAAAGAGGGGTGGAGATGAGGAGTAGTCAAGACCATACCCCTGTTGGGCAAGCCACAGATGAGAGGATGATTATAGTTGCAGAGATTCCCCCTAAGAAGCAAGGGGCTGAAGTCCCACATTGGGCTTCTCAGCTCAGGGATACTGCACCAGTCAGCTTTGATGCCTACGGGTGACCTAGAGCATTGTGAGAGTCAGAGGCTTTACTCGACACAAAGTCTCACATACTCCAGGACCCAGGGCAGGAGCAGTAATTCAAAAGGAGCATAGGTCAGACTCACCTGCTTATCCTGGAGAGCCTCCCAAGAGGCAGAGGCAACCAAAGTTCACTCTGGGACATAGACACTGGTGGAAATCATTTTGGAGAACCTGTTCTACCACATGGACACTGGTGTTGGCAATTGCTATTTTGGAATCCTCCCTCTAGCTTATTAGCTGTGAGACCCAGACCCTCCCACTAGACTGTTGTCACCAGTGTTGGGACACCTCAGGCCAAGCAACTAGCTGGACAAATGACACAGCCCCACCAACCAGCACTCCTGCTGTCTTAAGACTCCTTGAGCCCATGGCTGCCCCAGATCTGGCCTTGTTGACCAAATGGCCCAGACACCAGTGCTCTCTCACTGTGCCCTGAACCCCCATGCCTGCAGCAAGAGACTCTGGGACTGTCTCTGCCCAGCAGTTGGCTGGCACTAGCCCTCGGACCAGCCTCACCCACTGACAGGTAGGCCCCAGACCTAGAAACCCCTAGGCCCCAGCTCTGCCCACTGGGGGCTGAAAACACCTACTCTGGGGCCCTTGAGTCCTGCAGCCCTAGACCCAAGGCCTGGTTCCACCTGCCACAGGGCAGGAGTTCACCCCAGGATTTGGCCTCACCCACCAGCAGGTGGACACCAGTCCCAGGGCCACCACGTCCCCACATCCTGACAGATGTGGCCCAACCCACCCAACACCAAGCCACCACCAGCCCCAAGACCCCTTTGGCCCCAGCCCCACCTACCAGCAGTTTGAGACACATTGGAATCCTTAGTCACTCCAGAGTCCATCCCCACTTACCAGCAGATGCACACTAGTTTTAGGACACCCCAGACTCCACAGCTAGCCATGTCAGGAACTGGTCCCACTCACTATCAGGTCAACACTAGGTCCAGGACCCCTAACCCCACAAGCACCCACTTCATAACAGGATTCTGTGCACCAGAGGGCCATCACTAGCCCCAGGACTCCCTGGGACCTAAAGTCAGCAGCTTGAGGCCCAATCCCACCCATCAGTGGCCAGAAGCTTTCACACAAGGCAGGTCCTAGCAAGCAACCAGACTGGGGACCAGCCACACCTACTAGACCACGCAGAGTAGTCAGCCCATCACAACAGAAGGACCCATACAGCCCCCACAAAATGCACCCTTAGAGCATATATCTCTGGTGACCAGAGTGGGATGCATATGATGTCTCCTACAAAAGACCATTTCTCCAAAGTTGGGAAATGCAATCAACTTCTCAAGTAAATAGATATAAAAATAACAAATTAAGCAACCAGAAGCAACAGAGAAATATGTAAATGAAGGAACAAGATAAAACCATAGAACAAGAACTAAGTGAACTGGAGTTAGGCAATCTACCTGATAAAGTAATCAAGGTAATGATCATGAAGATATTCAAAGTAACTCACAAGAAGTTTGGATGAACAGAGTGAGATGATAGAATTTTTTAACAAAGAGTTAGAAAATATAAATAAGAATCAGAGATAAGGAATACAATAATTGCAATGAAAAAATTCACTAGAAGCAACAGACAGTAGATTAGATGATACAGAGGAACAGATGAGTGAGCTGGAAGATAGAGTAATGGAAGTCACTGAAAAGTGAAGTCACTCAGTCGTGTCCGACTCTTTCCACCCAATGGACTGTAGCCCACCAAGCTCCTCCATCCATGGGATTTTCCAGGCAAGGGTACTGCAGTGGGTTGCCATTTCCTTTTCCAGGGGATTTTCCTGACCCAGGGATTGAACTCAGGTCTCCCGCATTGCGGATAGACACTTAACCGTCTGAGCCACAGGAAGTCACTGAAGTGGAACAGAAAAAGGAAAAAGAATAAAAAGAAATGAAGATGATTTAAGAGACCAACATTGAGCATACTAACAGTCACAGTACAGGGGTCCCAAAAGGAGAAGGGAGACCACAGGGGGCAGAGAACATATTTGGAGACTTAATAGCTGAAAGCTTCCCTAACCTGGGAAAGGAAACAGACATCCTGGTCCAAAAACCACAGAGAGTACCAAATAGGATCAACTCAAAAAGGACCATACCAAGACACACAGTAATTAAAATAGCAAAAATTAAAGAGAATGATAAAAACAGTAAAAAAAAAAACAACAACAACAAAAAAAAAACCAATGTTATGTTTAAGAAATCTACATTCTCAAGTAATGAAAATAAAAGCATAACTACACAAGTGAAACCTAATTAAACTTAAAATCCTCTGCATGGTAAAGGACACCATAAAAAAATAAAAGACAGCACACAGAATGGGAGAAAATATTTGCAAATTACATGACTGATAAGAGATTAATTTCAATATATAGAAAAAGCTCATAAAACTCAATATCAAAGAAACAAACAACCTAATCAAAAAATGGGCAGCAGATATAAACACACATTTCTTCAAAGAAGACATACAGATGGCCAAAAAGCACACGAAAATATGCTCAGCATCACTAATTATCAGGAAAGTGCAAATTAAAACTGTTAGCACAATGACCACATCACACAAATCAGAATGGTTATCATCAAAAAGGTCTACAAAAATACATGCTGGAGAGGGTGCAGAGAAAAGGGACTCCTCCTACAGTGCTCATGGGACTATAAGTGGGTAGAGCCATTATATAGAACAGTTTTCTTTAAAAAACTAAAAATAGAGCTATAGATCCAGCAACACCACTCCAGGGCATATACCCAGAGAAAACCATGTTCACTGCACCTCTGTTCACAGTAAACAAGAGGCGGACGCAACCTAAATGTCCATCAACAGAAGAATGAATAAATAAGGTGTGGTATATGTATACAATGGAATACTACTCAGCCGTAAAAAAGAACAAAATAAAGCCATTGATAACAACATGGATGGACATGGAGACTATCACACTAGGTGAGGTGAGTCAGACGAAACAAAAAAAGACATCATACAATACACTCATATGTGGAATCTAATTTTTTTAAAGTATTACAAATGAACTTATTTACAAAACAGAGACAGACTTACAGATAATGAAAACAAAATTATAATTCAAGTCAGTTGCTCAGTTGTGTGTGACTCCCTGCAACCCCATGGACAGCAGCACACCAGGCTTCCCTATCCATCACCAGCTCCCAGAGCTTACTCAGATTCACATCCATTGAGTCGATGATGCCAACCAACCAATCATCCTCTGTCTTCACCTCCTCCTCCTGCCTTCAATCTTTCCCAGCATCAGGAACTTTTCAAATGAGTCAGTTCTTTGCATCAGATGGCCAAAGTATTGGAGTTTCAGCTTCAGCATCAGTCCTTCCAATGAATATTCAGGACTGATTTTCTTTAGGATGGACTGGTTGGGTCTCCTTGCTGTCCAAGGGACTCTCAAGAGTCTTCTCCAACACCACAGTTCAAAACCATCAATTCTTTGGTGCTCAGCTTTCTTTATAGTCCAAATTTCACATCCATACATGACTACTGGAAAAACCATAGCTTTGACTGGACAGACCTTTGTTGGCAAAGTAAGGTGTCTGCCTTTTAATATGCTGTCTGGGTTGGTCATAACTTTTCTTCCAAGGAGGATGTGTCCTTTAATTTCATTGCTACAGTCAACATCTGCAGTGATTTTGGAGCCCCAATAAATAAAGTCTGTCACTGTTTCCATTCCCCATCTATTTGCCATGAAGTGGTGGGACCAGGTGCCATGATCTTAGTTTTTTGAATGCTTAGTTTTAAGCCAACTTTTTCCACTCTCCTCTTTCACTTTCATCAAGAGGCTCTTTAGTTCTTCTTCACTTTCTGCCCTAAGGGTGGTGTCATCTGCATATCTGAGGTTATTGATATTTCTCCTGGCAATCTTGATTCCAGCTCGTGCTTCATGCAGTCCAGATTTTCTCATGCTGTACTCTGCATATAAGTTAAATAAGCAGGGTGACAGTATACAGCCTTGATGTATTCCTTTCCTGATTTGGAATTAGTCTGTTGTTCCACGTCTAGTTCTAACTGTAGTTTCTTGACCTGCATACAGATTTTTCAGAAGGCAGGTCAGATGGTCAGGTGGTCCCATTCTTTAAGAAAGGCTTTGGCATAGTCAATAAAGCAGAAGTAAATGTTTTTCTGGAACTCTCTTGCTTTTTTTGATAATCCAACAGATGTTGGCAATTTGATCTCTAGTTCCTCTGTCTTTTCTAAATCCAGCGTGAACATCTGGAACGTCATGGTTCACATACTGTTGAAGCCTGGCTTGAAGGACTTTGAGCATTACTTTGCTAGCATGTGAGATGAGTGCAGTTTTGCAGTAGTTTGAACATTCGTGTGGCATTGTCTTTGTTTGGGATTGGAACAAATACTGACCTTTTCCAGTCCTGTGACCACTGCTGAGTTTTCCAAATTTGCTGGCATTTTGAGTACAGCACTTTCACAGCATCATCTTTTAGGATTTGAAATAGCTCCAGTGGAATTCCATCACCTCCACTAGCTTTGTTTGCAGTGATGCTTGCTAAAGCCCACTTGACTTCACATTCCAGGATGTCTGGCTCTATGAGTGATCACACCATTGTGGTTATCTGGGTCATGAAGATCTTTTTTGTATAGTTCTGTATATTCTTGCCACCTCTTCTTAATATCTTCTGCTTCTGTTAGGTTCATACCATTTCTGTCCTTTATTGTGCCTATCTTTGCATGAAAAGTTCCCTTGGTATCTCTGATTTTCTTGAATAGATCTCCAGTCTTTCCCATTCTATTGTTTTCCTCTATTTCTTTGCATTAATCACTGAGGAAGGCTTTCTTATCTCTCCATGCTATTCTTTGAACTCTGCATTCAGATGGGTATATCTTTCCTTTTCTCCTTTGGATTTCACTTCTCTTCTTTTCTCTGCTATTTGTAAGCCCTCCTCAGACAACCATTTTGCCTTTTTGCATTTCTTTTTCTTGGGTATGGTCTTGATCCCAGACTCCTGTACATTGTCATGAACCTCCATTCATAATTCTTCAGGCACTCTGTCTATCCGATCTAATCCCTTGAATCTATTTTTCTCACTTCCACTGTATAATCATAAGGAATTGGATTTAGGTCATACCTGAATGGCCTAGTCGTTTTCCCTACTTTCTTCAATTTACGTCTGAATTTGGCAATAAGGAGTTCATGATCTGGGCTACAGTCAGCTCCCAGTCTTGTTTTTGCTGACTGTATATAGTTACCAAAGGAGAAATGTTGTCAGGGGAAGGGTTAAATAAGGAGCTTGGAATTAACAAACACACACTACTGTATAAAAAATAGATAACCAACAAGTATCTACAACATAGAACAGGAAACTCCACTCAATATTCTGTGATATGTGATATGTGAAAAAAAATTGATAAAGATTGAATATATGTATGTGTATAACATGTGATCCTAAAGGAAATCAGTCCTGAATATTCATTGGGAGGACTGATGTTGAAGCTGAAACTCCAATACTTTGGCCACCTGATGTGAGGAGCTGACTCACTGAAAAAGACCCTGATGCTGGGAAAGACTGAGGGCAGGAGGATGAGATGGTTGGATGGCATCACCGACTTGATGGACATGGTTTGAGTGAACTCTGGGAGTTGGTGATGGACAGGGAGGCCTGGCATGCTGCAGTTCATGGGGTCACAAAGAGTCGGACATGACTGAGCAACTGAACTGAACTGATGTGTATAACTGAATCAATTCACTGTACAGCTAAAACTAACACAGTATTGTAAATCAACTATAATCAACATTTTTAAATAAATAATAAAAGGAACTGAGAATAAATCATTCTATCAATAAATGACGTGATGATTTTAACTCTAAAAGCCATACAATCATCTCAATATATTCAGAAAAACTTTTAACAAAATTCAGCATCCATTTATGATAAGAACTCTCAGCAAAGTAGATATAGATGGAATGTACCTAAACGTAGTAATGACAAGCCCACAGGTAACATCAGACTCAACGGTGAAAAGCTGAAAGCATTTCCTCTATGATTAGAAACAAGACTAGGAGGACCAGTCTCTCCACTTTTATTTAACATAGTATTGGAAGTTCTTGGAGAAGGCAATGGCAACCCACTCCAGTTCTCTTGCCTGGAAAATCCCGTGGATGGAGGAATCTGGTAGGCTGCAGTCCATGGAGTCGTGAAGAGTCAGACACGACTGAGCAACTTCACTTCACTTTCACTTTCACTGAAAGTTCTAGCCACAGCAGTCAGACAAGAAAAAGAAATAACAAGAATATAAGTTGGGAAGGAGAAAGTAAAATAGTCATTCTTTGCAGATGACAAGATACTTTAGAAAATCATAAAGACACGACAAAAAAACTACTAGAACTCATCAATTAATTTGGTAAACTTGCAGATGCAAAATTAATATATAGAAATATGTCCAACATCCACTGGATCATGGAAAAAGCAAGAGAGTTCCAGAAAAACATCTATTTCTGCTTTATTGACTATGCCAAAGCCTTTGACTGTGCGGATCACAATAAACTGTGGAAAATTCTGAAAAGAGATGGGAATACCAGACCACCTGACCTGCCTCTTGAGAAATCTGTATGCAGGTCAGGAAGCAACAGTTAGAACTGGACATGGAACAACAGACTGGTTCCAAATAGGAAAAGGAGTACGTCAAGGCTGTATATTGTCACCCTGCTTATTTAACTTATATGCAGAGTACATCATGAGAAACGCTGGACTGGCAGAAACACGGAATCAAGATTGCCGGGAGAAATATCAATCACCACAGATATGCAGATGACACCACCCTTATGGCAGAAAGTGAAGAGGAGCTAAAATGCCTCTTGATGAAAGTGAAAGAGGAGAGTGAAAAGGTTGGCTTAAATCTCAACATTCAGAAAACAAAGATCATGGCATCTGGTCCCATCACTTCATGGGAAACAGATGGGGAAACAGTGGAAACAGTGTCAGACTTTATTTTTGGGGGTTCCCAAATTACTGCAGATGGTGATTGCAGCCATGAAATTAAAAGACACTTACTCCTTGGAAGAAAAGTTATGACCAACCTAGATAGCATATTCAAAAGCAGAGACATTACTTTGCTGACTAAGGTCCATCTAGTCAAGGCTATGGTTTTTCCTGTGGTCACGTATGGATGTGAGAGTTGGACTGTGAAGAAGGCTGAGCGCCGAAGAATTGATGCTTTTGAACTGTGGTGTTGGAGAAGACTCTTGGGAGTCCCTTGGACTGCAAGGAGATCCAACCAGTCCATTCTGAAGGAGATCAACCCTGGGATTTCTTTGGAAGGAATGATGCTAAAGCTGAAACTCCAGTACTTTGGCCACCTCATGCAAAGAGTTGACTCCTTGGGAAAGACTGTGATGCTGGGAGGGATTGGGGGCAGGAGGAGAAGGGGACGACAGAGGATGAGATGGCTGGATGGCATCATGGACTCGATGGACGTGAGTCTGAGTGAACTCCGGGAGATGGTGATGAACAGGGAGGCCTGGCATGCTGCAATTCGTGGGGTCGCAAAGAGTTGGACACAACTGAGCGACTGAACTGAACTGAACTGAAATATGTTGCATCTTTTGCTGTTGTTGTTTTGTGCTGTTCAGTCACTAAATCATTTCAGACTCTTTGCAACTCCATGGACTGCAGCACACCAGGCTTCCCTGTCCTTCACTATCTCCCTGAGTGTGCTCAAACTCATATCCATTGACTCAATGATGCCATCCAATCATCCAATTCTCTGGCACCCCCTTCTCCTTCAATCTTTCTCAGCATCAACGTATTTTCCAATGAGTGGACTCCTCACATCAGGTGGCCAAAGTATTGGAGCTTCAGCATTAGTCCTTCAGTGAATATTCAGGGTTGATTCCCTGATAGCTAATAGTTGATAGTTGATAAAGAATCTGCCTGCATTGCAGGAGACCCCGGTTTGATTCCTGGGTTGGGAAGATCCACTGGAGAAGGGATAGGCTACCCACTCCAGTATTCTTGGGCTTCCCTTATGCCTCAGCTGGTAAAGAATCTGCCTGCCATGTGGGAGACCTGGGTTCAATCCTTGGGTTGGGAAGATCCCCTGGAGAAGGGAAAGGCTACCCACTCCAGTATTCTGCCTGGACACTTCCATGGACTATATAGCCCATGGGATCGCAAAAAGTCGGACACGACTGAGCGAGTTTCACTTTCGCTTTTCCTTTCGGATTGACTGGTTTGATCTTCATGTAGTCGAAAGGACCCTTAAGAGTCTTCTCCAGCACCACAGTTCCACAGCATCAGTTCTTCCACACTCAACCTTCTTTATGGTGCAAATCTCACATCTATACACAACTACTGGTAAAAACCATAGCCTTGACTCTATGGAACTTTGTCAGCAAAGTGATGTCTCTGCTTTTTAATTAGCTATCTAGGTTTGCTATAGCTTTTCTTCCAAAGAACAAGTATCTTTTTTTAAAATATAAATTTGGTTATTTTAATTGGAGGCTAATTACTTTACAATATTGTATTGGTTTTGCCATACATCAACAAGAATCCGCAACAGGTGCACACGTGTTCCCCATCATGAACCCTCCTCCTCCTCCCTCCCCATCCCATCCCTCTGGGTTATCCCACTGCACCAGCTCTAAGCATCCTGTATCATGCATCAAACTTGGACTGGCGATTTGTTACACTTATGATATTATACATGTTTCAATGCCATTCTCCCAGATCATCCCACCCTCGCCCTCTCCCACAGAGCCCAAAAGACTTCTATACATCTGTGTCTCTTTTGCTGTCTCACATATAGGGTTATTGTTACCATCTTTTTAAATTCCATATATATGCGTTAGTATACTGTATTGGTGTTTTTCTTTCTGGCTTACTTCACTCTGTAAAATAGGCTCCAGTTTCATCCACCTCATTAGAACTGATTCAAATGTATTCTTTTTAATGGCTGAGTAATACTCCATTGTGTATATGTACCACTGCTTTCTTACCCATTCATCTGCTGATGGACATCTAGGTTGCTTCCATGTCCTGGCTATTATAAGCAGTGCTGTGATGAACATTGGGGTACACGTGTCTCTTTCAATTCTGGTTTCCTCGGTGTGTATGCCCAGTAATGGGATTGCTGGGTCATATGGCAGTTCTAGTTCCAGTTTTCAAACGAATCTCCACACTGTTCTCCATAGTGGTTGTACTAGTTTGCATTCCCACCAACAGTGTAAGAGGGTTCCCTTTTCTCCACACCCTCTCCAGCATTTATTGCTTGTAGATTTTTGAATAGCAGCCATTCTGACTGGCGTGAAATGGTACCTCATTGTGGTTTTGATTTGCATTTCTCTGATAATGAGTGATGTTGAGCATCTTTTTATGTGTTTGTTAGCCATCTGTATGTCTTCTTTGGAGAAATGTCTGTTTAAGTCTTTGGCCCATTTTTTGATTGGGTCATTTATTTTTTCTGGAATAGAGCTGTGGAGTTGCTTGTATATTTTTGAGATTAAGTCTTTGTCAGTTGCTTCATTTGCTATTATTTTCTCCCATTCAGAAGGCTGTCTTTTCACCTTGCTTATAGTTTCCTTTGTTGTGCAGAAGCTTTTAATTTTAATTAGGTCCCATTTGTTTATTTTTGCTTTTATTTCCAATATTCTGGGAGGTGGGTCATAGAGGATCCTGCTGTGATTTATGTCAGAGAGTGTTTTGCCTATGTTCTCCTCTAAGAGTTTTATAGTTTCTGGTCTTACATTTAGGTCTTTAATCCATTTTGAGTTTATTTTTGTGTATGGTGTTAGAAAGGGTTCTAGTTTCATTCTTTTACAAGTGGTTGACCAGTTTTCCCAGCACCACTTGTTAAAGAGATTGTCTTTTCTCCATTGTATATTCTTGCCTCCTTTGTCAAAAATAAGATGTCCATAGGTGCATGGATTTACCTCTGGGCTTTCTATTTTGTTCCATTGATCTATATTTCTGTCTTTGTGCCAGTGCCATACGGTCTTGATGACTGTGGCTTTGTAGTAGAGCCTGAAGTCAGGCAGGTTGATTCCTCCAGTTCCATTCTTCTTTCTCAAGATTGCTTTGGCTATTCGAGGTTTTTTGTATTTCCATACAAATCTTGAAATTATTTGTTCTTGCTCTGTGAAAAATACCATTGGTAGCTTGATAGGGATTGCATTGAATCTATAGATTGCTTTGGGTAGTATATTCATTTTTGCTATATTGATTCTTCTGATCTATGAATACAGTATATTTCTCCATCTATTAGTGTCCTCTTTGATTTCTTTCACCAGTGTTTTATAGTTTTCTATATATAGGTCTTTAGTTTCTTTAGGTAGATATATTCCTAAGTATTTTATTCTTTTCGTTGCAATGGTGAATGGAATTATTTCCTTAATTTCTCTTTCTATCTTCCCATTATTAGTGTATAGGAATGCAAGGGATTTCTGTGTGTTGATTTTATATCCTGCAACTTTACTATTTTCATTGATTAGCTAATTTTCTGGTGGAGTCTTTAGGGTTTTCTGTGTAGAGGATCATGTCATCTGCAAATAGTGAGAGTTTTACTTCTTTTCCAGTTTGGATTCTTTTTATTTCTTTTTTACTCTGATTGCTGTGGCCAAAACTTCCAGAACTATGTTGAATAGTAGTGGTGAAAGTGGGCACTCTTGTCTTGTTCCTGACTTTAGGGGAAATGCTTTCAATTTTTCACCACTGAGGATAATGTTTGCTGTGGGATTGTCATATATAGCTTTTATTATGTTGAGGTATGTTCCTTCTATTCCTGCTTTCTGGAGAGTTTTTATCATAAATGGATGTCACATTTTGTCAAAGGCTTTCTCTGCATCTATTGAGATGATCTTATGGCTTTTATTTTTCAATTTGTTAATGTGGTGTATTACATTGATTGATTTGTGGATATTGAAGAATCCTTGCATCCCTGGGATAAAGCCCACTTGGTCATGATGTATGATCTTTTTAATGTGTTGTTGGATTCTGATTGCTAGAATTTTGTTAAGGATTTTTGTATCTATGTTCATCAGTGATATTGGCCTGTAGTTTTCTCTTTTTTGTGGCATCTTTTTCAGGTTTTGGTATTAGGGTGATGGTGACCTCATAGAATGAGTTTGGAAGTTTACCTTTCTCTGCGATTTTCTGGAAGAGTTTGAGTAGGATAGGTGTTAGCTCTTCTCTAAATTTTTGGTAGAATTCAGCTTTGAAGCCATCTGGACCTGGGCTTTTGTTTGCTGGAAGATTTCTGATTACAGTTTCAATGTCCGTGCTTGTGATGGGTCTGTTAAGATTTTCTATTTCTTCCTGATTCAGTTCTGGAAAGTTGTACTTTTCTAAGAATTTGTCCATTTCTTCCACATTGTCCATTTTATCAGCATGTAATTGCTGATAGTAGTCTCTTATGATCCTTTGTATTTCTGTGTTGTCTGTTGTGATCTCTCCATTTTCATTTCTAATTTTATTGATTTGATTTTTCTCCCTTTGTTTTGTGATGAGTCTGACTAATGGTTTGTCAATTTTATTTATCTTTTCAAAAAACCAGCTTTTGGCTTTGTTGATTTTTGCTATGGTTTCTTTTGTTTCTTTTGCATTTATTTCTGCCCTAATTTTTAAGATTTCTTTCCTTCTACTAACCCTGGGGTTCTTCATTTCTTCCTTTTCTAGTTGCTTTAGGTGTAGAATTAGGTTATTTATTTGACTTTTTTTATTGTTTCTTGAGTACAGTGTCCCACAGGTTTGGGGTTGTTGTGTTTTCATTTTCACTCATCTCTATGTATATTTTGATTTCTTTTTTGATTTCTTCTGTGATTTTTTGGTTATTCAGCAGCGTGTTGTTCAGCCTCCATATGTTGGAATTTTTAATAGTTTTTCTCCTGTAATTGAGATCTAATCTTACTGCTTTGTGGTCAGAAAAGATGCTTGGAATGATTTCAATTTTTTTTTAATTTACCAAGGCTAGATTTATGGCTGAGGATGTGATCTATCCTGAAGAAGGTTCCATGTGCACTTGAGAAAAAGATGAAGTTCATAGTTTTGGGGTGAAATGTCCTATAGATATAAATTAGATCTGACTGGTCTATTGTATCATTTAAAGTTTGTGTTTCCTTGTTAATTTTCTGTTTAGTTGATCTATCCATAGGTGTGAGTGGGGTATTCAAGTCTCCCACTATTATTATGTTATTGTTCATTTCCCCTTTCATACTTGTTAGCCTTTGTCTTACATATTGCAGTGTTCCTGTGTTGGGTGCATATATATTTATAATTGTTATATCTTCTTCTTGGATTGATCCTTTGATCATTATGTAGTGTCCTTCTTTGTCTCTTTACACAGCCTTTGTTTTAAAGTCTATTTTATCTGATATAAGTATTGCTACTCCTGCTTTCTTTTGGTCTCTGTTTGCATGGAATATCTTTATCCAGCCCTTCACTTTCAGTCTGTATGTATCCCCTGTTTTCAGGTGGGTCTCTTGTGGACAACATATATAGGGGTCTTCTTTTTGTATCTATTCAGCCAGTCTTTGTCTTTTGGTTGGGGCATTCAACCCATTTACATTTAAGGTAATTATTGATAAGTATGATCCCATTGCCATTTCCTTTATTGTTTTGGGTTTGAGCTTATACACCTTTTTTCTGTTTCCTGCCTAAAGAAGATCCTTTAGCACTTGTTGGAAATCTGGTTTGGTGGTGCTGAATTCTCTCAGCTTTTTCTTGTCTGTAAAGCTTTTGATTTCTCCTTCATATTTGAATGAGACCCTTGCTGGGTACAGTAATCTGGGCTGTAGGTTATTTTCTTTCATCACTCTAGGTATGTCCTGCCATTCCTTCCTGGCCTGAAGAGTTTCTATTGAAAGATCAGCTGTTATCCTTATGGGAATCCCCTTGTGTGTTATTTGTTGTTTTTCCCTTGCTGCTTTTAATGTTTGTTCTTTGTGTTTGATCTTTGTTAATTTGATTAATATGTGTCTTGGGATGTTTCACCTTGAGTTTATCTTATTTGGGACTCTGTGGGTTTCTTGGATGTGGGTGATGATTTCCTTCCCCATTTTAGGGAAGTTTTCAACTGTTATCTCCTGAAGTATTTTCTCATGGTCTTTCTTTATGTCTTCTTCTTCTGGGACTCCTATGATTAGAATGTTGGGGCGTTTAACATTGTCCCAGAGATCTCTGAGATTGTCCTCATTTGTTTTAATTAGTTTTTCTTTTTTCCTCCCTGATTCATTTATTTCTACTATTCTGTCTTCTACCTCACTAATCCTATCTTCTGCCTCCGTTATTCTACTATTTGTTCCCTCCAGAGTGTTTTTGATCTCATTTATTGCAGTATTCATCATATATTGACTCTTTTTTATTTCTTCTAGGTCCTTGTTAAACTTTTCTTGCATCTTCTCAATCCTTGTCTCCAGGCTATTTATCTGTGATTCCATTTTGATTTCAAGATTTTGGATCATTTTCACTATCATTATTCGGAATTCTTTATCAGGTAGATTCCCTGTCTCTTCCTCTTTTGTTTGGTTTGGTGGGCATTTATCCTGTTCCTTTACCTGCTGGGTATTCCTCTGTCTCTTCATCTTGTTTATATTTCTGTGTTTGGGGCGGCCTTTCTGTATTCTGGCAGTTTGTGGAGTTCTCTTTATTGTGGAGTTTCCTCACTGTGGATGGTGTTGTACAGGTGGCTTGTCAAGGTTTCCTGGTTAGGGAAGCTTGTGTTGGTGTTCTGGTGGCTGGAGCTGGATTTCTTATCTCTGAAGTGTAATGAAGTGTCCAGTAATGAGTTATGAGATGTCAGTGGGTTTGGAGTGAGTTTGGGCAGCCTGTATATTGAAGCTCAGGGCTGTGTTCCTGTGTTGCTGGAGAAATTGCATGGTATATCTTGCTCTGGAACTTGTTGGCCCTTGGGTGGGGCTTGGTTTCAGTGTAGGTATGGAGGCATTTGATGAGCTTCTGTCAATTAATGTTCCCTGGAATCAGGAGTTCTCTGGTGTTCTCAGGATTTGGACTTAAGCCTCCTGCTTCTGGTTTTCAGTCTTATTTTTACAGTAGCCTCAAGACTGTCCTGAAGACTTGTCCTCTCCATCTTGTCCTGAAGATCCTGGACAAGCCCCCAAGATGAAAGCTTATGGAGCCAAGTGTCTTTTAATTTTATGGCTGTAGTCACCATCTGCAGTGTTTTTGGAGCCCAAGAAAATAAAATCCACCACTATTTCTGGTTTTTCCCCATTTGCCTTTGAAGTGATGGGACTGTGTGCCATGATCTTCATTTTTTGAATGTTGAGTTTTAAACCAGCTTTTTCACTTTCCTCTTTCACCCTCATCAAGAGGCTCTTTAGTTCCTCTTTGCTTTCTGCCATTAGAATGCTATCATCTGCATATCTGAGGTTGTTGATATCTCTCCTGGCAATCTTGATTCCAGCTTGTGTGTGATTCATCCAGCCCAGAATTTCACATGATGTACTCTGCACATAAGTGAAATAAGCAGGGTGACAATATACAGCTTTGACATATGCCTTCCTCAATTTTGAACCAGTCCGTTGTTTCACATTTGGTTCTAATTGTTGCTTCTCAACCTTCGTACACATCTTTTGGGAGACAGTAAAGGTGTTCTGGTATTCCCACTTATTTAAGAATTTTCCAGTTGTGATCCACACAGTCCAAAGTTTTAGTGTTGTAAATGAAGCAGAAGTAGATTTTTTTTCTAGAATTCTATTGCTTTTTCTATGATCCAGTGGATGTTGACAATTTGTTGATTCCTCTGCCCTTTATAAATTCAGCTGATGTATCAGAAGCTCTTATTTCACATGCCATTGAAGCCTAGCCTGACGGATTTTGAGCATAACTTGCTAGCTTGTGAAATGAGTGCAATTGTAGGGTAGTTTAAACACTCATTGGCATTGACCTTCTTTGTGATTGAAATGAAAACTGACCTTTACCAGTCTTGTGGCATTTTTATACACTAACAATGAAATATCAGAAAGAGAAGTTAAAGGAAAATACCATTTACAATTGCATCAAAAAGAATTAACTACCTAGGAATAAATCTAACCAAGGAGGCAAAAGACCTGTACTCAGAAAACTATTAAGACACTAATGAAAGAAACTGAAAATGACACAAAGAGATGACAAGATATACCATGTTCATGGATTAAAAGAATTAATGTTGTTAAAACGACCATACTACACCCAGGCAACCTACAGATTCAATGCAATCCTTATCAAAATACCAAAGGTATTTTTCATAGAACTAGGACAAATATCTCTAAAATTCATATGGAAATACAAAAGACCCAGAATAGCCAAACAATCTTGGGGGAAAAAATGAATGAAGCTAGAGGTATCATGCTTCCTGATTTTAAATTCTACTACAGAGCTACTATAACCAAAACAGTAAGGTACTGGCACAAAAAGAGACACATAGATCAATGGAACACAGTCAAGAGCCCAGAAATGAACCTCCACTTATGTGGGCAATTAATCTGTCCCTATATTCCATTAGGAGAATACAACTTTTGCTCTATTAAAACTGTTATAAGATTACAAGATCTTAAAGGGGAACCCTGATGCCTAACCTCATGACATCTACAACTTCTTTCACATGAGTGTCCCTTCTAACAAATGTTTAATTGTGTATGTGGCCTTCACAAGGAACCATGGGGGAGGTCAAATGATAGGAAGTAAAAATGAACTAGAAGGAATTTTTTGTGTATTGAAGAACCATTCCTAAGCAGGGGTGAGAGATTTTCCTTAACACTCAATTGAATAGATATATAGATACCAAATCTTCTTAGAACAATATGATTTCTGAGATATATCACACCTGGTGATGCTCATAGATGAATCACTGAAAAGTAAGCAGAGGGAGGAAATGATATTTCTAGCCTTCTGGAAATTCTTATCTACATCTGTACAATAAGGCAGCAATCTGGAGCTGTCTTAAGAATTACCTCCAAGAATCTAAAGTTGCTAGAAACCATTCCAGAGAATTTGAAAATCCTAATCTTACCTGTACCAAGTAGAGTACTTTGTCAGAAACGTGGGAGGAAATAGAAACCACCACAAGCGGTCCAAATGAAGATGTTACTTATAGAGACATGTGAGGGTTCAGGGAGGAAGCAGTTGATGGTGAAACACCCAGAAACTAACAGTAGTTAGAAACCATTTCTACTTCTAGGGCTAAGAGGTGGAGGAAGATGTAAGGTTTCATGGACTGGGCACTGGATGACGGAGGAGAAGGTTCCTTGCTGGAGGGATGCAGCTGCTCTCAGAACACGGTGTCAAAGCAAGAAGGGGGCAGAAAGGACTGTCCTTACCTTGCTTTCCTCCCATGCTCCCTTCTCCTGTGGTTACTTCCCACTGCTGGGATGAAATCAGTTCAAAACACCCAGCAGAAGAGCTGAGGGCTCCTCTTCTTTCTGAGGCTAAGACAGCAGGTGGAGGATAACCAGCATAAGGAGTCAGCCAAGCACTCCTGATCTGTGTGCAAGAAAAGATCTGCTATCTAAGAAATTTCATCAGAAGGCATAAACGGACTCACTCCTTGATGGATGATTCCTGCCAGCCTTCGAGGTACACCAGTGCTGCCCATCAACGCGATGCACATGGTCCTCATGCACACAGAGCTTACTGCCCAGGGGGAGAGACAGTCTGATAGGCCCACTTGAGAGTGTGACAGTGGCTCAGAGGAGAGGCAGCTGACCTAGTGTAAGAGATCAGGGAGAAGACCTCTCTGGTAGCCCAGGGGTTAAGCATCCACCTGCCAATGCAGGGGACACGGGTTTGATCCCTGGTCTGGAACGATTCCACGTGCTGCAAGGCAACTGAGCCCCTGAGTGCAGCTCCTGGAGCCCGTGCACCAGAGCCCATGCTCCACACAGAGAAGCCACTGCAGTGAGAAGCCCGCCCACCGCAGCCAAGAGTAGCCCTTGTTCGCTGCAACTAGAAGAACCCTCTGTGCAGCAACGAACACTCAGAGCAGCCAAAAAGAAATGAATTAATTTAAAAGAGAGAGAGAGATCAGGGAGAACTTCTTGGAGGAAGTTATGCCTAAATAGAGATTTAAATAGTAAGTAGAGAGGGCCTCCCAGTAGGAGTAGAGGGGTGAGATGGCAGAGAGGTGAGAAGGAGGATGATACAGTGCGATTCAGAACAGCCAGAGCATAGTCTGGGGAGTAGGTGGTGAGAACAGCCTGGGGGAAGTTTAGAGAGGTGAGCAGGGCCAGATAGCAAAAGACCCTGTAAGCATGCTAAGAAATGTGGGCATTTTTCTAAGAATAAGGGTGATGAATGGAAAGATTATAAGCAAGGCAATGGCGTAATCAGATATTTCTCAAGGCTCTCCAAGGTGTGAAGGATAGATGGGCAAGGAACAAGAGGGGAAGGAGTTTCACAGTATGGCCCTTTCTCTGTCTGAGACCCTGACCAAGTCTCTCAACAACACTGAGCTTCAATTTCCTCACCCACATGACAAAAATAATCAGCCTCAACCAGTCGACCTCCCTGCTTGGGGCAAGAATCAGAGGAACATGAACAGGCTCTGGCAACCATAAAGTGCAGTTAGAACTCCCACCAGTGCTGTGAGGAAACGAGAATGTGGCTGAGATCGTTATAAATATTGCCCAAGGAAATCTGCATGGTCTTCTGACCCATTTCCGAAAGACCAAAGAGGAAACTGAGGATGAAGCAGGCCCAGAGCCAGCAGTGAAGAGCGTGAGCCTGCCACGGATTCTGAAATGGAGACCGCGTTTCCTGCCCCCCTACCCACGTCGTGTGGCTCATGATCATTGTCCCATAAATATGAATTGATGAATGGCTGAGTGGGGCTTTGTTTTTGCTTGTTTTCATTTTTGCAAACTCTCTTACGACCACAGAGGGAAAACTAAATTAATGCCATATGCCTGTAAAAATGCCTCTGACATCTTTTATTGTAATGGAAGATGACAATGGTTATCAGAGCAGAAGGAACATGCTTGAGTGAAAGTAAATACCAAACACCTTTTGGGAAACAGAGCACCTCCTGATGACCTTTGCAGATGTTCAGCTTCCTGAAGCACAGCACCCTGGAGTCTCATGGCAGTCTAACCAGGATTTCCTCCTGTTTCCAGGAGTGTGCCTCCTCCCTTTTCCTGGGTTGCACAGAATTTTAAATGTCACGGTAATCACATTTTTCCCCAGGATAACATGAAATATCATTGGAGCTTAATGGAGATGAACAAATGATTAAATTCAGATGTTACTGATATATTGCATTGGAGAAATTACATCTATTTCACAAGCTGTAAATCCTCTGAACTTTGTAGCACAATAAGTAATAAAACTGCAAAAGCTACTGTTTCTGATTTTGTGCCACCCTTTCTACCCTATCCAAGTAAGTCACACCTATCACCTCAAGCCCTCAAGGTAGGCATTATCATCTCCATTTAACACATAAGTACAAATAAACTCATTGACCTACTCAAAATCACATGACTTGCAGATGTGTGAATGTCCCCCCACTTAAGCTCTATGGCCTTGGCAGAGTTACTTTTCTCCTCTAAACCTCATCTGTGGAACAGAAATAACAAAATACTAAATTCATTAGGATGTAGAGGGTCATATTAAATGAGATGCTATGTGCACCGCTTTACTGCTGTGCCTGCTACACAGTAATCACTTACTGCATTAGTCAGGCTTCTCCAGAGAAACAGCACCAATGATATATATTAAATTATGTGACATTATTAATATACATTTATAAATCATATAATATTATATAATAAATAAAATGTATTACATATCATATTATAAGGGATTGGCTTTATGCAATTATGGAGGCTGAGAAGTCCCACCATTTGCAGTCTAGACATTCAGGAGAGCCATAAATATCAATCCAGTGTGAGTCCAAAGGCCTGAGAACCAAAGAGAGCCAAGTTCCACTCCGAGTGCAAGAGGAAAACCCATGAATAGGCTAGAAAACTGGTAAAGAGAGGGAATTCTTATCAACCTTTTATACTATTCAGGTCTTCAGTGGATCGGATGAGCCAACCCACGTTGTAAAGGTCAATCTGTTTTACTCAGTCTAATTCAAGTGTTAATCATACCCAGAAATACCACCACAGACATGCCCAGAAATAATGTCTAAACAAATATCTGACTACTCTGTGGTCCAGTCAAGCTGACACATAAAATGAACTATGGCACTTACTAAATGGTGTTTTGTTAGCAATATTATTGCTATTGTTATTACTATAGATTTGGCAGTCTGTCTAGCCACTTGTTTCACTTTGCCTCAAAACCAAAAAGAGCCACTAATATAATGATAATAAAGTCAAAAGCCACATACAGTTTTTCCTTCCCTCAGGAAATTTTTTGACATCTTACATATTTAATTCATGGCAAAGATTCTAACCACCAGGGTTGTTTTCCCTAAAACTCTTGGGAAAATGTGAGAAGTCATATTAGTGATTCAGAAATAGGAGAATGCCACATATTGAACCCTAGAGCACTAAGGGGAAATAAAAGGCCTAATTAACAGCTTGCCAACCTTCTAGGCTAAGGCTGTGAGTGTAGATAACCAAGTAAGGAAAAGTTTAAACTAAGAATTAAAAGAATGTGCATCCTTGGGCTGAGGCATCTCATTAGATGCTCCCGTATCACACTAAATAAGAAGGAAAAAATTAGTTTAACCTGAAGGCAAGCACACAACATGTGTGTGTGTGGACTTAGTCACTCAGTGATGTCTGACTCTTTGTGGCCCCATGGACTGTAGCTCACTAAGCTCCTCTGTCCATGGAATTTTCCAGACAAGAAACCTGGAGTGGTTGCCATTTCCTCTTCTAGGGGATCTTCCCGACCCAGGGATTGAAAACGTGTGTCTCTTGTGCTTCCTGCAGGGAGATTCTTTACCACTGCACCACCTGGGAAGCCCATATATATGTGTATATGTGTATATATACAAATCCATCATAGAAAATAGCCTATGGCATTTGTCTGCACCCAAACCTGTGTTTCATTTGCTGAGGGGCCCATTACTTACACATCACCTTCATGTCTGATGGTCAGGTCAAAAAGTTATGAACTTGAAATGCAGCCCTGCCATATTTTAGACATGTTACCATGAGCCAAATAGTCGTCTTTGAGTTTCAGAGGTCCCTCCACTGTCATAAACTCCAAAGTGCCCATTGGAAGGTTGAGGAAAGTGCTTAGTGTGTCTGGCACTTAACAAGACCTCCATAAATGTGAGCTTTAATTCCACTCTCCACCTCCCACCTCAATAAGGGGGAAAGTAAGCTTTTCTTAAATTACTGTTATTTTTAAATGACTGAAAGGTGGTATTCATTCTTCTCTGTATAAGGAAATAGCTAGAAATGAAAGAAACATCAATTCCACTGGTTATTCTACTGAGCCTTCTTCAGGGTCACGGGTGAGGAATACGTGGGTAAGAGTCTCACCCTACCCAGCCTTCCACTTCAACTAGAGTTCATTTTACTTTGTGCGTGCCTGCTTCCATTGAAGACTTCATTTTAACAAAAGATTCCTCAGAGGACAATCACAAACCCCTGATCTATTGTAAATCCATTTTAGAGATAAGGAAGGTAAGGCAACACCCCTACAACCATATGAGACAGTCTTATAAGGCAGCACCCCTACAATCATATGAGACACAGTCTTAGAACACAGATTCCTGGACTCCTGGCTCACTGCGCTGTCATCTTAAGCTATAACACCTCTCTGCGACTGACGTGGGAATGGCAATATGGTGTGGAAAGACAGCCTCTGTTCTCACAGGGCCCAGGTTTACACTGAGGGGAGTGTCCCAGGAAAAGACTCTGGATGGGAGAGAGAAGCTTTAGTTGTAGCCTTGAGTCATGATGGACACCCCATACAGCCTACAGAAGTCCAAACCAAACCCCTTTCTAGGTTTCTATTCCAAGACTCCACCCTATACCATGTCAGCTACCCAGAATAAGCCATGTTTTGCTTTCTACTAAAAAGGCTGAATTCATTCAATCTCACTGAAGATTGCGGGGGGTGGAAGGGCAGGTGAGGTGCGGCCCTGCTGAGCTCACAGCCTCTCCTCTGCCGGCATCTGTCTGTGTTAACCTTCCCTTTGTCTCCTTTCACCTCCTCCGTCTATGATTGCCACACAAAATGCCAAATTCTTATCCTTTCCTGTAGTTATTCATATTTCTCCCCTCTTTGATTGTCCAAATCTATCAAGGTATCTAACAGATTTGAAAATCTTCATGCTTTTACTGGCCACATCTTTTAGAATATAGTTGTTGTTAGATACAAAAAATTTATGCAAAACCTGAAAGTAAATTATATTCTGAGAAATATGAAATGAGAACTTAGAGCAGTGGTTCTGAATTTTTCCTTCTTAAATTTCACCTTCTCTCTGAAGGGCTCTCATAATTCTTTTTGCCACTATCTTTCCCAGGTACTGGAGAATGTTCCATTTACCTTAAAACCCACTGCACAAGCTTGGATCTGATTCCGCTCTTTGGTTCCTTTAGGCAGCACAGAGAGAGGGCAATTTCATTTTAAGCTAATTTAATTAAATAGTTTCTGGAATGGTAAGCTAAGAAGCCATCATGAATGAGGCCAGTGCTTTTCTAAGAGTCATAGGAGAGCTTGTTTCCTCCCTCTTTCCACCATGTAAGGATGCAAGGAGAAACTTGCCATCTGTGACCCAGAAGAGGACTCTCATCAGAACCCAAGTATGCTGGCACCATGATCTTGGACTTCTAGCTTCCAGAAATGTGAGAAATATATTTCTGTTTTTGATGAGCCACCCAGTTTTTTTTTTTTTTAATGTACAGCCCAAATTAAATAAGACATCACCAAAACACTAATAAAAGTATAACCATCAAGCAAATTAAAGAGGGAAATGAAATGATGAAAAAATTCAAACATTACAAATTCTTTTATGTTCTTGTCTTCTGACAAGAAACAAGAAATATAGGAGTGCAGATTGGTTGACAAAAACAGAAGGCTAAGAGTGAAATGAGAGATCCAAACCAAATATATCAGTAATAAATTGTGCATAAATTGGACCTAACTTTCCAATTAAAGACAAAGATGCCAGGCTTTATAATAAAACAAAGTTCAGCTATCAACTACTCATAAGAATAATCTAAAATATGGAGATATTATAAAAGCATATGAAAGTAAAAGAATGAAAAAGATATGCTATGCAAAGAATAACTGTAAAAAGCTAGAGTGGCTAAATTAATATCAGAAAAATGCATTTTGTCAAAGTATTATAAAGGAAAAAAATAAATTCTATAATTTAAAGATCTTTTATTTACTAGATGTTGTTGTTCAGTCACTAAGTTGTGTCTGACTCTTTGAGACCCCATGGGCTGCAGCACACCAGGATTCCCTGTCCTTCACTGTCTCCCAGAGTTTGCTCAGATTTTTGTTCATTGAGTCAGTGATGCTATCTGTCCATCTCAACCTCTGCTGCCCTATTCTCCTTTTGCCATCAATCTCTCCTAGCATCAAGGTCTTTTCCAACAAGTCAACTCTTCACATCAGGTGGCCAATTATTGGAGCTTCAGCTTCAGTGTCAGTCCTTCCAGTGAATATTCAGGGTTGATTTCCTTTAGGATTGACTGGTTTGATCCCCTTGCTGTCCAAGGGACTCTCAAGAGTCTTCTCTAACACCGCAGTTCAAAGGCATCAATTCTTCAGTGCTCAGTTTTCTTTATGCTCCAACTCTCACATCCATAATGACTACTGGAAAAATCATAGCCTTGACTAGATGGACCTTTGTCAGCAAAGTGATGTTTTTGCTTTTTAATACGCTGTCTAGGTTTGCCATAGCTTTTCTTCCAAGGAGCAAGTGTATTAATTGCATGGCTACAGTCACTGTCTACAGTGATTTTGGAGCCCAGAAAGTAAAATCTGTTTCCCCTTCTCCTTGCCATGAAATGATGAGACTGGATGTGATGATCTTTGTTTTATGAATGTTGAGTTTTAAGCCACCTTTTTTACTCTCCTTTTTCACTTTCATCAAGAGACTCTTCACTTTCTGCCACTAGAGGGGTATCATCTGCATATCTGAGATCATTGATATTTCTCCCAGCAATCTTGATTCCAGCTTGTGATTCATCCAGCCCAGCATTTCACATGGTATACTCTGAATACAAGTCAAATAAACAAGGTGACAATATACAGCTTTGTCATACTCCTTTCCCAATTCTAAACCAGCCAGTTGTTCCATGTAAAGCTCTAACTGTTGCTCTTGATTCACATACAGGTTTCTCAGGTAGATATGGCAATTATACATTTATATGTACCAAGGAACATAGGCCAAAATACACAAAACAATAACTGATGGAAGAGGAGAAATAGACAAATCCAGCATCTTAGTGGAGGTTTTATCATACTTTTTTCAGTAACAGTATATGTAGTAATAAAAAAAACAGTCAATGAAGATAAAGATAATCTGAACAACACATTGGTGAATGTAACCTAAGTGCCATGTATGAATATTCTACTTAATAATTATAGCATACACATTTTTCCCAAACACATATGAAATAATTATAAAACTTAACTATATCCTTGATCAAAAGCAAAAAACAAGTCTCAACCAATGTCAAAGGACTAAAATCATACAGAATATATTTTTAAATACAGTACTTAATTAAGCTAAGAATCAAGGACCCCAAAATTATAAATTTCCATGTGTTTGAAAACTAAGAAATAGCTTTCTAAATAATACATTATTCAAAGGAGGAAAAATCAAAATTTTAAATTATGTTTTCAATGAAAGATCTAAAAGGTAAAAGAAACTGTACAAAAACACTTGAAGTATACATCTTACAGGAAGTTACTACTTTTATTGTATGCGTTCTAAAAGAAGAAGGACTAAAAAGTGGCGAATTAAGTAGTCATCTCAACAATTTAGCAATATAAAAGCAAATTACAAGCAAAAAAAATGGAATAAAGAAGAAAAATAGTAGAAACAGAAGTTAAGGAAAGAGAACAAATTTACAATAGAGAGAAATCAACAAAGACCAAAGAAACTTCTTCTGGTAAGCTTAATGAAAATAATAATTAGTAAGGCTAATCAAGAAAAAAGAGAAAAAGAAAAAGAACCAACATTAGGTAACAAAAAAGGAAAATTATTAAAGATTTTATAGATGTTAAAAGATAGCAAGAGAATACTATAAGCAATTTTAGGTCATTAAATTTTAAAGTTTGATAGAAGCAGAAAGCAATTTCATTTAAAAATACAACTTGTAAAACTAACACAAGAAAAAATAGAATATCTGAATCATCTTATAACATCAAATAAATTGAATCTATAATCTTAAACTCTCCACAAAGAAAACCCAGTACCAAATAGTTTCACCAGTGTATTCTAGAACATTTATGGAAGACATAGCTAACTATACACAAACTGTTTCAGAGAATAAAAAGGGATACTCTCAAACTTGCTTATGAGATCAGCAAAATCTTTATGTGAAATTCTGACAAGAACATTACAGGAAGTGAAAATTACAAGATGATTTCAGTCATGAAGATGCAAGAGGTATAAACAATATGTTAGCAAACAAAATCCAGCAATGTTGAAAAGGTTAATGCATTTTAACCATGAAACATCTAGTCCAAGAAAGCAAGACTGATTTCACAACTGTCAAAAAATGGAACAATTAACTCACTACATTAACAAACTAAAGGCTATTTATCATATTGTCCTCTCAGTGCAGAAAAAGCATTTAACAGAAGTCATCTCCATTTTATGATTTAAGAATTTCATAGCGAATCTCAAAATAGAAACTTTCTTGATATTATACAGGATATCTTTTTTTAAAATCCACACAGAAACCATACTTAGGGGTTAAATGTCCTATGATACACCATCACTTTCAGGATGAGTCCAGGCTGCTTTGTGGTCTGCTGGCTCCACACTTAAAACCTGGGTCCCAGCCATAGGCAACCATTTGCAGCTTCTCAAACTGAAAAGTGATGTAGGCCGACTTCATATCACAAATTTCCTATTAAACAGAGATCCTGCTGCCATTATAAAATTGCTTGTCTACAAGTATCTCTCAAATTCTGGCTGACATGAAAACAAATGAATTTTTGAATAAAAATATGAATTAACCAAGTAGTTTGGAATAAATAACTTTAAATACTGAATGCCACGAAGCTTTTAGGATTAAAAACAGTATGTGGAAAGAAAAGCACTAGCTGTATTTCAAGCTAACATGAGAAGAGGCTTTAAGATTAATAGCTGGACTATATATTAATACTTCTAACACTAGTCAAATTAGAAGAAACTTGGGTGGTTTCGTACATGTAGTATTATAAAAGAATAAGTACGCAAGGAAATAAGTGCATGCACGCTCAGTTGTGTCCGACTCTGCGATCCCATGGACTGTGGCCCACCAGGCTCTTCTGTCCATGGGATTTTCTGAGCAAGAATACTGGAGTGGCTTGCCATTTCCTTCTCCAAAGGAAATTAGTATTGGAATCCATATGGGAAAAATATGCAGTGCCCCAGATCCTAAGGACACATGATGTTTAGGTCAAAAGAACACACAAGTAGGAGGAGTTGAATTGCAGGATTAAAAAAATGAACTTAAAAAAAAACGACCTGGAGAAGAGGTAGTAAAATGACAAAATCATTTTATCTATGTTGTATGCATGGTCTTTGGAGGCCAACAAACCTAGGGAGAAATTTAAAAGTTCCTTGTGAGCTCCTGCCAACCAATTAACCTCCCTGAGGGCCAGTTGCCATGAACGTTAAATGACAAATGGGTATACTTTCATGTGAGTCCTCCCCGCACAAAAAGTTCTCCATTCATTCCTCTGGCCCCACTTCAAAGCTGCATCTTTATTTTCACAAGTGACAAAGAGCAAGACAAGATTCTCCATATCCAAAATAGAAATGGCTCATTCCTCAAATCAAAAGGGACAAAGAAACCACAAAAGGTAATCACTCCAATGAGCCTCAGAGGCTGTGGAGCTAAGAAATGCACTGTTGGCTAGAGCTGTCTTGTGCAGACAGAGTATTTTGCAAATCTTTTCCAGACCTCTGCTGAAGCTTCCCTCCAGAATGCATTGCCTTCATAAGTATGTTGAATAACCAACTTGCCCGCCAACTAGTTGTGCACAAAAGTGGGTTGTGTACTCAGTCATAGGATGGTTTGCAGAAGAAGAGCAGAGAGGTTTGTGCATCAGCAAAAACCTTGTGCAGAAGATGACTCATTACTTTAGAAGTGATCAAGCTTCAGAAGGAACCAAGAGAACTCTATTATGCTCTTACGAACGTGGACAGCCACATATGTGCTGAACGGCTCTTCCCATGGATCTTGTCAAAAGGGCTGATGTGCTGTGTTGCTGATTATATTGGCTTTTTTTTGTTCTTTTTTAACTCCAGGGCTCTATAGAATCCATTCTTAGAATGCCAAAGATTATTACAAGTCCCAGAACTTGTGAGCCAACCTAAACCTGACTGGGCTCAGAAATGGATGACATGCCATCCGAAGGCTGGTCCATGTTCCACTCTGAATGGAGCAGGAGATGCAGGCACACCATTGATGAAGCTCCCTCCCAAAGTTATGAGGCTCTAATAAAAACATATTTTAATTCCCTCCAGGGGAGGCGGCCAAGAACCTGAAGGAGGGAAAGAAGGATCTAGAGAAAGGAGATGACTGTGAGGGAGACAAGCTCTAGCCCTCCAGACATGTCAATTCCCTGTTGCAAGGGGACCTGAAGAGAATGAAGGGCTTCCCAGGTGACCCTGGTGGTAAAAATCTCACCTGACAATGCAAGAGACATAAGAGAGGCTGGCTTGATTCCTGGGTCGAGAAGATCCCCTGGAGGAGGGTAGGGCAACCCACTCCAGTATCCTTGCCTGGAAAATCCCATGGACAGAGGAGCCTGGTGGACTGCAGTCCATGGGGTCACAAAGAGTCAGACACGACTGAAGTGACTTAGCACGCACACACACATGGAGAGAGAATGAAAGCACTCAAAGAAAGAAACCTTTCATGATTATCTTTAGGGCATGCAGACAGAAGAATTACAGAGCACTGATCTTTGCTCAGATAGAAAGCCCAGAAGGATTAAATCCTAGCAACCTGGGTATTAAGTGTGCCAGATGCTGTACTGAGCTTTACGTGCATTATCTCATTTAATCTTCATGATTTCCCTGCAACAAGGACTCTTATCTCCTCCATTTTATAGATAGAGAAGTGAGGCTTAGCGGGGCTATGCAACAAGCCCCACACCCAATAGCAGTGAGCACTGGAACTTTGTAACTGAATACTGCCTCTCGGCTGAAAATAATCTACGGCAAAAATAATCCTAACAAAGCACTAAGCACACCAAAAATGGAGAGGGCCCTGTGAGGCCCTCCTGGGTACAAATTCTTTCCATGTCCCCCCATTTCTTGTTTGTAAGAAATAGACTTCATTCCCTGAGTTCCAAATGGTAAATTCAAGCAGCTATTTACCAGGGAAGGGAGGGAATGCAGAAACAAGGGAGGGACAGTCAAGAAACAATAGTGCAGAATTGGGCAGGGCCCTGGTTCCTCCTCAGGGAACAGAACAGCGGTATCTCTGAGTTCTTCAGCAGGAACTAAGGCTGGCACTGAGGTACAAGATGGTAACTCCAAGCTAAGTACGCAATTCCTGGAACACGGCCCTGGTACCTCACCACCACCCAGTCAGAAGAAAATCTGCACACAGTGAAAGATAATGAACACTCTGATTCCCTCCTAGAATGACTGTCCCTTTAAAAACTTTCATGGTCAAGCAGAATCTTTGGAGTTGGCTTTTGACATGAGTCCACCTTCTCTCCAGATTGCCAGCCTTCTGAATAAAGCAACCTTTCTTTCCCAGTCAACACTTATCTCTCAGGTATTGGCTTTCAAGCAGCAAACAGCTGAATCTGACTTCAGCAACACCATAACAATTCAATAAACAGTTATTATTGAAATAATTAACTAATGTTATTATTATTACATTTGCCAGGAGAAATATCAATAATCTCAGATATGCAGATGACCCCACCCTTATGGTAGAAGTGAAGAGGAACTGAAGAGCCTCTTGATGAAAGTGAAAGAGGAGAGTGAAAAGCTGGCTTAAAGGCTAAGAACATGGCATCCAGTCCCATCACTCCTTGGCAAATAGATGGGGAAACAATGGAAACAGTGAGAGACTATTTGCTTGGGCTCCAAAGTCACTGCAGATGGTGATGGCAGCCATGAAATTAAAAGATGCTTGCTCCTTGGAAGAAAACCTGTGACCAACCCAGTTCAGTTCAGTTCAGTCCCTCAGTCGTGTCCGACTCTTTGTGACCCCATGGATCACAGCACTCCAGGCCTCCCTGTCCATCACCAACTCCCAGAGTTCACCCAAACTCATGTCCATCGAGTCAATGATGCCATCCAGCCATCTCATCCTCTGTCGTCCCCTCCTCCTCCTGTCCCCAGTCCCTCCCAGCAACAGAGTCTTTTCCAATGAGTCAACTCTTCACATGAGGTGGCCAAAGTATTGGAGTTTCATCTTTAGCATCAGTCTTTCCAAAGAATACCCAGGACTGATCTCCTTTAGGATGGACTGGTTGGATCTCCTTGCAGTTCAAGGGACTCTCAAAAGTCTTCTCCAATACTACAGTTCAAAAGCATCAATTTTTTGGCGCTCAGCTTTCTTCACAGCCCAACTCTCACATCCATACATGATTACTGGAAAAAACATAGCCTTGACTACACAAGCCAGAATCAAGATTGCCGGGAGAAACATCAATAACGTCACATATGCAGATGACACCACACTTATGGAAGAAAGTGAAGAGGAACTAAAAAGCCTCTTGATGAAAGTGAAAGAGGAGAGAGAAAAAGTTGGCCTAAAGCTCAACATTGAGAAAACGAAGATCATGGCATCCAGTCCCATCACTTCATGGGAAATAGATGGCGAAACAGTGGAAACAGTGTCAGACTTTATTTTGGGAGGCTCCAAAATCACTGCAGATGGTGATTGCCGCCATGAAATTAAAAGACACTTACTCCTTGGAAGGAAAGTTATGACCAACCTAGATAGTATATTCAAAAGCAGAGACATTACTTTGCCGGCTAAGGTCCGTCTAGTCAAGGCTATGGTTTTTCCAGTAGTCATGTATGGATGTGAGAGTTGGACTGTGAAGAAGGCTGAGTGCCGAAGAATTGATGCTTTTGAACTGTGGTGTTGGAGAAGACTCTTGAGAGTCCCTTGGACTGCAAGGAGATCCAACCAGTCCATTCTGAAGGAGATCAGCCCTGGGATTTCTTTGGAAGGAATGATGCTAAAAGCTGAAACTCCACTACTTTGGCCACCTCATGCAAAGAGTTGACTCATTGGAAAAGACTCTGATGCTGGGAGGGATTGAGGGCAGGAGGAGAAGGGGACGACAGAGGATGAGATGGCTGGATGGCATCACAGACTCAATGGACGTGAGTCTGAGTGAACTCCGGGAGTTGGTGATGGACAGGGAGGCCTGGCGTACTGCGATTCATGGAGTTGCAAAGAGTCAGACACGACTGAGCGACTGAACTGAACTGAACTGACTACATGAACCTTTGTTGGCAAAGTAATGTCTCTGCTTTTGAATATGCTGTTTAGGTTGATCGTAACTTTCCTTCCAAGGAGTAAGCGTCTTTTAATTTCATGGCTGCAATCACCATCTGCAGTGATTTTGGAGCCCCAAGAAATAAAGTCTGACACTGTTTCCACTATTTCCCCATCTATTTCCCATGAAGTGATGGGACCAGATGCCATGATCTTCATTTTCTGAATGTTGAGGTTTAAGCCAACTTTTTCACTCTCCTCTTTCACTTTCATCAAGAGGCTTTTGAGTTCCTCTTCACTTTCTGCCATAAGGGTGGTGTCATCTGCATATCTGAGGTTATTGATTCTTCTCCCGGCAATCTTGATTCCAGCTTGTGCTTCTTCCAGCCCAGCGTTTCTCATGATGTACTCTGCATAGAAGTTAAATAAGCAGGGTGACAAGATACAGCCTTGACGGACTCCTTTTCCTATTTGGAACCAGTCTGTTGTTCCATGTCCAGTTCTAACTGTTGCTTCCTGACCTGCATATAGGTTTCTCAAGAGGCAAGTCAGGTGGTGTTATTCCCAAACCTTGACAGCATACTAAAAAGCAGAGACAGTATTTTGCCAACAAAGGTCCATCTTGTCAAAGCTATGGTTTTTCCAGTAGTCCTGTATGGATGTGAGAGTTGGACTATAAAGAAAGCTGAACACTGAAGAACTGATGCTTTTGAACTGTGTTTGGTGTTGGAGAAGACTCTTGGGAGTCCCTTGGACTGCAAGGAGATCCAGCCAGTCAATCTTAAAGGAAATAAGTCCTGAATATTCATTGGAAGGACTGATGCTAAAGCTGAAATTCCAATACTTTGGCCACCTGATGCAAAGAACTGACTCATTAGAAAAGACCCTGATGCTGGGAAAGGTTGAAGGCGTGAGGAGAAGGGGACGACAGAGGACGAGATGGCTGGATGGCATCACCGACTCAATGGTCATGAGTTTGAGCAAACTCCGGGAGTTGGTAATGGACAGGGAAGCCTGGCGTGCTGCATTCCATGGGGTCGAAAAGAGCTGGACATGACTGAGTGACTGAATTCAACTGAATAGTATTATAAAGTCTTTGTAATAAAGATTCCCTGGTGGCTCAGATCGTAAAGTCTCTCCCTGCAATGCAGGACACCTAGGTTCGATCCCTGGGTTGGGAAGATCCCCTGGAGGAGGGTATGGCAACCCTCTCCATTATTCTTGCCTGGAGAATCCCCATGGACAGAGGAGCCTGGCGGGCTGCAGTCCATGGAATAGCAGAGTCAGACACGACTGAGCAACGAAACACAGCACATTACAGAGTCTGCACTGGATTAACACAGATCTGGCACCAATCTCCTGTGTGTCTTTGTGAAAATTACTTGACTTCTCTGGGTCACATTTTCCCCATCTAAAAAGAGAAGTTTAGACTAGATGCTCTCTAGGTTATACAATATGGTTAATGAGTCATATGACATGCCAACATTTAAACAAAACTATCCATCTAGAGTAAACCAGAACCCTCAATGTAACTTTAACCCAAGTCCCTTCAGCTATATGAAATTGCTTCTCTTTCCCAAGAGAAAAAAAAAAAATGCATGGGGACTGGAAAACACACACATCTTTCTAGAGCACCCTATGGCTTGGTTGCAGAGGGTACTGCCATTAACTAACGGGTCGTTTGTCATTGCTGTCACTTCATTCTCAGTGACCAGATTGTCCCAATTGTCTCAGTCAAGATTTGAAAGGACCCCATGAAGCGCTTCTCTCTTTGCTCAACCCAATGACTCTTTCCTGGCAACTGAAATACAGGGTTTTTTCTACCAAAATGACAACACAAGGGCAGGAAAAACCTATTTGAACGTGCTCAGAGCAGAAGTATGGCCTTGAACATTTTTAGCAGCTGCTTTACTTTCCTTTAAAATTCCTTTTGTGTGTGTGTGTGTGTGTGTGTGTGTGTGTGTGTGTGTGGTTGTTAATGCAGTAAACAATAATGCATGGACAGAATTTATTAGACCTGAAAAAGTTGATCGTTTTTCTATTTGTCCTTCAGCATCCCGACCTTACACATCCTTGTCTCAGCTGCCACTCGTCTGCTCCTAGACGTGTTCATTCTTCTCCTCTATCCAGTCTCCATCAAGGTCTCCTCCTCCAGAAAGCCTTTCTTGAGTCTGCCAGGTAGACATGGACATGTTTTTTAGGAATAAACTACACCTGATGCCAGGGCTTATGATGTCTCCCTTTGGCATTCTCACCTAGCAAAGTACCTGAGGTAAGGTAGGCATCCACACAGTCAGGTAAGCACAGTCAGCTCTCCCTCTATATTTATTGGGTCCACATTCATGATTCAAAAAGCCATTGATTAAAAATACTTAGAATAAAAAGTTCCAGAAAGTTCCACAAAGTAAAAGTTCAATTTGCTTCATACTGATAACTATTTACAAAGCATGTTCATTGTGTTTACAACTATTTACATAGCATTTACATTGTATTAGGTATTATAAGTAATCTATAAATTAATTTAAATCTAAAAATCTCATCAGATTTATAAGAGTAAGTGCATAGTTCATGTGCAACTAGCATGTCATTTTGTATAAGGAACTTGAGAGGATTTGGGTGCCCACATGGTCTCCTGGAATCAATCCCTTGTGGATATCAAGGGACAACTGTTCAGTTGACCCTTGAACAAGGTAGCAGGTTGGGGTGCCGATCCTCCATGCCGTCAAAAATCTGCATATACCTAGAGTCAATTCTCTGTATCCACAGTTGGCCAGCCAAGAAGTCATCCAACTGCAGGTGTATAGTAGCGTAGTAATTACTGTTGAAAAAAATTCACATTCAAGTGGATCTATGCAGTTCAAACCTTTGTTGTTTGAAGGCCAACTGTTATTTGGTGAATGAATCTTAAAAGGATACTTCAAAAAAATCAATTAAAATAGTAAGTAATATATTAAGCAAAATGCAATTACAAGAATATGTGTTATGAGGATATATGTGAATGTGTGTTAAGAATATGATAATGCTTATGAATGGGTCTACAGCTAAGCAATAATTATATTACTGATCATTTTTCCTTTTTATATAGACTTTATGAGCTATGTGACTTGAATAGACCTGGTGTAAGTAGAAACGAAAGACAGATCATTTATCTGGGAGAGAGGAAGATGTAGGGCTTAAAAATCCAAATACATTTACATCAGAGCTTACTCTGAACCTAAACCCCGTTTCTATCACTGGATGAAAGGATCACCAGCAAGCATTTATGACAGGCAGGCTGACCATCACTGCCTTAGATCTGAAAAAGATAGAACAAGTCCATGGTCAAGTGACAGGTCCCAGCTTCATGTGGAAGAGTGAAGGCTGAGTTATGAAGTGGTTCTGAAAATAAATCTATACAAGGAATTAAATTCAGAATATCTCTCTTCTCGAACATTGATGAGATCTGTGGCCCCTATTCAGACAAAGCTGCTGCCTTGAGGCAATTCTATGTAGGCAGCGTGATTCGTTACAAGACTGACTGTAAATTTAGCTCTGTAACCTTGGTCATACCACTTACCCTTTGAGCATTATTTTTTGTCAGTAGAGATAATACCACTTATCATTACATGTTGTTGAAAGTAGGCATTTAATAAACATTACTTTCCTTCTCTCCAGGTAATTGGCCACTAGAGAAAAAGAACTGAGAGGGAAACTTCCTAAACTGGGGAGTAATTGCCCAAATTTCCAACTGGGGAACATGCACTGTTGAAATAAGCTGACTGTAAAAAGGATCATAAAAAGTGGGAATCCTCTTTTTATGCCAAAAATTGGCATCTATATCAAATCACTCACTTTAATTCCATAGATATTTTGTTGCATATCTACTATTTGACAGATATTGTTCTGAGCCCTGAGGATATGGGGAGGATAGGAGAGACAATACTTGCTGTCAGAGGTCACATAGTGAAAGTGAAAAAGTGAAAGTGAGGTCGCTCAGTCTTGTCTGACTCTTTGTGACCCCATGGTCTGTAGCCAACCAGGCTCCTCTGTCCATGGGATTTTCCAGGCAAGAGTACCAGAGTGGGTTGCCATTTCCTCCTCCAGGGGATCTTCCCAACCCAGGGATCGAACCCAGGTCTCCTGCATTGTACGCAGATGCCTCACCATCTGAGCCACCAGGGAAGACATAAGCTATCAGGAAAGATACTTGTTCAAGAGGTACACACATATGAGGGTCTTTCCTGGCAGTCCACTGGTTAAGACTGCTCTTCCAGTTCAGGGGGTATGGGCTCGATCCCTGGTTGGGGAACTAAGATCCTACATGCTGCACAGCACAGCCCCAAAATACATTAAACTTGAAAAAAAAAAAAAAAGGTACATGTGTGATAAGCCTTTTGAAAGGGTGCTAGGGGAGCACAGTGTTAGCCACTCAGTCATGTCCAATTCTTTGTGATCCCATGGACCATAGCCTGCCAGGGAATTCTCCACGCAAGAATACTGGTGTGGGCTGCATTCCCTTCTCTAGGAGATCTTTCCAAGCCAGGGATTGAACCCAAGTCTCCTGCACTGTAGGCAAATTCTTTACTGTGTGAGCCACAGGAGCACAGGGTCTAGTCTAAGCCATCAAGCTTATATAAAAATCCCATTGATACTGAGAGTAAATCAATGAATAAAGACAAATTGGTAGACTTTTTTATTTTCCTCCACCACTCACATAACCTAGATATTTCTTGCATTCCTACTATGTGCTAAACCCCAAGGAGACAGAAATAAAAAAGAAGCTGTGAACAGTCTCTGCTCCCTCAAACCCCAAAAGCTATCAGAGGAAAAAAAATAAATGGCAGAGATGCCAATTGATATCATGAATCAAAGGCTTTGGAAACATAGCAGGGAATGGTAGATCTGTTCCCAAGGGGAGATTAAAAGCCTACCAAGAAGGAGATCCAGCATTGGGCTTTGACTGGCAATTTCCATTCTACCCTCTGAGCTTTTACACTATAAGGATAAGCGATGCCTGCAGTGCCAGCTGGTATTGTTAACAACTTGAAGCATTAATGTAATACAGTGATGCTCTCGGAGAATAAATAGAGCTGATAAAGAAATTAATGTGTTCAAAAACAAATGCATCATCTGCAGACTTGTTCACATCTCCTTCACACAGGGTGAAGTTTACTCAGGGCTAGAAATAAAGACTGCAGAAGCTAGATTCGACCCACGAGTGATAGCCAGGGGAAGCATCAGTGTTTCCTCCCCAGCCTCATGTGCCAAGTAATGGAAAAGCTTACTTTTGGGGGGTCCTTGGCAGTTTTCAAAATATCTTTATATTCAGATTTTATTGGTTCTGCCCAACAAGTCCTGAAAACAAAGAGTGGGATGTGCCATTCCCACTATACAGATGGGGAAGCTGAGACTCAGAAGAAGCCATTTCTAGAGTCACATGCCGGAAAAGGGTGAAGGGAATGTCAGCACTCAAGGCTTCTGATTTTCCCTTCCTGATCTTTGGATACCCTCAGGCAGTTCTCAACTGTAAGTGCGCATGAGCCACGTGGGAGTCACAAAGGCAGAGTTGGAGTCATAAGTGGGGCGAGGCTTGAGAGTCTATATTTCCAGCGGACTTCATGCTGCTGCTGCTAGAGAAAGACACTCTTCACAAGAAACGATAGTCATAGCTGTGTTTCCCAGAAGAAATTATTTCAAATGATTATGGCAGTGGGTGATCCTTCTTACTTCTTCAAAATACCAAGTAGCAGTCCCTCAGCAATTTTTACCTATGTCAACTGTTTCCCTTTGATGTTCGTGGGTCATGGGAAGACTCCTGTTAAAGTACATCTATCTCACTTTTCACCCTTGTCTGGGTCTGGAAAAGGTCAGTTTTCATTCCAGTCCCAAAGAAAGGCAATGCCAAAGAATGCTCAAACTACCGCACAATTGCACTCATCTCACATGCTAGTAAAGTAATGCTCAAAATTCTCCAAGCCAGGCTTCAGCAATACGTGAACCGTGAACTCCCTGATGTTCAAGCCGGTTTTAGGAAAGGCAGAGGAACCAGAGATCAAATTGCCAACATCCACTGGATCGTGGAAAAAGCAAGAGAGTTCCAGAAAAACATCTATTTCTGCTTTATTGACTATGCTAAAGCCTTTGACTGTGTGGATCACAATAAACTGTGGAAAATTCAGAAAGAGATGGGAATACCAGACCACCTGACCTGCCTCTTGAGAAATGTGTATGCAGGTCAGGAAGCAACAGTTAGAACTGGACATGGAACAACAGACTGGTTCCAAATAGGAAAAGGAGTCCGTCAAGGCTGTATATTGTCACCCTGCTTATTTAACTTATATGAAGCGTACATCGTGAGAAACGCTGGACTGGAAGAAACACAAGCTGGAATCAAGATTGCTGGGAGAAATATCAATAACCTCAGATATGCAGATGACACCACCCTTATGGCAGAAAGTGAAGAGCAACTAAAAAGCCTCTTGATGAAAGTGAAAGAGGAGAGTGAAAAAGTTGGCTTAAACCTCAACATTCAGAAAATGAAGATCATGGCATCTGGTCCCATCACTTCATGGGAAATAGATGGCAAAACAGTGGAAACAGTGTCAGACTTTATTTTGGGGGGCTCCCAAATCACTGCAGATGGTGATTGCAGCCATGAAATTAAAAGATGCTTACCTCTTGGAAGAAAAGTTATGACCAACCTAGATAGTATATTCAAAAGCAGAGACACTACTTTGCCGACTAAGGTCTGTCTAGTCAAGGCTATGGTTTTTCCTGTGGTCATGTATGGATGTGAGAGTTGGACTGTGAAGAAGGCTGAGCGCCAAAGAATTGATGCTTTTGAACTGTGGTGTTGGAGAAGACTCTTGAGAGTCCCTTGGACTGCAAGGAGATCCAACCAGTCCATTCTGAAGGAGATCAACCCTGGGATTTCTTTGGAAGGAATGATGCTGAAGCTGAAACTCCAGTACTTTGGCCACCTCATGCGAAGAGTTGACTCATTGGAAAAGACTCTGATGCTGGGAGGGATTGGGGGCAGGAGGAGAAGGGGACGACCGAGGATGAGATGGCTGGATGGCATCACGGACTCGATGGACATGAGTCTGAGTGAACTCCGGGAGTTGGTGATGGACAGGGAGTCCAGGCGTGCTGCGATTCACGGGGTCGCAAAGAGTCGGACACGACTGAGCGACTGAACTGAACTGAACTGAACTGGGTCTCTTCTAGTCTCTTGCTGGGTCTATCTCAGTCCCTGACTATATAGTACCCTCTCTCTCTTGCTTGACCATCAATCCATATTCTTGAGTTACAGTAACAAGTAATGGCTCACATCTCCATTGTGTCCTGCCTTCTAAACAAAGGCTAATTCACTCTGCTGCCTTTCAGTATAATGTTGTCATTGTAGTTGTTCAGTTGCCCAGTCATGTCTGACTATTTGCGACTCCAGGGGCTGCAGCATACCAGGCCTCCCTGTCCCTCACCAAGTTCGTGTCTATTGCCTCAGTGATGCCAGTGATGTGTCTCATCCTCTGATGCCCTCTTCTCCTCTGCCGTCAATCTTTCCAGATCAGAGACTTTTCCAATGAGTTGGCTGTTTGCATCAGATGACCAAAATACTGGAACTTCAGCTTCAGCATCAGTTTTTCCAATGAGTGTTCAGGATTGATTTCCCTCAAGATTGACGTAAGAAAATATTCAGTATAATTGACAATGACAATCATCCTCATAATTAATCAATCAATACCTGTTCACTAACTGCTCCAAGGTACTCGGACATACTATACTTCAAAATGACCTGCCTAGAGATAAGATGCAAGATGGTTTAGGACAAGGATAACATGGCATCAGGAACAAGATAAGGGGATACTTATCTGTTAAGGGGATCAAACTGTGTTCTTGGAAGTAAGAATAGAAAGAAAATATGTTCAATGCTATAAAATATGGGGGGAAAGCATAAGACATAGTTATTTCTCGTCACTTCAGTCGTGTCTGACTCTTTGAGACCCTACGGACCACAGCCCACCAGGCTCCTCTGTCCACCGGATTCTCTAGGCAAGAATACTGGAGTGGGTTGCTGTGCCCTCCTCCAGGGGATCTTCCCACCTCAGGGATCAAGCCTGAGTCTCTTATGTCAAACCTGCATTGGCAGATGGGTTATTTACCACTAGCGCCACCTGGAAGCCCTATTTCTTTCTAAGATGCTTTAAATCTAATTGTGGAATTTATGATGAGAATAATTACACTCATTTTTATTGATGGTTCAGTTCAGTTCAGTTGCTCAGTCTTGACCAACTCTTTGCGACCCCATGGACTGCAGCACGCCAGGCCTCCCTGTCCATCACCAGCTTGATGGTAGAGGATAGTTATTAGTATATTTGTTCAGTTTTGCAATCCAGCATTGTGTGACAAAGCAGAGAGGGGCCACGTTTCCCTCCTTGGTCACCGTCTGAGGAGGCTCCCAGGTGACCTTGGTTTCATCTGGTAAGGGGTGACTATGTGACCTCAGCCAAGGGAATCAAGGACTCTCTCCCTAGAATTTGAATTTTGAGCAGCGTGACAAGAAAGTAGTTTGAGCTGATACCCTGGATGGAAGTGCCCCCCAAGAATTCCCCACCAGTTCTTGTGAGAGCTTCTTTATCTCCTGTCCTCTGAGTCTCATTCATCAGCTTTTCTTTTTATTATATGAGCAGTCCCGTGGCCTTCCAATAGTTGCCTGGTCTATGTAAGTTGGCCAGAGAGTTGTTTAAATCAAAGAATTCTAATTCAAAACCACCTATATTTGGTTAGGTTCTGTGTTGTGTGCTTTTATGCACATTTACTTTAATCATCTCCAAAATCAAAAGACTTCGGTGCTGTTGAGTCTGATAGGCATATTCTCTCTTTGTCTGAGTTCTGAATGGAAAAAAAGACAAAGGTCCCAAACATATCATTTTTATTACTGATAGAGCATATATTTTCAGATGAATGGATTTTCCGATACTATAGCCCAGAAGTGAAAAAAACTCATACAGGTGCCCTGTGTCAGAGCAGACCTCCTAATTCAGAGGCAGTCTTCTACAGAACATCTGTCATGAAGCAACAGAAAAGGAAGATTCCTCGTGTGGTCACTCACTCTCAAGAAAAAGGAACGGAGGAGCCAAGAATGATCAATTTGTTCTTCCTGAATTTACCAGTCAAGTCGGTTACTCGCTTCTACTTGTCTTCTTTACATTGCACTAAGTAAAAGGGAAGAAAGGCATTGCTGCTGCTAAGTCGCTTCAGTTGTGTCCGACTCTGTGTGACCCCATAGATGGCAGCCCACCAGGCTCCCCTGTCCCCGGGAGTCTCCAGGCAAGAACACTGGAGTGGGTTGCCATTTCCTTCTCCAATGCATGAAAGTGAAAAGTGAAAGTGAAGTCGCTCAGTCGCGTCCAACTCCTAGCGACACTGCGGCCTGCAGCCTACCAGGCTCCTCCATCCATGGGATTTTCCAGGCAACAGTACTGGAGTGGGTTGCCATTGCCTTCTCTGAGGAAAGGCATTAGGGCTTTTATAACAACTTAGCTCCTTCTGCAAGGAAGGAAATACCTGGAGAAGGGGAGAATCACCCTTCCCAAGATCAGTTAGCTCTTGTTGTTAATCCTATTTCCAGGAATTTGCTAAACATTGTGTATGGATTATGTTGTTTCATCCTCACAATTACTCTCCTAAGTATTTACTAAAAGCATGCTCATCTTACAGATGAAGATACTCGGGTTTAGAGAGATTAACTAACTTCCCAGGAGACCCAGCTAGTATGGGATAAAGCCAGGCTTCCAACCCAAGCAGTGTTGACCCGATTTTGTGTCTTATGTCACTGTTCCAGAAGAGCCTGTTCAAGGAGGAAACTGACACCAAGAGAAGTTAGTCCACTGAGATAGTAATTGGTTGAGCGAGATGTCAAACCTGCAGTTAGATCTGACAGCAAACAGCATGTACTTAGCCATTATATAAATGCGCAAAATAGTCAGAAAAGTTTGAGTACCAAGAGGCACTCACAAAAGAAACAGGAATTTAATCTGGAGCACTGACACAAACAGGGCTTCCCTGATAGCTCAGTTGGTAAAGAATCTGCCTGCAATGCAGGAAACCCTGGTTCGATTCCTGGGTTGGGAAGATCCCCTGGAGAAGGGAACAGTTACCCGCTCCAGTGTTCTGGCCTGGAGAAGTCCATGGACTACACAGTCAGTCCATGGGGTCGCAAACAGTCGGACACGACTGAGCAACTTGCACTTTGCTCTCACACAAACTATATAGATGGCTGGTGTTAGGAACTGGATATTAAAAGGTAGGTTGGATATATTTTGGAGAAGGAAATAGCAACCTGCTTCAGTATTCTTGCCTGAAAACTCCCATGGACAGAGGAGCCTGGGAGGCTACAGTCCAAAATGTTGCAAAAATTTGGACATGACTAAACACACACACGCACATGGGGTATGTTTTGAGGAAGGCGTTTCAGTCTGAGACCAGCATGAATCCTAGGTGGCTGGGTAAAAGTGAGCTTAGAAAACACTGCATCCATGAGGAAGATGAAGAAGCAGAGATTGAGGAGGTGGGGTGAGGAGAGGACAGAGCTCCAAGAGCATTAGATCAAAGGACCACGTGTGAGGGGATCAAAAAGATAGATGAGGAAATCAAATAGACAAAATCCCAATTACAGGATTTTAAACCAAGCAAACAAGTTTAGGGTATAAGATCCTTGAGCACAGTTTGAGGGAACAACCTGCCACACAAGCCTGTCAGTGATCCTCATCATGGAGGAGGATGAGATGGAATTGAAGAGACCTTGCTAACCCCTAGTGGGTTCTCATCGTGGAGGAGGACGGGATGGAATTGACGATATCTTGCGAGACCCTAGTGGGTTCTCATCATGGAGGAGGATGGGATGGAATTGAAGAGAGCTTGCGAGACCCTAGTGGGGACCTCAGTCCGAAAGGAAGGTGATGAGAGACTGAACGAGGTGCCACAACCCCACTGGAGAGGTAACGAAACCCACGGAAAGAAGTGGTAACTGAGAGACACCTGCAATTTGGTGGCAGGAATGACTCAGGGAGGCATAGGAGGGGAAAAGTGAAAACTTATATCGGTTTAGAAACTAAGGGATTTGAAAATATCATTTGAAGAAATTGGAGAAATAAAAATTTGGCTTTGGAAATCTGGTCTTCTGTTCCTGGGCCCCTGTTGTCACCTTAACCAAGACCTGAGCTCGGGAAAGGGCCTTATTAATTCCACCAAGGCTTGTATGACAGGCCAGAACTAAGACAACAGTACTCTCAGGGGAAAAAGAAAAAGAAAAAACACTGACCTTGGAGATGAAGGATTTTTAAATTATCCCAGTTAGAGAAATGCAGGCAGAAGCAGCCGGCAGAGGAGGAATCTGAGGGGAAAGGAGGACTCACTACGCTTGGGAGCTGGTGTCGCGTCAGCGCTCCCCGCCTCGTGGCTCCCCTGGTGCCCTAGGGCCCTTCTCAGCGCTGACATGCTTGCCCATGTTCAGCCCCAACAGCAGCCCTGCAAGGCTGACACTGTAATCCTCATTTGAGAGACGAGCAGTGAGGCACAGAGAGGCTGCACAAAGTGCCCCAAGTCACAGCATTAAGAAGGGGCAGAGCTGGGTCTGAACCAGCAAGGTGGCTTTTAGAGGATTAGTTCTAATGACAAAAATGAGAAGTTGGGGCAATATGAGCAAACCTTCACATCAGCACTTCTGAAACTTTTTAACTAGTAAAATTCTTATTTGTTTATTCCTAGTTAAATCTTCCTCAGGAGATGGGCAGATAGATGGTAGACAGATAGATAGATAGGAGGAAAAGAGCTGAACTATTCCAGGGCTTCCTGATAGCTCAGCTGTAAAGAATCCACCTGCAATGCAGCAGACCCCACATCAATCTCTGGGTTGGGAAGATCCCCTGGAGAAGGGAAAGGCTGCCTACTATAGTATTCTGGCCTGGAGAATTCCATGGACTTCTCCAGGGGGAGAATAGTTCATGGGGTCACAAAGAGTTGGACACGACTGAGCAGCTTTCACTTTCACTTTCATTCCAGGTCAAAAGGAACACAGTGAGAATCAGGAATCTGGAGCCTCTCTTGTCCCCCTGTTGCTTCCACAGATATTAGGTTGTCCACGGAAATGCAATCAGAACACAACTGCAGTGTGAAGCAGCTCATTCCTTTCACCTCTTACTCTTCTAAGTGTTACAGAATGTAGACAAGGAAAATCAGAGACTGAAATACCAGCTTTATTGATAGGCCTCTGCTAATGACTAGATTGGAAAACACTGTGAACTCTTCCAGCTTCCTCGCTGAACTAAATCGATGAACTACCAATGCAGATACAGACAGGAGTAGGATCACTCATCACAGATTCAGACAGATCAGAGATGAAGAGAACCAGAGACAAGAGACAAGACATCACTATGAACAAAGCTAGTGGAGGGGATGGAATTCCAGCGGAGCTGTTTCAAATCCAAAAAATGATGATGTGAAAGTGCTGCACTCAATATGCCAACAAATTTGGAAAACTCAGCAGTGGCCACAGGACTGGAAAAGGCTAGTTTTCATTCCAATCCCAGAGAAAGGCAAGGCCAAAGAATATTCAAACTAGCACACAACTGCACTCATGTCACTCATCTAACACTCTGGCAAAGTAATGCTCCAAATTCTCCAAGCCAGGCTTCAGGACTATGTGATCCGTGAACTTCCAGATGTTCAAGCTGGATTTAGAAAAGGCAGAGGAACCAGAGATCAAATTGCCAACATCTGCTGGATCATCAAAATACCAAGAGAGTTCCAGAAAAACATCTATTTCTGCTTTATTGACTATGCCAAAACCTTTGACTGTGTGGATCACAACAAACTGTGGAAAATTTTTAAAGGGATGGGAATACCAGACCACCTAATCTGCCTCCTGAGAAATCTGTATGCAGGTCAAGAATCAACAATTAGAACTGGACATGGAACAACAGACTGGTTCCAAACCGGAAAAGGAGTACATCAAGGCTGTATATTGTCACCCTGCTTATTTAACCTATATGCAGAGTACATCATGTGAAATGCTGGGCTGGATGAAGCACAAGCTGGAATCAAGGTTGCCAGGAGAAATATCAATAACTTCAGATATGCAGATGACACCACCCTTATGGCAGAAAGTGAAGAAGAACTAAAAAGCCTCTTGATGAAAGCAAAAGAGGAGAGTGGAAAAAGTTGGCTTAAAGCTCAACATTCAGAAAACTAAGATCATGGCATCCAATCCCATCACTTCATGGCAAATAGATGGGGGAACAATGGAAACAGTGACAGACTTTATTTTCCTCAGTTCCAAAGTCACTGCAGATGGTGACTGCAGCCATGAAATTAAAAGACGCTTGCTCCTTGGAAGAAAAGTTATGACCAAACTAGAGAGCATATTAAAAAGCAGAGACATAACTTTACCAACAAAGGTCCATCTTATCAAAGCTACGGTTTTTCCAGTAGTCTATAATGGATGTGAGATTTGGACTATAAAGAAAGCTGAGCGCCGAAGAACAGATGTTTTCAAACTGTGGTGTTGGAGAAGACTCTTGAGAGTCCCTTGAACTGCAAGGAGATCCAACCAGTCCATCCTAAAGGAGATCAGTCCTGGGTGTTCTTTGGAAGGACTGATGCTGAAGCTGAAACTCCAATACTTTGGCCACCTGATTCAAAGAACTGACTCATTGGAAACAATCCTGATGCTGGGAAAGATTGAGGGCAGGAGGAGAAGGGGATGACAGAAGATGAGATGGTTGGGTGGCATCACCAACTCAATGGACATGAGTTTGAGCAAGCTCCAGGAGTTGCTGATGGACTGCAGGCAAGTCCAGGGGGTCGCAATGAGTTGGAGATCACTGTGCAACTGAACTGACTGAGACAGGAGGTTTAGCTGTACAAGAAACCTGTGCAGTGAAGAAATGTCAAACTTTCCCCCTTTACTCTGCCTTACATGTAGCTGTAGAGATAGGTAGGAGCAGGGTGATGTGCACAATTCTACGGGCACCTGAATGATGTCCTAAGGTGGAAGAGTCAAGGGCATGTTCATAATATGCAATGATCTATACAGTTCAAGTATTAACCCACAAAAGTGGGACCTGGATATTAAGTGGTCATACCTTTAAACCAACCAGGAGGGGAAAATGGCTGAGAATAGTTAAAATCTAGTGGAAAGCACAAGAGCATTTTTGACATACCACCTTCAGCATCAACAGTCTGTACAGTCAGTCTGTCCAGTGGTGATTGGTCCAATAAGCAAGGTCCAAATTTGTCAATGGGCTTCCCTGGTGGCTTAGATGGTAAAGAATCTGCCTGCAATGAGGGAGACTGGGGTTCGATCCTTGGGTTAGGAAGATCCCCTGGAGAAGGGAATGACAACCCACTCCAGTATCCTTGCATGGAGAATTCCATGGCCAGAGAAGCCTGGCAGGCTGTAGTCCATGGGGTTGCAAAGAGTCAGACACAACTGAACATAACAAATACACAGATGACCTATGCAGAAAGAGTACCTTAGATGGGACTACAGAGCTGAGGGGTGTTCTGAACATCTGTCTTTAGAGTTCAAGCATCCAGTCCTCATTAAGGTCCAAGACAGAAGCCTCTTCACTCCTGTGAAGACTTCCCTGCTTACTCTAAATTGTTTCTCTTCTATATAAGCCCTCATAACAGCTTGTATCTCATTTATGATACTCCTCTTTGTTGGATTGGATGCCTTATTTGTCCTTGGATCCCAGTGGTTCTCATTCAGTGGCAACTTTTGATTGTCACAAGTTGGGCTGGGCTGGTGCAGGGGGAGGGCATCTAGTGGAGGCCAAAGGTGCTGGTAAACTTCCTACAATGCACAGGACAGCCACCACCCCCTCAACTACACAAATGTCCCGTGTGGCCAAAATGTCAACAATGCCAAGGTTGAGAAATCTTTCTATATCCCTAGTGCTTCACCCATGGCAGGTGTACAATAAATGTCTGCTCAGAGAAGAAACAGATGAATGGATGGTTTGTATTTTTTTTAAGTAGTTCATCTCCTACTTGAAACTCCTACTAAGAGTTGGCCTGTGGATGTTGTAGCTGTTTGGTTTTGGATGAATAGTCGGTCATGGTGACCTGCATTTTGTAAGATGGTACATGACTCATCTGCTTCTTCCTTCTCTTCAACAGTGCTCCATTGCCTATAGATCAAAATGTTTATGCCTAAGGATGGCATATGAGGCCTTCTATGATCAGTCCCTGCCTACCATGTACTATTCCCCATTGCATATCCCGTACTCCGGCCAACTCCACTAAATTATATTCAGCTCACATACATACACTGCTGTTTAGAATTCTCATGGCTTCATTCAACGTCTTCTTCTTGCCTAGAATTTGCTATACAACCCTATACCATAACTACTAGTTGAGCTTCCATTCACCTAGTTTAACTTTTCTATTTTACTTTTATGTATGGCTGATCCTTGAAGAGCAGGGGTTAGAACTGCCCAGGTTCACTTATATATGATTTTTTTTCCCAATAAATACACAGTTGTCCCTAAGCACCTGCAGGGGATTGGTTCCAGGACCCTCCTTGAATACCAAGATCTGAGGACATTCAAATCCCATAGGCTTCTGTATCTGCAAAATTTGTATATGTGTTTTAAATTTATACTTGCAGCTGGCTGAATCCTTGGATGGGGAATTTACCAATAAGAAAGATGATTATATTCCCTTATTCACCTTACAGAAGTTATCAGGCATTCTTTTGTGATTTTCCTTGTGTCCCCTGCTCCCATATAGGATTTTTATGACATCATATTACATCAATTTGTTTGCACATATGTCCTTCTCATATCTCCCTTTGAGATATATATCTCCCCAGCACCTATCTCCATTCCTGACAAAAAAGAGGTAGTTTTTGTTCAGTTGCTAAGTCATGTCCGACTCTTTGTGACCCCATGGACTGCAGCATACCAGGCTTCCCTGTCCTTCAACATCTCCCAGAGTTTGCTCAAACTCATGTCCATTGAATTGGTGATGCCATCCAACCATCTCATCCTCTCTTTTCCCTTTCTCCTCCTGCCCTCAATCTTCCTCACCATCAGGATCTTTTCAAATGAGTCAGTTCTTCACATCAGGTGGCCAAAGTATCGGAGTTTCAGCTTCAGCATCAGTCCTTCCAATGAGTATTCAGGGTTGATTTCCCTTTAGGATCAACTGGTTGATCTCCTTGCAGTCCAAGGAACTCTCAAGAGTCTTCTCCAGCACCGCATTCAAAAGCATCAATTCTTCATCAGTCAGCCTTGTTTATGGCCCAATTCTCACATCTGTACATGACTACTGGAAAAACCATAGCTGTGACTATACAGACCTTTGTTGGCAAAGTGATGTCTCTACTTTTTAATATGTTGTCTAGGTTTGTCATAGCTTTTCTTCCAAGGAGCGAGAGTCTTTAATTTTATGGATGCAGTCACCATCTGCAGTGATTTTGGAGTTCAAGAAAGTAAAATCTGTCACTACTTCCACTTTTCCCCCTTCTATTTGCCATGAAGTGATGGAACCAAATGCCAAGATATTTGACTGTTGAGTTTTAGTCAGCCTTTTCACTCTCCTCTTTCACTCTCATCAAGAAGCTCTTTAGTTTCACTTCACTTTCTGACATTAGAGTGGCATCATCTGCATATCTGAGGTTATTGATACTTCTCTTGGCAAACTTGTTTCCAGCTTGTGATTCATCCAGCCTGCCATTTCACATGATGTACTCTGTATATATCTGTATACAAGTTAAATAAGCAGGGTGACAATATACAGCTTTGACATACTGCTTTCCCAATTTGGAACCAGTCCATTGTTTCATTTCCAGTTCTAACTGTTGCTTCTTGACCTGTATACAGGTTTCTCAGGAGGCAGGTAAGATATTCCCATCTCTTTAAGAATTTTCAGTTTGTTGTGATCCACACAGTCAAAGGGTTTAGCATAGTCAATGAAGTAGAAGTAGATATTTTTCTGGAATTCCCTTGTTTTTCTATGATCCAACAGGTATTGGCAATTTGAACTCTGGTTCCTTAGCCTTTCCTAAATCCACCTTGTACATCTGGAAATTTTTGGTTCACACACTGTTGAAGCCTAGCTTGAAGGATTTTGAGCATTACCTTGCTAGCTTGTGAAATGAGCACAACTGTACAGTAGTTTGAACCTTCTTTGGCATTGCTCTTCTTTGAGATTGGAATGAAAACTGACCTCTTCCAGTCCTGTGGCCACTGATGAGTTTTCCAAGTTTGCTGGCATATTGAGTGCATCACTTTCACAGCATCATCTTTTAGGATTTGAACTATCTCAGCTGGAATTCCATCACCTCCACTAGCTTTTTTCATAGTAATGCTTCCTAAATCCCACTTGACTTCACACTCCAGGATGTCTGGGTCTAGGTCAGTGACAACACCATCATGGTTATCTGGGTCCTGAAGGTCTTTTTTGTACAGTTCTTCTGTGTATTCTTTCCATATCTTCTTAATCTTTTCTGCTTCTCTTAGGTCCATTACCATTTCTGTCCTTATTGAGCCCATATTTGCGTGAAATATCCCCTTGTTATCTCTAATTTTCTTTAAGAGATCTCTAGTCTTTCCCATTCTATTGTTTTCCTCTATTTCTTTGCATTGCATTAAGAAGGCTTTCTTATCTCTCCCTCTATTCTCTGGAACTCTGCTTTCAGTTGGATTTATCTTTCCCTTTTCCCCTTGCCTTTCATGTCTCTTCTTTTCTCAGCTATTTGTAAGACCTCCTCAGACAACCGCTTTGCCTTCTTACATTTCTTTTTGTCTGGGATGGTTTTGGTTACTGCTTCCTGTAGAATGTTACAGACTTCTGTCCATAATTCTTCAGGCACTTTGTCTAGCAGATCTAATCCCTTGAATCTATTTGTCACCTCCACTGTAAAATCATAAGTGATTTTATTTACGTCATACTTGAGTGATCTAGTAATTTTCTCTACTTTCTTCAATTTAAGCATGAATTTTGCAATAAAGAGCTCATGATCTGAGCCACAGTCAGCTCCCAGTCTTGTTTTTGCTGACTGTATAGAGCTTCTCCATCTTTGGCTACTAAGAATATAATCAATCTGGTTTCAGTTGGTGATGTCACATGTAGAGTTGTCTCTTATATTGTTGGGAAAACTCAATAATTGTTTGATGGATGAATGGATTAATGAATAAAGAATGTTCTACAAATAGTCCTGTCACTAGATTAGACTTAATGATAATCCTTTGATGTTTAAGGCCTAAACCCATACGCTAAATCACTTCGTGTCCGACTCTGTGCAACCCCATAGACAGCAGCCCACCAGGCTTCCCTGTCCCTGGGATTCTCCAGGCAAGAACACTGGAGTGGGTTGCCATTTCCTTTTCCAGTGCATGAAAGTGAAAAGTGAAACTGAAGTCGCTCAGTCCTGTAAGACCCTTAGCGACCCCATGGACTGCAGCCCACCAGGCTCCTCCGTCCATAGGATTCTCCAGGCAAGAGTACTGGAGTGGGGTGCCATTGCCTTCTCCAAGGCCTAAACCCATAGGTTTGGACAAATCAGTTGGATCTGCACATTGACATATAAATAGCTGAGTAGTAAAAAAGTTATGATGAAGAATATGCATTATTTTAGCATGTTTGCAATAAATCCAGTCAACAAATCCCTTATTGACCATTCTTGATATACGACACCAGATCCTAGGACTTCTCTGGCTAAGACTAATGGCTAAGACTCCATTTTCCCAACACAGAGTGCCTATTTGGAGACTCCATTCTCCCAGTGCAAATCCCTGGTCAGGGAACTAGATCCCACATGCTACAACTAAGAGTTTGCATGCTTCAAGTAAAAGGTCCCACATGCTGCAACTGATATCCAGCGTAGATAAATAAATTAATTTTTTAAAGCTATAGTAATAATCACTAATAAGCCAGATCCTTAGACCTAGGGTGGCAAACTGAGATGTTATGGATATATTAAATTTGCCTGCATATAAAAATTGTCTGGAAAACTATTAAAACATTAAACAGATACCTCAGCCCTAACCAATTAAATCAGAATCTCTTGGGGCATTGAGAGGGCAGGCATGACTTAAAACACTGAATTCACAAGTGTTTTAATGTGCAGACAAGACTGAAAACTTCAGCAGCTCTGTGCAGAGAGAGACACTCCAAAGATTTCAGTAGCTATAAGAAACTACAGTTCCCCTGAAAATGAAAGTGACCAATGGAAAAATTCTATTTTATATAGAATGGGAGGGAGAATTAATCGCTGTTTCACACTGTGGGAACCAAGCCCATCACTTCCACCAGGGACTCTACAGTGGAAAAGTTGACCTAATTTCTTTTGTAAATTCAGGCTACAATAGTGAGTAGCATTGTCACGAGGATCACAAATCAGCCAGATTTGGGAATGCCAGACACTTTGATTTCCTCTCACTTCGATTTCCTCCTATTTCTTTCAGCATAGGAACTATACCATGCGTATGTGGTATTACTGATCATGGACACAGCACTGAGCTAATGATATAGCTCTTAAACTAGTTCCAAGTGTTATTTTGATGAGGGATTCAAAGGGTGTACATCAAAATCACCAGAGAAGAATTTTGAAATAAAAATCTCTGGAGATAGAATCCATTCTGTTTTTTATTGTCAATTCCTTTGGTGATTTCCAGGGTTGTCTCCTATTTACATATAAGTATTTTAAATGAACCAGCATCTGGTATAAAATCGATTCATCAGCTTATCAAACTTAAAAGCAAAAAGAAGACCAGCATCACCTGGTCTGAATGTACTGAATTCCTGCTTTTTCAAAGAAGGTATATTTATTCCTAAATAAAAAGTATTACTTAGAGACCAAGTGGCATACCACTTCATCCAGGACATGAACTGCAAGTAGGCAATATTCTGTTAATAATGCTAGCATCTGTTTTGCATTTTCAGCTGGAAAGCAAGTATTTCCCATCTAACTCCGCTGACTCACTCACTGGAGTACTGTAAATGTTAGGACAGATTCTCTCTTTCCATGCCAATGAACTCGATTGGCCTCTTACAATTACTAAAATTAATTTACAGAAATATGTAATAAAAATCTTTCAAGGAAAAGAAGACGGAGATACTTGTGGATTGCAGCATGGGCACATTCTACTAACATCACGTCTATGCCAATGGCCATTTGCCATGATGCTTCAGGTCTACAGCTGCTGCTGGTTAGCAAAAATTCCATTCACAGCTGTCCAGATGAATCAAATGTCCAATTAGCATTTCTTGCTCAGTGACAGAATTCTGCCCAGAACAAAAATTTTGAAACAGAAAGCACAAAAAAAGAGAAAGTTTGATTCGTATTCTTGCTGAAAACAGTACTTTGTGAATTCTTGAATGCCTTCTTAGGGAAAAAAAAAATTATAGAAAGCTAACAAAATCTGCTAACAATGTTTTTTTTTCCCCCCCTTAAAAACAGTTAAGTTCAAAACATTTCAGTTGATCATATGCATGCCTTCCTGATGAAAAGCCTCAGTCTGTTCCTTGCTGTTCCTCAGCTCCGAAACACCATCAACATCCTAAATTTGCCATCCACTACAAATGGAAGATGGTTCCACTAATAAATCCATCATTCATTTTCAGTTTAAACTGAAAGGTTTAAACTAAGGTGAGAGGAAAATGAACTCAGCTCAGTTTTCAGATTTCTGTTAATGGTGGTAACTAGCCCAGTTTTCAGATTTCCCTACTGTTCAAGTATGCTAAGGTACTCAGCAAAATACATAGAATTTTAACTCAAAAAACTCAAGAGTAGAATAGCTCAAGAAGCTCTTTGTATTCCCCCACTGCTTAAAGCCTTTCCAGTGGTTTTTCAGCTTCACATAGAATAAAATTACCAAGGCCCAGCATGATTCAGGCTCCACTCTCAACCTGTGGCTCTCTCCCCTCAGCCCACATGCCCCAGATACACTGGCCTAATTTCAGTTCTGCATCTCAGTCAGCCAACATCTTCTCTACCCCAGGGCCTTTGCACATGCTGTTTCTCCTGAATACTTTTCCTTTCTCTCTTTTACAACTCTACTTCCTCTGATAGTCCTTGATTATATCTGTCTAGACCCACCTTCCTCTTGTTGTAAATCCTTTCTAATTTCCTTCTTTGTTTCTTGTACCACACATCACAGTTTACAATTTATTTTTTCTGTGTACACTTTTTTTTCTTTTGGCTTTTGTCTCTGACTGGAAGGAAGTCTGTAGAAAGGCAGAGCTTAAGTTACTTTTGTTCATCATACTATCGCCACTGCCCAGCGTAGTGCCTTTTACTTACTAGCATCTCAATAAATTGAGATGTTATGATAATACCATCTATCATAATAAATGAGTGAATGCATGAGTGTTAATTAATATTTTAAGTAACCATGTGACCAAACTGTACTATACAATGGAACAGACATCTTTCTTTTCTCTGTACAACTAGTGAAACTAAGAAGGTCTTCCTAAATAAGGACATTTATCCGTAATAAGGAAGTGAAAATTTTCAAAGTAACTTAAATTCCATATTAATAACTGCTATTTGTAGAGCAGTTTATAGCTCACAGGCTTCCTTGTACTTTTACCACTATTATCTTTCCTATGTTTTAGGAAAAAAAACCAATAAGTACAGAGTACCTTCTTAGTTGCCCAAGATTATAAATAAATAAAGGACAGAAATGGGACTCAATTCCAGGTCAATAGATACTTAATTTACTGGTCTTTCCTCCTTAATCCCTACCTACCTCATTAGTTTCTCTGTCTTGCAGTCTGGTTACTTCTGCCAAAGTCTGGAGACAATTTTCAGAAGAATCTACCCTGAAGGAGAAGTACAGCTTGATTTCAAATTTGATTGAATGTACTGCTAAATTAACTTGCTGGAGAAAATTCATTTTCTAGGAGTGGCTTCAGCATACATTTTAAACAATTAACAAACACAGTGCCTATGTTAAAAAACAAAACTGAACCATAAAAAACGGACAATGGAAGAGACCGAGTAAACAGAGGCCACCCTTTCCCTAACCCATGGGGTGTCCACTGCTATGTGTATAAAGGATAGTCACAGGCAGAAGACTTATCCATATTTTTATCTTTCTGGAGACAGTTATACACACTTTTTGTGTAAGTAAAGTACCCCTTAGTCAAAATTGTTCCATTCACTGTCATTTTCCCATGCCAATGTTGATTTTTGTGACAAGCTTCACCATTAACACTGTAGCCCAAATGTTTCCATAGCAGCGTGTGAGCTGTGGCTGCAGAAATAGGTTTCCCCTCCACAGTCACATTGATGTTTAAAGCAGTAATTACAAGAGCGATTTATTAAGTCAGTTAAGCTTTGTGTTTTTTTAATGCAATGATTGTGCTGTTTTATTTAAACAATAAATGTTCATATAGAAATTATTTTATTATTGTTTTATTCAAACTAAAAATCAAAATTAAGAAGGGAAGATAAAAGAGGGAAGAGGAGAGAAAGGAGGAGGGAAAATGTGAGGACGGGAGAGAGAAGGAGAAGAGAGGGGAGGGGGTTATGTTCCAGAATGCCGGTGTCTTATGTTATTAATGAAAATAAATTTAAAGATCCAATTTCTTTTTCAATATTAAGATGCTTTGTAATTATAGCATTTCTCATTTCCATCAACTTCCAATTCCCTTCTCAGCATGCCTAGGAAGTCTGAACATATTCTGGGTAAGAAGAAGTCTAATCAAGACGCAACTGCTAAGGTCACAGTGAAGGAAATGTTCACAGTTAAAGACAGGGAGGACTGAAATAAGTAGCACTGGGAGAGCTTCTGCATATTTGCTTCCTCAGCAGTTTTCCTTCTCTTTCAAAATTTTGAGCAGAGAGCCAGCTGCAAGGCTAAGCATGCATAAACACAGTTGACTGTTGTCTCCAGATGCAACTTGCAGCCTATTTCATCTGAAGCATTTCGTAACGTTCAGAATTATTATGCTGCAGGATAGTTAGCATAAATGGTAAACAATTCACATTAAGCGTGGAATTACATTTACATTGTTAAATCAAGAGGTTTTCTTTTTTCTCTTGCTCTTTAGTCTTCAGTACCATTTGTATTTGTATCAATAATTTACATTTAACTCATTCAAAATAATCAAGACACCCAGATATAGACACGCACAAACACACACACATAACACACACACACACAGTGACAGAGTCAGTTCAAAAGCTAAGACACCCAGTGCTTCAGACCCAAATCCTCTTCCCGACAGCTCAAGTCCTGCTCCTCTCCCACCAACTTAGCCCTTTTCACAGCCTGCCTTTGAGGTCCTTCAGTCTTGGGAATACCTGATCTGTATATACACAGTTAGACAGCATATTACTGTCCAACAAAGCAGACATTACTTTGCCAACAAAGGTCCGTCTAGTCAAAGCTATGGTTTTTCCAGTGGTCATGTATGGATGTGAGAATTGAACTATAAGGAAAGCTGAGCACTGCAGAATTGATGCTTTTGAACTGTGGTGTTGGAGAAGACTCTTGAGAGTCCCTTGGACTGCAAGGAGATCCAACCAGTCCATCCTAAAGGAAATCAGTCCTGAATATTCATTGGAAAGACTGATGTTGAAGCAGAAACTCCAATACTTTGGCCACCTGATACGAAGAGCTGACTCATTTGAAAAAACCCTGATGCTGGGAAAAGTTGAAGGCGGGAGGAGAAGGGGATGACAGAGGATGAGATGGTTGGATGGCATCATGGACTCAACAGACATGAATTTGGGTAAACTCTGGGAGTTGGTGATGGACAGGGAGGCCTGCTGTGCTGCGGTCCATGGGGTCGCAAAGAGTCGGACATGACTGAGCGACTGAACTGAACTGAACTGATATACACAATTCTCACCTTCAGGCCCGATCTCTTAGATACTTGAGAGTCCAGGGGAAAAACAAAGGAAATCTAAATAGGTATTGAGTATAAGAAGTCATGGCAGGTGTTTATCTATGGATGATTTGATTGAAATCTTTCAAGAGTCTAGCCAGTCTGATACTGTACATACTTTTATAAACACAGTAACATCCATTTCTGGAAAACAATAAATAGACTATAGGTAAAATCTCTCCAATGAGTTTGCTGAGCTGGGACAATGTAATTCTGGACCTGCTGGAACTTACATTTCCTAGCTACAGGAAGGCATTCCTCTGCTGTAGTTGCGAATAAGGCAGAAAGGCATACTTTCCCTTCTGTATGCCTTTGCATGTGCTGTTCTCTACATCTAAAACATCTCTTTTGCTTTTCCTTCCAAAAAGAATCATAACGCTAATTCCTATCTCATTTCAGATATCAGGTCCTGCCGGACCTCTATCCTCTTTCCCCGTGTTGACTTCCGTGTCCCTGCTCTGTACTCTATAAGCATTTTACTTACACCTATAATTGAAATCATCAACAGCACCGCAATTACCATCTACTGTTATTCCCATCCTCTACTTGATGGGATTGTCATACAGAGTGAGCATATCCTGGTTATCATTGCATTCACAGCATCTGGGAAAGAAACAGGTATTTGGTAGTAAATATTAGGTGAAATTGAAAACTGTTTCTCAAACCCTGAAAGCTGTTGAGAATTATCTGTCACAAAGAAATAAAGGTAAATTTACTCTTCAATTTCAGAAATTCTAAATTTTCCTAAATTCTTGGGGGTAAAGTTGGAACCAGTGAAAATTATAGGCAGATTTTTTTAGCACAATATAAGAAAAGAATTTTTATCAATCACATGGTTTCAATATTTTCCGTATGTCTATGGTTTTATCAGTTTTACTATGTTTTGCATATTTTTGTTTTCTGTTACTTATTATCATTGGAGTTTATAGCACTTCTTGAAAATATAATTTATAATTTATTTTTGGTCATTTTTGGAAAATCTCAGTCAATATCCTTTCAAATGTGCTTTTGCCTCCTTTTCTCTTTCCTTAACTTCTGGGCTACAGCTACATACAAGGATGATAGACCTTCTCACCATGTTCCCCTATCCCCTATAGCTTTTAATGCTATTCTTTCCTTGACTGGGAGAAGGGCATGGCAACCCACCCCTGTATTCTTGCCTGGAGAATCCCATGGACAGAGGAGCCTGGCAGGCCATGGTCCACACAGTCGCAAAAAACTGGACACGACTAACACACTTTCCTTGTATTATTCCAGATATTTTCTTCTGCCTTGTATTCCAAGTCACTACTTTCTCATTAGCTGTGACTAACGTGATGCTAAACCATTTAGTTCTTAATTTCAGTTACTGTATTTTTCATTTCCATAGTTTTTATTTTCTTTTTCACAGTCTCTTGACCTCTGCTGTAATTCTCCATTTTGTTACCCAGTTTCTTGAACATGTTAATCATAGTTAATTTAAAGTCCACACCTGATAATTCCAACATCTAGCTCTGTGGATTTATTTCTATTTTCTTTTTTTAATCTAAAATTTTCCAAATTTTTATATCTTTCCATGTCCGGTTATTTTTTGTCAAATTCTAAATATTGTGTATGAAAAAGTACAGAAATAATTCAAGACTATAAAAGATGTTACCTTCTACAGAAAAGATTTGATTTGCTTGTGACAGCTGCTACAATAGATGTGGTTCACTTTAATCACCTTAATCTCTTACAGCTGAGTTTCAGTCTTTGTGGGAGCTAGGGTTAATCTATTTCTGGCTTCATCTGCTTTGTAAGTATAGCCCTTCAAGAACTGCAGCTGGAAGCCTTGGGTATTTATTTACAAAAGTCCCTCTTCCCTGGTGGGCTCTGTACTCATGTTGGCAGGGCTCCCTTCATATAAATCAAAAGAAAACTCTCATTAACACCTCAGCCTCTCAGTCACCAACTGATACGAACTGACTATGGACTTCATCTCCTGAGTTCTTACCCTCTCCAGTACTTGCTGTTTCAGTAGCTCTTTCAAGACCTTCAAAAGATTATACATGTGTACACTTTTATATATATATATATATGTAATCTTCCAACACGTCTATATATACTTCTACATCTATATTTCTTGCTATCTTGGTAGTTTTCCAGTACCTTCAAATATTTTTTTAAAAAATATACATTGTCCAGCCTATATAACAGTTCTTAACAGGATAACTTGTAATCTACACTACCAGAAACAAAACCCTACTATAGGGACTTCCCTGACGGTATGGTGGATAAGAATCTGCTCGCTAATGCAGGGGACACAGGTCTGATCCCAGGTTTTGGAAGATTCCACATGCCTTGGAGCAATTAGGCCCCCATGCCACGACTGCTGAAGCCCATACACCCGAGAGCCCGTGAGCCGCAATACTGAGCCTGTGTGCCCGGAGCCTCTACTCCACACAAGAGAGGCCACCGCAGTGAGAAGCCCGAGACCCACAGCTAGAGAGCAGCCCCAGTTTACTGCAACTAGAGAAAGTCACACGCAGCAATGAAGATCTAGCATAACCAAAAATAATCATAAATAATTTTTTAAAGTTAGATGTAGAAAAAAAAATCCTACTATAGAATTTTATGTGAAGCTGGAGTTCAGTTCATTTCAGTTCAGTGTCTCAGTCGTGTCGGACTCTGCGACCCCATGGACGGCAGCACACCAGGCTTCCCTGCCCTTCACCAACTCCTAGAGTTTACTCAAACTCATATCCATTGAGTCGATGATGCTATCCAACCATCTCATCCTCTGTCGTCCCCTTCTCCTCCTGCCTTCAGTTTTTCCCAGCATCAGGGTTTTTTCCAATGAGTCTGTTCTACACGTCAGGTGACCAATATTGGAGCTTCAGCTTCAGCATCAGTCTTTCCAATGAATAGTCAGGACTGATTTCCTTTAGGATTGATGGGTTTGATCTCCTTGCAGTCCAAGGGACGCTCAAGAATCTTCTCCAACAACACAGTTCAAAAGCATCAATTCTTCAGAGCTTAGCCTTCGTTATAGTTCACTTCTCACATCCATATATGACTGATGGAAAAGCCATAGCTTGGACTATATGGACCTTCTTGGCAAAGTAATGTCTTTCCTTTTTAATATGCTGTCTAGGTTTGTCATAGCTTTACTTCCAAGGAGCAAGCGTTTTTTAATTTCATGGCTGCAGTCACCATCTGCAGTGACTTTGGAGCTGGAAAAAAAAAAAAAGTCTCTCACTGTTTCCATTGTTTGCCCATATATTTGCCATGAAGTGATGGGATTGGATGCCATGATCTTTGTTTTTTGAATGTTGAGTTTTAAGCCAGCTTTTTCACTCTCCTCTTTGACTTTCATCAAGAAGCTCTTTTAGTTCCTCTTCACTTTCTGCCATAAGAGTGGTATCATCTGTGTAACTGAGATTATTGATGTTTCTCCCAGCAATCTTGATTCCAGTTTGCGCTTCATCCAGCCCAGGATTTCTCATGATGTACTCTGCATATAGGTTAAATAAGCAGGGTGACATTATGCAGCCTTGACGTACTCCTTTCCCGATTTGGAACCAGTCTGTTGTTCAGTGTTTGGTTCTAATTGTTGCTTCTTGACCTGCATTCAGATTTCTCAGGAGGCGGGTCAGGTGGTCTGGAATTCCCATCTCTCGCGGAATTTTCCACAGTTTGCTGTGATCCACACAGTCAAAGGCTTTGGCACAGTGAATAAAGCAGGAGCATATGTTTTTCTGGAACTCTTGCTTTTTCTATGATCCAAAGGATGTTGTCAATTTGATCTCTGGTTCCTCTGCCTTTTAAGAATCCAGCTTGAACATCTGAAACTTCATGGTCCACATTCTGTTGAAGCCTGGCTTGGAGAATTTTGAGAATTACTTTGCCAGAATGTTAGATGAGTGAGGTGAGTGCAATTGTGTGGTAGTTTGAATATTCTTTGGCCTTGCCTTTCTCTGGGATTGGAATGAAAACTGACCTTTTCCAGTCCTGTGGCCACTGCTGAGTTTTCCAAATTTGCTGGCATATTGAGTGCAGCACTTTCACAGCATCATCTTTTAGGATTTGAAATAGCTCAACTGGAATTCCATCACCTCCACTAGCTTTGTTCATAGTGATGCTTCCTAAGGCCCACTTGACTTCACACTCTAGGATGTCTGGCTCTATGTGGGTGATCACACCATTGTGATTATCTGGGTCGTGAAGGTCTTTTTTGTACAGGTCTTCTGTGTATTCTTGCCACCTGTTCTTAATATCTTCTGCTTCCATTAGGTCCATACCATTTCTGTCCTTTATTGCGCCCATCTTTGCATGAAATGTTCCCTTGGTATCTCTAATTTTCTTGAAGAGATCTCTAGTCTTTCCCATTCTATTGTTTTCCTCTATTTCTTTGCATTGAGGAAGGCTTTCTTATCTCTCCTTGCTATTCTTTGAACTCTGCATTCAGATGCTTATATCTTTCTATTTCTCCTTTGGCTTTCACTTCCCTTCTTTTCTCGCCTATGTGTAAGGCCTTCTCAGACAACCATTTTGCCTTTTTGCATTTGCTTCTCTTGGAGATGGTCTTGATCACTGCCTCCTGTACAATGTCACGAACCTCCATCCATAATTCTTCAGGTATTCTGTCTATCAGATCTAATCCCTTGAATCTATTTCTCATTTCCACTGTATAATCATAAGGGATTTGATGTAGGTCATACCTGAATGACCTAGTGGTTTTCTCTTTTCTTCAATTTCAGTCTGAATTTGGCAATAAGTTCATGATCTGAGCTGCAGTCAGCTCCTGGTCTTGTTTTTGCTGATTGTATAGAGTTTCTCCATCTTTGGCTGCAAAGAATATAATCAACCTGACTTCAGTATTGACCATCTGGTGATGTCCATGTGTAGAGTCTTCTCTTATGTCAGAAGAGGGTGTTTGCTATGACCAATATGTTCTCTTGGCAAAACTCTGTTAGCCTTTGCCCTGCTTCATCTGGTACTCCAAGGCCAAACCTGCCTGTTACTCCAGGTATCTCTTAACTTCCTACTTCTGCATTCCAGTCCCCTATGATGAAGAGGGGCATCTTTTCATGGTGAGGTTGGAGTTATGACGGGATAAACCTTAAACTTTATCTGAAGGAGTAAATGCAAGAGAATAGCTAAGGAATTTTTTTTTTTAATTACAAGGAATTTGTCTTTATACCATAAAGTTTTAGTAATAAAATTGTATGATGCTGAGACAAGAATAGCAACAGATCCATATAACAAAAAACAATATAGAACCTTTGGTTGCACTGCCATGGAAGATGGCAGAGTAGGACATGTGCTCATCGTTTGCGAGAACACCAAAATTGAAACTGTTTGCTGAACAACCATGGACAGGAGGATGTTGGAACCCACACACAAAAAAAGATTTCCCACATCCAAGGACAAAGGAGAAGCTGCAACAAGATGGTAGGAAGGGTGCAATAAAATTAAAATCAAACCCCATACCCATCAGAGACTCTTGAAGGGCACAAACAAAACCGTTTGTACACCAGGGCCCTGGGAAAGGAGCAGTGACCCGCACAAGAGACTGAGCCAGACCTGCCTATGAGCTCTGAGGGTCTCCTGTAGAGGCGTGGGTCAGCAGTGACTTACCATGGGGACAGGGGCCCCGGCAGCGGCAGTCCTGGGAGCCACAGAGCGTGGCATTTGTCCTCTTGAAGGAGGTTGCTGTTAGCCCTACAACAGAGCCTGTAGCCCTGCCATAGAGCCAACCGGTGGGCAACCCAGAAACTGCAGAACAATTATACCAGACAAGTGCTTGCACTGTTGCAAAGGTTCTAGGCCCCACGATGAACTTTCCAACCTGCAGATCCAGCAAAGGGACTGGGAATCCCCAGGAATCTGACTTTGAGGGTCAGCAGGATTTGATTAGAGAACTTCCTCAGGACTGCGGAATCAGAGACTCTTGGTGGGCACAAACAAAGCCTTGTGAGCACCTAGACCTAGGGGAAAGGGCAGTGACCCCGCAAAATGCTGAGCCAGACATTTACTTACTATTACTTATACACGATATTTGTCAAGGAGGAATTTCACCTCATAGAAAATCAATGCCAGATGAACTGACAATCCAAAGTTTCAAACAATCATAATACTGAAGTAGAGAAATCCTTCTTAGGTTAACACACAAAGGAAAAAACAACAGATTGTCCACATTACATAAAATTTTATAAGGCAAGCAAAAATATAGCATAATCAGGGTTAAAATTAAACAGGTAAGCAACGAGCTGGGAAAGGCATAAATGTTAGATATTTATGTAGACAGAGAGACAGAAATGGAGAGAGGGAGACAGAGAAACAATTCTAATACAAACCAATAAAAAGATTAAAACTATTCAAGGTGAATAGACAATCTACATTATTTTTTCAAAAGTCTATTTAAAGATGTCCAACTTCACTACACTAGAAAAAATATGAAAAACAATAATAAGAGATAGTTTTTTTAGCTTTCAAATTAATATATATATTCTTGGCAACAGTGTGAGGAGATAGGAACTCATATATTTTTAGTGGGAAGAAAAATTGGTGCAATTTTTATAGAGGACAATTTGGCAATATTTATCAAACTGTAAAATATGCCTATCATTTCACTTCTAGGAGTTTCTCCTACAGAAATATTGGCACTTGGGTAAAAAGAAGTGTACTCAAACACCATTTCTAATTGTGTAAAATTTGGATACTACCTAAATATTCCTAAACATAAACTAATGGTTAATTAAATTTTGTGTTTAAATTAAATAGCATACTATAAATCTATTAAGAAGTATAAGCAATTCTATACTTATCATATTATATATTTGCTAGTGAGAATGATTTGGGAGAATGGCATTGAAACATGTATAATATCATATATGAAACGAGTCACCAGTCCAGGTTCGATGCATGATACTAGATGCTTGGGGCTGGTGCACTGGGATGACCCAGAGGGATGGTACAGGGAGGGAGGGGGGTGGTTCAGGATGGGGAACACGTGTATATCTGTGGCGGATTCGTGTTGATGTAGGGCAAAACCAATACAATATTGTAAAGTAATTAACCTCCAATTAAAATAAATAAATTTAAAAAAATTAGTATTGTTTGCTTTAAAAATTCTACTTCTGTGAATATCATGCATATTTTATGTGTGGTAACTGTGTGCATGTGTACGTAGCTTATCAAATGAGTTGAATTCAATAAACAACAGAAAATGGCTGTGTGTTTGTTTCCATGTTTCCCCACACGTCTGCCCACAATGCGGGAGACCCAGGTTCGATCCCTGGGTCGGGAAGATCCCCTGGAGCAGGAAATGGCAATCCACTCCAGCACTCTTGCCTGGAAAATCCCATGGACGGAGGAGCCTGATAGGCTACAGTCCATGGGGTCGCAAAGAGTCAGACAGGACTGAGCAACTTCACTTCACTTCCCCACCCTCAGTTGTATGATACTACAACAAGCAGACCCCACAACCTCTTTTCTAATAACTTGAAGGTACTAAAAAACACACCAGTCTAAATCAAAACTTCAATTTCACATCCAATTTAAAACCCTCTTTCCTCTTCCTAGCAGAGGCTTAACTGTGGTTTAGAGACCAGTGGTGGCGTTTATCCGCTTTCTCTTTCTTCCTTTTCCCCACCCTTGCTGATGACTTCAACAGTGTCAAGTCAGGGGAAGGGAGGTCTTAAATGGAAAGAGTCAGATGTCTTGGGCTTCCCTGGTGGCTCAGATGGTAAAGAATCTGCCTGCAATGCAGGAGACCTGGGTTCGATCCCTGGGTTGGGAAGATCCCCTGGAGAAGGGAATGGTAACCCACTCCAGTATCCTTGCCTGGAGAATCCCATGGACAGAGGAGCCTGGTGGGCTACAGTCCATGGGGTCGCAAAGAGTCTGACACAACTGAGCAACTTCGCTTTCTTCCTTTCCCACAGGCATAAGCCCTCTACATAGGGAGCCCCCTTACTGGGTCTGAAACAGAGAAGAAAAGTCAAAGACCTACAAATTCCTTTCAGATAATGATATTGCAAATTAATTTCTAGATGCTTTGCATAGGCTGTTACTGATGACACTGCTGGTCTCATTTTGCTTTGTTTTAGTAAATCCTGACCCACTCCAGTACTCTTGCCTGGGAAATCCCATGGATGGAGGAGCCTGGTAGGCTGCAGTCCATGGGGTCGCTAGGAGTCGGGCACGAGTGAGCGACTTCACTTTCACTTTTCACTTTCATGCATTGGAGAAGGAAATGGCAACCCACTCCAGTGTTCTTGCCTGGAGACTCCCGGGGACGGGGAGCCTGATGGGCTGCCATCTATGGGGTCGCACAGAGACGGACATGACTGAAGCGACTTAGCAGCAGCAGCAGTAAATCCTGGGTGAGTGTGTATGATGCCTCGCTTTAGAATATGAGTCACTGGGACGCTCCTGGTGGTTCAGCGATTAGGAATCCACCTGCCAATGCAGGGGACATGGGTTCAATACTTGGTCTGGGATGATCCCACATGCCTGAAAGCAGCTAAGCCCATGAGCCACAGCTACTGAGCCAGCGTGCTGGAGCCCACGCTCTGCAACAAGAGGAGCCGCTGCAGCGAGAAGCGAAAGCAGAAAGTAGCCCCACTCAGCACGGCTAGAGGAAGCCCTCGTGCAGCAACAAAGACCCAGTGCAGCCAAATATAAATACGCGAATACATGTTTTTAAAAGAAGAATATGCATCATTTATCACCTATTATCTTCAGTTTTAGTGAAAATTCAAAACAATAGGAAATATTCCATTTAACACGCTGTCACATCTGCACTCCCCCCCGCCCAATCTCATACACACAGATATATGTGTACATATCTGTTTTATTACAGGGGGAAAAGAAATAGGAGACCCACAGACAGTGAACATTGGTGGCCTCCACAGTGGAATGGGGGGCAGTGTGAGGGGTGACTTCGTTTTTCACTCTATATTTCTCTATTGTTGAATTTGCTTGCAACAAGCATGTAATTCCGTTGTAATTAAGAAAAAATAAAATAGTAATGACAGTAGTAATAATAAAGCAATGATAATAGCTATCATTTTAAGTCTCTAAGTACCAGGCTTTGTGCTTGATGCTTTATTCACATTATCTATTTTAATCCTCTTCACGGCCCCATAATTTTGCCCATTTTATGGATGAGGTTCCTTTGAGCAACTTGGCCAACGTTTTCAACTGTGCTGGGCTCAGAAACCAATCTAGTCTGCCTCCAGAAATCCTCAACAGTTCTTCTGGTGTATTCTAGCACGTAGCAGGGTAATAGGCAGGCAATAGGTCATAGGCAATCTGTCGGTTGATTGCAGGCTGCGTACTCTCTCTTCCTCTGTAGCACCTAGCGCAGTGTCTTGGGTGTAATAGATGTGTGTTAGGTGCTCAGCAGGACTTCCCTGGTGGCTCAGATGGCAAAGAATCTACCTGCAGGGCAGGAGACCTGCCTTTGATCACTGGGTGGAAAAGATCCCCTGGAGAAAAGAATGGTTACCCACTCCAGTACTCTTGCCTGGAGAATCCCCTGGACAGAGGAGCCTGGTGGGCTCTAGTCCATGGGGTCGTGAAGAGTTGGATACGACTGAGCAACATAGCACGCACGCAGATGCTCAGCAAATGCTTGCTGAATGGATTGAGAGGTCATAAAATTTATCATCCAAACTAGGACACTTCTCATAGTGAAAGTGAGTCCACGTGCAGCTTCATAGGCTCAGCTCATGAAAAATCAGGATTCTTCTGGGAAAAAAAGAGCTGTTTTCCTCTCATCCTTTTGATGGAAGGAAGGAAAGAAAGAGGGAGGGAGGGAACAGGAGAGCAGAGAAAGGGAAGAACACATCCATGGTGATTTCTTGTACTGCAAATTTTTGTATAGTACATAAAGCTTTCTCACAATTAATGATATGAAGCTGGAAAATAAAACAGACCTCAGAGAAGTAGTGTATCTGTGTAAAAGAGTTTATTATGTTAGTGATTTCAAGTTATACTATAAAAGAAGAGGGATGGAGAGCTATAAGGAAGTAAGGGAAGCCTGAAAATTTTGAAGGAAAATAATTCCATTTATTTTCAGCCCTTGAAGACAAATAGTGTCTATGTGAGGAGACACAATGATACATCAAAGAACAAAGGACCTGGAGACTAAGTTCTTTCCAACAGTTTAGGTAGAGAAGTTTAGGTCTTCTCTGAGGGGCTGAGTTGGAAGTTGCTGGGAGGGGACACGAAGCTTTTCATGCCTGAGACCAGCTGGGGTTCATCCAGTTCTGATCTCTCCACTGAAAGGACAAAGGGCCTGAGCTGGGGAATAAGAGGCCTGAAGAAACTTTCTGGACAATGGTTTAAGCTTCTCTGAGTCTCACTTTCCTCACCTGCTCATTCAGGATAAAAGTTACCTCACCATGTGAGGTGAAAATTCAATTAAATACAGAAGGCATGCATCCTCCTAGCCAGGACCTCTGACTGAGCAGCCTGGGACCTGTGTTCCACTTGTCTCTGCTCCTTCACATCTGCTGCTGATACTTTGGACCATTTATCTTCCCAGGTGTGGTAAAGAATCCACCTGCCAATGCAGGAGATGCAAGAGATGACGTGCGTTCAGTCCCTGGGTCGGGAAGATCCCCTGGAGGAGGAAATGGCAACCCACTCCAGTACTTATGCCTGAAAAGTTCAATGGATGGAGGAGCCTGGTGGGCTATAGTCCATGGGGTGCAGAGGAGTCGGTCACGACTGAGCATGCACACAGATAGACTATTTGTGTCCCCCAGCCCAAATTCATATGCTGGAATACTAACCCCCAAAGTGATGGTGTTGGGAGGTGGATCTGGTGGAAGTGAATAGGTCGTGAGAGTGGAAGCCTCATGCGATTAGTGCCTTTACAAAGGAGGCTGCACAGATCTTGCCCCTTTGTGAGGATACAGTGAAATGACAGTCATCTGTCTATGGGGAAGCAGGGCCCCTCATAGACCCCTCATGCCGAATCTGCCCTTGCCATGGTCTTGGACTTCCCAGTCTCCAGAAATAAATGTTTGTTGTTTACAAACCACCTAGTATGCTTTGTTGTAGCAGCCCAAATGGACTAAGACAAAGCACATCACATTCGTGTTGCCTTGCAGGACATGTCGTGCACTGAAACGACAGTTTGGGCTGGCTGAGACCTCGGGTCTCCATCTGTCTTACTGACCACTGAACCCAGGGAAGGCAAGACAAGGCTCGAGCGGAAATGCTGGGAGAAGATGCAAGGAGCCGTAGGAACTGCAGACGAGCTGTATTCGCTAATGGCTGATGCAGCAGCAAGGCAGATGTGCTTTATTCTCTAGTGGCTGACGCTGACCCTAATGCAGCCACAAGGGCTGTTCAGGTGGTGCTTATACAGGTATACAGACCAAAGGTGGCACATGGCCAAACGAGGACATCATGATGCGTGTGTGCATTGCTACAAATGATCTTAGCTCTTACATAACCATGCAAAGTCATTGCAAGATTAGAACATGGGGGAGAGAGAGCCTGGCCACCGCCATCTTGGTTAATTGCTATTTCTTTACATCCCACTCTTTCAGGGTCTCTCACCTCACAGTCTACACCCAGTCCATCTTCTGTTATACCCTCTTGGTGAGTAACACTGGCCTTGGACCAACATCCCACAGCAAGAGTAGAGGCTACAGCAACAAACTACTAGGGCACAAGCTATACGCCCAATACATAGCAAAACCCAATGCCAGGTACTGGATGGGTGATTCACACACAAGGGGGCTAGGCACTCATCACCCAGGGTACAACCTGGAACTCATATTGTAGTCCTTGCCTCCATGGAGCTAGGAGAGTGACCCACCGTATTTACCTCCCATGGCCAAGTCCAGTCTACTGTCTGTCCTTGTGAAATCTCAGTTGGAGGGGGTAGCGGGATATTGCCATGAAGATCCATATCCAGGCTCTAACACAGATGCAGTGGCATGACGCAGGAGAGCCTCTACAGGGGCAATTCCACCCCTGCAGGGTTTCTTATTAAGGATGCACAAGATCTCCATGGGTGTCAGGCCTGTCTTTCAAAGAGGGGATTTTTACAGCATTCACAGCCCATCCACATGATTTCAAATACTTTATAAGCTTTGGTGCACACTGTTCTAAATTTGCAAGAGAATCAGAGGTTAGTAACACATCATCAGTATAGTGGAACAATTTCACTGATGTTGGGCTCTTCCATCTCACCAAGTCTTCTGCAGGAGGAAGATGTATATATTATTGGGCTGTGCAGGTACCCTAGGGGCGGGACCTGGAACATCCACTGAGTCCCTCCAAAGTGAATGCAAATTGATCTCGGCTCTCATCAGCTATAGCTGTAGAGAAAAAAACATTAGCTAAGGCCACCACATGGTGATAAGTGCCCAGCGCTGGGGTCAGTAGGTCCATCAAGTCATGAACTGATGGCCTGGCTGCGTGCATAGGTGCCACCAGCTTATTCAGCTCTTTACAGTTCACAGTCCTTTACCATGAGCCATCAGGCTTCCAAACAGGCCACACAGGGAGTTAAATGGGCTCTGAGGGGGCCATACAAGGCCCACTTTTACCTGCTCAGCAATGCTGGTGCCTGTGTCTTCATGGGTGACTGGTAGATGATACTGTCTCACAGCTGTTACCCTCCAAGGCGCTAGCAGTAACTGTGGGGGATGCCTTGTATATTCCCTCACAACGGGCTTCACTACATGCAATTGGGGATGAAACTCCTCTGCAGAGGTTTGCAACATTAGGCTTTGAGGAATATCTATCCCCAAAATGTCTTCTGGGTTCGGGGATACATGCAAAGTACACCTAGGCACAGGGAGTCATCCAGTTTCCATGGGTAAGGACACAGCCTTACTGTTTGGCCACTGCAGCCACCAATTTGTTCACTAGGATGGGGAAACTGCTCCAGCTTGCTGTAAATAAGGCTGCATTTGGCACCGGGGTCAACCTTAGCCATGACTCTGTACATTAGTCTGTGGCAGTGAATTACAAGCTCTACATGTGGCCTCTGGTCCCCGCTTGAGCTCATCAGGTGGGCACCTTGGCCTGAGCCCTGTTCAAAGTGGAAAAGGGCATGCAGAGGAACAGCCTTGGGCACCATGCAATATTCTAACTGAGCTACCCGATTCTCTTGCTGTGGGTGCTTCTCACACTTGATAAACTGCTGCTCTGGTCTCAGTTGACTCTACAGCTCTAGAAGCGTGGTACTGGGCCATTTATCACTTTTATTTCTGTCAGCTCCCTGTGCCAGCAGATTGGCCCAGATTTGCATTCATGTCAACCGGATGGGGCCTTTACCAGCTCACCCCCCTTTCGGAGTCTTCACACTTCTAATCCTCTGTGCCTGCCACCATCCCTCTGCTTCTTCCAAGCTTGCCTCCATTGAGGTCATCTCATAGACGGGAGGGCCCACATAAGGTGCAAGAATGGCAGGTGATGACATGAAGGAAGTAGAGGGAACATTGTTCAAAATGGTGTCTTGCCTGCTGCCTATAAAACGCTTGTCTTCTGGGTCTCAAATATTCAAGTTAAACATAGACTGTTTCATGCCCAATTCTCTCAAAACTTGGGTCAACTCAGCAAAGGTATGCCACTTACTCACAGGGTCCAGGCGTCCACACGGTATACTTGGCAGCATTAATCCAGTCCATCAGTGTGTGCGTTTGGTTAAGAGCCCTGAAGGGTCATGTGTCACCTGGTGGTTTAGTTGCTAAGTTGTGTCCGACTCTTGTGACCCTATGGACTGTAGCCTGCCAGGCTCCCCTGTCTGTGGGATTCTCCAGGCAGGAATACTGGAGTGGATTTCCATTTCCTTCTCCAGGGGATCTTTCCGATCCAGGGATGGAACCTGGGTGTCCTGCAGATTGTTTACCAGCTGAGCTACCAGGGAATTCCTAGGGTTCTGAAATCTTGGTTTCAATGCGTGTTTACAGATGCCAATCATTCTGTCTCATCCCCAGAACAAACAATACCATCCATCCCTGCGTCCCAGAGTTGCAAAACCCAAGCTGCCAAGGGTTTCCCTTGCTTCTACCAAAATTGGTTACACAAGTCAACCAACTGCGCTTAGGTATATGGTTGATGATAAGCAGTGTACACAACTGAGGGCACTTAAAGGATTCCCCTCCCTGGGCCATAGGCTCCTCATGTTTCATCTTCTGCTGCATGACGGGCCTTGATAAGTATAGACCCGCAGTCTCATCATGTTCATCATCACTGTCCCTTATCACCTCACTGTCAAAGGCACTGGGTTTGGCAACAAGAACACAACTCTCTTGCTCCAGCATATGCATACACAGTTCTAACTCTCCCTCCTGTCTGTGCAGTTCACGCACTTGCACAGCATCGTGCAGGGCACAATCCATTTTAGGCTTCAGGGCAGTCAGGAAAATCCACCCCACGGTCCCAGCAGCCATAGACACTGTTTTGTCCAGCAAACGGGAACTCACCACTTGTAACGCCTTTTCAAGGCTTATCTGGTGACCGTTTCACTGCCTCCCAGTTTTCCACTGGGGCCCACACAGAGAGGACCGTGGCCACCGGGTACCACGTACTGTGTATGCAGTGGCCACTGGCTTCCCCCATCCATTGGAACCTCAGGCTCCTCTGCCTGCTGGGAATTCTGACAGCTACACCAATTGTCTCACTGATCGCTGAACTCAGGGTGGGCAAGGCAAGACGGGGAAGCTGGAAGAAGACACGAGGAGCCGTAGGAACTGCAGACACGTTTTACTCGCTAATGGCTGACGCAGCAGCAAACGATTCCCAGGTGGTGCTTAGGCAGGTATACAGAACAGAGTTGGCACGTGGCCAAGTGAGCACACATGATGTGCGTGTGCATTGCTATAAATGATCTCAGCTGTTACATAACCATGCAAAGTCATGGTTTACAGAACGCAGGGTGAGAGCGAGAGGACATGTGCAAGAGAGCCTGGCCGTCGCCATCTTGGCTAATTGCTATTTCCCTACACCATCTCACCATTTATGCCCATCTTCCAAGAGGACGGCCACTGTGAAGGTCATTGGCTTTTCATTGACTTGACTTGAATGTGGGATTCAAGGCATTCTCAAGAGGCAGGCTGACCGTATAAGGTCTAACACCCCTGGTGGTGAGTAGGTCCATAAAACAAGTGAGGGTAAGCGTTTGTGTGTGTGTGTGTGTGTGTGTTTAGTGAGAATAAAGAAGTGAGATGAAAAGGGCTGAGGTCACGGATGAACCACAGAGTATCTTCCAAGCATCCTGAACCCCTGTATCTGGAATATCCACTTGTTCTAAACATTCAGGGAGAAGAAAGCTGAATCACTGACATCCTATATAAGTCTAAATTTTCTGATGGCATTTTATATCATTAAAGCTTAATGAGAAAAGCCTGAGCAGGGGAGCAGTCTAGCTTATTAAGCTCATTTTTTGGTCTATTTTTCATTTTATAAAGAAATTCAGATTCAAAGCCTGCACAACAAACAAGTGTTCACTCCCCTTTGTGGAGTAATATGTTTGTTTTGTTTATTTTAAATTGGGCTTAAATTAGGCCTCAGAAGGAGGGAATTCATTAAAATCCTGATCTGTGATGTTGGCAAGTTGCCATCTGAAAAGCCTGCATTATTTCCTTTGATAGGGTTCAGAGGAGAAATAACAAATGCCAAAAATAAGATTATGGTTTTACTTGATGTGCCAATTTATTATGTTTCCATCAGACTGCAAAATCACAAAATTAGAAAGATAAAGATGAAAAAGATTAATTCTTGATAGGTAGATTTTTTCTCCACTTAGAATATACACAGACCTTGTATGTATGCATCCTGTGTGTTTTCTTCTAGCATTTTTCTGTGAAGAGACACACATGAAAATCCATGAACATACATATATGTGGTAAAACTGACATCATACCTCACATATAATTTGTATCCTGCTCTTTTCCACTTAATCCTATATTATTATTATCATTGCTTCTGACCAAATATTATTTGATAACAAATTTTAAGTATTTTCATAGATAAGGCATGCTGCTGCTGCTGCTGCTGCTAAGTCACTTCAGTCGTGTCCGACTCTGTGCGACCCCAGAGACGGCAGCCCACCAGGCTCCCCCGTCCCTGGGATTCTCCAGGCAAGAACACTGGAGTGGGTTGCCAGATCCTTCTCCAATGCATGAAAGTGAAAAGTGAAAGTGAAGTCACTCAGTCGTGTCTGACTCTTTGCGACCCCATGAATTGCAGCACGCCAGGCCCCCCTGTACATCACCAACTCCCGGAGTTCACTCAAACTCACGTCCATCGAGTCAATGATGCCATCCAGCCATCTCATCCTCTGTCACCCCCTTTTTCTCCTGCCCCCAATCCCTCCCAGCATCAGAGTCTTTTCCAATGAGTCAACTCTTCGCATGAGGTGGCCAAAGTACTGGAGTTTCAGCTTTAGCATCGTTTCTTCCAATGAACACCCAGGGCTGATCTCCTTTAGAATGGACTGGTTTGTTCTCCTTGCAGTCCAAGGGACCCTCAAGAGTCTTCTCCAACACCACAGTTCAGAAGCATCAATTCTTCAGTGCTCAGCTTTCTTCACAGTCCAACTCTCACATCCATACATGGCCACAGGAAAAACCATAGCCTTGACTAGACGGACCTTAGTCGGCAAAGTAGTGTCTCTGCCTTTCAATATGCTACCTAGGTTGGTCATAACTTTCCTTCCAAGAAGTAAGAATCTTTTAATTTCATGGCTGCAGTTACCATCCGCAGTGATTTTGGAGCCCCAAAAAATAAAGTCTGACACTGTTTCCACTGTTTCGCCATCTATTTCCCATGAAGTGATGGGACCAGGTGCCATGATCTTCATTTTCTGAATGTTGAGCTTTAAGCCAACTTTTTCACTCTCATCTTTCACTTTCATCAAGAGGCTTTTTAGTTTCTCTTCACTTTCTGCCATGAAGGTGGTGTCATCTGCATATCTGAGGTTATTGATATTTCTCCCGGCAATCTTGATTCCAGCTTGTGCTTCTTCCAGCCCAGCGTTTCTCATGATGTACACTGCATAGAAGTTAAATAAGCAGGGTGACAATATACAGCCTTGACGTACTCCTTTTCCTATTTGGATCCAGTCTGTGGTTCCATGTCCAGTTCTAACTGTTGCTTCCTGACCTGCATGTAGGTTTCTCAAGAGGCAGGTCAGGTGGTCTGGTATTCAGTTCTGTCCAACTCTTTGTGACCCCAGGGACTGTAGGCCCCCAGGCTCCTCTGTCTGTGGGATTCTCCAGGCAAGAACACTGGAGTGGGGTGCCATTCCCTTCTGCAGGGGATCTTCTTGACCCAGGAACAGAACCCACTTCTCCTGCATCTCCTGCACCGCACCGCTGAGCCACCAGGAAGCCCACTTACTTACACTTATTACCAGGTATTTCACCTGTTGTGTGCCTTTTTTTTAAGATGTTTCACTACATTTTTAACTACCATTTGTTAAAATGGCCAAAACCCTAGAATGATAGATGTCAATTACATCTATATACCAAAATGAGATGACCCTCACCTTCAAGGACTAGCAGAGGAGGCTATGAAAATTGGTTTTACAATCCTTGTCTTTTCACCTTCTCAAACATCCCAGAGTTAAATGCAGAAGAGGGGAGAATTTGGAAATGGAGACTTTCTGAAAGAGAGAACAGCCTGAAATCTGCGTCCCATTCCACACCCCCTTTCTCTCACACAACACCTATGCACCCATGGGGAAAGGTGTAGGGTGCTTTCCTATCTACACACACCTAGTGAAAGTGGATGCATCAGGGGCACTCACAGAACTGGTTGAGAGTGCCTGGAACTGGTGGCTTGATGGTGTGGCATCTGAGTCATGCCTCTAAATCTAAAGGAACGAGAGTCTGAAGCAGCTTCAGAGAGAACATAGAGAGCTATGGTGGAATAAAGCTGTGCCCACCACCAGCAGATCTAAGAGACCTGAGTCTCCTGGAGGCCAGATAGGGTCACAGGAAGACTTGATCAGCGAGAGGCGGGAAGGGGGCAGCCGAGGGAAGAATGGGATGGCCGTCCAGGTGTTCCTCCTCCATGTCAGGACAAGGCGGGCATGGAGACCTCAGGGGCAGTGGCTCTGCCAAGAAGCCACAAAGTGCTCCAAAGAAAGTCTCCTTTAAGCACCTGAGACCAGGGAGTGACAATGCCCAACATGAACCGAGGAAGACATTCTTGCCCTCTTGCCCCTCCTCCTTTCCTCCCACCCCCCATCCCCCCATCCCCTCACCCCCCCCCCCACCCCCCCACCCCCACGCATTTTGACTCTGGAAGGGCAGAACTGCTATCAGCAAGATGAGTGGTGGAATGGAAACACACCGAAAGCTAGAAAATGGGAGAAGCTGTAACTTAATGGGAGCTTGGACTTTAGATTGGAATGAGAATGCCTGAGGATTAAAGTGACCTGGAGACTTATTAATTATCTCAGAGAGGCCAGAACATCCCAGCTTTTGCCCTCGATTTTATCCAAGAGAGTAGGAAAGAATAAGCCTTCCAAAATCAGTATGCAGGAGCAGTGGTAAGAACAGTAGCAAGTTGTTTTCCGTTATATCCTTCAAATTCTGACATTCAACATGACAGTTACGTTGGTTCAAATTACAATATTATCTTAATAATAAGCATGAAAAAATCATGAAGTGAGTCGAGCAAATTAGGAAAGTGACATTCAGTTATTTATCTTAGGGAGTTTATATAGCAGCAGATATGTTTTTAAGTGTGCAAAGATCAAACCAGTAAACCATGGGGATGGACCGTCCAGGCCATCAAGCCCATTAGTCTGTCTGTAGAGCAAGTTACAACTAAATCAGGCTTCCCTGGTGGCTCAGTGGTAAAGAACCCACCTGCCAATGCAAGAGATGTAAGAGACACGGATTCGATCCCTGGTTGGGAAGATCCCCTGGAGGAGGACGTGGCTACCCACTCCAGCATTCTTGCCTGTCCAAGTGAATCGAGTGGACAGAGGAGCCCGGTGGGCCACAGTCCATAGCGTGGCAAAGAGTCAGAGATGACTGAGCAACTGAGCATGCGTGCAACCACAACTAGATCATCTGTCAGATGCAAACTCCCTCTATTAAGAAACTTGTAACGGAGGTTTCATTAAATAAAATCAAACGATTTCTGAGGAAGCCCTTTGCCACCAAGAGCCCTAGTGTAAATAGTGGATATTAATTTTCAGGCCATAAAACTTATGGACACAAAGAGCATAGCTTTGTAAAAATTTTCTGTAACTCATCCAGAGTCTTCATTCTGTCTGATGTAGAGGATATAATCTTTTCAATCCAGATAAACTGTAGAGTAAGACTTAATTATTCTCCCCCTAATGTGGCATTGAAAGTGAAGTTGCTCAGTCATGTCCGACTGTTTGCGACCCCATGGATTGTAGCCTAAAAGACTCCTCCGTCCATGGGATTTTCCAGGCAAGAGTACTGGAGCGAGCTGCCATTTCCTTCTCCAAGGGATTTTTCCGACCCAGGGACTGAACCCAGGTCTCCCGCACTGCAGGCAGGCTACAGTCCATGGGGTTACAAAGAGTCGGACACGACTGAGTGACTTCACTTCACTTTAACGTGGCACTGAGCTTTGAGAGGAGCTTTGGTGGGATGTGGCGTCTGGTCTGCAGCTTTCCCTCTGTATCTGACGGACGCTGCAGGGATATAAAGCACCTGTGTAAACTCTGTCATCACTTGGGCCCCTTCTGTGTCTTCCAGCATATGTTCCATTCTGCCCTGCCCCTGGCTCAGGGTCACAGAGGTCATTCTCCTCATTCTATGACCAAGCTCTTTTGGGTGAGCCGTCCTCTTCAGCCGTTCGGTGTGGTTCTCAGGGGCATATGGAACTTCTGACCATTATGCCATGCCTCTCAGGTGTCATAAGAGCCATTGGGTTGGAGGGATACCATCTCAAGCCCTCTTTGCCTAGACCTGCCCTGTCCCCAGTTACGGAGTATAGCCATTCTCCATAGCAGACGTGAAAGGCTTCTCTACAGCACCACCCCGCCTCACTCTCATCTGAGAAGCAGCACACAGGTCTTCCCTCCTGTGGATATTGCCCTCCCTCTCTGGGCTGTGCCCTGTCTTTCTCAGGCTTATTCAGGGCAGGGGCAAGGGGCCAGGCTCATCTCTGCTATGGACTGGCAGCTAAGCTTCCTCATTCTTCTCTGGAGCACCTCCTTAGGCAGGCTGTCATCGTTTTCTATAGAAAGCTATGCATGGGTGTGAGCTAAGTCGCTTCAGTCGGTGTCTGACTCTTGTTGACCCCATGGACTATAGCCCGCCAGGCTCCTTCTGTCCATGGGATTCTCCAGGCAAGAGTACTGGAGTGGGTTGCCATGCCCTCCTCCAGGGGATCTTCCCGACCCAGGGATCGAACCTGCGTCTCTCTCATATGTCTCCTGCAGTGGCAGGCGGGCTCTTTACCACTAGCGCCACCTGGGAAGCTATAGAAGGCATAGAGGGAACTCCATACCTGGCTCTGTCAGAGGTTTAGCCTTGTAACAAGCAAAAAGCCCACCGACAACTTTATCTTTTATAAATAAAGGGCCTTGGATTTCAAGACTAATGTCTCTGCTCTGAGTTTCAAGTCTGTTTGGAATTTTAAAAAGGAAAGAAAAAAAGACTTTGCCCCTATTCTAGTTTCTTTGTGTCTCCTCTCTGAGTAATGAATGCTGCTAAGTCAAAGTAGAGAAGGTCATGGTGTGAAGCAAGGAACCAAACGTTGCTTAATATTTCTGCATTTTAATCAGTAACACACGTGGTTCCAATCTCCAGTTATCTGACAAGTCACCACACGAACACCCACTTTCTCTTCCCTCCGAGCCAACAAGGAGGAAGCCAATAGTTCAACAGTTTCCTGAGCCTACGGGTAGGGAATGAGACTTGACAGCAGGCATCTATGTGCCCATTAATCACCCAAATGTGCACTTTGAAGCCAGCTGGATCGATGGAGGTCAGCTGAGAGAGGTTCTAGCAGATCCATGCTCTTCTACATCAGAAGTACCCCTGGAAACAGAGGGTAGAAATAAAAGCACATATCCAAGGGAATTATTACTGAGCTCAGGATCAGCTTTAAACATTCAGAAAATTATTTGTTCACATGCAATTTTAATTCTATGCAGTTGACAATGTGAAATGAATGACGAAGAAACCTATCCACCAACATCCTATATATTGGACAGTGAATTCACTTTAACTTTGTAACAAACATAACCAGATTAATATGCCTCTAACCTGAAATGACTTTGGAATTGTCAGAAAAGTGGACTGGGGAGTGCGAGGTCCCACCTCTATTTAGTAATCAATTTGCAGGGTCTTAATTAAATTCTCCTCTGAGCCTCGAGAAAATAACGTGACACTGGAAGGTATAACCTGAACCAAATTCTCCAACAGCCACAATAATAACTAGGGAGAAATAATATTAAGATCTTTTCAAGATAAAAGGAAAATGGAGTTCTTCCTTATCATACATTTTCTGTTAAAAGGACTAACTAACATGTGAGAAAGAAATTGGATTTCCTTGGGGTTTTTGTTACACAAGACAGAATTACACCAAGGAAGTCATGAATCAGGGAGAAGGTAAGAGGAGAGAGGCCAAGCCCCTGCTAAGGCACAAGTGAAAATGCGCAGTGGCTTGAAATCACATTCCAGTAGAAACATCAGCCCCTGAATTCTCTGGTCTCCTGCCTTCCCCAGGCAGGTGCTGAGAGAGGTAGGATTTATTCATCTGCTCCTTGCCATTACCTTGCCCTTCTGCCGTGTTGTTAGCTGAGCCCAGTTTTCCCTGTGGTGGCCTTGACCGTCAGATATTCTTTGCTGTCTCTGCGGTGTTCCTAACCTCTAGGCTCTAATGCCCTAGCTTGACCTTTCCACTGCCAGTGAAATGGGGAAGGTTCTCTCTTCAGCAATAACACAACTTCTTGGAGTGAAAGCCCAGAGGGTAGCTTGGCTCCCACCATTTTAATTCATTCATTCAACACATATTCAACAAATATTTAACCCTCAGCTAGAGTGCCAGGCACTGGGGCTGGCACTCAGGGCACAATGGAGAGAAAGTCAGTGATGGTCACTGATTTGTGGCACACAACATCTAATATTGCACTTCGCTTCCTTCTCTGGGAAACTCCAGGAAACCTCCTCAGTGCTGAGGAACACGGTGGTGGCACTTTCCAGGCTGGTGCTCAAAAGCACTGGTTCCCACCAGTAGTTGCCCAGCATCTCAGCATCTTACTGCTCCACCTTGGAACAAACTTTCTGCTCATGCAGGCACTTCCCCCAGACCCTTCTTCCACTCACGTTTCTCAAATGTTTTAATCACCACATCACAGAAATCAACACTCCATTTTATTTCTTGCCATTTTTCCCAAGATGGGTAGAGGGCTACAGTGATCATGGAATTTCATCAGCCCTAGTGGGCCTAAGCTATACTGATTACATGGGAGAGGATACGAAAGAGTTGTTGCTCTTCAGTTGCTAAGTTGTGTCTGACTCTTTGTGACCCCGTGGACTGTAGCCCACCAGGCTCCCCTGTCCTCTACTCTTTCCCAGAGTTTGCTCACATTGAGTTGGTGATGCTGTCTAACCAGCTTAACCCCTTCTCCTTTTGCCTTCAAACTTTTCCAGCATCAGGGTCTTTTCCAGTGAGTCAGCTCTTCACATCAGAGGGCCAAAATATTGGAGCTTCAGCATCTGTCCTTCCAGTGAATAATCAAGGTTGATTTCCTCTAGGATTGACTTATTTGATCTCCTTATGTGCCAAGAGACTCTCAAGAGTCTTCTCCAGCACCACAATTCAAAACCATCAGTCTTCAGCACTCAGCCATCTTTATGATCCAATTCTCACATCCATACATGACTACTGGAGAAACCATAGCTTTGACTATATGGACCTTTCATCAAAATGATGTCTTTGCTTTTACACACTATCTAGGTTTGTCATAGCTTTCCCTCCAAGGAGCAAGAGTCTTTTAATTTCATGGCTGCAGTCACTGTCCACAGTGATTTTGGAACCCAAGAAAATGATATCTGTCACTGCTTCCATTTTCCCCCATACATCTATATGAAGGAGTATCCAAACTTAAGACTTGAATGTTCATATTATAAAAAACAGGTAATGGACAGTTGAAATTCTTGGTTGAAATATTAAATAGAGGATGCATTTTGTACAATTTGAACACTTTTCCTCATAGCTGAATGGTAAGAAATCCATGAACATTCTTAGAAAAGAGTGACAAGGTTAGTTTTGTACTTCGCATCATGCAATTTATTTCTTATCTAGGGAGCTTTGAAGGTGAGAATGTTTAGACAGAATTGGGATGAACTATAGCGACTCTTCAACTTAAAGAGAAAAGGTATCCAACTGATTTCTTTACCTTTTTCTCTTCAGGGTAGTGCTTTTATCCTTCCCTAAAATCCTGCACTGCAGGGACAACCAGCATTCCCTTTCATCTTAAAGGGTTGGCCAGTCAAAAAATAGTTCGATAGTCAGAGCTGTAATTTTACCTAGGCCATAGTTGCAGACTCTGCTCATGCTGGAAAGGAATCTGTGGTTCTGAGCATCATTCTCTGAGATGAGGAGACTGGGGTGTCTGGTCTCAAGAAGGGAAAAAGGGGAGGAAGTTGAGGAAGAAGGTGGTTTTCAATCGCTGGTCAACTAGTCCATATTACAGACCGCCTTGCCACCAATTGAGGCCCTGATGACAAATACCTCTGAATTGAGGTCAGAAGTCAGGCTCATTCTGCATGTCCCGGGTGGTCCAGTGTTTAAGAGTCCACCTGTCAATTCCGGGGTTCGACCCCTGATCCGAGATCTGAGAACCGAGATCCCGCATGCCGTGGAGCAAATAAGCCCGCGCACAACCACTGCTGACCTCGCGCTCTAGAGCCCATGCCTTGCAACAAGGGAAGGCATCACGGCGAGAAGCCTGCACAGCACAAGAAGAGGAGCCCTGCTGGCCACAAGTAGGGAAAGCCCGCGCGCAGCAACAAAGACACCATGCACGCAGCCAAGGCCCCGCGCAGCCAGAGGCAGGCCAGCCTCATTTCTCTGATCTGCACTGAAAGTGGTCCTTTTACATGGTATGGGCTGTAGGTTTTCTGGTTGGAGGAGCATGTGCATAGATCTGGGGAGGAACTGAGAAAGATACTACAGTGTTCGCAGGCAGGGTGTGAGCAACTATACCACTCTGTGCACGTGTAATCCCCTGAGCTCTCGTTCACTCACTTACTCCCATTGGGAGGGTGGGCTCATGAGGTCAGTTAGACTGACTGAAGATGGACCCACAAAATCATGTTATCTAGGGATCCCAGAGGAGTAGCAGCTGCAAAGAAGACATCCTGGCAAAGACCAAAAAGAGAGAGCAAGCTTGACAGCCTTGAATGCACAAGGTACACCTAGAAAGTATCCTGATTTTCTACAGCAGCTTTACTGACTAAAGGCAGAATCATTTAAGTGCAAGAAACAATGGAATGCATTTGGGAAGTCTAGCATTTTGTCAACAAAATCGATGCAGAAATATGATGTGGGAATTTTTCCTGGACAAAGGGAAAAGGCAAGTTGGCCCCAGCCTAATCAAAATTAACCTATTTATAGGAAGACTATGGCAAGAGTGCCAGACACAACTGATGATGGTTAGCCAGACAAATGTAGAAAAATGGGGATCAGAGAGGCAAAATTTGACCTCATCTGCTCAGTACCCAGCAGAAAGAGATTGCAAATGTGGAAGATTTGCCACTGCATTTATTTCAAGAGGTCATAGAGGGCATCGGTCAGGGTGTCTCTGGAGTCAGACTAACCTAAGTCACACAGCAGGACCCTAGCTTATATACATATGCACTTAATTGCCGTCTTGTTTAAAAGTAATGAATTAATTCATTGTGTCTATTTTTGACTGTGCTGGGTCTTTGTTGCTGTGCGCAGGCTCTCTCTAGTTGTGGCACGTGAACTCAGCAGTTGGGGCACCTGGGCTTTGTTGCATGGGGGTTCCTCCCAGACCAGGGATTGAAGCTGTGTCCCCTGCACTGGCAGGTGGATTCTTAACCACTGGGCCACACACTAAGGGACTTGCCCTCAATTGCTATCTTCAACAAAATACTTAGTCTTGATTTTTTTTAATGTAGAACTGAGGTACTATTAATCATTCTTCATTGACCCTTCTTCCTGGTCACACAACAAGACTACATTTCCCAAACTTTCCTGAAGTTAAAGGAGTGGTTGTGTGTCCAGTCTGTACCCAGGAGAATATGAGCAGAAATGGTGTGCAACTCCTCCAGGCCCAATCCATTTAAAAGTTCCTATACTCAACCTTCTATTTTCAGTCTTCACCTTCCTCCTGACCATATGACGGAGCCTCCAATACTTTGGAGACCTGAATGACTCTGTGGAGCACAGCGCCCTTAGCAATCTGGAACCACTTCAGACTATTTATAGAAGAAAAAATTAAATTCTATGGGGGTAAACTATTATTCCAGTGGGGACTTATTTGATACAGCAGTTAGTCACCTTAACACATTATTAATTGTTTGGTTGTATAAAAAGAGATATTGTTGTTCAGTCACTCAGTCATATCCAACTCTTTGTGACCCCATGAACTACAGCACACCAGTCTTACCTGTCCTTCACTATCTCCCAGAGTTTGCTTAAACTCATGTCCGTTGAGCCGGTGATGCCGTCCAACCATCTCATCTTCTATCACCCACTTCTCCTCCTGCCCTCAATCTTTCCCAGCATCAGGGTCTTTTCCAGTGAGTCAGCTCTTCATATCAGGTGGCCAAACTACTGGAGCTTCAGCTTCAGCATCAGTCCTTCCAATAATATTCAGGGTTGATTTCCTTTAGGATGGACTGGTTTGATCTCCCTGCAGTCCATGGGACTCTCAACAGACTTCTCCAGCACCACAGTTCAAAAGCATCAATTCTTCTGTGCTTAGCTTTCTTTATGGTCCAACTCTCACATCTGTACATGATTACTGGAAAAATTATAGCTTTGACTACATAGACCTTTGTCAGCAAAGTGATGTCTCTGCCTTTTAATACACTGTCTAGGTTTGTCATAGATGAGTCCATGTAAAATCTGCAGGATGGTACCATGTACATAGAAAGTGCTTAAAATTTATAGCTATTGTTTTTCTCCTGAGTGAGACTAGACGTTTTTGAGGCTAGTGCAAGATGGGATGCAAAATTGATGTTAGACTCAACTTTTTGTTTTTTATTTGCCATGTTCACCAAAAAGCACTACACAAGGTAGAATTAAGATGATGAACATATGCCAGCATGACTGAGCAGGTTTCCATCCTCAGTCATGGAAAAAAACTCCCTTGTTTGCCATGCAATTGTTGGGGTTGGCTCAACCACCCACACAGAGCAAGGAAGCTATCAAATCAAAGCAGCCAGAACCGCACACTCATTGTCTTCATACCCTTTAGCTTGGGGTTAGAAGGTGAAGATGACAGACAGTCTGTCTTAGATCATTTCTCTAAGATGTCATTTGAGTTTAGCTTTATACTTTTGTTGAACCATATAATATTCTTACATCCATATTCCATTTCTTATCATTCCCCTGGGTCTACAGAGGTTTCAGTGCAACACAACAGTTATAACCTACCACATTCTACCAGCCTTCCTCCTTTGTACAAATTCCTTGATTTCCAAACATGTACTCCAGTTAGCTTTCCCATCCTCTATAACTGAAAACTAAAGCCTAGGAATGAGGACACAAGCATTGATCACAGAAGAGGAAATCCATATTACCAACGCATGCGTGCATGCTAAGTCACTTTAGTTGTGTCTGACTCTATGTGACCCCGCAGACTGTAGCCCACCAGGCTCCTCTGTCCATGGGATTCTCCAGGCAAGAATACTGGAGTGTGTTGCCATGCCCTCCTCCAGGGGATCTTCCTGGTCCAGGAATTGAACACAGGTCACCCAAATTGAAGGCAGATTATTTACTGTCTGAGCCACCAAGGAAGGCATATATAAGTCGATTATTTATCTACCAGCCACACTCCAATCATTCCTTATCCTCCGTCCTGCATTATCTTTTCATGGCATTTACAACTATCTGAAATTTCATCTCCTATCTATTTGCTTACTTTTTATCTGCCTCTTCCCATGGATATAAGCTTATGAGGATAGAGACCATCCTGTTTGCTGCTGTATGCCAGCATTCAAAACAGTGCCATTCACAAAGGAAATACAAAGAGGCACACTTTTTTTCAAATAAAAACATGAATCTGTTGAATGCATGGATGTTTGTCATTGGTTGGTTTTCCAGAATCTCTTCATTTACAGGGTACATTTGAAAGAGTTTCAAGACCAAAAAAATAAAAAAGCTAACTACTACGGCCCTGACCAGATCTGGTATCAAGATCAGGTTACTTCGTGGGCACTTGTTTGGTATCCAGACAGCTGGAATCTTTAGGTAAATTGGTTCTGTGCTGTGTGTAGTCACTAAGTTGTGACTGACTCTTTGTGACCCCATAGGCTGTAGCCCAACAAGGCTCCACTGTTCATGAAATTTCCCAGGCAAGAAAACTGGAGTGGGTTGCATCTTCTCCAGAAACTGAACCCATGTCTCCTGCACTGAGAGGCAGATTCTTTACCACTGAACCACCAGGGGCGTCCACAACCACAAAGCGTTTGGGAATGGAAATTTGTGCATTCCATTTGTGGAGACGAGTCTAGCTTTCATCTGTCTGCGCTCGTTCACTTCAGTCGTGTCCAACTCTTTGTGACTCTAGAGACTGTAGCTCACCAGACTCCTCTGTCCATGGGATTCTTCAGGCAAGAATACTGGAGTGGGTTGCCATTTCCTCCTCCAGCGGATCTTCCCCAACCAGGGATCGAACTCATGTATCCTGCATTGGCAGGTGGATTCCCTACCCCTGAGCCGCTGGGGAAGCCCTAATCTAGCTATTGTCACTCAGTTATATTGTAATTCACTAGGCTTTTGAGCTGTGGTGTTGGAGTGCCTTGCATTGCAAGGAGATCCAACCAGTCCATTCTAAAGGAGATCAGTCCTGAATATTCATTGAAAGGACTGATGCTGAAGCTGAAACTCCAATACTTTGGCCACCTAATGGGAAGAACTGACTCATTTGAAAAGACCCTGATGCTGGGAAAGATTGAAGATGGGAGGAGAAAGGGACGACAGAGGATGAGATGGTTGGATGGCATCACCGACTCAATGGACATGAGCTTGAGTAAACTCTGGGAGTTGGTGATGGACAGGGAGGCCTCGTGTGCTGCAGTCCATGGGGTCACAAGGAGTTGGACATGTTTGAGTGATTGAGCTGAACTGACTGATTCCCTGTTCTGGTGTCAGGAAAAGATTAGAGCCCTTGGGATTACTTAGCTGAGAGGAGAAAATACTGAGATGAGATATACTCTGCTCACTAAAACAAGTCTTGTCAAATTTATCTCAGGTCGTTGTTGGTTAGGGTCATTAAGCTGGTGGATCTGGAGGAAGGTTCTACACCATAGGAGTTTGTGGGGGTCTCGCAGGTTATTCTCACAGGCGAGAAGGGAAAAGGCGGGTGAACTGGTGTATGGTGGAATGACCATCCTTGAAGGGTGCAGGAAGGGTCTCTGGTGATAGATTTTAATAGATTTGATATGAGTACCTACAAAGCGCACTGATCAAATCTGTGAATCACAAGGCATACCCAGGCGTAAGAAGTAACACATGGGTGACAGATCAGGTCCCGTAAGCATCTTATTGAACTGTAACAATGAGCATAATGAAGCATGACTGGATTTAACAGAAAGACCAAGCCATGCACCTGGGTTCTACAAGGTAATCACACATCTGACCCAGCTGAGTTCTTTTAAATCATCTAAGCCACACCCTTTTCTTACTGTTCATGAGGTTCTCAAGAGAGAAACTGAAGCCGAAACTCCAGTACTTTGGCCACCTGATGTGAAGAACTGACTCACTGGAAAAGACCTGGATGCTGGGAAAGACTGAAGGCAGGAGGAGAAGGGAACAACAGAGGATGAGATGGCTGGATGGCATCACTGACTCAATACCCATGAGTCTGGGTAGACTCCAGGAGTTGGTGATGGACAGGGAGGCCTGGCGTGCTGTGGTTCATGGGGTCGCAAAGAGTCAGACACGACTGAGCGACTGAACTGAACTGAAGCCACAACCAAGCTGCACAACTGATATCCTGGGAAACGCAGTCCCTGGCACCTAACAGAGCTCGAGTCTAGAGCCCTAGTGCCCACGGTCACAGCTAATTCATTTCTTGACCCAGTCTGTTGCTTTAGCTCCTGCCCTGGGACCCCATTCCTTGGCTCTGGCCACAGGTTCCCCTCTGCTGTTGTGGGGCCATTTCCCCAGCTTTGACCTCTTCTGGTTCACACTCAAGCCTCTTTGAGTCCAGTCTATGGGACCCACACCAGCACCTTCTCTGAGAATAGAGAGCTTAAGGACAGAATGCTTGAAGCATTGACCCATCTTGGCACCCATGAAAACAATACCCGTGGAGAGGACAGTTACTTGTGTGTGTGTGTGTGTGTGTGTGTGTGTGTGTGTGTGTGTAATCTTCATTCTTTTTCTTTCACTGTATACAAATATATTTATAAAATTCATTCACACTTTATTGCCACTGTCTTGTACTTTTACAACTATTAAGATGTTTTGACCATGAAAATATTCTTCTATGATAGGTTCATTGAAGAATGCATGTCAGAACTATTTAAAAGTATAGAGTTTTTTTATTTCTACACTTTAAGAAAATATCATGCATTATTCCTTGCTAATTTCAGTTTTTTTGAAGGGAAATATAGATGATCAAAACTGGTTCAGAAGGACGTCCACCTGGCTGGGTCTCTGGCTTTCAGCTCTCTGCATGACGACCCTTGTCCACCTGGTCACACATCCATAGTGGGCCATGCAATTATTTTGTTTGTATGTTTTGTCAAGAGCAATTAGGTATTTTGAAAAGCATTTCATTACCTCCAAATTTTCCTTGATTATGACTTAATCTTTTAAGACCTGAAATGCACCAGAATCCAGCCGCAGCCACATTCAAAAGTTCCTCTAGAGCCTCCGACCCTCAGCCCTTTCCTACCGTCTCTCCAGAGAGAGGAGCTGTCCTCCGTTTGTCATGCTCCGTGCTCTGTGAGTTAGGTCAGGTGGCTTGGGGAGGGGCCAGAGATCATAAACGTGTTCTCAAACTGGTGACTGCTGGTGATTTCAGGCTGGTTTCCAAGCTGTTTGCTGAGGTAGGAGGGCGGACGGAATTCTTAGTAACGGCCATCCACACACACCCTTCCAGACTCATCGCTGGGCCCTGCAGACTGTCTCAGCTTCTCCCGCTGGGAAGGAACCAGAGGTGAGCTCTGATGTCACTTGGAGTCTTTCTATATCTCTAGCTGATCCCAGTTTCCTCTCATGAGGAGCAAAGCCAAACCTCCCAAAGCTACCCATGTCTGCTCTGGCCCACTTCATCTTCCTGGCAACAGGGCCCCCTAAGGACCTTCCCTCAGGTTCTGGGAAGAATGTGAGAGAGCAGAAAACCACCTTTCAGGGCGCACACCCACGACTACAGAACGCACGTCCCCACTCAAACCTGGGGGACTGCCTCTGTGCCTGCCTCCTGCTGTGGTCTCTGGATGGAGCCTGTTCCCAGCTCCTGAGGCCTTCCTGACTTCAGTGCAGGCTCAAAGCAAGCCTGCCCCACGAAGCATCCACGAGTCCCCCACGAGTCCCCCTCACAAGGGTCCAGTTCGCTCGGCACCCGTGACCTTAGCTCTCGTGACCTCTCTCTGCCCTCTTCGTGTTAGGCTGCTCAGCACAGAGGTCCCCACTCACTCACTGGACTGCAGGCTTCTTTGCGGCACAGTGACTGACTCACCTTTATTTTTTCCCCACAGGCGCTCATTACCCTAACAGCTGCCTGAGTTCCTGATGCCCTGAATGAAGCTGCTTACTTCTGTTTCTTTTGGGATACATCACAAGCGATTCTTCTTTCCAAACATGCTGCCACCTTCCAACTCTGGCTCCCAGGAGCCCCTGGCTGAGTTCTTTCTTAGAATCAGGGAGAGGCCTCTGGGTTCCTTCCCAGCACACGCCCACACTGCACACACCCATCTAATGCCACCTTAGCCTGTGGGTGAGGAAGACACCGACAGCAGCTCTTCCTGGGCCCTCCACACCCCCTCCTGGGGTAAAGACATCAGAGACCCCCTTCAGTCACTTTGGGAAGAAGACCAAGACCTCCACAGGCGTGCACCTCCCAAGAGGATGTTGGGTCAGTGGTACCTACAGTGGCCCACAAGCTAAAAACTCAGGCTCTCATCAAAGTCTTTTCTGACTCTGATCTCTTGAAGGGCCACTTCTCTTCCAGATTTCTTCTCTGTAAAGATAAAATCAGTGCCTCCCAAGTGTCTCCAGCTTCAAACCCTAATATGAAAACGAAAACAAATAAAATACAGACAGACTTGTCCTGACTGAAATATAGAGGGATGTGGCTTCATCTCTCTTGCTTGATTTATCTTTCCCTGGTTCCCCCTCCACCCAGCAGCTGGCCCCATGAGAGCTCCTGGGAACCACAGGACAGTTTGAAACCACTGCAGAAATGGTCACTGAGGACCCCACGTCATCTGAGTTTCTGATCTTTAGCTTGGACAGCAGCAATGGTCCGATATAGAGGGGAGTTGAGGGCAGCAAAACTTGTTATTGAGGAGAACCTGAGATCTACCTAGGAACGTGGTCACTGTGTGTGCACACGTGTCATGTACCAAAGTTCCAGGCCACAGCAGTGTGCGGCTGTTTAGAAGCAGGGGTGTATTTTATCGACCTCTGCATAATCACCACTTGGCATGTGGTCATATCAAAGCTGCCATCTCTCTATCACATTTGAAAGTGGAAGTGAAGTCATGCAGTCGTGTCCGACTCTTTGCGACCCCATGGACCGTAGCCTACCAGGCTCCTCTGTCCATGGGATTTTCCAGGCAGTAGTACTGGAGTGTACTGAACTTAGTAATTACGAGTTGCTCTCCATGCCTCCTCTGACAACAGAGCATTACGTTCTACACTGCTTTGTGTCTAAACTATTAATAGTTGGTTGTGCATCGGTCTTGTCACTCTGCTGTAGGATACCCAAGGGCATGGATCATATCCTATTCATCTCTGCCCACGACCAGGCACAGAGGACAGAAGGAGCCAGGGGTGAGAAGTCAGGCGAGTCAACCTGAAGGTGTTCATAAAGCAGCCGGTGAGCCGGCAGTAGGAAGTTTGAGTGGGTAGAGGATGATCCATTTCAGCTGTGGTGGGGTTAGAACATGGGGCTGGACTCTGGAGGGCAAGAGGAAGGCCCCCAAGGTGGGATCGTACCGAAATCCTAAGTGAGGGCTCTGGACTGGTGGCAACCAGCAGGGTAATTCTCTGTGCCTCAACTCATCCTTTGCTAGCTTGAGTGGATAATATTACTCACCTCAGAGGGCTCTTTTGAGAATGGACAATATAAGGCATGTAAACTTAGCATGGTGCTGGGCACCTAATAAGTTCTCAAGCATTAACTATGATGTCACTATTTTTTTTGTGTGCAATTCATAAAACATTTTCCCAAATCAGCTTTGATTTCTCAGAAATATTTAGTAGGTTGGGGGCTCTGAAAATAGCTATGAAAGGAAGATTCTCAATAAAGTAGTAATAAATAATTGGGCAAGGTCTTACCTGGAGCAGCTGGAGCAAAATACCACAGACTGGGTTATAAACAACAGGAATTTATTGCTTAGAGTTCTGGAGGCTGAAACTTCAGACTCAAGGTGACAGCATGGCTTCCTTTGGTGAAAGTCCCCATCCTCTTCATAGCCCATGCATTCTTGCTGGGCCCTCATATGCTGGCCAGGACCAGGGTGTTCTCTGGGGCCTCTCTTTTGGAACACTAATGCCATTCATGAGAGTCCCATCCTCATGACCTACAAAGTTCCCAAAGACCCACCTCCTGATAAAATCATCTTTGGGGAGAGGATCTCAACATAAGAATTTGGGGGGGATACAAACATTCAGACTGTAACAGGGAAGATGTACAGGCATAAAGAGAAAAACACATCCAGAGACACACAGGCATGCCTGATTCTTTGCTACTGGGTCTGTCACACACACATACACACAAACACTCCCTTTTCCAGATGTCCCCTGGATAGAATTCTGCAAACAATATGTCACAGCAAGCACTCTTGGCTCTGCCCCTCCAAGGATGATCCTTGAGCCAACATGGAGAAAGGCATTCTCATCACAATTTCCATTGAGAAGACTGTGGTTCCTTGGGACGAGGAAAGCCTATGATAAAATGTTGTGCATGAATTGAAAAAGTCACTAGTTTTACTGCAGAGAATGGAGTACAAGAAACAATTTATTCAGGCCCTGAAATGTACCTCCCTTGTTCTGTTACACACTGAATCCATCCTTTACAAAGCAAAAGTGGATATATATGTGAACTCTCTTGTGCGGTCACTGCTCCTTTATCCTGGGTCTTGGTGTGCACAAGGTTTTGTTTGTGCCCTCCAAGAGTCTGTTTCCCCAGTCCTGTATAAGTTCTGGCAGCTCTATGGTGGGATTAATGGTGGTCTCCTTCAAGAGGGCTTATGCCATACCCTAGTCTGCTGCCCCCAGAGCCCCTGTCCCTGCAGCAGGCCACTGCTGACCTGTAACTCCACAGAAGACACTCAGACACTCAAAGACAGGTCTGGCTCAGTCTCTATGGAGTCTCCTGGTGCACACAAGGTTTTGTTTGAGCCCTCTGAGCATCTCTGGCGGGTATGGGGTTTGATTCTAAATGTGATTTTGCCCCTCCTACCGTCTTGCTGGGGCTTCTCCTTTGCCCTTGGAAGTGGGATATATTTTTTTGGTGAGATCCAACATCCTCCTGTTGAAGGTTGTTCAGGAGTGAGTTGTAATTTTGGAGTTCTCACAGAAGATGAGTGGGATGTCCTTCTACTGCACCATCTCCTTCAGCAGAAAAGTCCGACCTAGACTTGCCTCTGAATGTGCAGGAGTCTCCGGTGGCGGCAAGGGTTGGTGGCAGCCTGGTGCAGGGCCAGGGGCACTGAGTGCAGCCAGTGAAGGCACAGACCTTTTGAAAGACATCCCCATTATCTTCATCACCTCCACCATAGTTTGGCCTCGGGTTAAACAACAGAGAGGGAACACAGCACTGCCCATCAACAAAAAATTGAATTAAAGATTTACGGAGCATGGCCCCACCCATCAGAACAAGACCCAGTTCCGCCTAGTCAGGCTGTCCCATTAGGAAGCTTCCACAAACCACTTACCCTTCTCCATCAGAGGGCAGACAGAAGGAAAACCACAATCACAGAAAACTAATCAACTGATCACATGGACCACAGCCTTGTCTAATTCAGTGAAACCATGAGCCATGCCGTGTAGGGCCACCCAAGACGGACGGGTCATGGTAGAGAGTTCTGAAAAACGTGGTCCTCTTGAGAAGGGAATGGCAAACCACTTCAGTATTCTTGCCTTGAGAACCCCATGAACAGTATGAAAAGGCAAAAAGATAGGACACTGAAAGATGAACTCCCCATGTTGGTAGGTGCCCAATATGCTACAGGAGATCAGTGGAGAAATAACTCCAGAAAGAATGGAGAGGTGGAGCCAAGCAAAAACAACACCCAGTTGTGGATGTGACTGGTAATGGAAGTAAAGTCCAATGTTATAAAGAACAATATTGCATAGGAACCTTGGATGTTAGGTCCATGACTCAAGCTAAATTGGAAGTGGTCAAACAGGAGATGGCAAGAGTGAATATTGACGTTTTAGGAATCAGTGAACTAAAATGGACTAGAATGGGTGAATTTAACTTACATGACCATTGTATCTACTCCTGTGGGCAAGAATCCCTTAGAAGAAATGGAGTAGTCATCATAGTCAACAAAAGAGTCTGAAATGCAGTACATGGGTACAATCTCAAAAACAACAGAATGATCTCTGTTCATTTCCAAGACAAACCACTCAATATCATTTTAATCCAAGTCTATGCCCTGAGCAGTAATGCTGAAGAAGCTGAAGTTGAATGGTTCTATGAAAACCTACAAGACCTTCTAGAACTAACACCCAGAAAAGATGTCATTTTCATTATAAGGGACGGGAATGCAAAAGTAGGAAGTCAAGAGATACCTGGAGTAACAGGCAAGTTTGGCCTTGGGGTACAGAATGAAACAGGGCAAAGGGTAACAGAGATTTGCCAAGAGAATGCACAGGTCATAGCAAACAGTCTCTTCCAACAACATAAGAGGGGACTCTGTATATGGACATCAGCAGATGCTCAACACCAAAATAAAACTGATTTTATCCTTTGCAGCCAAAGATGGAGAAGCGGTATACAGTCAGCAAAAACAAGACCAGGAGCTGACTGTGGCTCAGATCATGAACTCCTTATTGTCAAATTCAGACTGGAATTGAAGAAAGTAGGGAAAACCAGAGACCTACAAGACCTTTTAGAACTAACACCCAAAAAAGATGTCCTTTTCATTATAGGGGACTGGAACCCAAAAGTAGGAAGTCAAGAAACACTTGGAGTAACAGGCAAATGTGGCCTTGGAGTACAGAATGAAGCAGGGCAAAGGTGAATAGAGTCTTGCCAAGAGAATGCACTGGTCATAGCAAACACCCTCTTCCAACAACACAAGAGAAGACTCTATACATGGACATCACCAGATGGTCAACGCCGAAATCAAATTGATTATATTCTTGGCAGCCAAAGACAGAGAAGCTCTATACAGTCAGCAAAAATAAGACTGGCTCAGGTCATGAACTCCTTATTGCCAAATTCAGACTGAAATTGAAGAAAGTAGGGGAAACCACTAGACCATTCAGGTATGACCTAAATCAAATCCCTTATGATTATACAGTGGAAGTGAGAAATAGATTTAAGGGACTAGATCTGATAGATAGAGTGCCTGATGAACTATGGATGGAGGTTCATGACATTGTACAGGAGACAGGGATGAAGACCATCCCCATGGAAAAGAAATGCAAAAAAACAAAATGGCTGTCTGAGGAGGCCTTACAAATAGCTGTGATAAGAAGAGAAGCAAAAAGCAAAGGAGAAAAGGAAAGATATAAGCATCTGAATGCAGAGTTCCAAAGAATAGCAAGGAGAGATAAGAAAGCCTTCCTCAGTGATCAATGCAAAGAAATAGAGGAAAACAATAGAATGGGAAAGACTAGAGATCTCTTCAAGAAAATTAGAGATACCAAGGGAACATTTCATGCAAAGATGGGCTCGATAAAGGACAGAAATGGTATGGACCTAACAGAAGCAGAAGATATTAAGAAAGGGTGGCAAGAATACACAGAAGAACTGTACAAAAAAGATCTTCACGACCCAGATAATCACGATGGTGTGATCACTCATCTAGAGCCAGACATCCTGGAATGTGAAGTCAAGTGGGCCTGAGAAAGCATCACTACGAACAAAGCTAGTGGAGGTGATGGAATTCCAGTGGAGCTCTTTCAAATCCTGAAAGATGATGCTGTGAAAGTGCTGCACTCAACATGCCAGCAAATTTGGAAAACTCAGCAGTGGCCACAGGACTGGAAAAGGTCAGTTTTCATTCCAATCCCAAAGAAAGGCAGTGCCAAAGAATGCTCAGACTACTGCACAATTGCACTCATCTCACACGCTAGTAAAGTAATGCTCAAAATTCTCCAAGCCAGGCTTCAGCAATACGTGAAATTTGAACTTCCAAATGTTCAAGCTGGTTTTAGAAAAGGCAGGAAAACCAGAGATCAAATTGGGAACATCTGCTGGATCATCAAAAAAGCAAGAGAGTTCCAGAGAAACATCTATTTCTGCTTTATTGACTATGCCAAAGCCTTTGACTGTGTGGATCACAATAAACTGTTGAAAATTCTGAAAAGAGATGGGAATACTAGACCACCTGACCTGCCTCTTGAGAAACCTATATGCAGGTCAGGAAGCAACAGTTAGAACTGGACATAGAACAACAGACTGGTTCCAAACAGGAAAAGGAGTACGTCAAGGCTGTATATTGTCACCCTGCTTATTTAACTTCTATGCAGAGTACATCATGAGAAACGCTGGGCTAGAGGAAGCACAAGCTGGAATCAAGATTGCCGGGAGAAATATCAATAACCTCAGATATGCAGATGACACCACCCTTATGGCAGAAAGTGAAGAAGAACTAAAGAGCCTCTTGATGAAAGTGAAAGAGGAGAGTGAAAAAGTTGGCTTAGAACTCAACATTAAGAAAACTAAGATCCTGGCACCTGGTCCCATCACTTCATGGCACACAGATGGGCAAACAGTGGAAACAGTGACAGACTTTAGTCTTTGGGGCTCCAAAGTCACTGCAGATGCTGACTGCAGCCATGAAATTAAAAGACGCTTGCTCCTTCAAAGAAAAGCTATGACCAACCTAGACAGCATATTAAAAAGCAGAGATATTGATCTATATTTCTGTCTTTGTCCAGTACCATACTGTCTTGATGACTGTAGCTTTGTAGTATAGTCTGAAGTCAGGCAGGTTGATTCCTCCAATTCCATTCTTCTTTCTCAAGATTGCTTAGGCTATTTGAGGTTTTTTGTATTTCCATGCAAATTGTGAAATTATTTATTTTAGTTCTGTGAAAAATACAATTGGTAGCTTGATAGGGTTTGCATTGAATCTATAGCTAGCTTTGGGTAGTATACTCATTTTCACTATATTGGTTCTTCTGATCCATGAACATGGTATATTTCCCTAGATCAACGGAACAAAATAGAAAGCCCAGAGATACGTCCACGGACCTATGGACACCTTATCTTTGACAAAGGAGGCAAGAATATACAATCTCTTTAACAAGTGGTAGTGGAAAAACTGCTTAACCACTGTAAAAAAAAATGAAACTAGAACACTTTCTAACACCACATAGAAACATAAACTCAAAATGGAAAAAAGATCTAAATGTAAGACCATAAACTATAAAACTCCTAGAGGAAAACATAGGCAAAACAGTCTCTGAAAAATCACAGCAGGATCCTTTATGATCCACCTCCCAGAGTAATGGAAATAAAAGCAAAAATAAACAAGTGGGACCTAATTAAACTTAAAAGCTGTTACACAATGAAGGAAACTATAAACAAGGTGAAAAGACAGCTTTCAGAATGGGTGAAAATAATAGCAAATGAAGCAACTGACAAAGAATTAATCTCAAAAATATACAAGCAGCTCATGCAGCTCAATTCCAGAAAAATAAATGACCCATTCAAAAAATGGGCCAAGAACTAAATGGACATTTCTCCAAAGAAGACATACAGATGGCTAACAAACACATGAAAAGATGCTCAACATCACTCATTATCAGAGAAATGCAAATAAAACCACAACGAGGTACCATCTCACGCCAGTCAGAATGGCTGCTATCAAAAAGTCTACAAACACTAAATGCCTGAAAGGGTGCAGAGAAAAGGGAATCATCTTACACTGTTGGTGGGAATGCAAACTAGTACAGCTACTATGGAGAACAGTATGGAGATTCCTTAAAAACCTGAAATAAAGCTGCCTTATGACCCAACAATCCCACTGCTGGGCATACACACCAAGGAAACCAGAATTGAAAGAGACACGTGTACCCCAGTGTTCATCACAGCACTGTTTACAATAGCTAGGACATGGAAGCAACCTAGATGTCCATCAGCAGATGAATGGATAAGAAAGCAGTGGTACATATACACAATGGAGTATTACTCAGCTCTTAAAAAGAACACATTTGACTCAGTTCTAATGAGGTGAATGAAACTGGAGCCTGTTACACAGAGTGAAGTAAGCCAGAAAGAAAAATATCAATACAGTATATTAATGCATATATATGGAATTTAGAAAGATGGTAATGATGACCTTCTATGTGAGACAGCAAAAGACACACAGATGTAAAGAACACAATTTTGGACTCTGTGGGAGAAGGTGAGGGTGGGATGATTTGAGAGAATAGCATTGAAACATGCATATTACCATATATGAAATAGACGACCAGTCCAGATTCAATGCATGAGACAAGGTGCTCAGGGCCGGTGCACTGGGATGACCCAGAGAGATGGGATGGGGAGGGAGGTTGGGAGGGGAGGTTCAGGATGGGGAACACATGTACACCCATGGCTGATTCATGTCGGTGTATGGTGAAAGCCACTACAATATCATAAAGTAATTAACCTCCAAATAAAATAAGTTAATTAATTTTAAAAAAAAAGGCAGAGACATTACTTTGCCAACAAAGGTTCATCTAGTTAAAGCTATGGTTTTTCCAGTAGTCATGTATGGATGTGAGAGTTGGACTGTAAAGAAAGCTGAGCGCCAAAGAATTGATGCTTTTGAACTGTGGTGTTGGAGAAGACTCTTGAGAGTCCCTTGGACTGCAAGGAGATCCAACCAGTCCATCCTAAAGGAAATAAGTCCTGAATATTGATTGGAAGGACTGAGGCTGAAGCTGAAGCTCCAACACTTTGGCCACCTGATGCGATGAACTGACTCACTGGAAAAGACCCTGATGCTGGGAAAGATTGAAGGTGGGAGGAGAAGGGGATAACAGAGGATGAGATGGTTGGATGGCATCACCGACTCAATGGACATGAGTTTGAGAAAGCTCCAAGAGTCGGTGATGGATAGGGAAGCCTGGCCTGTTGCAGTCCATGGGGTCGCAAAGAGTCAGACACGACTGAGTGATTGAACTGAACTGATGTGAAATCTATATATCCACTTTATAGATCAGGTTTGTAAAATAAGTTCATTTTTCTGCTAATAATAAAATCTATGACTCTAAGCTTACACTTACTGTTGAAAGACTCTTTCTCTCTGCCATGCAATTGCTTCTTTCTGTGATTCCAGGTTATTGGGAGAATTAAAGAAGTTATTACAGGAAAAGAGTTTACACTAGTGTCTAGCTCAATTCTAACAGAATAGCACTCAATAAATTATCATTATTCCCACCATGGAAAAAGCAAGAGAGTTCCAGAAAAACATCTATTTCTGCTTTATTGACTAAGCCCAAGCCTTTGACTGTGTGGATCACAATAAACTGTGGAAAATTCTGAAAGAGATGGGAATACCAGACCACCTAACCTGCCTCTTGAGAAATCTGTATGCAGGTCAGGAAGCAACAGTTAGAACTGGACATGGAACAACAGACTGGATCCAAATAGGAAAAGGAGTACGTCAAGGCTGTATATTGTCACCCTGCTTATTTAACTTCTATGCAGAGTACATCATGAGGAACGCTGGGCTGGAAGAAACACAAGCTGGAATCAAGATTGCTGGGAGAAATATCCATAACCTCAGATATGCAGATGACACCACCCTTATGGCAGAAAGTGAAGAGGAGCTAAAAAGCCTCTTGATGAAAGTGAAAGAGGAGAGTGAAAACGTTGGCCTAAAGCTCAACATTCAGAAAACGAAGATCATGGCATCTGGTCCCATCACTTCATGGCAAATAGACGGGGAAACAGTGGAAACAGTGTCAGACTTTATTTTTTTGTGCTCCAAAATCACTGCAGATGGTGACTGCAGCCATGAAATTAAAAGACGCTTACTCCTTGGAAGAAAAGTTATGACCAACCTAGATAGTATATTCAAAATCAGAGACGTTATTTTGCCGACTAAGGTCCATCTAGTCAAGGCTATGGTTTTTCCTGTGGTCATGTATGGATGTGAGAGTTGGACTGTGAAGAAGGCTGAGCGCCGAAGAATTGATGCTTTTGGACTGCGGTGTTGGAGAAGACTCTTGAGAGTCCCTTGGACTGCAAGGAGAACAAACCAGTCCATTCTGAAGGAGATCAGCCCTGGGATTTCTTTGGACGGAATGATGCTAAAGCTGAAACTCCAGTACTTTGGCCATCTCATGAGAAGAGTTGACTCATTGGAAAAGACTCTGATGCTGGGAGGGATTGGGGGCAGGAGGAGAAGGGGATGACAGAGGATGAGATGGCTGGATGGCATCACGGACTCGATGGATGTGAGTCTGGGTGAACTCCGGGAGTTGGTGATGGACAGGGAGGCCTGGCGTGCTGCGATTCATGGGGTCGCAAAGAGTCAGACACGACTGAGCGACTGAACTGAACTGACTGATGACTCTAAGCTTACACTTACTGTTGAGAGACTCTTTCTCTCTGCCATGCAATTGCTTCTTTCTGTGATTCCAGGTTATTGGGAGAATTAAAGAAGTTATTACAGGAAAAGTGTTTACACTGGTGTCCAGCTCAATTCTAACAGAATAGCACTCACTCAATAAATTATTATTATTCCCACCATCAATATCATTCCCAGTATTTCAGTTTGTCCAGTGGGGTTTCCCAGGTGGTGCTAATGGTAAAAAGACTGCCTGCCAATGCAGCAGACGTAAGAGATGCAGGTTCAGTCCCTTGGTGGGGAAGATCCCCTGGAGCAGGAAATGACAACCCACTCTAGTATTCTTGCCTGGAGCATCCCATGGACAGAGGAACCTGGTGGGATACAGGCCATGGGGTCACAAAGAGTCAGACACAGCTGAAGCAACTTAGCACACACGGGAGTCTGAATTTGGGAAGCCAGCTAGAGGCAAAGGATGTCACGGACACAATGCTCACAAGTGTACAGGCTCCCTGGTGTTCCTGGCACCAGCTAGAAGTGGACTCACTCAACTGCCTATGGTTGGGTAAGGCCACGTGACTAGTTCTGGCCACTGGGTTGTGAATGGAAGCAACACATGTTCGCCTCCACGATGGAGTTTTAATTGCTGACGCAGAACCTGCCAGAAGACCAGCAATGTTGCAGATGAGGGCTGCTCCTTCTGTCTCCGTCCTCAGCTGAGAACAGTGACGAGATGGAACAGAATTCCTGCCAGCTTGTAATGGCTGTATAGCAAGGTCTTCACTCTTTTAGCCACTAGGGTTTGGGTTTGTTTGTTTCTGTGACTCACTCCAGCCAACACCAGGAACTCGATTAACGCAACACAAGCTATTGCATGGCAAGTGCATCTCCAGAGGAGGCCGTGGCTTATTGAAAATTCAAAAAGGTGTTTTGCCAGTGGCTCTTTCTGCCACAGCATTTCTCAGGGCCAGGACATGGGGGAAGACATTTCTGGGAAAATATGGGAGAAGGGAAAATAAGGTTCCTCCTTCCAGCATTTTGCTCAACTATGAGCTCCCAATTTGTGGTCATTCCTTGCTAACATTAACTCGGTGATAAGTTGGTTCAGCCCCAAACACAGGCTTCATCCTCATTTTGACAAATGCCCTGTCCCCAACCAAGTCACCGCGCCATCACTGTGATTTTTTGGTATCCTTTTTCACCTACTGGTTTCAGTCAGTACCATCTAAATCAACAGAAATTTTCAAACATGTTAAACATCAAAACGGAAGGTAAAAGGGAATTTCCAGCCCTTTCAAAAGCCCTTAGCTCCTTATGCAAATATGCTCAAACCTACCGTCTAATCTTTAAGCTCTCTATACTGGAAGAATGGATGGCTTTGTCACACCCCAAATGTCCCCCAATTCCCACATATCAGACATCTGGTTCTTTCTCCTGGCTTTCCATAGCACCACAGCACTGGGCGGAAACCTTTATTGACCATTTCTCAGGATCTCTGCAGTTTTCTGTTTTCAGGGCATACATACATGGTGATGATATAGCATGGCATAAACACAGATGATACAACTGGAATCAGTCCTGACCCCTCCCTCTCCTTCCCATATACCCAGCAAAGTGATGGTGAGATATCTTTCATCCTGCTTCCTAGCAAAGGATGATGGGGTGGGGGCGGGGCTGGGCACAGGAAGTGCACGGACCTGCTGTGGGGTGACTGCAATCAGTTGCCTGTCACTGAGCACACGTGAAACACCCTTGGGTACTCTCTGGTGTAACTAGATGAGACTTGGACAGGATGAGCAGGAGGGATCAGGAGCCAGGGCAATTTTAATAACCACTGTGCATCTATATCCACAAGGGCTGAACACCTGGGACACCTCGTTTCTCCTCTCCAACGCAACCCTCCCCTGTGCCAATAAGCCTGGTCACTAATCTTGAGAATACTGGATTCATTTGCACTCCTTTGCTCATATGGTGTTCAACTGTCTATACAGCTCTTCCCTTGTCCTCTGTCTACTTGACCTAACCTAAGCAATCCTTCAAGGCCCTCTTCTGTTTCTTAACTCTTTAGACTAAGCTCTGCCTACATGGTCTCTCTGCCACATTGCATTATCATCCATTTATGCACTTAACTGCATGCCATCTCATCATTATTTTAATAGTTTCCAACTCTCTGGTTTGCCTAATTTAACTACATTTCCTTTGAGTTTAGGGATAATGAATGTCCTCCATTTTTCTACAAGAGCCCCTGTGCCTCCATATATAGTAGTAGTCTAATATTTATTGCATGTGTGGATGCAGAAATAGCACATACTTGTAGTATGTGTGTGTGTGTGTGTGCTTAGTTGCTGAGTCATGTCCGACTCTTTGCCAGCCTCCTCTTTCCATGGGATTTCCCCTGCAAGAATATTGGGGTGGGTTGCCATTCCTTTCTCTAGGGGATCTTCCTGACCCAGGGATCGAACCCACGTCTCCTGTGTCTCCTGCATTGGCAGGCACATTCTTTACAACTGAGCTACCTGGGAAATCCTATGGTATTTGTATACTTCCTTTATATGATTCTGCCAAAATGACATCACTTAATCTCTCACCATAACTTTGTTTTTGTAGCAGTGGACACAGATTTTCTCTGATGTAGCACACCCTCACTGGGAAGATGTACATCATGGGAAAAACGGCACATTCTCTGGCTGCATCATTTGGGATAAACCAAGATGGTGATTGCAGCCATGAAATTAAAAGACGCTTACTCCTTGGAAGAAAAGTTATGACCAACCTAGATAGCATATTCAAAAGCAGAGACATTACTTTGCCAACAAAGGTCCATCTGGTCAAGGCTATGGTTTTTCCAGTGGTCATGTATGGATGTGAGAGTTGGATTATGAAAAAAGCTGAGCGCTGAAGAATTGATGCTTTTCAACTGTGGTGTTGGAGAAGACTCTTGAGAGTCCCTTGGACTGCAAGGAGATTCAACCAGTCCATTCTGAAGGAGATTAGCCCTGGGTGTACTTTGGAAGGAATGATGCTAAAGCTGAAGCTCCAGTACTTTGGACACCTCATGCAAAGAGTTGACTCATTGGAAAAGACTTTGATGCTGGGAGGGATTGGGGGCAGGAGGAGAAGGGGACGGCCGAGGTTGAGATGGCTGGATGGCATCACCAACTCAATGGACGTGAGTTTGAGTGAACTCTGGGAGTTGGTGATGGACAGGGAGGCCTGGCGTGCTGCGATTCATGGGGTGGCAGAGTGGGACACGACTGAACGACTGAACTGAACTGAACTGAAGATCTACCATCCAATCCACACCTGAAGAGGGGGACAATAATAACAATAGTAGTAATAAAATTGATGTGGGGCACTGTGTTTGCCTCCTCAAGATCCACATGCAGTATGTTTGCTTGTTCTCTCTAGCTCCCCTCAAAGCAGCTGGATGATGGACTAAGCCAAATGAATGAAAATAATCCTGTCTCCAGCTACAGTTGTTGGTTCAGATGTGGGCACTTGTTCCAACTCAGGTCAATGAGTAAGGAAAAGGTGCCTGCTTGCTGACTCTGAAAAAGACGCATTTTCACTAAAGGAGACCTTCCCAAAGCTTTAGATGAAACTGGCATCATGGAAAGCATGGCGGACAGATGGAAAGAACCTAGTTACTGGTGATACTGTTTAGCTATTGAATCAAACTGTTCCTGAAGTTCATCCTGTCCTGGACTTGAGTAAAATGAGCTATGTGTTCAAGGTCAACTCAATCCACTTAGAGCTGGATTTCCTGTTACTTGTAACCCAATATAACCTATAAAGACAATACTAGTTCATCACAAACTCACAGAGTAATTGGGAGGGTGCAGGTTAATCACAGATGCAAAACTGCTGCATCGGTTTTACCATGCAAATATTTGTTGCTGACAGTTTCTGTGTTAAGATTTCTTCCCTTAAGACATAGAACATGGAGAGATCTTAAAGGTGTAGCAGTCTTGTTGATGGGGGGGGTGGGGTGGTGGTGGTGATCTTGGGCATTAAATAGTTTTCTCAACAGAGATTCCAAAAGCTTGAAACATTAAAACACAAGCTGATCAGGATTAAAAGTGCAGCAGATACTGCATATGACAAATTTCTAGAAGGAAATGATTTATATAAAACCTGGTGCATAGCACAAAATAAGTGCTAAATAACTTTTCAATTTTAATTTTTAAAAATAAAATAATCACACAAGGTACAACGTCGAAGTTACCAAAGTTAGTGTCAAGTCAGTCTCTCTTCTTCCCTGGACCCGTCAATCATCCGATATACCTTCCTTTACATTTCTTTTGTGTATTTCCAGAGCTACTCTATAGGCTCCAGTAGCATCCCATACAAACTGCTGTGCTCCATTTTATTTTTTTAGATTCCATAATGTAACCTGGAGGTCTCTCCGTATCAGCGTCTATAGGGCTGTCCATTTCTTTGTAAACACTGCAGAGAATTCCAAACATTGCCTAAACGCAGTTTCTTTTCCTGAATGTGATTTTAGAGCGTTTCCCACCGTTTGCGGATGTCACACAGTGATGTCATGATCATCCTTCTAGGCAGGCATTGCACAGAACTGAGAGCGCATCTGCAGGATGCATTCTGAGCCGCGGAACTGCTGATTCAAAGGGTCGTGTACAGTAACTTTGTTTTCATTTCTGAATTCACAAATGCTAAATTCGACGTTCTGGGGCAGCCCCCGGGGGCACCTCAGCAGCTCTCCGGGCCGTGAGCTGGTGGCCGAGGAATCCCCGGCTCGCGCTGAGCTGGGCCGCACGGCCCCGCCCCCTCGCGCGCTCTGGGCCCCGCCCGCGCGTCCCGCCCGCGGCCCGGTGGAGCGGCACGTGCGAGTCCACGTGAAGCTGCCGGGGCGCGCAGAGCGCAAGTGCGCCTGCGCGGGCGGCGGGAAAAGTAGGTCAGACTCCCGTGTCACGTGACCCGCTCCCCTCGGCGCCCCCGGCGCCTCCCTCCCGGGCGCTGCCGGCAGGCGCTCCGCAGCCAACGTGAGCGGCGGGCGCGGCCCGCGAGCGCCCGGCGCCCGCGAGGATTCGCCGGTTCTCGTCCCTCCCGGGCGCTCCGCTCCGAAGTCGGGCGGGCGAAAGAAGCTCCGCTCGGAGGCTTCCGGCGCGGAGTAGGAGCGAACCGCAGAGGGCGGCGGCCTCCCCTCGCTGACTGGGGCGCGGCTCGTTGAGGCGCTGCCGGCTGCGGGGAGGAGGCGCGTGGCCGTTCCCTGTCGGCCGGACTCCACGGAGCCTTCTCGGTCCCTGTTTGTGAGGGAACTTCAGACACTCCGGGAAACGGACTGTGTCCAGGGAATCTTCCCAGCCCAGGGATCGAACCCTTGTCTCCCGCACTGCGGGCGGATTCTTCACCGCCTGAGCCACCAGGGAAATAGGAGAGTGTGACTGGTTCCTGGACGTTTGCAGGAATGCCCCTCAGACCCCGTTTCTAATCTGCCCCCCCCCCCCCCCCCCCGCCCCGAGATACCTCACTGCGAGGATTTTAGGCACATTTCTCACCTTCCACAGGAGACTGCAGAGGTGATGGGTGCCCATGGGGCTGGCTGTGTGTGAGGCAGCTCTGAATCAACTGAAGCCTGGGTTTTGTGTATTAGGAAAAACTATTTCTTGTCTCCACCCTTTTTGATTTTAAACTTTTTGCACAAAGACGGGCTCCGCCTAAGTGGGTTGCAAACCCAGTGGAAGAGACCAACAAAGTCAGTGGGCCACACCGAAGTGGGCTGTAAATCCTTGGATAGAGGTGTGCCCAGATGTTACATAAGCACAAAGGAGGAGGGGCACCCAAGCGCAGGGGTGGGTACCCTGAGTCTTGATGGCTAAGTGGGAGTTAGCTGGCAGAAAAGTAAGGCAGAGAGGGTGGGTAAGTGTTCCAAACAAAAGGAGCTACTAATAGTTACATAATGTTTCCCTCACAGAGTTCTTCGTTGTAATTGTTTTAGCTATGCATGTAGTTGGAATGTATGTAGTTTCCATTTATGTTATTCTAAACCAGTCTTTAATGAACATCATTATGCACAATGTTTTCCCCATTTCATTTTTAAATAAATCCCAGGAAAAGGATGGGTTCATAGAAGTCACAAACATTTTGTAACTTTTGTAAAGCACTGTCAAATTGTTTTCCAAAAAAAGTTATTTTTAATTTGTATTAAGGTAGCATTTAAATATTTAGTATTGAGGCAGTAAGTTCAGTTCAATTCAGTCGCTCAGTCGTGTCCGACTCTGCGACCCCATGAATCGCAGCACGCCAGGCCCCCCGGTCCATCACCAACTCAAACTCAAGTCCATCGAGTCGGTGATGCCATCCAGCCATCTCATCCTTTGTCGTCCCCTTTTCCTCCTGCCCCCAATCCCTCCTAGCGTCAGTGTCTTTTCTAATGCGTCACCTCTTCACACGAGGTGGCCAAAGTAGCGGAGTTTCAGCTTTAGCATCATTCCTTCCAAAGAACATCCAGGGCTGATCTCCTTTAGAATGGACTGGTTTGTTCTCTTTGCAGTCCAAGGGACTGTCAAGAGTCTTCTCCAACACCACAGTTCAAAAGCATCAGTTCTTCTGTGCTCAGCTTTCTTCACAGTCCAACTCTCACATCCATACATGACCACTGGAAAAACCATTGCCTTGACTAGACGGACCTTTGTTGGCAAAGTAATGTCTCCGCTTTTGAATATGCTATCTAGGTTGGTCATAACTTTTCTTCCAAGGAGTAAGCGTCTTTTAATTTCATGGCTACAGTCACCATTTGCAGTGATTTTGGAGCCCCAGAAGATAAAGTCTGACACTGTTTCCCCATCTATTTCCCATGAAGTGATGGGACCAGATGCCATGATCTTCGTTTTCTGAATGTTAAGCTTTAAGCCAACTTTTTCACTCTCCTCTTTCACTTTCATGCAGAGGTTTTTTAGTTCCTCTTCACTTTCTGCCATAAGGGTGGTGTCATCTGCATAACTGAGGTTATTGATATTTCTCCCGGCAATCTTGTCACCCTGCTTATTTAACTTATATGCAGAGGCAGTAAGTCCCCCTTTAATTATTTCAAATCAACATAGTCTGATGAGAGGAATATTTTATTTACCAAAATGCCATAAATCATAATATATGCATTTCTAGTTTTCATGACCCATGATAAAATTCTGATTGAATGCAAGTCTGAAAAATGGAAAATATCAGATCAGTGCATTTCATCCTTACAGGGAACCAGGTAGAGTGTGTGTGTGTGTGTGTGTGTGTGTGTGTGTGTGTGTGTGTGTATGCTGGGAGCGGGGATTAAGAGTTGAGGGACAGAGAATAGGAGTGAGAGAAACTAAAGCAGCATTAATGTCCAATACTTGTCTCTGATTACTTTCTTGCTGTGAACCAAGAGGAACAGAGAAGTTAGCGCCACACAAGTCAGAACAAGCCAGGAAAGTTCCACACCTTGCAGCAAATGTCAGAACAGCAGCAGAATCAAAGGGGTCCAGAGTTTGACCCAAAAGGCCACTATAACTTAGAGGAAGCCTGGTCACCTGCTGGGAAGGAAATTCCAGAAACCTGCATGCTTCCCAGCTAAGTCTCTGTTGGCATCTGTACCTACAAGAAGAAAACAGTACTGTGACACTCAAAAGGCCATTTAGGGGGAAAGTAATTTAGGTAATAGGGACTATGAAAGCAGAACATACCTTCCTTTTTGCCTGTATTAAGCTAGATGTTTAAGGAAAGCAGAAGCATGGTACAGTTTTGATTTTGCAGACACAAAGCTATAGTTCACATTGTATTGTTCCCTAATATCTATTCTGCATATTGGGTAATGACCATATACTTTGGGGGAAGGGATTTACCTCCCAGCAGCCTGTGGGGCTGGCCTTGATTGAATTAACAAATCAGAGTAGTCTCATTGCATTTTTATGAAAATTAAAAGAGTTAATTCAGCAAAAGCACTTAGAAGGGTGACTGCCACATGTTAAGAGCTCAGTGAACATTTGTTGTTGATACTGTTGTTATGATTAGTGTAACAATGACTGTTCAGAGAAAGCCTGAACTTGTTTTAGTGGTTACTTGATGACCTTATTTCTTCTAGGAAGGAGATAAAGAAGATGTGTAACAACTGGTGCCATCTTTCCACCTTGAAGGGAGCCAAGCCAAGCCAAGCCAACCCCACACCTGATAAAAAAGGGGCAGAGGAGGCCACACCCTGATCAAATTGCACTTGAAGCCTGCACTACCTCTTGAGACAAACACATCCCATTTGTTACTTCGGTCATTGAAGTTATTGTTCGGTTGCTAAGTCATGTCCCATTCTTTGCGACCCCATGGACTGCAGCACTTCAGCCTCCTCTGTCCTCCACTGTCTCCTGGAGTTTGCTCAGATTCATGTCCATTGAATTGGTGATGTTATCTAACCATCTTATCCTCTGCCACCCTGCTTCACCTTTGCCTTCAGTCTTTCCCAGCATCAGGTTCTTTTCCAATGAGTCTGCCCTTTGCATCAGGTGGCCAAAGTAGTGGAGCTTCAGCAGCAGTTCTTCCAGTGATTATTCAGGGTTGATTTCCTTCAGGATTGACTGGTTTGATCTCCTTGCAGTTCAAGGGACTTTTAAGAGCACCACAATCCGAAAGCATCAATTCTTCAGTTTTCAGTCTTCTTTATTGTCCAAATCTCATATCCATACGTGACTGTTGGAAAAACTATAGCTTTGACTATGTGATGTCTCTGCTTTTTAATATACTGTCTAGGTTGGTCATAGCTTTCCTTCCAAGGAGCAAGCATCTATTAATTTCATGGCTACAGTCACCATCCACGGTGATTTTGGTGCCCAAGAAAATAAAATCTGTCACTGCTTCCACTTTCCCCCTTTTATTTGCCATGAAGCAATATGGACCAGATGCCATGATCCTAGTTTGGTTTTTTTGTTTTAATGTTGCATTTAAGCCAACTTTTTCACTCTCCTCTTTCACCATCATCAAGAGGCTCTTTGGTTTCTCTTCACTTTTTGCCATTAGAGAGGTATCATCTTGAATGTCTGGAAGTTCTTGGTTCATGTATTATTGAAGCCTCTCTTGGAGGATTTGCGCATGACTTTGCTAGCTTGTGAAATGGGTGCAGTTGTGCAGAAGTTTGAACATTGTTTGGCACTACCTTTCTTTGTGATTGGAATGAAAACTGACCTTTTCTAGTCCTGTGGCCATTGCTGAGTTTTCCAAATTTGCTGACAAATTGAGTGCAGTGCTTTAATAACATCATCTTTTAGGATTTGAAACAATTCATCTGGAATTCAGACACTTCCACTAGCTTTATTCATAGTAAGGCTTCCTAAGGCCCACTTGACTTCACACTCCAGGCTGTCTGGCTCTAGGTGGGTGACCACACCATCGTTATCTGGGTCATTAAGACCTTACCTGTACAGTTCTGTGTATTCTTGCCACCTCTTCTTTTATATATATATAAATTTATTTATTTTAATTGGAGGCTAATTACTTTACAATATTGTATTGGTTTTGCCATACATCAACATGTATTCACCACAGGTATACACGTGTTCCCCATCCTGAACCCCCCTCCCTCCTCCCTCCCCGTACCATCCCTCTGGGTCGTCCCAGTGCACCAGCCCCAAGCATCCATCCAGTATCATGCATTGAACCTGGGCTGGCGACTTGTTTTGTATATGACATTATACATGTTTCAATGCCATTCTCCCAAATCATCCCACCCTCTTCCTCTCCCACAGAGTCCAAAAGACTGTTCTATACGTCTGTGTCTCTTTTGCTGTCTCGCATACAGGGTTATCATTACTATCTATTTAAATTCCATATATATGTGTTAGTATACTGTATTGGTGTTTTTCTTTCTGGCTTACTTCACTCTGTATAATAGGTTCCAGTTTCATCCACCTCATCAGAACTGATTCAAATGTATTCTTTTTAATGGCTGAGTAATACTCCATTGTGTATATATACCACAGCTTTCTTATCCATTTGTCTACTGATGGACATCTAGGTTGCTTCCATGTCCTGGCTATTATAAATAGTGCTGCGACGAACATTGGGGTACACGTGTCTCTTTCAATTCTGGTTTCCTCAGTGTGTATACCCAGCAGTGGGATTGCTGGGTCATAATCTTTCTACCTCTTCTAATCTCTTCTGCTTCTGTTAGGTCCTTACCATTTCTGTCCTTTCTTATGCCCATCTTTGCATCAAAGATTCCCCTGATATCTCCACTTTTCTTGAAGAGATTTCTAGTCTTTCCCATTCTACTATTTTTCTCTATTTCTTCACATTGTTCATTTAAAAAGTTTTTCTTATCTCTCCTTGCTATTCTCTGGAACTCTGAATTCAGTTGGGTATATCTTTCTCTTTCTCCCTTACCTTTCATTTCTCTTCTTTTCTCAGCTATTTGTAAGGCCTCCTTAGACAACCACTCTGCCTTCTTGCATTTCTTTTTCTTTGCGATGGTTTTGGTCACTGCCTGCTGTACAGTATTATGAACCTCTGCCCATAGTTCTTCAGGCATTCTGTCTACCAAACCTAATCCCTTGAATCTGTTTGTCACCTCCACTGTATAAGCATAAGCAATTTGATTTAGGTCGTTCCTGAATGGTCTAGTGGTTTTCTCTACTTTCTTCAATGTAAGCCTGAAGTTTGCAATAAGGAGCTCATGACCTGAGCCACAGTCAGGTCCAGGTCTTTTTACTGACTGTATAGAACTTCTCCATCTTTGACTGCAAAGAACATAATCAATCTAATTTCAGTAATGACCATTGGAGTTGGGTTCTCTGTTACTTGCCAGCAACAACAGGTAACAAAAGTGTATGTCTTAAGAATGAGATGATACTCCTGTATTTGAACATCTGCCCATGTTTATTTCATTATATGATTCTTTTACTTTTCCCCCTAGAGCAAGAAAAAGGGGGAGGGAAGAAGAATTGTTCACAGTGGAAGCCAGCATCTCAAGGAAATATTTTGTTATAGCTTCTCAGTGTACCATCCCAGGAAGGCAGGCTCCAGCCCAAGGGTTCTGAACCAAGAATGCACATCAGAATCACCTGTGATCATTTTACACACGTGCCCTGGACTCTGCTCCTCAATATTTTGAATCAGTGATTCTGGAGAAGGGCATGTCTGTGGAAAGAACTACAGGTATAATGCATCACACCACTAGCTCTGAACTGGTGTTTGATCCAAACCTTTCCTCTGAACCATTCCTGGGTCCTTTTGGCCAATGATGTTAAAACACCTTGAAGCCTATGGATATAATCCAGGAAAACTGCACACATATATCTTATCTGCAGTTAAGAAGGACGATTCTTTTTTTTTTTTTTCCCAAAGTTACATATTAAGAATTTTAGTTGGTTGAGTGGAGAGAAAGCATCCAAGTAGCTTAAATTTTTACCTATTTTGCCATTCTAAATGCAGTTAGCTTTTCTGAAACTAGGAGTAATGTTTTGCTACAGTGCTGATGTGCTCCAAACAACAACAAAACTTTGCATGGCGTTTGCAGTGGATGCAGAGCAGTATTTGGTATCAGTGTTCTTTGTGAAATCACTGAGGTGTATTTTGGAATTACAGCACTAAAATAACAACAGGCTTGATTCCGTCAACTCTCTTGGAGGGTTTGTGTAAGGAAATTGTATTTGCCTGCTGAACTGTAAATTCAACAGGTTCTTCCACATCTTCAGCCTTGCATCTCTGTGGCTGCATATGGAATTTGTTCTCACTGGACTTCAGTAAAGAGCACCCAAAGAGAAAAAAAGAGGAAACTTTACTCAACACATTGAAAAGCAAAGAATTTCTTGCTTTCCCCAGAAGTCCAGCTTTTGGAGCAGTGGAATAAGCAGATACTTTGAAGTCAAACAAAACTGTTTCGAACCCCAGCTCCTTCCAACCACAACTAGTTTACGTGTGTAACTACTTGTTACTTCACCTTCTGAGCTACAGTGATTTGACTCTGTGCAGGGCAAGTCACACTCCTGTGGCAGGGCGGTTGGCCGTGAGTATGAGTAAAGATGATGTATGTAAAGTGCTTGTCATGTGATGGGTACCCTCAACTGAGTCCTGGCATCATTATTATTTTTTTAGAAAGAAAAACAATGCAGATAAGCAAGGATTTACTTTTTCTTCAAAGTTCCCTCTTAATAAGAGGAATTCAAAGGAATGAAAATAAATTTGGAAATCTCCAACTTGCCTCTTGGTAACCACAGATGCTAACTCTACAGTGGCTGGTTCTTTATAGACATGTACAAGTACAAAAGTATATAAGCACAAAATGTGTACACATACTAAGATATATGTGACATTCTCAAGGGAGCAAAAAGGTGCCCTTAATCTTCCTTTGATCTGCACATTAGCTGTGAATTGACAGCTCCACTTGAAATAGAGTGAAAGCTCAAACTCCATGGAGTTGAGGCACAATCTTTCTCAATACAGGGAAAGTGGATTCAAATAGGATATGTAGTATTTACAAGATCTCAGATTCTTATAGAACCTAAGATTACTAAGTACAAAGCAGGTGGCTGTAAATTATACTTCAGTTGTTAAGAGGAAAAGGAAGAAGAAAACTGAGCCCTTAAAAAAAAATTAAACTAAAAAAAAAAATTAACCTGTTAAAGTTGGGTCAAATTTTTGTATCAACTTGAGTTTGCAGAGAAGTGGAAGCAGAAAGGAAAGAAGGGTTGTGATATTACCATCAGACATTCAAAACCAAGGGGAAGTATAACTACCCCAAAGGATGCATGTGTGATGCAGTCACTTCAGTGGTGTCTGACCCTTTGCCACCCCATGGACAGCAGCCTGCCAGGCTCCTCTGTCCATGGGATTCTCCAGGCAAGAATGCTGGAGGAGGTTGTCATGCCCTTCTCTAGGGGATCTTCCTGACCCAGGGATCAAAGTCAGGTCTCCTATATTGCATGCCAGATTCTTTACCCTCTGAGCCACCAGGGAAGCTCCACCCCAAAGTATAACTGTCACAAATGTTTTCATACCAAATAACACAAAAAAGTAAAACATGACTAATGTTGTTGAAATAAACATCAATAGTTTACCCTGTACATAGAGAATACACATCCTTTTTAAACACTGAAACATTTATAAAAGTAACTACAAACACTTGACAAATTATCAGATAGAGACATAGTATTAGCATTGGTCAACGCTAAAGGAGGTTGGAGTGACATTTAGGCTTTCTGTGTTCTTTCATATTATTCAAATACTTTAAGCCAACGTTTTTATAAGAAAATAATAGGATTATTTTAATTTAAAATAATACCTAACAATTACTGGATGCTCACTGTTTTGTGGGTATAGATGTAGCATGTGTCCTGACACTTCATTTCGTCCTCACAGGAATACCGGAAGTAGGATGGCAAACACTGATGGCATCAACCTTCCCCTGTGTATGTTTCCTCTACTTTATCCATAATAATAGAAGTTTTAGGTAGACGTGTACCACACAGCTAAAGGCAAGTTTTCTCAGCCTCCCTGGCTGCTAGGTGGCCAACGGATTGGATGTGAGACGATACGAGTACGACCTCTGTCCCACCTCCTTCTTTTGACCTTTTCCGCTGCTAGAATACAGAAAGTGGACATGGTGGGAAGCCATACTCAACCAAGACTAAGAGGGCCTCCTGCAGGGCAGGGGGAGTAACGTGAGAGCAAAAAGCCTGTGTTCCTGATGCCAGGGAGCTCCAGACCAGCCTTGAACTGTTTGTATTCAGGCTGCTATAAGAGGGAGAAATAAACCTCTGTCTGTATTTCTGGCTGTGCTGGGTCTTTGTTGCTGTGCATGGGCTTTCTCTAGTTGCAGCAAGCAGGGGCTTCTCTTGTTGCAGAGTGTAGGCTCTAGAGCACACAGGCTACAGCAGTTGTGGTTCCCAGGCTCCAGAGCACAGTCTCAGTAACTGTGCACAGGCTTAGTTGCTCAGAGGCATGTGGGACCTTCCTGGACCAGGGATCAAGCCTGTGTCCCCTTCTTTGGCAGGTGGGTTCCCAACCACTGGACTACCAGGGGAGTCCATATACCTCTATCTTATTTAAACCACTATTAAGTTGGCATCTGTTAAAGATACCAAATCAATATTGTGTTATTATCTTCTATTGTATAGATTTTCTTTTGAGAATTGTAACTTTTACCTTATGTTTTATAACCACAGTTATTTAAAAATTCATTTTATGCTTCATGTATTTCAGTGTTCACCAATAATCCTTATGTGCCTCAACACCATCCGTTTCATAAGTATATTAGTCTTAATCATGCCTAGTGGCCCTGGTGGTATCTTTTCATTACAAAAGGAAGAAATGACTGATATATTCCCAGAGGTCTTCATATTTGAATGGCAATTTTTAAAAATTGAAATATAGTTGATTTACAATATGGTGATAGTTTCAGGTGTACAGCATAGTGTTTTAATATTTTTTGCAGATTATACTTCATTACAGGTTATTAGAAGATAATGGATATAATTCTCTGGGCTGCACAGTGTATCCTTGTTGCTCATACATTTAATATATAGTAGTGAATCCCATGCTGCTAATTTATCCTCCCCCCTCCCCTTTCTCCTTTGGTAACCATAAGTTTATATTTTATGTCTGTGGGTCTGTTTATGTACATTCATTTGTTTTATTTTTTAGATTCCACATATAAGTGATATTATGTAGTATTTGTCTTTCTCTGACTTATTTCACTAAGCATAATATTCTCTAGGTCCATCCACCTTCCTGCAAATGGTAGTATTTGTGGCTGAGTAATATTCACATATATATACACATATCGTATCTTGTTAGTCTAATCATCTGTTGATGGGAACTTGGGTTGCCTCCACGTCTTGCCTATTGTAAATAGTGCTTCAGTGAACACTGAGGTGTCTACATCTTTTCAAATTACTGTTCTCATTTTTTTTTTTTTCTGAATATAATAATCTGGAGTGGAATTTCTGGATCACATGATAGTTCTGTATTTAGTTGTTTAAGCTCTAAACAGTTTTTCACAGTGGTTGGACCAGTTTACATTCCCACCAAGAGTGTACAAGTGTTCCCTTTTCATCTTCTCCAACATATTGTTTATAGACTGTTTTATGATAGCCATTCTGACTGGTGAGGTGATTCCTCACTGCAGTTTTGATTTGCATTTCTCTAATAATTAGTGGTGTTGAACATATTTTCATGTTCCTGTGAGCCATCTGTATGTCTTCTTTGGGCAAATAAATGTCGTTCAAGTCTCCTGCCCATTCCTCACCCCCTTTTTCAATTGAATTGTTTATTTTTTTTTGCTATTGAGTTTTACGAGCTGTTTGTATGCTTTGGATATTAACCCCTTTCAGTTGCATAACTTCCAATTATTTTCTCCCATTCTGTAAATTGTCTTTCTGCTTTGTTGATGGTTTCCTTTGCTATGCAAAGGCTTTTAAATTTAATTAAATCCCACTTGTTTAGTTTTGCTTTTGCTTCTTTTGCCTTGGGAGACTAATCCAAGAGAATATATCCACAGTTTATGTCTAAAAATGTTCACCTATGTTCTCTTCCAGAATTTTATGGTTTCATGTCTTCCATTTAGGTCTGTAAGCCATTTTGAGTTTACTTATTTATTTATTTATTGTGGTACAAGGGAATGTTCTAATCTCATGCTTTGACATGTGGTTGTTTAGCTTTCCCAGCACCTGTTTTTTTTCTCTATCATATATTTTTGCCTCCTGGGTTGTAGATTAATTGACCATTGGTGGGTGGGTTTATTTCTAGGCTCTCTATTCTGTTCCATCGTTTTGTCATGCCTATTTTCTGCCAGGATGACACTCTTTTGATTACTGTAGCTTTGTGGTATAGTGTGAACTCTGGGAAGATTATACCTCTAGCTTTGTTCTTTTCTCTCAGGATTGCTGTGGCAATTCAGGGTCTTTTGTGGTTCCATATAAATTTTAGAATTATTTGTTTTAGTTCTATGAAAACTGTCCTGGGTATTTTGATAGGGATTGCATTAAATCTGTAGACTGCTTTGGGTAGTATAGCCATTCTAATAATATTGGTTCTTCTAATCCAAGAACCTGAGATAATCTTTCCATTTCTTTGAATCATCTTCAGTTTCCTTCATCAGTGTTTTATAGTTTTCAGCATATGCCTTTTACTTCCTTGGTTAAATTTGTTCCTCAGTGTTTTAAATTTTCTGATGCAATTTTAAATGGGATTTTAAGAAAATTTTCTCTATTTCTTTATTAGTGTGCAGAAAAGTGCAACAGAGTTTTGCATATTAACCTTGTATCCTATAACCTTGCTGAATTCTGTTATTAGTTCTCATAGTTTTGGGGTGGAGAGTGTCAATTTGTTTATTTTAGAATCCTTTCTTTTTGGCTGTATTGTCTGGCATGTGGGATCTTATTCCCATGACTGTGTCGCCTGCATTGGGAACACAGAGTCTTAACCATTGGCTGCCAGGGAAGTCCCGTGTTTTAGAATTCTTGAGTCATTTTCCTTCCCTCTTAGGTCTCTGGGGATTGCTTTTTGTTGTTGTTATTTTGCTACCTTCTGGGCTGAAGGTTGCTTTGAGATCAGCCTGATCATTTCTTCTTTTGGAATAACCTTACTTCTGCTGGGGCACTTTTGGATTGTAAACTTTAGACTAACAACTTCACAAAGATTATGTGATAGCAGTAGCAATATTAATCATTTTAAAAAATACTATAGACCCTTTATTGTGTAGTTCTTTGGTTTTCACCTTTCCATTTTCTTGTTATATTAACTTTTCTTTTTATTCTTTTATCTTCAGATATGCCAACTATCTAAACTCATTCATCCATTCAACAAATATTAAATAAATGTTGGTCACCATTCTTAATATTACTATGTGCCAGGCATTGTTCTAGATGCCAACAGTAGAGTAATGAACAGGACAGGCAAAGTTTCCACTCCATGGAGCGTACCTTTTAGTAGAAGGAAGCAGAAAATAATTAAACAGAAAACTAAGCAAGAGCCTTGCAGATAGAGATACGTTTTAGGAAGAAAAACCAGGATGATCTAACAGCGTGACTACCAGGAAGCAGTGGATTAAGGACAGCTTCAGGGTTTGAGCTGAACCCTGAATGACCTGAAGAAGCCATTCATCCACGATCCTCAGTTCCGCTTTCTTTGTCTCGTGAAAGCCCAGTGGAGGATTTCTGAAAGTGGATTCCAAAATATATCTCAAATCAGGTTACTTCTCGCCCCCTCAGCTTCTACTACTCTAGCCCAAGCCATCTCCCTTTCTCCACTGGGCTCTCTGCTTCCACTCTCGTACATACTCTCTCCAAGCTGCCTTCCTTTACCATCCATGCAAATTCTGAAGAATCAGTCAGATTGGGTCACAGCCTTGCACAAATCCCTACAGTGACTTTCTATGACAAAGTTCTTTTCAACCAGAGACTGTTTATTTCTTCTCCTTTTGCTAATAGAATTACCTAATTTTAGCTAGGAGGCTTCCCTGGTGGCTCAGTGGTAAAGAATACACCCGTGAATGCAGGAGACAAGAGTTCAGTCCCTGGGTTGGGAAGATCCCCTGAAGAAGGAAGTGGCAATGTACTCTAGTATTCTTGCCTGGGAAATTCCATGGACAGAGGAGTCTGGTGGGGCTTTGGTCCATGGGTTCACAGAAGAGTCGGACAACTTAGTGACTAAACAAGAATTTTAGCTAGGCACATTACCCAGCTTCCTTTGCAGCCAGTTTTGGTTACGTGACCAAATTCTGGTCAACACGATGTGAACAGAATCGATGTGAACCATTCTAGCTTGTGCCCTTAAGAAGAAAAGAGCTGTCAGGATGTCCCTGGTGGTCCAGTGGTTAAGAATCCATCTGCTGATGCAGCAAACATGGATTCAATCCCTGTTTCAGGAAGACTCTATATGCTGCAGGGCAACTAAGCCTGTATGCCACAACTTCTGGGTCCAAGCTTGGGTCCTAGATCTCGTGAGCCTCAAATACTGAAGCCTGTGGGCCCTAGAGTCTATGCCTGCTCAGCAACTAGAGAAGGCACCACAATGAGAAGCCGGTGAAACACAACTAGAGCCACACACAGCCACACACTAGACCCAGTGCAGCCAAAAATAAAGGAATAAATATTTAAAAAGATGAAAATAGCTGTCCTTTCCTTCTCCTTTCTCCTGGCTCCGATGGGGACCATGTGGTGGTGACCTGCCTTCCACTGTAGATGGTGCAAACTATGGGAGATGGTAGGAGAACGAGAGCAAACGTGGTTCCTGCCACTGTGGAGGCCCTGGGGTTGCTTACTTTCAGACTGAAAAGGGAGAGAGAAATAAACTTCCGTGTTTCTAGAACCATTGCTACTTAGGGCTGTGAGCAGAAATGATGTGTGGTACTTCTGGGTCATGTCTTAAAAGAGTAGATCACCTTGCCTTTCCCTGACTTTGCTGTCTAGGGTACAAACACAGTGACAGCAGAGAGAGCAGCCATCTGCGGTTCAGAAGTGGAAGCAGCGTCCTGAGGATGGTGCAGCCACTGCCTGCCCCTAGGCCGGTATGTGAGAGGGAAATACCTTCTTACCCACTGGAACCTCTGTATTGTTGGGGCCTCTTTGTTACAGCACCGTAGATCCTACCTAGCTGATACATTTCCTTTTGCACTTAAATCGGAAGTCCTTTATAAGAAGACAGTATGTCTACCTCATAGGGAGGCCAACACCTAGCACAGTGTTCGGAACAAAGGCTATACTAAAAATAGCAGAGTCCTGTCCCTCCCCCCACTTTGCTCAGCACATCATTTTGATGCCTGGAAACCCTAAGGTAATGTGACTATGTTTTAATGGGAAACTAAATACTGGTAATTAGAAAATGTTGTTCGTAAGAGGATCACATCACTGCATATGTTTGCCAGGAAATGTCTTGCTATATTTTTGACATTAAAAAGGTTCCAATTCCTTGGGAAAGTGAGGCATTGTTGATTTCATGCCTTGTAACTGTCACAGATAGCTCTTTATCCAATCTAAGCCTTAGTTTTCTCACACTTCTTAGAGCGCCTGCAGGAATGAATTCATTAGACATTCAGTGGCAGAAGCTTGATGTGTTAGCCCCGTGTGGTGGTACCAGTTCTTTTCTTGCACAGTTAAGGCTTGTGAATGTCAGCCCACTGCCAGGGCACTAATTAAACTGGGCAACAATCAGAGCTCTGACTAGAAAATCCACGGAATGGTGAAGAGAGGCCTCATCTTGCTCAGCCTCCTCCAGCGGGTGCCACTACAGGGGGAAAAAGGCAGCCAAAGGGATTTCTACCAAATACCAAGCATATCGGTGCTTTACACACATTGTTTCCTTCATTCTTCATGAGGCCCCCTTAAAATCATCATTATGATCCCCATTTTATTTTTAAAATGTTTTTAAAAATTATTTTATGTTTTTGGCTGCACTGGGTCTTTGCTGCTGCTGGTGAGTTCTCCCTCATTGTGATGAGTGGGGGCTACTCTTTGTTAACAGCAGTGCATGGGCTTCTCATTGCAGTGCCTTCTCTTTTGCAGAGCCCAGGCCCGGGGTGACTGGGCTTCAGTGGTTGCAGCACATGGGCTCAGTAGTTGTGGCTCTCAGGCTTAGTTGCTCTGTGGCATGTGGAATCCTGGACCAGGGATCAAACCCGGGTCCCCTGCGTCGGCCGGCAGCTTCCCACGCACTGTGCCACCAGGGAAGTCTGATCCCTGTTTTACCGATGAGAAAACCGAGGCTTAGGAGGCTTGGCTATTTGTTCACAAATGCTGAACAAGGAAGTTATGAAGCCAGATTCTCTTGTGTTTGTTAAAAACTCATGCTCCCTCTACCCGCACACCTTGCCCCCATCCCAGGCTTCTGACAATGTGATGAGAAATGCCAGGGAAAGGCGTTCTCAGGCCTGGGGCACCCTGAGCTCAGTGTCCTCATCTGACAACAGGGGCACTGGGGTTAAGCTAGATGAACTCGGACTCCTGTGGGAAGAAACCTGTGAAGCCTGCAGCTGGTGTAGGAATGACACAAAGTGCTTCCCAATCTGCACGTTGGAATGAGGTCTCCAGGCCTGTTCCTGGTAGCCACACATACCCTTGGGCTACAGCTTCCCCACAAGCCCCAAGAAAGCCAAGGATTTACAGCTTTGTTTACTAAATGTATATTGAGTGCCTTCTAGGAGCCTGACCTTGTGCCTGGGTCACACTGGTCAACAAGACATGTGTGATTCCTGGCCTCACAGAGCTTACACTTTAGCAGGGGGCGCAAGCCAGAAACAAAGAATTACACATTTTAAAGGTATTTAGAAAGAAGCAAATAAGGCTTTGAGAAAAAAAAGAGTAACTTGACTTTAGAGAGGGTGGGGGTGAGGAGCAGACCTGGAAGGTTAGGCTTTGACTGACTGGCCCAGGCAGAGCTCCAGGCAGAGGGAGCACCGTGTGTAGAGGCTGAAAGCCGGAAAGAACAAACCAGGCTCAAGGACCTGATGCTTGAGTAAGTGAAGCTAGAAATAGAACCGGGCTACAGCTATGCAAGGCCGAGACTGAGAGCTGTGGTAAGGAGCTTAGATTTTAGCTGAAGTGCAACAGAAAAGCCAGAGAAGGATTTTAAACAGGGAAGAAAAGTGACCCAATACCCTCATCTTTTAAAATCCTCATGCCTTTTGGGGATAAATTTATTGAAGTATAACTTAAGTTCAGAAAAGTCCACAGATTGAAAGTGTTCAGCTCAATATATTTTAACAATGTGAAGATCTCTATTTAAACAGCACCCAGATCAAGAAACAGAACATTATTGCAAGTCCTGAACCTCCCCTGATGTCCCATCCCATTCACGTATCCACCCCTTACTCACGTTAAAGACGGCTCCTGGCAGCTTGGAAGTGATGAGGATCAAATTTTCAGGACTCTATGAAATGGTTGTTAAACACAGAAACTCAAAAATTTATATCAATTTCTAATTAGATACATTGTATTAAAAGAAAAAGTTAGAAATTTTAGAAATTAATGTATAGTAACAGAAAGCAGATCAGTGTGACCTGGAGATGGAGGGGGGCAGAGGGGGAAGGAGGAAAGGGTCACACAGGGGCACCAGGAAATTTGGAGGTTGGTGGATGTGTTCATTATCTGGATCGTGGTAACAGTTTTGTGGGTATATACAGAAATCAAAACTTGGTGTGTACAGTAAATCATCTATAGTTTACTGAATGGCAATTATACTTCAACAGAACTGTCAAAAAGAAAGGTGCCTGGAATATTTAGCTTGCTAAATATTTGTTGAGAAGCTGGATAAATTCAGACAGACTAGGAGGGTTCAAGAAAGAGTGACACTAATGGAGAAAGTAGCTCTACATATATACACTACCATGTGTAAAACAGATAGCTGCTGAGCGGGTATCAAAATTACTGGGAGAAATATCAATAACCTCAGATATGCAGATGACACCACCCTTATGGCAGAAAGCGAAGAAGAACTAAAGAGCTTCTTGATGAAAGTGAAAGAGGAGAGTGAAAAAGTTGGCTTAAAGCTCAACATTCTGAAAACTAATCATGGCCTCTGGTCCCATCACTTGGAAACAGTGGCAGACTTTATTTTGGGGGCTCCAAAATCACTGCAGATGATGATTGCAGCCATGAAATTAAAAGATGCTTACTCCTTGGAAGGAAAGTTATGACCAACTTAGATAGCATATTAAAAAGCAGAGACATTACTTTGCCAACAAAGGTCCATCTAGTCAAGGCTATGGTTTTTCAGGTAGTCATGTACAGATATGAGAGTTGGACTGTGAAGAAAGCTGAGCACCAAAGAATTGATGCTTTTGAACTGTGGTATTGGAGAAGACGCTTGAGAGTCCCGTGGACAGCAAGGAGATCCAATCAGTCCATTCTAAGGGAGATCAGTCCTAAGTGTTCATTGGAAGGACTGATGCTGAAGCTGAAACTCCAATACTTTGGCCACCTGATGCAAAGAGCTGACTCATTTGAAAAGACCTTGATGCTGGGAAAGATTGAGGGCAGGAGAAGGGGATGACAGAAGATGAGATGGTTGGATGGCATCACCAACTCAATGGTCATGAGTGTGGGTAAACTCTGGGAGTTGGTGATGGACGGGGAGGCCTGGCGTGCTGAGGTCCATGGGGTCGCAAAGAGTCAGACATGACTGAGCGACTGAACTGAACTGAACCAAGCTGAACTGAGCTGGTGTTGCTGTGTAACACAGGGAGCCCAGCCTGGCACTCTGTGATGACCTGGAGGGGTAGGGGAGGGGAGGGACACTCAAGAGGAAGGTGATACATGTGTAATTATGGCTGATTCACATTGTTGTATGGCAGAGACCAATACAACATAGTAAAGCAATTTTCCTCCAATTAAAAAATAAATTAAAAAAAAGGAAAAACAAGAATGGTGCAAATTGAGAGGGTAGTTGGACATCTGAAGTCATTTCAATCATGTATCTTAGAAGGCATTAGCTGTTTCAAATTTGCATGTGAGTGAGGGTACAGATCATTTGGAACACAGAAAAAGATAATGAATACTCAAAATTCTCTACTTCCTTTGCATTCTACTACATTTTATTAGTATTTATGCTCTTGAGGTATTTACATCTATCCATCCAGTGGAAATTCCATATAATGTTGTGCTACAATACAGCTTCTCCCAACTCTGAATTAAATGGCATTGTTTTAGCAGCTTGAAATTGGCTGAGAGAGGAGTTTTTACACTCAGGAAAACAGCCGGTATTGGTTTCTAGACCCACAGAAACTTTATAAATAGTGCATACTCTTCTGGATCTGATCTCTCTGCCTTCTTCCATATTGCATTTATGAGACATTCATATCGTTGCATGGAGTGGATTCACTGAGAGGAGAATCAATAGCAAGGGTACAAGGATGGGAGAGGTGGACACCAGTGAAGAGGCACTTTTGGCCAGATTTTGCTTTTAGGATATCAAGAGGGAGGCGGAGCTTTGGGATGAAGCACGCTGTAGTTGGCCCTGATCCCAGAGTTAAGAAGAGTCACAGCTCCTGGAAATGTTGGGGGAAGAGACAGGATTGGGGCTTGCATGAAAAGTAAAATGTCCACACACACACACACACGTCTGAAGATGGAGCACCAGCTACAAGATGTGTAGAAAATCCTTGGAGTATTGGGTGTACAGGAAATAAATAACGGTAAAAGGGACGAGGTTCTTGTAACAAAGCAGATTGCAGCCATGAAGACTCCCACACTTTCGTTGAAAAAGCAGGGGTTACTATAGATCCTTGGTTTCAAGGAATTCTTTAGTCTGAAACAGGATGAGGAAGGTAACTAATATACAAAAAGAGAAGGAGGAGGTATCTTATCTCAGTGGTAAAACTGTACTAATAAGACAGAGAGAGGAGAAAACCAGGATAAGGATTACGGAGAGGAAGGGCTGATTTTTGTCAAGGTTCAATATACAAAGGTCTGAATGAGTTGAAAGAAAAGGAAATACTTCCATTCTTTTGTGTGCCTTTGTGTGTTTGTTCATTCGTTCATGCATTTAATATCTTATGTTTCCAGCAGAAGGCTCGGTGCTTTTGGTGAAGAGGCAGTGTCTGAGCCTGGAACTCTGCTTTTAGAGCTCAAGTTTTATTTTGGCTGGAGAGGAAAAGACCAGACATTTAATAGAGGAGAGAGAAAAGGAGAAGAGGGAAGAGGAAGGGAGGGGAGGAAGCGATATGAAACAGAGGAGGGAAGCCAGCCCTTCTGCTTTTCCTCCTCCTCCCTTGTTTCCACAAAGGCAATTGCCCAGTGAAGTCACTCAGTCATGTCTGACTCTCTGAGATACCGTGGACTGTAGCCCACCAGGCTCCTCAGTCCATGGAATTTTCCAGGCAAGAGTACTGGAATGGGTTGCCATTTCCTTCTCCAGGGGATCTTCCCTACCCAGGGATCAAACCTGGGTCTCCCGTACTGCAGGCAGATGCTTTACAGTCTGAGCCACCAGGGAAGCCCCAGGGCGAGAGCATTCCCTTTTATTTCTAATTTTTTCAACTTACTAGTGTTCTAGCATAGAACTGTCTAGATATCACGAAGACTAGTACAATGATAAGCTCTAAAACTGATCCAGGACCTAGGGTAGCATTTTAACAGTATAATCCCAGAACCACATAAATCAGCATAACTTTCTGTAGTGGGTTGAATCTGGTCCCTTCAAGAAGGTATGTCAAGGAACTTCACAGGTGGTCCGGTGGTTAAGAGTCTGCCTGCTAATACAGGGGACATGGGTTCGATCCCTGGTCTGGGAAGATTCCACATGACTCAGGGCAACCAAGCCCGTGTGCCTCAACTGCCGAGCCCACACTCTAGAGTCTGTGCTCTGCAACGAGAGAGGCCACTGCAATGAAAGCCCACACATCGCAGCTCGAGAGTAGCCCCTGCTCATCACAACGAGAGAAAGCCCACACACGGCAACGAAGACCCAGGGCGGCCCAAACTAAAAACAGGGAAGATACATCCAAGTCCTAACCTCCCAGTACCCGTGAATGTGACCTTATTTGGAAATAGCATCTTTGCAGATGAAATTAATTTAAGAATCTCCAGGTAAAATGCTCCTGTATTTAGGATGAGTTCCAAAACCAATGACTGGTATCCTTATAAGAGAAATAAGAGGGATATTTGAGACCCACATCAGAGGCCAAGGCCATATGGAGGTGAAGGCAGAGACTGAAGCGATGAAGCCACAGCCAAAGAATGTCCGGAGCCACCACCAGCAGAAAGAGGCCAGGAGAGATTCTCCCTCAAGTGCCTTTGCAGGGACCCTGATCTACAAGTATCTTCAGGTTAGGCCTCCAGAACTGTGAGAGAAAAAAATCCTTTCATCTTCAGATACCACATTTACGGTGATTTGTTAGGGAAGCCCTAGGAAACTAATTGGGCCATGCTAAGTCACTTCAGTCGTGTCCGAGTCTTTGTGACCCTACGAACCATAACCCACCACGCTCCTCAAGAATACTGGAGTGGGTTGCCATGCCCTCCTCCAGGGGATCGTCCCAACCCAGGGACTGAACTTGTGTCTTACCTCTCCTGCAGGGCAGGCGGGTTCTTTACCCACTAGCTCCACCTGGGAAGCCCTAGGAAACAATCCACCTTGATGTAAACATAGTGCAAATGACTTAACAAGTAAACAACAACAGATTACTAAATGAAAACTCAGCAGCAGGCCCAGGAATCTACATCCTAATGAACCCCTCTAAACGTTAGTATATAAGGCTTGACAACTGCAGATGAAGAACAACAGAGTGCGGCTGCTGTCTTTTGGGATGGAAGTGGCTCAATATTTCAAGATTATTATTTTTTTAATGAAATAGGAAATCCCAAAGGCTGCCTTCCACTTTCTCAGCACAGTAGCCAGGATTATCAGGCAGAGGTATGAGATGCCCGGATTACTGTTATTGGAGACGTATAATTACTTAAGCCCTGACTGAGTAGCAACTGGAGCCACAAGCTGGAGACCTGGTAACTGGCCTCAATGGACAGGAAACCTCTCTGATTGTGCAGAAACTAATGAGGAAGGAGAGCTGCACGGTCAAGGGCTGGTGTCGGCAGGTAAACAGAAACCAAGCTGGAGAGGTAATGGAGAATCTGGGAAGCTTGATAACAAACACAACTAACACTCAGACGTGGATAAGAGCTGACGGGTCGAGGCGGAAGGACCAAGCTCCTGAGCTCTGTAAATGATATTTTCCACACCTCTGAAGGTAAGCAAGTAGGAACAGTTGAAATATGAGTAGAGAAAACAATGGTTAGGCAAACGAATCACCACCTTTGGATGACCCAGGCAAATATCTCTAGATATTGGTGTTGCCACCATAAAATCTACATATTTATGCTTTCAAACGGGTATGTGGTGGGTACAGTGTTAGGTATGGTGACGAATACCAAGAGAAAAGAACCATACTCTCGAGGAGCAGGGAGGAAGATGGACGTGAAGCCAAGAGTTTCTGGGGCACAAAGGAGGATGAAGTGTTTTTGAGGGCATCAGGGAGATTTCAACAAGGAGTGGCAGCTGTGCTGAGCCCGGAAGGCCGAGACAGGCATTTCTGAGAGCTGTGAGAGCGGGACTCCTCGTGGTCACCCAACTTACACTCTGGGCCAGGCTCTAGTCACAGTCCTTCCTATGTATTAATGCATTTAACCCTCCCCTGTGAAGTGGGTACAAGTGCTACCTTCATCTTATGGCTGGGGAAGAAGCTCAGGGACTTGCCACACATCATCCAACTGAGAGACAGTGGCCAGGTTTTGAGCTCCCAGGTCTTGTTCCCGAGCTGCCCGCTGCCTGCTGCCCTGCTGAGGGAGCTGGAGTACAGGTGGGGGGGCCTGGGCCGGGGCCGAAAAGAGCCTGCAGGCTGGTGCCCAACTGGAGCGGGGCGTCTGCTGCAGGAGAAGGGTGGGCTTCATTCTGCAGGTAGTGTGGGGATACTGAGGGCTCATAGTGAAAGGAAAGAAACCAAATCCCGATTAGACGTTTGGAACCTAAGTTTGGAGGAACACTACTTTGGGAAGGCGGGAAGTGAAGACGTAAAGTTCAGGGGCAGCAGTGGGTAAGGAGGCTCCTCTCGAGGGAGAGCTGCAGCAAGCCTTAACCAAAGCAGCGGCCCTGAGGACAGAAGGGTCGGTTCTGTAGCTTCTAACTTGCTGACCCAGCAAACTGGTGCCAGTGGGGAGGAGGGGAGAGGAAATGCAACCGGGGAAGGGTTGGTTCATTTGAGAGTAGGACGAAAGAGGAGTACTATTTAGAGTTATTTTGCAAAGAGGACTAGACTCTCAAATATTTGGAAAATTACTGAGTTTGGTGGCATCTAAGCTTACTTGATTGAACACGATAATTGTGCCAGCCAGGTCATATTGTTTCTGTTTTCTTCATATTATGGTGGTTTGACATTTGACATCTTAAAAACCTTCCTACCCCTTTGGGGGCTAGATGATTCTTTTTCAGAAAATCTAATTTGGTTGTGCTGGGTCTCGGCAGCCTGCAGGATCTAGTTCCCTGATCGGGGATCAAACCTGGGCCCCTGCACTGGGAGGACAGAGTCTTAACCACTGGATCATCAGGGGAGTCCTGGGGCTTGATAATTCTTACAGATAGCAAAGGACTCAGCTGGGAGCATACTCTTGAAATACAAATGAACCAACCCAAAGCCACACCTCCTCTACCTGGCCTGAACACCCTCAGGGCGATATTACTTTGCTTTAATTACCCTGGGTACTCCACAAATAGGACCACCCCTATAGCCTGCAGCTGATATTATTGAACTAGCCAGTTGTAGACTGTGGACCCTTCCCCACCTTGCTTTTCCAGCAGAAATTAAAGGTTGCCCAGGTTCTCCACTCACTCCTGCCCCTTCAGCCTCCTGACCAGCACAGGTGTTTCCTCATATGGCCCTGCATGGGGTTGCCATGCCTCCTGTTTCTAGGACCTGTGAGTACATTAAACTTGTTTTCACAAGCCTCTCCTTGTTCTTGTCTTCTCTTGAGGCAACGCTTGACTGCTCATCACCTGAAAAAGCACAAAACACAGGCAAAATCACCAACTCTGTCACCAAAAGAAGCTTTCCACAGCCACAGACTGTGCTGTTACCCTTGAGGGGAGAGATGGAAGAATATGGTTACCTCATTGCAAATCCATCTGTCCTCACGGAAGACAGTTCTGGGCAGAGATAGGATGCAATCCCCATACACTGAAAGCAGTTTATTAGACTATCAACTTTAATCTGGATAAAATAATTAAGCTCCAAAGGGCTTGGGTTTACGTTGTCTATTATTTGGTATTTAGTTAGCATTTATGTGCGCAAGTTGAACCCAACATTTGGAAACCAGGGGACAACTCTCTGACAGGAAATTGGTAAAAATTGAAACCTAAAGAAGGAGGTTGAGACGACCTGATCCATTGTCTATAGATGGGGAGGAGGCCTAGGAGCCGCCAAAGGCCAAGCAAGGCCCTCTGTGGGCGTGGCAGTGGGGAGCACGTAGAGGAGTGGGTCAGTACTCTGATATATCAGGGTTTCTCAGCCTTAGCACTGCTGTCATTTTGAACCAGATTGTTCCTTGTGGGGCCGTCCTTTGCTCTGTAGAACCTGAGCAGCAGCCCTGGCCTCTACCCACCAGAGGTCAGAAGCAGCCCCATCCCCAGCCCAAATTCGGGAGGAGCAGACATCTCCAGACATTTCCAGATGTGCTGAGGAGAGGGAGCAGAATCCTCCCTGTTTGCAAACCCCAGAAAGAGACTTCGATTCGATTCCAATTTTTGCTACTTATTAGCTGGGTGGCCTCAGCCTGTTAGTCAGCCTCTCAAACTTCAATATCCTCACTCCTAAAAAGAAAACAGTGAGTATATGTGATTTGTCTGCCAAGAGCCCCCCAGTCCAGTTCAGTTCAGTCTCTCAGTCGTGTCCCGCTCTTTGCAACCCCGTGGACTGCAGCACATCAGGCCTCCCTGTCCATCACCAACTCCCGGAGCTCACTCAAACTCATATCCATCGAGTCGGTGATGCCATCCAACCATCTCATCCTCCGTCGTCCCCTTATCCTCCCACTTCCGTCTTTCCCAGCATCAGGGTCTTTTCCAATGAGTCAGTTCTTTGCATCAGGTGGCCAAAGTATTGGCGTTTCAGCTTCAGCATCAGTCTTTCCAATGGATATTCAGGACTGATTTCCTTTAGGATGGACTAGCTGTCCAAGGGACTCTCAAGAGTCTTCTCCAACACCACAGTTCAAAAGCATCAATTCTTTGGTGCTCAGCTTTCTTTATAGTCCAAATTTCACACCCATACGTGACTACTGGAAAAACCATAGCTTTGACTAGATGGACCTTTGTCGGCAAAGTAATGTCTCTGCTTTTTAATATGCTGCCTAGGTTGGCAATACCCACTCCAGTGTTCTTGCCTGGAGAATCCCAGGGATGGCGGAGCCTGGTGGGCTGCCGTCTATGGGGTCGCACAGAGTCGGACACGACTGAAGCGACTTAGCAGCAGCAACAGCAGGTTGGCAACAGCTTTCCTTCCAAGGAGCAAGCATCTTTTAATTTCATGGCTGCAGTCATCATCTGTGGTGATTTGGGAGCCCCCCATAATAAGGTCTCTCACTGTTTCCCCATCTATTTGCCATGAAGTGATGGGACCAGATGCCATGATCTTAGTTTTTGGAATGTTGAGTTTTAAGCCAGCTTTTTCACCCTCCTCTTTCACTTTCATCAAGAGGTTCTTTAGTTCTTCTTTGCTTTCTGCCATAATGGTGGTGTCTTCTGCATATCTGAGGTTTTTGATATTTCTCCCGGCAATCTTGCTTCCAGCTTGTGCTTCATCCAGTCCAGAACCCCCTACTCTTGGGACTTCCTCTTCCTTCTACTCCACCATTTGGTCCCAGTTGGGGTGGTCACATTCCTATCAACTACAGGACACCACTGCCCATTCCCAGAATGGGCAGCTGATCTAAGCTGGGCCCACTCGAGCCTGTCTACAAAACCAAGAAAGAGAGTTAGCCCATCTCTGGTGGAGGAAAGCCAAAGATATGAAACTCCTAAATGACTGGAAGCCTCACGGTGCATGGAAGAGGCCAATTTGCAGAGAGAGAGAAGCCGGAGACAATGAGAAGGCAAAGTGAGGCCAACCCAAACTCCCCATATTCGCCTCAGCCAGTGTGGCTCTGGCTTATGACACCCCAAGAATTTTCATCAATAAAAAGCTATCAGTGTCTATCTCCTAGTGTTGTCTTGAAGATGGTCTGTGATGATGCAAAGTACACAGAGCCTGGCCTGGTCTGTGCTCTACATAGCGTCATTGCCATGTTTAAGATCATTGGTATCATTCTTCTTCTTGTGAGCTTGTCATTCCAGAAACTGCACAGCCTGTAGTTTCAACTGTGCTATTCTATGCCTGTGTACCTTACACCTGCCACACCTCTCCCACTCCCCTCCTCCCTCATATACTCCTATTCTGCCTACAAAACCTTCTTGAGGCCACTCTCTAAAGCCCTTCAGTAAGAGACAGTCACTTCCCTCTTCACACTCTGTTTGTCTCTCTCAATTGTACACGGATGTACGTATCTAGCTAAGTGACTGTCTTCCCAGCTGACTGCAGGGAACCCCATGTTTCTATTTCTCTTCTTAGCTTGAATCCTCAGCATCCAGGACAGCGCTGGGTCCCAGAGTGCTCTCCTTCACCCATCAGCATTCTGTGCCTTGAGAAGAGGACCTGCGGAAACAGAAGGGCGGGCCTGCTGAAAGCTCCTCAGTCCTCATGTTCCCTGCCTGACGAAGAAAGCACTAGCAGATGGGAAACAGTGTGCTTGGAGCCTAGTAAAATTAGTGTCCAAAAAGCCAGGAAGGTTGCCTCCAGCTCTGAGCAAAGACCAGCAGATTCGAAGCCTGTGAGACATAATGAGCTGGAATAAAGTGAGCCTAGAATGTGTCTGTCTGTGTGAGAAGACCTAATGCCACCTCCAGCCAAGCAAGGCCCTTTCTCCTGCCTTTTGCTCCCAGGCTCTGAGCCCCTGTGATGGATGTGTCCACATCCTCACAGTTATGCAATGGGAGGGAAGTCTCAGCAAGATCGTGTGTACCCAGCTGGCACTGCCTGGTATCATTAAGGCCATGCAACTCACTTGCCTAGCTCTAACTCCATCGTCAGCAAGGACGCTCCCATGGAGTGTCCCTACAGAGCAGGAAACACACTATCCAGCTGATACAAATTTTTAAGTATTGTTAGAAGTTCAACACACCTAGCATGCCCAGTGTTTCTTTACAGAAGAAAGCTGTGCCAAGTTTATCTGTCCACACATGGCTTAGGCCACATGTTTGAGTAAAACCAGCTACCTTGGCCTCTAGTAATTGAATCGATTACCAATGTCCCAACAAAGACACCCGCTTAAAGGCATTGGTTTGGCCTCTTGTTATGAGATGGCCCATGTGAAACTCCGCCCAGTGCAAAATCTGGATATAGAAAATGGTGGTGAGGTCTGTGGATCACATTTTTTCTTGGAGTGAAGATGTAATGAACAGAGGGAACCTGCATTCCTGTGTGATGAGATGCCCTTGTTCCTAACACAGCCCTTGTTCCTAACACATGCCCTGAGCCTAACACGCAGCTTGGAAATTATATTTTAGAGTGTGGTTAATGGTCAATTTTGCTGAGGCTGACCAAGCCTGGATTCTAGAAAACTGAAGGCTAGATTCTGAGTCATGGCAAGTCCTTGCCTCTGTAGCTCAAACACCTCTAACTTCAGTTATACTGACTAGATTTGAAATAATTTTTACGTGCTAATTAACACCCTATATAGGGATTTCCCTATAGCTCAGATGGTAAGGAATCTGCCTGCAATGCAGGAGACCTGGGTTCAGTCCCTGGGTCAGGAAGATCCCCTAGAGAAGGAAATGGCAATCCCCTCCAGTATTCTTGCTTGGAGAATTGCATAGACAAGGAGCCTGGTGGGCTACAGTCTATGGGGTCCCAAAGAGTAGAATATGACTTAAGTGACTAATACACAATTAACACCCAGATTTCTATTCCTCACCCTTTAGTAAGATACAGGAAATGGACATCTTTTCTCTACTCTGGTTGAAAGGCTATTAGGGATCTGCTTTATTGGATTCTTTCATTGAACTTCAAACTCATACGTCTTTTGGAGTCTGGAAGCAATAGAAGGTGGCTACCCTGGGTTTCTCACTTTTGCAAGAAAAGTGTGAAAAAAGAAAAGGACACGTGTTTGGATTAAAAGGAGCATCTAACATCACGGGCCAAATAAACAGATATGTAGATCCACAAATGGAACACCCTTGCAAAGGAACAGAAAATGCAAAAATGCCCCAGTTAACAAGTTCTCAGATTTGTTTCAGTCAGTCAGTCAGTTCCGTCGCTCAGTCATGTCTGATTCTTTGCGACCTCATGGACTACAGCCTGTCCATCATCAACTTCCAGAGTTTACTCAAACTCATGTCCATTGAGTCGGTGATGCCATCCAACCATCTCATCCCCTGTTGTCCCCTTCTCCTCCTGTCCTCAATCTTTCCCAGCATCAGGGTCTTTTCAAATGAGTCAGCTCTTCGCATCAGGTGGCCAAAGTATTGGAGTTTCAGCTTCAGCATCAGTTCTTCCAATGAATATTCAGGACTGATTTCCTTTAGGATGGACTGATTGGATCTCCTTGCAGTCCAAGGGACTCTCAAGAATCTTCTTCAACACCACAGTTCAAAAGCATCAATTCTTCCCTGTTCAGCTTTCTTTATTATAGTCCAACTCTCACATCCATGCATGACTACTGGAAAAACCATAGCTTTGACTAGACAGACATTGGTTGGCAAAGTAATGTCTCTGCTTTTTAATATACTGTCTAGGTTGGTCATAGCTTTTCTTCCAAGGAGAAGCATCTTTTAATTTCATGGCTACAGTCAACATCTGCAGTGATTTTGGAGTCCCAAAAAATAAAGTCTCTCACTGTTTCCATTGTTTCCCCATCTATTTGCCATGAAGTGATGGGACCGGATGCCTTGATCTTAGTTTTCTGAATGTTGAGTTCTAAGCCAACTTTTTCACTCTCCTCTTTCACTTTCATCAAGAGACTCTTTAGTTCTTTCCTTTCTGCGATAAGGGTGGTGTCATCTGCATATCTGAGGTTATTGATATTTCTCCCAGGAATCTTGTGCTTCATCCAGCCTGGCATTTCTCATGATGTACTCTGCCTATAAGTTAAATAAGCAGGGTGACAATATACAGCCCTTCCAAGCACCTTCACATGCATTCTCATTTAATCCCCCTAGTGATTCTGTGAGCTTTAGTTTTTATTTCACACAAAGAAAATGGAGATCAGAGAGGTTATCCAAGGTCACAGGCAGAAGAAGAATTTGAACCAGAGGGAAGCCCAGTGAGTTTACTGGATGGATGACTGTCATTCTTTTCCTGCATGGAGGTTAAGAACACATGTTTTGGAGTCAAGCAGAGCTGTTTTCAACTCACAGGTTTTCCATGTCCCAATTAGGCATAGGACCAAGGCACGTCACTACCTTCTCTAAGCTTCACTGTTCTCATCTGTAAAATGGGGGTGACAGTGCTCCACACCCTATGCTGATGTTACAAGCAAAAAATGAGATAATATATGAAAAGTGTCTAATGCCGTGCCAGAACACAGTTAAGCACACAATAAATGTGACTTTTCCTCCTTCATGTTGTTCTAATTACTACTTCAATAGGACATACCGAGGTATGTCTCACCCCAAACTCTGTACTCATTCTACTGTAACACACTATATTTTTTTCTCTCCTTTTCAACATACTATAGATCTGTTCTTTCCTTCTCGTCAACACAATTTTTCTTCGCTTTCCTCTGGATTGCAGCAAACCACACCTACCTGGCTTACCACAGCTACTGCTTTTTGTTTGTTTGTTTTAGAAATTAATATTAAGGAATTAAAGATAGTTTAAACAAAATCCCATGTATTTGGAAATTAAACATCCACTTATCAATGATGGGTGTATCTAAAGATGGCTTACCACCTCTTACAGGTATCTGTCTGTCCTAGTCCTTATCATTTCATTCAGTAAACACCCCCAGAACCCAGATCTAGGGTAGGAAGCCCAGCCCTGGTCCTTCACATGAGTCATCCTTTGGACAAGAACTTAGCCTGCTAAACATGTGTTTACTTTTGGTTTGCATCTTCCTGCACCAAGTGAATGGATTTGAGGGTCTCTAACAGTTAAGCTTCTGTTAGGTCCATACCATTTCTGTCCTTTATCGAGCCCATCTTTGCATGAAATGTTCCCTTGGTATCTCTAATTTTCTTGAAGAGATCTCTAGTCTTTCCCCTTCTGTTAATTCCTCTATTTCTTTGCATTGATCACTGAGGAAGGCTTTCTTATCTCTCCGTGCTATTCTTTGGAACTCTGCATTCAGATGCTTATATCTTTCCTTTTCTCCTTTGTTTTTTGCCTCTCTTCTTTTCACAGCTGTTTGTAAGGCCTCCCCAGACAGCCATTTTGCTTTTTTGCATTTCTTTTCCATGGGGATGGTCTTCATCCCTGTCTCCTGTACAGTGTCATGAACCTCATTCCATAGTTCATCAGGCGCTCTATCTATCAGATCTAGGCCCTTAAATCTATTTCTCATTTCCACTGTATAATCATAAGGGATTTGATTTAGGTCATACCTGAATGGTCTAGCAGTTTTCCCTACTTTCTTCAATTTCAGTCTGAATTTGGTAATAAGGAGTTCATGATCTAAGCCACAGTCAGCTCCTGGTCTTGTTTTTGTTGATTGTATAGAGCTTCTCCATCTTTGGCTGCAAAGAATATAATCAATCTGATTTCGGTGTTGACCATCTGGTGATGTCCATGTGTAGAATCTTCTCTTGTGTTGTTGGAAGAGGGTGTTTGCTATGACCAGTGCATTTTCTTGGCAAAACTCTGTTGCCCTTTGCCCTGCTTCATTCTGCATTCCAAGGCCAAATTTTCCTGTTATTCTAGGTGTTTCTTGACTTCCTACTTTTGCATTCCAGTCCCCTATAATGAAAAGGACATCTTTTTTGGGTGTTAGTTCTAAAAGGTCTTGTAGGTCTTCATAGAACCATTCAACTTCAGCTTCTTCAACATTACTGGCTAGGGCATAGATTTGGATTACTGTGATATTGAATGGTTTGCCTTGGAAACGAACACAGATCATTCTGTCGTTTTTGAGATTGCATCCAAGTACTGCATTTCGGACTCTTCTGTTGACCATGATGGCTACTCCATTTCTTCTGAGGGATTCCTGCCTGCAGTAGTAGATATAATGGTCATCTGAGTTAAATTCACCCATTCCAGTCCATTTTAGTTCTCTGATTCTTAGAATGTCGACGTCACTCTTGCCATCTCCTGTTTGAGCACTTCTAATTTGCCTTGATTCATGGACCTGACATTCCAGGTTCCTATGCAATATTGCTCTTTATAGCATCGGACCTTGCTTCTATCACCAGTCACATCCACAGCTGGGTATTGTTTTTGCTTTGGCTCCATCCCTTCATTCTTTCTGGAGTTATTTATCCACTGATCTCCAGTAGCATGTTGGGCACCTACTGACCTGGGGAGTTCCTCTTTCAGTATCCTATCATTTTGCCTTTTCATACTGTTCATCAAGTTCTCAAGGCAAGAATACTGAAGTGGTTTGCCATTCCCTTCTCCAGTGGACCACATTCTGTCAGACCTCTCCACCATGACCCGCCCGTCTTGGGTGGCCCCGCAGGCATGGCTTAGTTTCATTGAGTTAGACAAGGCTGTGGTCCTAGTGTGATTAGACTGACTAGTTTTCTGTGAGTTATGGTTTCAGTGTGTCTGCCCTCTGATGCCCTCTTGCAACACCTACCATCTTACTTGGGTTTGGGGTATCTCTTCACGGCTGCTCCAGCAAAGCACAGCTGCTGCTCCTTACCTTGGACGAGGGGTATCTCCTCACCGCCGCCCTTCCTGACCTTCAACGTGGGATGGCTCCTGTAGGCCCTCCTGTGCCCGTGCAGCCATCACTCCCTCAATCTTTCCCAGCATCAGGGTCTCCTCCAATGTTGTCTCTCTGTATTGGGTGGCCAAAGTATTGGAGGGTCAGCGTCAGTCTTTCCAATGAATATTCAGGGTTGATTTCCTCTAGGATTGACTGGTTTCATGTCTATTTTTGGCAAGAGTTGAAATGTGAGGAAATGAGAGAATTGCAGTAGCTCCTCACCCTCCAGGCCATCCCAGCTCCTGGCCTCCAAATCCATGCAAAGATGTGCTCGATAAAGGACAGAAATGGTATGGACCTAACAGAAGCAGAAGATATTAAGAAGAGGTGGCAAGAATACACAGAAGAACTGTACAAAAAGGATCTTCATGACCCAGATAATCACAATGGTATGATCACTCATCTAGAGCCAGACATCCTGGAATGTGAAGTCAAGTGGGCCTGAGAAAGCATCACAACAAACAAAGCTAGTGGAGGTGATGGCATTCCAGTTGAGCTCTTTCAAATCCTGAAAGATGATGCTCTGAAAGTGCTGCACTCAATATGCCAGCAAATTTGGAAAACTCAGCAGTGGCCACAGGACTGGAAAAGGTCAGTTTTCATTCCAATCCCAAAGAAAGGCAATGCCAAAGAATGCTCAAACTACCGCACAATTGCATCCATCTCACATGCTAGTAAAGTAATGCTCAAAATTCTCCAAGCCAGGCTTCAGCAATACTTGAACTGTGAACTCCCTGATGTTCAAGCTGGTTTTAGAAAAGGCAGAGGAACCAGAGATCAAATCGTTAGATCATGGAAAAAGCAAAAGAGTTCCAGAAAAACATCTATTTCTGCTTTATTGACTATGCCAAAGCCTTTGACTGTGTGTATCACAATAAACTGTGGAAAATTCTGAAAGAGATGGGAATACCAGACCACCTAACCTGCCTCTTGAGAAATCTGTATGCAGGTCAGGAAGCAACAGTTAGAACTGGACATGGAACAACAGACTGGTTCCAAATAGGAAAAGGAGTACATCAAGGCTGTATATTGTCACCCTGCTTATTTAACTTCTTTGCAGAGTACATCATGAGAAATGCTGGACTGGAAGAAACACAAGCTGGAATCAAGACTGCCAGGAGAAATATCAATAACCTCAGATATGCAGATGACACCACCCTTATGGCAGAAAGTGAAGAGGAACTCAAAAGCCTCTTGATGAAAGTGAAAGAGGAGAGTGAAAAAGTTGACTTAAAGCTCAACATTCAGAAAACAAAGATCATGGCATCTGGTCCCATCACTTCATGGGAAATAGATGGGGAAACAGTGGAAACAGTGTCAGACTTTATTTTCTGGGGCTCCAAAAACACTGCAGGTGGTGACTGCAGCCATGAAATTAAAAGACGCTTACTCCTTGGAAGAAAAGTTATGACCAACCTAGACAGCATATTCAAAAGCAGAGACATTACTTTGCCGACTATGGTCCATCTAGTCAAGGCTATGGTTTTTCCAGTGGTCATGTATGGATGTGAGAGTTGGACTGTGAAGAAGGGTAAGCACCGAAGAACTGATGCATTTGAACTGTGGTGTTGAAGAAGATTCTTGAGAGTCCCTTGGACTGTAAGGAGATCCAACCAATCCATTCTAAAGGAGATCAGTCCTGGGATTTCTTTAGAAGGAATGATGCTGAAGCTGAAACTCCAGTACTTTGGCCACCTCATGTGAAGAGTTGACTCATTGGAAAAGACTCTGATGCTGGGAGAGACTGGGGGCAGGAGGAGAAGGGGATGACCGAGGATGAGATGGCTGGATGGCATCACTGACTTGATTGACGTGAATCTGAGTGAACTCCAGGAGTTGGTGATGGACAGGGAGGCCTGGTGTGCTGCAGTTCATGGGGTCGCAAAGAGTCGGACACGACTGAGTGACTGAACTGAACTGAACTGAGTAGTTAAGCTAATTAAATATAATTTTCCCATCTTTGGTGTTTTAGCCAGGATAGAGGTTTCAGGAAGGAGAGAGGGAAAGCTGGGTGAGGCGTATCCAGCTCAACTCCCATGTGATGTCTTTTACTTCTGAATTAATTTCCTGGATAAAGTGCCCTTTCTGGCAACAAGATAAACAGGTTCATCTAGAGGTTTGGCTCGCTGGCACATAAAGCCTTTTATAACCTCAGTGGCTGCTTCTCAGCACCATAGGCTTCCAGCCACTGGTAGGGTACAGTGGCAGGCATTGTGTGCTCAAAAGCTTTCACACCCACTGGGAACCTGAAACACAGATGATGCTTACTCTGCAAAGACCTTTCTGCAGACCTGCAGGGCAGTGCCACAGCGGCAGTATCAAATCTGCCCCCACTAGGCTGCAAGAAAGACTTCCTCACTCAGTCTCACCCAAGTTCTGAAATGACAGGCCAGATGCAAACCACTGGCTGGACAGAAGGCTGATTCCCAAACCATCAGGGCAGAGCAGAGCTGTGCTGACAGCTTTTACGAGGTTGTCTGAGAAACCTTTCTTCCAAGGTCATTTCTATTTTTAGGACAGTTCCATACTCCAGGAACCTCTGCTATCCTTCCCTACTTGAAGAGACAACTAAAGAGTTTCCACTGACCTGTTAAATGTTCTCCTTACAGAATTTATTTGTTTGGATGTATGTTTAGCTTTGACCTTTTTATCCCCCAAGCACATGCGGGTTAGGACAGGAGGGCTGAAAATATTCACATTTGTAACAAAAAGCATTCAATAGACTTGATTATTTACTCTTAGACATAAAAAGCAAATTAGCCATCCCTCTGCCTCTAGGCTCTTATTTACCTTAACATGGATAGCTTTGTAGAAGTTCTTGTAACAAACCAAATGAGCCATCCAAAGTGAGCCATCCATTTTAGCCTTGAACTTGGATGAACTTTGTTCTGCTGCTTGATACGAATCAGAGCCCAGGAAACTTAGAAATAGCATTATTCTGTTCTTGGAAATAAAGCATCCATTTTCCCTTGAGGATCAAAGGTTTTGATCACTCACAAATATACAGTCAAATAATTTTCAATAAATCTACCAAAGCCACTCAAAGGGGAAGTAAAAGTCCTTCCAATAGTTGCTGCTAGAACAATCAAATATTCCCATGAGAAAAAAACAAAAAAACAGAGCCTCAACCTCTATCTCAGTGCTATCCACAAAATTTAATTTGAGATGGGTCACTGACTTACAAGGAAAAGCTTAAACTATAAAAGGTTTAGAAGAAAATATCTCCAAAACTCAGGATTCTTAGTTCACCAAAAGTAATAGCCATGAAAAAATTTTTAATCAATTGAACTTCATTAAAGTTCCATGAGTCCATGAATTTTTGCTCATGGGAAGGCAATGTTAAGAAAATTAATAGGAAAGCCACAGAGTGGACAGAAACACATGTATCTGCCAAAGGACCTGTTATCCAAAGTATATAAAGAACTCCTAAAATTCAATCATAAAAAAGACAAACAACCCAATTTTAAATTGGGCAAGAGATTTGGGCAGTTTGCACAGAAAAATATACAAATGATTGAAATGCACATAAAAAAGTGCTTAACATTGTCATCATGAAAATTCAAATTAAAAGCACAATGAGACATTCATTCACTTTAATGGCTAAATATTTTAAAATTGACAGAGGTAAATGTCAGTAAGAATTCAGAGCAGTCAGGATTCTCAACTGCTGCTGGAAATGCAGAATAAGTCACCTACTTCAGGAAGTTGTTTGGCAGTTTCTCATGAGGTAAAACATGTACCCTTCCAATGAAACAAATTACACTCCTATATTTATATCCAAAAGAAATTAAAACACATTCACAAGTTGTCAATTTCCTTTCTCCATATCTTGACCAATGTCATTCCTTTCTAGAATTCCCTTTTTCCTACCCATATCCCTGATTTCCACATGTACAAATACTATGCATTCTTTTTATTTATTTATTTATTTATTTATTTTTGATGTGGACCATTTTTAAAGTTGGGCTTTCTGGTGGCTCAGATGGTAAAGATCCCTAAGTTGGAAAGGTCCTCTGGAGGAGGGCATGGCAGCCCACTCCAGTATTCTTGCCTGGAGAATCCCATGGACAGAGGAGCCTGGTGGGCTACAGTCCCTGGGGTCGCAGAGAGTTGGACACGACTGAGCAACAAAGCACAGCACAGCACGTTTTCAAAGTCTTTACTGAATTTGTTACAATATTGCTTCTGTTTCACAGTTTTGGTTTTTTCTGCCACAAGGCATGCGGAATCTTAGCTCCCTGATTAGGGACTGAACCCACACCTCCTTGATCACCAGGGAAGTCCCCAAATACTATGCATTCTTAATGTATTGTTTTGAGAAAGCTTGCTGCAAGTTCCCTTATCTTTTTTCTCCAGACCTCTCTTGTACTCTTTCTGTGTTTCTCACGTGCGTGTGTGCTAAGTTGCTTCAGTTCTGTCCGACTTTTTCTGACCCTATGGACCATAAACCATCAGGCTCCTCTATCCATGGGATTCTCCAGGCAAGAATACTAGAGTAGGTTATTATGCCCTCCGCAAGGAGATTTTCCCAACCCAGGAGTCAAAGCCGCATCCCTTATGTCTCCTGTATTGGTAGTTGGATTCTTTACTAGTAGCGTTACCTGGGAAGCCCGTGTCTCTCACACACCATCGCTTTTCACAATGGTTACATACGGCATATCACCAGCCAGTCTCTAAGCTTCCACCTGACCTGATCCCTCTGGACTGACACCTTTGCCTGGCAACCAGAGCTTTACACAAGCTGTTTTGAAGTAGTACTGAATGAATGACTGAGTGGACATATAATCATCCAACGACACACTGGACTAATGGTCAAAAGATCTTGATATAATGATGTTTGATAAGTTCTCTAGTCTTAGCCTTTATTTAAGATAAAATAACTGTGGTAGACTCTTACTTTGGGGACCTCCTAATGAACTATGCCACCCAACTTCCACCCCCCTGTATAGTCTCTCCTCACTTCCTTGAGATTTGACTACAAGTCTGACTTTGACCACTGGAACATTAGCAAGCAAAATCTTAACAAGTGCTGCAGACTGAGGCTTATCTTAGATGGCTGGCTCTTGGCAGCCCTGAGCTGTCATGTAAGAAGGCAGACTACACGGCTGGAGAGACCACACAAAGGCCACATGCCAACAGACAAGCCTTAACACCTCATGTAGAGGAAGAGAAGGCTGGCCATTGCAGTGCCCCAGCCGAGTCTAGGCCAGATTGCAGGATGAGGAGAAGGAAGAAACAAAACAGCTGTTCTTTGAAGCCAGTAGATTTTTGAGGGATTGTTTGGAGATGTCATCTCTATCTACCTAGTTTTGCTCCTTTCAAACTATATTGTAATGTGCATATATGCCAGGCTCTAAACTTTTTTGAGGGTTAGAACTATGTCTTATCCATCTTTTCCTCCTCAGTTCTAGTATAGGTCCCTGGCATACAGCTGGTGCTCAATACATATATGTGACATTAGCTTAAAGCCTGATGTTTTCGGAATTTGGTCTGAAACACTCTAGCACTGTCTCACCTACCTTTCCTCATAATTTTCAAATGAGGAAAAATGTAGAGGTCACTTGATCATATGCCCAATGAGGAGGAATCTGTGGCTCAGAGAGGGAAAGGCACTCACCAGAAGCCACCCTGCCAAGGGCCCCCTCCACCTGGTCTCCTGTCTTCCAAATGCCATCGGGGGCTCCAGGGAAGAGCCACCAAGAATTTCCACCCCCCAGAGGTAGTCTTTAAAAAAACAAAACCAAAAACTTTTTATTTGGTGTTGGGGAATAGCTGATTAACAATGTTGTGATAGTTTCAGGTGACTAGTGAAGGGACACAGCCATACACTTAGGTATGTATATCCATTCTCCAGCAAACTCCCCTCCCGTCCAGGCTGCCACATAACATTGAGCAGAGTTCCCTGTGCTGTACAGGAGGTCCTTGTTGGTGATCCATTTTAAATATAGCAATCACTGCCCACTCTTAGCCAGAGGTAGTGTTTACAAAGGCCTTTCTGTCTTATTGTAAGATTGTATTAATTTGTGCCCATTCACTCTTGCAGACCTTTCTGGAGATGACAGTACCCTAATCTTAACGAGGAGATATGGGAAGGGAGGGTGAGGAAGACCCAGATGTCTGTGTGTTGGAGGGAAGGGGCTCCCCAGGCCTGGATGCCAGCGCTACCAGCCAAGCCATACCCGGCTTCGCGCAGTGCTCAGCGATCACCACTGGCAGCAAACTGGCCAAGCACGAACCTGCAGCTGCTGTGGTGGCCTTGAACAGTTATATTACTTTGGGGAAAATTTTACAAAATCATTTTAAATACCATGCAGACTTTGTAACCCAGGCACAGTTATCTGCGTTCTTTTAGAGCAAATATTCCTGAAATACTATTCAGTATGTGTATCTCTCCTGCCCTCACTCAACTTTAGGCCAGAGTGTATCCCTATTAACATTGCCTTGAAAGCTCTGGAAACAGTTCGCAGCGCTCCTCTGTGGTCTCCTCTGGTTTTTATTATGTCTCATTTGAACTTCTAGCAAGTCCTTATTTTTCTGAGGTTGTGGGAGCGGGGCAAGAGAAAGGGCGCTAAACTTGGCTTGGGCCGGGGGTAATATTTATAAGAGTATCCTCGATTGGAAGCAGTCATTGCCCAACTTGGTTGCTCCCTAATCACTCTGGGAGTGATTTTTCAAATGCCCTAAATTATCCCCAGGTGGAAAACTAAAGAGAGAAATTTCTCATTCATCTTCTTACTGTGAAGAAGTTCGGTCCTCAGCGCAGGCCGACGGCCCCGCGGGGACCTGGCGTCCCGACGCCCTTCGCCTCCCGCCGGCACCACAAGGCTCCGGAAAGTCGGCGCGCGCGGCAACGCTACACTCGCGGCGGGGGCGGAGCCTCGGCGGGGGCGGAGCCCGGTGGGGCGGGGCCTCAGTGGGAGGAGCCGCGGCCCCGCCCCCGAACGCCGCTGGGCGCGCAGGGCGGGCGCTGACGTCACTCCCGGCCGGCCGCGGCACATGGGCGGCCGGCTGCGCTGGGCCGGGCGCTGCGGGGCCGCCGGCGCGGGGGGCAGCGGCCGCGGCGCGGGAGGGGCGGGGCGGGGCGCGCGGCCTCGCGCTCGCGCTCGCGCCGGGGCGGTGCGGGCTCTCCGCCTTCTGCAGCGCTCTGCATGTTTTTCCTTCCTTTTTCGCAATTTTGAGCGTTGTGCATGACGAGAGGTTCGAGGCAGGTGAGAGCATCCCGCCCGCCGCGGAGGAGCCCGCGGGCACTCGGCGCGCTCCCCGGGGGTCGTCTGCGCTGGGAGCCCGAAAGTTCTTTTGGTTTTGTGTTTTTATGCAGATGTATTTATAAAGACATAAGTAATTTTTTTTTCTTTTTCTCCTCTTGTCTCCACCGCCTTAAAAGCTAGTACTTTTGGCAAAGGACGGAGGAAAAAGCTCCGCAACATTTTGGGGGGAGGTTGGAGTTTTTTTATTTTTTTGTTTTTTTTTAAGAAAAAAAAAATTGAGTGCATCGCGATGGAGAAAATGTCCCGACCGCTTCCCCTGAACCCCACCTTTATCCCGCCTCCCTACGGCGTGCTCAGGTCCTTGCTGGAGAACCCGCTGAAGCTCCCCCTTCATCACGAAGACGGTGAGCGCTGCCCTGCTGGCTGCCCCGCTGGGGGCCCCACTCCCGGGCCGGGCACCCCCGGAGCATCCCCCGCTCCCCCACTCCCGGCACCCCGGCCCCGCTTGAATGAAACTGAGGCGCTCACCTATCGCCCCACCCTTCCTCCCCCCCAAAAGGGAGGGGACGTTTCTGTCGAGGGGATATTCCGTGTTGCTAGTTGAGCGCTGGGGCCCCGGCCGGGCCTTGCGGGTCCTCTCGGGCGGCTCAGGTGGGAGACAGAAGTTGACAGGTCGGCGTCCCCGAGGTCGAGGTGCACCCACACGCGGAACGAAAGCCCCAGCGCCGGGGCGAGGGGCGCCCCTCGCGCCCGGGAGTGAACCCCAGGGCCGTGCTCCAAGCGGGCGGGGGCTTGAGTCAGGGGTCGCACCGCGGAGCCGGGGTATTAGCGATAGTGCTGATCACAGCTCTTAGTTTTAGCGTTTGGAGCTCCCGAGGCGCCGGCGGAGACGCGCGTTGTCCCGGGCTGGGTGCTTCAGACCGGGAGATGGGGGCTGGGATGGGCTGGAGGAGTGGTCCCTGGGCGGGGTGCCGCGCACACCCCCCGCGCGGCCCTCTTCGCCCCGCACTTTCTTGGTAGGAAGGGACAGCGGGGCAGGCTCACGTGTAACCGCACCGGAGCCTCCTCTGGCCTGAGCCCTTTCTGGGTAAGTCCCAAACCTTCCCGAGCAACCCTGGCTGGGGCAGGCCCGGAGGGGTCCTGCGTGGAGGCGCCGGATCCAGTTGGTGCCGCCAGGGACTGGTCGTTTGGGCTGGCGGGTTTCCTGCCATAGGTATCCCAGGAGCAAAAGTGAACTGTGAGGTGAGCCCTGCGGCTCAAGAGTTTAAAGTCTTAAAAGATCCTTTGGCTGCTAGCAGCCGGGGCATATTCGCATTTTTCTTTCCTGGGGCAACCTGTTGCATTGCAAGAGCTGAGGGGTTTGGTTCCCAGTCTGCAGAACAGAGCTTCTCTTTTAAATCCCCTTTAAGGAGGGGCACTGGGGAGGAAGGTGCTGCCTGCAGTCTTTTGCATCTGTGGGAGTTTTGAAGTCAGATTCTTGGGAGATGAGACTGTACAGGATTAGAAGGGATGGCATGGAGGCTGTGTTTCTGTGAGGAAGAAAGTCAGAAACCAAATTCCTTAATCACAGATTTCACCTGCACTTGAGGACTAGTAGACTTGTCCAAATCCAGAGCGCTGGTTAAAGACCTAATGGGGTGAGGGATACTTGCAGTTAGAAAATAGCTATACATCTCCATCATAGGTGCTCAGAGGAACCACCTTTTCTGGTAACTGTGCTTTTGACAGGTCCCATACATGTATAATTTTTGAGTTCGATCATACCTAAGTGGGGAAGAGGAGGAAGAAAACACTTTTGTATTTTAAACCACAGCAAAACAAGAAACTCCTTTTGTAAAATACAGCGTACCCCAGTGGCTTTAGAAGCAAACACATGTGGGCTAGGAAGTTCTCAGCTTTCCTCTCTGCAATGTGATACATTGGTTAAGCTCCCATAGGCCTCAGAGCCTCTATTTCTTCATTGTGAATGCAAGTTGTCACTATTTGCAAGTTTATTATGAGATTTTTTGGGGGGAGAAACATATAAAAGAACCAGGTATGTTAGTAGGTGCTCAGTACATGGTATTGAAGAAGGGCAGAGAGTCCCTGCTTTACCAAAATTAGCATTACTAATGCACTGGCTTTCTAAATCTGAATGACCTCATATTGTCACTGTAATGAATTTCCTGGAAGATAAATCATGTCTAGTTATTGGCTGTTTTCTTAAAAATCACAGCAGTTGTATGTAATTGCAGGTGTTATCTTCCCACTGTAGATTTAAATTATTATTTGTCTCCTTAAATAATGTATGGAGGGCTGTGCTGTCTTGTTTATATCCTAGACCAGTCTCTAGCCCTGTCCCGAGAACTAGGGCTTTCTTTCCAAAGTAAATAGGAAGATGTCGAAAAACAGGCAGAGATCCATGTCCTGCCTGAACTTTTAACTCTAGATCCACAAGAAACAGCAGCCAGAGAACAGCCCCAGTATGTGTGGAAAGTAGTTTTGTAGCAGAAGCCAAGGAGGAGTGATAAAAAAAAAGTGAGACTTTTTCACTGTCTTTTTTAAACTCCAATATTTCCCCTTGTTTTGCAGCATATAGTAAGGATAAAGACAAGGAAAAGAAGCTGGATGATGAGAGTAATAGCCCGACGGTCCCCCAGTCAGCATTCTTGGGGCCCACCTTATGGGACAAAACCCTTCCCTATGACGGAGATACCTTCCAGTTGGAATACATGGACCTGGAGGAGTTTTTGTCGGAAAATGGCATTCCCCCCAGCCCGTCTCAGCATGACCACAGCCCCCACCCTCCGGGGCTGCAGCCGACCTCCTCAGCGGCCCCTTCCGTCATGGACCTCAGCAGTCGGGCCTCCGCACCCATTCACCCTGGCATCCCACCCCCAAACTGTGTGCAGAGCCCCATGCGACCAGGTAAACTCCCAGATGGTTCTTCCTTCCCCTGGGGAGGAGGGGAGCAAAGGGGGAGGACAGCTGATGTGAACGTCTTGATCCTCAGGGGTGCATCTGAAAAGAGGAGCCTTGGATTTCAGCCACGGTAGTGGTTGTCCCATTTCAGCGAGCGCATCACCCAGAGAGTCTGCTAAAGGCCGACTCTATGGAACCTACCCCCAGAAATTCTGATGTTTCAGGTCTGGCTGAGGCCTGGAATATGCATTTTTATCCAGCCCCAGTGGGGATTCTAATGCAGCTGATCCAAGGACTGCAGTTTGATGAATGCCAACCTGTGGTTAATGATTCAGATAATTTAGGCCTCGACTCACCTCCGTCTCTTTTCCTCCTTCCCCAAGTACACAGATAACAGGACCTTGCTGAATGATTTGGGTGGACTGTCTGTATAATGCTGTGGTTTACCTGTATTCATTGTTTTTTCGGCCTGAAGGGGAACAAGATGTGAGTGAGGGGTGGGGGGGGGCAGGTATCTTTTTCATCCACTTCATCTTGTGTTGTCAGTTGAGAAACTGAGTCTTAAAGTAGCTCTCACCTTAAGCATGACTTAGCCTTCTTCAGCATCCGATCCTGTCTTTCTCTTCACTATTCCTACCAAATTGTTCCTTTTTTTTTTTTTCATTTTCATCTGTTCACTGCACGTAATCCACTTTTATCAAAACCTACAAGGCTGGTTTTAAATGGTGTTGAAATATTGCACAAAAATGTTACCTGAAATGACCGGTACTTCAAAACCCACCTGCAAACGCTCAGATGTAAACACAAGTGAGGGCGCTCTGTCTCTGTGTCTTTAGCCCTGTTGTACAAAACACACAGAAAGAAAAGCCGTTTCATGTGCACAGGTAACCGGGAACAAAGATGCAGCGGATAAGTCGTCGGGAAGGTCACCGAGCCAGGGGCCTTAGCTGCGGGGAGGCCAGAAAGCAGGACAGTGGGAGACTTGGGCCGGAGATCATTCCCGAACTCTGTGTCCTCGGCTCATGTAGAATTTCTGTGACACACAGAGCAAGATGAAAATGAAAGGAAGCGGTGCAGAGGAAGAAGAGAATGCCTCTGCCTCAAAATGGTAGTACTGGAGTTAAAGCTCTCCCATCCAGTCTCTCTGTGCGGCCCCTTCTTCGAAACCCACTTTGAATTATAGCTTCCAGGGTGCTGCCTGGAACAGCATGAAATCTTAGCCCCTGCCCCCCGCCGGGGGCCCCAGAAGCTTACGGAGACACTCCTTTCATGTGAGCCTGACCCCCTGTTACTTAGGACACACAGGGGCGTTCTCCCAGGAACAGACTACAAAATAAATAATCGTCAGAGCAAGAAGAGAGGCAGGAGGAAGGGCACAGAGGCCCGGTGAGAGGGCTTAGCTGTGCCCCTGCCATCTGCTCACAGCAGTGGGACTTTACAAAGTGCTGCAGGCTCTCTGGGCCTCGGTTTCCCTTTTGTGCAGGAGGGTGTCATTTCTGTTCGATTGGATCATTGTGAAAGTTAGAATGTGTCGAAGGGGTCAGATGACTAGCACTAGATATTTCTTTTTTTTTTAATTTTTTAAATTTTTTTATTTTATTTTTTTAAAATTTTTATTTTTACTTTATTTTACTTTACTAGATACTTCTTAATGAGAGCAGTTACGGCCATTATTCTGTTCGTGTCAGCTTCCATCATTTCTTCCAATGCTTATCTTCTGAAATACCTTCATAGAGTAACTAGGTACAGTGTATACCCCTTTGTTTTGTAGAGAAATGTCAGGAGATTTTGACCAATAGTTTTTGGCTTGCAGTGTTCTAAGTCTAACACTTGCACTCAGTTGGCAAGTTATTTCTCAGTCTTCTGTTCATGTATAGGATGTGTGCCATGTTAGAAATACTGCATTTTTTCCCCAAAAAAGGCATGCTGATTGTCGGGTCCCCACCCTTAGGTTCCTATTGAAAAATCAAGAATTGGGATTTTGGAGCTTGAAAGTCATTTGAATCAATATTGATCATTGACTTTCAGAAACTTGTGATGCCCTCCTCAGACTTGCAGTCCATAACAAAGGATTCCTGCTTTCGGTCGACTGTCATTTTGTTAGGTTGTGGAGTTAAAGATGCTTGGATCAAAGGGTGCACTGGGACCTAGAAATAAGTTCTTCACTTATATATCTTTTTTCATAATGGAAGCACACTTCATAAATAACACTCTTCAGTTCATTTAAACTCAATGATATTCCTGACAAAAAAAGGAAAAGAAGTTAGAGCTCTTCTTGAAATACCCAGTGCAGATAAAATGACACTGCTATTCTTACAGAGGTGATAATGCAAAGTAAATTCTAGGGAATGTGGAATTGATGGATGGTATATCACAGGCAAACCTGAGAAAGGAGAGTGTCCTTCATTATTCTGTGTAATCACAGTGGTGACCCGAATAGAAATACCAAGTAAACCTTGAGGAAAACAAATCCTGAGAAGGGAAGAGCACAGAGTTAGCTGTGAACATTCTGGGAACTATAGAATCTCAGTCTGGAACAAGATTTCTCAGCTTTGGCACTGTTACGCTTCAGGTCAGTCTTTGCTGTAGGGGCTACCCTGTGCTTTGTGGGATGTTTAAGGGCATCCCTGCCCTCTGTTCTGTAGAAGCCAGTAAACCCTCCCCACCCCAACCTATGTGACCAGTAAAAACGTCTGGGGTTACTGCCAAATGTCCCCAGAGGGCAAAATCACCCCCTCCCTCTCCCTACCCCCAGCCCGCCCCAGAACTACTAATCTCGACTTGAGATTTGAACGGCCACATCTGGGCTTAATTCAGGATCCTGTCACACACATGGATACCTCCTGTAATGCATTATGGCAAAACTTCTGAAGCAGTCAGGAGACCTTAAGTTGAAATATAACAAGAAGACATAACATTAATAAGAGCATAGTTATCCACTTTCAGTTACTAAAACTAAGACATCAGGCTGATCAGGAGATAATTGCAAAGCAATTTCGTTAAATATTTGTTTTCTACTTATGCTTGGTAGCATTGTACCATTAGTGTTACCTGTGTGGCTGAAGGGAAGTGAAAGAGATGACACATTACGCATTTCTAGGTTTACCCCAAGTGTGTCTTGGAATGACAAGGTGAGTGTTCCTGTGAATTCTCTTACTGTTTACTCTGACTGCGCTGCAAGCCCTCTCCTGTTTTATACACCCATCATTATTCCTCTGTTTACCTCTCTGTTCAAAGAAAGCGTTAAATATCTGAATACAGTTTTGCTTGAAGAACTAACCCAGGGATCTGCTGAAGCCTCCTCTGGCAGTGGGGGTTATTGCTATGCTTTCTGGGCTGACATCTTAATCAGGAGCAGTGGTGGTTCCCGGATGCTGTAGGCATCGGCAGGGGCTTCTCAGGCATTTGACGTGCAGCTTCCTGGACATTCCTGAGCCCGCAGGGATGGCAGGAGTTGTCCTGACCACTTCAATGTATGTTTGTCAGATGCTATCAGAGGCGGTGCCCGGGAGTGCTTTCCTGGAGGTATGTGCTGCATACTGGAAAAAAAAGAAAAATCAGTTTGCCCTGAGAATTGAGTGATTGCTTTAAGGACAGCAGTCCCTTTAGGGAAAGTCATCTATAGCAGACAAAGGCAGAGTTATTTTTAAATCATATGCTTGTAAAGCCAGAATTGAAATGTTTCCTCTGGTGGTTTTTCTTTGAATAGCTTGGAGGTGTCCTACCACCATTAGACCCATATTCAGCTGAGAATTACGAAGCCTCTCTTTCCAGTTCTGAGCACGAACTGGGTTGTGGTGAAGGCTGGTTATGGAGTAAAGTGAGAACCTTTCTGTGTGTGTGTGGGGGGGCGGGGGGTGTGTGGGAAGAGGAGGGTGGGGGGTTGGGGAGACCCCACTGGAGCTTGGCAGGATGGAATCAGCATTGTGTGTGCTCCGTTCTCCACTTGTAATGAAGTTCTGATGTGGAAGGGAGGTACTGCCATGGGATCCGAATCGTGATGTCAGGGAGTTCTGTGCTGGGGCCTCTGAGATTACGAGGGGTCCTGCTGAAGCAACAGAGTTCTTTGGGCTTTTCTGACACCGTGAGACGAAGCTTCGATTTCTCCCTGCAGGGAGAGAAGGGCATGCAGTTCATGTACCTTCCCGTCCCGTGTGCTGGTCACGTCTGCAGGTTGGGAGTGCTCTAAGTTGAGGTGCACTGCGCCCGCGTGTCTCGGGAGTGCTTTCCATTCATTGGGATCAAGGAGGCCTTGAGGGGAGAGCGTCAGCTTTGTCCTCGAAGCAGGCAGACTTTTTTTGGTTTCAGTTTCTTGTACGAGTTCGTCTTCTCCACCACACCCTGCAGAGGACAGACACATCTTCTGGCAGGAGGTGGACAGGGGTGCACAATGAGGGTGACTAGGTGCTTAAGAGCATCAGCTCTGGGCCCAGGGACTTGGGTTCACAACCTGGATGTACGCTGGCGTGCTGTGTAACTTTGGGTCCATTTCTGGACCTCTTTAAGCCTTGGTTTTCCCAGCGGGAGATGGACACTGGACATAGTCCCCCTCCCATGGGGTGTTAGCGGGCTGTGTGACACACGCCTCCGCAAGCTGGGAGCTGGAGGGATGTCGTGGCTTGCCAGCAGGGAAAGGAACGGCCTGTTCCCAACCCCGTTCTCCATTGAGGGATTTGTTTCATCTAGCACCCTTCCCTCTGCAAAACTAGGACGTGGGGTGTTTTGTGGTCCGCCCCCCAGCGGGCCCTATACCCTGGAGACTGCCTGACTTTTTGGCCTCATTCTGGATTAGAATGAGCCACTTCCCTGATGTTACTCCAGCAGTTTCTGGGTTCTCACCTCATGTCCTCCAGTGTAGACACAGCCGCTTGCTGGGTGCCCAGCCCCCAGCTCCCTTCCGCGTGAGCCTGGGCGACCCTGGCTGCCTGCCCGCGCGCTCTGTGTGCCCTGGGCACGTGGCTGTGCCCCGCGGAGCTCGCCCGGCCCTGGGTGGCGAGCTGGCTGCCTGCCACCCCCCCGCCCCCACCCTCGCTTCCCTTCCCAGGCACGCCGCTATGAGTGCAGCCAGCGATCGTAATCCTGACCCTGGCACGAGAAGGCCGAGCTCTGGAGGGCCGTTCCCGTGCCAGGGAAGCCTGCTCTGCCCCACGTCCTAGCCGGACCCCAAGTGCCCAGCTGCCCAGAGGCGCTGTCTTCTTTGTGCCACTGCGGTGGGCAGGCTTCCTGCAGGCCGGCTCCTGCCAAGGAGCTTGGCAGAGGCTTTTCAGTTCAGCCGGTGTCTACCAGACGAGAAAAATAGCAGTGTAAAGACAGAACTAGGTAGAGCAGAAGAACAGGGTGGGGAGGTGGGAAGGAGGGGCCGCGACAACATCCTGGTGCGGAGACCCAGAGGGTGAGAGACAACAGTGATTTATTGGCTTTCGCAGAAGCCTCCCCGCCAACCAGCACTAATCACTTGTACCCAGGAATCATTTTTTATGTCTCAGCAGTGAAGATGGAGGGAAGCGAGAGGGTGGCAGGGGAAGCATTAAGATGGAAAAAGCTTTGGAAAAGAATAATCGAGAGAGGGACGGGGAGGTGCAGGGCCTGCATCTGGTCCTGTAGTGGGAAGGGCCAAGAATATCGGTGCCAGGTCATATCCCACTTTATTATACTGCTTGGTGTTCCCCTAGCACGTGTCTTAACCTGAAACCACTCGACCACTGTTTTGGAATAAACTGAAATGTGTTTCCGACCTAGGTGCTTGCTAGCTCACCATTCAGATGTCCATCAGGGTGACCTGTGTTTGATATGCGGGTCATCCAAGCAGCGTGTCACTCTTGTAGGGCACAGGATCCCACAAACAAACACACCTGGTGTAAATCCCATCCCTGCTACGTTCGCCCATGCTCTTGGAGACGTCCTTTAAATGGTGTGAGCTTTGCATTACCCGTCTGGAACTTCGGAGAAATCCCTGGACCTGCCTTCTAGGCTGTTGAAGGATTGCTGAGGAATACTTGGCACAGTGATGAGCCCACAGCAAGTGCCCAGTCACAGCTGCTCTGAGGGCTTCCTCATTCCCGTCTGGTCTCATCTCTCATAGGAGGACCTCATCTCTCGCTGGGTTCCTGGGGAGTCTCCACACTTCTCCCTTCCTGGCCAATTAAGGCCTCTGGAGTTGGCGTTTCTCCTTTGCTTCTCTGCTGAGTCTTGCTCACCCCCTTCACCTCTGAGTTTTAATTAACCTTGGATCGCTAACTGTAACCTTTATTCAGTCCTCCTTGCTCATGAGATTTAAAAAAAAAAATCAGACAAGCAAAATGTAGCCCAAAGAAGTTCTTGAGTAGAAGATTTCGCCGTGACATATATGGCTAGTAAATCAATCAGTCAATCAGTTGATGTTACTATTGTGAAGTTTTACTAATAGGCAAGAATCCCACTTGAAGGAAATACAGTGAACTCAGGGGTGAATAAACCATACAGGCATGTTAGGGCACTGGGGAAGGAGGAGAGTCTCGTCCACCCTCCTGCTTACCAGCAGGACTTTCCCAAAGCATTCCAGAGTAATTCCTCCTCCCCCCACAGAGGTCCTTTAATCGAGAAATCTTGACTCTTTCCACACATTTATCTTCTTATCTGCAGAGTAACATCTTTGTTGGGTTGATGTGAGGTTTCTGATGTCCATGAAGGCCAGCATGGCACCTCCCATAGTAAGCCAGCCCTGACCCCATCCATTCCGTCACTTTCCTCTTGTCAACAGTGGGAAGATGAGGAGGCAACAGAGGAGGCCGTCAGAGCTGGGGGCACATGGGTGATCCCCAGCAATAGCATCAGCTGTGGGTTTGTGCTTCCCCCTGGGGAAGACAGACAAGGGTATGATCGGGCTGCTGGTCTCAAGGGGATGGGAGTTCAGTAGGGGAGATGGAGCATTTAGGTAAAATGATGAATGACAGGACAAGCTAGCATGTCCCAGGCTAAAGGATGAGTCCACGGAGGCCTCCAGTATCTAACTGAAAGAGGAGGGTGGAAGAGTCAGCCCGAAAATGAGTAAAACCCCTGAAAATTAATGCGGGGGCAGTGCTGTCAGTCAGGACTGCCGGGTCTCAGGGAAGCAGCTGCTGCCTGGGGCGGGATGGCGTGGGGGTGATGCTTCTTGGGGGGGTCAGGCCTTCCCGGGTCTCGTGCGTGACGGAGGAGCCGGGGTGGACAGCAGCAATGGTGTGGTGGAGCATGGAGGTGGGAACGCCCGTGGGTGTCCGGGGAGCAGGGTGTCGATCCAGTTCAGCTGGTGCAGAAAACTCACATGAAGGAGGCAGGAGCGTGAGTCTGCAGAGGCAGGTGCCAGCCAGGCTGGCAGCTTCATGAACGCCAGGCTCCTGAGCTTGAACTTGGTCCAGGCGGCAGTGGGGAGCCATTGAAGGTTTCTGAGCAGGGAAGCGGCATGTGGATGTTTCCGCTTGGGTTCAAGGTTGGATTTGAAACATTTTTAGATCCTTCACAACAGTTTCCTCTGGCAAACCGGGACTTCCTTATTTTTGTTGTTTGGAAAATAAACACTCTTCCTTGAACATCAAACAGCTTTTGAAAACACAATGTTCTAATGATCTAGAGAAAGTAATTCAAAAACACAGGGTTTAAGTTTCACTTATAAAGCCCATAATTTTGGTGATTGGGGGAAACCCTCTTTGGCAAGAAAGGAGTTTGAGGGATGTGAACGATTCAGAATTTAAAAGTCCAAAAGCGGGCCTGATCTCACAGAAGCAGAAAGATAGAGTTTACCCAATCTATTAACATTCATGACTTTAAAATGCCTCTATATTATAAAGCTGACTGGGTTTGCAAACAAATATGTTAAACGTCTTTCTATGAGTGTAGGTTTTTGTTTGTGCCTTTTTGTGTGTGTATATGTGATTGTGAGAGAGAGAGGGAGGGAAGGCTCCAGTGATAGAAATTTTAATCCTTGATTATAAGGATTACCTGCAGCAGTAATATCAGGCTAAAACACTTAGGCGAGTGTTTGGCCAGCTTAGTAATTTTACTCCTGAGAGACAAAGGAATCCTTATTAGAGTTGTGTATTCTTGAGTCCTGACCTTGTGTTAGTGGCTCGCTTCTTCCCTGAAAACCGGAATTAATTGCATGTCATGTAGAGATCCGGTGGCTGGGGGTGGGGTGGGGGTTGTGCTGCATTGCTGCTGGAGGAAAAGGGCTTTGTGGGAGCAGACAGGCTCTGGGGGAGGGAAGGGGGCTGCTGAACGGCACCTGCTTGAAGTAGCTCACTCAGGTACCCCTGAAATGTTCTCTGAGATCAAGCCAAGATTACAGAAAGCAGGAGGAGTTGCCATAACCCAAATCAGTTCACTTAAGGGAAAAAAAAAAACAAAAACAGTCAATGTGTGCAATTTCACCTCCAGCTATGTACAGTAGACAATTGCAGGAGTGTTGGCAGAATCAAGCATCTGTTGGGGAAAAGCTATACGGTACTTGTTTCTGTTAAATTGGCTTCTGGTGGATACACACTCCATGACTTACTATGAAAATTCCAAAAATGTTTTCCTTCCTTTCTGACTTTAACAAGTATTGTCACTGTCTCAAGTTCCTAACCATCCAGCTCATAATGGGAATCCAGTCTGTCCTGAAAAATGGCAGTTCCGTTGTCAGACAGATCTCCTAAAAGTTTTGTTTTTAGAAGTTTAATCTAGGATTTTTTTTTTTTTTTCATTAATGATTTTTGGAAGAATGCTTTGGAATTTGGGGTCTTGTAATAAGAGATAGCTTGTGGCTAATTAAGCCCCTTTCTGTCTCAGATCTTGCCCGGGAGAGCCTAGATTCCTAAAAACAATGAGCGCACGCTGCTGCAGAAAGATGCCCCAGGGAGCTGCAACATTAAATCATCTGTGACAAAATGTTCTCTTAGACAGTGGGATTGCATAAATGGATCAGCAGAAATAAGCGCCTTGGCAGAAGCTTCTTGAGTGGGAAACAGCAGTGCTTTCTTCTGTAACTGGCTCTGGGTAACAGTCTGCTGGGAGGTCCTTGCTGGGGAACCCACGCATGGGCCGTGGAGTAGAGAAGGAAAGCTTCACTGCCGCTCTGTAAGTGTTTTCACACTTAATGGAAAGAGTTAAGTGAGACTGGCCATTCAGGCCAGTAATGCCTCCTGAATTGAATGAGCAGAGTGAAGGTTTGTTTGGGGAGGGATGCCACCAGGCCCTGGCCAATGGGAATCGAGGCTGTAAACCAGATGAACAAGACCATCTAGACAGGCAGTAATCAGATTACCCAGAACAGATACTTCAATACCCCAAGACAGGAAGAGGTCTCCTAAGGAGAGTGGCAGAGAGTCAAACTCTGTCTGCCCAAAGGATCGGTCAGAAGATTTGGTTCACTTTAGAATGGATTTATTGTGCTATGGGCTTAGTTAGAATCACGGAAGGAGATTAGGAAGGCTTTTACTAGAGAGAACTTTTAAAATAGGATGGAGATCTCATATTCAGTTTGAATAACATTGCTTTTAGAGGCCAAATGCCACTGAAAGATTTATGGAAGAAAGAATAAATAATATAAAATGTAAAGATAGAAATAAAGCCTTGATAGAGTTTCTGAGGATAGGAAAAGGAAAATTTGTAGAACTGACTTCATAGGAATTTGGTAGAATTCATTTCATCACGATTGATTTCTTTTTATTAATACGCTTTCCGGGGGAGTTCTGGGTTTTTTTTCTGTCATAGAATCTAAAATATGTTTATTTCAAATGACCAGTAACACCTGAATGATTTTTAAAATGATATTTATATTCAGGTCAAAAATATGTTTAGCATTGTAAATGAAATTAACCCAGACATATCAGGTCTCTTAGTGATATTTAGTTATTGGATTCCTTAGACATTTAAAGGTAAAAGATAGGAAGTTTCAGTATTACAAAAATTAAGTGTAAAGAAGCAATTTGCGTTTACTTACATTCAACTTATTTCTCTTTTTACCCTCAAGCTTACTTGGCAGTGACATGGCATTGATTCACATTTTGTGATCATTTGATCTTGCATTGATCAAACTGAAATCTGTACCTTTGTGTTTTTTCTAAAGATATTATCAAACCCATTAATTATGCAAATAGAATTTTAGAAGGCACAGTGAACTTATTTGAGTATTAAACAGGTTTTAAAGGCCTTCTCTGTGTCTATACATTGACGTTCTTAACCACAGCATGTATCAGCCAGGAGTAAAGGAATTTCTTTCATTCAGCTGCATCAGTACTTCAGATTCGTGTGACCACCAAGCTGTGGGAGTTTGTCTCTGTCTGCCTTCCCCCACCTTGTCCCCATCTACTAAAGTTTCATCTTTTTAAGCTTACGTTTTCATATAAGTGCATGGCACCAAAAGAGCATTTTTGTTCGTTTTCATCCCATCGGAGAGGATGTCATGCAAGGGTGGTGTTTTCCCTGAGGACTTTTCTCATGAACCCATCACCTGCTGGAGCAGACTCCTCTGCTGCTTCCCTTCCCCTCACTGATGGGCAGCACCGTGTGGTTACAGTTTCTGTCTTGGTTTAGATCGTAGAGCCAAATGGACCCGCTCTCTAGCTCTTCTGCGTTTGTTCTCTCCTCTGTAAGTGGGGACGGCCAATACCCGCTTCAGCTTCAGCGGATTCCTGGAGGAGTAAATGAGGTGCTCTGTGCAAACAGTGGTCAGTCTGACTGGTAGCTGTCACCGCTTTCATTTGCTCTACAGGGACGGGTTTTCCCTTTTCCTCCTTCCATCGTCATCTGTGGACACTTAGACGGGAACAGGTTTCGTGCTGCAGCAATCACGGCCAGCAGTGATTGCTGCAGCCACGCTCTCTGCCTCTTGTAGGGAGAAAAGGGTGATGGAGAGGCCACGCTGGGGACATCCTCTGTACTGACCTCAGTGAGCACATATCCAGCCCCCGCACCCCGAGAGCCCTGTCTGTGGCTCTGTGACAGCACATGCTGTCTTCCTCGGGCAGCGCTGTGTCTTCCGTCTCCACCTGCCTTTGCCATCCTCTGACTCTGCCTGGGAGACCCGGAGAGACTAACGGGGGAAATGGGACAATTCACTTCTCTTCGTGCTCTCAAGCTTTTCCAGTGTGTTACAGGGTTGGGGACTGGGCTGCTTCTTTCTCCTTGCTGGTGACGCCTTTGGGTCATGGACTGGAAGACTGGCCGTGGCCCCGCTGTGGGCAGCAGGGTGTGGAGCAGAGGACGTGGGACCATGGGCTACCATGGTAAAAACCCCCAGCTTTCTGCTCCCCTGGTGCACATCTCGCAAACATTTTCTTAGCCTTCCCTGCAAGATAAAAACATGGCAGAGGGTGCCTCCAGAGAGGGCAGATAGAGCCTTCTGTCAGAGTAGAATGGAAACCAAGGAAACAGAAGTAAATGATTTGGAAGAAACGTGTGAAAATAGTTTTTACACAAAGGGGGAAACTAGAAGTCAATTAATTCAAGACTCAGGATTAACCTGATATGACCGTCTTTCAGCCGGATTAGAGATCTGGCCCTCTTGGCATGGGTCTTCATACAGTACAGAGTGCAGTGTACACATCAGTGTGGCAGGATAAGCCTTTTCAAGGTACAACAGTCCTGTCTTAAGGATGGCAAAGTACATCAGCATCAAACTAGGCAAGACTTCCCTCTTGGGAGGGGAGTTTGATTTCAGGGAAAGCTCCCTCAGCCTGATTTCACATCCAATCACACACCTCTGAGCTTGTATAAAAGACTAGACACCATGCTCCTAAGTTTAAATGAACTAAACGCTATGAAATCATGGCCATACTCATTATGTGTTCAGGCCAGGATGGTGCTGAGCATTTAGTGTAAGGGGTTGCAGGAAATCAAGTCACATTAGAAATGAAATTGGTTTCTGGAATTTACTCTGCTCCCAGGAGCATTGACTTGTGTATCCATTGCCAAAGCACGTTTTCTCTTTTCTTCATCCATCTTTCCATTCTGATTACAAGCTGCTTGAAAATAAATGTAGGAAAAAAAAAAAATGTAGGCCTATCTCACTAGCCCAAAACCGTGGAGATCAGGATTAAATAATTTTAAGGCAGAAATAACAAGCTTTGATTAAGACGTTCAGAAAAACACGGTCCTAATAGCATCTGCACATTCCTTTTGGATCCTTCGGACACTAAACTAAACGGGAGGCCAAGAAGCCGTGACACCCTGGGCAGATCACTTAAACTCTGAGCCCTGTTTTCTCATCTGGAACATTGCAGTCTTATTTCATAGGAATGCTGTGAGGGTTAAATGACATTAAATGGGCTAGTTGGTGAACAGATCTGGAGAGTTGTCCCTCAGTAAGTGTTAACTCAGAGTGAGAGTCTGGTATTTAAACGCCACTTTGAGGCTCACTGTTAGATTTCTGAGTTGCTAGGCTGAGTCTTTGCAAGCTTCCTGATGCTTCTTTAGATACACTAACAAATCTAGTGTCTGGTCTCAGCTGTGCCAAGACCACCCTCTCTTGGTTTATCAGCCTCTCTTGGTTTCACCTCTTCATTTGTAAGATGGGAATAATCTATGTTTTTCTAACTTACAAATAAATATAAGATAGCCAATTAGAAAACTGACCAAATTAAATTCAAATCAAAGTATAAGTTCTGCGAGTGTTATTGTTTCCCTTGGGTTTTAAGTGGCAAAAGGGAAAATCAGTCAGTTCAGTTCAGTCGCTCAGTCGTGTCCGACTCTGCGACCCCATGAATTGCAGCACGCCAGGCCTCCCTGTCCATCACCAACTCGCAGAGTTCATTCAGACTCACGTCCATCAAGTCAGTGATGCCATCCAGCCATCTCATCCTCTGTCGTCCCCTTCTCCTCCTGCCCCTAATCCCTCCCAGCATCAGAGTCTTTTCCAATGAGTCAACTCTTCGCATGAGGTGACCAAAGTACTGGAGTTTCAGCTTTAGCATCATTCCTTCCAAAGAACACCCAGGGCTAATCTCCTTTAGAATGGACCAGTTGGATCTCCTTGCAGTCCAAAGGACTCTCAAGAGTCTTCTCCAACACCACAGTTCAAAAGCATCAATTCTTCAGTGCTCAGCTTTCTTCACAGTCCAACTCTCACATCCATACATGACCACAGGAAAAACCATAGCCTTGACTAGACGGACCTTTGTTGGCAAAGTAATGTCTCTCTGCTTTTTAATATGCTATGTAGGTTGGTCATAACTTTTCTTCCAAGGAGTAAGCGTCTTTTATACATAGCAATAATTGCAGGGCAGGCCATTTACAAAACACTGAGTTTGGAATCAGCTAATCTAGATTCTGGCTTCCCAGGTGGCGCTCGTGGTAAAGAAGCCGCTTGCCAATGCAGGAAACATAAGAGACACAGGTTCAGTCCCTGAGTTGGGAAGATCCCCTGGAGAAGGGCATGGCGACCCGCTCCAGAATTCTTGCCTGGAGAACCCCATGAACAGAGGAGCCTGGCAGGCTACAGTCCATGGGGTCGCAGAGTCAGACAGGACTGAGCGGGTTCGCACACACACTCGCAATCCAGGCTCCGGGCCTGGTCTGCACCGATGGGTGGTGTGTCTCTGGACAGGTCACTGAATCTCTGAAGGCCTCAGTTTTCTTATCTATCAAACACAGGTGCTATTTTAAGCTCCGTGACCCTGTATTATAAAGTTATTATGAACTAAAAGACTAATATTCAACTTTTGTTGCAAAAAATGTAAATTTTCTTGGGGTGATGGTACCACTCCTAAGCTGGTCAGTAGATTGAGAGTCTGATGTTCTGCCACTCATAAAGGATGACAGTGTTCAAAAAGTAAAACTGAAAAGCAAAAGATATTTGACACTATTGGGGCTGGGGGCAGGGGGTGGGGGGAAGGGGGCGAGGCAGCAGCGTTAAAGCTCGTTACTTCCTAAAACTTGGTCTTCATCCCGTTCTGAATGGGAACTACTGACTTCTCTCTGGTGTTCAGCATTCCAGAATAATCCTGAAAGCAAGTTTTCTGGCTGAAATCACTGCTCCAAGGGTTAGTTTTTTTTTGTTTTTTTTTTTTTAAGTGGTGTATAAAACACCAGAGAAATAATTTTTTAAAAAGAGAAGCAGGAAAACCCCAAGGCCCACAGCTAGCTCTGATGAAACTTCTCTGGAGGGCCGTGGCCCACGGTGCCCTGGCCTGCCCCTCTGGGTGGCCGGGTTTCGGTTTGAAGGAACTTCCCATTCAGCCGTTTTCACCCCAGCCGCTTCTGATGGATTAGGAGGTGCCTGGAATGTTTTAAAAGACTGAAACTTGGTCTGGGCTCAGTGGAAAGAGCTCTGTGATGGATTAGGGATGTCTGCCCTGAGCGCAGGTAGGACCTTACTTGCGCCGGGTCTTTGCTGCCCTGACTGAGCCGGTTGGGAGGATCGTTCAGGACTTGTCCCTCCAGTGGGAAGGAGGTTAAGGACTCAGGCCAGTGCTGTTCCTGGTGTCCTGGGAAAGTGCTTATCCAAGTCCCTGACAGGTACTGTTCCGCTCTCAGCAGGAGTCTTCCTCCAGTTAGTGTCGCAGGATGGAAGAAGGGAAAACTATTGATTCTGTACCATGGTCACAGGACCGGTGTTGAGCGTGGAAGGAAGCTGTCATTCCAGCGGTCGCCATCAGATTCCCATGGAAACTGGCACGCCGACCAGAGCGCTCGCCGCCCTGCAGGGGCAGCCGCGCACCGCGAAGCCCTGTGGACTGCAGCGGCGGAAACCCAGCCCTCGGAAGGACCGGGAGGCTGGGCCCTCGGGACGCTGCACACGGTGATTCTTGACGTTTAAAACAGAACTTCTGTTACCTGAAAGAGCATTGGAGAATTTACCAACCTGTGTAGGTTTGAGGATGACCCTCAGGTATCCATATTAGCAATTCTGAAGTTTACTTCTCTTCCCTTCAGAATGTGCTGGATGTTTTTGTCTCTTGATATGCTTTCCTAGAGATGTTTAAACTCTTCAGATTTTCCTTTTTGTAAAGCACACTCAGGTGGAGAGTAGAGTGGTTTTTGCAGCTCCCCCAGTGTGCTTCCCCCAGCCAAATGTCTTGGAGGCCTCCTAACTTCCTAACTTTAAATCCATTAGCCACACTGGTCCTGCTTGTGTGTGTGTGCTAAGTCACTTCAGTTCAGCTCAGTTCAGTCGCTCAGTCGTGTCCAACTCTTTGCGACCCCATGAATCGCAGCACGCCAGGCCTCCCTGTCCATCATCAACTCCCGGAGTTCATTCAGACTCATGTCCATGGAGTCCGTGATGCCATCCAGCCATCTCATCCTCTGTCGTCCCCTTCTCCTCCTGCCCCCATCCCTCCCAGCATCAGAGTCTTTTCCAATGAGTCAACTCTTCGCATGAGGTGGCCAAAGTACTGGAGTTTCAGCTTCAGCATCATTCCCTCGAAAGAAATCCCAGGGCTGATCTCCTTCAGAATGGACTGGTTGGATCTCCCTACAGTCCAAGGGACTCTCAAGAGTCTTCTCCAACACCACAGTTCAAAAGCATCAATTCTTCAGCACTCAGCTTTCTTCACAGTCCAACTCTCACATCCTTATATGACCAGTGGAAAAACCATAGCTTTGACTAGACGGACATTTGTTGGCAAAGTAATGTCTGTGCTTTTGAATATACTATCTAGGTTGGTCATAACTTTTCTTCCAAGGAGTAAGCATCTTTTAATTTCATGGCTGCATGCACCATCTGCAGTGATTTTGGAGCCCCCAAAAATAAAGTCTGACACTATTTCCACTGTTTCCCCATCTATTTCCCATGAAGTGATGGGACCAGATGCCATGATCTTCGTTTTCTTAATGTTGAGCTTTACGTCAACTTTTTCACTCTCCTCTTTCACTTTCATCAAGAGGCTTTTGAGTTCCTCTTCACTTTCTGCCATAAGGGTGGTTTCATCTGCATATCTGAGGTTATTGATATTTCTCCCGGCTATCTTGATTCCAGCTTGTGCTTCTTCCAGCCCAGCGTTTCTCATGATATACTCTGCATAGACGTTAAATAAGCAGGGTGACAATATACAGCCTTGACGTACTCCTTTTCCTATTTGGAACCAGTCTGTTGTTCCATGTCCAGTTCTAACTGTTGCTTCCTGACCTGCATATAGGTTTCTCAAGAGGCAGGTCAGGTGGTCTTGTATTCCCATCTCTTTCAGAGTTTTCCACAGTTTATTGTGATCCACACAGTTAAAGGTTTTGGCATAGTCAATAAAGCAGAAATAGATGTTTTTCTGGAACTCTCTTGCTTTTTCCAAGATCCAGTGGATGTTGGCAATTTGATCTCTGGTTCCTCTGCCTTTTCTAAAACCAGCTTGAAGATCTGGAAGTTCACGGTTCACATATTGTTGAAGCCTGGCTTGGAGAATTTTGAGCATTACTTTACTAGCATGTGAGATGAGTGCAATTGTGTGGTAGTTTGAGCGTTCTTTGGTATTGCCTTTCTTTGGGACTGGAATGAAAACTGACCTTTTCCAGTCCTGTGGCCACTGCCGAGTTTTCCAAATTTGCTGGCATATTGAGTGCAGCACTTTCACAGCATCATCTTTCAGGATTTGAAAGAGGTCAACTGGAATTCCACCACCTCCACTAGCTTTGTTCGTACTGACGCTTTCTAAGGCCCACTTGACTTCACATTCCAGGATGTCTGGCTCTAGGTGAGTGATCACACCATCGTGATTATCTTGGTCGTGAAGATCGTTTTTGTACAGTTCTTCTGTGTATTCTTGCCACCTCTTTTTAATATCTTCTGCTTCTGTTAGGTCCATACCATTTCTGTCCTTTATCGAGCCCATCTTTCCATGAAATGTTCCCTTGGTGTCTCTAATTTTCTTGAAGAGATCTCTAGTCTTTCCCATTCTGTTGTTTTCCTCTATTTCTTTGCATTGATCGCTGAGGAAGGCTTTCTTCAGTTGTGTCCAACTCTTTGTGACCCTATGTAGCCCACCAGGCTCCTCTGTCTATGGGATTCTCCAGGCAAGAATACTGGAGTGGGTGGCCATGCCCTCCTCCAGGGGACCTTCCCTACCTGGGGATCAAACCAGCGTCTCTTGTGTCTCCTGCATTGGCAGGCAGGTTCTTTACCACTAGCACCACCTGGGACCACAGGCTCGACCACCTCAACCACACTAAAGGATTAATAATAACTGCAACTTATTGAGCACTTACTGGGCGGTCCCAGGAGCCAGGGTTGCTGTGTAATAAGGGTCAGTTGCAGGAGTGAATGGGGCCGTGCATGAAGTGGGCTCAAGGTTGAACATTGTCTTCTGAGAAGCGACAGGTTCACTGAACGTGGACCCCACTTCCTCCGCTACTGTGGTTTCCTGCTGTTTCCAGTGACTGCACTTGGGCTGTGCATACGATTAACTTTCAATTATCCTGAGGCCGATTAACCAGTTTGCAGATTAACCAAGGTGAAGGCTCACCTGGGCCTGGGAGGTGCTCGTCAATTCAGCTGCCCCACAATTAACTGGTTCTGGTTGACTGCATACCCCATGGTCCAGGAGCCTGAGGGCTGGGCTGCTGCAGGGGAGGAGAGCTAAGTGTCAGTGTCTTCTAGGACCTTCCACTCCTTTCAAACAGAGGAGCCCACAGGCCTGGCAAGTCCTGCAACCTCCAGCATATCCCCTGAGATGTTCGGAAACTCCTGGGGCCCAGGGCTCTGCCTGTGCTCCCGGTAGCTTCCAAGTTGGGGAGATCAGTACCTTTGACACAGTACCTTTGACAGTCCTGGAGAGGAAGTGATCTAGGGTGTTGAAAGAGGCTCAGCAAGCAGGGGCCCTAATCCCCCCTTTCCTCCCTGTGAATCCCCACCCATGGCACCCCCAAACGTGGGTTTGCAGGTTTGAGTCTGTGGGCAGTGGCTACCTCCTGTGGTCAAAGGAGGCTGAGGCCACAGTGGCAGCGAGGCAGGAGTGGCCCACAGAAGCAAGACATGTGCCAGCCTGGAGCATACACAGTCTAACCCCAGAGCCAACCTCCTGCCACCCTGGGAGGGATCTCGGCTGTAGGGGAGGAGCCTTGAGTCCAGGGTAAACTCCATATCTTGAGAAAGTGCCCATGAACTTTGGTCTCTGGCCCGTCAAGGAGGAGCAAGCCTTTGCTCAGGACATGCTCGCTGCGCCTCCGTGGATTATCTGATGTTGAAGCAGCTTTCGCGCAAGCGCCTGGCACGACCTTTCACCTCTGACTCGGGGCTCATCCCACACCTGCCCAGCCTGGCCGCCCTGGGCAGTGCAGTCGAGGTTGCCGACCGCTGCAGCCCTCCTCAGCCTGGGCCGTGGGTTTCCTCGGGTCCTTCCCTTTGGCTCACGTTTTCCCGGGGCTGCCTGTGTGTACAGTCTAGATATCACATTTTATTAACACAAAGAAATCTGCTCTGGCTGCCTGGCTCTCGCAGTCACATGGAGAGAAATGTGCTCCTTCGCTTCGCCAGCCCGCAGCTCTGTGCAGAATCCAGCCGCGGGCTAGGCACCGCGCCAAGCTTACATTTCACTTTGGAACACACTTTCGCATCACTCCTTGGCAGAACATCCACGGCGGCGTCTATTTGGGGAGTGAGTTAGAGAAGTGTTATTTCCCTCTTATGAGTGTCGAGAGATAGGACCTTTAAAGCATGTTGGACTGGTCCCCGTCCCTGTTGTCTTCAGGGGGTCCAGGTAATATGGTGACCCAGCGAAGCATGGCAGGGGCGGGCGGGAGAGGCCCCCTCCTAGGTTCCCCTGTTTCCTAAGTCAGTAAACATAGCCAGGACTGCCTGGGACATACGGACAGAGAAACTCAGGCCAAGGTAATAACATCAAAACCAAAGTCCTGGAACTCTTGAAACCAATGACCCTCCCAGATAAAACAACTTTGTTGTCTAAATCTTCCTTTCCAAAGATCTAAGATTTTTCAAATGCTGGTCCAAGGCCAGCCATTGAAAGAAAGCTTCAGCAAGCCTCCTGGAATGGCAAACACTGTTAAAATAAACAAACGAACCTCTTCCATTCAGTTTTCCCTTACTGGTCTATTTTTATTCCGTACCCCACCCCCCCCCCCCGCCCCGCCCCAATCCTCGGTACTTAACATTTTGTAATCCCCTCCCTTCTGCATCCCTCCTCCCATCCTCACCTCACTTTTCTCGGGACTAAGCTCATTGTTTGGCCTTCAGTAACACATCTAATTTCAAAAAGAGGAGTTGGAGGAAAGGGGTGGTGTAACCTCCTCTTTTTCGTGTTGGCTCATACACTGTTCTTACAGGTGGATACCTAAGCCTGACTCGGGTTTGAAAAGAACTTTGGTTCTGGAATTTTAAACCCTGATTAGGAAAGATCAGAATGGTTAGAACACAGAGATTCATTGGAATCATACTGACCTCTGTTTGCTCAATGAAGTCGACCCCCTTGAAACAAACAAACAAAAAATTGAAAATAAACTCTTTTTTCGACATTGTGCTAGCCCATACATCCTTTGGGAATTTCCCAAGTGCCAAGTCTTATTCTGATCCTAGTGTTGACGACCTTGGAATGTTGCTTTTGCTGTAAGTCCCATCTAGCCAAACAGCAACTAATAAAGATTTAAAGAAACTTTTTCGTCCACAAGATGCATACGGCAGCTGCTGCTTCATTGAACAGGACGCCACGGAACCCCTCCCCCCATGAGAAGGGTGCCCAGAAACTCGGGGACCAGGATGCAGGCTCTCCTGCCAGGCATCTGGAGAAGTTTCTCCTTACTCTGCAGAAGGGAGGGGGCAGAAACCCATGCCACCTGTCTCCAAAACCTGAAGGTAATTAGCTTTAAAAATAATGCCAAGTTCTCATGGTGATGGCAGAGGCCTCGGCGCAGTGGGGGGTGGAAAGAGGGCTACTTCACAGAGTAAAACTGTTGCAATCACATTAGTCATTTCAGGTGAGGTCAGACAAGGTTATTGGAGAGATGAAAGTTGCCCTGCAGTTTCAAAGAGATCTCCTGAAAGCATTGAGAAATGGTTTGAAGTTCAGAATCTTTGTTCCCCTTCCTCTTATAAGCAAGACAGGTTTTTTTAATTTTTTTTGTCTCTTTTTCCTTTTTGATGGGCAGAGGCTCTGGTGGACAACAGGGATGGTCTGATCTGCAGTCTGGCAGGTGTGTTGTGTGGGTCACCTGCTTTCTACGTTGGCCACGGTGAATGTGTAAGCTCTTGGCTTGCTGCCATCTGCCACCCAGCAAGATGGCACCTCGAGGCAGCTACCCTCTGCCCTCGCTTGGAGGAGGGTTCAGGGAATGTAACTTCGTGATATACTTAACTGATGCAACGCACACTGCTTTTCTTACTGCTTTGAATGGCAGGACACTTACCACTCAGAATTGACTGTGTTGGGACTTTGAAAATCGGTAGATTAAGTGGCTAGGCCTGAGTTTGACCTATTCTCGTGCCAGTCCTGTGGGTACCTCAGTCCCGTGAGAGTTTTGCATAAAACAGGTGGCGGTGTGTTGAACCCCATGTTCCCCAGAGCACTTGTGTGGACTCTACCCCTGCTCGTGGGTGTCTCAGAGACAGGGATTAGGCGTTTCTCTCAGGCACCGAAGCCCATGCTTTGCACGCGGTTGGTGTACGTGCTTCCCTAGTCAGCACTTGTTGAATGATTGAGATCGCAAAGACATTACTTTCACCATAAATGGTTTTCCAGGAGCACTTGTGCTCACTTCAGTATCTTCAGTGATGCGGGCAGAATTTGGTTCAAAATGGCGAGTCTCTACGGAAGGTCCGGGGGATGTGATGAGCTCCTTTAGGGCAGCGCTGAGTCAGCGTGGTCTTAGAGGAGGAGCCGTGTGTACAGACCCCTGTGGACGGTGATGGGGTCAGGGCTCACCTGAGGGCTCCAGTGAGCTGCTCTTTGGGCTGTTTTCTGATAGGTTGTTGAATAGCCAAGGATGAGAGATTACAAACAAAGGTGGGTACTCAGCCCTGACTTTCCATGCCCAAGTGGCAAGCCAGCAACTCCAGCCTGTACTGTGTCCCCAGATCACCTGTAAGAGTCGTGAAACTCATCTAACAGGTGCTTAACTGGAGTTTTAACTGGGCAAGTAGGAAGTCCCATGTTGGGTTGGGGGAAGGGAGGAATGGAGAGGAATGCCAGTTTTTTTGAAAAACACTAACTTATAGTTCTTCGGTTAGCAGATGCAGAGGCCTCTCAGTGACACGTTAGGATGTAACTCCCTTGAGCATACGGTTTGTTGGTTTGAGGAAGGGTGCTCTGTCCTCACCAGCCAGTGGCTGGGGCCTCTGAGATAGACAGGGCCCTGCTGGAGGGAGAGGGGCTTCAGGAGCCGACCCTGTGCTGAGGATGGGCTGGGGGCCGGAGCTGCCCTTCTGGCCCTCTGCCCCCCGCCACGGCAGGTCGAGAATTAGACTGGGTTTTGGCTGGATCTGTGATGTCCTCAATAGGCTCTGAGCAGAGTTCATTCTAAGCCCCCTGGAGGTGTGGGACCCTCCTCTGTGTGCTGTGGCTGTGTCTGTTCAGTAGAACGTTGGGGGAAAGAACCTCCCTCCTACTCGGGTGAGGTCACAGAGGTCTCTGGAAAGAACCGAGCAGAAAATTATTCAAACAGCTGAGGCATTTGAAAAATTATTTTGAGAAAGGTTTAAAATATTTTTTAAAAATTACATAGCAAGCACCCTTCTTCCATTATCCATTGGTGAATTAACAACTTGGCATATTTACCATGTATGTTCATATATAAATGTATGTATTGGTTTATGAACTTAAATGTTACAGATCAAGTTGTGATTGGGGGGAACTTTTGAAAAAGAGCCACGTGTAAACTCATAAGGCAGAACGTTAATAATTCCGAATCTGCTTTCTCAGGTGCAAATCTGTCCTGGCCCTTTGGGTCCCCGTATTAATAAATAAGCCTGGCTTGAGTCTGGTTGGGAAGGCCAGGCTGGCTCATAGAAGCACTGCGTTCCACTCGGTTAGCCTTTGTCAGAGGGGGGCAGGCGGCTCGTTGGCACAGAGTCCTGGGTGTCTCCCTTCGGAATGTGAGGGGAGTATCCCTTCACTTCAGGGGAGACTGCACCAGAGCCATCTTCTTCCCTTGGTGCTGGAGAAAAACAGACAAATGCAGAAAGCAGACGTTCAGAGAAGAGTGTGGTACAACCCAAAGCTGTGTGGTGAGCTGTGATGCCAGCTCCCCCCAGGGCACCTGGCATCACAGGGGAGGCCTGTCAGGTGAGGCAGCCGGACCGGTCACCTGTGCCTTCTTTCTTGACTGGTGAAATCCTGAGAGTCAGGCCGTCTGCAGTGTGCACCCGTTTTTCTCTGAACACAGAGCTTCCTTCAAACAGATGGGTAAAAAGGAACAGTGTGATTAACAGCTAATCCTTCTCTAGTATTTACTGTAGCCTGGGCTACAAGCTAGACTCAGTGGTTTTACATGTACAATTAAAACTCAAAGCAAGCCTCGGGCGCTGCTATTATTGGTACTAGGTAGGTACTATTATTATGCTCTTTGCACAGAGGAGAAAACCAAGGGCTGGACAACGAGCAGACGGCCGACGGAGTCCGGTCAGTGGGCAGCCAGGCTGGCGCGGGCACCCGGGAGCTGCCCGCTGCACCCGTGTGCGGGCCCACCGCTCCTGTTTCCCTGCAGGAGATGCTCTGCCCTCGTGGAAGGTGGAGAATTCCCAGGACCTCGGAACCCCCGTGTGGATGGCATGACAGTGTCAGCATCCTGGGGACCTGGGTGTGGAGGGGATGCGAGCGAAAGGGCCCCCAAAACAAGCCACACGTCTGTGGCGGTGCCGAGATCTCACGGCTCCGGCCTGGGGAGGCCAGCTGTCAGAGTGCAGGCTTTCCTTTCAAATCATAGCGGATGTGACTTAAAAATGGATTCTGTGCTTTGGTACAGCTCTCAAAGCCACAGCGCCTTCCAGTCCGATTTTAAAAGTGAACCTCTGTGAAATCGTAAACAGCCATCGGGAAGAGTCAGGGACAGTCTAGAGGCTTGGGAGCGTGCAGTGCCTCTGTGCCGAGCTCATGGCGTGGTCCTCGTAGGGCTGAGGGCAGGGGTCGGCCCCCAGGGCCCAGGCTGTGCTGATCTGCCCGGTGCCGCAGGGAGGCCGGTGGGGCCCGGGAACGCCGGTCCTCCGTGCTGAGATTTCTGTCTTCAGCCCTCCCGAGAGGCTGGCACGGAGAAGCACGCACGGCCATGTGGACGCGCCGGACTGCAGCTCTGTGCTCCGCCATCAGCGCGTGGGTGAAGGGAGTGCGCGCCTTCACGTGCTTTTCAGAGACAAGCTTACTGAGAGCTCCTTGCAGAGACTCAAAACGTGGGGGACGGGTGTTCGCAGTCATGTAGGTGAGGCAGCTCAGAGCGTGGAGCCGGCACTTGGTAAATATTAGTTCCCTTCCCCTTCCTGTGTGTGAGGCAAGTTGTACAAGTGAAGCATCAGCAGTTCAGATGCAAAAATAGAGCTCCATGTGAGGATGTGGCCTCTTTTCCCTGCATGTGGACCAGATGTCAGGCTGCCTGGTGAGGACTCCAGGAATGTGACGGCTTCCTTCTTCGGGGCTTCACTGCTTCTCCCCATATGGAGGAGCCTCCCTCTCCATGCACTTCTTGGATCTGAAAAACAACAATGGAAAAGAGGATGGTATAAAAGTCTCAGGAATGAACTTTCTGTATTCTCCTTCTTAAAAAAAGCATTTGCACGTGTGTTCTTTGGCTGTTACCTTCAGGTTTGATACCTGGTCACCACGTCATTATCCCTGTTACTTAACATGATAAAAACTAATGGAAGACCACGGCAAATGAACCTTTGTTTTCAGTGCATTTATCCTTTTCCTTACCTGACATTTACTGAGGGCCAGCTATCAAGCTTTGAACTAGATGTTGGGAATTCAGCGATCAGGAAGATGTTATCTCTTGAACTTGAGAAGCTTATGAACTACAAAGAGATAGATAAATAAATGTGACTAAAGTGTATGGGTCTTCTCTGGCAGTCCAGTGATTAAGATGCTACACTTCCACTTCCCTGGTGGTTCAGATGGTAAAGAATCTGCCTGCAATGTAGAAGACCTGGGTTCAATCCTTGGGTTGGGAAGAGCCCCTGGAGGGGGGCATGACAACCCACTCTAGTATTCTTGCCTGGAGAATTCCATGGGCAGAGGAGCCTGATGGGCTACAGTCCTTGGGGCTGCACAGAGTCGGACACGACTGAGTGAGCAAGCTCACTTTCACTGCAGGGCATGCAAGTTCAGTCCCTAGTTGGACTATGAGGTCTTATGAGCCATAAGATCTTATAAGCCACATGCCATGGCCAAAAATAGAGGGAAAAAAAATGTACCACTTGGAAAGAAATGAAAGTTGTAAAGAAAGAAAGTAGAAATTTTAAAAAAAGGTGTTAAGGGTATGGACAAAGTGAAGTCAGGAAGGCAAGAGTGGTCAGCTCTGAATGGGGTGCAGAGAAACGATCAGAGATGAACTGTGTCTTGAAGAATGAGCACAAATTATTCAGTGTGAAGTACGTATTTAAATGACTCATTGAGTTTTTCTTGACTGATATTAATTTCCATTAAATACGCTCAAAAATTAATTCAGATCATAGCGTTAAGGGACATGAGACTAAAATTTTAAAACCAGGGGGAAAAGAATGAAAAGAATGTATATGTGATGAATACCCAGAGAAGCAAGGCTTTGCTGTGTGGTGAGGGGCTGGGGGTCTGCACTCCAGGGCAGCTGAGGCACGTGTCTCAAACGTGGCACGTTTAAAGAAGTTGGGAGGTTAGAGGCAGCTTAACTGATGGAATTCGACAGTTGCTGTGGCAACACACCCACTTTCAGAAAAGCATTTGGTGGGAGGGCAGGAAAAGGTGTGGTCCTTGCCCTGGGCTGCCTTACACCCCACACTGCCTGTTCTGGCCAAAGGTGAGGATGGGTTGAGAAGGGCAAACGCCCCACGTGGCTGACTGTTGTCTGCTTTCGTGGAACTGACTCTGGAATAAGATAAGGAGATGAGTAAACCAGAGCAGACAGCCGGGGACCGTGTGAGCAGGAGGGGGAGTTCTGAGCAAGCCCACTGCCTTCAGGAAAACATCTCCCAAGCACTGTATTGGGATATATTGAATGACCCATGGATTTCTGTGAAAAAATGCATATGGCACAAATGTGTGTAAACCTTCCCTATGGAAGCAGCAGCAAAGAATGCTGTTGGCATAAAAAAAGAGCCCTGAGAGGAGCAAAAAGACTTTGGTTTATGAAAAATTGGTTTTGAAAAGTTTTGGCCCAAGAGCTGGGTGATTGTCTCTGCGGCGCCACCTTCTGGCACGTCAGAGGTATGACATGGTGTGAATCTGGGTGGTGGGTTTCCTTACAGGCTTCCGTGTGCTAATTACTTACTTCCACGTGGGCTGTATCTTCAGACCTTTGGTTCAGGTCTCAGTGGTCCAACATCGACAACAAATTGGTTCTCGACCTCGGCCTCATGTGAGACTCTCCGGGGGAGCTTTCTGAAAAAAAGTTATTTAAAATAATTTAATTGCAAAAGAAATGTATCAGTCAGTTCAGTCGCTCAGCGTGTCCAACTCTTTGCTACCCCACGGACTGCAGCATGCCAGGTTTCCCTGTCCATCACCAACTCCTGGAGCTTGCTCAAACTCATGTCCATCAAGTCAATGATGCCATCCAACCATCTCATCCTCTGTCATCCCCTTCTCCTCCCATCTTCAGTCTTTCCCAGCGTCAGGGTCTTTTCCAGTGAGTCAGCTCTTCGCATCAGGTGACCAAAGTATTGCAGCCTCAGCTTCAGCATCAGTCCTTCCAGTGAATATTTAGGACTGATTTCCTTTAGGATGGACTGGTTGGATCTCCTTGCAGTCCAAGGGATTCTCAAGAGTCTTTTCCAACACCACAAATCAAAAGCATCAATTCTTCAGCACTCAGCTTTCTTTGTAGTCCAACTCTCACATCCACACATGACTACTGGGGAAACCATAGCTTTGACTAGACGGACCTTTGTTGGCAAAGCAGTGTCTCTGCTTTTTAATATGCTGTCCAGACTGGTCATAGCGTCTCTTCCAAGGAGCGAGCGGCTTTTAATTTCATGGCTGTGGTCACAATCTTCAGTGATTTTGGAGCCCCCCCCAAAATTAAAGTCTGTCACTGTTTCCATTGTTTCCTCATCTATTTGCCATGAAGTGATGGGACCGGAGGCCATGGTCTTAGTGTTTTTGAATGTCTAGAAGTAATATATGACCAGTGTAAAATACAACTTGAGAGTTCCTCTATCTCATTCCCAGATTTAACAGTCAGCAGTTCCTTGGATACTCTTCCAGACATTTTCTTTGTGTGTATAAATACATGTGTACATATATTTATATAGAGATTGATTTTGTAGAGAAATATGGAAATATATGTATATGCACACACTATATGAAGAATATATACTATACATAATATTCAACTTGCCTTTTTAGCTTAATGTTTTTTGGATATCTTTCCATATAAGTATATGCAGCTCTCCTGGCTGAATGGAATTCCATTGTCTGGATGGGCTGTAATTTATTTAACAAGTACCTTTAGCTTGTTTTCATCCTTGGTTGCCATTCTCCATACATTCAGCATATTTGAAGTGTAAGTCCCTAGGTGTGGAATTACTTGATCAAAGTGTGTAGGCTCTGAAAGAATTGTAGTAGTTCACACTCCTATCAAAAGTGGATGTGAAGGCTGTTTCTTCTTTCATTAAAAAAATAAATCAATAAAACAAAGCAAAAATAGAGGGTTCCAGGCCCCATTTTCAGAGCTTCTGATGGACACGGGAGAGGTACTTGAACATCTATATATTTTAAAGCTCTGCAGGTGAATCTGGGCCATAACCAGGGTTGGGAGCGATGACCTCAGACAGAGGGGGTAAAATTAAGAGCCTGCTTCTAGGTGGTGATGCCTCGGTTATGCCCTTTAAGATCCAGATAGCAAGGCTTCGCTTACGGAGGCCAGCTGGGGGGTAATTCCTTGCTGCATGGCCTCAGCTTCCATTGGAAGAGGCAGAGTTTGTGGATATGAAAGTCAGTACTTTGTTTTCTCACTTCAGTATGCAGAGCCCCTGGCCTGGCCCACTCTGGGGAGTAACAGTGTCTCCTTTCTTCTGCTTAGTTAGCTTCAGGAGATAGAGAGAAAATGGACCTCTCTTCTTCAGAGAGCCCGTCGTAAGCATTCTCGATCTCGGGGAATGACCTCCTGCACAGCGTGTGTCAGAAGAAAGTCACCGCCTTCATTGCCTTCGGTCGCTCTCATTCTGTCCTTTGAGGCTGTGCTCTGCCATCCCCTTCCATGCCTCTGTCTGCCGAGCTGTGCCAAGAGCAGCGTCCTTGCCCGCTGGCATCAGGACATCACGTCTTGCTTCACGCCTCCCACCCACTGGAAGACCTCCATCCCTGTCTGATGTGTCTGTCCTTTCCTTTTTGAGGAAATACCCCTGTCCCCGCCCATCTCTTGTTTGCCCACGTGTCTTTTCAGTCGGTTTCTCTCTCTCACTCCCATGTTTAGGTAAGAACTGCCGTTCGTTAGCTAAGGAGTTTGTATCAATATTAGGAAATCTGAGTTGATGGCGGGGGGGCGCGGGGCGGGTTGCACACTGGAATGACAAAGGTCACGGAGGCGCTGGGCCACCCTGGGTCCACCGAAAGGTCACAGACTGTGCCAGGCCCCCTGTCCCGCGCGTGGTCCTGGCAGGCCCTGGCCTGAAGCCCGAGAAGGGGTGTCGCAACACGAGGACCCGCACGAGTGTTTGATGCTGACTTAGTCCTCGTTTCTGTTTACCCAAGAGGCACGCAGACCTCACCTCGTGCCTGGGGAATAGAAAGGCAGATTTTTGTCCCATATAGATTTTTCTACATGAGGCAGGAGCCAGATGGGTTTAGCTTGGCTAATCTTAGTGCAAGCTGGAAAATTCCAATTTTTCCGAAACAACACATTTCTAAGAAATTGTCTGGTTTAGAATATGATGCTAGTATATGTAAGGGAACCACATGACTCTGGGCTGACTTACAGCAAGGCTTATAAATATGTAGGAAAATGTACCTGCATCTCCCTTGTTCCCCACCAGCATGGTGATGGCAAGGACTAGATTCAGTTAAGCCCCTCCATTTTTATTGCTTGTCAAAAAAAACCAGTGCCTGTTTGGCAAATATTCCCTTGTGTGGGATTTAAATTTATTTAAGAAAACCTGAGTGTCTGCCTTTCCCAAGTCTCGGCTCGCCTGACGCATGCTCAGTGAATGTTGACTCAGGTTTTACATCGCTGGAAACAGTGTATGTTGCTCTTTAGTCTTCCCTTTAACTCTGCCCAAATAACCGAGACCACGCTGCCACTTCTTTAAAATGCAGTTCCTCCCATGATACCTCATCACCAAGGTGTATGCCCATCCGACGACAGTACCCCTGCTGGGAGCACCTACATGAAGCAGAGTGCCCGCAGCTGCTGCAGAGCCTGGCAGTGCCCGCCTTGCCCCGGATGAGGTGCTGGGTGGGGTGGGGGGCACACAGTGCATTTTGTTCAGGTGCCAGCTGACTCCCTGGGGTTAAGCTGATTTCCCCCTCCCCGAGAATCCATACCCCCGAGTTATCAGAACCCCACCCCACACCCCCACTGTGACTCCTGTTGCCTAGCAACACTTATTTAGTCACCTTTCAGAATTATCATTAATACTGAGGAAGAGAACATCCCTGCTCCGTGTTATATACATAGCCTGCGCACTGCAGACATCTCTGTTTTGGGCTGGAGGGGTATCTATGGGCATTTTTCATCTGTCATCCTCTGTCCAACATGCACTCTCCAGACCAAGAGCGAATCAAAAGATGTCATGGGGGCTTTAGGGGACATCAAGGCAGTGGATGCAAAGGGGCCACTCTAGGCTGGTCGCTCACCATCCCTCAGAGAGAGCTCCCCCAGAGGACACGGAGCAGACACGGGCATCCTGAGGAGCAGGTCGGAGCCCCGGACTCCGCCGCACGAGGGGTCCAGGGCAGGGCTGCCTGGCGGGAGTTGTTGGCCATGGCCTGCGGCATTCCTGTTCTAGCTGGGCAGGTGTCGGTGGTGGCGGGAGTGTAGAGAGGTGAGGGCTTTGGAACTGACCCGAATCTGAATGTAAGTCTTACACCTCACTGGTTGCTCGACCTGGAGCCAGTTACCAAGCTGTAACGCGGCGAACCCTCGCTCAGTCAGCCGGAGACACTAGCCTGTCCAGGAGTGAGTCCACTTCCTGCCTTTCTGTCCTCTCCAAGAGCTGCCCACCGACTCCTCTTCAGCTCCCATCCCTGGAACGTCACGATTCCCCCGTGGCCTTTCCTTTGATTTTTTCCTGCCCTGTGTTATCTCCCAGGGGATCACAAGGCTGTGAAATCCGCATCTCTGGTTACGATTGCGCTTCTGAGGCCTGGACTCTTGCCTAAAGCTGGGGTCCATGTCCTCCAGGGTCTCCATCTGGAGCCCAGAGGTGCCCTGGGCTTGGTGGAGCCACAGACTCTGACTTTTCCTCCGAAAGTGCTCAGGGCAGGTCTCCCGGGTCTCGGTGAGTTTTATCACCTCCTTTCTGGCTGGCCAAGCTGGAACCTGCAAGTTGGTCCTGCCCTCTCCTGCACTGCCTCACAGAGTAACGGAGTCTCATATTGACCCTGCCTCATCAATGACTCTTGAATCCAGCCTGCCCTCTCCCAGCGCTGGGGGAGCTGCTCAGCACGTCCTGCCTCCCCTCTGATGCCTCTTCTGCTGTTGCCATGGTGTCGCCTCATCACTCGCTCACCAGCCCCTTGAGGATGAGATCTGACCACTGAGGGCCCCTCTCTGTCTGGTCTCAGCTCTTCCTTCCCCTTTCCTCAGCCTCTAAGCTCCAGCTACCCCCTGCTTTCAGCTCCCTGCCTGATCCAGGAGTTCTTGAACATCTTCATGGCCTCACAGATTCTGTTCTCTCTGCCTCCATCACCCCTTATCTCTTTACTTGTCCAGCTGATGTCGAGAATCCTCCAAGATGCCAACTCCCTCTGAGAAGCCTTTCCTGATGCCCCTGCGACTCCCTCCGTGGATCTGGCTTAGTGATCGACCTTTGGCCTCCACCCTGTGGTTCCCTGGGCAAAGCTCTCCTGTAGCACCTAGCACCTGCTGTGAACACCCGTGTGCTTACAGTTTCCACCTCCAGACTGTGTGCTGGGTTTTATTTATGTATTTTCACAGCTTGGCTTCCCTGGTGGCTCAGGTTTGATCCCTGAGTTGGGAAGATCCCCTGGAGAAGGGGAAGGCAAGCCACTCCGATATTCTTGCCTGGGAAATCCCATGAACAATGGGCTACAGTCCGTGGAGTCAAGAGTCCAGCACCACTGAGTGACTCTCTCTCTCTCTCTCACACACACAGAGACACACACAGCAAAAGTAAATACACAACTAGGAAACTGACAGCTCTGCTGGATTAAGACCATCCAAACTTTTGGCGCTTCGCTGGTGGCTCAGACGGTAAAGAATCTGCCTGCAATGCAGGAGACCCAGGTTCACTCCCTCGGTTGGGAAGATCCCCTGGAGAAGGAAATGGCAACCCACTCCAGGATTCTGGCCTGGGAAATCCCAGGGACAGAGGAGCCTGGTGGGTCCATGGGATCACAAAGAGTCAGACACGACTGAGCAACTAACACACACACGCTCAGAACTTAGTCCATAGTAGGTCTTAGTAAATGTTTGTTAAATCATTGTTTTAGTCAACAAGCCTTTGTTTTACTTTATTATTATTATTTTTAAATATTTATTTGGCTGCACCAGGCCTTACTTGCAGCACACAGGACCTGATTTCCTGACCAGGCTCAGATGCAGGCCCCCTGCGATGGGAGCAGAGTCTTAGCCACTGTATAGCCAGGGAAGTCCCAACAAGCCTTTGCTAATTATCTTCTGTGCAAGACATTGGCAAGGCCTTTGCCTGAAAAGGTTTACAGTGTAGTTTGAGAACAGATAATTGCTTAAAAGCTATAGAGTCACTTAACCTGAGAAGCTTCCAGGCCTGCATATGCTTGCATGAGATATGATATAGATATTAAATGTGAGGCATGTTGGACGTTGTCACCAATGCTAGGACAGTCAGTGGGAGGAGGGCTTGACTTAGACCTTGAGGGGCGGTCGGGCAGGTAGAGGTGGAGACGGTGAGAAGCAAGAGCATCTGAACAGGGCCGACCAGCGTGGCTGGACCGAGAGCAGAGCAGGGCTGAGGGCATCCTCGACCTCTGGACAGAGCTTGGACCAGGCGGCGGAGCAAGGCCGCTGGCGGCCTTGATTAGGTGGAGGTGGTGTTTGAAGAGTCGCCTGGTGGCATGCTCAGGACAAGCCTGCAGGGGGCAGGGGGCCCAGCGAGGAGGGCACTGCATCGGCCCAGGTCCTCAGGGATGGCCTGCCCTGCCTCTGACGGATCTGAACCAAGATGCACAGCCTCCTTGGGACTTAAGGATGGTTTATTGCTAGAGCTGGAGTGACCTTTGCTCTTCTTCTGAACTCGCATCTCATTATATAACAGGTGCTCAAATCAGAGCCCAGGAGGTCTCCCCCACGGTCTGCGTCACTGGCCCGGTCTCTGGATTCCAGTCCTGCATGAGACGGGTGTGGTCCACGCCCAAAGCCTGATGGAAGAAGGGATAGGAGACGGCAGTGTCGAGGCCTTGGGCGACCCAGGGGGAGGGGCTGGTGGTCCCTGTGAGCTCAGACCTTGAGTTCGGTTCCCAGCGACGGTGAGTGACAGGCCTCAAGTGGCCTCGCCCGGACCAGCGCAGGACTCTGAACCCTGGGGAGAGAATTTCAGTGCACTGGCCGGGCGCCGAGGCAGGAGGCCTTAGAAAAGCTTATTTACTTTTGGGTGCTCAGCCTGGAGACTCGCACAGGAAAGAATTTGTGTGGATCTCCTTGAGAAGCCACAGAGCCGCAGCCACACCTGAATCCTATTCATGTTCATCCGGAAACTCAGGCTTTCAAACAATTCTGTTTCTCTTCCTATGTTTGTTTGGACAGGTTGAGGGGCTGGGAGAGGAGGAAGGGTGTCGCTCGGGGGAATGTGGGCCATTTGTTTGCAGCCGGTTCCGGGGTTCGCCGTGGACGTCAGCAAGCCCGGCGCTTACCTCGTCCCCAAATCCAAACAAAAAACTCACATGGCCCAAAGGAGAATAGTCAGTTTAATAACTCGCCCTGGCAGCACTTTGAAAACTGCAGATTTCAAATGACTAGACCTGCAGATTTTCACCAACTCGGACAATTAAAGAGGCCCCAGAGACCTCAGCGGTGCTGACTCCAGTGGTGCGTGTTGTCATTAAAAACGGAAAGAGCCTCCGAAAATAGCCTCCAGGTATGGAAAGCTTGCTTCTCTGCCTGATGAGAAGGTAGCCCCATCCCAGCGGGACCTCCGTAAACTGCTGAGTGGCTCAGTTTCTCCGCAGGTACCGTGTGCCCATTGGCCCTCGGGGCTCTGCAGGGCTGTCAGGAGGGCAGGATGAGCTCATTGACACTCCGTGTGCACTTGAACCAGGTCCGGAGGCAGCGAGTAACGCCGGGCAGGAGCCCCTCTGGTGTCTGCTGCTCCTCGGAAAGCGACGTCACCACTGTGCCCAAGCAGGGGGCCGAGGAGGGGCAGAGGAGGGGACCCCAGTCTCCGCTTCATCCTCTCCAGATGCCTCGTCACTTGTCCTCTGTCCCATGGAGATGCAGAAAGGCTTGACGCGGCCATTCTGGATGAGAGTCCCCATTCCCAGGGCGGCCTGGGGAGGATTGCAGCCACGCAGTTCTCAGAGGGCGTGTGTGACATTCAGAGTGTTCAAAGGCTGGGCAAGCAGGCAGTTGGTGGGATTCGACCTTGCACTTCCCAGGCCTTCACCCGCCATGCATTTCCTGCAAGTGCAGAGGAACCAAGAGGCCTGCCCTTGCACAGCGGCGTGCCATGACTTGGGATGGAGTGGGTGGAGACAGGAGAGTGCAGGGGAGGACCGGGCACTCTTTCCCATCCGTGGCCCTTCCGACTCACCTGTGGTTGATGGGGGGAGGGAGGCTCAGTGTTGCCAGACCTGGAATCTGGCCTGCACCCACCGGCTTTGGTCTATGGGGCTATGAGTACATTTCCAGCCACCTTTTTAATTCCCTGCACCTGGCGGTGGCATGCGTGCAGCAGGGAGAGACTCTGGTCCTGGGGATAGAGGAGCTGGAGGGGGCTCTGTCACTTTGTCTCAGGAACAGTGGTGCGGTGGCCGGTGGGCCCACACGTGCCCGGACCCCTGGCTGGAGCTTCGGTGCTGCTGCGTGGCACTGAGTGCCAGTGGGGGAGGCTCTGAGCCCCTCAGCTCTCAGTCGGCTCAAGGAGGCAAGTTTCTTGCTGACTCCACTGGCAAGATTTGCGCTGATCCACACCCTTGGAATGAGAGGCCTTGCTAATCCAGCCCTGGCCTCTGCCAAATCAGGAGCTGCCAGATCAAGTCAGGGCCATTTTGGGTACTGGAGCGCGATCCCAGAGCACCGTGCTTGTCCTGGATGCGGGGTCACACTTGGTGACGTCCAGCAGGCTTTGCTCGGGTGGCAGCTGGCGGGCAGTGTGTGCTGGAGGGCAGGGGAGGTGCAGACGCTGCCGCGTGGCTGCCCCACACCGTGCCCAGCACAGCCAGCCCTGGGGGACTGACGAGTAAGCAGGACTCTGTGTGGTGGAGCGGCTGGCCCTGGTCACAAAGCTCTTTAGGGCAAGTGCACCCTGAGTCCAAGTCCATCTGTGCTTTCAGGCGAGCCCAGCGGTCTCCAAAGGATGGGTCAGAGGGGACGGACAGAGGCTGCAGCAGGAGCCTGAATGGTGTTTCCCCGGTCTGTGCCCAAACACAGACCCAGAGTTAATTAGCGCACTGATCACTCAAGGGCATAGATGTGAAACATGCTCCCCGACGATATGACTTTTGCAGCTACAGCCCATAACAGAACAGATGAGGCCTGGTCTCCGGCCGTCCAGCGGCTCTTTAAAGACGCCTGTGTGAGATGTAGCATTGCCAGGAGCCCCGGCCCTCTGGGCCATTAGTTGATTTGTCATTGAAGGCGTGTCCTTGGCATGAGCGGCCGTTCAGGAGGACCGAAGTGGTGAAGGCAGGGAGGGAGAGGAAATGGGGCAGCTGGCTGCCCTCATTCCTGGGGCTCTCATCCATGCCTGGGGGCATCCCTGCCCCCTTGGGGAAGCATCCACGCCCAGGAGCATGTCGTGCCCTGGGAGACGGAGCCCCACCAGTCTCCCTCCAGCTTTCCGGCTGCATGACTGTGTGTGTGTGTTGGGGCGAGGGGCCGGGGGGCGGGATGTGGATTTCACCTCTGACCCGCCTCTTCCTAATCTGTAAATTGTGGGGCAGGCTCATGGGTCCGTGGGAAGTTGTCCATGAGGCCAGGAGACTCAGGTCCTGACACTGAGCTCAGCTGGAGAGTACAAAATCCCTTGCTTTCCTTTAAGGCATTTACATGCTTAAGAGCTTGGGCTTTAGAATCAGAAGAGTTGGGAGGTGAGATTCTATTTCATCTACCAGTTGGGCAACTTTGGTTCATTATTTAGCATTTCTGAGTGAGTGAGTGATAGTTGCTCAGTCGTGTCCAACTCTTTGCGACCCCCTGGATATAGCCCACTAGGCTCTTCTGTCTCTGGGATTCTCCAGGCAAGAATACTGGAGTAGGGTGCCATTCCATTCTCCAGCATTTCTGAGCTTGTCTTAAACTGTCTGGAAAAAGGGAGCAGCAGCAATGATTCCAACTTACATAGATATCTTGAGGATTAAGTGAGGCGGTACGTGGTGGGGTACCTGGGGGGGTTGCTCCTCCTGAACACTGACCTTTGCTCCTAACAGTGACTCTTCAGTGGGCAGGGGCCCGTCCACTGGCCCACAGGGCAGCGTTTCACTCGCTCTCTCAGTGAACGGGAGCAGACAGACCCTTCCTTATGTTCACACATAATGGCTTGGTTTGGCTTCTCAATATTGTGCTTTACCCATATTTCTGAGGACAGCCCATTACTGTGGAGAGTGTTAGGAAAGAGCTGCTTTGATCAAAGTGATCTTTATAGGGGACCTTTCAGTATATTTGTTCTGCAATCATGGATAGCACTTACTGGGCACCTTGTCTGGATTTGGCACAAGGGAAGCCGTGTGTGTGTCTGTGTGTGTGTGTGTCTGTGTAAAACAGAGACAGAGGGATTTGTTTTTGCCTTGAAGTTAGTGTATCAGCCAAATAAGGCTCAGGACACTAGAAAGTGTCAAATGTTATGACAGATTCACAGCTGCTGGAGTTGAAAAGGACTCTTTCAAATCTAATGTTTGGTTAAGGCTTTTCTGTCTCCTCTTCTTCTTCCTTTTCTGGGGGCTTCTTCTCGTTGCAAAATAAAGCAAAGTCCAATTTTAAAAGCTTATTTTTATTTCTGTCTTTGAAAGTAAAAGAGGCTCATTATAGATAATTGGTAAAATATAATAAAAAGAAAACATAGTCCCCCAAACCGTCCTCGTTACGAACCAGGGGTATTTATTTCCGGTTGTTCAGTGGTTAGTATTAAACGTCTCTTGCATGCAGGCTCCTTCTAGAAGCTGGGGATACAGCAGCAAAGAAAACAAGGTCCCCATCCCCTGGTTCTTACGTATTTGTGGAGGGAGGTTTCTGACCGAGTCAAGCAAATACAAAAGATAATTTGGGGTGGAGATAAATTTTGCAAAGGACATGAAACAGGGTAGTTTGGTAGCTGGGGCAGAGGAAAGTCAGAGAGTGAGGGGACGCAGCATTTGCACCGGCGACTAAAGGACGCAGAAGGGTCAGGCAGGCAGTTCAGGGCAGAATGTTTAGGTTAAGGAATCCTGAGGACCCAGACCCTGGGGGTCCTGCTTGGGGAGTGAGGAGTGGAGGGAAGGCCGCATGGTGAGGCCAGCAGGGTGCAGACCCTTGAGTGGCGGTGCGAAGACTTTGGAGGGTTTCAGGCGGGAGAGTGACCAGCGTAGCTCTGTATTGTTATTTTTTTATGTTTCTGTTTGGCTGCACCATGTGGCATGTGGGATTGTAGTTCCCCAATCAGGAGCTGAAACCACGCTCCCTGTAGTGGCAATGCGAAGTCCTAACCACTGGAGCACCGCGGAAGTCCAGGTCCATTTTTAGAATGTTTTCCAGGCTGTGTGGACAGTCCATTGTGAGGACTCGAACGGAAGGAGGGGGAGCAGTTAGGAGGGTGAGAGAGATGACTCCCAGGTGGCTCAGTGGTAAAGAATCCCCCTGCCAATGCAGGAGATGCGGGTTTAATCCCTGGGTTGGGAAGATCCCCTGGAGAAGGAAATAGCAACCCAGCTGCCTGGGAAATCCCATGGACCAAGGAAGCTGGTGGGCTACAGTCAGTCCACTGGGTTGCAGAGAACCGAACATGACTGACCCTGCACTCACACACACACACAGAGATGCGCGGTGAAGAAACCATGAAGCTTAGATGAGGAGGCGTAGTCTTTTTATTCAATTTTTTAAAAGTATCTGGGATCATAGTATTTATTTATCTATCTATATTTTTGGCTGTGCCAAGCAACTTGCAGAATCTGAGTTTCCCAGCCAGGGATCGAGCCTGTAGTGTTAGTGCAGAGTCCTAACCACTTGACTACCAGGGAATTCCTCATACTCTGGATATTTGATATTTGTGTTTATATGGAGACCACTGACTACTTCCCAGGTGCTGTGAATTATGTTAAGCACTTTGTCTGTCAGTTCAATTCAGTCACTCAATTGTGTCCGACTCGGTAACCTCATGGACTGCAGCACGCCAGGCCTCCCTGTCCATCACCAACTCCCGGAGTTGACATAGACTCACGTCCATCATGACATCGTTGGTGATGCCATCCAGCCATCTCGTCCTCTGTCATCCCCTTCTCCTCCTGCCTTCAGTCTTTCCCAGCATCAAGGTCTTTTCAAATGAGTCAGCTCTTCACATCAGGTGGCCAAAGTATTGGAGCTTCAGCTTCAGCATCAGTCCTTCCAGTGAACACCCAGGACTGATCTCCTTTAGGATGGACTAGTTGGATCTCCTTGCAGTCCAAGGGACTCTTAAGAGTCTTCTCCAACACCACAATTCAAAAGCATTAATTCTTCAGCACTCAACTTTCTTTATAGTCCAACTCTCACATCAATACACGACTACTAGAAAAACCATAGCTTTGACTAGATGGACCTTTGTTGGTAAAGTAATGTCTCTGCTTTTTAATATGCTGTCTGGGTTGGTCATAGCTTTTCTTCCAAGGAGTAAGCGTCTTTTAATTTCATGGCTAGAGTCATCATCTGCAGTGATTTTGGACACCCAAAAAATAAAGTCTGTCACTGTTTTCACTGTTTCCACCATAAAGTGATGGGACCAGATGCCACAATCTTAGTTTTCTGAATGTTGAATTTTAAGCCAACTTTTTCACTCTCCTCTTTCACCTTCATCAAGAGGCTCTTTAGTTCTTCACTTTCTGCCACAGGGTGGTGTCATCTGCATATCTGAGGTTATTGATATTTCTCTCAGCAATCTTGATTCCAGCTTGTGCTTCATCCAGCCCGGCATTTCGCGTGATGTACTCCGTATATGAGTTAAATAAGCAGGGTGACAATATACAGCCTTGATGTACTCCTTTTCCAATTAAGCAAATGAAAGAGCTCAGCTGTAATTCTAGCACCTCCACTAGCTTTGTTTGTAATAATGCTTCCTAAGGCCTACTTGACTTCGGATTCCCAGATGTCTGGCTCTAGGTGAGTGATCACACCATCGTGTTATCTGGGTCATGAAGATCTTTTTTGTATAGCTCTTCTGTGTATTCTTGCCACCTCTTCCTAATAGCTTCTGCTTCTGTTAGGTCCATACCATTTCTATCCTTTATTGTGCCCATCCCTTTCATGAAATGTTCCCTTGGTATCTCTAATTTTCTTGAAGAGATTTCTAGGCTTTCCCATTCTGTTGTTTTCTTCTATTTCTTTACCCTCATCACTGAGGAAGGCTTTGTTATCTCTCCTTGCTATTCTTTGGTACTCTGCTTTCAAATGGGTATATCTTTCCTTTTCTCCTTTGCCTTTCGCTTCTCTTCTTTTCTCAGCTATTTGTAAGGCCTCCTCAGACAACCATTTTGCCTTTTTGCATTTCTTTTTCACATTCGTTTCTCACACAGCCCTGTGAGACAGGCATGGTAATCCGTGTTTATAGATGAAAAGACTTAAACTCAGAGAGGTAGGTTTTTAAAAAGGAAAAAAATTCACCATAGTTTCTGTCCTTACTATAGCCCTTACTAGGAATTGGGGACAATTTCTTTCTGGTCGTTTACGCAAACACCCAAGTTTATAACATATAGGTGGCAGAACGAGAAATCAAACCCAAGTCTGACTCACTAGACGGCTTAACCACTACTCAGTACATTTTAAAACCTTGTTGTAATCTTAATGTTATTGTATAAGCATCTCCCCAACAGCTTATACAGCTCAAGTACAACAGCTTAAGTACAACAGCTCAGCCTGTAGATCAGTCGGGTTGCCATGACAGTGTTTACCACTCACAAACGCTCAGTAGCATTCACAGATGGAGGCTTATTGTTCCCTGTCTGAAGTGGCTATGAGTTGGTCAGGTGGCTCAGCTGATCTTGGCTGGACTTGCACGTCTGGGGAACAGGTGACCTGGGCTGGCCTGGACTGGCCTGCTCCCTGTCCCCCTCAGCCCCTCCCACACTGCAGGCTCGAGGGGCAGTGTGACTGGTGGGGACTGCAGTGCTGCAGAGGAGCAGCAGGACGTGCGAGCCCTCAAGGCCCAGCCTCGGAGCTGACACCGTCACTTCTGTCACGTTCTGTCGGCCAGTGCTCGTCACAGGGCCAGCCCAGATGCGAAGGCCGGGGAAATAGACTCAGCCTGGACCTGCAGGGTCGCATGTAACAGAACGTGGGGAGAGGGAGGGGCAAGACCTCTGGCCTTTAGGACACTGCTGTCTTTGCAGAGTGCTTGTTAGACCGGCCAAGAGGTTCCTGCCATTGGAATTGAGACCTCAGGGCCCAGAGTCAGCCTCAGGGTCCAGAAAGCCCATATCCTTAGGATGTGCTTGTAGGGCCTTTATTTAATCTCTGTACCTAAAATGGTCACTCATTATAGACCCTCGAATGTTACTGGAGTCTTCTAAGTTAATTGGTTCCCTGTAACGTAAGGATTCTCAGAAGCAGAGTGTTTTGCAGTGAAGTGAGCCCTAATGATGGTTTTCCTCTGAAAGCAGTGAGTGCAAAGACAGTCAAAAGTGCTATTTCATACTCAAATTATGACTGTGTGGGGTCAAAGAGGTTGCTAGATTCTTATTAAGTATGTAAGAATAAGAAACATCCTATCTTCAATTATGTTATTTGGAGGTTTAGGCATACCTACTCTGTGACAAAAGCAGAGGCCAATTTTTGGTTTCAAGATAACTTTTCATCTCTTTCCAGATTTAAGCCCTTTGTTCCACCCTTTCCACCAGAAATCCTCCTTGGCTCTCCTAGAAATGACTTTCACTGAGATGCTTTAAGAAAAAAGAAAACTATGTCCCAGCAAACTGCAGAGTCTACACCATGGGGTTGATCCTGTCCACCCAGTTCTTTCAGAGAAAGCCTTGGAAAAATACCAAGCTCAGACTTAACAAATACAGAAAAGAGAAACAAAACACTTGATCATCTCAGCAGATACTAAAAAATGCATTTGAGGAAATTTATTATCATACATGGAGAAGGTAATGGCACCCCACTCCAGTACTCTTGCCTGGAAAATCCCACGGATGAAGGAGACTGGAAGGCTGCAGTCCATGGGGTCGCTGAGGGTCGGACACGACAGAGTGACTTCACTTTCACTTTCATGCATTGGAGAAGGAAATGGCAACCCACTCCAGTGTTCTTGCCTGGAGAATCCCAGGGACGGGGGAGCCTAGTAGGCTGCAGTCCATGGGGTCACACAGAGTCAGACACGACTAAGCAATTTCACTTTCACTTTTCACTTTCATGTGTTGGAGAAGGAAATGGAAACCCACTCCAGTGTTCTTGCCTGGAGAATCCCAGGGACTGGGGAGCCTGGTGGGCTGCCATCTGTAGGGTCGCACAGAGTCGGACACGACTGAAGCGACTTAGCAGCAGCATTATCATACATAATTTCTGATTTTAAGAAAACAACAGTAGGGCTGGGAAGGTTGGAACTGTTTTAGCTTCTCAAAAGGTTACTAGGGGTCTAGAACAAACCTTAAGGATGTAAGGCATTAAAAGTTATTTTCATAAAAGTCTGGGACAGACTCTAGGCTCATCCCTTTTACTCAGTGTTTTTTTGCAGAGCCTAGCCAATGCAGTGAGTTGTTTTTTTTTTTTTAAGTAGGAATTATAAACACTGAGGCAACAACTATCTCTAGAGGCAGAAAAGATTATTTACCTTGAAAACTCGGTTAGAGCTATTAGAACCAATAAGGGAGTAAAGTGCCCTTAAAGATATAAGAAAAAGATGAAGTAATAAAAATGCAGAGTATACTAAGGATATATTGAATATTTTAAAGATATCAGTTGTCCCCAAACTAACCTATGGTTTCATTCAATCTTCATTCAAAATCCCATTAATAATTTAAAATATAATTTAATGTATCCAGAAATTCCTATTTCTATGAGTATAAGAATACTGAAGAAAATCTCCTGAAAAGAACCATAAAGAGGGCAGAACTTCCCCTTTCAAATATCAAATCTTACTAATACCATTATATTAAGCCATTTGGGAAGTATTATATAAAGGTTCTTGCTTGTATGTTATATAAAAATAAATCATAGGTGACTCAAAATCCTAAAATATAGTTATATTAAAGTATAGAGTAATATGCTGCTACTGCTAAGTTGCTTCAGTCATGTCCAACTCTGTGCAACCCCATAGATGGAAGCCCACCGGGCTCCCCCGTCCCCAGGATTCTCCAGGCAGGAACACTGGAGTGGGTTGCCATTTCCTTCTCCAATGCATAAAAGTGAAAAGTGGAAGGGAAGTCGCTCAGTCGTGTCCGACTCTTAGTGACCCCATGGACTGCAGCCTACCAGGCTCCTCCATCCATGGGATTTTCCAGGCAAGAGTACTGGAGTGGGGTGCCATTGCCTTCTCTGATAGAGTAATATATATGTATATATATATAGCCACACACATATGTACACATATATAGTGTATATATATATATATATATATATATACACACACACACACATGTATACATGTATGCATATAGTATGCTTTGGGGATAGAGAAGATATGAAATTAGAAGCCATAAAGAAGAAAATTTTAAGATATTATTACTATATTATAGTGCAAGATCTCATCAGTAGTGCAAAACTCTAAGCAAAGTTAGAATACAAATAGTCTGGGAGAAAATATTTTCTACAGAGAAAACAGATAAAATGATTATATCCATAGTTGATATAAAATTCTTTCTATAAAGAGTGCTTACAAATGAATAAGCAACAAAATCCACTTAAAAAGGAGCAAAAAATAAGAAAAGGGTAGTATACAGCAGAAAAAACAAATATCCAATAGATACATGAGTTGTTTAGTCTCACTACTAAGAAGGAAATGTAAATTAAACAATAGTGATATTTGTGTAATCAGATTGGCAACATTTAAAAAATTATCATTCAATTGGTACAGAAATGCACTCTCAGAAATGTTGGTGCAAGTATAAATAGATAAGACTTAGCAGTGCTTTTAGAAATTTAAAAATACTTGCCTTTTGTAAGAGCAATCTCACTTTTAGAAATCTCTTCTATAAAAACACTCACATACCTAAAAATGCATCAGTTGGGAAATAATTAAGTAAATTGTTATACCCAGATTTTGGGAACTACTCACCCTTTAAAAAGAACAGAGTAGTTCTGTTTGTACTAACATGGGTAATTGCATATGGTATACTGGTATATAGAAAGAGTAATGTAAGACCTAGGGGTAGTATAATCCTATAGGATTGAGAAGTTCACACTAAACAGTTAAAGGTATCCTTTGGGAAGAACAGCAAGATGGATTGAGGGCAAGGGAGACACATTTCTGCATTTGTTGAAATTTTGCAATGAACATCTGTGGTAATTTAAAAGATTAATGTAATGATTCATTTATAATTTGAAAATTCTTATTAATAAAATTTTGCAAATCCACAAAAAGTAGGATAAAATAATAAAGATCCTCCTCCCTGTTACTCAGGGATACTGTTGACATTTAGGAATAAAGTGGGAAACAAGCGTGTCCAGCAGAGTTAATGCAGTCGAAAATATAGACAAACAAGATGATGCAAGGGTATCTTGGGAGAAGGGAGACCTGGATGTTTCTCAGGTCTTTCGTTGGGTGCTCTGTGATGCTGGGAAGCCACTGACTCATCTGCGGTCTGGTTAGGTTTTCTCCATTTTTCAGGTAGGGCTGACCTACTTCCATTGGAAGAAAGGGCTGAAGAGAAAGAATGCAGATAAAGGTTCTGCCTCATGTGAAGTGTTATTGTTAGAATGTCCATGAATGAATGTCAGCACCCGGCATTTCTGAGGGCCACCATTAAATGAGCAGTATTCTTTGTAGAAGCAGAACTCTGAAGTAGGCACACTGGGAGAAGTGGGTGGGGATAAAATAGAGGAAAGATGAAAGACCACGTAGTCGGTAGGGGAGGAGTGTGTGTATATGTGTGTGTGTAAAGCTTAACATGTATAAAGAAATAGAGTATAATCTTTAAATACAACATAACTACTTGAAGTAACTTTGACCAATTAGATGGTAGAAGAGGGTATTTATGCCTGTGTGTGTTTGTATTGGGTGCGGGGGTTGTGGGGGTGGCGGGCATTGGGTAGCTTTATTATTAAGTTCAAAGAGAGTTCCTAAAGGGAAAATAAAATACCAGTTTGAGTCAGACACGGCTCATTCTCTCAGTCAGTGTCGAGAGGCACAAGATCAAATCTGGCTTGACACCATCCAGTGCAGATCTCAGCAGCCACTAGAAGCTGGAACCAAGCAGAGCTTGGCTAATGAGAATCTCCATCCTCTGCCAGTGCCTGGGGGCCCATCCCTTCCTCTCTGGCAAGCAGGATACAAAGAGAGCTCAAAGCAGAGTGAGGACCAAAAGGTCACCCAGAACATTCATTCTGCAAGCTCCCCACCAGGCCTTTCTGAAAAACAGACAAGTGTGGTTTCACAGTTTAGCCAGAAAGCGAGCCAACGGCTTTGCCCTTTAGCCCAGGGTAGGTTCTAATGGCACCTACAGGATGTTCCACGTGACATCCGGCCTTCAGCAGTGAAGATGGAGGAGGACCCGGGCCAGACCTAGCCGAGGCATATCCTCTCATGTATTCTTTGGGCATGAAAGGGATGACTGTAAAATTCAGGTGCAACTGGAAGTTAGGATTCAGAGCTCCCCTCATAAACACTGCAGTCTGTTATCAAGTTCACATTCACCAGTAAGACACTTTGCAAAACGCAGTCAGCTTGTTGCTCTGAGGACCTTTGTGCATTTCGGCAGCTTGGTTCACAGATGCCTCAGGTGGAAGTTAGAGCATCTCCACTGTGTCTTTTCCATTTTGCTCTGTGTTTCCGGAGTGCCCATGTGGGTTAGGGTGCAGCCTGGCGGCTCATCTCCCGTGTCCAGTCCTGTCCCCTGCAGCTCACTCCTCCCGCTTTCCAAACCTCAGCTCCGCCTGTCACTTCCGTGCGCAGAACCCCTCAGTGACATTCAAGGCCTCTTGAACATCCCTACTGGCCGCCTTCCTGACCACATCTCTTGCACTCCTGCCTCTCTTGGTCTCCTGCTCTGACAGAGCCACCCAAGACTGCTCGTGGTTCTTTCAAAACCTGACCCTCTGTCTTGGGTCCCTGGATTACCTTTGTGGCTCATTTCTCTGTAGAGATGCAGCTATGCCGAGCATTCTCTCTGGAAAGTGTTCCCTGGCCTGCTTTGTCTTGTGTCCTGTTCCTCCACTCTGCAAGCACATGTGGTTTCCTTTCACCCCTTCACTATATCTCACTGGCTGGTTTTAATCTGATTCCCCGACTCACTTGGAAAAAACCTTAAAGGTAAAAACAACAGAGTACCTGCCACATAGTTGGTGCTTCGGGATTATGTTATAGGAAGGGATGAACGCATGCATTTTTTAATTTAGCTTGTGAATATGTGTACGTGGGTCTTTGTTTCCCCCTATCTGACGTGAGTAAAGTGTTCAGCCTGCTGTGCCTCAGGGGGGATGTTGGGGTCACATTTAAGTAAGCTTAAGACCCTTCACCTCATCCTGAGCATCACCAAGTAGATGGCAGTCAATAGCCTCTCCTGGGCTTCCACAGAATGCTCACAAACTAAAGCTCACGTATCGTTCCAGGCCAGCTGCTGCCAGCCAACCGCAATACTCCGAGCCCCATCGACCCCGACACCATCCAGGTGCCCGTGGGCTACGAGCCGGACCCGGCCGACCTCGCCCTCTCCAGCATCCCTGGCCAGGAGATGTTTGACCCTCGCAAACGCAAGTTCTCCGAGGAAGAGCTGAAGCCACAGCCCATGATTAAGAAAGCGCGCAAAGTCTTCATCCCAGACGACCTGAAGGTAAACGGGAACTGGTAACTAGGCTGTGGGCAAGTGGAGAGTAGGGTCGAGAGGCAGGCTGAAAGGGTGAGCCCAGGAAAAGCACACAAGCTTGTGAACAAAGACTGGTAGTTTTCGGCCCCATTTTTCAGCATGTGACAAGGCTGGTTGCTTCCTCTCTGGATGTCTTCTGTACTTTGCCTTTCTTTTCTTGATAATGCACAGAAATAAGGAAAAGCAATAAAATGAAGTACTTTGCAGCCCATGAAGGAAGCAAGCCCACTGCTACCTGCAAGGAAATCCATGAAAGCCTAGTAAAGACAAATCTGGATCTTTCAAGGTTGGAAAGGAAAAAAAAAAAAAATTATTGGGAAGGGTACCTAGACCTCAGAGTCTTCAAGGGTTACCTTTCCTTTGGGAGTTTAATGCTAATTAACTGCTGCCATTTCTCTGTAGGCCTCAGGGAATAACAGTGAGAGACAGGACCTCTCTCCACATTGCCAACCTTGGATGCCAGGGTGGGACTTTGTTAAGGAAGCTGGGGGGTTTCCTGACACTATTTGTAAGTATGTTCACTCTGCGTCTCACATAGTGATCACTTGGGTATCTCAACAAAAGGTTAATTTGAGGTTGGTTTTTCTCTACTGTGTTGAAGGGACACGTTATTTATAAAGGAAAATAGATTTACCTTAGGAAATCAGATACAACTTAAACAAAATTAACCTGACACATTTATGATACCTTAGGAAGAGAATTCTAAAATTATGCCATGCTTACTGATACCAAAATAGAACCATTTTTGATTAGCCATTGCTTAGAATTGTCTGTGTTTATGCTGCTTTCTAATCATATGAACAATAGAGATGTGATTGTATACATTCAAGGCATTGGAAGCAGGCATAATTAGGTCTTTTCTGGCTTCTCAAACCTAAACATGGTTCACATGAAGAGAACTCATGTTGGGAAAATAGGGAGTTTGGGACATTATCCTGGAACCACTTTAGACCAGTCATGCCTGCTTTTCAGACCTGAAGAGCACTGGAAGAAAACATGCCTGCAGATTTGCCACTGCTGTCATCCAGCACCTGAAATTACCTGCGGTGATGCAGGGTCATAAAATGCCCAAGGTGAAGGGGACCTCAGACCTCAGATCAAAGTGGTCATTGTACCACTGAGGAAATGGGAGATGAAGGAAAGCGAAGATGAGCCCTGGTAGTTAGAACAAGACCCAGCCAGGTCCCCAAGTCTGCTAGCTTCCAGAAACGTCACTGCGGCATGTGGCCCTGACAGGAGCTACAACAAGGACCTCCAGTAATTGTCATCCTCAATAACTGTCAGACTCAAAGGAGGAAAGTGCATAGTAAACACACCAGAAGACAGAGACTAGTCAAGGAACTGATGGTTAGACAAAGATGGGATAAGAAAGGGGCCCACGGGATTAGGTCTTGGGCAGTTTAAGTACCTTCTTTCAACGGATGCTTTTCCTCACCTTGTGTTCTTAGTCATTCAGTCCTCTGTGTATTTTAGCACTGGCTTCTTAAACTAAATCAGGGAGCCCATTCAGCATGGATTTCCTCTTGAGTGGAGGCAAGTTTCAAGAGGTGCTGCTGTGTAGTAGATAAAACCTCTAGCCAGACTTGCACAGTCTCCAAATTTACAAGTTTAAAGCAAGGAGCAAGCTGCTTTAATTACCCAGGTAACCTTGGCAACAGAGAGGCCACATGAACATTGCTGTGCTGGAATTATACATGTTACCACCACCATGGCTGGACATGGCCTTTCCACGTGCCAGTGTGGGGAACAGGCAAGAACATTCTCCTACCAGGGGTCTCTGGATTCCTTCAGTTGTGAGCAAATCCTCAGGCCCCAGACCACGAGCACAGGTGAAACAGGAAGCAGAACTCCAAGGTGTTTCTTGTGCAGCAGGAGGACTGAGCTGGGGCAGGTGGGAGCCACATGTGTGGCCTCCAGCGCTGGGTGAGCAGACTGAGTGAGTGAAGCGGCCCTCACTGCCTGCACTTCCTCTCTGGAGCCATTCATCTGGGTTAGCAGGCGTCTTGCCCCCACCCGGGAAGATGAAAGGGTGGCATACTGGTTCCTAACTGAGAATCAGTTTAATCGCCTTGGTGTCTTCCAAAGACCTATTCATTTACTTGACAAATATTTTTCAAATGCTAGTGTCTGCCCAGTCAGGGCCTGGGGATTCAGAGGTGAACCGCTACTGACATTATTCCTACCCCCAAGTGAGAAAAAGGGAGTGCTGATATGTCAGGAGGGGCCTGCTGAGTGGAGGTGGCATCAAACGCAGACCCTCAAGAAGATGGGACTGGACTGAAGGTGCTTTGCCAGGTGGTGGTGCCTCGGGAGCCAGATGGCATCCGCCCCTGGGAGGTAGAGGGAAAGGGCACACGTGATGTATCAGCCTCAATCAATACTTCTGCACCCCACCCCCATTCTGCGGTAACAGAGTTGGGGAGGCTGGTTTTCTTGTCAGGGACAGCCCTCTTTCCATCATTCCTGCCTCCTGTGTCCCCTGCTCCGTTCCTGCTCCCAGCTCCCCTCCTACTTGAGACGGTCCACATTTCACAACTTGGCTCGCTCATCTGTTCACGTGCACAGGAGGCTGGGAAATGGAAGTACCTCAGAAGTGAGAAGAGCTCAGAAATCGGTTGTTACACTGAGGTCAGCTGGTGACTCCCCTGGTCCTTAAGACCTGATCCCAAACCTCCAAGGCCTGTGGTGGTACCCCTTCTCCATCCCCCTGAAAACACAGCTTCTTCAATTTCCCAGGGCCTTGTTCTCCCTACTCCCTGGCCCCTATGTGCAAGTTCTGATACATCCTAAGTTAGTCCCTCTTTCAAATCATCTTGGAAGCCACACTTCTGGGAACACTGATGAGAGGGGTAGATTTCCTGACTTACCAAGGGCGTGCATCTGGGGCTTACTAACATAGACAACGTCCATCAGAACTGGAGGTGTCACTGTTAATGTGCCATAGACCCTCTCACCCCACGGAGTCTTAGGCTCTCTTAGCTCCTCCCAGCTTCTTTTCCAGCCAGCTGGCCTGGCCTCTCTCCTCTTCCTCCAGCTCCCCACGCCTTTTTCCCAAGGGCAAGCAACAAATCCTGCCCCAAGGTTTCCAAAGGATAGCCTCCTAAGAATAATTCTTCGGCGATTATGAAGATCATGTTTTTCACTTTGTTGTATAGTATTATGAAATGTATAGTAAGCTGGGAGTGCTTTATAAATAAGAGAATAGTACTAGCTTGTGAAAAGCAGACAGAAGGTGCCTGCACTGACTTTGTCTTACACCTCCTGTCGGCTGGGCAGTGTTGGCTGAAGGTAAAGGGCACGGATGGGGCAGACCACTGACCTTGCAACTTGTTTGCAGATTTCCCCTCAAGTCTGAGGTCACCATGTGACCTCCTCCAATGCCAAATGCCCCTTGGAATCCTGGGGCAGGGTTAGAACTGACCTCACTCACTTATTCTGGGTGGTACTAACTGCAGGTATTAGCATTGCTAGGATTGAGGAATTTACTATTGCAATGTGTTGAAAAAAAGGGGTGGCAAACCCACCTGGTGGCACCATAAATGGAAGAAGACTTTCTTAGTACTTCTAGGACGGTTTTCCCTTTTTTGGCAGAGAGAGCCGTGATGGGGGGGAAAAGGGACTGTTTTCAAGTTGACCACAATCAAACATCACTCAGGCTAAGAAGGCCTAGTTAACAAACAGTTAAACAAAAAAAGTTAGAGTAAATTATTTAAATGCTAGCCATGAATAAGAATTTATTAATCAGTGGCCAAGTGGAACATTATTGTTTGTTTTTAATTGCCAAAGTATACATGCCATTATAGAATATTCTAATAGTTCAGAAGGACATAAAAACTGAAAGATCCTCCCTCCTTCAATCCTCCTTCCAAAGGCACCACTTTTAATAGCTGGGTATAAATCTTTCTGGATTTATACTATTTCTGAATATATATTATTACTTAAAAAAAAAAAAAACGAAGTGGGATGAGAACCTATTGATCTGCAAATTGCCACTGTTTCTACCCACACAGTAATATGTCTCTAGCATCTTTCTGATTCAGCAGGATCATTATTTTTAATAGTTGTGTGACTTATCATGATGTAGTTATCAAAGCTCGTACTGATAATTGGTGGGGGGGGTGGTGCCCATTTCTTTCAGTTCTGGACAGTTCAGTTCAGTCGCTCAGTGGTGTCTGACTCTTTGCGACACCGTGGACCACAGCACCCCAGGCCTCTCTGTCCATCACCAACTCCCAGAGTTTACCCAAATTCATGTCCATTGAGTTGGTGATGCCATCCAACCATCTCATCCTCTGTCCTCCCCTACTCCCACCTTCAATCTTTCCCAGCATCAGGGTCGTTTCCAATGAGTCAACTCCTCGCATCAGGTGGCCAAAATATTGGAGTTCCAGCTTCAGCATCAGTCCTTCCAGTGAACACCCAGGACTGGTCTCCTTTAGGATGGACTGGTTGGATCTCCTTGCAGTCCAGGGGACTCTCAAGAGTCTTCTCCAACATCACAGTTCAAAAGCATCAATTCTTTGGTGCTCAGCTTTCTTCACAGTCCAGCTCTCACATCCATACATGACCACTCGAAAAACCATAGCCTTGACTGGACGGACCTTTGTTGGCAAAGTAATGTCTCTGCTTTTTAATATGCTGTCTAGGTTGGTCATAACTTTCCTTCCAAGGAGTAAGCGTCTTTAATTTCATGGCTGCAGTCAGCATCTGCGGACAACGCTTTAGTAAAAACAGGCGCTTGTGTGCGCAGGTGACTGAGGACTGCCCTAGGGAGAGAGCCAGGCGTGAGGTGGCCCTTGACAAGACATTGCCAGGTCGTCTTCCAGCAATAAAGTACCAGCTTATCTCAGAAAGCACGCGCGCCCAGGGAAGGAAGGGGTTGCACGAAGAGAAGGAATTCGGCCTGTCCTTTCGGGGGTGCAGGGCCTGCACCCCACTTGGCGGGCTTGCGCTCTGCCTGGCGGGAGAGGCGGCCTGATAGAGGGCCGGGCCGGGGGGGAGGAGGCCCGGGCCGGGGGTGGGGGAGGCCCGGGCCGGGGTTGGGGAGGCCCGGGCCGGGGTTGGGGAGGCCCGGGCCGGGGGTTGGGGAGGCCCGGGCCGGGGTTGGGGAGGAGGCCCGGGCCGGGGGTGGGGGAGGCCCGGGCCGGGGGTGGGGGAGGCCCGGGCCGGGGGTGGGGGAGGCCCGGGCCGGGGGTGGGGGAGGCCCGGGCCGGGGGTGGGGGAGGCCCGGGCCGGGGGTGGGGGAGGCCCGGGCCGGGGGTGGGGGAGGCCCGGGCCGGGGGTGGGGGAGGCCCGGGCCGGGGGTGGGGGAGGCCCGGGCCGGGGGTGGGGGAGGCCCGGGCCGGGGGGGAGGAGGCCCGGGCCGGGGGGGAGGAGGCCCGGGCGGCCGCGCTCTGACGCCTCGTGTGTCTCCCGGCAGGACGACAAGTACTGGGCGCGGCGCCGGAAGAACAACATGGCGGCCAAGCGCTCGCGCGATGCGCGGCGCCTCAAGGAGAACCAGATCGCCATTCGCGCGTCCTTCCTGGAGAAGGAGAACTCGGCGCTGCGCCAGGAGGTGGCCGACCTGCGCAAGGAGCTGGGCAAGTGCAAGAACATCCTGGCCAAGTACGAGGCCCGGCACGGGCCCCTGTAGGCGGGCGGCGGGCGGCCGCGGCCCGGACAGGCCTTCACCGCAGCGACCGACCTTTCCGACATCAGCACTTTACCAGACGCAGCAACACGACGGACTCACGTTTTGGGGTGTGCGTGCGTGCGTGCGTGCGTGCGTGTGTGTGTGTGTGTGCGCGCGCGCGCTTGTGCTCCTGTGTGGTCAGCGGTGTGTGCGTTTGTGCTCCTCTGTGGTCAGCGCGGTGTGTGTGTGTGCGTGCTCCTGTGTGCTCAGAGGGGTGTGTGTGCGCGCGCGTGTGCTCCCGTATGTCAGCGGGTGTGTGCGCGTGCGCGTGCATCCCTTTGCGCCCGCCATTTTGAAACGACAGGTGCCATGTTTTTACTGGACTGAGGAGACGGCGCGGGTTTCCTGCTCCCCGCCCCTCACCCCACTCCCGCCCTTTCCGTGTGGCTTCAAGTGTGCGCCTGCCCACTCTTTCAGGACCTTCTGCTCGGGTTCACTAAGAAGGGCCCTGCTGAAATAGTAGATCTCGGTTTCTCAAGACCACAGGCTCTTGTTTCTGATTAATCTGTAAGTTACCATGCTAATAAGGTGCACAGAGTAATTTAGCACTACACTGCAGCTCCGTTCAGCTATAGGTTGCTTTCCTCACTTTTTAAGTTTTGGTGATAATCGTCGTCAAATTTAAAGTGCTGTTTAGATTTACTAGATCCCATATTTACTTAGTGCTCTCTACTAAGTTTCCTTTTAACTCTACCAACTCCAGCGAGTAAGAGTACTCTTATAGAACACAGAGTGTGTTTTTGCACTGTCTGTACCTAAAGCAATAATCCTATTGTACGCTAGAGCATGCTGCCTGAGTATTACTAGTGGAAGTAGGATCTTTTCCCTACCTGAGAATTTCACTGTCTTTTAAAAAGCAAAAATTACAGTAATGTATTTGAGCATGCCCAGAACATCCCCAGGACCAGGAAGCAGAGGGAAACGCCAGGTCTAAGAACAAGGGGTTAACTTATCAGTGTACAGCCAAAAAATGCATCTTGGAACAGCTTTTGACATTGATGTGTTTGCTTTTGTTTTCTCTCTTTTCCCATGCCCCCAGCCCCCAATTTTCTAGTTAACTTTTTCCACATCCCTCTTGATATTCAATACAATTCAATTACTTAAGATTCAGTTTTCCCCATTTTTTTGGTAATGTATATATTTTTGTGAATTATACCTTGTTGTTTTAAAAATCAGTTAATAAGTTGATGTTTTGTAAAACCCCTTTTTCTTAGTGGTGTCATATTTGAATGCTTCATAAATTAATGATTCTGGAGCTTATGTTTCTTACTCTCTGTTTTCTTTTGAACGTATGTGCTCTTATTAAGTGGACTTCTGAAAAATGAATGTAAAAGACACTGGTGTATCTCCGAAGGGGATGGTGTTGTCACAAACTGTGGTTAATCCAATCAATTTAAATGTTTACTGTAGACCAAAAGGAGAGATTATTAAATTGTTTAATGTTTATACAGAGTAATTATAGGAAGTTCTTTTTGTACAGTATTTTTCAGATATAAATACTGACGATGTATTTTGGAAGACATATATTATATATAGCAAAGAGAAAAGGAAAACTATTCCATGTTTTAAAATTATATAGCAAAGATATATATTCATCAATGTTGTACAGAGAAGTGCTTGGGGGTTTTTGAAGTCTGAAATATTTTAATTTTGTCACTGACACATCAGCATGTTTTCTGCTTTAAATTAAAATTTTGCAACAGTATCGAAGCTTGCTGTGACGAATTCTGCTCTAAAATATCTAAGGAGTTTTCTTATTTCCTATTAGGTCTCAGAAAGAAAACCCAGAACCACAAAATGGATGTTAGTCAAATATTTATTGGATGATACAGTGATTTTTAGGAAAAGCATCTGCCACAGAAATGTTCACTTCAAAATTATGAGTTCCTAAAAATGAATAGCACTGCAAGCATCCCCCAAAATTCTGTTCTCCTTGGTGGGCACGTGCATCTTACACAGTATAAGGTTAATATCGGTGCTATGTGTATGATTTATAATTTGATAGCTGTCTTGACTTTAAAGGTGATTGTTCTTTTCTTTCACTAACTTGTGGTAAGAGATTTTGCCGTTGTTATAAAGAAACATTTTCTGCAAGATTAAAATACCCTTTTATCAGTGGGATTTTCTAGTTTCCTGTGTCCAGAGTATGTGATTCTTTAATGACCTTTAATAATTCTTTAATGGTGATCTCCTTGTCAATCTGTTAGCAATGCTTCTCTCTTACTGTCATAGTCTTGGGGAATCTGAATAGTGGAATATTCCTACAGATATCCCATTTTATCTGAAGCTACAGATTATAATGGGAGATGGATGCATATTGGAATTGAAATAACCTTGTTCAGGTAAATAATAAAACCTCTATCAAACTTAAGCAGAACTGAATTAGTGATATTCAGAGACACAAGTGAACATGGAGTTGGCCTTTTTATAGATAAAGAGACTAACTGCAGCAGAATTTAAATAGTTCAATATCTAGGAAGAAAGCTGGAGAAGTATTGAAGGATTGTACTGAAGACAATCCAAATTCATTGAAGTTTAAAATGGTAACTGAAAAAACTGTATTTGAGTACTAGTCTTTCTGAAATTAGGTTGCTTGTATCTGATGAGCATCACAGATGTTTTCTGCAGAAGAAATTTAAAGATCATAATAAAACTTATTCTTTGGCGTGCCAGGGGTGGTTTCGGAAACCTACCTCGCTTTAAATTTTGTAAAGCTTTGGAGTCTGTACAGGTGCCTTATATGTAGGTCATTGTCACCACACACAAGCACTCAACCCCTGAACTCACTGCCTTCTGTCCAGGGCAGTCAGCTAGTAAATAAAGCAGTCCTGCTAAATGACATGAGAAGGCATGGCCCGATTTGGAATGACTTAGATCACCCAGGGTCAGATGAGTTCCGCAGACTGCAGCTATTAAAGGAGTCCTGTTGTCATTTTTCACCTTTTCATCATAAGCATCTTTCAAAGATTAATTACTTGGCCATTAAAAATGAATCCAAATCATATTATGCCAACATCATTTAGACATGATTTGGAATGAGCAGCCTAGGACTTCCTGACAAGGTCACATCCTCCTTTCTACTGGACTTGCAAAAAAAGGCGAAAATTGGTCAGCCTGTGGTACTGCTTGTGCCACCTGGAGGACACAGGAATGGGAGGGCTGTAAGTGATCACTTCCTCCTCTTGAGAAAGTGGACGCTTTGACCATTCCAAAACCCACAGTGAGCAGGATAGTGACAGGCCTTTCATCTTCACGTATGACAGGCCGCTGTGAAACCATCGTTTGAAGCAGGACCATTGGCTTGATGAGCACGCAGATGGAATTCTAGCACTGGGTGGAGAGGAAGCAGTGCTAGAAAGCCCAGAGGTTCCTTCCAACTTAGCGGTTTTGTGAGGGAACTCAATTCTAAATGTATGTTTGAAAGGTCTTGGGTCTGTTTGCAGAAGAGTCAATAAGAATTTTAAGTAGAGTCACTCCCACCCCCACCCCAAATTAAAACAAAGGTCATTCTGTAAAATGCAAAGGAGTTTGCCTCCCTTCTTCCTAAAGTTCCCTTTTGGAAAACTTAATTCGTGTTAATCAGAGCAGTCCCAGAAGGTGATAGACACCTGCTCTCAGTCTGCCAGCTTCCTGCTAAAGGCTCCTAGGCCCCCACTGGGGAGGCTAAGATCTCCTCTAGGTTTTCTCTACAATTAATGTCATTTTTTAAATGAGCAAAGCCATGTTTTTAATCATGATGCATTGGATTCGGCAACTAAAGGCAGTATATTTTGCTGAGGGCTAAGCGTATGTAGAGGAGTATGTGTGTGTGTGTGTGTGTCTGTGTGTGTGAGAGAGAGAGAGAGAGTAGTTAAGGCATAAAATCTTTCCTGTGGAGCACCTTACCAAACGTAACAATAATCACCATTATGCTTTTGGCAACACCACAAAGATTGCATCTGTTAAACAGGTACAAGTTCACTTGAGGTCAGTGTGTTTGTACACCGTGGTTTTGGTTGCTGTTTATGCTATTAAGTCCAAAACTTTGTCTGTTACTCTTCATGTTTAATAAAATTTGAATTGTTTCCCGTCTTTCATGTATTTTTGTTGACAGTCTGCTGGAAATCGGATTCTATTCCCAATTCTATCACCAAGAAGCCATTGACAGATTAATTACATAGATGATAAAGTAATAACATAATTAGTGAGAAATTAACATTTATTGGGTACTTACATGTCAGATCCAGTGCTAAACACTTGCAAGGAATATTTAATCCCACATTAACCTCATGAGGTAGGGACAATTGTTATCTCCGTTTATGGAAAAGAAGATAGAAGCATGGAGAGGTTATGTAGTTGGTAGAAGTGACGGAAATGAGTTCTGGTTCATTAGATGGGCATCATTTAGAGTGGTGTTTCCCTAAAACCAATCCAAAGGCTGTTTTTTGGTCATATATATGAGAATCATCTGGAAACATATTACTAGACTACAGACTCAGTAATTCTGAATCCGTACATCTGGGATAGAGCCTGGAAATCTGAGCTGCTTAAAGACTCCCAGCTAACTTGCGTGTGTGGCCAAGTAACTGGAGCCCAAGGATTTACAGACTTGACCTTCATCTGAGTCCATGACCTTGGGGGAATCCATGTAGAAGCTTGAAAACTGTAATTACCTGGAATTGCGTGCAACTTTTTGTACATAAACAGTTTTCTGTAGAGGGGATCCGTGGCTTCCCACCCCACATGGGAATCTATGATGCAAGATGGAATAAAAATCCCTGATTTACAGGAGAGGTGATGTAGTGTGGTGGTTTCCAGCCCAGGCAACCTGTTAGAGTCACCTGGGAAGCTCAGAACACTGCTGCTGCGTGGGCCACAGCCTCAGCCAAGGAGCTCAGCATCTCTGGCAGAAGAGAAAGGGCTCCAGTGAGGAGCCCAGTGATTCAGATCTGTCACTTAGCAGGTGTGTGACCTTGAACAGCCATGGAGCATTTTTAATCTCCTCCTCTGTGAGCTGAAGTTCCACTCACCATCCCTGGGGGTCATGGGAAGAACTAATGACATAACAAATGCATAGTCTGGCTCATCGTTAGCCCTCAATAAATAACTGCCATGGGGACCCGAGGAGTCGAATGTGCCTGGAGCACTTTTTCCAGTTCAGTATTTCAGACCATTCGTTCCTCCAAAGAAGGCAGAAAACAATTCTGTGCAGAAGAAGGGGCAGGTGGCTGGTGGCGAGGGAAATGCTAACGCCCCAGCATGGGTGTGGTTCGTGTTCCAATGCCCCTAGTAGATCCGAGCTTTGGCCAAACTTGGGGGACATCCATCAAGTGGTCCCTTCCAGTTTAAGCAGTCGCAATTTAGAGTTAGCTCTATTTCACCATCAAATCGGTTTCTCCTTCCTCAGAGGAATAGGCACAATGACCTTCAGATTCTCTTTGAGTAGGTGATTCTGTGTTTTCGCATTTTCAGATCTTAGATGGAATGACTACTTCTCCACGCCTGGAGAGACTTTCGAGTCTCAGATGGCAGGAACTGGTGAGAAGCCCCGCTGCAGATGCCCCCGTCACTCACAGTCAGTCACTCAGTCCCCAGGCCAGTCACATGCTGCCTTGGGGGTGGCTTTTCCAATCACGTTTAAACATTAACACACCATCAGCCCCCAAGCCCTTTCTCTTCAAAGCACAGGAATTCCATTCCTTCTTCGAAAATCACTGGCTTAGAAGTCTCTTTGTGCGTCTTTAGCTGGGATCTGGATGGAAATTATGGAAATCTTGCCTTTGTGGTTGGGAGATGGCTCCTTGGTAATAAAGGTAAGGGAACTACTGAAGGAGAAAGTCCCAAGTGCGGAAAGTGGTGAGCATCTTCTGGTCCTCTGGGCTTTGAATCAGTGAAGACTTGGGCACAAAGGCCCCTCTCTGACTTTTCTTTGTGCAAAGCCTGGCACAATAGGAAAAGCCAAAAGTTACTGAGTCCTAAGCCTTGTACCTGCCACATCTCACTTAATTTTTGTGCTATGAAATTGCTGCCAGTATTTTTCCTGTTTTACAGGTAAAGAAACAGGTTCATGGAAATGAAGGAAGCAGAATGTAAACCCAGACAGGATGTCCGATTCCAGAGTTTGTGTTCTGTGCTGCTCTTCTCCATGACTTAAATGAATGACTCAGCTAAGGCAAAAGGCAATTGCTGTGATTAGGAAGGTGAGCCCAGGGCAGGCACACCTGGACTTAAATCCCCCCTCTGTTATTTACTGTGTGAACATAGAAAATTCACCAGAGCACCCTGAGTTTTATTTGCAAAACGGACATACTACGACTCTCCATAGGGTTGTTGTAGGATTAAGTGAGAACATGCATTTCAAACACTTGGATCAATGTCCAAAGTATAATAGGAATTCAAGAGATAATTGCTTTTTACGGTAATAATAGCAATTATTAATAAGTATTGCTTGGTTTGATTTCACTAGCAATGTGCTACAATGGAGTCAGACTCTACGCTGTGTATTTTCGTGGGCGCATTTTTATTTTGTAAATCCTTGACTATGTTTAGGTGACATCCCTCTTTTGGATGAGTAAATGGGAGAGCTGTGATCACTTTATGGGCCTAGCTGTGTTTCTGAGATTGATCTTATAAAATCCATGAGGCATTACCAATTTTAAGTCAACTCTGTTGCCTCTGATATTGTTGAGAACCTGGAGATCTTTGCTTTAACGAATGTACTAAGTGGTGCTGAAAGGCTGACCCTTGCAGTGTGAGGGCAGGCTCAGGCTCACAGAGACGAGAAGTCATGAGTGGCTCTCAAGGGTCTTTCATTTGCTTCTGCCTTCAGGCCTGCCCCAGTCTCCACACTGTACATCTACATTCATATATCCATCTGTATACCTCTATCAATCCTTGTTAGCTCCTGCTAATCACATGGAGAGATAGGCTGGGCCCCCGTGCTCTATGACGAGAGTAAGAAATAAGCCAGCAGTTTACTAAACCCATTGCTTTCTCAGGATATCCCTGGCTATCCAGTGGTTAAGAATCTGCCTTGCAATCCTGGGAACGTGGGTTCAACCCCTGGCTGGGGAACTAAGATGCCCCACGCCACAGAGCAGCTAAGCCCACACGCCACAACTCAGTCCACGTGCCCTAGAGCCTGAGCCACGGCTAGAGAGAAGCCTGCACACCACGTGGGGCCCGTGGGGCCTGCATGTCACAACAGGACTCAGTGAGGCCACAAAACCCCATTGCTTTTCTAGACATTCGCTGAGACCACCTTTTCCAGCCCCTCTTGCACTTCGTGTGTCCAGACAACTGGATTGTGGCCCATGGCATATGGGCGGGAGTGAGCCAGGTATCGCTTCACAACTAGCCCACAAATATCTCTTTCTTTCTCTTCTGGCTCCAGCAGATGCCTCAAGAAGATGCAGACTCCAGGAGGAAGGGACTGAGGTCTCTGAATCACTGGGCTGTCACGTGAGGGACAAAAACCCTGCTCTGGACTAAACCTTTGAGATCCTGGAGTTGGTTGTTACAGGGGTCAGTCTGCCATAACTTGAGAACCTTCTTCTGCAGTTCGATGTCCTTACTCGAGGTCTTTGCATCTTTGCCAGTCTCCTTCCCAGGCTGGGGAGTGGGGCTGGCTCCTTGGAACCCAGCTTGTCACCTCTCACATACAGGACTTTGTGGTCTACCTGCCTCCTGGACAGACCTCCCACCCTGTTTTGGCCAAACCTGTTGGGCTGCACCTTCAGAATATCACTGTCTTCCTGTGGCCTCAGTTTTTCCTGGATTGAACAGTATCCACAGCTGTCTAGCCTCCCTCAGGAGAAGCAGCCTCTACCTCCAGGTCAGCTCTTCCAGCCTCATCCACCCCGCTAGCCCAGACTCTTTCCCTGGCTCCTTGGTCCTGCCTCCCTCCCCAACCTGAGACATTCAGATACTTCCCTAGAAATGAGGCCTAACATTTCTCAGAGCACTGATCTTCCCAGTTTTTGACTCATACTCCCTAAAATTCTTTGTAAACCATGAACCCACATTGCACATTATAAAGCTAACATCTAAAATTTCTCATCACAAGTATGTGGTACCATGCTGTGCTAAGTCGCTTCAGTCGTGTCCAACTCTATGCAGCCCTATGGACTGTAGCCCACCAGGCTCCTCCATCCATGGGATTTCCCAGGCAAGAATACTGGAGTGGGTTGCCATGCCCTCCTTCAGAGGATCTTCCTGACCCAGGGATCGAACCTGCATCTCTTCAGTCTCCTGCATTGGCAAGCAGATTCTTTACCACTGATGCCACTTGGGAAGCCCCATCACAAGTATTAATAGTTGCAAATAGAGCAATAGCTGCTCTAAACAGCAGCATTTTAGCGAAGCACAGCATACCTCTTCCTAAAGTAGCCAATGAGGTGCAAAACCCCAAGTGACTGGATGCCTGCCAACATCCACTTGAAAAATGCAGCTGGAATTTGTACGTCACTTCTTTTTCCCTTGAAATCATTATTTTAATGGTATTGTCTCTTACTGAATTTGTTTCTAATGTATATATTTGGGGGTTTATAAGTCTTGTATTGCTCCTCCATATTTTTCAGCTGTAAAACTGTATCTATAGACTGAGATTATTTTTATTTTCTATGAAAATAAGGCCCCCATTAAAAACATTTCTTTAGGTGTGATTTACTTTTATTGCCATTTTTATTTACTTATATTACCACTATGCAATTGATCAAAACCACATATACATGTTAAATTTTTGGAACTTTTTGGGAATTTGTTTTTATTACATATATATAATAAAATTCTTGCCTGGATAATGCCATGGTCAGAGGAGCCTGGTGGGCTACAGTCCATAGTCTCACAGAATTGGACACAAGTGAAGCGACTTAGCGTGCACACACACACACACACACACACACATGCACATATATATATATATATATGGCTCCTTGAATTTGAAGATTATGCTAGCTCAAAGCAGGGTGTTGGAAATGGATGGGGGTAGGAAGCAGGAAGTTCATTTGGGCAAGTCTTACATTTTTGAAAGGTTTGGGATGCTTAAGTAGGATGCTTGAGTTGTCATCAAATGAATATACATTTACAGAGATAGAATGGCAGCTTTTCTTGGAACTTTCTCTGGGCAGTTCATCTTTTGGAATATACCTTAAAGTCCATACACAGAAATGGTCCTAAGCCTCCCTCCCTCTCCATTGTGGGGGCAGGATGGCCTCCAGGTCTGGAAGGGCTCTATAGGGAGGGTGATGATTGAGCTGAGTGAGGGAAAGCAGGTTTGTCAGGAAACAATGGGCAGGGATATTCCAGGTAGCAGCACAGCGGGGAGAGAGACCAGAACCCTCCTAGACTATTAGAGGATCATAAAACCAGAAATACAAACAGGAAGTAGAGCAACAACATTTTTATGCGTTGAAAGTGAAAGTGAAGTCGTTCAGTAGTGTTCTACTCTATGCGACCCCATGAACTATAGCCTGGCAAGCTTCTCCGCCCGTGGGATTTTCCAGGCAAGAATACTGGAGTGGGTTGCCATTTTTCTCTCCAGGGGATCTTCCCGACCCAGGGATCGAACTCGTGTCTCCCTCATTGCAGGCAGACTCTTTACTGTCTGAGCCACCAGGGAGTCCCTCCTTGGGGCGATGGCACTGTTGGATCCTAGGGTCTGAGGGGCAACGTGATGGGAAACGAGATGTGGCAAGACCGTAAAAGTCCTTGCATGTCACTCCAAGGCCTTTGGAATTCATCCTAATCAGGAGAATGACACAAGCAGACTCCTTCTTAGAAAAGATTAGCCTGGCAGCTGTATGGAAGAGGGATTGCAAAGAATTAGGAAGAGTGGAGGGCTGAGGATGGTTCTCATGTTCAGTTCAGTCACTCAGCTGTGTCCGACTCTGCGACCCCATGGACTGCAGCACGCCAGGCCTCCCTGTCCATCACCAACTCCCAGAGTTTACCCAAACTCATGTCCATAGAGTCAGTGATGCCATCCAACCATCTCATCCTCTGTCATTCCCTTCTCCTCCCGCCCTCAAGCTTTCCCAGCATCAGGGTCTTCAGTGAGTCAGCAATTTGCATCAGATGGCCAAAGTATTGGAGCTTCAGCTTCAGCCTCAGTCCTTCCAATGAACACCCAGGACTGATTTCCTTTAGGATGGACTGGATCTCCTTGCAGTCCAAGGGACTCTCAAGAGTCTTCTCCAGCACCACAGTTCAAAAGCATCAATTCTTTGGCGCTCAGCTTTCTTCACAGTCCAACTCTCACATCCATACATGACCACTGGAAAAACCATAGCCTTGACTAGACGGACCTTTGTTGGCAAAGTAATGTCTCTGCTTTTTAATATGCTGTCTAGTTTGGTCATAAGTTTCCTTCCAAAGAGTAAGTGTTTAATTTCATGGCTGCAGTCATCATCTGAATAAAGTTCTAGAGATGTGATGGGTGGATGGATTCAGGGCCTGGTCCACAGGGTTTGGTAGGAGGACCGCTCCAAGGTTTCACTTCCGTGACTTCTGGTGATCAGTGATTCACAGCCAGCAGTGCAGAGAGGGAACGTCTGGGGAACGTGCTGCACCCCCTGGAGACATGCAGCCTCTGGTGTGGAAGACCAGCCTGCTTCCCTAGAGAACTCTCCTAGCTGCGTCTCCTCTGTGCATCCTTGGTTGACTAGCACTGACTCTCTGAGAGAGATGTGGATCCCTGACCGGCAACTTTGGCAAGCTTCAAAGAGGGAGGGAGGCTGGAGGCCACTTCTCTTTTACGGATGTGAAGGTGTATTTTAAAAGATGAAGAGGTGCCCCAAAGGAAAACGTTACAAAAAATGTTGTCAGTCTATCTCTGTGAATATGTATTTGTTTGGTGACAAATAAAACATCCTCATTTGATACCATTCACCTTTCACTTAAAGAAGCCAAGGCTCAGACTTCCCTGGTGGTCCAGTGGCTAAGACTCCTGAGCTCCCAATGCAGGGAGCCCAGGTTTGATCCCTGGTCAGGGAACCAACCAGATCCCACGAGCCGCAACTAAAGTCTCCGGCGGCCACAACAGCTGGAAGATCCCATGTGCTGCAACTGAGACCTGGTGCGAAAATAAGCAAATATTTAAAAAGAAAGAAATCAAGGCTCAAAGAGTTCTGCAGTCAGAGTCTGGAGCAGAGCTTACACCCAGAAAAAGGTGATGCCAGGATTTTGCACCAGGCTTTTGGGCTCCCGAGCCCTCTGCTGTCCAGACGTGCTGATCCTTGCCAACCTCCTTGCCCTGCACAGTCCAGTAGGGCTGGGGTGTTTATACCTGTGAGTGCGCACTTTATCGATGGCTGCCTGAACTAGGAGGAACACGTAACCCCAGAGAAGCCACTTCCTTGAGTCAGCTGGGCATTTGGCCTAAAACAGGCTCTTAAACCCTGCTGCTCATCTGAATCACCTGAGGGAACTTTTAAACATATCCTGGTTCCCAGGTCATACTTCAAACCAGTTGTTATCAGAATATCTGCTGGGGTTGGTGGAACCCAGACATCATTATTTTTAAAAATTTCCCAGGTGATTCCAATTGCAGCTTGTGGATTAGCACACTAAGGCTTTGAAGTTGAATTACCCTTGAATTCAAACCCTGTCTCTGATATCCATTTATTTAATAAACAAATATGCATTAAGCATTCATGATGGAGAAGCTCTTTTAGACTAGTAACACTGTACTTAATTTTTCTGAGCCTCAGAGTCATTTAATGCCATCTTAATATTGTTTGCATTAAGCAACATATATAAAGCACCTAGCAACTTGAAATATTAGACATTCAACAAGTATTATTTCCTTCTCTCACTCTTCCCGACTCCTCCTTTCCTTGACCTTGCAGGAGGTAAATAAGAAACTCCAGGAAGGAGGAGCCCAGGGTTGGAGTCCTCATGCTGGCCTTTGAAATTCAAGAGTAACATAGGACAAAAAACAAGGAGGCCTTTTCGAACTTTTGCCCCTTAGGCTAGATTTACTTATAAGATTCCTATTCTAGCATACTCTGTGTTAGTCACTCAGTTGTGTCTGACTCTGCGAGCCCATGGACTGTAGCCCTCCAGGCTCCTCTGTCCATGGAATTTTCCAGGCAAAGATACTGGAGCGGGTTGCCATGTCCTTCTCCAGGGGTCTTCCCAACCCAGGGATCGAACCCAGGTCTAACATACTATAGGAGAGCAAATGGATTAAAAAATCTTGGAGAGCCTTCCCTGGTGGTCAAATGGTTAAGAATCTGCCTTCCAATGCAGAGAACTTGGGTTCAATCCCTGGTTGAGGTATTAAGATCCCACATGCCCTGGAGCAGCTGCTGAGCCCACACACATAATTAGAGATCCCCTGCATGCTACAACTAAGACCAGATGCAGCCAAATAAATAATTTAAAAAAAAAGAAAAAGGAGTTTTGGAGAATCTTTCATCCTGATTTTAAGATGAGAAATCAAACATTTGCTGGTGGAGACTAGATTCCATCCTAGGTTTGCAAACTTCCGGTGTAATGCTCATTCTAAAACATCAAACTTGCCCCCTAAAAACTGAAACGGAGCAGGGACCTGTGGGGCTCCTGGGCATAGAAGCCTTTCTATGTCCCCCATTGCTTGTTTGCAGGGTATAGACTCCAGTCCCCATGACTTTCCCTGAGTTCTAAAGGGCAGATTCCAACAGCTGCTAATCAGGGAAAGGAGGAGATGCAGAAAGGAGAGAGCAGTAGTCAGGAAACAAGAGTGCAACTTGGGGGCCGGGGCCTGACCCCATCTCAAGGGTTACACAGAGCAATGCCTTTGAGCTCTTGACAGAACTAAAACCCCCAACACACGGAAGCAGGTAGCATTCTTCATTCCAGACTGAAGAACCAGAGAAGCTCATCAAGACTAGGAGACCATCTGAGCCTGCACACACTTCGATCCTTATCAGAAATCCTGCCCCTGCACCCCTGTTATAACACTCACCAAATCCCTCTGGGTTGGGGCGCACAGTTTTTGTGGGGCACAAGCCTGCTGGTTCCCCTTTGCCTGGCAAAACAGTAACTATTCTTTTCTACTTTAGTCAAAACTCTTGTCTCTGAGATTCCATTCAGCCCCAGTGCACAGAGGCTGGTTTCAGCATCAGAGCCATAGTTGCATCTTTAATTTTTCACTCTAATATAAACTGGTGGCGGAGCAGCATGGAATTTTTAACCCCAAGGTCAGCACTGACTTCTGAAAGCATCCCCGAATTAGCATGTAAAACCGCAATGCTCGGTTTACTAACGCTGCTGCACCCCAATCCCCAAATAGATGGCAGCCCCTAAGCTACTTCTTCCTAGGAAGTCTGAAGCCATCTCTGAAAATGAGTCCCAGGAGGTAAAGAATCAGAGATCTGTGCCCTGCAGTGTGGACCTACAGGCCCCAGTCAGATGGGAATCGCGCAGCTTTCCGGGGTAGCAGGTGGCTTCCAGTATGACTCACAAGGTTCAGCCAGAAGCCAGATTTCTGCTCCAATTCTGTTCTTTCCCCGGGCAGCCTCCTGTGACTTGAGAACCCGGTGAAAGGAGGGAGAGAGAAGGGCGGGTCTCCTCGTGCACCTCTCACAGGGGAAGACACACTCAGGGAAGGAGAGTGTGTGCAGCGCTGCCCTGGGTGCAGGCCCCCGACGTGTCTGAACACCACTGCGCCGCAGAAGGACGCCTCACCCGTGTCTCACTGGCCCTGTCAGCAACCCCGGGAAGGGCCCAGGAAACAGGACTGGCCGCCGCACGCCTGCTGCAAGGCCAGCGAGGAGCGCGGCCCGAGCTGCGCAGTGACTCCGACTTCCCTGCGCTCCCTGAGGGGGTGTGCAGATCCTAGCCCAGCCCGACTCTCCTCAGTGCCCTGGGAACGCACCTCGACCTCCTCAGCTGTAATTAATGACTTGTGAATCAATTGTAAGAGATGCTTCTGACGGGGTGAGGACTCCCCACCCACCGCCTCTGAGGTCCGATTAATATCTGAAGCCAGAAACCAGGGCTGGTTGATTTCCTTTGAGATGGGACTGCCTTTCTTAAACGTGCGTCTTCCCACCTCGATCCTACTGCTTTCCCTTTCCCTAACTTTTCTGCTCACAGCTGAAGGCCAGAGCAGGGCCCTTTGATGGGCTTCTCCGACAGCACAGGGCCCCCTCCCAGTCTCGGGGCACCCCCTCCTCCCGGGCAGCAGGCAGAATGCGGGTCCCCCTTCCTGCAGGTGCCTTGCCGCCTGCTGCCTCCCTGGAGCTACAGAGGCAGGCAGACACGCACAGAGGCCTCGTGAAACGGTACTTTAAAAGACCAAAGGGCCTTTCTTTCTTTTGACAGACGATGAATCTCAGAAATAGACGAGTGATTTTAGAAGGCGGTGGGGGCGGGTGAGCAGAAAGGGGAAGCTGGGGTCTGCGCGTCTGCGCCCTGGGCCCTTCCCCTCCTCGGCCCTTCCCCTGCGCCGGCCCGGCGGTCTCTCCTCCCCTCCCTCCCTGACCCTCTGCCCTCCCCACTCTCTCCGTCTCTGCCGCGGTTCTCCCTTCCCACCCCCTTCGCTCCTCCCCGCTGCTGTGCTGGGTCGAGAGGGGACGTGAATGAATGAGCAGAGGGGATGGCTACAGGGAAGCGGGGCCAGAGACTCAAGGCCCCCAGCAGACGGATGGCACGGGGCACGCCCGGACTCCCCGACCCCCCTCTGCGACCCCGTAGACCCCGCAGCTGGTGCTCTGGAGCCAGACCCGTCCGCCACAGCCATGCTCAGAAAGCCTCCCCAAGGCGCTTTCAGGACGGCCCAGGAAGGTCTGGGTCAGAGGATGCCTTTGAGACGTTTCCTGGGGTAAGCTCTTTGTGGCCTTGAGAGGGAAAGCGACTCTGAATGTCACACGCAGTTGAGGACGATTACGATGACCACCCACCCCCCCCCCACCGGCCGGGCTCTGTTCCAAAGAGCACCCTGTCTTCTCTTGGGTTCGTTTCCCTGTGGACCCAAGGGGCAGAAAGGACGGTGAAATGGAGGCACTGGTCCCTAGGCCCTAGCAGAGTCATTAAGTACCGAATGCTATTCATTCTTCAGGACACATGGAAATGCCATTTTTTTCTGTGAAATCTCCTCTTGAGAGAGTCAATTCTTAGGCAGGTTGTTAAGAAGTCCAAGAGTCCCAGAAGAGAGATGGGTCTGGGGTTCTCAAGGAGGAGGAAAGGGCAGACCTTTTTTTTCCCCTCTACATTCCTTAGTCTTAGTCACATAAAATAGTGTTTTTCTTTAAGCCCAGAACTGATGATTACACAAAAATCAATTCAGTTTAAACCCTATACTATAACAGTGTATCCTGCTTGAGGACAGTTTCTTCTTCCTGAAAACCTTCCGGCTAATCCTGATATTTTAGAATGTAAATTATGGCAGTGGGTCTGGTAGGATCTTTCTATTCTAGTGGGTCTTTCTGGATCTTTCTGGTAGGATCTATCTTTCTAAGTTCTAATCGTGTTGTCCTGAAACATAAATTGTGGGAGTGGCTCTGGTAAAATTTTCACAAACTTGAGACATTCTTTTGACTTATTGTAATAACTAATTAAAAAGCACATAATTCCCTTGCTAAAGACTAGCAAGGGGGCACTCTCCACCCCCTTCTGATGTCTATGTCAGAAGTTACCTCTGTCCCTTCTCACTGTGATAAACTTCTGCCACACGAGAGCCCTGACTGGTCAAGCCTGGTCCCTGGTCCCAAAGCTAAAACTTCTTCTTCGATCACAAATCCGATATCCTTCAGTGTGGGCTACCGCTCTGATGCAGTTACTCCCTCCCCTGAACCTCATCCCTTTTCCAACGCAGCTCTCCGCCTGTCCCTCTCTTGTGATGGCTAACTTCCTACAGTCCGTAAAACAGCCCCTCCACAAAGACACCAGCATCTTTGAGGGCAGGTTTGGAAAACCAAACATAACCCTAACTAATAAATGTGGCATTTTTATTCTTTCATTTATTTCTGTATTTGCATATTTGTATGCCAAGAGTGAAAAAAGGTTGGGGGAGGGGCAGAATCTCGTGGTGGAATACTGATTCCTTGAACCCTAACTGACCACATAGACCTTTCCCTAACAACATAAAAATGGAACTTACCTCCTCCAGGAAGTGTTCACCCAGAGCTGGTGGGGCCAGAAGGCAGGACGGGTCAGCCCAGGGTGTAGACAGTAAGGGGCTTCATTGTCAGAAGTGATTTTTAAAATGATAATATCAATGTCTGTTAATCAGCCATTTTCTCTTTTTGTGGAAGAAAAGTTTTCCAAGTTTTAACCAAATACAATTAAATTAAGTGGACTTTCTGTTAAAGTATTTTAGTGGAAATCTTCAACAGTAGAGACTTTGGAAAGCTTTAGAATAAATCCTGAAGAGAAACAGGACACAGAAAGTACTGCAATTTTTGGAATTGACTGAAAAATGGGATGTCTTCTGTATCTTAGCTGAACTTACTCTTAGATAGGTATGAAAATTTCTACTTGTACACCTGTTTCTTTATGTGAAAGAAAATTTCAAAATTAAGACTAATAAAAAATTCTTTGATCAACTATGAGTGAAGACAGTTTGACAAATCTGACTGCATTGTCTATCAAATAGGAATATGCAAAGACTAATTTTGACAGAGAAGGCTAATTTTAACTAAAATCATTGACAAATTTGTAGAACTCAAGGCATGAATATAGAATCTGTAATATCATTATTCATTATTTCAACATATCAATATACAGGTATAGTTTTTCCTTTGAAAGAAAATACATTCATATAATTTAAAAGTACTAATACAGTACTCTTCCTTTTTCACTACATGTATATTTATCTTTTTATTACTGACATGATTATGTATATGACATAAAAAATTCAGTTTTCTGGTTGTCATTATTTATTTTAATTTGATTATCACTGAAAGCAATCATGTACAGAGGAAAGGAAGTTAAAAATGATCTGTTTTGGGTACGCCCCAAGCACCAGCCTGCCCAGGGTGCACACAGTTTCTTGTTGATCTGACAAAGCCTTTGACTTATCCATTTGACACAGCATTTTAGAAATGAAGCCCCAGTGGGGTTATGTCTCTAGAGAAATTAAGGTTTATCAGTTATGTCTTCCTTACTAAGTAGTAATCACCTTGGCTATGGGTTCCTAGTCCATTTTCACAAGTATGAAAGGAGAGATACAACTTCCCCCCTTGGACTCAATCCCCCATAATATATATGTAAGAGGGTTGCTCCATCTTGGCGCTAGACATTTGGAGCCAAGTCATTCTTTACTGAGACTGTTCTCTGCAGCACAGTATATCCACCAGCATCCTGGCCTCTACCTCTGGGTAGAGCGTGACGACCAAAATTGTCTCTAGAAATGGCCCCAGCTGAGAACCACTATATTAGACAGAGATTCAGCAGCTTGTTTTCAAATGGGCCTGGAAGAAGCCTTTTTCTAGGCTGGTGAACTTGAACAAGCCTCTGACCATCACTGAGCCTCTGTTTTCTGCATCTGTAAAGTTGGAATAAAGCATCTACTTTGATTTGCCGTCCAGTTCAAAATGATAATGTATGTGAAGATGACTCAGAAACTCTAAATCTATTTGTGGATTTGTAAAGCAATCATTATAGAGAGGTCAAAATTTTTACACTGCAATTCAGTTGTGCAAAAAAAAAAAAGGTAGCTCTAAAAAGTATAATTGATTTCATCAATTTATTTGAGTCCCCAAAAAACTTAATTGGCCAATTAAAAGTAATTTCTTCTTTTCCATTCTAAAATGGGCTCTTTCATTGAACTTGACAAGTTCAGGTTAAGAATCCAATCAATTTAGGGCTTTCCTGATGGTCCAGTGGTTAAGACTCTGTGCTTCCATTGCAGGGGGCACAGGTTCCATCCCTGGTTGGGGAACTAACATCTCACATGCCATGCTGCATGGTCAAAAAAAAAAAAGAAAAAAAAGAAATAAATCAATTCAAAATATAAAGGTCCAGGAAAGTTTCTCTCAAGATATCTCTCAACCTTTCTCTCTTTCTCCGCATTGTGTCTGTGTAGAGGCCATGAGGTAGGATAGATGGGCCCCTGAGCTGAACAGCTGGAGATTGTCAAGTAGAGTAAACTGGATCTTTGTTTTCCCTAGACACTTCAAGGATCAACTCAAGGGCAGGAGCTGAGCTCTGCTGGAATAGAAAGATAAGATGACCACATCTACCGTGTATGCAAGACAGCAAAAAAGACACAGATGTGTATAGTGGACTTTTGGACTCAGCGGGAGAGGGAGAGGGAGAGGGTGGGATGATTTGGGAGAATGGCATTGAAACATGTATACTATCATGTAAGAATCGAATCGCCAGTCTATGTCCGATGCAGGATACAGCATGCTTGGGGCTGGTGCACGGGGATGACCCAGAGAGATGTTATGGGGAGGGAGGTGGGAGGGAGGGTTCATGTTTGGGAACGCATGTACACCCGTGGTGGATTTATGTCAATGTATGGCAAAACCAATACAGTATTGTAAAGTAAAATAAAGTGAAAAAAAAAAAAGATGACCACATCTATGACTCCTGAGGTCAAGGAGCCCTCCCCGACTGCACATGCATACAAAGACTTCTCAGAGGTCAACAAGGGAGGGGACGCTGCTTCATAATAGGTGCTGTGAAGCTCCCATAGGCCTCTGCACTGGAATCTATCTTGGCAAAAAGATGTGCACAGATACAAGGGAAGGCCCTGGGACAGAACAGATGTGGGAAAAGAAATGAGATAATTGGTCAAATGAGAACAAAGACCCAGAGGAACTGTCCCTATATAAATGATTTAACCAACTCTTTACTGTACTTCTCCTCATTGGGAAGGACGCCCACATTCTTTCTCTCCAGGTATGCATTCCTGTTTGTTTCTGCCCAAATAAACTATTTCTATGTGAGCTCTCGCATGTGTTGTGCTATGCCAATAATAATAATACTCACTGCCCAACAGCCATTGACAGGAGAATGTTGGATCCCACCAAGAAAAGATACCCCGCATCCAAGGGCAAAGGAGAAGCCAATTAGGATGGTAGGAAGGGCTTTGTTTAGATTCAAAGCCCATAATTGCCAGAGATGCTCGGAGGGCTCAAACAACGCCTGTGTGCACCAAGACCCAGTGACCCCAGAGAGACAGGGCCAGGCAGCTTTGCATCTGAGTGTCTCCTGTGGAGGCAGTCAGCAGTGGCCTGCATAGGGACAGGGGCTCTGGCTGCAGCAGACCTGGGAGGCACGGTCTGTGGCCTAAGTTCTCTTAGAGGAGGTTGCCATTAGCCCCACCATAGAGCCACTGAGCAGATGACCCACAAACTGGAGAACAATTATACGAAAGACGTTCTCGCATTGTTACAAAAATTTGAAGATGCACAACAGATTTTCCAACGTGGGGATCTGGCAAAGAGACTGAGAACCAGCAGGGAATTTGACTTTGGAGGCCAGTGGGATTTGATTACAGAACTGCCACAGGACTGGGGAAACAGACTCTTGGAGGGCACAAACAAAACCTTGTCTGCACCAGGACCAGGAGAAAGGAGCAATGACCCCACAAGAGACTGAACGAGAGTTGCCTGTGAGTATCCAGGAGTGTCCGGCAGAGGCATGAGTTGACAGTGGCCTGCTGTGGGGTCAGGAACACTGACAGCAACAGTCCTTGGAGCAACAATGGCAGACTGGTGTAAGTCCTTTTGAAGGAGGTTGCCATTACCTTATCCCTACAATAGTTTGGCCTTAGGCCAAGCAACATGGAAGGAACACAATTCTGACCATCAACAGAAAACTGGATTAAAGATTTACTGAGCATGACCCAGCTGAACAAGACCCAGATTCCCCCACAATCAGTCCCTCCCATCAGGAAGCTTCCACAAGCCTCTTATCCTTATCCATCAGAGGGCAGACAGAATGAAAAACGCAATCACAGAAAACTAACCAAACTGATCACGTGGTTCACAGCCTTGTCTAACTCAATAAAACTATGAGCCATGCCGTGTAGAGCCACCCAAGACGGATGGGTCATGGTGGAGAGTTCGTGGTCCACTGGAGAAGGGAATGGCAAACCACTTCAGTGTTCTTGCCTTGAGAGCCCCATGGACAGTAGAAAAGGCAAAAAGATGGGACGCTGAAAGAGGAACTCCCCAGGTCTGTAGGTGCCCAATAGGCTACTGGAGATCAGTGGAGAAATAACTCCAGAAAAAGTGACGAGATGGAGGCAAAGTGAAAACAACCCCAGGCTGTGGATGTGACTGGTGATGGAAGGAAAGTGAGATGCTGTAAAGAGCAATATTGCATAGGAACATGGGATGTTAGGTCCATGAATCAAGGTAAATTGGAAGTGGTCTAACAGGAGATGGCAAGAGTGAACATTGACATTTTAGGATTCAGCAAACTAAAATGGATGGGAATGGGTGAATTTAACTCGGATGACCATTATATCTACTACTGCGGGCAAGAATCCCTTAGGAAAAATTGAGTAGCCATCATAGCCAACAAAAGAGTCCAAAATGCAGTACTTGGATGCAATCTCAAAACCACAGAATAATTTCTGTTCATTTCCAAGGCAAACCATTCAGTATCACAGTAATCCAAGTCTATGCCCCAACCAGTAATGCTGAAGAAGCTGAAGTTGAATGGTCTTATGAAGATCTACAAGACCTTCTAGAACTAACACCCAAAATTATATCTTTTTCATCACAGGGGACTGGAATGCAAAACTAGGAAGGCCAGAGATACCTGGAGTAACAGGCAAGTTTACCCTTGGAATACAAAAGGAAACAGGGCAAAGGCTACCAGAGTTTTGCCAAGAGAACACATGGGTCATAGCAAACACCCTCTTCCAATGACACAAGAGACAACTCTACACATGGACATCAGCAAATGGTCAGTACTGAAATCAGATTAGTTATATTCTTTGTGGCCAAAGATGGACAAAATCTATACAGTCAGCAAAAACAATATCAGGAGCTGACTGTGGCTCAGATCATGAACTCCTCATTGCCAAATTCAGACTTAAATAGAAGAAAGTGGGGAAAACTATTAGACCATTCAGGTACGACCTAAATCAAATCCCTTATGATTATACAGTGGAAGTGAGAAATAGATTCAAGGGATTAGATCTGATAGACAGAGTGCCTGAAGAACTATGGATGGAGGTTTGTGACATTGTACAGGAGACAGGGATCAAGACCATCCCCAAGAAAAAGAAATGCAAAAAGGCAAAATGATTGTCTGAGGAGAACTTACAAATCACTGAGAAAAGAAGGGAAGTGAAAAGCAAAGGAGAAAGGGAAAGATATACCCACTTGAAAGCAGAATTCCAAAGAACAGCAAGAAGAGATAAGAAAACCTTCCTCAGTGATCAATGCAAAGAAATAGAGGAAAACAATAGAATGGGAAAGACTAGAAATCTCTTCAAGAAAATTAGAGATACCAAGGGAACATTTCATGCAAAAACAGACACAATATAGGACAGAAATAGTGTGGACCTAACAGAAGCAGAAGATATTAAGAAGAGGTGTCAAGAATACACAGAAGAACTGTACAAAAAAGATCTTCATGACCCAGATAACCATGATGGTGTGATCACTCACCTAGAGCCAGACATCCTGGAGTGTGAATTCAAGTGGGCCGCCTTAGGAAGCACCACTATGAACAAAGCTAGTGGATGTGATGGAATTACAGCTGAACTATTTCAAATCCTAAAGTTGATATTAAAATGTTGCACTCAGTATGCCAGCAAATTTGGAAAACTCAGCAGTGGCCACAGGACTGGAAACGGTCAGTTTTCATTCCAATCCCAAAGAAAGGCAGTGCCAAACAATGTGCAAACTACCACACAATTGCCCTCATCTCACACGCTAGAAAAGTAATGCTCAAAATTCTCCAAGAGAGGCTTCAACAGTATGTGAACTGACGAGTTCCAGATGTTCAAGCTGGGTTTAGGAAAGGCAGAGGAACCAGAGATCAAATTGCCAACATCCATTGGATCATAGAAAAAGCAGAAAAACATCTACTTCTTCTTTATTGATTACGCTAAAGCCTTTGACTGTGTGGATCACAACAAACTGGAAAATTCTTCAAGAGATGGCAATACCAGACCACATTACCTACCTCCTAAGAAACCTGTATGCAGGTCAATAAACAACAGTTAGAACCAGACATGGAGCAATGGACTGGCTCCAAATTGGGAAAGGAGTGCATCAAGGCTGTATATTGTCACCCTGCTTATTTAACGTATATGCAGAGTACACCATGAGAAATGCCGGGCTGGATGAATCACAAGCTGGAATCAGTATTCCCCCTGGTGGTCTAGTGGTTAAAAATCCTGGTTTTCACCCAGGTTTAATTTCTCGGCAGGGAACTAAGATCTTGCTTCAAACCACTGCTCACTGCTCTGTCTCCAAAATCAGCAGAAGTCAAAAGTCTACGGCAGCAGGGGGTAGTCACAGTTCCATACGCTAGTCTTAGATATGTGCTGACCCATGAGCCATTCTTGTCTGGTTCCTGGGTATCTACCTTGGTAGGGAATCCTGCCTTGTCCTTTGGAGCTTTGTTGGGGCCTCTACCCTGGCATTCAAAGGTGAGTCCCTGCTCCCTGCAGCCATCTTATTTACCACCCCGATCATTTATTTCAGCCTCTGCATCCCCCTGGGGGTCCAGGAACTCTCAGATGTGGGCCCTGCATCAAACTGGAGTCCACAGGTATCCACAAGTCGGACCTCCTGGAAACCCTCCTGAGCCCTGGTTCCGGCTACCCAGGGGCCAGGCTTACAGGAGCTCTGGGCCCACCTGGGCTAAGATATTTGCATTTCCTCGGGGGTGAGTCATCCTATATTCCCTAACTGGGTGTTTCTAACCCCTGCTAAATGTCTTTGGTTCCATCCCACCCTCAACAACTGAGGTGTGACCTGGAGCTGACGAGCAGACACCCACACCTCATACTCCCTGCCCTGTTTTTTCTGTCTCTAAGCTCCCTTCTCAGACCTGCAAATCCATCTCCTCCCCTTCCTTCTGGGTGTGGCTTTCCCTTTACGTCCTGTCTTCTTTCTTTGCTACTCTGTAGTTTTCCTCTCCACCTCAGGGGCTATATAACCAAAGGGATTTGGGGAAAGAAACACATTTATCAATCATGAAAATACATTGAGATGTATTTCAAAAATATTACAGTGAGGGCTTAGGGCTTGGTGGTGGGAGAGTGGAATCCTCTGAACATGAAAAGCATGCTCCAAACTGTCTTCACCCTTCAGCTTCCTGTTCGCTCCCATGGAGACCAACTCCTGCCCTGGCAAAGCAAAATCTGTCCTAAGAGAGAATGTCTCCTAAACCTTTCCCTCCTCCTTGTCCTTGCAAGCTTTCCTTTCTTCTCATCCTCCTTGTTTTTCTGTCATCTCCTCTCTATCTGAATTTGGTTTCCTGTATCATTTGCTCTTGGGAGCTATCCCCTGGAAAGAGGCCCCTGAGTTAGCAGAGGGAGGTCTGCTTGCTTCCTCCTCTTTGCTGAGGAAGCCGGCCTGATCCAGCTGCTCTGGCAACCAGTTTTCCAAGGAGAGCCGCCAAGCACGTGGAGCCCCAGCACAGGGAGCTGGGACAGCATCTCCTGATGGAAAAGTTATTCCAGTGGCTTCCTTCAGAACCACCTAGAAGGGCCAAGGCAGACCCCAGAGTTACTCAACAGCCTGAGGTGCTCAGCAAGCAATCCCCAGTGGCTCCATCAACAGATCCCTTTGAATTTCAGAGGGAATTCATATCCTACAACCTATTCAGGGTCAGCGTTGCATTCTTGATAGCACTCCAAACACACTACATGCACATGCATGCATGTGCGTGCACACACACACACACACACAATGCACACACATGGACACATCTCCCCTCCAGCTCTGTTGAAAAGCCTGGATTAATATAATGAAACTTCTTCTGCCTCATGAACTAAAATAACTCTGGCATCCCCTTCTGGATGGATTTTAATTAGGAAAGACACAGCATTTAAATTATGCTTATTACTTGCAGTTGCTTGTACAGGCTGTGCGCTTAGGAAAAGGCAATGGAAGTCATGTGAGCTGGAGTTTTTAATGGGATGGCTCTGGAAGGGGAAAAACAGGCCAAGAGCATTTTAAATCTTTTCTCCCCTTGTAGTCAGCCTGGCTGAGAAAAGAAGTCCAGGTTCTGATATCACCATCATCATCACTAATATTCCTTGAGTGCCTTCTCCATGTCAGAATCCCAGCTAATAAGAATTTTATATGCACTATCTTATTTAGTCAAAAGAATTAGAATTTGACCAACAGAACCTATTAGAAGCCATTTCCAGGGGAAACCAGGGACAAACCCTTAGCATGAATCAGGGATTCCTTTCCTCCCTGGAGCTGCCAGGTGCCTGTCACAGTATCTACTAAGAGGACATGTGTGATGAATCAATCAGCAATAAATACATGACTGAATGTGGATGTGCTCAGGATGAATCAGATGCAGAAGAACCGTGTGTGGGAATAGAGTTGATCATTCCCTGGGGCTGAGGCCTGGCCACAGATCTTGTTTTTGTGTAGACCAGAGAGGCAGTGCTTTATTCCATTAACTCCTCAGTGGATGGATAATGTGATGGTGGAGTTTAAAATTTGGAAGAACAGATAGAATTTCTCTCCCCTGCCTCTTTCCCCAAAAGGTCTATTGGTATCTCACAGGGGATAAACTTCCAGGCCACAATTACGATTTTAGGCAAATTGTTAATCTCACTTGATCCATTTCCTCAACTATAACGTGGCTGTCTGTGATGCTAACATCTACCTCAGGGAATTTTCTGAAGATAATGAAAGATCAGATGTGTCGCTGAGGAATGGGGGCACCAATATATTAAATGATGTTACCATCACTACTTATTCAATTACCCAAAAAATATTTGATTATCTATTATGCATCCCCTATTCTAGATGCTTCTTCCTTTTTTCTTTCATTCTTCATGTACAAATGTGACAACTGGACCATAAAGAAGACTGAGCACCTAAGAATTGACACTTTTGAACTATGGTGCTGGAGAAGACTCTTGAGAGTTCCCTGGAATGCAAGGAGCTCGAACCAGTCAACCCTAAAGGAAATCAGCCCTGAATATTCATTGAAAAGACTAATGTTGAAGTTGAAGCTCCAATATTTTGACCACCTGATGCAAAGAGCCAACTCATTGGTAAAGACCTTGATGCTGGGAAAGATTGAGGGCAGGAGGAGAAGGGGATGACAGACAATAAGATAGCTGGATGGCATTACCTACTCAATGGACATGAGTCTGAAGAAACTCCAGGAAATGGTGAAGGACAGGGAAGCCTGGCGAGCTGCGGTTCATGGGGTTGCAAAGAGTCAGTCATGACTTACCGAGTCAGCAACAATTCTATATGCTGGGGGCACAGCAGTGTATGGGACAGACAAGACTCATTAGTGGGGCAGGGGAGACAGACAGAAAACAAATAAAGTAGGTAATTTCAGATTACAGCAAATACGAGAATAAAAGAAAACAGTGAAAAGGCTGTGATGGAGTAGGGTAGGGAAACTTTAGTCAAAATCCTCAGGGAAGAACTCTAACAAAAATCGCCTGTTAAGCTGGGATCTGAGTCAGAACAGGAAGAAACCAGTATATATATGCCTGACTCCTCCACTGTTCACCTGAAACCATCACAACATTGTTCATCAGCTATACCCCAATACAAAATAAGATAAATTTTAAAATAAAGAGGAGGAAGGAACCATGTGACTGGTGAAGAGCAATTCAGTCGACAAAAACAGCACATCCAAAGGCCCTGAGGCAGGAAGGACACTACAGCAATGCAGTGACAGGAGGTCAATGAGCTTGGTGAGTAAGAAGCAGGGATTCCAGGAGAGAGCTGGACAGGTAGACAGATGCCAGATCATGGGAGGACTGGGTAGAGAGTTTGGATTGTTTTCTAAGTGCAGTGAAAATATTTGGAAAATTTTAGTAGAGGAGAGGTGTGTTCTGATTTACATTTTAAAAGATCCCTCTGGCTGCCACATGGAGAATGAATTAGAACGAGACATATGTGGAAGTTAAGTGGAATAGTCAAAGGCAGAAGTGATGGTAGCTGGACTGGGGGGCAGCAACATGATGGAAAACCTTGGATCCAGGCAGTAAGGGAACTGAGTCTAGAGCCCCAGCCTGCTACAGCACCTGCCCCTCTGGCCCACTGTGTGCCAATAGAAATAGTCCTGCTTTTCTTTGGTTTTAAGCAGATTTCCCATTTAATAGAGATTCCTGCAGAGCCAGGAGGTCCCTGGGAACTGCTAAGGTCTATACCTGAGGGAGATCTATGTGCCAATCGTGATAGGCATTGCTAAGCGTCTCTGCAGTTCATCCTCCTACAGTGCTGGACCTGAAAGGGCTGGGACACCCCGGGAAGGGCAGGAAAAGAGGGGCAAATGGGATCTTGGGGCTCCTGCAGAGTAGGGGACTTCTCATCAAGAAAGCGCAGGTCTGAGGTTACAACCTGTTCCCATATAAGGGCAGCTAGCTTACTGGCAGCACGAGAGAGAGACCGTGTGGGGGTTGTTGGGGAGACAGCTGTGGGCGATGGTGGCCTCCGGTGCCGGCTGGGAGCACGCCCTTCACTGAAGGGCTCTTCCTTTGCAGCACTTCACATCCTCCAGAGATGTGGAGGAACAGCTGCAACACTCTGGGGGGCCTTGTCTCTCAGTGCCCTGGGTTAAACGCCACCCTGAGTTTTAGACAGTGTAATTCTTTGTTCACGGGTCCTTCTCGCTCATGGGAGAGTAATCTCTCTGAAAGGTATCTTATTGACTTTTGTATCCTTGGACCATAGCAAAGGAACTGGTAGGCCACCAGCAAAAATTGCTGAAGAGTTAATCCTGGAAGCACAGAGCTGTCATTGTCTCAAGCTGGATGGTAAGAATTTGTAAATCTAAAGTCCAGGGATTCTCAGCCATTGTCTGTCACAGACTCTTTCGAGAAAACAATGACATCCATGGACCCTTCCCCCCCAAATTTATGTATAAAATTTTTTTAAGATGCAACTTTTTTAAACAGATGGGGAATATGGAGGGCCAGAAAACAGAAATGACTTATCCAAAGCCACCAAACTTTTCTGTGCCGGTCATACCCAGAAGGCCAGATGTCTTGATCGCCTACCCTGTGCACTCTGCCATACGTGGAGTCTGCCACCGATGTCACGGGGAGGGTACAAAGATAACAATCAGAACCATTGCAAGAACTGGCCCTGGGCAGAGTTCTCAGAATGCAGCTGATGCAGAGATAGGCTGCCTGGGGCTGCCTGATCACCTGGGCCTGTCCCGGGCAGGCCGGAGGAGCCCAGAGTTCAGAAAACAAGTGACTGCTCATTTGTCTCTGAAAGCAAGGCAAGGATACCAGGTGTGTGTTCAGGAACCCAAACCTAATCATAACCCCCGATGAGCTCATTTCAACCTCGGGGCACAAACACCTAGGAGCCCCGAAGCTCCACCCTTGCCTACAGGCTCATTTAAGAGGGAGTCGCCGAGCACAGCGGGGCCGGGGTGCCCCTCAGAGCCTGCCCCCTGCGTGGCTGAAGCGGGAAACACACGTCTGCCGGGCGTACCCCAACTCCCGCTTCCTGAGAAGGAGAAACAGCGCGTGCTGGAAGCAATGAAGCCAGAAGAGAAGGGAAGACGAAGAGGGGACGGCTTCCCTTCCCTGGGGCTTTACAGCCTAAAAGCGCTGTCTTAAGGCCACGTCACAGACCCCCCAGCACAGGGGAGGGGAAAAAAAAAAAGACAGCTAGCTTCCCTCTGAGGACAGTCATTAAGCGCCAGAGGTCCGGTTAAGCAGGACCCCACACCGAAGCCACCCCGGCCGCCCCGGCTGCACGCCCTGTGCCTCCCCGCGGAGGGCAGCTCGCCCGCGCAGGCCCTGCGGGCGGAGGAGGCCCCAGGCTGCCGCCCTCCCCTCCTGGAGCGGCTCCTCTGCCTCACCTTTCGCCAGCCCGCCAGGCTCCTGACAAACCCCATTCTGTCTTGTTCAGCTCAGATGTTACCCTTTCCATGTTGCTTTTATTCTTGGACCCACTCTTTCCTCTGCGGAAGATGAGGACGCCTAACATTTATGCGCCTATTGTGTAGCCACCATGTGCGACATACAGTCGCTTGAGTCTCAGATCTAGGAATAGCTGGGCTTCTTCAGAACTCCTCTGCGTTTAGCTCGGCGCGCTGAGTCATAACTAACCACATTTCCTTTCTTTACCGCTTTGGATGCTGAGAATCTTAAAGCCGAATTTGTGCCCCCATCACTAGCAATTATATAGACTCTTAAGATGGGATCCAAAATTCTAAACTTGTCTCCTGCTTTACCTATCCTTGATTTTAAAATGTGTTATAAAAGAAAAGGTCATTATGTTAATTTTTATTTTGAGTGGGTAAATCCAAATCCTATCTGAAATGGGTCATGATACAAATAAAAATTAGAAGTATTATATATACGTTTTGTGTGTGTGTGTGTGTGAGTGTGTGTGTGTGTGTGATTTGCATGATAACCTTGCAAGCTGCAAGGCAAGTGGAGCTCAAAGAATTTACATCACTTATTCAAGATAAGAGCTAGGTGCCAAATCAACATCTGACTGATTTCAGATTTCAAGCCTTTGACAGTCAAAATTGACTATACAGGTGGACTTGCTTGTTTTGTATCAGGCTTTGTGCTGCTTATCCTCAGAATATTATCTCATTTATCCTGACAACCATTCTACAAAACAGCCACAATGATTACAGACGTTTAAGAGATGAAGAAATTGAGGCTCAGAGAGATCAATATTTGTCCGAAGGTTCTCTGCATGCTAAGATTCAAATCTAAACGCCTGAACTTGGAGTCTCTGCACTCTTTTCAGGTTCTTTAACTTACAATAGAGATAAACATATAAAAGGGCTTCCCAGGGGGCGCTAGTGGTAAAGAACCTGCCTGGCAATGCAGGAGACACAAGAGACGCAGATTCGATCCCTGGGTCGGGAAGATCCCCTGGAGGAGGGCTTGGCAACCCTCCTGCCTAGAGAATCCCATGGACAGAGGAGCCTGGAGGGCTCCAGTCCGTAAGGTCACAAACAGTCGGGCACAACTGAAGCGACTTAGCACGCACGCACGCAAACATATAAAACGCCAGACTCCTAATTGTTTGACTTATTTGGAATGCCCAACTGCCTGATTAAATCACAAAGGCTTATCTGCTGACAAATCCTAGTGGAGACATGGGTGTCTGGGTAGAAGTAGGTATTTCTGAGTTTCACAGTTCTTCATGGAGCAGATGGATCAGAAACACAAAGTCTGTGTGCAATACTGGATTTTAAATACCAGCCTGAGCACTGACAGAGGAAGATACCTCGCACCCAAGGGGTGGAAATGAAAGCCTTTGGAAAGGGCAGTGCTGCTCACAGGCGCCATCTGGCAGTCGAGGTGAGAAATTGCTCCCAGAAAGAAACCTACACACAAAATGGAATTCCCCCAAAGTATGAAGTAGTCATGTATGGACCTGAGAGTTGGACCAGAAAGAAGGCTGAGCGCTGAAGAACTGATGTTTTTGAACTGTGGTGTTGGATAAGAGTCTAGAGAGTCCCTTGGATAGCAAGGAGATCCAACCAGTCAATCCTAGAGGAAATCAGTCCGGAATATTCATTGGAAGGACTGATGTTGAAGCTGAAACTCCAACACTTCGGCCACCTGATGGGAAGAACTGACTCACTGGGAAAAGACCCTGATGCTGGGAAAGATTGAAGGCAGGAGGAGAAGGGGATGACAGAGGATGAGACAGTTGGATGGCATCACCAACTCCATGGACATGAGTTTGAGCAAACTCTGGGACAGAGTGAAGGACAGGGAGGCCTGGCGTGATGCACTCCACGGGGTTGCAAAGAGTCGGACACGCGTGAGTAACTGAACAATGCAGTATAATGCCTTGGGCCTCTTATGTTCTGAGCGCATAAGGTACATATTTTTCTATGTACATAATGTACATATTTTCTACATACCTGTCCTTAGGGAGATATGATTACCTTTATTTTATAAATGAGCATTTTGAAACTCAAAAATACTAAGTATCTTGCCTTAAGAAGCTTGACCACAGTTTGCAGAGCCTCCCTCAACCTCTATTTCCACTAGACCAGGCAAACTCTCAGAAGTTCCTCAGGTCTCCTGCTTTCTCTAGTCCTTCTCAGCTGGAATTACAGGTGGTCTACACTCCACCTTAAGCCATTTGTCCAGGCAGGAACCACATTAGCAGGAAGATCAATAGGGCTGATGTTCCCCTTGCCTACAGTTGCCTGATTCACGGCACAGAACTCCTGCCCCGGGGACTATGTCAGACGCTCCACCCTGAACTGCAGGGCGCTGTTACCCCATGCTACCCTCAACAGCTCCCCTCCCAGCGAGTGGGCGATGCTGGATTCTCCTCTCTTTGTCCACTAATCATTGACGAGGTGCTCTCAGGATTACAAAAAAAAAAAAAAGAAAAAAAATATCCTCATCCTCTCCTTTCTCCTCCTTCTATCCCGAACTATCCACCACAGCCCTGAGTGCGGCTGGGAACTCTGGTCTCGTTGACCACCACGACACCACCCCGGGAGCTGTTGAGCAGGGGGCCCAGGCGAGGCCACAGGGGAACCAGCCTCTGCAGTGAGACCGCTTCCCCAGACCACCCCTCCTGGCCTCACCTCACCCGGGAACTGCTGAGGCTGCAGATGAATTCTTCCTCATCATTGTCCTCTGGAGAATATGTGCAGAGATGAGAAAAAGGCTAGAAACTTGAGGGCAGACCTATGCTGCCTCAATTTTCGAAAAGAGACAGTGATGGCTCCTTGATATTTCACTAAGTATAACATTCTTTAGAAACAAAGGATGTGTGAACAGTAAAGAAACAGTGAAGCATGAGAGCCGGAAACGTTTGCTATGAATAAATCATGTGAAATTAGCCAACTTACCTTTTGAGAAAACAGTTGTTTTACTGGGAGATTTTGTCATGCCAGTGGCACAGTTTGGAAACACAAGGATTCCAAAAATTTCAATGGAGGACAAGTGCCCCTGGAGGGGTACCCAGTGAAATACAAAAAGGCTGGTCTCTGCTATGACTCGGCCAGTGAATTAAACGAAACCACGAGGCATCCTTATTGATGCAGGATTCACAGTTATTTGACATATTGGAACAACCACAATAAACAAAAATGGAATTTAATTAGTGGAAATGAAAAGTCTTAGGCCTCCTTAAAAACAACTAAGGGAAACTGTTCCTGGCTACTACAGGAAGGAGTAGCCAGCAGCTCAAGACAAAAGATCGAGGCTTTTGACCACCACAAGCCAAGTGTAAGTGAGACTGTGATGCCATCGCTTCGAAAGTCCTGCAGCCGGGCTTCCAGTTTGCACAACGGCAGAATGGAGCCTTGCGAAAATCTGCTTTTCCACAAAGCAGGAAGAACACTGAATCAGTGTTTTTAGAACTATGGAAATGAACAAACGTCTTACAACAATCCAAGGAATATTTATTCAGGAAAAATGTCTGGCTCTCATCAAAAACATTGTGCTTTGTGCATTTAAACTTGTCCTATTCCCGTTTCCCTCATATTTATACGAATATATATGTATATGTTTCCCCAGAGGAGGAAATGGCAACCCACTGCAGTATTCTTGCCTGGAGAAATCCATGGACAGAGGGGCCTGGTGGACTACAGTCCATGGGGTCAGACATGACTGAGCGACTCTCAGTCATATGTACATATCTAGATATATATACATGTATATGATCTTAGCAGTGCCCCCGGTACATAACCACCACTTAATAAATAATAGCCTAAAGACAATGCTTCCTTCTTCTTCCCCTTGCTGTGGTTGTTGTGCCTCCAAATACGTATGCATATCTGTATATGCATATACACAGTATATAATACCGTACATAGCATATAGGTATATACACAGTACATCCAGAGTATAGTAGTTTTGCCTCCATATATGATCAGTTGCTAGATCCCCTTCATTTTTCTTTCCTAGTTTTCATAGGAGCTAGAAAATCCTGGCAGAAGTAGTGGCCTCCTAGTCCATGCTAGGGCTCCCATGTACAGGGCTGGGGCAGGCTAGGTTGTCTCCGGGAAGTGAGACAAATGTGAATTATAACTTAGGATAAGAAGCAAGATTAACGCATAAGTGTGGCTTAGACCCTGAACCTGTGCTGGTGTAAGAAGAGGGGCAGAACACGACGGGCAGGAGAAGCAGGGCAAACAGAAAGAGGGTGAGGGGCCCAGGCTGCAGGGAGCTCCGGAAGCCTGCAGACCGCACCCCTCTGCCCCCCTCCGCGTCCTCACCGGCATCCTTCACCCTGAATCTCCATCCACTCACTGTGCTCTCTGGACCACTGAAGGGGCTTGCAAACTGCTACCCAGAGGTACACCCAAGGGTCTCCCAACATTTAATTTTAAAAATTGTGGCCAGTTTACCGTTTGGGGGCTGCAAGAAGGTAATAAAGAGGTGTAGTAGGTGAAGACCTGGGTCCCACACTCGTGTTTCAGCCAGAACAACAGCTTCATTTTCACTTCTCTTAACTACTGGAGTTTCTCTTAAAATTTAGCTTTGTTAAGAGTTTTCACTGCAAGTGTTTGGCCTCACATTGGTCTCCTGCAACACTGCCTGGTCGTCTCTGACTTTTGCCACTCTTTTCCCCTGCACTCTGCTCTAAATAAATCATGCCAACTGCTTCTTCATTAAGGTACCTACTTCCTGCTCCAGAATATCTGTTGACTTTTTATTATTCTCTGAACAAGTCAAACCCCCAGCTGAGCCCCTGGGCCCTCTTCAATCAGAATGAAAGGAATGGGGTAATACCTGATGCTATTGAGAACCCTTAGTGCTTGGCAGGCACTCAATATGTAAGTACCAACTTATGATATTTGATTGTAATTCAAGAGAACTTTGCATCCTCCCAACTTGTAGAATACGACCTTGCACACAGGGCCTTCACAGCATACTTCATTGTACACAGCTCAGTTTCCATGGGGAAGCAACTGGGCGATGTTTAGGAAGACTCTGAATTTCTACCTTCTGCAGAAAATGATGTGGTAATGTTTAGAAAGTGCCTTCAATTTTCACCTTCTGTCGTCTGGAAAAATACCTACTTCTGGCTGGTCCTCGATGGAACTGTTGGGATGATCCAACTGAATCCCTGGAGGGGCTCATCGCTACACCTGGCTCTTGGTGCCCCCTTGTGGCGATCTGTTGCTATGCAGCGTTCAACCAGAGAAGGGAGAGCTATTCTTTAGCGGGTGTTGACTCTGAGACGAACATCACGGGAGAATTAGCTCTTTTATCCTCACCGCGCTCCTCAGGTTGCTGCCGTTGGTTTCATAACTTATTCTAAGTACCATAACTAACAAGCGGCAGAATAGAAACTTGGACCGAAGCTGTTAGACCAGGGCTTGTGCTCCTGACAGCTATGCTAACATGCCAAGGGACATTAGAGGAGGCATATAAGGATGAATTAAGAGATAGACTTTCTGGAATAATGGAGTAGAAAGCTTGGCATGCTTTCTCCCAAGTAAAATAACAACTGAACTCAGGATATTGTTTAAAACAGTCATCATTGAAAGCCTCTGGAAAGATGCCCTATGGTGATATAGCAAAAGAGAAACATTTGTTCAAGAAAATCTAAAGTATCTCAATAAAAACAGTGAAAATCTGTGGTGTGTGAGCCCCACTCTGTTCCACTGCCCTCCCCACTAGCTCCAAGTTTTGGAAGTTCAGCCCAGAGCACGTGTAGCCAAATGCTGCATTTCTCCTGAGACCTGGGTCTGGGGTTGTGGTTTGACCCCAGAGGAGGCAGGAGGCTGCTGTTTCTCAGCTTTCAGCCCCATTTTGCAGAAGCTGCATTCCAGAAAGTCATGCCAAGAGGACTAGGTCTCCCTCTTCTCATCCAGCCCCACCTGTGGGGCAGAAGCTCTTTCCCAGGCAAGTTGAGGGTCCCAGGGCCCTGGTTGCCCACACTTGCAGAGCAGAGATGATACGGGTGTCCACACCGCCTCCCACAGAACACACTTGCTAAGCAAAGACATCCCTTTGGGAAGAGAGGCTCTCTGGCCCAGCTTCAGTGCACTGCTACCACTCATCTGAACCTCGTGGGAAAGGCAGGCCACAAGAAGGAACAGCTCCACAGTTCTGACTTTATTTGGAATAAAGAGTGGAGAGCTTCCTTCCTAAAAGCATAGCTGAAAATACCCGTGATCTTCATGGAGAACAACGGGAAGAGACTGTTATCTGCGGGATACAGGCAAAATGGTGGACGAGCCAGAAGCCTAATCGAGAGAACCAGGGAGAGAGAGGCCCAGCAGAACATCCCACTGGTCACAGCCGGCTCTGGGGGTCACTCTGCTCGCCTCGGGAAGCGTCAGAGCAGGGCGAGGACAGGGGCGTCACTGGGACGTGGAGAGGAGACGTTCCGGAGTGGGGAGTGTGGCGGGCGGGCCGGAGGGGAAGTCCGCACGTGGAAAGGAGGCCTGGAGACCGACTGCTCCTCTGAGCTAAGCACGAGGGGTGGAGAAGGGGGCGGAGCTCGGGGGCGAAGTGTCACCAGTGTGTAAGGTTTTTAAAGTGGGGGCTCTTCCATCCTTTGTGTGTGGACAGGATTGTGTGTGACCCAGGTAAGAAGGGGTAATTCATGACGTATGATGTAGAAGGGGTGTGGCCTTGGAGTGGGGAAACCCTGGCACATGGAGAGGACAGCCTTGCAGAGGATGAAGCGCAGGAGGAGGAGGAGGAGGAGGAGAAGGAGGAGGAGGGGGAGGAGGAGGGGGAGGAGGAGGGGGAGGAGGGTGCCTGCTCTCCTGGACCAGACAGGAAAGAAGCTGGATGCAGACACAGGACGATGTCCTGCATGGTCAAGGGAAGACGGGCGCACTCCCACGTGATGCCCCGGATTTTAACGAGGAAAACCTAGAGATGCGCCGGGGAAATCTGAGGAGTGAACCAAAGGGGTGGGGTCAAGCTGATCGACAGAGAGCGTGGGAATCCCCGGCAGCACAGTGTACCCAGCTGAAGTCAGTTACTCAGCTCTTCATTTAAAGTGACAACAATTGGCTTCAATTCGTGGCTTTCTGTGGCTATTCCTGGAAAAGTTGGTCTATAGAAGCTGCTCCACCTATGAGGTGTGTGTGATGAGAGGAAAGAAGGGTAAGAGACACAGCGGAGGGGGGTGGTGGGGGGTGGTGATGGAACGATCCATGAACCATAAGTGAGGGAGACTGACGTGATATCAAGAAAAGGCAGATGAACAAAAGAAAAAATAAGTCAGCTCAGTTCAGTTCAGTCGCTCAGTTGTCTCTAACTCTTTGCAACACCATGGACCACAGCACACCAGGCTTTCCTGTCCATCACCATCTCCCAGAGTTTACTCAAACTCATGTCCATCGAGTTGGTGATGCCATCCAACCATCTCATCCTCTGTTGTCCTCTTCTCCTCCTGCCCTCAATCTTTCCCAGCATCAGGGTCTTTTCAAATGAGTCCGTTCTTCCCATCAGGTAGCCAAAGTATTAGAGCTTCAGCTTCAGCATCAGTCCTTCCAGTGAATATTCAGGACTGATCTCCTTCAGAATGGACTGGTTGGATCTCCTTGCTCTTCAAGGGACTCTCAAGAGTCTTCTCCAACACCACAGTTCAAAAGCATCAATTCTTCAGAGCTCAGTTTTCTTTATGGTCCAAATCTCACATCCATGCCTGACTAACAGAAAAACCATAGCTTTGACTAGATGGACCTTTGTTGGCAAAGTAATGTCTCTGCTTTTTAATATGCTGTCTAGGTTGGTCATAGCTTTTCTTCCAAGGAGTAAGCATCTTTTAATTTCATGGCTGCAGTCACCATCTGCAGTGATTTTGGAGCCCGAGAAAATTAAGTATCACTGTTTCCCCATCTATTTGCCATGAAGTGATGGGACTGGATGCCATGATCTTTGTTGTTTGAATGTTGAGTTTTAAGCCAACTTTTTCACTTTCCTCTTTCACTTTCCTCAACAGGCCCTTTAGTTCTTCTTCACTTTCTGCCATAAGGGTGGTGTCATCTGTGTATCTGAGGTTGTTGATATTTCTCCCAGGAATCTTGATTCCAGCTTGTGCTTCATCTAGCCCAGCATTTCGCATGATATACTCTGCATATACGTTAAATAAGTAGGGTGATAATATACAGCCTTGACTTACTCTTTGTCTAACTTAATGAAACTATGAGCCATGCTGTGTTAGTTCAGATCAGTTCATTTCAGTCACTCAGTCGTGTCTGACTCTTGGCGACCCCATGAATCGCAGCAAGCCAGGCCTCCCTGTCCATCACCAACTCCCGGAGTTCACTCAAACCCATGTCCATCGAGTCGGTGATGCCATCCAGCCATCTCATCCTCTGTCATCCCCTTTTCCTCTTGCCCCTAATCCCTCTCAGCATCAGAGTCTTTTCCAATGAGTCAACTCTTTGCATGAGGTGGCCAAAGTACTGGAGCTTCATCTTTAGCCTCATTCCCTCCAAAGAACACCAGGGCTGATCTTCAGAATGGGCTGGTTGGATCTCCTTGCAGTCCAAGGGACTCTCAGGAAGTGTAGGGCCACCCAAAATGGACGGATGGGTCATGGTGGAGAGTTTTGACAAAACGTGGTCCACTGGAGAAGGGATTAGCAAACCACTTCATACAGTATGAAAAGGCAAAACATAAAGGTTGGAAGAATAGATCAGAGGTCTCCATGAGGCTGAAGAATTCCTGGCAAGAGAGGAAGATGTGGTCCATAAATCAGATCATCACGTACTTGGAGACAAAGTCCGTGGTGGAATCTCAGGCTCCCAGACTGCGGCGCTGCTAAGGAAGGTCGGCGAGTGGATGGGTGGGGCGCTGGGCGAGCTGCTTGCCTGCCTGCAGAAGGGAAGTCCCTGAGCTGAGTCCCTGGACCAGGAGACAAAGCCTGCAGATCACGGGCTAGAGTCTGGAGGTAACGTGACCACAGAGCAAGAGGAAAAAAGGCAACAGAGGGCAGCACGTGCCCCAAGGGAGCTGGGTTTGCTGTTGCTATTGCATTTTGTTGTTGTTGTTTGTTTAACACCAAGGTAGAGGAATAACTGTAGGAAGCAGCAAGGACCCACGTGGAGCACGTGCCCCAAGGGAGCTGGGTTTGCTGTTGCTATTGCATTTTGTTGTTGTTGTTTGTTTAACACCAAGGTAGAGGAATAACTGTAGGAAGCAGCAAGGACCCACGTGGAGGACCGTTCTCCCATCAGACCCTGAGCTGCGGGAGAGTGAGGGGCACACACTGGCTGGGGTCTCAACTCTGGCAGAGAGGTGAGGGAATTCTCAGAGGAGTATCTGAGGATGGATGAGTCTGCTGATCACTCAGTGGAAGTTCTTGGGGGGAGAGTTAAGAGGGAGAGGGAGAGGAGGAATTAAGGGTTGGCTGGATGGGGTGGGGGCTGTGTAAAGACGGGCTTTTATTTTTCTAAACAGCATTAACTTTGCTGATTGTTTGGTAGATGACTTACATAGTTTGTTAGTGACATACATTTGTGGTCAGTCATCTCTGACTCTTTGTGACCCCGTGGACTGTAGCCTGCCAGGCTCATGTCCATGGAATTTTCCAGACAAGAATACTGGAGTGGGCTGCCATTTCCTCCTCCAGGGGATCTTGCCCACCCAGGAACTGAATCTGCATCTCCTCCATTGGCAGGAGGATTCTTTACCTCTGAGCTGCCTGGGAAGCCAGCAACATTTATATGTCTATAAAAATTATCTCCTCCTACTCGAAAAACTGACTAAAGAAAATTCCACTGGCCTCCAACTTTATTTTATTTTTCTAGCATATTTTAATGGCTTCCTCTGCTCTTTTAGACATTGTGGGCCCTCAATGGTAGTTGTAGTTTTGACTAGATTCAGCCCATTTGGAAAACAAACCATTAGGAAGCGCATTTGGGCTTCGTTTCGCGAAAGAAACAAAAAAACCCCTACAGTATCTATTTCATTAGCACATCAGGCCCTGGGGAGAGGTGAGAATACTCTGGAAAGAAAAGAACAGCAGGACTAGGGAAGAGATCAGCCAAGCCCCAAAATTCAATTTTGCTCTTTGCAGACCACACCTCAGTCAGAGCAGCTGGACTAGATAAGCCTCTCTGGTTAAGATGCTGAGATTGATATTCAGATGAAAGGTATTGTGAGGAGGACTTTCTCAGGTTGAGAAGCGTTTTCTTTAGGGAAAAATAGCAGGCATAACAAAGGAAGTGCTGAGGCTTTCAAAGAAAATGAGAACAGCAGAGGATGATGGAGAAAATAGTTCAAATGTCCCAAAGAAAGGCTGTGCTTGTCTGCACAGGTCAGGTCTGCCTGACAGTCAAGTCAGAAATGTGTCCAGCCGTCTGCAGCTCTGAATGCATGATAACAAATCCCCTGCAATGGTTCAGCTTTTGATTGCCTCAGCAATGGCATTGTTTGTGACCACAGAGACCCAGCTACTCTTCCTCTTGCTAAGAAACGCTTAGAGCCATTCACTGGGGCCTTGTTTAAAGATATTACATTGATAAATTAAATGGAATAATATATCCAGCTTGCCTAGCACATGGGAAGGCTACTTTCTTTCCACTTCAGTTATTATACAAGCACAGTGAAACAATGGATGACACATAGTGCTCTAAAGAATTGCTTTTCCCTCTGAATTTTAAAATTGCAATAACTGTAATACTGAAAATATTATTGCTCTTGTTGACTCTAAAGCAGCCTCTTGGCATTGGCTGGAATTCCATGTGAAGTGAGTCTTTTCTTGGCCTCTCCCCAGCAGGCTTGGTGATGCAGCCTGGTCTAGAAAGTGGTCTTACAGCAATTGTGGTAATTACCATCCGGATTGAGATGCTTCTGCACGTCAGTTAGGTGCTGTACTGGGCAGGCGTTCTCCCCATTTCCCAGAACCTCTGTTGAGTGAGGTAGCAGCATCCTGGTCTAATGGGTGAAGAAACTGAAGCTTAAGAGAGTCTTGGCCAAGACTGTTTTATTCATGATGAAATTCATAAATAAAAAGGTTTTATTACTTCCCTGGTGGTTCAGATGGTAAAGCGTCTGTCTACAATGTGGGAGACCTGGGTTTGATCCCTGGGTTGGGAAGATTCCCTGGAGAAGGCAATGGCAACCCACTCCAGTACTCTTGCCTAGAAAATCCCACGGATGGAGGAGCTTGGTGCAGGCTCCTGTCCATGGGGTCGCAGAGTCGGGCACGACTGAGCTACTTCACTTCACTATGTCAGTGGTGAAGCATAGCTAACCCTTGATTAGAATCTTCTGAAGAATTTTAAACTCTTTTCAAACTATTTTTTAAGCTTGGGTCACTGTGATCCAACACCAAAGGCATACCGTTGAAAATGGCAGGTGGGAATTCTTGCCCATCTTACTTTTTTCTTTTTTTGGTGGTGCCGGGTCTTCGTGATGCACTGGGCTTTTTCCCAGCTGTGGCTAGCAGGGGCTTCCCTTGCTTGCGGTGCCTGGGCTTCTTGCCGCCGCGCCGAGGCTTCTCTTGAGGAGGAGCACCGGCTCCGGCCTATGATTTCCGTAGTGATGGCTCGAGGGCTCTGAAGGGCTCAGTAGCTGCGTTGCTCCGGCTCAGTCACTCCGAGGCATGTGGGATCTTCCTGGATCCCAGACCAGGGATCAAACCCATGTCCACTGCATTGGCAGGCAGATTCTTAACCACTAGACCACCGGGGAAGTCCAGGAGGCAGATTTTTTAAAAAATACATTTTTTTATTTTGGTTATGCCGGGTATTTGTTGCTGCGTGCAAGCTTCTTCTAGTTGGTGTGGGCGGGGGCTCCCTCCAGAAGCCTGGTGGTCACGGGCGTCTCATCAGGGTGACTTTTCTTGTCGTGAATCATAGGCTCCAGGAGTACTTCAGCGGTTGCACTGCGTGGGTTCAGTAGCTGTGGCTCGCAGGCGCTAGGGCACGGGCTCAGTTGTTGTGGCGAAAGGCTTTAGTTGCTCCCGCCAAGTGGGATCTTCCCAGACCAGGGCGCCAACCCGTGTTCCCTGCACTGGCAGGCAGATCGCTATCCACGGCACCACCAGGGAAGTCCCTATCTTCTCTTTCTTGGACACTGCTGATTTTGATCAAAACATAGCTCCCACTATAGGGGTCTGCCCTTGGGTTTTCCCTTGTCCTTTGCCCCTGTCTCTGGGCAACCTCACTTATGCTTAGGGCTTTAAATGCCAACTCCATTCTGATGACTTCCAAGTCTTTAATTTCAGTTCAATCTCTTTCCTGAGTGCCAACCCGTTTAGTCTTATAAAACTTAATTTTTGTTGGTTAACATGTACATTTTACACTTAGCAACTGGTGTAAACTCTGAAACATCCATCAGAAAAGAATGTCCTTGAGGCACTTGCATAAGAGGATATCAGTACACATTCACACAGTGACATTTCAGACAGATAAGTGCCGTTATAGCAGGTCACCAAATAGGAAAGATAGAAAGCATGAGCAGAGAGCATGCGAAATGAAATACATATGTAGAGACTGACCGTCATCTGAAGCCAACCCATTTATATCCAGCTACTCATGAGATGTTTCCTCCTGGGTATTCCTAAGGGACACCAAGCTCAATATACCCCAAACTGAACCCATACCATTCTCCCAAGCAAGTGTCCCCTCTTCCAGTTTCCATATACCTGGAGAGTCATGGCTGGGACCAGCAGGTCACAGAATCCTCCCACTCCTTCTGTCTCTCTTCCTGTATCCTGTTGGTGGCCCAGTCCTGCAGAGGAGAGATTCTTGGAATAAGGTCTCCAAACCACTGCAGCAACTCCATCTGGAAACAAGTTAGAAATAACGATGCTTGGACTCCATCCTTGTTCACAACAAGCATCTTTGGGGCTGGGACCAGCAATCTGTGGTGTAACAAACCATCCGTGTATTCTGGTGATGCTCTAAACTGACCTTGTTTATTAGCTCTCTAATTACTCCATTCCGGAAGCTCCTAAGTCAGGTCCTCCTCTTCTTGCACCTGAGTGAGTACAATCATTTCCTAACCATGTACCTTTCTCCAGCTTCAGACCCCTATGAACTTCCTCCCCTTTCTTGCCAGCATGCTCCCTCCAAATGAAAATTTGATCATGTCTCTACCACACATGTTAGGTTGGTGCAAAAGTAATTCCATTTTGCAATGTTCCAAATAGGAAAAGAAGTACATCAAGGCTGTATATTGTCACCCTGCTTATTTAACGTATATGCAGAGTACATCGTGAGAAACGCTGGGCTGGAAGAAGCACAAGCTGGAATCAAGATTGCCTGGGGAAATATCAATAACCTCAGATATGCAAATGACACCACCCTTATGGCAGAAAGTGAAGAACTAAAGAGCCTCTTGATGAAAGTGAAAGAGGAGAGTGAAAAAGTTGGCTTAAAACTCAACATTCAGAAACTAAGATCATGGCATCTGGTCCCATCACTTCTGGCAAATAGATGAGGAAACAGTGGAAACAGTGGCTGACTTTATTTTTCTGGGCTCCAAAATCACTGCAGATTGCAGTGATTTTGTGATTGCAGCAATGAAATTAAAAGACGGTTACTCCTTGGAAGGAAAGTCATGAACAACCTAGACAGCATATTAAAAAGCAAAGACATTACTTTGCCAACAAAGGTCCGTCTAGTCAAGGCTATGGTTTTTCGAGTGGTCATGTATGGACGTGAGAGTTGGACTATAAAGAAAGCTGAATGCTGAAGAATTGATGCTTTTGAACTGTGGTGTTGGCGAAGACTCTTGAGAGTCCCTTGGACTGCAAGGAGATCCAAGCAGTCCATCCGAAAGGAGATAGTCTTGGGTGTTCATCGGAAGGACTGATGTTGAAGCTGAAACTCCAATACTTTGGCGACCTGATGTGAAGAGCTGACTCATTTGAAAAGACCCTGATGCTGGGAAAGATTGAGGACAGGAGGAGAAGGGGACAACAGAGGATGAGATGGTTGGATGGCATCACCGACTCAATGGACATGAGTTTGGATGGACTCTGGGAGTTGGTGATGGACAGGGAGGCCTGGCATGCTGCGATTCATGGGGTCACAAAGAGTTGGACACAACTGAGTGACTGAACTGAACTGAATGTTGAACTTTGCCATTTGATATTGGAATACATTCATAAATAAATGTGGTTATGCTATACATCGTTTTAATGCACATTTCTCGCTTTCTTTTTTTTTTGCCAATGACTTATTACTTGCTGTGTATTTTATATTTATTTTAGACTATGGAAGTGATGTTAGACAAAAAACAAATTTGAGTAATTTTCTTATTCGAGTTCAAAATGGATTGTAAAGCAGCAGAAACCAGCTTGCAACACCAGTAACACATTTGGCCCAGGAACTGCTAATGAATGTACAGTGCAGTGGTGGTTCAAGAAGCAACCTTTGCAAAGAAGGTTCAAGAAGCAACTTCTTTGCAAAGAAGACAAGAGCCTTGAAGATGAGGGTGTGGTGGCTGGCCACTGGATGTTGACAGTGACCAACTGAGAGCTATCATTGAAACGGATCCTCTTACGACTACATGAGAAGTTGCTGAAGAACTCAACATCGACTGTTTTACAGTCATTTGACATTTGAAGCAAATTGGAAAAGTGAAAAGATTCAATAAGTGGGTGCCTCATGAGCTGACTGAAAGTAAAAAAAAAAAAAACCCATAGTTTTGAAGTGTTGCTTTCTCTTTTTCTATGCAGCCACTGTGAACAGTTTCTCAATTGGATTGTGACATGTGATGAAAAGTGGATTTTATACAACAACTAGTGATGACCAGCTCAGTGGCTGGACCGAGAAGAAGCTCCAAAGCACTTCCCCAAGCCAAACTTGCACCACAAAAAGGTCATAGCCACTCTTTGATGGTCTGCTGCCTGTCTGACCCACTACAGCTTTCTGAATCCTGGCAAAACCATTACATCTGAGAAGTATGCTCAGCAAACCAGTGAGATGCATTGAAAACTGCAATGCCTGCAGCCAGCACTGGTCAACAGAAAGGGCCCAATTCTTCTCCAGGACAACACCCAACCGTAGGTCACCCAGCCAATACTTCAAAAGTTGAACAAATTGGGCTATGAAGTTTTGGCTCATCTGCCATATTCACCTAACCTCTTGCCAACTGACTACCACTTCTTCAAGCATCCAAAAACTTTTTGCAGGAAAAATGCTTCCACAACCAATAGGAGGCAGAAAATGCTTTCCAAGTTTGTCAAACCCTGAAGCACAGACTTTCACATTCCAGAAGTAAACAAATTTATTTCTCATTGGCAAAAATGTATTGATTGTAATGGTTCCTATTTTGATTAATAAAGATGTGTTTGAACCTAGTTATAATGATTTAAAATGAACAATCCAAAACTGCAATTACGTTTGCACCAACCTAATAACTTTCTTCAAAGTCTCCCCAGTGCCTAAGGGGCACTCTTCCCAAGAAAATATAATGTAAGCTCATAGAATTATTTAATGTGGCTACTAGAAAATTTTTTAAGTTGAAAAAGAAACTGGACTTCCCTAGTGGGGCAGTGGATGAGAATCCACCTGCCAGTGCAGGGAACGTGGGCTCACTCAGTCCCTGGTCCAGGAAGATCCCACCTGCCTCGGAGCAGCTAAGCCTGTGTGCCAGAACTGCTGAGCCCACGTGCTGCGACTCTCGAAACCCAAGTGCCTCTAGGCATCTGTGTTCCGCAAGGGAAGGCCCTGCAATGAGCCATAGGGAAGAGTAACCCCCAACTAGAGGAAGCCCTCACGCGTCAGTGAAGACCCAGTGAAACTAAAGCTAATTAATTAAAAAAGAAAAAGAAAGAAAGAAACCGAAAGATCCCACACGCCACAAGTAATGATCCCAAGTGCTGCAACTAAGATCCAGCACAGCCAAATAAATAAATAAATATTATACAAATAAATGAATTTAAATCATGATGATTAAAATCCTATATATCTAAATATTATTTCAACAAGCAATTAATATAATAAGGTACTTTACTTTTTTTCCCAAGTCATTGAAATCTGGTCTATATCTTCACGCTTACTGTGTATCTCATTTCAGATGTTTTCGTGGAAAATATTCGGCTTATATTTAGATTTCATAAAATTTGCAAACTGAAAGAGTTGAAAGAGTAGATGTACTTATCCAAGGTGCTCCAAATGTACTTATGGGTTTTTTGATAGCTGAATTGAATACCACTTTTAAAATTTAAATGAATTACAAATGAACTTCTCAGTCAAGCGACCACATTTCTAATGCTCTCTAGTTGCACGGGGCAGCTATCTCAGTGCCCCCGCTCCCCACCCTGCTTCCCTGAATGGTTCATCACAAGGAAGTGCATTTCCTGAGATACTTCAGTCATTTCGTGCCTCAGGACCTCCCCCCATGACACCTCCTTCCCTTCAGTTCTCTCTCCCTCATCTCCTTCTTGATGTGACAAAACCCACTTATTTTTTAAAGTCAGCCCAAGAGACACCTCCTCCATTAAGCCTCCATCTCTGCTCCCCAGGACTGACCAATCCTTCTCTGAGCTGAACTGTATCAACTTCTAAGACTCATATAAATACTGAATTTTATTTACTTGCTCATATTTCTTTTTTTTAATTGAAAATTGTTTATTTTATATTGGCATATAGTTGAGTAACAATGTGTTACTTTCAGGTGTACAACAAAGTGATTCAGTTATACATATACATGTTTACATATCTCTTGTTGCTAGTTAGTAAACTCCTGAAATCTTGTTATTCATCTTCTTTTATCTGTAGCACCTAGAACACCACCCCAATGAACACATGAGTAGTACCCAAGTTTGTGCCTTTTTGTTATCACATACTCTCCTCCACAGACCTGAAGGGCAGTGGTTCACTATCACTGAAGAATTAGTAAAAATTGTAGCTATGGGAGACGATGGATCTGTTACTTAATGTGATTGTATCAGAACATCACACTGTATATCTTAAATCATATTGTACAACCTAAATATATACACATTTTTTTAAAAAATGTATTTTATTGAGGTATAGTTGACTTACAATGTTTCAGGTGCACAGCAAGGTGATTCAGTTATACAAATACATACATATTATTTTTGAAATTATTTTCCATCATAGGTTGTTATAAGGTGTTGACTCTGGTTCTCTATGCTATATGGTAAACCTTTGTTGCTTGTTGCATATTTATTTTTTAATTAGAAATCTAGCATTCTATTCACACTAGTCAAACAAATGGAATCAAAATGTCCTAATTTTTAAATTAGGCAAAAATTCATAAGTTTTCTGAAATATATATATTGTATTTATTTTTATATATGTATATAAAAGCTTTTCTATTACACTTGATAAAGGCTTGAGGAAGATTAAAAACAAAGAAGAGATGGAGAAATTGGAGAACAAAAATTAAATGAAATGGGAGCACTGAATATGAAATAGAAAAAGTGAAATAAACTAGGTAAAAGTAAAAGATCATCATATAGTATTTTTTTTTTTTTAAACATGACTGCTCATTAGAAACATATCTGGAGCTCTGGAGGAAAAAAGCAATACCTGAGCATTTGTATGTTTCAAAAAATTTCAATATAATCCTGATATGCACCTTGATTTTATTAATTTTATTTTTAATTAGAGGATAATTACAATCTTTTGACGGTTTCTGCCATACATCAACAAGAATCGGCCATAGGTTTACATATGTCTCCTCCCTCTTGAACCTCCCTCCCCATCCCTTCCCTCTAGGTTGTAACAAAGGACTGGGCAGCAAAACAGATACAGATAGAAAGAAGAGACATTCGGACACAGTGGCGGGAGGAAAGGGTGGGCTGATTTGCGAGCGTAGCATTGGAACATAGACATTACCAGATGTAAAACAGATCACCAGTGGGAATTTGCTGTATGACACAGGGCACTCCCTACTTTTTGTTTTAGGATAAGGTCCTGTAATGTGATTCCTGGAGTAGTCACAGCCTTCTTGAGACTATGAGGACACAAGCCTGAGGCACCTTGATTTTATTTATTTATTTATTTATTTATTTATTTATTTATTTTTCACCTTGATTTTAAAAAGCAATCACAGGTCTTTCTATTATATCCTAGTTTTGGTACTATGGAGTTCTATTATTTTTCTGTTGACCAATCATGACACAATGATATTAAGTGAGTAATAATAGTAATAATCACAATAGTAAAAGAAGTTTGTCAGTTTTCACAATCATCAGTCAAAAGATAAATGATAATTACATTTGCAAGCCATAATGGGAACATGATTAATTTAACAATATGAAATAATTACATTTATTACATACAAGGTGGCGGCGGAGGGGCGCGTCAAGCAGAGTGATGTGGTAAGCGGAAATGCATACGTGCACATGTTTTCATCCACCCAGCCAGTCTGTGACTTTTGGTTGGTGCATTTAATCCATTTACATTCAAGGTAATTATTGATATGTATGATACTATTTGGAGAAGGCAATGGCACCCCACTCCAGTACTCTTGCCTGGAAAATCCCATGGATGGTGGAACCTGGTAGGCTACAGACCATGGGGTCGCAGAGTCGGACACGACTGAGCAACTTCACTTTCACATTTCATGATACTATTACTGTTTTCTTAATTGTTTTGGGTTTGTTTTCTTTACGTCTTTTCCTTCTGCTGTGTTTCCTGCCTAGAGAAGTTCCTTTAGCGTTTGTTGTAAAGCTGGTTTGGTGGTGCTGAATTCTCTTAATGTTTGCTTGTCTGGAAAACTTTCGGTTTCTTCATCAAATCTGAAGGAGAGTCTTGCTGGGTATTCTTGGTAGTAGGCTCTTTGCTTTCATTACCTTAAATACATCATGCCATTCCCTTCTGGCTTGTAGAGTTTCTATTGAGAAATCAGATGATAACCTGGTGAGGCTCCCTGGTATGTTATTTATTGTTTTCCCTTTTTGCTTTTAATAGTTTATCTTTAATTTTTGTCAGTTTGGTTACTATGTATCTTGGTGTGTTCCTCTTGGGACTCTTTTGGGGACTCTCTGTGCTTCCTGGACTTGATTGATTGTTTCCTCTTCCATGTTTTCAGCTATTACCTCTTCACATATTTTCTCAGGTCCTTTCTCTCTTTCTCCTTCTGGGACCCGTATAATATGAATGTTGGCATGTTTAGTGTTGTTCCAGAGGTCTGTTAGGTTGTCTTCATTTCTTTTCATTCTTTTTTCTTCTGTGGCGGTGATGTACACCATTTTTTTCATCCAGATCATTTATCCATTCTTCTGCCTCAGTTATTCTGCTATTGATCCCTTCTAGTGTATTATGCATCTGTTTGTTCTTTAATTTTTCTAGGTTTTTGGTAAACAGTTTTTGCATCTGCTCTACCTTTGCTTCCATTCTTTCCCAGAGATCCTGGATCATCTTCACTATCATTAATCTGAATTATTTTTCTGGAAGGTTGCCTACCTCCACTTTATTTAGTTGTTTTTCTGGGACTTTATCTTGTCCCTTCATCTGGGACATAACTTGCTGCTTTGGCATCATGAGTAACTTTCTGTAGTGTTTTTTTTTTCTTTTAGCTGCTGCGAGACAGTGCTTTTTCTTGCTTCTTCTGTTTGCCCTCTGATGCATGAAGCTGAAGCTTGTGTAAGCTTCTTGATGGGAGGGACTGGTGGTGGGAAAAACTCGATCTTGCTCTGGTGGGCAGGGCTTTGCTCAGTAAAGCTTTAATCCAAATACCTGCTGATGGTGGGGTTGCACTTCTTTTCTTGTAGTTGTTTGGCCTGAGGCGACCCAGCCCTGGGGTCTTTGGGCTCTATGCTAGGGTTAATGGTGACCTCCAGGAGGGTTTCCACCAAGACCTTCCACTGTCCCCTTCCCTTGGGGCCCCTACTGACCCACGCCTCCACAGGAGGCCTTCCCACACTAGCAGGTAGTGGTGGTTCAGTCTCCTGTGGGTCCCTGCTCCTCTTCTCTGGGTCTTGGTGTGTGCACAACTTTGTTTGTGCCTTCCAAGACTGGAGTATCTGTTTCCCTCAGTCCTCTGGAAGGCCTATAACCAGATCCCACTGGCCCTCAAGGCCCGATTCTCTGGGGATTCCCAGTCCCTTTGCCGGATCCCCAGGCTGGGAAGCCTGAAGCGGGCTTCAGAACCTTCACAAGAGTGCGAGAACTTCTTTGATATTATTGTTCTCCAGTCTGTGGGTATGCGATTTGATTTGATCGTGACTGTGTCTCTCCCACTATCTCACTGCAGCTTCTTTGTCTTTGGAGGTGGGGTTTCTTTTTTTTTGATGGACCTCCTGCCAATGGTTGTTCAACAGCTAGTTGCAGTTTTGGTGCTCTTGCAGGAGATAAGCGGACGTCCTTCTACTCCACCATCTTGCTACAATTCTCATTTGAAAAATCATACTTCCACAAAACTGGAAAGGAAAATAAATAAAAATTTGAAAAAAAAAAACCAAAAAAATAGTATTTGAGCTCTTGCAATTGTCATGTTACGGCAATGTTCCTAAAGTTGAAGGACAAGAGATGGGCTTTCTGCCTTGCCATTTGTTCTTTCTCCAAAGGTGATTGGTACACTGCTGAGTGTTCCCTTCACAACGGAATTAGAAAGAGAAGACTGTAAGCTCTGGTGATTGTTATCTTTCTCTGGTTTTCCTGGACTCAGTGCTTAAACTTCTCTGAGTCTTGGTGTCCTCCTCTGTAAAATGGTGATGAGTACGTGCTCAGTCACTTCAGTCATATCTGACTCTTCGTAACTCTGTGGACTGTAGCCCGCCAGCCCCTCTGTCCGTGGGATTCTCCAGGCAAAAATATTGCAGTGGGCTGCCATGCCCTCCTCCAGGGGATCTTCCCGAACCTGCATCTCCTGCATTGCAGGCCGATTCTTTACCCACTGAGCCACTTGGGAAGCCCTAAAATGCATGATAACCTAATGCACTAAAGAATATAAAATGTGCCATAAACTGGAGTTAAGCAAACGTAAGGTCCTATTATCATTTACTCTCACAAGGTCACTGACAAAGGTGAGAAGAGAGGAAATGCCTCCTTTATGCAGGAGGCTGTACTGCCTGTGGAGGCAGGTAGGAAGCAAGGTGCGTGGATGAGGCGTGGATGAAGTCACGGCTGTCTCATCCTGCTTCTTCATCACATTTTGTCTCTAGAGGGAGGAGATGCCGCTTTGCATTCTTATTGGTTCTGAGAGTTACCAATTCCTATGTGTGGCTTTTTCCCCTCCAAACCTTCTTTTACTGTCCTGAGATCTTTCTATATACAGGCTGCTACATAAAAGATTTCTGAAGTTCAAGATAGGACTGAAAAGCAAGAATAACATTGTCAAATTATTGGGAGTTAAGATTGTCAGGTGTAAGCTGTAATGATTTAACTCAGGATACTTGCTGAGCTGGGGACTTCCCTGGTGGCTCAGCAGTAAAGAATCCACCTGCCAATGCAGAAAATGCGGGTTTGATTCCTGGGTCAGGAAGATCCCCTGGGGAAGGAACTGGCAACCCACTCCAGTATTCTTGCCTGGGAAATCCCATGACAGAGGAGCCTGGTGGGCCACAGTCCATGGAGTCACAAAGAGCTGGACACAACTTAGCAACTCAACAACAAAACGACAACAGCTTGCTGAGCTGGATTCCCTCTGCCCGCCTTCATCTCCCAAGGGGAAGAATGTGACTGGGTTGGAAGGAAAATAAGACAGCATGTGGCGAGTGTACCGGAGAAGGGGCGCTTCTCCCCAGAGTCAGCTTCAAAGGGGGTGGGACGGGTGGCCCTGGAAGAGTGTGAGTTCCAGCAGTGGGGGGCCCTGCCCTAGGCCTGCGCCCCAGTGGCTCCTTACACGCCTGTGGCTTGAGAGCAGAAAGGAGATATCATAATGCCAGAGGCTGAGAGCAGTGAGAGTCCAAAGCAGCCAGTGTCTCAGTTTCCTAAGCTCCAGGGAGTCTTCCTAGGGAGACACTCTCATTTCCCGGTGTGTCCAAAACTGAGTATGAGAGAACTGGTAGACCCGACGGTGTGTGCGTCATGATGGGGGAGCTGGTCCACCAGCCACACTGGAGGTCAGGCAGAGGCCAGCACAGCGCTGACAGGTGCCCCCCCACGTGTCTGATGCCTCCCCCACCGCTAATGCCCACTCGCTGTGTGATGCTCAGAACTCAGAGGTAGTCCTCACCACTGCTTGGAAGGAAAGGTAGAAGACATGGGATTAACCAGGACAGCCTGGAACTGGCTTGGCTAAGAATGCAGTCAGAAGTGGGTAAGGCAGGGATTGGAGACTTTTATAGAGATGAAGTCAAGTTACACAAAATAAAGTAAGGATGCAATTAGAAAAAGCCTGTGCACAGCAATAAAGACCAAGTGCAACCAAAAATTAAATGCCTGTGTTGGTCTTTCAGTCATGTCCCACTCTGTGGCCCCATGGACTGTAGCCCGCCAGGCTTCGCTGTCCTTGGGATTTCCCAGGCAAGAATACAGGAGTGCCATTTCCTTCTCCAGGGCATTTTTCCAACCCAGGGATTGAACCTGGGTCTCCTGTATTGAAGGCAGATTCTTTACTGTCTGAGCCACCACGGAAGCACCAAAACATAAATAAATAAAAATAAAAATAAAAAAGTGGGGGTGAATAACCAATCTACCCTGTAGAAGAATTCCAGATAATTGATGTCGATATTCTGCCCTCAAGAGGGGCAGCCAACTCCCTGCTCCCTAGTGTGGGTTGTGCGTGTGCATGGTGACTTTTCAATTTGGATCTGCCACACAGCATGCAGAATCCTAGTCCCTGACTGGAGATCACACCAAGGGCACTGGTTCTAGGAGTGCCCTAGAGGGCAGAGTATTAACCACTGGATCACCAGGGAAGTCCTGGCATGGTGACTTTCTTCCCAAGAGTGTAGGGTGGGAAAAGAGGGAAAAGGGTAACCTGCCAGCAGAGAAAGCCAACAAGCGACGGCTCAGCCAGGTGGACCCAGGCCAACGTCAGCAGTGGTAGGTCGTGTTGATAGTAGGCGCTCCTGGGATGACAGGGTGAGAATGGCACTTTGCATCTGCCGATTCCCCTCTCCAGACCCACAACGCTGTCTTACCATGTGCTAAACATCAGACACATCCCAGACGAGGAACATTCTACGGCTACCTGATCCATCCTCCTCAAAACCGTCAAGGTCGTGACAAACAAGGGAAGACTGAGAAGCTCACAGCTGCGAGGAGCCTGTGGAGACATGATGACTCAGTGTATCTTGGATGGGATCCTGGATCAGATAAAGGGCATTAGACAAAACCTAGGGCAATCTGGATCAAGTATAGACTTAGTTAATCGTGATTAAGCAGTTTTGATTCATTAATTATGGCTAATACACCATTCTAGTGGAAGATGTTAATAAGAGGGAAAGCTGGGTGAGGGGGTATATGGGAACTCAATACTATTGTGAGGTTTTGCAAATCTCAAATGATTCTAAATTTAAAGGTCTATGGGAAATATATGAATCTTTTAAAAAAAGATTAATTGGGACTTCCCTGGTTGTCCAGTGGCTAATAGTCTGTGCTTGCATTGCAGAGGGCACAGATTTGATCCCTGCCCATGAAAGTTCCACCTGTTGTAAATATATCAATTACACAGTGAGAAACACTGCTGGGCATTTATTGCTGGCGTTATCAGGGTAGGGGTGAGAGGAAGGCACTATACAAGAATTTATCCTATTTTCCTGTGAGCCAAGTGGAAGTCAGTCAGTTCTGGTTGAAGTAACACAGAAAAGAGCTTTTCTATTCCTGTCACAAATATGTGGCCCCTCCAGTGCCTGGCTGATTCTGGATGAACACTTTTTCTGCACCATCGTCTCCACAATCTTTGCTCTCTGATGTTAATAACTCTGGTAGCAGCTCTTTGGCTGTTCCTTGAGCCAGAATACGTACTACATGAGCTAGCTTCTTTTCAGAATCCAGAAAAGAGTGGAAGATTGGAAGTCAGAGTACCTTTGAGTGTCACCTGATCACCATGCTCTTTGACTTGACCTTTCTCATTCCTTACTTTAGCCATGAACTGATGATAATGATGGTCCCGGGGTAGTACAAACTTAAGTGGTGGAAGGTATGTGAAAGCATTCTGTGACCTAGAAAGGGCTGTGATATTTTATTTTAGAACGTGCTTCTCTCCTGGGAGACTAGGACTTCCTGTGTCTCATCCTCTTTTAAGCAGCGCTCTGGCTTATTCACTCGATTCAGCTCTACAGACATTTGTCAAGGATCATTAACACGTCAGGCACATGAAGTGCCTCACCTGGGTAATGGTGTCCCTGAAAAAGTAAGAAGTGGAGAAACTCAGGTTTGTCAGAATCTCCATGGCTTGGAAGAGTTGCATGTGGTTGGATGGACAAGCTGCTTGGGTGGGGATTATAAACTCACAAGAGGCATTTGTGAGTCTTGATGCCTTTGGTTGCTGGACATTGAAAACCTGAATCCAAATGGCCTAGATAAGCTGTTGGTTCACCTAACTGGGAGGTCCAGTGTTAGGAGGTCTTCAGGGTTCCATGATACAGTGGTTTAACCACAGCATCAAGGGTACAGTTTTTCCTTTTTCAGTATCTGTAGTGATGGCTTCATCCTGTAACTAGCTCCTTTCAGGGTATGGGATGGCTGCCAGCAGCAAGTGGCATTCTTAGCTTCTTTGTTCGTGATAAAGCAAGATGGGGAGGGCACTCACACCTCATGACCTTGACCGTCCTATCTTAATTAGCCACCCCCACCTCCTGTCTCTTTCTCTAACCTCTCTGCATTCTTCCTTTCACAGTTTGAACTATTATTTACTTTGCTATTTTGCTCATTATTTATTTATATGTTTACTCATTTATAGTCAGCTCCCTGTCTGGAATATCAGCTTCACGGGGTCATGGATTTCATCTTGTTCACAACGGTCCTTGACCCACCTTCTAAGCAGAGTGGGGATCCTCCTTGACCTACAAGAGAGAGGCTGAGCCTGCAAGGGGGGGTTCCCCTTTCCTGCCTCCTTCCTAAGTCCACAGTGCTTGCCTGGGTCTTGACCGCTTGGTGGACGTCGAGATGTTACTGGAATTAAGATGATCACAGGTGCCACTTTGAAGAGGTCTTTCCCAATAAAGCATCTTGAGTTGGTTTAGTTTGGTTAGAAAAACAGAACTGTTGACCAGAGAAATCTGGGAAAGCTGGGAAGACAAGGTTGATGGACAAATTGTCCCTCAAGGGAGAAGGGCAGCAAGGTCAAATGGGTGAAAAATCAAAGAGGCATAAGATGAACAGTTTAGGACAAAGTCAGAGCAGAGGGGGGGCCATGGTAGGGCTTCTCTCCCACAAACCTCTGTCTACATTCCTGAGCATACTAATTGCACATTTGCACGGCGATGCTCCAAGGATCCTATGAAAGATTAATAATAGTTCTCCACAGTTTTAGAGCATTTCAGAACTTACAAGACATATTCCCAGATATTATCTCACTTCATTGTCACAGCCATTCTGTGCGGTTGGCTTGATCACTCCTCTTTTGCAAGCAAAGAAACCAAACCTCAGAGCGACTTTCCAAAAGCCATGAAGTTCAGAAGAGGAAAAAACTGGGTACAGACATTTTCCTTCAAGTCTTGAGTTCATGCTGCCTCAGTGCAGTTGAAGAAAAATGGGCTAATGATTTCCTACTGAAAACACATCCTTAGGCCTAGGCTTTTTTATTTTGCATTGTTTATCATTCCATTTAGTACTGAGTTGCTCTGTACTTTTATATACATATGTAATTTTCCATAACAGAAGAGTTAAAAAATTAAAAGGATGGGGTTGAGTGGCTTGGTGCGCCCCCAGCAAAGAGAACAACGGGAAGGTCAGGCCCCAAGGAAGTTGGGTGCTGAAGGGTTTGGGCTTCAGTGCTTGAAGATTTGACTTTAAAAAAGAAATGAGAAGAGAACATTTGGGAATAAGAAATAAAAATCACGTGCATGCCTAAGCAGCTAAAAAAAACACACACACACACAAAGGGATGAGTTGTTCCCTCTGGGTTTTATATTCTCTTGCCAGATCATTTAATTATGTTTCTATTCTTTTTTTCCCAAATTTAATTTTCCCCCAGACTTAAATAAGGAGCAGCTGATGCTTCATAGAAGACTTTGTGGAGCAGCCTTTCAGGAGGTGTTATTTGCAGGTCCTGGCTTGATGTCCATTTCACTGTGTGATCTTGGGTTATTATTTCCCTCCTAAGAGGTTCACTTTCTTTGACTGTAACATAGAAATAATACTGTTTACCACCAAATGACCTCCCAAGAAAACTGAGAAAGAAGGCAGGGTGATAGCCATGAAGGCACTTGGAAATTTTCCAAAGTAGAATGTCTTAAGCTGGGAGATGTTTATTATTAGAGTATTCCTTGGATTCACCTGAGTTTGTGGGTTACTACAGTCCAGGCCTCTGGCAGCCCCTGCTGCCCTGGAATTAAAGTTAAAAGGACTTAAGTGGTCAACCTGCCTGGGATCTCAGAGTTTCTGAAGCTGGATGTCTTCTGGTTGATTTGGTTGGTTGGACACAGATTTCATCCCAGGAGGTATTACTGATTTGCACAGATGAGTCAGGAAGCAGAGTGTCCTGAGAAAGAGATGTGGTCAGTCCTTGATTATACATGCTAAGGGGCAGATCATAATCTCAAAGAACAGATCATCTCAAGGAGTGGGATTATTTATCTATTGGCGATACCTTGGCATTCAGGATCTTAGTTCCTTGAGTATGGATGAAAGCCACGCCCCTTGCATTGGAAGTCTTAATCACTGGACCACCAGGGAAGTTCTAAGGAGTGGGATCATTTTAATTCAACATTGCAATAATACAATTTTTTTTTTAACCTCCTTAACTTTGTTGCTCAGGCTTGACTTTGTAAAATGGAAGAGGGTTGACCAAGATAGATTTTGGGTCACGTGGGGTTACTAAGCCTGGCTCAAGATTCACCTTTCTTTGCTTTCACTTTCAAAGGCTTCAGGACAGGTGCTGTTGGCTTATCTTGTAACAGGAGGGAAAGGGGCAGGGCAAAACTTCTGAAAGAATGACATAGCCCAAGGACAAAACATAAAGTGATTAGAATCAAATGGGTCCAAGATGGCAGACAGGTTGACTTTGATTAGACCTTGATCCTCAGTCAGCAAGCTAAATACACACCCAGAGGTGCCATGATAATTTCAAGGCACTGTCAAAAGACCAAGGAGTGGCCCAATTCCTGGAAATCTCCACCCCTTCTCCAAAATAGATGGAATAATCCTCCCACTCATTCAGTTCAGTCGTTCAGTCCTGTCCAACTCTTTGTGACCCCATGAATCGCAGCACGCCAGGTCTCCCTGTCCATCACCAACTCCCAGAGTTTACTCAAACCCATGTCCATTGAGTCAGTGATGTCATCCAACCATCTCATCCTCTGTTGTCCCCTTCTCTTCCTGCCTTCAATCTTTCCCAGCATCAGGGTCTTTCCCATCAGCTCTACGCATCAGGTGGCCAAAATACTGGAGTTTCAGCTTCAGCATCAGTATTTCCAATGAAAATTCAGGACTGATTTCCTTTAAGATGGACTGGTTGGATCTCCTTGCAGTCCAAGGGACTCTCAAGAGTCTTCTCCAACACCACAGTTCAAAAGCATCAATTCTTCAGTGCTCAGCTTTCTTCACAGTCCAACTCTCACATCCATACATGACCACTGGAAAAACCATAGCCTTGACTAGATGGACCTTTGCTGGCAAAGTAATGTCTCTGCTTTTGAATATGCTATCTAGGTTGGTCATAACTTTCCTTCCAAGGAGTAAGTGTCTTTTAATTTGATGGCTGCAATCACCATCTGCAGTGATTTGGGAGCTCAAAAAAATAAAGTCTGACACTATCCCACTCATTAAGTTCAGTTCAGTTCAGTCGCTCAGTCGTGTCCGACTCTTTGCGACCCCATGAATCGCAGCACGCCAGGCCTCCCTGTCCATCACCATCTCCCGGAGTTCACTCAGACTCATGTCCATCGAGTCAGTGATGTCATCCAGCCATCTCATCCTCGGTCGTCCCCTTCTCCTCCTGCCCCCAATCCCTCCCAGCATCACAGTCTTTTCCAATGAGTCAACTCTTCGCATGAGGTGGCCAAAGTACTAGAGGTTCAGCTTTAGCATCATTCCTTCCAAAGAAATCCCAGGGTTGATCTCCTTCAGAATGGACTGGTTGGATCTCTTTGCAGTCCAAGGGACTCTCAAGAGTCTTCTCCAACACCACAGTTCAAAAGCATCAATTCTTTAGCGCTCTGCCTTCCTCACAGTCCAACTCTCACATCCATACATGACCACAGGAAAAACCATAGCCTTGACTAGACAGACCTTAGTTGGCAAAGTAATGTCTCTGCTTTTGAATATACTGTCTAGGTTGGTCATAACTTTTCTTCCAAGGAGTAAGCGTCTTTTAATTTCATGGCTGCAGTCACTATCTGCAGTGATTTGGGAGCCCCCCAAAATAAAGTCTGACACTGTTTCCACTGTTTCCCCATCTATTTCCCATGAAGTGATGGGACCGGATGCCATGATCTTAGTTTTCTGAATGTTGAGCTTTAGGCCAACTTTTTCACTCTCCACTTTCACTTTTATCAAGAGGCTTTTTAGTTGCTCTTCACTTTCTGCCATAAGGGTGGTCTCATCTGCATATCTGAGGTTATTGATATTTCTCCCGGCAATCTTGATTCCAGCTTGTGTTTCTTCCAGCCCAGCGTTTCTCATGATGTATTCTGCATATAAGTTAAATAAGCAGGGTGACAGTATACAGCCTTGACGTACTCCTTTTCCTATTTGGTCCCACTCATTAGCATATGAAATTACCCAGCCTATAAAAACTAACCATGCCACATTTCACTCACTGTCTGCGATTGCCCACAGTCCGTCTGTGGAGTGTGCTTCTCTCTGAATCTGAATATGTACATTTCTTACCTCACTTTGTCTTCACTGAATTCTTTCTGTGATGAGACATCAAGGATCTGAGCTTCATTAGGTCCTGAAACCATGCACCGTGGGTTTTGGCTGGGTTTGAGTCCCAGACACATGGGTTCAAGTCCCAGACTGGGTTTTGGCTGGGTTTGAGTCCCAGACACATGGGTTCAAGTCCCAGACTGGGTTTTGGCTGGGTCTGAGTCCAGCACATGGGTCCCAATCATGGGTCCCAATGGTTTTAATCTGACAGCCTGGTTTCTAAGTTTCTTCTCAAGAAGATGTTCTTTCAACAAATGCTCCCTTCAGTGCCATTAACCATCAATACTTCATTTAATCATTCTTTCATTTGCTTATTCAATGTATGCTCCAAGTAGCTCCCATGTGTTGAGTACTTCTTAGGGATCAGGTGTACCAAGATTAGAAACCTTCCTTTACCTTGAGGTCTGTTGTGGGAAACAGATGAGTCCCATATGGTGTGATTAATAGCTGTCATAGTGGAATGCCTTTGGTGACTGTGAAGGAGGAGCCCTTTCTAAACCTAGCGGAGACTTCCAGGAGGAGTTAACACTTGGACTTGAAGCCTCAGTAGGAATTTTTCCTGTGGATGGATAAAAGTGATGGTGGAGTGAGGGAAAGCATTCCAAGAGGAGGGCACAGCATGTACAAAGGCATGCAGGCATGAAACAGCAGTGGTATATTTGAGGAACAGCTAGTATTCTGATTGGCCGAAGGGTACCTGTGGATTGCCAGTAGAGGAGTCCAGGTAAGTAGGTGCCAGATCCAGCACCAGGCTTATCCTGAAGGACATGGGAAACCACTTCCGGGAGTCAAGTCATTCTCATTTTAGAAAGAATGCTCTGGCAGGAATGTAGAGACTAGGATAGAGACATGTGAGATTGAAGGAATGGGGTGGATGCTCTGTTGGAGCTTTTGAAACAGGAGGGAAGGGGACAGGGCAAGTCTGTAAAAGAATGACATAGCCCGAGGATGTGACATAAACTGATTAGAACCAGATAGGTCCAAGATGGTGGATAAGGCTACTTCGGCTAGGCCTTGAGCCTCAGTGTATGCTCGTTGTAATACATCAACAAGCTAAATGACACACTCATGGGCACCATGACAGTTCCAAGGCTAAGTGTAAAGACAAAAAGTGGTGGCGGCCCAGTTCCTGGAAGTCTCTGCCCCTTTCCTGTGACTCAGACGGTGAAGAACTGCCCGTGATGAAGAAGACCCAGGTTTGATCCCTGACGCAGGAAGATCCCCTGGAGGAGGGCATGGCAACCCACTCCAGTATTCTTGCTCGGAAAATTCCATGGACAGAGGAGCCTGGTGCGCTATAGTCCTTGGGGTCACAAAGAGTTGGGTTTGACTGAGCGACTAACACTTTCACACTTTCCCCCAAATAGTGGGAATAATCCTCCCACTCTTTAACCTGTGAAATTACCCAGCCTATAAAAACTGGCAACCCCACACCCTGGTGCTGCTCTCGTTTTCTGAGATGGCCCGCACCCTGTCTCTGGAGTGTGTTTCACTCCAAATAAATCCACTTCTTACCTATCACTTTCTCTCACTGGATTCTTTCTGTGATGAGACATCAAGAACCTGAGCTTCATTAAGTTCCAAGACTGGGTGTGATCTCAGTTAAAAGACTGTGGGTTCAAGTCCCAGTGTGGGTTTTGGCTGGATTCAAGCCCTAGCCCATGGGTTCAAGTCCCAGCCCATGGGTTCAAGTCCCAGTCAGAGGTTCACGGTTTCACTTTTATGGTAAACGAGCTGAGAATGGATAAAGGCCTCTACTCAGCAGGTGTGGATGGAGGAGGGTAGAGTGGAGAGAGAGATCTGAGTGGAGGGTATGAGACTAAGGAGCTGGTGGAAGGTGGGGGACAGACGTGAGGGAGGGGAGTCTAGACTGACTGCCCAGTTCCTGGCTTAGGTGACTGTGATGACCAGCCTGCTGGCTTACATAGGAAACACAGGGGGAGAATCAGGCTTGGGAGAAAGTTGATTTATTTCACTTTGAAAAGACTGAGGTGAGTATGGGACATCCATGTGGAAATAGCCACGAGATGCAAGACACAAGAGTGTTTAGGGCTAGACACCCTCATGTGGGCATCAGTGAGGTCACCCAGGGTGAGCAGGGAGGGAGAGGAAGCAGGAAGGCCACAGAGGACCCCAGGTATCTGATGGTCATTCAGTCGCTAAACTGTGTCCAACTCTTTGTGACCCCATGGACGGCAGCATGCTAGGCTCCTCTGTGGTCTACTATCTACTGGAGTTTGCTCCAATTCAGGTCCTTTGAGTTGGTGATGTCATCTAACCATCTTCTCAGGAAACGGATGTTTTAGGTGAAGTAGAGCAAGACAATCCAGGAAAGAAGGCTGAGTAAGAGAAGTCAGAAGTGCACGGGGAACCGGGAGGCAGCATGTTAGGGAGGCCAGGGCGGATTTCAGAAGAGACAGTGGGCAGAGCTGTCAGGTTCCTAGGGAGGGTAAGTCTGATAAAAGCCAAAAATAAGGGGCCTGGTTGGCAGAGCAAGGCCTGTAACATCACTGAAGGGCTTGAGGAACAGCCTTAGCGAGGAGGAGGGCTGGCCTTCACTGACAGGGGAGATGGAAAGAGCTGGGAAGGAGAACCTCCTTGTTCTAGTTCCTCAGGTCAGTTTAGTCCAGTCACTTGGTCGTGTCTGACTCTTTGCGACCCCATGAACCACAGCACGCCAGGTCTCCCTGTCCATCACCAACTCCCGGAGTTTACTCAAACCCATGTCCATCGAGTCAGTGATGTCATCCAACCATCTCATCCTCTGCTGTCCCCTTCTCTTCCCGCCTTCAATCTTTCCCAGCATCAGGGTCTTTTCCAATGAGTCAGCTCTTCACATCGGGTGGCCAAAATACTGGAGTTTCAGCTTCAGCATCAGTATTTGCAATGAAAATTCAGGACTGATTTCCTTTAGGATGGACTGGTTGGATCTCCTTGCAATCCAAGGGACTCTCAAGAGTCTTCTCCAACACCATAGTTATAGTCCAACTCTCACATCCATACATGATTACTGGAAATACCATAGCTTTAACTAGAAGGACCTTTGTTGGCAAAGTAATGTCTCTGCTTTTTAATATGCTGTCTAGGTTGGTCATAGCTTTTCTTCCAAGGAGCAAGTGTCTTTTAATTTCATGGCTGCAATCACCATCTGCAGTGATTCTGGAGCCCCTCAAAGTGTCTCACTGTTTCCATTGTTTCCCCATCTATTTGCCAGGAAGTGATAGGACCAGATGCCATGATCTTAGTTTTCTGGATGTTGAGTTTTAAGCCAACTTTTTCACTCTCCTCTTTTACTTTCCTCAAGAGGCTCTTTAGTTCTTCTTTGCTTTCTGCCATAAGGGTGGTGTTCCTAGCCAGGAGCTAGTCCACATTCTCCAGGGCACCTCTGATGAGGAAGAACTTTTGCGAATGGAATTCAGCGCCTCCTGATTGTCAGGTCCTGTGTTAGACGTTTCATGCAAATAATCTCACCATAGCCCTAGGAGGGGACAGCATAATCTCTCTTTTCAAACAGAGGACATCAAGGCTCATTCAAGTCACTTATTCCTCTCTTTTCCACCGGCCAGGTCACAGCCTCCAAAGATCTGAGAAGAGCCAGGCCTTTATCTCTCACTGGCTCAAGTTGCTAAAGCTGATAAGGAAAAAAGATAGTCTTGGGCCAGACACAGGGTAGATTTCCACCACTGAGGCCACCACAGAAGCAAGTTAAATCAATGGGCAGAAGAGAGATAAAACACTGCACAAAGCAGCTTTCTTTTCTGGGAGCAAAGATCAGCTAGGGAGGGGTGGAGGTGAGGGCAGGTAGGGGAGAAAGTCTTCGAATCTCCCCCTTAAACAATCAGACAGTTCAAGGCTGCTTGCGAGGAAATACACGGGCCCAAGTTTTATTTCTAAGATTGGTGCTCATTTTTAAATTAGTACTTTTACAGTGTTTGACTATCTTCCAAGATTGCTTTTAGTGCTAAAATCTGCATTTTAAAGATAAACCAAGACCCGGGGTCTTGCACATGTGCTTTTCTGCTATTTAGGAGCCCAGACTCAGATCATTATTGAGAGCGCAGCACTGGGATCTCTCTAGAAGATCCCTCAAAGAATTCCAGTGCTAATCACAACACCAAACATGTGCCCACGGACCTTACAGTGGCTTCCAAAGCCCTGTATATCCACCATTCAGTTCCCCTTTTAAAGGAAAAATAATCCATGACATTTGTTAAAGTGGAGTAGACAGAGTTTCAGAGGCTACTGCAGTGGGGTTTTGGAGTAAGGGCCACTAAGCTCAATACAATGACTGGGGGGAAGTTCCAGTCAAGGAACGGGGCTGGGGGCAGGAGTGGGGTGGTCAGCGGGTGGATAATGACTGAGCAGGCCAGGGTTGTAAGATACCAGTGCCGGGGGATAAGGAATTTCATTAGCTCCCAAGGGTAAGGCTTTTCCCTTTAACTGACCCAGCAGGATTCATGCTAAGACTGGACTAAACAGGCCAAGGACAGAGCCCGAGGTCAGGGACTTGTCAGAAAGGGAACTCGGGAGGCTGAATAGAGCTCGGTCAAAGGAGACGGGCTCTGTCAGCCTCCCTGACTTCGTTGCCGAGAGTGCTCCCTGCTCACAGGGCTCCTCCCGGCCCCCTCTGTGCCTGCACAGTCCCTCCCCAGGAAGGCCTTTCGCTGCGGGAATCAGCCTCGCGGGTCCTTACAGTCGCCCCTCCCAGACAGCGCCTGTCTGTGAGCGCAGGCCTACCCATCCCCATGCCCCCCGCCTCTCTCCTTCCTCCCGACACCATCTGCCATGCCGTTTACTTGTACATTTTGTTTATAGTCCCGTTTTCCTCCAGGAGAATGTCAGTCCCATGAGGCAGGAATTCACTGTCTCCCCAGTACCTGGAACGGCATCTGGCATGTCGGAGGGGCTCACGCTTTGTTGGATGCATTGGGTGCCTGGATGCTGACGGTCTCCATAATACCTTCAAATCTTGATTATCTATGTCCACAGCAAAGGATGACAGTCCCCAGTGTCGGAAGACCCTTCCGACCAACTCATAGCTTACTTTTACCAGGTGCTGTTTCAACTTTTATACAATAACCCAAGAATTACCTCAGATGTTGCTCAGTCACTCAGTTGTGTTCGATTGTTTGTGACCCCATGGACTGCAGCACGCCAGGCTTCCCTGTCCTTCACCATCTCCTGGAGTTTGCTCAGACTCATGCCCATCGAGTCGGTGATGCCATCCAACCATCTCATCCTCTGTTGTCCCTTTCTCCTCCTGTCTTCAATCTTTCCCAGCATCAGGGTCTTTTCCAGTGAGTCAGCTCTTTGCATCACGTGGCCAAAGTACTGGAGCTTCAGGTCAGATGAACCATGGAATATTTGCCACCCATAAGAATTCTAAGGTATTATGTGCTTAGGAGGGGTTGAAAATGGGAAAAGGAAACCCAGAAATATTGGAACAAAGAAACCCATCTAGGAGTTTGCTGCAGAACACTTCACATGCATACAGGGTCATCTTCCTCAATTGCCAGAGGAATAGATGAGTGCCCCACCCTCCTTTTGTCAAAATCTTGGCTCTCTGTGCACTAATGAGAAACAGAAATACAGACACAGTTATGGAGAAGGAAAGAGTGGCTTTATTTCTTTGCCAGGCAAAGGGGGTACACAGTAGGATAGTGCCTCAAGAATTGTGCCCCTTTCCTGGTGAAGTGGTGTTGTTTAGTCACAGATTCGTGTCTGACTCTTTTGTGACCCCATGGACTGCAGCCTGCCAGGTTTCTCTGTCCATGAGATTTCCCAGGCAAGAATACTGAAGTGGGTTGCCATTTCCTTCTCCAGGGGATCTTCCCAACCCAGGGATCAAACCCACTTTGGCAGTCAGATTCATTACCACTGAGCCACCATGGTAACCTGAATAGAAAGAGATTGTCCATTTAGGCAGACGAATGTGATAAGGATCAAGGCAGCCATAGTCTACTTCTGTTTTCTGCAAGTTTCAGAAGGGTGGGGCTGCTGACATTAGGGTGTGTGCAGGGTCCAGGTGGTCCAATCTCCTAATCTTCATGAGTTTTCCTTTAATCCTGTGGTTTTGTGGCTGCTCCTCCCTTGATTAGCAACTGTTTGAATCTGCTCTTTTGGAACTCAGAGAAGGTCATGGAGGCTGGAGTCTTGCCTATAAGAAATGGTGAACAAAAAGGCCATTGTGCCTGGGAGTCCCACAGCGCTCTGCTCAGCATCACGCCCTCTCTCCTGCCGAGAGGTCCTGTGCAACAGGCCCTTAGTAGGCAATCACACAAGCTGCTGCTACTATCTGCCGTCAGCATCATCTTCCCTCCAGGGGCCGCACGCGGGGTTTCTCAGGAGCACCCATGCTGATTAGGAGACGTGTCGGACTGTCCGCTGCCACGCGCCCCTGCTCATTCTTTCCCCGTCCCCAGACTGTCATCTCTCCTGTCTCTACCCACTGTCCCTGTATTTCTCATCTCCCTAGTAAGTCCCCACACACCCTGCACCTTTCAGCTGAAACTGCCTCTACGGGGAGGACTTCGGACTCCCCTGGGCAGGGTTAATCACTCCTCCTCCAATAATAGCAGCCAGTACAAACACTGTGATTAGGCTGTATTATAATTACTAATTTGTGGCCAAGTCCTCTCTCCAGGTGAACACGGGGGCCTGGAGGGCACAGATGCAACTTACTGTCAGCGCCAAAGGAAACGTCTCAGCGGGCAGGTGTCTCTCACGCCTCACCCCTGCCCAGGAGGCTGGGGAAAGCCTGCTTCAAAAGCGCCTGACTCACTTCCGAGCTTCTGGAGTGCAGGGAGGCTCTGAGAGCAGACTTCACACAGGCTTCCTCTAAGCCATGCTCTTCCAAAGCAACAGCTGATTTTCAGACAGAGGATTTGAATCTGGCCCAGCAGATGGAAATCTACTGCCCTGAACAAGACAGCTGTTGAAAAGCTAGTTAAAGCAGCTATTTCCTACCTGTCTGCTCACACTGGCATGTTCACTGGCCACTGTCATTTGGAAAGTGCCAGAAAACAGGTCAGCAAAACTCCACTAAGGCCTTGGAACCAGATAAAGGAGTGGAGCCAGGGGATCATCTGGCCTGAGTGACAGGCAGGAGTTCTGTCTTTTTACAGCATCCGCAGTAGGAGATCAGTCTCTAGCACAGATTTGATACCCACGAAACAGTTGATAGTGGCTCAGACATGAGTTGGACCATAAAGAAAGCTGAGCACCGAAGAATTGATGCTTTTGAACTATGGTGTTGGAGAATACTGTTGGGAGTCCCTTGGACTGCATGGGGATCCAACCAGTCCATCCTAAAGGAGATCAGTCCTGGGTGTTCATTGGAAGGACTGATGTTGAAGCTGAAACTTCAGTACTTTGGCCACCTGATGCGAAGAGTTGACTCATTTGAAAAGACTCTGATGCTGGGAAAGATTGAGGGCAGGAGGAGAAGGGGATGACAGAGGATGAGATGGTTGGATGGCATCACCGACTCAATGGACATGAGTTTGAGTAAACTCTGGGAGATGGTGAAGGACAGGAGAGCCTGGCGTGCTGCAGTCCGTGGGGTTGCAAAGAGTCAGACACAATTGAGTGACTGAACAACAACAGACAGTAAAGAATCTGCCTGCAATGCTGGACACCTGGGTTTGCTCCCTGGGTCGGAATATCCCTGGGAGAAGGGAATGGTTACCCACTTCAGCTGGACACAACTGAGTGACTAACACTTTCTCTTTCAAACATTTGATGGATGAACGTGCAACTTCAGGGGAAAAGAGACAAGACGGAGGAGACATTATATATTGCAGTTGACAGTAGTTCTTCATTTTTAGAAGTCCCTCAGTTGTTTCTCTGTGGCTGCCCTGGGCCCTGGTCGCTGCTCGAGGGCTCTCCCTGTGGTGGGCAGGGCAGCTCTCTGGCTGGGCTCTGGTGGCTCTTCCCTGGGGTGGCTGCTTGTGTGCGGCCCAGGATCTAGGGCTCGGGGCTCAGTAGCTGAGGCTCATGAGTTTACTTGCCCTGCAGCGTGGCACCCCACTCCAGTACTCTTGCCTGGAAAATCCCCTGGCTGGAGGAGCCTGGTAGGCTGCAGTCCAAGGGGTAGCTAAGAGTTGGACACAACTGAGCAACTTCACTTTCACTTTTCACTTTCATGCATTGGGGCAGGAAATGGCAACCCACTCCAGTGTTCTTGCCTGGAGAATCCCAGGGACAGGGGAGCCTGGTGGGCTGCCATCTATGGGGTCGCACAGAGTTGGACACGACTGAAGTGACGTAGTAGCAGCAGCAGCAGTGGCGTGGGGGACCTTCCTGGACCAAGGACTGAACCTATGTCCTCTGCATTGGCAGGCGGATTCTTAACCTCCGAACCACCAGGGAAGTTCCTAGAACTGATCCTTTAACAAGCCATCAAAGGTGGGTCTGGTAGGTGAGCCTCCAAAGTGGCACGTGTAGCAGCAGGCGGGGACCACATTGCTGCCCGGGAGTGTGGCCCAGTCAACCGGGCGCCTTTGGAGTCCACTTAGGGACTAAGTGGAGGGTGCATGTTCCCCACTGGGCACAGAAGGAAAACTGTCCGGCTTTCCTTGCCCACCCTTTGTCCACATAGTGCTCTGGATAAACCGCTAGAAAGCCAGGGGTGTCCGCCTGCCTCAGGTTAGCTTCAGCCACAGTCCCATGAGCTTTTAAGAGCTAAAAAGTGCAGGAGACTTTTTAAGAGCACTACGACTGTTCCTCCAGGTTGCTTCTGCTTGAAAATCTCTGCAGGTGGGCTATGATTGTTTGAAAAGCTCAGCCATATGGGGAGGCCATTTGTCTAGTGCCAGTCATATGCCAGAATGCATGAACTAGGCACTACTGGGGCATCATTTCATCCTGGGGCTGCACCCCGAGGGAGGTCCTGGACTTCCTTCTGCAGGTGGGCATGGAGGCTCCAAGGTCATGAGGGATTTACTGAAGCTCATCTTCACTGGCAATCTGTCCCAGGCTGGCTGACCCATGCCAACTCAATATGCAGCTTGCAGATGAGATCAGAAAACACTCATGTTTTAAAAGAACCAAATCTTTTTGAGGAATAGCATTTCCTGACCTTTTCGGTGGCTGACATGGTTTGGGTGTCGTAAGTTTGATCTGGCATGGAATAGCAGGGGGAGCTGCAACCTCTCCCAGGTGGGGCTGAGAGCGTTTCCCAAGGCCCTCCTGAAGCCTGGCCAGTTGTTTCGCCTTGGCTTCCAAGTGCAGGGAAAGTCTGAGGGACAGTGAATTGTGTAGGAGAACGAGAGAGCTGTTGTGTTGGACAGGCTCCTGATGGGAACAGTTTTGACTTGCTTTGCAAGCGCCTAGACTGCACAGTGGCACTGCTTCTTGGAAAAATCACCCCGCTGATCATGACAGGGAACATGTAGGAGGAAGAGGCGCAGAAGGTAAGAGGCTGGCACTGTCTGTTCCAACTAGCAAAAGCAGCAGAGACGTGAATGCAGTAATTCTAACCTTGTTAAACTAAAAACATTTCTCAGGTCCTCTTGGGAAACTTTATTTTGCTTCCCAAGGAAGGAAGCGAATCGGCTTCTTCGAGGTCAGTTTCATTTGGAAATTTTCCTCTTTCACTTTCCATCTAATTGGCACACAAGAAGAGCAGACACAACCTGAAAATGTCAAGCAAAAATCTGGAGGTTTGGAATGAGTCTTATTTTTAAAAGGTCTTCCTTTGGGCTTCCCTAGTAGCTCAGTTGGTAAAGAGTTCGCCTGCAGTGCAGGAGACCCTGGTTCGATCCCTGGGTTGGGAAGATCCCTTGGAGAAGGGAAAGGCTGCCCACTCTAGTATTCTGGCCTGGAGAATTCCCTGGACTGTATGTCTGTGGGGTCTAAAAGAGTTGGACAGGACAGAGCAACTTTCACATTCACTTTGGGTAAACCCATTAAGAAAACTTTGACCCAGGGATTGCACTCTTGAGAATGAAAACGCGAAGACTCCAGGATCCCTGGGTTTAATCTGGCTCTGACACTTATCTTGAGCAAGGAAGTTCATTTATCTGTGCTTGTTTTCTAATCTGTAAAATGGAGATGATAAAATTATCTATGCATAAGGTTTTTTGTAAAGAGTGAGACAGTCCATGGAACTTAACTAGCACAGTACCAGTCCCCCAGACATAGGAAATACTCAACTGTCTCTTATCATAATCTCAAAGACCCAGTCACAAACAGGGACAAAACTGTATGCAAAGCTGTTCATACAGCACTATTTACAGTAATGAGAAATCTGAATCTAAACCCCCCCAAATCGGTGAATGACTAAAACAGGCTGCATCTCTGGCCTGGAAAGATGACGGAGCCATTAAAAATTTTGGCTGTGAAAGCTATATAATAATTTAAATGTTTATACTATAATACGCAGGAAAAAGCAGTTACATAATGGCATATGTGGCATACTTACAACTGTACAAAACAAAAACCAAATTCCTTAAATAGCGGGGAAAGAATGGCAGAAAATATATGATAAGGCATTAGCATGAGCGGACTCATTCTAATTGAGGGCAGTCTGCACTGAGGCCCATGGGTCGCAGAACCAAGTGTTATTTCAGTTTATTATTACATGCAGAAAAGAGGACCAGAGGGATGCAGGAGAGGCAGAACAGCTTTCCAGACTTCTATAAATTTAGTTTCAGTTGGAGGATAGTGGCCTTAGAGTGTCGTGTCTGTTTCTGCTGTCCAACGTGAATCAGCCAAAGGTATCCGTGTGTCCCCTCCCTCTGGAAGTTCCCTCCCGTCCTGCCGGCATCCCTCCCCTCTGGGTCGTCACTGAGCACTGAGCTCCTGTGTTACACAGCAGCTTCCTGCCAGCTGTCTGTTCTCCACACCATAGTGTCTATGTTTCAGCGCTACTCTCTCAGTTCCTCCCACCCTCTCCCTGCCCTGCCGCATCCGCAAGTCCACTCTCCACGTCCGCACCTCCGTCCCTGCCCCACAAACAGGTTCATCAACACCGCTTTTCTAGATTCCATATATATGTGTTCGGTTCAGTCACTCAATCGTGTCCGACTCTTTGCGACCCCATGAATCGCAGCCTGCCAGGCCTCCCTGTCCATCACCATCTCCCGGAGTTCACTCAGACTCACGTCCATCGAGTCCGTGATGCCATCCAGCCATCTCATCCTCGGTCGTCCCCTTCTCCTCCTGCCCCCAATCCCTCCCAGCATCAGAGTCTTTTCCAATGAGTCAACTCTTCGCATGAGGTGGCCAAAATACTGGAGTTTCAGCTTTAGCATCATTCCTTCCAAAGAAATCCCAGGGCTGATCTCCTTCAGAATGGACTGGTTGGATCTCCTTGCAGTCCAAGGGACTCTCAAGAGTCTTCTCCATATATGTATTAGTATACAATATTCCCCTTTCTGACTTACTGTACTCTGTATAATAGGCTCTAGGTTCATCCACTTCAGTTCAACCAACTCAAATTTACTCCTTTCTATGGCTGAGTAATATCCCATTGTCTATATGCCCACAACTTCTTATTCATTCATCTGTTGATGGACAAGCAGGTTGCTTCCATGACCTGGCTATTGTAAATAGTGCTGCAATGAACATCGTGGTACTTGTGTCTTTTAAATGATGGGTAGTTGGTCCTTTGAACCCTTCTGTAATCTAGCTTGGATTTTCCCTTATTTAGGACACACTGTCTCATCTTTCCATGCCAGTTTCTCATCAACTTTTACTGTAGTCGCTATGAATGTTCTAGCGGACCCTTGGTCAGGGAAGCCAGTGAGGCCAAGGAACTGGAGTCAAGCCAGTCGGTGAGAGCCGCATTGGCTTTCAGGGACCAGAGCCACTGGGCATAGCAAGTGTGTCCTGAAAACACTTTATGTTGTCTTTCTCATGCACGACACCACCCTCCAACCTGCCCCTCCCTTTCCACTCTCATTCCCAGGCCTCTTTCCACTTCTGCTGTGAGGGTGGCGCTGCACTGTGGATGGAGCTGGGTGAGACTCAGCTCCTGCCTGCAGAGGGGCGGTCCCGGCCACAGAGAGGGCAGACAGACAAACGCTGCCCAGGGCAAAGGACGGGGCCAGAAAGGGGCGGCGGTGCTGAGGCCCAACCGGGAGGACACACGGAGCCGGAGCCTGGGGTCGCGGGTGGAGGTCTGGACCCAGCAGGGTCTGGGCAGGGTACTGGCTGGGGGTAAAGGCCTTCCAAGCCGAGGAAGAGCAGGTATGAAAGCACAGGTACAAAGGCGCCATGAGGGCAAGATGTCACGGGGCTAGTCTGTGGGGTTCAATCAGGGAGAGAATAAGGAAGAGTCAGCATGAAATTAAAAGACGCTTGCTCCCTGGAAGAAAAGTTATGACCGACCTAGACAGCATATTAAAAAGCAGAGACATTACTTTGTCAACAAAGGTCCATCTAGTCAAGGCTATGGTTTTTCTGGTAGTCATGTATGGATGTGAGAGTTGGACTATAAAGAAGGCTGAGTGCTGAAGAATTGATGCTTTTGAACTGTGGTGTTGGAGAAGACTCTTTAGAGGCCCTTGGACTGCAAGGAGATGGAACCAATCAATCCTAAAGGAAATCAACCCTGAATATTCATTGGAAGGACTGATGCTGAAGTTGAAGCTCCAGTACTTTGGCCACCTGATGCGAAGAACTGACTCATTGAAAAGACCCTGATGCTGGGAAAGATTGAAGGTGGGAAGAGAAGGGACTACAGAGGATGAGATGGTTGGATGGCATCACCGACTTGATCGACATGAGTCTGAGTGAACTCCGGGAGTTAGTGATGGACAGGGAGGCCTGGCGTGCTGCGGTCCATGGGATTGCAGAGTCGGACACAACTGAGCGACTGAACTGAACTGAGCATGTGAAGAGGCCACAAGAAGAGGCCTGAACCATACAGACCTATACAGCCGTCAGTGGCAGTCCTGAAGCAGGGGAGAGACATCCTCATTCTTTCAGGGGGATGACGCTGGTAAGCGTGGAGGATGAGCTTGTCTGTTGAGTGTGACTGGTGGCGGGTACACGAGGAAGTGGCTACAATAGTCTGAGAATCGCTATCTAGGGCTTTGTAGGGAGCTGCAGTGTGAAATGGGGTGAGGAATCAGATCAGGGAGCTGGGCTTGAGGTGGAGGTGACAGCTCTGGCTGCTTGGTTGAATCTGGGGGGTTGGGGGGTCCAGTCAGAGAAATGAAGGATGTACATGGCTATGGCCATGCTATCAATCAGGATAGGATATTTCAGAGAAATGGGTTTGGTGGGGGAATGAAGATAATGACCTCAGCTTGGGACTGGGTGAGGAAAATGTGCTGGAGGTGGGTAAGAGGCAGTTGATTAGAGAGGTCTGGCCTTCAGAAAAGTTTAGGCTGGAGGTACTGATAAGGATTGATGCTTTAAAATTGGGGTGCTAGAGAAGACTCTATAGAGTCCCTTGGACAGCAAGGAGATCCAACCAGTCCACCCTTTAGGAAATCAGTCCTGAATGTTCATTGGAAGGACTGATGCTGAAGCTGAAACTCCAATACTTTGGCCACCTGACGTGAAAAGCTGATTCATTTGAAAAGACCCTGATGCTGGGAAAGATTGAAGGCAGGAGAAGGGGACGACAGAGGATGAGATGGTTGGATGGCATCGCCAACTCGATCGACGTGAGTTTGAGTAAACTCTGGGAGTTGGTGATGGACAGGGACGCCTGGCATGCTGCTGTCCATGGGGCCCCAAAGAGCTGGACACAAACGAGTGACTGAACAACAGCTGATAAAGAAGGAGATACACAGAGTGAGCAGAGGCTCCAGGAAGAGATGAGGTTACCCTGGTGGACTAGACAACAGAATTCTAAACAAAACCTCAAGACACCCGATCTTCCAATAGATTTGACAGAGGGTTGCGTGAGGGTTTACTGAGGTTCTACACTGTGTGAAAACTGTTGTCTTTTCCATGTGTATGCGGACGAATTTTCAGTTCCAGGTTTTGAGCCATTGTTCTTGCTGACTCTGACAATGCTGTGATGCCAAGTGAACAGGAGGCTTCAGAACTGGAGAGAACCTGGGTTCCTGTCCCAGCTCCCTGAATGAGCACGAGGCAGGTAAGCCTGACTGTTTCCTACCCTGCAGAAGAGGGAGAATGAAATCCAACACTCAAGAGTTGTTACTCACTTACAGTATGTGTCTGCTTGGTAACAAAAAAGCGTGTAAGTTCAATCTTACAGGATATTATATAAACTAAACCAAAAGGCTTCTCTGGGTAACATCATTTATAAAATTGATAATCCTTAGGCCCAGACGAGCATATTTTAAGCTGAAAATGTGCTTTAATGTTTGCACTGGTTCTGGCAATTCAATTATTAAAAAGTGGACTAGAAAATTGTAGATGACAGGGTTCATTTGTTTTTCTTCCCATCCTGACTTTTCAAAGAAAAAAAAAGAGAGAGAAAAAAAGGCTAGTATACAAATTACATATGCTAGATGAGCTCAGGCGTTCAAAAATGCATTATCATTTTCACAGTCATCTAATTTAGAGACAGTGGAACAAGTCCAAGTAGCAATTTTATTTTAGTCTACAGCACAATTTTTTACATACACTTTAGTGGTTTTGACAGTGGTACTTTTCAGCAGACTTCAAATGAACCGACAAAAGTTAATATACTTAAAATTAAATATACACAAAAAAACAAGAGGCATCCAGATGTTCAGAACCATGCAGAAGGGATGGTCTGGTTGGTGTTTTCACTGGGTACCTTGCCTATTTGGGGTTGCAGAGAGTCGGACATGACTGAGCAACTATCACTTTCGCCTATTTAAGAATTCATCAGCAAAAGGCAGTTCTTCTGTTCTTCATTCCCATATAATTTACCAAAGTCAGAGTTCTAAAAGTACACACACACAAAATAAACCTTCCTTTAAGGCTACATCAGTACAAAATTTCAATGAACTGAATTCAATATACAGTCAAACTAACAATTCCAGTGATCATACCCAATCACTAGAAAACAGGCAATATCAGCACCGGATCTAAATGCAAGGTTATTTATTAAAACACCAACAGGAGATTAACCAAAAAGCAACTAATATGTTAATCTTAATATAAGACATTGAAGAAAAACCAAAAACAATATATTAAATATCACTCCACTGAGCCAGGCTATAACTGATGGACAACAGACACATGAGTTTGTCAAACAGTGCTTTAAATACTTTTCTGTGATAAAAAGTGTATCAGGAGATGCAAAGGAAAGGTAGAAATGTGAATTTATCCATTTAGTTCCACAACTTAAAATGACTATCAAACTGATAATATAAAGCTAAGTGACAATAACTTAACCACTGGGCACCAGACAGGCATGACCACTATTCACTGTAATTCATAACGCTCTTCAGGAGTGTTCCGTGGATGGCCAAGCCAGCAATTCTGTCTTAATATAGACTGGATACTTATCCTCTGTGGGAAAAGACCCTGAAGAAGACATGGCAAAGGCCTAGAGAAAAAGTTCAACCTTTTGAAAAAGTTAGTGATATCAAAATGCTTTTCTGTCGCTGGGAAACCAAACTAGGTCAAATATGTCGCCCAAAGCAGCACAGAATTCAGAGTCAGAGGTTGGCAGAAAAGTTTTGGAAAACTTGCAGTTTTTAAAAATTGGCAATTTCTCCATGCTTAATAAAACTATCAGAGAAGAGGTATAATGTTTGTTCATTTGTGGAATGTTGACAGATTGCCGCAAAAATTCACATGAATGAAGAACCGCACAGATGCGCTTCAATGAAGTATTTTTTAAAAAATTTACAAAAAACTGAAGTTTCTATTTAAAAAATAACCACGTATGCCAAGATGAAACATGGTAAAAAGTAGTGTAAGTTCTAGTCATGATTCTTTAACAGCTAATGGGAAAGTGATAGAAATCATTTTCTCTTAAAAAGGAAGTTTTGTTATTGCACTGACTTTTACAATCTGACCTAGTAATTTAGAAAAATCATGTAGTAAAATCTGTAAAATTAAAATACAAAATTCTGGTTTGTAAACATCAGTTGGCCAAGTCTCTCCAGAGTCCTTCATGATAGTGGAATGGAATGAATAATTAATTCACTACCTTATTTACTTGCTGTGAGGGGGAAAACTCCAGAACACAGCTTTCATACTTTCACAGTAATTATTTTCAAAGATATAAAGAAAGTCAGTGCAGTTGTCTTCTTTTCTTTCTCTGTGCAATTTTCAGCTCTTATCCCACTCCTAAGTGCCATAACTGAGATAATACTGGTTTGGAGACCTAGTACAGATTGGTCATAAATGTCGCATAAAGTCTGTAGGACTTCGGTAAAGATATTTCCAAATGGCATAGTAATGCACTGCAGCTGCTGTGGCCACAAACAGGTGCCAGATGGCATGGGCAAATGGAATGATGCCATCGCTCTTGAAGAACACAACTCCCAGGCAATAAATTAAGCCCCCACAGGCAAGTTCCTGAAGTCCATCCGTGTTGTTCTGTCAACAGAGGAAAAAAAATGAAAAGGTTTTGATGTTACTCTGATGTGACAGCTAAATCCATCCCTGCAAATGCCCCCTAAGTCTCCTGATTTTCCAGACAACAAAGCAGCTCTGCACAGACAGAATCCTAATCTGTAAACATGAACTACACTTAAATCAACCTGGATTAACCTCTGAATCGGCCGTCTGGATCTCACCAAGCAATCAGGTTATAGGTTCCATGGCAAAAAGCAGAATCTTCTGCTCATCTATAGCTTGTTTAAGCAGACGAATCGCATCTAAAATGAACCGTCATTCATTTAATAAAGTACAGTCCTTGGCTTTCATCTTTCTCTTGAGGAGCCTTCTTCCCTAGTAAGGTACACTCAAGCCGCTCTGCTTATAATCCACAGCTCCAGCACGGTTTTCACTCCCTATGTCTTCCTCAAACTCTGTTCTACACTAATCGCTTTCCTCAGACTCCTCTGTTTCTGTGAGCTTGTGGCTTCCTTACAGCTGACATGGCCAGAAGGCAAATCATTGCTAGGAGTGACCTCTGAGATCATATAGCACAATACAGTTCCTAACCTTCTAGATGCTCCAGGCCTTTCTGTCTTTGTGCCTGCGAGTTTTTTAGCTCAGCAGGAAATTAACAGTCAGTTGTGCTTTAGCACAAAAACGAGACTTTATAAAGCACTCTTGGTTTTCAAAGCCCTTGACTCATCTACAAGATGAGACCGGGCTGTGTGATGGCAGGCGAAGAGAACAGAGGCAGGGCTCCAGGTGCTGATGGGCGAACTCGCCAGGGTTTCTGCAGACCAGAACAGGGAGGTCTCCGGTTCCGCAGGGTGAATGGCAACCTACAGCAGCTCATGGTCAGGCCTTGATAGGGACAGTGGTGGGTGTTCTGGAGGCCTGGGCCCTGCGGCTGCAGCCTTGGCAGCCTTGGAGCAGGGCCCCGCGCAAGTCCCACAGGGGGCGGGCCATGGTACGTGGGCTGCCTGCGCCGAGGCGAGGGCGATGGCTGCACTGGACACAGAGCCAGGCGTGAAGACCCAGGCCGGGGGCGAGGGCCAGCCCCGTCTTCAAAATTCACATGGGCACCAGGGTGTTCTGCAGGACCAAACAGTGAGGAAGGAGACTTCTCAGACTGCTCCTTAACCATCAGTCAGATTTCATTTTCTTTAAAAAGTAAAACATAGCAAAACAAAACACCAGACACATTTATTATTTCCTAGAGGTTATAGAGCAATTAATATCCCTCAATAAGAGTACATCATGAGAACGCTGGGCTGGAAGAAGCACAAGCTGGAATCAAGATTGCCGGGAGAAATATCAATAACCTCAGATATGCAGATGACACCACCCTTATGGCAGAAAGTGAAGAGGAACTAAAAAGCCTCTTGATGAAAGTGAAAGAGGAGAGTGAAAAAGTTGGCTTAAAGCTCAACATTCAGAAAACGAAGATCATGGTATCTGGTCCCATCACTTCATGGCAAACAGGTGGGGAAACAGTGGAAACAGCGTCAGACTTTATTGTTTTAGGCTCCAAAATCACTGCAGATGGTGACTGCAGCCATGAAATTAAAAGACGCTTACTCCTTGGAAGAAAAGTTATGACCAACCTAGATAGCATATTCAAAAGCAGAGATATTACTTTGCCAGCAAAGGTCCGTCTAGTCAAGGCTACGGTTTTTCCAGTGGTCATGTATGGATGTGAGAGTTGGACTGTGAAGAAAGCTGAGCACAGAAGAATTGATGCTTTTGAACTGTGGTGTTGGAGAAGACTCTTGAGAGTCCCTTGGACTGCAAGGAGATCCAACCAGTCCATCCTAAAGGAGATCAGTCCTGGGTGTTCGTTGGAAGGACTGATACTAAAGCTGAAACTCCAATACTTTGGCCACCTCATGTGAAGAGTTGACTCACTGGAAAAGACCCTGATGCTGGGAGGGATTGGGGGCAGGAGGAGAAGGGGATGACAGAGGATGAGACGGTTGGATGGCATCACCAACTCAATGGACACGAGTATGAGTGAACCCTGGGAGTTGGTGATGGACAGGGAGGCCTGGCGTGCTGTGATTCATGGGGTCACAAAGAGTCGGACACAACTGAGCAACGGAACTGAACTGAATAATAAAAAATGCCCTGTGTACGTCTAGTAGGGACATTTTCCTTAGAGAGGGTTAGGTTTTCCTAATGGAGGGTTAGGATTCTTATAGGACCATCTGACCCCCCCAGTGAAGAGTCACTGATCTAACACAGCCTCCTTAGAGATGAAGAGACTAAAGTCAGAGAGATAAATACTGCTTTATCAACTTTCAAAGAACCAGAACATGGTTAATCTTAAAAGCAGATTATGTCTGCTTCATTATCAACGCCATTACTGTGTTTCTATGTCCCTACTGAATGTCTGAAACATTCATTTAATCTTCACAATCCTAAATTAGGTATTTTTATCTCAACTCCACAGATGAGAAACCTAGAACACACAGAGGATAAATAATTTACCCATGGCCACAGAGCCTTTAAGTACCAGAATCAGGATTTGAATCAAGCCCAAGGTGTTTTGTTTCCTGAAGTCACATTCCTTTTTCAGGGAGGGAGGGAGGTCTTTTAAAAACTGATGATTCATTTATATAGTGTAATGCATAGATATTAAGTGGACTGTAAGGTTTTGTGAAATGCACACTTCTATACGATGATGCTGTCAAAGTGCTGCACTCAATATGCCAGCAAATTTGGAAAACTCAGCAGTGGCCACAGGACTGGAAAAGGTCAGTTTTCATTCCAATCCCAAAGAAAGGCAATGCCAAAGAATGCTCAAACTACCGCACAATTGTACTCATCTCACATGCTAGTAAAGTAATGCTCAAAATTCTCCAAGCCAGGCTTCAGCCATACGTGAACCGTGAACTTCCTGATGTTCAAGCTGGTTTTAGAAAATGCAGAGGAACCAGAGATCAAATAGCCAACATCCACTGGATCATGGAAAAAGCAAGAGGGTTTCAGAAAAACAGCTATTTCTGCTTTATTGACTATGCCAAAGCCTTTGAATGTCTGGATCACAATAAACTGTGGAAAATTCTGAAAAAGATGGGAATACTAGACCACCTGACCTGCCTCTTGAGAAATCTGTATGCAGGCCAGGCAGCAACAGTTAGAACTGGATATGGAACAACAGACTGGTTCCAAATAGGAAAAGGAGTACGTCAAGGCTGTATATTGTCACCCTGCTTATTTAACTTATATGCAGAGTACATCATGAGAAATGCTGGGCTGGAAGAAACACAAGCTGGAATCAAGATTGCCGGGAGAAATATCAATAACCTCAGATATGCAGATGACACCACCCTTATGGCAGAAAGTGAAGAGGAACTCAAAAGCCTCTTGATGAAAGTGAAAGAGGAGAGTGAAAAAGTTGGCTTAAACTTCAACATTCAGAAAACAAAGATCATGGCATCCGGTCCTATCACTTCATGGGAAATAGATGGGGAAACAGTGGAAACAGTGTCAGACTTTATTTTTGGGGGCTCCAAAATCACTGCAGATGGTGACTGCAGCCATGAAATTAAAAGACGCTTACTCCTTGGAAGAAAAGTTATGATCAACCAAGATAGCATATTCGAAAGCAGAGACATTACTTCGCCGACTAAGGTTGGTCTAGTCAAAGCTATGGTTTTTCCAGTAGTCATGTATGGATGTGAGAGTTGGACTGTGAAGAAGGCTGAGCGCCGAAGAATTGATGCTTTTGAACTGTGGTATTGGAGAAGTCCCTTGAGAGTCCCTTCGACTGCAAGGAGATCCAACCAGTCCATTCTGAAGGAGATCAGCCCTGGGATTTCTTTGGAAGGAATGATGCTGAAGCTGAAACTCCAGTACTTTGGCCATGTCATGCGAAGAACTGACTCACTGGAAAAGACTTTGATGTTGGGAGGGATTGGGGGCAGGAGGAGAAGGAGACGACAGAGGATGAGATGGCTGGATGGCATCACTGACTCGATGGACGCGAGTTTGAGTGAACTCTGGGAGTTGGTGATGGACAGGGAGGCCTGGCGTGCTGCGATTCATGGGGTCGCAATGAGTCGGACACGACTGAGTGACTGAACTGAACCGAACTGATGTAACTCATATCACCCCTATCAAGATACACAAATCCTAACACTCCAGAAAGTTCTTTGGTGATCCTTCCCAATCCTAGATAACCCCTTCCACTAAGACAACCGCTGTTCTTGTTGCTATTACCACAGACTAAGCCTCTCCATTTGAGAACCTCACATAAATGGAATTATACTGTATGCACAGTTTTGCATCTGGCTTCTTTTTTGCTCAATATAGTATTTCTGGTGCTAGTGATAAAGAACTCGCCCGCCAATGCAGGAGATGTAAGAGATGTGGGTTCAATCCCTGGGTCAGGAAGATTCCCTAGATGAGAAAACGGCAACCCATTCCAGTATTCTTACCTGGAAAATCTCATGGACAGAGGAGCCTGGCGGGCTACAGTCCATGGGGTTGCAAAGAGTCAGACACGACTAAAGCGCCTTAGCATGCAAGTGTGCACATGTATGCATGCGGGTGCTAATGTCATTCATTCCTTTCTGTTACTTAGCATTTTATTAAGTTAAAAAAAAATAATTTGTTTATCCTTTCCATTTGGGGGCTATCATGAATAAAATTTAATACTTAAACTGTTTTACAAGTCCTGTTGTAGATACATGTTTTCATTTTTGCCAAACTATAACTGTGTGCTTAATTTTATAATAAACTGCTAAGCAGATTACCAAAGTGGTTACATTTTATATTTCCAAAACAATGAATCGAGGCTCTAGTTATTTCACATCCTTGTTGGTATTTGGTGGCGTCAGCCTTTTTAATTTAACTATTCAGTATGGTGTGGTGGTAAGCTTTTAATTTTCATTTCGCTGATTTCCGAGATGACTGGTGACATTGAGCAGTTTTTCAAGGGTTTACTGGACACCTGTATCTCTTTCTCTTTTTATTATTGATTTAGAGTGCTACAGTGTTTGGTACACATCCTTTGTCAGATACATATAGAGAAAGCAAATAGTTTCTCCCAGCCTGAGGCCTGACTGTTCAAATTCATTGATCTTTCCTTCTGCAGTATCCCATCTGTTGTTAAATTCCTTCAATACATTTTTTTTTCAACATATAGTTTTCAGATCTAGGATTTGCATTAGGCTCTTCTTGCTTATCTAGCAATATTTGTTTAGATAATGGATGCTAAGAGTACAGATTTTGTTGTCTTCAAATGTTGAGTTTGTTCCGTTATTTACTTACTGGAAGATCAACTTTTATCCTTGGAGGTTTCTGGGCTTTGTTACGGGAGTGCCACAGCTTTATCTAAGATGTGATCTTGCTAGGGTCAATGGAATACTTGTTATGCTGTGTGGTCTCTCCTCTCTGATTGGTTGGAACTCTGGGGTCTCCAGTACTGGGCTCATTCAAGAATATCCACTTACTTCACAGCCTTTCAATAGCTATCTTCAGCTAGCGTATGCAGCATCTTGCCCAGCACAAATGCAGCTTAGTATCAGGGCAAGGGCACAAGGAAATCCCTTTGTAGATTTCTGGAGACCCTTCTCTGTGAAGCTCCCTCATCTCCAGGACCCTGCCCTAGCCTGGGGAGCTGAATTGCTGGTTTGTTTCCTCCACCCAGATGGCTGCTCCTGGACTCCACTTTCTTTCACTGTAGTTTGGAAAGCATTCCAAACAGGGAGAAAACTGCAGTGCATTTGAAGCTCATCTTTTGGTTTCTCTCTCCTCAAGGATCACAGTCCTATATGTCTGTGTCCAATGCCAAAAAATTGTTGTTCATGCACTTTACCCATTTTTTATAGCTCTTTGGGGCAGAAGTGTCTTTTGACACTCATTACTCTGACTGCAACACCGAAGGTTTGAGTCTTCCTCATCTGTGCTGCTCCTGTTCCTTCAGATGCCTGTGTGGTTCCTTTTGACCTGGTCTCTGCTCACTGGTTTCATCACAGAACTCGTGTCACCTGCACGGTCACACCCCTCACACGTCTGTGCACATTCGGACGCTCCTGCTTCCCTGTCCCTGGGCCTTCCTCCACGCTGGGTCCATCTCTGCGCCACGTGCGCCACTCTTCCGCCTCTTGGCTCCCATCTGTCCTTCTGAATCAGCGTGAATAGCATTTCCTCGGGTATTCTGTCAGGCCCTCCCAGAGCAGGCTGCACTTTCCACAAAGCCTTATAAAACTTAATGGCCGCTTCTCATTTTCTATGAATTGTATTTTTCTGCTTGATTCTATCAGGGCAAGGGTGGGGATTTTCCTGTTTGATTAACGTGAACAGTAGTCACCTGTTATTGTACCACTTGAAAATGTCCATGAAAGATTTCCACTAGTAAAAATACTGGATAAACTTGTTTTTACGATACCCAGAGGGAATTTACTTGAAGCTTCACTCTAATGATTAGTAACCCATCAACACAGACCTTGCTCTGGGTGTCCTCAATTGCCTTCCAAGCAGATTTTCTCACTTCTGTCTTTCACCTCCCTCCTCTCACCATTCCCTGATGCCTTTAACAACTAAAGTGAAAGTGAAAATGAAGTCGCTCAGTCGTGTCCGACTTTTTGCGACCCCGTGGACTGTAGCCCATCAGGCTCCTCTGTACATGGGATTCTCCAGGCAAGAATACCAGAGTGGGTTGCCATTTCCTTCTCCAGGGGATCTTCCCAACCCAGGGATCGAAACCGGGTCTCCTGCATTGCAGGCAGACGCTTTAACTGCTGAGCTAAATATATTTTCGGTGCAAGGTAAATTACTAAAGCCATTATAAATCTCATATCTCAAAGAACATATCTCGTTACAATCTCCTAAAACATACCCCTTGAAAAAACACAAGCAAACATAAATCCTAAATCTTTTACAGGTATTTTTGTGACCAGAGCAAGAACTATACACAGCAAAATTCTTACAAAGTGCCTGTGAGCTCAGGAGTGAAATTACAGGTACATTTCTAATCCTTGCAGGCTCAGAAGAGAGTTCAACTAAACAAACCATGACTTCCTTAATTAATACAGTAGCCAGTGCCCCAAAATGCAGAGTATAGACTGGAAATACATAAGCTAAAGGCACAGGTGAGCAGTGGGCGGGATTGTGAGGTCGTTACTCAAACTGACAAATACACATGGATTTCTCAACACTGATTAGTCTGACTCCTACAGGTAATGCCACATCTTCACTCATTAAAGTCCCCAAAGGAAAATTTCAAGCAAAGTTAAAAAACAAACAAACAAACAAACAAACAAACACTTTCCTGGCAAAGAGAAATACTACGACTTAAAAGCAAGTGAAAGGAAATGTAAGAGTGAAGGGATTCAAGAAATATCTAATAAAATATTGAGCCAAATGACCTTTTGAAGTTCTTCCAATGCTTAAATTTTAAGAAGTCATTAATTTAACTGTTTACAATAGCCAAGACATGAAAGCGACCTAAATGTTCATCAACAGAGGAATGAATAAAGAAGATGCGGAACACATATACAATGGAATATTACTCCACTGTAACTGAGTAATATTTTTAATATTACAAGCCATTAAAAAGAATGAGATAATGCCATCCGCAGCAACATGGATGGACCTGGAGATCGTCATACCAAGGGCAGTAAGTCAGAGGAGAAATATTGTATGACATCCTTTATATGTGAAATCTAATAAGAAATGAAACAAATGAACTTATTCATAAAATAAATACAGACCCACAGACTCAGAAAAGGAAGTTATGGTTGCCAGGAGGGGAGGATGGCAGGAAGGGACAGTGAGGGAGTCTGGACTGACATGCACACACTGTTTTATTTAAAATGGACAACCACAAGGCCCTACTGTACAGCATGGGGAACGCTGCTTGATGTCATGTGGCAGCCTGGACGGGAGGGGAGTTTGGGGGAGAATGGATACATGTGTCTGCAGAGGTGCTCTGCTGTGCAGCTGAAACCATCACAGCATTATTAATTAACTATACTCCAATATAAAATAAAAAGATTTTTAAAAAATTTACCCTTGTCCATGGATTTAGGTTTAAGACACTAAGTAACTTAAAAAATTCCCACCTTCACATTATCTCACACCTCTTTGGGTAAAGGGTGGGAGTTGGGTGAATAGAAAGGTTATCCCAAGGAACAAATACAGCAGATTACCTTATGGAAGAAGACACTTGGATATATAGCTTTTCCAAACTATAGACAGCAAGTAGTGCAAGTCGTGGCACTTTGTAATTTATATATTTTTTCTTTTGAGTCTCTAATAGGCATATTATAACTTCAGAAATAAAAACTAGAGATTGTATCTATAGACATATTACAAGTCACAGTGATTGGAAAGAAAATAAGGTGAAATAACTAAATTACGAAGAAACTTACCATTGATGTTACCACCAAGGCAGGAGAAAAGCCCATTGTGAGATAGAAAAAGAGCTCAATCACCTTATACCTGCAGAGGAGAGATGTGTTAATATCATTTATCTATTCCTACAACACTTAAACCATTTCCTTACCATTTTTTTCTTTCGAAACACAAATGTAAACTCTTAATGAAATATATTTCATTTCTAATGAAATGTATTTTCCCTACAGGAGACCCCTAAGCCTCTAACTGAAATACGGTAGTTGAGTACAACAGTGAACTAATACTTCTTTCAGGACTGTTGTTGTTTAGTCATTAAATACTATCTGACCCTTCTGGGACCCCATGGACTCTAGCCGTCCCGGCTCCTCTGTCCATAGGATTCTCCAGGCAGGAATTCTGGAGTGGGTCGCCATTTCCTTCTCCAGGGGGTCCTCCTGACCCAGGGGTTGAATCTGCATCTCCTGCATTGGCACGTGGATTCTTTACCACTGAGCCCCCAGGGAAGCCCTTTCAGGATTGATAAGGCATCAAATTCTACATGCTGCATGGAAAATGTTCTTTGCCCAAAGTTATCACTGAATCCAGTTAACCACGCACTTTCCCTTTCTAATCCCAGTGGTTGCCTTCACCATCATTCCAATTCATCACTATAAGATACTGAAATTATGAAGCTGTACAAGGAATAGCTTGGCGACTCCTCTATCAGTGGCAAAGGGATGGGAGCCTTAAAGAACTAAGGGAATGTGTTTCTGATTGTTTGTTTTGTATCTGCAGAAACTCTGCACAAAATTTGTTAAGGCTCATCACCTTAGATGCAGATTATTTGAAAATGCTAAAAAAAAAAAACCACTGTACTGAAATTCAAGTTATATTTATGCCTAGTCAAACTACACTTTAAGTTTCTCGAAGGCAAAGACCAAAGTATATTTATGTTTGGATCTGCAGAGCCTAGAACAGTATGTGGCACCATTTAGGCTTTCCCTAATACCTGCCAAACCAAATGGCCAAGGGTGACTCGCATCTCGTTCTTAGTGTTTTGTACTCAAAGTCCAGCGGGAAGTAATTGTATCAGGGAACTGGGGAAGAATGTGGGTTTGGTTTACATCAGAAGGCCTGAAATAGGAGAAAAAACAGTTGTCTTACTTTACTTCCTATTTTATCCAAGGGTATAAATTAGGGGTTTGAGTCTGAGAAGCAAACTGTTCCCTTGGATATATATATATAATGCATAACACCACTCAGAATTGCTAACTATGGTCAAAAATGCACTTAAGTGAATTTCAAAGTTACAGAGAAGTTAGCTAAAACTACTATTTTCTTCTGAAAAGAGAAAACAATTTATTACTTTGTGACAAGCACGTTATATTCAATTCTGAGGGCCATTCTGCCAAAAACAATAGATAAAGAATTTAATAAACTGTATCCAAATAAATGATCTCATGGTTGTGAGTTTCTCAAGCTCAGGCATATGAAATGATGGAAAGAGCCATGGAATAGGAACTAGGCCGCCTGGGTCCTAATTCCAGACGTGTCGCTGATTTCATGCGTGTTCTACATGTTCTCAGTTTTCAAGCATGAAGCAGAAATAGATGACCTGAAGGTCTCTTCTAGAGCTAAGATGCTAAATTTCAATAAGCTTTCTTTTTATATTGCTTCACACACCAGGACCTTTGAGTAACAGGTTTAAAAAAAATGTGTTCCATGGTGAGGATACTAAGAGCAATGGCACCCCACTCCAGTGCTCTTGCTTGGAAAATCTCGGGGATGGAGGAGCCTGGTGGGCTGCAGTCCATGGGGTTGCTAGAGTCGGGCATGCCTGAGCGACTTCACCTTCACGCACTGGAGAAGGAAATGGCACCCCACTCCAGTGTTCTTGCCTGGAGAATCCCAGGGACGGGGGAGCCTGGTGGGTTGCCGTCTATGGGGTCGCCCAGAGTCGGACACGACTGAAGCGACCTAGCAGCAGCAGCAGCAGCAGCAGCAGCAGCAGCATACCCTTCCAAACATCCCCCTTCCCAGGAGTTCTAGGTTGGAACAGCCTCTGGGTCCCTAACCAGGTTAAGTGTTATGCTAGGGGCTTAATGTCAATTATCTCCAACCTTCCTAGAAACTTAGAAAAGCAGTTATTTTTCTCATGTGGTAACTGTAAGTCACAGAGGGTCAGGCTAGTGTGCAGATATGACTAGTCTGGCTGAGGATGTGAAGTGAAGCCTGACTCATTTCAGAGTCGGAATTGGACTGCCATTGCAGACGAGGGAGAAGGCTACTTTGTCTTTTAGCTACATCATGCGTTACACAGGTACCATTCATTTGTCTGCAGCAATCTGTCTGCCAGTGATAAAGAGCAAATGGTTCTGAAGATTTGTTAAAACAATATATATTGTTTATGTATTTCTACTATTTTGAAGTGCAAATGTAAAGTAAATCATGCTGTAATGTAGATAAAATTTAGGAAGTTAATTTTAAAGGTATTAAATGTAAATTATTTTCTCTTACTTTTCATGGTAGAGAAATACATAAATGGTTCCTCCAGCTGCCATGAGCCAGATAAACCAACGCATATGAGATGCCAGGGGTCCAAGTTCACGGAGATTTAACCTAAAAACGTAAACATGACAACAGAGAACAGAAGTGATAAATGAAAAGAATTCATACAACCTGTGTCTTCCTCTAGTCCTGAAAACTGAGAGAGAAGGTACGAGGATAAGACCAGAAAGCAAAAGCGCTCAACATGTGGTGGAGGTATTTGGGCAACTGGGGTAAAATTAATGACTTTAAGATAAAATTGTCGTTCAACCTTTAAGACTTAGAATCAGTTCCAGTGTGGTTTAAAACAGAACCAGCCGAAAGGAGACACGGGGAGGTGAGCCCCAGCGCACCGCGACCCGTGACTTTCCTGATGAGGCGGGCTGCTGCAGAGGCCACTTGCCTTCTCATTCCGGACTGCATCCCCGAGAGCAGACTGCTTACCAAGATTACTGAGAACAAAACCCTCAACCGGATCACACACACGCACACAACGGACACCTACTACACAGACCAAGTATCTCTGCCAAGAGAAAACGTCAGAAGAATTAGCCCAACATATGTCATGTGAGATATTTTGCTAGAATTTAACCATGGACTCCTGTGAAGCCTGAACTTAAAATGCTACAAATTCATCTGTACTAAATTCAGATTAATAGAAAAAAATGTGATTCTGAATGACTATTACTACAAAAGTAATATTTCCAAATGGAAAAGGTACCATCTGCATATCGAAGACTTACATGTGAACAAACTGTTTACTGTAATATTTGTTTCCTCAGTCTACATTTAAAATTTTTATTTATTTTAAATTGAGGTATACTTCACAAAAGCCTCCAAGTATTCTCGCTCCAACATGATGCAGACCTATAATTTAGTAACAGGTACTGGGGAGAAACATCACTTACTTCTTACTACAACACATAATTAGGTTTCTTTTGAATGATGGATGCCACATTAGTCAGAATCCAGAGACCGGCTGTTTGTAATGACTATGGTAGTTGATGGCATAATATGAATTTCCGAGTGGTTAAAACTGGACCATACCGTGGTAGCGGAAAATGAATTTTTCTTTAATTATGGATTCAAAACAGCAAAAGACTCTATCTTGTCTATACCAAAAAGACAGGAAGAACCAGGACACTGAACTGAACACCAGGCATTTAAAATAGCCAACTAATTAGGCTAGCTCTCTTATTCACATAGCTGAAGAAATGAGAGACGCACTCCATATACAGTAGCTACTGCACTGTGAAGACAAGCAGCATGAATTTCAAAAGTTAGCTTGTTTTCTTTACATATATATTTATAGTGTTTCCATTTAAACAATTAGATGTCCAAGTATTCTGAATAGCAGAAGCACAGAGAAAGAACATGGAAGGCAAAGGGAACATATTTCCAAAGTGAGCATGCTACCTGCACACAGCTTTGTAGCACTTCTCTCAAACAGTCCAGTGCAGACATGTATTCTGAGCGTCAGCAACATTCTCTCCTTAAAATCTGCAATCTGACTCCAGCAAAGCAAAACGGGAAAGGAAAAAAACCCATGTATGTATGCTTTTGGGGGTGGGGGGCAGGGACAGGAAGACAGGAGGGAAGAAGGACTGAGAATTCTCTCATAGACATGCTGTCTTCAGAAAGAGAAAAACTGTATCTTACCATGGAGCGTAAGACGCAGCGATGAAGAAATAGATGACCATTCTATCGCACATGTGAAAGCAATGCTCCACTGTCCTGTGGGGGGAAACGCATTAGACAAGTTTTCAGAAATTTTTAAGACTGGAAGTAGGGGTTATCACTCTGCTATGCCACAACTGCCACTCTTGTTCTTAGTTCTCATGGCATACATGAATGGGCTTTCAAAGTCACACGGCTGTTTTTTAATAAGATGAAGCCACAAATAAAAGCTTTATTATCAAATGACACATACCAGAGATCCTCTCCATGTAAGAACCCCACAACAATCAGAAACTCTGAAATTGTTAAGCAATAACAAGCAAAATCTGTGCTTTCTGATGTTTTCCATTTCTTTTAGATCTTAACTAACAGGAAAATGAAGTTCCCCGAGGGCAGACCACCTCTCAACCCCTATCATGGTGCAGGACACAAACCCGTGAGGGCTCAGGAAAATACTCCCTAAAGCCACAGTCTTTTTAGAAGGTCTCTGAAGCAGCCTTTACTCCAAGTACCTTCATGCAGACAGTAAGTTGCAATAAAGCAAATTTAGAAACTAACTTAGGAACAGCAACGACACAAAGGAGCAAAAAAAAGGTTATCTGCTGTCAAGAGGGTAGCCATCTGCGCTTCTAAGCAAGTTTTCTCCTTCTACAACTGGAGGGTCAGGAAGTGTACAACAATCTGGCTCCCTGAGGTCTAGTCACAGAGCAGGTAAGACAGGATCTACCCTTCACTGAGGGAATGTAAAAAGTACAAACGCGCCGCACTGTCTTTAACCCACTCTCAGCCCAAGTGGTGGACACGACAGCTTGGTGGTTTACCAGCATTAGACTTGCCTCACCACACACACAGCTGCGGCCAGGGCGGGCCGAGGGTGTTCAGCCAGTCAGTGCTGGTCACTACGTTAATGTTCTCAAGCCTGGCTGCCTTTCAGAATCGCCCGAGTCACAAACTCCAGGCCAGAAGATCCTGACTTGAGAGGGCTAGAAGATGAGGCAGAAGGTGGAGGGAAGAGGGGAATCTCTTAACTGCTTGGACGACTGTGATTCTGAGCCAGCTCTGGGGCCTTGCTAATTCTGCTTTCCAGACGGTGGCAGCACCCAAAGTCAAGCTGCAGCTTGTTCAAGACCCACCCGCCAGGGACTGCCCTGCCGGCCCAGGGCTGAGACTCCATGCTGCCAGCGCGCGGGGCCCGGGCGCGAGCCCTGGCGTGGGAACCAGACCCCCCCCCCGCCACAACTAAGAGTTCCTCTGTGGCAGCGAACACCTGGTGCAGCCAAAAAAATAATAAATAAATAAAATATTTAAAAAATAAAACCCCACCACCCGCCTCTCTGACACTCACCCTCCTCACAGGTAAAACAGAAACATCATCATCTCTATCAGAGTATGTATGAGCATTACATGAGACCACGTAGCCATGTGATTAGCACAGCACCCAACACATAGTAGGTACTTAACCAACGCTCATCCCCTCCCCTCTTTTACTTAAATTAAGGATATACTGGGATATTTTTAAGAATGCAATTAAAATAAATAAATTAAAAAGAATTAATGCAGAGCAAAATTCCACCCATAGCTTAGTATTCTAGCAGTGCTATTGCAAGGTTCAAGAGAGACTGGTTTCTCTTACACCTTCTTCTCAGGCCTTGGCAGGGAGCCCCTGTATACTGAAGCAGGTACCTGCAACTTTTTTGATTCAGAAATCTAAACAGCAAAGCCAAGTCAGACAAGGCAATCACAGGCACTGCACTGTGCCAAAAAGATAATGAAGTGCTCTGGCCTCTGCGACAGTGTGTCCTGAAGAGTCAGGACAGGTACTTTTGAGGCTTGCTTCTGAGTGTGTCCCAGGGCTCCATCATGATTCAACGCTGTGGTTTTATTTTAAGCTCAGGGAACTGTCAGCTTCTGGGTGATGGTAGCAGACTACAAACTGTAAGCAATAACGTGAAGGGTGTGGTGGAAGTAAACCTCAGGACCGGAGTCAGAGGACCTGGGACGATCAGATTCTGCCGGTATCAATGACTCGGGCAAGTCAGGACGCTTCTCTGGGTCTCAGTTTCCCCAGGTGAAAATGATGGGGTTTGGATTAGATGTTCCTTAAAGATGCTTCTCAGAGAAGGCAACGGCACCCCACTCCAGTACTCTTGCCTGGAAAATCCCATGGACGGAGGAGCCTGATGGGCTGCAGTCCATGGGGTCACTGAGGGTCAGACAGGACTTCACTTTCACTTTTCACTTTCATGCACTGGAGAAGGAAATGGCAACCCACTCCAGTGTTCTTGCCTGGAGAATCCCAGGGACAGGGGAGCCTGGTGGGCTGCCATCTATGGGGTTGCCTGGAGTCAGACACAACTGAAGTGACTTAGCAGCAGCAAGGATCCTTCTGGTTTTAAACTCTGATCTTTAAATGTGAGGAAACTAATACTCATCTCATCACTAGCAGAATCCCAAATCCTGCTTTTAAATAAAGCCTATCTTTTTAATGTTAGATTGTCCAAATAGCTTGAGATTGCTTTGAACATTCTATAAAACCAAAAATTACCTTCTAATATTACACTAAATCACTTTTGGTCTGTTCTAAACCCTCCTTTCTGGCCCTTAGGGGTTGTGTGGAATCCATTTCATAAGCAACTAAATAGTGTGCTCTACCTTTGTAGTCCCCCAAATTAACTCTTTTTACTCAAAGGATGATTGCTTTTATGTTCTTGTTGGGAGGTGAGGGACCACTGTATTCTTTGGAAAGCATTTAATAGCTAATAAGCAGCAACATATGTGAGTTTTGTTTGAGTAGATACACTGGATCTAATTCTGAAAGTTGAACTTCGCAAAACAGTAACCCGAGCTGTAATATACCTGCACTATAGCGGCAGTGATCCTAATTTTTAGCCATTCTCACATGCATCATCTCATTCACCTATCACTACAGCCCACCAGTTGGGCATTACCATTCTCGTTTTAGTGATGAGGAAACTGAGGCTACATGAGGCTAGGTTGCAGGGCTGGGACTGAAAACCCAACTGATGAATCCAAGCCCAGGGTCCTGCCCACCACTCCGCAGCTGCAGTGCAGAACAGGCGTCAGGGTTCCACACTGTCAGTCCTAGGGAAGCAATGTGGGTTTGTTTGGTTGTTGGCTGGTTGGGTTTTATTTCGGCTGCGCAGCAAGGCTTGCAGGATCCCTAATCAGGGAATGAACCTGGGGCTCCAACAGTGAGGGTGCAGAGTCCTAACCAGTGAGCTGCCAGGGAATTCCCAGCAATGTGGTTTTGTCTGTCTTCTGAACAAAGATGCGCTTTTAAAAGATACACATGGGGGTCCTCAAACTCCTTCCAATCCACAGAAAATTTCCTGAACAATGGGACAGCTGAGTCCACCAGGAAGGGAAATGCCCATTCTTCGCCTCAGTCGCCCAAAGCATGCCGGCATGACAGGCCAACCCGAACCAATGATTCTGTGTGACCTGTTGAAACAGCTGCCATTCATGGTACCTTAAGTGGCTCTTTTTCCACGCTACAATGTGAAATACTGTGGAAACGATGAAGAGGGCACAGAGGCCCATTCCATAAATCCAAGCTGTTATCTTTTCCCAGCAGTCATCAGAGAGCCGGTGAAGGAGGGCACTGCCCACAATGGCTGGAACAATGAGGAACTGAGAGAGAGGGAAAGAAAAATAAATATTCAGTAAAACGCTGAATTGAGAACTGTTAAAAATACCCAGGTTTCGAGGAACAACTTTAGGAAGGTCACTTTAAAACACTCATCTCCTTTCCTGGATAGTTAGAACAAGAACCAGATGAAGCTGATGTTTTGCTGCGCTAAGAACAGGTGCTGTGATTAGGGCCCAGAGCCTCTGCCCGCAAGTGGGGACACAGTCAGGCAACAAGATTACTCAACAGACATCCTCTATCCTAATTTTGCTACCAAACACATACCCACATTTCCCAGGGATGACTTGATCTTTAGATCGTCTTTCCCGTTTCCTCAAAGTGCTACTGAAAGCCCAAATTTCAGCAAAGGGTAACTAAATGAATCAAATCAGTGTGTATAACGCACATACCACACTCAAATCATCTGTCCAATCATATGTCCCCATTTCTAGTTGGGATGTCTACATTCCACCAGTTTGGGGACTACTGTAGAATGAAAGTGGTGAAAAGGTCTTTGGGTTATCTCATTTTCTGAGATTCATTTACCTGTTTGGCTGTGCCAGATCTTGGCTGCAGCATGTGAGATCTAGTTTCCCAACCAAGGACTGAACTCAGGTGCCCTGCACTGGGAGGATGGAACCTCAGACATGGGGCCACCAGGGAAGTTCCCAGGTTATTTCATTTTTAACAGCACCTTTCAAGTAGACAAAGGTAATCCACTCCTACAGAGTCAAATGATTTTAAGAGACTAGAATCTTAAGGGGGAATTTTGCTTTTACACTATATTTTATACTACATATGGACGCAAAGTGCAAAGTCTAGTCATAACAGTATGACTAATAAACATTTTATAATAATAGAAATCGACAGAAGAAATAAACTACTTTATTAGATACCAGAATAAACATACCTGGCAAAGAATGCAAACTTTAGAAATCTCATCTACTTTTGTCTCCAACACCTGCGTTTTCTCTCTTGCAACAGAATATTAAATCCTCCAGATAGGATCAGCACTGAATTTCAATGCTGGTTACAATGGCTTAGAACAAAATGTGATAATTAAGGACAACAAAGTAAGTTTTTCATAAAACAAAATTTATTTTGAGATTATGTCCTTTCTATTTTTTTTTATGTTAAAGTATCTTCCTGTTAATGAAAATTAGATGGAAGTTTTTCGTTTTGTCGTTTTTAGAAATTTTAATGCTCTCTGGAATCCAAAAATCAGGGATACAGTTTAATAAGTTTAGTAAGATGACATTTTCTGTTCTGAAAAAATTAATGTGTATGTTTTGTCAGTTTTCCCTTAACTTTGGTTTATATAAGTGTTCCTGATGACCATCCAGGAGAGATAAACTAAAGGATTATTCAGGTCTATTTCAAGAAAATATTATTCTTAAAGGTGACCTGTGCATCTCAACAACCAAACAATTATATTTAAATGCTCAGTATTATGCTGAATAATAAGCACTTCACTGGTTACTTTTATAGGTCAGTATTTTGAAAACTATCAGGACACTATTTTTCTAACTTTTATCAGTACTTTGCAGTTGGTAAATGGATACAATGATGGATATATACTGGAACAATAAGTGAAAGAAATGGCCATATAAGCTGTCATTCAAACTTTATATCCCTTATATCCTAATCCTGACCTAGATTTAAATACATACACACACATACTTATTTTCTTAAGGGCCTGTGGACAATTATCTTAAATAACTTTACTTTTAGCTCTGTTAAATCCATCAGACATTCAGTTAAGAATAAAAAATGGAAACAACCCAAATGTCTACCAAAAGATGAATGGATAAAGAAGGTGGGATATGTATAAACATACACACATACATACATATATACATACACACGCACGTAACAGAATATTACTCAGTCCTAAAAAAATGAAATATTGCCAATTTGCAGCAATATGGAGGGACCTAGAGATTATCATACTAAGTGAAGTAAGTGAAAGAAATATATGATATCATTTATATGTGAAATCTAAAAAATAAAATGAATGAATCTATATACAAAGCAGAAACAGACTCACAGACATGGAAAATAAACATGACAACCAAAGGGGAAGGGGAGTGGGGGAAGGAAGGGGGATAAATTAGCACTATGGGATTAACAAATACACACTACTAGACAAAATAGAAAAGCTCAAATTTTACTGTATAGCAGAGGGAACTATATTCAATATCTTATAATAACCTATAATGAAAAAGCTGGCTTAAAAGTCAACAGTCAAAAAATGAATATCATGGCATCTGGTCCCATCACTTCATAGCAAATAGAAGGAGAAAAAGTGGAAACAGGGACAGATTTTATTTTCTTGGTCTCAAAATCACTGCGGACAGTGAATGCAGTCAGATTTAAGACACTTGTGCCTTGGAAAGAAAGCTATGACGAATCTAGACAGTATTAAAGAGCAGAGACATCACTTTGCCGACAAAGGTCCGTATAATCAAGGCTATGGTTTTTCCAGTAGTCATGTATGGATGTCAGAGTTGGACCATAAAGAAGGCTGAGCACTGAAAAATAGATGCTTTCAAACTGTGGTACTGGGTAAGACTCTTCAGAGTCCCTTATACTGTAAGGAGATCAAACCAGTCAATCCTAAAAGAAATCAATCCTGAATATTCATTGGAAGGACTGATGCTGAAACTGAAGCTGCATACCTTGGCTACCTGATGCGAAGAGCCAACTCATTGAAAAAGACCCTGATGTTGGGAAGACTAAAGGGCAAAGAAGAGTGGCAGAGGATGAGATGGCCAGACGGCATCACTGACTCAACAGACATGAATGTGAGCAAACTCTGGGAGACGGTGAAGGACAGGGAAACCATGGGGTCACAAGGAGTCAGACACAACTCAGTGACTGAACAACAACAAATGAAAAGTAATCAGAAAAATGTGTATATGTATATATATACAAAGAAACTGTCATAATATTTTAAATCAACTACACTTCAATTAAAAAAAAGAATAAAAGATGGCTATCTAAAAAGTACAGCTAACAATCAAATTAGGCTGTGCATGACTCTAAACATTTTGACCCTCTGGTGTTGTGAAGCTCACTTCACAAAGTGTGTGTCATTAATGCAAAGACAGGGGTCAGCTCAAGTCTAGAGAATTTCACCAAATCCTTCCTGCCCTGAGAATGTCCACTAGTGAGGTTACTCCAAATTTCATTACTGAAGAAGCCCTTTAACGGAATCCAGGGCAAGCATGTACAAACAAAGTAGATAGGAACTCTTTTCTGAAGAAAAAATATTCAGCAAGATTTCAGCATTTTAATTATTTACATAAAAATCTTTTGAGCACCTAAAGAAAAAGGACAGTGATAAAAGAGAATAACATTTTGATACCACAAATAACAATTGAATTCTACTACTATAATACTAGGGGCATGGCAACCCACTCCAGTATTCTTGCTTGGAGAATTCCACGGACAGAAGAGCCTGGTGGGCTTCAGTCCATGGAGACTCAGAGAGTCGGACACAACTGAGTGACTAACACTTTCCCTTCACTTCTCTATAATACACAGAACTATTACTTGAGAAAGTTTGATTTCTGCTAAGCAATGACCAGACAGCATTGTTCCACTAGAGTTCAAGGGAATCTACCAAAAACTAGTTTATTGCAGGTTTACTTGGCATCACGTTCCTTTATAGAAATCAGACTATTCTTTGCAGAAGGGGCTTAAAGAAATGAAAAGGCACAGCTTGAATTCAAGCAAATTTTATTCCAGTAATATTTATGTGTAACCTACCTACATATTATACTAACACTGTCTAAAATAACTGAATTAGCCTGTTCTAAACACTCTTCACTAAAGAGATAAACTGATCTACTCTATCTCTTATCTTCAGACTATATACCAGCCACCACTTTCCCCTCAAAAAATTTCACTGGATGCAATTTTCAAAGGGAATAGTGAAATCATAGATAAAAGGAAGTTTATAATGACACAAGAAAATGCCAATAAAATGAAATCAATAGGGCAACTATGAAAATACACACATTAACACAAACCCTGGGCTTCCCTGGTGGGTCAGATGGTAAAGAGTCTGCCTGCAATGCGGGAGACCTGAGTTCAGTCCCTGGGTCAGAACGATCCCCTGGAGAAGGAAAAGGCAACCCACTCCAGTATTCTTGCCTGGAAAATTCCATGGACGGAGGAGTCTGGCGGGCTACAGTCCATGGTGTCACAAAGAGTCGGACATGACTGAGCAACTTCACTTTCTAGGTAGTTTTGCTTTTCTTATGTATTCTTCAGTATTTTCCATTTTTCTTAAAATGAACATGCTTTGCTTTTAGAAGGAAGAAAAAACTGAATTCAGGAATTAAACTTTTCTTCTACAGTAAGGACTAACATCTGCTCTGAGAAGAAATGACGATCGTGGGGATGGGAAGGATGTGGCTACCTGTTTTAGGAGATCACTGAGGGGAAAAAAAATCTTTCTCAGCAAATGGTGAACACTTCTTGCTAAATGAACACAGCTGACTGTCTTGAAAAGGTAATTTATTTCACTCTAGGGGTGACAGTCTTTATAAATAATTTCCTTTGGTTTTTCTTATAACTAAACACATTTTCTTTCAAAGAAGGTCTTATCTGAGAAGGCAAATTCAGGATCAACAGAGCTGACTGTAGGTCAGAGCACTCAAAGTATCCGACAGGCTCACAGTTTCTGGTGACATGACCTAGTACTGATACGAGGTCAGGAAAGGTCACAGGGATGGCTGAACCGGATTGACGGGGTTGGGATTAACAGATGATCGCCCTTTCTTCCCACCAAAGCGCTCGGGAAGCACGGAAAAGGCAGGAAGCTTGTACTCACTGCATGTGTGTAACAGTTAGCAGCATGTTCGTAACAAGTCGGCTTGTAGCGGCCATTGGCAGGGGCCCGGTGGTTCATGAACCTGTAGAGACGAAGACATCCCGTGAGAAAAGCTCGGAGTGTGTAAAGAACGGTGGGAAAGCTCGTCAGAGTTTGCCTGGTCTATTCTAACTGAAGAGCTGACTACTGGAAATACCTAGTTACTGGAACAAAACCGAAGCCACAGAGCTGTTGTAAACTGAACCAAAGCCTTGGTCTAAAGTGCATGCCCTAGTTAACCGGATTCAATATTCTTTCCGTTCATTCAAAAAAAAACCTTCTACCAACCAAAAGCAAACAAAGCTCATGTCTATCCCCTTCAACTGGTACCCTTCAACTGGGATACTTAAAAAAAAATGGCACAACCAAATCTGAAATTAAAAAAAAAAAAATCAAGGTCATTTTCCTAAACTTTACAAATACCAGTAACCAACATTTAATGTGAATTCAATGCATTTGAAAGTTCCTATTTTGTCTCTCAAAATGTACAAAGCTTTATACATGTAGATCTTTAAACGCTCCATCCCATTATTAGCAGGGCTGCCAAACTAGTTTCCCTGTATTGCATTAGCTGTTCCGGCATCAGACAGCTTAAATAAATGATACTTGGCTGCCTCCAGGCCACTTGAAACAAGAGGTTCATTTTCACCTGCATTCTTCCTGAATTAAAAGAGTTTGCTTCAAAATCTAAATATGTGACCAGTGCCTGACACATTGGCCAGAACTTTCACAGGTGCCTGTGCTTAGTCGTGTCTCTTTGTGACCCCATGCACTGTAGCCCTCAGGCTCCTCTGTCCATGGAATTTTCCGGGCAAGAATACTGGGGCAGGTTGCCAGGATCTTCCCAACCCAGGAACTGAACCCACGTCTCTTGCCTCTCCTGTACTGGCAGGTGAACTGTTTATCACTGAGCCACCTGGGAAGCCCTAAAGTGCGTCTGTATCTAAACACCAACATTTGGCATGTGTCCCTGACCCGCCTCCTGAGAAACCTGCATGCAGGTCAGGAAGCAAGTTAGAACTGGACATGGAACAACAGACTGGTTCCAAATAGGAAAAGGAGTACGTCAAGGCTGTATATTGTCACCCTGCTTATTTAACTTCTATGCAGAGTACATCATGAGAAACGCTGGGTTGGAAGAAGCACAAGCTGGAATCAAGATTGCCGGGAGAAATATCAAGAACCTCAGATATGCAGATGACACCACCCTTATAGCAGAAAGTGAAGAGGAACTAAAAAGCCTCTTGATGAAAGTGAAAGAAGAGAGTGAAAAATTTGGCTTAAAGCTCAACGTTCAAAAAACGAAGATAGTGGCATCTGGTCCCATCACTTCATGGCAAACAGATGGGGAAACAGTGGAAACAGTGTCAGACTTTATTTTTTGGGGCTCTAAAATCACTGCCGATGGTGATTGCAGCCATGAAATTAAAAGACGCTTACTCCTTGGAAGGAAAGTTATGACCAACCTAGATAGCATATTCAAAAGCAGAGACATTACTTTGGCAACAGAGGTCCACCTAGTCAAGGCTATGGTTTTTCCAGTGGTTATTTATGGATGTGAGAGTTGGACTGTGAAGAAAGCTGAGCACTGAAGAATTGATACTTTTGAACTGTGGTGTTGGAGAAGACTCTTGAGAGTCCCTTGGACTGCAAGGAGATCCAACCAGTCCATTCTAAAGGAGATCAGTCCTGGGTGTTCACTGGAAGGAGTGATGCTGAAGCTCAAACTCCAGTACTTTGGCCACCTCATGCGAAGAGCTGACTCACTGGAAAAGACTCTGTGATGCTGGGAGGGATTGGGGGCAGGAGGAGAAGGGGACGACAGAGGATGAGATGGCTGGATGGTATCACCGACTCAATGGACATGAGTTTGAGTGAACTCCGGGAGCTGGTGATGGACAGGGAGGCCTGGTGTGCTGCAATTCATGGGGTCGCAAAGGGTCGGACACGACTGAGACTGAACTAAACTGAACTGATGGTCTATACCATACAGATGGACATACGTCCATGTTCCATTCCCTCTCTGGGCTAATTTTGTGGCAACAAGCAAAGCAGTGCAAAGCTCCAGTACCACTGGGCATGAAAGAGAAACAGCTGCCTTCTACTTCAGTGTGTGGGTGAGGATCCCCCCAGCCCTAGTTCACACCCTTGCCATGTTTGACCAAGGAGTCTGGCTTAATCTGTGTGTTCTTTGGAAGCAGTGAGATATAAGCTCAGGAAGATAAAAAGGCAGCTGTCTGAAAGAAGCAGATGCAGAGAACACAGTGGTAATAAAGCCCTGCTGGCTTTCAGGTCTGAGAGCCCTGGTGGCATTCAGGTCTGAGCATTCAAGCAGCATTCCTGGGCCTGGGGCCTGCAAGATGTCAACAGGCTTTACACAATAGTGTAGGTTTTTGCTTGAGTTAGTTTAAGGGGGTGTGGGTAGGAGGAGGAGACTTTGTTACTCATCACTAATGAGATCTGACTAGTAATGTCTTATCAATTAACATGATGGAAAAACGGTACCAGGCTAAACCAAATGGCACAGACAGGTTGCCAAAAACTGACTAAAACATGTGGCCAAGCAATTCCAAACAGTGTCCAGTTTATGAACAAAAGACCAGCCAACACTTTCTCCTCAAATTAAAGAAGGGCCTGGTATCCCTAGAGCAAATGAGTAAAGATCAAGTGGCAGTCCCTGCCAACCCGACATAGAAAGTTCGAGTGGAAGATCCCCTAGGGAATGGATTTGGCACTATGAAGACACCTCCCCTGGAATACCAATGGGCAGATACCTAACTGACATGCAAAAGATACACATACTGAATAGGATTCATCACATGGCTTGGAAACTGTTAGAGAGAAATGTACAGTTAACAGCTTCAGAATTATTCCAAGATATTCTCACACATAGATAAATAAATCTTTTCTCCCCTGACAATCCTTTAAATAATTTCACTAATTTCCTAAGGGACTAGAGTGTTGCTATACGGCAGTTATTAGTAAAAAGGAAAATAATTACACTCTTGGGAAGGAGGCTTTAAAAGTGTCCCCAGCATTCAAGGGCCTACCAGATGATCAGCCTGAGACATAACGACAGGGCTGTAAGTAGCATACCCCATTAGGAATTGTAAAGGGTAAAGAGTAAGGCTCCACGGTGGCTGAGGGTAGATTAAATTGCAAGCACTCTGTGCAGGGCACGCTCAGGAGGGTTTGTCCACCCACCACCAGCCTGCAGGCTAAAATAGCAATTTGTATCTCTGGCAGCCCAATCTAAAAATAGTCAGGCTATAACACAGAGACAGGGATAGACTTTAAAAGCAAGGAAGCTGAGTGGCCATGTGTTTAACATGTTTGTGCCCACCTGGAATCACTCAGGTTAAAAAAAAAACTCAGAAGTTGCAGAGAAAAATATTCCTCCCATGTGACTTAAGGTAGTTTCTCTTTAAGGGTAGGGGCAAGATTCTGGCAATAAGGAAAGGGAAGAGCAAGTATGCCAGGCACCGTCTGGGGCCCCATGGATGGGATGGCACATGGTTCTGCCAGGAAATTTACATTTTTCCATTTCTCTCTGATACAATCATGTCTCCCATTGCCTCCTGAAGAAATCATTATGAAGAAATTAGTCACCCAAGACCTACATGAAAAGCAGATGTAAAATGCAAATAACCGCCCCCCCCAAACTGAGGCTATTCTCTTTGCCCCAAAAAGAATGAGGAAGGGTCTCAAGAGTTATGGGAAACAGCACCCACTTAGGCAAGACACTTCCACTTAAAGCAAAGCCGTCCTGATGGTCATCCAATGCTAGAAAACATTCTAACACTGGGTGTGTTGCCCATGCCGCAACAACAGAAGCCCCCCAACCAAGTGTCACAACTAGAGAAAGTCAAAGCGTGCATGCTAAGTCCCTTCAGTTGTCCGGACTCTGTGACTCTATAGACCATAGCCCGCCAGGCTCCTCTGTCCATGGGATTCTCCAGGCAAGAATACTGGAGTGGGTCGCCATGTCCTCCTCCAGGGCATCTTTCTGACCCAGAGACTGAACCCATGTCTCTTAAGTTTCCTGCACTGGTAGGTGGGTTCTTTACCAGTAGTGTCTCATGGGAAGCCTGGAGGAAGCCCCTGTGCCTCAAGAAAGGGCGCACATGCTACAGCGAAGATACAGCACAGCCTCCCCACCATCACCCCAAATTTTTAGTCCAAAACAGTGCCTAAGGTCTGAAGGCAAATCCGCAACGCACCATCAGACCGCAGAGCCTGAGATCAAATCTCATAAGTTGTCCTAAATTCCTCTGTGTTTCCCCATACTCCAAATGCAAGTACTGTCTGCGCTATCTTCAAAATATATTCCCAAACAGTCCCAGTCTCTACAGTTTCAAAGTTACTATCTTAAATCAAGACATCGACTCCTCTGGTCTGTAAACAAAGGCTCTGGTCTCCCTGCCTGCCCGCACATAGACTCTCTTTACCCAGCAGCCACGAGTCTGTTAACACCAGATCACGTCACACGTTAAGCCCAGCTTAAAACCTGTCTGGCTTCCCAAAGTGCTTGGGAACAGGGCCTTCTCTGCAGGCCACAAGCCCTCCCAACTTCTCCAGCCGGGGGCTCCCTTCCTCTCCTCTCCCCCTCAGGCCAATCACAGCCTTTCTGCTCCTCCAACCAACCAGGCCTGATCTGACTCAGAGCATCTGTGTTTGCTGTTTATGTCTGCCCAGAACATTCTCCTCCAGTGTGCCCAGCTCTCCTCTCACCTGTCAAACTCGGCTCAACCATCCTACCTAAAGTATCAATTCAGAAGAGCCCTTATCACAATTAGTAAGAACTGGACTTTTTGAACTTGTTTATTTCATCTTTCCCCACTGTAAAGTGAATTCCATGAAGGCTGCCTTGTCTATCTTTTCATTTCCAGTCCCAACACAAAGTCCAGCTGATTGTTGGAGATTAATAAATAAGTGTTGAATGAGAATAAAAAGACAGACATTTTGCCTGCTGTTGAAGTATTTTATTATCCTAACAGAGAGATCCTGTCGTCAGTTAGTTTCACTGGGGATTTCTATATGCAACAAAAACAGGCAGTCTTAGACCCAAGAGAATCCTCAAACTTGTGAGGACAAAATGGACAAAGGACAAGACCATGAACATTTCAGGGGCTCCTTCAACATCATTCGATGGGGCAACAGAACTGATCCCTACATAGAACCCTACTATTAATATTAGCTGTCCTGTATGAATAAGCATGATGTCTAGGAAAAAGTGTCTGCGGCCAGAGGTCGTGATAGTGGTGGCAGACACTTAACTTAATTACTAAGTAAGGGAAGTGGCACATATAAAGAAACAACTTCAGTGTTCACTGAATCGGTGTATGACTCGATGCTCTGAGAACTTGGAACAAAAAGGCGACAGGCGGCACTGCAACACTCCCTAATGCTTTAGAATAAGACCCCTTACCACACTCTCGATTTGAAACTAACCAGTGGTCACCAGGCTGGAGCTAAGGAAAACGGTATCCTTTTCCTTGGATTTCTGGTTGCCAGGCTAGAGAAACGAGCACACACCAACAGGACACTTTAGAAGCTCTGGGTTCTAGGCCTCTGTGCTATCACACAGATGTGTGTGGGCGGGGAGACAGAGGTAAATGGCTGCATGAGTGGTGGAAAGAGACATGAACCCTTCTGTCTGCCCCGTTCTAGCTGTGTGATGATGGCAGGCTCTCTTTTATTCTCTAAAGCTCTTCTATTAAATGGGTAAAAAGTTTGCCTTTCAGGGTTACAGTTAGGGATGAGATGAGTTACCTACAAATACCCAGCTACTGCCTGGTACCAATAGGCACTCAATTAATGTTAGCAAGTGTTCTAATCAGTTAGAGATGCTGTGAAAGGGAGAGAATGATTCTGTGCAGTGCGGAGGTGGAATCAAGTGTAAAAGGGATACAGCACAAAAGATAAAAGGTGTCCCAGTAGGATTTTTCACATCCTAAGATTTTTGAGAAGCCATGCCTGCATAAAGCCCTCCACTTACTACACCAGGTTAGGTGTCCTTACAGCTCTTCTCCACATGGCAGAGCTCTGGAAGTTGATCCAAAGCCACAGTGACCGCCAAGTTTCCATTATGAACAAACCAGCAGGGTGTTCAAGTTTTCTTATAAGTTAGACATAGCCACAAAGGATGGCCTAATGAAATGTTTTTACTGCAGTCAAATGCTCTTCAATGGAGTCCTGGTGAATCTATCAGAAGGAACACATGGGGTCAAAGATAAGTGTGTTCCTCTCTCTAGTTCCTCTGTCATTTACAACCTGTAACTATCCTAAATGCTCACAAGATGGATAACACAGCTTTTAAGAGATGCAGAACAGTACTCTCAATATGTTAATGTACAGACCACAATATATTACTTATCTGCAGACTTTATTTCTAAGTTCAAATTGATTTACAGAAATATCTTTCCAAACAAGAAATTATGGGATCATTCACTCTGCAAAGAAAATCAGGGCAGGTCTAGATGTCATCAAGGAAATAACTTAAATATCCACTGACATTGTGTAGTTGCTGCGGAAATTACAATGTCTATGCTATACCAAAAGAAAATGCCTGTATTTTTAATTTTTAAATGAATGGAGTAGAGCGCAAAATGACATTACAACTGTGATAATAAGGACTGGACAGATCAGTGTCCAGCAAAAAAGAAGAGTTCAATCAGCTGAGATGGTAGGATCTTAAATAAAGATGTGTTTGTTTTTCATTTCTCTTAATACTGCTAATGTTTGCACAACAAACAATAACACAAGTTCCTTTTTTTCCTTCTTTTTCGGGAGAAGAACTAGAAGGATAGAAAACAAATAGAACTCTTTAATCTAACAAAAACCGGTAAATGCACAGAAGACTGCCACTGTTCCCGGAAAACAGGAAGAGCACAGATGTGCAGAGAAGTAAAACCAAATTAAACAAACCACACATACAGGGTTTTGCCAACCATTGCTGAACCTGGTGTTACATCCTCCCTTAAAGCCCCTCCAGTCCTCATGGCTGACTTCATGTTCTAAAGCCGGAACATCACGGTTCCTTTTTGCCTTTGGAAGAACTGATATGATGTTCCCATTAAGCGAACACTGCCAGGCATTCAACACACTGAGTGATAAGCAATGTTCAAAAGTTAATCCAAGTCTTCACTCTGATCACCCCAACTCTCTCTATGCAAATGTCGCTCTGGAGAAGGATGAGACCAGCAGAATAGGTGAGAGGGTTTCTAGGGATTAAAGCATTGGAAAGGAGAAAAAAAAACGTACTTCAAAATCTTGTAATAAAAAGCAATGCCTAAAAACGCAACAAAAACCTTCAGAGATTTCATGCTTTTTTTTTTTTTTCAAATTCTACTGCACACTAACCTAGCCTGCTCAGGGTGAAGGCCTGGGAGTGGGGATGTCTGCCTGATTCAGACAAAGGGATGGAGAGTTACCACAACCACACGAGAGGTGAACTTTCACCCACTTACACGAAAGAGAATTAGGGGAAAAAAAAAAAAAAACCAAAAACGCAGAGCTTCCTCTCGAATTATGGCCAGCCTCCATTCATTGCTAGATGGCAGGGACCTGGAGTCAGGATTAAGGCCACGGTGTCTCCGTAGGCTGGCGTTCCCACCCGCTCTCCAGCCAAACAGCTTCCGGGGGGCCTCCTCGGTTCCTCGTTCTCAGGCGCCTCAACTGCAGGTTTTACCGCCCAGAAGCTAACCTGCCCCGGCGCGGTGACCCAAAAATAGCACACGCTGGGGCTCTAAGCCCGAGAACCCCGCAGGCAAGGCTAAACCGGCGGAGCCTGCCTCAGTTTCCCCCACCGCACGGCCGTTCAAAGACAAGCGCCGGAAACCCCCAGCACCCCTGCGGGGCAACCTGGCTCGGGTCCGGGCGCCTCCGGGGTCCCCCAAGCCTGGTAAGGGGTGCAGGCCAAGGCTGGGGTCGGAAGATCCGGGGCCGGGGCCCGCGGCTGGCGTTCAGGTCCCCGGAGCAAGCGAGAGGCTGTCCCTGCAGGGCAAAGCTGGGCGGGCAATCGACGCCCCGGGGAAGGCAACCGGGGTCCGAGGGCTGGGGACTACAGCCTGCAGCGAGCAGCGGGAACCCGGGCCGGCGCGAGACCCGCTCCCGGAGCGGGGGCGCCCGGGGACGGCTGGGCGGGGAGCCCCGGGAGCACGAGAGGACCGGGCGGGGCGCCGGGCCCCACACGGGCGGAGGCGGGCCCGGGACCCGGTGCCGGCGCAGGCGGCGGGCCCGGGGCGCTGCCCTCTCACCGCTGGAATCGACTCTGGAACCGCATCGATGCTCCTGCTCCTCCGCGGGGGCCGCGAGCTCCGTCTCGTCAGCGGCGGCGTCCGAGCGCGCGGCCCGCAGGAGCTGGGGTGGCTCCGGGGGCCGCCGCGGGCCCGGCGGACCGCTGGACCGGGCAGCGCAGAAGGGGCCGGGCCGGGGGTCGGGACCGGGCCAGAGCCAGACCGGGCGCCTGGGGGCGGGAGGGAGGCCCTTAAACGGCCCGGCCGCCTCCCGCCGCCTCCCGCTGCCCGGCCCTGTCGCCCCCGGCAGGGAGGCCCCGCCCCGCCCGGCGCCTGGACCCGCCCCCCGCTGCCCGCGCCCCGCCCTCCTGCGTGCTCCCGTGGCCGCCCGCTCGTCACCGCGTCCAGGGGCCAATCAGCGCGCGAGGGGAGCCGCAGCCGCGCTGCCATTCATTCCCGCTGGGGCAGGCGAGGGGCGGGGCCTCCCGGCCGGGGGCCGGGATACAGAAGGGGCGTGGTCTCCCGGCGGGGCGGAGCCAGAGGGCGGTTCACGGCTTGAGGGGTGGAGTTGGAGCGAGAAGATAGAAGGGCCCGATGACAGGAAGAAAAAAGGTAAAGGAGGATGTGAGGCACGGCTCTTGAAAGCGACTGTGGTGAAAACAGCAACAAACCAGGACCTCTGTCTGTGTTCTAGTCCTGACTCTGTGTCTTTCGTTCTTTAGCATTCGTTTCTTCATCCTTCCGTTGGTTTATTGCTTTATCATTTTCAAGGTCAGCTACCCTGAGGCTCTTATGCGAGGTTCTGGGGTAGATTTTTTTTTTTTTTTGGGTCATTTTATTTATTTATTTTTATTATTAAAAAAATTTTTTTTTACTTTACAGTATTGTATTGGTTTTGCCATACATTGACATGAATGTAGGAATGCTTACATGCAGTCCTTTCATTTATTTGCTTAATCCAAGAAACTTCTAAATAAACCAAAAAGTAGATTTGAATCAGGGTCCTGTGGGAAAAATCTAATTCAGAGGGCTTCCTGTAAGAGGTTCAAAGAATATTTAATGAATGACGATTTTTTTGTTGTTGTTTTGGGGTAGAGTTTTTGAGATGAACCAAGCTATGTACAATTTTTAATCATCGTCAAAACCCTCAATGATAGTTTGTTTTTCAATTTTTATATATTTATTTATTTAGTGCTGGGTCTTCATTGCAGTGCAGGCTTTCTCTCATTGCCCTGAGTGGGGGCCTACTCTCTAGTTGTGTGAGAATTTCTCATGTTGGGGAGCGTGGGCCCTAGGGTACATGGGCTTTAGTAGTTTCTGCCCATAGGCTCAGAAACTTGTGGCGCATGGGCTTAGTTGCTCCGTGACAGGTGGGAACTGACACGGATCAGGGATGGAACCCATGTATCTTGCACTGACAAGCGAATTCTTATCACTGAACCACCAGGGAAGACCCTGGTTTTATTTTTTCTTTAATTTTTTTTTTTTTTCCTCCCAGCTGCATCACATGGCCTGTGGGGTTCTTATTCCCCAACCTGAGATCAAACCTGTGCCCCTGCAGTGGAAGCCAGGAGTCCCAAACCACCAGACCTCTAGGGAAGTTCCAAATGGCTGATTTCTTGATTCCTTCCCTAGAGATGGCTCCCTCCAGGTATCCTGTCCACACCATCACTGACACCCCAAACTTCAGGCTCTCAAGCGAACAGTAGGTCAGCCTATTAGAAGTGTTTAGTCGACAGGCAGTGGGGAACATTGGAAAGCTGAGAAGTAGTTCACCCAAAATTCTGGTTTCTTTTCCTTTAACACCTTCCAAGTTGGCTGGATCTAGAAGGGTGCTTTCCGTGGTTATTTTCATCAGTTTCCCAGGAGATAAGCATTTTCTTACTCATTTCACAGATAAGGAGTCTAAGAAGTTTAGAATCTTACCAAAGGCTAGGATTTGTTCCTAGCTTTGTCTAACATTAAAGCCTCAGATCCTTTCAGCCCCAAACAGCCTCTCCTATGTTGTAAAGTTGTATATTTCTTTAATTTTTTTTTCTAGAAGTCAGAAAAATGAGCATGGATTGAAGGTTTACTAAACTGCTCTGTCCAGCCACTGGGTTAAATGAATTGGTGGGGGAGGGAAAGGTCACAAAGGAAATAACTAATAAAAACAGATAAAAAAAATAATGATATGAAGTAACATAGAGAGGATTGAAAACTGAAGCAGCAGATGCTAGGTCACATCCAGCGATGGTTTAGGAATGTGCAGGAGACAGACGCTAAGTGTGGTGAGGCTAATTAGGAAATAGGATGCATGAGAGAAGGAAGTCTGGAGATGCATTTTTAAAGAGATGATGGGCATGACTTGGCACACATCCTTTTGTAAAGTATAATAGCTTGGAAAACATAGGAGATGTGGTCAGTATGGGGAAAACTTGTCAATGGCCACCTAGGTTTAGAAACATCATTATGGGTGGCATTTACCAAGGTGGGGGAAAATGAGTGAGATAAAAATTAGATCAAATCAGAATAAAATATCTTGACCTATAGTGATCTCTTCCACAGAAATATTGTAGGAATATAATACACAGGAATATTAATAAACTAAAAATGGCTTGTGTAAACAATATGATCACAAATTAAAATCAACCTCATTCTTGGTGACTCACCCAAGTAAAAGCAGTTCTCGAAAGATAAAAATAAAAACCATGAAAGAGTTTAGAATTAAACACCTGCCCCTCCTCCCTTTTTTACTGAGGTGTCCATTTGAATCTTTGTTGTTGTTTTCATCTTTTGAGGAGAAGTCCTGAGTATGTTTTCAGAAAAAGGTACCAGATTCAACTTAGAGATTAGCATTTTGAAGTGGAAGAAAACAGAGTTTTCACATTAGCAGGATGTGACATTTTTGTTGAGCTCAGAAATATACTAGTTCTTCTTTCTGGGAAACAGCAGACAACTATTTGCATAGCCTCTGCCTGGAAGAAAGGATTTGCAAAGGAGCAGATGCCAGCTGCAGAGGAATCTCTTGGGAGAACACCTGTCCTGCTTGCTGAGGGCCACAGAGTTCCTGACCGGATGCTGACCATGCTAGGAAGCACCTGAAACCTAGTCCTTCAGCTGCCATCATCTAATCAGAAAGTAGCAGCTCTGCTGCAGACTGGCCTCAGATGACCAAGGAGGTTGCCTGAACTCCTGATTGCAAATCTTATTCTATGACTGGCTTTCAGTGTGTCTCTTTACAAATATGACAATGTAAAGCAATTATTAAAATGTAAATACTCCCATCCTTTTTTCCATTTCCTGAAGACAGAACTGCTATCTTAGTCTTAGTTCAGTTCTTAGGGTTTTGCCCACATTTCCTTATTGTCTTCGTCCCTGCTGCAAGCTGCATATGTTGAAATCCTAATGCTCAATGTGATGGTATTAGTGGGGTGATGGGAGTAGTGGTAAGAGGTGATTAGGTCAACCACCACCCTTATGAATGAGTTTAATGCCCTCATAAAAGAGCCATGAGAGAGATCTCCGGCCCCCTTTCATCATGTGGAGAACCAAGTCAGCAGTCTTCAACCCAGAAGAGGGTTTTCATCAGACCCTGATCATTCTGGCAATCTGATCTTGGACTTCTAGATTCCAGAACCAGAAAAAATAAATGTCTGTGATTGATAAGCCACCCAGTCTTTTTTTTTTTTCTTAATAGCCCAAGTAGACTAAAACCTGACCTTCAAGGAATACCTGTCTCTTTCATGCTCAGTTCCTGCTGCTGCTGCTGCTGCTAAGTCGCTTCAGTCGTGTCCGACTCTGTGCGATCCCATAAATGGCAGCCCAGCAGGCTCCCCTGTCCCTGGGATTCTCCAGGCAAGAACACTGGAGTGGGTTGCCATTTCCTTCTCCAATGCATGAAGGTGAAAAGAGAAAGTGAAGTCGCTCAGTCATGTCTGACTCTTCGCGACCCCAAGGACTGCAGCCCACCAGGCTCCCCTGTCCCTGGGATTCTCCAGGCAAGAACACTGGAGTGGGTTGCCATTTCCTTCTCTCCTAGACCTTCACAATGAAAACAGTTGGTGAGAACAATGGGAAGAAAGATCTAGAGAGAAAAAAGAGGCCTTGGCAGAGAGGCTATATTGGTATACAAGATGCAAATGAGCGAGAGAAAAACTTTCCATAATCTGGGGGATATTGACCTTTATTGACCCTTGTGCCTTCACTCAACTAAAGCTTGGACTCTGTTGACCTAACTCCCAATTCTGTGCTGAATTCCCCTCTGCTGAAGGCATGAATATGAATATATGAACATGTGCCCTTAGGTTAAAACTTCCCCAATTGCTGTTCTTGGAAACACTGTTTTGGGAAAGATCCACAGTATTTCCATTGCTTGCTGTAAGTAATCAGTCCTTCTCCTGCTCTTCGGCTTGTCTGTGTCTTTTGGCCCCACACCAAGGTGAACTCAATTTTCCAATAACAAGTTTTGGCCCAGATGGGATATCTCACCTAACCTCTTTGGCTTCCTCCAGCTCCGAATAGGCTAGGCAGTGGGCTGTGGTAGCTCACCTGGGTGAATCTGTCTGTGTTGCTAGGGGACTGTGGGGAAGGGCATAGGAGAATCCCTCTTGGCACCTGATTGTCAAGTCTGGGCACAGCGGACACTGTGGACATCTTGATTTAAGAAGTTGCTTTGGAGAGGTGAGTGACATTTATTCCACAAGTTAGCTTCAAAGCCCTGTCCCCATCTCAAGGTGGGAGAAGGAATGATTCAGGAACTGAATAAGTAATCAGATTTGCTCTGGTTGTCTTGGAGAGTCTGAAAGATCTGAGAGGTTGTAAGATATCCCTGCCCTCCGAGTCCTGGGGGGCTGATCAAGGATGCCTGATTGTGAAACCCTCCCATGAGACAACCTGTATTTCTCTTGGTTTTGACCTTCATTAGGGAGCTCTGGTAACTTAAATTATTTCTAGAAGGGTTCCAGCTTGGTATACCTGAACAACCTGCATATACACTTAAAAATCTCTTTTAACTTCTTTTTTTGTATTGAAGTGTAGTCAATTATGGAAAATTCAACTGTGGAAAATTCTTAAAGAGATGGAAATACCAGACCACCTGATGTGCCTCTTGAGAAATCTGTATGCAGATCAGGAAGCTACAGTTAGAACTGGACATGGAACAACAGACTAAGGCTCTATATTGTCACCCTGCTTATTTAACTTCTATGCAGAGTACATCATGAGAAACACTGGGCTGGATGAAGCACAAGCTGGAATCAAGATTGCTGGGGGAAATATCAATAACCTCAGATATGCAGATAACACCACCCTTATGGCAGAAAGTTAAGAAGAACTAAAGAGCCTCTTGATGAAAGTGAAAGAGGAGAGTGAAAATATTGGCTTAAAACTCATCATTCAGAAAACTAAGACTATGGCATCCAGTGCCATCACTTCATGGCAAATAGATGGGGAAACAGTGGAGAGTGACAGACTTTATTTTTTTGACTCCAAAATCACTGCAGATGGTGACTGCAGCCATGAAGTTAAATGATGCTTGCTCCTTGGAAGAAAAGCTATGACCAACCTAGACAGCATATTAAAAAGCAGAGACATTACTTTGCCAACAAGGGTCTGTCTAGTCAAAGCTATGGTTTTTCGATTAGTCATGCATTGATGTGAGAGTTGGATTATAAAGAAAGCTGAGTGCTGAAGAATTGATGTTTTTGAACTGTGGTGTTGGAGAAGACTCTTGAGAGTCTCCTGAACTGCGAGGAGATCCAACCAGTCCATCCCAAAGGAAATCAGTCCTGAATTTTCACTGGAAGGACTGATGCTGAAGCTGAAACTCCAATACTTTGGCCACCTGATGTGAAGAGCTGACTCATTTGAAAAGACCCTGATGCTGGGAAAGATTGAAGGCAGGAGGAAAAGGGGACGACAGAGGATAAGATGGCTGGATGGCATCATCTACTCAATGAACATGAGTTTGAGTGGACTCTGGGAGTTGGTGATGGACAGGGAGGCCTGGCACGCTGTAGTCCACGGGGTCGCGAAGAGTTGGATACGACTGAGTGAGTGAGCTGAACTGATAGTCAATTATGGAGAAGGAAATGGCAACCCACACCATTATTCTTGACTGGAGAATCCCATGGACAGAGGAATATGGTGGGCTACAGTCCATGGGGTTTCAAAGAGTTGGACACAACTGAGCGACCAATACACACACATAGTCAATTAACAATGCTATATAGTTTCAGGTGAATAGTGAATACTTACATTATTAATTGAAAGAAATTATCACTAACTCTCTAAATAAGGAAATTTTCATTGGGCTAAGAATGGCTCAATCTGTGTCTCCATCAACCCCTAACACAGATCTCTTGGAGCTGAACACAAATCCTCAACCAGGATCTGAGGATATGGGAAAACAGATATTTTCTCCTCAGACAGCAAATTAGGGTACATTCTGAGTCACTGGAAACTGTATAGCTATATCCAAATGACAAAAACCAATTTTTTTTTCTTAAGTAATACTGTCTGGCCACAATACCAACTAGGTGACTATGAGAAATGGCCAGAGGGTGGCTCATTAAATTATAACACCATCTTTCAACTTGAACTGTTTAAAAAGGAAAGGAATAAAAACCCCTCCACCTTTTTGGAGAAGATTAGAGAGGGATTTAGGCAATACCCTGCCCTGGACCCTGAGGATCCAAGAAGTGCAGTAGTAATAAACACTTAGGGTCATATCTCAGAATGTTCCAGGTATAATATTAGCTGCAAATTTCAAAATATTGCAGCTAACACTCCCATCTCCCAACTAGTTGCACTGGTCTTTAGAGTTTTAAAAAAGTGGGACATGATAGAAGAAGAAAATGAAGACAAAAAGTGGACCACTCCAGGTATGGGTAATGATTCCCACCCCCAACATGGGACATGAAGATCTCCAGCAAAGCTGACACCTAGTCAATGAGCTTACTGAGAAAGAGGGATATTCGTAAAGGGGATGCTCCAACTGTTCCCAGAGAGGGAAGGCCTGAACTCAACAGCCTTCCTTTCAGCTCCCAGTAGCCAAAGAAGAGAGCTTGTGGGCCCTGGGGGGTCCCCAACTGTGTCTTCAAAGCACCATCTCAATCTTTCCTGAGGAGCCCTGTTTTACCTTAGAAATAAGAGAAGAACCAATTGAATTTTTGTTAGATACCAGATTACATTCTTCCTGTTGACAACTCCAAGGTGTTTCGCTCTCCAAGAGGGAATACAATGTCAAATGAATCTCAGGAAAGAAAGATACTAGGAAATCTGACCCTGGAAATGCCAAGATGGGCTCCTTTGACATTCTAAAACTGGTTTTGCTACTCAATAAAAACTGGCTTTCTAGGAGGCTTCTCAGGTGGTGCCAGTGGTAAAGAATACTCCTGCCAATGCAGGAGAAATAGAAGCCTCAGGTTCGATCCCTGGGTCACGAAGATCCCATGGAGGAGGGCATGGCAACTCACTCCAGTGTTTTGTAAGTGGTTAGGATTGGCTAAGATTAGACTGAATTTAATTAAGTAAATACATATTGTTATTCAGAGTAGGCTGATGCAAGACTGAGGTTTGGATTTTTCTCTCCTGGGAAAACAAAGTTTTCTTAAAGTGTTGAGTTGCTGATAATAGTTTATAAGTTTCTTTGCCTTTTGAGAGATCTGATTGGAACTCTCTGTATTTGCCAATGAGATCTTTTATTGTCTCTTTGGTTAAGTGAATGGGTATTTCACAGTGACCTCTAATCCTATTTGACTAGGTGTTTTGAAAATTTTTGATATTTTTTACAAACTTCCCAAATACCAAATGCTATTTAAAATTCGTTTGACCAGCTAACTTTGGGATGCTTCAGAGGAACCCTGGGGAATCTCAGAGAGAGACTAAATTAACTAGGTTTATTTGGTATGTTAAACTATGTGAAAAGTGTTAGTCGCACAGTCGTGACCGACTCTTTGCAACCCATGGACTGTAGCTCACTGGGCTACTCTGTCCATGGAATTCTCCAGGCAAGAATACTGGAGTGTGTAGCCATTCATTTCACCAGAAATTATGTCGGAAGCATTGTAAAATGAACAGTGATAAGCCTTCTCAGGTTATGCTGTATGGGTAAATGTTATTAATATAGGTATTCTAAAAATTATGAGAAACTCCTGAAAATCTGGTATGTCCTGATAAAATATAGTATTATCAATCATAATTCTAGCTATTATAACCAAGTTTCTTTGTCAGTTGATTGTGATCAAATGTTTAATCATGCCTTTAAAGTCCCTCGCTATTCATAGACAGCTTTTGTTTAACTCCAATGTTTCTGTCTTTCTTTGGGATTGGAATGAAAACTGACCTTTTCCAGTCCTGTGGCTACTGCTGAGTTTTCCAAATTTGCTGGCATACTGCGTGCAGCACTTTCACAGCATCATCTTTTAGGATTGGAAATAGCTCAACTGGAATTCTATCACCTCCACTAGCTTTGTTCATAGTGATGCTTTCTAAGGCCCACTTGACTTCATATTCCAGGATGTCTGGCTCTAGGTGAGTGACCACATCATTGTGATTATCTGGGTCATGAAGATCTTTTTTGTACAGTTCTTTTGTGTATTCTAGCCACCTCTTCTTAATATCTTCTGCTTCTGTTAGGTCCATACTATTTCTGTCCTTTATCGAGCCCATCTTTGCATGAAATGTTCCCTTGGGATCTCTAATTTTCTTGAAGAGATCTCTAGTCTTTCCCATTCTGTTGCTTTCCTCTATTTCTTTGCATTAACGCAACAGTTAGAACTGGACATGGAATAACAGACTGGTTCCAAATAGGAAAAGGACTACGTCAAGGCTTTATATTGTCACCCTGCTTATTTAACTTCTATGCAGAGTACATCCTGAGAAACGCTGGGCTGGAAGAAACACAAGCTGGAATCAAGATTGCCAGGAGAAATATCAATAACCTCAGATATGCAGATGACACCACCCTTATGGCAGAAAGTGAAGAGGAACTAAAGAGCCTCTTGATGAAAGTGAAAGAGGAGAGTGAAAAAGTTGGCTTAAAGCTCAACATTCAGAAAACTAAGATCATGGCATCTGGTCCCATCACTTCATGGGAAATAGATGGGAAACAGTGGAAACAGTGTCAGACTTTATTTTTTTGGTCTCCCAAATCACTGCCGATGGTGATTGCAGCCATGAAATTAAAAGATGTTTACTCCTTGGAAGGAAAGTTATGACCAACCTAGACAGCATATTCAAAAGCAGAGACATTACTTTGCCAACAAAGGTCTGTCTAGTCAAGGCTACGGTTTTTCCAGTGGTCATGTATGGATGTGAGAGTTGGACTGTGAAGAAAGCTGAGTGCCGAAGAATTGATGCTTTTGAACTGTGGTGTTGGAGAAGACTCTTGAGAGTCCCTTGGACTACAAGGAGATCCAACCAGTCCATTCTAAAGAAGATCAGTCCTGTGTGTTCTTTGGAAGGAATGATGCTGAAGCTGAAACTCCAATACTTTGGCCACCTCATGTGTAGAGTTGACTCATTGGAATAGACTCTGATGCTGGGAGGGATTGTGGGCAGGAGGAGAAGGGGATGACAGAGGATGGGATGGCTGGATGGCATCACCGACTCGATGGACATAGTTTGAGTGAACTCTGGGAGTTGGTGATGGACAGGGTAGCCTGGCATGCTGCAATTCATGGGGTCGCAAAGAGTCGGACATGACTGAGTGACTGAACTGAACTGAACTGAATATTTCTGCAAAATGTTTTGTCTTCAAGAAGATTCACAGGAAGGACTTTTTGACAATTACTTGTTTCTGATAAATTTCAGATCATACTGCTGAACTGGATAGTAAATTAAAGAATTTTAATGAAAACCCCAATGGCTTCATAAAACTATTAGCAGAAAGGATTAGTTACCTTATGAAAAGTTTCAGCACAGCTAACTTAAAAAAGCCTACACGGTCCATTAACCAGACTTAATTTTGCAAGCAAATTAGTTTTAATTTGGCTATACTTGGTAGAAATGAGGGTGATTTTAGGAGGAAAAAGATTATGTTTCAGTGGATATTAAATTCTAGTTTTCTTAACTAAGGTCTGTATTTACTGCCTAAAAGTGCCTTTCCAGATAGTTCCTTGCTGCTATGTTATAGTACTGTAAAGTTTAATTGAATTATTAAAGTGACCCTTATCAGAAGGGCCTCTGCATTGGACTGGTCTATATAAAGGCTGCTGACCCCAAAGGACATCCGCACCAGGAGTGGAAAAGACTGCAGCCGTGATAGACAGCTGACCTGGGAATCTGGACCAGGACCAAGACCCCTCCTACTCATTTAATTAAGCTGTTTACCAAATGTTTGTCTCATTATCAACACTGGAATTTCCCTCAATGTTTAGGATGGAAAGGAAATTCTCTAGTGTAATTGTCACAGAATATAACTACTCATGGTCTGCATTATGGCTGCTTTAAGTCTACTGCTAAAAGCATGTGTACAAAGTTTCTGGGACAGTTCAGTATAATTGATAACATGTATAGTCTATAACATTTTCCCCCATTAACATAACTCTAAGCTTGTTCACTGGGTCTGATTAGTTTTCCCAAAATGTGGATGGCTAGGCAAATATATGAACAAAAAGGAGGACTTGCATTGATGGACATGATGAGGTCATGGCAGGCGGCAAGCACCCTTGCATGTAGGGACAAATATTTTGATCTATCAAAATATTTGCAATCAAAAGATAGAAATTTTCCAACTGAGGAGGTTATTGTGACTAGCATATGATTTAAATCTAACTTGACACTGACTAGAGTGGTCTGTTTTATGACCTATAAACATGCATTGTACATCCACTTTGGCTCTTGAGGAGGGGAATGCATTTAGAAATAAAAAAATAAAGGACGTTGTCACTCACATAAAGGTCTTAAGGAATTTTACCCTGCGAGTCTTAAAAGATAGTAATCAGGACGCCAATCTGCTGAACTCAAATGTTCCTGTGATTAAAAAAAAACACACACACATGGTCCCACGAAAACACATGGCCCTTGATATTTTAACAGTCTCTCAAGAAAGAAATTATGTTATTATATAATACGTACCAAATGCTACTTTTTTGTACCTGATGAGACTTCTAATGTGATTCAACTTATGATATATATAAAAAATCAAGTCTCATCTCTGAATTATTCCCTTCCTGTATTTAGTTGCTCAGTTGTATCTGACTCTTTGTGACCGCATGGACTGTAGCTCACCAGGCTCCTCTGTCCATGAAATTTTGCAGGCAAGAATACTGGAGTGGCTTGCTGTTTCCTCCTCCAGGAGATCCTCCCAACGCAGGGAACTCCTGCATTGCAGGCAGATTCTTTACCATCTGAGCTATCTGGGAAACCCCTTCCTAGTTTAGGGGAAATATTAGAAAACTAGTTTGATTTAGGGGAGTCTTGGCTCATATCTCTATATCGCAAAGTCTCTGTTAATTGTCTCTCTTGCTATGCTTCTCCTATACATGCTACAATAATCCTATTCAAATGAGGTTCAAATGCTACTTCAGTTCAGTTCAGCCGCTCAGTCATGTCCGACTCTTTGCGACCCCATGAGCCACAGCACACCAGGCCTCCCCATCCATCACCAACTCCCAGAGTCCACCCAAACCCTTGTCCATTGAGTCGCCGATGCCATCCAATCATCTCATCCTCTGTTGTCCTCTTCTCCTCCTGCCCTCAATCTTTCCCAGCATCAGGGTCTTTTCAAATGAGTCAGCTCTTCGCATCAGGTGGCCAAAGTATTAGAGTTTCAGCCTCAGCATCAGTCCTTCCAATGAACACCCAGGACTGGTCTCTTTTAGGATGGACTGGTTGGAACTTCTTGCAGTCCAAGGAACTCTCAAAAGTCTTCTCCAACACCACAGTTGAAAAGCATCAATTCTTCAGCACTCAGCTTTCTTCACAGTCCAGCTCTCACATTCATACATGACCACTGGAAAAACCATAGACATACCTTTGTTGACAAAGTAATATCTCTGCTTTTTAATATGCTACCTAGATTGATCATAACTTTCCCTCCAAGGAGTAAGCGTCTTTTAATTTCATGGCTACTTCATGAATGCTACTTCAGTGGACTCCAAAACTTATCTAGCCCGAGCAGCAAGAGTTTCACTCAACACCTGTTCTCAGTGGGAAGCAGTTATAGAAGACTGACCTTAGGCCCTGTACTGCTTGAGATTGAAGACTGAAGTATCTCAAGGGGAGATTTTGTAAGCAGATAGAGTACAGGGTCTTTTGGCTTGATACCCACCAAGAGGTGAACTCGATTTGAGGATAACAGAGAGAGCACAGCATATGCAAAAAGCATGATATGTTTTAAGAGCTGCAATTCCACATGCTTTAGGTCAAAGGCATTTGTGGAGAATTGTCATAGATGAAGATGGAGTCATAAGAAGGGTTCAGATTAAACAAAGGACTGATGTGCTAAACTAAGGAGATTTGGTGTTTTTTCTGAAAGCAGTAGACACCTGTTGAAAAACTTTAAAGTGATCAGTTATATATGATGAAATTTGTTTGGAGAACTGGAGGGGTGTGGACAAGATTGTTGCTTGTCTATATCAGTTCTGTCCAGTGTAACTTTCAATGATGATAGAAATGTTCTATATCTATGCTGTCCAATATCATGGTATGTAGCCACTTATACTACTGAGCACTTGAAATGTGGCTAGTGCATGAAAAACTGAATTTTGCCAATACTTCATTTTACTAAATTTAAATGTAAATGGCCACACGTGGTTAGTGGTACCATATTGGGCATCACTATAGTATATCATTTCCTTTTTGTCTGTCCTAAGAGAGACCCAGTTTTTCAGCTGGGTGCATGGTTGCACAAAATAAAGATGCTTTGTAGCTAAGTGTGGGCCATATGACTACATTCTGGGTAATGAGATATGCGAGCTGAAGTGAGGTTGCTGGATGATGGATGAAGGACTTCCCCTGCACCCAGGTCCCTTTCTCCACAGACTGAACTGCAATGTATGGGAGTATGCAACAGAGCAGAGCAGAAAGATAGAAGGAACTGGGCCCCCATGGTCCAGAGCTGTCATGACAGCCAGACTTTTGGGCAACAGAGAAATAAAGTTCTGTCTTGTTATACAACTTTAATTCTGGCCTTCTCTCACATGCAAGCTATTCTAATGGATACTGTGAATAAAGCTGGAAATGGAGTGACCAGGTGAAACATGATTAGAATAATCCAGCCAAGAAGTGATGCAGGCCAGAAGTAGAGTAAAGCCATTGGAAGGCAGAGAAAGGAGCTCATCAGAGAGGGATAAAAGGGCTCTTTGTACCAAGCCTGAATCTGTGAAAACTCGAGGAATAGTTCTATCCATGACTGCTTCTGTGAGCATCAATTTAAACCCACAATTCAGTACCATTTAAAAATAGAAATCTAATGAGTAAAGAGAAACAAAAATAGAACATATGCTCTTCTCCACACTCAGCTCAGGTTGGTAGCAATACAGATAAAATTAAATCAGTGTAGTACCCTTACTTATTCAGAAACTTGAGAAATCTTTGTATTTGGATTAAGTTACTGAACCCTCTTCCAATAACACAAGAGAAGACTCTATACATGGACATCACCAGATGGTCAACACCAAAATCAGATTGATTATATTCTTTGCAGCCAAAGATGGAGAAGCTCTATACAGTCAGCAAAAACAAGATCGGGAGCTGACTGTGGCTCAGATCATGAGCTCTTTATTGCCAAATTCAGATTTAAATTGAAGAAAGTAGGGAAAACCACTACACCATTCAGGTAGGACCTAAATCAAATCCCTTATAATTATAGAGTGGAAGTGAGAAATAGATTTCAGGGCCTAGATCTGATAGATAGAGTGCCCGATGAACTATGCACTTAGGTTCGTGACATTGTGCAGGAGACAGGGATCAAGACCATCCTCATGGAGAAGAAATGTGAAAAAGCAAAATGGCTGTCTGGGGAGGCTTTACAAATAGCTGTGAAAAGAAGAGAAGCGAAAAGCAAAGGAGACATGGACAGATAAAAGCATCTGAATGCAGAGTTCCAAAGAATAGCAAGAAGAGATAAGAAAGCCTCCCTCAGCGATCAATGCAAAGAAATAGAGGAAAACAACAGAATGGGAGACTAGAGATCTCTTCAAGAAAATTAGAGATCCCAAGGGAACATTTCATGCAAAGATGGGCTCAATAAAGGACAGAAATGGTATGGACCTAACAGAAGCAGAAGATTTTAAGAAGAGGTGGCTAGAATACACAAAAGAACTGTACAGAAAAGATCTTCACGACCAAGATAATCACGATGGTATGATCACTCACCTAGAGCCAGACATCCTGGAATGTGAAGTCAAGTGGGCCTTAGGAAACATCACTATGAACAAAGCTAGTGGAGGTGATGGAATTCCAATTGAGCTATTTCCAATCCTGAAAGATGATGCTGTGAAAGTGCTGCACTCAATATGCCAGCAAATTTGGAAAACTCAGCAGTGGCCACAGGACTAGAAAAGGTCAGTTTTCATTCCAATCCCCAAGAAAGGTGATGCCAAAGAATGCTCAAACTACCGTACAATTGCACTCATCTCACACGCTAGTAAAGTAATGCTCAAAATTCTCCAAGCCAGACTTCAGCAATATGTGAACCGTGAACTTCCAGATGTTCAAGCTGGTTTTAGAAAAGGCAGAGGAACCAGAGATCAAATTGCCAACATCCGCTGGATCATGGAAAAAGCAAGAGAGTTCCAGAAAACATCTATTTCTGCTTTATTGACTATACCAAAGCCTTTGACTGTGTGGATCACAATAAACTGTGGAAAATTCTGAAAGAGATGGGAATACCAGACCACCTGATCTGCCTCTTGAGAAACCTATATGCAGGTCAGGAAGCAACAGTTAGAACTGGATATGGAACAACAGACTGGTTCCAAATAGGAAAAGGAGTAAGTCAAGGCTGTATATTGTCACCCTGTTTATTCAACTTCTATGCAGAGTACATCATGAGAAATGCTGGGCTGGAAGAAGCACAAGCTGGAATCAAGATAGCCGGGAGAAATATCAATAACCTCAGATATGCAGATGACACCACCCTTATGGCAGAAAGTGAAGAGAAACTAAAAAGCCTTTTGATGAAAGTGAAAGAGGAGAGTGAAAAAGTTGGCTTAAGGCTCAACATTCAGAAAACAAAGATCATGGCATCTGGTCCCATCACTTCATGGGAAATAGATGGGGAAACAGTGGAAACAGTGTCAGACTTTATTTTTTTGGGCTCCCAAATCACTGTGGATGGTGATTGCAGCCATGAAATTAAAAGACGCTTACTCCTTGGAAGGAAAGTTATGACCAACCTAGACAGCATATTCAAAAGGAGAGACATTGCTTTGCCAACAAAGGTCCGTCTAGTGAAGGCTATGTAGGCTATTTCCAGTGGTCTTGTATGGGTGTGAGAGTTGGATTGTGAAGAAAGCTGAGTGCAGAAGAATTGATGCTTTTGAACTGTGGTGTTGGAGAAGACTCTTGAGAGTCCCTTGGACTGCAAGGAGAGCCAACCAGTCCATCCTAAAGGAGATCAGCCCTGGGATTTCTTTGGAAGGAATGATGCTAACGCTGAAACTCCAGTACTTTGGCCACCTCATGCGACGAGTTGACTCATTGGAACAGACTCTGATGCTGGGAGGGATTGTGGGCAGGAGGTGAAGGGGACGACAGAGGATGAGATGGCTCGATGGCATCACTGACTCGATGGACATGAGTTTGAGTGAACTCCGGGAGTTGGTGATGGGCAGGGAGGCCTGACGTGCTGCAATTCATGGGGTCACAAAGAGTCAGACACGACTGAGCGAGTGAAGTGAACTGAACTGAGTAACAGCCTCAACTTCAAAGGTATTGTGAGGAGTAAATAAGATAATGTTCTTTAAATACTCTGAATAGTCATGACACATAGTACATGCTCAATAAATACAGCTGTGTCATTATTACAGCAGCTCTGGTGTTTATAGTTCTTGGTTAAATAGTCCAAATCCCAATGTGACATTCTCGATTGGGAGAGCCATTAGTTGAGTCTTATCTCTTGAGGTTTTAGGTTTCTATGAAGGAGGCTTTCCATGAACTGACTGCCCTCATTCAATTAACTCAGGCTAGAAGATGAACTCTGACAGAACAACACAATTGACTCATCCATCATTTCTCTAGCAGTTCTGAGTGTGGGGACAGTTCTTTCAGAAGAGGGTGTGAGTGTGGCTAGCTCCTGATATATGCAAGAATTTGTTCTCAGACATTGAATTTTAGTAAGTGGTTGCACCTCCTGGGTTATAGGCATCTACTTTTTGTTTTGCCACTTTGGCTACATTGTATTCATGGGGTTCTTAATGGACCATAAAGAAGACTGAGCACCTAAGAATTGATGCTTTTGAATTGTGGTGCCGGATAAGACTCTTGAGAGTCCCTTGGACAGCAAGGAGATCAGATCAGTCCATCCTAAAGGAAGTCAACCCTGAACATTCATTGGAAGGACTGATGCTGAAGCTGAAAGTCCAATGCTTTGGCCACTTGATGCGAACAGCTGACTCTTTGGAAAAGACCTGATGCTGGGAGGGATTGAGGGCAAGAGGAGAAGGGGACAACAGAGGATGAGATGGTTGGATGGCATCACCAACTCAATGGACATGAGTTTGAGCAAGCTCTGGGAGGTAGTGAAGGACAGGGAAGCCTAGTGTGCTGCAGTTCATGCGGTGGCAAAAAAATCAGACACCACTTAGCGACTGAACAACAACTTGGGCTACATGAGGAGTTCTCCCCCATCTTCACCTTTATGCTTTCTTACATCCCAGAGGTTCATGGACCCAGCCCACATCTGCCAAATGCCTGCAGTGTATCAGGCACCATAGACTGCATTGTGCAAGTGCCAGTGCCAGGGTCAGGTCAGAGGACGGATGTAAAGATGAATAAGGAGCAATTTCTGTCTCTCAGGGTACTTAAACCTGGTGGGTTTCATAAAAATAACTCTAAACCAAGGGAGTGTATGATGAATATGGTATGCCTCCATAGGCATGAAGTGTTGACTCCACAGAAAGGGATAAATACATTCCGTCCATCTGCTGGGATTATAGAGGAAGTCTTCATGGACAAAGTCATTTGGCCTGGACAGTGAACGGTGGTGGTAGCTTATGGTGAATGATGTCAGATTCGTGATCTCCAAAGAAGAAGATTTAGCTTTGGTACCAGGGACCAGGCTGGATCACCCAAGAGCTTTTGTGTAGCAGAGTTTTATTAAAGTATAAAGACAGAGAAAGCATCTGACATGGACATCAGAAGGGGGATGGAGCGTGCCCTGGTCTTAGCAAGGTCTTATGTACTTTTACCAGACCCACTCCCAGAACACACTTCTTAAATTAACAAGGTTAGAACTGGCAATAGAAAAAAGTCCTACCAGACCCACTGCACCTAAGATAACATGATTAGTGTACCTTGTTGTTATACAATCCTTAGTACAGAGTTTAAGATGAGTTGTTTTGCTGTGTGATCATCAGCTCTGGGCTTAAAGAAAATAAAAAGGTACAGCTTAAAGAATATATAGTAACTAATAACTTAAAGAAAATAGCTCTGGGCTTAAATAAAAGTCTTATGTGACTAAGACTACGGAACATTTATACTTTTCTCCTCCTTGAGAGCCCTGGACCTCTTTCTCGAGGGCTCCGGACTCCTTATTAACCTATCTAAGAATCAGCTCTCTCAGTGGGAAGATACTGACCAATTAAGGTAAGTAAAAACTATATTACACACAAGTTTTGTAAATATCATGAATGAGTTTTTAGAGGCAAGAAAGGACAGAGCCCATTAGGTCCCAGTTAATGGTCTGGCTTGGTTCTACTATAGGTTATTTTCTTAATGAGGAAGAATGTGTCATGTGTGTAGAAACATTGGCATCAGATCATAATGGACCTTGATCCCAAGCAAAAGAGTTGGTGCTTAATTTAAAAACAGCAAGTTGAATCTATTAAAGTAATAAAATCAGTTCAGTTCAGTTGCTCAGTCGTGTCCGACTGCAACCCTATGGACTGCAGCACACCAGGCTTCTCCGTCCATCACCAACTCCCAGAGCTTACTCAGACTCATGTCCATCAAGTCAGTGATGCCATCCAACCGTCTCATCTCATCCTCTGTCATCCCCTTCTCCTCCTGCCTTCAATCTTCCCCAGCATCAGGGTCTTTTCCAATGAGTCAGTTTGTCACATCAGGTGGCCAAAGTGTTTCAGCTTCAGCATCAGTCCTTCCAATGAATATTCAGGACTGATTTCCTTTAGGATGCACTGGTTGGCTCTCCTTGCAGTCCAAGGGACTCTCAAGAGTCTTCTCCAACACCACAGTTCAAAAGCATCAATTCTTCAGCACTCAGCTTTCTTTATGGTCCAGCTTTCACATCCATACATGACTACTGAAAAAAACATAGCTTTGACTAGATGGACCTTTGTTGGCAAAGTAATGTCTCGGCTTTTTAATATGCTGTCTAGGTTGGTCATAGCTTTTCTTCCAAGGAGCAAGCATCTTGTAATTTCATGGCTGCAGTAACCATCTGCAGAGATTTTGGAGCCCAGAAAAATAAAATCTCTTACTGTTTCCATTGTTTTCCCATTTATTTGCCATGAAGTGATGGGACTGGATGGCATGAGCTTAATTGTTTGAATGTTGAGTTTTAAGCCAACTTTTTCACTCTCCTCTTTCACTTTTGTCAAGAAGCTCTTCAGTTCTTTTTCACTTTCTGCCTTTAGGGTGGTGTCATCTGCATATCTGAGGTTATTGATATTTCTCCGGGCAATCTTGATTCCAGCTTGTGCTTCACCCAGCCTGGTATTTTGCATGATGTACTCTGCATATAAATTAAATAAGCAGGGTGACAGTATACAGCCTTGATGTACACTTGACTTCACATTCCAGGATGTCTGGCTCTAGGTGAGTGATCACACCATTGTGGTTATCTGGGTCGTGAAGATCTTTTTTGTATAGTTCTTCTGTGTATTCTAGCCACCTCTTCTTAATATCTTCTGCTTCTGTTAGGTCCATACTATTTCTGTCCTTTATCGTGCCCATCTTTACATGAAATGTTCTCTTGGTATCTCTAATTTTCCTGAAGAGATCTCTAGTCTTTCCCATTCTATTATTTTCCTCTGTTTCTTTGCATTGATCACTGAGGAAGGCCTTCTTATCTCTCCTTGTCATTTCTTGGAACTCTGCATTCAAATGGGTATATCTTTCCTTTTCTCCTTTGCCTTTAGCTTCTTTTCTCAGCTATGTGTAATAAAGTAATAAAATACCTACTGTCTAATTTCGCTTTTGCTTTATATTCTTACTTGTTGGCTGCATGTATTATAGAAGTAGGTCCATTTAAGTGTATCTTTCTCTTAGTTCCTGGAAGGCAGGGATTATATAATAACTAATGTAGCCTGAGTACTCACCTTTGTATCTGCCAGGTGCTAATCTAAGCACTTCACCTGTATTATGTCCTCCTACTAACCCTGTGAGACAGGTACCATTCTCCTCATTTTACTGATGATGACGTTGGCACTGAGCAGAAAGCAATCTATTTGCCTGGAAAATGTTAAAGCTGATATGTGAACGTGGGCACACTGGTATGTCACACTGTACCTTGCTAGCAATTAATCCTTTTGCAGCAACACCTAATCTAGACCAAGCAACAATTCTGGCCTTTAAAGAAAATAAGTCCATGCACAAGGTGATCCTTTTGACAATCATAAAGATACAGGATGGAGAAGGCCTTGTTACCTATGGCCTAATTATCCATGCATGGCCTTTCTCTCCACCCAGACTTGGGCTGTGGAAGAAGATCCCTGTCTCAATCAAAGACCAGAGAGCAATTCTCTAAAGGACTCCAAGCCCTGAATAATTTATGTAGTGACTCATTCTTCCTCTTAAAGGGAGCTTTTACTTTCAAACCAAAAGAACAAACAGAAGCACAGGTGTTTTCTTAGAATCACCAAGTATCAGACTTAGAAGGAGTTTTAACTACTGCTACTTCATTGTCCCCGCTCCGAATTCAGCTCTTGGATTTGCCTCTACCACAGCACTGTCTGTCTCGGCAGTTCAAAGCCCTCGTTTTGTGGGAGATACACCACCTCTGCTAATGAGATAAGAGTTGGTGTTCAGTTCAGTTACCCAGTCGTGTCCAACTCTATGCGACCCCATGGACTGCATGGAGCACGCCAGGCTTCCCCGTCTGTCACCAGCTCCCACAGTTTGCTCAAACCCATGTCCATCAAGTCGGTGATGACACCCAACCGTCTCATCCTCTGTCGTCCCCTTCTCCTCCTGCCTTCAGTCTTTCCCAGCATCAAGAGCTGGTGGGCTGTATGCAATTCCTGGCACCCGCTTTTGCCACACCTTTTATTCCACTCAAAGAGAATACATAATGCAAACACTTAAGAGGGATGCTGTTACAGAGACAGACTTGATTTTATTCTAAAGTATGCAATTTTAAAGTCATTCGTTCGCAAAAGTTGGCAGTTTAACTCTTAATAGCCAAAATTACTGGTAACTCTTAATAGCCAAACTGACTGGAAACACCCTGCTTGGCTGTTCTTGATACATAGGTTTTGTGCATGAAAAGTGCTGAGGTCACCAGTGGTTGAAATCATCCAGAGATGGGGAGTTTGCCATTTCCAGTGGGAGCCAATGACAACTTCGGCAGTTTTACCGTCAGCAAATTCTTCCTTTTATTCAGTTGAAAATTTTCTCTAACTGCAGTGGGCCCTTTACAGCACTGGGGAATCCCTTTGTCCCTGGCTCTGCCTCTTCTCCTAGTGTTCTGAGCCTGTTCTGAATTTTTGCAATTCTCTTCAAGTCCTCCATTCGACTTGTATTTCCCACATTCAACAGATGACCTTCCCTGGGACAGTCTAACTTCTCAGGAAGTGTCTGCTGGGTGAATATCTCTTCCTCTACCAAACAGTTGACACAAATGCCCCAAATTCTAGATTCTATCCTACCAATGATTTTTAATTTTAGCTGCATGTCAGAATCACCTGGGAGCTTTAAATAAAGATGCTCAGACCAATGAAACCAGAACTTCAGAGGGTAAAGGTGGGAACCAGATTTTGGTATCATTCCTCTTGGGCACTGGTATTTTTAAAGCTCTCCAGGTGATTCTGAGATAGGAAGGGGATAGGGCACAACCTTCAAAAGAATGGCATAGCTGTTGAGGGCACAACATAAACTGGTTAGAACCAACTAGGTCCAAGATGGTGAAAGATTCACTTCCTGTAAACCTTAAGCCTCATTGTACTCATTATAATACTGATCCATTAGCTAAATGACACACCCCCAGGGGCCATGACAGTTTTGAGGCTAGCCATAGAAGACCAAACAGTGGTTGGTGGCTCAGTTCTTGGAAATTCCCACCCCTTCTCCAGAATAGTTGGAATAATCCACTCATGAACCGCTGACATTACCCAGCTCGTATAAACCAAACACCCCATATTTGGGGGCCACTCTCACTTTCTGGGATGGACAGCATTGCGTCTGTGGAATGTGTATCTCTCTAATTAAACCTGCTTTCACTTTGCTATGGCTAACTCTTAAATTCTTTCCTTCATGAAGCCAAGGAGCCTCACTTGGTGGCCCGTCCCACAAACCTGCCTGAGACCTGGGACATGACCATCCTCTCATGCCCTGTTTTTCTTGCAATAATTCCAGGGTGCATCCACGGTTGAGAACTTCTGGTCTAAACTCAATCCCTGCTGTTCAAAACATGGTCCTAGATCACCACCATCATTCCCATCTGAGAGTTGGTTAAAAATGTAGAAACTCAGGCCTCACCTACTGAACAAGAACCTGCATTTTACCAAGACACCCTGGGATTTCTATGCACTTTAAAATTTGAGAAGCAGTGGTCTAGACACTCTAGAATAGGATTCAATGAACTGAAATCCTTAGGTCAAATCCCACTCACTGCTTTCTTTGTAAATAAAGTTTTATTAACAAACTTCCTTCATTACTTTACACTGTTTATGGTTGTTTTTGTGCTGCAGCGCAGAGCTGACTGCGGATACCATAAAGCTGACAAAGCCTAACATGTTTACTGTTAGGCTGTAAACAGGCTGTCCCTTTACAAAAAAAGTTTGCCAATCACTGCTTTAGAAGATGGAGCGGCTAAGTTCAACCAAGAAAGCATTTGTCAAGGCATGGGTAGAGGGCAGGGCAAGCGTCCCTGACCTTATGTTGGTGCTGCCCCTTGTGAGGACAGGGCTTCTGGTACATAGGCCTTTTATATGTACTTACCAGGGCCATCCTGCCAAATGAGCCTGCTGTTTATTTCTAAAACCTTTAAAAAATAATTTTATTTTAATTTTTAATTTCAGCTATGCTGGGTTTTTGTTGCAGGGCAGGCTTTTCTCCAGTTGTGGTGAGTGGGGCCTAACCTCTAGCTGCGATGCAGGGGGGCTTCTCATTGTGGTGGCTTCTCTTGGTGTGGAGCATGGCTCTAGGCATGCGGGCTCAGCAGATACGACTCCCAGGCTCCAGAGCACAGGCTTGGTAGTCGGGGTGGTAGGCTTAGTTGATCTGCAGCACGTGGGATCTTCCCGGACCGGGGATCGAACCTGTGTCTCCTGTATTGTCAGGCAGACTCTTTACCACTTAGCCGCTAGGGAAGCCCAAGCCCGTTTATTGCTAACAGAATTAAATCTGGATCTACTCTCCAGAGAAACAGATGGGCTGGCACTGATGTGCTTTCAGACTCATGCTCAGATCAGACACAAGCAGACATTTTGTGTCATTTCAATGATGTTGGAGAATCATTTGACTAATGCAATATTGCAAAGTCTCTACCAGAAAAACAGGACTGCATGAGTCAGGAAGATGAGCCTTGTGCCTGACAATCCAGATGATCTCTTTTACTCTACTTCCTCCTCAAAGATACAAAGGTTTCTTCCCTGACCACCTGGTGTCAGCTTGATTATATCTTTTTACAAATGTGTGTGTTTCACGTTCATTAACCACTGGCCTCTGGTGAGAAAGTCAGAATTTACTTGATTTGCCCAGGAAAGAGGCCCTTGAGCTGACCCGCTTTATGAGCCACTTTGGTAGCTAGCACAGATTGGGAAGGTGCCCATCCTTCCTCTGTAATCATAGAACAGAGAGAAGCTAACTAGCTTGTGGCGATAGGACCTTGCTCCAGTGGACACTACATAGCATTGCTTCTCAAACTCATACTAGAAATCACCTGCCCAGCTTGTTAAACGGCAGATTCTGATTCAGTGATTCTGCACCTGGGCCTGGGAATCAGCATTGTCTAGCAGGGTTCAAGGTGAAGTTGATGATCCTGGGATCATGCCTTGAAAAATAAGAGTCAGGGTGAGGGTTGCCAAAGCGTGGCCTGCGGCCTCAAGTCGCCTGTAGCCTGCTTCCAGAAATGAAGTTTTCTTGCAGTCCACCCATCTCCTTTATCTGACATCTTATCTGTGGCTTCTTTCATGCCACAACAGTGGAGCTGAGCAGTTAGGACAGAGGTTATCCAGGCCTTCCCCAGCGGCTCAGCAGTTAAGAACCTGCCTACAATGCAAGAGACACAGCAGACTTGGGTTTGATCCCTGAGTTGGGAAGATCCCCTGGAGAAGGAAACGGCAACCCACTCCAGTGTTCTTACCTGGGAAATCCCATGGACAGAGGAGCCTGGCAGGCTACAGTCCGTGGAGTCAAAAAAGTCGGACACTGAGCAGCTGAGCATGCATGCGCACCTGACCTGCCACGGCTAAAACAGAAAAGTCTACAGCGTCGATTCTCCAACAGTGGGCCAAGGGTGGCCTGCATCAGCATCATTTGGAGGGTTGGTTCCAGATATTGATTCCCAGTGTCATCCCAAGCTGCCTCCGAAGACAGGCGACTGAACTGAACTGAACTGAACTGAGAGCTTTATTAGGGAGTGCTCTTGGATTAGCACCTGTAGAAGAGAGAGAAGGGGAACAGAGGGGGAAGGGGGGAGACAAGTGGGCCTCGGGGAGGGCGAGAAGATCGGCTGTAGGGTGGTCTCAGCCGGTGGCCGTAGCCAGCCCATGGGAAGCTCTGAAGCTCAGGCAGCCCTCACAAAGAGGTTGAGAGGGTCAGAGCTCAGTGTTCACAGCCGCTCCACTGCTGCCCTAAGAGGGCACGTCATTGCCCTGCTCTCTTCAGCCAAGAGCATTCCTGAAGAGGGCTGAGAGTGGAGGGCTGTCTCCCAGCAGCCTTCTCGCAGCTGGAGAAACAATTCCTGCCTTTATTCTGAAAGGGGGATCTGGAAAATGCCTCACAGTCTCCACTCCACAAAGGGTCATTTTTATAAATGGCAACTGCCGTTCACCAGACTCCCATAAGGTGTCAAGCAATACCTTCATTTATTTCATTCTCATAGGATCGATCAGTTCAGTTCAGTTGCTCAATCATGTCCAGCTCTTTGAGACCCCATGAATCGCAGCATGTCAGGCCTCCCTGTCCATCACCAACTCCTGGAGTTTACCCACTGACTCATGTCCATTGAGTCAGTGATGCCATCCAGCCATCTCATCCTCTGCCGTCCCCTTCTCCTCCTGCCCCAATCCCTCTCAGCATCAAAGTCTTCTCCAATGAGTCAACTCTTTGCATGAGGTTGCCAAAGTACTGGAGTTTCAGCTTTAGCATCGTTCCTTCCAAAGAAATCCCAGGGCTGATCTCCTTTAGAATGAACTGGTTGGATCTCCTTGCAGTCCAAGGGACTCTCAAGAATCTTCTCCAACACCACAGTTCAAAAGCATCAATTCTTCGGTGCTCAGCTTTCTTCACAGTCCAACTCTCACATCCATACATGACCAGTCGAAAAACCATAGCCTTGACTAGATGGACCTTTGTTGGCAAAGTGATATCTCTGCTTTTTAATATGCTAGGTTGGTCATAACTTTCCTTCCACAGAGTAAGTGTCTTTTAATTTCATGGCTGCAATCACCATCTGCAGTGATTTTGGAGCCCCCCAAAATGAAGTCTGACACTGTTTCCACTGTTTCCCCATCTATTTCCCATGAAGTGATGGGACCAGATGCCATGATCTTAGTTTTCTGAATGTTGAGCTTTAGGTCAACTTTTTCACTCCCCTCTTTCACTTTCCTCAAGAAACTCTTTAATTCCTCTTCACTTTCTGCCATAAGGGTGGTGTCATCTGCATATCTGAGGTGATTAATATTTCTCCCGGCAATCTTGATTCCAGCTTGTGCTTCTTCCATCCTGGCATTTCTCATGATGTACTCTGCATAGAAGTTAAATAAGCAGGGTGACAATATACAGCCTTGACGTACTCCTTTTCCTATTTGGAACCAGTCTGTTGTTCCATGTCCAGTTCTAACTGTTGCTTCCTGAGCTGCATATAGGTTTCTCAAGAGGCAGGTCAGGTGGTCTGGTATTCCCATCTTTCAGAATTTTCCACAGAAACCGTTAGGAGACTGGAATTATGAGCTTCCTTTTAAAGATGGCAGGAGAGAGGTTCTGAGAGGTTAAGTACATTCCCCAGGGCCCCACAGCCAGTAAACGATAGGATAGTGATTCCAATCTAGACTTGCTAACCCCAAAGGTCACAACGATTTTCCATTAAACCTGCATTTCCCAGTTTGTATTCTTCAGAACAGATTGTTGATAAGTATTGTATGAAAGAGAAAAAAAAAACAAACAAACCTGTATGGTCAAATAGCTTTTGGAAGAGCTTCCAGGTAGCTCAGCTGGTAAAGAATCTGCCTGCAATGCAGGAGACCTTGGTTAGATTCCTGGCTAGGGAAGATCCCCTGGAGGAGGGACAGGCTACCCACTCTAGTATTCTTGGGATTCTCTGGTGGCTCAGACAGTAAAGAATCCACCTGCAATTTGGGAGACCTGGGTTTGATCCCTGGGTTCGGAAGATCCCCTGGAGGAGGGCATGGCAACCTACTCCAGTATTCTTGCCTGGAGAATCCCCATGGACAGAGGAGCCAGGCAGGCAACAGTCCATGGGTCGCAAAGAGTTGAACACAACTGAGTGATGAAGCACAGCACAGCGTTTGGAAATCTTTAATTAAACATAAACAGGTTTCTTTCTCAGAACCTTTAACATGTCAATGTGAAGCGTGAATCTCTGAGAATCAGTAACATGCAATATTCCCCAACCTTATTTAAAAGGGAAACTGTTTGGTAGCCGAATGTGCATGGACCACCTTTGGGGGGAGGATGTATTGCCTTAAACAGCCTCCTTTTAAAGTTTTCTTCTGTGGGGAGATGGAAGGATTTGCCCTGAAAGCAGGCAGCCCGGTACCTCTGCCCTCCCTTCCCTTGTCAAGAGAGCCTTTCACATGGTTCTCTTACAGAAGGAATGGAATGTTGAGTTTACACTTTGTTGCCTTTGGTCCTGATTTAGAAACACTGGGGCTGGGAGTCCTGGGCAGAGGGAGGGAGGTCAGCCTCCCAGCAAGGATGGCAGAGCGAAAGTGGGGTAAGGCCTTTGCACGGTTCCCGCAAGCCCGGCACCCAGCTTGGGACTCCCCCAAATTCCCTGTGGCTCTGGGTTTATGGCTACATCTTCTGGTTGACAATATACTACATGTGTCTTTAAAGCTAACAATGGCAACAGACAATAGAGGCAACTTTAAATTCCTTCCAAAAAAGTTCGAAATGCCTCCATTTCATACATACATATTTAGTGTCTGTGTGAAACAAAGGCAAAAAATCAATCACCATGCAAAGTTACTCTTACAAAAAACCTTTTCCTAAGTAAGAAAATGCTGAGGGAGTGCTGAGAGGTGGGGGCTGGCAGCCACAGAATGGATGGAAGGTGGGCGGGTTGGGGGGGTTTGGGCGGGGTCATCTGCTTTGCTGCTTACTTGGAGAGTTCCAGTTGAAACGTGGGGGTAACTGCAGACCTGTGTACAACTTGTAGTAATCAACCCCGTTTGAGGATGCAGTCAGAGGATTAGAATCGTATCACCTCTAACTGCTTGGAGTAGTTGGCCTCAGTCATGTTCCCCGCCCTTAAGATGGAAAGGCTCTTTGGCTGGACGGTTTTGGAGACAGAACCGATTTGAGCAGAAGTCTTGCGGTCTCCTCTTCCCATTTGATCTTCCTGGCCTGCGGGTAATTTAGGGTGTATGTAGTGCATCCCCTGCTACTGGGGACAAGAAGTTGAGGAAGTGAGGAAGGTTGCACCTGAGCTTTGTGTTTCAGACCATTTCTCTTATGAGAGGCAGGCTTGCAACTGAAAGTCCCCCCACCACACGGCCACGTTTGAACCTTGCATCTTTTGGCTCAGATCACAAGGAGTTTCTACACTTAGTCACCAGATAAACAGACCGGTGGGGTAAAAAAAGGGGCGTGGGAGTGGTTGCCGAAGACACATTTGAAACAGAACCATAAACCGTTAAAGGGAAGGATTTGCTCAGCTCTGAGAAACTTTGTTTAAAAAACTCCATAATTGAACAAAACAGAACAGATTGGTTGTGAAACTGACTATTCTAAGGTCAGGTTACAACAGGCTAAGTTGGAAAGAATCTTTCACTTTTTTGGCTAAACTCTTCGTTTCCCAAGAGAAGGGCCCAGAAGGTAGAATTCTGTTTCCCACGTCCAAGCCCCATGGCTGTTAGTTGCAGAGGCAGAAGGAGGGCGCTGACTGCTTCCCCTTCTCACTATCAAAAATGAACAAATCGACACCTAAATTAAAAACTGAACAATACTGTGGCAGGATTGAGGTGATTTTATTATATACAACTTCCTAAGAGATTCAGCTTTAGCCCTATCAGTAGCTGCATTAATGAATATTTAAGGGGTAAAAATGAAAGACATGAATTTCCTGAGTCAGAAGAACACTAAATAATCCGGAATTCAGGTGGCTTTCATTCAAAGCTTGCATCATGTCTGTTTCTGGCATTTACTGTAAGTGGAATAATTCACCATCAGGAGTTGGTCTTGAGACAGCCCCATGCTTTTAGCTTGAGAGATCTGTACTGTAAATTGAATATGTTCCTCATCATTAAAATGAGAAGAATATTACAGCCTATCTCAAAGAGCTGTTATGGTAATTAGATAAACTGTGAATATAAAGACCATTGCCTGCCACATAGCACACAGTCAGTAAACATTAGTTATTTTTTGTTGTTCTAATTTTGATTTTTTTTAATAAATTCTAATATGGAAAAAAGTTCTAATAGTTACAAAAGTTGAGAGAATAGTACGATGATCACCCAAATATCCAACATCCAGATTTAACAATAGTTAAATTTGCTTTCCCTTCTTACAGGCACATGTGTGTGACTGTTTTATGTTTTTTTGCTAAGCCTCTTGAAAGTAAGTGTTAAACATTGTGACACTTTAGCCTTGCATACCTCAGGATGTGTGCCCTAAAAACTGATTTCTTTCATACTATATCATTATAATAATAAGAACATGATAGTAGTTCCCTAATAACTAATTTCCAGCCTGTAATCAGATGTTCTTAATTGCCCATTTTATAGCTTCTTTTGAGCCACTGAAGGTTTATATGGTGTATCATGCCTTTCTAGTTCTTTAATTTCCCCTAATTTAGACCAGTGGCCCCCACTTGTTCCCACTGGAATTGATATTTTGCAGAAAGAAGGCCAGTTGGTCTTGAGGAATGTTTTACTTTCGGTCATTATATAGTTTTGGTGTGATTTAACTTACTTCTCTGTCTTGAATATTCCGTGTAAGTTGGAGACGGGGTCTAGAGGCCTCCTGACATTCAGGATAAATATCTGGGGAAGAATACAGCAATTCACATTATGTTGGCCCTTCACGCTGAGTCACTTCTGTAGGCACGTCATGTCAGCTATTACTCTTACCCAGAAGGGGTGTAGTACTTCAGCCTTCCTCAGTGGTCTTTTGAGTTGTGTGTCCAGGATATGGTACCAAAAGGTAGAGTTAATCTCTGTGTGTTGTGTGACAGTGGCTGTGGGGTGAGGGACCAAAACCACCACCACTGGCAGGAGAACCGATGATGGCCGTGAAAGGCTTTGGGTTACACAGAATCGCTCTATGGGCTGGTCGTATAGCGTGTTTGTTTCCTGTGAGGTTTGGGGTGACATTTCGAAATTTTAATTCAGCTAATTAAAAATTTCCAAATATTGTCATTGGCCAGATATCATGCAAAATACCTGGGCTGGGAGACAAATCTGAGCATAAGAATTACAGTCTAGTGACTTCTCAAAATTCTTTCAATACTGGCTGAAGGGAAGGGCTAATTTTACTCTCATTAACGCCACTATTTGTAGGTTTTAGGAGCCCAGTGAATTCTTTATTCTCAAAGCTCAAACAGAGCTGAACCAGGGGATAACACAGCAGACGAGGCCGTTGACAGAGCAGACTTAGGAGGATGTGGTTAGATAGTATTCAATGAGTGATGAGTTAACATTCTTTCTACTCACCCAGTCATCATCTGGAAAACCACTTCAGGTCAGGAAATCAGCTTGGGGTAGGCATGAAAAGCTAATGTTTACTCAGTAGCAACTTCTGCTTTGTCTGGAAATTAGTGTTATTCCTATCTACTGATATTTTTTTTTTCCCCATAATAATTATCACATGTCAGTTAAATGGATTCAAACCCTGGCTTCCCCTCTAATGGTTGTGTGATTTGGGACGATGAACCTTATAGTTTCCATAACCATTGTTTTTAATTGTAGTAAAACATACATAACACGAGTTTTTGCAGCTTTAACCATTTTAGAGTGTGGAGCCTGGTCACCTTACGTGCATTCACAATGCTGTGCCGTGGTCACTGCTCCTTTTCCAGAGCTCTTGCATCATCCTGAATAGAAAGTCTGTACCCGCCCAACCACAGCTCCTGCTCTCCCTCCCCTTCTCCTCTGGCAACACCGATTCTACTTTCTGGCTCTGGGTATTTATCCATATTAGGTGCCTCATGTAAGTGAAATCATGTGTGCTTTTGTGTCTGATTCATTTCACTTAGCATAATGTCTTAACATTTTTCTTATTGAGGTATGGTTGATGTACAATATTATACAAATTATAGGTGTATGATACAGTGATTAATAATTTTAAGTTATATTCATTTATAGTTATTATAAAATATTGGCCATATTCCCATTGTGGTATAATATATCCTTGTAGCTTATTTTATACATAACAGTTTGTACCTCTTAATCTCCTACCCCTATATTGCCTCTTCCCCTTCCCTCTTTCCACTGATAACCACTCATTTGTTTCCTATATATGTGACTCTTGAGCATAATAATGCCGTAATGTCTTACCTATGTTGTACCATATACCAGAATTTCATTCCTTTTTAAGACTGAATAAAATTCCAGTGTGTGTGTGTATATATATATGTATATATATATATATATATATATATATATATATATATATATATATATATAACAGATTTTGTTTATCCCTTCATCCCATCATGGATATTTGTATTTTCTCCATATCTTTTATTTTATTTTTGTATTTTCTCCATATCTTTTAAAGGGGACAATAATATCCATTTCACAGGGTTGTGAACATAACCAGGAAAAGGCCTGGGACATAGTAGGTGCTCAGTTAATGTTCTTTTCTTCCTTTCTCCCTGGTACAAAGTTCATGTATTTCCTCTAGCACTTAAGTAAGGAAATGTGATGAGAAGGAGAGGATAATTCTTTTCCATTTCCTGTGCCTTTCTCATCCCCTGTTACAATTCCTCTAATCTATTGCCAGGCTCTCTAAGTTATTTATAGGAGGAAGTTTTCCTGAGGTGTCCCTCTTTCTGAGGTGTGGGAGGTGGAATGGAGGGGGTGGGATGAGTGTGGAAGACAGAAGCAGGTGTCAAGCTGGCGGTTGGTTCCTGGACGTGAAGACTACTTCTTAGCTGAAGGATCTGCTGACTTTTTCCAAAACAGCAATAGAGCTCATGAGAGAGATAGAGATCTTTGAAACTTGACCGTCAGTATTGCAGAAGCTTCAAGTGTTTAGATCTGGGTCAGCAACACTGGGAAATGATTTTTATCTCCTTACTATCCTTTTCTTCTTTCTAGGGCAATTCCCCTAAACTGCAGTAAATAAGGACAAAAGGCCATATTTTCCTTCCATAACTTAGAGGAGACATATGTTTCAAAGGACTCTGAGAAAGAAAATAGTTAATTTTTAATTTGAAGACGTTCAGAGCATGCCTCCCTTTATAATAGGCCACTCTGACATAGGATTATTTTGTGCCAAAGGCAATGAGAAAAAGCAGACACAAGAAAAGCTCCCTGCCTTCCCCATCTCTGCTTGGAAGGGCAGGATGATTGTTAATCACTGGAGACAACTCTGGACTCTTAGCAGCCTGAGATGGCACCAGGGGAAATCTAGGTAACAAACTTTGCTAACTAGCCCTTATTTTCCATTGGTTTTCCCCATGTATTTACCTTCTCACAATTTTCTGCCCCTGAAAACTTGAAGGGCCTCTTCATCTTGTCATATCTCTACAAATTTGTTGTTCTTTTGCTAAGATGCTATAACAAACCTAAATTCTAACCTCCCTTTTGAGCTATTTATCACTGAATCCTCCCATCTGTATGCATGATACAAATGTTAACAAACCTCTGTTTCACTCTTGTGAATCTGTCTTTTGCCCGACTAAATTGCAAGGACAATCAACCTGGGCCTGGGTAGAATAAAATGTTTGTTTCTTTCTTTCCCTACAAATTCTTCTTGTGGAATATAAGTAATGTGAGTTTCTAGAAGCCAGTCACATTAAGCTTTTCTCTCTCTCTTTTTTGACGTGGATCGTTTTGCAAAGTCTTTATTGAATTTGTTACAATATTGCTTCTGTTTTATGTTTTGGTTTTTTGGCCATGAGGCATGTGGGATCTTGGCTCCTAGACCAAGGATTGAGCCCACAGCCCCTGCATTGGAAGGTGAAGTCTTAACTACTGGACAGACAGGGAAGGCTCTTGCCCTAGTTTATTGAACAAAATAAATCATCTGCAAAAGCCCACATTTTAATATTGCTAATAAGTTACATGCATCCCATCTCACAGTGGATCATAGATCACAACAAGGTCAGTGGTAACTAAGATGGGTCTAAGCTGCCTACGTGTCTGACGTAGGTGCAGCAGGCTAAGACGTACCCTTCTGAGCAGCTTGGGGTCTACCTTGCCTGCAACCAGATGAAGCCTCAAGCTCCTCAACAGACAGACAACCTCCCCCTGGCAATCGAGACAGACAAGTCAGATGACACACAACCACCACCGCTGCCCTGCAGTGTTAGCCTTTGGGGGCTGGACCACAGCTCTGGTCACTGAGGTTCTAGAAGAAAATCTGGCAGGTGCTTGTGACCACATCACTCCCACATTCAATGGCCAGCACCTTCAAATCTCTCTCTTCTCCATCCTCTCAATGCCTTCCCTTCTATGGAGCTAGGCTTCTCTCTTTAGAAACCAATGCCCAGACAGCCAGAGAGACTTGCCCGCCAGAGTCACAAAACAGACTGGTGAAGAGGAGGGACTACAATCCGAACCTCTCATGCCTAGCTGAGCACATTCTTTTGCTACTTTACAAATCAGCTGATGTCTGGTTGACTTTCTGGTCTTTGAGTTGTAAGTGAAGTGCCCAGGGTATGCTTAGTGAAGGGTTTCTTGAAGTTTCTGTGTGGGAGCAGTATCTATTGAAGAGCTATCTACCCTATGCAAAGTCTTTCACTAAGCACTATAATGGAGAAATGAAAGACATAAAAGTCATCACGTAATGGGAATTCTGGAAAGGAAGAGTGATTACCCTGAAAATGGTGTGAGGACATTTGGAGTGAGGTGGTAACTGACACCTGTGGTGGGCTTGGTGATGGTTTCATGTTACAGATGAAGTGAGTGAAGCCCTGGGAAGTGAGTGCCTTGCCCACACTCTCACAGCTGCTTACTGCGAGCCCAGGCGTGGAACCCAGGCCTTTTGATCCCTGGATTTTACTGTTTGCTTTCTGCTTAGGACCTAGTGAGAGGGAACTTGCAATTGAGTTAGGAAACAGAGGTTCACAGCCACAGAAAGACAGGATGAGCAGAGCACAGATAAAGTGCGGAAGCAGGAGCTAAGTCCAGACGGTAACTGGGGAGTTCCATAGGCACTCCACCTGGACACATTTTTTTTTTTTTTTTCAGTTTACCTTCTGTCTTTATAAGTAAAGTTTTATCAAGACATAGCTATGCTCATTCATTTGCATGGCATCTACGGCTATAGCAAAACTGAGTAATTGCAGCAGAAGCTACATGTGACTTCTGTCGTTGTTGCTGAGCGGCTCAGTCATGTCCAACTCTTTGAGACCTCATGCACTGTAGCCTGTTAGGCTCCTCTGTCCGTGGAATTTTCCAGGCAAGAATCCTGGAGTCGGTTGCCATTTCCTCCTCCAGGGGATCTTCCCAATGCAGGGATCAAAGCTGTGTCTCCTTCATTGTGGCCGGATTCTTTACCACTGAGCCTCCGGGGACGCATATGTGAACAGCCAAGCCCAAATATTTGCTCTCTGTCTCTAGAAAAGATCCCAGTTTTAGACCTGTGGTTCACAAACACAGGTCAGAAATCCATACCTCGTAGGCCACATCAGATTGAAATAGAAACATAAAATAAGTTGACATAAAATAATAAAATAACCAAATTATACATGTGCGTACTTTTTCAAAATACATTTCTAATTCACTCTCCTCTCCATCTCCCGTGCCAGCATCTCGCTACTTAAAGTCCCCAGAGGCTTCTTATCACCCTTAGACTGAGATCCAAATTCCTGATTGTTGCCACCAGGCCTTATGTGATCCAGTCCCTGCCTCTTGCCCAACCTCATTTTTCACCACTGTCTTCATCCCTCACTGTCCTCCAACACCATCAACCTGGTCAGACTTGAGCAGCCCAAGATCTTCCTGCTTTTGGGCCTTTGCACTTGCTCTCTTGTTTGTCTAGAATGTTTTCCTTTTGGCTCTTCCTGTGGCTGACTTATTTTTGCCTTCAAGTCTCAGCTCAAATAGCTTCCCAAAGAGTCCTTAAATTGGGTTCGAGCTATTTCCTTCTTATGCTTCTTACCACATACTGACGCTGCCTTGTTCACGGCTTTGTTTTCTTCTCTTGCCACTAGAATAAAAATGCTCTGAAAACGGCCTTGAGAAATATGTATTTTCCAGGCACCTGGAACAGTGCCAGACACATAGTAGCTATCTGACAAATACTTGTTGAATGAAGGAATTTACCAGATTTCCTAAACTAAGCTGCCTGAGGAATGACTATTTATTCCTACAAAGAAGATTTAAGAGTGTTTCTTCTTTTTAAATTTTCTGGCACACTGATAGTGCCTATCAAAGGGTCTGAGAAGTTCTAAAGTAAACACTTGAGAAAACTCAGCAATCCCCGGTATATTTTTCCACTTATCCTTTTGTCAAGGAATTTGCATGAATATCCCTGAGTATAGGTGCTCCACCGAACATAGTCTGGGAACTTCTGGTATAGAAATCCTGCTACATTCTGTTAAACTACCAGTTTGTTTGAAAACAGCTGTCACCTCTAGACTACACACACGTGAGTGTAAACACAGTATTGTCTATATAAAGAGCAGAGCAAAGCTGGTGGCGGAGCTGTGTTATAATGGTGATGCCAGAAGGAAAACTCGCAGGATGGAGAAATAGGAGATTTTCAGGTTGGCTCATGAATCCCTGGCATTGAATGTAGGAAAGTGAGGTAGGACATGTTCTCAGCTTCTAGTGGAGATTTGACCATGACCCGGAGAAATCACAGAAGCCGCAGAAAGCTCCAGCTCTTCGGCTCTGCGTGCTCCCTGCCCACAGTGCCTGTCCTGTGCTGGAAAACGGGCTTTGTCGTCATTCAGTGTATGTCCTGAGTGACCTGAGAGGCACTTGTGAATGTTTAACTTTGCTTTCTAATAAGAAAAATGATTCTGTCAATCATTGCTGCCTATTTTTGCAGTACTCCCCCACAAATTATGTCTTTTCATTTAACACCCAGTGAAAGCAAAGCTATTAGTTCTTCTGTCCATGGGAATCTCTAGGCAAGAATACTGGAGTGGGTTGCCATGCCCTCCTCCAGGGGATCTTCCCAACCCAGGGATTGAACCCACATCTCTCACATATCCTGCGTTGACAGCTGGGTTTTTTACCACTAGCGCCATCGTGGAAGCCCAGGTCATGGTTAGTAATATAAAATATCCTCTTTTTCTAGCTGGCCCAACCTGAAGTTCAGACACAAAAAGTGCAATGCTCAGCTATCTGCTGCAGATGAAGGCTGTGGTAAGAGGCTGTGTTCCCACGTGGTCACCTACCCTCTTCTCTGAAACACACCACTTGGACAGTTCCTCAGAATATGAGGCCACGCAACTTGGTTTCCAAGCATAGGTCTCTCCTATTTTCCACTCTCCTCCCTTCCTTTCACTCTCAAGTGAACATGCAAAACATATGTATTATCCTACACATCTCTTGGCAAGTTCAGCACTGATCCAACTGAAGATCCTTGCTCTGGGGATGATAATAGTGGTACCCAGGTGGGTTTATCTTTTAAACATTTATTGAAGTATATCATATATACTACAATGGTCACGTATGTACAGTGAATGAATCTTTACAAGCTGAATATACCCTTATAGCCAGCACTGAGAACAAGAAACAGACTGTGACCAGCTTCCCAGGAGCCCCCATCACTCCCTTCTCCCCCTGCCGGTGTGGAGACATACACCACAGTGTATTAATCCAGTCTACTGTTAATGACAGGTCCCAAGGTTCCAATACTTTGGCCACCTGATGCGAAGAGCCGACTCATTAGAAAAGAGCCTGATGCTGGGAAAGATAGCAGGTTGGAGGAGAAGGGGACGACAGAGGATGAGCTGGTTGGATGGTGTCACTGCCTCAATGGACATGAGTTTGAGCGAGCTCCTGGAGATGGTGAAGGACAGGGAAGCCTGCCGTGCTGTAGTCCATGCGGTCACAAAGAGTCAGGCATAACTGAGCGACTGAACAACTGAACAACAGGTTTTAATAGTAATTTCCACAGATGCTCAGAATAGTTGATCAAGACTATTTAAGCATGGCAGTGGTATGGATCTTCATTGGGTGACATTTGAAATAATCTACAGTTATGTCCTACTCAATGGACGTGAGTTTGAACAAACTCAGGGAGATGGTGAAGGACAGAGAAGCCTAGCTTGCTGCAGTCCCTGGGGTCGCAGAGTCATATGCAACTTAGCAAGTGGACAGCAACAATAACAACAGCAGTATTGTCCCTTTTGAGGGCAATGGCAGAACCCTGGTTTTCTAAGAAATACCTACCAGCGTGGCATTGTGGGAATCTGCCTTCTGGTGTGACCCCATTAGTTCCCTGTTTAAACACTTGTCTGGCTGGAAGGACCTCAGGGCAAGTTAGAGTCAAGTCCTCTTCCTCTTCTCTCTCATTACTAGCTGATCACTCAGCGTCATCTGGTCAGCTGTGGAATTTTTGACAAAACCAGAAGTAGCTTTCTTAGTGGGTTTTGAATGTGTGTTTGGTATGAATCTTCAAACTGTTTAATAGGTAAGCTAAAAGATAAATGAAGCCCCTACATAAATTATCCCAGACAAATTAAGTCTTCAAAATAAGGTAGGAAAGGAGGAGAAAGGGAAGTGTGTGTGACATTTGGATGCGCGTTACAAAAGAGAAGAAACCAGCCCAGGAGGCCCAAAACCGACCTGGCGAGGTTAACTTCCTCAGTCAAAAACAATCACACCCGAAGGATTGCAATGTTAAAAAATAACACCTGTATTGCTTTGGTTTTAAAATGATCACTTGTTACTTAAAAATAAAAATTTTTAAGAAATGATCACGTGTTTTTTTGAATGTAGAAAACATAGAAAACAGAGCAAGAATTTTTAAAAGCTAATTTCAGAAGTGGGGGTTACCATTATTAACTTTTTAATGAATATCCTTTTAGTTTAGAGATCTATTCACACGTCTTTTTATAAGAATGATAGTATACTTACTTCTCTGCAACTTTCTTTATTTCTCTAAATATGTGTCATGGGCTTCCTATGCAAATAAGGCACGCAGGCAAGTTAAAAATCTCTGGCTTCTCATTTGAGAAAAACACAATAGGGAAGGTGAAATATTCAAAACAAATGTAAAAAATTCAAAATATGTCACAGGCATTTTCCCCACTAACAACTCTTCTACAGTACAATGATCATTTTTTTTTTTTTCTATCTTGAGAAGGTGTCATAATTTATTTAACATCCTCTATGTTTAGTGACTGTGTGGATCACAATAAACTCTGGAAAATTCTTCAAGAGATGGGAATACCAGACCACCTGACCTGCCCCTTGAGAAACCTATATGCAGGTCAGGAAGCAACAGTTAGAACTGGACATGGAACAACAGACTGGTTCCCAATAGGAAAAGGAGTACGTCAAGGCTGTATATTGTCACCCTGCTTATTTAACTTCTATGCAGAGTACATCATGAGAAACTCTGGGCTAGAAGAAGCACAAGCTGGAGTCAAGATTGCCAGGAGAAATATCAATAACCTCAGATATGCAGATGACACCACCCTTATGGCAGAAAGTGAAGAAGAACTAAAGAGCTTCTTGATGAAAGTGAAAGAGGAGAGTGAAAAAGTTGGCTTAAAGCTCAACATTCAGAAAACGAAAATCATGGCATCTGGTCCCATCACTTCATGGGAAATAGATGGGGAAACAGTGGAAACAGTGTCAGACTTTATTTTTGGGGGCTCCAAAATCACTGCAGATGATGACTGCGGCCATGAAGTTAAAAGACGCTTACTCCTTGAAAGTTATGAGCAACCTAGATAGCGTATTTGAAAGCAGAGACATTACTTTGCCAACAGAGGTCCGTCTAGTCAAGGCTATGGTTTTTCCAGTGGTCTTATATGGATGTGAGAGTTGGACTGTGAAGAAGGCTGAGCGCCAAAGAATTGATGCTTTTGAACTGTGGTGTTGGAGAAGACTCTAGAGAGTCCCTTGGACTGCAAGGAGATCCAACCAGTTCATTCTAAAGGAGATCAGCCCTGGGATTTCTTTGGAAGGAATGATGCTAAAGCTGAAACTCCAGTACTTTGGCCACCTCATACGAAGAGTTGACTCATTGGAAAAGACTTTGATGCTGGGAGGGATTGGGGGCAGGAGAAGAAGGGGACGACAGAGGATGAGATGGCTGGATGGCATCAGTGACTCGATGGACGTGAGTCTGAGTGAACTCTGGGAGTTGGTGATGGACAGGGAGGCCTGGCGTGCTGCGATTTGTGGGGTTGCAAAGAGTCAGACACGACTGAGCGACAGAACTGATGTGTAGAGACTAGACAGTTTCTAATTAGTCATAAGTAGAACAAACACTCCAGTGGATAGTTTCGGAAATCTCTGGGAATGTTTATTGTTTGCTGCTGCTGCTGCTGCTAAGTCACTTCAGTCGTGTCCGTCTCTGTGCGACCCCATAGACGGCAGCCCACCAGGCTCCCCCGTCCCTGGGATTCTCCAGGCAAGAACACTGGAAGGGGTTTCCATTTCCTTTCCAATGCATGAAAGTGAAAAGTGAAAGGGAAGTCGCTCAGTCGTGTCTGACTCTTCCCGACCCCATGGACTGCAGCCCACCAGGCTTCTCCTTCCATGGGATTTTCCAGGCAAGAGTACTAGAGTGGGGTGCCATCGCCTTCTCCCTAGAAGAGGTATGCTACTGCTGCTAAGTCGCTTCAGTTGTGTCCTACTCTGTGTGACCCCATAGATGGCAGCCCACCAGGCTCCCCCGTCCCTGGGATTCTCCAGGCAAGAACACTGGAAGGGGTTTCCATTTCCTTCTCCAATGCATGAAAGTGAAAAGTGAAAGTGAAGTCGCTCAGTCATGTCTGACTCTTAGCGACCCCATGGACTGCAGCCCACCAGGCTTCTCCTTCCATGGGATTTTCCAGGCAAGAGTACTGGAGCAGGGTGCCACTCCCTTCTCTGAGAAGAGGTATTGCCAAAGCTATGGACTCAAGACATTTTGATACTGCTTTCCAAATTGGCCTCTAGAAAGATTGTACCAGTTTAAAGAAGGCTGAGAGCCGAAGAATTGATGCTTTCAAACTGTGGTGCTGGAGAAGACTCTTGAGAGTCCCTTGGACTGCAAGAAGATCAAACCAGTCAATCCTAAAGTAAATCAACTAAATCAATCCTGAAGTAATTCAATCCTTGTATATTAATTGGAAGGACTGATGCTGAAGCTCCAATACTTTGACAATCTGATGGGAAGAACTGACTCATTGGAAAAGACCCTGATGCTGGGAAATATTGAAGGCAGGTGGAGAAGGGGACAACAGAGGATGAGATGGTTGGATGGCATCAGTGATTTAATGAACATGAGTTTGAGCAAACTCTGGGAGATGCTGAAGGACAGGTAAGCTTGGCATGCTGCAGTCCATGGGGTCTCAAAAAGTCGGACACGACTGAGCAACTGAACAACAACAAAATAGTCCCACCAGCAACTTTTATGAGTGTTTACTAGTGCTGAGAAGGTGTGAGCATCCAAAGAAGTGTCTGGAAATGTGACAGGGGATATATGGTACTTGGTGGATTTTTTAACTTGTGTTGTACATGATGTATCTGTTCTCTTTCTACTTCTGACACCTTTCACAATAGGGCCAGTGCCTATTTTTCCAATCTTGCCTCCTATTCTTCTACACACACACACACACACACACACACACACACACACATATACACACACACACACAGATTCATGTGTTCCTAACTTTATTTTTCCAGTTTTTCTTTTCCCCAGATGACATTCATACTTCATCTACTCTCACCTTAGCCTTACCAATAATATGTCTCAAAATTTATCATTTGAGACTATTTCAAAGGTCACATCAGGTTACCACATCAGGTGACCTCATCAGGTCTTTTTTGACACTCTAAAACAAATGCAATCTTTCCCATTTCTTCTGTAGTTCTTTCCTGTTACTTATCTCACTTTATCTGAGTCATAGCCATAGTTAGCTCCAGAATGAGAGATCTGGCCCATGTCCTGGTGCTATCTGGCAGTTGGGGCAAGTCATTTTCCCCTGTGGCATCTAAGTTTTCTCATTGGTAAACTGAAGACTAATTAAGGCTGGATGGCTTTAAAGTACATTTCACATTTAACAATTTATCATTCAATCTTTATATATGACTTATCCCATGACTTGGGACTTCCCAGGTGGCACAGTGGTAAAGAATCTGCCCAACAATGCAGGAGACCTGAGTTCAATCCCCGGGTCAGGAAGATCCCCTGGAGGAGGAAATGGCAACCCACTGCAGTATGCTTGCCTGGAAAATCCCATGGACAGAGGAGCCTAGTGGGCTACAGTCTATGTGGTCACGAAGAGTCTGACACAACTATGTGACTGAGCATGCATGCATCCCATGACTAAGACAGAAATCCTTAAATATCCTGAAGTCACTGGTGCCTTTGAGAATCTGATGAAAGTTTTTGAGCCCTATTTTTCCCCCAATGGATTTAGAAGTATAAATATTTAATAACAATATGTTTATAAAAGCATCACTTGAAGCCCATGTAAGGCCTTGAGGTTAAGAACTACAGCTCTCTTTTTTTTTTGAAAAAAAAAAAAACAAACAACAAAAAACAAAAAAACAAAAAACTATTTATTTTGGTTGCCAGGGTTCTCAAGAATTGTCCACAGTTTGCTGTGATCTGTTGTAGTCAATAAAGCAGAAGTAGATGATTTTCTGAAATTTTCTTGCTTTTTCAATGATCCAACGGATGTTGGCAATTTGATCTCTGGTTCCTCTTCCTTTTATAAATCCAGCTTGAACATCTGGAAGCTTGTGGTTCACATACTATTGAAGCCTGGCTTGGAGAATTCTGAGCATTACTTTGCTAGCTTGTGAGATGAGTGCAATTGTGCAGTAGTTTGAACATTCTTTGGCATCACCTTTCTTTGGGATTGGAATGAAAACTGACCTTTTCCAGTCCTGTGGCCACTGCTGACTTTTCCAAATTTGCTGCCATGTTGCATGTTTGCTGCAGTACTTTTACAGCATCATCTTTCAGGATTGGAAATAGCTCAACTGGAATTCCATCACCTCCACTAGTTTTGTTCGAAGTGATGCTTCCTAAGGCCCACTTGACTGCACATTCCAGGATGTCTGGCTCTAGGTTAGTGATCACACCATTGTGGTTATCTGGCTCATGATGATCTTTTTTTTGTAGTTCTTTTTTGTATTCTTGCCACTTCTTCTTAATATCTTCTGCTTCTTTTAGATCCATACCATTCCTGATATCCTGATCTTCCTTGATCACCTGATTTCGTAGGAAATCTGTATGCAGATCAAGAAGCAACAGTTAGAACTGGACGTGGAACAACAGACTGGTTCCAAATAGGGAAAGGGGTACGTCAAGGTTGTATATTGTCACCCTGCTTATTTAATTTACGTGCAGAGTATATCATGCGAAATGTCCGGGTGGATGAAGCACAAACTGGAATCAAAATTGCTTAGAGAAGTATCAATAACCTCAGATATGCAGATGACACCACCCTTATGGCAGAAAGCAAAGAAGAACTAAAGAGCCTCTTGATGAAAGTGAAAATGGAGAGTGAAAATGTTGGCTTACAACTCAACATTCAGAAAACTAAGATCATGGCATCCAGTCCCATCACTTCATGGTAAATAGATGGGGAAACAATGGAAACAGTGACAGACTATTTTCTTAGGCTCCAAAATCACTGCAGATGGTGGTTACAGCCATGAAATTAAAAGGCTCTTGCTCCTTGGAAGAAAAGGTATGATCAACCTTGACAGTATATTAAAAAGCAGAGACATTACTTTGCCAACAAAGGTCCATCTAATAAAAGCTATGGTATTTCTAGTAGTCAGGTATGGATGTGAGAGTTGGACTATAAAGAAAGCTGAATAACGAAGAATTGATGCTTTTGAACTGCGATGTTGGAGAATACTCTTGAGGGTCACTTGAACTGCAAGGAGATCCAACCAGCCCATTCTAAAGGAGTTCAGTTCAGTTCAGTTCAGTCGCTCAGTCGTGTCTGACTGGAGATCAGTCCTGAATATTCATTGGAAGGATTGATGCTGAAGCTGAAACTCCAGTACTTTGGCCACCTGATACAAAGAGCTGACTCATTTGAAAAGACCCTGATGCTGGGAAAGATTGAAGGTGGAAGGAGAAGGGGATGACAGAGGATGAGATGGTTGGATGACATCACTGACTCGATGGACATGAGTTTGAGTGATCTTCAGGAGCTGGTGATGGACATGGAAGCCTGGTGTGCTGCAGTCCATGGGGTCACAAAGAGTCAGACATGACTGAGTGACTTAGCTGACTGCCTGGGTCTTAATTGCAGCACATGGGAGTTCACTGAGGCATGTGGGCTCTCTAGTTGTGGCCTGGGGACTAGTTGGCCCCATAGCATGAGTTTCTAGACCATGACTTTTGACCAGGTTCAAAACTTGCATCCCTGCATTGAAAGGTCGATTCTGAACCACTGGACCACCAGGCAAGCTCCAACTGTGGCTGTTTAAGTCTATGTTTTGTTAATTTTTGTTTCTCTCTTGAATATAGTAGGAAAGGTCAGTAAATGTTTTTTGCAATGAATCATTTATACAGTAAGGTAGTGAGACGAAAACATAATGATTTGAATTTACTCTTTGAGATTTGAGGAGAAATTTCATGATTTTTTAGTTATCTTGGTGTCAAATCTCCACCCATATCAACATATTAAATAAGGCAAACTGAGGGGCTTTCAGAATACATTCAACATAGACCATGACCTTTAGTCTTTCAGACACTCTTAAACCTCAGGAATTTTTATGATTCTTACATAATGGTCTGCAATTTCAGATTTCCTATCCGAGGATTGCAGATCAGCAAGCAGTTTTAATGTAGTGGTTTTTCTCTAACACAAGAACACCGATTTTTAAGAGATTAGTTCATGGGGTAGGAATAGATTGGGAGAGGATAAACCAGGCATTTTTCACAGAAATCTGCATTACTAGAAACTACAAAATTGCTCTCTAAATGAAGAACAGTGTTTACACAGGCTTATATTAAAAACAAAATCCTGTTGACAGCTCTCAAGTTCTTTATCAGGACCTATCACAAAGGGAAAACATTTGTAAATGCCATTAACCCACAAGCAGACCTTGAGAGTAATGGGAATGGAGAGTTGGGATTTGCATGCTGTCTGAACTGATTTACACTCTTGTATATGCTCCTGTTTTTAGACTGTTTCCTGTTTGTTCCTCCTTCCTACTTCACATTAAATGGAAAATAATGCCATATAAGGGCTTCCCCCATAGCTCAGTCAGTAAAGAATCTACCTGCAATGCAGGAGACCTGGGTTCAGTTCCTGGGTAAGGAAGATCCCCTGGAGAAGGGAATGGCAACCCACTCCAGTACTCTTGCCTAGAGAATCCCATAGCCTTGCAGGCTACATTCCATGCGGTTGTAAGAGTCCGACACAACTTAGGGACTAAATCATCAGCACCAATGAAATATAAAGTGTTTAGTCAGTTTGGGGGGCTTCAATCCTTACTTTGGACTTGGATTTTTCCTCTTGGTGCAATTCAGCGCTAGAGCTGAGAGCAGTGACTTGACCCTGTGTCCAGGGGTTCTGTTACTTGCTTTCTCTAATTTCACCTCTATCCAAGCAAGCAAACAGACCTGCTCTCTGACCCACCATGCATGGCAGGAACTCAGTATTTCTTTTGATGGTGCAGGCCTATTGTGGTGCCACGTATTTACACAGAATAAGAAGGTGACAGCACACTATTGGTTCTGGACTTTGGTCACCTGTGTCGTGCCGCCACCTCTAGGTCATCCAGCTTTGACTCATCTCTGCCACTCACGGGACTGCCACTGGCAGTCACTGGAGCCAGTTTTCTGCAGCTCAGTCCTAGGTTTCTTTTGTTCAAACTTGCCTGTCTGAAGAAAACGCAAAACCCATTTGGTATATGCACAATATACATGACTTAAGTCTGTAGGAGCCCTAGTTAAGGGGCAAAAAATTGGCTAAAGCGCCCTCATCTCAGAGAAGCCGTCCCTAGTCTCAAGATAGAAACTCCTAATACTTAGTTCTTTACAATTTTGAGATTACCATCATATTTACATAATTATGGACTTACTTGTTTTCCGTATTTCCTCATAAAGAACTCTCTTCTTTTTTTTGTTTTAAAAAAATCAGTACATTTAGAACGTTTTTTATTTTGGCTGATTGGGTCTTCATTGTGCAAGCCTCTCTAGTTGTGGTGAGAGGCTTAGTTGCCCTGAGTCACGTGGGATCTTATTAATAGTTCCTTGACCAGGGATCAAACCCACTTTCCCCATATTGGAAGGTGAATTCTTAAGCACTGGACCATCAGGGAAATCCCAGAACTGTGTCTTTTTAAGAAACAAAACAAACAAATACATTTCTCCATATCTAGAGTTTAACAAAGTAGAAGCTCAAAAATATTTCTTGAATAATTATTATTATTACTACCACTACTAGTAATATGATTATGACTACCATTTCTAAAAGTAGTAGTAGCAAGTATTCTAGAGTTATTTACAGTTTACAAAGTGCTATACATTAACACATCAAGGATAGAACTTAAAAACAGTGCTGAGTGATAAAGAAACATTTCAAGCTCTATATCATAATACCCTTTACTTACATTTAAAAGACATGAATATAAAAATCAGCACTTTATAGATTTTAAAAATCTTCACACACCTAAGCAGACACAATAAGCATATTAGAGAGGAAGAGAGTTTGGGGGGAGAACGGCAGTGGTGTAGAGAGCAAATTGAGAAACATAATACAATTAAGGAGTGAGTCGTCACCCAGACTAATGGTCATAGGAAACTGAGGACTAAGAAATATGATTATCTCAGCTCTGACCTAAGACCAAGGAGAGAGAGATTCATCTATATTAGATTTTGGAAAAACCTAAAGTAATTACTTGTACGATATTTTGAGTACATTCAATTTCTCAAATACCTACTTCTTGACTCAACATCCCCTTGTTCCTCAAAACCAACATCCTATTCCTCTTCCTTCTCTTTCTCTTTTCTTTTGCTTACATACTCTCAAAATATTTTCATCAAAAAGAAATAATTATCCATTCAGCAACGTAGATGAGTTACAATGCGTCATGCCAAGTGAAAAAAGGCCAGATTCAAAAGGCTTTCTATTGTATTCTGTTCATATAATGTTCTGGAAAAGGTAAAATTATAGGAACAGAAACAGGGCAATGGCTGCCAGAGGCTGAAGGTGGGGAAAGAGGATTGCCTGTAAAGATTGAACTTTTTAGAATGATGGAGGCATTCTGCCTCTTGATTACGGTGGAAGTTACGCAGCTATGTTAGTGGGCTAGGGGTTCTATGATAGAATATCACAGATGAGGTGGTTTAAGCAAATAACTTCCATGAGTATCCGGAAAAATACAACTTGTGCATTTTTATGACCTATTTCTGTAATGAGGAAAAAATCCCTAGACATCTCCCTCACAGTGGTAGTCCTGAATGAGTTAAGAGTATCCGTGAAATCCTATTGTTTTTGATTCTGTAATATGGTTAATAGAACACTTCAGGGCAGAGAGTTCCTGTGGAGGAAAGCTGCAAATGTGGGCTACATTAGGAACCCACTGGGAGAATGAATGGTCTGGCGGAGCAGATGGGAAAGGCTGTAGAGAGCCTCTGGTGGGGGCCAAATCCCCACTTTTCAGGGTAAACTAGAACTAACCCTCCACTTGCCCCCTTGTCTGGGGTTAGTAGAGATCAAACGCAAAATAACCGAGGACAGATTTGAGGGCAAGCACGTTGGTTCTGTGGAAAGCGTACTGCCTTAAGCTGAACCTTGGACTTCTATAGATGCGCTTGGGTTTCCGTAGTGGTTTCTCCACTTATTATCTTGGAAAGTTATTAAACTTCTCTGGATCTTTATTTCCTTATCTGGAAAATGAGTGAATGAGAGCCAGCATTCAGAGTTGTCCTGAAGATTCGAAATAAACGATGTAAAGCACCGGCCTGGGGCATTCGATAGGGACTCAAATATCTACAGCATCTGTTATGCATTGTGATTTGAAAAGCAGAATTCAAGACAGAGATAGAACACTTGACCTATGGGATCACTGGCTTCTGATGTGGTCTAACACTCTAGAGTCTTTGGAGGCCAGTTGCTGTGTCTAAGTAATGATAGAAGACTTGTTTTTCTCTTCTAGAACCCCAGAGCTCCTTTCTGGATCTCTCTGTTAAGAGTCTTCCCTTATGATGACTAATTTAGTACCCAAAGAGCTGGGGTTTTATTTGAATTCACCCAGGAGCATTTGATCTCTAAGTCAAAAGGAAAAGATCTTTCTTCTGCCTTAATGGGGGCTTCCAAGGATCCCCTTAGGCTTGATAGTAGTGCAGTTATGGGATCAACACACATAATTGGGGAGTGTCAATTGGTAAGTCTGCTCGTTGGTGTGTTGGGAGGTGTTCTGACTTAGAAAATAAGAAGCCTGGGCTATTGATATGTTTTCGTTTATCTGTTTTTTCCTTTAAGGTGATGATTTGAGGTAAATAATTGTTCTTCTTTGGGTTTCATTTTCTTACTGTATGAAGGGAGAATGTTGAATTAAATGACTTTTAAGGTCCTTTCCAGTTAAAGATATTCTAATATTCTATAGTTTGAAACTGGAGAAAGATCTTAATTGGTTGATTTCTACTGAGTTGGCCAAAAAGTTCTTTTAAGTTTTTCCATAAAATATTATAGAAAAACCTGAATGAATATTTTAGCCAACCCAATGCAAAGCTTGACAGCAACCACTCTATGTGGAGGCCTGTGTTGTGTTCTGGGCACACAGGGAGGAACAAGCCAGGTCAGCCTACTCCCAGCCTGAGCTTGTATCTCTGTCACAATGCTTCATGTCTGGGGTCAATTTCTCTTTAACACTTTTATCAATGACTTCTAAGGCATGTTCATTCCACTTGTGGGAAGTTCAGAGTTGGGAGTATTGACATGGTAGAATCAGATTCTTGAAATATCAGGCTCAACAACAAAAGTAAGCACTTTTAAAATTTAGGAAGATGGACCAAAACTCACAAGATAAATATATAAGGTACAATTAAGTACAGAAAGAAAATCCTCAACTAAGGTTTAAAATAAATCAGATTTGCAGGCACAGGATAAGACGTATTGGGTGGTAGCTTTAAGCATCTGATACACTTTTCTGCTCAGCCTCCAGAGGTTAAAGAGTCACAGAGTAACATTAGTCACAAAGTTGGAGAAGGATTGAGTCGGTGGGAGGGATTGGGGGCAGGAGGAGAAGGGGATGACAGAGAATGAGATGGCTGGATGGCATCACTGACTCGATGGATGTGAGTTTGAGTGAGCTCCAGGAGTTGGTGATGGACAGGGAGGCCTGGCGTGCTGCAGTTCATGGGGTCGCAAAGAGTCGGACATGACCGAGCGACTGAACTGAACTGAACTGAACTGAAGATCTCTGTGCCTGATAGTTGTATAACACCAGTGATGTGGCCAGGCACCAGTTCTATCATCTCTTCTACTCCCATCCCATTCTTTTCTTTGCTCCTTTGAGAGCAGGGTGTGCCGTATCTAACATTGTATCCACACCTGCATTTCTGGTCCATAGTTCTTTGATTTACTTATAAATCAATTTATAAGGCAATTTTTTATTTTTTCCAGAGAAAATTTGCTCCTTATTTGGGGACCAAAGAAGGTGCAGCCCTCCAGCCCAGGGGGCGGGGGCACTGAGAAATGGAATGAGGGCCCCACTCCAAGCCCTCCCTAGATGCAGAAGATGGGGAGAGGAATCCCATTATAGGCAATTAATGCAATAGAAATAATGCCTGATTTTACAATAGTCCATGTGGATTTTGACGTCAGTGAAACGTGTGATAGAACTGCCAGGAAATACTAAGATCATCTTGGCCTGTATTAACAGAAGTTTGCAGTGGGCAGTAAGAGAACTCTGTATTCTGTGCTAGGCAGATGCATTCACAAACATTGCATCCCATTCTGGATATCACATGTAATGAGAGACATTAACATTGGAGACTGTCCAAAGAATGATGAACAAATTGGTGGCTGCATATCATTTAAGGCCACCCACTTTGCAATCAGACAGACCTGCTCAGGTCCAAGCTCTGACACCTACTGTGCGACTTTGGGGAAGTTACTTAATCTCTCATAACCTCAGTTTCTTCATGCAGGCAATGGAAATAATTAACTGTACCTGTCTCATGGAGCTATGGCAAGAACGATGTGGATGATGATAAACTATGATCTATATTTGAAGGAATTAGAATTGTTTAGCCAGAAAATTGAAGACTTGATGGGGAAAGGATGAGGGAAGTGAAGGGGAGGTGAGATCTATTTTTAGACATCTGAACAACTGCTATTAGGAAGAGTTATTGGATTTCTTTTGGGTGATTCTCATGGCAGAATTAGATCATATAGTAGGATTTGCAGAGAAGAAGATGATACTGTCTTAAACATATGGCATAAATTTTTAACAAATAGTACTGTTATAAAATGCAATTCAAGATCATACCGGAATGTTCAGGCAGGTGCTGACTTCCATGCCTTAGGACAGTACAGATGGGAGTCCTATATTGAGTGAATGAGTTTGGGCTTTTAGGTTCTCAAACTTGGCTGTGTCTCAGAATCATCTGGGATCAGGGCTCAGGAATCTCTAAGTCCTTCAGGTGTTTCTGATAAAGTCAGTACCTGCGCAGGCAATTTAGACCCTTTGGACTGGAGGATGGGTCCCTTTGCACCTACATTAGACTGTGATGGGATTCTGGTAGCAAGGTCCTGAGAGCAAGGAGACAGGAAGATTAAAAAAAAAAAGTGCCGAACATACTTTGGAGTATTGGGGTCGAACGGATGTTTCATGTAGGTGGATGGTTGGAATCTGGTTGGAGTGAAGTTAGGGCCAGTGTGTGGAGAGTTTTAGGTGTGAGGTATGGAAGCTTGAGGTTGTATCAGGAAGGGTTCCGTGAGAAATGTGACACAAAGGAAGCTGTGTTGCAAAAATCCCTCATTCTAGAAGGGTGAAGGCAATTCCAGATGCTGTATTTCATTCCTCTTGGAGTTCACCATCTTGGAACCTATAGCTTGACTCATCACTTTCTATTTTCTTCATTTCTGAGCTACCATCAGTTGGACAATGTGTGGTGATAGATCTGTGATACATTTTTAATGCATCTTTCCATCCCTAGTATGTGGAAAGAAAGTGAGGACTTTCACGTAGGTAGTTCTTCAAGGTAGTAGAGGAAGCACCCACAGGTCTGCTCAAGTGAAAAGCAATGGTCTCGAGATCACAGTCTTGATGATGTCAGAGGTGCTGGAAGCCAAAGTTCAGGGATTTCCTTAAGGGACAAGTTCTTCTGCCTACATCCAAGCCACTGAATTCTGTAATGTAAGCACTTTTGTTTTTATCTCAAGGCAATTCTCAAGTTAATTAGTTACAATTATTAGCTCTACTGCATGAGAATGCACAGTAACAAAAGCGGGAAATGAGGTCATCAGGGAGATACCCTTGAGCGTTCTGAGACAGCAAAGGGAGGAACTGCAACTGACCACAATGACCAATTTAAGTCTTAAAAAAACAAAAATCTAAAACAAAAACTTACTCCCCAGCCCTCATGAGCCAAAGAAGTGCAACTTATAAGACAAATACTGTACTTTCACAGCGTTCCTTCTCATATCTGCCTGCCTTTTGCGGCCGTGTCCCTGAAGATGGATCAGCGGGCAGAAAGAACAGTGGGGCTGGTCAGAAGCTCTGTGTTTAAGGGCTTGCTTTCCTTTATCAGCTGTGGGATTTGGGGCCAGCCAGTTCCATCACCTGTTGCAGGTAGAGATGCCAGCCTTTTAGGGTGTTGGGCGCCTTGTGGGTGAAGCACCTATGACCATACTTATAGTTTGACAAATGCAGATTGAGTTCGTGTTGGTCTCCACTGTGGTTTGGCTCTCTGACTGAGCTAGCATGTGATTTGCTTGGCCCTACTTTTGTGCCTTCAAGATCATCCAGGATCGTCTCCGCTATTCTAGCAATGTTCTTAGCTACATGTCTAAATTTGCATGCTTTCAGGGAGCATTGTAAGGAGGTGTATAAGGGTTTGGGAGTTCTGTTTGTTTCTTAGAGCTGCTGTAACGAAGTACCAAAACCTGGGTGGCTTGAAATGACAGACATTTACTGCTTCATATTTCTAGCAGCTAGAAGTCTGACATTCAGGTGTCGTCCTGGCCGTGCTCTCTCTGACGGCTCTAGGACAGGACCTCGTCTTAACTCTTTCATCTTCTGGGCTTTGCTATCAGCCCTTGCCTTTCTCTGGCTGCAGACATATCATTCCAGCCATGTGGCTGTCTGCTCTCTGTGGGTCTCCACATCATCTTCCCTTTGTGTTGTCTTCCTCTGGTTTCAAAGTTTCCCTTCTTATAAGGATATTAGTCATGTTGGATTAGGGTCCACTCTAATGAGCTTATTTTAAGTTGATTTCCTCTATAAACATCCTGTTTCTATATAAGGTCATAAGCTGAGATAGTGGGGATTTGGACCTTAACAGAACTTTTGGGAGGCACACAATCCAACCTATGATAGGAGGCATAGATCCCTGTGTTCAAACCTTGGCCCTGCCATCTATTAGATATGATCTTGGTTGAGTTATTTATCTCTCTAAGGTTTGTTTCCTCATCTGTAAAATCAGGACTGTATTATTAACCACCTCATGAGGTTGTTTTGAGGATACATTTTTCAAGTGTCTGGCAAATGATGAAGGAGAGGGGCATTTCCATAGACATATCACTGATTTTTAGAGAGAAGAAAGCCCTTTCCTCAAGCCCCCAGAAGGGGTGGGTCACATTCCCATGTCCTCAGTACAAGAAAGCCTGGGGAAGTGGATATCTGATATTTTTACTCTCAACAATGAGACATGGGCCCTGCCAGCTATAAAAAAGTTAATATGCTGAAACCTGAATTAAAGAGAGTAGGGAGACCAGGAAAGGGCCCCAGATGACAGCGGAGCCCAGTGAGAAGAAGAAAGTCTCTTCTTTCTTGGTGAGGACTCACTTAAGGGCTCTTTGCTCGCTACAGCCTCCCACCTTCCTTTTCTTCTCTGTAAGAGCAGGTTCCTTCCCTTGTGCTGTGGGGACTCACATGTGGCTCACCCTGGTTGCAGATCCCAAATTGCAATTCTCTGCTGACTCTGAGAAAACCCATCTTTGCTGGGGAGATACCTGGCCTTCTGTTTGTTTTAGGTCAATGAAGCAAAGAAGAGGTAAGGTTTGGTGGGAAATGTTCATCAAGTAGGCAATCAACAGTGTCTTTCCTATTCCTTTCCTTTGCATTTCCCCCAAAGAACTTGGGTTCTCTCTGAGTATTTATGCAATAAGTGCTCAGGTATGAGTCAACTAAAGGTGGGCAGTGGTAGAGTTGGCTGGGGTTCCTCTCCCCACAGTTCAGGGGCCTGAATGGCAGTTTCCTTCCACCCCTTGTGACCTGAATCACCAAACTTAATTGAAGATGTGACACCTTCCTGAGAGGAGTACAGTTTTGCCATCGAGGGTACCTGATACATTGGTCCCTTTACCATCTCAGTAAAGGAATAAGACAGAGACCAACCAGCTGTGTTGGAAACTACTATAGGGGGAGCTTATCCCTCAGATTTTGTTCAGCCTCAGAAACTAGGCCTCAGGTCCCCAGTTACCCAGAAGAGTTTAGGAATGATAGTAGATAAATCCAGGAGGATAGAAAAGCTCTTTTCAAGCATGTTTCTTAGCATGGAATTCCTTTTTCAAATAGACGCTTACGGAGGAGGCTAATATATAAAACATATTTCATCCATAAAAAAAGTTGAGCACCAAAGAATTGATGCTTTTAAAAAATTTTATTTATTTTTTTTATTGAAGGGTAATTGCTTTACAGAACTTTGTTGTTTTCTATCAAACCGCAACATGAATCAGCCATAGGTATACATATATCACCTTTGTTTTGAACCTCCCTCCCATCTCTCTCCCCACCCCTCTAGGTTGATGCAGAACCCCTGTTTGAGTTTCCCGAGCCATACAGCAAATTCCCGATGGCTATCTATTTTACATATGGTAATATAACTTTCCATGTTACTCTTTCCATACATCTCACCCTCTCATCCCCTCTCCCCATGTCTGTAAGTCTATTTATTCTCTATGTTTATTTCTCCATCGCTGCCCTTTCAATAAATTCTTCAGTACCATTTCTCGAGATTCCGTATATATGCGTTAGAATACGATATTTATCTTTCTCTTTCTGACTTACTTCACTCTGTATAAGAGGTTCTAAGTTCATCGACCTCATTAGAACGGACTCAAATGTGTTCCTTTTCATGGCTGAGTAATATTCCATTGTGTATATGTACTACACTTCTTTATCCTTTCATCTGTCACTGGACATCTAGGTTGCTTCCATGTTCCAGCTACTGTAAATAGTGCTGCAATGAACAATGGGATACGTCTGTCTTTTTCAACTTTGGTTTCCTCAGGGTATATGCCTAGGAGTGGGATGGCTGGGTCATATGGTAGTTTTATTCCTAATTTTTTAAGGAATCTCAATAGAGTCTTCCATAGTGCCTGTATCAATTTACATTCCCACCAACAGTGGAAGAGTGTTCCCTTTCCTCCAAACCCTCTCCAGCATTTGTTGTTTGTAGACTTTTTGATGATGACCATTCCCACCATTCTGAGTTGATATCTCATTATAGTTTTGATTTGCATTCCTCTGATAATGAGTGATGTTGAGAATCTTTTCATGTGTTTGTTAGCCATCTGTATGTCTTCTTTAGGGAAATGTCTGTTTAGGTCTTTTCCCCGTTTTTTGATTGGGTTGTTTGTTTTTCTGGTATTGAGTTGTATGAGTTGCTTGTATATTTTGGAAATTAATCCTTTGTAAATTATTTCACTTGCTATTATTTTCTCCCATTCAGAAGGTTGTCTTTTCACCTTGCTTATACTTTCCTTTGCTGTGCAAAAGCTTTTAAGTTTAATCAGGTCCCACTTGTTTACTTTTGTTTTTATTTCCATTAGTCTAGGAGGTGGGTCTTAGAGGATCTTGCTTTGATTTATGTCTTTGAGTGTTCTGCTTACATTTTCCTCTAAGAGTTTGATAGTTTCTGGTCTTACATTTAGGTCTTTAATCCATTCAGTTTATCTTTGTGTATGTGTCCTAATTTCATTCTTTTACATGTAGCTGTCCAGTCTTCCCAGCACCATTTATTGAAGAGGCTGAATTGATGCTTTTGAACTGTGGTGTTGGGACATACTCTTGAGACTCCCTTGGACTGCAAGGAGATAAAACCAGTCAATTCTAAAGGAAATCAACTCTGAATATTCATTGGAAGGACTGATGCTGAAGCTTCAATACTTTGGCCACCTGATGGAAAGAACTGACTCATTAGAAAAGACTCTGATGCTGGGAAAGATTGAAGGCAGGAGGAGAAGGGGATGACAGAGGATGAGATGGTTGGATAGCATCACTGACTCAATGGACATCAGTTTGAACAAGTTCCAGAAGTTGGTGACAGACAGGGAAGCCTGGCATGCTGCAGTCCATGAGGTTGCAAAGAGTTGCACACATCTGAGTGACTGAACTGAACTCAGTTGATTCTGCTTGAAATGGGTTAGTTGGCAAGCCCATCATGCCTGATGCATTTGCCTTATTCTTTTGTAGTGTCTTTTTAGACACCTTTTTGGAAGTACTCAGCCACCTTGAAAGTTCAAAAACCACTGGGTTAAATATTCATTGGTGAGGATGTTACTTTCACCAGGAGTACATACTGGAATAGGTGTTTTTGTGTATATCACCTCATTTAAAGTTATGATGGGAACACTATTAACCTTATTTATTATAGAATGAAACTAAGGCTAAAAGATATAAGCATCTGAATGCAGAGTTCCAAAGAATAGCAAGAAGAGATAAGAAAGCCTTCTTCAGAGATCAATGCAAAGAAATAGAGGAAGACAACAGAATGGGAAAGACTAGAGATCTCTTCAAGAAAATTAGAGATTCCAAGGGAACATTTCATGCAAAGATGGGCTCGATAAAGGACAGAAATGGTCTGGACCTAACAGAAGCAGAAGATATTAAGAAGAGGTGGCAAGAATACACGGAAGAACTGTACAAAAAAGATCTTCATGACCAAGATAATCATGATGATGTGATCACTAATCTAGAGCCAGACATCTTGGAATGTGAAGTCAAGTGGGCCTTAGAAAGCATCACTATGAACAAAGCCAGTGGAGGTGATGGAATTCCAGTTGAGCTCTTTCAAATCCTGAAAGATGATGCTGTGAAAGTGCTGCACTCAATATGCCAGCAAATTTGGAACTCAGCAGTGGCTGGAAAAGGTCAGTTTTCATTCCAATTCCAAAGAAAGGCAATGCCAAAGAATGCTCAAACTACCACACAATTGCACTCATCTCACATGCTGGTAAAGTAATGCTCAAAATTCTCCAAGCCAGGCTTCAGCAATACGTGAACTGCGAACTCCCTGATGTTCAAGCTGGTTTTAGAAAAGGCAGAGGAACCAGAGATCAAATTGCCAACATCCGCTGGATCATCGAAAAAGCAAGAGAGTTCCAGAAAAACATCTATTTCTGCTTTATTGACTATGCCAAAGCCTTTGACTGTGTGGATCACAATCAACTGTGGAAAATTCTGAAAGGGTTGGGAATACCAGACCACCTAACCTGCCTCTTGAGAAATCTGTATGCAGGTCAGGAAGCAACAGTTAGAACTGGACATGGAACAACAGACTGGTTCCAAATAGGAAAAGGAGTATGTCAAGGCTGTATATTGTCACCCTGCTTATTAACTTATATGCAGAGTACATCATGAGAAACACTGGGCTGGAAGAAACACAAGCTGAAATCAAGATTGCTGGGAGAAATATCAGTAACCTCAGATATGCAGATGACACCACCCTTATGGCAGAAAGTGAAGAGGAACTAAAAAACCTCTTGATGAAAGTAAAAGAGGAAAGTGAAAAATTTGGCTTAAAGCTCAACATTCAGAAAACGAAGCTCATAGCATCTGGTCCCATCACTTCATGGGAAATAGATGGGGAAACAGTAGAAACAATGTCAGACTTTATTTTTTTGGGCTCCAAAATCACTGCAGATGGTGACTGCAGCCATAAAATTAAAAGACACTCACTCCTTGGAAGAAAAGTTATGACCAATTTAGATAGTATATTCAAAAGCAGAGACATTACTTTGCCGACTAAGGTCTGTCTAGTCAAGGCTGTGGTTTTTCCAGTGGTCATGTATGGATGTGAGAGTTGGACTGTGAAGAAAGCTGAGAGCCGAAGAATTGATGCTTTTGAACTGTGGTGTTGGAGAAGACTCTTGAGAGTCCCTTGGACTGCAAGGAGATCCAACCAGTCCATTCTGAAGGAGATCAACCCTGGGATTTCTTTGGAAGGAATGATGCTAAAGCTGAAGCTCCAGTACTTTGGCCACCTCATGCGAAGAACTGACTCATTGGAAAAGACCCTGATGCTTGGAGGGATTGGGGGCAGGAGGAGAAGGGGACGGCAGAGGATGAGATGGCTGGATGGCATCACGGATTCGATGGACGTGAGTCTAAGTGAACTCCGGGAGATGGTGATGGACAGGGAGGCCTGGCGTGCTGCGATTCATGGGGTCGCAAAGAGTCGGACATGACTGAGTGACTGAACTGAACTGAAGGCTGAGAAGTAATTTGCCCAATTTGTACAGCTAGAAAGAGGCAAAACTGGGTTCAAAATCAGCATAGCAAGTGTAGGGTCTTGCTCCCAGCCAACAGGCTACATTGGCACACAACCAGATTTGTGCCAGAATGTGATCTGTATACACATCTAGATGCTGCAAGGATCGGAATGCCTGCCTGTGATTCTAAGAGGTGCTATGGAGAAGGTCAGTTCCGTTCATATGCCTTCGGATGTTGTACGGATACAGAATCCTGTGGGAACACTGGCTGGAAGCTTTGTCTGTGCATCAGAGGACCAGGAAGTCTCTGTTCCCCGAAGTTAGTGCAGGATCTGCAATTGACTCAATGTCTAGGAATAATGCAAGGATCCTGCTGTTCCACTGGGAACAGAGAGCACCCGCTCTTTGGGGAAATGCAGAAGGTTAGAATTCAGAAGAAACCACACAGAAGGAGGCTGCCCACGGGTCTGCAGGACCCGGAGAACTGGCCTGTGGGCTTCCTTTTTACTATAGAGAGGTTCCATTCTCCTTCCCAGACTCAAGATCAGATAAAGACATTGTGGAGCGGGGTTGAAAGTAGCATCCTCACCAATGAACATTTCACCCCGTGGTTTTTGAACTTCCAAGGTGGCTGAGTACTTCCACGAAAGGTGTCTTAAGAGATACTGCAAAGGAATAAGGTACATGCGCCAGCAGGTGGGCCATCAACCCCATCATATACTTTTGAGTTCCTAGCTGAACCACTGACATAATTTTTACTATAAACCTTACCCTCGACCTTTGGACTCTTCTTTCAAAAACATGATCGTTGTTGAAAACTTCTTGACTTTTCCTGTGGGGCAGGGCCTGGCTAGTGGGAATGTCCTGTAGTAACCTCATCACCGTGTCCAGCTGAGCACCGCAAGCAGGGGGAGAACAGAAAGAAACTGGGTGGGATCTCGTGCCTGCCTAGATACTCTGTTGTTCTGGCATCAGCACGGCTGAAGGGGCTGAGAAGTACACAGTGAGCTGGACAGGAAAGGCAGGGCAGGAAGAAGGATGTGCTGGGAAAAGAACAATGACCTGCAGACTATCTACAGCCCAGCCTGAGAGCTAAATGGCTGGGAACACAAAGGCAGTTTGGGTTTCTCATAAAATCAAAACCCACTGGAATAATGGTATTGTAGTTCGTATGGAGTTGGATTTAAGGGTGAAAATCTCTCCCAAACTTCTGGTCTCAATCCTAGATCTGCTAAAATACACTCAATAATGGGACCTGAGCATCCATATTTTTAATAAGCTTTTCAGGTGTTTCTGCTTAGCTTGCTCTTTGAATGGATTTTTTGGATGCATAACTCACATCTTTTGGTTCAGTTCAGTCGCTCAGTCGTGTCCAACTCTTTGCGACCCCATGAATCGCAGCACACCAGGCCTCCCTGTCCATCACCATCTCTCGTAGTTCACTCAAACTCACGTCCATCGAGTCGGTGATGCCATTCAGCCATCTCACCCTCTGTCGTCCCCTTCACCGCCTGCCCCCAATCTCTCTCAGCATCAGAGTCTTTTCCAATGAGTCAACTCTTTGCATGAGGTGGCCAAAGTACTGGAGTTTCAGCTTTAGCATCATTCCTTCCAATGAACACCCAGGACTGATCTCCTTCAGAATGGACTGATTGGATCTCCTTGCAGTCCAAGGGACTCTCAAGAGTCTTCTCCAACACCACAGTTCAAAAGCATCAATTCTTCGGCACTCAGCCTTCTTCACAGTCCAACTCTCACATCCATACATGACCACTGGAAAAACCATAGCCTTGACTAGACAGACCTTTGTTGGCAAAGTAATGTTTCTGCTTTCGAATATGCTATCTAGGTTGGTCATAACTTTCCTTCCAAAGAGTAAGCATCTTTTAATTTCATGGCTGCAGTCACCATCTGCAGTGATTTTGGAGCCCCCAAAAATAAAGTCTGACACTGTTTCTACTGTTTCCCCATCTATTTCCCATGAAGTGATGGGACCAGATGCCATGATCTTCGTTTTCTGAATGTTGAGCTTTAAGCCAACTATTTCATTCTCCTCTTTCACTTTCATCAAGAGGCTTTTTAGTTCCTTTTCACTTTCTGCCATAAGGCTGGTGTCATCTGCATATCTGAGGTTACTGATATTTCTCCCAGCAATCTTGATTTCAGCTTGTGTTTCTTCCAGCCCAGTGTTTCTCATGATGTACTCTGCATAGAAGTTAAATAAGCAGGGTGACAATATACAGCCTTGACGTACTCCTTTTCGTATTTTGAACCAGTCTGTTTTTCCATGTCCAGTTCTAACTGTTGCTTCCTAACCTGCATACAGATTTCTTAAGAGGCAGGTCAGGTGGTTTGGTATTCCCATCTCTTTCAGAATTTTCCACAGTTTATTGTGATCCACACAGTCAAAGGGTTTGGAGGCAATGGCACCCCACTCCAGTACTCTTGTCTGGAAAATCCCATGGGCGAACAGACTGGTGGGCTGCAGTCCATGGGGTCGTTAAGAGTCAGACACGACTGAGCGACGTCACTTTCACTTTTCACTTTCATGCATTGGAGAAGGAAATGGCAACCCACTCCAGTGTTCTTATCTGGAGAATCCCAGGGATGGGGGAGCCTGGTGGGCTGCCGTCTCTGGGGTCGCACAGAGTCGCACACAACTGAAGCAACTTAACAGCAGTAGCAGCCGCAGTTGTTTTTCTGGAACTCTCTTGCTTTTTCAATGATAAATCTCCCTAATACATGTGGTGTAGCAGCACAGAGGTGCAAGATTTCCTTTGATTTCTAATAATAATTATCAAGTGGGTAGCATTTCATAGTAATTGAAAGAACTCTGGTTTGGGAGCTGGAGACCTCAGGTCTAATCATCATGTTCTTTCAATTCCCAGTGATAATTTGGACTAACCATGTAACTGCTGTTTCTTAGAGAAACAGGGGCATATCTCTTATATGCAATGTTACAAAATTTCTTCTCATTTAGACTTTTCAATGCTTCTCTATTTCTTTAGGCAAATTATAGACTGTAGCATTTCACTTATCTTGAACTTAGCTTGTCACACAATCACAATAAATGACTGTAAGAGAAAAGCACATTTATGCGTGCACATGCATACAAACATCCATTTTCTTTCTCTGTCTCTGTTTCCCTCTCCCTCTCTCTCACACACACCCCTTTAATTAAAAGGCCGGACCAGATGGCACTAAGTCTCAAGATACTTTACATGCAGGTAATCCTCTTAGACCCTTACTCAGAGCTTATTTACTCTGACTCTATGTGTAATTCTAACAGAGCTTGGTGATCTGGCCGCTAAGCCTCATGTAGAATAGAAGCAGCAGACAGAACAAACATGGGATGAGATGGGGGGTATGCTGAGACCATCAAAATCTGAATGTTGTATGCTCAGCAAAAAAAAGCAGGAAAAAAAAAAAGGAGAGAGAAAGAAAAAATGATAACAAAGCAATTTGGAGCCACTGAATTTAGGGATACATAATCCCTTGTGCCTCCACGGAGCCTGGCAATGCTATGATACAGCACAGTCCGATCCTTTCTGTTTCTGATGCTGACTCTGAATCATCAAAGCGGCTAAATTAAGTTCTGTATTTTAGGTCTGAGAAACACGGACATGGGTACTCTGGGAAAGATGTAAAATGTTAAAAGCCTTCAGAGAAGATTTGGTTTCTGAGACTCATTGGAATCACATCGTTTTAGAACTGGAAAGTGTCATAATCATAATAAAATTACAATTTATTACGTAATGTTTTGACACTAACCTTCACAATTGAGCTGACTGACCAGATATGACCTACTGTTGCTTGTTAATAGAAGTTGGTTGGGCTAGACAGAGGAAGTCTTTTTGCCCTCTTTAGATGAATCTGAACATCCTCTCCAAAAGTATAGAGAAGGAAGTTAGAAGTAAAGAATTTATAAAGTGCTACACAAGCAGCACATGTCCAGACATCCTTCCTGCTGCTTCCCTTGGAGAATCCTGTATTCCCTAGCACACCTACATACCGTCTGCTCCGTCCTGGCCACCCGTGCGTGTGTGCGTGCTCAGGCGCTCAGTCGTTCTGACTTTGTGACTCTATGGACTATAGCCTGCCAGGATCCTCTGTCTATGGGATTTCCCACGCAAGAATGCTGGAGCAGGTTGCCATTTCCTACTCGGATCCCTAGGTCGGAACTTTGGATCCCTAGGTAGGATTTTCTGGACCTAGGGATCAAACCTGAATCTCTCCCATCTGTTGCACTGGCAGGCAGATTCTTTACCACTTAGCCACCTGGGAAGCCCCTGTCCACCTACCCACCCAGGCACAAATCTATTTCTATTCCTCAGTCTAGCTCAGCACCACCTCCTCCAAGACACTGGAATTTTCAGTTGAAACTGATCTCTCCTTCTCTGAATTTCCATGGTATGTTACTAATCTCTCTCATTGTACATTTCAATTTCTATATTGTAGCACTTTGTTTTTAAATAATGGCTTCTTCTTTTTAAGAACTTGTAAATTGCTTGAGGACAGAATCTGGATTTGGTTCATTTCCGTGTCTCCAAAAGCGCTTGGCACAGTGTTTCACAAATACGAGACATTTGATAAATGCTTGCCGAGTAAATAAATGAATGAATCAAGCCAGCCAGATATCTGTCATTTGTCTTTGTCAATGCTACATTGCTGTCTTACAGAAATAAATCAGGGACTCTAGGGGAAACATGAATTTACAGAGTTATTAACATGGAAAATTAGTACGCTGATTCTTTTACCTTTAGGGAAGTAACAACTTTCCCTTTTCTTAAAGTATGGGGCTGAGTGGTGGTCTCTCTCAAACGTAGAGAAAGTCATTGATTATCATCATCTTGTGGCCTTGTACTTATGGCTGCAGCTTTAAAGCACACTTGCTAGACACTGTGTGATCCCTTCGCTGTTAACAAAAGCAGTCTACAAATACCTTATATTTGCATAGCAAAGAGTTTTCAAAGTGCTTTAATAAACATAATTTCTTATAGCTGTCATGACAAAGTGTAATGGCAGGTAGGCAGATGTTACTAGCCTTAATTTTCAGATGAAGACTCTGAATCTCAGTGAACTAATATAAATTACAGAAGAGAAGCTACATGAGAAGTACCATAACAAGTGCCATTCTTGCCAGCTCTCAGTCTGGCACCTAAGCCAGTAGAACACACAGCAATAGCTGATCCAAACCTTTCTTGTTTGGTTCAGCCCAAGTGTTCTTCTGCATCTGTGACCACCCACAGTAAGCATTGCTTCTACAACTCATTTTGCATTTCCTAACTTATATTGCTGGTGCTTTCTTTTTTTCCATAGAGGTGATATGACGGTTAATTTTATGTGTCAACTTGACTAGGCAGGCCATGGTGCCCAGGTATTTGGTCAAACATTAGTCTACATATTGCTGTGAAGGTATGTGTTTTTAGATCAGATCAATATTTAAGTCACTTGGCTTGGTGTAGAACATATTGACTCCCATAATGTAGGTGAGATTCATCTAATCAGTTGATAGCCTTAAGAGAAGAAGAAGTTTCCCTAAGAGAGGATCTTGCCTCCAGAAGTCTTAAACTTGAGTTGTAACATTGGCTCATTTCTGGCTCTTCAGTCAGCCTGCCCACTCCGCAAATTTTAAACTTGCCAGGCCCACAATTGTGTGAGGAAACTCCTTAGAGTAAATCTCTTTCTCTCTCTACATACATACATATACAGTGTGTGTGTGTTTAACTGTATATATATACACACACATTCACTAGTTCTATTTCTCTGGAGAACCCTAATACTGACAATTCCTAATTTATTAAGATAATTAGTTTTATAAATATGTTAAGATTTAGCATAGAAGAACTCAATGAATTCATAATGACACAAACATTTAAAAAATGAAATAAATATCTTCCAATATGAAAGCAAACAGACAACAAACTTCAACAACAACAACAACAACAAAAATAGCCCAAAACTCTGGGCAGCTTTGGAAGAGTTTCAACTCCTTACTCTGAAAATCGATCATTACAAGGAATGAGTTCAGTGTTTATTCTATCCTTCCTATAAACTGTATTGAAAGTAACCCAGCTCTAACCAATGAAGAATATTCTTTTTATTGTTCTCTTCTTGACTTAAATTTTTAATTTTTATTTTGTATTGAAGTATAGCTGATTGTCAATGTTATGTTAGTTTCAGGTGAACAGTGAAGGAACTCAGCTGTACATATACATGTATTCATTCTCCCCCAACTTGCCTCCCAGCAAGGTTGCCATGTAACATTGAACAGAGTTCCATGTGCTATACAGTAGGTCCTTGTTGGTTGTTACTTTTTTACAAAAGAATTCTAGTTAATAAATGTGGAAGGAGTGATGGAGCTAGAATTATTTTGAATTCCTGCTGCTGCTGCTGCTAAGTCGCTTCAGTCGTGTCCGACTCTGTGCGACCCCATAGACGGCAGCCCACCAGGCTCCGCCGTCCCTGGGATTCTCCAGGCAAGAACACTGGAGTGGGTTGCCATAATACATGACTATTTCTTTGCACTGATCACTGAGGAAGGCTTTATCTCTCCTTGCTATTCTTTGGAACTCTGCATTTAGATGCTTATATCTTTCCTTTTCTCCTTTGCTTTTCTCTTCTCTTCTTTTCACAGCTATTTGTAAGACCTCCTCAGATAGCCATTTTGCCTTTTTGCATCCCTTTTTCCTGAGGATGGTCTTGATCCTTGTCCCCTGTACAGTGTCACAAACCTCCATCCATAGTTCATCAGGCACTCTGTCTATCAGACCTAGTCCCTTAAATCTATTTCTCACTCCCACTGTATAATCATAAGGGATTTGATTTAGGTCATACCTGAATGGTCTAGTGGTTTTCCCTACTTTCTTCAATTTAAGTCTGAATTTGGCAATACGGAGTTCGTGATCTGAGTCACAGTCAGCTCCCAGTCTTGTTTTTGCTGACTGTATAGAGTTTCTCCATCTTTGGCTGCAAAGAATATAATCAACCTGATTTCGGTGTTGGCCATCTGGTGATGTCCATGTGTAGAGTCTTCTCTTGTGTTGTTGGAAGAGGATGTTTGCTACGACCAGTGAGTTCTCTTGGCAAAACTCTATTAGTCTTTGCCCTGCTTCATTCTGTACTCCAAGGCCAAATGTGCCTAGTACTCCAAGTGTTTCTTGACTTCCTACTTTTGCATTCCAGTTCCCTATAATGAAAAGGACATCTTTTTGGGGTGTTACTTCTAGAAGGTCTCGAAGATCTTCATAGAAGTGTTCAACTTCAGCTTCTTCAGCATTACTGGTCAGGGCATAGATATTGAATGATATTCAATATATTGACATAGATACTCAGAGATATTGAATGGTTTGCCTTGGAAATGAACAGAAATCATTCTGTGGTTTTTGAGACTGCATTCAAGTACTGCATTTCGGACTCTTTTGTTGACTATGATGGCTACTCCATTTCTTCTAAGGACATGGAACAACAGACTGCTTCCAAATAGGAAAAGGAGTATGTCAAGGCTGTATATTGTCACCCTGCTTAGTTAACTTCTATGCAGAGTACATCATGAGAAATGCTGGGCTGGAAGAAGCACAAGCTGGAATCAAGATTGCCGGGAGAAATATCAATAACCTCAGATATGCAGATGACACCACCCTTATGGCAGAAAGCCAAGAAGAACTAAAGAGCCTCTTGGTGAAAGTGAAAGAGGAGAGTGAAAAAGTTGGCTTAAAGCTCAACATTGAGAAAACGAAGATCATGGCATCTGGTCCCATCACTTCATGGGAAATAGATGGGGAAACAGTGGAAACAGTGGCTGACTTTATTGTTTTAGGCTCCAAAATCACTGCAGATAGTGATTGCAGCCATGAAATTAAAAGACGCTTACTCCTTGGAAGAAAAGTTATGACCAACCTAGATAGCATATTCAAAAGCAGAGATATTACTTTGCCGACTAAGGTTTTTCCAGTGGTCGTGTATGGATGCAAGAGTTGGACTATAAAGAAAGCTGAGCGCCAAAGAATTGATGCTTTTGAACTGTGTTGTTGGAGAAGACTCTTGAGAGTCCCTTGGACTGAAAGGAGATCCAACCAGTCCATCCTAAAGGAGATCAGTCCTGGGTGTTCATTGGAAGGACTGATGTTGAAGCTGAAACTCCAATACTTTGGCCACCTGATGCGAAGAGCTGAATAATTTGAAAAGACCCTGATGCTGGGAAAGATTTAGCACAAGAGGAGAAGGGGACAACAGAGGATGAGATGATTGGATGGGATCACCGACTCAATGGACATGAGTTTGGGTGAACTCCCAGAGCTGGTGATGGACGGGAGGCCTGGGATGCTGCGATTCATGGGGTTGCAAAGAGTCGGACACGACTGAGCGACTGAACTGAACTGAACTGAACACATGACTTAGCGGCTGAACAATGCAATCATTCAGGCGATGACGGGCAATGAATGAAACCATGAGATGAAAGGTCGATGGTGAAGTTTTTGATGACTTGACCATATGGACACCACTTGAATCCACTCATCAATTTGCTTATCACTAAAAGTGGGACAACCAGACATTGTATATCTCTTGATATGAGGCAATATATAGTGAACAGAACCTTCAATGAAGAATTCTTGCCAAAAAAGTTTTACCTGAACAAGCCTTTGACTAACTTCAATGTATAGGAAATACATTAGCTAGAAGAACAAAAAAGTAAATAATGAAACAAGTGAATCAAGTTCAAGTGGGTAGGGTGACCCAAACCAGAAGGGTGTTATTCATAATTATGCTGGGACAAAAGATATAAGGCAAAGCTAGAGGAATGATCATAATGATCATCATAAAAATTGAGTTTTCTGATTGCAATAACTTGGCCCAATTTTGCTCACCTATTTTCTTCTCAAGCAGTACAGGGCCTAAGGTCAGTCTTCTGTAACTGCTTTCCACTGAGAACAGGTGTTGTAGTATCCCTAGTTATATGAGTGAAACTCTTGCTGCTCGAGCTAGATAAGTTTTGGAGTCCACTGAAGTAGCATTCATGAAGTAGCCATGAAATTAAAAGACGCTTACTCCTTGGAAGGAAAGTTATGACCAACCTAGATAGCATATTCAAAAGCAGAGACATTACTTTGCCGACTAAGGTCTGTCTAGTCAAGGCTATGGTTTTTCCAGTGGTCATGTATGGATGTGAGAGTTGGACTGTGAGGAAGGCTGAGCGCTGAATAATTGATGCGTTTGAACTGTGGTGTTGGAGAAGACTCTTGAGAGTCCCTTGGACTGCAAGGAGATCCAACCAGTCCATTCTGAAGGAGATCAACCCTGGGATTTCTTTGGAAGGAATGATGCTAAAGCTGAAACTCCAGTACTTTGGCCACCTCATGCGAAGAACTGACTCATTGGAAAAGACCCTGATGCTTGGAGGGATTGGGGGCAGGAGGAGAAGGGGACGGCAGAGGATGAGATGGCTGGATGGCATCACTGACTCGATCGATGTGAATCTGAGTGAACTCCGGGAATTGGTGATGGACAGGGAGGCCTGGCGTGCTGCGATTCATAGGGTCGCAAAGAGTCGGACACGACTGAGCGACTGAACTGAACTGAATGGAATCATATTGTATATGCAATTTGGAAATTTGCTTTTATGCACTTAATATTATATCATTAATATATTACCGTGTCAATAAATTCACTGCTACAGTGAATGCCTACTATTCCATTGTAATGAAGCACTATAATTTGTTAAACCATTTATGCTTTTAAACATTTAGCTTGTTGCCAACATTTTATTCCTAATTCATCTTTGTTATATATTTACTCAAATGTTTCCATAGAAGAAATTTATGAAAGTGGAACTGATGGTTAAGATGCTCTCAAATTTTAAAGGCTTTTGGCATATGCATCTGGTCAAGTTGCCCTACAAATAGTTTGTATATATGTATATGCTCAGCAAGAGCATGTAAGCACTCATCTCCCCCCTCCCCCAACCCCAACATCATCATAACAGCTAGTGTTTATTGAGCTCTTAGTATGTGCCTGACAATGTTCTAAGCATTTTATTCTTGGCAATGCACTTAATTGTCAAAATTTCTGTGTGGTAATTACTAGAATTATTCAAAACATATGATGGGGAAACTGATTATACATAATTGTATTTTAAAAACAGAAGTATGTGTGGGACTTCCCTGGTGATCCACAGGTTAAGAATCGGCCTGCCAACCCAAGGGACATGGGTGTGATCCCTTTCCTGGGAATGAAGACCGCACATGCTGCAGGCTAACTAAGCCTGTGGTCCGTAACTACTTAGCCTCTGCGCCCTGGAAGCCATGCTCCATAACAGGAGGAGCCACCACAGTGAGAAGCCCAGGCAACCGAAACCAGAGAGTAGCCCCCAGTCCCTGCAACCAGAGAAAAGAACAGGCCGAGCATGGCAACAAGGAGCCCTGAGAGCCACAAGGAAGACCCAGCAGAGTGAAAAAACAGACAAAAACCAAGAACAAACCAAAACCCCAAATGAACAAAACACCAAAAATGATTAAAAAAACAACATCTAGAAGTGTGTGAGTGAAAGCAAGCAAATAAGAAGCTATTTCCCCATCTTAAAATCCCACTCAATTGAATAACCACTGTTAAAAGTTTGTGTGTATTTGTCTAGGTATTTTCTAAGCGTACAAAAGGTGTGTAAATGTACTTTGTTTTTTAAACACAGAAGAGGTCATGCTACATATACAATCAAATTCCTCTGCCATCAGCATTTTCCTTCTAATGATATATGGTGGCCACTTTCCCACGGCAGTTCCCACAGACTGACCTCATTCCCTTTCACAGTTGCATGACATTCTGTTGTATGAATGTGCCATATCGGCTCATGTCTCTCTCATCTCTCTGACCAGGCTGTGAATTCTATTATCTATAGAACAACTCTTTGTCACTTAGCAAGATTTTAGCTCATAGAAAGGGAATAATGGATGGAAAAACTGTAGAGCGTGTATTGTTCTCTGAAAATCCAGGTCTATGAAATGGAATAGCCCATCTGAGAACTGTCACCTTTAGCAAGTTACTAAACTCTTTAAGGAGAAGGCAATGGCAACCCACTCCAGTACGCTTGCCTGGCAAATCCCATGGATGGAGGAGCCTGGTAGGCTGCAGTCTATAGGGTTGCTAGGAGTCGGACACGACTGAGCGACTTCACTTTCACTTTTCACTTTCATGCATTGGAGAAGGAAATGGCAAGCCACTTCAGTGTTCTTGCCTGGAGAATCCCAGGGACGGCGGTCATGACTGAAGCGACTTAGCAGCAAACTCTATAAAGTTATTTTAAAGTTAATGCCTTTAGCAACTGGCTCTATTTAGTTGTGTATTTTTTGTGACTCATAACATCTTTGAAGTTTACCAATCAGTTGCACCATCCAAAGCATCTCAAGTAGATTTGAAAATCACTAGATAGGTACTTGGGAGGCCTGGGTTTTGGTACTGACCGTGCCGTGTGACCTTGAGCAGGGTACTTTTCCTTTCTGCTTCTCTATACTGTTGCACTAGGGTTTGGGACTGGGGCCATGAGATTCTTTGATTTACAAGTCAGAGCATTGTCCACCTCTGTGAGCCATGCAGTAAGAATAGGCATGACAGCTCACGTTCCCTGAAGAATCATGTTACCTCTTGGCATGTACACTTGACATTTATGAAGAGGAAAAAGTACAGAAAGGAGAGCAGATGACACAGTCTTAGAATGAGAGTGAGAAGTCAGCCAAATCTGCTGGACGGCCTCCCGGAAGCAGAGCTGGAGAAAACCGGTCTATGCTACTCACTCTGTCCTACTTCATGCCCCTTCCAAACAGCTTTGCAACCACAATTTGGAATGCCATCAAAAGGGAGACAGTAGGGTCATATGTAAATCCAGTTATTTTCTTTAGAAAGCAAAAGAAAGATACCGCCTTATACATGCACACACTCTGATTACTAATATGAAAAATGTACATAAAAGTGGCAGAAAATGCAGCAAAATAGTATAGTGATTATCTCTGTGTTGTGGGTGACTCCTATTTTATTTTCTATATTTTGCTCAAATTTTCCCTAAAGGATAGATAGTCCTTTTACAGTCAGAAAAATGCAATCAGCAATACACAAATGCTAGTAAAAAAAACCCAAGCATGCAATTACATTAAATACTAGTGGAGATCACTTAGGGTAGTTGAAATCATCATTATCTTTCTTTTCTGTTTCCAGAGTTTTTAAGTTTACCTTAACAAACAGGTATTAATCTGAGAAGGAAAAACAATCCCACTAGGGCAGTTGACTACACCAAATTCATTCTGTCCCTTTTTTTTTCTAAAGAAACTCTGATTTGGTGGGGGTGGGGAGAGAACATCAATGTATCTGCAAAAACTGCACATTCCAGACTTCTTTTGCAGGTGGGGGAGACATTTGACTAAGTTCTAGCCAGTGAAATATGAGTAGACATTGTTGAGTGGGCCTCTTAGCTTATTTGATGGTATCACGAGCATGATGCCACTTTGCGCTTCCCCTCTTATTCCTCCCTGTCTTTGCCTGGAACTCAGATGAAAGGTTTGGCAGTGCAGCGGCAATTTTGTACAAAGAAGACAACCTCAGAGTTAGAAATCATGAAGTAAAGCTGGTGGGGAAAGCAAAGGTACCTGGGCCCTTGGGGGTATCTTGGGGCCATTGTACTTGGTTGAACCATCTCCCTCCCAACTTCAAGATGCAGGAGAGGTAACAGTCTTCATTATGTTTCAGCCACTGTGTTTTGTGCCATTGTTAGTCATAGCTGAGCACAATTTCTAACTAATACATCCACTTACAAAAAAGCATTTTAATTCCTAACTGCTGTGACTATGTAAAAATGAGTTTTTAGGAGGAAGGCAGTTGAATTCACTTAGGATGGAAATAAAAGGCAATGTTCTAGTAAAAATTAAGGGTTGTCTCTGAGGCTCCAATAAATCTAATCTGTTTCACATTGTCAGTGTTTTACGCTTGGCAGTAAGTTCATTATTTTTACATTTGGGGACAATAAGTTTGTTAATATATTCCAGCAACTAGGAAATCAATGTATCACCATATGCCTAAACTGAGACCATTTGTCACAGTTTTTGCTCCTTCCAAAGAGTGCAAAACAGACCTTGACTTGAAGAAGCACCAACGTGGGAGTAGTTACTTGAAATGTCAGATGGAAAACATGTTTGAAAATGGGGTGTGTACACGACTCCTGTGAAAGAAAAGGACTCAGCCCTCCATTAAGCCTCCTTTGTGGCTCCCTGATCAACAACAATGCCCCAACCAAAGGCAAATTTTCAGGACAAATCCTCCTATCTGTAGTTGTTTCATTCTAAAATGCCAGGAGAGAGGAAAGGTCAGGAGAAAGGACAGATGTGGGGTCAAAAAAGCCAGAGCTGGACAGACCTTGGTTAGCTGTTAATTAACTTCACTGCTTTCTGCTCTAGGTGAGCAAGTGGGGGCTGAAGCCTCCCAGGAAGTGAGTGGCTGGGTTAGAACTGGAAGTCAGGGCAGCAGCATTTCTGGTGAATTTAAAGTTTTTGCTTAGACAGGAAAGAATTTGGAGAATAAAGTGATAGATAAGAAGTGGATTTATTTAGAGAGAAACATACTCCACAGACAGAGTGTGGGCCATCTTGGAAGGCAAGAAAGGCTTGAAAGGTGGTGTGGTTTGTTTCCAAGGGCTGGGTGATTTCATAGGCTTATAAGTGAGAGGATTATTCTGATTATTTTGGAGAAGGAGCCAGGATTTCCAGAAACTGGGCCACTACCCACTTTTTGACTTTTTATGATTATCCTCAGAACTGTCACAGCTCTAGTGGGCATGTCACTTAGCATATGCTAACATATTAAATGAGTATAGAATGAACTCAAGGTCTACTGGAAGTCAAATCTTCTGCCATCTTGGACCCAGTCGGTTCTAACCAGTCTTTGTCATGTCCTATGGCTATATCATTTGTTCAAAGATTGTACCTTGCTCCCTTTACTCCTATTTCAGCAGCAGAGGTGACACATGGCAGGACAAAGTACAACAGAGCTTGAAGTCATTTTCCTGGTGGTTCAATAGAGGCATCTCCGTAGAGGAGAGATCAGAGGGAAAGAGGAAGTTGGGTGGTTTGGTGGTGCCAGGAATGGATGGAGAGGTGGAGGGACTCATCTCCACTGCTCTGGTTGCCCAGCCTCCTTACCACCTGTGCCTGTGGGGGAGTGGAGGGCAGCGGCCCAGCATCATTCCGGCTGCTTTGCTCATTAAAAGATTACGTACTGCGTGGGGATGTCAGAGCAGCCCAGCCACCTCCCTTCTGCATCTGGGGCAGTTTGTTTCCATGGGATAGTCATTCCTATTCTACAATGGAAGTAAGAAGTCTCACTTCCTCCAATAGGTTGACTATCTCCTGATATGTTCAGTCCTTCACTGGGTGCTGGGAGCGCTGAGACAGGCACACTGGACTCTTTTGTTGGAGATGTTTAAGATCCAGCCAGGAAAGAGAATTCAAAGTAAAGGAATAGGATTTACAAAGTAGAAGAACTTGCCATTGCATATCAAAAAAAAAAAAAACCAACTCATCAAGGAATTTGCCAAAGCAGCCTTAGCTGTACAAACAGCTAGTCCAAACTTGAAAACTACTTAGTTCAGTTCAGTTCAGTTCAGTCGCTTAGTCGTGTCTGACTCTTTGCGACCCCATAAATTGCAGCATGCCAGGCCTCCCTGTCCATCACCATCTCCTGGAGTTCACTCAGACTCACGTCCATCGAGTCCGTGATGCCATCCAGACATCTCATCCTTGGTCATCCCCTTCTCCTCCTGCCCCCAATCCCTCCCAGCATCAGAGTCTTTTCCAATGAGTCAACTCTTCACATGAGGTGGCCAAAGTACTGAAGTTTCAGCTTTAGCATCATTCCTTCCAAAGAAATCCCAGGGTTGATCTCCTTCAGAATGGACTGGTTGGATCTCCTTGCAGTCCAAGGGACTCTCAAGAGTCTTCTCCAACACCACAGTCCGAAAGCATCAATTCTTCAGCGCTCAGCCTTCTTCACAGTCCAACTCTCACATCCATACATGACCACAGGAAAAACCATAGCCTTGACTAGATGGACCTTAGTCGGCAAAGTAATGTCTGCTTTTGAATATACTATCTAGGTTGGTCATAACTTTTCTTCCAAGGAGTAAGTGTCTTTTAATTTCATGGCTGCAATCACCATCTGCAGTGATTTTGGAGCCCCCAAAAATAAAGTCTGACACTGTTTCCAGTTTCCCCATCTATTTCCCATGAAGTGATGGGACCAGATGCCATGATCTTCGTTTTTTGAATGTTGAGCTTTAAGCCAACCTTTTCACTCTCCTCTTTCACTTTCATCAAGAGGCTTTTTAGCTCCTCTTCACTTTCTGCCATAAGGGTGGTGTCATCTGCATATCTGAGGTTATTGATATTTCTCCCGGCAATCTTGATTCCAGCTTGTGTTTCTTCCAGCCCAGCGTTTCTCATGATGTACTCTGCATAGAAGTTAAATAAACAGGGTGACAATATACGGCCTTGACGTACTCCTTTTCCTATTTGGAACCAGTCTGTTGTTCCACGTTCAGTTCTAACTGTTGCTTCCTGACCTGCATACAGATTTCTCAAGAGGCAGGTCAGGTGGTCTGGTATTCCCATCTCTCTCAGAATTTTCCACAGTTGATTGTGATTCACACAGTCAAAGGCTTTGGCATAGTCAATAAAGCAGAAGTAGATGTTTTTCTGGAACTCTCTTGCTTTTTCCATGATCCAGTGGATGTTGGCAATTTGATCTCTGGTTCCTCTGCCTTTTCTAAGACCAGCTTGAACATCAGGGATGCTCATTATTAAAAAAAAAAAGAATTTTCCTAGATGAAGTTCTTAGACAAGTTTCACAACCCCATTCATCCAGAGCAAAACCTAGAGTTAGATGGGGATAGACTGGAGGCAGATTATTCCCTTTATACACAGACAAAATCTGGGAGCAATGTGGTGGAATGGTGTGGACCAGTGGTCTCTGAGGTGAAGTGAATAAGAAAATTCGTAATGCAATAAAATGTGCAAATACATATGTGTATGTATAAAGTATCGTATGTATATATAAAGTATCATATGTATATATAAAGTAGAGCTACAAATCTAGACTTACTTAAATATGGATTTTAAATCAATGTATACTTCTTTAAATATAAACACAGAGATGAATAATAAATTTTTCTTTACTGAAAGGAACACAGGCTCAGAGGTGCTTGGAGGTCACTGGTTTGGAGAATGGGCTTTAGAGTCTTAGCTGCCCAAAATGCATAAGATTGGGAAAAGGTCAGTACCTCTAAGAGGTAACATATGAAAAGGCAGACAATATATGCAAAGTATTTAGGAGTTTTTCCGGCTACTTGGAAAGATTTGTGAGGACGTAACTTGCATCTGTTGTGTGCTTAATGTATTTCCTGGATCTGGCACAAGGCCTGTAAAAAGTAGGTCAAATATTTGTCAAATAAATGAGTGATCAATAACCATAATATACATAATTGCTTCCGTGTTAGCTGTCAGTGTGCTCGTACCTGTGCTGCCCCAGCAACGACGTTGGAATACACGGAAGTGACAACGGCATTGTGATTGAGATCACCTTTAATTCACCCCAAATTTCAAAATAGGTAAATCATTCACAAACTTAGGTAACTTATTTTTAGTTAACACATGACTTGTGGACACCTCACGACTGATGGTGATTCATCAATATGCTATCACTGTGATCACCAAACTTACTATATCCTGTGATCTAATCTGATTGGATTCTTTCATGAGACATGTTTATACATATCACCATATAAACACAGTGCTTTTTTTTTAAAAATAAAACTCAGAAAGGGCAAATGAGAGAAAATGATGGTAAAGTATAAAAACAGAAGAGATTTAGGTTAAATTAGGGGAGACTTTCTTGTTGTTTAGGAAACCAATTGTTTCCTTAACTGGACCTTCTGATTTTCCTCCTGATTTTGTCTCTAATGACTGCTACATAGAAATTCTTCTCCAAAATTCTGTTGCAATATTAGTTTTTCTCCCTTCCTTAATGGCAAGCAACTTGTCACAGGTAAATTTCCATGGTAAGAATGTCCTTATCAATTCTGATAAACAGTTCAGACTCCAAATTCCACTGCCACATTTCCCCCGCCGTCCTGTTGGCCAATTCTAAGCCTCCCCATGGAGCGACAGGCTTTTCTCTCCATGGTCTCCTTCATCCTTACCAAGTCCTTATTTTTCCTAGTCTCTCATAAGCCTTGCACAGCTTGCAATCTTAGATCACAGGTGAGACCCCCGAGCTATAGATGCTCCTAACAGAGAACCAGCAGATCCTATCACATGGCTGGTGTTTAATTTAATAACAGTCAAGTACTGAGAAGCTTTGAACGAAAAATAAGTATGTGCAGACAATTTCCCACTATCTTGGGAGGATGTGAAAAAGCTGAGATCTTTTTTAATCTTAGTGTCACAAACACTTATCTGGAAGAGTGACAGCCCCGAAAGGTCCAAGTCGAGATGAACTGTTGCAGAGGGGAAGACACTGTTCTCAGGGAAGATGAAATAATGAGAAAAGGCCTGTCCTTGGTGCTCTTGAGCAACGCTGGACTGTGTCCTCTAGTTTTCAGAGGCTTTTGCCCTCCTCAAGAGGAGTGTGTTTATTGGTGTTCCCTGAAAGTAAAGACACTGAGAGACTTATTGCAAAAGTGTGCACTCTTTAGACCCAGTATGCTCTGCTACTCTGCAGAGACCCTGAGCTGCTGCGAAACTATAGGCAAACGGGGGGCTGAGTCAGGGTCCCAGGGCTCTGTGCATCCCATTCTGTCCCCTAAAGGTTCAGACAAGACAATCTGACATTCCCTTGCCCCTAAACTAAGAATAATGGGTTCCTCCTCCTACACATTTTCTGGTGGTGAGAACAGTGAGGATCTGGCACTCACTAAGTGGCTTTTGAAGTATTAACGATGGCCTAGCTGGAGGGACGCGGGTTCTTTAGGGCTAGTTCTGAGGGCTAGTTCTTCATTTCTTTTCTTCCTTCAACCCAGTAGGTTTACACTTGGGCTCAGTACTATCTTTTCTTGGTGACTGGTCCCTTCCAGTTGATAGAAGTGAGAGTTCCTTACTCTTAGGACCTTTACATTCTATGAAGCAAAACCACAGCACATCTTCTTTCTAAAGACATTTCTCCTGTACTCTACTCTCCTTAAAATCACAGCAAATGACTACTCTGTGCAGGTCGGTTTCCCAGGTAACTGTGATAAAGCTTGGCCTTCTAACTTCTTCCCAAGGCCCCAACTCAGCATGGTATCATAGCCAAAAGAATCATGTCACTAATCCCAAGTCAAAGGGAAGTTGCTCAGTCGTGTCTGACTCTTTGCGACCGCATGGACTGTAGCCTACCAGGCTCCTCTGTCCATGGGATTTTCCAGGCAAGAGTACTGGAGTGGGGTGCCATTTCCTTCTCCAGAAACTAACCCCAAATATTTGCTTGAAATATTAAGCATCCCATTATGTGCTGCAAACATTGTCTTTAGAGACTATATTAGTTTACTAAACCTATCCTAACAACTTACCACAAACCAGGTGGCTCCAAATTTGGCTCAAATGGTAAAGCGTCTGTCTGCAATGCAGGAGACCCAGGTTCAATCCCTGGGTTGGGAAGATCCCCTGGAGAGGGGAATGGCAACCCACTCCAGAATTCTTCCCTGGACAGAGGAACCTGTGGGCTAGTCTTCATGGGTTCAAAAAGAGTCAGATGTGACTGAGCGACTAACACTTTCAAGTGGCTTAAACAACAGGAATTTATTGTCTCAGAGTTCTGGAGGCAAGAAGTCTGAGATCAAGATGTTGGCAGGATCATGTTCGCTTCAAAGGCACGAGGGTAGGATCTGTTCTGGACCTCTCTCTTACCTTCTGGTTGTGTGTGTTAATAGCTCAGTCATGTCTGTTTGCAACCCCATGGACTATAGTCCATCAGACTCCTCTGTCCATGGAATTCTCCAGGCAAGAATCCGGGAGTGAGTAGCCATTCCCTTCTCTGGGGTATCTTCGTGATCCAGAGATGGAAGCCGGGTCTCCTGCATTGCAGGCAGATTCTTTACTGTCTGAGCTCCTTGACAAGTGGTAGAATAGTCTTCACAGACATTCTCCTTATGTGTGTGTCTGTCTCCAGATTCTCCCTTTCCATAAGAACACCAGTCATGTTGGATTAGGGGTCTACTTGGCTCCACCATGACCTCCTCTTATCTAATTACACCAGCACTGATGCTGTTTCCAAACAGGATCACATTCTACAGTACTGGGGGTAATGACTTGAACACACATCTTCAACTTCTCACAGACACTTTCTGCTATTTCCAAATTCCTGCTGTGTGCGGCAGCTCTCCAACCCCATCCTGCTTCTCCTTGAAGTTCCCATAACAAGCCTGAGTCTTCAGGAGCACCTCTGCCTCGGAGTGATGAGGCCCCCACCCAATTTCACCTTATCAGCTGGTATTATAATAACAGTGGCTTTCATTGTGTTGAAATCCTACCATATGCCAGATATTTTATGGATATCACGCTAAACCTCACCAACATTAACTTTATATTTAATGGGCTTGCCTGATAGCTCAGTTGGTAGAGAATCTGCCTGCAATGCAGGAGACTCTAGTTCGATTTCTGGGTTGGAAAGATCCCCTGGAGAAGGGAAAGGCTACCCACTCCAGTATTCTGGCCTGGAGAATTCCCTGGACTGTGTAGTTCATGGGGTCATAAAGAGTTGGACACGACCGAGTGACTTTCACTTCACTTCATTGTGTTGAAATCCTACCATATAACAGATATTTTATGTATATCATCCTAAAGCTCACCAACATTAACATATTTAAGTTGGGAAAGGTTTTGGCAGTAACAGCAGGTAGTGACAGAAGGTTTTGAGCTTGGCATTTCTGGTACAGAGCTCTGCCTTAGGCCGCCCCATCTTGGTGTCTTTCAGAACATCAGAAAATAATATTCTGGCCCAATTATCGTAATTTATTTTTTTTGCTGGAAACCGCAGTCATCTTATTCAGAGGAGAAAATGTGAAAAACCATTAGATTGTTGAACAGCTTTTTATCGAGCAGCCTCCCAGGTTTGTGATTCAAGCATGGGAGAGAGGGAAGGAAGAACAAACATGGGTTTGGATGGCTGAGAAAACCTCGAGAGCAGAGGCGACGTGCCAAGGACTGAGTTCAGACGCTGCCTCCCACGTGGGCCAGCTGCGTGGCCTTGCGCAAGTTCTAGTGCTTTCCTGAGCCTCCATTTTCTTATCTTTAAACTACCCTTAGTTGTGTCTGTCTCACAGGGGAGGGTGAGGATTAAATGAGATGTGAATAAAAAGTGTCTGTTATGCAGTAGATTCCTGATAAACCGCCATTCTCTTCCTCCTTTCCTTTGCCTTGAAAGTGTTTTGTCTGTGTCCTTCCCATGGCTGTCATCCAGATAAAGCCAAAATACTGCATTTGCTTTAGTAAAAATTGTGCATGATGGGAGAATCATGTTCAAATTAAAAGAAGGTGAAATAAGGGAGCCTTAATTCCCAAATGAAGCACAAATAAGGCTGTAGAATTTGACTATAAAAGGAACTCCTTGGTTCTAGCTGGCATCCATTTCACCAGGCTTTAAGACATTAGTTACCATTTCATAATTGTGCAACTAAAAATTCCACTGGGAATTAAAACTTCATTTAAGAAATAAGAAATAAATCATAAAGGTTTAAAATACAAACAGGTAAGAGACCATGCTTACCTGAAAGACGACTGGCGGACAAATAAAGGAAAGGGAGTAGTGAGATCTTTGCGTCTGTCCGAAGCCAAGTGTTCTGGGGGAAATCACTCTTCCTTCTGGGCTAGTTTTCTCATTGGTAAAATTCTTAAAGATACTTCTTGTAAGATTCTAAGTGTACGTTGCTATACAGAAAAGATTGTTTTAAAAGTTGAAAAGCTTGTTCCTTTTGGAGAACGTAACTCCAAATGAACCACAAATCAAATGAAACGAAAACTTGGAAAAGCTTAATGCCCGTTATTCCAACCCTCACCTTAGAGTGTCTTTGGTTTCCTCCTTTCCTTCTTTTTTCTTTCCTCTGACTTTATTTCTGTTCCCTTTTCTGTTGTAATTGTTACTTTAACTATTTGGTTTTCTGTTCTTCTTCTTTCTCTTAGAATTTATTTTTCTTTCCTTCCATCTGTTAATTTTTTCTCTTCACCTGACCACAATATGGAATTGGAATATAATTGAAAGTTATGATTACAACTATTATTTTTGTCATCAGTTTTTTTGTGGCCCACGGGTTTTTTTTCTTCACTGATATATTTTTGTCTCCACTAATTTATATACATGTCCCCATGATGGGGAAATAAATAAGGTTAGTCCAGGTGAGGTTCACACTAGGGGAAAGGCAAGTTCTTAGAAGCAGCCTGTGAATTTGCTCTATTTTCCCATTTATTTTATATTTTCACTATTAAGGTAAAGATGATTTTTGACTATGAAAGAAAAAGGTTCCTCTGAAAGATTTTCAATATAATTTTCAAACCACACATTTAAGAGAAAATATGATTTATGATAAAATATAAAGAAAATTTTAAAAATATGAAAATGAAATTACTGGGGTTTTCTTTATCCAAAGGCCCATTGCTGAAGCTAACAGGGCAGACTGGGACAGTACCTCCTGTTTAAGTTTTCTATAAGTTAAAATGAAATTTAATTTCTCATTTTTTCCTCCCAGGTTTTGGAAGCCATCACACTGTCACAATCCGTGAACTCTCTAATCTCTGTCTATACTATCTGTTATGTCTAAAATGCCATCTTCTGTCCTACTGAGAAGCCCCTAGCACACTTTTGTCCTCCTAGACAATGGTTGCTTAATAACTTTCAAGACAAATCATCTTGTCTTTGAATCCCGAGTCTAAGAAGATATTGTTTTCTTAACATTGTTCAAATGTTTCTTGAACCCCTTCTGTGTGCTAGGCAGCTGTGACCCCTCAGACTGCTGAGTTCTGGGCAGACTCCTAGCAGAGGCTTGGCAGTGCTTTCTTGTCCTTCATCTTCTGAGTTACGCCTGATTCCTCCTTTTCCTTTTAGGCAGCAAAGATCGGGGGGCAGGGGGGAGGTCATGACACACTCATTTCTTTGTATTTCCAACAAGGCCTGACTAGAAAAAGGGGTTCAGTAAATCAACAAGTGAACATGTAAGTTGTGCTGAGCTCAGAGAAGGGAGGGTTAATAAAAACACATATATACAATGGAGATGCTAATTCAAAATTGTGGAAATAAATGAATGAGCAGGAAAATAAATTTATGATTAGTAGCAACAAAGATGGAGAAGGAAACGGCAACCCACTCCAGTATTCTTGCCTGGAGAATCCCAGGGACAGGGGAGCCTGGTGGGCTGCAGTCTATGGGGTTGCACAGAGTCTGACACGACTGAAGTGACTTAGCAGCAGCAGCAGCAGCAGCAGCAACAAAGAAAGGGGACAAGAAGGCAGCAAGTAGTGCTGGGGGGACTGAAACACCAAGCCACGGGCCCTGATAACTTTTGCAGAGTCCTCAGTAACTTTGCATTGGACCAGGTCAGACTTGCTGCTGCTGCTGCTAAGTCGCTTCAGTCGTGTCGGACTCTGTGTGACCCCATAACGGAAGCCCACCAGGCTCTCCTGCCCCTGGGATTTCACAGGCAAGAACACTGGAGTGGGTTGCCATTTCCTTCTCCAATGCATGAAAGTGAAAGGTGAAAGTGAAGTCACTCAGTCGTGTCCAACTCTTAGCGACCCCATAGACTGCAGCCCACCAGGCTTTTCTGTCCATGGGATTTTCCAGGCAAGAGTACTGGAGTGGGGTGCCATTGCCTTCTCCGGGTCAGACTTGAGGACTGAAGATTAAACATCTTGATGAGAGGGGTGAAAGGGAATAATGCTAATATTCATCATAGCAGCTCACCCTATGTGCAAAGCATCGTCTCAAGTGTTTTCAGTGAATCAACTTGTTTAGATAACCCTAACAGCCGGGAGGTCCGACCATTAGCTCTGAGGCACAAACAAATGGCTCTGGTCATATAGCTCGTCAGTGGAGGAGGAAGGGTCTGAATCAAGCTTTATGGTTAATCACCACACTGTTCAATTACTGTGTTCATTTCATTGACCCACTGTGAGAAGTAGAATGTGAAGAGCTGGTATTTATAGAAATAGTTACAATCTTAAGTCTGGGAAAGCTCAGTGGTTGCCTTGAAAAGAGAGGATATGCAAAGTATACAATAGATTTGAGCTAGTTCCATTTCTCATTACACACACACACACACACACACACACACACGCACACACACACACTATTGCATTTTCTTCTTTAAACCCTTGCTAAACATTAGTATCTCCTAGAAGCTGCAAGGACAGCTTCATCAGGAATGTGCTTGTAACCAGCTTTGACTAACCAATAGTATTGCTAGGATTTTGTACCTGGAGGCCTTGAGCAAAGGCCACTGTGGGCTTCTTACCTTAAATAGTTGCTTTATCCACAAGGAGGATGACGAGAAAGCAGAAGGGAAGGCAGAGCTCCCACTCGCGTAGGCCAGCAAGACGTGTGTGCAGACAACGCTGTAGCCCGTGGTGACCGGCTTGTCCACGGCATCTGGTGTTCTCTCCCAGTATCCCCCAGCCAGCCTCACACCACGGTGCTCTTCTTCCCCAGTGGGGCGGGATTCCCAAAGTGGAGGCTGGACCCCCGTGCCCAGGGGGTCCCCGGGGAGCCTTGCTGCATCACCACCAGGCGGATAGAGGGCTGGGCATCCAGGGAGGCCTCGGGTGCGTACTCCTTACTGGGGTCCTTGCCTCGGCAGTCATAGAGCACGCAGGAGATGAGGAAAACCAGGAGCAAGATGACGTAGCTGGCGACTAGGATGATCAGGTTCAAGGTGACAGGGTCGATCTCCAAGTAGAACTCCATCACATGGTGCACAGTTGGGAAGTGGGTTTAGAGCAGGGCAGTGGGGCCAGTCGGGGGTTCTGGGAGCAAACCCTAGCTCGATGGAATAGCTACATTGGCTCTGGAATAAAAATACATTAATCCCTACTGCTCCAGGAGACTTCACAGATTAAAGCTGCCCGCTTTAATAACTTAAGCTCTTCTGCTAATACTACAGCCACCACAGCACAGACACTGTCTCTCATCACTTCACCTACACAGAGAGAGAAAGAGAAAAAGAGAGATGGTTCATATGCTACCCAGGTGTGGTATGTAAGCAGGAGGTCCATTCAATGTCCAAACAGTTTTGGTGAGCAGAAGAAAGTCAGTTCAGTGTCAGTTCAGTCACTCAGTTGTGTCCGACTCTTTGCGACCCCATGGACTGCAGCATGCCAGGCCTCCCTGTCCATCACCAACTTCTAGAGCCTACTCAAACTAATGTCCACTGAGTCAGTGATGCCATCCAACTATCTCATCTCATCCACTTCTCCTCCTGCCTTCAATCTTTCCCAGCATCAGAGTCTTTTCAAATGAGCCAGGTCTTCACATCAAGTGGCCAAAGTACTGCAGTTTCAGCTTCAGCAGCAGTCCTTCCAATGAATATTCAGGACTGATTTCCTAGGATGGACTGGTTGGATCTCCTTGCAGTCCAAGGGACTCTCAAGAGTCTACTCCAACCCCACAGTTCAAAAGCATCAATTCTTTGGTGCTCAGCTTTCTTTATGGTCCAACTCTCACATCCATACATGACCACCATACATGAAAAACCATAGCCTTGACTAGATGGACTTTTGTTGGCAAAGTAATGTCTCTGCTTTTTAATATGCTGTCTAGGTTGGTCATAGCTTTTCTTCCAAGGAGCAAGTGTCTTTTAATTTCATGGCTGCAATCACCATCTGCAGTGATTTTTGGAGCCCAAGAAAATAGTCTGTCACTGTTTCCATTGTTTCCTCATCTATTTGCCATAAAGTGATGGGACCGGATGCCATGAACTTAGTTTTCTGAATGTTGAGCTTTAAGCCAACTTCTTCACTCGCCTCTTTCACTTTCATCAAGAGACTCTTTAGTTCTTTACTTTCTGCCATAAGGGTGGTGTCATCTGCATATTTGAGGTTATTGATATTTCTCCCAGCAATCTGGATTCCAGCTTGTGGTTCTTCCAGCCCAGCGTTTCTCATGATGTACTCTGCATAGAAGTTAAATAAGCAGGGTGACAATATACAGCCTTGAGGTACTCCTTTCCTGATTTAGAACCAGTCTGTTGTTCCATGTTTTGCTCTAACTGTTGCAGAAGTAAATGCATAGTGTTAAAACTTGGGTTGTTCTGTAAAAATTGTGAAGTATGGTCATCTTTAATATAAGAGAGGCTTATTAATTTTATTTTCAAAGTGAAAATATAGTTTATTTACAATATACTAGTTTCATGGTGCACAACATAGTGATTCAATATTGTTATAGATCATACTCTGTTTAAAGTTTTATAAAATATTGGCTCTATTTCCTGTGCTATTTATCTTGTTCATCATATACATAATAATTTGTACCTCTTAATCCCCTACTCTTACCTTGCCCCTCACTGCTTTCCTCTCCCCACTGGTAACCACAAGTTTGTGCTCTATATTTGTGAGTCTGCTTCTGTTTTATTTGCTTCATTTTTTTAGATTCCACATATAAGTGATAATGTACATTATTTGTCTTTTTCTGTCTGACCTACTTCACTAAGCAAAATACCCTCCAGGTCCACCCAATTGTCATTGTTGCAAATGACAAAATGTCATTCCTTTTATGGCTGACTAATATATGTATCAGTCAGTCGCATCCATTCATCTGTTGACCGACAGACACTTAGGTTTTGTCCTGGCTTTTATAAATAAGGTTGCTGTAAACATTGGGGTGCATATATCTTTTCAAATGTTTTCATTTTCTTCAGATATATACCCAGGAGTGGAATTGTTGGATCATATGGCAGTTTTATTTTTTTTTTGGTTGAACCTCCATACTCTTTTCCAAAATGGCTGTGCCAGTTTAAAATTCCCACCAACTGTGCACAAGGGTTCCCTTTCCTCCACATCCTTGCCAACAGCTGCTCTTTGTGGTCTGACACCAGCCATTCTGAAGTGTCAGGGGCTGTCTCACTGTGGTGTTGCTTTGGGGTTTCCCCGGTGATCAGCGATGTTGAGCATCTTTTTATGTGCTTGTTGGTCATCTATATGTCTTCTTTGGAAAAGTGTTTATTCAAGTCTTCTGCCCGTTTTTTAATCAGGTGGTTTGTTTTTTTGATATTGAGTTGTATGAGCCATTTATATATGAATAAATGCGTATGAATTCCTTATTGGACCTATCTTGTGCACACATTGTCTTCCACTCAGCAGGCTGTCTTTTTCATTTTGCTGGTAGTTTCCGTTACTGTGGAAAAACTTTTAAGTTTCGATGCCACTTGTTTATCTTTCCTTTTGTTTCCTTTTCTAGCTAAGGGATATTTTAATCCCAAGTATCCATTTTCGGAATGATTTGAGTCTTGAGAATGGATGTTTTCATTTAATAAAAAGACCATACTCAGCCTCTGACATTTTCACTCTTTTTGGCTTTTTCATTCATTAATTCAAAAATAGTTTTTGAGCTTCTCGTATGTTCTGGGTACTGTGCTAAGCAATAATAAGACAGAATTATTCAGTCTAGCAGGGGAGACAGACATTAAACAAATAATTGCAGAAATCCCCATTTAAGAACAGTGGGAATTAGTTTATAAAAGACGAGGAGAGGGTGGTAGGAGAGTGTATCCCAAGGTGAGTGTGAGAAAGTTTCCATGAGAAAGAGACATTTAACCTATGACCCGAATGATGGTCAAGATTTAGCCAGGTTAGGACAGGGAGGGAAGATTCTTCAAGCCACAGAGAAGAGCATGCATGAAAGTTCTGAGCAGAAAAAAGCCTGGAAAATTAGAGGAGTTGAAACAAGGGCAGCGTAACTGTCATACAGAGAAAGCATAGGGAACGTAACGAGAGAGTGGGGCACGGGTCAGAATGCAAAGGGATGTGTGTGCCCTGCTCAGGGCTTTAGAGTGAGTGCCAGAGCGAGGGTGCCCCTGGATCAGCTGATACAGGGGAGGGAGGGGCCAGCTGGACTTCAAAGAGCTCCCCTTAGTCACTGTGTGTATGCAAGAAAATAAGCAAAATGAAAAAATCAAATAAAAACACAGATACCCCTTGATTTACAGTCATCTTCCAGCCTCAGTGGGGTGTGTGTGCTAGTCGGGTCTGACTCTTGGCAACTGAACGGTCTGCAGCCCACCAGGCTCCTCTGTCCATGGCCTCAGTGGTAGCTTGTCCAATAGCCCTTCAGAGGAGGGCTGAATAGACTGAATAGGGCTGACTAGACTCCCAGTAGGCGTCACAGGCGTGGGACCTGGGCAGTTGCACAGACCTCTTGCTCAGAAGAACTCCACACCTAGTTTAGTGCCCTGCTGTCTCCATCTTCAAATTTTTAATAATTTTTTATTGTGCACTGGGCTCACAAATTATGTATCTTGCTTGGTCTCATATATATACAGTTTTGGCCAGACAGGGCCATTTCTCCAAGAGCTAATGGGACTGTTTTGATGCTGCTGGTTAAAGGTCAAAGGTCCCGGAGATCTTCTGGGTTATCATCGCAGTTAAGCTTTAATGTCCTAGCAGCTTCGGTCTATTCCTTTATTCTCAGCCTCTCTGGGAACGGGAGGGCTCAGGGCTGCTGTAGAAAAGCATTCTTATTGATCTGGAGACCTTTTCCAAATAAAATATTTCATGAATCTGTGGTTCTGGACGAAATTGTGGAATTATATTGAAGAAGGTGAATGGTTCTCAAACACTGCAGGTGCAGAGCTGCCCTCACCGTTATCAGCTGGGCTTCTTAGGAATTCAGAGTCCCAGATCAGCACCAGATCTATTGAATTAAATCTTTGGGGCTGGAATCTGCGAATCTGCAGTAGTAACAGTCTTCATGGACAATTTTGATATGTGACCAGGATGGAGAATCATGGCTACAGATGTGAAAGAAGGATGTGCAGAAAATGGGTCACCAGAGTAGCTGTTGGTCACTGAGATGCCAGAAGAGGCATACAGCACAGACATCACACTGTCCAAGGCTCTGAGTCAAAGAGGCTCAGACAGTTCATTTTGTCATGGGAAAGTCCTTTTCCTGGTGGTAATTCACATCTATCAAGCTCACAGGAGACTGATGTTCAACACAGAATACCAGTTTATTCAGTCACAGTGAAAAATAACACCTGTCACAAAGTTGGAAGGTCTTGTGCTGAAATGACCATAGTTGTTTCCTCCCTGGAGGCAGATCTTCAGACGAAGTTCATTTATAATAGAAAGTTTCTTGCTGAGCACAGAAACTCAGTAAGTAGGGTTGTCTGGTGCTTCTCTAAGTCACATCGGTGATCCCAGACCACAGGAAGGCTATTTAAAAGTAAGTATATACCGGGTAGTTACTTAGGTTTGTCCACACTGAACTCTAGATTCCTAACTTCTACAGTAAACTGACGTCCGCACAGCACAGGCTCTTCTGCATAATACTATTTGGAGTTTTTCTATTTTGATGACTTTAAACAAATGATACAAAAAATTGCTATAATTGAGAAGTACATGAAGTTTGTGAGACTGAGCCTACTCTTTGCCTCACCATGGGTCGTAGCCTGCCAGGCTCCTCTGTCCATGAAATTCTTCAGGCCAGAATACTGGAGTGGGTTGCCATTCCCTTCTTAAGGGAGTTTGTCAGCCCAAGGATCAAACCCAAGTCTCCCGCATTGCAGGCGGATTTTTTTTTTACCATCCGAGCCACCAGGGAAGCCCGTATACAGTTTAGTCCACGTCAAATTAAACTGAAATGCGTGCAGCGGCTCTGGCACACGTAGCGGAGTTTCCGCGTCAGCTCCACGTCTCTCTGCGCGACAGTGATGACCAGCAATCGAGGCGGCTGATCTGGTCTGGCCATCTCTCTTGCACTGTCTCAGTCCTACTGATTCTCTTGTGATGTCCCAGAATATTTTGTTCAAGGCTCTTGTCTTTGGATCAGTATCTTATTACTATCTGCAGATAGCACTTTTGTCTTTGTATCTACCAGTGCCCGAAAGGTCATTTCAAATCCAGCCTTATGGAGGCATTGCTTCCTTAAAATGTGTTCCGTGAAATGCTGGCTACCTGGTTTGTTCACCCCGGGGGTTGGCTGCCTTATTCCTACTGCAGCCCAACATCTATCTCCAAAGCATCTTCCGGGTATGCCTGATCGTTAAAGAACTTTCCTTTTGTGCCATCTAGTGGCCAAAGCAGAGACTGCTAAATAAAGGGAAACCTTCGCAGTGTCAAGGTGGAAGGACTTTCCCATCAGCAGTAGAGGGTGATAGAGCCACAGTTCAGAACAACCCCTTGGTGTAGTCAGGACATGGTCATTCTTTCACTCACTTACAAACATGTGTTGTGCACTTACCATTCGGCAGCCTGCTTGACGATGTGATGAATGCGAAGCTGGAGGGAGAATGCTAGTGAGCAGGGAGAGCATCAGCTGCATCTTAGGAATGAAGAAACTGAAGCTCACAGAAGCAATGGAATTCTAATTAGCTCATTCTTGTTTCCTTTCTCCCGCTCACTCTTCTGCCTCTCTTTTCTCCTGCAGAAATATAAATAAATTATGTACATAGAATACCTTATGCTGTGTGTTCTAATCAGGTAGATTTTCCCTGGGCTCCCAGTTATGTACACACTTATTCACAATCTAGACCATTTTGTCTGCTGAGCTAGAACATCGGCTAATCAGTCAGTTCAGTTCAGTCGCTCAGTTGTGTCCCACTCTTTGCGACCCCATGAATCACAGCACACCAGGCCTCCCTGTCCATCACCGATTCCCGGAGTTCACTCAGACTCACGTCCATCGAGTCCGTGATGCCATCCAGACATCTCATCCTCTGTCATCCCCTTCTCCTCCTGCCCCCAATCCCTCCCAGCATCAGAGTCTTTTCCAATGAGTCAACTCTTTGCATGAGGTGGCCAAAGTACTGGAGTCATTCCTTCCAAAGAACACACAGGACTGATCTCCTTTAGATGGACTGGTTGGATCTCCTTGCAATCCAAGGGACTCTCAGGAGTCTTCTTCAACACCACAGTTCAAAAGCATCAATTTTTCGGCGCTCAGCTTTCTTCACAGTCCAACTCTCACATCCATACATGACTACTGGAAAAACCATAGCCTTGACTAGACGGACCTCTGCTGGCAAAGTAATGTCTCTGCTTTCGAATATACTATCTAGGTTGGTCATAACTTTTCTTCCAAGGAGTAAGTGTCTTTTAATTTCATGGCTGCAATCACCATCTTCAGTGATATTGGAGCCCCCCCAAAATAAAGTCTGACATTGTTTCCACTGTTTACCCATCTATTTGCCATGAAGTGATGGGGCCAGATGCCATGATCTTAGTTTTCTGAATGTTGAGCTTTAAGCCAACTTCTTCACTCGCCTCTTTCACTTTCATCAAGAGGCTTTTTAGCTCCTCTTCACTTTCTGCCATAAGGGTGGTGTCATCTGCATATCTGAGGTTATTGATATTTCTCCTGGCAATCTTGATTCCAGCTTGTGCTTCCTCCAGCCCAGTGTTTCTCATAATGTACTCTGCATAGAAGTTAAATAAGCAGGGTGACAATATACAGCCTTGACATAATCCTTTTCCTATTTGGAACCAGTCTATTGCTCCATGTCCAGTTCTAACTGTTGCTTCCTGACCTGCATATAGGTTTCTCAAGAGGCAGGTTAGGTGGTCTGGTAGTCCCATCTCTTTCAGAATTTTCCACAGTTTATTGTGATCCATACAGTCAAAGGCTTTGGTATAGTCAATAAAGCAGAAATAGATGTTTTCTGGAACTCTCTTGCTTTTTTCATGATCCAGCAGATGTTGGCAATTGATCTCTGGTTCCTCTGCCTTTTATAAATCCAGCTTGAACATCTGGAAGTTCACGGTTCACGTATTGCTGAAGCCTTGCTTGGAGAATTTTGAGCATTACTTTACTAGTGTGTGAGATGAGTGCAATTGTGCAGTAGTTTGAGCATTCTTTGGCATTTCCTTTCTTTGGAATTGGAATGAAAATTGACCTTTTCCAGTCCTGTGGCCACTGCTGAGTTCTCCAAATTTGCTGGCATATTGAGTACAGCACTTTAACAGCATCATCTTTCAGGATTTGAAAGAGCTCAACTGGAACTCCATCACCTCCACTAGCTTTGTTCATAGTGATGCTTTCTAAAGCCCACTTGACTTCACATTCCAGGATGTCTGGCTCTAGGTGAGTGATCATACCATCGTGATTATCTTGGTCGTGAAGATCTTTTCTGTACGGTTCTTCTGTGTATTCTTGCCACCTCTTCATAATATCTTCTGCTTCTGTTAGGTCCATACCATTTCTGTCCTTTATCGAGCCCATCTTTGCATGAAATGTTCCCTTGGTATCTCTAATTTTCTTGAAGAGATCTCTAGTCTTTCCCATTCTGTTGTTTTCCTCTATTTCTTTGCATTGATTGCTGAAGAAGGCTTTCTTATCTCTTCTTGCTATTCTTTGGAACTCTGCATCCAGATGCTTGTATCTTTCCTTGTCCTCTTTGCTTTTCGCTTCTCTTCTTATCACAGCTATCTGTAAGGCCTCCTCAGACAGCCAGTTTGCTTTTTTGTATTTCTTTTCCGTGGGGATGGTCTTGATCCCTGTCTCCTGTACAATGTCACGAACCTCAGTCCATAATTCATCAGGCACTCTATCTATCAGATCTAGTCCCTTAAATCTATTTCTCACTTCCACTGTATAATCATAAGGGATTTGATTTAGGTCCTACCTGAATGGTCTAGCAGTTTTCCCTACTTTCTTCAGTTTAAGTCTCAGTTTGGCAATAAGGAGTTCATGATCTGAGCCACAGTCAGCTCTTGGTCTTGTTTTTGCTGACTGTATAGAGCTTCTCCATCTTTTGCTGTAAAGAATACAGTCAATCTGATTTCAGTGTTGACCATCTGGTGATGTCCATGTGTAGAGTCTTCTCTTGAGTTGTTGGAAGAGGGTGTTTGCTATGACCAGTGCGTTCTCTTGGCAAAACTCTATTAGCCTTTGTCCTGCTTCATTCTGTATTCCAAGGCCAAATTTGCCTGTTACTCCAGGTGTTTCTTGACATCCTACTTTTGCATTCCAGTCCCCTATAATGAAAAGGACATCTTTTTTGAGTGTTAGTTCTAAAAGGTCTTACAAGACCTTAGAACCATTCAACTTCAGCTTCTTCAGCATTACTGGTTGGGGCATAGACTTGGATTACTGTGATATTGAATCATTTGCCTTGGAAAGGAACAGGGATCATTCTGTCCTTTTTGAGACTGCATCCAAGTACTGCATCTCGGACTCTTTTGTTGACCATGATGGCTACTCCATTTCTTCTAAGGGATTCCTGCCTGCAGTAGTAGATATAATGATCATCTGAGTTAAATTCACCTATTCCAGTCCATTTTAGTTCGCTGATTCCTAGAATGTCGACGTTCACCCTTGCCATCTCCTGTTTGACCACTTCCAATTTGCTTTGATTCATGGACCTAACATTCCAGGTTCCTATGCCATATTGCTCTTTACAGCATTGGACCTTGCTTCTATCACCAATCACATCCACAACTGGGTATTGTTTTTGCTTTGGCTCCATCCCTTCATTCTTTCTGGAGTTATTTCTCCACTGATCTCCAGTAGCATATTGGATACCTACCGACCTGGGGAGTTCCTCTTTCAGTATCCTATCATTTTGCCTTTTCATACTGTTCATGGGGTTGATTCCAGCTTGTGCTTCCTCCAGCCCAGCGTTCATGGGGTTCTCAAGGCATGAATACTGAAGTGGTTTGCCATTCCCTTCTCCAGTGGACCACATTCTGTCAGACCTCTCCACCATGACCTGCCCGTCTTGGGTTGCCCTGCGGGCATGGCTTAGTTTCTTTGAGTTAGACAAGGCTGTGGTCCTAGTGTGATTAGATTGACTAGTTTTCTGTGAGTATGGTTTCAATGTGTCTGCCCTCTGATGCCCTCTTGCAACATCTACCAACTACTTGGGTTTCCTTTACCTTGGACATGGGGTATCTCTTCACGGCTGCTCCAGCAGAGCGCAGCCACTGCTCCTTACCTTGGAGGAGGGGTATCTCCTCAGCGCTGCCCCTCCCGACCTTGACAGTGGAATAGCTCCTCTAGGCCCTCCTGCGACTGCGCAGCCACCGCTCCTTGGATGCGGGGTGGCTCCTCCCGGCCACCGCCCCTGGCCTCGGACGCGGGGTAGCTCCTCTTGGCCACCACCCTTAGGGCATGGGGTCCTCCTGGCTTCTGCCCCTGACCTCGGATGTGGGGTAGCTCCTCTTGGTGGTGCTTGTGCACCGTCGCAGCTGCCCACGCACATCACCTAATAATGCCAGACAAACATGTTCCATTTAAGTTTGGGGGAGAACAGATACGTGTATATGTATGGTTGAGTTCCTTGGCTGTTCACCTGAAATTATCACAATGTTGCTAATTGACTATAACCCAATGCAAAATAAAAGTTAAAAAAATGTATTCCATATAAATGCATTTCCAAGCAGCTAGTGTTTATTGCCTTTAAAAAAAAAAATTATTTTGGCTGTGCTGGGTCTTTGTTGCAGCATGACAGAGATTTTTAGTTGCGGCCTATGAACTCTTGGTTGCAGCTTATGGGATTTAGTTTCCTGACTGAGGATTGACTCCAGGTCCCCTACCTTGGGAACATGAAGTCTTAGCCACTGGACCACCAGGAAAGTCCAAGAATTTATTTCTTAAAACTCCAAAATAGTTTTGCATTTTAACCATGCTGGATAGAAGTTTAACTGATATTCACACTACCTTGCTTCTTCAATAAAATATAGGATTCCAAAAGCCTTGCATACAAGCTAAGTTGCTTCAGTCATGTTTGACTCCTTGCAACCTTATGTACTGTAGCCTGTCGGGCTCCTCTGTCCATGGGATTCTCCAGGCAAGAACACTGGAGTGGGTTGCCATGCCCTCCTCCAGGGGATCTTCCTGACAGGGACTGAATCTGTGTCTCCTATGTTCTCTGCATTGGCAGGTAGGTTCTTTACCACTAGTGACACTTAGGAAGTGTAGTTTCAATTTTTAATAACCTCAGAGGTAAAAAAGTCACAAACTTACAAAAGAGTATTGGAAGTCTAATTATTTTACACTTGAGGACAGTGAAGCTCATGGAAGTGATTTGCCTTAGAGCCAGTTCAGCTCAGTTCAGTTCAGTTCAGTTGCTCAGTCGTGTCCAACTCTTTGTGACCCCATGAATCACAGCATGCCAGGCCTCCCTGTCCATCACCAGCTCCTGGAGTTCACCCAGACTCATGTCCATTGAGTCGGGGAGCCAAGCTGATGGTAAATGATAGAATCAAGACTTAAAGCCAAGTTTTGAATTGTAAGCTAGTGCTTTTTCACTGGAGTTATTAACTAGGTAGGGAGGAAAATGAAAGAGGTCTAGCTGTATTAGATGCTAGAAGAGCAAGAATGGCAATCATCATTAAAGCCAGATGATAGCCATCTGTATTTTCAAAAGACCGCTTGACTTAAACATTTTCCCTGAGAGAACATAACTCTACTTCCAACCCAAGGCCCCTCTCAACTTTCCAGTCAGATTCTAGTGTGTGGTTCACCTGGGACCTACTGGAAAAACACTGCCACAAATTATCACAGAGCAAATTTAAGATATTTTTCCACTGCAGTTCAGTTCAGATCAGTCACTCAGTTGTGTCTGACTCTTTGTGACCCCACGTACTGCAGCACACCAGGCTGCCCTGCCCATTGCCAACACCCGAAACTTGTTCAAACTCATGTCCATTGAGTCAGTGATGTCATCCAACCATCTCATCCTCTGTCGTCCCCTTCTCCTCCCCCCTTCAATCTTTCCCAGCATCAGGGTCTTTTCCAATAAGTCAGTTCTTCACATCAGGTGACCAAAGTATTGCAGTTTCAGGTTCAGCATCAGTGTTTCCAATGAATATTCAGGACTGATCTCCTTTAGGATGGACTGGCTGGATCTCCTCACAGTTCAAGGGACTCTCAAGAGTCTTCTCCAACAACACAGTACAAAACCATCAATCCTTCAGCGCTCAGCTTTCTTTATAGTCCAACTCTCACATCCATACATGACTACTGGAAAAGTCATAGCTTTGACTAGATGGACCTCTGTTGGCAAAGTGATGCCTTTACTTTTTAATACACTATGTACGTTTGTCATAGCTTTTCTTCCAAAAAGCAAGCATCTTTTAGTTTCATAGTTGCAGTCACCATCTGCAGTGATTTTGGAGCCCGAGAAAATAAAGGTGCCACTATTTCCATTTCCTCTGCATCTATTTGCCATGAAGTGATGGGACCAGATGCCATGATCTTAGTTTTCTGAATGATGAGTTTTAAGCCACCTTTTCACTCTCCACTTTCAACTTCATCAGAGGCTCTTTGCTTCCTTTTTGCCTCTGGAATAAGGAGGGTGGTCTTCCTATTTGAGGTTATTGATATTTCTCCTGGCAACCTTGATTCCAGCTTGTGATTCAGCATTTCACATGATGTACTCTGCATATAAGTTAAATAAGCAGGGTGATAATAAACAGCCCTGATATACTCCTTTCCTAATTTTGAACTGGTTCATTTTTCCATGTCTGGTTCTAACTGTTGCTTCTTGACCTCCAGACAGGTTTCTCGGGAGGCAGGTAAGGTGGTCTGGTATTCCCATCTCTTTAAGAATTTTCCACAGTTTATTGTGATCCACACAGTCAAAGGTTTTATTGCAGTCAGTGAGGCAGAAGTAGATGTTTTTCTGGAACTCTCTTGCTTTTTCTATGATCCAACAAATGTTGGCAATGTCTCTGATTCCTCTGCCTTTTCTAAATCCAGCTTGTGTGTCTGGAATTTCTTGGTTCACGCACTGTTGAAGCCTAGCTTGAAAGATTTTGAGCATCACCTAGAGCCTCTAGAAAGGACCAAACCTGCTGACACTCTGACTTCACACTTCCAGTCTCCACAATTGAGAGAGAATAAAATTCTGTTGCTTTGCTTGGCTCTGTTTGTGGTAGTTTTGTTATAGCAGTACTAAAAAGTGAATATACCATCTCTATAATGCTTAGGGATTGTGGAGTAATCCCAGAGCATGGTGTGGCTTGGAGCAAAATCAAGCTCTCCTGTGGATATACTCCCTTCTGCTTCCTTTAGACAGTTGCTTTTCTAGCTCTGGCTGTGGGTCCTGGCTCCTTATGCTTCAGTATGGCTCCATTTAGAAAATGCCTGAGATGAAAGAGAATTTCTGTATGTGAAATTTGCTTCCACAAAAATAAACACAAAAATTTCAATTAAAAACAGCAACTGGGAGAGAACAAGGTGGCAGAGGAGAAGGTGGACGTGGAGTACATCTCCCTCCACAGATACATCAGGAATACACCTTCAGACACAGAAGTACTTGCAGAACACCAGCTGAGAGCAGACAGGAGTACCTAACCAGTGGAAAAAAATGTATAGGACCACACAAAACTCGATAGGATGAAAGAACCATGGGGAAAGACAGGAGTATTACTAGGACTGGCCCTGCCCTTGGCTAATGAGGAAACTGAAGCAGGGGTCTGATCCCCCCATTGGGGTGATTGTCTGAGTCAGAGGAGAAACATTGAAGGCTGAAAGTGAAACAGCTGATCTGTGGCGGCCTAAATGGAATGAGAATCAGACCATCCTTGCTGCAGTCAAACCTACCCTGGACAGGGATGTGGGTCCCCTAGAAGGTGCAGTGGCTGGGAGCTGGAGTTTAGGGATTGTGGAGTAGTCTCAGAGTGATGGCGGCTGTTCACTGGAGAAAGACAGACCAAGGGGATGTGTAGGAGGAGACTGTGGTGGGAAATGAAGAAAGCCAGGCAGCCATGGAAGCAAGGCAATACTGCTGAGTCATGCGTAGGAGTTGGAGACATCACCATAGCCTCTCTCTCCCCACACGCCAGCATCGGCAGCTGAACAATCAATTGCCTGATGCACTGAATTACAGAGTAGGACCCCAGCCAGGGTGCCCCTTTAGTGCCTGATGCACAGATCTACAGAGTAAGACCCCAGCCAGGGGGCCCCCTCTATGTGCCTGATATGTGGAACAACAGAGAAGAACCCCAGGCAAGGGAACTCTCTAAGTGCCTGAATGGGTGGGGCTATGGAGAAAGACTAGCAAAGAGGCCTTGTGAATGCCAGCTACCAGAGGCTTGAAAAAAGACAGATAGCACCATAACTCCTGCAGTTCAGGCAATCCATATCCCTGCACACTTGGTACCACCAGGGTCCCCATGACCCAGGCAGCTGTGCCACCTTCAAGCTCAACTCTCACTGAGGCAGAGCTGCCACAGTTAAAAAAAAAAAAAAAAAAAGTTATGTCTATGCCTGCGGGGTCGCTTTGGTCATGTCCAGCTCTTTGAGACCTTGTGGACTGTGGCCTGCCGGGCTTCTCTGTCAGGAAGGTTCTCCAGGCAAGAATACTGGAGTGTATTGGCCAATACTGGTTGTCACACCCTTCTAGAGCACTATGTTCCCTTCTGCCCTAGCCGCCAACCCCCCTGAGTACCTGGTGCTGCCAGAAAGCCTGCAGCCCAAGCAGCTGCACCACCTCCACACCTGGCCCTCGCAGGGGCAGACCCGAGTCCTCCGAGGCAGCCTCAGGAGCAAACCCCAGTGGACGACCCCCATGCAGAGGCAGAAATAAAACCACAGTTGAAATGCAGGGGCAGTGTGCTAAGGAAGAAGACCCAAAACCTTCCCACCAGGTGTACAAGCTGGATTAAATCTACATGATCAATGAGGCAGACTGTGTCTATGGAATATATAAAAGGACATTGAGAGCTGCCACTAGTTCTCGTTGCTGTGGACATTGGAGGCAAGAACACACAGGAGGAGGACCAGATTAGAGTCTCAGCTGCCCCACAGCAGGCCCAGAGATCGGCACAGAGCTGGAGGGCATCCCAGGGAGGTGAGGTGGACTGTGACTCCCACCAAGGGAAAGGACTCAGACAGCAGTGGCTCAAGAAAAACATTTATTATTCTTATGTTTTGACTTGTTCTGTAGTTTCTTTTGGATTTTTTTTCTCCCCTTTCCCCTCACTCCCTGTTGCAGTTGTCAATTTTATCGGCACTATGCAATCTAATTAAGCTTCTGAGTTTTTTTCCCCTTTTTTCAATCACATTTTTTATTGTTGTTATAAACCTCGGCCTCAACATTGGGCTTTTGCAGTTTTATGGAGTTTTCTTTCTTTCTTTTTCTTTTCTTTCTCTTTTTTTAAATTTTAGTTTTTAATTTTTAAAAACGTATTATTTTTTTCTTCATTTATTCCTTTGTTTGCTTTTCCTACTGTTCTTTTCCCCTTGTAGTTAATCTTAAATATACATAAATCTTCTTTATCTACTTCTATTTAGTTTTGCATGTCTATTCTTTCTTTCTTTTCTTTCTTTCCTGTCCTCTCAACATATTTGTTAGTTTTGTTTTCATTGCTCTGTTCCTCACTTGGCACCTTCCTTTAGTTTTGTTTTCCAGTTTGTGCTTTAGTTAGTTTTGTTCTTAACTGGTAGATATTATTTTTGGTTTGCTTTGTTCGCTGGGTCAATCTATTGTACTTTATTTTTGTTGGACTGTTTTGATTTTGCTTATGGATATATATGTATATTGCATTATTTTAATTATTATTTGCCTGATTTTGTAACTGCCATTTGTCTGGGGTTCATCTTTGCTTCTTCTCTTTTAGGTATGCGTTTTAATCTTACTTAATGCCATAACAAACTACTTGTGGAATCTTCATTCCTGACCGGAGATAAAGCCCTGAGCCTTTGGAGTGGGAGCACTGACTCCAAGACCCTAGACTCCCAGAGAACTAACCCTAGGGAATTCTCACCCTAGATAGTGAGAACTCACACAAAGAAAACCACTTGAATACAAGATCACCCAACCACCAGGAGCAACGCAGGACCTTATCCAAACAACAAACAAAACAAAACCAGAAACCCAATCATCAAGAGCCAGGATTAGCACAGCACTCAGCCTTGCCCATCAGAGGAAAAACAAACAAACAAAAAACAAACTCAGCATAAAACTCACCCTATAGGAAGCTTACACAAACCACTGCACTAACCTTAGGAAGGTAGAAACCAAAAGGAAGAAAGAATTCAACCTGGAAGCCTGGGAAAAGGAGACTGCAAGCGCAATAAGTTAAAAAAAGAATAATGAAAAGCTAGAGAAGTACTGCACAAATGAAGGAACAAACTAGAAACACAGAAGTCCAAATACATGAAGAGGAAATAGGCAAAGTACCTGAAAAAGAATTCAGAATAATGACTGTAAAGATGATCAAAAATCTTGAAAACAGAATGGAGAAAATGCAACAATCAATTAACAAAGACCTAGAAGAATTAAAGAATAAACATACAGAGACAAACAACACAATTACTGAAATTAAAAATACTCTAGAAGAAATCAATAGCAGAATAGCCGAACCAGAAGAACGAATCAGTGAACTGGAAGATAAAATGGTGGAAATAATTCTGAAGAGCAGAATAAAGTAAAAAAAAATGAAAAGAATGAGGATAGTCTCAGAGACCTCTGGGACAAGATCAAAAGCACCAACATTTGAATTATAGGAGTCCCAGAGAAAAGAAAGTGTATGAGGAAATTATTGAAGAGATTATAGTTGAAAATTTCCCCAACATGGAAAAGGAAATAGTTAATCAAATCCAACAGGCTCAAAGAGTCCCAAACAGGATAAACCAAAAGAGAAACATGCCAAGACACATACTAATCAAACTAACAAAGATTGAACACAAAGAAAGAATATTAAAAGCAGCAAGGGAAAAGCAACAGGTAACATAATAGGGAAACCCCATACATTTAACAGCTGATCTTTCAGGAGAAACTGCAGGCCAGAAGGGAATGGCAGGATATATTTAAAGTACTGAAAGGGAAAAATCTACAACCAAGATTAGTCTACCCAGCAAGGATCTCATTCAAAATTGACGGAGAAATAAAAAAAGCTTTTCAGACAAGCAAAAGTTCAGAGAATTCAGATTTACAACAAATGTTAAAGGGTCTTATTTAATCAAGAAATAATCAAGAAATACAAGAGAAGAAAAAGATCTACAAAATCAAACTCCAAACAATTAAGAAAATGGCAAAGGAGCATATATATCAATAATTACTTTAAGTGTAAATAGATTAACTGCTCCAACCAAAAGACACAGATTGGCTGAATGGATACAAAAACAAGACCCATATATATGCTGTCTAAAAGAAACCTGCTTCAGACCTCAAGAAACTTATTGACTGAAAGTGAGAGGATGGAAAAATATATTCCATGCAAATGGAAAGCAAAAGAAAGTGAAGTAGCAATCCTCATATCAGACAAAATGGACCTTAAAACAGACACTATTACAAGAGATAAGGAAGGACACTACATAATGATCAAGGGATCAATCCAAGAGGAAGACATAACAATTGTAAATATCTAGGCACCCAACATAGGAGCACCTCAATACAAAAGACCAACACTAAGATACATAAAGGAAGAAATTGACAGTAACACAATAATAGTAAGAGACTTTAACACCCCACTCACGCCAATGGATAGATCATCAAAACAGAAAATTACTAAGGAAACACAAGTCTTAAATGATGCATTAGATGAGATGGATCTCATTGATATCTTCAGGACATTCCATCCAAATGCAGAAGAATACACCTTCATCTCAAGGATAGATCACATCTTGGGTCAAATATCAAACCTCAGGAAATTGGAGAAAATTGAAATCGTATCAAGCATCTTGTCTGAACACTATGCTATGAGACTATATATCAATTACAAGAAAAAAAACTGTAAAAAACACAAACACATGGAGATTAAACAATTTGTTTCTAAATAACCAACAGGTTACTGATGAAATCAAGAGGGAAATAAAAAAATTTCTAGTAACAAATGACAATGAAAACATATCTCAAAATGCAGCAGAAGCAGTTCTAGGAGGGAACTTTATAGCAATACAATCCTACCTCAAGAAACAAGAAAAACATTGAATGAACAACCTAAATTTACACCTAAAACAACTGGATAAAGAAGAACAAAATTAACAGAAGGGAAGAAATCATGAATATCAGAGCAGAAATAAGTGAAAAAAAAATGAAAGAAACAATAGTAAAGATTAATAAAACTAAAAACTGGTTCTTCGGGAAGATAACAAAATTGACAAACCTTTAGCCTTACTCATCAAGAAAAAAAGAGAGAAGAATCAAATCAATAAACTTAGAAATGAAAAAGGAGGGGTTACAACTGACAATGCAGAAATACAAAACATTATAAGAGACTATTACAAACAACTGTATGCCAATAAAATAACCTGGAAGGAATAGAGAGATTCTTAGAAAAGTTCAATCTTCCAAGACTGAATCAGGAAGAAACAGGAACTATGGACAACAATTACAAGCACTAAAATTGAAGCTGTGATCAAAAGTCTCCTAAAATACAAAAGCCAGAGGGCTTCACAGGAGAATTCTATCAAACATTTAGAGAAGAGCTAATGCCTATCCTTCTAAAACTCTTTCAAAAAATTGCAGAGGAAGGAACACTTCCAAACTCATTCTACAAGGCTACCATCACCCTGATATCAAAAGCAGACAAATAAAACAGAAAAAGAGAAAACTACAGGCCAATATCACTGATGCACACAGATGCAAAAATCCTCAGCAAAATTTCAGCAAACAGAGTTTAGCAATGCATTAAAAAGCTCATACACCATGATCGGTTCAGTTCAGTCACTCAGTCATGTCTGACTCTCTGTGACCCCATGGACTGCAGCACACCAGCTTCCCTGTCCGTCATCAACCTCTGGAGCTTGCTCAAACTCATGTACATTGAATTGGTGATGCCATTCAAACCATCTCATCTTCTGCCATCCCCTTCTCCTGCCTTCAATCTTTCCCAGCATCAGGATCTTTTCCAATGAGTCAGTTCTTCGCATCAGGTGGCCAACGTATTGGAGTTTCAGCTTCAGCATCAGTCTTTCCAATGAATATTCAGGACTGATTTGCTTTAGGGTGGACTGCTTTGATCTCCTTGCAGTTGAAGGGACTCTCAAGAGTCTTCTCCAACACCACAGTTCAAAAGCATCAGTTCTTCAGCACTCAGCTTTCTTTAAAATGATCAAGTTGGGTTTATTCCAGGGATGTAAGGATTCTTCAATATAGGCAAATAAATCAATGTGATACACCATATTAACAAATTGAAAGATAGAAACAGTATGATAATCTCAATAGATGCAGAAAAAGCCTTTGAAAAAGTTAAGCACCCATTTGTGATTAAAACTCTTCAAAAACTGGGCACAGAAGGAACCTATCTCAACATAGTGAAGGCCATATATAATGAGCCTACAGCAAACATTTTGCTAAGTGGTGAAAAGCTGAAAAAAGTCTCCCTAAGATCAGGAACAAGAAAAGGGAGTCCACTTCCTTAATACCACTATCATTCAACATAGTTTTGAAAGTCCTAGCTACAGCAATCAGAGAAGAGAAAGAAAGGAATCCAGATCAGAAAAGAAGAAGTAAAGTTCTCAGTGTTTGCAGATGACATGATGCTGTAACAAAATATAGACATTAGTACCTAAATATACTTTACTTAAATAAAAATCTTAAATAAATGATCAGAAAATTACTAGAGTTAATCAGTGAATTTAGCAAAGTCATAGAATACAAAATCAATACACAGAAATCACTTGTATTTATATATACTAACAATGAAAAATCAGAAAGATAAAGAACCAATCCCATTCACCATTGCAACAAAAGGAATTAAATATCTAGGAATAAACTTACCTAAGGAGAGAAAAGAACTGTACACAGAAAATTATAAGACACTGATGAAAGAAATAAAAGATGACATAAACAGATGGAGAAATATTCCATGTTCCTGGGTAGGAAGAATCAATATTGTGAAAATGATTATACTATCAAATGCAATCTACAGATTTAAAGTGATCCCTATCAAATTGCCAATGTCATTTTTCACAGAACTAGAACAAAAAATTTCACAATTCGTATGGAAACACAAAAGATCCTGAATAGCAAAAGCAGTCTTGAGAAATAAGAATGGAGCTGGAGGAATCAACATTCCTGACTTCAAATTATACTACAAAGCTACAGTCATCAAGACAGTATGGTACTGGCATAAAAACAGAAATATAGACCAATGGAACAAGATAGAAAGCCCAGAAATAAACCCATGCACCTATGGATACCTTGTTTTTTACAAAGGAGGCAAGAATATGCAATGGGGAAAAGATAGCCTCTTCAGTAAATGGTGCTGGGAAAACTGGACAGCGACATGTAAAAGAATGAAATTAGAACACTTCCTAACACTATACACAAAGATAAACTGAAAATGGATTAAAGATATAAATGTAAGACCAGAAAATATAAAACTCTTAGAGGAAAACTTAGGCAGAACACTCAATGACATAAATCAAAGCAAGATCCTCTATGACCCACCACCTAGACTAATGGAAATAAAAACAAAAGTAAACAAGTGGGACCTGATTAAACTTAAAAGCTTTTGCACAGCAAAGGAAACCATAAGCAAGGTGAAAAGACAACCCTCAGAATGGGAGAAAATAATAGCAACTGAAACAACTGACAAAGGATTGATTTCCAAAACATACAAGCAACAGATACAACTCAATACCAGAAAAACAAACAACCCAATCAAAAAGTAGGAAAAAGACCTAAACAGACATTTCTTCAAGGAAGACACACAGATGGCTAACAAACACATGAAAAGATGCTCAACATTGTTCATTATTAGAGGAATGCAAATCAAAACTACAATGAGACACCACCTCACATCAGTCAGAATCAGTCAGTTCAGTCACTCAGTTGTGTCCAACTCTTTGCAACCCCATGGACTGCAGCACACCAGGCCTCCCTGTCCATTATCAGCTCCTGGAGTCCACCCAAATCCATGTCCATTGAGTCGGTGATACCATCCAGCCATCTCATCCTTTATCATCCCCTTCTCCTCCTGCCCTCAATCTTTCCCAGCATCAGGGTCTTTTCCAATGAGTCAGTTCTTCTCATCAGATGGCCAAAGTATTGGAGTTTCAGCTTCAGCATCACTCCTTCCAATGAACACCCAGGACTGATCTCCTTTAGGATGGACTGGTTGGATGTCCTTGCAGTCCAAGGGACTCTCAAGAGTCTTCTCCAACATCACAGTTCAAAAGCAATCAGTCAGAATGGCCATCATCAGAAAGTCTACAAACAACAAATGCTGGAGAGGGTGTGGAGAGAAGGGAATGCTCCTGTACTGTTGGTGGGAATATAGATTGATACAGTCATTATGGAAGATGGTATGGATATTCCTTAAAAAATTAGGAATAAAACCACTGTATGATGCAGCAATCTCACTCCTAGGCATATACCTTGAGGAAACCAAGTTGAAAAAGACACAGGTAACCCATTGTTCATTGCAGCACTATTTACAATAGTTAGAACATGGAAGCAACCTAGATGGCCATCCACAGATGAATGGATAAAGAAGTTGTGGTACATATACACAATGGAATATTACTCAGTCATAAAAAGGAACACATTTAGGTCAGTCTAATGAGGTGGATGTACCTAGAGCCTATTATACAGAGTGAAATAAGTCAGAAAGAGAAAGATAAATATTGTATAGTAATGTATATGTACAGAATCTAGAAAAGTGGTACTGAAGAATTCATTTACAGGGCAGCAGTGGAGAAACAGATATAAAGAATAGCCTTATGGACATGGGGAGAGGGGAGTAGAGGGTAAGGTATATGGAGAGAGTAACGTGAAAACTTACATTCAGTTCAGTTCAGTTCAGTCGCTCAGTCGTGTCCGACTCTTTCCGACCCCATGAATCGCAGCACGCCAGGCCTCCCTGTCCATCACCAACTCCTGGAGTTTACTCAGACTCACGTCCATCTCGAGTCAGTAATGCCATCCAACATTACTGTATGTAAAATATGTCCCAATGGGAATTTGCTGTATGGTTCAGGAAACTCAAACAGGGGCTCTGTATCAACCTAGAGGGGTGGGATGGGGTGGGAGATGGGAGGGAGGTTCAAAAGGGGAGGGAATATATGTATACCTATGGCTGTTTCATGTTGAGATTTGACAGGAAACAACAAAATTCTGTAAAGCAATTATCCTTCAAAATAAATAAATTAAAAAAAAATTAGCAACTAGATGCATGACCCCCTTTTATATATTGCCAATGAAATCCTTGGGAGACACAGAAAACTATGAAGGCCTACAAAAGAAATAAAAAAGGCAGTGTAGCAGGGGGTAATATTTTAAAGATATTAAGGCATTGTTCCTCCCCTCTTCCCTTCTCAAGAATTATTTGAACCCATTTCTCTTCTTGTACATAAGTGACTCTCAAGAGAGATGCATCCTGAAAGAGGAAAATTCATCATTCTTGAGCTTCTTTGTAGACTTCTGTAAATTTATGCCACAGTCCGTAGGCTTAGGGCCAGCATTGTGGGGAGAGTAATTTTTAAAAATTACAACGTATTGGCTTTCTGTATCAGGAGATGAAGAACATAGAATTTACATCACAGGCCAAAAGTAGGAAAGGGAAAGTAACAATGGGAGTAACTTTACTACTCTTCAGGCAATGAGTTGAAAGGGGGAGTCCAGGAGGGAGTAACAAGAGCTTAGATGCTAGTGTGCCCCTGTGAAGGCCCTTCCCTTTCCCCACACCAGAGACTGTGGGCTGATTCATGCTCCAGCACTCCAAAACAGAAAGGCTGGGGGTTTGATTCCACAGTATGACTGTGGAAGACTTTCATACTCTTGGGGAAGCCCCATGCTTAATGTGACACTGAGCAGCAGAGTGCTGGAATAGCAGAGAACAATTTCCAAAACAGGAGATAACTGGACAAGCCAGGGCTACCTTACAATCGAAAGCAAATCAACGAAAATAGCCAAGAGTTTCCAGAACTCCAAAATGGATTAAGATGGAAGAGTTGAGTGATGTCTGATTGAAAAGCTTCTACCAAAGGGCAGAGAGCAAGCAGACTGCCCGCGGTAGGGTTGGAGGCTTGGAGAGGAGCAGTGAAGTAGCCGTGCAGAGTCCGATGCCCAGCAACAGGGTGGGGCAAGCTTCACATCAGTGGGGGACATTGAGGGCAAGTGGAAATATGTAGACCTTATGTTCCTTCCCCAAAGTTGGGACCTAAGACCTCTGGAACTTAGATGACTCCCAGAAAGAAGGTGGGAAGAAGCAGACAAGTGAGAATCCAGACCTTGAATCAGTATTTACTTCGCCAAAGATGAGAGGCTTCCCTGGTCGTTTAGCTGGTAAAGAATCTGCCTGCAATGCAGGAGACCCCAGTTCAATTCCTAGGTCAGGAAGATCCCCTGGAGAAAGGATAGGCTACCTAGCCCCAGTACTCTTGGGCTTCTCTCATGGCTCAGATGGTAAAGAATCCACCTGCAATGTGGGAGACCTGTATTCGATCCCTGGGTTGGGAACATCCCCTCGAGGAGGGCAAGGCAACCCACTCCAGTATTCTTGCCTGGAGAATCCCATGGACAGAGGAGCCTGGCGGGCTACAGTCCTTGGGGTCACAAAGAGTCAGACACAACTGAGTGACTAAGCACTATAGCACTCCCCAAATATGAAACTTTAAACAAGAAGTTGTTGAACTTCTTTTTATTGGTAAGATTGGGTTTTCATCATTGGCAGATGAGGAGTCTTCTGAACTTTTATCTTACTAACAGAGAAATGAAGCAAAACAGAAAATGAAGGTTTTGTGTACTTGAGTTATGCCTGTAAGTTATACAGGCATTCAAGTAAGATTGAAAGATAACCTAATACCAGAGTTTGACAGACTCTTGACTAACCATCAGGTAGACGGAGCTAGATTTATCAGTATTTAAACAGTCTTCACTGCAGGGCATAACCAGGGCATTATGAAATAAAGAATGTTTCAGGATAGTTGGACATTTGTCCACCCAAAACCCCATCTGGCCCTGTACCATAGATCCAGGACACACAGAACTTTATTGCTTTTCCCATCCTCAGCATCTTCAGTGCAAGGGACGTGAGTATGAAAGGAGAGTGGTGGAGGTGTGCTGCCTAACACCACGGGCACCCATTCCTCACAAGTTAGATGTGAGGAATGTGATGATTTGATATACGTTATAGATCATGGATATCTCAATAAAGCTGAAAAAAAGAAAAAAGAAGAATAAAGAGAACAAAAAGATAGCAGGAATCCTGAGAAAAGGCACAATGGGCAGAAGAAAGCTCCATCTCTGTCACAAAGGTGTACCAGGTTAATGCAGGGTCAGGTCACAGAGGATGTAGTGAGCTCTACTAGAGAATTTGGATTTTACTCTAATTGCCACAGGAAGCTATCAGAGAGATTTCAATAGATTGACAGTGATCACCCTTAATCTTGGAGAAACTTGCTATGGCTGATCTTCAGAGAATGAGTTATCAAGAAACAAGAGTAGGAGGAGAGGGATGCATAAAGGAGGCTGCTGCAATGCTGCAGGTGAGAAAGTGGTGAAAGCACGGACTAGAATATTGATGATGCTAAGAAGTGGCTTGGATTTGAGAAATAGATGTGGCACTTGCTGAGGGTTGGGTGTAAGCGATGACTGAAAGAGGATTTTGGCCTGAGCAACTGCATTTAGGGTGGTAGCAGATGTGGGGAGTCAGACAGGACTGAACGACTAAGCAGAAGCAAGGTGATACACATATAGTGTGTTAGGCTTCCCAAGCGGTGCAGTGGTAAAGAATCTGCCTGCTGATGCAGGAGACACAAGAGGTACACGTTCAATCCCTGGTGGGAAAGAGTCCCTGGATTAGGAAATGGCAACCTTCTCTAGTATTCTTGCCTGAAAAAGTCCATGGACAGAGGATCCTGGTGGGTTATAGTCCACAGAGTGGCAAAGAGTCAGACATAAGCAACCAGCTGAGCACAGCACAGCACATATATGGGATTACCACTTAATTACTTGTTTGTGGCTCGTGGTTCTCCTTAGGGTTAGTTAAGTTTTCCATGTTGAGGAGGTAACTGGATATACGGGTCTGGGTCTCAGTGGGAAGACAGTGGTGCAGGTATGAATTTTGAAGTTAGCAGTATGTAGGCAGTATTCATAGTGACGGAACTGGACAAGATGAGATTGGAAGAAAATGTAGATAGGGAAGAGAAGAAGGCTAAGGATAGGACCTAGAATTTTCCAATATTTAGAGACTCAGCAGAGAAGAAAGAGCCAACAAGCCAAACAAGGAGTAGCCAGTGAGGTAAGAGGAAAAGTCAGAAGGTGGCCAGATGACTGTGGAAGGAAGAGGTAACTGGTGGTCAAGTCTGATGGATAAAAGAGAAAGGGATGTTTAGAAATAGAACTCAGGGTGACAATTTTCATGGTATCAGAAAAACCTGGGAAAAAGAGAGTATGAAAAAGAAGTAGCCAACTGGGTTAAAAGCTGCTAAGTGATTGGGTAATACGAGAATAGGGAATTTCCATTGTTTTTTTGAGACTTTAATAAATACTGTAGGAGTTTTTCATGAAGGGGATGGGGTGAGGAATAAAACCCCAAAAAAACAGATTGAGAAAAGAAGGTAAGGAACTAGAGATAGTGAGTATAAATACATTTTGAGGAGTTTGGTTGTGAAAGATTGCAGAGAAGTTGCAAGTAACTGGACACCAGTGTGGGAGTAAAAAAGAAGTATTTGTTTAAAAGAAGTTTTTTAGATGAATGATATCAAGACATGTATGTGAGTCAGTGGGGAAAGTCCAGTTGTGAGAGGGCAGTCAATAATGCAAGAGAAAAGGAAGACTATAGGGTCAAATTCCTCGAGCTGGGAAGAGACCCAGCGCAAACATGGAAGAGTGGGTCCCCGCTGGGAGCCGGGATGATTCTTCTGTTGTATCAACAGAGAAGGAAAAGTGGGCTTTGAGTAGCTTTAGTGGTAGGAAGATGAGGTTAGTTTCATTTGATTCCTGAGTTTTGTTTTGTTTTCCACTCAGGAATGAGTCAACGTCCTCAGCAGAGATTGAGTGAGGGACATGTATGTCTGTTGAAAATGAGAAGTTTTAAAATATTTGTGTTGGAGAAAGAAACCAAATATCCTAAGGAAGTGGGGTAAGAGTGTTGGGCAGTGTTGAGTTGAGATTAGTCATTGTGAATTTAAAATGAGACATTTAAAATATTGAATATTAATGCGCACACATGGAAACTATAAAAATGGTACTAATGAACCCATTTGCAGGTCAGGAATAGAGGCGCAGATGTAGAGAATGGACTCGTGGGCATGGCGGGGGCAGGGAGAGGGTGGGACAGATTGAGAAAGCAGTACTGTTATACACACAGTAATGCACATAAAGTAGATAGCTAGCGGGAAGCTGCTGTATAACACGGGGAGCCCAGCCTGGCACTCAGATGATTCAGGTGGGTGGGATGGGGGAAGGGAGGCTCAAGAGGGAGTGGATATGTGTATACTCATGGCTGATCCACGTCATTATAAGGCAGAAAGCAATACAACATTGTAAAGCAATTACCCTCCACTTAAAAATAAATTAAAAAAGATAAATTAAAAAAAGAATGAAGTGAGATGTTTAGCTCAAAGTAAGTAAATGGTTTGGATAAGCAGATTGGAGGTTTAATCAGATGAACAAAACAGGCGGTAGGACCAATAATGGAGTTGAAAAGGAAATGATTCTCAGATCAAAGCTTCTTAAGCTGGAGGGAAATGGAGGGGGGTGGAGTAGTGATATATAGTAGGGTCAGTGCCATGGGAACCCCTCTGTGGTCAGGAGAGGGCTGAGGCAGATAAATGAGTCCTCACCGTGAAGGCTGGAGATGGTGGGTGGAGAGGAGCGGGACTAGAACTAAAATTTTGGAGGGTGTCAGTTTATTGGTGATGATCTCAAGATTTTGGGAGAATCATGAGAGTGTGGATGCCTGAAGTGGTAAGATGGGCACATCCTCTTAACTGAGTAGTAAAAAGTCTGCAAAAGAGAAAATTGAAATTGCCGAGAAGGCTGAAAGGGTAAGAGCAAAGAGAGTGAAGCCAGGTGAGCATTAAAGCCTGTGATGAGCAGGGAGTGGTTAGGAGGTGGCCAGATGACAGTTAAATGGAGAGGTGTCTGGTGGATGGGGGGAAAGATACATTTAGAAGTAGCATTCAGGGTAACAGACCATCTGCTTAAACTGTAGCTATCAGGTAGGTGGTATAAAAAAGTAATACAAACTTTGTAGTTTGAGACAACAGAAATCTATTTGCCCGCAGTTACAGAGGTCAGAAGTACAACGTCAGTATTACTGGGCCAAAATCAGGGTGTTGTGCTTCCTCCAGAGATTCTAGGGGAGAAGGTGCTCCTGTCTCTTTCATAGTTTGGAGGCTCCTGACACTCCTTGGCTCGTGCTTTACATCTTTCCAATTTTGAAAGCTACCACCTTCAAATCTTTCTCTGCTCTATCTTCATATTTCTAGACAGTGTATTAAAAAGCAGAGACATCATTTTGCCAACAAAGGTCCATGTAGTCAAAGCTATGGTGTTTCCAGTAGTCATGTATAGATGGGAGAGCTGGATTGTGAAGAGGCTGAGAGCGAAGAATTGATACTTTTGAACTGTGGTGTTGGAGAAGACTCTTGAGCATCCCTTGGACTGCAAGGAGATCAAACCAGTCCATCCCAAAGGAGATCAGTCCTGAATAGTCATTGGAAGGAAGATGCTGAAGCTGAAGCTCCAATATGTTGGCCACCTGATGTGATGATCTGACTCATTGGAAAAGATCCTGATGCTGGGAAAGATTGAAGGCAGGAGGAGAAGGGGATGACAGAGGATGAGATGGTTTGAATGGCATCACCAACTCAATGGACGTGAATCTGAGCAAGCTCTAGGAGTTGGTGATGAACAGGGAAGCCTGGAGTGCTGCAGTCCATGGGGTCGCAAGGAATTAGACTTGGCTTAGTGACTAAACAACAATGTTTCTATTACCTTCTCCTCTCTCTGTGTGTGTTTAATCTCTCTGCCTCACTCTTAGGATATGTGTGATTGCATTTTGAATTTACCCAGATAATCCAGGATAATCTCCCCATCTCAAAATCCTGAATTTAATGGCATCTGCATGGCAACCCACTCCAGTACTGTTGCCTGGAAAATCCCATGGGCGGAGGAACCTGGTAGGCTGTAGTCCATGGGGTTGCTAGGAGTCGGACACGACTGAGTGACTTCACTTTCACTTTTCCCTTTCATGCATTGGAGAAGGAAATGGCAACCCATTCCAGTGTTCTTGCCTGGAGAATCCCAGGGATGGGGGAGCCTGGTGGGCTGCCGTCTATGGGGTCACACAGAGTCGGACACGACTGAAGCAACTTATCAGTAGCAGTAGCAGCAGCAGCAAAAATTGCCATACAAAGTAACATTCCAGAAATTAGAATGTGGATCTCTTCTTAGAGTTTGTTTTTTAACCTACCACATGGAGTATGAAAAAAAAAAATCAGCTTTTGTTTGAGAAAGCTGTGGGGAACCAGTATCTTCAGAGGTGGTTATTTTTCAATAAAAATGATACTAGTTAATAACAGTAATTGTGATAATTTTTACTTTAAAATATCTAGCTGGAACCTTTATTATTTGAGAAATAAGCATGTATGTAACTTGTATGTAACTTGAGGTGGTTAGAATTTCTGGATTACTGAAATAAATCTTTTGTCAAAACATCTGTTTTAATAATAATACAATTAATTTCATTCATAAGAAATTTCAAAAGTAATTCTTCTGCATCAAAAATTTACAAATGGCACGAGAGAGTTAAATAATGGTCTATGGAGTAGGGAAGGGAAATTCTGCTAGGGGAAACTAATAAAGCATTTTTCCATTACAGTCATGATTGATATAGTTCATGAAACAAATCTCGCTTTTTGTTCTGTTTTTTAGTGATTCCTCTGAAAGGCAATGCAAAAAAACCAGATCTAAGGGGAAAAATTACTTTAATAATTCAAGTGTAAAACAAACAGGCTTTTCTGATAAAAGCTTTAAAGCTTGAAGAGATGAGAAAGGCAAGAATGTATGCCTTTAAACACCGCAATAAATTTTTCAAAAGTATTCAGCAATTATGCATATATTGCTTGTATGCTTAAAAAAGCAACGATTTTCATGCTTTGAGCTTTTCCCCCAAGTGTTTTAAGGATATTTTGTTCTAGAAGTTTCAAAAATAAGAATTATACAGATATAATATAGAACTGGTGGCTCAGACAGTAAAGAATCTGCCTGCAATGCAGAAGACCTGGGTTCAATCTCTGGGTTGGGAAGATCCCCTGGAGGAGGGCATGGCAACCCACTCCAATATTCTGGCCTGGAGTATCCCAAGGGCAAAGGAGCCTGGCGGACTGGGGTCCATGGGGTCGCAAAGAGTTGGACACGACTAAACACAGCCAGTTTAATATAGAACAGGAATTATACATATGATTAACTTTGTGGGCCGCTCTAACAATGTTGAACAATGAGAAGTCAAACATGAATCTGTATTGTGAGGACAACCTAGAGAATCTCCTATGTGTTTTCTGTTTGGTGCTTCTGCTAAGTTCAGTGGAAGTAAAGTCATCACTTTCCTCCAGATATCCAGAAGCCCTCACCAACTCACCACAATTATGTCAAGTGCTAAGTTCTAAGTGTTCGAAAAAAGACTGCAGATGACACTTTACTTCTCTCTGGTCCCTTTACCAGAACCCCTGTATCACTTAGGACACTACTCATTAATATTCCACATTCCAAAAAAAAAAAAAAAAACAAACCCAAACAAATGTAGGTACACAAGTTTGCTAAATTTCACTTTACCAAATCAATGTAAAAACAGATAAAATACTTAATTCCTGCATCATAAACCTTGGCTTTCACATTCATTAGAACATTTAAATGTTGTTGCTCAGTTATTCAGTTGTGTCCAGTTCCTTGAGACCCCCTGGACTGCATGTTAGGCTTCCCTGTCCTTCAGAATCTCCCGGAGCTTGCTCAGACTCATGTTTATTGAGTCAGTGATGCCACCCAACCATCCCATCCTCTGTTGTCTCCTTCTCCTTGCCTTCAATATTTCCCAGCATTGGAGTCTTTTTCAATTATATGGCTCTTTCCTTCAGGTGGCCAAAGTATTGGAGCTTCAGCTTCAACATCAGTCCTTCTAATGAATCTTCAGAGTTGATTTCCTTTAGGATTGGCTGGTTTGATCTCCTTGCAGTCCAAGGGAACCTCAAGAACCTTCTCCAACACCACAGTTCAAAAGCATCAATTCTTCGGCCCTCAACTTTCTTTATGGTCCAACACTCACATCCATATGCGATGACTGGAAAAACCATAGATCTGACTATGCAGACCTTTGGTGGCAAAGTAAAGTCTCTGCTTTTTAATATCCTGTCTAAGTTTGTCATAGCTTTTCTTCCAAGGAGCAAGCATCTTTTAATTTCAGGGTGCAGTCACCATCAGCAGTGATTTTGTAACCCCAACAAATAAAGTCTGCCACTGTTTCTACTGTTTCTCCATCTATTTGCCATGAAGTGATGGGACTGAATTCCATGATCTTCATTTGTTGAATGTTGACTTTCAAGCCAACTTTTTCACTCTGCCCTTTCTCCTCCATCAAGACGCTCTTTAGTTCCTGGTCACTTTCTGCCATAAGGGTGGTGTCATCTGCATACCTGAGGTTATTGATATTTCTCCAAGCAATCTTGATTCCAGCTTGCGATTCATCTAGCTTGGTATTTCACATGACATACTCTGCATGTAAGTTAAATATGCAGGGTGACAATACACAGACTTGCCATACTCCTTTCCCTATTTGGAACCTGTCCATTTCCATGTCTGGTTCTAAATGTTGCTTCTTGACCTGCATACAGGTTTCTCAGGAGGCAGGTAAGGTGGTCTGATATTTCCATCTCTTTGAGAATTTTCCACAGTTTGTTGTGATCCACACAGTCAAAGGCTTTAGCATAGACAATGAAGCAGAGGTAGATGTTTTTCTGGGGTTCCTTTGCTTTTTCTATGATGCAGTGGATACTGGCAATTGGATCTCTGGTTCCTCTGGCTTTTCTAAATCTGGCTTGTACATCTCGAAGTTCTTGGTTCACGTATGTTGAAGACTCACTCGGAGAATTTTGAGCATGGCCTTGCTTTTGGGTGAAATAAGTGCAATTGTGCCAGAGTTTGAACATTTTTTGGTATTATCTTTCTTTGGGATTGGAATAAAAAACTGACCTTTTCCAGTCCTGCGGCCACTGCTGACAGGTTTTCCAAATTTGCTGGCATGTTGAGTGCAGCACTTTAACGACATCATTGTTTTTTTAGGATTTGAAAAGCTCATCTGGAATTCCATCACCTCCACTAGCTTCAGTTCAGTTCAGTTCAGTTCAGTTCAGTTCAGTTGCTCAGCCGTGTCTGACTCTTTGTGACCCCATGAACTGCAGCACACCAGGCCTCCCTGTCCATCACCAACCCCCGGAGTTTATTCAAACTCATGTCCATCGAGTCGGTAGCTTAGTTCATAGCAAAAACAAGACTGGGAGCTGACTGTGGCTCAGATCATGAACTGCTTATTGAAAATTTCAGAGTTACAAGAAAGTAGAGGGAGGTGGGAAGGGGGTTCAGGATTGGGAACTTATGTACACCCGTGGTGGATTCATGTTGATGTGTGGCAAAATCAATACAGTATTGTAAAGTAAATAAAGTAAAATAAAAAAGAAAGTAGGGAAAATCACTAGACTATTCAGGTATGACCTATATCAAACCCCTTACAATCACACAGTGGAAGTGACAATTAGATTCAAGGGATTAGATCTGGTAAACAGAATGCCTGAAGTGATGTGCTCCTAAGCTTTGTTCATAGTGATTCTTCCTGAGGCCCACTTGACTTTGCACTCCAGGATGTCTGGCTCTAGGTGAGTGATCACACCACTGTGGTTATCTGGATCATGAAGATGTTTTTTGTATAGTTCTTCTGTGTATGCTGGGCTTCCCCTGATAGTTCAGTTGGTAAAGAATCTACTTGCAATGCAGGAGACCCCAGTTCAATTCCTGGGTCAGGAAGATCTGCTAGAGACGGGATAGGCTACCCGCTTCAGTATTCTTGGGCTTCTTTTGTGGCTCAGATGATAGAGAATCTGCCTGCAATGCAGGAGACCTGGGTTTAATCCCTGGGTTGGGAAGATTCCCTGGAGAAGACATAAACTACCCACTCCAGTATAATGACCTGAAGAATTTCATGGACTGCATAGTCCATGAGTTTGCAAAGAGTCAGACACGACTTAATGACTTTCAATCTGTGTATTCTTGCCACCTCTTTTTAATATCTTCTGCTTCTGTTAGGTCCATACTGTTTCTGTCCTTATATTGTCCATCTTTGCATGAAATGTTTCCTTGGTATCTCTAATTTTCTTGAAGAGATCTCTAGTCTTTCCCATTTTTTATTTTTCTCTATTTCTTTGCAAGGTTCATTTAGGAAAGCTTTCTTATCTCTCTTTGCTATTCTTCAGAACTCTGCAGATTCAGAACTCTGCATTTCCTTTTCTCCTTCGCCTTTTGCTTCTCTTCTTTTCTCAGCCATTTGTAAAGCCTCCTTAAACAACCATTCTGCCTTTTGTGTTTCTTTTTCTTGGGCTGGTTTTGATCACTGCCTCCTGTATAGTGATATAAATCTCCGTCCATAGTTGTTCAGGCACTCTGTTTATCAGATCGAATCCCTTGAGTCTATTTGTCACTTCTACCATGTAATTGTAAGGGGTTTGATTTAGGTTTGTGCTGACTGCACCTTTGGTGCTGCAAAGAATATAATCAGTCTGATTTTGGTATTGCCCGTCTGGTGACGTCCGTGTGTGGAGTTGTCTCTTGTGTTGTTGGAAGACGGTGTTTGCTATGATGAGTGTGTTCTCTTGGCAAAACTCTGTTAGACTTTGCCCTGCTTCATTTTGTACTTCAAGGCCAAACTTGCCTGTTACTCCAAGTATCTTTCGACTTCCTGCTTTTTCATTCCAGTCCTCTATGATGAACAGGACATTTTTTTTTTTTTGGTGTTAGTTTTAGAAGGTCTTGTAGGCCTTCATAGAACTGTTCAAATTCAGCTTCTTTGGCATTAGTGATTGGGGCATAGACTTAGATTACTGTGATATTAAATGGTTTGCCTTGGAAACTAACAGAGATCATTTCTGTCATTTTTGTGACTGCATCCAAGTACTACATTTTGGTTTTGCTGACTATGAGGGCTGCTCCATTTCTTCTAATGGATTCTTGCCCACAGTAGTAGATATAATGGTCATCTGAATTAAATTCCCCCATTCCAGTCCATTTTAATTCACCGATTCCTAAAATGTCGATGTTCACTCTTGCCATCTCCTGTTTGACCACTTCCAAGAACATTTTCGAGTTACTCAGCATGAGAATTGAAAATGTGTGTGTGCTATTTGGCAGAGAACTATGGAATTTATCCTCTAGAAGAAAAAGCAGACCTGAAGCATTATATTACTGGCACACTTGAAATGTGCTCACAAGTTCTTTTTTTTTTTTTTTAATTTTAATCAGAGGATTACTACTTTACAATATTGTGATTTTTTTTTTTTTTTTTGCCATAGGTATAGATGAGTCCACTCCATCCTGAACCCCACTCCTGCCTCCCTCCCTACCCTCTCCCTAAGCCTTTAGGTCCTTGCTTCGTGCATTGAACTCACACTGATTATCTGTTTTACATATGGCAATGAGTTCTTACCTTCTTTTTTTCCTCTAGATACTTTGAGACTATCCTGTTCCCTATAATTGGTAGCACTCTCTCTCTTTTTAAACATTTATTTTTTATTTATTTATTTTTGGCTGCGCTGAACCTTCGTGGCTGAGTGTAGGTCTCTTGTTGTGTGGCTTCTCTTGCTGCAGAGCACAGTGTCTAGGTGCATGGGCTTCACTAGCTGCAGCTCGCGGGCTTGCTAGCTGCAGTCTGCAGGCTCTGGAGAGCAGACTCAGTAGTTGCGCCACATGGGGCTTCATCACCCCATGGCACGTGGAATATCCCCAGACCAGGGGTCAAACCCGTGTCCTCTGCATTGGCAGGAGGAGTCTTAGTCACTGGACTACCAGGGAAGTCTCAAATTCTTATCTTCTAAACTTCAACAAAAGCTGCTTGCACAAGCTATTTAATATCTGCCCCTATTAAACAAGCCAGATATTTGATGTATTAAGAAGTCAGAAGCTGGTCACTTCACTTCTTTCTATTGCCTCCAGGTGTTAGAATACTGGCAACTCGCATAAATATGTTTACTGGATCCAGGTAGATTCCCAGCATCAGACTGATGGGATCATATTTCAGAGCTCCATACACCTGTGTGACTTCTGCATGCTTGATTACTTTCTGTTTGTCACATAGAAGAGGCATGCTGCAGAGAACTAATCCACCACCAGTTGCCACTGAGTATGGAGTGGTACCAGCCGCAGTGGGAGGTCGAAAAATGTAGATCCCAGTGAGGACACAGACCAGACCCAGGCCCACTCCCCGGGCTCCCATTTTCAGAAACTTCTCACTGGGCACACACACCTGTGGTCACAGGGAAGAGGCCTCCCACAGTGCCAACTGCGTACCACTCAGCTCTGAGAAGAGGCCCCCTTAATATAGTCAGAGGAACCACCACCGCACAGATCACACCGGGATATGGTAACCACGCAAGACGCTGGGGGCCTGGGCTCTAGTCATATGCTATCAACGATCCCAACACTTCAGCTTCAATCGTCGCTGTGTGACAGCAGGTGCCATTGAAAGCTGCACCCATTGTTACCCAAGCCTCTCATCATGAAGGTCATGAGGGCAGTTCTGCTCACTGCCAGAAAAGACGAACTGTGAAACCAATACTTCTGCGGAGTACGTATAAGTGGAACGAATTCTATCCTTTACATGAAAGCGAAAGTGAAGTCGCTCAGTCGTGTCCGACTCTTTGCGACCCCGTGGACTGTAGCCCACCAGGCTCCTCCGTCCGTGGGATTCTCCAGGCAAGAATACTGGAGTGGGTTGCCATTGCCTTCTCCAGGGGATCTTCCCAACCCAGGGATTGAACCTGGGTCTCCCGCATTGCAGGCAGACGCTTTAACCTCTGAGCCACCAGGAAAGCCCATCCTTTACATACTGAGGCTAAATTACAGCCATTTCAACAGCTCCAATCCCATTAGACAATCCCAGCCCATAGTAACACAAAGCTCATAGGCCAGCATCTTCCCATCGGATCTATTTAAAATATTTTTTCCATCAACGGTTCCAAAGCTGCCTCCGTGAGTTCTTGGCCAGTTTTCCCATGCTGGATCCCAATTCTTGTCTTTGTGGCATATTCCCTGCTGGGTATTAGGAGCTACTGATTCTTCGTCATGGAATTCTTTTTTTTTTTTTAAAGATTAGGTTATGTTGCGATTCTTTTTATTGTTTCCAATTCTTTACATAAAAAGAATAAGTTTGTATAAACAACAAGGACCTACTCTATTGCACAGGGGACTATACTCAATATCCCACAACCTACAGTGGAAAAGAATCTGAACAAGAATACATATGGAAAAGAATTTGAACAAGAATACATACATATATCCACACATATATACATATACATAACTGAATCACCTTGCTGTATACTGTAAATCAGCTATACTTCAACAACAGCAAAAATAAGTTCATGATTCAAATTTTTAAAAAGCTATATTTAAAAGTATACTTTGTGAAGTCACTTTACTTCTGTGCTTGTTTAGTCTATTCCCTACCCTTATATATATATATGATATATATGGTTTTTTTTGCATATACTTTCAGTATTTCTTATTGCAGGTATTGGCAAATTCAAATATATAATTATATTCCCTAATTCTTTACTCAGAGGGTAGCATACTGTAAAAACTTTTTCATACTTTCTTTTTTAAAAAATTTATTTTATTGAAGCATAGTTGATCTACAATGCTCTATTAGTTTCATGTGTTATTGCTGTTGCTGAGTTACTAAGTCATGTCAGACTTTTGCAAAGTGATTTAGTTTTTAATATATGTGCATATATATTCTTTTTCATGTTATCTTCCATCGATGGTATACTTCACCATAGGGAAGGTGAAAGCTGGGTGGAAAGCCCTGGAAGGTGGTGTCCGCAGACACAACTCTTGCAGCCAGCGTGGTGGTGCAGCAGGTTTACCAGGCATATCTGAAATGCTCAGTCCCTGGTCCCCTCAGTGCTCAGTTTCCCTTCAGGGCTGGCAAGACACAACCACACACATGTCCTGTGCCCTCCATCCACCTCTTACTCTATAATTTTCACTTAATAAAAATTATCTTGAGCTAAGATCTCAGACAATTTGAACAAAAATCAGGGAAGGAATAAATGAGTAGAACTATGCTAAAGTCTTCATCCTAAATAAGAAAAATTCCAAAGAAGGGTAGTACTAAAGAATGTGCTAACTATTGGACAGTGGCACTCATCTCCCATGCTAGTAAGGTCATGCTTAAAATCTTTCATGCTAGGCTTCAGTGTTATGTGAACCAAGAACTTCCAGATGTCCAAGCTGGGTTTAGAAAAGGGAGAAGAACCAGAGGTCAGATTGCCAACATTCACTGGATTATAGGGAAAGCAAGGAAATTCCAGAAAAACATCTACTTCTGTTTCATCAACTACACTAAAGTCTTTGTGGGGATCATAACAAACTGTGGAAAGCTTTTAGAGAGATGAAAATACCAGACCATCTTACTTGTCTCTTGAAACCTGTATGTGGATCAAGAAGCAATAGTTAGAACCCTGTGTGGAACAGCAGATTGGTTCAAGATTGAGAAAGGAGTATGATAGCACTGTCTGCTTTCACCCTGCTTGTTTAACATATATGCTGAGCACATCATGAGAAATGCCAGGCGGGATGAGTTACAAGCTGGAATCAAGATAGGTGGGAGAAATATCAACAAGCTCAGATATGTGGATGACACCACTCTAATGGCAGATAGCAAAGAAGGAACTAAAGAACTTCTTGAGGGTGAAGGAGGAGAGTGAAAGAGTCAGGCTTAAAACTAAATTTATTAAAAAAAAACCCACTAAGATCATGGAAGTGAAAGGCAAAGGAGAAAAATAAAGATATACCCATTTGAATGCAGAGTTCCAAAGAATAGCAAGAAGAGATAAGAAAGCCTTCTTCACTGACCAATGCAAAGAAATAGAGGAAAATAATAGAATGGGAAAGACTAGAGATCTCTTCAAGAAAGTTACAGATACCAAGGGAATATTTCATGCAGAGATGGGCACAATAAAGGACAGAAATGGTATGGACCTAAAAAAAGCAGAAAATATTAAGAAGAGGTGTCAAGAATACACAGAAGAACTATACAAAAAAGATCTTCATGACCCAGATAACCACGATGGTGTGATCACTCACCTAGAGCCAGACATCCTGGAATGTGAAGTCAAGTGGGCCTTAGGAAGCATCACTAGGAACAAAGCTAGTGGAAGTGATGGAATTCCAGTTGAGCTATTTCAAACCCTAAAAGATGACGTTGTAAAAATGCTGCACTCAATATGACAGCAGATTTGGAAAACTTAGCAGTGGCCACAGGACTGGAAAAGGTCAGTTTTCATTCCAATTCCAAAGAAAGGCAATGCCAAAGAATGTTCAAACTACCACACAATTGCATTCATCTCACATGCTAGCAGAGTAATGCTAAAAATTCTCCAAGCCAGGCTTCAGCAGTATGTGAACTGTAAACTTCCAGATGTTCAAGCTGGATTTAGAAGAGGCAGAGGAACCAGAGACCAAATTGCAAACCTCATCTGGATCATCAAAAAAGCAAGAGAGTTAAAAACAAACAAACAAACAAACAAACAAAAAAAAACAACCACGTCTACTTCTGCTTTATTGACTATGCCAAAGCCTTTGACTGTGTGGATCACAGTAAACTGTGGAAAAGACATGGGAATACCAGACCACCTACCTTCCTCCTGAGAAATCTGTGTGCAGTTCAAGACGCAACAGTTAGAACTGGACATGAAACAACAGACTGGCTCCAAATCGGGAGAGGAGTACGTCAAGGCTGTACATTGTCACCCTGCTTATTTAACTTATACGCAGAGTACATCATGAGAAATGTTGGGCTGGATAAAACACAAGCTGGAATCAAGATTGCTAGGAGAAATATCAATAACCTCACATTTGCAGATGACACCACCTTTATGGCAGAAACTGAAGAGGAACTAAAGAGCCCCTTGATGAATGTGAATGAGGAGAGTGAAAAAGTAGGCTTAAAACTCAACATTCAGAAAACTAAGATCATGGCATCTGGTCTCATCACTTCATGGCAAATAGACGGGGAAACAATGGAAACAGTGACAGAATTTATTTTTGGGGTTTCCAAATCACTGCAGATGGTGACTGCAGCCATGAAATTAAAAGATTCTTGCTCCTTGGAAGAAAAGCTATGACCAACTTAGATAGCATATTAAAAAGCAGAGACATTACTTTGCTGACAAAGATCCACATAGTCAAAACTATGGTTTTTCCAGTAGTCATGTATGGATATAGATGTGAGAATTCAACTATAAAGAAAGGTGAACACCGAAGAATTGGTGCTTTTGAACTGCGGTGTTGGAGAAGACATTTGAGAGTCCCTTGGACTGCAAGGAGATCCAACCAGTCAGTCCTATAGGAAATCAGTCCTGAATATTCATTGCAAGTACTGATGCTGAAGCTGAAACTCCAATATCTTGACCATCTGATGTAATGAACTGACTCATTGGAAAAGACCCTGATGCTGGGAAAGATTGAAGGTGGGAGGAGAAGGGGACGACAGAGGATGAGATGGTTTGAATGGCATCACCAATGCGATGGACATGAGTTTGAGCAAGCTCTGGGAGTTGGTGATGGACAGGGAAGCCTGGCATGCTGCATTCTGTGGGGCTGCAAAGAGTTGGACACGACTGAGCAACTGAACTGCAGATCATGGCATCTGGGCCCATTACTTTATGGCAAATAGAAGAGGAAAAAGTGGAAGCAGTGACAGATTTCCTCTTCTTGGACTCTAAGATCATTGCAAATGGTGACTGCAGCCATCAGATCAGAAGCTTCTTGGCAGGAAAGCTATGACAAACCTAGACAGTGGATTTTTTTTTTTTTTTTTGCATTTCTTTTTCTTGGGGATGGTCTTGCTCCCTGTCTCCTGTACAATGTCACAAACTTCCATCCATAGTTTATCAGGCACTCTGTCTATCAGATCTAGTCCCTTATTTCTATTTCTCACTTCCACTGTATAATCATAGGGATTTGATTTAGGTCATACCTGAATGGTCTAGCGGTTTTCCACTAGAAAGCAAAATGGCTGTCTGAGGGGGCCTTACAAATAGCTGAGAAAAGAAGAGAAGCAAAAGTCAAAGGAGAAAAGGGAAGATGTACCCATCTGAATGCAGAGTTCCAAAGAATAGCAAGGAGAGATAAGAAAGCCTTCCTCAGTGATCAGTGCAAATAAATAGAGGAAAACAATAGAATGGGAAAGACTAGAGATCTCTTCAAGAAAATTAGACATACCAAGGGAACATTTCATGCAAAGATGGGCTCAATAAAGGACAGAAATGGTATGGGACTAACAGAAGCAGAAGATATTAAGAAGAGGTGGCAAGAATACACAGAAGAACTATACAAAAAAGATCTTCATGACCAAGATAATCATGAAGGTGTGATCACTCACACTCACCTAGAGCCTGACATTCTGGAATGTGAAGTCAGATGGGACTTGGGAAGCATCACTACAAAGCTAGTGGAAGTGATGGAATTCCAGTAGAGCTATTTCAAATCCTGAAAGATGATGCTGTGAAAGTGCTGCTGAAAAACTCAGCAGTGGCCACAGGACTGGAAAAGGTCAGTTTTCATTTCAGTCCCAAAGAAAGGCAATGCCAAAGAATGTTCAAACTACTGCACAATTGCATTCATCTCACATGCTAGTAAAGTAATGCTCAAAATTCTCCAAGCCAGGCTTCAGCGATATGTGAACCGTGAACTTCCAGATGTTCAAGATGGTTTTAGAAAAGGCAGAGAAACCAGAGATCAAATTGCCAACATCCAACGGATCATGGAAAAAGCAAGATAGTTCCAGAAAAACATCTATTTCTGCTTTATTGACTACGCCAAAGCCTTTGACTGTGTGGATCACAATAAACTGTGGAAAATTCTGGAAGAGATGGAACTACCAGACCACCTAACCTGCCTCTTGAGAATCCTGTATGCAGGTCAGGAAGCAACAGTTAGAACTGGACATGAAACAACAAACTGGTTCCAAATAGGAAAAGGAGTACGTCAAGGCTGTATATTATCACCCTGCTTATTTAACTTCTATGCAGAATACATCATGAGAAACGCTGGACTGGAAGAAGCACAAGCTGGAATCCAGATTGCTGGGAGAAATATCAATAACCTCAGATATGCAGATGACACCACTCTTATGGCAGAAAGTGAAGAAGAACTAAAGAGTCTCTTGATGAAAGTGAAAGAGGAGAGTGAAAAAGTAGGCTTAAAGCTCAACATTCAGAAAACTAAGATCATGGCATCCAGTCTCATCACTTCATGGCAAATAGATGGGGAAACAGTGGAAACAGTGGCTGACTTTATTTTTCTGGGCTCCAGAATCACTGTGGATGGTTATGGCAGCCATGAAATTAAAAGACATTTGTTCCTTGGAAGGAAAGTTATGACCAACCTAGACAGCATATTAAAAAGCAGAGACATTTCTTTGCCAACAATGGTCTGTCTAGTCAAGGCTATGGTTTTTCCAGTAGTCATGTATGGATGTGAGAGTTGGACTATAAAGAAAGGTGAACGCCGAAGAATTGATGCTTTTGAACTTTGGTGTTGGAGAAGACTCTTGAAAGTCCCTTGGACTGCAAGGAGATCGACCCAGTCCATCCTAAAGGAGATTGGTCCTGAGTGTTCATTGGAAGGACTGATGTTGAAGCTGAAACTCCAATACTTTGGCCACCTGATGCAAAGAGCTGACTCATTTGAAAAGACCCTGATGCTGGGAAAAATTGAGGGCAGGAGGAGAAGGGGATGACAGAGGGTGAGATGGTTGGATGGCATCACCGACTCAATGGACATGAGCGTGAGTAAACTCTGGGAGTTGGTGATGGACAGGAGGCCTGGCGTACTGCAGTCCAAGGGATCTCAAAGAGTTGGACATTACTGAGCGACTGAACTGAACTGAGACAGTATGTTGAAAACCAAAGACTTATTCTGCTGACACTGGTCTGTATAGTCAAGAGTATGGTGTTCCCAATGGTCACTTAATGGTTGCAAGAGCTGGACTGTAAAGATGACAGAACATCAAAATATTGATGCCTTGAAACTGTGTTGCTGGAGAAGACTCCTGAAAGTCCTTTGGACTGCAAGGAGATCAAACCAGTCAATTTTAAGGGAAGTCAACCCTGAATGTTCAGTGGAAGGACTGATACTGAAGCTGAAGTTCCAGTGTTTTGGTCGTCTGATGTATACAGTCCAGTCATTGGAAAGTCCCTGATGCTGGGAAGACTGAGGGCAGAAGGAGAAAAAGGCATCAGAGGATGAGATTGCTGGATGGCATCACTGATGCAATGGACATGAACCTGGGCAAACTTCAGGAGATGGTGAGGGACGGGGGGCCTGGTGTGCTGCAGTCCGTGGGGCCACAAAGAGTTGGACATGACTGGACAACTGAACAACAAGAAAAAAGATCTCAGTCTATCTGAGAAAATCAGGGAAGGAATAGATTAGTAGAACTATGCTAATGTCTTCATCTTAAACAAAATAATTCAAGATACAAATTATTAATGTCATCAATTAGAAAGCAATTGTGTAGCTTGCTTTTAAAAATATTGACAAGAACTGTTGCACCATTCTAGTCACTCACTTTAGGAACAGCACATTCTATCACTTACCTGGTCTTCCTTCCTTTCTTCTGCTCTCTTTTCCCTTTCTGATTAGGAATGTGTCACAGGCATGATGACATTCTATATTTTTTTATCCAAATATCATACCAGCTGGAGGCATTCTGCATTCCTTTTGGCTTTGGACTTTTCATAACCTATGATCAGAGTATAGATGGTTAAAGATGGATGCTTTCTCCAGTTCCCTAGGCAGGATTTATGTAATGTTAGTGCTCATTTATTTTGATATGGAGATTGACCTTGGGAAGATGTGCATGTATTTAAGCTGTACACTTGTCTCCAGGATACAGAGAATGCTGTGATACAACTAAAACTTTGACAGCGCTGATTGTCAGGATGCCAAATGCAACCTAGAGGGCATCATAACCAGTAGATGTAATAACAGAAATTCCTGGTGGTTTTCCTTTGGAAATACATCAAGAATCTAAGCCTTTCTCACCAAGTTCATTATTTCTACTTTTTTGTTACCTCCCAATGTAACAATTGTAACTAGCTGGACAGCTCACCATTCCCTACTCCTTGACTCAGTCTATTGTCAACAGGATAATCTGAGTGACCCTTTAAAAACATAAATCAGACCATGCTCAAAACCTTTTAGGGATTTCCCACTTCATTTCAGCAAAAGTCAACATCCCTACAATGAATGGGGCCCGACCTAGCTCTCCTCTCCTTTCCAAGCACTTCCTTCCTCATCTGTTCTGCTCCAGCCAAGTGGATATTCCAAGCCACTTCCACCTCAGGAGCTTTTTTTTCTAACTGGAAGAAAGTTGCTTTACAATGATATAGTGGTTTCTGCTGTGCACAACGTGAATCAACCATTGTTTCTGTAGAGGCACTAAGTGGTGCCTGACTCTTTGCTGCAGCATGCTAGGCTTCCCTGTCCTTCACCATCTCCCAGAGCTTACTCAAACTCACGTCCATCGAGTCGGTGATGCCATCCAGCCATCTCATCCTCTGTCGTCCCCTTCTCCTCCTGCCCTCAATCTTTCCCAGCATCAGGGTCTTTTCCAATGAGTCAGCTCTTCGCATCAGGTGGCCAAAGTATTGTAGCTTCAGCTCAGCATCAATCCTTCCAATGAATATTCAGGATTGATTTCCTTTAGGTTTGACTGATTTGATCTCCTTGGGGTCCAAGGGCCTGCAGTGCCACAGTTCAAAAGCATCAGTTCTTCAGAGCTCAGCCTTCTTTACGGTCCAACTGTCAAATCCTTACATGACTACCGGAATAACCATAGGTTAGACCACATAGACCTTTGTCCGCAAAGTGATGCCTCAGCTTTTTAATACACTGTCTAGGTTTGTCATAGCTTTTCTTCTCAGGAGCAAGTGTTTTCTTTTAATTTCATGGCTGCTGCCACTGTCCTCAGTGATTGGGAGCCTAAGAAAATAATATCCACCACTGTTTCCATTAAAAAACGGAAAACCCCATGCATTTGCCATGAAGTGATGGGACTGGGTGCCCTGACCTTCAGTTTTTGGATGCTGAGTTCTAAGCCATGAGTATACACACGTCCCCTCCCTCTTAGCCTCCTTCCCAGCCCCCCAGCCCCCTCTAGGTTGTCACGGAGCACCGGGCTGAGTGCCCTGGGTTGTCAGCCACTTCCCATCAGCTATCCACTTTACACATGATAGTGCATGCACGTCAAGGCTGCTCTCCCAACTTGCCCCTCCCTCTCCTTCCCCCGCTGTGTCTGCAAGTCTGTTCTCCGTGTCAGCATCTCCATTCCTGCCCTGCAGATAGGTCCATCAGCACCATTTTTCTAGATTCCGTGTTTATGCATTAATATATGATATTTGTTTTTCTCTTTCTGATTTACTTCACTCTGTATAGCAGGCTCTAGCTTCAACCTCAGTTCCCCCTCAGAATCTTAGAACCTGATGTTTTCTTGGCTTGAAATGTTCTTCCTCCAACTATCCACATGACTTGTTTCCTGACTTTGCCATGTCATTGCTAAAACATGGCCATGGGGAGGGTATTTGCATGACCACTCCTTACAAAATAGTCACTCCCCCGCACCCTGTTCAGGGGGCTCCCCTTCTCCTTTATTTCCTTTCTTGTTCTCCATGGCACTTGTTCCCTATGTGTTTTGTTAGACACAGATCTCCTGGAGTGCAGGCTTCATGAGGGCAGGCAGCTTGTTTCACGTACGGATGGATGCCGGCACACCCCCCAGAGCATGGCACAGGAGGTGCTGAGTATGTATCTGGGGATGGCCATCACAAGCACACCTCTTGGCTTTCTTAGAAAAGTTTCATACTGCTTATTATGAGATAATGATCATAAAAAGAGACCTCCTAGATGGGGGACTGGAGACAATATCATACAATGAGCGGAAAGGTCAAGCCTGGTGTTGTGGGTTGAATTGTGTCCCCTCAAATTCATATGATGAAGCCCTAACCCCCAGTACCTCAGAAGGACAGCATTTGGAGACAGGTCCCTTAGAGAGGTGAGTAAACTAAAATGAAGCCTTGCAGTGGGTCCTCATCCAATATGGCTGCTGTACTTATAAGAGAGGAAATTTGGACATGCAAGGAGACACCAGGGCTGTGCACATGTGGCAAGGCCATGTGAGGATTCAGTAAGAAGGTGACCTTAGGAGAAGCGAAACCTGTCAAGACCTGGGTTTTGAACTTCTGGCCTCCAGAACTGTGAAAAGAAAAATTGGATTGTTTAAATCACTCTGTAGTATTTTGCTATGGTAGCCCTAGCGAATTAGTAAGGCGAGTGATATTTTGAGTTGAACTTGCAAACGTCTGGGCCTGCTTATATATATGACACCAAGCAGGAAACACAAACTAATTGAAGGTTTCTAAAGGTCCAGTGATTCCAGGGAGTTCATAATCACTAAGAGAGAAAGGTATCCTAGTAGTAGAAATTGCACAGAGCTAGGTTGACTTCAATCTCTTGATAAAAAAGGCTCCCCTAATGGGGAGACCACCACCACCATGTGCCAAGTCTCCTTTCAATGGATTTGCATGAACCGAGCCAGCCGGTTCTCCCAACAACTCCAAGGAAGCTTGTCACCTCATTTTTCATATGAGAACACTAAGGCATAGACAGGGTGGCAAAGTTGGCCAAGGTCATAGGTTTTAAGTGGCAGAACCAAGGTTCAAATTAGGTGGTGGCTCTGGAACTTGTACAGAATTTGGAACTCCTACATTCCACCTCCTTTTATGTATCTTCCCATGCCTGCAAGAGGATTTCCCCCCATATTTAGATTTGCTAGTCACTGGTCTATCAGTTCAGTTCAGTTTTCAGTCGCTCAGTCGTGTCCGACTCTTTGCGACCCCATGAATCACAGCATGCCAGGCCTCCCTGTCCATCACCAACTCCTGGAGTTCACTCAGCTTCACATCCATTGAATCAGTGATGCCATCCAGCCATCTCATCCTCTGTCATCCCCTTCTCCTCCTGCCCCCAATCTCTCCCAGCATCAGAGTCTTTTCCAATGAGTCAACTCTTCTCATGAGGTGGCCAAAGTACGGGAGTTTCAGCTTTAGCATCATTCCTTCCAAAGAAATCCCAGGGCTGATCTCCTTCAGAATGGACTGGTTGGCTCTCCTTGCAGTCCAAGGGACTCTCAGGAGTCTTCTCCAACACCACAGTTCAAAAGCATCAATTCTTCAGTGCTCAGCCTTCTTCACAGTCCAACTCTCACATCCATACATGACTACTGGAAAAACCATAGCCTTGACTAGATGGACATTAGTTGGCAAAATAATGTCTCTGCTTTTGAATATGCTATCTAAGTTGGTCATAACTTTTCTTCCAAGGAGTAAGCGTCTTTTAATTTCATGGCTGCAGTCACCATCTGCAGTGATTTTGGAGCCCCCCAAAATAAAGTCTGACACTGTTTCTACTGTTTCCCCATCTTTTTTCCATTAAGTGATGGGACCAGATGCCATGATCTTCGTTTTCTGAATGTTGAGCTTTAAGCCAACTTTTTCACTCTCCTCTTTTACTTTCATCAAGAGGCTTTTCAGTTCCTCTTCACTTTCTGCCATAAGGGTGGTGTCATCTGCATATCTGAGGTTACTGATGTTTCTCCTGGCAATGTTGATTCCAGCTTGTGTTTCTTCTAGTCCAGCGTTTCTCGTGATGTACTCTGCATAGAAGTTAAATAAGCAGGGTGACAATATACAGCCTTGACGTACTCCTTTTCCTATTTGGAACCAGTCTGTTGTTCCATGTCCATAAGGACAAGCTATTAGTTTAGCTTTCTATTAGCACCAGCCTACCTTTTCAGCTAAATATTTTTTGCTCATATACATTTAGAAAAACCATATCATCCCTTTGTCTCTCAACTTTTCTCTCTCCCCTCTTCTTCACCCATGTCCCTGCTTTATTGGTCTTTGCCTCCCTCCTTTGCGTTTTTGAGGTCGTTCTAGCTTCCTATAGAGCCTTCTGTCCTCATTCTTACCTCTTATCCTTATCTAGAACTACTCTTAAAGATCAAATCCAAATCCCAACTCCCCCATAGGGTCTTACTTTCTTCTCTGAAAATTTCATTGTACACACAGCTAATTTGAGAATTAATCATGTACCTTTTAGTTAAAATTCTTCTATATTTGACTCAATATTATGTTTAAATATTCTCAAAGCTTAACTCTTCACCAGTTTTATGTCTCATCTTCAAAATAGACTTAATTCATTGAGGACATGGATGATAATCTGAAAACAGAGACATTGATCAGCTTTGATATGCAGAAACAGTCAAGATAGAAGGAGATAATAAATGTCATTCTAGCTGACAGCTAGCACCATGTTGCATGCATTATATACATTGGCTCATTTATTCCTTACAGTATGTATCATTATCGCTATATTATAGATGAGGGAAATGAAGGTTAAAGGTACTGTGTAGTTTGTCCAAAGTGATACAGCTTGTAAGTGTTATGCTAGCATTTGGAAGTGCTGAGATGGATTAATATGAAGGATTTATAATAATAAGGAATTTAAATAGTGTGAGTTATCAGGAAAGTAGAAAGTGAAGTCGCTCAGTTGTGTCCGACTCTTTGCAATCCCATGGATTGTGGCCCACCAGGCTCCTCTGTCCATGGAATTTTCCTGGCAAGAATACTGGAGTGGGTTGCCATTTCCTTCTTCAGGGGATCTTCCTGACCCAGGGTTCGAACCTGGGTCTCCCGTCTTACAGGCAAACTCTTTACCACCTGAGCCACCAGAGTTATCAGAAGGGAGAATGCAAATTGACCTCAGAAGTTCTGGTAGCCATACCTAGAAAATATGGTTGTCCGTCAAATCCTCTGTTTTTCTTGAGCACACAGCTGGACCACGGCAGTTAGGTGTGGATTTATGTCTGAGCTTTAGCCAGTGTGTTGGAGCACAAAGGATGGAGGCTGCCTCTGAGCTTGTCTCTTCCAGGACAGGATGCAGATGCTGCTGCTGTGACCCTGCAGGTGACAGAGCCACGCGATGGAAGAAACCTGGGTCCCTGAGTCACCACATGGAAGCCTGCTGTTGGGGGGACACCACCTTGACATTGTGACGTGAGCAAGAAAAGAGCTTCTTGGAGGGACTACTTGTTACTGCAGCCTCATTGACCTAACTGCTGCAATCTGGGAGCTGGCAAGGGAGTCAGAGAGCTCTCAGCCTTGAACTAAGAATTTGCTGTGGAATGTAAAGACCGTCTTAGAATACCTCTCACTCACAAATTGGCAGCTTCCATTTCACAGATGGTGGGCTAACACCAGAAGTGTCTGTTCATTAATGGCAGCCTACGGTTGATTGTTGAAAGGCCTGGCAACCCACTCCATTATTCTTGCCTGCAGAATCCCATGGACAGAGGAGCCTGGAGGGCTACAGCGCATAGCATTGCAAAAAGTCAGACGAGACTGAAGCAATTTAGCATGCATGGTCCACTGTGCCACAAAACAGTTTTAAGTAGAATGAAACAAACTGGAGAATAACACCTCTTATAGTGATGAGGAATAGACATTTTCCATCTGCCCCTAAATTGAAAATTCCCGGATTCAGGCACAGCAGTTTCTAAGGTTTCTGAATTTAAATGGCCCAAACACAATACCTTATAGAACAACTGAGAATTTATAAGGTTCTATAAAAATTCAAATTACAATTCTTCTTATTACTTTAGTCAGTAGTTCAAACATAAAGAATTTAAAAAAAATATCTGGAGGATTGATACAATTTATGAAAAACTTTAAAGTGACAGAGTTAGACACACGGGTTAAGACGATGCGCTGGCTACTGAAGGTCTCTCTTTTGCCTTCACTGCCCTCTGTCAGCCATCCAGTCTCCTCTGAACTCCTATTTGGTGTCAAGAGCTGCCTTCTGTGAGCATTTCTAGGCATTTCATCCATGTAATCACCCAGCTCTGTGGGACTCTGAGGAGCGGTGCTCTCCACTGAGCACGGCCTCAATCCTGGTTCCAGCCTTGGAAGGAACCTGAGAATTTCCTGTCGCCTCTCTCCCGCTCACACCTCTGTCTCCTTACCATTTACCAGGGTGTTGATCCTCAGCCCAAGGACGGATTCTGTCTTGGTCTCGCTCGCTTCCTTGGGGCGGACGGCTGCAGTCTCCCTCCCTAACAGTACAGGGTGCCAGAAGACCACAGCCCCGTGGAAGTCGGGCTTACGGTCCAGTTTTCCTTCCCAAGTGAAGCAGGAAATGGTCACGTGGCTTTTGGATGATAATGGAAGTTTCTCATTTTCCACCTCTTTATATTGCTCTTTTATATCGCCGGTGACATTTTTTGGCAGAAACTGAGAAAACAGACTAATCTTTCCCACGTGACCACTCATTGTTGGCATCCATCCCCCTTCTCTCTCTTCTTCATACTGTCTTCTTCTCTGACAAAAGCTGTTTTTGCTCCGTAATGCATCTGTTAGATTATCTGTGGGGACTGTTCAAATCCCAAGCTGCCGTAAGTTTCGAGGCTCCCCTCTGTACTTACCTGAGTTGGCCGACTCACTTAAGCTCATCATATGGAAAGCCCCCCAAGTGGAATTATTAAGGAAGAAGATATCCTCTGAATCCTATAATACAGTCAAAAAGTGTCTTTTGGTTGCTGTGTGGTTTGGCAGGTTTGTAGATTAATATGGTGGTTGGATTGTGTTTTAGGGATGGATCGGGATTCTGCTGTATTTACTTTGTTTACTGTCTCAAAGACGCTTACTCCTTGGAAGAAAAGTTATGACCAACCTAGAGAGCATATTCAAAAGCAGAGACATTACTTTGCCGACTAAGGTCCGTCTAGTCAAGGCTATGGTTTCCCAGTGGTCATGTATGGATGTGAGAGTTGGACTGTGAAGAAAGCTGAGCGCCGAAGAACTGATGCTTTTGAACAGTGGTGCTGGAGAAGACTCTTGAGAGTCCCTTGGACTGCAAGGAGATCAGCCCTGGGATTTCTTTGGAAGGATTGATGCTGAAGCTGAAACTCCAGTACTTTGGCCACCTCATGCGAAGAGTTGACTGATTGGAAAAGACTCTGATGCTGGGAGGGATTGAGGGCAGGAGGAGAAGGGGACGACAGAGGATGAGATGGCTGGGTGGCATCACGGACTCGATGAACGTGAAGCTGAGTGAACTCCGGGAGTTGGTGATGGACTGGGACGCCTGGCGTGCTGCGATTCATGGGGTCGCAAAGAGTCAGACACGACTGATCAGCTGAACTGAACTCAACTGAACTGTCTCAAATAAGCATTTTACTGCCAAAACAACTTGAGGAGAAGGAAAAGGAAAAACTTGGGCCATTATCCCTGACTGCTATGGAAAATTCAGGGACCAAAGCTGCCTCAGCCATAAACGACATTTTTTCCCAGTAGGGATTCTCTGGTTTACTCAGTCATTAATTCCTGCAACTATAGACCAAGTACAAGCATTTTGTGTTCATCCAGGATACAATGAGCCATATGTTTCAGAAGTCAGAGAATTTTGGAGAAAGGAGAGGCAAAGGTGATCTGAGGCAGTTCACTCACTTTAAAAACAGCTCGGAAGTCTGAGGTCACTTGGCCTGTTGGATCTTTATTTTCTTTAGTGTGTGTCTCTGTCTCCTACATCTTATCTTATTGTTGACTAAGGTAACTTGTCAGGGAAATTGTATTTTCTTAGATTGTCCTGAGGCTGAAGGCAGGCAATTATTTATTACTTTATTGAAGTATAACTGATTTATAAAGTTGTATGGGTGTCTGCTGTATGGGAAAGCGATTCAGATATTCTCAGCTATGCAGTAGGACCTTGCTGCTTATCCGTTCTGTGGATACTAGCTTACATCTGCTCAGTCCAACCTCCTACTCTTTCCCTTCCCCAAACTTCTCCCCCTTGACAACCACAAGTCTGTTCACTATGCCCATGAAACTGTTTCTGTTTCATGGTTAGGTTCATTTATGTCATGTTCTAGATTCTACGTGTAAGTGATACAATATGGTATGTCTTTATCTGACTTAATTCACTTAGTGTGATGGGGCTCCCCTGGTGGCTCAGCTGGTCAAGAATCCAGCTGCGATGTGGGAGACCGCTGGGTTCAATCCCTGGTTGGGAAGATCCCCTAGAGAAGGGAAAGGCTACCTACTCCAGTATTTTGGCCTGGGGAATTTCTTGGATGGTATAGTCCATGGGGTCGCAAAGAGTCAAACAGGACAGAGCAACTTTCACTTTCAAGAGTCTGTCTCCATCTGACCCAGTTCACTTAGTGTGATGATCTCTAGTTGCTTATGTTGTTACAGATGGCGTTATTTGGTTCTTTTTCATGGCTGAGTAGTATTCCATGGTATGCATTTCCTATATCCTCTTTATCCAGCCATCCACCAATCAATGGACATTTAGGTTCTTTCTATGTCTTGGCTATTGTGAATAGGTACTGCTATGAACATAAGGGTGCATGGGCCTTTTTGAATTAGCATTTTGTCTGGATATATGCCCAGGAGTGGGATTGCTGGCTTGTCTGGTAATTCTGTTTTCTTTTCTGGGGAACCTCCATATGATTCTCCATAGTGGCTGAACCACTTTACATTCCCACCAACAATGTAGGAGGGCTTTCCTTTTGTTCACATCCTCTCCAGCATTTGTTATTTGTAGAGTTTTTAATGATTCTGATTGGTGTGAGGTGACACCTCATTGTAGTTTTTGGTTTAAAGGAGGCAGTTCTAATCAGAAATACTTATCTATCTACTTGTATATCTCTTGGAAAGAAATGCCTCATGTGACCTCCTACCCATAGAGGGCACTCTGTGAGCAGGAAATTTCCCTTCTAGACCATTTTATAGTCAGAAAAAGTTGGGCAGTCCTAACTAGATCCCTGGAGATGGGAACCACCAACACAGGCTTGAAAACCTTGTATCTAACCTCAGAATGCGTTCAACTTAGTGGGGAGGGGGCAGGAATCAGAATCTGCCTACTCTGGCCCAGAAGGCTGTCACCCATTTCCTCCTGATTCTGCATCTGCACAGCTTCACGTGTGTGCTCCTGCTCGCCTCGGCTTGAGATGCTTTTCCTTTCTTCGGCCTCTGGAAAATTCCTAGCCATAGGTCAGAGTCCTAAATTGTCCCTTCGCTTTTCAAACCTTCCCTCCTCTGTATTCCAGAACTTTTCACATCCTAGGATTAGAGCACATATTAACCATTATTTTAGTGTGTCTTGCTTTCTGGACTTTGAAACCCTTTTAGGAGCTTCAACCATGTTATCTTGTTGTTATCCCCCGTGTCTGGCCCTGTGTAAGGTCCATAATAAATGCCTGAGAAGTGTTGTTGAATATATGAACACATAAATCAATACAATTATGATTTTTTACTAACTAGGATATCATCATAGATAAGTGGGATTATCTGAGGCAGTCTGAAGCCTACAGCTTAATTGGTTTTATTTTTTTTGCTAAGGTATTTCAAAGAAAATATATTTTGCATGTACAAAAATGTAGCAAAAGAAAACAACTGTTATCCAAAATATACAAAGAACCCTTAAAACTCAAACTAAGTAAACAACCAACCAATTGAAAACAGGATCAGAGACCTTAAGAGACACTTCACTAAAGAAAGTATAAAAATGGCAAATAAGTGTATGAAGAGATGCTCCACATATATCCTCAGGGAAATGAAAGTTAAAATAACAATGAGATGCCAGTGTACACTTATTAGAATGGTCCAAACCTGCAACACTGACCACACCAAATGCTGGTGAAGATGTAGCTAATAGGAATTCTCATTCATTGCTGGTGGGAATGCAAAATGTTATAGCTACTTGGGAAGACAGTTTGGCAGTTTCTTACAAAGCTAAACATACTCTTAGCATGCATGCTAAGTCACTTTGGTTGTGTTCAACTCCGTATGACGCTATGGACTGTAGCCTGCCAGGTTCCTCTGTCCATGGGATTCTCCAGGCAAGTATACTGGAGTGGGTTGCCGTGCCCTCCTCCAAGGAATTGTTCTGACCCAGGGATCAAACCCGTGCCTCTTGCATTGGCAGGCTGGTTCTTTACCACTGTGCCACCCGGGAAGCCCATTCTTAGCATATGATCCGGTAATTGTGCTCCTTGGTATTCACCCAAAGGAGCTGAAAAGTTATGTCCAAATGAAAACCTTCATAGAGATGTTTATAGCAGCTTGATTCATGATTGCCAAAACTTGGAAGCAACCAAGATGTCCTTCAGTTGTCAAATGGGTAAATAAACTGGTGCCTCCAGACAGGGAGTATTACTCAGGAGTGATGTCACCAAGTTGGCAACACAGGTTGTTCCTGACTTCATTCCTCATCACAAAAACAGCTAACAACAATTCATGGACAAGTCACCACTGAGAGACTCCTAAAACACAGAGCTGAGGTTGGAACAGCACTGATAGCTCAGAGACCAAGACAGACGCATTAGAAGGGTGAGAGGAGCCTCTGCAGGCTGACTGCAAGGTCCTGCCCCAGGCCGCCTCAGCATCTCGCCAAGGAGTTGCCCCTGAGCCTGTGACTCCTCCAGGGGGTAGAGAGAGCCTGGCAGCGGGGGGACATCCAGACCCATCATCTCGGGAGCTCCCATGGGGACTGCAGGGACTCTGACTGTGATGGAGAAGGGGGCAGGGCTTGCAACCACTAGCTCTGGGATCGTGTCAGACTCGGTTCCTACCTGCAGAGCCCAAGCGGAAGACGCAACCAGCAGCTCTGCCCAGCTACAGATCCAAGTCAGGGGCACATCTGAGCAGGGAGCCATGGTCAGCCCGGCCCACTTCTGAGTGTAGCTCTGGAAGGTTATTCAGGGCTAAAAAGAAATGAGCGTTTCATGACTTGATAAAGCCATGAAAAGGCAGGGAGGAAACGGACACACATGTTACTAAGGGAAAGACGCGGATCTGAGAAGTCTCATATGACATGATTTGGACTGTATGACATTCTGGAAAAGGCAAAACTATGGAGACTGTGGAAAGGCTAGTCATTATGAGGGGTGGGGGCTGGGGGAGGAATGAACAGGCAGAACACAGAGGATTTTTAGAGCAGTGAAAATACTCCCTACGATGTTATAATGATGGATGCATGTCATTGTGTATTTATATAAAACTGTAGAATGTATAACACCGAGGATGAATCCCAAAGTAAACAGTGGACCAATGGACGCTGGGTGACTATGATGTGTTAGTGTAAATTGAATGATTCTGATAATGGGACAGGTTCCGCCATGGGACAGCAGGGGGAATATGGTGCATCTCTGTACTTTCCTCTGAATTTTGGTGTAAACCTAAGGCAAATAAAAAACTTTTTTTTTTTTTTTTAAAGAAGAGATGTAGCTAAAAATATCTGGACCAAGACACCTGGGTAGAGTTAAATCTGTGCCACATTCTTCCTATGTGACCTTGAGTATCACTTAACCTTTGTGGGTTTCTGTGGCCTCACTTGCACTTTAAAGGGATTCCTTTAGATGTTTTTTTTCTGGGTCTTTCTAGCACTAACTTCTTAAAATTGCCTGAAGAATAACTCATAGATATTAATATTCATTCTGAGGAAAAAGAGGAAGTGTTGTTCAGAATCATCCTTTTCAGGTTTCCACTAATTGCACTATACACGGATGTTAAAAAGCAGAATATGGTGTGTTATAAAAAAACATAATATGTTAAGAAATAATATAGTCTTTTTAAAAGGCTAGCTCATTTCAAATATCATCAGTTGAGTTTCATCCAGTAAGTCACGACTAATTTTCTATTAGAAGCATTTTATACAATACTTTCACCTAAATATTCCTCTGAAGTGAGTTAATGCGTGTAAATACAATCTAGATACAGCATATGAGTCTTCATTGAGGACATCCTTGTACACCTTGTTGAGTCAGCTGAAGCTGTTTCCATTGTCATTCATAAAAGACTCCAGGACAGCCCTTTGGGGAGGAGTTGTATAATTGATAACTTACCATCAAATTGAAAGCTGAGCTCTTTCTCAAACCCAGAGAGAAGGAAGGAAGAGAAGGAAACAAAATGAGAAATCTTGGTCTAAAAACAACAAAGTTTCATAAATCCTTCACAAGAATCTACACTCTACTGGGATTTGGCAAAAGATTATTTGGATGGGTTGCATGTAAAGATGGTAGGAATACAACGTGGCTTTCTCAAGGTTGTCTGGGGCAGTAGAGGTCAGTGGTGGTGATTTGAAGAAGCTGGTGAGGATTGTAAATCACTCCATCTCAGGGATGTGAAGCTAGTGTTGCTTCCCGAACTCAGAACCTCAGACCCGGGTTGATTTCATCCCTCCACTGCCCTCAGAAGGGAATGGCTACCCACTCCAGTATTCTGGCCTGGAGAATTCCATGGTCTATATAGTCCATGGGGTCGCAAAGAGTCGGACATGACTGAGCGACTTTCATTTTTCATTTTTCACTGCCATCTACAGCCCAAGCCCTGGGCTCCTCCCATTAGCCATCTAAGTCTCACTGGGTATTTAGGTTGCTTCCATGTTCCAGCTGTTGTAAATAGTGCTGTAGTGAACACTGGGGTGCATGGATCTTTTCTTTTTTTAAAAAAAAAAAACTTTTTATTTTGAATTGGAATATATCTGATTAACAACAGTGTTGTGATAGTTTCAGGCGAACATTGAAGGGACTCAGCCATAAATACACATGTATCCATTGTCCACCAAATCCCCTCCCATCCAGGCTGCCTCCTAACATAGAGTTCCCTGTGTTATGCAGTAGGTCCTTACTGGCTACCCATTTTATATATAGCAGTGTGTACATGTCAATTCCACACTCCTTAACTAACCCATTCTCTGACCTTTCCCCCTGGTAACCGTAAGTTCATTCTCCAAGTCTGTGAGTCTGTTTCTGTTTTGTGAGTAAGTTCATTTGTATCCTTTCTTTAAAAATTCCACATGTAAGGGATTCCCTTTCTCTGTCTGACTTACATCACTCAGTATGACAATCTCTAGGTCCATCCATATTGCTGAAAATGGCATTATTTAACCCTTGTTTTGCTGAGTAACATTCCATTGTATGTATCTACCACATCTTTGTCTATTATCTATGGACATTTAGGTTGCTTCCATATCTTGGCTATTGTAAGCTGGGGTGCATGTAGCTTTTCTTTTTTAAAAACTTTTAATTTTGTATTGGAGTATAGCTAATTAACAATGCTGTGATAATTTCAGGTGAACAGTGAAGGGACTTGGCCATACGCATACATGTATCCATTCTTCCACGTACTCCCCCCCCGTCCAGGCTGCCACACAGCATTGAGCAGAGTTCCCTGTGCTGTTCAGTAGGTCCTTGTTGGTTATTCCTTTTAAATACAGCAGTGTGTCCATGTCCACCCCAAACTGTCTAACCATCCCTTCCCCTAGGCAGCCATAGTTCATTATCTCAGTCTGTGGGTGTGTTTCTCTTTTGTAAGTTCATTTGCATCATGTATTGTTAGATTCCACATATAAAGGATGTCATACAGTATTCTTCTCTGTCTGACTTACTTCACTCAACATGGCAATCTCTAGGTCCATTCACATTGCTGAAAACGGCATCATTTCACTCTTTTAAAGGCTGAGTAGTATTCCACTGTATATGCGTACCACATGTTTATACATCTCTCTGTCAGGGTGATGGACAGACATTTGGGTTGCTTCTACGTCTTGGCTGTTGTAAAGACTGCTGCAATGAACACTGAGGCACATGTATCCTTTCAGGTCATATTTTCCTCAGAATATATGTCCAGGAGTGGGATTGCAGGGGCACATGGTAGCTCTATTTTTAGTTTCTTAAGGAACCTGCACCTTGTTCTCCATAGTGGCTGCACCAATTTACATTCCCTCCAACACTGTAGGAGGGTTCCATTTTCACCACATTCTCTCCACCATTTATTATTTATATATTTTTTGATGATGGCTTTTCTGACTCATGTGAGGTAATACCTCATTGTATCAAGTTTTGATTAGCATTTCTCTAATAATCAATGATGTTAAGCACCTTTTCTTGTGTGTTTTAGCCATCGTGTGTCTTCTTTGGAGAAATGTCTATTTAAATCTTCTGCCCATCTTTTGATTGGGTAATTTTTTTTTTTTGATATTGAGCAGCATGAGTTGTTTGTATATTTTAGAGATTACTCCCTTGTCAGTTGCTACTACATATAAAATAGATAAATAATAAGGACCTACGGTATAGTATAGGAAACAACTCAGTACTCTGTAATGGGAAAAGAATCTAGAAGAGTAAATATGTGTGTATGTACAACTGCTTGACTTTGCTGTGCACCTGAAAATAACACTGTAAATCAACTGTACTCCAATAAAAATTAAAAAATAAAGAAAAAAACAACCAAGAGAAAAAAACCATCCTAAAAAATTTCGAACCGAAAGAAAGAGTTAAACTGGAAGAATGTGTTTCAATAAAAAATGATGAAACAACAATGACAAACAAAATATAAATCTTAGTGGGAGCAAAAGACTTTCTTTTCTTCTTCTTTCTTTTTAGAGGGTTTTCTGCTTAGAAATCAGGATGGAAATCTAAGAAGCTGTAGAACTAATTAATGGGAATGGTTCCAGGAGGCAGTTAAAAGTGCAGAAAAAAATTGCTTGGATGTAAAATTGCTTATATGTAATTTGGGAATTATCCAGGAAAAAAAGAAAGAAAGATGACATTTCCCCCCTTCCCCACTCCTTCTTTAAGCAAGTTTCATGGTCGATGTGGGCAGCCAGGCTCAGGGAATAAAGTAGAAGCATCCTATTTGGGCCTGGCAAATGATAAGGATTTAATGTCCTTGCTTCCCCCAACAGTCATTATCATAGTTCAGGTCTTCTGGAGTTCCACATTCCATTTCCACTCTTTTATTTATTTTTCATTGGAGAATAAATACTTTACAATGCTGTGTTAGTTACTACTGTACAACAAGGTGAATGAGCTGTATGTATACATGCGTCCCCTCCCTCCTGAGCCCCCCTCCCGCCCCTCTAGGTCATCACAGAGCCCTGAGCTGAGCTGCCTGTGCTCTACAGCAGCTTCCCACTAGCTCTCTGCTTTACACACGGGGGTGTGTGTGCTTTAGAGCCTCTCTCCCGGTACACCCCACCCCCTCCCCTCTGTGCCCACCTGTCTGTTCTCTGTGTCTGGGTCTCTGCTCCCGTGCTGCAAATAGGGTCAACAGTACCATTTTTCTAGATTCCAAATACATATGTTAATATACGATATTTATTTTCCTCTTTCTGACTTACTTTACTCTGTATGACACACTCTAGGTCCATCCACAGCATTACAAATGATCCAATTTTGTTCCTTTTTATGACTGAGTAATATTCCATTGTGTATATGAACCATTACTTCTTTATTCATTCATCTGCTGATGGACATCTACAATCCACCCTTTTAAAGCAATGTGCAAAACCAATACAATAAAAAAAATAAAGCAATGTATCTTCTTTATCACTCTGGTCTTTCTCAATCTGGATCTATGCCATTCATGGATTAAAGGCAGAAGATCTCAGTCATGCAAGGACCTTCAGAATCCCAAGACTGCTTGCCTTTCTCTTTTCTCCGGCAGATTGATTTCCCTACACGTGGAGTTTCTCATGTTTCCTTTTGGAGTAGTGGTTGCTCACAAGTTCAGGCCCCTTCCTGCAATGCCCTTTCTCTCCTGGTGTCTTGGGGAACTCCCATGAATTCTTCAAAACTTGCTCTAGTTGTCGCTTTTTCTTGGACTTTTTACATCTCCCCAAGCCAGGGTCCTTTAAACGTGCTAACATTTTCTTTGTGTGCTGTAAATGCAGGCCTCCGCTTTTGTTTTCATTTCTCTTCCCCTAACTAAATTGTGACCATTTAGTATTTATATTTATGACTTTGCCTCCTAGCAGTATCAGTTGTACCACTGAGAGCAATAAATATTTGTGGGATAAATAAATTTCTTGGTACTTAATTTTGGTCTCAGTAAAGTGGGAATGTTATTTCACATTGGCTACATATTGACAGAAATGAATGTGGAAGTAAAAAAACCACTTAAATTGTTTTTCCTTTGAAATCCAACCCTATTTTGTATGGACTACTTTTATGGTGACTGCATATCAGTACTCAATCACCATTTTACGTAAACATGGACCCACAGTAGACGTAATTGTTTAAGAAACGGAATGTAACCATAAAAATAAGCTAAGAGAACACAATAGTTCTGCAGGGGACCCAAGTAGGAACTAAACAATCAGACAATGGTAAGATAAAGTTAAAGACATCAAGATGACGTTCAGAGATATTTGCCGTCAAGTGGAAGATGTATTTCTCCATTGTGAAGCAGTTAGTCATTCATATGCACCTCCAATGTCAACTGTGTGTAAGACCTAGTCCCCTCACCCTCTGAAGTCAACTTTTATTTTAAAATCCAAATAATTGATTGCTGTGGAAAGTCCCACCTGTGGATTTTTGTGGAGTTTACTTGTCTTCATCTGTGCTACAGTGTGCTTCCTAAATACTGTTCTTGGTTCCTACTGCTATTTTTTCTTATTGAAGGGAACTGAAGGGATTACAGCATAGCATCATGTAGACAGCGATTTAAAAATGAGCATTAGATTCATTGTCCTAAAATTACCTGTTCCTGGCTGGTTATAGGGAGGTGGTGTGGGGGCTGACCTTCCTTCTTGTGGCCCATGCCTTCTGCTTATCGTTCCTATTGTCCCGCCTGGGTTGCCTGCTGAAAATCATAGCTCTTCTCACTTAATTGTGAAGAGTGATTCACTTCTAATCTGTTCATATCTTTCCAGATTATGGCTGGAGGTAGGGTGGGTGGACATTCACAGTGAGGTTCAACACAATGCACATATTTTTCTAAATGAACAGCATCTCTTATGATCTGATGCTATTCTGCAGGTGTGCAGAAGAGACAGTCTACTCTAAGTAGTTACTACTTCTGGGTAACCATAAAAATAGTTGCCTTCTCAGTTCAGTTCAGTTCATCACTCAGTCATGTCTGACTCTTTGCAACCCCATGAACTGCAGCACGCCAGGTTTCCCCGTGCATCACCAACTCCTGGAGTTTACTCAAACTCATGTCCATTGAGCTGGTGATGCCATCCAACCATCTCATCCTCTGTTGCCCCCTTCTCCTCCTGCCTTCAATCTTTCCCAGCATCAGGGTCTTTTCAAATGAGTCAGCTCTTTGTATCAGGTGGCCAAAGTATTGGAGTTTCAGCTTCAACATCAGACCTTCCAGTGAATATTGAGGACTGATTTCCTTTAGGATGGACTGATTGGATCTCCTTGAAGTCCAAGAGACTCTCAAGAGTCTTCTTCAACACCACAGTTCAAAAGCATCAGTTCTTTGGAGCTCAGCTTTGTTTATAGTCCAACTCTCATATCCATACATAACTACTGGAAAAACCATAGCCTTGACTAGATGGAACTTTGTTGACAAAGTAATGTCTCTGCTTTTTAATATGCTGCCTAGGTTGGTCATAGCTTTTCTTCAAAGGAGTAAGCATCTTTTAATTTCATGGCTGCAGTCACCATCTACAGTGATTTTGGACCTCCCCAAAATAGTCTCAATGTTTCCATTGTTTTCCCATCTATTTGCCAAGAAGTGATGGGATTGAATGACACAATCTTAGCTTCTGAATGTTGGGTTTTAAGGCAATTTTTTCACCCTCCTCTTTCGCTTTCATCAAGAGTTTCTTTAGTTCTTCACTTTTTGCCATAAGGGTGGTGTCATCTGCATATCTGAGGTTATTGATATTTCTCCCTGCAATCTTGATTCCAACTTGTGCTTCATCCAGACCAGCATTTCACATGATGTACTCTGCATAGAAGTTAAGTAAGGTGGCAATATACAGCCTTGACGTACTCTTTTTCCTGTTTGGAACCAGTCTGTTGTTCCATGTCCAGTTCTAACTGTTGCTTCCTGACTTGCATATAGGTTTCTCAGGTAGCAGGTCAGGTGGTCTGGTATTCCCATCTCTTGAAAAATTTTCCACAGTTGCTTTCTAGGCTCAGAATTTTCTAGAGCTGAAAACATGTAGGGCCAGAACATCTATCTGATTTAGAATAAACATTAGAACTCAGATGAACAGGATATATCTATGTCTTTTCTTTTTCTTTGTCTATATGTTTTCAACAATTTTCCCTCATGATGTGAAATCCAGACGTGTAAAGGCTATATGGTTAGCTACTCTTGTTCCATCAATACTGGTAATGACCCCCAAATGAGTCAGGTGCTCTGTGTGTGTGTTTCAGATGCTCAATTGTGTCCAGTGCTTTGTGATCCCATGGACTAGAGTCAGCCTTTGACTGTGTGGATCACAATAAACTGTGGAAAATTCTGAAAGAGATGGGAATACCAGACCACTTGACCTGCCTCTTGAGAAACCTGTATGCAGGTCAGGAAGTAACAGTTAGAACTGGATATGGAACAACAGACTGGTTCCAAATAGGAAAAGGAGTATATCCAGGCTGTATATTGTCACCCTGCTTATTTAACTTCTATGCAGAATACATCATGAGAAATGCCAGGCTGGAAGAAGCACAAGTTGGAATCAAGATTGCCAGGAGAAAGATCAATAACCTCAGATATGCAGATGACACCACCCTGATGGCAGAAAGTGAAGAACTAAAGAGACTCTTGATGAAAGTGAAAGAGGAGAGTGAAAAGTTGGCTTAAAGCTCAACATTCAGAAAATGAAGATCATGGCATCCGGTCCCCTCACTTCATGGCAAATAGATGGGGAAACAATGGAAACTGTGAGAGACTACTTTTTTGGGCTCCAAAATCACTGCAGATGGTGACTGCAGCCATGAAATTAAGATGTTTGCTCCTTGGAAGGAAAGTTATGACCAACCTAGGCAGCATAGTAAAAAGCAGAGACATTACTTTGTCAACAGATGTCCATCTAGTCAAGGCTATGGTTTTTCCAGTAGTCATTTATGTATGTGAGAGTTGGACTATAAAGAAAGCTGAGTGCAGAAGAATTGATGCTTTTGAACTATGGTGTTGGAGAAGACTCTTGAGTCACTTGGACTGCAAGGAGATCCAACCAGTCCATCCTAAAGGAGATCAGTCCTGGGTGTTCATTGGAAGGAATGATGCTGAAGCTGAACCTCCAATACTTTGGCCACCTGATGTGAAGAGCTGACTCATTTGAAAAGACCCTGATACTGGGAAAGATTGAGGGCAGGAGGAGAAGGGGACAACAGAAGATGAGATGGTTGGATGGCATCACTGACTGAATGGAGATGAGTTTGAGTAAACTCCGGGAGTTGGTGATGGACAAGGATGCCTGGCTTTCTGCAGTCCATAGGGTTGCAAAGAATCAGCCATGACTGGGCGATTGAACTGAAATGAACTGGACTATAGTCTGCCAGGAGCCTCTGTCCATGGAATTCTCCTGGCAAGAATACTTGAGTGGGTAGCCATTCTCTTCTCCAGGGCATCTTCCCGACTCAGGTATTGAACCCATGCCTCCTGTATTGCAAGTGTATTCTTTACTGTCTGAGCCAGTGGGGAAGCCTGAGTCACGTGCTATTTGCAGGCTATCATTGGCCCTATTCTTAGTTAATAGTGCTTTAAGTTTGATGCAATATAATTATTTACTTTTAGTGGAATTTAACTTGAATATCTCAAAATACTATCATTAAATGTATTCAGCTTTGATTACAATTACAAACTTGTACAACAAATCTCATGAAATTTATAGTTGGTAGCAGTCAAAGAACTAGCAAGGAGACACCTGTAACTAGCTAGTCTGTTAAAAAAAAATCCTCAGTTATAATAAAAATTAGCAACAATGGCTATGATTAATTGAGCATTCTGATTTGCCAGGCACACTTCTAAGCCCTTTGAGTGTAAGAGCTTCCTTGCAGAAACCATATGAAGTTGGGACCCACATGGTGCAGATGTGGAAATAGAGGTACAAAAAGTTTAGCAACATTTCTTGGAGAGAAACAACAAAATGTCCCTCCAAGAAAGGAATGAATTAACAAATACGTTATTGGGCTTCATTTGGCCTATGGCTCTCGTGTTGTACTTTTACTGTTCCAGACAATGTGAAGAGTCTAAGATCCACAGAGGAGAAGACAGTTGTAAAGACTTGGACATTCATTTTGGTCCATTTTGCATTATAGCATCTGCTCCCCTTTATCTGAAGGGCTTTGGAGCTTTAATTTTTACAGAAGGTGGCAGGTATTTTGCAGCTATCTGGAAGCAGTCTACAAATAGCAACCAAGGGGCTCCGGCTATTTCATTCATCTTTTAGTAGGAACATTTTTCCATTGTTCTCAAAAAATAATTAATTATGGATTTACTCGTGACCGATTCAGGAATGCAGCTGGATATTACAATAAAAAGTTCTACTACTATGACCCTCTATTAACCTAATAAGCACAGTATCATCCTAGTTATACGTTAGAACCTAAACTTCACAGAATAGAGACTAGCATGGAAAATAAGACAAAATTTCTAAATGTGCAACCACCTTTTATTAACCTGGGGCTCTGTGATACTAAGCTACTTTCTCTCTGAGCAAATGACAAGTTAATTCAGAAAAAAGGAAAAAAAAAATCCAAAAGATTTCCTCATGACAATTTTCAGTTTTGTTGAAAAAGCCAAGTTAACAGTAGCAAATATTTTTGATGCTAATGGTAGAAATTGGTTCAAGTTACTCTAAGCCAAAAGGAAAAATCTAATATAATGACCTGGGAGCCATAGCAGGAATGCACATGTGACTCAAAAAGAACTAAGGGAGGAAAAAAAAAGGACTAAGAAGGCCAAAGGAAGCCCAGAAAGCAAGCTTTTTTTATATTTTGCTTCCATTTCTTTCTGCAAATTCTTATCGTTTCTCTCGCTCTCTTTGTCTTTTCTTTGGTCTGTCTTTGCAAATTGGCCCTCTCTGCGACTAACATTCATACGATAATGGCTGTGCCCCAGTTCTCAAGTTTATGTAGTTTTCATATAAGTGAACCCAAACCCATATTGAGGTTTCACTCTCTCAGTCACAGAGCTCTGATTGGCTCAGTTTGGCTCTGATGCTCAATCACTGCCAATCAAGTGAGTCCTGAGCATGCTAACACGTGGCTTAGAGAACCAGACTGGAGAGCTGTTCTCAGGGGAAAAGGACTTGTGAGCAGGACATACATCACAGAGGTCTCTTCTATTACCATGTCAACTAGGTCTTTGTGTGAACCAGCCTTTAGAAATTCCAGGGCTATGTAGAATTCAAAGGCAGTGTCTCTTCTATCCAGCCAGGCACATTTTTAGACTACATCACTGAGTATGTAATTAGGTCAATAAATTTGAAAATCAGCCTGAGCAAATCAAAATGTTAATTTAAGTTTGCAGTTAAACAGAAAATATAACGGATCTCAAAGCTAAGAGGAAGTGCTTTGGAGTCTTATTGACACCACACCCTTAATTTGTGTGGATAATTGAGACGTATCCAAGCTTTAGTCTTGCTGGTGCTGTTTAAGATTTAGCTGAAATTAGACAACCACATTTTTTTTTTTTTTTTGCCATAATGGATAGTCAGATCCTCGGAGACTGTAGGATTTTCAAATGCCTGCATATAATTACATAAATCAATCTAAGGGATGCTATTGTAGAGAAAGAGGAAATTTTGGTCTTATTTCTGATGTATCTATTGTATTCTTCTAAGACATGAAAGAATCTTGAGCAATCGTTCAGTTAGATCATCTCCCTCTACAGATGAAAAATGAAGCACAGAAAAGGGAGTTGACTCATCTATTACCTAATGACATTCCTGTGGCATATCCAGGATTCAAATCCTAGATTCCAGTCTTTCTATTATGTTATGGTGTTAATAACAGGACTCACAAAACATATGACCTACTGCTAGGGTGTTATATTTTCACTAGTTTCTAAATTAAGCTTTTGCAACATTTGGACTTATTCCATCTAATTTTTTTTCATACATTGAATGTAAATGCTCTGGAGAATTTTCTGGCTAATTCAACTAACTTATAGATTGTTCAAGCTGGTTTTACAGAAGGCAGAGGAACCAGAGATCAATTTGCCAACATCCGCTGGATCATGGAAAAAGCAAGAGAGTTCCAGAAAAACATCTATTTTTGCTTTATTGACTATGCCAAAGCCTTTGACTGTGTGGATCACAATAAACTGTGGAAAATTCTGAGAGAGATGGGAATACCAGACCACCTGACCTGCCTTTTGAGAAACCTATATGCAGGTCAGGAAGCAACAGTTAGAACTGGACATGGAACAACAGACTGGTTCCAAATAGGAAAAGGAGTACGTCAAGGCTGTCTATTGTCACCCTGCTTATTTAACTTATAAGCAGAGTACATCATGAGAAACGCTGGGCTGGAAGAAGCACAAGCTGGAATCAAGATTGCCAGGAGAAATATCAATAACCTCAGATATGCAGATGAGACAACCCTTATGACAGAAAGTGAAGAGGAACTCAAAAGCCTCTTGATGAAAGTGAAAGAGGAGAGTGAAAAAGTTGGCTTAAAGCTCAACATTCAGAAAACAAAGATCATGGCATCTGGTCCCATCACTTAATGGCAAGTGGATTGCAAGCAAGGTGGGGTGGAAGTGGGCAGTGCCTTCATGGTGAAGTTGGGTGAAGTATTTGGCTACCAATCAGACAGTGACGTTTCTACAGACAGCATTTCATGACCCAAAGTATTTTTATTCTACTTTCTCATGTGGTTGGTAGTGTGTGTGTAGAATTCTATGTGGAAAGTCATTCATTTGAATTTTGAAGACATTGTTTCTTTGTTTTCTAGGTTCAAACATTTCTGTGAAGAAGACTAACATTAATATGATTCACAGTTGTTACAATTTGTTTTAAATATACCATCTTGCTATTAGTTTTGTATTTGTACCATATATATTTTGTTCCCTTTTCCTAGTCTTCTGCCATTTTTCAGATTAATTTAGTGTTTTAAAAATTCCTTTTTATTTGTTTATTACCTATGTCCATTTTTTGTGTAATGCTTTAGAGTTTATGGGCTTCCTTTGTGGCTCAGCTGGTAAGGAATCTGCCTGCAATGCAGTAGATCTGGGTTCAATCCCTGGATTGGGAAGATCTCCTGGAGAAGGGAATGGCTACCTGCCCCATTATTCTGGCCTGGAGTATACAGTCCATGCGGTCTGCAAAGAGTCGGACATGACTGAGCAGCTTTCACCTTCACTTTAGAGGTTATAGTATACATCTTTAACTTTTCATAGACTACTTTCAAGTAACATTAAATCACTTTACAAATAGTATAAAAATTTTGCATTAATATAATTGTATTTCTCATCTCTTGGCCTTCATGCTATTTTTGCTATTTATTTTACCTCTCTTTAATTTATACATCTCATATTACATTTTTATTTTTGTTTTAAACAGTCTTCTGGTGATTAACCTTATATCTTTTGTGAGTCTTAAAAAATCTCTACGTTTGTTTCTGAAAGGTACTTTCTCTAGGACTGGAATTCTAAATTGGCAGATTAAAAAAAAAATTTGTTTCTGTGTTTTAAAAATGCTCCAGTGTACTCTGGCTTCCATTGTTCCTGAAGAGAAGTCTTTTGTTATTCTTATCTATATTCCTTTGTATGTCATGTGTCTTTTTTCCGATCGGCTGCTTTTATGATTTTCTCTTTACCACTATTTCTAGCATTTTGGTTATGATATACTTTGGCCTATATTTCTTTATGTTTTTTGCACTTTGGGTTCATTAAGCTTCTTGAATCTGTGGGTTTACTATGATATCACATTTGGAAAAAATGTTGGCCATTTTTCTCCTTCAAATTTTTTTTCTCTTTATCCCTCTCTCACTTCCATTCAGAGACTCCAATTGCATATTATTAGTGCTCTTCAAGTTGTCCCACACTTACTTTTCTTCTTTTTCTTTTTTTTGTACTTTATTTGAATAAATTCTATTATATCTTCAGTTTCAATAATATTTTATTTTTCAGTGTGTAACTCATTAAACTCGTACTGTATGTTTTTAATCTCAGACACTGTAATTTTCATCTCTAGATCAGTTGGGTGTTTGAGAAATGTCTTCCATTTCTCCCCTTGGTTTGTCTTACTCTTGAATGTGAGGAATATAGTAATAATTACCATTTAATGTCATTGTCTACTAATTTTAATATCTTTGTCTTCTTTGGGTCTGTTTCTACTGATTAGTTTTTCTCCTCAGTATGAATTTTGCTTCTTTGCATGCCTGGTGATATTTGATTGATTACCAGACATTGTAGAATTATTGGATGTTTTTACATTCTAGTAAATATTCTTTAGCTTTGTTATGGGAAGCAGATTAACTACTTATAAGCAATAATTTCTCCATTTTGAGGCTTGCTTTTAAGCTTTCTGAAGCAGGGTTGGAGGAGCCCTTGATCTGGGACTTATCTTTCCCCAGGACTGAGATGACTTCTTTCTTAATGTTCTACCTAGTTGGTCATGAATTACAAAGCTTTCCACTCTGGCTGGTGAATACAAAAATTATTCTTGGATGTGTGAATCCACTGATTGTCGTTTCTGCTCCTTTGGGTTTTTCTTTCCATGGTCTCATGTGGTTTCCCCACATGCATGTCCTGGTTAAAACTCAGCTGAAAATTTGGATGGGGTCTTTTGAACATTTAATCTATCTGTGTAGATGCTGTCTCTCATAATTTGTGTTACAAACTCTAGGCACTTTTATCTCCTTGGATACATAGTTCTCTCTCCTCAATTCAGAAAGATGCCTGAGCTGAACCTGGGTTTCACCTCCCTGCACTACTCCCTGGAAATATCTGTAGATAGCAAACTGGGACAACTGGGCTTACTCTGCTGTTTTTAAGGGAATCTCTGCCCTGTATTGCCTAAATACCCAGGGCCCGAAAGCCTGAAAAGCATCGCTTCTCTCTTTCCCCCTCTCACACAAACACACACATATATGTATATATTTGGCCAGTTAAAAAGTTGTTTAGTGGAAGAGTAAGTCCAGACGTGTGTAACTCCATCTTTATTGGAGGTGGAATCCTATTATTCTACTTTTGTGATAAAACTTAAGTTTCTTGCCTATAAACTACTTAGTTTTACTTTGGAATGCTTACATAGGCCACTCTAGGTGGCAGCATTAGGCACTATGCCATCACTCTCAGCTTTGTAAAAATCACTACAAGGGTCTTTATTTCTAGCATCTGTAAAGTAGTTGAATTCCTACCTCAACAGATATTTATTGGGGGTTAGGTGCCTGACGCTTAGGATGTAGAAGTGTAGCAGACACATGAGGTCTTTTCCTACAAGGAGAAAACATTAAATAAATAAACATAATACAGTAGCCTCCTATCACTACTTCCTTACCCTGCTTTATTTTTCTTTATAATACTCTTTGCCACCTGATATATGATATGTGTATTTTAAAATTCTTTGGTTTTACTCCAATAAGGCTATAAGTTCCATGAGAACAGGAACCTTGTGGTTTTCTTTTTAACAGCTATGTTACCAAAGCCTAGAAGAATGTCTGGAGTACAGTTCTGTGCTGTGCTTAGTCTCAATCGTGTCCAACTCTTTGCGACCCCATAGACTAGCCCGCCAGGCTCCTCTGTCCATGGGGATTCTCCAGGCAAGAATACTGGAGTGGGTTGCCATGCCCTCCTCCAGGGGATCTTCCCAACTTAGGGACTGAACCCAGGTCTCCCACATTGCACGTGGATTCTTTACCGTTTGAGCCACTTGTTTATCAGATAAATGAGTGTTGAATGAAAGAAATGAAAGAATTGCAAAGAGGAAGGCAATAGTATAATGAATTTTACAACCTGGAATACCTCTCAGGATGCAGTCATAGGGACCACTTGCATCAGAAATATTTCAGGTGATTATTTAATATGCAGATTTTGATCCCCTCCTCAGATCCACTGCTGTTGAATTTCTCAGCGTTGTTACTGTTGTTCATTCAGTCATGTCTGACTCTTGGCAACCCCAGGGACTGCAGCATCCCAGGCTTCTCTGTCCTTCACTAGCTCCCAGAATTTGTTCAAACTCATGTCCATTGAGTCAGTGATGTCATCCAACCTCCTCTAACACCCCTTTCTCCCTTTGCCTTCAATCTTTCCCAGCTAGTGTCTTTTCCACATCTTTGCATCAGGTGGCCAAAGTATTGGAGCTTCAGCATCAGCATCAGTCTTTCCAATGAATATTCAGGGTTGATTTCCTTTAGGATTGACTGGTTTGACCTTCTTGTGTCTTTTAACTTCATGGCTGCAGTCACCACCCACTGTCACTGTTCCATTTTTTCCCCATCTATTTGCCATGAAGTGATGGGACTAGATGCCATGATCTTAGTGTTTTAAATGTTGAGTTTTAAACTAGCTTTTTCACTCTCCTCTTTCACTTTCCTCTCCATATTCTGCCATTAGCATGGTATTCTCTGAATATCGGAGGTTATTGACATTTCTCCTGGAAATCTTGATTCCAGTTTGTGATTATTCCAGCCTGGTATTTTGCATGATGTACTCTGCATATAAGTTAAACAAGCAAGGTGACAATATACACCCTTGACATACACCTTTCCCAATTTTGAACCAGTCCATTGTTCCATATCCAGTTCTAACTGTTGCTTCTTGACCTGCATACAGGTTTCTCAGGAGGCAGGTTTGGTGGGCTGGTATTCCCATCTCTTTAAGAATTTTTCACAGTTTGTTGTGATCCACACAGTCAAAGGTTTGGTGTAGCTGATGAAGCAGAAGTAGATATTTTTTTGGAATTATCTTGCTTTTTTGATGATCCAATGGATGTTGGCAATGTGATCTCTGGTTCCTCTGCCTTTTCTAAATCCAGCTTGTACACCTGGAAGCTCTCAGTTCATGTACTGTTGAAGCCTAGCTTGGAGGATTTTGAGCATAGCCTTCCTAGCATGTGAAATGAGTGCAACTGTGTGGTACTTTGCACATTCTTTTTTACACACCCTGTGTACAGAAAGAGCACATTAGCCAAGATGGTATGGTCAGACTTTCTTGCCCTATGGCCTCTTGCTCTTGCCCCATGTTTCGTAAATAATGATTATGTTGCAGCTGAGATCCCTGTAGCACTGGACATAAGCTTCATGAGGGACTTGCTTGGTCACAGGTTGTGTGCAGTTTTGTTGTGCTATGTTATGTCTGTTACTACGGCTGCTGTGCCAGCCTGAGAGAATAAACGTGTCTGCAGTTCCTCGCATTTTCTTCTGGCCTCTTAGCTCACAGCTTGCCTACCCTGGGTTCAGTGAACAGTGTGGACAGTGAGATACAGCCAGACAATTGGCGCTGTGAACAGGATCAGCAATAGAATTGGCGCAGTCAGTAGGATGAACAGCAGTCCGCCCTGAATTTGGAGAACTGGTTTGAGGTATAGCAAAGGTTGAAGAGAAAGTAGTCATGTAAATGAAACACCACATAATGTTTGTGTGTGCGTGCAATCTTCAGGTGGGAAGGAGCTATTTCAAGAAGCATTTTTAGCAGGGGAGTGACATGAGTTTTGGTCTATGTTTTTGAAAAGATCACTCTGGCTCTAGTAATGTAGTTTGCTTTCCCACAAAAGTTGTCCTACCTTAGATCCGAGGTCCCATATGTACAGAAGAGCTCACATGCTTTGCAATCAAATGGGCTGGACACAGTGTCCTTTTAGCTGTGTGACAGAGAAAAAGTTTATAACTCTCTTTCCTTACTTTTGTCATGAGCAAAATAGGGATAATAGTACTTTTCACATTGGGTTTTCTGAAGAACTGACTGGTTCAACTGATACAAAATACCTGGTGCGTAACAGTCATGAGAATAATGTTGGTTTCTTGTAACCCTTATTCTCAAGGTCCTTTTGCCTTTTGAAGGAAAAGCAGGGAAGTACAACAAACACTGCTATCTCCAGGACTCTTGTTGATAAGCTGTGAAATCTGTCTCAGATTTGAGACATCCTGTCCAGTGTTGGGGAGATCCTGGGTAGATACAGACTCCTAGAGGCAATATCAGGAAAAGAAGAAAGTAGTGTGACCAGTTCTTGCTGGAAAAAACATGAATAATTTATGCTCAGAAAGCCTGTCATTAGGGACTAAGACTGGAGGCCAAATGTTTAACAAGATCTTTGTCAAAGACCAGCACAAATTACTTTAGTTCCAGTAATGAAGTTTTCCAAGTATTTCATTAGATTTCTCTCTTCCCTGGTGATTTTTGCTCTTGATTGCAAAGGAATAAAAATGTCAAGAACATTTTGTACCTTGTTTTTCTTTCTCTTCCTTTCTTTCCTCCCTTCCTTCCTCCCTCCTTCCTTTAACTTACATCTTAAACAGCCTCTAAGAGTTGGACTTGTTTTGTACTTTCTATTACTAGAAGCGAGCGATATTTTAGCAGAGATCTGTGTTCCCAAGCCAACCTCATGTTCCTCCCTCTCACACATCTTCTGCGGTGTACAATCATCTCCCATTAAGTCACTTGTTAAGTTTTACATTGTCTGAGTGTAACCTCTTTCCTGTTTGAGGCTGTCCTTAATGTTCATTGTAACCAACTTTTCAGCTGGCTTTGACCACCTGATGCAAAGAACTGACTCATTGGAAAAGACCCTGGTGCTGGAAAAGATTGAGAGCAGGAGGAGAAGAGGGTGAGAGAGGATGAGATGGTTGGATGGCATCACCGACTCAGTGGACATGAATTTGAGCAAGTTCCAGGAGATAGTGAAGGACAGGAAAACCTGGTGTGCTGCAGTCCATGGAGTGGCAAAGAGTCAGACATGGCTGACCAACTGAACAATTGCAGTTTGAAAATGCTAAGTTTGGGAGAAATCCAACAGTATAAATCCAATAAGTAATTGATTTTGTAAGTTTGGAGTTTAGAGGAGAGCTCAAAGCTGTGATTACAAATTACAGCTCCATCAATATGTAGATGATAATGTCAGTTGTAGTATCAACTAAGTTTTAAAAAAATCAGGGCCTTCAATACTGCGAATCAAGTTTGTTTCTCATTCATGTAATGGTTCAGAGGAGGTGAGCTGTCTGGATGAGGTAGACAGCTCCAGTCCACAAGGGCATTTAAAGATCCAGTTTGCATTTATCTTATTGATTCATCATCCCTTTGAATATTATTTTTTCTTTGTATGGTTGACATTCGCTTCCTACACCAGGACCACATTCCATCATTTGGAAAAAGGAGAAAAGATAGCATATTCTTTTTAAGAAACTGACCCAGAACTTTTTATATATTGCTTAGCTGCAAGAGAGGCTATAGCATACAGTTTCCAACCTGGCCACATGGTGAGGTATCAATTCCACTAATAAAAGAAAAGGAAAATAGATACCAGAAAATAATATATATATATATTTCAACCACACAGACAACATATGAGGTCAAGGGAATGGCTATACAGGGCTTATCAACACTGCTACAGTTAACATTTTGGGCAGATAATCCTTTGTTGTGAGAGGCTGTGTATTATAGGATTATGTATCAGTGTTTAGCAGTATTGCCATACTTTACCTTCTAGATGTCGGTGACATTCTCCCAGATATAACAATCAAAAATGTCTTGCGTACTTGACAGACATCCATTAATGGGCCAAATTAGTTTAGAACCACTGGCTTAAATAGCAAGGGAGGAGAAAGAAGATGAGTGAGGCAGCCAGAGTTTGAGGGGTATCATTATTTAAGGATTGGTAGAGGAGTTAAGTGAGTGAACAGACAGGCAAGGAGTAGTCAATGGGATATAATAAAAATCAGGACTGCAGAGTGTCATGAAAGGGAGTTCAAGTGTGGTAGGAATGGTTGACTATTGCAATGATACCCTGAAATCAACTGAGATGAGAATAAAATGTGTTCATTGGATTTGGCAATATGGAGATTACTGGTAACCTAGACAAGAATATTTTGTTGTTTAGTGGTGGAAATGAAATTTGGAGTACAGTGAGTAAAGAGTAAGTCAAAAATAAATGAACACAACATTTGTAGACAACCCTTAAGCAAATGAAATAGTACAGGAAAATGGAGTAGCAGCTGGATGGTTATGAGGTCAAGGGAGTGATTTTCTAAAAATGGAGATGCAAGAGCTTATTTTGTATGAACTGAATGGAATAATTCAATATAAAGAGAGTGACGTGATCTAGAACAGAGAGGAAATGACCGTATGATGATCAAAGTCTTTGAGGGGATGAGACCCAGTGCCCTTACAGAGAGACTGACCTTTGGGATGAGAAAGGATATCAGGGTGGTAAACTGGCAGGAGATGAGGATGCAGTTATGTCTGTAGATTTTCTGATGGGAATATGAGGGAGTTCCCATAGGATGAGAACTGTCAGTGAAGCTGGATGTGGGCTCCTGGACTGAGAGTGATGGGGTCATAGAGGTGCTGTGGCATGTGGCTGGCAGGGAATGACTCAGGATAACATTTAAGGGCAGGTTGAGAGAGTACAGTGTTGAAAGAGGTCTCTGAGATTCGAGGTCGAGTGTCTAGAGAAAGATCAGTCTTCCTGCTGGGTGGTTATATTAGCAAAGGATGGGCTTGCTGAGAATTCTAAAGTGAAGTAGCCAGCTGTGTATTCAGAGAATCTGTCCAAAAAGCCTACCCTGGAGTCACTTCCCTCCCCAGTGAGTGAAAGCAACTCTGCTCCAATTTCTGGGAAGGTGTCTTGAAAAAAAAAGAAGGGCTGAAGTCTTATGTATTCCTCACACACCAAGGTGAGAGCTTGTGAGAAGCTTGTATGGACTGCTTATAGGAAATTAGAATTGACCCTAGTGGATCATATAAAATAGGTGCTTTTTACACAGATCCTTGGCCTTTACTAAAGGTGCTTTTAGGAGCTTCCCTGGCAGTCTAGTGGTTAAGACTCCATGCTTCCACTGCAGGGAGCATGGGTTTGATCCCTGGTTGGAGAACTAAGATCCCATATGCTGTGCAGCACAAAAAAAGTGATTTGAATAACATAACATAATATAGAAGATTTAAAAGCACAATGAGGCTAGATATGCCTCATTCTGAAAGTCTGTTACTAATGATAACTAAATTTAATTGCAGCAGTGACTAAACTAATAAATCCAATAGAAGGCTGATCTCCTGAAGGTTCACCAGTGGCTCAAGCCTAGAGCAAGAATCCTCAACCCTGTCTTGTGCAGTGTTCTGCTAGTTTTTCACAGGAAAGCATCAAGATTTGAATAGGTTAAATCATTTGCTTTAGTTATGATTGAGACCCAGGTCTACCTGACTGCAGTGGTTAAGCACTATGTTCTAAGATTTATTGTAGTCAAAAGATATTTATTGAGCATATTTGCAAGAAAGAGAAGTCTTAATCAGACATCATACATGCCCTTGAAGACTTTGTAGTTTACTAGGAAAATACTAATCCCCTATAATGTATGGTAGATGATCGACTCAGGAATGAGACCTTACCTTTTAGAAGACTCCCTGGTGGGTGTAACAATGGAAGTGGGCCTTCGAAAGATTTATGTTGCTCTAATATAGACTGTGAAGAAAGCTGAGCACTGAAGAATTGATGCCTTTGAACTGTGGTGTTGGAGAAGACTCTTGAAAGTCCCTTGAACTGCAAGAGGATCCAACCAGTCCATTCTGAAGGAGATCAGCCCTGGGATTTCTTTGGAAGGAATGATGCTACAGCTGAAACTCTAGTACGTTGGCCACCACATGCAAAGAGTTGACTCATTGGAAAAGACTCTGATGCTGGGAGGGATTGGGGCAGGAGGAGAAGGGGACGACCGAGGATGAGATGGCTGGATGGCATCACTGACTCGATGGACGTGAGTCTGAGTGAACTCCAGGAGTTGGTGATGGACAGGGAGGCCTGGTGTGCTGCAATTCATGGGGTCACAAAGAGTCGGACACGACTGAGCGACTGAACTGAACTGAACTGAACTGAATATAGACTGTCATTTGCTGTCTTTTTTCAGAAGACTATGGGGGACGAATTGGCCTTAATTTCATCCCAGTACAGAAAGACAAAAGAAATGAAGGGTAAATCAGCTTACTCTGTGCTGAAAAGTTTTGTGTTAAATGTTGTCCCAGAGGTTTCTTAGGCTGTCTTCATTTGTTGTTCTCATTCTTTTTTTCTATATTCTGAAGCAGTGATTTCCGCCATTCTGTCCTCCAGTTCACTTATCTGTTCTTCTGCATCAGTTATTCTGCTATTGATTCCTTCCAGTGTATTGTTAAGCTCTGTTCTTTCTTTAGTCCTTGTAGGTCTTGGGTAAACATTTCTTGCATCTTCTCAATCTTTCCCTCTATTCTTTTTCTGAGAGCCTGGATCATCTTCATTATCATTACTCTGAATTCTTTCTCTGGGAGGTTGCCCATCTCCACTTCATTTGATTATTTTTCTGGGGTTTTATCTTGTCCCTTCATCTGGAACAAAACCCTCTGCTTTTTCATCATGGTTAACTTTCTGTGATGTGGTTTTGGTTCTAGCTGCTGTGGGATTGTGGCCCTTCTTGCTTCTTCTGTCTGCCCTCTGGTGGATGAGGTTAAGAGACCTCTGTAAGTTTCCTGATGGGAGGGACTGATGATGGGGACAACTGAGTCTTGCTGTGATGAGCAGGGCCATGCTCAGTAAAACCTTAATCCAATTCTCCGCTGATGGGTGGGGTTGTGCTCCCTCTCTGTTGGTTGCTTCCCGAGGTGGCCCAGCTTTGGGGTCTACTGGGCTGTATGGTGGCGTTGATAGAGACCTCCAGGACTGCCGCTCCCAGGGCCTCCGTGCCCATGGGGAGCCACTGCTGAACCACACCTCCCCAGGAGACCCTCCAACACCAGCAGGGAGGTCTGGTTCAGTATCCTGTGGTGCCATCACTCCTTTCCCTTGGGTCTTGGTGCATACAAGATTTTGTTTGTGTCCTCCAAGAGTGGAGTCTCTGTTCCCCCCAGGCCTGATAATCAAATCCTACCGGCCTTTACAGTCTGATTCCCTGGGGATTCCCAGTCCCTTTGCCAGATCCCCAGGCTGGGAAGCCTGATGGGAGATTCAGAACCTTCACAAACAGTGGAAGAACTTCTTTGATATTATTGTTCAGGTATGAGATTTGATTTTATTGTGTTTGCACCCGTCCTACCATCTTGTTGCAGCTTCTTCTTTGACTTTGGACATGGGGTGTCTTATTTTGGTGGGTTCCAGCATCTTCCTGTTGATGGCTGTTCAATAGTTAGTTGAGATTTTTGTGCACTTCCTTTTACTCCACCATCTTGAACCAGAAGTGTTTGAAGATTTTTTGATGATGGATATTTTGACTGATATAAGGTGATATATTATTGTAGTTTTGATTTGCATTTCTCTAATACTTAGTGATGTTAAGCATTTTTTTCATGTGCCTCCTGGCCATCTATATGTCTTCTTAGGAGAGAGGTCTATTTGAGTCTTCTGTCCATTTTTTTTTTTTTTTGGACTGGAATATATGTATATATTTTTAATTTAGCTATATGAGCTGTTTGTAAATTTTGGAGAGTAACCCCTTGTTGATCATGTCATTTGCAAACATTTCCCCCAATTTTGTGGGTTTTCTTTTTGTGTTGTCTATGATTTCCTTTGCTGTGCAAAGCTTTTGAGTTTAATTAGATCCCATTTGTTTTTATTCCATTATTCTAGGAGATGGGTTGAAAAAGATTTTGCTGTGATTTATGTCAAAAAGTGTTCAGCCTATGTTTTCCTCTTAAGAGTTTTATAGTGTCCATTCTTACATTTATGTCTTTAATCCATTTTGAGTTTATTTTTGTGTGTGGTATTAAAGAATGTTCTAACTTTACTCTTTTATATGTAGGTGACCAGTTTTCCCAGCACCATTTATTGAAGAGGCTGTCTTTTCTCCATTGTATAATTTTGCCTCCTTTATCATTGATTAACTGACCATAGGTGCATGGATTTATTTCTGGGCTTTCTAATCTATTCTATTGATCTATATATTTGTTTTTGTTCTAGTACCATGCTGTTTTTATGACTGTAGCTTTGTAGCATAGTCTGAAATCAGGAAGTCTGATTCCACCAGCTCCATTTCTCTTTCTCAGGATTGCTTTGGCTATTTGGAATATTTTTTGTCTCATTACAAATTCCAAGATTTTTTTTTTTTTTGGTTCTAATTTTATAAAAAATGTCATTGGTAATTTGATAGGGATTGCATTGAATCTGTAAATTGCCTTGGATGTTATAGTTGTTTTTGACAATATTAATTTTTCAATCTGAGAATATGGTATATCTTTCCATCTTTTTGTGACATCTTCGATTTTTTACAATTTATAGGTCTTTTGCCTAAGGAAAAGGGATCTCTAAAAATGGATTGCTCTTTTGGAATGAGAAAGACTGACTAGGCCAGGAGGTGATGAGAGGAGAGATGGAGCAAGAAGAGACAGGTAGAGGGGATGAGGCTGAAACCTCACAGAGTCAAGGAGTCTATGAAACATAAAGGGATCTCCGAATATGATTTGAAGTTGTGTGTGTTGTTCTAATATAAACTCTCCAGCTACTTAGACATATGCACCTGATGAGATCTGCTGGTTTTTTTTTTTTAATTGTTTTAAACCAAGGAAGGTGCCAAGTTCTTATCTGAGTGATTTGGGTATAGAGATAAATAGCAGGACACGAACAAGATCAACAACCACATGGTTGTTGCTGAGAGGAAGCAGGATTTGAGAGCCTGGTTGAATTTTGAAGAATCTACCTCTTGAGAAATGCACAGAAAGTTGGAGGTAGACTTTGGGATTCTGTAAGGAGGGCATAAGAGAGTGGAGTTGAGGCAGTGGTCTCTAAAGTTTGAGGGCAGAAAGACTTCAGAGGACTCTGGGTGAAAATATTTCTCACACTGGTGAGGGAGGAATTAGCAAGCCCTTTAGACTATGGGGGAAGTTGGAAAAGTGTGGGGGAAAGGAAATGAGAGGGAGACAGAAAGAACAGAAACAAAGGAAAGTGCAAGTGAGAGGGTCTTTCAGGGAGCCATGGGGGTGCCCTGGATCTCCCTGAGTGACAGCTAGGTGAGAAAGAGCCCCGGTCAGTCCTCGAGGGTGGAGAACAGCCCTGGCTCCTGGTGGAACATAGGGATCAGTAGAGCACACTCTGTGTTTGTGCCATTTGTGAGTTCTCAGGGAGAAGAGGGGCTGCTGGGCTCAGCTCAATGTCATGCTTTATCCTGCTTATCAGATGGTGGGCCACCAGGACTCTCCCAAGGAGACCTTGCAGGCACGGTGGCTGCTTCTGCCAAGCTGCCGACTTTTGACCACAAAATGGACTGAAGTCTGTTGTCCCTTCAACTGCATAGGCAGAAGGTGGCACCCTAGAAAAGGCACAGGCAAGGGGGGAATGTTTCAGCGTCAGCCGCAGCCCCTGGCTGCAGCTGCCTTTCCGTTCTCTAGGTCTGGGGCTAGCTAGGGCCATGTCATCTCCTCGGCGAGCAGGGAGCTGGTGCTGTGGTAGACGGGGTGAGGGGAAATGGTGAGGGAGAGGGTGGAGACAGGCAGGAGGCAGAGGCCCCGCAGACAGCAAGGGACGAGAAGCAAAACAGGTTTCTTGGAAATGGAGCTGCTTCTAATAAAGAACAGCCTGATGTGATAAGAGCAACGTAATCCAAAACAGACAGCTCACATTTCCCTGGAAGTGAAGAGCCAAACAGCAACTGGATTTTGACTGTTTCCAGATCACTGATTCGAACCAAGTGCTTCCCCAGGTCTTGGGTGTGGAATGGGGTGGGGGAGTCTTTCTTCAAAGGCTCTCACTGACTCTATGGCAAAGAGGGCAAAGCCTCGGGAGCAACACCCTTTTACCTCTGCCTACCAGCCAATATAGCCCTCTCAGCACTGCAGATAGAGGGATGCAAAGTCCTCCTCCTTCCAAATCCCCCTCCTCTGCCCCCACTCCACAGCTGCTTCACGAAGTTATCCAACTCAGAAAGGGTTGCCCACACCCTTGCTGTGTGGAGGGCTTGTCTGATTCTAAGAGGCAGAAAGTAAATGGAATCCAATTCACACAGCTCACAAAAAGAGGACTTCATCTGATAGCCCTTGTTCAAAGGAGTCACTGGTGAGACTAGATATTGAATCAAACAGCTTCCCCCCACCCCTACCCCCTCCTAACCCTTTGTTTTGGCTGATCTCCTCCTAAGCAGGATCCCCAGAGCTTTCTCAGGCTTGTACCAAAACACAGTTTGATTTCTTGCACCATCCAAAAACTGCAGTTTCTGAAACCTTGGCAGGAGCGGTCTGTTTCTTTGGCAGTGAGACAAGGAAGGGGCAGGTCTCTGAAGAAAGTGGGACCTTAACTCTAAGCTGAGAGCTCTGTGGACTTGGAGAAAGAAGTCCAGTGTTGTCCCAGAGTCTTCATTTATCCCTGAGAGTACCACAGAGGCAATTTCAAAGCAGAGAGAGCTATGCAAAGGCAAGGGCGGACATCTGATGCTTCAACTAAAACCTAGTTGGGGAGATGAATAAGAAAGGGCAGTTATGTAACTTTCCCACATGTGAGCCGCATTCTAGCCTGGGCACGGGTCCCTCTGTGAGCTTCCCTCTCTTGATCCAAATGGGCTCTGGGTTTCTGAGTCCTGGATGCAACTTGGTGGAACATGATCTCTGCTTTTCTTGTAATTGTTGCAAAGCCCAGCACAGCAACATTGATTGAGTTCCGAGCGTGTGGGGGGCCCTAAGAGGAGCTAAGTGCTGTGGTGGCTGTTGAAAGAACTGAAGACATGACTTGTGGCCTGACAGGCGAGGAAGGACACATTGCCTGGTTTATAAATGGATTAGCTCAGACTTAACAAGATGTAGACATGACTTCAAATTAACAGCGAAAGCGTGGAACAAAGTAATCTGTTTATCTGACAGATAAGAAATTATATACAGGATCCTGTACCTATTAAAATTTAAGCTCTGTTAGGTCAGGGATTTTGCTCTGTTTTATCTCCTGTTGCCTTAAACCAATGCCTAGAATAGTGCTTAAGCATCCTGCACATGTTAGAGACTCAATAAAATTCTGTGAAGTGCATCCATCCAATCCAGCACCAAAACTTGCATGTTAAGCACCTGTTAGAAATCTCTCCTTAATTCCTCATAAATTTTATTAATATCCTGAAAATAAGAGACAAAACAAATTTTGCTTGGTGATTCAGGTCTGAGTCCAACCTTGTACTCATGCTTAGCCACTAAGTTGCATCTGACTCTTTGCCACCCCATGGACTGTAGCCCACCAGGCTCCTCTGTCCACAGGATTTCCCAGGCAGGAATATTGAAATGGGTTGCCATTTCCTTCTCCAGGGTACCTACCTGAGCCAGGAATTTAACCCATGATTCCTGCTTTGGCAGGCGGATTCTTTACCACTGAGCCACCTCTGAAGCCCAATTCCAGCCTAATTAGAACCTCATAAGAAGAGGTTGGTTTCATCAGGTATATGTATCTGTTTGCCCCTCTGATCAATAGCTTCTGACTATTTTGAGTTCTACCGTTGTGTTTATATTGTTTTCCTCTATTCTCTTTCACAGGTAAATTGCGATTTTAATATTTTTTAAAAATTTATATTCTTTGGGCATCTACCTATAACTTCCTGAATTCTGATTTGCTGCTTTGAAACTGTGACTGAAATGTCTGTCTTAGTGGGAGAAAAAGCAGGCCCCGAAAGTCTGGGTTTGGTGTCACCTCTGAACTTTGTGTGTGTAACTGACAGGTTCATTAACCCCTGTGGGGTTCAGTGTCCTCACTTTGAAAATAGGAATAAAAATATCACATGGTTATTGGGAGAACTCAGGCACCATTCTCCCTACTCTAGTCACATCCACCCTCTCCTTGGCTCTTCCTGCTTAGAATCAACTTCTTTGTTTAAATATCACATGCACGCACACACACACACACACACACACACACACATATAGCTGAATCACTTTTTTGTACACCTAAAACTAATACAACACTGTAAAACCTACACTTTGACAAAAAAATAGATGAATTTAAAATCTCAGTTACAAAACCCAATCTGCAACACACCTAGGGTAAAATGAGAGTCCTGTGAATGAGATAAGAATGGTCAATCTTAATGCAAAATGATACCTGAACCATAAAGAATTCCAATGAGGGACAAGTAATAGCAATGGGCACATACATAAGGCAACTTATCAGACAAGAGTCCAGGGAACAGTTACCTAAGTTTTGCTCTAAGTCACAGCCGTAACACACAACATGCAAGGCCATACAGTGTCACGAGGCTCATCACAACAAAGGAAGGCTACTGACTGCTCACATTTACTGAGAACATAACTGCATGCAGGGATGGTGGTGAGCATTTCACATGAATTATTAATATTTTAAAAAATGCTTTGAAGAAGGGGTTATGATTATTCCCATTTTACAGAGGATAAAACTGAGGTTTAAGGAGGTTGTATAATTTGCCTAAGCTCACATCACTACTGAGCAGAAAATATGGGAGGCCATCCAGGTAATCTAAGAATTTCTATTTAAAGCCATACTGTTATTATTGCTATGAAAGAAAATTTCAAGGACATATATAACAGTGGGCTCTGACATTGTATGGAGAGCTGGGGTCAAAGAAGGCTGGCCTGAGGAAATGATGTTTAAGCTGAGGTCCAAAGGGAAAGAAGGAGTTAACTAGGCAGATGGGCTGGAATTGGAAGAGCTTTGCACGCAGAGGAAATAACATGCGGGGCGGGCCTGCCTTGGAAAGCAGTGTGATACAATTGAAGAAATAAAGGAAAGTTCACGGTATAGGCTGTTCATCTTATGGTTACAAGATTGGAACAAGTGATGCCTGTGTACGTCAGAGGAAGCAGAGTCTTGGGGAAAGAAATGCGCTGACGTGGGTCAGCAGATTTCAAATCAGATCATACCAGGGTAGGCACACCCGTGAAGCAGTGGCATTATTTCTTTCTTTCCCTTTCTTTCATTCCACCTCAAGATTACTCACTAGAAGATTACATCTTCTCATCTCTCTGCTTAAAAGTCTGTCAATGTCTTTTCATTGCTCTTTGGATGAAGATGAAACCCCTTAAAATTCCTCCCACCGCTGGGTGGTGTGACTCCTTCTTGCACTCCGGCTGTCTTATTTATCTGCTCCTCCTGCTCTATCCTCCGAACTCCCCTCCAGGCTGAGTTTTTCCACTCCTCATGCTCCTTTCTACCTTTTTCTGCCTAAACAACTATCCTTTCTCTCCTAACCTTGCTTTTGTATTCAAAACTATTTTTTTCAGCACCTACAATGTGCCCATTCCAGTATTCTTACAGAATTACACGGACAGAAGAGCCTGGTGGATCATCATTCATGATGTCGCAAAGAGTTGGACATAACTGAGTGACTAACACTTTCACACTATATATGTCAGGCACTGTTTAAGCATTGGAGTTTCCACTAAAATTCAAGACATGTATAGGGGGTTGGGGCTGGGGAGGCAAGCAAACAGAAGAGTCCAAGAAGAAATTATGCTAACCAGATTAACATACTGAACGTGAACGTGAACGTGAATGTGAAGTCGCTCAGTCGTGTCCGACTCTGCGACCCCGTGGACTGTAGCCTACCAGGCTCCTCTGTCCATGGGATTTTCCAGGCAGTAGTACTGGAGTGGATTGCCATTTTCTTCTCCAAGGGATCTTCCCAACCCAGGGATCATACTAGATTATGTTAACCAGATTATGCTAACAGCAATGCAGAGAATGAAAGTCAAGCGACCAAATGGAGAGAAATTGGGTATACTTTAGATCAGGTGGTCAAAGAAGATCTGTGTAAGTGAAAGTGTTAGTCACTCAGTCATGTCCGACTCTTTGGGACTCCATGGACTGTAAGCCCTCCAGGCTTCTCTATCCATGGAATTCTCCAGGTAAGAATACTGGAGTGTGTAGTCATTCCCTTCTCCAGCGGAACTTTCCAAGGATTGAACCTGAGTCTCCCTGCATTGACACACATAGCTCAGTTGGTAAAGAATCTGCCTGCAATGCAGGAGACCGCGGTTCAGTTCCTGGGTCGGGAAGATCTGCTGGAGAAGGGATAGGCTACCCACTCTGGTATTCTTGGGCTTCCCTTGTGGCTCAGCTGGTAAAGAATCCACCTGCAATGCAGGAGACCTGGGTTCGATCCCTGGGTTGGGAAGATCCCCTGGTGAGGGAAAGGCTACTCACTCCAGTATTCTGTCCTGGAGAATTCCATAAATACAGTATATGGGGTTGCAAAGAATTGGGCACGACTGAATTATTTTCACTTTGACTTCACTCCCTGCATTGAAGACAGATTCTTTACCATCTGAGCCACCAGGGAAGCCATATATACATACATAAATATATATATATATGAAAGTGAAAGTCGTTCAGTCATGACTCTTTGCGACCCCATGGACGATACGGTCCATGGAATTCTCCAGGCCAGAATGCTGGAGCGGGTAGCTGTTCCCTTCTCCAGGGGATCTTCCCAACCCAGGGATCGAACCCAAGTCTCCTACATTGCAGATGGATTCTTCACTGTCTGAGCCACCAGGGAAGTCCAAGAATACCGGAGTGGGTAGCCTATCCCTTCTCCAGCAGATCTTCCTGACCTAGGAATGGAATCAGGATTTCCTGTATTGCAGTTGGATTCTTTACCAGCTGAGCTACTAGGGAAGCCCTATATGTGTGTGTGTGTGTGTGTATATATATATAGGAATATATATTTCCTTCTATGGGGTATAGTTGCTTCACAACAAATATTGTGCTGGTTTCTGCTGCGCAGTGAAGTGAATCAGCTACATCTGTACATACATCCGCCCTCTCTCGGAGCCCCTGCCCCCATCACACCCATCTAGGTCGTTACAGAGCACTGAGCTGAGCTGCCTGTGCCTTACAGCAGGTTGCCACTAGCTGTCTGTTTCGCACATAGTAATATATATATGTCAATCCCATACTCCCAGTTCATCCCAGCCCCTTCCCGGGCACCGTGTCCATGATCCACTCTCCACATCTGCACCTCGATTCCTGACCTGCAAATAGGCTCATCTGTGCCATTTTTCTAGGCCCCACACATGTACAGTAATACGACATATTTGCTGTGCCATTTTTCTAGGCCCCACACATGTACAGTAATACGACATATTTGCTGTGCCATTTTTCTAGGCCCCACACATGCACAGTAATACGACATATTTGCTGTGCCATTTTTCTAGGCCCCACATATATATATAGTAACATAACATATTTGCTTTCTTCCCTCTGCATGACAGCCTCTAAGTGCATCCATGTCCCTACAGTAAAGGCGTGGTATTAAGATGAAATCTGATGGATGAAAGGAGCCAGGCAGCTCAAAGCCCATAATTTGGGAGTAAGCATGGAGAGTCTGAAGGTCTGAAAGAAGTGTGTGACTGAAGGAGGGTTAAGGATGAGGCTGGGGGAAGGAGTGGAAGCAGTAACGGATGAGGTCAGAAGATGCCAGTGAAAGGTCCCATAGGGCTGCGGCAGGCAGTGGGGAGAAGTTTGGATTTTATTCAATTGCCATCAGAGGAATTGTAGAAGACTGATATGATATGATATCCTCTTAGACGTTTCACTGCGGTTGCTGTGTGGGGAATGGGCTGTAGGGCCTAGAATGAAATAGCTCTGGAGAGGCAGGATAGTGGTGCCATAGCCCTGGGTAATGATGGGGAAAAGGTGAAAAAATGGTGTATTTGGCATATTATGAGAACAGAACTGGAAATGTTAACCGATAACTGCCTTTGGGGAGGCGAGATGAGGGGAAGAGAATTAGGGATACATTCTAAACTTTTACTTGCATCAGTTGGATAAGTGTTTGTACCACTTATGAAAACAGAAAAGGCTGGGGGAGATGAGGATGGTTGTGGAGAGGGACTGAGAACTCCGTTTTGCATATAGCCTGAGAAGGCTATAGAGGAAGGACATGTACGCATGATGTTTAGAGATGGGAGAGTCGTGTGGATAGAGAGAGAAGGGGATCTGACCGCATAATCCTTGACCATCATGCAGATTTTCATTCAGTACCTCCCTCCTCATCCCTGTTGGAATCCCTGATGTCACAGCCATCAGATGCCTTTCCTTTGTAGCCCTCCAGACAACTGAAAGCTAAATTTGCTTGAATGATGGTTGATAATGTGATGACTGTGTTATTATGGTAACTCTCTGAGGGTAGAGACTGTGTCTATTTTGTTTGTCATCTTAAGAAAGATCACCCAACATTTGGAAATAAGACATAAACATGACACCCAGAGAGTTGTGTAATAAACCTGGTTATCATTTGATGTACTATTTAGCATCAATTAGCACCCAGGCTTTGTAAAACTGGGACTGAACTTGTAGAAAACTGATATAACACAAATGAATGTGTCCAGTAGAGAGGATTATTACTACAAATGTTATAGTTTTACTATGCTGGAGGAAACTGTGGGCTTTGTATCCAACGTTATAGTCTTATTCCAGCATTCATTTTTTCTTTCTTATTGTTTATTGTTTAATGTAAAATTTGCCATTTAAGTCTATAGTTCAGTGGTATTAAGTAGATTCATAATATTGTATAACCATCACCATTATCCATCTTCAGAACATTAAAAAAACTGAAATTTTATCCCATTAAACAAGAACTCCCTACTTTCCCTTCCCCATAATCCCTCTCAGCCACCACTGTGCTTTTCTGTCCCTATGAATTTGATTATTTTAAGTACTTCACATAAGTAGAATAACACAGTATTTGTCTCTTTATGACTGGGTTTATTCACTTAGCATAATGTCCTCTAGGTTCATCCTTGTTGTACCATCTGTCAAAATTTCCTTCTTTTTAAGGCTGAATAACTTGTTGTTCAGTCACGCAGTCATGTCTCTTTCTGACCCCATGGACTGCTTCCCTGTCCTTCAACATCTCCTGGAGCTTGCTCAAAAACTCATGTCCATTGAGTCGGTGATGCCATCAACCATCTCATCATCTGTTGTCGCCTTCTGCCTTCCATCTTTCCCAGAATCAGTGTCTTTTCCAACGAGTCAGCTCTTTGCATCAGGTGGCCAAAGTATTGGACCTTCAACTTTAGCATCAGTTATTCCAATGGACTGTTCAGGGTTGATTTCCTTTAGGATTAACTGGTTTGATCTCCTTGCAGTCCAAGGGACTCTCAAGAGTCTTCAAAGCACCACAGTTTAAAAGCATCACTTCTTCAGCAGTCAGGCTTCTTTATGGTACAACTCTCACATCCATATATGATGACTGGAAAAACCATAGCTTTGACTATATGGACCTTTGTTGGCAAAGTGATGTCTCTGCTTTTTAATATGCTGTCTAGGTTTGTCATAGCTTTTCTTCCAAGGAACAAGCGCCTTTTAATTTCATGGCTGCAGTCACCATCCGCAGTGATTTTTGAGCCCAAGAAAATAAAGTCTGTCATTGTTTCCTTTGTCTCCCCATCTATTTTCCATGAAGTGATGGGACCAGATCCCTATTTTTTGAATTGGATCACATAAAGCTTACCTATTCATCTCTTGATGGACACTGGGTTGCTCCTCAGTTTTAGCTATTGTGAATAATACTGGTAGGAACATGAGTGTACAAATATTTCTTTTGGTTATATATCCAAAAGTGGAATTGCTGGAATACATGTATTTTTAAATTTAACTTCAATTTATTCCAGGAATGTTTCATAATGAAACATGGTTTTCATTATTACAAGTATTCCACCTCCTTGGTTAAGTTAATTCCTAAGTATTTTATTATTTTTTTGATGTTATTATAAATAGAATAGCTTTCTTAATTTCAATTTCAGGTAGTTTGTTAGTGTGTAGAAACACAATTGACATTTGTTTGTTCATTGTGTATCCTGATACTTTTCTGATCTCATTTATCAGGCTTTATGTTTATGTGTGGAATCTATAGGGCTTTCAATGTATAAAATTGTATCACCTGCAAACCAATAATTTTATTTCTTTTTCAATGCGGATGTGTTTTATTTCTTTTTCTTGCCTAATTACTCTGGATAGAACTTTCAATACCCTGTTAAATAAAAGTGATGAGTCATCCTTGCCTTGGTTTCTGATCTTAGAGGAAAAGCTTTCAATCTTTCACCATTATGTATGATATTTGCAGTGAGTTTTTCACATATGGCTTTTATTATATTGAGGTAGTATTCTTCTATTACTAGTTTTTGAGTTTTTTTTTTTTTTTTTTTTTTTACCATGAGAGAGTTTTAAATTTTGTCAAATGCTTTTTCTACATCAACTGAGATAACTACGTAGTCCCCCCACCCTTCATTCAGTTAATGTGGTGTATTACCTTAATTATTTTTTGAATATGGAACCATCCTTTCATTCCAGGAACAAATTCCTTTTGGTCATGGTATATAATCCTTTCAATATACTGCTGAATTCAGTATTTTAGTATTTGTTGAGAATTTTTGCAATGATGTTCACACGTGTGTGCTGAGTCGCTTCAGTCATATCTGACTTTTTGTGACCCCATGGACTATAGCCTACCAGGCTCCTCTGTGCATGGAATTCTCCAGGCTAGGTTACTGGACTGGGTTGCCATGTCCTCCTCCAGGAGATCTTTCTAAACCAGGGATCGAACCTGCATCTTCTGCGGCTCCTCCATTGTAGGCAGATTCTTTACCACTGAGCCACAGGGAATCCCATTAATGTTCATAAAGGTCTGTAATTTTTTCCTGTAATGTCTGGTATCGAGTAATTCTGGCATCATAGAATAAGCTCGGAACTGTTACTTCCTCAACATTTCTTGGTAAAAGTTTGAGAAGGATTGGTATTAGTTCTTCTTTAAATATTTGGTTGAATTTAGCAATGACATCATCTGTCAAGAGCTTTTCTTTTTTGAGAGACTTTTGGTTACTAATTCAATCTCCTTACTCGTTATGGGTTTATTCAGATTTTTTATTTCTTTGTGACTTAGTCTTGGTAGGTTTTGTGTTTACAGATGTCCATTTCATCTATTATCTAATTTGTTGATATACAGTTGTTCACAGCACTCTGCAATGGAACTCTTTATTTCTGTGAAATTGATAACAGTGTCTCTACTTTCTTTTTTGAATGTTGATGTTGAATATTCTTCCTTTTTTCTCAGTTCAACTAGCTAAAGGTCTGTCAATTTTGTTGTTCTTTTCAAAGAACCAACTTTGGTTTTGTACAATTTTGCTATTGTTTCTCTATTCTGTTTTTCTCTGCTTTGATCTTTATTATTTCCTTCCATCTGCTAGCATTGGATTTCGTTTGTTCTTTCTCTAGTTCCTTAAATTGTAAAGTTAGGTTGTTGATCTGAGATATTTTTTGTTCTTCAGTGTAGGCATTTACAGCTATATATTTACCCACTTAGCACCACTTTCACTGCATTCCATCAGTTTTAGTATGCTCTGCTTTTGTTTTTATTTGTCTTTAAGTGTTTTCCAGTTTTCCTCTTTGATACATTGGTTATTTAAGAGTATGCTGTCTAATTTCCACCAATTTTTGAATTTTCCAGTTCTCCATCTATTATGGATCTCTAACTTCATCCTGTTGTGGTCATAGATTGGCATGATGTCAATGTTTTAAAAATTTAAGTCTTAATTTGTGGCTTAACCATATGACTATCCTGCAAAATGTCCTATGTGCACTTAAGAAGAATGTATATGCTGTTTGTTGAGTAGAGTTCTGTATGTGTCTGCTAGCTCCATTTTGGTCTATTGTGCTGTTTAAACCTTCTATTTCCTCACTTCTCCTCTGTGAGGTTGCTCTTGTGTTATTATTGTTAAACTGAAGCTTTCCCCATACATCTTTCTTTCTCTCAGAATATATGTAATACAATATATTGATATAACACATAATAAAATACATAATGTATATTGATGATATTGTATTATACTATGTTGTTCTTTAGTTGCTAAGTCATGTCTGACTTTTTGCATTCCCATGTAGCCCACTAGGCTTCTCTGTTCATGGGATTTCCTAGGCAAGCGTACTGGAGTGGATTGTCATTTCCTTCTCCAGAGGGATCATCCCAACCCAGGGGCTGAACCTTTGTCTCTTGCATTGCAGTTAGATTCTTTACTGTTAACCCACCAGAGAAGCCCATCTTATATTATATATTAATATATACTGTTGGTGAAATTGAAAGTTGCTTGGTCGTGTCTGACTCTTTGCAACCCCATGGACTGTATAGTCCATGGGATTCTCCAGGCCAGAACACTGGAGTGGGTAGCTGTTCCCTTCTCCAGGGGATCTTCCCAACCCAGGAATCAAACCTGGTCTCACACATTGCAAGTGGATTCTTTATCAGCTGAGCCACAAGGGAAGCCCAAGAATACTGGAGTGGGTAGCCTATCCCTTCTCCAGCAGATCTTCCTGACCCAGGTATGGAACTAGGATCTCCTGCATTGCAGGAGGATTCTTTACCAACTGAGCTGTCAGGGAAGCCCCCAATACTATTAATATATATGAGCAAATATCTTATACTATGTATTTATATATTATCAATATATATTTATATTAGTTAATACACTATATTATTTTATTATATATTATTATAAAATATACATTTATAATAAATAATGCTATATTACTTATTACATATTGTACATTATGATATATAATACCTTATATACCATACAAGATATGTCATAATGTATAATATGTAATAAGTAATATAGAATTGTTAATTATATATTATAAATGTATTATAATACATGTTATGTATTACATGTAATATGTTATAACAATAGTAATATACAATATACATAATACAATATATGCAATATTAATGTAATATATAATATATATAATAAGTTATATAATGTATATATCTGCTTGTATCTTTCCTTGAACCAGCTTTGTCATCTTGATGAATCCCTCATTAATGAGTAAAATACAAAGTACAGCTTTGACATATTCACTATGTAGTTTTACAATTATGTTTTTAAGATTTTGAAAACTGTACATGGCAACCATTTGCAGTCTTTAAAACAGTTCACAGGGTCCCTGTCACAGAGTACTTGCTCAATATGTATTTGTAAATGAAAGAATAAGTTGTTGTCCTTGTTCAGTCACTAATTCGTATCCGGCTCTTTGCGACCCCATGGACTGCAGCTCCTCAAGCTTCCCTGTCCTTCACCATCACCTGATGTTTGCTCAAACTCCTATCATTGAGTCAGTGATGCCATCCAATCATCTCATCCATCCTGTCGCCCCCTTCTCCTTTTGTCCTCAATTTCCCCCAGCATCAGGGACTTTTCCAGTGAGTTGGCTCTTCCGATCATGCAGCCAAAGTATAGGAGCTTCAGCTTCAGTATCAGTCCTTCCAGTGAATATTTTGTGTTGATTTCCTTTAGGATTGACTGGTTTGATCTCCTTGCTGTCAAAGGGAGTCTCAAAATTCTTATCCAAAACCGCAGTTCAGAAGCATCAATTCCTGTGCTCAGCCTTCTTTATGGTCCAACTCACATCTGAACCTGATAACTGGAAAAACCATAGCTTTGACTATACAGATCTTTGTCTAGGTTTCTCATAGTTTTCCTTCCAAGGAACATGCATCTTTTAATTTCATGGCTGCAGTCATCATCCTGAGTAACTGTGGAAACTAAGAAAGTAAAATGTGTCACTTCTTCTACTTTTCCCCCTTCTATTTGCCATGAAGTGATGGGACTGGATGCCATGATCTTAGTTTTTTAAATGTTGAGTTCTGAAACAGCTTTTTCACTCTCTTCTTTGAAGTTGTCCTATAACTGGGCTTCCCAGATAGCGCAGGGGTAAAGAATCTGCCTGCCAATGCAGGAGACTCAAGAGACACGGGTTTGATTCCTGAGTCAGGAAGATCCCCTGGAGGAGGAAATGGCAACCCACTCCTGTATGCTTGCCTGGAAAATCCCATGGACAGAGGAGCCTGGCAGGCTGCAGTCAGTGGGTTTTCAAAGAGTCAGACACAACCAAGCATGTATGGACGCACCCACACACTGACTTGTAGCAAGAATTTCTTTGGGAAAATGTTTGATAAACAAGCTTTGAGTGAGGGCCCAGGGAGTTCGCCAATTAAACATATTCGTAGTGTAGCACATCTCAAGAGCTACTATCCTTGACAAAACAATAATCAAGACAATTGTATAGCTTGGCATTGGAATCTTCAATGTAATTTTTTTGTTAGCATATTATTGAAAACAAGTGTGGAATTGATCTGGGGCTCCTTAAAGACCGCAAAATTACTAATTAAAATAACTTCTGGAATAAATAATATACATTTTACTAAGTTGTTAGCATAAGCATAAATGAAGTAAATGCTGTGCTTAGTCCCTCCGTCATGTTCGACTCCTTGTGAACCCGTGAACTGTAGCCCCCCAGGCTCTTCCATTCATGGGATTCACCAGGCAAGAATAATGGAGTCAGTTGCCAATGAGAGACTCAATTCCTAGGCAGGTTGATAAGAAGCCCGGGGTCCCTGAGGAGGACAGAGGGGTCTGGAATTCTCAAGGAGGAGGAAAGGACAAATGCCTTTTCTTTTTTTCCTCTCTCTACATTCCTTAGTCATATAAAACGTTTTTTTTTTTTTTTTTCCTTTAAGCTGGGAATTGATGGTTACACAACAAACTCAGTTTAAACTTTATACTAAGGATTATATAACAACAGTGGATCCTGCTTGAGGACAGTTTCTCCTTCTTGAAAATCTTCTGACTACTCCTGTTACCTTAAAATGTAAATTGAGGGAGTGGGTCTGGTAAAATTTTTACAACCTTGAGACATTCTTTTGATTTATTGCAATAACCAATTGAAAAACTATAACTCCCTTTTCTAAGACCAATAAAGGGGCACTCTCTGTTCCTCTTCTGATGTCTATGTCAGAAGCTTTCTCTGTCCTTTTCATACTTTAATAAAACTCTTCTTCTTTGGAGATCAAGAATCTGACACTGATCACCATGAGCTATCACCATGCTCACCTCCAGGGAATCTTCCCAACCCAGGGATCGAACCCAGGTCTCCCACATTGCAGGCAGATTCTTTATAGTCTGAGCCACCAAATATGTATGTATAATATAAAAGGAGTATGTAGCATTGTTTTAATACTGATTTCTATTCCCTCTTCATTAAGGTATTGGTGAAATTCTTACTCAGTTTCAGATCAGGAAAATGCCTCTGTCTCAATCTGTTATAGAGTCTAGACTCTCTGGCCTTATTCAGTTTTGAATGGTCCACTGATCTTCTTCTTTGACTTAATTACTGGCCTGTATTAAGTAACTGTTACCTACTTCTTTCAGTGACTTCGTACAGAATGCTGGAAATTTTCAACCTGTCTGTGTACAATTGCTCAAAGTTAAGGTTTTGGGTGTATCAACACTATTTCTGTAGTTTCAATTTCTACTCTGATGCTAAAATCTGGAATTCTATAAGAGCTGACCTTTAAAATACCCAGCAAAATGGCAATTTAACAACAGGAAGACATGTCACCTCCCACCTTCTCTTTGTGTTCATCTGCCTCTACTTATCATCAGTAAATCATTTGAGAAACAATGTGTCTCCCCTCATGTTTCCTTTCTGCTGAAACTGCTTCCTCCTCATTTTACTCTTCTTGTTAGAGGAAGAAGGGATTGTTGAGTTAACTCCATGGCACTTTTTGGGAGTGGTATTCAGGACGAGTCTTAAAAATGTCTGTCCACTGTATAGAGACTGCAGATCAGTTCAGTCCCTCAGTCCTGTCTGACTCTTTGGGACCCATGGACGGCAGCACGACAGGCCTCCCTGTCCCTCCCCAGCTCCCAGAGTTACTCAAACTCACGTCCATTGAGTCGGTGATGCCATCCGACCATCTCATCCTCTGTTGTCCCCTTCTCCTCCTGCCTTCAATCTTTCCCAGCAACAGGGTCTTTTCCAATGAGTCAGTTCTTTGCATCAGGTGGTCAAAGTTTTGGAGTTTCAGCTTCAGCATCAGTCCTTCCAGTGAACATTCAGGACTGATTTCCTTTAGGATGGACTGATTGGATCTCCTTGCAGTCCAAGGGACTCTCAAGAGTCTTCACCACCACAGTTCAAAAGCATCAGTTCTTCAGCGCTCAGCCTTCTTTATAGTCCAACTCTCACATCCTACATGACTACTGGGAAAACCATAGCTTTGACTAGGTGGACCTTTGTTGGCAAAGTAATGTTTCTTTCTGCTTTTGAATATGCTGTCCAGGTAGGTCATAGCTTCTCTTCCAAGGAGCAAGTGTCTTTTAATTTCATGGCTGCAGTCATCATCTGCAGTGATTTTGGAGCCCAAGAAAATAAAGTCTGTCACTGTTTCCATTATTTCCCCATGAAGTGATGGGACCAGATGCCATCATCTTCATTTTCTGAACGTTGAGTTTTAAGCCAAAATTTTCACTGTTCTCTTTCAGTTTCATCAAGAGGCTCTTCAGTTCTTCTTCACTTTCTGCCATAAGGGTGGTGTCACCTGCATAGCTGAGGTTATTGATATTTCTCCCGGCAATCTTGATTCCAGCTTGTGCTTCATCCAGCCTGGAATTTTGCATGATGTACTCTGCATATAAGTTAAATAAGCAGGGTGACAATACACAGCCTTGACATACTCCTTTCCTGATTTGGAACCAGTCTGTTGTTCCACGTCCAGTTTTAACTGTTGCCTTGACCTGCATACAGATTTCTTAGGAGGCAGGTCAGGTGGTCTATTCTCACTGCAAACATATTAAACATTTCTGATGGTGATAAGCAGCCCAGGGACTTGCTGTTTGATTATTTATACCTGTGCAATATGTCCTTGAACATATTCGTTCTTTTGATGGTATGAAAGTCTTTTGCATTCGTGTCAATATCCTTGGCCATTCTACTATTTCACTTACCTCTGTACAACAGAAGCATGTGTCATATTTCTGTGTAAAATGGCATACGGGCATGGGCAAGAGAGTAGCGACCTAGAGGAGATATGTTTATAAACAGGATTTTAAATGAGATTATATGAAGAAGCATGGCGCTGAAGCAGACAGAGGAGGCATTTTAGAGAATTATAGTCTAAGTAAAGACACAAGAGCAATGTGTCCTCATTCTTTTACTTGTTTGTTCAACAGATATTTATTGATCTATACTACATGCTCAGAATCTGTTCGTAATAACAGGGAACATAGATAAGTAGGACATTATTCTAGGCAAGTTGTAGAGACAGAAAGTAGATTAGAGGTTATCAGGGGCTGAAAGCAGGGGGACATGTCAAGCAATTGCTCAGTGATTACAGAACTTATGTTTGGGTTGATGAAGAAGTTTGGCAAAGATTAATATATGGTGGTGATGGTTGTACAACCTTGTGCATATAATCTATGCCACTGAATTGTACACTTTAAAAGGATAAAATGGCAAATTTTATTCTTATACATTTAACCACAATTTGAAAACTTCATAATGTATTATATCCATACCATCGACTCATACACTAAACTTTAAATGGGTGAATTGCATGGTATGTGAACTAGTTCTCAGTAAAGCTGTTAAAAAAAAAATAAGGCACTAATCTTCTTCCTTCTTTTATCTTTCCCCTTTAAGCTTCCCTGCTGCTGCTGCCAAGTCGCTTCAGTCGTGTCTGACTCTGTGGGACCCCATAGACGGCAGTCCACCAGGCTCCTCTGTCCACGGGATTCTCCAGGCAAGAACACTGGAGTGGGTTGCCATTTCCTTCTCCAATGCATGCATGCATGCTAAGTCGCTTCAGTCGTGTCTGACTGTGTGACCTCATGGACAGCGGTCCACCAGGCTCCTCCGTCCATGGGATTTTCTAGGCAAGAATACTGGAGTGGGTTGCCATTTCCTTCTCCTTAAGCTTCGCTAGTAACACTCGAGTAATGAACAGTGTGACTTATCCTTGTAATGTTAAAGAATAGACATTGTGACCTATTAATGACTGAATATAATTATTCAGGGACTGAAAGGTCAAAGGAAATGTAATCAAACTTAAATTTTGTTTTTAGAAGCTTTTAGTTTCAGTTCTGTTTCTAAGGTAAGATCAAAGAAAGCTTTGTAACAATGGTTAACATTAAAGATGAACCTTGAAGGACAAAAATGGTGACAACAGAATCAAATTCAAGAGAGGATATTCTGGCAAAGGAGACAGTGTGGATAAAGCAAAGAATTAGGAAAAGCCATGGTGTGCTTCATTAAGCGTTGTTTAGTTTCCCTCAGTGGCCCTAGTGGTATAGCTGAAGCTAGAGAAGTTCTGAAAATCCTACTTTCTTAAATAATTGGAATTGCAGTTATTCCTCCTGGAAAGCCTTCTCTGACCTTCAACACTGGATTAAGTAAATATGGCGCCATTCTTGCCTTACAGGAATTCAGGTCCAATGAGAAAATCATTCTATGAACAAATGATGAACAAGTGATTAACAAAGCACAAAGCATTAACAATGCGCAAAGCAGTACAAAGTACAAAATGTCAACATTGGATGGTTAACAAGACAATTAGAGAGTTGCTTTGCTTCAATTAAAACACTGCTTTTTTGTTACAGTAATAAAATATTTTTTTAAATAATCAGTATTTTTAGGCATATCAGTCCAGAAAAATGAGTGACATTTCTTCCTGTGCGTCTACTACTCTCATTTGAACTGAGTTGTGATGAACGTCACAGCATCCATTCACTCACAACCTGAATGTAGTAATGAGACACAACCTAGGGAGTTTTACATTCGGATTGCCTACCTTACTTTCTTCCCTGACTTCCGAATGATGTCTGAATTCCCTCATCTCTTTTTCTGTTTGCACAACTGTAAACCTTCATTTAAATAGTGCTCTATTAGGTCATTGGGTACCAGTGCAACTGCACTTAGTGACAGTGCAATTATTGCAAACACAAAATCCTGAATTTTTATGGGAGAATTCAGTAATAAAGCGATTATTTAGAACATGCAAGTTACACTTGAATTGATTTTTGACGATGGGTTATTTAAGCTTATTCAATTTGGTTTAAATTGTTAAATTCGGACATTGTTTTAAAGTTCACATGAAACTTTAAGACCTCAGAGTACATTTTTCTGGCACTCAAATGTCTGCTTTTGCCAGTCATTGTTGCAGTGCTATTTCTGTTTTCCCTTTCTTTCCAAGTTTCCTGTGCACAGTCTTCTACATCATCATGCTACCTTCTAAATAAAATGTTTATTTCTGTTTACATGTATCCATCCCTATATCTATGTTTAAGGTAAGAAATTCTGTTAAGATAAATACAAACTGAGCAATTGTGATCTATAATGGGTACATTCTCTGAAGTTCATGCTTAAAGTTTCAAAATACAGACTCCCAAATCTATCATTGTGGTCCATAAAGAATATATTGCTGCCAAATTCAGGTTAGGACTCATTACTTTTTAGCCTTATGTTTATTTTCTATAACTATGGTTCAATATTCAAAAAACTAAGATCGTGACATTCAGTCCCACCACTTCATGGCCAATAGATGGGGAAACAATGAAAACAATGACAGACTTTCTTTGCTTGGGCTCTGAATCAATGCAGATGATGACTGCAGTCATGAAATGAAAAGACACTTGCTCCTTGGAAGAAAAGCTATGACCAAACTAGACAGCATTTTAAAAAGCAGAGACATTGCTTAACTGACAAAAGTCTGTCTAGTCAAAGCTATGGTTTTTCCATTAGTCATGTACGGATGTGAGAGTTGGACCATAAAGAAAGGTGAGTGCCAAAGAATTGATGCTTTTGAACTATGGTGTTGGAGAAGACTCCTGAGGGTCTCTTGGACAGCAAGGAGATCAAACCAGTCCATCCTGAAGTAAATCAGTCTTGAATATTCATTGGGAGGACTGATGCTGAAACTCCAAAACTTTGGCCACCTGATGCAAAGAACTGACTCATTGGAAAAGACCCTGATGTTGGGAAAGATTGAAGGCAGGAGGAGAAGGGGATGACAGAGGATGAGATGGTTGGATGGCATCACTGACTCAATGGACATGAGTTTGAACAAACTCTGGGAGTTGGTGATGGACGGGGAAACCTGGCGTGCTGCAGTCCATGGGGTCACAAAGAGTCAGACACTACTAAGTGACTAAACTGACTGAGATGATGGTTCAAAGAATATATTATTTATAGTTATTTGTTCTATAACTATGAGAGTACTGCACCAAGTAATGGTTGATGGTCCAATTAGGGCAGATATTCTTATATTGAGTTTCCCATCTGATATAATGAAGCTTTTCCACGGACATTTCCATGGAAATGTTCCCACCAGACAATAACATTCATGAGAGTTGGATTTTATCTGTTTTCTTTACATTTATTTCCTAGCATGGAGCCTTGCTCAATAAATAAGGATTGAATTACCAGTTACTGATTTCATTAATACGCTCTGAGATGTCATATTTATTTTGCTTCAATCCACCAACCAGACAGATTTGGTCATGCAGTTCTTCCACTTCACAGTCTCTGAATGGACTCGTAATGCCTATTTAGAGAATTAAATCTCAACCTCTTCCTATGGCATTTAAGGACATGCACAATATAGTTCCATCTACATGATGATGTAGAAAATCATGCACAGATAAGACGTCAGCCAGGAAGCTTAGGAAGAGAGGGAAAACAGAACGTATTAGCCCCCATTTCCTGCCATTCTGCCCTTGTACAACAGTCATGTTAAACTACTTATTGCTGTTTCACTGCTCCACCCATCAATTTTGAAAATTCTGGCTGCATATTTGTGATATATTTTTATAAATTTGATTTGATGGCTATAATCCTATAATATGGAGAGCTGAGGTTTTCCCATGCATTGTAAGTAAGTGATCTTTGCTTTAATTGTGAACTTTATTCTTTACCTTTATCCTTTAAAAAAATCAATTTATTTATTTTAATTGGAGGCTAATTACTTTACAGTGTTGTGGTGGGTTTTCCCATACATTGACATGAATTAAGCCATGGTTGTACATGTGTTCCCCATCCTGAATCCCCCTCCCACCTACTTCCCCATTGCATCCCTCTTGGTTGTCCTAGTGCAAACGGCTTTGAGTGTCCTATTTCATGCATTGAACTTGCACTGGTCATCTATTTCATATATGGTAATATACATGTTTCAATGCCATTCTCTCAAATCATCCCACCTTCACATTCTCCCACAGAGTCCAAAAGTCTATTCTTTATATGTGTGTCTCTTTTGCTGTATTACATATAAGGTTGTTACCATTTTTCTAAATTCCATATATATGCATTAATATACTGTACTGGTGTTTCTGACTTACTTCACTCTGTATAATAAGCTCCAGTCTCATCCATCTCATTAGAACGGATTCAAATGTGTTCTTTTTAATAGCTGAGTAATATTCCATTGTGTATATGTACCACAGCTTTCTTATCCATTCGTCTGCCAATGGACAGCTAGGTTGCTTCCATGTTCTAGCTATTGTTAACAGTGCTGCAGTGAACACTGGGGAAAAGGTGTCTCTTTCAATTCTGGTTTCCTTGGTGTGTATGCCCAGCAGTGGGATTGCTGGGTCATATGGCAGTTCTATTTCCAGTTTTTTAAGGAATTTCCACACTGTTCCCCATAATGGCTGTACTAGTTTGCATTCCCACCAACAGTGTAAGAGGGTTCCCTTTTCTGCACACCCTCGCCAGAATTTATTTTTTGTAGATTTTTGGATAGCAGCCATTCTGACCAGTGTGAGATGGTACTTCATTGTAGTTTTGATTTGCCTTTCTCTGATAATGAGTGATGTTGAGCATCTTTTCATGTGTTTGTTAGCCATCTGTATGTCTTCTTTGGAGAAATGTCTATTTAGTTCTTTGGCCCATTTTTTTTTTTTGGGGTCAATTATTTTTCTGGTAGTGAGCTGCATGAGCTTTTTGTGTGTTTTGGAGATTAATTTTCAGTTGTTTCATTTGTTATTATTTTCTCTCATTCTGAAGGCTGTCTTTTCATCTTGCTTATAGTTTCCTTCATTGTGCAAAAGTTTTCAAGTTTCATTAGGTCCCAGTTGTTTATTTTTGCTTTTATTTCCATTATCTGGGAGGTGGGTCATAGAGGATCTTGCTGTGATTTATGTCAGAGAGTATTTTGCCTACATTTTCCTCTAGGAGTTTTATAGTTTCTGTTCTTACACTTAAATCTTTAATCCATTTTGAGTTTATTTTTGTGTATGGTGTTAGAAAGTGTTCTAGTTTCATTCTTCTACAGTTGGTTGACCAGTTTTCCCAGCACCCTTGTTAAAGAGATTGACTTTTATCCATTATATATTTTTGACTCTTTTGTCAAAGATAAAGTGTCCACAGGTGAGTGGATTTATCTCTGGGCTTTCTGTTTTGTTCCATTGGTGTATATTTCTGTCTTTCTGCCAGTACCATACTGTCTTGATGACTGTAGCTTTGTAGTATAGTCTGAAGTCAGGCAGGCTGATTCCTCCAGTTCCATTCTTCCTTCTCAAGATTGCTTTGGCTGTTCAAGTTCTTTTGTATTTCCATACAAATTGTGAAATTACTTGATCTAGTTCTGTGAAAAATACCATTGGTAGCTTGATAGGGATTGGATTGAATCTGTAGATTGCTTCAGGTAGTATTCTCATTTTCACTGTATTGATTCTTCTGACCCATGAAGATGATATATTTCTCCATCTATTATTTGTGTCATCTTTGATTTTTTTCATCAGTGTTTTATAGTTTTCTATTTATAGGTCTTTTGTTTCTGTAGGTAGATTTATTCATAAGTATTTTATTCTTTTTGTCACAATGGTGAATGGGATTTTTTCCTTAATTTCTCTTTCTGTTTTCTCATTGTTAGTGTATAAGGATGCAAGGGATTTATGTGTGTTAATTTTACATATCTGTATATATCCTGCAACTTTACTATATTCATTGATATTCTAGTGATTTTCTGGTGATGTCTTTAGGGTTTTCTATGTAGAGGATCATGTCATCTGCAAACAGTGAGAGCTTTACTTCTCCTTTTCCAATCTGGTTTCCCTTTATTTCTTTTTATTCTCTGATTACTGTGGCTAAAACTTCCAAAACTGTGTTGAACAGTAATGGTAAGAGTGGGCACCCTTGTCTTATTCCTGACTTTAGGGGAATGCTTTCAGTTTTTTGCCATTGAGGATAATGTTTGCTGTGGGTTTATCATATATGGCTTTTATTATGTTGAGTATATTCCTTCTATGCCTGTTTTCTGTAGAGTTTTTTTTTTTTTAAATCATAAATAGTTGTTGAATTTTGTCAAAGGCTTTCTCCGCACCTATTGAGATAATCACATGGCTTTTGTCTTTCAATTTGTTAATATGGTGTATCACATTGATTGATTTGTGAATATTGAAGAATCCTTGCATCCCTGGGATAAAGACCACTTGGTCATGATGTTGAAAATCTGAAAATGAAAGTGAAGTCGCTCAGTTGTGTCTGACTCTTTGCGACCCCATGGGCTGTAGCCTACCAGGCTTCTCAGTCCATGGGATTTTTCCTGGCAAGAGTACTGGAGTGGGTTGCCATTTCCTTCTCCGACCCAGGGATCTTTCCGACCCAGGGATCGAACCCAGGTCTCCCACATTGTATATGATCTTTTTAATATGTTGTTGGATTCTGTTTGCTAGAATTTTGTTGAGGAGTTTTGAATCTATGTTCATCAGTGATATTAACCTCTAGTTTTCTTTATTTGTGGCATCTTTGTCTGGTTTTGGTATTAGGGTGATGATGGCTTTGTAGAATGAGTTTGGAAGTTTGCCTTCCTCTATGATTTTCTGGAAGAGTTTGAGTAGGATAGTTGTTAGCTCTTCTATAAATTTTTGGTAGAATTCACCTGTGAAGCCATCTGGTCCTGGGTTTTTGTTTGTTGGAAGATTTTCAATTACAGTTTCGATTTCCATGCTTGTGATGGGTCTGTTAAGATTTTGTATTCCTTCCTGGTTCAGTTTGTGGAAAGTTGTACTTTTCTAAGAATTTGTCCATTTCTTCCAAGTTGTCCATTTTATTGGCATATAGTTGCTGATAGTAGTCTCTTATGATCGTTTGTATTGTCTGTTGTGATTTCTCCATTTTCATTTCTAGTTTTGTGATTTGATTCTTCTCCCTTTTTTTCTTGATGAGTCTGGCTAATGGTTTGTCTATTTTATTTATCTTCTCAAAGAACCAGCTTTTAGCTTTGTTGATTTTTGCTATAGTCTCCTTTCTTTCTTTTTCATTTATTTCTGCTCTAGTTTTTATGATTTCTTTTTTTCTACTAGCCCTGGGATGCTTCATTTCTTCTTTTTCTAGTTGCTTTAGGTGTAAAGTTAGGTTATTTATTTGAATTTTCTCTTGTTTCTTGAGGTAAGCCTGTATTGCTATGAACCTTCCCCTTAGCACTGCTTTTAGAGTGTCCCATAGGTTTGGGTTGTCTTATTTTCATTTTCACTTGCATCTATGCATATTTTTATTTCCTTTTTTGATTTCTTCCATGATTTGTTGGTTATTCAGAAATGTGTTGTTTAGCTTCCATATGTTTGTATTTTTAATAGTTTTTTTCCCCCTGTAGTTGACATCTAATCTTACTGTATTGTGATCAGAAAAGATGGTTGAAATGATTTCAATATTTTTGAATTTACCAAGGCTAGATTTATGGCCCAGGATGTGATCTATCCTACAGAAGGTTCTGTGTGCACTTGAGAAAAAGGTGAAATTCATTGTTTCGGGGGTGAAATGTCCTTTAGCCATCAATTAGGTCCAACTGGTCCATTGTATCATTTAAAGTTTGTGTTTCCATGCTAATTTTCTGTTTGGTTGATCTATTCATAGGTATGAGTGGGGTTTTAAAGTCTCCCACTATTATTGTGTTACTGTTAATTTCCCCTTTGATACTTGTTAGCATTTGCCTTCTGTATTGAGGTTCTCCTATATTGGGTGCATATATATTTATAATGGTTATATCTTCATCTTGGATTGATCCTTTGATCATTGTGTAGTGTCCTTCTTTGTCTCTTTTCACAGCCTTTATTTCAAAGTCTATTTTATTTGATATGAGTATTGCTACTCTTGCTTTCTTTTGGTCTCCATTTGCATGAAATATCTTTTTACAGCCTTCACTTTCAGTCTGTATGTGTCCCTTGCTTTGAAGTGGGTCTCTTGTAGACAGCATATATAGGAGTCTTGTTTTTGTATCCATTCAGCCAGTCTTTGTCTTTTGGTTGGGGCATTTAACCCATTTATATTTAAGGTAGTTATTGATAAGTATGACCCTGTTGCCATTTACTTTGTTGTTTTGGGTTCGAGTTTATAAACCTTTTTTGTTTCCTGTCTAGAGAAGATTCTTTAGCAATTTGTTGAAGAGCTGGTTTGATCGTGCTGAATTCTCTCAGCTTTTGCTTGTCTGAAAAGCTTTTGATTTCTCCTTCATATTTGAATGAGATCCTTGCTGGGTACAGTAATCTGGGTTGTTGGTTTTTCTCTTTCATCACTTTAAGTATGTCCTGCCTTTCCCTTCTGGCCTGAAGAGTTTCTACTGAAAGATCAGCTGTTATCCTTATGGGAATCCCCTTGTGTGTTATTTGTTGCTTTTCCCTTGCTGCTTTTACTATTTGCTCTTTGTATTTGATCTTCATTAGTTTCATTAATGTATGTCTTGGGGTGTTTTGCTTTTGGTTTATCCTGTTTGAGCCTCTCTGGGTTTCTAGTTCTTGGGTGGCTATTTCCTTCCCCAGTTTAGGGAAGTTTTCAACTATTATCTCCTCAAGTATTTTCTCATGCCTTTTATTTTTGTTTTCTTCTTCTGTGACTCCTATCATTCGAATGTTGGGGCATTAACATTGTCCCAGAGGTTGTCCCCATTTCTTTTAATTTTTTTCTTTTTTCTTCTCTTCTTCATCTATTTCCACCATTCTATCTTCCAAGTCACTTATCCTATCTTCTGCCTCAGTTATTCTACTGTTGGCCCCCTCCAGAGTGCTTTTGATATCAGTTATTGCTTTATTCATTATTGATTGACTCTTTTTAATTTCTTCTAGGTCCTTGTTAAACATTTCTTGTATCTTCTCAATCCTTGTCTCTAGTCTATTTATCTGTAACTCCATTTTGTTTTCAAGATTTTGGATCATCTTTACTATCATTATTCTGAATTCTTTTCCAGGTAGACTATCTCCTCTTTTGTTTGGTTTGGTGTGCATTTATCATGTTCCTTTACCTGCTGAATATTTATCTGCCTTTTCACTTTGTTTAGATTGCTGTGTTTGGGGTGCCATTTCTGTAGGTTGGAATTTTGTGGTTCCTCTTTATTGTGGAGCCTGCTCCCTGTGGGTGGGGTTGGACTAGTGGTTTGTCAAGGTTTCCTGGTTAGGGGAGCTTGCGTCTGTATTCTGGTGGGTGGAAATGGATCTCTTCTCTATGAAGTGCAATGAAGTGTCCAGTAGTCAGTTTTGGGGTGTCTATGGGTTTGGCATAGCTTTTGGAAGCCCGTCTTTTAATTCCTGCTTTGCTGGAGAAATTGCATGGTATGTCTTGCTCTGGATCTTGTTGGCTCTTGCATGGAGCTTGGTTTCAGTGAAGGAATGGAGGCTTTTAGGTGAGCTCTTATCTATTAATATTTTCTGTAATCATGACTTCTCTGATGTTTTCAAGTTTTGGAGTTAAGCCTCCTCTTCTGGCTTTCAGTCTTATTCTTATAGCAGCCTCAAGACTTCTCCACCCATACAATACAGATGATAAAACACCTAGGTTAATGGTGAAACAATTCTCCACAGTGAGAGACACCCAGAGAGGTTCACAGAGTTATATGGAGAAGAGAAGAGGGAGGACAGAGATAGAGGTGGCCAGGAGGAGAAGAGGGGGAGTCAAAAGGGGAGAGAGCAATCAAGCCAGTAATCACACCCCTAAATGAAAATGGATACTGAGAATTAGCTTGTTAAAGGTACAAAATTGATAACAAATACCAAAAAGCAAAGACTAAAAATCTAGAGTAGAGGTTAGACTCTCAAAATTACAATATTAAAAATGCAAAACAAAATCAATCACAAAAATTATTATATATATATATATATAAGATTTGCTTTAAAATAGGGTCTTTTTTTGCAAGGTAATAGTAGGTCATAAAAATGAAAATAAAGGAGTAATAAAGAGCTTACATTAAAAAAATTAAAAAATGATAATAGTAAAAATATATCTAGGAATTTCTTTGAAGTTGTTGTGGTCTGTGTGGGGTCAGTTCAGTTTCAGATGGTTCCTTGTTCCAGCTTGTTCTTGTTCTCAAGGTCTATAGGTCCCCTCCAATGCTTAGTCAGTGCTAACTACAGGGTTTTAATCTGTTCACCTGTCACTTCCAGAGTGGTTCCCTCTTCTTTATTTTGGCTTCCTCTGTCTGCAAGTGTTTTCAGTGTCTAATTTCTGCCCTGACACAAGGGGGTGAAGGCGGTCATTCATTTAGGCTCACTTGTTCAGTTGTGTTGCGGGGAGGGAGGAACACTGCAAACAAATATCACTGGCATGTGTGGGGAGTGCTCAGTGTATGGACCACACTGGGTTTGCCCCAGATCAAGGAGGCACATGCTTCCCGGGTCTACACTGTTCAGGCTCCAGAGTACTCTGCAGGGGAACTGTCCAAAGCGGGCCCTGCATTTCCTGCATTTCCCAGGTCTAAGCCGCTCATGTTCTCAGGTACTCTACAAGGGCACAGACTCTGTTGGGCATGTGTTTTGTGCCCTTCCCAGGTCCGAGAAGCTCAGGCGACCAGGTGCTTGGCGAGCGCACTGTCCCAGGTGGGCCATGCGTCTTAATCACCTCCCTGATCCTGGCCACTCATTCATGAGTCTCCTCTGGGGAGCTGATCTCAGGCCGCAACCCTCCTGGCAGATGTCAGCCATCCAGGATCCCAGGAAGACTGGTTACCAGCTGGGAGCCTGCTCAGTTTGGTGGAGGATGCCAGTCTCTGGGGCCCAGATTGTAGCAGCCCCTTGCCTTCCAGCTCTGGCTGCGGCCTACCTGGCTCTCTGCCATGAGTGAGGGGGAGGGGCCTGTATGCAGCCAGCCAGCTCTCCTTTGGTGTTCGCTTGATCCTTTGTTCTGTGAGCGGGCCAGGCTGAGCCTAGAGCCTTTCACGGGAAAGTTCTCTTTTTTTTCTCTCTCTGGCGATCCCACAGTTTGAGTTGCTGTCTCAAGTTAGCTCCCTCACATTGTCCTCAGGGCATTCAGGCCTGGTCCTTGCCCTAAGCACCAATTATGCGGTCCATGCCTCCCTGTCTAGTCCCCACTTGCTGGTGGTGGATATGAGCATCTGGGCTACTTCTCTGCTGGCAGTTGCAGTTAGGCACATATTCTGTGTTTTTTTTCTCCCAGTTATGTTGCCCTCTGAGATTCCAAAACTCTCACAGACCTGCTTGTGGGAAGGTTTCCTACTGTGTGGAAACTTCTCTTCCTTCGTGACTCCCTCCCCAGGGCGGGTCTCCATCCCTAACTCTTTTGTCTCTCTTTTTGTCTTTTATATTTTGTCCTATCTTCTTTTGAGGAGGTAGGGCTGCCTTTCTGGGTGCCTAGTGTCCTCCACCAGCGTTCAGAAGTTGTTTTGTGGAAGTTATTCCACATTCAAATGACATTTTGATGAATTTGTGGAGGAGAAAGTGGTCTCCCTGTCTTATTCCTCCACCATCTTGGGACTGCCCGCTCCTTTTCCCTTTTTTAATGTAGGCATTTTAATAATTTGGTACTTGTTTGATTCTTGATACATGTCTATTTTTAATTTTTATGCAAAATCCTTTTCATAATCTTATCCCTTTATTCATTTATTCTCTGAACTATTGTTTCATCATATTTTTTTAGTATTAAATATTTTAATTTGTGTAACCTAAATGTTTTTTGGAAACATGCAAAAAATTATCTTCTCTAGGCAATCAAAATATATACTATTGGTTATGTTTGTTCTATGTTAATTATTAATGTTTTCTTCAGTATGTCTATGTGACTTTTATTAACTTACTGAACTTACACTTTGTGGCATTTATATGTACTTCTACTTCACAAAATTAGTCCTTGAGATAACTAAAAGTACAATTTAGAGAGAGAGAGATAGACAGCTAGAGAGAAACAGAGACATAGAGACAGAGAGACTCAGTCTGAGGAACTGGCTTCAGTGATTGTGGAAGCTTGGCAATCCAAAATCCCCTGGGTAGGCAGGCAGGCTGGAGACCCAAGCAAAAATTCCAGTCTGCTGGTAGAAACCCATCTTGCTCTGAGGAAAGTCAGTTTTTTTTTTTTTTTTTTTCTGTCTTTAAGGCCTTCACTTGTCTGGATGATGGCGACCCAGCCAATCATAATCCATCTATTATGGAAAATAATGTGCTTTATTCAACGTCCATTAATGTAAATGTTAGTCTAAACCAAAAAAATTCTTCACAAAAGTATCCAGAATGTTTGATTAAATATTTAGGCACCCTGGCCCAGCCAAGTTGACACGTAAAACTAACCATCCCAGAGAGTGGCACTGCAGTGCGTTTAGCACCATGTCAGTTTCATAAACAATACACTACTTAAGTGTGTGGCAGTGAAGAATGGGGATATCTAACGTTTCCGAGGTGGCAGATTCTATCACGATTTCATAGAAGGAAGCTATTTTTCTGGAATTTTAAGACTAAGTGTTGTTAAGATCAGTAATAAGAGTCTTTTTCACATAGATCATCCTCATGATAGTGTGGCTTTAAGAATTTCACTTAGTGACTTAAGCGACTATTTCCTCTCTAAGTATCCCACTCTTTAGAGGCTTCGGTGCCTTTAGTTTTTCTCAGCGCCATGTTACTGAGTGTGAACAAACCTCTTATCATCTAAGGGAGTGATTGCCAGGTACAGTGTGCCATTGTCCCCAAACTGCTTTTTAAAATTTTTAATAAATTTTATTCTAGAAAGAATTTTACTCGATATTTTATAAAGTGTGTTCTGTGGCACACAGGGCCTGAAAGATATTCTAGGGAATAAAAGGTCAAATATATTTTAAATGGGTGTTCCCAGGAGGTGCAGTTGTAAAGAATCTGCCTGCCAAGCAGGAACCGCAAGAGGCTTGGGTTTGATCCCTGGATTGGGAAGATCCCTTGGTGTAGGAAATGACAACCCACTCTAGTATTCTTATCTGGAAAATTTCATGGACAGAGGAGTCTGGTAGGCTACAGTCCATGGGGTTGCAAAGAGTCCAAGACAACTGAGTACCACAGCTACCACCAGATTTGCAAATGGTTGTATGTGATTCCTTTCTGAGAAGTTAACAGGATGCATGTATATTTATTAGAATGGTGATAAAGTTAGATTAAAAAATCCTGCCAGTAGACACCGGATTTTCTTTATAAAAGAGAGAATCATATCTGTTTAGTAAAATACTTTTCTAGGCTGCTGGGAGAAGGTGAGGTCCCAAGGACTTGGATTAGCAAGATACAAAGTTACAAGGGAGATGGCTAAACCAGTGTGCCTTAGAAATACATAGAGACTTTGGGGTGGAGGAGGGTAGAGAAAAGAGAAGAGAGGAAGCAGGAGGGAGGAGAAACCACAGTAACTGAGTAACAGGGTAGATTTCGTTATTTTCCTCATTGCCGTGTAACTCCAATTTATTATAGTTCATTTCACAAGCAAAGAAGTTGTGTGAGAAGAATGTGACTGATTTCTTCATTTGTGTCAACACTGAGCTGGAGTTAGGGGAATAGCTGTAAGACACAGCAGAGAACCAAACTTCAGGAAACATGGGCTGTCAGAACCAGTGGTGTCGTGGGGTTGTATAAGCATGGGAGTATTTCATAGAAATGTGGGAGGTAATGGATTCTCCCTCAAGCCAAAGCCGAGGGGTTCATAACCACCTTTCTTTTTCAGTCCTAAAGTACAGAAGAGCCCAGCTGGCATCTGAATTGTGTGAACGTATGTTTTCATAGACAGGTGATGAAAGTGCACTAAAATGATGTCGAATGTCCTTTCTCAGTGATTAACTCTCAAGCAGCTTTTACTTTCTTCTCTATTTGTTGTTGTTGTTCAGTCACTAAGTTGTGTCTGACTTTTTGTGACCCCGTGGACTGCAGCATGCCAGGCTTCCCTGTCCTTCACTATCTCGCGGAGTTTGCTCAAATTCATGTCCACTGAATTGGTGATGCTGTCTAACCATCTCATCCTCTGCTGCCCCCTTCTCCTTTTGCCTTCAATCTTTCCCAGCATCAAGGTCTTTCCCAACCAGTAAGCTCTTTGTATCAGGTGGCCAAAGTATTGGAACTTCAGCTTCAGCATCAGATCTTCCAATGAATATTCAGGGTTGATTTCCTTTCGGATGGAGTGGTTTGATCTCCTTGCAGTCCAAGGGACTCTCAAGAGTCTTCTTCAGCACCACAATTTGAGAGCATCAATTCTTCAGCACTTGGCCTTCTTTATGGTTCCACTCTCACATGCATACATGACTACTGTATTTGAATCTTCTCCAGTAAACATGCACTATTTTTTATAATCAGATTAATTAAAATTTTAATTTTTATTACTAAAAAGCATTCTCAAATATTGCTTCATTCAGGTAGGCTTTTGGTAGACATTTGGCAGCAGTCTGCTCCCCAAGATTGCCTACTCCAAGACTAAACCTCCAGAAGAGCTTAGAATGTAGCTAATTAAGGTTTCCAATTACAAATCCACGTCTTAATAGATAGTCTAGCTGAGGTAGGATCGATAGTCCTTTATGGAATTAAATCTGACAGCACAGATAGTTGAAGAAGGCCACCCTGCCTCTGCTATGAAATGACCTAAGAGAGTGCCCTCAGTTTGGACTCACAGCAATCAGTATTGCCCTAGGCTTAACCATTCTTTCATTTATTACAGGCTTTCTCTTGCTGGAAGAACTAGGTAGGTGGTTTTTCAACTAACTAAATTTTAAGGTTAGAATTCTTTTTTGAAAATGTATTTGTACTGCTTCTGTTCTATTTTCAACCACATTGATCTCTGGGAAAATGTATTTTTTTCTACTTGATCACCAAGAAGCCATCTTGACTTTAGGCCACGATCTTGGGGGCACAAACTAATTCATGTGGTTAGTTAGGCTTGAAATACTCTTAGCTCTGGTACATCACACAGCATTCTAGGGCTTTTCCTCAGCTTTGCTTCTGTCCATGTGGTTTCCTTCCTCCTGTCTATTTCTCAAGAGTCAGTGCAGCAAGGGGGTCACAAGCATGCACGTGGGAGTCGAATGGTTGACTTCTAACCTTGGCTTGCCCATTTAGTGAAGGCATGATCTCGTGTAATCTACTTGACCTCTCTAAGTCTCAACTGATTCATCTATAATGTGCAAATAAAAACAGCACATTCCTCAGAAGTTGTTGTGAGGATTAATTAGATGATGGATGAAGAATGCTTAGTAGACTCTAGCACATCCTGAGTACTCAAATAAACATAAGCTGTTATTTCTTGAAAAACGCCATCTCACTTTCTACTTCCCTTCAACCTTTCATGATATTCTTGTAAGGCTGATATCAGAGCCTACTAAATCTCCAACTGTTTCCACATCTTCACTTCTTTTCATCAGGGTGCAGTAAAAAGAGTGTGAAGTTTGAAGTTAGGGAGATCTGGTTTAGAACTGTGGGTACTTAACTTACAGGGTGATTCCTGGCCACTTGCGGCCCTTAATTTTCCAAACATCAGTTTTTTTTCAGGTATAGAGACAGTAAAACCAACTTAAAGAGCTTGTTGTGAAGAGGATTAGGTGTCCTCATCCCTTCGATGCCAATTATCAAGGTACTCAGCCCATAGTAGATCCTGCAATGAAAGTAAGCAACACACTCTTTCTTTGTATCTGAGTTTAAGATTTCACTTCCTCAGTCATCCCACTACCTGTCTGGAATCACCTTACCTTCTTCTCACCCCTTGCCTTACCAGAAAAGCCATATCTTCAAGTCTCATTCAAGAATAGATTAGTAGGAGATAAGAATCTGCCTGCCAATGCAGGGGACGAGGGTTCAATCCCTGGTCCAGGAAGGTTCTGCCTGCCACAGAGCAACTGAGCCCATGAACCACAACTACTGAAGCCCGTGTGCTTACAGCCTATGTTCTGCAACAAGAGAAGCCACCGCAGTGAGAAGCCCACATACCACAACAAAGAACAGACCCAAACCTCAACCCGAATCAGCCATAGGTACACATATATCCCCTCCCTTTTGAACCTCCCTCCCCTCTCCCGCCCCATCCCACCCCTCTAGGTGGATACAGAGCCCCTGCTTGAGTTTCCTGAGCCATATAGCAAATTCCCATTGGCTATCTATTTTACATATGGTAATGCAAGTTTCCATGTTATTCTCTCCATGCATCTCACCCTCTCCTCCCCTCTCCCCATGTCCATTCTCTATGTCTGTTTCATTCAATAAAAAATAAATTAACTAAAAAAAAAAAAAAATAGCCCCAGTTCACTGCAGCTAGGGAAAGTCTGTGAGCAGCAATGAAGACCCAGCACAACTAAAAGTAAGTAAATAAATAGTAATTTATAATTAAAAAAAAGAGTAAATTAGTAGGATTGTTAAAATCTGAATTTGAATCCTACTTTTCCCATATTTATGCTGGGTAAGTTTGGGTACAGTCTCTGACATTCTATTTTTCCTCTTCTTTATTTTTTATTTTTACTTTATTTTGCTTTACAATACTGTATTGGTTTTGCCATACATTGACATGAATCAGCCACAGGTGTACATGAGTTCCCAATCCTGAACCCCCCCTCCCCCACCTCCCACCCCATATCATCTCTCTGGATCATCCCCGTGCACCAGCCCCAAGCCTCCTGTATCCTGTATCGAACATAGACTGGCGATTCGTTTCTTACCTGATAGTATACATGTTTCAATGCCATTCTCCCAAATCATCCCACCCTCTCCCTCTCCCACAGAGTCTAAAAGTCCGTTCTATACATCTGCGTCTCTTGCTGTCTCTCTTTCCTCTTCAATGTATGGCAAAACCAATACAGTATTGTAAAGCAAAATAAAATAAAAATAAAAATAAAAAAATAAAACAGAAATAATGATAAGTACTTCAAAAGGCTCTTGTGGGTATCAAATTAAGTTTACTTAGTATATTCTGAGCACCTGCCATGAGCCCGCCATTATGCTAGGTCGTGGGATTGAAACTGAGCCAGCTGGATAGTGTGTTTGTACAGTGCTGAGCACAGAGTTTGGTATCCAGAAAGCTTCAGCTGGTAATGTCTGCTATCATCAGCATCACCATCACCATCATCATCATTATATCTGCATTATGTTACATAACCATGGAATCATTCAATTACATTCTAAATCCTCTAGTCTCAGTCAAAATAAAGAAATCATTCTATCTTCTAAGGAAGGCTGGGGAACTGCCTTTCCACAGAGGTACTCATGATACATGATACATTATGCAGCAGTTAAAACCACAAGTAAGGGAATTTTTAAAAGTCATTCTCACATATAATTGAGGCTGCAAACCATTGGTGTGGTAGTTAGCACCTGACTGAAGGGTAACTGTAGACTGTTTAATCCTAAGGGACAAATAATGTTTTAAATATTAAGTGACTGAACAGTAGGGTGGAGAGATTATGGTACGTTCATACAATGAAATGCTACACGGCATTGAAAACCAATGGGCTATATCTTCCTAAATGTAACAAAGTGGAAATCTCACAAATATTATGAGCAAAAGAGGTCAGATACAAAAGAATATATTATTGTATGGTTCAATTTACATCATGAGCAAGACAGACAAAACTTATCTATGGTGGTAGAATTTGAATGGAGAAGGCAATGGCACCCCACTCCAGTACTCTTGCCTGGAACATCCCATGGACGGAGGAGCCTGGTGGGCTGCAGTCCATGGGGTCGTGAAGAGTTGGACACGACTGAGCGACTTCACTTTCACTTTTCACTTTCACGCATTGGAGAAGGAAAAGGCAACCCACTCCAGTGTTCTTGCCTGGAGAATCCCAGGGATGCGGGAGCCTGGTGGACTGCCGTCTATGGGGTCGCACAGAGTCGGACACGACTGAAGTGACTTAGCAGCAGCGGCACAAGCTGAATTGTGGTTATCTTTGGGGGAATAGGAATTGACTGGGAAGGGCACAAAGAAAACTTCTAGGTGATACAAGTCTTCTAGTTGATGTAGGTGATGACAAATGATCTTTCTTTCTTTCTCTTGTTCTAGCTCTGGCTCTCAGCAGCTTGATACATTTTATATATGTTAAAATGTATCCAGCTGCTAACTGAAGATGTATGCAAATTACTAGATGTAACATTGCATTTAGTGTTAATAGTAATTCAGTTCAATTCAATTCAGTCACTCAGTCCTGCCTGACTCTCTTCAACCCCATGGACTGCAGCACACCAAGCTTCCCTGTCCATCACCAACTACCCACGCTTGCTCAATCCATTGAGTTGGTGATGGAAACCAACCATCTCACCCTCTACTGTCCCTTCTCCTCCCACCTTCAATCTTTCCCAGCATCAGGGTCTTTTCCAGTGAGTCAGTTCTTCCCATCAAGTGGCCAAAGTATTGGAGTTTCAGCTTTAGCATCAGTCCTTCCAATGAATATTCAGGACTGATCTCCTTTAGGATTGACTGGGTTTGACATCCTTGCAGTCCAAAGGACTCTCAAGAGTCTTTTCCAACACCACAGTTCAAAAGAATCTACTATTCAGCTCTCAGCTTTCTTTATGGTCTAACTCTCATATCCATACATGACTACTGGAAAAACCATAGCTTTGACTAGACAGACCTTTGTTGGCAAAGTAATGTCTCTGCTTTTTAATATCCTGTCTAGCATATTAGACAGCATATTGGTTATAGCTTTTCTTCCAAGGAGAAAGAGTCTTTTAATTTCATGGCTGCAGTCACCATCTGCATTGATTTTGGAGCCCAAGAAAAGAAAGTCTATCACTGTTTCCATTGTTTCCCCATCTATTGCCATGAAGTGATGGGACTGGATGCCATGATCTTAGCTTTTTGAATGTTGAGTTTCAAGCCAGCTTTTGCACTCTCCTCTTTCACTTTCATCAAGGGGCTCTTAAGTTCATCTTTGGGTCCATAATGGTGATATCTTCTGCAATTCTGAGGTTATTGATATTTCTCCCAGCAATCTTGATTCCACCTTGTGCTTCATCCAGCCTGGCATTTCGCATGATGTACTCTGCATATAAGTTAAATAAACTGGGTGACAATATACAGCCTTGACACACTCCTTTCCCAATTTGGAACCAGTCTGCTGTTCCATGTCTTGTTCTAACTGTTGCTTCTTGACCTGAATACAGATTTCTAAGGAGGCAGGTAAGGTGGTCTGGTATTTCCATCTCTTTAAGAATTTTCTATGGTTTGTTGTAATCCATACAGTCAAAGGCTTTGGCACAGTCAATAGAGCAGAAGTAGATGTTTTCCTGGAACTCTCTTGCTTTTTTGATGATCCAACGGATATTGGCAATTTGACCTCTGGTTCCTCTGCTTTTTCTAAATCCAGCTTGATCATCTGGAAATTCATGGCTCATACACTGTTGAAGCCACAGTCGGAGAATTTTGAGCTTTACTTTGCTAGCGTGTGAGATGAATGCAATTGTGTGCTAGTTTGAACATTCTTCTTTGGTATTACCTTTCTTTGGAATTGGAATGAAAACTGACGTTTTCCAGTCCTGTAGCTGCTGCTGAGGTTTCCAAATTTGCTGGCATATTGAGTTCAGCATTTTAACATCATCATCTTTTAGGACTTGAACTAGCTCAACTGGAACTCCATCATCTTCATTGCTGCTGCTACTGCTAAGTCACTTCAGTAGTGCCCGACTCTGTGCGACCCCAGAGATGGCAGCCCACCAGGCTCCCCTGTCCCTGGGATTCTCCAGGCAAGAACACTGGAGTGGGTTGCCATTTCCTTTTCCAGTGCATGAAAGTGAAAAGTGAAAGTGAAGTCGCTCAGTCGTGTCCGACTCCCAGTGACCCCATGGACTGCAGCCCACCAGGCTCCTCTGTCCATAGGATTTGCCAGGCAAGAGTACTGGAGTGGGGTGCCATTGCCTTCTCTGATCACCTTCATTAGCTTCGTTCATAGTGATGCTTCCTAAGCCAACTTGACTTTTCACTCCAGGATGTCTGGCTCTAGATGAGTGATCACACCATCGTGGTTATTGGGGTCATTAAGATCTTTATTGTATAGTTGTTCCATGTATTCCTGCCATCTCTTCTTAATATCTTCTGCTTCTGTTAGGCCCACACTCTTTCTGTACTTTACTGTGTCCATCTTTGCATGAAATGTTCCCTTGGTATCTCTAATTTTCTTGAAGAGATCTCTAGTCTTTCCCATTCTATTGTTTTCCTCTATTTCTTTGCATTGATCACTGAAGAAGGCTTTCTTTCCTCTCCTTGCTATTCTTTGGAACCCTGCATTCAAATGGGGATATCTTTCCTTTTTTTTTTTTTTTTTGTTGATGCCATAGTTGTTGAATTTTATTCTATTTTATTATTTTTTTCAGGTTTTATTTTATTTTAATTTTTTACTTTACAATATTGTATTGGTTTTTGCCATACATCAACATGAATCCACCACGGGTGTACACGTGTTCCCAGTCCTGAACCCCTCTTCCACCTCCCTCTCCATACCATCTCTCTGGGTCATCCCAGTGCACCAGCCCCAAGCATCCTGTATCAAACCTAGAATGGCGATTCATTTCTTATATGATATTATACATGTTTCAATGCCATTCTCCCAAATCATCCCACCCTCTCCCTCTCCCACAGAGTCCAAAAGACTGTTCTATACATCTGTGTCTCTTTTGCTGTCTCACATACAGGATTACCATTACCATCTTTCTAAATTCCATATATATGTGTTAGTGTACTATATTGGTGTTTTTCTTTCTGGCTTACTTCACTCTGTATAATCGGCTCCAGTTTCATCCACCTCATTAGAACTGATTCAAATGTATTCTTTTTGATGGCTGAGTAATACTCCATTGTGTATATGTACCACAGCTTTCTTATCCATTCATCTGCTGATGGACATCTAGGTTGTTTCCATGTCCTGGCTATTATAAACAGTGCTGCGATGAACATTGGGGTACACGTGTCTCTTTCAATTCTGGTTTCCTTGGTGTGTATGCCCAGCAGTGGGATTGCTGGGTCATGAGGCAGTACTATTTCCAGTTTTTTAAGGAATCTCCACACTGTTCTCCATAGTGGCTGTACTAGCCTGCATTCCCACCAACAGTGTAAGAGGATTCCCTTCTCTCCACACCCTCTCCAGCATTTATTGCTTGTAGATTTTGGATCACAGCCATTCTGACTGGCGTGAAATGGTACCTCATTGTGGTTTTGATTTGCCTTTCTCTGATAAAGAGTGATATTGAGCATCTTTTCATGTGTTTGTTAGCCATCTGTATATCTTCTTTGGAGAAATGTCTGTTTAGTTCTTTGGCCCATTTTTTGATTGGGTCGTTTATTTTTCTGGAATTGAGCTGCATAAGTTGCTTGTAATATTTTTGAGATTAGTTGTTTGTCAGTTGCTTCATTTGCTACTATTTTCTCCCATTCAGAAGGCTGTCTTTTCACCTTGCTTATAGTTTCCTTTGTTGTGCAAAAGCTTTTAATTTTAATTAGATCTCATTTGCTTATTCTTGCTTTTATTTCCAGTATTCTGAGAGGTGGGTCATAGAGGATCCTGCTGTGATTTATGTCGGAGAGTGTTTTACCTATGTTCTCCTCTAGGAGTTTTATAGCTTCTGGTCTTACGTTTAGACTTTTAATCCATTCTGAGTTTATTTGTGTGTCATTTGTTTGCAGGGTTCCTCCCTCCCCACAGCGCGACAAACCATTATCATATATCTTTCCTTTTATCCTTTGCCTTTAGCTTGTCTTCTTTTCTCAGCTATTTGTACACAGATCTCAGAGAAGGTGATGGCACCCCACTCCAGTACTCTTGCCTGGAAAATCCCATGGGTGGAGGAGCCTGGTAGGCTGCAGTCCATGGGGGCGCAAAGAGTCAGACACACCTGAGCGACTTCACTTTCACTTTTCACTTTCATGCATTGGAGAAGGAAATGGCAACCCACTCCAGTGTTCTTGCCTGGAGAATCCCAGGGACTGGGGAGCCTGGTAGACTGCTGTCTATGGGGTTGCAGAGTCAGACACGATTGAAGCAACTTAGCAGCAGCAGTAGCAGTATACAGATCTAATCCCTTGAATATATTTCTCACTTCCACTGTATAGTCATAAGGGATTTGATTTAGGTAATACCTGAAAGGTCTAGTGGTTTTCCCTACTGCCTTCAGTTGAAGTCTGAATTTGGCAATAAGGAGTTCATGATCTGAAACACAGTCAGCTCCTGGTCTTGTTTTTACTGACTGTATAGAGTTTTTCCATCTACATTTGCCAAGAATATTATCAATCTGATTTCTGTATTGACCATCTGGTGATGTACATGTGTAGAGTCATCTCTTGTGTTGTCGGAAAAGGGTGTTTGCTCTGACCAGTGCATTCTCTTGACAAAACTCTGTTAGCCTTTGCCCTGCTTCATTTTGTACTCCAAGGCCAAACTTGCCTGTTACTCCAGGTATCTTGACTTTCTACTTTTGCACTGCAGTCCCCTATGATGAAAAGGACATCTATTTTTGGTGTTAGTTCTAGAAGGTCTTGTAGGTCATCATAGAACTGTTCAGCTTCTTGGATAACTGTGATATCAAATGGTTTGCTTTGGAAATGAACAGAGATCATTCTGTCATATTTGAGATTATTGACCCAAATACTGCATTTCAGACTCTTTTCTTGACTACGAGGGCTACTCCATTTCTTTTAAGGGATTCTTGCCCACAGTAGTAGATATAATGGCCATCTGAATTAAATTTTCCCAATTCCTTTCATTTTAGTTCACTGATTCCTAAATGTTCATGTTCACTCTTGCTGTCTCCTGTTTGACCACTTCCAATTTACCTTGATTCATGGACCTAACATTCCGGGTTCATATTCAATATTGTTCTTTACAGCATTGGGCTTTATTACCATCACCAGTCACATCCACCACTGGGCATTGTTTCACTTTGGCTCCGTCTCTTCATTCTTTCTGGAGTTATTTCTCCACTGTCTCCAGTAGCATATTGGGCACTTATTGACCTGGAGAGTTCATCTTTCAGTATCATATCTTTTTGCCTTTTCTTACTGTTCATGTTCTCAAAGCAAAAATACTGAAGTGGTTTGCCATTCCTTTCTCCAGTGGACCACATTTTGTCAGAACTCTCCACTATGACCCATTTGTCTTGGTTGACCCTACAAGACATGCGTCATAATTTGATTGAGTTAGACAAGGCTGTGGTCCATGTGATCAGTTTGGTTAGTTTTCTGTGATTGTGGTTTTCATTCTGTCTGCCCTTTGATGGATAAGGATAAGAGAAAGAGATTGTGGAAGCTTCCTGATGGGACAGACTGACTGTCATATATTTAACAATAAATATTACAATTAAGATTACATTCCTACAAAGTAAGTCTTCCCAGATGGTGCTGGTGGTAAAGAACCTGCCTGCCAATGTAGGAGACACAGGAGGTGGGGGTTTGATCTCTGGGCTGGGAAGATCCCTTGGAGTAGGAAATGGTCCCCACTCCAGTATTCTTCCTGGAAAACTCTAGGGGCAGTTGAGCCTGTCAGACTATAGTCCATGATGCTGCAGAGAGTCAGACATGAGTCAGCAACTGAGCACACACTACAGGTAAATCTATGTACACATCACTCTGTCTCTCTCTCTCGATTCCCATTAAAATTAGTTATGTATATAAAGTAAAATTGTATACATAATATTTGTAAATTTTATATAAATATATAAATTTAAATTATATATAAATGAATTGCATATTAATTTATATATGTTTTAATATATAATTACATATATATATGTCTGTATAAAGTTTTTTTCCCTCCTGTTTATTTACTTCTCAGTTCATGTGTAGTTGAGGCTGGTATGAGTTGTATTTTCTAAGGGTAGTCTTGGCTCTTCTCTTCCTTCCTCAGGCTTCTCAGCAGTACTTTTAGGGGAGGAGGCTGGTCAGTGGGTTGTGCGGGAAAGTCATGGGACAAATAGAAAAGTAGTCTTGGCTTAAGGTGTACTGTCAATTATTCTTAAAGTGGATCATCTGAATGTGGGTAAGTGCTCACTATATGAGGCTCTTAGGTGTTTTCTCCTGGTGTTAGCAGTGAAGTGCTGGAGTGCTGAAGCACTGAGATGGCCTGAGATGAAATCAAAGAATGGCAAGTACAAGCAGGGCTCTAGTTTTCCAAGTTATTATTTGGGGTGGATGAAAATGATGTTAGAAGTGCTGAGGCTGCGATGGACCTAAGAGGAGAGGGTGGCATGTCCGGCTTTGAACACTTTCCAACTTACACATTTTAGCCTCTGCCATCTTTTTCTTTATATTTGGTTGATTTGGAGTAAGGAGCTGGTTTCCTTGCTCCGTCTCACTCCACTTCTGGGGACAGGCCACGACCTGTGTAGAGTGCATCTTGCTCTGTGAAGTCTGAAAGAGGAAAAGGTTGATGGTCCAAACACTGTGTTGTAAGTGACCATATGCTGGGAGAGTTCATTTCCCAGCTGGGCCCACAGCCATGGGGGTGGCGGGGAGGGTGATGAGACCGGGCAGCCGTAAGACCTGTAAGGGAGAGGGAGGAGGTTACATAGAAAAGGCGCTCAGTAAATATAGCTCTTCTTTTTTACATAAGAGAGAAAGAGAGAGAAATGTTGGGTCACCCCAGACAAACAGGGAAAGGAGTGCAGCTGGGAAGGTGGGAAAGACAGAAACCAACCGCTAAAGAGCACTGACTTGACAACCTCCAGATCACAATTAGGAGCCACTTCCTGGCCTCACATTTTCCACATAAACACTCGGACGCTGGGCAGAGTTAATAGGCCCTGACTCCTGCGGGGAGCAGCTCCGGCCAAGCCCGGCCGCGATTGACGTCAAGGCCCAGCGTCTCAGAGGAATGTGCCCGCTCCCCGCGCTTCAGGGTCTGACCCTAACCTTTCCCAGATGTGCAACTGTTCTTCCTTCCAAACAGGGAGTTTCAACACTGGGCATTGTGTGCGCTCTCAGCCCCGTCCTGGAGCCAAAACAAAAGTCCCAGTTCCTGCGTTTCAGAACACGATTGTGCGCCCGCCGGCCTTTCTCTTTGAGGGGCTGGGCCGTCCTGCTGGAGGCGGTCCGGGGGCCTGGGTCCCTTCTCGGCTCCTTATCTCGCCCCCAAGCTGCCTCCGCCGCCTGCCTCTCTGTGTCTGGCTGCGGAGCGCCGGGAGTCCCGGCAAGCCAGGGCCTTTAGGCTTGTGTTCCAGCTCCTCCCTCCTCTCGCCTGAAAGCCCTGCCTTTCCTGGCTCCAGGCACGCAGGCTCTTTGCAGCTGAACTAACACTTCTCCGTAGTAGGAGCTTGTGGCCCTGTGGCTTTGCCCCTCTATTCAGCTTGCTGGAATGTCCTCTTCCTTTTCCCTTTTTTGACTTGGTGGACAGAGAGGCCTCATTCAGTTCTGAAGGCAGTGCAAGCTGGAAGCCTTTTCCTGGCCCCTTCTCTCCTGGTTTGAGTTGGCTGCTCTGTGTGGTTTTGCTGCCCTGCTTTATATAGACTGCAAACTTTATGATTCACGACACTGGGGGTTACTTTTCTCTCCCTGCTTTATGTTTGCATTGGTTATTCGTGTGTCTCTTTCTCCAGCTAGATTTTAAGCCCTTCAAGAAGAAGGACATTTTGCTCATCTTTGAACCTCCCATTTGGTGGAATACATAATAGATATTTGGACTTCCCAAGTGCACTAGTGGTAAAGAACCCACCTGCCTGTGCAGGAAACATAATGAGACGTGGGTTCAATCCCTGGGTCAGGAAGATCCCCTGGAGGACAGCTTAGCAACCCACTCTAGTATTCTTGCCTCGGAGAATCCCATGGACAGAGGAGCCTGGAGGGCTACTGTCCATAGGGTAACAAAGAGTCAGATTTGACTGACGTGACTTAGCATGCATGCATAATAGGTATTTAATAAATGTTTGTTGAATGAATTAATGAATATGTCCAAGAACATGAGAACAATGATGATACAATAGAAATCAGGTATCTTCGTGATTTTGGAAGAGTTAGCGTTGACAATGGCACCCCACTCCAGTGCTCTTGCCTGGAAAATCCCATGGATGGAGGAGCCTGGTGGGCTGCAGTCCATGGTGTCGCTGGGAGTCGGATACAACTGAGGTACTTCACTTTCATTTTTCACTTTCATGCATTGGAGAAGGAAATGGAAACCCACTCCAGTGTTCTTGCCTGAAGAATCCCAGGGAAGGGGGAGCCTGGTGGGCTGCTGTCTGTGGGGTTGCACAGAGTTGGACACGACTGAAGTGACTTAGCAGTAGCAGCAGTGTTCACAAAAGAGCAAAGCCTTGGTACCAGGCCTTGAAGATGAGCATGGGAAAATAAATACAAAATTTACACAATAGGGACAATTGCTGTTGTTAGTAGAAGTCCTTAACTTTGTCACTTCTTAAGTGCTTCATTGATTTTATCTCATTTTCTTCTTACAACATCCCTTTACCAAGTGGCTTGGGGAGTCTATAATCATTGTTTGTGTTATTTCAAGTTTCTAGACAATGTAATTCTGTAGCCTGCAGTGGAGACATATTCCAAGGCCTCTCAACCCTTTGGAAAGCCCTAAATCCCTTTGCTGCAGACCAAGCGTACTATCTGTTACAAAGCAGCTGAACAAAGAATCTTGGCTTTAAAGTTCAGTTCAGGTCAGTTAAGTTGCTCAGTCATGTACGACTTTTTGCGACCCCATGAATTGCAGCACGCCAGGCCTCCCTGTCCATCACCAACCCCCAGAGTTCACTCAGACTCGCATCCATCGAGTCAGTGATGCCATCCAGCCATCTCATCCTCGCTCGTCCCCTTCTCCTCCTGCCCTCAAGCCCTCCCAGCATCAGAGTCTTTTCCAACGAGTCAACTCTTCGCATGAGGTGGCCAAAGTACTGGAGTTTCAGCTTTAGCATCATTCCTTCCAAAGAAATCCCAGGGCTGATCTCCTTCAGAATGGACTGGTTGGATCTCCTTGCAGTCCAAGGGACTCTCAAGAATCTTCTCCAACACCACAGTTCAAAAGCACCAATTCTTCAGTGCTCAGCCTTCTTCACAGTCCAACTCTCACATCCATACAAGACCACTGGAAAAACCATAGCCTTGACTAGACGGACCTTAATTGGCAAAGTAAAGTCTCTGCTTTTGAATATGCTATCTAGGTTGGTCATAACTTTTCTTCCAAGGAGTAAGTGTCTTTCAATTTCATGGCTGCAATCACCATCTGCAGTGATTTTGGAGCCCCAAAAAATAAAGTCTGACACTATTTCCACTGTTTCCCCATCTATTTCCCATGAAGCGATGGGACCGGATGCCATGATCTTCGTTTTCTGAATGTTGAGCTTTAAGCCAACTTTTTCACTCTCCACTTTCACTCTCATCAAGAGGCTTTTTAGTTCCTCTTCACTTTCTGCCATAAGGGTGGTGTCATCTGCATATCTGAGGTGATTGATATTTCTCCCGGCAATCTTGATTCCAGCTTGTGTTTCTTCCAGTCCAGCGTTTCTCATGATGTACTCTGCATAGAAGTTAAATAAGCAGGGTGACAATATACAGCCTTGACGTACTCTTTTTCCTATTGGTTATTATGTGAAAACCAAATATACCCTCCCTTCTGCACTCACAGTTACCAAGCCCTTCTTTCCCCAAGCCTAAAACCCCTGATGGAGAATGAATATAGATAAGATGGTAACAGAGTCCACCTAGCAATCTGGGTATAATTAGTCTGCCTTTCCCCCCAAAGATAAGAATGGATACTTAAGAAAGAACTACATATATCCATGCTAAGCTTCCATTTGTTGTAGCAAAATTCCAAATGGGAGTTCCCAATGGGAATAACAATTTGCCTTCCCACCATCAGACTGGTGCCTCAGGGACAGACTCCTCAGGGAATCTGACCCTAAATGGGCAGAGCTCCAAGAAAGCACAGGGGAGATGTTGTTACAATGCTGTCACTTTAACAGCCAAGAGGCAGCTATCTCTTTCCTGGAGGTATACAATCATAAGGGTGATTTCAGGACTTACGGCAGCTGTGAGGCTGGGGGGCACAGGGTATCTGCTTGTTATCATTTCAACAAGTGGAGTTAGGAGAAAAGTCCCCTTATCTTACTGTTTTCTGGAGGGAAAAACCAAAAGTGGTGATGTCTTTCCTCTAATCCAGAAATCTTTCTGGCTTCCCACTAGAAAAGGAAATTTCCACAGTGAGTTTTCAATTTGCTGCCTCTCTTGGGGTAGGAAGACATCTAATTTTAGTATAATTAAGAGCTAAGTGGATTAGGCCCTTCAGAGTTGCTCAGAATTTCTGATTATGTGAAATAATTTATAAATTTTATAATACAACTATATATTATAATTATATTTATGTAATTATACAAATATAAATTTTGTGAAATATTTTTTAATTATGTAAATAATGTAAAAACCAGGGCTTTAATGCTCTAATGTTCCCATATTTCTATGCAGCCTCCTTAAGAACTGCCTTCACCAAAATAGGATAGAGCGGTTTCTCAAAGTTATAGGGATTTTCCCAAGGAAACTGTGAACTGCTGAAGCTGGGAGCACTGTAGGAAATTTATATTTTCAATCAGAAACAAAAGATGTATTTTGTTTTCCAGAAAACTCTTTTTCATTTTTCTTTATTATCAGTGCTGGGCTTAGGAATTTACGAACATTTTCAAATCATGGAATAAGGTTTGCATTTCTTTAAACTTGCATTGACTGATACTTCTGAGGTAGCAAAAGCAAGAAAATGATGGGAAAAAGTAAAAATAACCCCCAGCCAAATCAAATAGAGAAACAAGAGGAGAGAGGGGAACAAACACTTGCTGACATACCACAGAGGAAGGAGGAGACCTAGGAAAGTGAAGCTGTCCTATTACTTCCCCAGGCAGGAAGCTATTGCTGACTTAATTTCATGGGTACAAGGAAGAGTAAAATCAACACGTTATGGTTCTGATGAGAGATTTAACTCTCAGCATCTAATGTTTGCGAAAAACATTCCACCCCAACGATAAGGAAGTGGAAAAGAACACTGAAACTTATCAGTGCTGCTTATGGATTATGGTCTCCAAATTACTGTTTCTAATAAACACTTAAGGTGTGCCTACTGTGTGCAAAGTATGGGCATTTGTATGTACTGGGATGAATAGGCCACTTGGCCTATTCTATCAAAGTGGTCCTGAGTGCTCTGAAGAAGTTTGGACCAAAAAGATAATGAGGGAGACCAGTAGAACTCTTGAATGAGTTCTTCTTGCCTTAAGGTTCCAAACTGCTGCATAACTGAATCATGTTTTTATTGTCCTCTTGTGTGGAAGAGAGTTTCCCAGGTGGTGCTAGTGGTAAAGAACCTGCCTGCCAATGCAGGAGACACGAGAGATGCATGTTCAAGCCCTGGGTCAGGAAGATCCCCTGGAGAAGGAAATGGCAACCCACTCCGGTATTCTTGCCTGAGAAATCCCATGGACAGGGGCGTCTGGCGAGCTATAGTCCGTGGAGTTGCAGAGCCAGACATGACTAAGCATGCAAAAGCACTTGCCTCTCTCTCTTTCCTCCTTTCTAACTTCCTAATTTCCTTCTTTTTTTCCCCTACCCATCCTCGCCATCCTCTCTTTTTCATTCTCACCATTATCAAATTAAGGAAACTGCTAAGGCTTTTAAAAATTATTTAAATACTGTTAAATTTTATAACATTTTTCATCTATTAAGGTGATTATATTGTTTTATATTTCTTTATTCTCTTAATTTGGGGGAATCACATTGGTTGACTTTTATTTTTTTCACTGATTAATTTATTTTAATTGGAGGCTAATTGCTTTACAATATTGTGATGGTTTTTGCCACACATCAACATGAGTCCCCCCATCCTGAACCCCTCTTCTACTTTCCTTCCCACCTCATCCCTCCGGGTTGTCCCAGAGCACTGGCTTTGAGTGCCCTGCTTCATGCATAGAATTTGCACCCATTATCTGTTTTACATATGGTAATATACATGTTTCAGTGCTATTCTCACAAATCATGTTGTGTGACTTTTAAATGAATGAACTAACTGTGTACTCCTGGGGTAAACACAATCTAGTTTTTCTTTTTGTGTATTTGCTGGATATGGCTATGATTCTTTTTAGGGTGTTTACATCTTGTTCGTAACTAAGAGGTTAGCCTATGAATTTCCTTTTTTAAAGCCTTAGCACATTTAACTTAGTATCAATATTACAAAGATCTTCCTTGAGTTACAGTAGGGTTACATTCCAATAAATGTATTGTGAATTGAAAATATTGTAAACAAAAAATGCATTTAAATTTTCCTGATCTACCCAACATCATAGCTTAGCTCAGTTTATCCTAAATGTGCTCAGAACATGTATATTAACCTAGAGTTGAGCAAAATCATCTAACAGAAAGCCTATTTTATAGTAAGTTACTGAATATCTCATGGAATTTATTGAATACTGTACTGAAGAATGGAAAATGTAATTGTTGTAGGTGTTTTGGTTGTTTACTTGCCGTGACCATGTGACTAGCTGGGAGGTGTGACTCTGCCCTGCCCAGCATTGCTAGAGAATATTTACCACATATTCAGAGGCCTAGGAAGAGATCAAAAGTCAAAATTTAAAGTATGATTTCTACTGAGTGTGTGCTGCTTTTGCACCATCCTAAAGTGAAAACCACTGTTAGTCAAAACATAAAGTCAAGGACTGTCCTGGCTTCAAAAATGAGTTTAAAATTATTTCATTTTTCCCTATTCTCTGGAAGAGTTTGGCTAATATTAGTTTTGCTTCTTAAATGTTTGGAAGAATTATCTGGTGAGGTCATCTGGACCTCAAGTCTTCCTTTATCCACTAATAAGTATTCAATTTCTTTAATGAGTAAATGATTCATAGTTTCTATATCATCCTGTATTACTTTTGAAAAACTGTATCTTCTTGTACTAGTTTGTATGGTATAAATGTATTTATTTTTAGGGATAGGTTCATATTAGTTAAAAATTTAAATGTATTGGCATAAAGTTATTCGTATGTTTTCTAATAGACACATTTAATGCTGTGTGTTTCTCTCTGATATGGCTTCATTTTCATCATATACATTCTGATATGTCATATTTTTAGTAGTACTTGTTTCAAAATATATTTTTTCTAATTTCTATTGTGATTTATACTATGATCTACTGATTACTTAGAAATGAATTGTTTAATTTCCAAACATATGGAGATTTTGTTATGTATTCAAAGAATGCACTCTAGGTTACTATAGTCCTTTGAAATTGCTTGACGCTTGCTTTATAAACCAGGATACAGCAGTTTTAGTCAAATTTCCAGTGTATTTTTGGATTTGTAAATGTTACATGTAAGTCTTGTCAATCTTGGTTTTATTTAGTTTGAGGCTACATTATTAGGTTATACAGATCAAGAATTGTTGCATCTTTCTGTTGAACTAAAGTTTTTATCATTAAGCAATGTCCATTTTTATCTTTTTAAAAATAATGTCCATTTTTGCTATTTTTATAGTTCTTCAGTTTGATTATGGTAATGTTGATACAGTCTGTCTTTTAAATGGAATATTTAGTCAATTTACTGTTGTCATTTATAATTTGGACTTCTTTTTCTTTTAACTTGGTCTTCTTATTACCATTAAAGTTTTTTCAATTTTATTAAGTTTCTTTTATTATTTAAGTTTCTTTTTATTCTTTAATTTTTCTTTGCATTACCATCACTATATAACCCCATTATGACACAATGCTAGCTTATTTCATATGGTGGTTCTGTATTTCTTGTTATTCTCATTATACTGGCAAAATCCAGACCAATGTCTCCAACTTTTTGGTCTCAGAACCTCTTCATATTCTGAAAAAATATTTAGAATTTCAAAGACTTTTGTTTACAGGAGTTATATCTATTAAAGCTTGTTATATTAAGAATATGAATTAAAAATATTTCTGACCAATCATAAACAAATGAAAGCTCTTTTATACACTGTGAAAGAGAGTGGAACGCTTAATAACCTGCACTAATTTGGGCTGTTGCAAACTAAGGTCTACCCTGGTCTGATAAACTGGTCAATATTCCAGGGGAAATGAACTCACAAGCCAAAATAACAAGACACTTGAGTAGCATAACTATTTCAAATGAATATAACTTAGCAGGTTGTATGTTCGACCAAAAGCAGAACTGTAACACAAAAAAATAGATAGCATGATTATCTCTTTTACTATTTTTGGTTAGTAAAAATACTAAAAGAGATAATAGAAGTTATTAGCAATTTGAAATAAAAACAAGAAAATATAAAAAGGACTAAGTAGAAACACTAAATATGGGAAGATACTAGTTAAACTAATGACTATAAGTGAAAGGACCTGTCCTTGCTGTCTGGAGTGCTGTGAAGGAGAAAGCCAGGCATGGGGCGCCCATCAGTTATTTCTGACTGGTCAGGGCCTCATTCTTTGCCCACCCAGAAGCATCCTTAGACCATAAAATGTAATCAACGCCAGGAGTTTGGAAGGAGGATTTATGTTCAAGGTCAGTCTTTGCTTGTTGTTCTTAGAACCCCACAAGTGCCTATCTTGTGTAGAGTCTTGTTTGCGTCACTTAGAACTGGACCACAGCTGAGAGCCACAAGTACGAAGACAGAAAGTGTTTTTCCTGAAGCGATAACAGAGGAGAGCTGAACAGAAGGCCAGATGTTTCTATTTCATTGTGTCCACTCAAAGTACATTTCTGCCTTCTATTAAACCCCATCCATATACCATTCAAAATAGCATAATTCCACGTCTCCTGGCAATTTCTTTGTGTTTTCCCTTTGTTGTTCCCTGGGGAAAGAAGTCAGCTTTCATACTGGTTAAGTGCCTTGATCTTAATCCTAGTTCTAACTTTTCCCAAGAGTATCATCTCTTGGACAAGTTACTTTATTTCTCTTTAGTTTTAATATCCATAAAATGGTACTAATATGTACCAACATACATAGAAATATAAAGATTAGAAAAAAATGTATATGCAGTAGTTAACATTGTTACCAATACAGAGCATATACTTAGTAAACTGTAGCCGTTGCTGTAATTACTGCTGTTTGTAACTGTTGTTATGACTGATCCCTAACCCTGAATCTACTTTTCTATTCTGCAATGGAATGCTCTGCCTAACGGAGTGTAATGTTGCTGTGCATATACTGTAAAAAAGTCTTTATTGTATTTTGAATCACATCACTGAGATTGTCTATGGGGTCATATATATGTGGTTAGGAAGGATTTGGGGGTCTGGGGTCCAGGAAAGGAGATGTGGCACATAGAAGTCTCACTGAAGGGAAGTAACTGACCCTTGCAACATGTTGGAGAAACAGCAGGCAGGGGATCCATGGCCATCATGGGTATGGGAACAGCTATCTTGTATCCATGATATAGCATTTACTTTTTTTTGGTCATGTTACATGGCCTGGAGGATTTTGGGTCTCTGACCGGGGATTGAACCTGGGCCTTGCAGTGGAACTGTGGATTCCTAACTAATGGACTGTAAGGGAATTCCTTTTTTTTTTTTTTTCGAAATTGAAGTATAGTTGATTTACAATGTTGTCTTAGCTTGTGGTGTACAAGAAAGTGGCTCGGTTAATGTATATATATTCCTTTTCATTATGGTTCATCATAGGATATTGGATGTACTTCTCTATGCTATTCAGTAGGACCCTGTTGTTTATCTAGTCTATATATAGAAGTTTGCATTTGCTCATCCCAAACTCCTCACTTATCCCTCTGCCCAACCCCTTCCCCTTTGGAACCATAAGTTTGTTCTCTATGTGTATGAGTCTCTTTCTGATTCATTAATAAGTACATTTGTATGTGATTGACCAAGCCAGGCTTCAGCAATATGTGAACTGGGAACTTCCTGATGTTCAACCTGGTTTTAGAAAAGGCAGAGGAACCAGAGATCAAATTGCCAACATCTGCTGGATCATGGAAAAAGCAAGAGAGTTCCAGAAAAACATCTATTTCTGCTTTATGGACTATGCCAAAGCCTTTGACTGTGTGGATCACAATAAACTGTGAAAAATTTTGAAAGAGATGGGAATACCAGACCACCTAACCTGCCTCTTGAGAAATCTGTATGCAGGCCAGGAAGCAACAGTTAGAACTGGACATGGAACAACAGACTGGTTCCAAATAGGAAAAGGAGTATGTCAAGGCTGTATATTGTCACCCTGCTTATTTAACTTCTATGCAGAGTACATCATGAGAAACGCTGGACTGGAAGAAACACAAGCTGGAATCAAGATTGCCGGGAGAAATATCAATAACCTCAGATATGCAGATGACACCACCCTTATAACAGAAAGTGAAGAGGAACTAAAAAGCCTCTTGATGAGAGTGAAAGTGGAGAGTGAAAAAGTTGGCTTAAAGCTCAACATTCAGAAAACAAAGATCATGGCATCTGGTCCCATCACTTCATGGGAAATAGATGGAGAAACAGTGGAAACAGTGTCAGACTTTATTTTTGGGGGGGCTCCAAAATCACTGCAGATGGTGACTGCGGCCATGAAATTAAAAGACGCTTACTCCTTGCAAGAAAAGTTATGACCAACCTAGATAGCATATTCAAAAGCAGAGACGAGACTTTGCTGACTAAGGTCCGTCTAGTCAAGGCTATGGTTTTTCCAGTGGTCATGTATGGATGTGAGAGTTGGACTGTGAAGAAGGCTGAGCGCCGAAGAATTGATGCTTTTGAACTGTGGTGTTGGAGAAGACTCTTGAGAGTCCCTTGGACTGCAAGGAGATCCAACCAGTCCATTCTGAAGGAGATCAGCCCTGGGATTTCTTTAGAAGGAATGATGCTAAAGCTGAAACTTCAGTACTTTGGCCACCTCATGCGAAGAGTTGACTCGTTGGAAAAGACTCTGATGCTGGGAGGGATTGGGGGCAGGAGGAGAAGGGGACGGCCGAGGATGAGATGGCTGGATGGCATCACTGACTTGATGGATGCGAGTCTGAGTGAACTCCGGGAGTTGATGATGGACAGGGAGGCCTGGTGTGCTACAATTTATGGGGTCATAAAGAGTCGGACACGACTGAGCGACTGAACTGAACTGAACTGAACCATATCAACAAATTAAAGAATAAAAATCATATGGTCATCTCAATAGATGCAGAAAAGATTTTGGCAAAATTCAAGTTTGTGATAAAAACCCTCCAGAAAGTGGGCATAGAGGGTCAGTTCAGTTCAGTTTTTCAGCCATGTCTAACTCTTTGCGACCCCATGGACCGCAGCATGGCAGGCTTCCCTGTCCATCACCAACTCCTGGAGCTTATGGAAACTCATGTCCATAGTTGGTGATGCCAACAAACCATCTCATCCTCTGTTGTCCCCTTCTCCTCCTGCCTTCAATCTTTCACAGTATCAGGGTCTTTTCCAATGAGTCACTTTGAATCAAGTTGCTAAAGTATTGGAGTTTCAGCTTCAGCATCAGCCCTTCCAATGAATATTCAGGACTGATTAACTTTAGGATGGACTGTTTTGATCTCCTTGCAGTCCAAGGGACTCTCAAGAGTCTTCTCCAACACCACAGTTCAAAAGCATCAATTATTCAGTGTTCAGCTTTCTTTATAGTCCAACTCTCACATCCATACATGACTACTGGAAAAATCATGGCTTTGACTAGATTGACCTTTGTTGTCAAAATAATGTCTCTGCTTTTTAATATGCTTTCTAGGTTGGTCATAGCTTCTCTTCCAAGGAGCAAACATCTATTAATTTCATGGATGCAGTCACCATCTGCATTGATTTTGGAGCCCAAGAAAAGAGAGTCTATCATTGTTTACATTGTTTCCGCATCTGTTTGCCATGAAGTGATGGGACAGGATGCCATGATCTTAGCTGTTTGAATGTTGAGTTTCAAGCCAGCTTTTTCACTCTCCTCTTTCACTTTCATCAAGAGGTTCTTTCTTCCATAAGGGTGGTGTCATCTGCATGTCTGAGGTTATTGATATTTCTCCAAGCAATCTTGATTCCAGCTTGTGCTTCCTCCAGCCCAGCATTGCTCATGATGTACTCCGCATATAAGTTAAATAATCAGAGTGATAATATACAGCCTTGATGTACTCCTTTCCTGATTTGGAACCAGTTCCTAGCCAAGTAATGCTCAAAATTCTCCAAGCCAAGCTTCAACAGGGCATAGAGGGTACATATCTCAACATAATAAAGGCCATATATGACAAACCTACAGCTAGCATCTTACTCAATGATGAAACCTGAAAGTATTCCCTCTAAGTTCAGGAACAAGATAAGGATATCCATTCTCACCACTTTTATTCAACATAGTTTTTGAAGTCTTATCTACAGCAACCACAGAAGAAAAAGAAGTAAACACAATTAAAATTGGAAAAGAAGTTAAACTGTTACTGTTTGCAAATGACATGATACTTTACATAGAAGATCATAAAGCTACCAGAAAACTACTATCATCGATAAATTTGCTTAATTTATAGGTTGCAAAGTTACCACTCAGAAATCTGTTGCTTTTCTGTACACTAACAGTGAAAAATCAGAAAGAGAAATTCAAGAAGCAATTCCACTTACAATCACATCAAAAAGAATAAAATACCTACGAATAAACCTACTTAAGATGACAAAAGACTTGTACTCTGAAAACCATAAAATGCTGATGAAAAAAATCAAAGAAGATATAAACAGATGGAAAGATATATCATATTCATAGATCACTGTTGCTCAGTCACTCAGTTGTGTCCAACTCTTTGCGACCCCATTAACTGCAGCACTCAGCTTCCTTATCCGTCACTATCTTCCAGAGTTGGCTCAGAACTCTTGTCCATTGAGCCAATGATGCCATTCAACCATCTCATCCTCTGTCTTCCCCTTCTCCTCCTGCCCTCAATCTTTCCCAGCATCAAGGCCTTTTCCAATCAGTCAACTATTTGCATCATGTGGCGAAAACCTTGGAGCTTCAGCTTCAGCATCAGTCCTTCCAATGAATATTCAGGGTTCATTTCATTTAGGATTGACTGCCTTGATTTCCTTGCTGTCCAAGGGACAGTCATGAATCTTATCTAGTGCCACAGTTCAAAAGTGTAAATTGTTTGACACTCAGGCTTCTTTATGGTCCACCTCTCACATCTATAGACAACTACTGGAAAAACCATAGCTTTGATTATACAGCCCTTTTGTTGGCAAAGTGATGTCTCTGCTTTTTAACACATTGTCTAGCTTTGTCATAGCTTTTCTTCCAAGGACCAAGCATCTTTTAATTTCATGACTGCAGTCACCTTCCCCAGTGATTCTGAAGCCCAAGAAAATAAAGTCTGTCAGTTTCCATTGTTTTCCCCCATCTATTTGCCATGAATCTTACCTGACGGGACCAGATGCCATGATCTTAGTTTTTTAAAAAAATAAATTTATTTATTTTAATCTTAGTTTTTTGAACGTTGAGTTTTAAGTCAGCTTTTTCACTCTCGTCTTTCACCTTCGTCAAGGTGAAAAGAGAGGCTTTTCAAGCATCATCAAAAAGTTCTTTAGTTTCTGTGCACTTTTTGCGTTTAGGGTGGTGTCATCTACATATCTGAGGTCATCTCAGCAATCCTGATTCCAGCCTGAGTTTCATCCAGCCCAGAATTTCATATGATGCACTCTGCATTTAAGTTAAATAAGGAGGGTGACAATATACAACCCTGATGCACTCCTCTCCCGATTTGGAACCAGTGCATTGTTTCATGTCTGCTGCTGCTAAGTCACTTCAGTCTAGTTCATGTCTAGTCCTTGGCTTGCATACAGGTTTCTCAGGGGGCAGGTGAGGTGGTCTGGTATTCTTCCCTTCTCTTTAAGAATTTTCCATAGTTTGTTGTGATCCACACATTCAGAGGCTTTGATGTAGTCAATGAAGCAGAAGTAGATATTTTTGTGATTCCTAAAATGTCAATGTTCATTCTTGCCATCTCCTGTTTGACCACTTCCTATTTACCTTGATTCATGGACCTGACATTCCAGGTTCCTATTCAATACTGTTTACAGCATCAGACTTTACTTTCACCCCAAGATACATTCACAACTGAGTGTTATTTCCTCTTTGGCTCAGTCCTTTCATTCCTTCTGGAGCTCTTTCTCCACTCTTCTCCAGTAGCATAATGGACACCTACTGACCTGTCAGGTTCATCTTTCAGTGTCATATCTATCTGCCTTTTCATATTGTTCATGGGATTCTCAATGTAAGAATGCTGAAGTGGTTTGCCATTCCCTTCTCCAGTGGTCTACGTTTTGTCAGAACACTCCACCATGGCCCATCTGGGTGGCCCTACAGGGGATGGCGCATATTTTCATTAAGTTACTCAAAGCTGTGACCCATGTGATCAGTTTGTTAGTTTTATGTGACCATAGTTTTCATTCTGTCTGCCCTCTGATAGATGAGGATAAGAGACTTGTATAAGCTTCATGGTGGGAGGTACTGGCTATGGGGAAAACTGGGTCTTGCTCTGTTGGGCAAGGACTTGCTCAGTAAATCTTTAATCCAATTTTCTGCTGATGGGTGGGCCTGTGTTCCCTCTCTATAGTTTGGCCTGAGGCCAACTCTTGTAGGGATGTTGGCAATGTCCTCCAAAAGGACTTTTGCTTGCACACTGTGCCTCCCAGGACTGCTGCTGTCAATGCCCCTGACCCTGTGGCAGGCCACTGTCACCCATGCCTCTGCCTGAGGATCCCAAACAGTGACAAGTCTGGCTCAGTCTCTTGTGGGTTCACTGCTCCTTTCTCCTGGGTCATGGTACACACAAGGTATCATTTATGCCCTCCAAGAGTCTCTGTTTCCCCAGTCCTGTGGAAGTTTTATAATCAAATCCCTCTGACCTTCAAAGTTAGATTCTCCAGGGATTCTCAGTCCCTTTGCCAGACCCCCAGTTTGGGATGTCTGTTGTGGGGCCTACAACTTCTTGCAACGTGTGAGAACTTCTTTGGTATAATTGTTCTCTAGTTTGTGGATCACCCACCCTGTGGCTCTATAGTGGAGGTAATGGCAACAGGAGACAGGAATCAAGACCATCCCCAAGAAAAAGAAATGCGAAAAAGCAAAATGGCTGTATGAGGAGGCCTTACAAATAGCTGTGAAAAGAAGAGAAGCAAAAAGAAAAGGAGTAAAGGAAAGATATTCCCATTTGAATGCAGAGTTCCAAAGAATAGCAAGAAGAGATAAGAAAGTCTTCCTCAGTGATCAATGCAAAGAAATAGAAGAAAACAATAGAATGGGAAAGACTAGAGATCTCTTCAAGAAAATTAGAGATACCAAGGGAACATTTCATGCAAAGATGGGCTCAATAAAGGACAGAAATGGTATGGGCCTAACAGAAGCAGAAGATATTAAGAAAAGGTGGCAAGAATACACAGAAGAACTGTACAAAAAAAGATCTTCATGACCCAGATAATCATGATGGTGTGATCACTCACCTAGAGCCAGACATTCTGGAATGTGAAGTCAAATAGGCCTTAGGAAGCATCACTACGAACAAAGCTAGTGGAGGTGATGGAATTCCAGTGGAGCTGTTTCAAATCCTGAAAGCTGATGCTGTGAAAGGGCTGCACTCAATATGCCAGCAAATTGGGAAAACTCAGCAGTGGCTACAGGACTGGAAAAGGTCAGTTTTCATTCCAATCTCAAAGAAAGGGAATGCCAAAGAATGCTGAAACTACTGCAAAATTGCACTCATCTCACATGCTAGTAAAGTAATGCTTAAAATTCTCCAAGCCAGGCTTCAGCAATACATGAACTTCCAGATGTTCAGTCTGTACAATATTGTAAAGTAAAAAAAAAAAAAAGAATAACTTGTATGACAAAGAAAATAAATAAAAGGAGAAATCCAACCATAGTATTAAATGAAAAAAAAGAAAAGTCAGAGGAACCAGAGATCAATTTGCCAACATCTGATGGATCATGGAAAAAGCAAGAGAGTTCCAGAAAAACATCTATTTCTGCTTTATTGACTATGCCAAAGTCTTTGACTGTGTGGATCACAATAAACTGTGGAAAATTCTGAGTGAGATGGGACTACTAGATCACCTGACCTGCCTCTTGAGAAACCTGTATGCAGGTCAGGAAACAACAGTTAGAACTGGACATGGAGCAACAGACTGGTTCCAAATAACACAAGGAGTACATCAAGGCTGTATATTGTCACCCTGCTCTTTTAACTTATACGCAGTGTACATCATAAGAAATGCTAGGCTGAGAGAAGCACAAGCTAGAATCAAGATTGCCGGGAGAAATATCAATAACCTGGGATATTCAGATGACACCACCCTTATGGCAGAAAGTGAAGAAGAACTAAAGAACCTCTTGATGAAAATGAAAGAAGAGGGTGAGAGTTTGGCCTAAAGCTCAACATTCAGGAAACAAAGATCATGGCATCTGGTCCCATCACTTCATGGGAAATAGATGGGGAAACAGTGGAAACAGTTGCTGAATTTATTTTTGGGGGGGCTCTAAAATCACTGTAGATGGTGATTGCAGCCATGAAATTAAATGATGCTTACTCCTTGGAAGGGAAGTTATGGCCAACTTAGACAGCATATTGCAAAGCAGCGACATTACTTTGCCAACAAAGTTTCATCTAGTCAAGGCTATGGTTTTTCCAGTGGTCATGTACGGATGTGAGAGTTGGACCATAAAGAAAGCTGAGTGCCGAAGAATTGATGCTTTTGAACTGTGATGTTGGAGAAGACTCTTGAGAGTCCCTTGGACTGCAAGGAGAACCAACCAGTCCATCCGAAAGGAGATCAGTCCTGAATATTCATTGGAAAGACTGATGTTGAAGCTGAAACTCCAATCCTTTGGCCACCTGATGTGACGAGCAGACTCATTGGAAAAGACCCTGATGCTGGGAAAGATTGAGGGCAGGAGGAGAAGGGGACGACAGAGGATGAGGTGGTTGGATGGCATCACTGACTCAATGGACATGGCTTTGGGTGGACTCCAGGAGTTGATGATGGACACGGAGGCCTGGTGTGTTGCAGTTCATGGGTTTGCAAAGAGTTGAACATGACTGAGTGACTGAACTGCACTGAACTGAATGGCGACCTACCCCAAGAAGGCTTATGCCAGACACTGTGCCTCCCAGGACTGCTGCTGCTAGAGCCCCAGGCACCACGGCAGGCCACTGCTGACCCATGTCTCTGCAGGAGACCCTCAAACTGTCAAAGGCACGTCTGGCTCAGTCCCTTTTGGGGGTCATTTCTCCTTTTTCTGGGTGTTGCTGTGCACAAGGTTTTCTTTGTGACTTCCAAGCATCTCTGGCAAGTATGAGGTTTGATTTTAAATGTGATTGTGCCCCCTCCTAATGTCTTGTTGCAGCTTCTCTTTTTCCCCGGCTGTGGGGTATCTTATTCTCTCATTTAATTCTTACCACAGCACAAAATCTAGTTTGTGGATTGGAAGAGTAATATCATCAAAATTACCATACTACCCAAGTCAATCTACAGATTCAATGCAATCTCTATCAAATTACCAAAGACATTTTTTCACAGAACTAGAACAAAAAATCTCAAAATTTGGGTGGGAACACAAAAGGCCATGAATAGCCAAAGCAAACTTGAAAAAGAAAAACGGGGCTGGAGGAATCAGGCTCCCTGACTTCAAACTATCCTACAACCTGCAGTCATGAAAACAATATTGTGCTGGCACAAAAGTAGAAATTTTAGATCAATGGAACAGGATAGGAAACCCAGAAATAAGCCCATGAGCCCATGGTTAATGAATCTGTGACAAAGGAGAGAAGTCTACACAATGCTGGAAAGACAGTCTCTTGAACAAATGGTGCTGGGAAAAATGAACAGCCACATGTAAAAAATGAAATTAGATCATTCTTTAACTTCATAGTTAAAATAAGCTCAAAATGGATTAAAGACCTAAATATTTCAGTGGACACTATAAAACTAGGAAATCATAGGCAGGACACTCTGACATAAATCACAACAACATCTTTTTTGACCCATCTCTCAAAATAATGGAAATAAAAACAAAAATAAATGGGGCTTAAACTTAAAAGCTTTTGCATAGCAAAGGAAAAAATAAATGAAATGAAAAGCAACCCACAGATTCAGAGAAAATATTTACAAATGATGTGATCAGTAAGGGATTAGTTTCCAAAACCTACAAGCAGCTTATGACACTTAACAGCATCAAAACAAACAGCCCACTCAAAAACTGGACAGAATATCTGAATAGACATTTCTTCAAAGAGGGCATATAGATGGGCATATGAAAAGAAGTTCAACATTGCTAGTTACTGGTGGTTTAGTTGCTAAGTCATGTCTGACTCTTGTGATCCCATGGACTGCAGGCTGCCAGGCTCCTCTGTCCATGGGATTCTCCAAGCAAGAATACCGGAGTGGGTTGCCATTTCCTTCTCCAGGGGATCTTCCCGACCCAGGAAATCAAACCTGGTCTCCTGCATTGCAGGCAGATTCTTTACTGACTGATCTATGAGGGAAGATTTGCTAGTTATTAGAGAAATGCAGATCAAAACTATAATGAGATATCACGTCACACAAATGAGAATGGCTCTCATTAAAAAAATCCACAAACAGCAAATGCTAGAGATGGTGTGGAGAGAAGGGAATCCTCCTACATTGTTGGTAGGAATATAAATTGGTGCATCCACTATGGAGAAGAGTATGGAGGTTCCTTAATAAACTATTATTAGAGCTACCATGTGACTCTGCAATCCCACTCCAGGGGATATATCACGAGGAAAACATAATCTGGAAGGATACATGGACCTCAATATTCATTAGCTGTTTACAATATCCAAGACATGGAAGCTACGTAAAGGTCCGTCAACAGAGGGCTGGATAAAGAAGTTACATGTATATAAAGGAACGTTACTTCGCCATTAAAAGAAGTGAAATAATGCCATTTGCAGCAAGAAGGATGGACCCGGAGAGTGCCATACTGAGTGAAGTATGTCAAATAGAGAAGGAGAAATATTGTATGACATCCCATATATGTGGAATCTAAAAAGAAATAATACAAATGAACTTACTTACAAAACAGCAAGAGAGACTCACAGACTTAGAAAAACAACCTATGGTTGCCTGGGGTAGGGGGGAAGGGACAGTTAGGGAGTTTGGGAAGGTCATGTACACACTGCTGTATTCAAAATGGGTTCAACATCAAGGACACTCAATGTTATGTGCCAACCTGGAGGAAAGAGGGGCTTGGGGCAGAATGGATACATGCATATATATGGCTGAGTCCCTTTGCTGTTTACTTGAAACTATCACAACATTGTTAATGGACTATAAATGAGTGTTAGTTACTCAGTCTTGTCTGACTCTTTGTGACCACATGGACTATAGCCTGCTAGGCCCCTCTGTCCATGGAATTCTCCAGGCAAGAATACTGGAGTGGATAGCCATTCCCTTCTTCAGGGGATCTTCCCAACCCAGAATTGAATCCCAGTCTCCTGCACTGCAAGCAGATTCCTTACCAGCTGAGCCACCAGGGAAGCCCAATTCCCAATACAAAATAAAAGTTTAAAGTTTGAAAGAAAAGTTCATTTGTATCATGTTTCAGATTCTACGTGTAAGTGATACGGAGAAGGAAATGGCACCTCACTCCAGTACTCTTGCCTGGAAAATTCCATGGATGGAGGAACCCGGTAGGCTACAGTCCATTGGGGTCTCAGAGAGTCAGACACAACTAAGCGACTTCACTTTCTTTCTTTCTATAGTTCCTTTTGGAGAAGGAAATGGCAACCCACTCCAGTGTTCTTGCATGGAGAATCCCACGGATGGAGGGGCCTGGTGGGCTACAGTTTATGAGGTTGTAAAGAGTCAGACACAACTAAGCAACTAACACACACACACACACACACACATAAGTGATATATAATATCTGCCTTTTTCTTTCCAACGTACTTCACTTAGAATGATAATCTACAGGTCCATCCATGTTTCTGCTCATAGCAATATTTCATTCTTTTTTTGGGGCTTAGTATTTAATACTTTGCCTTTTGAATGTTGCAGTCAATAAAGTGATATTATATATTACAGAGTGGCTCTGCTTGTGCTTGGGTTATTAAAGGATATAAATGTGTTCGTTCTTAGGGTGACAAGTCTTGAGAAGCTGATCATGAGATATTAAGAATATTCTGCAAAAAGCAGATGCAGTCTCAGATGGTTGACTGAGGTGACAAGAGAGAAACAGGTTGGACTATGAAATGTCCCAACGCGCCTTGGGGATACTCAGAAATACTTGGAGTGAGGAACCTGGTAAAAGACTGAGAAGGACAGGAGATAGACAAATTATGCCTGACATCGTAGAAGATTGTGACTCAATATAGAGAAAATGCAAGTTACTATAAATTGTGACTGCGCTATAGATGCAGACCGTCCACATCACAGCATTTGTTCTAAACCCTCTTGGCTAACATCATCCCCACACAGCTCTTTGTACCTGCTGGTTTCAGGACAAGTGTCTGTTGCCTCCCTTGCTGCTTGGAGGGCTCCTGTAGGCAGTTCTTTTGATCTCAAACCACTATATTTCTCAGTTCCCTGCCTTGGGCTCTCAGCCACCACTACAGTCAGCAGCATAGACTTCTGAAGGGGATCTGGCAAGAATACAGTGGCTACAGCCACCGCCCAGCCTCAGCAACATCTGTCCTCAATTTCTCTCTTCTCCGGGTGGGTATGGGGTGGGAAGCAAAGAAAATAAGTCTGCTGATTTCTTAAACTCATACATGTTTATTCTTGGAACATATGCTTCTTTTCTCCCTCAGGGCTAATGAAACCTGGTTAGAGCGTTCATTTCCACATCTAAAATGATACAGTTCATTTCTTATCATTCACTGAGGAATGATCAGTTGCGGGACAAGTGGGTCAGTGAACTCCCAAATGGGGTAAAAATGGAGCTGATTCTTTTTTGAAAATGCCAGGAAACCTTCCCTTATGCCTAAATATGACCCCAGGAGATGTGAATTCTTTAGTTACATTCTCCCAAGTTCAGTAATTGCTTCGGGAAGCCACTTGGAGCAAAGGCTGTCTGAGCAATTCAAAGGAGTTTGGCTGCCTCTGGGGTCGCTTCTATAAACTCACAAATTCTTCAGACCTCATAAATTCCAATGAGGGTGAACAAAGCAAGCCCCTCTTCTTTGGGGACAGACCCTGTTTCCTTCCACCCTAAGCAGTGGCTCTCCCAGCCTTTGTTATGGCTTCTTTGGAACTCTGTACATAGCAACCGGGGCAGGAGGTGAGATCGTCTCTCCATATTAAATATGATGCCATCAAGCTGTTACTGTCAGTTACTGCCATTAAAATGACAGCTGTTAATCTGTCCCCAGTGGAAAGAGATGACCTCCTCTCTCTTCCTGCTTCTCAAAAATAACAATCTTTTCCCTCTATCCTGATCACAAAATGCATAACTGACCTAGAGGGATACTCTGAGAATTTTCCCAGGCACAATCCACCAGCAGGCTCAGAGTCGTGAACTTGAAGACATAAACTTGCCAGGCTCTCAGGGAGTCACACTGAGGCTCCACCCTTCACACCCTCCCCCTAAGCTATCCCAGTGGTTGGGCTCTGCAGTAAGAGAGGCTTCTTCCTTCAGAGAAGTAAAATCTACAGGAGCACTCCCCCATGCCTCCTGCAACAAGTGAGGGAGTTGTCTGTAGAGACGTGTGTGAGGGGGGCATGCGCATGCATGCTTCCATGTTTGCATGTGCACAGGGGTTTTGCGTGTGCATACAATGGGCATATGTGAGTTTTTGTGCGCATTGTGTGTCATGTCATGTCCGACTCTTTGCAACCCCATGGACTGCAGCACACCAGGCTTCCATCACCAACTCCCAGAGCTTGCTCAAACTCATGTCCATCTAGTCGGTGATGCCATCCAACCATTTCATCCTCTGTCATCCCCTTCTTCTCCTGCCTTCAATCTTTCCCAACATCAGGGTCTTCTCCAATGAGTCAGTTCTTCGCATCAGGTGGTCAAAGTATTAGAGTTTCAGCTTCAGCATCAGTCCTTCCAACGAGTATTCAGGACTGATTTCCTTTAGGATTGACTGCTTTGATCTCCCTGCAGTCCAATGGACTCTCAAGAGTCTTCTCCAACACCACAGTTCAAAAGCATCAGTTCTTTGGGGCTCAGCTTTCTTTATAGTCCAACTCTCACATTCATACATGACCACTGGAAAAACCATAGCTTTGACTAGCCAGACCTTTGTCGGCAAAGTAATGTCTCTGTTTTTTAATATGCTGTCTAGGTTGGTCATAGCTTTTCTACCAAGGAGCAAAAACGTCTTTTAATTTCATGACTGCAGCGGCCATCTGCAGTGATTTTGGAGCCCCCCCCTCCCCTCAGATAAACTCTCTCACTATGTCCATTGTTTCCCCATCTATTTGCCATGAAGTGATGGGACCAGATGCCATGATCTTAGTTTTCTGAATGTTGAGCTTTAAGTCAACTTTTCACTCTCCTCTTTAGCTTTGATCAAGAGGCTCTTTAGTTCTTCTTCACGTTCTGCCATAAGGGTGGTGTCATCTGCATATCTCAGGTTATTGATATTTCTCCCGGCAATCTTGATTCCAGCTTGTGCTTCATCCAGCCTGGCATTTCACATGATGTGCTCTGCATGTAAGTTAAATAAGCAGGGTGACAATATACAGCATTGACACACTCCTTTCCCAATTTGAAACCAGTCTGTTGCTACATGTCCGCTTCTAACTGTTGCATCTTGACCTGCACACCGATTTCTCAGGAGGCAGGTAGGTGGTTTGTTATTCCCATCTCTTTCAGAATTTTCCACAGTTTATTGTGATCCACACAGTCAAAGGCTTTGGCATAGTCACTAAAGCAGAATTATATGTTTTTCTGGAACTCTCTTGCTTTTTCGATGATCCAACAGATGTCGGCAATTTGATCTCTGGTTCCTCTGCCTTTTCTAAATCCAGCATGAACATCTGGAATTCATGATTCACATACTGTTGAAACTTGGCTTGGAGAATTTTGAGCATTATTTTACTAGCATGTGAGATGAGTGCAGTTGTGTGGTAGTCTGAATATTCTTTGGCGTTGCCTTTCTTTGGGATTGGAGTGAAAACTGGCTTTTTTCCAGTCTGTAGCCACTGCTGAGTTTTCCAAATCTGCTGGCATATTGAGTGAAGCGCTTCCACAGAATCATCTTTTAGGATTGGAAATAGCTCAGCTGGAATTCTATCACGCCCACTAGCTTTGTTTGTGGTGATGCTTCCTAAGGCCCACTTGACTTTATGTCCCAGGATGTCTGGATCTAGGTGAGTGATCACACTGTCGTGGTTATCTGGGTCATAAAGGTCTTCTTTTTGTAGTTCTTTTGTGTATTCTTGCCACCTCTTCTTAATATCTTCTGCTTCTGTTAAGTCCATCCCATTTCTGTCCTTTATCAAGCCCATCTTTGCATGAAATGTTCCCTTGGTATCTCTAATTTTCTTGAAGAGATCTCTAGTCTTTCCCATTCTGTTGTTTTCCTCTATTTTTTTGCATTGATCACTGGGGAAGGCTTTCTTATCTCTACTTGCTATTCTTTGAAACTCTACATTCAGATGGATTTATCTTTCCTTTTTTCCTTTGCCTTCAGCTTCTCTCCTTATAATTATGAATCACTCATAATTTTATATATATATATATATCCCCTTCCTCTAGAGCCTCCCCTACCCATTCAACCCCTCTGGGTCATCACAGGACACCAGGCTGGGCTCTCTGTTATATAGCAGCTTCCCACTAATTACACATTTTACACATGATAATGTGTATATATTAATGCTACTTTCTCAATTTCTTCTAGCCTCTCCTTTCCCTACTGTGTCCACAAGTCCATTCTCTATGTCTACATCTCAATTTATTCTCTGTAAATAAGTTCATCTGTACCATTTTTCTAGATTCCATATACATGTGTTAATATACAATATGTGTTTTCTTTCTGACTTACTTCATTCTGTATAACAGGCTCTAGGTTAATCCACCTCACTACAACTGACTCAAATTCTTTCCTTTTTATGGTTGAGTAATATTCCACTGTATGTATGTACCACAACTTCTTTATCCCCTTATCTTTCAATGGACATCTAGTTGCCTTTAATCTCCTGGATATTGTAAATAATGCTGCAATGAACATTGGGGGAACATGTGTCTTTTTGAATTGTGATTTTCTCCAAGGTATATGCCCAGTAATAGGATTGCTGTTTCATATTGTAGATTTATTCCTAACTTGTTAAGGAATCTCCATACTATTCTCCATAGTGGCTGTAACAATTTACATTCCCACCAACAGTGCAGTAGGGTTCCCTTTTCTTCACATCCTCTCCAGCATTTATTTGTAGTTTGTAGTTTTTTTGATGATGGCCATTCTAATCAGTGTGAAGTGATACTGCAAAGTAAACAACAAGCAAGATTAAAAGACATTCCACAGAATGGTAGAAAACAATTGCAAATGAAGCAACTGACAAAGGATTAATCTCCAAATATATAAGCATCTCATACAGCTCAACATCAGAAAAACAAATAGCCCAATCAAAAAATGGGCAGAAGACCTAAACAGACATTTCTTCAAAGAATACATACAGATGGCCAGTAAACACATGAAAAAATGCTCAACATCTCTGATTATTAGAGAAATGCAAATGGCTTCTGACTGGTGTTCAGTGAAGCACAAGTGCCTGTGTTTGTTCCAAAGCTTTCTCCATTTAATAATGTGTCTTAAAAACATCTTTCAGATTTAATGTCTAATGCTTCTTCTTCAGGGACTCACTGACACAATCACGTTAACTGAGTTCCCATCTCTGTATACGTCTGGAAGTATAACATGAGATTTAAAGCCAGATAGCCTCCAGTCTTTAATTGGCCTACTAATCAAGTAATCTTGAAAAAGTTAATTAACTTTCAGTTATTTTATTTGGAAAAATGGGGAAATAACCATGCCTATGACCAGTAATAGGAGACCAGTAACAGGGCTATTGCACAGATTAAATGAAACTAATTCACAAAGATATTAATGTGGTACTTCACAAATTGGAAGTGCTGCTAGTGACTTTTATCTTCCCTTCCTTGTTCCTAGCTATTGCTGGTGTCAACTCTTTCACACTCATCCCTTCCCCTTCCCTCCCTACTATGTTGGTTTCCTGAGGTTGCCATGGAAAATACCACAAATTGGGTAGCTTAATACAATAGAAATACATTCTTTCACAATTCTCGAATCTAAAAGCTTGAAGTCAAGGTGTCAAGAAGGCCATGCTCCATCTGAAGACTATATCTCTCAAATTCACTTCTCTAACTCTATTAGGACATTGCACACTTTTCTCTGCTTTTATTGTTATGACCTATAGCAATCTCCTTCTGTGTAACTCTACCACTCTGTAGATAGATCTTTCTTTTTCTCTGGTCTCACTCATATCTATTCTCACATTGCATCCAGAGTGGTCTTTTTAAAGTATAGACAGATCTGATTAAAGTTTTTTTCTTCTCCAAAACCTTTACAATCCATCAGTATTCTTTATGGTAAAATTCAACATCCTGGCATTCAGGGCTGTTTGCTTTTCTAATGTACCACTAATGTCTGTACTAAACACCCTCAAATGTCCCAATCACTTCAAGTAAGTCTAAGAGAAGAGAACTTTACTTTCACTCAGCAAGACAGGCTTATTCCAGGCTGTAGTCCTGTAGACCAGGCTCATTTAATGGAAAAGTTTATTGAGAATTTCTTGGAATAGGCATTAACACAGGTGTGAATGTGAGGAAGGAAGATGGAGACCAGTTCTAGAGAATTTGAGTTGAATGCCAGACTTGAGGGCTGAGTTTGGTTCCATAAACAGAGAGTGGGAGCTTTGGAGCCAATGAAATGAATATCAGATTTGGAAAGGGGAGACAAGCTGGTGAAATTGTTGTCTCTAATGCTTGAACTGAATGAGTGTGGTGAATTCATTCACATATAACAGACTAGTCAAGTGGCCTGGGTCAGGCTGGCTAACATCACTAGGACATTTTATAGTCAGCTTCCGCAAATCTTTCTGGTCATCAGGGAGGGATGATTGGACCACAGAGCCCAGGTACCTAATCCCTGTGACTCCCTAATCTCTTTCTTCTTTGTTTATTCTGTAGGATCTAAGGCACTGACAACTCTAGGTCATAACTTGTGTTTGTAGCCTCTTGCTGTTGTGGTTTTAGAAACAGCTGGGCAGATGGAAGAACTGAGCTTTCACTGCTTTTGAAAATGTCCAGCCTTTTTTGTCTTAATTCTTGCCCTATTGCACTTCTCGATTCTGAGTCATATTGGACTCAGGCTGAACATGGATTGGGAGATGGAGCTTGACTTGGTGAAATCTAGAGAGCTCTATCTCTGACACTATGAATCTGAATCCAACAAATTAGCTGACTGAGGTAGCACTGTCTTTTCCTCCCAGATTTGGCCAACATGGTCAGTGCAGGACTCTTGCTGGATAGCTGACTTCTTGTAATCCTTTGGCACAGGCTGTAGCGTATGGAGGCAGTGAGGAACTTAAGATGCTTCAGAAGTGATTTACAGGCTCGCAAGACATAACCACTTCTCAAACCCACGTTGAAATTTACTACAAAACTTTTTTTCCTTAGCAAAGCATTCCTTGACTGTAAGTAATTTCAGAAAATAAACAGACTCAGAGGGTTTTAATGCTGAACTAGGCCTTGGGGATAACTCTGTCTCAGTTCAGGCTGCTATAACTAAAGTTCATAGACTGGTGGCTTGAATAGTAGTTATTTCTCATAATTCTGAAGGCTGGTAAGTGTGAGATCAAGGTACTGGCAGGTCAGGTGCTTGGAAGCACATAGGCAGTCACCTTCTTCCTGTATCCTCACATAGCCAAGAGAGATTGTACCTGTGTCTCTTCTTATAGGGGCACTGATCCCATTCGAGAGAGCTCCACTCTCATGACGTAATTAATGCCAAAGACAACTCCTTCAAACACCATCACACTGGGGATTAGGCCTTGATATTTGAATTTGGGAAGACAAAAACATTCTGCCCATAGCAGAGTCTAACATCTTCATGTAACAAAGGGAAAATTGAGGTTCAGGACCATGAAGTCTCTTGCAAGGGTCCCTAAGCCAGTGAGCAGGTTGTCTATTTTCCAACACAGGATTTTTTCCTCCAACATCATGACCATGATTCTTGCTGGTTATTAAATGATGCTATTTCATTCTCTCAGTCCTGCCTTGATTGTTTTTTTTCCCTTCCTTTTACTTAAGAACAGAAGTAAGACAGTTTATAAGAATGTGGAGGAGTTTGATTCTGGGAAGACGGTCAGCTAGCTTCAACCTTCTTTTTCTTCACTCTCAACTCCCAACTTCTCCTTCTCCTGATCAAGGTGAGGGAGTGTTGAGGCTGAGTTGGGGAGGGAACATTGGGCAGAGGGCTTTCTTTCTCAAGAACAGGAACAGAGCTGGAAAGGTGATTGCCCCATCGGGATAAGGAAAGGTCTGCATGGAGGATTCTGAGTAAACATTGTTCTGAGGGAATGAGCGACATCAGCCTTGAGAATGTCTGGTTTGTTCATCCTCATGAAGCCAAGCAGGAGCTGGATCTGCCCTGGCCCTTAGAGCAAGGTGTAAGGACCTACCTTGTCTAGAATGCGGAAGCACCCTTCATATCAGGCAACTGACAATCTTCTGGCTTATAAATGGCCATTCTTTGGGGGGTAGAAAGTATTTCCCCCACATTTGTGTGCCTGACACCAGTTAGGAGACTCCAACCACCAGTCCTAACATAAGTGAATAGATAAAATGAAAAGAAAACTCAACCAAGTGGTCTTAGAAGTCAGAAGAGAAAGAAATGAGTCAGAACTGGTAGAGCCCTTTCCATGAGTGGCTTGCTGGAGCATGACTGGTGACAGTCTGAACTGAGCTGACAGGGACCCAGTAGGAGTCTCAAGCGCACCAAAGGCCACATGATTTCTCAGTTCAACAATTCAGCAGACTGAAGAAGAGGATGGGCACTGTGGAGGCAAGTGGGAGAAATATCTCAAAGCCTTGAGAAAGGATCTAAAGAAAGAAGTTCTGAGGAAAAAGAAGTTTAGGGAGAAGTATTGCAAAGACTCAACATGTGATAAACAGCAGCTCAAAAATGAAGAGAATTAATGCCCTAACAAGTAATAAGGAGAGAAGGTGTCCTGAGTTGAAGACAGATCTGAATTTGCAGATTAAAAGGATTTATCAAATTCAAAGCAAGACTGATAACAAATAGCTTTCAGCAAGCAATATTTTGGTAAAATCTGAAATCCCATGATGATATAACTCTTAGAATCTTCCAGAAAGAAAGAACAAGTTACTTACAATGGAAAAATAATCAGGAAAATACTAAACTTCTCATCTGTAACATTAAATGCTAAAAGATAACGGAGTAGCAATTTGGGGTTATAAAGAAAAAATCAGCTATATAAAATCCTATCAGTCAGTTAAGTTCAGTCGCTCAGTCATGTCTGACTCTTTGCGACCCCATGAATTGCAGCACACCAGGCCTCCCTGTCTATCACCAACTCCCGGAGTTTACTCCAACTCATGCTGCTAAGTCACTTCAGTCATGTCCGACTCTGCGACCCTATAGACGGCAGCCCACCAGGCTCTCCCCTCCCTGGGATTCTCCAGGCAACAACATTGGAGTGAGCTGCCATTTCCTTCTCCAATGCATGAAAGTGAAAAGTGAAAGGGAAGTCGCTCAGTCGTGTCTGACCCTTAGCATGGACTGCAGCTTACCAGGCTCCTCCATCCATGGGATTTTCCAGGCAAGAGTACTGGAGTGGGGTGCCACTGCCTTCTCCCTCCAACTTATAGAACAATATAAATATTATTTGTTTCCTAAGACATATTAAAATATTTGTTGATATTCAAGTCCAGAATGTAGCATTCATCACTTCCCCTAACATTCCACTGATTTAAACTGAGTCATGTGACTTTGTTTATACATGGGGACAGCCTGGGGAATCTGAGCTGGCTGACTTATGCCATAAAACAAGATAGTGCTAATGAGAGAATCTAGGGAAAGGTCTTATTGTTTCCTTACCAGGTGTTTTCTGAATTTTACCTAATTATTGTAATGAACTAAGATCCATGAATAATTTATTAAATCCATGTACCTTTCATTCATTCATTAGATAATTCTTGTGAGTCTTCTCTCTGCCGGAGCCTGCTGAGACTGAGAGAGAGAATGATCGTGCAGTGTCCTGATCAGTTGTGAAGAATTGGAGGACAGTGTTCAGGACTGTATTGTGGGTTTGAAGTCAAACAGATCTCAATGAAACTCAAATCCTGGCCATGACAGAGTGAGCTTTAGAGAGTTATTCAATCTTTTCCAAGCCCAGTTTCCTTATGAGTAAAGTGGCTGTCATAATATCCCATAGTTCTGTCTTTATGAGAATTAAGTAATCAAAATAGAATGCATGGAGCACAATTATCCTAGATCTTAGAAGACCATGACCACAAGAAAATTAGATCCCATATATTTATTATAAAAATTAGTTTCACAATTCCATTTACCATCACATCTAAAAGAATAAAATACCTAGGGATAAAGATACCTAAGGAGGCAGAAAACCTGTTCTCTGAAAACTATACAATGCTGATGAAAGAAATCAAAGATGACACAGATGGAAAGATATGCCATTTTACTGAATTAGATGAATCAATACTGTCAAAACTACTACCTAAGGCAATATACAGACTCAGTGCAATCCCTATCAAATTACCAATGACATTTTTTCACAAAAGTAGCACAGAAAATGTTTAAAAATTGATTGGAAACACGAAAGGCCCTGAATAGCCAAAGCAATCCTAAGAAAGAAAAATGGACCTGGAGGAATCAGGCTCCTTGACTTCAGACTACACTACAAAGCTACAGTAATCAAAGCAGTATGGAACCGGCACAAAAACAGAAATATAGATCAATGGAACAGGACAGAAATCCCAGAAATAAACTCACACAATTAGTGGTCAGTTAATCTATGACAATGGAAGCAAGAATATATAACAGAGAAAAAAGCCTCTTCAGTTAATGATGCTGGGAAAACTGGACAGCTACATGTAAAAGAATAAAATTAGAGTATTCTTTAACATCACACACAGGAATAAATTCATAATGGATTGAAGATCTAAATGCAAGACCAGATACTATAAAACTGTTAGAGAAAAACATAGGCTGAATACTCTTTGACATAAATCACAGCAAGATATTTTTGGACCTGCTGCCTAGTCCAGTGAAAATAAAAATAAACCAATGGGACATAATTATACTTAAAATAGTTTGCACAGCACAGACTTGGAGAAAATATTTGCCAACAATGTGACTGACAAAGGATTAATCTCCAAAATATACAAACAGTTCTTGTAGCTCAATATAAAAGAAGCAAACCCAATCAAAAAATGGGCAGACAGTCTAAATGACATTTTCCAAAGAAGACATACAGATGGCCAGAAGGCGCATGAAAAGATGTTCAACATCACTAATTACTAGAAAAATGCATATGGTGTGAAGTTCAGCTCACATCAGTCAGAATGGCCACCATCCAAAAGACTACAAGCAACAGGTGCTGGAGAAGGTGCGTTGGTGGGAATGTAAATTAGTGCAACCACCACAGAGAATAGTATGGAGGCCCCTTAAAGAAACTGAAAGCAGACCTACCATATGATCTAGCAGTCCCACTCCTGTGCATATATCTGGAGAAAACCATACTTTGGAAAGATACATGTACCCAGTTGTTCACTGCAGCACTGTTTACAATAGGCAAGACATGGGAGCAATCTTAATGTCCATCAACAGAGGAATGGGTAGAGAAGATGTGTTACTTACATACAATGGAATATTACTCAGCTTTGGAAAAGAATGAAATAATGCCATCTTCAGCAACATGGATGATTATCATGCTAAGAGAAGCAAGACAGGCAGAGTAAGACAAATATCATATGATATCATATATATGTGTCACCTAAAAAAATGAATTTATTTCCAAAACAGAAAGAGACTCACAGTTGCAGAAAACAAACTTATGGTTACCAAAGCGGAAAGGTGGGGGAGAGGGATAAACTAGGAGTTTGGGATTAACATATACACAGTACTATATATAAAATAATCAGTAAGGATCTAATGCATAGCACAGGGAGCTCTAATTATTATTCTGTAATAACCTATATGGAAAAAGAATCTGAAAAGAATGGATATATGTATATATATAACTGATATCTATGTGTATATATCACTTTGCTGTACACCTGAAACTAACACAGTGTAAATCAACTATAGTCCAATATAAGATAAAAATTAAAAAAATATTAGTTTCATTGAGTATATGTACCACAACTTCTTTATCCGTTCGTCTGTCGATGGATGTCTAGGTTGCTTCCATGTTCTAGTTATGGTAAATAGTGCTGCAATGAACAATGGGATACATATGTCTTTCTCAGTTTTGCTTTTCTCAGGGTATATGCCTAGGAATGGGATTGCTGGGTCATATGGTGGTTTTATTCCTAGTTTTTTTTAAGGAATCCCCATACCTTCCTCCAGAGTGGCTGTATCAATTTACATTCCCATCAACAGTGCAAGAGTGGATTCTCTTTTATCCACACCCTCTTCAGCATTTACTGTTTGTAGACTTTTTGATGATGTAGATAGCCAATGGGAATTTGCTGTGTGACTTAGGAAACTCAAACAGGGGCTCTGCATCAACCTAGAGGGGTGGTATGGGGAGGGAGATGAGAGGGAGGTTCAACAGGGAGGGGATATATGTATATCTATGGCTGATTCATGTTAAGCTTTGACAGAAAACAACAAAATTCTGTAAAGCAATTATCCTTCAATAAAAACGAAATAAATTTTAAAAATCTAAAGTAAAAAAAAATTAGTTTCAAAAAGTTAAAAAAAAAATCAATCACCATCACTATGAACACCTGTAGTACAGAAGGGTACACAAGGAGGAAAGAAAACACCTGCCCTTTTTTCCTTGTCCTACTCCTCTCATTTCATCAGGTTTGCCATTCTTGCCTAGCCTTTCAGAGATTTTCCCTGTGTAGGTGAGCATCTGCACACATACATGTGTACACTTTAAAAAGTACAAGTGCACCAGCCCCAAGCATCCAGTATCATGCATCGAAACTGTACTGGTGATTTGTTTCATATATGATATTACACATGTTTCAATGCCATTCTCCCAAGAAGAAAAATTTTATAATATAAAAAAAAACTACAAGCGGACTTATGCTAGGGAATGTTCTGTATCTTGCTTCCTTAATCACATAATGTACCTTGGACATTTCCCCATATCACTCTGTGTAGACCTAGCTTACTTTTTGGCTGAATAATGCTTCACAGTATGTGTGTATATCACAGTCTAAGTGTTCCCTACTGAAATATTTGACTTATTTTTTGACTTTTGGTTATGGCTACAATGCTGTCACAAATACCTATGTACCTTTCTATTTATACATCAGAGTGTATCTGCAGAGTGAATTCCTAGAAATTCAGTAACTGACACAAGGGATACACACGTTTTATATTTTGATAGAGATTGTGCTTCCAAAGGCATTATACCAATATTTATTCCTACCAACCAATTTAGCAGAACTTCCCCATCCCCTGCCATACTTGTCACCAAATTACTTTTGAGATGAAAATGATATCCCAGCATTTTTCAGTGTGAATTTTTTAATGACTAGCGAGTTGAGTATTTTTTTCATGTTTGTTGTCATTCATTTGTCTCTTTATTCTCAGATCCATGTCGTTTACCATTTTTTAATATAGGATGCTTCTCTTTTTAATAAAGGCTTTTTCAGAGTTCTTATTATAAGGATATTAGCTTTGGTGTCAAAAGTGTTGTAAATATTTTCCTATGTGCTGTTATTTTAAATATTTGCTCATGGTATTTTTGCTCAATGTATTTTTTATTGCCATACTTATTATTCTTTTAAATATATGGTGTCTGGGTTTTATACCCTCATCAGAAGGGACTCTCTCACTGTAAGATTAATTTTTAAAAGTAACTATATTTCTATTAGTACATTAAAAATATTTGAATCTATCCTACATCTGGAATTTATTTTTGAGTAAGGATTAGGGTAGCCATCTCAATTTATTATTTTTTCTAAATAAGTTGATAGTTATACCTATGCCACACCATGAATATTTGATATATTTTCCACTAGAATAGTTTGTACATATTTCCCGCTATATATCCATAAATATTTTGGTGTATTTTTTGAGTCATTGTCAGTCAGTCAGCTCAGCTGCTCAGTTGTGTCTGACTCTTTGGAACCCCATGGACTGCAGTTGGCCAGGCCTCCCTGTCCATTACCAACTCCCAGAGTTTACTCAAACTCATCCATAGAATCGGTGATACCATCCAGCTATCTCATCTTCTGTTGTCCCCTTCTCCTCCCGCCTTCAATCTTTCCCAGCATCAGGGTCTTTTCCAATGAGTCAGTCCTTCGCATGAGGTGGCCAGATTATTGGAGTTCCAGCTTCAGCATCAGTCCTTCCAGTGAACACCCAGGACTGGTCTCCTTTAGGATGGACTGGTTGGATCTCCTTGCAGTCCAAGGGACTCTCAAGAGTCTTCTCCAACACCACAGTTCAAAAGCATCAATTCTTCAGTGCTCAGCTTTCTTTATAGTCCAACTCTCACATCCATACATGACCACTCGAAAAACCATAGCCTTGACTAGACGGACCTTTGTTGGCAAAGTAATGTCTCTGCTTTTGAATATGCTATCTAGGTTGGTCATAACTTTTCTTCCAAAGAGTAAGCGTCTTTTAATTTAATGGCTGCAGTCACCATCTGCAGTGATTTTGGAGCCCTCAAAAATAAAGTCTATCACTGTTTCCACTGTTTTCTCGTCTATTTGCCAGGAAGTGATGGGACCAGATGCCATGATCTTCGTTTTCTGAATGTTGAGTTTAGTATTCCATTAATATACTTGTCTTTTCAGTACTAACACTAAATAGTTTAAATTAATGTAACTTTATAATTTTAAAATAATATTTGACTAATGTTCACTTATTGTTTTTTGTTTCAGAATCTCCATGTCTATTCTCACATATTTATGTTATAAGATAAATCATTTTTGTGATGTTATTGGATTTGAGTGGATTACCATAAATTTATAGATGAGAGGAATTGGTTTCTTTTAAATATTCAGTCTTTCAGTCTTCTATGTTCTTTAGATGAGTTTTAACATTTTGTATTAAAAGTCCTGCACAGTTCTTTTTAAGCATATTTCTGAATATTTTAACCTTTCATTTGCTATTATAAATTAGATTTTACAATTTCCATTATGTTTCTAATAATTTTTTTCTTAAGTTATCAACCACTTACTGAATTCTCTTACTTTTAGAAGATGTATTTCAATAGATTTTTCAGGCTTTCAAAGTATAAATCACATTATTTATAAATAACGATCATTTTATCTTGTCTATTTTTTAAAATTTCTGAATCACATCCCTGTGTCTGTGTTTGTCAGACTGCTTTGGGAAGTATTTCCATAAAGAAGTTACCTAAAGGTGGTGATAATAGCCTTCTCAGCTTAAAGAATATTTATAAGTTTATCATTGAGTGGGTAGTATAGTTTGAGATCTTTTTTTTTTCACATTAAAGAAATATTCATCAGCATCTATTGAAAACAGTGTATGCTTTGTGGCCCTTTACTTGTTATTGTGATGACTTGTAAGAGCATATTTCTTTACCTTGAACTATTCTTGGATTTCTGAACAATCCTTAGATAAGTCCTGAAGTATTATTACACACTGGGCTGCTAAATTCTCTGTAATATTTATTTTACTTTTTTGCACTGATATACATCAGTTACAGTGAATCTTCCCTGGTAGCTCAGCTGGTAAGGAATCTGCCTGCAATGCAGGAGACCCAGCTTCGATTCCTGGGTAAGGAAGATCTCCTGGAGAAGGGATAGGCCACCCAATCCACTCAGCGGCTAAGCACGGAGTGAGTCTTAGGTACTAACTTTGTCAGATATTTGTCTTATTACGATGGCTGCATAATAGTAATAAGGAATCTTACTTCTCACTCTGTACTCTGTAATGATTTATAAAACTCTGGTGCTTTTTGACAACTTTCACACCTGGTCTATTTAATTTTTTCCCTCTCTTGAGTCATTTTTGGCAGTTTTTATTTTTCATGAAGAGTCCATTTCTTGCAGGTTTTGTGTAGACCTTGCAACTATTTCTTATGCTGCTGTTGCTGCTGCTAAGTTACTTCAGAAGGCTGAAGTCGCACACGATCTGACTCTGTGCGACCCCATAGACGGCAGCCCACCAGGCTCCCCCGTGCCTGGCATTCTTCAGGCAAGAACACTGGAGTGGGTTGCCATTTCCTTCTCCAATGCATGAAAGTGAAAAGTGAAAGGGAAGTCGCTCAGTCGCTCAGTGCCAGACTCTTCGCAACCCCATGGACTGCGGCCTACCAGGCTCCTCAGCCCATGGGATTTTCCAGGCAAGAATACTGGAGTTCCATTGCCTTCTCTGAACTATCTCTTATACTTATTGTCATTTTCCCTTCTATGGTTATTTTTCTATTCTTATTTCTTCTCATTTTTGTCTTGATGAGTCTTGATGCCTACAGTTATTTACCTATCTTATTATTCATTTTAGTTATGGTTCTTTTTCAAAGACCCAGATCATACATGCATTTTAATCTTTTTTGTTTGTAAGTAATTAATTTATTCTTTTAGTTTTATTTATTGATTTCTATGTTTTACTTTGCCTAGTATTTTCTTTTTATTCTTTTTCTACTTTTTGGGTCAAATGCTCAGTTAATAAATTTATATACTTTTTCATTCATATATTTACAGTTATTAACTCTTTTAATTCTAAATATAGCTTCATTTAAGTTATACAGTTTTTTTTTTTACATATTTGTATTAAATTTTATCAAAGTTATATATTTATATTATTTACAGGGTAAAATAGTTCTGTAAGATTTTATTATTGGTGTGTGTGCATTCTAAGTTGCTTCCATCATGTCTGACTCTTGTGACCCCATGGACTGTAGATCACCAGGCTCCTCTGTCCAGGCAAGAATACTGGAGTGGGTTTATATTCCCTTCTCTAGGGGATCTTCCTGGCCCAGGGATGAACCTGGGTCTCTCGCATTGCAGGCAGATTCTTTACCATTGCTGCCACCAGGGAAGCCCCACAGTAATAATAATCTTATTATTGTAACTCCATGTTCTTATCATTTAGTTGGATGAAGCTAATTGAAATATGCATAAAATACACTTTAATACTTACATTGTACCTTATATTAATATCTTCATCCATTTATTGTGTACTGATCTGCCATATGCTACAGAGACACCAGTGAACCTTCATACAATTTTTTTTTATGTAAAAGGGGCTCTTTTTCTGGCTTAACCAGGACAGTTCTTTTCATTTGAAGATTTCCTAAGAAGACAAATTTCAACAGATTATGTTTAAAACTCATTAAACTTGCATACATGTAAGTGTTTATATGGAAACCTGTGGTAAAAGTTCAATGTGTTATTAGACTCCAAGAAGCCATGGGTGATGAAATACACCATTACTTAATGTGACACAAAGAAAAACTAAAGCCAATACAGCCTAACAGATTATGACACATCATTGATTTTAAGAGATGTAGCAGTGTCAGATGCTAAAATGTGAAAAAAAGTTGTGTATCTGAATGTAGACTAATTATGGCATATGCTTTTTAGTTGTGAATTATAATTAAAATCTTAGGTTTGCTCAACACATTTGTGACTCAGTTCAAAGATTATGACCAATGAAATATCAATTGAGGAGGAACTCCAGCAGATCATTGGCTGACTAGGCATCTGAGTTCAGCTTGAAAAGTGGCATTTCAACATCTTCTCCTCAGTGTCCTCATTCTGGATGTCCCAGACATGACTAGACTTCCTCAGTCTGCTTGGCCAGACTACACATCGCTGAGCTGAGTCTGCTGCTCAGCCAGGAAGGAGCCTGTCCTGTTCTGTGCTCAGGATTTGGAGATGTCTTCTTGGACAAGTTGAAGCCGCTAAGCCTGCAGATGAGCTTCCGCTGTTTTGTTTTTTCCTCCCAGAACCATGTGTGTCACAGCTGGAGTGTCTTCGGCAGCGGTCCCACAGTCGGGAGGGCAATGTATCATTGGGCTTCTTCTTGCTCTGGACAGGCATCTGCTGCTTTCTTGACAGCAGTCCAGAGCTCCTCGGGTGTTTCCATGCAGTGGCTATCATGACCCCCGTGTGTGGAAGTCCAGAACCTAGAAGCCAAGGTGTCCAGCCAAAGCAACCAGCCCTAAATCTGAAAACACTTCATGTTTCTCTTTATCTTAAACATTTATACACAGTCAGTACTTAATTTTGTGGGTGTTAAATATAAATGTAAGTGTCTTCCCCAAAATATAAGTAACATGGCTCCAAGAAAATGTGCCATGTGTATACATGCTTGCTTTGCAAAAACCACACACCACTTAATTGTGAAATTACTCATCCTCCACTTGGAGAAGCATATAAAAAGGAGCCCCAGAGAATTGGTTCAAGTTCTGACTTTGTCATTTAGGAATTATGTGACTTGGGGAAGTTAATTAAAGGCTCAATTTTCAGTTTTTTTCATCTGTAAAAGGGGGATTAAAACCACCAAACTCATGGGATTATTGTGAAGACAAAATCGTATATTTAGATTGCCTGCCACAGTCCTGGGGATGTGATAAGTGGTCAATGGCAGTTACTATCCTTTCATTCTGTTTTTTCCTTTTCTAAAGAAATAGCTCTTCCCACCCCTCCAGCCTCAGGCCTAGAGAAAGAGGAGCATGTGGAGGGCAGGTACCATCTAGCTCATCCCCTGCCTCCCCGCCTCAGCCAAATCTGCAATTTAAAAACATCCTGAAAATAGGTTTGCCTGTACCATTTTCTATATTCCACATATATGCATTAATACACAATACTTGTTTTTCTCTTTCTGACCTACTTCATTCTGTATGAGAGATTCCAGGGCCATCCACAGCTCTACAAATGACCTAACTTGATTCCTTTTTAATGCTGAGTGATATTCTGCTGTGCATATGTACCACACTTCTTTATCCATTCATCTGTTGATGGATATTTAGGTTGCTTCCTTGTCCTGGCTGTTGTAAATAGCACTTCAATGAACATGAGGGTGCATGCTTCTTTTTGAACTATGATTTTCTCAGCATGTATGCCCAGTAGTGGGGTTGCTGGTCACATGGTAGGAATAGAGATGCGGATGTAAAGAATGGACATGTGAACATGGGGAGGGGCTGGGAGCTGGGAAGAACAGGGAGACTGGGACTGACGTTTACACACTTGTTTTTCAGTTGCTAAGTCATGTCTGACTGTTTATGACCTCACGGGCTGCAGCATGCTAGGCTTCCCTGTCCTTCACTATCTCCCAGAGTTTGCTCAAACTCATGTCCATTGAGTCGACAATGCCATCCAACAATTATATCCTCTGTCACCTCCTTTTCTTTCTGCCCTCAGTCTTTCCGAGCATCAGGATGTTTTCCAGTGAGTCAGCAGTTCGCATCAGGCGGCCGAAGTATTGGAGCTTCAGCCTCGACATCAGTCCTTCCAATGAATATTCAGGGTTAATTTCCTTTAGGATTGACTAGTTTGATCTCCTTGCTGTCCAAGAGACTCTCAAGGGTATTCTCCAGTACCACAATTTGAAAACATCAGTTCTTCAGTGCTCAGCCTCCTTTATGGTCCAGCTCTCATAACCATACAAGACCATTAGAGAAACCATAGCTTTGACTACATGGACCTTTGTCAGGAAAGTGATGTCTCTGCTTTTTAATATGCTTGTCTAGGTTGGCCATAGCTTTCCTTCCAAGGAGCAACAGTCTTTTAATTTCATGGTTGAAGTCACCATCTGCAGTGATTTTGGAGCCCAAGAAAATAAAATCTGCCACTGTTTCCACTTTTCCCCCATCTGTTGCCATTAAGTGATGGGACTGCATGCCATGATCTTAGCTTTTTGAATCTTGAGTTTTAATGCGGCTTATACACTACCATGTGTAAAACAGATAGCTAGTGGGAACCTTCTGTATAGCTCAAGGAGTTCAGTGCAGTGCTCTTTGGTGACCTAGAGGGGTGGGATGGGGGGACGGGCTGGCAGGGAGACCCAAGAGGGAGAGGATATATGTATACATATAGCTAATTCACTTTGTTGTACAGCAGAAACCAACACAACATTGTAAAGCAACAATATGCCAATTAAAAAACAAAAGCACCCTGAAAGGAGAGATGTCTGAGCTTAGCTTTAAAATCCCCAGACAAGGAATCTGATCATTTGGCTCTCATTTCAGCTCTGAGAGTTTTTCTTTTGCCTATTTGTCTGTTCACAATAAACATACATTAGACCTATCTATGCCAGGCGCTATTCCAAAAGGCACTATACTATATACAAAAAGATATTAGGCATAATTCCTCTCCTAAAGATGGTCAAAATATAGCAGGAAAAAATCCGCAAATAAACAGTGGTAATGCTAAGTAGTCAGCTTTATAATAAAAAATACCCACAGATCACATAGGACAGACACCTTTCAGTAGTTGGGAGAGGATGGATGGCACGGAAGTATTAGAAACACTTCCCAAAGGAAGGGACACCTGACCTATGACTTGACAAGCAAAGGTGACAGGGATTTCAAGGTTCATTTTAGAGGTAGAGAGCATTATTTAGGAAAGTGAAAGTTGTTAAATAAACTGCATGGATATCAAGTAGAATGATGAAGAGAATGAGGTAGAAGACAATAAATGTGTTGTCCAACTTTATTCCCGTGAAATGGAACACAGGAAACAGAAGGAAGAGACAGTGGTTAGAAAGGTTACTGTAGTAGTCCAGGTATGTTATGCTGAAAATCCAAGCTAATGATGGCAGCAGAATGAGAAGTCAGAGACACGAAGGACGTAGAACCTTCAAAACAGCATGTCCAACTCTTAAGTCACATAGAATCTGTCTCTTTCATTATTAATTTCCACTCCACATACAGTGTTAGGGCATCTGGTGTTGTATCACTAAGGTGTCATCAATATATGGTTGCCAAAATAAGCAACAGAAAAATTGGTTAAGAAATTTGATAAGTCTGACCGTGATAACATGCTATTTTTATCATATAAAGAACATACTATCTATTGCTGAGTTAAATGATAAAATGAATATTTTCACTCATTTTATTTTTTCAATTGTTAATTAATTTTATGAGGTCAATATATCTTCAGGCTGATGGGAAGTTTATGCATAATAGTTATGTGGTTAAAGTTTGTTATAAACTACAGGATGCTTTTATGTACATTTGCTCATTTGATTCTTCCAGTGGCCCCATGAGATAAACATTTACCCACATTCTTCACGCAAGGAAACTGAGGCACCGATTTTCTCAAGGTCATCCAATAGCTAAGCCAGGAATTGGTCTCAGGTTGGTATTATTCCAATGCCACTTTACCAACAATGGGATCAAGATTCCTTCTCCTCCTGGGAAGATAGTCAGGGACTCTAGGTTATAGCAGGAATCTGCAGGATGAGATGAGAATATGTCTTTGTTCATATAACTTTCTCCCTGACGTTCTCTAGACAAATCACTTGGCATGCTCTTGGAGGGGTGGGGGTTTATTTAGTTTTTCTGGATGTTTCTTTAAGGATGTTAAGAGGAACAAGCCAATACTAATCTCAAACAGGATATCCTTCAGGGAAAACACTCTACACTAAATACAAACAAGAGATTTCAGACTGAGGAATCGCAGACACTGTAGAGTCCCTTTAATTTAGTTCTTGGTGTGTTCGTGCGTGCATGAGTGTGTGTGTGTGTGTGTGTGTGTGTGTGTGTAGTTAGTGTCATTGTATCTCTTGTACTTTAGTGGACCACCTACTAGGGGGTGTGTGAATCCTCTCATTCTCTGTAAATCTTGGTGAAAATTTCTTCAGGATTCTCTCTCTATATATATATGCTTGTGCACATATTTTTTTCTGTATATTTGTGTAGTATCACCTCTTTCTCTCTCTTTCTCCTTTTCTATTTTCTAATGAACTTGCTCCTAGAGTAGTCAGGTCCATTAGGACATTTAAAAACAAGATCAATGAGCTCACTTCCCCTAAGTCCAGCCTGGACCACCCACAGTGAATCATGTGAACCAGGACTAAATGTTTGCTGGGGACCTATCTTTAGCAGATTTTGCTGTCTTCTGTTTTTTTTTTTTAGTTCTCTGGGTTTAAAGTTTAGCCTCCACTGTCTCCTGGATCACGAAAAGTAGGAATCTACTTCTGTAGTCTTCTTGCTGAAGTTCAATCAGTGTCCCTGGAAGAAAAGGGAGTGACACTTAAGTTGCCTAAGTCTCTGTTGCATTTGTGTTTGAACATCCCTTTCCTGCCTACCAAGTGCTCTTCTGAATACCCCATTGTTATAGTCCTACTCACCACCCTTTTGAGGGATTTAATGGCTAAATCAGATCTTTTTTCATGGCATGTCTCGAGGCGGACCCCAACTCTTATCTTAGCAACTGATCTTTCCCACTGCAAACTTGGTGCCAGTGTGTCCTGGAACCCTTTCAGCCCCTGGGAGCGCACTTCAGAGTAAACAAATGGAAATACCAAGAGGATATTTACAGCTTCTGACCAAGCTCCCAATTTCCTTGGCTGGTCCTGTAGACAATATACTCCTGCATTAGGCTTCAATTGTGCTGTCAGAAATTGATACAGAACCAAGATTGAAAAAATATTATGCTAAGCCAGTCAATAGGCAAATAAAACATTCCCTACAATTTCTTTAGAGGATCTTGGGCTAAATGTTTGTTTGCTTTAACAGTGATATCTCAGCCATCACAGACTCTCAGCCTCTCCTGCTTAAGCTTCCTGATCTATTTCCCAGGAACTTGAGGGAACTTGGCTTTGGAGTAGGGGGAGCCTCATGGTACCTAACAGCTTCTGCTTTCCTCGTATCAGCAGACAAAGTTGCAGGCTTGCAACTTTGCTAGTAAGTTCCCTGGTGGTGTGACCACATCACTGGCCCCACTGTGCGAACTCATATTAAAGCAATTCTGAATGGAAGCATTGCCTATGCCCACCCATCACCCTTGATGCCAACACCTCTTGTTGCCAGTACTATCAACCAACCGAAGCTGACAAATTGAAACCTTTAGAGAGAAAGGCAGTCAACTGTAGGGTGTTCTTAAGTTAGTTTCTTCTGTTTTAGAAGCTAGTTCTTTTTCAAGAATCTAACCACACATTAAGAATCCAAAGCAGTTTTAGACTCCGTGATCTGTAATGAGGTCCCACTGAATTCCGCTTGTCCCCTTTCATACATGCCATCATGTTCATTTCCCCCAACTTCCCAAACCTGCCTTTGTTCCTTTGTGTTTGTTCGCTGAACCTAGAACCACTTTCTTTTCTCTGCTTTGAAAAGCCTGCTCGTCTGTTCAGATTTGATTTAAACCTTCAGTCCGTCCATTAGGACATGATATACACAGCCCCAAGCCTCTTCTCTTCCACTTCTTTCATTTCCTCATCATTTCTCTCACTTGCTCTTTCTACCACCACTTTTATAGTATACAGAGGAATACTATACAGTATACAGGAAGAACTTCCCTTGGGCCAGGACTAGGGGGAGTCGAATGAGGGGGTCTAAGACATAAAATGCAAGGAGGTCCACACTCTCAGGGTTGAGCACTTACATTTTGAGGCCTAGGCACCTTGCTTGCCTCACCCCAGTCCTTGCCATGCTTTCCATGAACAAATTCTCTCTCAAGAAAGAAGGTACAAGTCATATATGCCTAAGTGTAAACGTATTGCCTTTTATTCAAATAATATGCTTAGGTTGCTTTCTATTGATTTTTTCAGTTTAAGATCTTAGCTAACAATTTCTTTCCATGCAGGAAATGATGCAGCTGTCTTAAACAGTCCCCTACTCCCCTTATACACACACACTTTCCTGCCCACATTCTTACAGTATAATCCACATCACACTTTCACCATGATGGGTTCAGCAGCTTAAGTTTACATTATTATGACCATTTAGAGAAGCACAAGCTGGAATCAAGATTGCCGGGAGAAATATCAATAACCTCAGATATGCAGATGACACCATCCTTATGGCAGAAAGTGAAGAACTAAAGAGCTTCTTGATGAAAGTGAAAGAGGAGAGTGAAAATGTCGGCTTAAAGCTCAACATTCAGAAAACGAAGATCATGGCATCTGATCCCATCACTTCATGGCAGATAGATGGGGAAACAGTGGCAACAGTGGCTGACTTTATTTTTTTGGGCTCCAAAATCACTGCAGATGGTGACTGCAGCCATGAAATTTAAAGAAGCTTACTCCTTGGAAGAAAAGTTATGACCAACCTAGACAGCATATTCAAAAGCAGAGACATTACTTTGCTAACAAAGGTCCATCTAGTCAAGGCTATGGTTTTTCCAGTGGTCATGTATGGATGTGAGAGTTGGACTATAAAGAAAGCTGAGCCTCGAAGAATTGATGCTTTTGAACTGTGATGTTGGAGAAGACTCTTGAGAGTCCCTTGGACTGCAAGGAGATCCAACCAGTCCATCCTAAAGGAGATCAGTCCTGTGTGTTCATTGGAGGGACTGATGTTGAAGCTGAAACTCCAATCCTTTGGCCACCATGTTGCGAAGAGCTGACTCATTGGAAAAGACCGTGATGCTGGGAAAGATTGAGGGCAGGAGGAGAAGGGGACGACAGAGAATGAGGTGGTTGGATGGCATCACTGACTCGATGGACATGGGTTTGGGTAAACTCCGGGAGTTAGTGATGGACAGGGAGGCCTGGTGTGCTGTGGTTCATGGGGTCACAGAGAGTAGGATACAACTGAGTGACTGAACTGAACTGAACTGAAGACATCATCATATCAGAGTCTGTTGCATATAGTATTTATATTTCCCTTTTCTATAATATTTTACTTTTCTTAGAATTGATGGTTTCTTTAACATTTTATTTTTGCTTAATTATTCATTTGCCTTTCATTCACTGAAACCTCAATCATTTACGAAGCTACAAAACTCCTTTCAGTGTGCTCACACCACCAGGGGACGTACCTATTCCTTCTCCCACCTGTCCCCCTAGAGTCCTCCATTCTCCGAGCTGGATTGCTTACCTCTGGGCCAGTTGCTCAGCTCACAAGGAGGCTGCCTTTCATCCTCTTCTGGGAGAGGCTTCCCTTCTCTATCTTGGAGCTCAGGACTTCTTTATTCTTGGTTTACACTATTCCTGTAGAACAAATCTTCAAGAATGTGTCTGTAAAAAGTGACATCTTTATTTTCCACTCACAGTTAATGAACAGTTTGACAGAATGGAGTTCTGGGTTAAACTTCTTCCCAATGACGATGAAGCATTGTTTTATTGTCATCTAGCTTACAGCACTAGTATTAGGAACACTTGGATTTCTGATATTAATATGTGACTCTCTCACTCCAACCTCTCCCTTTCTTTGGAAGTTTTAGGATTTTCTCTAGTATTTTCTGAAATTGTATGATGACATACCTTGGAATAAGTATTTTTTAATGCATTGTGTTGGCCACGTGGTATTTTGTTTTCCTTTTGGTTTAAATCTAGAGATTCAGTACTGGGAATTTTTCTTATTTTCTTATTTTGTAAGTTTCCTTCCTTCTATTGTTTTCTCTTATTTTTTTCATCTCTCTTTCTAAAATTCTTATCAGTTAAATGTTGGCCCCTGTTCCAGCTATCTGGTACATAACAAACCACCTCAAAATGAAGCAGCTTAAAATAATAGCATTTACTTTGCTCACAAATCTCTGATTTGGTCAAAGCTTAGTGAAGATGGCTTCATCTCTGTTTTACCTGGAATGTCTAATGGGCCTAGAGGTCCTACTCCCAGACGGCTCAGTCACAGGGCTGGCAAGTTGGTGGGGCTTGTTGATGGAGGCCTTGGTACCTTTCCACATGGGACTCTCCACAGAGCTGCTTGAATTTCCTCTGATTTGGTGGTGGGCTCCAGAGTAATGTTTTTTTTTTTTTTTTTCCCCTAGGTTTATATCATTTTTTTTTTTAATTTTTTTAAAATTTTATTTTTTTACTTTACAATACTGTATTGGTTTTGCCATACATTGATTTAGGAGAATGGCATTGAAACATGTATACTATCATGTAAGAAACGAATCGCTAGTCTAGGTTTGATATAGGATACAGGATGCTTGGGGCTGGTGCACTGGGATGACCCAGAGTAATGTTGTAGGAGGCCTGGATAGGACTTGTAAGTGAAAGTCCCAGAAAACCATATCCACCACATTCTACTGGTCAAGCAAGTCACCATGACCTCTTCTTTAAGAGAAGAGGATTTAAACTCTACATCTCAGTGTGAGGAATAGCAAGAATTTTTGACCACCTTTAAACTACCCTTACACTCACTCCTTCGATTTTTAATATACTTCTCTCTTATTTTCCATTTCTGACTTTTTCTATATGTTTTAGATTTTCCTCTATTTTTCAGACCTTCAACTGACTTTTAAAAACATCAATTTTTTTTTATTATTATACTAGTCTATTTCCACAAACTCTTTTCTTAAAATTCATAGGTTTTTACTCTGTGGGTACAATATTTTTTATCTTCTAAGGGTGAAAACTGTAGTTTCTTAGTTTAAGTTTTCTTCTGCTCCAGGCAAATTTCCCCTTCCTCTTATTCTTTTCCTTCTTCCCCTCCTTGGGTTCTTTGGCTAAATAAAGCTCTTAAAAGTTGAACTCTGGGGGCAGACAGAGTGCACTGAGTGCTAGGGATCATTATAGAGTGATCAAGCCTGAGTCACCTTTTCATCATATGAAGTGTCATTATCTATAGGACTTTTTTTTTTTTTTTTTGTCAAGGAGGGGAGTGGCAGCCTGCTTCTGTGAAAAGGAAACATTCAAATCCTGCTTGGCAAGTGTAATAAGACAATGTGACAGAAGTCTTGGAGCCATACAGAAGATGTGAATATTCATTTGCGTAGCCTTGTTTTCAGCACAGCATTTCTCTCTGTTCCTGTCTGTACTTAGTGGCCCCAGTTCAGAGCGCCTGTTGTTCACTTCTGTAGAGAGCAAGTCTCTAACTTTTATTCTGTTTGCTCCAGTGGAAGAAGCAGATGAGGGGAACTGACTGCTCCACACACATCCTATTTTGTCTTACCTGTCAACTCTGCTCTCCTGGCTATCTGGTATCTCAAATTCCTGAGCCTTTTTGGAACTTCCTGACCCTAAATCATCTTGCTTCATTTTGATTTCCCCTTAGTATCCTTTAGCATTTCATTCCTAGGAAGTCTATCATGCAATTATCCTTTCTCATCTTCAAAAATATTAACATATGAAAATTTTATTTCTTTTTTCTTTGTGTGTGTGTGTGTTTGTGAGTTTCTGCTTTACTGTCATTTTACTGGAGTTTTGAAATATGTGTTGAATATTTTATGTTTAACCAGAAATCTACTTGTATTTTCCCCCTACTATGGAGTAGTCAACTGTTTCTATTGTGATCCACAGTAGACCAAAGACTCTCTCATTTCTGATCTTCAGGACAAAGGCATGCTTAGCATAGCAGATCTAGACAGTGAGGGAGCAACTAGGAGCCATGGCTGCTGCTGAGAACTTGCAGACACGCATCTCACACAGAGATGAGCAGAGCCAACTGCAGTCCAAGCTCCTGCCTGCTTCCACATTCAGGAACCTAAGAAAAATCACATTTATTGGATTTGTCAGTCACTAGGCTAAGCTCTTAGATGTGGTGTATCTTATTTAATGCTTATCTCAACCTTGAGAAGTATTGTTATTATCTCCGTCTTAGAGACAAAACATATGAACCACAGAGAGTTTTAACAACTTTCCAAGGCCACACAGTTGGTTCATTGCAGAACTATCCCAGGAGGTCTATTTTGGGACTGTTCTGTATTTCACTTTGCCTCCCAGCTAGATGTCATCTTTGAGATGATGAGGACCTAATTCCTCATTGTATTCAGGGACTATCATATCTAAACTAGGAGTTTTTGTCCTTCCTGAATACTGAGTGGAGGAGACTCATTAACTTTTTTTTTCTTTTGAACTTTTTATTTTGTATTGGAATATAGCCGATTAGAGACACATTAACTTTGCAAATATAAAATGAGGAAGTAAGGGGAGATCTTATGTTGGGTCATTGTAATTTGGTTGAGAAGAATGCAGGATGAAACATGGAAATGAATGAGAAACATATCCCAATATCTGTATAAACTACATGGATTAGGTTTTAATGAATGAGTGCCTTTTATATTCCAGGAGGACTTATTGCTTTGCTTAAACTTTACAACAACCTTCTGAGAAAGGTGATTTTTCAATTTTTCAGATGAATTAGCTCATAATCAGATTGGTTAAGATACCTGTCAAGGTCACATGGGTAAAAAAGCACAGAGCTGGGACTCAAATCCAGACCTCCTGACTGTAATCAAACTTTCCCTTTTCGAGAGAGGACTTCATTGTTTTCAGGAAAAATAATATCCACCATAAAATTTTTTTATCACACTGTTTGGCGTGTATCAGGCCTTAGAAAGGTCTAAAAGGTCAAATTAATCTGATCGAGATTCTATTTAAGGTTGGCATTAGTTACAGATCCTGGACAAACGACATCATCTCAGGTTTTTCACCTGAAAGATGCAGATGATAACAATTTGAACATAGAAGAGCAAATAGAAAACACTCTGCACAGTGGCACATGGAACTACTTTTCAAAAAACTAAATATTTACAACAGCCCTGTAGTCAGACTATATCTTAGGCTGTAATATCAGGCTCTATTTGAAAAATGCATCTACCTTTAAATGAAATTCCCTGGTGGCTCAGATGATAAAGAATCTGCTTGCCATGCAGGGGACCCACGTTTGATCCCTGGGTTGGGAAGATTCCCTGGAGAATGAAATGGCAACCCACTCCAGTATTCTTGCCTAGAGAATTCCATGGATGGAGGAGCTGGTTGGGCTACCGTCCATGGGGTCTTAAAGAATTGGACATGACTGAGAAACTGACACTTTGAATGAACTCCAGGAGGTGGGGTCCTGGCCTTTCCCTCATGTTTTGCTATTTAGTACTCTATGGCTCTGACTGCCGGCCTTTGGTACAGAAGGAAGATAAATCATGTGGAACCATTTTACAGAGCTGTTTTAACTCATGTGGACATGGCCTTACTTATGACTTACCAACTTTCTGGAGGCACATCCTTTCTCCTCTCCAGGTTCATCTTTCTCTAGGAATTCATCCACACAGTGATTTCCAGGATCTGGTTAAGATTTAACTGCTGACAAGTCAGGGGAGAGGGCTACAAGTCTGATTTATCACTGGGTTCCTGGGGATGAATTCCATAAGAAGCAGATTCTGATTCATGAAGTCAATAGTGAGACCTAACATTCTTCCTTTCTAATCAACATTTGGGGGCCACATGCTGCTGCTCCTTGGAGCACATTCTGAGCAGGGAAGGTTCAGAAAAAGTCAGAAGATTAAAAAAGAGAGAAAGAAAGAAAAGAAAAAGTCAGAAGTTGTGGGCCAGAGTTACTAACTGTGGCATCTTGGACAAGTTACTTTCCTCTCTAATCCTCAGAGTCTTTATTGTTAAAACGGGAGATGCAGCACTGATAATACAACTTAGGTTCCTAAGGGTTTAAAGGAAGCTGTAATATAACATGCCTTAATTTCATTTTGTTTGAAGCAAAAGAACTCCCTATTTATTTCTACTTAGAAATTTATGAAATTATAAGTGGTCTGTGATGCACTGCTTCTTAATTTAAAAATCTGATTTTTGCATAAGGGAAGTTATTCAGTCAACTAGAATCTGGCATAGAGGTGACCTGCATTTACCTCTAGTAGGACTCAAATGACTTTAATTTATGTTTATTTGAAGGTGGAGATGAAGAAAAGAGCTGTGAGAAGGATTTAAGGAAAACTTACAGTAATTATTAAGCATTTGTAGAAAACAAACAAATAAAACCAAAAAATTGTACCCTTCATGATAAAAGCAGGTAATTTCTAAGAAGAGCTTCATAAGTTCTAAAGCACCATAAAATGTCCTACATGTGGCTATCAAATAATTAACAAAATCAGAAAATATTTGGTGTCAGAACTCAATGTATAACATACTGATCAGATTCATTTAGCCTCATTCTTTCCATTTGAACTTCCAGTTAGTGTAATGTGATAGTAACAACAGTAATGATTATAAGGCAACCTAAAACTAATTCAGTTTATAGAATCCACTTCTTATTGAAAGCAGCTGTGGGGCTACTTGCCAAAATAGCTCTCCTCAATTTCTTAGAGAGTTTCTGAAAGTTGGAAGGTTTTTCCAATTCAGGTCTTCCTATCTGATGGGTAAAGAAGGTATTTGGGTCCTCTTGTACCCTGGGCTTTGACTACAAAGCTCTGCATTGCTTTGAACACCTAATTAGTCTTGTACCTGTGAACATTTGTTTAGTTTCTCAAATTTCCCAGCTTCTCAGAATCCAACGGTGGGGGTGTCTCTGTATTTGGGGAACAAGTTGTGGCAATCTAACAATGTTTCTTTTTAGAGGAGAGGGGTAAAGAATCCTTGCGCTTGTGCTGAGATACGATTAGTGCTGGCTATGAGGTCTCTGGGCTCTGAGGTGTGACTTAGATGGAAAGAGCTAAGAAGCCCCAGGCTAGTGGTTCTCAAAGAGTGGTCCCTGGATGAACACCTCAACATCACCTGGGATCTTGTTAGAAATGTGACATTTCAGACCTTAGCCCTGGGTCCGCTGAATCAGGAATTCTGGGGGAGGCAGCCAGTACTCTATTGTATAACTCACTTCCCAGGTGATTCTGATGCATGATAAAAACAGAGGAGCGCTACCCCAAACCAAAGGCTTCCACCAGAACCAAAGCCATCTTGGCAACTTCTTTCTTCAGTACAGCCCAGAGGTTATAAGTTTCTGGTCACTGTTCAAGCTCATTCTTAGGTTGGCACTTCAACTTGGATGTACCCAGAAACCTCCTGGGATCATGTTGTAATGTACAGTATAACTCCACTGGGTCTGCGGAGGGTCCTGTGGTATGACAACCACAAGAAGCAGGCAGTGATGCTGATCTGCCAATGGTTCCATTCATGGACCAGCCACTGATAGAGATGGATGGTTGATCATTCTCAGAGTAGGAAAGCCTTACAGCATGTATTTTTTTTAAATTGAAGAATAATTGCTTTACAGAATTTTGTTGTTTTCTGTCAAACATTAGCAAGAATCAGCCATAGGTGCATCCATGTCCCCTCACTTCCAGACCTCCTTCCCATCTCCCTCCCCATCCCACCCTTCCAGCTTGTTATAGAGCCCCTGTTTGAGTTCCCCGAGTCATACAGCAAATTCCCATTGGCTATCTATTTTACATATGGTATTGTAAATTTCAGTGTTACTCTCTCCATACATCTCACCCTCTCCCTTCTCCTTTCCCCACATGTCCATAAGTCTGTTCTCTATGTCTATTTCTCCATTGCTGTCCTGCAAATAAATTTATCAGTACCATCTTTCTAGATTCCATATACATGCATTAATAGACGATATTTATCTTTCTCTTTCTGACTTACTTCACTCTGTATAATAGGCTCGAGGTTCATCTACCTCATTAGAACTGACCGAACTGTGTTTCTTTTTATGACTGAGTAATATTCCATTGTATATGTATATATGTTCTATATACATACTTTATCCATTCATTTGTCGATGGACATCTAGGTTTCTTCCATGTTCTAGCTTTTGTAAATAGTGTTGCAATGAACATTGGGGTACATGTGTCTTTTTCAATTTTGGTTTCCTTGGGCTACATGCCTAGGAGTGGGATTGCTAGGTCATATGGTGGTTTTATTTCTAGTTTTTCAAGGACTCTCCATACAATCTTCTACAGTGGCTGTATCAGTTCACATTCCCACCAGCAATGCAAGAAGGTTCCCTTTTCTGTACACCCTCTCCAGCATTTATTGTTTGTAGACTTTTTCATGATGGCCATTCTGACTGGTGTGAGGTGGTATCTCATTGTAGTTTTGACCTGCATTACTCTAATAATGAACAATGTTGAGCATCTTTTCATGTGTTTGTTAGCCATGTGTATATCTTCTTTGGAGAAATGTCTGTTTAGGTCTTATTCCAACTTTTTCACTGGGTTGTTTGTTTTTCTGGTATTGAGTTGTATGAGCTGCTTGTATATTTTGGAAATTAATTATTTGTCAGTTGTTTTCTTTGCTATTCTTTTCTCCCATTCTGTGGGATGTCTTTTCACCTTGTTTGTAGTTTCCTTTGCTGTGCAAAAGCTTTAAGTTTAATTAGGTCCTACTTGTTTATTTTTGTTTTTATTTTCATTACTCCTTGAGGTGGGTCAATGAGGATCCTGCTTTGTCTTTAATTCATTTTAAGCTTATCTTTGTGTATGGCATGAGGAAGTGTTCTAATTTCATTCCTTTACACATAGCTGTCCAGTTTTCTCAGAATCACTTATTGAAGAGGCTCTCTTTGCCCCATTGTATATTCTTGCCTCATTTGTCAAAAATAAGGTAACCTTAGTTGCATGGGTTGATCTTTGGGCTTTCTATCTTGTTCCATCGGTCTATATTTCTGTTTTTGTGCCAGTGCCATACTCTCTTGATGACTGTAGCTTTGTAATATAGTCTGACGTTAGGGAGGTTGATTCCTCTGGCTCCATTCTTTTTTCTCAGATGCTTTGGCTATTCAGGGTCTTTGGTGTTTCCACGTGAATTTTGAAACTTTTTTATCTCATTCTGTGAAAAATCCCATTGGTTATTTGATAGGGATTGCATTGACTCTGTAGATTGCATTTGTAGTATAGTCATTTTCACAATATTGATTCTTCCAACCCAGGAACAGGGAATCTCTCTCCATCTCTTTTAGCCATCTTTGATTTCTTTCATCAGTGTCTTATAATTTTCCATATACAGTTCTTTTATCTCCTTAGGTAGGCTTATTCCTAGATACTTTATTCTTTTTGTTGCAAAGGTTAATGGGATTGATTCCTTAATTTGTCTTTCTGATTTTTCATTGTTAGTATGTAGGAATACAAGTGATTTCTTTGTATTGATCTTGTATCCCATGACTGCTATATTTACTGGTTAGCTCTAGTAATTTTCTGATAGATTCTTCTGAGTTTTCTATGTATAGTGTCATGTTATCTGCAAACACTGAGTTTTACTTCTTTTCCAATCTGGATTACTTTTATTTCTCTTTCTTTAATTGCTGTAGCTAGGACTTCCAAAACTATGCTGAATAATAGTGGTGAGAGTGGACACCCTTTTCTCATTCTGGATCTTAGAGAGAATGCTTTCAGGTTTTCACCACTGAGAATAAAGTTTGCTGTGGGTTTATCATATATTGCGTTTACTATGTTGAGGTAGGTTCCTTCTACTCCCATTTTTTGAAGCATTTTTATAATAAATGGGTGCTGAATTTTCCCAAAAGATGCTTTTTCTGCATCTATTGAGATGATCGTATGGGTTTTATCTTTCAACTTGTTAATATGGCATATCACACGGATTGATTTGCATATATTGAAGAATCCTTGCATCCCTGGAATAAACCAAACTTACTCAAGATGTATGAGCTTTTTAATGTGCTGTTGAATTCTGTTTGCTAGAATTTTACTGAGGACTTGTGCATCCGTGTTCATCAGTGATATTGGCCTGTAGGATTTTTGTGTGCTATCTTTGCCTGGTTTTGGTATTAGGTAGATGGTGGCCTTGTAGAATGAGTTTGGAAGTGCCCCTTCCTATGCAATTTTTTTGGAAGAGTTTCAGAAAAATATGCATTAGCTCTTCTCTAAATGTTTGATAGAATTCCCCTGTGAAGACATCTGGCCCTCAGCTGAGTTTAGTTCAGTTTCTCAGTCATGTCTGACTCTTTGCGACCCCATGGACTGCAGAATGCCAGGATTCCTTGTCCTTCACCAGCTCCCAGAGCTTGCTCAAACTCATGTCTATAGGTTGGTGGACTCAACCATTGCACCCTCTGTTGTCCCCTTCTCCTCCCTCCTTCAATCTTTCCCAGCATCAGGGTCTTTTCCAATGAGTCAGTTCTTCTCATCAGGTGGCCAAAGTACTGGAGTTTCAGCTTCAGCATCAGTCCTTCCAATGAATATTCAAGACTGATCTCCTTTATTATGGACTAGTTTGATCTCCTTGCAGTTCAAGGGACTCTCAAGAGTCTTCTCAAACACCATAGTTCAAAAGCATCAAGTCTTCAGCACTCAGCTGTCTTTATAGTCCAACTCCCACATCCATACATGACTACTGGAAAACCATAGCTTTGACTTGATGAAACTTTGTTGGCAAAATAATGGCTCTGCTTTCTAATATGCTGTCTAGGTTAGTCATAGCTTTTTTCCCAAGGAGCAAGCATCTTTTAATTTCATGGCTGCAGTCACCAGATGTAGTGATTCTGAAGGCCCCCAAAATAAAGTCGCTCACTGTTTCCACTCTTTCCCCATCTATTTGCCATGATGTGATGGGGCCAGATACCATGATCCTAGTTTGATCTTAGTGTTGAGTTTTAGTCCAACTTTTTCACTGTCCTCTTTCATGTTCATCAAGAGGCTCTTTAGTTCTTCTTCACTTTCTGCCATAAGGGTGGTGTCATCTGCATATCTGAGGTTATTGATATTTCTCCCAGTAATCTTGATTCCAGCTTGTGCTTCTTCCAGCCAGGTATTTTGCATGATATATTCTACATAGAATTTAAATAAGCAGGGTGACAATATACTCCCTTAATGTACTCCTTTTCCTCTTTGGAACCAGTCTGTTGTTCCATGACTAGATCTAACTGTTGCTTCCTGACCTGTATACAGATTTCTCAGGAGGCAGGTCAGATGGTCTGGTATTCCCATCGCTAAGAATTTTCCACAATTTCTTGTGATCCACACAGTCAAAGGCTTTGGCATAGTCAATAAAGCAGAAGTAGAACTCGCTTGCTTTCTGGATGATTCTACAGATGTTGGCAATTTGATCTCTGATTCTGCTGCCTTTTCTAAATCCAGTTTGAACATCTGGAAATTCATAGTTGATGTACTGTTGAAGTCTGGCTTGGAGAATTTTGTGCATTATTTTGGTAGTGTTTTAGATGAGTGAAATTATATGGTAGGTTGAACATTTTTTGCCATTGCCTTTTTTTGGGGGGATTGAAATGAAAACTTATCTTTTCCAATCCTGTGGCCACTGCTGAGTTTTCCAAATATGCTGGCATATCGAGTGCAGCATTTTCAAAGCATCATCTTTTAGGATTTGAAATAGCTCATCTGGAATTCCATCACCACCAGTAGCTTTGCTCGTAGTGATGCTTCCTAAGGCCCACTTGACTTCACATTCCAGGATGTCTGGCTCTAGGTGAGTGATCACACCATCGTGGTTATCTGAGTCATGAAGATCTTTTTTGTATACTTTTCCTGTGTCTTCTTGTCACCTCTTCTTAATATCTCCTGCTTCTGTTATGTCCCTACCATTTCTGTCCTTTATTGTGCTCATCTTTGCATGGAATATTCCCTTGGTATCTTTAATTTTCTTGAAGAGATCTCTAGTCTTTCCCATTTTATTGTTTTCATTTAGTTCTTTGCATTGATCATTGAGGAAGGCTTTCTTATCTCTCCTTGCTATTCTTTGGTACTCTTCATTCTCCTTTGTCTTTCACTTCTCTTTTTTTCTCAGCTATTTGTAGGGCCTCCTTGGTCAACCATTTTGCCTTTTTGCATTTCTGTTTCTTGGGGATGGTCTTGATCACTGCTTCCTGTGCAATGTCGTGAACCTCCAGCCATAGTTCTTCATGCACTGTGTATCAGATCTAATTCCTTGAATCTATTTGTCACTTCCACTGTATGGCTTTTCTTTTGGGGATTTTTTGATCACAGTTTCTATTTCAGTGTTTGTAATTTACTTGTTCATAATTTCTATTTATTCCTGGTTCATTCTTGGGACATTGAACTTTTCTAAAAATCTGTTCATCTTCTCTAGGTTGTCCCTTCTATTAGCATATAGTTGCTCATAATATTCTCTTATGATCTTTGTATTTCTGTGTGGTCTGTTGTAACCTGTCCTTTTTTATTTCTAATTTTATTTGATTTTTTTCCCTTTGTTTTCTTGATGAGTCTGGCTAGGGGTTTGTCAATTTTGCTTATCTTTTCAAAGAACCAGCTTTTAGTTTTATTATTTTTTGCTATTGCTTTCTTCATTTCTTTTTCAGTTATTTCTGCTCTGATCTCTATGATTTATTTTCTTCTGCTGACTTTGGTTTTTCTTGTTGTTGTTGTTCTTCTTTCTCCAGTTGCTTTAGCTGTAGAGTTAGATTGTTTATTTGATTCTTTTCTTGTTTCTTGAGGTAGGATTATATTGCTATAATCTTCCCTCTTAGAACTGCTTTAGCTGAATCCCATAGGTTTGGGTCATCATGTTTTCATTGTCATTTGCTTCTATATTTTGATTTCCCTTCTTATATCTTCAGTAACCTCATTGTTATTTAGTGATATATTGTTTAATATCTATGAGTTTGTGTTTTTTTGCAGTTTTTTCCTGTAGTTGATATCTAGTCTCATAACATTGTATTCATAGAAGAGACTTGGTATAATTTCAATTTTATTAAATTTACTGAGGCTTGATTTGTGGCCCACGATGTGGTCTATCCTGGAGAATGTTCCATGTGCACTTGAGAAAATAGTATTTTCTCCTGCATTTGAATGGAATGTCCTGAAGCCATTAAATATGTGCATTTGATCTAATGTTTTATTTAAGGTTTGTATTTCCTTATTGATTCTCTGTTTTGATGACCTATTCATTGGTGTAGGTGGGGTGTTAAAGTCCCCTACTATTGCTGTGTTACTGTCGATTTCCCTTCTTATGCATGTTAGTGTTTCCTTATCTATTCAGGTGCTGCTATGTTGGATGCATAAATATTTGCAATTGTTATGTCTCTTCTTGGATTGATCCCTTGATCATTATGTAGTGTCCTTCTTTGTCTCTTATAATAGTCTTCATTTTTAAGTCTATTTTGTCTGAACTAAGGATTGTCACTCTGACTTTCTTTTGGTTTCCATTTGCATGGAATATTTTTTTTCCATCTTTTTACTTTCAGTCTTTATGTGTTTCTAGGTCTGAAGGGGGTCTGTTGTAGGCAGCATATATGTGGGTCTTGTTTTTGTATTCAGTCAGTCTGTATCTTTTAGTTGGTGCATTTAATCTGTTTATATTGAAAGTAATTATTGATGTATATGTCCCTATTGACATTTTCTTAATTATTTTGGGTTTGTTTTTGTAGGTCTTTCCTTTGCCTTGTGTTTACTGGCTATGCAAGTCCCTTTAGTGTTTGATGTAAAGCTGGTTTGGTGGTGTTAAATTCTCTTAACTTTTGCTTGTCTGTGAAGCTTTTGATTTCTCCATCAATTCTGAATGAGATCTTTGCTGGGTTAAGTAATCTTGGTGGTAGATTATTTTCTTTCAGTACTTTAAATACTGCCATTCCCTTCTGGCCTGCAGAGTTTATGCTGAAAAATCTGTTGTTAACCATAAGGGTTTTCCCTTGTATGTTACTTGTTGCTTTTCCCTTGCTGCTTTTAATAGTCTTTATGTGTGTTTAATCTCTGTAAGCTTGATTAATATGTGTGTCGATGTGTTTCTCCTTGGGTTTATCCTGTACTTCTTGGACTTGATTGACTATTTCCTTTCCCATGTTGGGAAGTTTTCAACTATAATTTCTTCAAAAATTTTTTCAGTTCCTTTCTTTTTTTCTGCTTCCTCTGGGACCCCTATAACTCGAAGGTTGGGGTCTTTAATATTGTCCCAAATGTCTCTGAGACTATCCTCAATTATTTTCATTCTTTTTCCTTTATTCTGTTCTTCAGCAGTTATTTCCACCATTCTATTTTCCAGTTCATTTATCCATTCTTGTGCCTAGGTTATTCTGCTATTGGTTCCTTCTAGAGTATTTTATTTAAGTAATTGTGTTATTCATCTCTGTTTCCTTAATCGTTATTTCTTCTGTATCCTTGGTGATTGTGTTAACTGTGTTAATGGTTTCTTGTATCTTCTCCATTTTATTTTCAAGTCTTTGGAGCATCTTCACTATCATTATTCTGAATTCTCTTTCAGGCAGATTGGTTATTTCCTCTTCATTTATTTGGTCTTGTGAGTTTCTTTCTTGTTCTTTCATTTATTCTGTATTTCTCTGTCTTTTAATTTTTTTTATTTTTTCTAACTTGCTCCATTTGAGGTCTCCTTTTCCCAGGATGTACGGTTGTATTTCTTCTTCCTTTTGGCTTTTGCCCTTGGAAAGAAAGGTAGGTTGAAGGTTTTGTGTTGACTTCTTGTTAGGGGTGACTTGTGCCTGTGTTTTAGTGGAAGGAGATCAAGAAGATCAATCAGGTAATTATAGAAATAATGGGACATATACACACACTTTCATGCATACAATTATAACCAAACTATGAACTCCTTATTGCCAAATTCAGACTTAAATTGAAGAAAGTAGGGAAAACCGCTAGACAATTTAGGTATGACCTAAATCAAATCCCTTATGATTATACTGTGGAAGTGAGGAATAGATTTAAGGGCCTAGATCTGATAGATAGAGTGCCTGATGAACTATGGAATGAGGTTCGTGACATTGTACAGGAGACAGGGATCAAGACCATCCCCATGGAAAAGAAATGCAAAAAATCAAAATGGCTGTCTGGGGAAGCCTTACAAATAGCTGTGAAAAGAGGAGAGGCAAAAAGCAAAGGAGAAAAGGAAAGACATCTGAATGCAGAGTTCCAAAGAATAGCAAGAAGAGATAAGAAAGCCTTCTTCAGTGATCAATGCAAAGAAATAGAGGAAAACAACAGAATGGGAAAGACTAGAGATATCTTCAAGAAAATTAGAGATACCAAGGGAATATTTGATGCAAAGATGGGCTTGATAAAGGACAGAAATGGTATGGACCTAAAAGAAGTAGAAGATATTAAGAAGAGGTGGCAAGAATACACAGAAGAACTGTACAAAAAAGATCTTCACAACCCGGATAATCACGATGGTGTGATCACTCATCTAGAGCCAGACATCCTGGAATGTGAAGTCAAGTGGGCCTTAGAAAGCATCACTACGAACAAAGCTAGTGGAGGTGGTGGAATTCCAGTTGAGCTATTTCAAATCCTGGAAGATGATGCTGTGAAAGTGCTGCACTCAATATGCCAGCAAATTTGGAAAACTCAGCAGTGGCCACAGGACTGGAAAAGGTCAGTTTTCATTCCAATCCCAAAGAAAGGCAATGCCAAAGAATGTTCAAACTACCGCACAAGTGCACTCATCTCACATGCTAGTAAAGTAATGCTCAAAATTCTCCAAGCCACGCTTAAGCAATATGTGAACTGTGAACTTCCAGATGTTCAAGCTGGTTTTAGAAAAGGCAGAGGAACCAGAGATCAAATTGCCAACATCTGCTGGATCATGGAAAAAGCAAGAGAGTTCCAGAAAAATATCTATTTTTGTTTTATTGACTATGCCAAAGCCTTTGACTGTGTGGATCACAATAAACTGTGGAAAATTCTGAAAGAGATGGGAATACCAGACCACCTGACCTGCCTCTTGGGAAATCTGTATGCAGGTCAGGAAGCAACAGTTAGAACTGGACATGGAGCAATAGACTGGTTCCAAATAGGAAAAGGAGTACGTCAAGAGTGTATATTGTCACCCTGCTTATTTAACTTATATGCAGAGTACATCATGAGAAATGCTGGGCTGGAAGAAACACAAGCTGGAATCAAGATTGCCCGGAGAAATATCAATAACCTCAGATGTGCAGATGACACCACCTTTATGGCAGAAAGTGAAGAAGAACTAAAGAGCCTCTTGATGAAAGTGAAAGAGGAGAGTGAAAAAGTTGGCTTAAAGCTCAACATTCAGAAAACGAAGATCATGGCATCCGGTCCCATCACTTCATGGAAAAAAGATGGGGAAACAGTGGAAACAGTGTCAGACTTTATTTTTTGGGGCTCCAAAATCACTGCAGATGGTGACTGCAGCCATGAAATTAAAAGACGCTCACTCCTTGGAAGAAAAGTTATGACCAACCTAGATATCATATTCAAAAGCAGAGACATTACCTTGCCGACTAAGGTCCGTCTAGTCAAGGCTATGGATTTTCCAGTGGTCATGTATGAATGTGAGAGTTGGACTGTGAAGAAAGCTGAGTGCCAAAGAATTGATGCTTTTGAACTGTGGTATTGGAGAAGAGACTTGAGGGTCCCTTGGACTGCAAGGAGATCCAACCAGTCCATTCTGAAGGAGATCAGCCCTGGGATTTCTTTGGAAGGAATGATGCTGAAGCTGAAACTCCAGTACTTTGGACACCTCATGCGAAGAGGTGACTCATTGGAAAAGACTCTGATGCTTGGAGGGATTGAGGGCAGGAGGAGAAGCGGACGACAGAGGATGAGATGGCTGGATGGCATCACTGACTCGATGGACGTGGGTCTGAGTGAACTCTGGGGAGTTGGTGATGGACAGGGAGGCCTGGCGTGCTGCAATCTGTGGGGTCACAAAGAGTCAGACACAACTGAGCGACTGAACTGAACTGAACTGATTCTAAAGAATTGAGTACAGGAGATTGACTTGGTGAACAAGGGAAACCAAAAGTGTTATCGAGCAATTAAAAGCAGAGCTAACTAATGCTTAGCCTGGAAAACTGAGCCTGAGCAGATTTTCAGCTGGGGAATAAAGCAAAGAGAGCTCAACATTTTAACCTCAGTTTCACTTCCCCACTAGCCTGCCCAAGTCTGTTGGCCATGTTGTCATGCTTGGGTCCTGTTTTCACATCATGTATTAGGAGGGGTAGCATCTTCTCCAAGACGATGAAAATTGGTTGGGGAGAGGAGGGAAAAACAATCTTACTCTTTGAATAAGAAAATCACAGGTACACATGTAGTGCTTAAACAGATATGCAGTATATCTATAGTATTAAACTTTCATGAGAAAAAATGATTAGGGAAAAAATGTCTAAAAGAGCTCCTGTGGGCAGAAGGCTAATAATAAAAATTAAGGTTGAGAATCACTGCCTTATACAGATAAATTAGTGGAGCCAGCCTGTCCCCATCTGTGATGAAACTAGGAAGGCTCTGTCACCATTAACAACTTATTGACTGGGAAATTTTTGCAGAAACTAACACCTAAACACCTGTGGCCAGCAATTTGTTATGTAAGTGAATAGTGAAACATCTCGGGTCAATGGCATTCAGGTAACAAAAGACATACGTCTCTGGTCAATAATGTAGGTTCAGCTATACATTTCTCACCACAGACAACAGCAGAGAACACCTAAATGAGGGGATTGCAGGATTTCTAGGATTAAAAACTTAATGGGAATACAGTGGCTTTCAGCACCACCCTCTATGCATTCTTTCTTTATGTTAGGAAGAATGCAACCCAGTAATCGGTTGCGATAGTAACAGTTTTACAAGACCCATGAGGGGTATAATTTATCATTAGGTCTCAAGGCCCCAGATATCTCATGTGGTTTTCAGACTCAGAAGAAGCACAGAGACTTCCCTTGTGCTCAGTGGTTAAGACTTCGCCCTCCAGTGCAGGAGGTGTGGGTTTGATCTGTAGTCAGGGAACGAAGATCCCACATGACTTGGGGCCAAAAAACTAAAATATAAAACAGAAGCGGTATTGTAACAAACTCAATAAAGACTTTAAAAATAGTCCACATTAAAAAATTTTCTTAGAAAGAAGCACAAATAAGGACTGAGAATTTAGAGTGACATTCTTAGCAAACAATGCATCGCTGGAGGGTGTTCACCCTGGACCTGCCCTGGTGCTGGGGCAGATGAGAACTTAGGGACTCCTGCACTCTCTTCTCCATGCTGCTGGCCTAGTGGGATTTGCAACACCTGTGATTTACTAACTGGCTCCCATCCTAAGCAGAAGAAACCTGGTACCTTTAACTTCCAACCCGTCCTGGCACAGCACCTGGGTAAGCTTTCTGAGTCCCAAGCCTCCTCATCTACAAAATAACAGTGCTAAATTGTAAGATTATTGTGAGGGTTAAATGAGATAAGAACCAGGCACTTACTTAGCTCTCATTTAGTTGATGCTGTTCTTATTGCTGCCCTGGCTGTTATTGCCAAAATGACAACTGGGTAATGCTCCATAAATATTTGATGAACTACTGATGACTGGGTACAGCCTGTTTACTTTTCTCTCTGTCCTGTTTACATTGTCCTTATCTGAAATTTGCCTAAAGGAAGGTCCCACAGACCACACAGTTGCAAAGGGCCACATGAGGCCACCTTGAGCCTTCCCCACCACTCCACTTTCATCCCCAGCATTCTGGAGCTACAGATATCCATCTCAGCATCCTGTCTGGCCACCACTTGCTTGTCTGATCCTACAAAGTTGGCCATGACTCATGTGAGCAAAAGTCTTTTCTTGATCATAGTGTGATCTATTCCTCACTTTCTTCCTTTGGCACATCCATGAGTTCCTCTAAAGATTGAGGAGTCACTTCTGTCTTCTGTGGCAAGTTCTTGCATGATATACTAGGTCCCCTATTATCCTAACCAGACATGGCAGCAGGATATCTATAACTGCTGCTAATAAGTATATCCAGAGATCAGCAAACTTTTCCTAAGGAAAGTGAAAGTGAAGTCGCTCAGTCATGTCTGACTCTTTGCGACCCCATGGACTATAGCCTACCAGGGTCCTCTGTCCATGGGATTTTCCAGGCAAGAGTACTGGATGGGTTGCCATACCCTTCTCTAGGGGATTGTCCTGACCCAGGTGATGAAGCTGAGTCTCTTACGTCACCTGCTTTGGCAGGTGGGTTGTTTACCACTAGCACCACCCTGGAACCTGAGAGGGGATAAGTTCAGTTCAGTTCAGTTGCTCAGTCATGTCCGACTCTTTGTGACCCCATGAATTGTAGCACACCAGGCCTCCCTGTCCATCACCAACTCCCCAGAGTTCACTCAGACCCATGTCCATTGAGTCAGTGATGCCATCCAGCCATCTCATCCTCGCTCGTCCCCTTCTCCTCCTGCCCTCAATCCCTCCCAGCATCAGAGTCTTTTCCAATGAGTCACCTCTTCGCATGAGGTGGCCAAAGTACTGGAGTTTCAGCTTCAGCATCATTCCTTCCAAAGAAATCCCAGGGCTGATCTCCTTCAGAATGGATTGGTTGGATCTCCTTGCAGTCCAAGGGACTCTCAAGAGTCTTCTCCAACACCACAGTTCAAAAGCATCAATTCTTCGGTGCTCAGCCTTCTTCACAGTCCAACTCTCACATCCATACATGAGAAGAGGAAAAACCATAGCCTTGACTAGACGGACCTTTGTTGGCAAAGTAGTGTCTCTGCTTTTGAATATGCTATCTAGGTTGGTCATAACTTTTCTTCCAAGGAGTATGCGTCTTTTAATTTCATGGCTGTAGTCACCATCTGCAGTGATTTTGGAGCCCCCCAAAATAAAGTCTGACACTGTTTCCTCTGTTTCCCCATCTATTTCCCATGAAGTGATGGGACCAGATGCCATGATCTTTGTTTTCTGAATGTTGAGCTTTAAGCCAACTTTTTCACTCTCCACTTTCACTTTCATCAAGAGGCTTTTTAGTTCCTCTTCACTTTCTGCCATAAGGGTAGTGTCATCTGCATATCTGAGGTTATTGAGAGGGGATAAGTATATATAAATAAGTATATATGAATAATCTGTGGTTTGAAAGGAGACTGCAGAGGTGGGTTAAAATATTTCCACATATTCTTTGTAATGTTTCCATTCAAAAGGTGGATGCAAATCCTCCTCCTCTTAAATTCATGTTAAATTTATCAGCTGACTTCTAATGTCTAGAATTTTGTAGATGTGATGCTCTAACTTCCACAGATAAGTCATAGAAAGAATGGTCACATCTGGTTCTGTCTCTTTTGGACCACTTGCTCTCAGAGAAGACAAACGCTGTGCTGTGAAGACACTCAGGCAGTTTTTTTAGGAGGCTTTCGTGTGGAGAAACGGAGGCCTCCCACCAATAACCAGCACCAATTTTTCAGCCATGTGAGTAAGGTACCTTGAAAGTGAATCCTCCAGTTATGTCCCCTGCATGACACTGGTGCCTCTAAAGATCATACTGCTCTCAGATTTGAAGTTTTGCTGCTAGAGAGGAAAAGAAAACGTGTCAGGCGATAGAAGTAAGAGAACAAGGGACAGGAGGGAGGAATATGAAGTGTGAGGTAGAGGAAGGTCTGGAGCAGTGCCAGCAAATACAGCCTGAGGGCCAAAGGCAACCCAGATCCAGTTGAAAGTTTTTTTTTAAAAGGGTTGTTGGTGACTCGCAGACTTAGAGAATAAATTTATGGTTGCTGGGACGAAGGATGGGGGAAGGGATAGTTAGGGGTTTTGGGTGGACAGGTATATACTGCTATATTTAAAATGGGTAACCAAAAAGGACCGGGTGTGATGCACAGGGAACTCTGCTCAATGTTATGGAGCAACCTGGATGGGAGGTGAGTTTGAGGGAGAATGGACACTTGTATACATATGGCTGAGTCCCTTGGCTATTCAACTGAAACTATCACAACATTGTCAATCAGCTATACCCCAATATAAAATAAAATGTTTTAAAAAACAAAGAGTTGTTAATAAAATAGAAGACTGTGAAACAGAATTTATGTGGCCCTTTTCAGGAAAAAAATTTGCTGACTCCCTAGCCTAGAGCACTGAAAAAGTATCTGGACTGAAGATAAAGATTTTGGAGTCAAGAGCATCTCAGAGGACTTCCCTGGTGGGCCAGTGGCCAAGACTCTGCACTCTCAATGCAGGGAACCTGGGTTCAATTCCTGGTCAGGGGATTGGATCCCACACGCCACAGCTAAATGTTCAGATGCTGCAAACTAAGACCTGGCACAGCCAAATAAATAAAAATGATAAATACTTTTTAAAAACAGCATCTCAGTAATCTGTGAAGTTAAGGGAAGAGATGGTTTGATATATGCATCTAGGACCTAGTTCCCAGGTCTGTTACCACTGGGGAAGAGATGAACCTCAGGAAGAACCTTAACCCTAACCTTACCCTAGTTAAAGATGACTGTGATTCCAACTTCATTCAGGCTGTGTTCCCAGGTAGACAGAGGGAGGGATTGTAGATGTTTCTTCAAATCTCTCTGGTTTGATGGGAAAAGTACCTTATTTGGGAGTCCAAATTACTGGATAAAACTAAACACAATTACAATTGCAACATAGTCATGTGCCTAATATGTCACAGTTGAAAGTAGAGCCCATAATGGACTTTTAATATCACTTGCTGGAATTAAAGGAACTGGATAAAGGTCCTAGCTTTGAATGGCCTCAAAAAGTCCTTTAGCCTGATTGAGGCTCAGGTTACTTAATTTATATCATGGGGATCATGCCAAGGATTATATATGATGAAATTTATAAAAGCATTTGTACCCTAAAAATGTATAAGGAAGGACATGTCTTTATTCTATTTTCAAAGGTGGGGAAATAGTTCGCATCTTTGTCCACTGGTGATACAGAGTTTCTGTTTATCATAATGTATATCACAGATTACATATACAGACAGTTCCTAAATTGAGGTTACTGTGTTTCTCAAGAGAATCCAGTTACATCAGTTAGTAAACTCTTTTCATAAACAGATATCTCTTCACAACCAATGATAGATGGGAATGAACTTTCTGTACTATTCCTACTTAAATGAAAGGAAACTTTATGAGTCTTGGCTAACACAAGGAATACAATACTCAGTGTTTTATTCCCATATGCTCTTTGCCTCCAAAATTGAACTTTTTTTCCATTGTTGTTTTTATTTTTGAAGAATTTGCCTTTGGGAAAGAAAACAATACATCTAATCTCTACCAGTGTTTTCAGTGGAATAAATTTCACCCACCCCAGTGAGTGCAATGAGAAAATGAGTTTGACCTTGTTCATTCATTTCATCATTCCCTTAAGAAAGTTACAGCATCACTGAAAAAATTCTAAATTGGCACATGGGGATGGTAGGCCGTCTTTGGTCTTGGCTGGGATTTCATGGATCAAATCTGGAATGATGAGAGGTGGAAAGATTCCTGCCATTCTTATCTGCAAACCTGAACTTTTTTTTTTTTTTTTTGCTTCCCCTGTTTGGATTGGTGTGTAGATTTCAGGTGATTTGTTTGTTTCTGACCCAGGACCCTCTTTGCCTGGTGCATCTGAAAACTACCTTTTAGGGTTCTTATGCCACAGCTAGGAGCAATAGGTGCTGTGCTCCTTTCCTGGCCCAAGTTTGTGAGCACCTTTAAAAGCCACTTGCCTATATTTAAAATTACTTCCTTTACATGTAGAGTAAGATCTAAAGCACATGGTTCAAAATAAGCAGTGAAAGTGAAGTCTCTCAGTCGTGTCCGACTCTTTGCGACCCCATGGCCTGTAGCCTACCAGGCTCCTCTGTCCATGGGATTTTCCAGGCAATAGTCCTGGAGTGGATTGCCATTCCCTTCTCCAGGGGATCTTCCCAACCCAGGGCTCAAACCCAGGTCTCCCACATTGTAGACAGACGCTTTATCGCCTGAGCCACCAGGGAAGCCATATGCAACCTTTTTCTACCTTCTCTCCTTCAATTGCTGTAAAGACCACAGCACTGTCTACTATCAGGTCCAACCCTTCCTTCCATCCCTTCCCAGGCTTTGGGTCCAGTCTTTAGTCTGTTGGAAAACACAGGACTTTAGAGTCGGCCCTTGTAAGTGAAAGATCTTGAGTTGGAACCTAGATCCATGGGCAACCAGCTCAGGGGCATGAGACTCAGGCGATACATCAGACAAGAAGGAGTTCCCTTGGAATCACTTGCACTGGTTACCTTTCTATTCTATTTTGACTTGCTATTGTTTGCAGACAGAATGGCTAAAGGTTATTTCTGATCCCCTGAGGACTCTATGAGATTTATATCAGTAATTAAAAGTGTGGTGCGTAAGGTGGCTGAATGCATCCAGCAGTACAATTTTAGGCAGGAAACAGTGAGCTACTCCCTTTCACTCACGAATTACAACAGCGCTTATTTGAACGCTTTATCCTGGTCCAGCTGCCAGAAAACTTTTCATTCTCCTCCCTTACACACAGGGAGCCGCCTTTCCTTGGCTATCTGAACTCGGAAACATTTAACATTCTCCCAGGAAATAACTCCATTCAAAGCTATTGTTTTTAAGTGCTAGAGTGATTGACTTGAAAGTAACTTGCGTAAATCAGTGCTGTTGATTACTAAACACAATGGTAATGGCTGGGAGGGTACTAAAAACACGGTATGAATAATATGGCACAATTGAAAGTAGAATCTATAATGGACTTTAAATACTATCATATGCAGCAGTTAAAGGACCGAGCTGGCAAGCACACAGCTTGCATGCTTGCACTACATTTCCTGTTTCTCTACGTGGTGAGTATTTTTAAGTGATCGTATTTTTTCCCTTCTGCACTTGGAAGTTTCAGAAGGCTTTTCAGCTAGTGTTTCAGTGGCCATTATCTATCAGTTGTATTTGCGCAAAGGACAAAAAGGATTTTCGGTCCTAATGTTCTAGATGATGAGTTGTTTGAGGGTGATGGCAGTATTTTAGTCATCTCTGTTCCTAGCACCTGGGGTCAATATTTGTCATGTAATAAACACTCAGTAAATGGTTATTAAATTGAAACCTGACAATACTCAATTACTGAGTCAAGAAAATCTTCCCAACTGTGTCTGTGTGTGGTATGTGGACATCCTGTCTCCTTCAGTTCTCACAACCTAAAATGGTCTGAGAGTGGCCTGAGCCCCAAGGCAGTGACCTCTGTGAGCAGTTTCATTTAATTACCCTGCTGTGCCCTTCATATCATTTTCTGTGTTTGCCATGATGTGGAAGGATTAGGGGACAGGTTGGGAACTGCTAGCTAAGATAATTCTCTCTGGACAATATTAAGATTAAATAACACATTATCAGCTCATTTAAACGGTTGCTCTGTATTACTTTATGAAGTATTTTGGTTCCTTAAGATCTCAGATAATCACAAACAGTAAAATATGTCAATAAAGTAAGGAAGTAAGTATCACAATCAAATCCCATTGTGGTGGACGTGTATGTGTGTGTGTACCATTGGGAGCAGTCCAATAAGGAGTTCTTGCAGCTTTCTGAAGTGTCTCCTCTCTTAGAAGGCATAGCCAAGGAATTCTACACATATGGGTCAGACAATATTAATGACATTTTTAGCTGCAGTGGCTATAAATACTTTCACTGGGAGAGAAATCCTATAAATCTTCAAAGAGAAATGAGACTTTTCTTCTATTTTCTGGTCATGCTCTCTGAATTCTAAATGTGGTAAAAGATGTTCATAACCAGCATCAAAGACATGAGCTGAAATTAAAACCATCTACTTGAAATTGGAAATATTTCTGAAAATCCAGGACATGTAGCTTCTATTTTTCTACTAGAAATGCACACAGCAGTGTTCTGAATGATGAAGAGGGCATGGGCAGTCTTAGAGGCAGAGTGAGAGGGGAAGCGGACATTATAGGTTGTCCAGGTGTTTTAGCTGTGACAAGTTTCTAGGTTGTGCGGTGAAGAGAGAATGTGCAAAATGACAGAGAGGTGGGCTTAAGCTCTGGTTCTAAGTCTTCTTAGCTGCATGGTTTTGAGGACTAAGCCTCAGTTTCCAATAATAAAAGCACCTGAACAATATGTACTATACAAGTCTCTATGAGGACTAATGAGGCAATGTGTATAAAGCCCTATATCTTGCACTATTAAGTCCTCAGTATACCCCCTGGGTCATCCCCACGATTCAGAGAGAACCAGACCACCAGACAGGACAGACTGGGCAGCAGATTTAAGACCCTCAAAGCCTACCAGACACAGACTGCAGGGTTAGTGACAGAAAGAGTTGCTTCTAAGGCTTTGGGAGAATTTAATGAGTAGCTAATGGTAGGTGGTAGCAGTAGTCTAAGACAGACCCCGAGATTCTTTCCCTCAGTGTTCACATCCTATATAATCCTCTGACCTTGATTGTGAATGAGACATGTTTATGGTGGGATAGTCACTTTTGTGATTTGATTATGCTATATGGCACATTTGAAGAAAGGGATATTAGCCTTTTGCAACTGACCTGATCAAATAGGCCCTAAAAATATTGAGCTCTTCCTGAAGAAAGAAATCCATTGTGGGGAGGGTTTTTGTTGCTGTTGTTGCTGCCTTCAAAGATGTGCTGTGCTATGCTAAGTTGCTTCAGTGGTGTATGACTCTTTGCCACCTTATGGACTATAGCCTTCCAGGCTCCTGTGTCCATGGGATTCTCTAGGCAAGAATAGCCTCCTCCAGGGGACCCAGGGATCAAACCCACATCTCCTGTGGCTCCTGAATTGCAGGTGATTCTTTACTGCTGAGCCAGCAGGGAAGGCCGCCTTTGAAGACAGAGATCAAATGGTAAGGACCTCTTCTAGGACTTAAGAGCAGGCTTTAGGAGTTTAAAGAACCCCTTGTTGACACTGAGCAAGGAGCAAGGAACTGAATTCTGCCTGTGCTAGAGGACCATGAGCTCCAGATAAGAAGAGAGTCCAGCTGATATAAAGTCCCAAGCAGAGAACCTAACTACACTATGTCTGGACTTCTGGCTGACAGCAATTGCAAAATAAGTAAGTAATGGCTGTTGCTTTAAGTCACTGTATTTTTGGTAATTTGTCATGCAATCTCTTTCCAAATAGCTAGAAAGCTCGTTGACAGCAGGATCCAGTTCTTATCACTGTGCTTCTTCAGATAGTCCAAGAAAGTGTTTGACCAAAAGTTGAGATGAGTTCAAGGAAACCAGAAATGAAAGAGACACATGTACCCCAATATTCATTGTAGCACTATTTACAATATCTTAGGACATAGAAGCAATTTAGATGCCCATTGGTAGATGAATGGATAAGGAAGTTGTGGTACATATTCACAATGGAATATTACTCAGCTATAAAAAGGAATGCATTTGAGTCAGTTCTAATGAGGAGGATGAACCTGGACCCTATTACACAGACTGAAGTAAGTTAGAAAGAGAAAGACAAAAAATGTATATCAGCACATATATATGAAATTTAGAAAAATGGTACTGACAATCTTACACGAAGAACAGCAAAGGAGACAGACATAAAGAACAGACTTTTGGACTCAGTGGGAGAAGGCGAGGGTGGGATGATATGAGAGAATAGTATTGAAACATACACATTACCATATATAAAATAGAAAACCAGTTCATATTCAATGCTTGAAGCAGGGCACCCAAAGCCAGTACTCTGGGACCACCTAGAGGGATAGGGTGGGGAGGGAGATGCGAGGGGGGTACAGGATGGGGGGAACACATGTGTATCTATGATCGATTCATGTTGATGTATGGCAAAAACCATCACAATACTGTAAAGTAATTGTCCTCCAATTTAAATAAATAAATTTAAAAAATAGTTGTTGGGTTGAGAATTTTTATATCCTCTAGTCTGGCGGGCTACAGTCCATGTGGGGGCAAAGAGTTGGACGTGACTTAGTGACGAAGCATGAGCCTCCTACAAGGCATTCACATCCTCCATCTCATTTGATCCTCACAGTGTGCCTGTGATGCTGAGGCTGGGTGGAGAGGGAGCTGAAGCTCAAAGAGGAAGAGAGATTTTCCTGGGGTTAAAAACAATCCAATTATGGTCGCTGGGGGGAAAGATGAGGAGCAGAATTTGGGGGAGAGTAGATGCATGTGTATAGATCTATACATGCATATAGATCCCTTTGCTGTTCCTCTGAAACTATCATAACATTGTTTGCTAATCTGCTATATCCCAATTCAAAAAAAAAAAAAAATCCCATGCCTTCATAATCCCCAGCCCCATGTAGTTTCCCTACATAAGAGCTTTCTCCATTTCAAGGATTAGGATGTGAACTATCTGGTACTTTAAGCAGAGTTTTGCTGCAGAAGACCTTGAAGTTTCTAAAGGAACCAAGCAAATGAGGTGGGATTCAAAGCCAGACCTTTGAATCCCATCTCATATTTTCCAGTTACATGACTGTAACTTTTCATGCTCTATTTCTGAAGGACACGCCAATCAAGGAAAATGTTCTCTTTATTTATACTAACATTAAAGTGAGAGGCACAGAGCTCCAGGGAACTATTTTAAAGGCCAACAATTAACACAAATATGTGTGCAACTCCCCAAATTCGGAGCTTATTAGGAAAGTTAGGGATCTCGGCATTTGTGAAATTACCCCCGATGATACTTACGGCCACTACAAGATTCAGAAGGACTCCAGGGCGGGCATCTTGTATTTCCTGGTTCTGAGACCATTATGCATCCTGCAAATGTCAGCATCATTACTGCCTAACTCATTCATTCATTCATTTAATAAGTTCTGAATACCTACTGTGTGAGAGGCATGGTACTAAATACCAGGAGTATCAGTTCAGTTCAGTCACTCAGTCGTGTCTGACTCTTTGCGACCCCATGAACTATAGGACTCCAGGCCTCCTTGTCCATCACCAACTCCCGGAGTCCACACAAACTCATGTCCACTGAGTCAGTGATGCCATCCAACCATCTCATCCTCTGTCATCCCCTTCTCCTCCTGCCCTCAATCTTTCCCAGCATCACGGTCTTTTCAAATGAGTCAGCCCTCCACATCAGGTGGCCAAAGTATCGGATTTTCACCTTCAACATCAGTCCTTCCAATGAACACCCAGGACTGATCTCCTATAGAATGGACTGGTTTGTTCTCCTTGCAGTCCAAGGGACTCTCAAGTCTTCTCCAACACCACAGTTCAAAAACATTAATTCTTCTGCACTCAGCTTTCTTTATAGTCCAACTTTCACACCGAAACATGACCACTGGAAAAACCATAGCCTTGACTAGATGGACCTTTGTTGGCAAAGTAATGCCCCTGCTTTTTAATATGCTGTCTAGGTTGATCATAATTTTCCTTCCAAGGAGCAAGCGTCTTTTAATTTCTTGGCTGCAATCACCATCTGCAGCAATTTTGGGGCCCAGAAAAATAAAGTCTGACACTGTTTCCACTGTTTCCCCATCTATCTGCCATGAAGTAATGGGACCAGATGCCATGATCTTCGTTTTCTGAATGTTGAGCTTTAAGCCAACTTTTTCACTCTCCTCTTTCACTTTCATCAAGAGGCTCTTTAGTTCCTCTTCACTTTTTGCCATAAGGGTGGTGTCATCTGCATATCTGAGGTGATTGATATTTCTCCCGGCAATCCTGATTCCAGCTTGTGCTTCCTCCAGCCCAGAGTTTCTCATGATGTACTCTGCATATAAGTTAAATAAGCAGAGTGACAATATACAGCCTTGGTGTACTCCTTTTCCTATTTGGAACCAGTCTGTTGTTCCATGTCCAGTTCTAACTGTTGCTTCCTGACCTGCATAGGGGTTTCTCCAGAGGCAGGTTGGATGGTCTGGAATTGCCATCTCTTTCAGAATTTTCCACAGTTTATTGTGATCCACACAGTCAAAGGCTTTGACCTAGTCAATAAAGCAGAAATAGATGTTTTTCTGGAACTCTCTTGCTTTTTCCATGATCCAGCGGATGTTGGCAATTTGATCTCTGGTTCCCCTGCCTTATCTAAAACCAGCTTGAACATCTGGAAGTTCACAGTTCACATATTGCTGAAGCCTGGCTTGCAGAATTTTAAGCATTACTTTACTAGCGTGTGAGATGAGTGCAATTGTTTGGTAGTTTGAGCATTCTTTGGCATTACCTTTCTTTGGGATTGGAATAAAAACTGACCTTTTCCAGTCCTGTGGCCACTGCTGAGTTTTCCAAATTTGCTGGCATATTGAGTGCAGCACTTTCACAGCATCATCTTTTAGAGTTTGAAATAGCTCAACTGGAATTCCATCACCTCCACTAGCTTTGTTTGTAGTGATGCTTCCTAAGGCCCACTTGACTTCACATTCCAGGATGTCTGGCTCTAGGTGAGTGGGAGTGATCACACCTTTGTGATTATCTGGGTCATGAAGATCTTTTTTTTACAGTTCTTCTGTGTATTCTTGCCACCTCTTCTGAATATCTTCTGCTTCTGTTAGGTCCATAACATTTTTGTCCTTTATCGAGCCCATCTTTGCATGAAATGTTCCCTTGGTATCTCTAATTTTCTTGAAGAGATCTCTAGTCTTTCCCATTCTATTGTTTTCCTCTATTTCTTTGGCACATAAAAACAGACCTGGTCTCAGTGAGCAAATCATGTTCTGGGAAGTTGTCGTTGACACTCAGGGAGAATCTTGGGAATTTTATCTATACTCTTGTTTACCATGTGTGAGAAGATCTATTATAATCAACATCTCTTAGTATGGTAGTTCTTTTGTGTCCTTGGTTTATTAATCCAGCCTATAATCTCTGGGTCAGGGAATATGCCCTTCCTTCATTGTATGTATAGGGTTGTTGTGACTGCATACAGCTGATTAAATAATTGAATGAGTAAATGGAGGAATGGATTCCATATTTGGAGGTGATTGTCTTTGTAAACTCAGCCAGGATGAGTGCTTTTTTGTTTGTTTGTTTTTGTTTTTTGTTCTCAGTTGAAAGCAATCATTGTTTATGAACAGGTTTATCAAGCGAAGACCCTTAGCAGGAGACCCAGGTTCGATCCCTGGGTCAGGAAAATCCTCTGGAGAAGGAAATGGCAACCCACTCCAGTATTCTTGCCTGGAGAATCCCATGGACAGAGGAGCCTGGCAGGCTGCAGTCTATGGGGTCACAAAAGTTGGATGTGATTTAATATTAAATCCCTACAGTGGCAAATAACTCACTTGCCAATGCAGGAGATGTAACAGAGGTAGGTTTGACCCCTGAGTCGGGAAGATCTCCTGGAGGAGGGCATGGCAACCCACTCTAGTATTCTTGCCTGGAGAATCCCACGCATAGAGGAGCCTGGAGGGCTACAGCCATAGGGTTCAAAGAGTTGGCCACAACTGATCACACTTCATGCACTGTTTATTAACTGATCATATTACAGATATAATTCTGGTAGATGCCTTAGCTTATCTTTCTAATAGGTCTGTTTATCCGGTCTTCCCTGTTTTCAGCGTCTTGACTTTCCATAAAAGGGGTGGTCTTTTTCTTCATTCCACCTCATGGAGAAGATGATTTGAAGGACCACAGAAGTTGTTTGCTTCTTTGAAGCATTTTCTAACAGTATAGATATCATGGCTCAGATCCTATATGGAGACGATGCCATATTCGCCAAGATATTGAGCAATCAACGCGTTACAAGATGGGTGTTTTAGTAAGCTCTCTTCACTGCTTGGATCACAGTAAACCTTCAGCACACATTTGTTGAATTGCATGTATTCTTCACAATCAAGGGTGTTTTGTTTGTCCCAAACATGATAGAAATCCTGAACCTATTTCCCATGGACTCTCATCCTCAAAGAAGAAAACCTGACTCCTAAAATCCTGAACAGGTCAAAATCAGATTCTCAGTCATCCCCCATTTTTGCCTAGGAGTCTGGAGATGTTGCAACAGCTATTTATAATCGCACACAAATCCCAAATTAGCAAAGCTAAGTGGAAGAATCAGTTAACCATTACTCCTGGCCCCTTAAAGCATTGTTAAAAAAAAAAAAAAAAAATGCCACAACGACATTGACACTACTGCCGGAGGTTTTAAATAACTGCCAGTTCTGACTGAGGTTCTTATGCCAAACACTCCCTACGCACGCTGTTTCCCTGGCTCCCTGGACAGCAGATAACTAGTCAACACGCCCTGGAAACCCCTTTTAGACCTCAGGATCCGTTAGCAACAACACAACAAACAGTTGAAAGGGCTTCTGTGTGTAAGCTTCTGGCTGCTTCAAGAATTGTTACTAAAATAAGGGGGGGCAAAGCCGCAGGTGTTCTCAGCCTTCAGAGAAACAGGCTCCTAGTGCCGAGGGAAGGGCAGGCAAGTTTGGCTCGGCCTAAATGGAAGTCCTCAGTATAAAAGTCATGGACAAGTTGGCAGAAACAGTGGCAAGGAAGCAGAGTTGGATGCGTTCCTTTTCTTACCAGACATATCTACTGTCTAGTTGAATTCTCTGACCCCAGGCTCCTCCCCTCTAAGTCATTATTAATGTTGCGTCTAGTTATCTTTTGGAAACTTATATTAGACTGTGCCGTTTATTCTTAGAATTCCCATCTGAATTGCCAGGGCGTAGAGAACAATGTCAAGTCCATGGCAAACACTGAGCCTCCTTCCACTACCTGGGTACAAATTATTGGGCAGCCTTATCTTTGTCTTACCTTATCCGCTGATATCTGTGGACACTGGGCTTCAGCCTCAGGGAACTTCATCGCCACATGTGCCTTTTATCTGCAGGGGATATTTGACAATATCTGGAGACATTGTTGTTTGTAGGGGTGGGTGTGCTACTGGTAATTGGTGAGTAGAGGCCAGGAATACACACCCAACAGCACACCTAACTGTTCCCTACAGTATTGGAATGTCCAGCCCCAAATGTCAATGGGGCTGAGATGCAGAAACCCTCAGCTAAACCCTGTACCTAGAATGCCCTCCCATCTTCCTCCCTCCCACCCTCCTGCCCTCCCTGCATAATCTTCTTTCAAGCCCTGCAGAAATTTCCCTCATCTGTGAAGTCCTCTCAGCCCTGCTCCCTACTCCGTTATTGTTTTAATTTCTTTGTCTGATCCTATAAGTTGGTTTCCTAACCTCTACTAAAACACTTCTAACATTCCACTCAATTTATTTTTCAAAGAAACGCAGATGACAAAGTTTACTTTTCCCTTAAGAACTCAAACAAGCTTTTGAACTTCCAATACCATGCTAGTTAGAAGTCCAGACCACACATCCCTGCCCCCAGGGTTTTCACAAATAGTGGTCACACTGGCTAGATCTAGGTGACCCTATCCTTGGTGTGTGGCTTGTCACTAGCCTGTGTGGGCCTTTCAGTGCGCTCGGTTCTGCACCACCCCAGCCCAGACAAGAAAGGTAGGCCGTTCCTCTGTATTTACAAAACCTCAACTCACATGAGTTAATTTGTGCAGAGTGAATTTTACTGGAAGGAAGAGTGGAGGTGAGGTTTACACTGCAGTAATCCAAACAGTTCAAAGTCAGCATTAGACATCTCGCTTCCGAAAGCCTCAGCCATTCTCTTCTGGAGATGCTTTGTAATTGCTTCCACACACTCTGGGAGCAGCACCTGGTTCCCCAGCTCCTCATCTGGCCCTGCCTCTCTTCTCTCCTATTCACTCCTACCCTCTGGGATTAGGCCCAAAAAATAGAATTAATTTTCACCTTCTTATGTTTGGTCCTGCCTTTTCCATTTCCCCAACTCAGCTCTGTATCCACCTTTGCTCAGGCAAATCAACCAAGGTTCTCAGAAGAAATTAAAATAAAAATGGGAAAGTGTGTTTTCAGATAGCAACCTTGGAAGGAACATTGTTTAAAAACAGCCTTTTTCTCCTCTTTATTCTATTTTGCTACCTATTCCAGGTCCATCTTGAAAAGGCACGGAAGAATGGAGAGTGAAACCCATTTCTCTCTATTGCAGGGCTGAGGACAGTGCTGGGCACACTACTGATGGTCAGAGGACATTGAAACGCTGTGCTCTCACTTTGGTGCTGATGTGCAGAGGGGAATGGTTGGGGTTTCAAGTTGTTTGTGGGAGTTGGGAATGGGAGCCTGTTCGAATTTCACCTCTGCTGGTGAGCATGGTGAAATGAAAAAATAAATGTGCTAAATGGGAACAACTTACTTCCTCTCACAGCTTGTGCATAGATCTTTACACGTGGTGAGTATTTCTAGATGAGGTGCCAGCTCCATCAACATGTAACTCCTTTTACTCTCATAAGAAGGGAAGGACAGTCAATGGCAATTTGGCTTCTTTCCCCTGTGGTCATTTAGTACCAGGACACATGGTATGTACAATTTTGTGGGCAGAAGATTTTTCAAAGGAAGAATCTTGAGCTTGGAGGCTAGTTATCTGCTGAGGGTACTTGATTCACAGGTAAACAGTGCTTGGAAAGGCTGCTATTAGACCCCTTTCCTGGATTGTGGCACAGATGCACTTAATCCTTAGTTAGCCCCTCTGGGAAGCTCCAGGCTTATCAGGGCTGAGCAGAGGTCCGTGCTCAAAGCAAGGAAAGAAGAGTGCAGCACAATTTGGGGTTCGATACTACGGATAGCACTTTTTCTACAACATTGTGATTTTCTGGGGCATTTTGAAATTCTAGCCACAATTATTTTGCACTTCCAATGGTAAAATGCTTTATAAATACATCTTTAACTTAAAAGAATACAAACCTGTTGAATACACAATTGGTTTGGAATTTCCTATTGTAGTAGCAAGAAAAGAAACACTTAAAATGTTGTTAGGAGCACTGTCAATAAGAACATTGAAAGCTGTGTGCACAAACATCCTGAATTGAAAGTTAATGTGGTGGAAAGGAAGGAACAGGAAGGCAGGGAACATAAGAAGACGTACTTTGGAATCCCACTCCTGCCAACAGCCTACGCTGAGAACTTAAGTCAGGATCTCAGTTTCCTCATCTCTCTGTGAAAACAGAATAACAGTTGTCTTGCCAACATTATAGGTTTGCAAGGTGGATCTAAGGAAATAGAGGACTTGGAAAAGCTTTGGGAAGTCAAAGCAGCTTTGCAGAGAGTAACAATAACACTGGCATTATCTGGGCCAGAATGGCTAAACCAGGTAATTGTCTTGTAACAGAGTTTTTTCAAAGAGTATGTCATGAGTATGGCAAGCTGGCAGTGTTCAGGCCTTGTGCTTTGATGGGCCTTTGTTGTTTGGAGATGCATTCACTGACAGAGCTTTTAAGCGGCTTTGATACAGCGTGGGGTGAGGAAGACAGAACACTGGATGATGGAGATGTCGAAACCACAAGGCCTAGGAGCTGCGCATAGGTTTCCTGAGGCTGCTTGTTGGTCACCGGAGACATTCCTTTAGGGACTTTCAAGAGAGTTTGCTGTGCTAGTAAGATGGGAATCGCACAGTTCAGGGCCTCTTTGAGGGAGAACCTGCAGTTCAGTGCGCTTCCGCCATCCACAGGAAACGAGCACTTGCAGCTCATTGCCAAGTACGTTTCTCAGCAGCGCTATGCGAAAGGCATGTGTGGGCACAGGGCTAATGTTCACTCTCTCAAACACAGGTCTAGGAAGATCCTTCCTTCCTAACGCAAAATTTTCTGCTACTTGGATCTTTCCGTGGACCCTGTACCTTATGTGTGGGAATGGTGCTTCCCCCTTGAAACTGGTGGAAATCTCCTTTGAAGACCCAGTGGGGCATCATGAGGTGGGGAGGATGGGATTCCGTGGGTATCACTCCTATCTCTGGAGAAGGAAATGGCAACCTACTCCTATTCTCGACTGGAGAATCCCATGGACAGAGGAGCCTGGCAGGCTACAGTCCATGGGATTGCAAGAGTTGGACTTGACTTAGGGACTGAGTGACCACCACCACCTCCATTCCTATATCAGGAACAAATGTATTTCACGAGATGTGAAATGTGCCCATTGGCAAACTTGAAGAGAGTAAAAGAGTTCAGGGGAAAGGTGCTTTATGGCCAAAAGGAATAGAGACATTCCTTTTCAAGCTTTCTGTATCAATCCTAGTTGTGACAGGAAACAGAAAAACAGTCACCCTCACATGAGATGATGGAGGGGAATGCAATAAAATGACTACCCACGAAAGTATAGGGGGAGTTAAGGGACATCAATAGGATGTGAGGAAAGGTCCTAGGGCTAAATAGTAGCTGGGAGACATTACCAACCCTGGATCTGATGGGGTGTAGGAGAGAGTCATTATCTGAGCTCAGAGCTGCAGGATTCAGACAAGACCCTAGGCTTGGGTCGAGGAACACACAACTAAAACCCACAGCCCAGGAATAAGAGAGGGAGTGTGATCACTCTGACTTCATTATTTCTTCACCCTTAGCCTCCAGCCAGGGTTCCCCATTTGCTGAGTCCCCCAGGGAACCAAAGGATAAGGGCCAATGTAAAGATTGCCTGTAGCCTCCCAGAGGTTAGAGAATCTTCTCATACAGGAAAATAGAAGCTATCCAGCACATTTTGCTGGGCTAAAATACCCTATTTTAAAACAAAACACTCAAAAATATAACTTATGGAAAAAACATAGGAGTCGCCCATGTGGAGACCAGAGTTCTGCTCGGAACTCTGTTATTTGCTGACGTTGTGGGTGGGTCATGTCCCCTCTCTTTTGGTGCCTCCCTTTCTTCCTTATCCAGGAGGGTACTTCTTAGTACTGGTGTGTGCTGAACATCTTGAGCCCTTGTAATCAGAGGGAGAGATTGAGCAGCTGTAGCTATAATTTAGAGGAGGGAGGAGAATAGTGATGAGGCCACGTAGAGCCCTACAAGTCTGGCGGAAAAGGAATAAGAGGAGGAGGAGCAGAACCCTGAGCCTCTCCCCGCCTTCTGTGTTCAGGAAGGCTTTCACAGCTGCAGATGTGGGCACTGAAGCAAGAAGGCAGGGAGGCTGCGTTTATTACTGAGTAAAATGAACACTGTTTTCATTTAGTGGCTGCTTGTTGTTCTTGCCTAGTTTCCAAAAAGCACATCTGTGATTATGTGTCTCTAACTGGCTCTCTGTCTGCTGCCCACAGCTTAAAATGTATGGTTCGGAAAGTATGGGGTTGTGCTCACAAGTAAAGGAAACATTAGAAGAGACACTTGCTATGAGATGTCAGTGAAGCACAGATCTAAGTCAAATCTCAAGTTAAACATAGAGAGGAGTGTGTAAAAAGTGGAGAATATGAGAGAAATCAAAGGCAAAATGCATGTAGCTCCTCCTAGCAAAGAACAAGTCAGGTGCAGAGACTATCTAGACAGACTGGTCACTGCTACTGCTACTGCTAAGTCGCTTCGGTCGTGTCCAACTCTGTGCGACCCCATAGACGGCAGCCCACCAGGCTCCCCCATCTCTGGGATTCTCCAGCAAGAACACTGGAGTGGGTTGCCATTTCCTTCTCCAATGCATGAAAGTGAAAAGTGAAAGTGACGTCGCTCAGTCGTGTCCGACCCTCAGCGACGCCATGGACTGCAGCCCACCAGGCTCCTCCATCCGTGGCTGGATCTAGTTGCATGATACTCAAAGCCACCAGGATTTGGAAGGAACACAGGATAAGTGCCTACTTACTATACGCAAAAAGTAGAAGTCCAAGGCAAGAACACTAGAGAAAGCCAAACGAGTTAACATTTTAAAACATTGAGCATCTTATTATTATTATTTTTATCTTAGTGTCTTATACAACTGTAATCACACCTTCAGCCAGATCTTCAGCCAGGCTCTGTAGGGAGTACCTGAGATTTAGAAAACTTCTCTAGAAACTACACAGCATGCTCTTGATTTCCATCGAGGCCAACAATCATGCCTCAGGTCTCAGTCCCATCTGAAATCTTTCCATGACTTCTCTGACCAGGGCAAGCCCTCCTCTCATAACTCTGGGGACATCTTCTCTGTAGCACTTACCCTTGTTGCAGTTTATACTTGCTTATTTGATGGGTGCCTTCCTACCCCATAGAGTGTAAGCTTCATAAGGCCATGCCTATTTATCAGTCATCACACTCCCAGGTCCTAGTCGGTCTATGGAACTGTGTGGGTTCTTAGCCACATCACTTCAGTGGATAATAAAGCAGTGCAAACACATCTGGTTTCTCTGATTTTTATATTTCTTGGTATCTGAAATCTCTTGCTACTTGGCTTCTTTATGTTGATAATTTGACTGCATGTTTTACATGACTTTGATTTTATTTCCTACCCTGGAGATTGTCTTGGCTTGAAGATCTGTATCTAATTAGACAGCAGTAGGCTCAGGAATCACTCAAGTAATTAAAGAACAAAGTACTTGAAAGAGCAAATAAAAAGGGTCAGAACAATTGATAAAAAGAAAATGCTATATACTTTATTTCAAATATACTATTTATAACAAATATTTATCCTTAAATTGCATTTCTGAACTTTTGGTTATAAAATTTTTTATACCTATTAAACTTCTAACTGAACTTGTTTCTAATCGCATAAGTGATAACTCAATGCTATAGAAGTTTTGGAAAGGTAAAAAGAAATATATTATCCATGACTTTGAAGTAAAAGCAAAATTTCGTTCTGTCGTTCTCCAAATTTTACATATGCTTTTGTGTTTTGATATGCAAAGTAAACCAAGTAAGTGTGCCATATTTACTAAACCACGTCCTTATTTTAAACTGTTTCTGTTTTTCACTATGATAAATAATCGGCAATAAACATACATCTTATTGTAAAAAAAAATAGAGAAAATGCTATAGACTGAGTGTTTGTGCTTACCCTCATCCCCTGATTCATGCTGAAATCCTAACTTCCAATATAAAGGAATTAGGAGATGAGGGGAGAAATTTGGGGGTAATTACACCATGAACGCAAAATTTTCATGAATAGAATTGTGCCCTTGTAAAAGAGACCTCAGAGAGCTTTCTCTCCCTTTCTGCCATGTGAGGACACATGGAGAAAATGGCATTCTTTTAGCCAGATATCAAATCTGCCAAGACTTTATCTTGGATGTTCAGTATTTAGAACTGTGAGGAAAAAAAAATTGCTGTTTTAAGTCACTGTGTGTGTGTGTGTGTGTGTGTGTGTGTGTGTGTGTGTGTGTGTGTATGTGTTCAGTTCAGTTCAGTCACTCAGTTGTGTCTGACTCTTTGCGACCCCATGAATCGCAGCACACCAGGCTTCCCTGTTCATCACCAACTCCCGGAGTTCACTCAGACTCACGTCCATCAAGTCAGTGATGCCATCCAGCCATCTCATCCTTGGTCGTCCCCTTCTCCTCTTGCCCCCAATCCCTCCCAGCATCAGAGTCTTTTCCAATGAGTCAACTCTTCACATGAGGTGGCCAAAGTACTGGAGTTTCAGCTTTAGCATCATTCCTTCCAAAGAAATCCCAGGGTTGATCTCCTTCAGAATGGACTGGATGGATCTCCTTGCAGTCCAAGGGACTCTCAAGAGTCTTCTCCAACACCACAGTTCAAAAGCATCAATTCTTTGGCGCTCAGCCTTCTTCACAGTCCAACTCTCACATCCATACATGACCACAGGAAAAACCATAGCCTTGACTAGACGGACCATTGTTGGCAAAGTAATGTCTCTCCTTTTGAATATGCTATCTAGGTTGGTCATAACTTTTCTTCCAAGGAGTAAGCATCTTTTAATTTCATGGCTGCAGTCACCATCTGCAGTGATTTTGGAGCCCCCAAAATATAGTCTGACATTGTTTCCACTGTTTCCCCATCTATTTGCCATGAAGTGATGGGGCCAGATGCCATGATCTTTGTTTTCTGAATGTTGAGCTTTAAGCCAACTTCTTAACTCTCTTCTTTCACTTTCATCAAGAAGCTTTTTAGTTCCTCTTCACTTTCTGCCATAAGGATGGTGTCATCTGCATATCTGAGGTTATTGATTCTTCTCCCGGCAATCTTGATTCCAGCTTGTGTTTCTTCCAGCCCAGCGTTTCTCATGATGTACTCTGCATATAAGTTAAATAAGCAGGGTGACAATATACAGCCTTGACATACTCCTTTTCCTATTTGGAACCAGTCTGTTGTTCCATGTCCAGTTCTAACTGTTGCTTCCTGACCTGTATACAGATTTCTCAAGAGGCAGGTTGGGTGGTCTGGTATTCCCATCTCTTTCAGAATTTTCCACAGTTTATTGTGATCCACACAGTCAAAGGTTTTGGTATAGTCAATAAAGCAGATATAGATGTTTTTCTGGAACTCTCTTGCTTTTTTCATGATCTAGCCGATGTTGGCAATTTGATCTCTGGTTCCTCTGCCTTTTCTAAAACCAGCTTGAACATCAGGAAGTTCACAGTTCAGGTATTGCTGAATCCTGGCTTGGAGAATTTTGAGCATTACTTTACTAACATGTGAGATGAGTGCAATTGTGTGGTAGTTTGAGCATTCTTTGGCATTGCCTTTCTTTGTGTGTGTATGTGTAGCAATTTGTTATAGCTGCCTGAATGGATTAAGACAAAAATTGAGCTAAAAATTCATTTTTATTGACATTTGGCTGACTCTATTAGTAAGGCATGGAATATGGGAACCACAAGAGAAGACAATCAAAGAATGCCCTGAAATACTAAACATAATTAAACATATTTGAATAAAGGCATTTGAGCTCATTAATACAGACTCTTATAACTTTAGGTCTCTATGACAACAATGGCTTTCTATTATGCTCTTACCTCTATACTCCTTTTAGTTTGTTCAGAATAATGCTTCCAAATTAATCTTCTAAAATGCCTATTGGCAATGTAATTGTTTTCAACGCACATTTCCACAGGACAAACACATAAATAAAAGCCCCCAGGAGTTTGGGGGAGCTTATACTAACATTAAGACACTGGTGCTGACTAGCACCATTTTTGAGTCCTCCCTCAATCCTAGTAGAGCCTAGGGCTTACCCACACACAAGTGGGTTTGACTCAGTCCTGAGTGCCCCTGAGTTGGGAATCCAGCCATGTGGGACCCAGCCAGTGGGCCAGCAGCCACTGCAAGAGGCACTGCCTAACAGGCATCCAGGCTGGGGGCAGCCTATCAACAGCATGCCTACAGAAGCTGGCCCTGCATCAACAGAAGGGCCTGTGCAGTCACTGAGTGGGCATTCTGAGAGCCTACAGCTCTGGTGAACACAGGGGAGTATGTTGCTAGACCACATAGGACACACATTACATAAAGCCACTTATCCAAGACCAAGAAATGTAACTGACTTACCTAATATGTAGAATTGAAAGCAGAAAATCAGGCAGAAAAAGGTGACTGAGGAAAGGAATCCAAATAAAGTACTAAAGATGGTTGTCAAATCACTAGTGAAGAGAATAAAGAAGAAACAGAGAACTTTAAAAACAACCAGGGAGCAATGAAGAAAATGGCAGTAAGTACATACATATCAATAATCACTTTAAATGTAAGTGGACATTTAAATTTAAATGGAATAAATGCTCCAATTCAAAGACATATATAGTTTTCCCTGGTGGCTCAGCCAGTAAAGAACTGACCTGCAATGCAGGAGACTCAGGTTCAATCCCTGGATCAGGAAGATCCCATGGAGAGGAGAAGTCCATGGACAGAGGAGCCTGGTGGGCTACAGTCCATGGGGTCACAAAGAGATGGATATGACTGAGTGACTAACACTCTCAATTTCAAAGACACAGAGTGGCTCAATGAATTAAAAATAAGACCCATATATATGCTCCCTGCAAGAGACTCGCTTCCAACCTAAACACACACAAAGACTGAAATTGAGGGGGTGGAAAAGATATTCCATTCAAATAGAAATTAAAATAAAGTTGGGGAAGAAATACTTATATCAGACAAATAGACTTCAAAGTAAATATTATAAAAAGAGACAAAGAAAGACATCACATAATATAGGAGCACCTAGATGCATAAGGCACATATTAAAAATTAAGGGAGAAGTTAGTTGACAGTAGGTCTGATGTTGAAGCTGAAACTCCAATACTTTGGCCACCTCATGCGAAGAGCTGACTCATTGGAAAAGACCCTGATGCTGGGAGGGATTGAGGGCAGGAGGAGAAGGGGACGACAGAGGATGAGATGGCTGGATGGCATCACCAACTCAGTGGACATGGGTTTGGGGGGACTCCGGGAGTTAGTGATGGACAGGGAGGCCTGACGTACTGAGGTTCATGGGGTCACAAAGAGTCGGGCACAACTGAGCAACTGAACTGACAATAACATTAGGTGATTTTTTAACACCCCGTTTATATCAATGGATAGATCATTTAGACAGAACATCAGTAAGGAAACCCTGGTCTTAAATAACACTTTAGACCAGAGGAACTTAATAGATATATGTAGAATATTCTATTTGAAACAGTGCAATACACATTTTTTTTTCAGGGTCATACATCATGATCAAGTGGGGTTTATCCCAGGGATGTCAAGACGGTTTTATGTCTGCAAATCAATCAACATAATACATTAATACACCACACTAAAAAATTAAAGAATAAAAGTCATATGATCATTTTAATAGATGCAGGAAAACCTTTTGACAAAATACAATATCCATTCATGATAAAAACTCAACAAAGTGGGTACAGAAAGAACATACCCCAACATAATATTAACAAAGGCCATATGTGACAAAGGCAATACCAAGTCAACGGTGAAAAGCTGAAAACATTCCCTCTGTGATCAGGAACAAGATAATAATGCCCATTCTCATCAGTTTAAATCAGCATAGTATTGGGTATGTAATTCAATATAGTATTTAATTTAACACAGTAGTCAGACAAAAATAAAAATTAAAAAATACAGTTTGGAAGCAACGAATCACTCAGTTGTGTCCAACTCTTTGCAACCCCATGGACTGTAACCAGCCAGGCTCCTCTGTCCATGGAATTCTCTAGGCAAGAATACTAGAGTGGATAGCCATTCCCTCCTCCAGGGGATCTTCCTGATCCAGGGAACAAACTGAGGTCTCCTGCATTGTAGGCAGATTCTTTACTATCTGAGCCACCAGGGAAGCCCAATGATCCAGCAGTTCCACCCCTGCATATTTTTCTGAAACAAAACACTAATTCAAAAAGATGTATATGCACCCCTATGTTTAGTGCAGCATTATTTATAATGGCTAAGATATGGCAGCCTAAATGCCTTCTGATAGATGAATGAATAAAGAAAATGTGAAAATACATACACACGCACACATATGTGTGTGTGTGTGTGTGTTTGTGTGTGTGTATGAAACTGAACCAGACCTGCCTTTGAGTGTTTGAGTGTCTCCTGCAGAGGCACGGGTCAGGTGTGACCTGCTGCGGGGACAGAATCACACAGACCTGCGTCACACAGCTTGGGCATAAGCCCTCTTGGAGGAGGTCACCATGAGCTCCATCATAGAGCTGTTGAGCAGACAACCCACAAACTACAGAACGATTATCGGAAGAAATTCTTGCACTGTTAAGAAGTTCTAGGACTCACAACGGATTTCTCAACCTGGAGATCTACCAAAGTGTTTGAGAACACCCAGGGAATTTGACTTTGGAGGTCAGTGAGATTTGATTACAGAACTTCTGCAGGACTGGGGAAACAGATTCTTGGAGGGCACAAACAAAATTTTGTGTGCACAAGAAGTCAGGGGAAAGGAGAAGTGTCCTCACAAGAGACTGAGTCAGATTTCCCTGTGAGTGTCCAGGAGTCTCCAGTGGAGGTGTGGGTCAACAATTTTCCCTCAGGCCAGACAACAGCAGGAAACACAGCTCCACCCATCAACAGAAAATTGGATTAAAGATTTACTGAGTATGGCCCTGCCAAGCAGAACAAAACCCAGTTTCCCCCCCAGTCAGTCTCTCCCATCAGGAAGCTTCCATAAGCCTCTTATCCTTCTCCATCAGAGGGCAGACAGACTGAAAACCAAAATCACAGAAAACTAACCAAACTGATCACATGGACCACAGCCTTGTCTAACTCAATGAAACTATCATCCATGCCATGTGGGGCCACCTGAGACAGACAGGTCATGGTGGAGAGCTCTGACAAAAATGGTCCATTGGAGAAGGTGATGGCAAACCACTCCAGTACTCTTGCCTTGAGAACCCCATGGACAGTATGAAAAGATGAAAATATATGATCCTGAAAGATAAACCCCCCAGGTTGGTAGGTGTCCAATATGCTACTGAAGAACAGTGGAGGAATAACTCCAGAAAGAATGAAGGGACAGAGTCAAAGTGAAAACAATGCTCAGTTGTGGATGTGACTGGTGATAGAAGCAAGGTCCGATGCTGTAAAGAGCAATATTTTATAGAAACCTGGAATGTTAGGTCTATGAATCAAGGAAAATTGAAAGTGGAAGTGGAGGTGATGGCAAGAGTGAACACCATTTTCAGAATCAGTGAACTAAAATGGACTGGAATGGGTGAATTTAAATCAGATGACCATTATATCTACTACTGTGGGCAAAAACCCCTTAGAAGAAATGTAGCAGCCCTCATAGTCAACAGAAGAGTCTGAAATGCAGTATTTGGGTGCAGTCTCAAAAAAGACAGAATGATCTCTGTTTGTTTACAAGGCAAACAATTCAATACCACATTCAAACATTCAATATCACAGTAATCCAAGTCTATGCCCCAACCACTAATGCCAATGAAGCTGAAGGTCAACAGTGCTACAAGACCTTCTATAACTAAGACCAAAAAAAGATGTCCTTTTCCACATAGGGGACTGAAATGCAAAAGTATGAAGTCAAGAGACACCTGAAGTAAAAGGCACATTTGGTCTTGGAATACAGAATGAAGCAGGGCAAAGGCTAATAGAGTTTTGCCAAGAGAACACATTGGTCATAGCAAACACCATCTTCCAACAACACAGGAGATGACTCTACACATGGACATCACCAGATGGTCAATACCAAAATAAAATTGATTATATTCTTTCCAGAAGAAGATGGAGAAGTTCTATACAATCAGAAAAAAAACAAAACAAAACTGGGAGCTGGATGTGGCCCAGATCTTGAACTCTTTATTGGAAAATTCAGACTTAAATTGAAGAAAGTAGGGAAAACCACTAGACCATTCAGGTAGGACCTAAATCAAATCCCTTACGCTTATACAGTGGAAGAGAAAAATAGATTCAAAGGATTAGATCTGATAGACAGAGTGCATGAAGAACTATGCGTAGAGGTTTCTGAACAGGAGGCAGTGATCAAGACTATCCCCAAGAAAAAGAAATGCAAAAATACAAAATGGTTGTCTGAAGAGGACTTACATATAGTAGACAAAAGAAGACAGGCTAAAGGCAAAGGAGAAGGGAAGATACACCCATCTGAATGCTGAGTTCCAAAGAATAGGAAGGAGAGACAACAAAGCCTTCTTCGGTGACCAATGCAAAGAAATAGAGGAAAACAATAGAATGGGAAAGACTAGCGATCTCTTCAAGAAATTAGAGATACCAAGGGAAAATTTCAGGCAAAGATGGGCTCAATAAAGGAAAGAAATGGTATGGACCTAACAGAACCAGAAGATATTAAGAAAAGGTGACAAGAATACACAAAACTATACCAAAAAAAGATCTTAATGACAGATGGTGTGATCACTCACCTAGAGTCAGACATCCTGGAGTGTGAAGTCAAGTTGGCCTTAGGAAGCATCATTATGAATAAAGCTAGTGGAAATGATGAAATTCCAGATAAGTTCTTTCAAATCCTAAAAGCTGATGCTTTGAAAGTGCTGTACTCAATGTGCCATCAAATTTGGAAAACTCAGCAGTGGCCATAGGAGTAGAAAAGGTTAGTTTTCATTCCAGTCCCAAAGAAAGGCAATGCCAACGAATGTTCAGAATACCACACAATTGCACTCATCTCACATGCTTCCAAAGTAATGCTCAAAATTCTCCAGGGTAAGCTTCAACAGACCATGAACCATGAACTTCCAGATGTTCAAGCTGGATTTAGAAAAGGCAGAGGATCCAGAGATCAAATAGTCAACATCCATTGACCACTGGATCATAGAAAAAGCAAGAGAATTCCAGAAAAATATCTACTTCTGCTTTATTGACTATGCCAAAGCCTTTGACTGTATGGATCACAACTAACTGTGGAAAATTCTGAAAGAGATGGGAATACCAGACCACCTAACCTGCCTCTTGAAAAATCTGTATGCAGGTAAGGAAGCAACAGGTAAAACAAGACATGTAACAACAGACTGGTTCCACACCGGGAAAGGAGTACGTCAGAGCTTATTTATATTGTCACCCTGCTTATTTAACTTCTATGCAGAGTACATCATGTTAAATGCCAGGCTAGATGAAGCACAAGCTGGAATCAAGATTGCTGGGAGAAATATCAATAACCTCAGATATGCAGATGATACCACCCTTATGGGAGAAAGTGAAGAGGAACTAAACAGCCTCTTGATAAAAGTGAAAGAGGAGAGTGAAAAAGCTGGCTTAAAAGTCAACACTCAAAAAACACATATCATGGCATCCATACCCATCACTTCACAGCAAATAGGTGGGAAAACAGTGGCAAACTTTACTTTTGGGGGGTCTAAAATGACTGCAGATGGTGACTGCAGACATGAAATTAAAAGACGCTTACTTCTTGGAAGAGAAACTATCTCCAACATAGACAGCATATGAAGAATCAGAGAGGTTAATTTGCCGACAAAGTTCTGTATAGTCAAAGCTATGGTTTTTCCAGTAGTCATGTATGGATATGAGAGTTGGCCTATAAAGAAAGCTGAGTGCTGAAGAATTGATGCTTTTGAACTCTGGTGATTGAGAAGACCGTTGAGAGTTCTTTGGACTGCAAAATCAAACCGGTCCACCCTAAAGGAAATCAGTCCTGAATATTCATTGAAATGACTGATGCTGAAGCTGAAATTCCAAAACTTTGTCCACCTGATGCGAAGAACTAAATCACAGGAAAAGACCTTGATGCTGGGAAAGATTGAAGGCAGGAAGAGAAGGGGATGACAGAGGATGAGATGGTTGGTGTCACCAACTATGGACATGAGTTTGAGCAAGCTCCAAGAATTGGTGATGGACAGAGAAGTCTGGCATGCTACAATCCACATGAAAATACGTATCAGTTCAGTTCATTTCAGTTCAGTTGCTCAATCATGTCTGACTCTTTGCAACCCCATGGACTGCAGCACACCGAGCTTCCCTGTCCTTCACCAACTCCCAGGACTTGCTCAAATGTATGTCTATTGAGTTAACGATGACATCAAACCATCTCATCCTCTGTCGTCCCCTCCTTCTCCTGCCTTCAGTCTTTTCCAAAATCAGGGTCTTTACCAATGAGTCAGCTCTTTTCATCAGGTGGCCTAAGTGTTAGAGCTTCAGCTTCAGCATTAGTCTTTCCAATGAATATTCAGTGTTGATTTCCTTAAGGATTGACTGGTTGGATCTTGCAGTCCAAGGGACGCTCAAGAGTCTTCTCCAGCACCACAGTTCAAAAGCATCAGTTCTTCAGCACTCAGCCTTCTTTATACTCCAACTCTGACATCCATGCATCACTAATGGAAAAACCATACCTTTGACTATACAGACATTTGCTGGCAAAGTATTGTCTGTTTTTTAATACGTTGTCTAGATTTGTCATAGTTTTTCTTCCAAGGAGCATGCATCTTTTAATTTCATGGCTACAGTCACCATCTGCAGTGATTTTGGAGCCCAAGAGAAGAAAGTCTGGTATTCCCATCTCTTTCAGAATATTCCACAGTTTATTGTGATCCACACAGTCAAAGGCTTTGACACAGTCAATAATGCAGAGATAGATGTTTTCTGGAACTCTCTTGCTTTTTCCATGATCCAGCAGATGTTGGCAATTTGATCTCTGGTTCCTCTGCCTTTTCTAAAACCAGCTGAACATCTGGAAGTTCATGGTTCATGTACTGCTGAAGCCTAGCTTGGAGAATTTTAAGCATTACTTTACTAGCATGTGAGATGAGTGCAATTGTGCAGTGGTTTGAGCATTTTTTGGCATTGTCTTTCTTTGGGATTGGAATGAAAACTGACCTTTTCCAGTCCTGTGGCCATTGCTGAGTTTTCCAAATTTACTGGCATATTGAGTGCAGCACTTTAAAAGCATCATCTTTTAGAATTTGAAATAGCTCAACTAGAATTTGTATGTAATATACAACATAGGGAATATAATCAATAATGTTGCAATAACTGTATTATGACAGATAGTGACCAGACAATCATGACGAATATTTTGTAATGTACACAAATATCAAATCCCTATGTTGTATGCCAAAAGCCAATATAATATTATAAGTCAAGTATACTTCAATTAAAATAAATGAACCCTAGATCTTGAAAGAATTGGAAACAGGAAGTCTAACTATATTAGGTAATTGAAAGGCAAAACAAGACTTAATTGCTACTGTATTCAACATTCTGAAGGCATAATTTAGTAATTCAATAAATGGAACAAAATGACAAAAAAAAAAAAAAAAAAAAGAAACTTCAAAAATAAGATAACCAACAATGCTATTTAAATTTGGGGAAAATATCTGAACAGACTTCTCCAAGGAAGGTATACCAATGGTAAATAAGTGCATGAAAAGATGCTCAGAATCATGTGTCATTCAGTTCAGTTTAGTTCAGTTCAGTCACTCAGTCGTGACCGACTCTTTGCGACCGCATGGATCATAGCACGCCAGGCCTCCCTGTCCATCACCAACTCCTGGAGTTCACTCAAACTCACATTCGTTGAGTCGGTGATGCCATCCAACCATCTCATCCTCCGTTGTCCCCTTCTCTTCCTGCCCCCAATCCCTCTCAGCATCAGAGTCTTTTCCAATGAGTCAACTCTTCGCATGAGGTGACCAAAGTATTGGAGTTTTAGCTTTAGCATCAGTCCTTCTGATGAACACCAAGGACGGATCTCCTTTAGAATGGACTGGTTGGATCTCCTTGCAGTGCTAGGGACTCTCAAGAGTCTTCTGCAACACCACAGTTCAAAAGCATCAATTCTCTGGTGCTTAACTTTCTTCACAGTCCAACTCTCACATCCATACATGATCCCAGGAAAAACCATAGTCTTGACTAGATGGACCTTAGTCAGCAAAGTAATGTCTCTCCTTTTGAATATGCTATCTTGGTTGGTTATAACTTTTCTTCCAAGGAGTAAGCATCTTTTAATTTCATGGCTGCAGTCACCATCTGCAGTGATTTTGGAGCCCCCCAAAATAAAGTCTGACACTGTCTCCACTGTTTCCCCATCTATTTGCCATGAAGTGATGGGACCGGATGCCACAATCTTCGTTTTCTGAATGTTGAGCTTTAAGCCAACTTTTTCACTCTCCACTTTCACTTTCATCAAGAGGCTTTTTAGTCTCTCTTTACTTTCTGCCATAAGGGTGGTGTCATCTGCATATCTGAGGTTATTGATATTTCTCCCAGCAATCTTGATTCCAGCTTGGGCTTCTTCCAGCCCAGCATTTCTCATGATGTACTCTGCATATAAGTTAAAAAAGCAGGGTGACAATATACAGCCTTGACATACTCCTTTTCCTATTTGGAACCAGTCTGTTGTTCCATGTTCAGTTCTAACTGTTGCTTCCTGACCTGTATACAGGTTTCTCAAGAGGCAGGTCAGGTGGTCTGGTATTCCCATCTCTCTCAGAATTTTCCACAGTTTATTGTGATCCACACAGTCAAAGGCTTTGGCATAGTCAAGAAAGCAGAAATAGATGTTTTTCTGGAACTCTCTTGCTTTTTCCATGATCCAGCAGATGTTGGCAATTTGATCTCTGGTTCCCCTGCCTTTTCTAAAACCAGCTTGAACATCTGGAAGTTCACCATTTACGTATTGCTGAAGCCTGGCTTGGAGAATTTTGAGCCCTACTTTACTAGTGTGTGAGATGAGTGCAATTGTGCGGTAGTTTGAGCATTCTTTGGCATTGCCTTTCTTTGGGATGGGAATGAAAACTGACCTTTTCCAGTCCTGTGGCCATTGCTGAGTTTTCCAAATTTGCTGGCATATTGAGTGCAGCACTTTCACAGCATCATCTTCCAGGATTTGAAGTAGCTCAACTGGAATTCCATCACCTCCACTAGCTTTGTTCATAGTGACGCTTTCTAAGACCCACTTGACTTCACATTCCAGGATGTCTGGCTCTAGGTGAGTGATCACGCCATCGTGATTATCTTGGTAGTGAAGATCTTTTTTGTACAGTTCTTCTGTGTATTCTCACCACCTCTTCTTAATATCTTCTGCTTCTGTTAGGTCCAGACCATTTCTGTTCTTTATTGAGCCCATCTTTGCATGAAATGTTCCCTTGGTATCCCTAATTTTCTTGAAGAGATCTCTAGTCTTTCCCATTCTGTTGTTTTCCTCTATTTCTTTGCATGATGGGAAATGCAAATTAAAGCAATAATAAAATACCACTACATACACATTAAAGTGGCTAAAATCCTCAAAAACCTGACAATACCAATGTCTTAAAAGCTTGCATAGCAACAGGAACACTCTCTCATTCCTGTTGGGAATTCAAATTATACAGTTATTTTGGAAGACAGTTTGGAAGTTTCTTTATAAAGCAAATTTGGTCTAACTGTATCATGCAGTGGGCTTCCCTGGTAGCTCAGATGGTAAAGAATCTGCGTGCAATTTGGGAAACCAGGTTTGATCCGTGAATTGGGAAAATCCCTTGGTAAAGGGAATAGCAACCCACTCCAGTATTCTTGCATGGAGGATACCATGGACAGAGAAACCTGGCCAGCTTTGCAACCATGGAGTTGCAAAGAGTCAGACACAGCTGAGCAGCTAACACACAGACACACACACACACCCCCCCACACACACCCATCATGTAACAATCATACTCTTAGGTACTTGCGCAACTGATTTAAATTTTTATATACATGGAAAAACTTGCATATAAATGCTTTTAGCAGGTTTAGTTACAAACACCAAAAACTAGAAGCAAGTAAGACATCCTTCAAAAGATGAATGGATAAATAAAGCAACAACTGTGGCACATCCTTACAATGGAATATTATTCAGCAATAAAGGACATTAAACTGTAAAAAGGCTTGTAAAAACATGTTGTCATTCAGTTGCCAAGCGGTGTCTGACTCTTTGCAATCCCATGGACTGCAGCACAGCAGGCTCCCCTGTCCTTCAAATCTACTGGAGTTTGCTTACTCATGTCCCATGAGTTGGTGATGCCATCCAACCATCTCATCCTCTGTCACTCCTTTGCTTCTCCTGTCCTCAATTTTCCAAGCATCGTCTTTTCCAAGGAGTTGGCCCTTCACAGTAGGTGGCCAAAGTATTGAAACTTCAGCTTCAGCATCAGTCCTTCCAATGAATATTCAGGGTTGATTTCTTTTTAGGATTGACTGGTTTGATTTCCTTGCTCTTCAAGGGACTCTTAAGAGTCTCCTCCAGCACCGCAATTCAAAAGCATCAATTCTGTGGGACTCAACCTTGTTTATGGTCCAGCTCTCACATCCCTACATGATTATTGAAAAAACTATAGCTTTGATTATATGGACCTTTGTTGGCAAAGTGATATCTCTGCTTTTTAACGCTAGGTTTGTCATAGCTTTCCTTCCAAGGAGCTAGTGTCTTAATTTTGACTGCAGTCACTATCTGTAGTGATTTTGGAGCTCAAGAAAGTAAAATCTGTCACTGTTTTCAAGTTTTCCCCATCCATTTGCTATAAACTGATGGGACTGAATGCCAAGATCTTAGTTTTTTGAATGATGAATTTTAAACCAAGTTTTCCCACTCTTCTTTTTCACCCTCTTCAACAGGCTCTTTAGTTCCTCTTCACTTTCTGCCATAAGGGTGCTGTCATCTGCATATCTGAGATTGTTGATATTTCTCCTGGCAATCTTGATTCCAGCCTGTGCCTCATCCAGACCAGCATTTCACATGTTGTACTCTGCACAAAAGTTAAACAAGCAGGGTGACAATATACAGCCTTGATACACTCCTTTCCCAGTTTCAAACCAGTCCATTGTTCCATGTCTGGTTCTGTTACTTCCTGACCTACATACAGGTTTCTCAGGAAACAGGTAACATGGTCTGATATTCCCATCTCTTTAAGAATTTTCCACAGTTTTTGTGTGTATGTGTGTGATCCACAAAGGCTTTATCTAGTCAATGAAGGAGAAGTAGATGATTTTCTGGAATTCCCTTTCTTTTGCTATGATCTAACGAATGTTGGCAATTTGATATCTGGTTCCTCTGCCTTTTCTCAACAGAGTTTTACATCTGAAAATTCTCTGCTTATGTACTGTTGAAGGCTAGCTTGAAGGTTTTTGAGCATTACCTTGACAGCATGTGAAATGAACACAAATGTATGATAGCTTGAACATTTTTTTGTCATTGTCCTTCTTTGAGATTGAAATAAAAACTGACCTTTTCCAGGCCTGTGGCCACTACTGAGTTTTCCAAATTTGCTGGCATATTGAGTGAAGCACTTTAACAGCATCATCTTTTAGAATTTGAAATAGTTCAGCTGGAATTCCATCACCTCCACTGGCTATGTTATTTGTAATGCTTCCTCAGGCTCACTTGACTTTACACTCCATGATATCTGGGTCTAGGTGATTGACTACACCATCATGGTTATCCAGGTCATTAAGATCATATTTGTACAGTTCTTCTGTGTTCTTCTTTTCTTAATCTGTTCTGCTTTTGTTAGGGCCTTACTAGTTTTGTCTTTTATTATCCCATCGTTGGATGCAATATTCCCTAGTTATCTTTGGTTTTCCTGAAGAGATCTCTAGTCTTTTCCATTCTATTGTTTTCCTCTATTTCTTGGCATTCTTCACTTAAGAAGGCTTTCTTATCTCTCCTTGCTATGCTCTGGAACTCTGCATTCTGTTGGGTATATCTTTCCCTTTCTCCTTTGCCTTTTGCTTCTCTTCTTTTCTCAGTTATTTGTAAGACCTCCTCAGACAACTACTTTGCCTTTTTTCATTTCTTCTTCTTTTGGGTGGTTTTGGTCACTGCCTTTTGTGCCTAGTTACGGACCTCTGTGATCAGTAGCTGTAAATTTCCAAGCTTTGGGTCTACTGTTTTTGTTAGTGCCTGACTGCTGTGTCTTAATGAATGTTAATGATTTAAACACACTTTATTCAGTCTATACAAAATCCTAACTGTTTTTTGAAACAAAAATGGAATGAATACACAAACCAACCAAGATATAATTGGAAGAGAGAATATGAATATAAATTGATATTACATCCTTAGTACTTATCTGCTTGATGGCCAGGAAAAGGAATTGAAACCCCCATAAACAAAAGAGAAAGCTGGTCATGTGGTCTTTCCCATCCAGGTGGTTTTTAGATATATCAGCCCACAAAGAAGTGGTTTAAAATAAGGGTTAGAGATGAGAGATATCTGTGAATTATTTGTGTATGTTAGTCCCAGCCAGAACATATATAGATACAACCTTCCAGACAGTAATAGAATTTAATGCACATGGACTCTACCAGAGACTTTACAATATGAACTCCATGAGGAAAAAGTTATTTCCTATTTTGTTCTCCCATGTATGCTCAAGGTCTAAAGAATGAAAACTCAACAAACGGACAAAATGGGAAAAATGCAAACACACATGAAGTATGCAAAAGAGAAAGACAGTATAAATACAACCTTAAATGAGCAGGTGCAAAAAGAAAATTTTTAGTTGGGGAGAAAGACAAGAAAGGAAGAAGAAGAGTACCAGTTGCCCAGAGGTATAGGAATTATTGTTGGAGAAAAGACCAAGTCTGACTATGGTCTTCTGTTGGTGTATTCTTCACTGGGGTATTTTCTTAGGACTTCAGTTGACAGGGACATAGTCGGTGTGGCATCAGCCCATGATCTTATATTCCCAAAAACATGAGCACAGAAAGCAGACAAATTTGGAGTTTGACATGAGTGCAAAAAGACTTGCGATATTTCTTGAAGAGATAGTTATGAGCTCAATGCTTCTAAGGAGGTACTACAATTTGGAAGTAGGAATGTCCATGGGAAAGGAGGGTTCCTCTGAAGAGTAAAGATTTTTTAAAAGGGAAAGATTTATATCAGGTAGAAAGGAAGATGGATGGATTAGAGGGTATAAAACTCCAAAAGAAAGCACCAAAGGTTATCTTCACTTGTGCACCTCAAATGTCACCTAAAATGTGCTCTTCAAATGTGAAAACTTTTCATAAAAAACAGCCAGAGAGGACTGAATGAGAGGATGTCTAAATAAATGCTTTGCCAAATGACAAGTGAAAGTCATTCAGTCATGTCTGACTCTTTACAACCCCATGGGCTATATCCATGGAATTCTTCAGGCCAGAATACTGGAGTGGATAGCCTTTCCCTTCTCCAGGGGATCTTCCTAACCCAGGAATCAAACCAGGGTCTCCAGCATTTCAGGCAGATTCTTTACCAACTGAGCTATGAGGGAAGCCCAATAAATGCTTTGGAAATCACCAATTTTACATTAATAAAAATCACATATCTATGGATTCTCGGTTAGTATTTGACAACTAGAGACAGACAGAGACAATATTTGGGGATGTTCACTCAATAAAGCCTCAAGCATCAGTGCTGACTGACATCTAAGAATGTGTGTGTGTGTGTGATTTTTGTTTGTTTGTTTGTTTTAATGCCATCACAAAACCTAAAAGGAAACCAAATGCAAAAAAGTGCCATTAAAACAATATTAACTTTCTACCAGACTGAGAAACAGAGGGAACTCAAGATTATCAGTTTTCAACACAAAGAGCATGAGGACTGTGTATCATGATATTGCTAATCAAGGTACCCACAACAAAGACTGGATGCCTCTTAGAGAAGTAAGAACCTCACACACTGCTTGTGGGAACATAAAATGATATAGCTACTTTGGAAAATATTCTAGCATTTCCTCAAATGATTATATGAGGAAATATACATGAGTCATCATATGACTCAGTCATCAGATTATATGAGTCATGATATGACTCAGCGATTCTACTCCTTAAGAGAAATGAGAGCATCTACTCTAGCGTTAGTCTCTCAGTCGTGTGTGACTCTTTGTGACCCCATTGACTTATGGCCTGCCAGACTCCTCTGTCCATGGTATTCACCAGGCAAGAATACAGCAGTGGGTAGCCATTTCCTTCTTCAGGGGCTTTTCCTGACCCAGGGATCAAATCCAGGTACCCCACATTGCGGGCAGATTCTTTATTTTCTGAACCACCAGGGAAGCCGAAATGAGAGTATACATCCACACAAAAACTTGCACGTGAATTTTTACAGGAGCGTTGTTTGTTGCAATATTGTAAAGCAAAAAAAAATTAAAAAATTATAAAAAAAAAAGTCAAAAGACGGAAACAACCCACCTGCTGGGGACCTTCTGAAGAGCGGGTTTCTGAAAGGAGTGTCTGATACCCTCAAATATTAAAAAACACTGACTCAGAGAATGAGTTGAGATAGAAGAATCCTAGAACTCAATGATCTTTTAAAAAGTTTCCATCTTGTAGATTTTTCTTAGAAACCTAGAAAAGAAACAAAATGAATTGTAAGCCATAGGTCTTTTGGTATTGTTGCCAATATATTCTTTATTCATGCAAAGTATTTAAGGATTTGATCATGCAATTTACATTAACAAGAGTAATTCCCAGTAGTGATCAATATAACTTTTTTTTTTTTTTTTTCTGAAAGGATATAGTAGGAAATGGAAATATGGCATTGCAAAGGCCTATAAAACTGTCCTGGCCAATTTTTCATGTCCATGACCACTGCTCCAGGTTTATATATCATCAGTAGAAAATATTAAGAACATGAATTATTTATCTGTAACATAGCTACTCAAGCACTAAATTATTAGAAGACTCTTTTCTACTTTTCTATCTACTGCTTATACACATAATATTTACAAGTATGCCACAGTGAATATATCCGGAAGAAATGAATTTTTATCAATGTCTATTATCAGAAAAATAGGAACTTTTTGAAGTGGCCAGAATTGAGCAATTTTTAAAAGAAATTTTAAAATTTTTGTTTATTTTTGGTTGCACTGGGCCTTTGTTGCTGTGCATGGGCATTCTCTAGTGTGTGGATGTCTCTTGTTGTACAGTAGCACAGGGCACACAGACTCAGTAGTTGTGGTGCACGGGCTTAGCTGCTTCGTGGCATGTGGAATCGTCCCAGACCAGGGTTCAAACCTGTGTCTCCTGCATTGACAGGGGAATTCTTATCCACAGCACCATCTGGGAAGTCCAGAATTGAGCAATTTTTAAAACACATTCTGCATAAAGGAGAAGTCAATTATCAATTTTATAAATAATTTCATGAAATGTAAGCAATTAAAATTTTAATTGGTAGTCTTGGAATTTAAATAAATTAAGCAAAGTCATAGTAGATGCCTTGTCATCATTTATCCATATATTCTTCTAACATTTGTTTACTGAGGGTTGCTATGGCCCAGGCTGAAAATAAAACAATGAATAAAGGAGAGGGGGCAGAGACCCTGCTCAAGGAAAGGTCTCAAAAGCACGATTTTTCTTCCCTTCTCTTGCTGTTGCACAGAATCATCATGCCAAAGCAATTTGTCTTCAGAGTTGTTGTTCGACTTTATGTAACTACAATGTAATTGGAAACATTGATGCATAAACTCAGGGCTGATTTTCAGAGAAAGCGCCATGAATTTATACCAAAGAGAAAAGGCACAAAACAATGAAGTCTTCTATGAGAGTTGTAAATTATGGCTTGCTTCTAAGTCAGGGTCAGGGAGAGCATTTTTAAATAAACACTTCTCTCACCTAGATGAAGAGAAGTAACAGAAAATGAAGCTAAGAAGCTTCTTCTGCTTCACTGCAGTCCCTTATGTGACTTTAGGCAGTAGGTGAGACACCCCTTCACATCCCCCACCACTGCCAGGAATCTAGAACCCTTCAGGGTTAGGAAAACCATTACCCACCTTTAGGAAGTCTTTAAAGTATGATTTAAAATATTACTCTCAAGCTGGGACCAAAAACTTTCTGGGCACAACCATGAAGAACGACCTGGGCTGGACTGAACCCTTTGTATTTTATCTAAATGGAAAAATAAAGAATATCGATCTTAATGGTTTGCATCTCCTCCCTTCTTTCCTTCCTTGTAGGCACAATCAGGTCTCTATTTTTCATCATAATATCTTAGCACCTAGCAGAGTTCAGAGTGCAGATATTTGACAAACATTGAATGATTGAGTGAATGAATGAGTGAATGAATGAATTTAGCAAGTATGCCTGGTTCATCCTTACTGTACGTAAAGGATGGTGTAACAGTCCTGTATTTCCTCACACTGATGCCTTTATATTTAGGGAGCATCAGAAATGGCAGATTTATATTCCCTTCTACAACATACTAGCCTTGTGAGCTCAGGGAATCACTGAAGCCTCCTTTCACCTCACTTACCTGTTTCTAAATTGGATAATACCTACCTGTCCTATCTACCAGGCTGCTATGTGGTTCGGTAGATTAAATGTGTATGAATCCTTCTATGAACTATTAGCCAATTATTTTGGACTAAATAAGAGATGATACTATAAAACACTAATAATTATAAGAGTAAAATGATTATAACATGAGAGAAGTTCAGACAACATGCCAAACACATGGTTCACATTGTGAAAGTAATAGACTAGTATTGTAAACTCAGCCCTCAATTTTATAGATGAGGGAACTGGTTTATAAAAGTTGAGTGACTTGTCCAGGGTCACACAGCTAATAGGCAGCTCAGATGGGATAGCCAAATCTCTTTCATTGACTCCTGTGTCTATTCCACATTCATCTCAGTTAACTTGGAAACATATAGCTAAAGATACAGTGGTATTATTGCCATTTTCCTACCGTTTCATTTTTTGATATCTTTATTTCAGAATTAGATTTTATATAAAAGTATATCTTTTCTACCTATCTTTAAATGGTTATCAGGCATCAATCAGAAGACAAATACGCTTTCTTGTCTATTAAATAATACAGTGATTTTTTTTTGTATACCCTTGTATCATTGGTTCAGGAGGAAAAAAATACTGGGTTTCTTGTTCAAAACAGGTGGTCAGTTTCAAATATCAATAAATGGCAGCTAGAGGGCTGTAGTCTGTCTTCACCTCCCACTTGGGACATTCTGTCAGGATAAGGATGCCCTGCTCCCTCAGGAGAAATATAGCCTTAGAAGTGGAGAGTGAAGATTAAAGCTGTCCATTGATATGAGCTCACTGTATTGTTAGCAAGCAATATATTTCCATACTCTGTGACAGTTATCTTGCAATCTGGACTGGGGTCCTCTACACAGAATTCTGGATCTCTGCTAGGTGGACGATATAGCTGGAAGGGATGGGACATGTCCCAGAAAAGACTGTAGGGGACTTTCCTGTGACAGTCAAGTTTAAAAGAGAACATTATCTGTGTCCTTTTGAGGAATGGGGGCTGGATTCCTGGACAAGACAGTGGTAAGCATCTCATCGCTTGCTCTGGGGGTTCTAGCACAGAACCTTCAGATGTTCTAGACATCCTACAGCTGCAGTCTTGCATCCTTTCCCTGCAAATGCTCCCCAGTCACTCCTGGCATGCTTCTGACAATTGTTTCTTTTTGCTACTGCACATTGATTGTTGCTCCATCCTCTCAGACTCCAGAACGGTCTGTGATGGTCTTTATAAAGGGACTCATTTGTCCTGTTTTCTGCGTGTCATTATCCTGTTTTTCCTCAGCTGTTTCCTAGGAGGCACCTCCAGCCTGGATAAAATGTGAGCATTTTATCACCCTGTTTATACTCCTTCTTGGTGTTAGCTCTATGTCTAGGACAGCACTGCTTGTTACTGGCCTCCACCAGTTATTCATCCTGTAACCTTGGGCAAATTATTCATTCTCTGCTTCAGTTTTTTCGAGTAAAACACAGAGGGCCAGAAGGTGAGTAGAGCACAGTGACTGGGAATATGGGTCTGAAAATAAATTGTGGGGCTTCAATCCCAGCTCTGTCATTTCTTGCTCAGGGCAGTGATGGCAAACTTGAAAGATAATTCACATCCATAAGTCTCAGGTTTTTCTCTTACTCAAATGGAGATCATACAGTATCTACTTCAGAGAACTGAGATGATGAGGTAACAAATGAGATAACACTGGTCAAGTGCTTAGCATAATGCTTGGCACTGAGGGAGGAGAGGTCAGTAAAGAGATAATATTGCTGGTGATGATGATGATGGCAGTGATGAGTGCAGCCAACTGCTAATGCTGGTTTTGTTGGTAAGTCATTCTCTTTTCTGTTCTTTTAACTTAAAAGCACCTGTTCTTTTATGTAAAAGGAAGGGGAAAGGAAAATAATAATCCCTTACCTTTCTCAAGTAACAAGAGTGATCAAGAGAGAAGCAGTAAGAAGAACCACAATCCTCCAGTGGCTAGAATGAAAACCGCATCACAGAAGGTAAATCAACATTGTAAAGTAATTAGCCTCCAATTATAATAAATAAATTTATATTAAAGAAAAGAATGAAAAAGCAGAGGGTTACATCCTCGGTGAAGGGATGAGATAAAACCCCAGAAAAACAATTAAATGAAGTGGAGACAGGCAACCTTCCAGAAAACAAATTCAGAATAATGATAGTGAAGATGATCAGAATAATGATTCTAAGATTTCGGAAAAAGAATGGAGAAGATGCAAGAAATGTTTATCAAAGACCTCAAAGAACTAAAGAACAAAGAAACAGAGGTGAACAATACACTAGAAGGAATCAGTAGCAGAAAAATTGAGGCAGAAGAATGGGCAAGTGACCTGGAAATCAGAATACTGGAAATCACTTCTGCAGATCAGAATGTAGAAAAGAGAATAATAAACAACAAACAAAAAAAATGAAGACAGCCTAAGAACCCTCTGGGACAACATTAAATACATCAATATTTGCATTATAGGGGTCCCAGAAGAAGAGAGAGAGAAAGGACTTGAGAAAATATTTGAAGAAATAAAAGCTGAAAACTTCCCTAACATGGGAAAGGAAACAGTCAACCCAGTCCAGGAAGTGCAGAAAGTCTCAGGCATGCTAAACCCAAGGAGGAACACACTGAGACACATTGTAATCAAACTGACAAAAAATAAAGACAATAAAAGCAACAAAAAGGAAAAATGACAGCATACAAGGGAACTCCCATCAGGGTATCAGCTGATTTCTCATCAGAAACTCTACAAGCCAGAAAGGAATGGCACAATATATTTCAAGTAATGAAACGGAATAAACTACCATCAAGAATACTCTACCCAGCAAGACTCTCGTTAAGATTTGACCAACACTGACAAACCAGCTTTACAACAAATGCTAAAGGAACTTCTCTAGGCAGGAAACACAGGAGAAGGAAAAGACCTACACAAAATAAACCCCAAATAATTTAGAAAATGGTAAGATCATATGTGTACGTGCATGCATGCTAAGTTTCTTCAGTCATGTCCAACGCTGCAACCCTATGGGACTGTAGCCCACCAGGCTCTTCTGTCCATGGGGATACTCCAGGCAAGAATACTGGAGTGGGTTGACATGCCCTCCTCCAGGGGATCTTCCTGACCCAGGAATTGGACCCATATCTCTTACGTCTCCTGCATTGGCAGACTATTCGTTACCACTAGGAGCCACACATTGATAATTACCTTAAACGTAAACACACTAAATAAACCAACCAGAAGACATAGACTGGCTATGCAGATGAAAACATGTGCATGTATGCACTTCCATTTACGACATCACTCTACTAATCACTCTAAATTGCATGTTAATATTTTATATTGTTAATCATAATTCCATTACGGCTTGCAATTGTGATTATCTTTTACTCTTTATCTGGCTATCCTTTGAGAAAACTTACAAACATCTTTTAATATTTTGATTATATAACTATTATTCACTTAACAGCATTCTATCATGATTGGTCAACAGAAAATAACAGAATTCTATATCACTAAAACTACCATTTAATAGGAAAACCTGAGATCACTTTTTAAAATCCAGATGCATGTCAGAATTATCCTGGAATCTTCTGAATACTACAAAAGCCCAGTATTGCTTTTTTTCTCCAAAGCTCCAGATGTGCTTTCTAAAGAGCAGCCATGTTTAAAAGTGACTGGACTATATGACAATCTTTTACTTTTACCTAGTTTGTTTCATTTTTGTATTTTATATTCAGTGTTCCCATTTCATTTAGTCTATGTTTTCCAATTTCTCTGTCTCTTTCTTGGTTGTTCTTTCTTAAGACTTTATCAAGAATAATAGAAAAGCTTTTTATACACAGACACATATATATGTATAGTATGTATAATATAATGTATATATTTTATAAAACGTATGAAGTTTTGCCTAGCTATAAAATTGATCCCATTTGTTTGACAAAGTATGAATAGATTGCTAGATTTCTAATTTATGTTCACTAAAAACTTTGATATAGTGCCATGTATTTTGGCATCTAGTATTACTGCTAAAGGTCTAGAAAATTTATCTTAGTGAATCTTTTTTTAAAAAAAAAATTGAATGAAGCTTGAAACTTTTAACCAAAACTGAGAATAAGAAGAAATACTATGTTGTAAAAAAACAAAAACAAAAACAAAAAAACCCCAGGAAGTTAACATATGACACAGTATTACTAACTGAAATACAGATTTTGTTCATATTTCACAAAATTTTATGCTAAAGTCCATTATTTAGTTTCATAACTTATTCAAGGTTCACATTCTATTTAGTAGCATTAAGCAGCTTCAGCAGCATGCAACAAATTCTGGTAAATTCTCTTTTAATTTTTATTCCATTGCAAATATTTTCTAGTTTTCCTTGATATGGCTTCTTAGATACACCCAGTATTTAGAAGTGGACATTAAATTCCCAAATACAAAGTTTTTTTTTTAAGCATCTCTAATATTAATTTCTCATTTTGGTATTAATTTCTTATTTAAGTGCTTTCTTCTCTGCAATCACCCTCTGTGTTTTTTTTTTTTTTTTAAAGTCTTGTAACTTTATTGCAGCCATGAAATTAAAAGACACTTACTCCTTGGAAGAAAAGTTATGACCAACCTAGATAGCATATTCAAAAGCAGAGACATTACTTTGCCAACAAAGGTCTGTCTAGTCAAGGCTATGGTTTTTCCAGTGGTCATGTATGGATATGAGAGTTGGGCTGTGAAGAAAGCTGAGCACTGAAGAATTGATGCTTTTGAACTGTGGTGTTGGAGAAGACTTTTGAGAGTCCCTTGGACTGCAAGGAGGTCCAACTAGTCCATTCTAAAGGAGATCAGCCCTGGGATTCTTTGGAGGGAATGATGCTGAAGCTGAAACTCCAGTACTTTGGCCACCTCATGTGAAGAGTTGACTCATTGGAAAAGTCTCTGATGCTGGGAGGGATTGGGGGCAGGAGGAGAAGGGGACAACAGAGGATGAGATGGCTGGATGGCATCACCGACTCGATGAACATGAGTCTGAGTGAACTCCGGGCGATGGTGATGGACAGGGAGGCCTGGCGTGCTACGATCCATGGGGTCACAAAGAGTCGGACATGACTGAGCGACTGAACTGAACTGAACTGAACTTTATTGAAGATTTCAATGGTTAAATCAAAGATCTCTCTTGGTAAATGTCACATTGTACTTGAAAATGTGTGGGTTATTTTCAAATATCTTTTGATATTGATTTCTAACATAATTCCATAGTGATAAGAGAAGAAAATCTGTATGATTTCAATACCTTTAAATCTAAATTTTTCACCTTGTTTTAGGTCCCTGAATATGTTTCAGCATCTCCTAGTATATAGTCTATTGGACCCTGAATAGAATTTGTTCCTATTATTGTGTGAAAATTGTATAAGTCTTAATTATGTTGAATTGGTTCATGGTGTTTTTCAGGTCTACTATACCCTTTTAATTTTCTGTATATTCATTCTATTCATTTTTGAGAGTTTGATATTGTAACTCCAGCTAAAAATCTGAATTTATCTACTTAAAAAACAATTTCAATATATAGTGGAACTGTATGTAAATCTTGTTCTGTATTTTCCAAGTATCCTGTGTTATCGTACTTTCATAATTTAAAAAATAAAAAAGAAAGAGTAAAAAAGAGTGGTCAAGAACAATGGTGAGTATGAATGTACCTTGAAGACATGTAAAGAACCACACAAATCCAAGGAAATACTATTCCTGATGTCTCCTTATCCAGATGAGTCAACACTGCTCTAGGTCTATGTAACTCAGAGACATTCACCTTCAATTCCTCAGTCAATTTTTCAAGTAACACATTTCAAGCACAATGTCTCTCTCCACAAACAGCAAGGACCTAACAGAAGCAGAAGAGATTAAAAGGAGGTGGCAAGAATACACAGAAGAACTATACAAAAAGTTTTAAATGATGATGGTGTGATTACTCACCTAGAGCTGGACATTCTGGAGTGTAAAGTCAAGTGGGCCTTAGGAAGCATCACTTCAAACAAAGCTAGTGGAAATGATGGAATTCCACTAACTATTTCAAATCCTAAAAGATGACGCTGTTAAAGTGCTGCACTCAATATGCCAGAAAATTTAGAAAACTCAGAAAACTCAGCAGTGGTCACAGGGATGGAAAAGGTCAGTTTTCATTCCAATCTCAAAGAAAGGCAATGCCAAAGAACGTTAAAACTATGGTACAATTGTGCTTATTTCACATGCTAGCAAGACAATGCTCAAAATCCTTGAAGCAGGCTTTAACAGAATGTGAACCAGGAACTTCCAGATGTTCAAGGTGAATTTAGAAAAGGCAGAGGAACTAGAGATCAAATGGCCAACACCCATTAGATCATAGAAAAAGCAAGAGAATTACAGAAAAACATCTACTTCTGCTTCATCAACTATGCCAAAGCCTTTGACTGTGTGGATCACAACAAACTGGAAAATTCTTCAAGAGATGGAAATACCAGACCACCTGACCTATCTCCTGAGAAACCTGTATGCAGGGCAAGAGGCAACAGTTAGAACCAGACATGGGACATGGACTGGTTCAAAATTGGGAAAGGAGTATATTAAGACTATTATCACCCTGCTTATTTAACTTATATGCAGAGCACATCATAAGAAACCCTGCGCTAGATGAAGCACAAGCTGGAATCAAGACTGTCGGGAGAAATATAAACAAGCTCAGATACGCAGATGATACCACTCTAATGGCAGAAAAGTGAAGAGAAACTAAAGAGCCTCTTGATGGGTGTGAAAGAGGAGAGTGAAAAAGCTGGATTAAAACTCAGCATTCAAAACACTAAGATCATGGCATCCAGGCCCATCACTTCATGGCAAATAGATGGGGAAAAAGTGGAAACTGTGACAGATTTTATTTTGGGGGGCTCCAAAATCACTACAGATAGTGACTGCAGCCATGAAATTAAAAGACATTTTTCTCTTTGGAAGAAAAGCTATGACAAACTTAGCACGTTAGAAAGCAGAAACATCAATTTGCCGACAAAGGTTCATATAATCAAAGCTATGATTTTTCCAATAGCCATGTACGGATGTGAGAGTTGGACTATAAAGATGGGTGAGGGCTGAAGAATTGATGCTTTTGATTTGTGGTGCTGGAGAAAACTGAGGGTCCTTTGGACTGCAAGGAGATCCAACCAGTCAATCCTAAAGGAAATCAACCCTGAATATTCACTGGAAGGACTGATGCTCAAGCTGAAGCTCCAATATTTTGGTTACCTGATGTGAATAGCTATCTCATTGAAAAAGAACGTGATGCTGGGAAAGATTGAGGGCAGGAGGAGAAGGGGGTGACAGGAGATGAGGTGGTTGGATGGCATCACTGACTCAATGGATATGAGTTTGAGCAAGCTCTGAGAGATAGTGAAGGACAGAGAAGCCTGGCGTGCTGCAGTCCATGGAGCTGCAAAGAGTTGGACATGACTTAGTGACAACAACTACAACAACATATTTCAAACACAATGCCTCTCTCCACAGAGACCCATCACTGTTGTTTGACACACTTACAGCACACTTCCTTTGAAGAAAAGGCTTATTGAATGTTGTACAATAAACTATTTCCTGCCCCAGTGTGAAACAACAGAGACTTACGGGCGCTTTCTCTGTTTCAGTGAGCTGGATGCTGGATGCTGTGTTTTTTCACAGCCTAACCAACTCAGCTTCCCATCTCATTCCCAAAGGATTGCCTCCTTCTGCTCAAAAGGGAACAATTCTTTTGGAGCTGGCAAAAATGTATCTACTTTAAGTCTGTAAACATAGCAGGATAGACCAGGTCATTTGACTTTTTCTTGGAGGTTGGCTCTTCTTAAGGATCAAGTCCTCTATGCCAGGATTTGTCACTTATACTGAACCAAAATGGCCAGTACTCCAGAGCGTTAACTCCAGAGGGTAAACTCTTGCCCTCACCAGAATGATGGCAACTTTGCCCTGCTAGTGTTCAGGGATTAGGGTTTACCAAAAAACTCAGGTATTTAATATTGTAGGCACTGGACACTCTCTTCAGTGGCCCTTTAATCATTTCCTGTTGGTGATTCTTGCTACTTGGGCTGGTCATGCTGACTCTGGAGTCTTGCTATTGACAACAGGGGACTCATCTGACTCGTCAGTTCTTCCCTTCCTTGTCTGCTATAGAGCACTGGTCAGGGAGTCACAAGACCTGAACTTGAAACCTGATGCAGATTTCCTAGCTGTGGGTGCAAGGCCAAGTCAGCTTAGCCTCTTCCTTCTCTGTCCAATGCGATTTCATTAGCCTCCCTATATGGCTGTCGTGAAGGTTAAATGGCATAGTGAATGAATGAATCAGTTTTCAACAACTGGTACATGAGATGGTCTCAAGCATGCTAACTGAAATTTGATTCATCTGAATCTAACTCCTTATGGTTTTCATATCCTCCAGATCCTTCTAGTCCTATCCTTAGCTGCCTAACCCTTCTTCATTATTATTTATAACCCTTCAGTGGATATACTGACCTTTGCATTTGGTGCTTGGAAAATGATTTGCCTCAATATTCTAAGACTGTGTCAATTAAAATGATTTAATGCATTTCCTAAGGCTTCATGGTTTATTTCTACTGGAAAAATCTAACTGCAAATGAAACATATGCTTCTCATGTACAGATGGTCCATGTAATATTTACATCTTGTCAAATGAAACTCATGGGAAGTCTTGTGTAAACAGTCCACATGTGCTCTGTTTTCTTTGTTAGAGATTAGAGAATATGATGGAAAAAACTACAAAGTATGATGAAAACCTCTTCTGAAATCACATTAATTTGTATTTTGCTGTAAGTAGAATCATTTGGTTGTTCTAAACAAATGCTTTTTAAAAATTTTTCCCGTGTGTGTTGCACTGTTTTTAATCCTATAGGAAGTTCCAGAAAGTCATGATGTAATCTCTGCTCAGAGAGATAAAATGAACTTTGTCACAAGCTCTGTCTTTGTATATTGTGCTTGTGCTTAGTTGCTCAGTCGTGTCCAGTCGTGCTCGTGCTCTTTGCGACCTCATGGAGTTCAGCCTGCTAGGCTCCTCTGTCATACACAGAGTTTTAAGTGATGGACTGAAAATTATAGAGGTGGGCTTTCTAATAGGAATCATGATTCCCAAACTCAGGGTCTGATTATTAACTTAGAATAAATTAAAATTTAATGAATATTTTTTAAATGTGTACTACAACTAGCGACAGATGACTAATGATAAAGTCCAGTCTGTGTCCTTTAGAAGAATTTAGTTTAATTGATGGAGGCAGAAAAACAACTGGATAATTACAATGCAGTGTGATCAGTGTAAATGTCAAAAGGAATTGAAAATATACGCATATATACACGCATATACACACACACGGGGGCTGAGGTGGGTTTTAGTCCCTGCTAAAATGCCAGTTGCCTCCTCTAAAATGTCCCAGCATTTTATGTGAACTTCCATCATGGCCTTTTTCCATTTTTGCATCCTCCACAAATATTTGTAGACTGAATGAACAATTTCCTTACCTTTTCCAAACACAGGAAGCCCATATCTATAGCTGAATAGTTGCTGCTCGATATCTGATTCTGCATACTAGCAGCCAAGCTGCTAGCTGAGTGATAAAGTTCCTTCGAACCCCACCCCTGAGAACTTGTATCTCTGCATGACCCTGAAAGGGGAAAGGGTTTAATTAAATGAGTAAATCATCAGAGAAAAGAACCCACCTCTGGAACTTTCAGTATGGCTGACTTGGTGACACATTGTGCTGGGGGAGGGGTTGTTAAATGAAAGCTGTGGTGAAAGGACCCTTCCAAATATTCATCCAGAAACACTCCGCTGCTAATCTGCCTTGGCCCGTGGTCCCCTGCACGTCTCACTTTGCTTCTCCAGCCCCCATGTTTACTCTGGTTTCTGTCTCTGCTCTGACCCTTCTCAGTCTTGGTGACCTGCCTTATTACCCTTATCTGACCTTTGTTTCCACCTTTCCTCTCTGTTCTTTGCATCCTCTTGACTTTAGTATTACCTATAGCTTCAGGCAAAGAGCAAGGCAGCTTCCTCCCCAAGATACACTCTCAGTCTGGGGCTGGGTGGGTCCCCTGCATTTCCCCTTAGGGAGGAAAAATGTGAACAAATGAAGGACCACGAGACAGAGATGTTTGCGTTCCACATATACTGCTCGCCAACTGTGTAATCTGAGATAAGAGAATTTATCATTCTGTGTCTGCATTGTCACCTGTAAAAAGAGAAAATGTCTACCTCAGGTGGCTATGCAAATCAAAATTGAATGCCTGAATAAATGCCTTGGACAAAAATGACATTCAACTACTAGCAGTTCTATCCCCTGTCACCTCTCCCATCCATGGGCTCTGTTTGCTCCCAGGCTCTGATGCCAATGTGACATTCCGTCTAAATCAGAAAGATTGAGGAGACCCCTTCCTTGGGAAACCCCAGACCCACCTCGCTGTGATGTTTGTCCCTGCTGTTCAAAGGCTGTTTTCTGTTTGCTGTCTCGGTTCATTTCAGGAACACCGGAGTATTCCTAAATCCAACTCATGCCAATCATATTGCAGTTAACTCATTGATAGTTGAATGTGACACAAATTCATGTATCCATAATAATACCAAAAGAATCAAAGTACTCAAAAAAACACAGGGCTATGTTATATTATTTCCAAAGGTATAAAACAGGGGTATCCTGGCTATCTTATTTTTAACTTCTACCTTAAGGATTTTGCATTACCTTTGTGTATAAATAATTTTAGTAACATGAATTAAATTGTGAGAATATTTTTGCTTTAGTAACATAAATCTAAGTAGCTCCTTATTCCCTGAGCCTCACCATGTTGCCCTCTTGAAGAAAGAATGGCAACCTCTTGCCCTGTTGACACATCAGTTGTGTGGGTGCACCTAGAAAGAGCCACAGTTGAAGAGGTTTCCAGAGAAGACCAAAAATGCATTCAAGACACGGAATCAAAAAAAGTGTGCCACAGTCAGAGAATATCCCAATTGCTGTCATCACTAGTCTTGTGCTTTGGGGCCCTATTAAGCAAAATAAAGGTTACTTGAACACATAAAACATGTGCCAAAAGGAGCCCAGGTTTTCAATCATTTGAATTCAGTCCTCTAACCTTCAGAACATGGGCTCAGTACATATTCTTGTCCCTCATCCTTACCCATCCTTGGGGATTTGGAAGGCAAATGGGACACATCACCCCATGTATAAGTCAGGGTTCTCCAGAAAAATAGAATGTATATATATGGATTGGAGTATTGGAAGATCAGGAGCTTGGGGAAAGGTTCAAATCTCTTTGGGGCACTGTGAGTAAGTTTGAGATTCCCCTAAAAATACAGCTAATTTAAGATTTCAGAATGCTAAAGAAGAATCAAGATAACTGGATTATCCTGAATGGTAGACAAGGTTGTCTCATAGATGAAAAGCTACACAGTATTCTCTTGTGTTTTATGAGTGAAGTGGGTATTTGTTTTCACCTGATGAGAACATTTTCCACCTTTGGTGATTGCAGTCTGGCATGGGGATTGGGATTAGGATTTTCCACCTGCTTGTGTTGTCAGGAATAATGGATTTATTTTTTTACCACGCAGCCCTTGTTTCAGATTCCTCCACTCATCACAGTTTTCCTAAACATTCTCTCAACCTCCAACTCAAGAGACTCCTAATTTCTCTTAAAGACATCACTTCCTAAAATGGAGGTTGCCTGTTTCTCTTTGTATTTTCAGGTGAGTAAAACCTAAGACTTTTACTCAAAAGGTAAAACCTTTGAGTAAGACCTGCTCAAAGGTCACTGGGGTGAGGGTCGAAGTCCTGGGGTTTTTAGCTAAAGATCCACACTCCTCACACCATCCAGTGTCCTTCATTTCTGCTTCCAGATACCAGCTTCCTGGTACTTACAACACCAACACCGCCTCTAGCTAACTGAGTTTGGGCATCTGCCTCTCTCTTTCTACCCCAAGGTCTGCAGCTACTCCATTTAATTCCAGTGTCCTTGCCCCTTTGTTCACATATTTGGCTGTTGGGGAAGAACAGAAAGAAAACATACACCTGTAGTCAAAATATTACTTGGAGATTTTGGATGAAGAATGTGCACATTAAAATAAACACACATAGAGTACACTTATATCGAGATTTTAAAGACAAAGCAATAGCTATGGGCTGCTGAAGACTATGAGATCAGATCTGCTCAGGCTGAGTAGTTACCACGGTCTATCTTTAAGGATTCTTTGGTGGAGAAGCCTGAGAAGTGTTGCCTCGTTACCATGTTCCTTGAGTGCCTTGAGTCACAAGTTCCCATGGCCACACCCAATAAATCTTATTTGTCATCCAGAATTTGTTAGTCTCTGAAGTTTTATTTCCAAACATCATACTCTCTCCTATATACCTCGCCGATTTGATTGTAGGAAAAAATGGTGTTTCATTGTTTACGTTCACATTTCTTTTGATTCCTAATGAGATTGATTTTTCTTACATTTGTGGTCATTTTTTTTTTTCTTATTTTCTTACTGAAGTGTCCATTTTCTTACTAATGATTAACACCTTCACCAATAAAAATGCTTCATTTAATTATTATTTCATTTTTATGTCCTTTACTTAAAAATCACTGAATTGTTTTTAGTTCAGCTAACTAAAATTTTTAAAAAAATCGTTTTAAGAATAACCAGGTTTAGACTCAGATACATTTAAAAAATATAATTTATAATTACTTTAACACTGAACTGTGCTTACTTTTGTAGGTGGGGAGGTCTCATGTGGCAATTTACCTGTGGCAGTTCTTCTGAAATGAACCTATTTCTTGCCTCTGGTAGTTATGTATACTATGTAGAAGCTCATAAAGAATTCTCTTTAGTTATTTTCATTAATTTTTGTGTTCAAATCTTCATATCCCTGGGAGAGGTTTTCTTTTTTGAAAGCAAATCCTTTTTTGTTTTACCGACTGATCAAATGAAATATCTAGTTAATGGTATGTCTCCAGAGCTAGCTAGTACTACTGGAATCTTTGAAAAGATTCAAGTAAGTAAAAGGGCTTCCCAGGTGACGCTAGTGGTAAAGAACCTGGCTTCAATGAAGGAGACCTAAGAGACACAGATTCAGTCCCCGGGTCAGGAAGATCCCCTAGAGGAGGGCATAGCAATCCACTCCAGTATTCTTGCCTGGAGAATCCCTGTGGACAGATGAGCCTGGTAAGCTACAGTCCATAGAGTTACAAAGAGTCAGACATAACTGAAGCAAGTTAGCAAGTAAGTAAATCCAAAACAGACCCTTAGATCCAAAACGCACAGGCAGTAACTACCCCCTACTTTACCAGCTGCTAAGACAGCAGCAGAGTTCAGTTCAGTCCACTTCAGTCACTCAGTTACATCTGACTCTGCAACTCTGTGGACTGCAGCAGACCAGGCCTCCCTGTCCATCACCGATGCCCAAAGTTTACTCAAATTCATGTCCACTGAGTTAGTGATATCCAACAATCTCATCCTCTGTTGTCCCCTTCTCCTCCCACCTTCAATCTTTTTCAGCATCAAGGTCTTTTCAAATGAGTCAGTTCTTTGCATCAGGTGGCCAAAGTATTGGAGTTTCAGCTTTGGTATCAGTCATTTCAATGAATATTCAGGACTGATTTCCTTTAGGATGGACTGGTTGGATCTCCTTGCAGTCCAAGGAACTCTCCAGAGACTTCTCCAACACCACAGTTCAAAAGCAGCAGTTCTTTAGTGCTCAGCTTTCTTTAGTCCAACTCTCTCATCCATACATGACTAATGGAAAAACCATAGCCTTGACTAGACAGACCTTTGTTGGCAATGTAACGTCTCTGCTTTTTAATATGCTGTCTAGGTTGGTCATAACTTTTCTTCCAAGGAGCAAGTGTCTTTTAATTTCATGGCTTCAGTCAATATCTACATTGATTTTGGAGCCCCCAAAATAAAGTCTGTCACTGTTTCCATGATTTCCCCATCTATTTGCCATAAAGTGATGGGACCAGATGCCATGATCTTAGTTTTCTGAATGTTGAGCATTAAGCCAACTTTTTCACTCTCCTCTTTCACTTTCATCAAGAGGCTTTTTAGTTCCTCTTCACTTTCACCACGCCATAAGGGTGGTGTCATGTGAATATCTGAAGTTATTGGTATTTCTCCCAGCAATCTTGATTCCAGCTTGGGCTTCTTCCAGCCCAGCATTTCTCATGATGTACTCTGCATAGAAGTTAAATAAGCAGGGTGACAATATACAGCCTTGACGTACTCCTTTTCCTATTTGGAACCAGTCTGTTGCTCCATGTCCAGTTCTAACTGTGGCTTCCTGACTTGCATATAGGTTTCTCAAGAGTTAGGTCAGGTGGTCTGGTATTCCCAGCTCTTTCAGAATTTTCCACAGTTTATTGTGATCCACACAGTCAAAGGCTTTGTCATAGTCAATAAAGCAGAAGTAGATGTTTTTCTGGAATTTTCTTGCTTTTTCCATGATCCAGCGGATGTTGGCAATTTGATCTCTGGTTCCCCTGCCTTTTCTAAATCTAGTTTGAGCATCTGGAAGTTCATGGTTCATGTACTGTTGAAGCATGACTTGGAGAATTTTGAGCATTACTTTGCTAGCATGTGAGATGAGTGCAATTGTGTGGTACTTTTAACATTCTTTGGCATTGCCTTTCTTTGGGATTGGAATGAAAACTGACCTTTTCCAGTCCTGTGGCCACTGCTGAGTTTTCCAAATTTGCTGGCATATTGAGTGCAGCACTTTCACAGCATCATCTTTCAGGATTTGCATAGTTCTTCTGTGTATTCTTGCCATCTCTTCTTAATGTCTTCTGCTTTGGTTAGGTCCTTACCATTTCTGTTCTTTATTAAGCCCACATTTACATGAAATGTTCCCTCAGTATCTCTAATTTTCTTGAAGAGATCTCTAGTCTCTCCCATTCTATTATTTTCCTCTCTTTCTTTGCATTGGTCACTGAGGAAGGCTTTCTTATCTCTCCTTGCTATTCTTTGGAACTCTAAGATGGGTATATCTTTCCTTTTTTCCTTTGCCTTTTGCTTCTCTTCTCTTCACAGCTATTTGTAAGGTGTCTTCAGACAACCATGTTGTCTTTTTGCATTTCTTTTTCTTGGGGATGGTCTTGATCCCTGCCTCCTGAACAATGTCACTAACCTCCTTCCATAGTTCTACAGGTACTCTGTCTATCAGGTCTAATCCCTTGAATCAATTTCTCACTTCCACTGTATAATCATAAGGGATTTGATTTAGGTCATACCTGAATGTTCTAGTGGCTTTCCCTACTGTCTTCAATTCTAGTCTGAATTTGGCCATAAGGAGTTTATGATCTGAGCCACAGTCAGCTCCTGGTCTTGTTTTTGCTGACTGTATAGAGCTTCTCCATTGTTGGCTGCAAAGAATATAATCAATCTGATTTCGGTATTGATCATCTGGTGATGTCATGTGTAGAACTGTCTCTTGTGTTGTTGGAAGACAGTGTTTGCTATGACCAGTGTGTTCTCTTGGCAAAACTCTATTAGCCTTTGCCTGGCTTCATTCTCTACTCCAAGGCATAATTTCCTGTTACTCCAGGTATTGCTTGACTTCCTACTTTTGCATTCCAGTCCCCTAAAATGAAATGGACATTTTTTTTTGGTTGTTAGTTCTAGAAGCTCTTGTAGGTCTTTGCAGAACCAACTTCAGCTTCTTTAGCATTACTGGTCAGGGCATAGACTTGGATTACTATTATATTGAATGGTTTGCCTTAGAAACGAACAGAGATCACTGTTGAACAGAGATCACTGTCGAACAGAGATCATTTTTGAGATTGAATGGTTTGCCTTAGAAATGAACAGAGATCACTGTTGAACAGAGATCATTTTTGAGATTGTACCCAAGTACTGCATTTTGGACTCTTTTGTTGACTATGATGGCTACTCCATTTCTTCTAAGGGATTCTTGCTCACTGTAGTAGATAGAATGGTCATCTGAGTTAAATTCACCCATTCCAGTCCATTTTAGTTCACTGATTCCTAAAATGTTCATGTTCAGTCTTTCCATCTCCTGTTTGACCGCTTCCAAATTGCCTTGATTCATGGACCTAACATTCCGGGTTCCTATGCTGTTCCTGCATATGTTCCTGCATATGTTCCTGCATATGTTCCTGCATATGTTCCTGCTGTTTATAGCATCAGACTTTTCTTCCATCATCAGTCACATCCACAACTGGGTGTAGTTTTTGCTTTGGCTCCGTCCCTTCAGTCTTTCTGGAGTTATTTCTCCACTGTTCTCCAGTAGCCTATTGTGCACCTACCAACACGGTGAGTTCATCTTTCAGTGTCCTATCTTTTTTCCTTTTCATACTGTTCATGGGGTTCTCAAGGAAAGAATACTGAAGTAGTTTGCCATTCCCTTCTTGAGTGGACCGCATTTTGTCAGAACTCTCCACCATGATTCATCCATCTTGGGTGGCCCTACATGGCATGGCTTAGTTTCATTGAGTTAGACAAGGCAGTGGTCCATGTGATCAGATTGTTTAGTTTTCTGTCATTGTGTATTGTTAGTTTTCTGTATATTGGACCTTAATATTAGGACCTTACACACAGCCTTCAGTGTTCTCACTATGGAAGCAATGTCTCCTTCCCCTTATGCTCTACAGTGTGTTAGAGCCTTATCAAAGGAGTATTGTTTTGTCTCCTCTCTTCACATGGAGAACATTCAAATTACAGACATTAATTGTACTCTTAAACCTCAGTTCCCTTTGCACAATGAGACTCTGTTTTTGGCAACACCCATCTGTCTGCCTCCCTCCTTCCTTTCCCAGGGGTCCTCTCAGGCCCTCAAGCTAATAAATCGATGGTGGGCTCTGCCCAGGAGTCTGCCCAGTGTTCACAAACATGTCAAAATCCACAAGTGGTCAGAGTCTCAAGCCAGACTCCCTGCCCACGAGCCCTGTGTACTGAGGAGCCAGAGGGCAAACAGTGGTCAGAATCAGGGGGAGTAGCAGCTACCTAGCTTCTGGAGTTAATTCTGTATTCCTGCAGCCCCAGACATTTCTGGTTGAATGCTGCCACTCACACAAAATCTGGAAGCCATTTGGTGTTCAAAGGCACCTACAGACTTCAGCAAAGCAGAGCTGAAGGCGGCTCCTGGCTGTACAAAGGACATAAAGATACATATCTGTTTAAGAGGTCTGGAGGCTTCTTGATAGAGTTTCTGGCTGAAAAGTTGCTGAAGAAAATCCACTCTTGCAACATTTTCTTGAAACTCAGACCCGGTGGAGTTTGAAATAAGACCAGGGAGCACCCTTAGTACAATTAATTCATGGAGTGTCCACACAGGGGTCTGTCTGCCAATGGTCAGAAAACGAGGACACTGTCACCACCCTCTTCTCAGCCTTCAGTCAGCAAGGGCTTGGCCTTCCTGACTGCTCAGGAGCCAAACGGGATCCCTGGATGCAGTGTACCCAGAGTCTCCTAGGAACTCACAGCAGACTTCCTATAATTCTCAGCTTTGGAGTTTCTGAACCAATAGCAACAACACCAAACAAGACCCAACCCATTCTATTTCTGACTTAGTAACACCCCTACCACGTCTTCCTTCTCTTTCTCTCTTTCCTCTATGATCCACCTTCTTACTCCCTTTTACCATTATTCCTCTACTTTCAGCTCCTTCCATCCCCCTTGCCTCTCTCTTCTCCCCTTTCCCTTCCTCCCTTGCTCTTGCTGTTGATCCTCTTAAAGCTGAGCAGAGGTTGGTGCAAGGCTGTTTAGTCTAGACTCTCCACCTTCTTGATCATGGTCTGGTGGTGCCTCATGATTGATTGAGAGGGAAGGGTGCCTCCCTCCTGGGTTCATGAGTCTGAGCCCTGAGACATTTCCTCTAGCAACCATGCTAGCAACTCATCTTCCCAGAGAGAAGCTGGGCAACTTCCAGAGTGATACCTGGAGGCAGAAACCACTGGGGAGACCCACTGGGGGTCACAACGAGGGCTTTAAGAAGGGGGAGGGCATGGAGCCAGGGGAGAAACAGACGTCCTGTGATCTGGTCCTACTTTCTTGGTGTGTCCTTGGATGGGGGACCTCTCCATGCCTCAGAGCTCTAGTTACAAAAATGGAGTTGCTGGTCTCAAAGGGCTTTTCCCATTCCTTAACTAACTGGTCCATTTTCTTATGGTATTGCCATAAAATTACAAGCTTATCTCTCCTATAAAAAGCATCATCCTTTTTGTGTAATGAACAAGTTTATAGTGCAAGTGGCCCTTGAAAAAAATTTCCAAGCAGAGAGAGGAGAGCAGTTCCTGTTTGAATCTGACCCTGAGACTGAGTTGCTGGCTCCACCCTGTCTTCCTCCAGCCCCCACATCTCTGGCTCCGACACAGTAGCCCTTTCTCACTGACACCACCCACTGGCTCCAGGAAACGCGAGCTCCTCTCTCCAGGGTGTGCATGGGGGAAAATCTGGTTAGAAACTCAGAAGATTTTGAGGTTAAAAATGGACTGCTTACTGAAAAAGGAAGCAAAAACAAAAACAAACAAACAAAAAAACCCCCCAGCGTTTCTGAATACAGGCTTCTGAATGTGTTTGAGAACCAAGTTGGGATGAGCTAAACTCTCCCTCTAGGTTCTTTTGGGGGCTGAGTTTCTATAACTAGTGAAACCTGAAGACTCTCTCAGAACACTCACCCACTCCAGTCTTTATAGGAACTAAATTCCAGTGTAACCACGAGAGTTCTGACAGTCCCCTGAACTGGCTCAGTGATGGGAATGTGACCAGTGTTTACCAAGTGTTTACTGAAAGAGTCATCTGGTGGGACAGGGTCAAATGGACACATCAAAGACAGTCTTTCTTCACCACCCACTCTGCTTGCCCAGCCCACAGCTCCGGTCTTGTTGGCTAAGTTCCTCACATGCTGTGAATGGAGCACACAGCCTCCTGTTCTTACGGCCGATTAAACCTCTGGGAATGGAAAGCCAAATCCAGAAGCTCATCTGGGGAGAGAAGTACTGGTTGGTTGATTTGTTTCCTTGTCATCAGGCTTGATTTTTGTCCTTGTTCATCACGAATTGTTCCCACTGTCCTGACATAGCAAGACCTAAGTGAGGATGGTCAGTGGTAGGCTTGGCCTTTGCTCCACTTTTGTGGCCAGGCGCTGCCAAGAAAGGGGAAAATGGTGGAGCTCAGAGATGATTCCCATTAGGGGAAAACAGATTAAAAGTTAGGGCCATGACGTGTACTAGTAAATGCATTGTTTTGTCTAGTGAGGATGGCTCTCTCTGAAGACATGAATGAGGTTAGAAAACAGATGCTTGTCCCTGAGAGTCTCAGCAGTGCAGGGGGCTGATCTGGCTCTTCTTTCTACAGTATTTCAGTTCCAACCTCTTTTGTGGATGATGCCCAGAGAGCCCGGGCAACAGACACCTCTGGTATTCAGACCCCAGCAGCCCTTTTAAGTTATTCTCTTCATAAATTATTATGCAAGGAGACTAATGGCGATAGCTTTTATCATTGACACTATGCCTGGAAATCTTTGGGGTACAATGGGGACTTCTCTTCCAAACGCTTTGTGACAGTCATGATTGCTCCCAAAATCTTTGGAGTTATGCTAGTAAACCCTGCTTTCCTTTCACAGGTGGAGAAACAAGGCCAGGTGACTTGTGACTGGACGCTTTGGACCTAGGTTAGAAGTGAGACACCCTTAAAGGCTGCCACTTTCCGGTACTTGTCCTACTTTGAACCTCAGGAATGGGGAAGAATGTTAGACATACATGTCCTAACTTAGGCCACTGCTTATAAAGTCCAGTGAATGATACAAAGTGCATGATTTCTAATATAAAACAGAAACTGAAGCGACAGTGAATAAGATATCCACTATTAGGAAGACCAGTGCTGGGAAGACTTGGAATGCAAAAAGGTGCCCTCGAGTCACATTTCTTTGAGAACTTTTGCGATTTGAGTAGCCTTCTGCTGCTGCTATCACCCAGCCCACTGAGGATTTCTCTTCCACAGACAATGCTTCTGGGAACACCACCCTGCCCCTGAGTGACTCCTTCCCTATGTGTCCTGGGCCAGGTGGTCAGAGTGCCACTTTCCTAAATGTGTGGAAATGTCAGGCTCTCACTCTCCTGAAGAGTAATGACATGGCTGGACTCAGAGCTCACCCCAGACCTGGCCACCTCAGTGACTGTCACACTGTCATCTCCATTTCAACTTCCTTTTTCATTCTATCAGCCTCTCCAGGAGCCTGCCTCTTCTCTCAAGCTAGATATCTCTCTTATGCTCTCTCCCCATACCTCCAGATGTCACAGATAAATAAAAGTCTTTCTAGCTACATCTCAGTTTTATAGTGCTGTGTCATGCAAGACATGTCTCCCACCAGGGCAATCATTCTTGCTTTCACATTTGCTCTAGGTCAGGTTCCCCAAAGTCTCGGATCTAGAAATTTCCTTTCAAAGTATAGCTATCCCAGGGGGAAATCTAAGGCATACACCTCCAAGATGTTCTTCCAACCATCATGCTGACTTTTGTACTTCTCTTATTAGGGACCTCTGTGGCTAAATTTTTGCCCATAATTTCTCCAAATCTTCATTTTTTGCCCATCACACAAACCACCAGCCTATTTGAATGACACAGAATTCATATTTATATATGATATTCAATACAAATATGCCTGTGTATAAAATGTAATCCCATTTAAATTAAAATAGAGACGGCATACACACACACACGTGTGTGTGTGTGTGTGTGTGTGTATGCACAAACTCAGGGACACTTGCTGTTTAAATATTTTAGTTATTTGAATTATGAAAGTAAGCTGTACAATGTTACAACTCAACAAGTGTAAATGAATCTAGAGTCAAGTGACAATCCTCACCCTCTTCTCCAGCTCCACAGTGAAAGGTGGACAATGACATAGTATACACCAGTAGGTGGATATATGTGATTTAAAAAAAAAACATTTTTAGTGTTTTTACTTGGTATATCATGAGTATTCTTCTTTATTAATATACACATCTTCCCAGTTTTGCTACTGTTTTAATTTACTAGTGTTTAAGAGTAAACGAACCCCTAAAGAGTAAGAGCAGTAACGGCACACGGCCACAAATGTTTATAATAGTGAACATTTACAGTGGAAAGTGTCTCCTCCTTCCACAGACTTCAGTTTCCCTTTCTCAGAAACCACAACTTTTAGTACTCTCTTGTGACTTGTTTCTGAAATTTTGGACAATGCATCTCCTTCAAATGAAAATCCCCTCACCTTTCTCTTCTCTTCATATTCATAGATTAGAGGGAAAAAAGATCAAGAAAACCATTTTATTTCACGACTGCTCAGGGTCTTCCTGACTTCATGAAGCACTGAATAGAAATCAGACATTTCTCAGAGAACATCACAAAGTATTTGTAGTTGACAAAGGAGTGTTGTGATAGCTCAAAACTAGAAAGAGACAGTGCCATTCAAGTCCAGAAGTTGAAACTGTTGAAAGCTGCAAATTATCTTGAGAAAAAATAAGCATATATGTGTTTGCAGGAGGCTCACAGATGCCTTGATGACCAGCCATGGACTCTAGATTTGTCCCAGTCTCTTTCCTTCTCTCACCCTTCATTGTTCCGAGAGGAAACTGAGGCACAAGTGGATGAACATCATGATGGCTGGAGTCAAAGCTGTAATTGGGATGAAGGCAGATCTCCTGACACCTGGTCCACTGATTGGTTCATATGGCATGGCCATAAGGACACTCTGTTTAATCTTCTCCACGTCTAATAAAGAAATGAGGTCATCAGGCAAACAAACAGTGTGGTGAATCTTTCTACATAATATTTTAAGGGAAAATGGGCTGCCAAGTTGTTGGATGATAGATTATATAATATGCCTATAAGTTAAGAATCTCCAAAGAACCAGACCAATGGGATGTGTATATATAAGGGGATTTATTTTAAGAAATCGGTTCATGATACTATGGAGTCTAGAAAGTCCAAAGTCTGCTGAGTGGGCTGGCAGGCTGGAGAGCCAGTGAAGAGGTGACACTGTAGCTCAAGTCCAGAGACACCTGCTGCACAATTCCTTTTTGCATACAAGAGGTCAAGTTTTGGTTCATCAAAGCCTTCAACTGATTAAATAAGGCCTACGCACATTATGGAGGGAAATTAATCTACTTTATTGGAGGGAAATTAATCTACTTTATTCAAAGTCCATCAACTTAAGTCCAAAAACATTCTCATGGAAACATCCAGAATAAGGGTCAACCAAACCTCTGGGCACTGTGGCCTAGTCTAATTGACACATAAACCTTTTCATCACAGACTCTCTATCAGTTTCTTCAGACTTAGGTTATAACCTATTGGAATGTGTTTGGAATTGGAAAAGCATTTACTGGAGTGAAATGATGAATTTTTATTATTCTTTGATGATGAAACCCAAATGTGTAATTTTCAATACCAACAACCAACTCGTTAATGAATGTATGTTGTGATGAGGTTATGCTGGAACAAGAGATTTTATACACAAATGATATTAAATTTGAAGACTTCCTTGGATTCTAGAAAGTATTCAGAAATTCTATGTTGTGAATTTCTGCTCCTTCAGAGTTATTAGTTCTTTAGATAAACATGTTTAGGCACCAACTCTCAAGTCAGGAATTGTGTTAGCTACTGAAGAAAAAGAATAGTTCTTAGGTCAAGAAACTTATGGTCTAATGGGAAGAGTAGATAAGAAAAATCTGCCCCCCCCCCCAAATTTAATGCTCTGAAAAAGATTTGCACAGAGTGGTAAAGAAAACACATTCTCAAGGATAGCTCCTCTATCACAGTTCATCCCCTCTCCATGCTTACTGCACACTTGTTCCCAAGACAGAGGCAAGCATCCCCTTGGCTGACTTGCTTAACTTTCTTCAGCTCAGTCCATCACAAGTTCTATAACCCCAGAATCCAGTTTCCATACAATGGTCTTATCAGAACAAAATTATTTCAGTATTTTCCAGGTGCAGTGTAGATTGGGCAATGAGGTATTTATGTCCAGACTATAACTTATCATTTCATCTTAAAAGAAACCACGCCCACTGGTTCAGATTCTGAGAAGTACAGCCTCTGACATCTGAGTAAATAGAAGCCCCTCTCAGGGAGGCAGCTGGGCATTTGATGGATAAATGAAATAAGGGTTCCATTAAGAAGGTCACTGAGTTGTACAGTTATGTTAGCAATTATCACAGAGGAAGTTAGTCTGGGATTAGGACCAGATTTTCCAAAGCTGGACTTGCAAACACCATGGAAGTGGACTTTCCTGTTGGTGATAGAAAGATTGACATTTACAGCCGTCTTTTGTACAGCAATGACAAGTCTGATTATTCTGAAGGTTGACCAAGTGCACTGTTGATTAGATTATGGGTTTAGTGGGTATTTCAATTTCTGGTTCACTGAGAGCTAGCTTTAAATTGGGGATCCAAAAATTTAACCTCTGATACCTTTGTACTGTGCTAGCGCAGGATGTCTCTTTTGGGTGAGTAGGGGGAGGTGTCAACTATTTAAAATTAAAGAGAGACAGCATAGCACAGACTTACAGACTGGTTATGAAAAGCCCAGTTTTGTCATCCTAAAATGACTAATATTTCTCCTGAAACCCATTGTACTTTTGTTCCAAAAGAACTTATGCTCCAGTTCAAAATTTAAAAATTAAGCAATGGGTGTATACACTGAATATTGAGAGTAAAAGAGTGAACATTTATTATTTTTTTTTTCTACTTTTTTTAAAATTATTTTTCCCCAAACTCAGAATGAATCAAACCTTATCCTGTTGAAGAAAATAGTCTCTTATTTTCAAAGGAGACCTAATGTCTGGAACAGATTAAAATGGGAAGGAGTTTAATGTTGTTTACTTTTGAGTGAACAAAAAAAAAAAATTGTTGGAAAACAATCCCTACTATCCAGAAGAGAGAAAAATGGAAATGATGTCCAATTAGGTCAACCCCAAAAGAGTATTTTGACTTTACCTTGCTAACTTGCCCTGGATCACACGAGGAGGACTGAAAATTTTAATGAAAATATTACCACAGTAGTATTAACTAGTTAAGCTTTTGATATTATTCAGTGCACTTTAAAAGAAACACTCAGATGTCACTTTGTTTCAGGCTAATCATATCTATAAACCAGCTTTAAGAAGCATCCTGGAAGAGTTTAGCAATGTACAAAAATTGGCTATAATTCTTTCAAAACATTGTAGAATAAACTTACAAACAGTGAAACATAAGATTTAAGATGGAGCAGAGACAGATTTAAAGTCAGTCATGATCTTAATGTAACAAATACAATTGCTAAGAACATTAGAAAATTACCGAAAGTATTATGCTGTTTGGCTAGATGATGTAAACAATAGCATGGACTGCTATTTGTAATCATGTTAAAACAAGGCTCAGTGAGGATTATATTGGCAGTTTATCTTAGGGAGCCTCTTATTGCTACAAGGAGGAACACAACGGATGAGCCAAGACTGAGAAATGTTTTCATCGGCAGTGAGTCTTGCTAAAGTCTGTGAAGTTATCGCTTCCTCCAACAACATGACACTAAACGACATCTCAGTGACCCTGGCTATTATAATGTAGCAGCTTAAACACTTTGGTATCAGTCAACAAATAGCCAAAATGGGGTTTCTGGAAAGATATTAAATGGCTAGTAAATGTGAATGGAAATGTGGTATATTTTCTATAAATCCTAATTTATAGAAATAGTATAGAAATTTAGAACTGTTCTACAGATGTCCCTGATTGCATCTTCTTTTTATCTCATTGGCTCCTTTCCCTCAACCTATGACTATTTTTATTTTATTTTATTTTATTTTGCCGCATGAGATTATTTTATTAAAAAACTCGAAGGAAGCTAGTGTGGAGCTCTGTTTTTCCGCCCCCAGGCCTGGACCTGTGCACACATCCTCCCACGAGTCCTCACGTCTGGGTCAGTTCAGAGTCCGGTTATGGCTCCGTCAAAAAGTGCAAGGCCCAGGCCACGAGCTGGGGAGGGAGCCTGGCAGCCTGGACCTGGGCACACAGGGAGGGGCAAGGTGGCTTGTACGCATACTGGAAGGCAGAACCATCACGATGCCTCTCTGGGGGGTCCCAGACACAGCTGGACTCCAGGGCTCCCTTGGCGGTTCTTGTCCTTGGAGAATGCTGCCAGCCTATGACTATTTTTAATGATGGTGTTATTTATTTTTTTTTTATTTAAAAAATTTTATTGCAGTATAGTTGATTTACAATGCTGTTAGTTTCAGGTGTTGAGCAAAGTGAATCAGTTATACATACAGACATATTCGCTCTTTTTAGAAGATTCTTTTGATCATGGTGTTTTTTATAAAAAGATGCTTTTAGCATAGTTTTTGACATTTATTTATCTATTTGGCTGTGCGGGATCTTCGTTGGAGCGTGTAAGATATTTGATACTTGTGACAGGCAGGATCTTTAGCTGTGGCACGTGAACTCTTAGCTGCAGTGTGTGGGACCTAGTTTCCCCACCAAGGATCCAACCCAGGCCTCCTGCAGTGAGAGTGCATCCTAGACACAGGACCACCTCAGGGAAGTCACTATGTCGTCATACTTTTCTATTAAACATGTAAAAAATTAGCATACTTTCATTATGTGCATTTCCTTGTCTACATCATTTTGAGTTTACTAAAATTTATTTTCACAGCAATCGTTCTTGCCTGAGTCACCAATGATGTCCTATTTTCCGAACGTCTAAATCAATGGCTTAGGTCCCCATCCAACTCAATCCCTAAGACACTGACATCACAGTCTCCTGTTTTAAAATCCTCTCTCCTTGAAACTCAGAGAAACTTCCCTTCTGGCTCTCTTCCCGTCTCTGGCTCCCAGTCTTTTTTTTTTTTTTTTTTTTACTGGTTTCACTTCCTTTGCCTTAGATGTTCATAGTCCAGTAGGTTGCATCCTAGTCTTCTTAGTAATTGTGAACAATCTCACTTCTCCAGTGGATTCTGTGAACACTTATTTCCAGTCCACAAATCCCAAAGTTCAGTAGACATTCATAGGTTCAAAGATCATTCCTTGAGAAACTTTTATGCGCTAGACAGTGGGAATACAATGAAGACTAGTTATCCGACTTTCAAAGTTCTTAAAACTTAGAGTAGAAAAAAGCACAGATAATCCCTTTATAGAGGGATAAACAGAATTATGCTGAAAGGACTATCTGAACACAGAGAATCACCTCCCTCTTATTCCCGTCTCCCTTTTGAACTTCACAGATGTGTTCCCAGCTCTTTAACTGAAGTTCTTAGTCACAATGAACTTGTCATGCTGAAAGGAAAATAACTTATTTCCCTCCATCCTTCTGACCCAACACCCTAGGCCCACATCTTGCACAGGTGTTTCTTATTTTAGTCAATAATAAAACAATATAAGCAGTTGTCTAAGATTGAAGTTCCACAACCTTTTTTTTTTTCCTTCTATTTTTTATTTTCGGCATCTCTCAGATCTGCTATCTCCTTTCTGCGTTTGCTCTGTGGGAAATCTTGACCGTGAGAAAGAACCACAAGTGCCCTGACCCTGCTCACCCTGGGCTCCACATTGCCCCCTCTGCTCTTACTCTGCGCCTCAGCCTCCCAGCTTCTCCCATCTTTGGTACTTGCTGTGCTGCTTCTTGGCTTCAAGGCTCTTGCACACACGGTTCCCTCTGCCTGCAACATTCCTCTCATTCATTGCTGTTAACTTACTTATTCACACTTTAAGTCACTGGTTCTCAAATGTGTGTGTGCGTGTGAAGGGGACTGTACCCCCAGGACAATCTGAAAGGTACAGGCCAGGGAGACTGCAAAACATCCTACGATACGCAGGACAACACCCACACCATAGACTTCTCTGGCTCCAAATGTCAGGAGTGCTGAGATGGAAAAACTTTTTTCTAGGTCTCTTCTCAGGGAAGATTTTTTGACCCAATCAGGGTCTCTATTTTTCTCTCCCAAAGTACACCATTGTTTTCCTCAAAGCACTCACCTCTCTGTAGTGATGCCTCATTTGAGAATAGGGACCACATCTATTTCGTTAGCCTTTTTGTCCTCAGTGGTGGGCTCAGAGTTATGTCTACTGAATATTACTTTGAAGGAAGGAAGGAGGAAAGGGGCAAGGGGAAGGCAAAGGAAATGAGGTAGCAAAATACATTTGTGTTTTATGAGCTCTAAATCTTTCAATAGTTTGCTGATATAATTAGCCGTTCATTTTTGTTCTCATCTGCAAAGCCAAATGTTAACACAATCTTGCTTCCATGGCTTAGTTGGGTGATGAATAAACATGCTTCTCTCTGTGATCAAGTATAGAAATCATGGGAAATGATGGTGAGAGGGACCACAGCATGAGATGCAGTGATGTGTATAAAGGCAGATCAGGAGTTCGGTTCAGTTCAGTTGCTCAGTTGTGTCCGACTCTTTGTGACCCCACGGACTGCAGCACCCCAGGTCTCCCTGTCCATCACTAACTCCCGGAGTTTACCCAAACCCATGTCCATTGAGTCGGTGATGTCATCCAACCATCTCATCCTCTGTCATCCCCTTCTCCTCCTGCCCTCTTTCCCAGCATCAGGGTCTTTTCAAATGAGTCAGCTCTTTGCATCAGGTGGCCAAAGTATTAGAGTTTCAGCCTCAACATCAGACCTTTCAATGAACACCCCAGGACTGATCTCCTCTGGACTAGTTGGATTTCCTTGCAGTCCAAGCGACTCTCAAGAGTCTTCTCCAACACCACAGTTCAAAAGCATCAATTCTTCAGCGCTCAGCTTTTCTTATAGTCCAACTCTCACATCCATACATGACTACTGGAAAAACCATAGCCTTGACTAGAGAGATCTTTGTTGACAAAGTAATGTCTCTGCTTTTGAATATGCTGTCTAGGTTGGTCATAACTTTTCTTCCAAGGAGTAAGCGTCTTTTAATTTCATGGCTGCAGTCACCATCTGCAGTGATTTTGGAGCCCAGGAAAATAAAGTCAGCCACTGTTTCCCCTGTTTCCTCGTCTACTTGCCACGAAGTGTTGGCACCAGATGCCAGATCAGGAGAGGAAGAGAGTAAAAAGAAAGCATGGCTTCTGTCATAACAGAGAGGAGGCACAATGCCCCAGGAGTTAGACGGTCATGTGCCTGCATGGCCTCTCTCCCCCAGCAGGGTTGGCCGCGGGCATGGTGAGCACCACCAGTGAAGAGAGGCTGAGAGCACGGAGCGGGCACAGCAGTGCAAGGAGGGGGACGAAGCACCAGTGGAAGACGAGGAGCACATCCCTAGAGGACTTCTTATAAGCACGTCCACTAAGTGGACCATCTAGTAAGAGCCTTCTGCAGGGACAAAACTCTAAAGGGACTCTTTTACCTATTTATTTTAAGATTTGTATTGCAGTATAACTGATTCACAATGCTGTGTTAATTTCAGGTGTACAACATAATGGATCAGTTATGCATAAGCATATATCTGGGTTTCCTAGGTGGCGCTAGTGGTAAAGAATCCACCTGCCAGTGCAGGAGACATGCGAGTCATGGGTTTGATCCCTGGGTCAGGAAGATCCCCTGGAGGAGGGCATGGCAACCCACTCCAGTATTCTTGCCTGGAGAGTCCTAAGGACAGAGGAGCCTGGTGGGCTACAGTCCATGGGGTTGCAAAGAGTCGGACACAACTGTAGTGACTTAGCACATACATACATCCATTCTTTCTTAAGATTCTTTTCCCATATAAGCCATGACAGAGCACTGAGTAGAGTTCTCTGTGCTATACAGTAGGTCCTTATTAGTTACCTATTTTATATATAGTAGTATGCATATCAGACAACCTGACCTGCCTCCTGAGAAACCTCTATGCAGGTCAGGAAGCAACAGTTAGAACTGGACATGGAACAACAGACTGGTTCCAAATAGGAAAAGGAGTATGTCAAGGCTGTATATTGTCACCCTGCTCATTAACTTATATGCAGAGTACGTCATGAGAAACGCTGGGCTGGAAGAAACACAAGCTGGAATCAAGATTGCTGGGATAAATATCAATAACCTCAGATATGCAATGACACCCCCCTTATGGCAGAAAGTGAAGAGGAACTAAAAAGCCTCTTGATGAAAGTAAAAGAGGAGAGTGAAAAAGTTGGCTTAAAGCTCAACATTCAGAAAATGAAGATCATGGCATCTGGTCCCATCACTCCATGGGAAATAGAGGGGAAACAGTGGAAACAGTGTCAGACTTTATTTTTTGGGGGGGGCTCCAAAATCACTGCAGATGGTGATTGCAGCCCTTGAGAGTCCTTTGGACTGCAAGGAGATCCAACCAGTCCATTCTGAAGGAGATCAAGCCTGGGATTTCTTTGGAAGGAATGATGCTAAAGCGGAAACTCCAGTACTTTGGCCACCTCATGCGAAGAGTTGACTCATTGGAAAAGACTCTGATGCTGGGAGGGATTGGGGGCAGGAGAAGAAGGGGACGACCGAGGATGAGATGGCTGGATGGCATCACTGACTCGATGGACGTGAGTGTGAGTGAACTCCGGGAGTTGGTGATGGACAGGGAGTCCTGGCGTGCTGCGATTCATGGGGTCGCAAAGAGTCGGACTCGATTGAGTGACTGAACTGAACTGAACTCTTATGCCCTGGTAATCATAAATTTGATTTCTACATCTATGACTCTACTTCTTTTTTGTAAATAAGCTCGTTTGTACGGTAATGGACTCTTAAAAGACGGGGAGCTTGTAACAAATGGAGAGCATGGAGTTGGCTGGCGTTCCTGTCTGGGGAAGGTGGGCTAACTTGGTGTCTTCTTCTGTGAGGGACACAGTGGAGTGAGGTCAGCAGAGGGGGCTTAGAATGCCACTGCCAATGGGCAGCCTGCTGGAGGTAGTTGTGTGTCCAGAGCGTTGGTGATAGGAGGCAGCAGGGAAGGAAAGTGCTTAGCTGAGGAGCTGGCAAAGCAAGACAGAACTGGAATGTGATCATTCTCCTGTGATATTCCTATATTTTGTGTAGACTTGTTCAATATCACAACATTTTTTTTTCCAAAATATTTATTTATTTGGCTGCCCCAGGTCTTGGTTGCGGTGCTTGGGATCTCTGATCTTGCTTGCAGCAGGGCATGTGGGATCAGTTCCCTGACCAGGGACTGGACCCCTTCATTGGGAGCACAGAGTCTTAGCCACCGGGCCATGAGGGAAGCTCCTCAAAGTTTCATATGGTTGAATTTCTTCTGGAAACGAGAGAAAAGGCAGACTTCCACATCTGAGTATGGTGTGCTGCAGCCCTGATGAAGTGTAGGAACTCAGGAGAAGAGGCAGAGAGAAGCTGGAAAAATGACAAGTGAAACTGTGGGCAGAGCTTTCTGGGTCCTTAGGCTTTGCTCTCTGCTCTGAGTCCTCAGCCTCTGAGGACTTGGGTGTATAGGCTTCCACTGGGATGAGGGCTGGTGTTGAGTGAGAAATTGCATAGTGAGGACACTGTGTTCCATTACATTGTGAGGCAACCTATAGATATCATATGGAACCTTCAATGAACTCCAGGTTTGAAAGGAAACAGGATTTGCTTTGGGGAAAAAGAACCTAGAAGTGCTGGAAGTAATTATCTAACCCCACTAACAAGTCTTACCTTGAAAGAATGAAAGAATCTCTTTCTCTCAGTCAATAAAACATCACAAAAAGGGAGAACCTGACTTAGCTTAAGAGATTGTCAGACATTTAGAGACTAATTTAAATCAGTTTAAGATACAAGGCCAGGCAGAATATCATAGGGGTGTATCTGTATATTGGTGGGAACGTAAATTGATGGAGCAACTAAGGAGAACAGCTTAGAAGTTTCTTAAAAACTAAAAATAGAGCCACTATATGATCCTTCAATCCCACTCTTGAGCATATATTTGAATAAAAACATGGTCCAAAAGTATACACGTACCCCAGTGTTCATAGCAGCAATATTTACTACAGGCAAGACATGGAAGCAACCTAAATGTGTATAAACAGAGGAATGGATAAAGACAATGTGGTACATATATATAATGGAATATTACTCAGTCATTAAAGAAGAATGAAAATAATGCCACTTACAGCAATATGGATGGAATTAGAGATTGTCATGTTGAGTGAAGTAAGTCAGACAAAGAAAAATACCGTGCAATATCACTTATATGTGGAATCTAAAAAAAAAATGATACAAATGCACTTATTTTAAAAACAGAAACAGATTCACACACTTAGAGAATGAACTTAAGGATACTAGAGAGAAGGGTAGTGTGGGGGAGCGATAGTTTGGGAGTTTGGGATTGCCTTGTACACACTGCTATATTTAAAGTGATAATCTGCAAGGATCTACTGTATAGCACAGGGAACTCTGCTCAATATTATGCAACCAGTTGAACGGAAAAAGAATTTGAAAAGAATAGATACATTTATATGTATAACTGAATCACGTTGCTGTGCATCTGAAACTAACACACCATTGTTAATCAGCTTTACTCAAAATTGAATAAGTTGAAAAAATCTGTTTGTATAAAATTGCATGACTGTATGTGCCTGCATCTGTGTGTGTACAAATATATAAAGACATTGAGAGGTTGCTTTTCCCTCAAATGACAACACTGGTCGTTTTTGTGTTATAGTATTTATATTTTGATGATATTTATATTCCTTTCTGGCTTATAGTGCTTTTTACTTTTTTACAACGTACTTTACAATTGTGATTAAAAGCAATAAAATTACTCTTGAAATTTGGGTAAAGAAAGTATTTTTCTCTCTCTTTTTCTAATTAAATATGTATACAAGATATATGCTGTGTGCCGTGCCTAGTTGCTCATTCTTGTCCAACTCTGTGACCCATGGAGCCTGTCAGGCTCCTCTGTCCATGGGGATTCTGCAGGCAAGAATACTGGAGTGGGTTGCCATGCCCTCCTCCAGGGGGATCTTCCCAACTCGGGGATCAAACCCAGGTCTCCCACATTGCAGGTGGATTCTTTCCCATCTAAGCCACCAGAGAAGCCCATGGTGTAGACTATCTCTTCTTCAGGGGATCTTTTTGACCCAGTAATCAAACTGGGGTCTCCTGCTTTGCAGCCAGATTCTGTCTATTGAAATCAGTATTCACATAGCTATAACAAGCAATGAACAACACTGTTAAAAAGAAAGCACTTAAAAAGTCATGCTTTTCTGTTTTCAAGGAACATAAATTTTATAATTGTCCTACTGTGTAATATTCAGTATTTTAAAATACAAAACACTGAATATTATATTTAATATTTGAAATATAGGGCAAAATACGAGCCAGGCTATGAGAAGAATACAACCAAAGAGCCCAAGGATTTGAGATGCTTGACATATGAATCCCAGAGATAACACTGAGATAGGCTCTCTCCAGGAGAGGTCTTACAGCTGCTTCTCACCCTGTCTCAGGAATTCTACAAAGGAACACCAAAACTGCTCAAAACACTCAAAATCCCCAATATGAAGGCAATTGAAATGCATTCAGAAACTACTATTCCAGGAGCTGTAAGATGCTATGCAAACATTGATCCTTTAATACTTGCAAGAAATCAATGAGATTTTCATCTCCACTTTACAAATGAAAAAAACTGAAGCTGATGTGTTACTTAACTTGGCAGACTTCATGCGCCAGTAAGAAAGTCAGAGATGGGACTCAGGACCTCCTGACTTCATTGCTCTGGTTCCATCACATACATCTCAAAGGCTCACCTTCACTCGGTCCCATCACTTCATGGCAAATAGATGGGGAAATTATGGAAAGTGACAGGCTTTCCTTTCCTGGGCTCCAAAATCACTGCAGATGGTGACTGCAAGCCATGAAATTAAAAGATGCTTGCTTCTTGGAAGAAAAGCTATGACCAGCCTAGACAGCATATTAAAAGAAGAGACATTGCTTTGCTGACAAAGGTCCATCTAGTCAAGGCTGTGGTTTTCCCAGTGGTCATGTATGGATGTGAGAGTTAGACCATAAAGAAAGCTGAGCGCCAAAGAATTGATGCTTTTGAACTGTGCTGTTGGAGAAGACCATGAGGGTCCCTTAGACTGCAAGGGGATCAAACCAGTCAATCCTCAAAGAAATCAGTCCTGAATATTCATTGGAAGGACTGATGCTGAAGCTAAAACTTCAATACTTTGGCCACCTGATGTGAAGAACTGACTTATTGGAAAAGACCCTGATGCTGGGAAAGATTGAAGGCGGGAGAAGGGGATGACAGAGGATGAGATGGTTGGATGGCATCACCGACTCAATGGACATGAGTTTGAGTAAGCTACCGGAGTTGGTGATGGACGTTGAAGCCTGGCGTGCTGCAGTTCATGGGGTCGCAGAGTCGGACAAGACTGAGCCACTGAACTGAACTGAAGGGACCTCAGTATGTAATAAAAAGGAACTAGGTTTATGATAAACATAAATGATGTATGTGCCTGTCATTCACGATCCCCATGGGAAGCAGAGGGCACATTCAGTTAGGTCATTGAGAGTTGAACAAAGGAGCTATTTATCAAGTTATAAGCATGTATACAGAGAAGGAAATGGCAACCCACTCCCGTATTCTTGCCTGAAAAATCCCATGGACAGAGGAACCTGGCAGGCTGTAGTCCATAAGTCACACAGAGTCAGACACAACTGAAGAGGCTTAGAATGCACCTAAGCATACATACACTACTGATACTATGTATAAAATAGATAACCAATGAGAACCTAGTGTAGAGCACAGAGAACTCTACTCAGTGCTCTGTGGTGACATAAATGGGAAGAAAGTCCAAAAAGAGGGGATACATGTAAACATATAGCTGATTCACCTGTGGTACAGCAGAAACTAACACATTTTAAAGCAACTATACTCCAATAACGGAGAAGGCAATGGCACCCCACTCCAGTACTCTTGCCTGGAAAATCCCATGAATGGAGGAGCCTGGTAGGCTCCAGTCCATGGGGTTGCTAAGAGTTGGGCACGACTGAATGACTTCACTTTGACTTTTCACTTTCATGCATTGGAGAAGGAAATGGCAACCCACTCCAATGTTCTTGCCTGGAGAATCCCAGGGACAGAGGAGCCTAGTGGGCTTCCGTCTATGGGGTTGCACAGAGTCGGACAAGACTGAAGCAACTCAGCAGCAGCAGCAGCAGCAGCAGCATACTCCAATAAAATTAAATTTAAAAATAAATAAAATATTTAATTAAAAAAAGAATCATCTGTCATTTGGAGACATGTAGTTTTTTTTAAATTCCATTTTATTGAGACATAGTAGACATATAAGTTTTAGGTGTATCATGATTTGTACAATATAAGAGGATTTGATATATGTGTATATTGTGAAATGATCACCACAGTAAATCTAGTAAATCTGTCCAGCACCATATATAGTTACAATTTTTTTCTTATGATGAGAACTTTTAGGATTTACTCTCTTAACAACTTTCAGATATAAAGTAGAGTTTATCAACTATAGTCACCAGGCTATTTCATTCCCAGTTTATGACTCAGTTTATGACTATAAATTCCTACCTTTTGATCATCATCACCCATTTTGTCCACCTCCCACCCCCTAACCTCTGCCAGTCACCAATTTGTTCTCTGTATCTATGGTTTTTTTTTTTTTTCTTTTGTTTTAGATTCCACACATAAGAGATAATTAAAAAGCATTTTAGCGGGGGATGGAGGGGAGAGAGATAAGGAGTTTGAAATTAACATATACACACTATTGTATGTAAAATAGATACACAAGGACCTGCTATAAGACTTGAAGTTTTAACTGATTCCTCATGAGGTTCCCTGGGAAGGGACAAAGGAGGCCGACTCAGCATTATTGTATCTTCATTCACAATCACTGAACACATGCAGAAGGGCAAAGATGATGCTCTCCGCACCTCCACAGGGAGCAACGTGAAAGATTCCAATACAGTGTGTGTTGCTGTAAACAGACCCTCTGAGTGATGTGCCATGAACGTGTGAAGGAGACCTCAGATGCCCACACGTTTGTCTTCATAGCATTCAGTCACAACCTTTCTCACTCATTCTCAAGAAACTTTTCAACAAATTAAAAACCAGAGCACTCTCAAGTCTGTATTCTTCCATTCTGACATAGAGGAAACTGAGGTCCAGCCTAAAACATTAGGGCAATGCCTTACTTGCTTTGAACCTGACGAAACGAACTTGTTCAAGCTCATATTAAGCAAGTAGGTATTATGGAAACCTACTCTTTGACCTCCAAATTCCTCTGGCTGATGGGGAGTGTTGTTCTCAACCAGGGCATTACCTGTCTGGGCCTCAGTGTCTTCATTTTATGAGAGGAGTATCATGGTAATGTGCTTCCAAGATTATAATAAGTAATATATTAACATTAACAAATATTGATAACTAATAACACTATATTTATAAATAATATAATAATATAAAAATGAGTGAGTGCATGCTAGTTTTATAAACCCCAAACTGTAACACAATTTAACCAGTTGTCTACTAATAAATGAACACTCTTCACTGACAGCCAACTCTACCATCCTTCACTTAGACTTTGGAGACTGGCTCCTGTTTGAGGATTTTGCTCTCTAAAATTCTCTTTCTTCTGCTATGAGGAGGGCACAGCAACCCGCTTCAGTATTCTTGCCTGGAGAAACCCATGAATAGAGAAGCCTGGTGGACCATTCATAGGGTCTCAAAGAATTGTACATGACTGAGCAACTTATCACGAATGATCTCTACTTAACCCCTATTATCTCCATAATCCACTTTTGTCCACATGACTTCACCAGCTTGAGTTTGTCAGAGTCACAAATGATCATCAGAAATGTTTCAGTATTAAGAATCAAAACAAACACTCTTTTCTCAGCTCCCAGTGAATGTTTACTGAATGTCTGTTATGTGCCGGGCACCTGCCAGTTGCGAGGGATACATTAGTGGCAAGACTGACACAGTGTCTTCCAGAGGTTTCCTTTAGAAGAAATGAGGCTACATTTAATTCTTCACCAGTTACATCACTCACTTCCAGTGCCTTAATAGAAGCAGGGTTCTTCCGTGGGCTGGAATCAGCCAGGCACTTGTGAGAAAAATGGTCCTCAGAGAGTCTCCATGGAGATGGAGCATCAGTGGGGGCACTATTCTTAGCCAGGCCATTTTCAGTTCAGCTTAGGAGTGTGACTTCCTATAGTTAGTTGTTGTTGTTCAGTTGCTAAGTCATGCCCAACTCTTTGCAACCCCATGGACTGTAGCACACCAGGCTTCCCTGTCTTTCACTATCTCCCAGAGTTTTGCCAAACTCATATCCATTGAGTTATTGATGCCATCCAACCATCTCATCCTTGGTTGGCCCCTTCTTCTCCTACTCTCAATATTTCCCAGCATTAGGGTCTTTTCCAATGAGTCGACTGTTTAGTTAGTTAAGCTTTAGAAATATTGGCTTGTTGGGGAGAAAACCTTCCTGGTTCATTATACCTTTATTGCCTGGGTCTGGGAAATGTTTAGGAAGTCTATTGACAGGCTTTGCAGGATTGATTGGACACGGAAAAGATGGAGAGATGGGAAGAATTAAGATGACTTCCTGACTTGAGGAATGGGGTAATTGGTATTGGCATTTATTAAGAGAAAATGTACTAGAAGAGGAACTGAGCATTTTGCTTTGTTTTGGAGAAAGATCATGAAGTCAGTTTGAAAGGAGTTGATGGAGAGACATTCAGGTGGGATATCCAATATGGCAGCTGAATTCACAGTGTGGGACATCAAAAAAAAGCTGGAGAAAAAACTGATGAATTACCAGCAAATAATAACAAAACCCTGAGAGTGAAAATATATGTCTTATGGGAGGTGAACCATGGTATTCAATAATCCAGACAGAGAGAGTAGTTTTATATTACTTAGACAAGGCATTTTATATTCTCTCAAATTGTTTCAGGATCCAAGCTTCTTCCTTAGGGGAGAAAAAAAAAGCTAATGCAGTGTTTTTATGTATCATGTGAGGTAGTGGTCCAACTGTAATTTTTTTCAAATGAATATCTAATTATTCTGCTTACTAACATAAAATGCGCTCATTCGCTAAACCATTCTCTCCCCATTGAAGTGAAATACCACCCTTTTCCTATGTGGTGCTCCTATATATTCTGCAGTTTTTGTTTTGTTCTGCTAATCAATTAGTCCGTCCCTATGCTAATAACCAACACTTTTGATTATGCTGACTTTATAACATTTTAATATCTGGCAAGGAATCTCATTATCATTTTTCATGTTTGTACATTTCTTAGCTTCTCATGGACATTTATTCTTCCATATAAAATGTAAGATAATTCAATTTTCTAAGACCATAGAGATTAATTGAAAATTCATTAAATAGGTCACAATATGGGCAGAGTTGACATATTTGTAAAATTAAATCTTCCCTTGCAAGAACCAGGTATGTTTTTCCATTTGTTCAGCCTTGATGTAGCCCTTTAATAAAATTCTATGGTTCTTTTTTAAAAAAAAAATGTAAAACAAAACAAAAAATCCAACACCACCTTTTCTTCTAATACTATTTTCAATCTTATCTCATCTAGTCCTTTCAGCTTCAACTCAGATAATCATTCCTCCCAAGGGAAGGAGGCAGGCATGGCATTTGAATTAAATTCTAAGAGAATGAGCCAATAAATTTCCCTTCCACTCATGTGCAATTCTGTTTCACCCCAATTGTGATTGATAGTGCCAACTGAATACAAGAATATGCATCTGTGGCTGATTTAAACAATGTCCTGCAACACTTACTCTGCCATGGTTAAATCTTTTGTATTCTTTTAACTTTGCATTGTTTATGAAGAGGCCTTTTAATTTTTGCTTTTTTTTTTTTTTTCCTGTGAGAAAGTGGTGGTATGCATGTGTGCTATGAGAAAAAAGGTCTAGCATTCTATCTTAGCTGTTTCTTTCAGTTGAGAACATTTTAACCCCTTCTCTCAGATGCAAAGTAATAGCTGCCATTAGGGGGCCGCAAGACTCAGAGTTGCCTTGTGTGAGGTGGGAGCTAGTTGCAGCCCACAATGCAGGAAACCTGGGTTCAGTCCCTGGGTCAAGAAGATCTCTTAGAGAAAGAATGGCTACCCACTCCAGTGTTCTTGCCTGGAGAATTCCATGGACAGAGGAGCCTGGCGGGCTACAGTCCATGGGGTTGCAAAGAATCAGTTGACTGAATGACTAACACTTTCACTTTCAAAAAATGAAGAAATATTAGCAATTTTATGTGGCTTATTCTAAAGCAAACTGACTTCTAGGGGTGGCACAGAGCTCTTCTGGTCAATGAGATGATGGAGGAGGTATACTGGAGGAGGTTTGCATCCTTTCTGAAATAAAAAGGTGAAGCCCATTTGATCCTTCCAGGAATACAGATGTGGTACCTAGAGGAGTAACTAACATGTTGTGGCCGTGGAGATGTCATGCACTAGAGATGGCAAAGCAGGAAGCCAGAGTAGGCTTGAGCAGTGATAGTTTCCGCAAAAAATAAACTCCTTACTGGTTTCCTGGTTTAACTCATAGGTTTGTTGGGTTTTCTGCTGCCTGAGGCTGACTGAAATCCTTTCTGATCCTGTGCTCACCAAATGTTGGTTTCTCTTCACCTCCCTTCTGATAATTTAATTCCAAGATTCCTTGGGACCTGAGATAAGCTTTCTTCTTCACTCAGAAGTAATTCCAAGCTACTGGATGGGAATACCTCAGAATGCAGTGGTTATTTGTTGAAATGTCCTCACCCTCAGCCCAACACTATCATTTCTTGAGTGCATACTGTGTGCAGGCATCATGCTAAGCCTTTTGTATATGTGGTGGTCTCACTGAATCCTCAAAAGAAGCCTATAGAAAATTGGAATCAATCAGTACTCACATTTTATAGAGAAGAAAGACAAGGGAGAGATGGTAATCAATTTGTTCAAACCCTACAGCTTCTAATAGGCTGCAACTAAACTTGAATTCATGTCTATTCCCAGCCACTGGGCCATGCTGCCCTGATGCTTTCCTTGTTCTGTGACGTAGTCCAATGAAGCTTTTCCTCCCTACAGAGGTGTTCATTTGTCCCCTCTGACTGACTCTAACAACACTGTTCAATAGAACTTTCTGTAATGATAGAAATGCTATGCCTCTTCCCTTTTAATACTGTAGCTATTGGCCGTATGTGGTCATTGAAGACCCTCCCATCTCCTCGCCCATTTTAGCCCTCTCAATTGTCACAGAGCCCTGGTTTGAGTTCCCTGAGTCATACAGCAAATTCCCGCTGGCTATCTATTTTAGAAATGTTAGCATGTTTCCATGCTACTCTCTCCATTTATCCCACCCTGTCCTTCCTAGCCACACCCACGTCCATACGTCTGTTCTCTATGTCTGCATCTTCACTGAGTTCAGTTCAGTTCAGTAGCTCAGTCGTGTCCAACTCTTTGTGACCCCGTGAATCACAGCACACCAGGGCCCCTGTCCATCACCAACTCCTGGAGTTCATTCAAACTCAGGTCCATTGAGTCGGTGATGCCATCCAGCCATCTCATCCTCTGTTGTCCCCTTCTCCTCCTGCCCCTAATCCCTCCCAACATCAGGGTCTTTTCCAGTGAGTCAACTCTTCGCATGAGGTGGCCAAAGTACTGGAGTTTCAGCTTTAGCATCATTCCTTCCAAAGAAATCCCAGGGCTGATCTCCTTCAGAATGGACTGGTTGGATCTCCTTGCAGTCCAAGGGACTCTCAAGAGTCTTCTCCAACACCACAGTTCAAAAGTATCAACTCTTTGGCGCTCAGCTTTCTTCACAGTCCAACTCTCACATCCATACATGACCACTGGACAAACCAAGACGGACCTCTGTTGGCAAAGTAATATCTCTGCTTTTGAATATGCTATCTAGGTTGGTCATAACTTTCCTTCCAAGGAGTAAGTGTCTTTTAATTTCATGGCTGTAGTCACCTTCTGCAGTGATTTTGGAGCCCCCAAAAATAAAGTCTGACACTGTTTCCACTGTTTCCCAATCTATCTGCCATGAAGTGATGGGACCAGATACCATGATCTTTGTTTTCTGAATGTTGAGCTTTAAGCCAACTTTTTCACTCTCCTCTTTCACTTTCATCAAGAGGCTTTTTAGTTCCTCTTCATTTTCTGCCATAAGGGTGGTGTCATCTGCACATCTGAGGTTATTGATATTTCTCCCAGCAATCTTGATTCCAGCTTGTGCTTCTTCCAGCCCAGTGTTTCTCATGATGTACTCTGCATAGAAGTTAAATAAGCAGGGTGACAATATACAGCCTTGATGTACTTCTTTTCCTATTTGGAACCAGTCTGTTGTTCCATGTCCAGTTCTAACTGTTGCTTCCTGACCTGCATATAGGTTTCTCAAGAGTTAGGTCAGGTGGTCTGGTATTCCCATCTCTTTCAGAATTTTCCACAGTTTATTGTGATCCACACAGTCAAAGGCTTTGGCATAGTCAATAAAGCAGAAATGTTTTTCTGGAACTCTCTTGCTTTTTTGATGATCCAGCAGATGTTGGCAGTTTGATGTCTGGTTCCTCTGCCTTTTCTAAAACCAGCTTGAACATCAGGAAGTTCACAGTTCACGTATTGCTGAAGCCTGGCTTGGAGAATTTTGAGCATTACTTTACTAGTATGTGAGATGAGTGCAATTGTGCGGTAGTTTGAGCCTTCTTTGGCATTGCCTTTCTTTGGGATTGGAATGAAAGCTGACCTTTTCCAGTCCTGCGGCCACTGCTGAGTTTTCCAAATTTGCTGGCATATTGAGTGCAGCACTTTCACAGCATTATCTTTCGCAAATAGGTTCATCTACCATCTTTCTAGATTCCATATATATGCGTTAGTATACAATATTTGTTTTTACCTTCTGACTTACTTCACTCTGTATAATAGGCTCTAGGTTCATCCACCTCATTAGCACTGATTCGAATGCATTCCTTCTTATGGCTGAGTAATATCCTATTGTATATTTGCATCACAGTTTCTTTATCCATTCACCTGTTGATGGACATCTAGATTGCTTCCATGTCCTAGCTATTGTAAATAGTGCTGCAGTGAATGTGGGGATACATGTGTCTTTTCAAATTATGGTTTTCTCAGGGTATAGGCCCAGTGGTAGGATTGTTAGGTCCTATAGTAGCTTTATTCCTAGTTTTTAAAGGAATCTCTATTTAGTAAAGAATCTGCCTGCAATGTGGAAGACCTGGGTTTGATCCCTGTGTTGAGAAGTTCCCATGGAGAAGAGAAAGGCTACCGACTCCAGTATTCTGGTGTTGAGAGTTCCATGGACTGTATGGTCCATGGGGTTGCAAAGAGTCAGAAAGGACTGAGCGACTTTCACTTTCATACTGTCTTCCATAGTGGCTGCATCAATTTACATTCCAACCAACAGTGAAAGAAGGTTCTCTTACCTCAACACCCTTTCCAGCACTTATTGTTTGTAGGGTTTTTGATGATGGCCATTCTGTATCGTGTGAGGTGATAGCTCATTGTAGTTTTGGTTTGCATTTCTCTGATAATGAGTGATGTTGAGATTCTTTTCATGTGTTTGTTAGCCATCTGTATGTCTTCTTAGGAGAAATGTCTGTTTAGGTCTTTTGCTCACTTCTTGATTGGGTTGTTTGTTTTTCTGTTATTGAGTTGCATAAGCTGCTTATATATTTTGGAAGTTAATCCTTTGTCAGTTGTTTCATTTACTATTATTTTCTTCCATTCTGAGGGTGGTATTTTTACCTTGTTTATAGTTTCCTTTTCTGTGTAAAAGCTTTCAAGTTTAACTCGGTTCTATTTGTTTATTTTATTTCCATTACTCTGGGGGGTGGGTCATAGAGGATTTTGCTGTGTTTTATGTTATAGAATATTCTGCCTATGCTGTCCTCCAAGAGTTTATAGTTTCTGGTCTTATATTTAGATCTTTAATGCATTTTGAGTTTATCTTTGTTCTAACTTCATTCTTTTACATGTGGCTGTATACTGTTTTGATATACGTGTATCTTGCAAAATGCTTACCATAATAAGTCTAATTTACATTCATCACATCACATAGTTCTTTTCCTTGTGATGAAAAATTTTAAGATCTTGCAATTTTCATATGTCAGATACAGTATTGTTAACTGTAGTCACCAAGCTATACATTATATCCCCAGAACTTAATTATCTTATAACTGGAAGTTTTTACCTCTTGAATACCTTCATCCATTTGCCTTGTCTCCAACCGCCAATCTCTGTAACTGCAAATCTGTTTTCTGTCCCTCTGGGTTTGAGTTTTCAGGTTCTACATATAAGTGAGATCACACAGTATTTGTCTGTCTTTGTCTGACATTTCACTTAGCGCAATGACCTCAGGGTTCATGCATGCTGTCCCAGTGGCCAGATTTCCTCTTTTTTTTTTTTTTTTTTTCTTGATGGCTGTTTGCTGTGAGGGCTAAGTCGCTTGTCACGTCTGACTCTTTGCGACCCTATGGATTGCACCCTGCCAGACTTCTCTGTCCATGGGATTCTCCAAACAAGAATACTGGAGTGGGTTGCCATTTCCTTCTCCACGGGATCTTCCCAACCCAAGAATCGAGCCTGTGACTCTTGCGTCTCCTACATTGGCAGGTGGGTTCTTTAACACCTGTGCTATCTGGGAAACCCTTTTTAAGGTGAAATCAAATCCATTTGGGGACTTCCCTGGTGGTCCAGTGGCTAAGACTCTGAGTTCCTAGTGCAAGGGGATTGCGTTCAATCCTTGGTCAGAGAACTGGATTCCACATGCCACAACTAAGGAAGAACTTGCATGCTGCCACTAAAAGATCCGGCATGCCTCAAAGAAGGCTGAGCATTGAAGAACTGATACTTTTGAACTGTGGTGCTGAAGAAGACTCTTGAGAGTTCTTTGGATTGCAAGGAGATCAAAGCAATCAATCCTAAAGGAAATTAGTCCTTAGCATTCATTGGAAGGACTGATCCTGAAGCTTAAGCTCCAATACTTTGGCCACCTGATGTGTAGAGTCAATTCATTAGAAAAGACCCTGATTGGAGAAGGAAATGGTAACCTACTCCATTATTCTTGTCTGGAAAATCCCATGAAGAGAGGATCCTGGAGGGCTGCAGTGCATGGGACCCCTAAACAGTCAGATACAACTTAGCAAATAAACAACAACAAATTACAAGGGGAACGTGGGGTTGACTAGGAATGTGACATAATCTAATTTATGATTTTGGCTGGTGAGTCAGAAAGGATTGAGGGGCCAAGCTGCATTTAGTAAGTTAATGTAGTAGTGGTAATAAAAAATGATATTGTCTTGGGCTACAGTAGTAGCAATGGAAATTGATAGAAGTTGATGGAGTCAAGATAACTTTTGAAGACTGAGCTAACTGCTGGTGAATTGGACATACATGGTTAAGAGTGAGACCAAGGATGACTTCTAGGTTATTAGCTTAAATAATAAAATGTAATATTGCTATTAAATTAATAGGGAAGGCAGGAGGAAAAACAGTGTTGAGGGTGCAATTAAGAGTTCCATTTTAGGCAAATTAAATTTGAAGGTATTTCCAAGTGAAAAATTCCAGTTGAGCTATTTGAAATCCTAAAAATGATGCTGTGAAAGTGCTGCACTCAAGATGCCAGCAAATTTGGAAAAGGCAGCAGCGGCCACAGGACTGGAAAAGGTCATTTTTCCGATTCCAATCGCAAAGAAAGGCAATGCCAAAGAATGCTCAAACTACGACACAATTGCGCTCATCTCACATGCTAGCAAAGTAATGCTCAAAATTCTCCAAACCAAGCTTCAATGGTATATGAACTGTGAAATTCCAGATGTTCAAGTTGGTTTTAGAAAAGGCACAGGAACCAGAGATCAAATTGCCAATATCTGCTGGATCATCAAAAAAGCAAGAGAGTTCCAAAAAAACATCTATTCAGTTTATTGACGATGCCAAAGCCTTTGACTGTGTGGATCACCACAAACTGTGGAAAATTCTGAAAGAGATGGGAATATCCAACTACTTGACCTTGCTCTTGAGAAGTCTGTATGCAATCAGTCAGGAAGCAACAGTTAGAAGTGGACATGGAACAACAGACTGGTTCCAAATAGGAAAAGGAGTGCGTCAAGGCTGTATATTGTCACCCTGCTTATTTAACTTCTATGCAGAGTACATCATGAGAAACGCTGGGCTGGAAGAAGCACAAGCTGGAATCAAGATTGCTGGGAGAAATATCAATAACCTCAGATATGCAGATGACACGACCCTTATGGCAGAAAGTGAAGAAGAACTAAAAAGCCTCTTGATGAGAGTAAAAGAGGAGAGTGAAAAAGTTGGCTTAAAGCTCAACATTCAGAAAACGAAGATCATGGCATCCAGTCCCATCCCTTCATGGGAAATAGATGGGGAAACAGTGGAAACAGTGTCAGACTTTATTTTTGGGGGCTCCAAAATCACTGCAGAAGGTTACTACAGCCATGAAATTAAAAGACACTTATGGAAAAGGAAATGGCAACCCACTTCAGTACCCTTGCCTATAAAATCCTCTGGAGAAGGAAATGGCAACCTACTCCAGTATCCTTGCCTGGGAAATCCCATGGACAGAGGAGGCTGGTATGCTACAGTCCATGGGGTCGCAAAGAGTCGGACATGACTGAGCAACTTCACTTCACTCACTCCTTGGAAGAAAAGTCATGACCAATCTAGACAGCATATTAAAAAGCAGATACATTATTTTGCCTTCAAAGGTCCGTCTAGTCAAGGCTATGGTTTTTTCAGTAGTCATGTATGGATGTGAGAGTTGGACTATAAAGAAAGCTGAGCACAGAAGAATTGATCCTTTTGAACTGTGGTGTTGGAGAAGACTCTTGAGAGTCCCTTGGACTGCAAGGAGATCCAACAAGTCCATCCTAAAGGAAATCAGTCCTGAATATTCATTGGAAGGACTGATATTGAAGCTGAAACTCCAATACTTTGGTCACCTGATGTGAAGAACTGAATCATTTGAAAAGACCTTGACGCTGGGAAAGATTAAAGGTGGGAGGAGAAGGAGACGACAGAGGATGAGATGGTTGGATGGCATCACCGACTTAATGGACATGAGTTTGAATAAACTCTGGGAGTTGGTGATGGACAGGGAGGCCTGGCATGCTGCGGTTCATGGGGTTGCAAAGAGTTGGACATGACTGAGCGACTGAACTAGACCAAATGAAGATATTAAGTAGGCAGTTGATTGTAACATTTGGGAAGACAAGATTAATATATATCAATTTTTGATTCAGTTACACATAGTTAATATTTAATGCCATGGGACTGAAAGAGATCACCTAGAGAGGAAGTATCCATAGAAAATAAGATGATAAAAGGATAAGCTTCTTTGAACACCCTTAATTTAAAATACATCAGGTGCCTGAGTCATTTTGATCATGAAATAAAATGCCACTTTTTGCACTTACCTGTGAAATGCTTTTTTTGTACTATGTCATGCAGATAACATGAAACTAAAATGTGCAAAATGTACAGAGTAGTCTGTTCTTACTACTGTATAGATTGGAAAATTGAGCACTGAGAGATGAGATTTCAAGACTAAGACTCATGACCATGCTTCTAGTAAATGATGAAGTTAGGCTCAGAACAGAGATCTTTCTAACTCTACTCAATAGCTTTTTCTATCATGTTGGAAATTCTCCACCGGCAAATACAATGCTCCCAGGGTTATTACTGAGGCTGTTTGCCTCTACATTAACATCCCCATTTTAAGATGCCTGTGTTCCAAAGTCTAATTAGTTTTCTGTCCTAGCCTTTGTTCTCTAATGTCACATCTTGCTGCAACCTTCCTCAGAGAGTTTCCCCCTCTACTGATCTACTGTTATTATGCTATAAGCTGTGAAAATAAATAATCAAGATGTAGAATTATTAGGAATATAATAAGTTAAAACAGTCTTTGAGAGGCTTTGATTAGTTATCTGTCATGATCTTACTGTACTGTCTTAAAATATGTCATGGCTATTCATCGCCTTTTGCTTATTATCAATTATAACACTAACATTAGTGTTTGTGTAATAAAACTGATTAACTTGCCAAAAAAAAAAAAAGACCCTGATGCTGGGAAAGATTGAAGGCAGGAGGAGAAGGGGACAACAGAGGACAAGATGGTTGGATGGCATCACTGACTCAATGGACATGAGTTTGAGCAAGCTCCGGGAGATGGTGAAGGACAGGAACGCCTGGTGTGCTGCAGTCCATGGGGTCACAAAGAGTCAGACATGACTGAGCGACTGAAAACAACATACCCATTCAGCTGTCAGTGGACATAAGTTGTTCCCATCTTGATTATTGTAAATAATGCTGCAATGAACATGATGGTACCTATATCTCTTTGAGATGGTAATTTTATTTCCTTCACCCAGAAGTAGAATTGTTGGATCATATGGTAGTTCTAGGGGCTTCCCAGGTGGCAGTAGTGTTAAAGAATCTGCCTGCCAATGCAGGAGATTTAAGAGGCATGGCTTCATCCCTGGTTGGGAAGGTCTCCTGGAAGAGCACACGGCAACACACTCCGTATTCTTGGCTGGAGACTCCCATGGACAAAGGAGCCTGGCGGGCTACAGTCCATTGCATTGCAGAGTCCCACTTGACTGAAGCGACTTAGCACATGTGGTAGTTTTATTTTTAACTGTCCACAGTGGCTGCACCAATTTGAAGTTCCACCAATGCGTAAAAAGGATTCTTTTTTAACCACATCTCCACAAACATCTGTTATCTCTCGTCTTTTTTTAATTTATTTAGTGGCTGCTATATTGGACAGTGTCACTTTCAAAGACCACAATCAGAATGAGTTCCTTAGGTGCCTGCTTCTGGTGAATATATTCTTGACATTGATGATATTTTCTGGGGCTGACAGTTGTCCTCCACAGACTTTGCTTATGGAACTGACTAGGAAGAATCAAGCCTTTCAGTAGCACCACATCTTTCTTCCAATGTACTGCTATGAACCTGTCAGCATCTGGTTTCAGTGTGTCACGTGTGACTCTTTTGCAGCAGAGGCAAAATATGAAAGTGGCTGTGAAATGATGGTTTAAAAAGTGACATTTTTGTGAGTGACAAACTGTTATGAGACCATCATTTCTTAAGGTGACTGATTTATCTAAGTAGCTTGCATATTTAATAGGTAGCACTATAAAATGAAAACCAAAGTCATAAAATGCCGTAATACTTTTATGTTTTGAAGAGAAAATATTATCTATAATTTTCCTATTTGTGCCTGGGTAGTAGCCTCACTTTTATTTCATAATTGGGTTCTGGGTGGTTTCTGACACTATTAATTGAATCTTTGCATAATGAAGTAATTAAATCTAGTCAGTGGAATTTCCTAAGAAATTTATCTACTTATCCCAGCTAGTCAAATAGCTGGCATGGATATATACTGCTCTTTATAAACTTCCTCTGAGTGATCAACTTGGAGAGAATCACAAAGCATAAATATAATGCTATTTTATCTCCCTAATTTGGGGCAAGAACTTAAAACTGTTAAGTGTAGGGAACGAGACAGAGTGCTCTGTAAGAAATTAGGAGCCCTGGTTTTCCACTTATAAGCCATGACTTTGATCAAGTAGTCAACCTGTCTCAACTTCAGTCTCATCATACATAAATATTGGGAGGATGAAGACAATCTTTTCTGGACCTAGAGATTGTTGTACTGAGTGAAGTAAGTCAGATGGAGAAGAAGAAACTTCATCTGATGTCACTTATATGTGGAATCTAAAACGAAGTATTTAAATGAATTTGTTTGCAAAACAGAAATAGACTTAGAGAATGAACTTATGGTTACCAAGGTGTTACCTGATAGGGATAGTTAGTGAGTTTGGAATCGACATGTACACACTGCTATATTTAAAATGGATAATCAACAAGGACCTACTATACAGCACAGAGAACACTCTGATGTTGTGTGGCAGCCTGGATAGGAGGGGAGTTTAGGGGAGAATGGATACATGTGTATGTATGGCTGAGTCCCAGTGCTGTCCGCCTGAAACTATCACAACATTGTTCATCGGCTGTGTGCTGTGCTGCGCTAGGCCTGAGTCAGAGGTTCAGATTTGGGAAGACACAAACCACTAGAGCAACAGCACAAACTACAGAAGTTCAGACACAGAGACCCCTCATTTCTGCTTGCTTGACTATGACAAGGGGTATGGTGTCAAGTGTGAGTAGGATGTTTGCAGGAGGGTAAAGAATAATCACACAAGTGGAAAGTATGGAGGAAGAGAGGGAAAGACATAGGAATGGAGGAACAAAGAGAGGTGGAACAAAGGAGAGGTTGCAGAAGGAAAACTGAAGAAGAAAGAAGGCCACTTACTATGCTTTTCTGTAAGTATCTTCTGTCACGGTTCTGGGCACACACTAGCTTAGGTCACAGTCTCAGTTATCTGGATTATTGCAATGCATTTCTAACGTGTACCCTTCCCATGAGTCCTGCAACCTCCATTCTGCATCTGCAGCCAAAGGGATTTTCCTAAAACACAGATCTGATGAGCACGTCACCCCCTTGCTTAAAATCCTTCATCAGCCTTTCCATCACTCCTCAGAAATGAAGTCTTTCTGAGATCATCATGTTCTGACTATTTCATGTCCCTACAGCAATGATTGGCAAACTTTTTCTGTAAAGGCCTGATAGTATTTTTTTTTTTCTCTCTGCAGGCCAATTGGCCTCTGTTGCAGCTATTCAACTTTACCATCATAGTAAGAAAATGGCCGCAGACCATTTGTAAGTCAAATCAGTGTGGCTGTGTTCCAATACAACTTTACTTATAAAAACAGTTGGCCCTCCAGCAGGCCTTAGTTTACTGACCCTTGCCCTATGAACTCAAGATCACCTCCTTCATTCATCCTTAACCCTCTGCACTCAGGACCCAATGAATTATTTTCAATTCCCTAGTAGTACCCTGCTCTCTCTCAATATCATAGTTTTGCACACAGTTTCCCCTAGTCTAAATCACCTTTCCTAACCTCGTTGCCCAGTTAACCCTCACTCATCCTTGTGATTCAGTTTAAACCTCCTTGGCCAGCCTCACACCAGCACTGTGTTCCCACTTTTGACACTGAAGTGTACTGACTTAATGGCATTTGTCTCTCATACCTCACTACCTTAGGCAGTTGGAAGGCAGCAGCCTAGGGTAGTGTTACTCTTTTCTTTCCTGGAAATTAATCAACACTAAAATCCATGTGTTATTATAAGGATTTGATACCTGAGGTATCACTTGCTCTATTGCCTAGTGGCAGAATGAGTGCATGATACTGATTCTGATGACTGAGTCTGGAACAATATAGGCCATATTTTCAATAATTCCAGTTCCTAGAAGTAAGGGGTTTGATATTAAGCCCTAGAAAAGGAGAAACTGACCTTAAGTCTCTTCAGCTTATTTTCCTGAATCCTAGTTTATAAAATTAGAGAGAGTGAAAAAAACAAAGATAAAAACAGTAACAACAAAACATCAACTGTACTAATAAGGTTATTTGTATGAGTTACATGAAAAAATGTTTGGCACATGAGCATAATCTTAAACACACGTATAATAATGTAACTGATCTGAAATTATATTGCTAGTACCTGGTATGTTAATAATCTGTAATGATAATAACGTTGGCAATGAACAAATTCAGGTGGTGCAGGACCAGCTTGACTTCTGCTTACAATGAAGTTGTGTGTACTACGCCCTGGCTTTCTTCCTCATTGTAGCTTTTTTATCAAAATATCCAAGAGTAATGAAAAGATGGAAAAAGCTTTAGAGGGCTTGAGACTAGGAAAGAGTGTCATCCACAGAACAGAAACTTTGAGGAATCTGCAAAAGATATTCTTTAGAAAGGACCAAATGAATGATACCCTAAGGTTAATACATGACACCACTTCATGAAAAAAAAAAAGTTACAGAAAAGTAGGTTGAAGAAATTCCTTAAAATGGATAATTAGGAGAGGCCAGAGGAACAGATGGGCAACACATCACTTAATTTGTCTTCTCGGATTCCGCTTTGGCTCAGTGGTATGAATCTGCCTGCAATGCTGGAGACACAGGAGATGCAGGTTCGACTCCTGGGTTGGGAAGAAACCCTGGAGGAGGGCATGGTAACCTGCTCCAGTATTCTTGCCTGGAGAATCCCATGGACAGAGGAGCTTGATGGGCTAGAGTCCACAGGGTCTCAAAGAGGTGAACACGACTGAAGCTACTGAGCACACATGCACAAAACAAGCTCCAGAGAGGCTCTGAGACTGAGGTCTTAGTTACTTTAAGAAGAAACTGGCCAGTTGCCACTCAAAGGAGACTCTAACCTCTACAGATTATTCCTGAGTTTAGACCAGATGAAACAACACTGACTATGAGACATTAATCTAGACCCAATAAAGAAAAAGGATCTACTGGTACTCTCTCCATCAGTTCAGTTCAGTTCAGTTGCTCAGTCATGTCCGACTCTTTGCGACCCCATGAATTGCAGCACGCCAGGCCTCCCTGTCCATCACCAACTCCCGGAGTTCACTCAGACTCACATCCATTGAGTCGGTGATGCCATCCAGCCATCTCATCCTCGGCCGTCCCCTTCTCCTCCTGCCCCCAATCCCTCCCAGCATCAAAGTCTTTTCCAATGAGTCAACTCTTTGCATGAGGTGTCCAAAGTACTGGAGCTTCAGCTTTAGCATCATTCCTTCCAAAGTACACCCAGGGCTAATCTCCTTCAGAATGGACTGGTTGAATCTCCTTGCAGTCCAAGGGACTCTCAAGAGTCTTCAGCACCACAGTTCAAAAGCATCAATTCTTCGGCACTCAGCCTTCTTCACAGTCCAACTCTCACATCCATACATGACTACTGGAAAAACCATAGCCTTGACTAGACGGACCTTAGTCGGCAAAGTAATGTCTCTGCTTTTGAATATGCTATCTAGGTTGGTCATAACTTTTCTTCCAAGGAGTAAGTGTCTTTTAATTTCATGGCTGCAATCACCATCTGCAGTGATTTTGGAGCCCCCCAACATAAAGTCTGACACTGTTTCCACTGTTTCCCCATCTATCTGCCATGAAGTGATGAGACCAGATGCCATGATCTTCGTTTTCTGAATGTTGAGCTTTAAGCCAACTTTTTCACTCTCCTCTTTCACTTTCATCAAGAGGCTTTTTAGTTCCTCTCCACTTTCTGCCATAAGGGTGGTGTCATCTGCATATTTGAGGTTATTGATATTTCTCCCTAGGTAACTGAATTATTGAACCATGAGTAAATTCATAGTTAAGCAGTCTACTAGGCTAAAGTCTGAGAGAAGTCTCAAGTGGACAGTGAGAAAAATCAAATGAAAAATAATTAAATAAACTTGCTCTTTCAGATTGAGAAAATAGGATAAAATCAATATGAAACCTATGATAACATAACCACCAACATGTGGTTGTAGATTGCAGAAAAAAACTGGCAGTATTTCCAAGTTAATGGCACTCCATAAGGAGACCAAGAAATATTCTCTTATTTAGAACAATGAGGATATAAGAAAAACTCACTAGCCCAACTCTGTATTATAAGGAAAAATTTTTTTAATTTTTTGTTTTACATTCGTGTATAGCTGATTTACAATGTTATGTTAGTTTCAGGTGTATGGCAAAGGGATGCAGGTGTAAATATACATACATTCTTTCTTCTTTAAAAATTTGGGGCTGGTGCACTGAGACGACCCAGAGGGATGGTACGGGGAGGGAGGAGGGAGGGGGGATTCAGGATGGGGAACATGCGTATACCTGTGGTGGATTCATGTTGTCATATGGCAAAACCAATACAATATTGTAAAGTAATTAACCTCCAATTAAAATAAATTAATTAGAAATTATTTGTTAATTGAAAGATAATTGCTTTACAGAATTTTATTGCTTTCTTCCAAACAGTAACATGAATCAGCCATAGGTTTACATATGTCCCCTCCCTCTTGAACCTTCTTCCCATCTCCCACCCCATTCCATGCCTCTAGGTTGTTAAAAAGCCCCTGTTTGAGTTCCTGAGTCATACTGCAAATTTGCATTGGCTATATATTTTATATATGGTAATGTAAGTTTCCATGTTACTCTCTCCATACATCTCACCCTCTCCTTCTCCCTGCTTTCCATATTCATAAGTCTGTTCTCTATGTAAGTGTCTCCACTGCTGCCCTGAAAATAATTTCATCAGTACTATCTTTCAGATTCCATATATATTTATACATATGACATTTATCTTTCTCTTCCTGACTTACTTCACTTTGTGTAATAGGCTCTAGGTTATCCACCTCATCAAAACTGACTCAAATTCATTTCTTTTTTATGGCTGAGAAGTGTTCCATTGTATATATGTACCACAGTTTCTTTATCTCAGAGAAGGCAATGGCACCCCACTCCAGTACTCTTGCCTGGAAACTCCCATAGATGGAGGAGCCTGGCAGGCTGCAGTCCATGGGGTTGCTAAGAGTCGGACATGACTGAGCGACTTCCCTTTCACCTTTCATTTTCATGCATTGGAGAAGGACATGGCAACCCACTCCAGGGTTCTTGCCTGGAGAATCCCAGGGACAGGGGAGCCTGGTGGGCAGCCTGGTGGGCAGAGTTGGACACGACTGAAGCGACTTAGCAGCAGCAGCAGCAGCAGCAGTGCTCCATTGTGTATATGTACCACAGCTTCTTTATCCATTCATCTGATGATGGATATCTAGATTGCTTCCATGTTCTGGCTATTGTAAATAGTGCTGCAGTGAACTTTGGGGTGCATGTGTCTTTTTCAATTATGATTTCCTCAGGGTATATGCCCAGTAGTGGGGTTGCTAGGTCATATGGTGGTTTTATTCCTAGTTTTTAAGGAATCTCCATATGGTCTTCCATAGTGGTTGCATCAATTTACATTCCCACCAACAGTGCAAGAGGATTACCTTCCCTCTTCACCCTCTCCAGCATTTATTGTTTGTAAACTTTTTTGATGATGGCCATTCTGACTGATATGAAGTGATATCTCATTGTAGTTTTTTTAATATAAATTTATTTATTTTAATTGGAGGTTAATTACAATATTGTATTGGTTTTGCCATACATCAACGTGAATCCACGACAGGTATCATTTCTCTAATAATGAGAGATGTTGAGTATCTTTTCATGTGTTTATTAGCCATCTGTATGTCTTCTTTGGAGAAATGTCTGTTGAGGTCTTTTCCCCACTTTTTGATTGGATTGTTTGATTTTCTGGTATTGACTTTATGAGCTGCTTGCTTATTTTGGAAATTAATCCTTTGTCAGTTGTTTCATTTGTTATTATTTTCTTCTATTCTGAGGGTTGTCACCTGGTTTATAATTTCCTTTGCTGTGCAAGAGCTTTTAAGTTTAAATATGCCCACTTATTTATTTTTGTTTTTATTTCTATTAGTCTAGGAGGTGGGTCATAGAGGATCTTGCTTTGATTTATGTCATCGAGTGTTCTGCCTATGTTTCCCTCTAAGAGTTTTATAGTTTCTGGTCTTACATTTAAGTCTCTAATACATTTCGAATTTATCTTTGTGTATGGTGTTAGAAAGTGTTCTAATTTCATTCTTTTACATGTAGCTGTACAGTTTTCCTAACACCATTTATTGAAGAGACTATATTTTTTCCATTGTATATTCTTGCTGCCTTCATAAAAAATAAGGTACCGATAGGTACCTGGGTTTATCTCTTGGGTTTCTATCTTGTTCCATTGATCTATATTTCTGTTTTTTTTTTTTTGCCAGTACCATACTGTCTTGATTACCTTGTAGTATTGTCTGAAGTCAGGAAGGTTGATTCCTCCAGCTCCATTCTTCTTTCTCAAGATTGCTTTGGTTATTCAAGGTCTTTTGTGTTTCCATTTGAATTGTGAAATTTTTTGTTCTAGTTCTGTGAAAAATGCCATTGGTAATTTGATAGGGATCATATTGAAACTCTAGATTATATTTGGTAATATAGTCATTTTCACAATTTTATGGAATATCTCTCCACCATTTATGTTTTCTTTGATTTCTTTCATTTTATAATTTATAGTTTTATGTATACATTTCTTTTTTCTCCCTAGGTAGGTTTATTCTCATATGTTTTATTCTTTTTGTTGCAATGATAAATGGGATTGATTCCTTAATTTCTCTGATTTTTCATTTTTCATATATGATCATGGTATATGAGCTTTTCAATGTGCTCTTGAATTGTTTGCTAGAATTCGGCTGAGGATTTTTGCATCTATATTCATCAGTGATATTGGCCAGTAGTTTTCTTTTTGTGTGCTGTCTTTAGCTGGTTTTGGTATCAGGGTAATAGTGGCCTCATAGAATGAGTTTGGACATGTTCCTTACTCTATAATTTTTTGAAAGAGTCTTAGAAGGATAGACCTAAGCACCTCTCTAAATGTTTGATTGAATTCACCTGTGAAGCCATCTGGCCCTGGGTTTTTGTTTTTTGGGAGATTTTTTGATCATAGTTTTAATTTCAGTACTTGTAATTGGGTTGTTCATAATTTCTATTTCTTCCTGGTTCAGTCTTGGAAGACTGAACTTTTCCAAGAATCTATCTATTTCTTCAGATTGTCCATTTACTGCCATATAGTTACTCATAATTGTCTTTTATAATCCTTTGTGTTTCTGTGTTGTCTGTTGTGACTTCTCCTTTTTCATTTCTAATTTTGGTTATTAGAAACAAGTTTTTTTGTTCCTTGATGAGTTTGGCTAAAAGGTTTCCAATTTTTGTTTATCTTCTCAAAGAACCAGGATTTAGTTTTATTAATCTTTATTATTATTTCTTTCATTTCTTTTTCACTTATTTCTACTCTGATCTTTATTATTTTCTTTCCTTCTGTTATTTTTTGGGATTTTTTTTGTTCTTCTTTATCTGGTTGTTTTAAGTGTAAATTTAGGTTGTCTATTCAATGTTTTTCTTATTTCTTGAGGTAGGATTGTATTGCTATAAACTTCCCTCTTAGAACTGCTTTTGCTGTTCTGAATTGCTGCATTGTGTAGGTTTTCAATTGTGTTTTCATTGTCATTTGTTTCTAAAATTTTTTTTTAAATTTCCCCTTTGATCTCCTCAGTAAACTGTTTGTTATTTAGAAACATATTGTTTAACCTCCATGTGTTTGTGTTTTTTACATTTCTTTTCTTGTAATTTATATCTAGTCTCATAGCATTGTAGTCAGAAAAGATGACTGATACAATTTTAATTTTCTTAAATTTACTGAGGCTTGATTTGTGACCCAAGATGTGGTCTATCCTGGAGAATGTCCCATGTGCATTTGTGAAGAAAACGTATTCTTCTGCATTTCAATGTAATGTCCTGAAGACTTCAGTGAGATCCATCTGGCCTAATGTATCACTTAAGGCTTGTGCTTTCTTATTAATTCTCTGCTTTGATGATCTGTCCATTGGTGTGAGCAGGGTGCTAAAGTCCCCTACCATTTTTGTGTTACTGTCAGTTTATCTTCATATGTCTGTTAGTCTTGGTCTTATGTATCGAGGTACGCCTATGTTGGGTGCATAAACATTTACAATTGTGTGTCTTCCTCTTGGATTGATCCCTTGATCATTATGTAGTGTCCCTCTTTATCTCTTGTAATAGTCTTTGTTTTAAGGTCTATTTTATCTGTTATGAAGATTGCTACTCCAGCTTTCTTTTGACCTCCATGTGCATAGAATATACTTTTCCACCCTCTAACTTTCAGCCTATACGTGTCTTTAGGTCTGAAGTGGGTTCCTTGTAGACAGCATATATATGGGTCTTGTTTTTGTATCCAGTCAATCTGTGTCTTTTGGTTGGAGCATTTAATACATTTACATTTAAAGTACTTATTGATATATATGTTCCTATTGCCATTATCTTAATTGGTTGGGGTTTGTTTTTGTAGATCTCTTTCTTCCCTTGTATTTCCTGACTATATAAGCCCCTTTAATATTTGTTGTAAAGATGGTTTGGTAGAACTAAATCCTCTTAACCTTTGCTTGTATGTAAAGTTTTTGATTTCTCCATCAATTTTGAATGGGATCTTTGCCAGGTAGAGTAATCTTGATTGTAGATATTTCCCTTTCAGTACTTTAGATACATCCTGCCATTCCCTTCTGGTCTGCAGAGTTTCTGTTGAAAGATCAACTGTTAAACATATGGGGTTTCCCTGGTTTGTTACTTGTTACTTTTCCCTTGCTGCTTTTAATATTCTTTCTTTGTGTTTAATCTTTGTTGGTTTGATTAGTAAGTGTCTTGGCATGTTTCTCCTTGGGTTTATCTTGTATGGGACTCTGCACTTCTTGGACTTGAATGACTATTTCCTTCCTGATGTTGGGGTAATTTTCCACTATAATCTCTTCAAAAATTTTTTTTTCATATGCTTTCTTTTTCTCTTCTTCTTCTGGGACCTTTATAATTTAAATGTTGATGTGTTTAATATTGTCCCAGAGGTTTCTGAGACTATCCTCTGCACTTTCATTCTTTTTCCTTTCTTCAGCAGTTATTTCCACCATTCTATCTTCCAGCTCATTCATGCATTCTTCTGTCTCAGATACTCTGCTATTGGTTCATACTAGGGTATTTTTAATTTCAGTAATTGAGTTGTTTATCTCTCTTTGTTTATTCTTTATTTCTTCTAGGTCTTTGCTAAATGTGTTAATTGATTCTGCATTTGCTCCATTCTATTTTTCAGGTTTTGGATCATCTCTATTATCATTATTCTAAATTCTTTTCCAGGTAGTTTGTCTATTTCCTCTTCATGTATTTGGACTTGTGTGTTTCTAGGTTGTTCCTTCATTTGTGCAGTATTTCTCTGCCTTTTCGTTTTTAAAAACTTACTGTGTTTGACATCTTTTCCCAGACTTCAAGGTAGAATTCTTTCTTTCTTTTGCTTTCTGCCCTCATAAGTTTGGTTCAGTGGTTTGTATAAGCTTCATGTAGGGTGTGACTTGTGTTTGCTCTCTGGTGGGAGGAGGTGAGTTTTCTTTTTTCCTCTGATGGGCAGGGCTGTAAAAGATGGTAATCCTGTCTGCTGATGATTGGTTTGTATTTTTGTTTTGTTTGTTGTTTGGATAAGGTATCCTGCACAGGTTGCGGCTGGCAGCTGTGTGATGCCAGGTCTTGTATAAAAGTGGTTGCCTTTGTGGGAGTTCTCACTAGTTGATACTCCATGAGTTAGGAGTTCTCTGGTAGTCTCTGGTCTTGGAGTCAGTGCTCTCACTCCAAAGGCTCCAGTCTTGATCTCTGGCTGGGGAATGGAGATTTGTTATGGCATTAAGTGAGATTAAAACAAATACAAAAAAAATGAGAAACAAAAGATACACCCCAGACAAATGGCAATTACAAAATCAAGCCAATAATAATTAAATAATGGAATATATACACATACATATACACTCATAAACAAAACCAAAATAGTAAAAAAGAAAAAAAGTAGAATAGATTGACAAGTTAACAAAGGAAACCAAAAATGATATCCACCAGTTAAAAACAAAACTAACTAAAGCACAAACTGGAAAGCAAAACTAAAGCAAGGTGCCTACTGGGGATTAAAGCAACGAAAACAAAAGAAGCTAACAAACATGGTGGCAAAAAGAAAGAAGTAAAAAAGATAGAATAGCAAAGTTAAGTAGAGGTATAAAAAAGATTAATATACATTAAAGATTAACTACAATGGGAAAAGCACAGTAGGAAAAGCAAACAAAAGAATAAATGTAGAAAAAAATAACAATAAATTTTTAAAAATTAAAAAATAGAGAGAAAAAAATAAAAAAGAAAGAAAACCCCCACAGAACCACAAAAGGCCAGTAGAAGTATATAGCAAAAATAAAAAGTGTTATTGAAAAAAATTCTCAAAAGCTTAAATAGATTTAATGGTACTAATAAAATCAGCAACTACAACAACAGAGGGTAAAAAAGGAAAAACAGAACAATATCCAGAAGCAGCTACAGAACAAGTCAAAATATAAGAATAATAAATGAATAATCAATGTTTTTCTTGAGTCTCTGCTGTCAGCGTCCTTTCCCTCGCTGGGAGTTGCAGTCCACCAAACCTCCTTAGGATGCCCTCCAACACGAGGGTGGTCTCTGGACCTGCTGCGGGGGCAGCTCAGACTCTAATCTGGTACTATTCCTGTGTTCTTACCTCCAATATCCACAGCTGCCAGAACTAGTGCATTTTCTTTTGTGGGAACTCTCATTGTCATTTTATATATTCCATAGACATAGAGTCTACCTCCTTGATTGTGTGGATTTAATCTGCAGCTTGTACAGCTGGTGGGAAGGTTTTGAGTTCTCTTTCTTAGCCACACTGCCCCTGGGTTTCAATTGTGGTTTTTTCTCCCACTCTGCATGTGAATCATCCACAGGGGTTTGCTCCTGAGCCTGCCCTGGAGGACTTGGGTCTGCCCTAGTGAAGACCAAGTGTGGAGGTGGTGCAGCTGCTTGGGTCACAGGCCTGGCAGCACCAGATACTCTGGGGAGCCTGCAGCTAGGGCACCTGGAAATAGGGTGCTCTATAAGGGCATGACAATAATAATTATAAACCTGCCATGCCCAGGTTCCCATGGCAACCTGGGAAGCCCATTGTGAAATATAATTGATTAACAATGTTGTATTAGTTTCAGGTGTATAGCAAATTGATTAGTTATTATATGTATACATGCATCTATTATATTAAAAATTCTTTTCCCATTTAGATAGTTACATAATAATGAGTAGAGTTCCCTGTGCTATGTAGTAGAACTTTGTTGGGTATCCATTTAAAACACAGCAATGTGTACATGTCAATCACAAACTGCTTTACTATCCTTCCCCTTCATCCTTCCCTGGTAACCATAGTTTGTTTTCTAAGTTTGTGAGCCTATTTTGTAAATAAGTTCCTTTGTATCATTTTTAAGATTCAGCATGAGTGATATCATATATAACATTTGACTTTCTGACTTATTTCACTTAGTGATAATCTCCAAGTCCATTCATGATGCTGCAAATGAAATTATTTCATTCTTTTTAAAAGCTAAGTAATATTCCATTGCATATATGTTCCACATCTTATTTATCCATTCCTCTGCGGATAGACATTTAGGTTGTGTCCGTGTCTTTGCTATTTTAAATAGCACTGTAATGAACACTGGTGAGCATGTTCGATTTTCTTTGGATACATGCCCAGGAGTGAGATTGCTGGATCATATGGTAGCTCTATTTTTGGCTTTTTAAATTTTTAAATAGAATCTCCATACTCTTCTCCACAGTGGTTGTACCAATCTACGTTCCCATCAACAGTGTAGACGGATTCCCTTTTCTTCACATCCTCTACAGGATTTACTGTTTGTAGACACTTTGAAGATAGCTATTCTGACTGGTGTGGTGACCATTCTGATTCACTCTAGTTTTGATTTACATTGTTCTAGTATTAGTGATATTTAGCATCATTTCATGTGTTTTTTGGGCACTTGTATATCTTCTTTGGCGAAACGTCTCTTTAAGCTTTCTGCCCCTTTCTTGACTGACTTGCTTTTCCTGGATTGCGCTGCATGAGCTGTTAGTATACACTGGATATTGATCCCTCGTCACTTGCATCAATTGCAGATATTTTCTCCCATTCTGTAGATTATCTTTTTATTTAATGATTTCCTTTGCTATGCAAAAGTTTCTAAGTTTAATTAGGTTCTATTTATTTGTTTTTCTTCCCATTCCTCTAGGTTGTTGTTGTTTACTCACTCAGTCGTGTTCCACTCTTTGCAACCCCCTAGACGCAGCACACCAGGCTTCCCTATCCTTCACCAACTCCCAGAGCTTGCTTAAATTCACGTCCATTAAATTGGTGATGCCATCCAACCATCTTATCCTCTGTTGTCCCCTGCTGTTCCTGCCTTCAATTTTTCCCACCATCATGGTCTTTTCCAGTGAGTCAGCTATTCACATCAGGTGGCCAAATTATAGGAGCTTCAGCTTCACCATCAGTCCTTCCAGTGAATATTCAGGGTTGATTTCCTTTAGGATTGACTGGTTTGATCTCCTTGCAGTCCAAGGGACTCTTAAGAGTCTTCTCCAGCACTACAGTTCAAAAGCATCAGTTCTTCTGTGCTCAGCTTTCTTTATGGTCCAGCACTAACATCTATACATGACTACTGGAAAAACCATAGCTTTGACTATATGGACCTTTGTCAGCAGAGTAGTATCTTTGTTGTTTAATATGTTGTGTAGTTTTGCCACAGCTTTTCTTCCAAGGAGCAAGGGGCTTTTAATTTTATGGCTGCAGTCACCATCCACAGTGATTTTGGAGCCCAGGGAAAAAAAGTCTGTCACTGTTTCCATTGTTTCCCATCTATTTGCCATGAAGTGATGGGACTGCATGCCATGATCTTAGTGTTCTGAATGCTGACTTTTAAGCCTCTTTTTTCCATTATCTTCTTTCACCCTCATCAACAGGCTCTTTAGTTCCTCTTTGCTTTCTGCCATAAGGGTAGTGTTATCTGCATATCTGAGGTTGTTGAGATTTCTCCTGGAAATCTTACTTCCAGTTTGTGCTTCATCCAGCCTGGCATTTTGCATGATGTACTCTGTATAGAAGTTAAATAAGTAGGGTGACAATATACAGCCTTGACATACCCCTTTTCCAACTTGGAACCAGTCCATTGTTCCATGTCCAGCTCTAACTGTTGTTTCTTGAACCGCATACAGATTTCTCAGGAGGGAAGTATTCCCATCTCTTTAAGAATTTTCCAAAGTTTGTTTTGATCCACACAGTCAAAGGCTTTAGCATAGTTACAGAAGCAGACATACATGTTTGTCTGTAATTCCTTTGCTTTTTCTATGATCCAATGGATGTTGGTAATTTGGTCTCTGCTTCCTCTACTTTTTCTAAATCCAGCTTGTACCTCTGGAATTTCTCAGTTCATGTACCTTTGACTCCTTGCTTGGAGAATTTTGAGGATGACCCTCCTAGAAAGTGAAATGAGTGCAATTGTGCAGTTGTTTGAACATCCTTTGGGACTGGAATGAAAACTGACTTTTTCCAGTCCTGTGGCAACTGCTGAGTTTTACAAACTTGCTGGCATATTGAGTGCTGCACTTTAGTAGCATAATGTTTTAGGATTTGAAACACCTCAGCTGGAATTCCATCATTTCTGCTAGCTTTGTTTGTAGTGATGCTTCCTAAGACCCACTTGACTTCAGTCCATGATGTCTGGCTCTAAATGAGTGATCACACCGTCATGGTTATACAGGTCTTTAAGATCTTTCTTCTTTTTTTGTATAGTTCTTTAGTGTATTTCTGCCACCTCTTCTTAATATCTTCTGCTTGTGTTAGGTACACACTGTTTCTGTCCTTTATTGTGCCCATCTTTGTATGAAATATTCCCTTGGTATTTCTAATGTTCTTGACAAGCTCTCTAGTCTTTCCCATTCAATTTTTTTCTGCTATTTCTTTGCACTGATCACTGAGGAAGGCTTTCTTATCTCTCCTTGCTGTTCTTTGGAACTCTCCATTCAGATGGGTATAGCTTTCCTTTTCTCCTTTGTCTCTCACTTCTTTTTTCAGCTATTTGTAAGGCCTCCTTAGACAACCATTTTGCCTTTTGCATTTCTTTTTCTTGGGGATGGTTTTGATCACTACCTCCTGTACAACGTTACAAACCTCAGTCCATAGTTCTTCAGGAACTCTGTCTAATACCTTGGTTCTATTTGTCACTTCCACTGTATAATCATAAGAAAATAGATTTAGGTATTACCTGAATGGCCTAGTGGTTTTCCCTACTTTCTTCAATTCAAGTCTGAATTTGGCAATAAGGAGTTCATGATCTGAACCACAGTCAGCTCCTGGTCTTGTTTTTGCTGACTTTATAGAGTTTCTCCATCTTTGGCTAGGAGGTGGATCCAAAAAGATATTGCAGCAATTTATTTCAAAGCATGTTCTGCCTATGTTTTCCACTAAGCACTTTTTAGCATCTGGCCTTACATTTAGGTCTTTAATCCATTTAGAGTTTATTTTTGTGTGTGATGTTAGAGAATGTTCTAGGAAAATTCTTCATAGCCTGAAATAACTCTCTGGGAAACAACAGCAAATAGCACCAGGTTAAAGAGACAAGTTAAAGATGAATGAAAAATGAAAAGGCCAAGTGCTCACACAAATGCTACCAGAAATATGTGCAAGAGAAACAGAATTTTTCCAGTGAATAAAGAGGGAAAACTTCCCAACTCACTTAATGAAGACAGTGTAATCTTGATACCAAATCACATGTAAAAATCTTTAGAAAAATGTATTAAAGACAAATAAATATAAGCACATTTGATAGTCATGAGTCAAATGACTCAATAATATAACAATTTCTCTCCAGTTTAATCTACAGAGTCTATAAATTCTGATCAGACTTCTAGCTTTTTTGTTTTTTGAACTGACAGTATCATTGAAAAGTATATTTGAAAATGCAAAGGGCCAAGAACTAAGATAATATTTAAAAAGTACAAAATTGGAGACTATATATGGGGTGTATTAAAAAACTACAGAAATTAAGAGAGCTTGGTATTGGAACAAAGATATAAAATAATGGACAGAATGGAAAATCCAGCGATTGATCCACATCTGACATGCAATCATCTAGTTCATGGCAAAGGTGCCAGTGCACTGCTGTGGGAGGAAGAATTACTAACTGGGTAAATAGAAAAGGACCAATTGAATATCCATTTTTTAAAAAAGAACTATTATCTTATGCAATATATAACAGAAATTCTAGCTAGATCATGGACTTAAGTGTGAAAGCTAAACCTGTAGAGTTTGCAGACAATAGCAGAAAAATATCTCCATGATTTTTATGATGAAGAGTTCTTAAACTTGTCACAAAAAGTATTTATAATAGTGAAAAATGGGCTTTGTTAAAATTAAGAAATTGTGTTCATCGAAAGATACTGTAAGAGAGTTAAAAGGAAGACAGTGGGAAATGATATTTTGATTCCATATATTTGACAAAGAACTTATATCTGGAGTATAAGTATTCCTAAATATTCTATCGGAGAAGGCAATGGCACCCCACTCCAGTCCTCTTGCCTGGAAAACCCCATGGTAGGCTGCAGTCCATGGGATCGCGAAGAGTCAGACACGACTGAGCGACTTCACTTTCACTTTTCACTTTCATGCATTGGTGAAGGAACTGGCAACCCACTCCAGTGTTCTTGCCTGGAGAATCCCAGGGACCAGGGAGCCTGGTGGGCTGCCGTCTATGGAGTCACACAGAGTCGGACACGACCGAAGCGACTTAGCAAATATTCCATAAGCTTACCTAAGACAGCGGAAATGCTAAAACCCATCAACATGAAAAAAAGAAAAGCACGAGTAATTAGAAAAGTAAACTCATATGGAAAGAGAAAGCCCTATCTAGGGAGAGGAAAAAAGAGAAACCAAAAGAAAAAGGCAATGATAAGAAATGTTTGGATATTTTGTTAGTTTGTCAATGAGAAGACAATATAAACTAAGGAGATATGGTTCGTGTGTAAATATTTAGTAAAACAATGACAAAGATAAATAAAATAATAGACGGGAATGTTGTTGGAATAGTACTAATTGCTATGTTTTTAGATTTTGACAATTAAGCTTTTTGGGAATTCCTCAAAATCAGTTTGGAAGGGAAACACAGTTGGATGATATTTCTGTCTTAGTAGGTCAACTTAAGGCAAAACTTAGCTGAAATAAACAGAATATCTTGTGTTGTCAATCATTTGTCCACAAGGAACTTCATAAGTGTGTCCAGTACCTTCCAGTTGCTCCTCCAGACCCATTCTCCAACCCTACCTCCCTACTCTCTCTTTTCGCTGCTCCAGGAAGGAACTGACTTCAGGAACCCCTCTGGTTCCCATGGGTGTGGTCACTAGGACACGCTTTCAGGATGTTGAAGGGAAGAAAGAGAGTGAGCTCCTCGTGTTATTTCCCACCTCTGTTCCTGCCCGTTGCTCCCAGCTGGCCACTGCTCCACTCACTTTTCCACCTTTACAAATACATCTTCTAGAATTTCCTAACTGCCTCTTTTTACACACCTCGGGTCTTGGATGGTTACTATCCCTGGGGAAGCCCACCCATACCTCTGAAAATAGTTCCCTTATGGACCTTCCTCAAATCATTCATCTTGACCTGAATGTGCCCCCTATCTCCTTCTGAGTTTCTAACTGGGAAACATGAGGCAGGTATCCCTCAGAACATTTACAGTCACACAGTCACTTCTGCTTTTCTACTCTTTCCTAATGATTTTTAGGGGAAAAGATTCAATGTTTTCCTTCAGTGACACATCCAGCGTGAAATCTTCCCAATAAGGAACACATTAAGCACTAAACTTTGCTGATGGAAATTCACACTTTATACACAATGAAAATCTATTCTTTTTTCTTTTTTATGCTTTCACTGGGATCATAGGATGTCAGTGTTAAGAAGGAACATTGAACACCATCAAATCCAGAGGTGGCCAAACAGGCGTTCCTATTTATGCTCTGACACATTTTCTAAATGTCAAAAGGATAAATGAAAATTATCCATTCATCTACAACAGGATCACACAGGTTATTCTGTTGTTGGCAATGTATTTAGTGGACAAGAGTTTTCCCAACATCCACCCCATGTGAAAAGTCTGGGAACTCACCAACCTAATTTAACCTCTTCCTTGGAGCGCAGAGAGATTATAGCTTATCCAAATGCATGCAGTTAGCTTGTTGCATAACTTGGAACACAGCCCTGGTTTCTTTGCTCCCAATTAGTGCTCTTTCCATTACACAATCTTCCTTCTTAGATGAAAACTTCCTGCCTCAATATAGTTTTATTATCCGTGTTCCTTTGGGATAAATCTCCCAAAAGCAAATTATCAGGTAAGCGAAATGCCAGTTTGAGCATCAAGATAAATGTAGCCTTGTTACTTACACTGTGGCCTGAGAACTAGCTGCATCTATATAGACAAAGAGTTAGTCACTCAGTCGTGTCCAACTCTTTGTGATCCCCTGAACTGTAGCCCACCAGAATCCTCTGTCCATGGGATTTCCCAGGTAAGAATACTGGAGTGGGTTGCCACTCCCTTCTCCAGGGGATCTTCTTGACCCAGTGATCAAACCCAGGCCTCCTGCATTGCAGGCAGATTTTTTTCCCAACTGAGCCATCAGGGAGGCCCTGCATCTATATAGGCTGGGAGCCAATTAGAAATGCAAGCTCTCAGCCCCTACACTAGCCCACAACAAGAGTCCTTGGTGATCCATAGACACACTAGAATCTGAGACACTCTGGCCTGAGATCTTGATAATTTCAAATCTGTGAATGACAGCTGGAGGTAGTCTGTCTCCAGAATCCAGATACGTAAGTAAATGGCTATTTTCTCCACCTTCATCATCCTCAGTGGGATTGGCTCTAAGAAGGCTCACGAGAACGATGGTCTGCAATCCCTTTCTTTTCAGAACAGGCTCAATGTTGTGTTAATACCACCCCACTAGACACCCAAGAGTTCTTTGCTTCTAGAGTAAATATTTCCAACTTGCCCAGTGTCGACTGTCTTCACGAGTTAGAGTTCCTTGAAAATCCGTGTTTCTTCCCCCTCATTGCCTGAAACCTGCTAATGGAAAATAGGAAATTAAAATTGATGGAAACAGGGGTGGGGAGGGGGGAAACCCAGCTGGACAAAGGGAAATCATTTGGAAATTAAAAACAAAATAAAGTATGAACCCAGGAGTCTGGGAGTTGAAAAGGGAAGTTTTATGTAATTCTAGCCAGTTGATGTCATTGTAGCTCATTCTCTGACCGACTAGAGAGGCCAAGGGAGGGGAGGTGTGGAGGTGGGAAGGACCCAGACGTTCTCCTTTGGGCCTGATGTGTGCAGGATGAGGTCAGTGAGAACAAAGGATGTGTTTGAGCAACAGCCAGAGCCACTTCCCTGCAGAGATGATTCCGCAGTCCCAAAGAGGGGCCACTGTGAGTTGAAAGCTCTGTCATCCCTTCTGGGCCCGCCCCCGGCCCCCACCACCCCCATCAGTCTCTCTGTGGCCTCCCGAGCCCGTCCTCACTGCGGTGAAACCTCCCAGGCTTCTAGCTCATCTGTGTTCAGGAATGGGAGGGTTGGGGCCACTGACACACACCAGTATCCTGCAGCCTATTATTTCCTGCCTGTCCTGGCTCCCCTCCAAGGCCCAGCATGACAGGTGGATGAAGTTCACGAGAAAGCTCAGCAATGGGCCAGTTTTCCAGGAATGCTGCTGCTAACTAGATTCACAAATCTTAGCCGCCCTGCACCACCCCAGGCTGAATGGAGAGCCAGATGAATGAGGCAGAGGGTTTTTTTTTTTTTTTTTCCTTCTTTTTTTTTTTTTTCTCTGTCTCCAGTCTAGATCCTGTGATTGTTTCAGCTGGTATAAGCAACTCCCTGCTCAGGCTCCAGGGTTTGAAGTGCTTCTCAAAGGTGCTTAATTCAAGCCTCCACTCCCAGCTGAAACTCTGAGGTTGGGAAATGGAAGGAAGGACCTGCCCCTCGGACCGTGAGGTCAGGGAGCACTGTCAGGACCTCAGACCGCTCCAGCAAGAAAGGTCTCAGGGAGATTAGCAATCTGACTGTGGAAGCAGGAGTTGGGAAAAGCAGAAACAGAGCACTGCTTTTAATATTCCATCCACAAGGATGTAGAGAGCCAGATTAAAATTAGAGAAATTATTCTTTTCAAACAGGGCTTGCGATTGTATGATTGTCTGATCTTTCAATGTGCTAATGACATTTTTCCCCCAGTAACACTGAGCTAACAGAGCAAATAATGACGCAAATGTTTTTTGTCTGTTGCCTCAGGCTGAGCAGTTGCTTTAGCAACCCTGAGGCTGTTGTATGCTCTTCCCAGGGACCTCAGTTTAAAGAACCCGCCTGCCAATGCAGGAGACACAAGAGACATGAGTTTGATGTCGAGTCAGGAGGTGCCCTGGAGAAGGAAATGGCAACACACTCCAGTATTCTTGCCTGGAAAATTCCATGGACAGAGGAGTGTGGCAGGCTACAGTCCATGGGGTCGCAAAGAGACAGACACGATTGAGCACACACACAACTGAGAATTCATTGAGCACCTAATTTCTGCCCCCAGTCCTGCCCCCAGCTATGCTGCTGCTGCTAAGTCACTTCAGTCGTGTCCTGACTCTATGTGACCCTCTGTCCATGGGATTCTCCAGGCAAGAATACTGGAGTGGGTTTCCATGCCCTCCTCCAGAGGATCTTCCCGACCCAGGGATCAAACTTGAGTCTCTTCTGTCTCCTGCATTGGAAAGCTGGTTCTTTACCACTAGCATCACCTGGGAAACCCCGCCTCCCACTATACAGAGAGAGAAAAGAGAAGGGGAGGACAGTACGTATAAGCAAGTTCCTGCCTTCCTGGAGCCCCTAGACAAGCAAGAAGGACAGACACACAGGTGGGTAAATTGTATTATGGTGTTACTAGCAATGAGGTGGTGGTGTGTGCAAATACCACGGCAACACACAGGAAGGAAACACTGGAAAATATAACAATGTTGGGAGAGGGAGAGTTGTACTTTTTATGATTATAGGTAAACTGAGTCAGAATGCAATGGGCCTGGATTACCAGATTTTAAGGCCAAAAATCTGCAGATGGAGCTGGTAGCTGGGAAAGGTGACTTTGGATAGAAGAACAATCTGTGGGCATCTTCTTGGATACAAATAATCACCATCTTATCCTGATATGGCTCACACGGCATTCTGTAAATGAAGCATTTGCAAAAGTCCTTCGAAAGTTCCCCTCAAATTAGCAGGGATGCTGGGGGAGCTAGCTTCAGACTTTGAAAGATGTCCTACAGGTCAGGAGGGACATTTTTTGGGGAAAGATATATGTATTCCATGATACGACCCAGTATCTAAATGACTGACTTCTACTGTTGCTTCCATGGTTAAGCAGTAAGTATATCTTGCCAGTGTTGTGATATCAGAACAAAGGAATGAACCTCAAGGGCCATCAATCTTCTACCCCAAGCCACTTTTTGAGATGTGAACTTGCATTTCCAATTTCCTGCAGATGTCTCCACATGTAAGCCTTTTTAGTATCTCAAACTCTATGTACCTAGACTAATGGAAGTTACCATTTTCTATCCACTCTGTTCTAATTTCCCTCCATATTTTTGTTAGTAAAACCAACAGTCTATCATTCATCACATTTTCTTACCTAGCCCTTATCCCAAACTCCACTGATACCTGGCAGAGGCCATAAGATACCCTCAAGTTATCCCCAGATAGGAGTAGAAGCGCTTGTGTCTAAATAAGAAAAAGCAGGTGCAGAGAGCATGAATCCACTTAACAAAATTCCTTGGAGACTCCCTAAGCCTGGTCCCCTTTACTGTTTTTCTGATCTGCAATGCTTGTCTCCTGATCCAGACTTAGCATCTGCTTTTATCTCTGATATTTGAGGCTCCAATTCAACTTTTCTAGACTGTGGATTAATGGCTAATCTCTGGAACCTCAAGTATTGCAAATACTCATTAACTGATCTCCCTTCTTTCAGTGTCTTCCTGTTTACTTCAGCATTCCAAAAGAGATCACTTTAATCATCCAAGTAATTCCTTTAATTTATTATTACTCTATAGGTAAACCTTTAAATTCTATAAGTTCTATAAATTCTAAAAGGCTCAAGAGACAGTTTTCTATGACAGTTAACCTGGGGTATCCTCTAATGCACATTAATGAAGTCTCCTTTATGTACAGTTGGGAAGGTCCCCTGGAGGAAGAAATGGCAATCCACTCCAGTGTTTTTGCCTAGAGAATCCCATGGACAGAGGAGCCTGGCGGGCTACAGTCCATGGGGTCGCACAAAGTCGGACACGAATGAGCGACTAATATTTATGGGTAAACCTCAGGAGTTCTTCCATCGTCTACAGCATAAATACTAAACTATTTTGCCTGGAAATTTAGTACGAAACTATACTAACTGATTCCTACCTATCCCTCAAGATTTATCCTCACCATTCCTATAGATGGATTCTTTGCTTTAATGTCAATCTAATTTACTTACTTTTTAAGTAAAGTGTACTTTTATTTTTGGCTGCCCCCAAATTCAACCACACTGCCTTCTTATTTGGGGGATAATAAGGGTCAAATGCACCATTTCTTCCCTCTTTGGAGAAGGCAATGGCGACTCACTCCAGTACTCTTGCCTGGAAAATCCCATGGACTGAGGAGCCTGGTAGGCTGCAGTCCATGGGGTTACTAAGAGTCGGACACGACTGAGCGACTTCACTATCACTTTTCACTTTCATGCATTGGAGAAGGAAATGGCAACCCACTCCAGTGTTCTTGCCTGGAGAATCCCAGGGATGGCAGAGCCTGGTGGGCTGCCGTCTATGGGGTCACACAGAGTTGGACACGACTGAAGCAACTTAGCAGCAGCAGCAGCAGCAGCTTCCCTCTTTGCTTCGATGACATGGGCACCAACTTCGGCTTAGCCAATCAGATGCTCCCGTGCAGGACAATGACTGCAAAGTGAGCGACACAGAGACAGAGCAGCAGTGGCAGTTCACTTATACTGGTGGTAGTGGCACCGGCTGAGTCCTCTGGCAGTTGTTGCAGCATCCTGACTAGATTATTTTTGCTGAAATACTATTATGCTGTTTGCTTCTAGGCTTTTGGGAGTATGTTTGATCCTACCTTTTTCTAAGCCTAGTCCTCTAACTTGTTGATGATTCTGTATGTTACTGATGTTTCTCCAATACATTTCCATCATCGTTCTTACAGATGGGGAATTTCTTCTGTTTTCAATCTTAAGAATCCTAACTGATCTATCCCCCAAAGTACCTTGCTGTTTTCACCATTGTCTCTTTGCTATGCTAAATCTGTGTATAGAATGCCTTTCTTACTTCAGTCTGTTTTTTCCATATCAAGCTCAAATCTTACTTTTCTTTCTTTTAAATTGATTTTTAATTGGCAGATAATTACTTTACCACGTTGCGTTAATCTCTGCTGTACAATGTCATGAATCAGTAATAAGCATACACAGTCTACCCCTCTTGAACCTCCTTCCCTCCCCCACCGCATCCCACCCCTCCAGGTCATCACAGAGCAGCGGGCTGAGCTCCCCGTGTTATACAGCGACTTCCCGCCCGCCATCTATTTTAGTGTATAGAGGTCAGTGCTCTCTCTCAATTCATCCCACCCACTCTTTCCCCTGCTGTTTTCTTGAGCATCTATACCCTATGAGCTAGATCCTGAGCTAGGAATGCAGACAGGAATACACAGAGATAAAATATACAGAGCCCAAAGTCACAGGCCCTCTGCTCATGCTGATGCCATGCTTAGTAAAAGGCAAACATATAAAGAACAATTACATTTCCCAAAGAGGAAAGCCAGAATGAAGATACGTAGTATGTTCACTGGGGCATGAAGCGAATGTTCTTACTTGTGCTAAGATTCAGTGCAGAGGGACCTGTCAGGAATTGAACTGGAGGAAAGGCAGGACAGGCGCAGAGCCAAGATGTACCTTGGCAATGGAGTGAGAAAGAATACGGAATATTGAACAGTGACTGAAGTCCAATGTGTCTACGAGACGTAGCATGCGAGGGAGGGACAGAGGTGGGAAATAAAGCTGGAGGAATGGAGCCTGTCTGGTGAGTTCAGTCACGTGGGCTCCACCCTCCAGGCGACAGTGTCCTGACCTTCTTGATCATGCATTCCATCTCATTTGTTTGAGCTTCTCCCCAAGTATATGTTCACCTAAACGGCGTGCTGCAATTCATGGGGTCTCAAAGAGTTGGACACGACTGAACTGAACTGAACTGAATTATAATCTTATCTAATATTTTGATGGATTCATGTATGAAGTACTAATTATATGAATTTCATAATTAATTTTAAAAAGTTTTGATAAATACAATACTAATGTGGTCTTCCCACATGCCAAAGGTTGTCTTGCTGGCCTCAATCTGTTATTAGAAAAGTTTGTTAGGGGGTAAATGTATATTTGCTTTTCTGTAAGATAATTGTACAAGCAGAATGGGAAAGGACTAAAGCAAAATCCTTGAGTTCTAAGGTGTGTAAAATGTACTTGGATTGCTTTAGAAATAAAGACTCAGAGTCCTCAGTGAGTTAATGGAACTAAACACTGTTCATCAATAGCTATGAATATTATGAAAACACAGTCGGGCATGTATGAAAGGATTTGATACCTCACACCACCAAGGAAGTATTCTAGACAAAAGCAGCACATTTGAATTTGATCAAGGTTTTACATTTCCATAATAGTTAGGAAATTATTATTAATTGTTATGTAATTATAAGTAAAGTATATAATAAATTGTAAATTTAATTATTATAAAACATTATTATAGAAATTAAAGAAAATATAGGGGTTAAAGGACATGTTAAGTTATAAAACCACAATAATATAACTAACAAAATACAGACTCTGGCAAACTTTATAGAAGAAAGAACCCAATTTCTTCAACAAATAAGAAGCAAAGAGGGAAACGGGTGATAGAGGAAGAAAAAAAAGAGCTAGGTGATATATCAGCCAAATGAAATGTAGGAAAGTTACTCTGGCTTTGATTCAAAAGATTGTGAGGTAACATGAGAAATATAAATATTGACTAGATGTTTGATACAAAGAAAATATTCTTAATTTTTAAAGAAATAATAATTGTACATTAATAATAATTGTAAATTAGTCTTTAAAAGTCTTTATTATTTAGAGATGCACACAGATATTTTCAGATGAAATGATGTGCTATCTGAAACTTACTTTGAAATATTCAAAATAATTTGGTGAGAGGATATTAATCAAATAGCACTGGCCATGAGTACTGGCCATGAGTTGATAAAAATTAAAGCTGGTGCTAAATCCATGGTCAGTGTTTCATTATATTTTTCTCTTTTCTTTTGAATATGCTTGAAAGTTTCCTAATAAAAATATTTTACATTTAGATTCCTTGGTTTCATTCCCTGTAGATTCTGATGCCATAGATCTACGGTGGTACTCAGAAGTCTAAACTTTTAACAAGCACCACAGGGAATTTGGAATCAGATGGCCCCTAAACCATGACAGAGAAATCAGTACAGTGACATGAAGGGAAGAAATCAAGTAGGAGAAACAGGCAGCTTAAAGTACAGTTAAAAGTATAGCTTAAAGTACTTAAAGTACAGCTTAAAGATAAATATCTGCCAATTATATTGGATCATTGCTTGCAAATAATTGCCCCAAATCTTAATAGTGTTTGTGTGTAATAATCAGGGTGTGATTACCGGCTGCTGTTTCCTGATACAGGCCTTTTCTTTTTTTTTTTTTTTTTTCTATCCGATTTTTTAAGAATCTCCTCATGCTTTCCTCATGAACTATGGCTAATTCTCTGATTAGATAATCATCCTTGTGAACGCTTTCTTCCTAATCACAATGGTAGGAGAGATGTCGCCAGGCCTTCCAGGAAGGGAGAGACACCCAATTGTGACCACTCAGTTGGCATCGGCTCCCACTCCACCCCTTCCAGGAGGAAAGGCTCTTATAACCCTGGAAAGGGTATGGAGCAGAGAGCTGACCCATCCATCCCAGTGCTGTCAGCTCCCATCAATCCCCACACACTCCCCACACCCCCGTTTTCTTTCCATATTTGAGACTTTTTCAACTGGAAAGCACTCCAGGTCACGGGCATAGCTAAAGACACTTCAGGTCCTAAAGACAGAGCTGCTTGCGTCATAAGGCAAACTAACCTGAAAAGTGGAAGGCCCCGACATAGCTTTCAGAACATGGGTCCCCCCTCCAGCCTGGAACCTGCAGGCTGAACCTCCTGCTGGCTCAGACTCCCTGGGATTGTGAACATGCTTTCCACTCAGGCAAAGCTCTGCTGTCCTGCCAGCAACGGAAAAGCAAGCTTCCAGAAGAATCTCCTCCTCTTGAGTAGTTCCAGGCTTCAGACCTGTCTGGATGAGCTCATGTCAGGGGTGGAAGATTACGGCTGCCGTCCACACCCTGCTCCCTTCCCCAGCACAACTGTGTGTTCAGTGGCCTTGCCCCTCCCACATTAGCCAGGAAGCCTCATTGTGCCCCATGGACAGGGTAACGGAACAACAATCGCCAGAGATGGGCACTGTTCATACTCTGATTACGCAGACAAAGATGTTGATCTTCAAGGTCTCAGTGATTTATCCACGATCACTCAGCTCGGGGTCAGAGCTAGGATCAGGTAATCTTGCTTCAGGTTCTGTGCTTTAACTCCCTCTGAAGTTCTCGGCTGCTTCCCTTGAAGCAATCAACCTGCCTTTGATATCCTGCTCTCCTCCTGCCAATGTGGCGTGTATGCAGTCCCCTGAACACGTCCCACTTATGTTCATATATTTCCCTTTCCTTTCACCTTTCTTTCCTCCTGAAATGCTTTCTTCTCCTCAACTCCAATGTCACTAACTGTCCCTGCCCCAGCTTCAAGGTCCATGTCAATGGCACTTCTTCCAAGGTGCCTTTTACGATTCCTCTCCCCACTCCCATCCACAAGTGACAGTTTCTTCTTTTGCACCTTCATAATCTTCTGCTGGTAACATTTTTTGTCACTCACACTTGTTTCCTTTTCTTGTATTTTTCTTACGTGGCATTATGGCCACATGGATACTTACCTTAAGAATCCTGTTACATGCAACCTCCTTGAGCCTAATAATCATTTATTATTCAACTTTTTATTTCCCCCAGCATTTATAACAGTGTTTGTTTTATAGTAGGAGCCTAAAAATCCATTGAATTGAATATATACAACTGTGAATATACATATATATATTACTGAGTTATATATCTATAACAGAAATATATGCATATATATATATATATATATAGTTTTCACTTATCAAGTGGTGGTGGTTTAGTTGCTAAGTTGTATCTGACTCTTGTGACTCCTTGGACTGTAGCCTGCCAGTCTCCTCTGTCCATGGGATTTCCCAGGCAAGAATACTGGCATGGGTTACCATTTCCTTCTCCAGGGAGTCTTCCCCACCCAGGGATCGAACCCAGGTCTCCTGCATCACAGAGAGATTCTTTACTGACTGAATCACTAGGGAAGCCCTTTTCATTTATCAAGATATAAGTAAATGCAGGGAGAGGTGAGATGCTGCAAAGGATTAGCCGGGTGCTTAATCTATATCCTATTACTATAAAACCTTCTTAAGTAGCGTCTGTAATGTATGTCTTTGCCAAATCTGTATTTGCATATACACACACTGCGCATGGACTTCCGCTGAGTCTTGAGCGTCTTGCTTCCACGTCTCTGCTTTACACAGATGAGGTAGCAAGGGCTAAAACGTGGAGATGCAGAGCAGCAGAGGCGGGTTGACATGATCAGATGCTCAGCCTCAACCTTCCTTGCCCTTTTGTGATTCCGGATTGGATTGAGTATGTGAGGAGGGAAAGGGCAGCCCTCTGGGGAGGTTAATAATAAGGTCTGAAGGATGAAGATCAAAGAATGGCTTTGGCGGCAGACCATGTAGTAACTGGCAGACTCTCTGATCTCTGTGTGTTCTTCCACGCCCCATGTGATCTCAAGCTGCATTTTGCACACTTTCCTGGGGTCAGAACCCTTCTCAGTTACACTCCACCTTTATTTCTTCTAACCTCCACCTCCTAACAGCTCTGCTGTTTACCTGCCTTCAGATAGCACCACTAACACATAGTATGAAAGTTCAGGGGAACTTTTCTTAGAATATCTATCCCAAACGAATTATCCTAATTGGTCTTGTACAGCATTTAACTGCACTAACTAATCAAGTATAAACCATATAAGAGTTTACCTTCTAAAGCATCTATTGCATATTGTCTGGGATTTACTCCAAAATAATCTGATGTTTAATGGGGATTGGGGGAAGGGTACAAAGGAACCAAAATAACCATGAGCTGGCAGTTATTGAAATTGGCTGATGGGTACCTAGGGGTTCATCATACTATTCTCTCTCATTTTAGTACATGTTTGAAATTTCCCTCAATTTTTTTTCTTAAAAAAAAATCTCTTTGGTTTTCACATTCTGCTCTGCACAATGCTAGCATGGTTAGCCTTTCTGTTTTAGGAGGTGGGAGATCTGGCACCTCTGCCTTTCTCATTGTCTCATCTTCTTTACATGACACAGCTGGGGAAACAGGGTTCTTTCTGCTTGGTGAATCTCAAATACCATCCACCAAGTGGCCCGGGAACCTTGGCCTTTGCCAGTCTGAATTCCCAGACTCCTTTCATAACCATTTAAAAATATGTCATAGTAGCAGAAGTTCCAAGTCCGAGTGTTGAATTTTTACGGGGAACTTCATATTCTGCTACCAGGCTGCAGATAGAAACTAGGATGGTGGCTCTCTTGTAAAAGTCACTGTGTTCTTTTTTCCTTTCCTCATTCTTTCTCTCTCTGTCTTCTTTCCCTGCTATTGGAAAAGCATCTACTGATGGGCGGTTCCCAAGTAGAGGATACAGGAACTTCTGGTGTTGAATATTTCCAGGATATCCATAAACAAAGCTGTTTGCCCTGCTGTGAATGACTTGGTAAATCAGCAGCCTGAGTACCCTTTCGGGGGAATTGTTGTTGGTCTGGGAGGAAAACATGCTTAAAGCTCAAATATGAGATCCTATTTGAAAGGTGACATTCAGGTTGTACATTACACCAGCGAGTCAAATGGTATCTCTGAAGTCACACCCAGCAGTCAGACTTGCCATTTGATCCACAGCAGACCTCATTCTGCATAAACTATATCCAAAATGTTATCCCACCCATTGGGCAAGCCCTGCGACCCCTCACTGACAGGCGTCCTTTGAAAGCTGCTCTCAGGAACTTCTCCTGAGGTGTTGCCTTTCTTTACAGCTTGTCTGATTCCGTGAAGCCAGAGACTCCTTGAACCACCAAGAAAGGCAAACTGAGAAAATAGAGCAGTCTGACTGGTTAGAAACCCTGGGCTGTGTAGGAACTGTCAATCACACATCTCATTTTGCTCAGGAAAGGCATTTCTTTAATCCACCTGTTCCATTATTTATCATGCTATGTGTTTCCCCTTAATTGTCATTCGGGCAAAGTCTTTATGTTGTAAGGTGATACCCTAGTAATTTTTAATGACCTTAGGCAAAATGATTGACACTGGATCCTGGAGTCAGATGTTCCTAGTGACGCAACTTGCTCTCCCAGTAGCAGGAGAGCTTCCTGCCATGATTAAGTTAGAACTGTGAGAGTGCTAAAATGTGCTCCGATGCAAGCACTTTTATTATAGGGTCTAGTTGCAGAGGCGTGAAGCAACACAAATCTTGCCTCCAAATATCCCTTTTTGTTCTGGACTAGCCACTCTCTATAGGAAAGCAACGTGTGCCGGACACTCCAAATACAAGTATTCACAGTCACACTTTCCCCAAACCTACAATTTTTCTGGCTCTATCCCTTCCTTTTTTTCTATTTCTTTTTCTGGTTCATACGACAATGGGATCATGACTGATTTATGTCTGGCAGGCTGCCAGTCTCTGAACGCTCATTAACTAGCCCAGTCAAGCAAGACAAACTATCGTCCATTCTGTATTTGAACTTGAAATGGAAAATCATCTGTATTTTCTTTTCTCAATAGGAGGCTGAGATGGAGCAAAATTGTAATTCTATTTTTTTCTGGACGTGTCCTAAAGTTCCCAATGAAAATGCTTGAGAACTCAAGAGCTCTGAGTGTCAGAGCCACACTGACTCAAGGCTGGATGGTCCTTGTTAAAATAGCACAAAGGACTTTCCCAATGTCCCTGCCTAGTTTCTCTCTACTACTATTCAGGGTTCGTAGGTAATGAGTATTTTTAGGATATGGTTGCCTCCTGAGTGAATATTCTGAGTCATTAAAGATTCCTTAATTTGTCAACATTGCACCACAAGGAAGGCATTGAGACCAAAACACACATAAGGCCATGGCCTATAAACATGTTATTAACTTAGAAAGGAAGAGGAAATCAATAGACTATCTTGAACTCCCATTAATTTTACACTCAAGATTTTTGTAGGTATGCATTCCAAATTACTTTAGACATTGCGTTCCCTTTCTACTGGTACTGGAATCCAAATATATGAGATTAATACACAGACTGGGAAGTCGACCCTATACGCTTTTACTCTTTTTGTAGAATTATGCCTGAATATCTGAACCAGACTTAATTGAATCACAAAACATTTCTTTTCACTGCTTAAATTTTCAGTACCTCAATATGAGCGCTCAGTAAATTCTGGGCAAATGAGTGAATGAATAAACAGAGAGGAACTTCATCCTAGAAGGGAGCTGGCATGCTGGCGTGACTCAGTAATTCCCCAGCATTGTCACATAATTACCAGACTCATTTATATGTGCTTTATTTATAAAATAGTTGTTGTATTTCTCCAAGTAAAACTTTATCTCCCTCCTCATTCTTTATTTATCTAATGATTGCTCATTATAATAATTCAAACAACATAGAGGAGTCTAAAGAAAAACTTTTCTTTAAAATAATACCCCAGTGGTATACATGCACTTAACAACACACCGTGTGTTCTTCTATAATTTTTCTTTGCTTAAATGAACTCATTTATACTTACAGTTTATTTTATAAGAATAGTGAAAAGTGAAAGTGTTAGTCACTCAGTCGTGTCTGACTTTTTGCAACCCATTGACTGTAGCCTGACAGGCTCCTCTGTTCATGGAATTCTCCAGGCAGGAATACTGAAGTAGGTAGCCATTCCCTTCTCCAGGGGATCTTCCTGATCCAGGGATTGAACCTGGGTCTCCTGCTTTGCAAGCAGATTCTTTACTGTCTGAGCCATCAGGGAAGCCCATAAGAATGGTATTGGATGATAAATATTAGGTGAAAGCTTTTTTCATGTAATATATTGTACAGATCCGTCTAAATTAATATGTGTACCTAGCAATCTGCCTTATTCACTTTATTAGCTACAGAGTTTGATCCCTGGGTCAGGAAGATCCCCTGAAGAAGGGAATGGTTTACTCACTCCAGTATTCTTGCCTGGAGAATCCCATGGACAGAGGAGCCTGGTGGGCTACAGTCCATGGGGTCACAAAGAGTTGGACATGACTGAGTGACTAACACTTTCACTTTTATCTTTAATAGAAACATACCGTATTTCATTTAAAGTTGTTTCGGTGTATGTGTGTATACATTCTGGCAAGTCAGAAATAAATACTCATGTAGTTCTATTATATCTCTAACTATCATGCATTTCCAGAAGTAGGACACAGAGCATACACATTTAAGTTTTAATCAAATATGGCTGTATTACCTGATTCTTAACCCTTACCAATACTTGTATGTATAAATCCTCTACTTCCTATAAATCTATTGAAAAATAAAATGGTATCATATTGTGGTTGTTAATTTACATTCCCTGGGAAGAGTTTGTTTTTAAGTACCAATTCTGGGGCCCACTATGAAGATACTGGAGTCAGCACTTGTGAATCCTGGTCTCTGTAGAGCTGCCAGGTGGGTTTGAGGCAGTCAGTGTTTGGAGGGGCTTTTAGGAAGCACTGATCAAAATGATCTCCTGGTTGAGACATAAGCTTCCATTATTTAAAAACAAAACAAAATCCTCAACAGCAATAAGATCTGATTAGCAAAATCTGTGTGTGCATAATAACGTTATTTTAATATGACTTTAAGCTATACTTAGTTTAGATGTTGATGCAAATCTCAATTCACCATCTTCACTTTTTAAAAATGTCTGTGTCCAGTCAGAAAAGACTAAAGCGTAGCGGGTATAGATGATCTTATTTGCAAAACAGTAATAAAGACACAGACAGAGAGAGCAAACCTATGGACACTAAGAGGAGAAGGAGGTGTGGGATGAACCGGAAGATTGGGGCTGACATATACAATATATACACTATTGATACTCTGTATGAGACAGATAACTAATGAGACCCTACTCAGTGCTCTGTAGTGACCTCAGGGGGATGGAATTCCTAAAAAAGAGGGGATATATGTATAAGTGGGGCTTTCCTGGTGACTCAGTGACAAAGCTGCCTGCAATGTAAGAGACCCAGGTTCCATCCCTGGGTCAAAAAGATCCCCTGAAGAAGGGAACGGCTACCCACCCCAGTATTCTTGCCTGGAGAATTCCAGGGACAGAGGAGCCTGGTGGGCTACAGTCCAGGGAGTCGCTATGACTGAGTGACTAACACTTTTTTTCCTAGAGTTGATTCATTTTGCCGCACAATAGAAACTAACACAACATTGTAAAGCAACTACACTCCAATAAAAATTAATTTTTTAAAATAAGACTTTTTAGAAACATCCTTAACAGCACAACCAAGTGACACAGACCTCTAACCAAGGGTGGGCATCCTATAGGAGCCTCCAAAGCGCGGGGGCAAATGGAATGGAAAGGCAAAGGCCTGCATCTGGGTGTGAGTCTTACTTCTAACCTGTTGGATCACAAGCAAACCGTTTAACCTCTCCAAGCCCCTATTTCGTCATCTGAAAATGAGGGTAATATTTCACTGAATAGGAGGATAGGAGTTAGAAAGGCAATGCAGGTGAAAATGCTAAGACTACTTCCAAGTGCCATGTAAATGCTAACTGGACCTCTAATCAGATAGCATGATAGTGCTTAGGGTTTTCTGAGATATATACATTTCGATAAGGATATACTGAACATAGAGGCTTCCCTGGTGGCTCAGCAGTAAAGAATCTGCCTGCAATGCGGGAGACCACCTGCAATGAAGGAGACATAGGTTTGATCCCTGGGCTGGGAAGATCCCTTAGAGAAGGAAATGGCAAGCCACTCCAATATTCTTGCCTAGGAAATCCCAAGGACAGAGGAGCCTGGCAGATTAAAGTCCATGGTGTCCCAAGGGTCATCACGACTTAGTGAGTAAACCACCACCACCACCACCATACTGAACATAAGGAATCTCTGATTGAAAGAGCAAAACATTAATATGTATATGGATTTGGAGGGTGTGGATTCCTGTCAGGTAGGGCCTAATACAAATTCTTGTGTCAATTCATTTTCTCTTAGTGTTTGCAATTTCACTTTTAAGGTGAACTGCTGTTTTTTCTACCAACATCCCATTTAAACTGACTTTCTCATAGTTTCTGTACTTTTCAGTGTCTTAAAAACTCAATCGTACATCAGCCATGTTTTAAAATTAATTTTAAGATAGGTAAAAGCAGGGGTCTTCTTCCCTGGTGGTCTAGTGGTGAAGAATCCACCTTGCAATTCCAAGGTTCCCTCTGGAAGCACCCCGGTTCACCCTCTTACTGCCCGCACCTGGCTAACTGTTCGTCCACTCTCCATCTCAAGTCATCGCCTTCATCTTCAGTTTCCCCTATAGTGTGTTATCTTTTCCGGCTATGAACTCTGTCATACCCTGCCCCCCAGTTTCAGGCAGAGGCTGGCTGATATTCAGAGCTTTGAGTTTTCCATGCAGGAAACTCAAGGAGGCCAGGGATCAGAGTACCAGCTTTGGTGGCGGGAGATGTGGCAGACAGCCCCAAGTTCTGGTGGCAGATGGTTCAGAGGTCATCTGCATTTTCGGTCCTGGCTTGTCCAAACTATTGAGCTGGTCCTCAGCGTTAGCTGGGACTCTTGCTCCTCTGTGCCTCAGCTTCTGCTGGGACTTTATTCAAGAATCAGGTATTGAGAATTTACTATGTACCTGGCTGTCTGGGCATTGCAGTTAAGCAGTAGATCCTACTCGCCTACGCCATGATCTCAATTACTTGGCTTAATTTGTGCCCCAGTTTCCACATCTGTATAAAATACAGGTAATAATAGGACCTACTTCATTGGGTTGTTGTGAAAATCAACTGAGAGTCTGCATCCAAACAAAGCTCAGAGAGTAATTCTTAGAGTATACTGAGTGCCCAGTAACTACTGTTGTTCACACTGTGAGTTAAACGCCAGCCTCCAGTCTGCTTTCCTGGTCTCAGAGCACTTCCCTGAGAATTTGTCTCTTTGCTTTGCTTTTTCAAAGCCCAGATCTAAATGTTATATTTACACTCTAATTTCTTCTCCCATTTTGAACCTGCTCTGCCTTATCACAGCCCAAGTTCTGTGGAGCATTCCCTTTCTAAAATATATACCTAAAAGCAAATGTTATACCCATTGGAATGACTAAAATGGAAAAGATGCAAGTGTAAAAATACTGATGGAGGTGTAAAGCTTCCAGAACTCTCTTATAGTGCTGGTAGGAGGATAAATTGATTCAGTCATTTTAGAAAACTGGCAGTTAGAGCTGAACACAGCCTATCCTTTGTTTAATTCAGGGATCCCACTGCTAGGTATTTCTCACCCTAGGAGCTGTGTATGTATGTAAGCAAAAAATCATGTAGAAGAAATTTCACAATAGCACAATGTTAGTTATCTCTTCTTGAATAACAAGTTACTCTAAAACTTTGCAACTTGTAGCAACAAACATTTATTATCTCACAGTTTCTGTGGCTCAGAAATCTGCGAATGACTTAGCCGGATGAAGGGCCAATTCACCCATTAAGCACAGTATGTGCAGTGCCTGGGGTCCATGGTGTTTGTCAGTACAATTTCCTTCTTGCAATAAGTGAAATTCATCTTATTTTTGTTTTGTTTTCTGGTGGAGGAAAAGGCCTAGGAGACAAGAGTGCTGAGGACCGATCAAGTCATATAATCACGTAAGGCAACCCTGGCTGAGGGTCTCTCAGGAGGTTTTGGTCAAACTGGCAGCTGGGACCACAGATCCACCTCCACGGTGACTCAGGTAGAGGTTGGCAGGTCTCAGAGCTTCTGTCCAGCTGCTGGCCAGAGGCTTCAGTGTCTCCCCACGCAGCCTCTCCATGGTGACCTGAGTGTTCTCCCAACAGATGGCTTTCCCCAAAGAAAGGAGGGAAAGAGAGGCACCAAGGTGAAGCCTCAGCATCTTCCAAGATGGTTATCTTGGACGCGACACACCATCACTTCTGCCACGTTCTGTTGGTTACACAGATCCTGAGATAATGCAGGAGGCAGGCCACTCAGGAGCCTGGCTATCACAGGTACTATCTATTTTCTTTTATTATTTTTTTAAATTAGGGGGTAACTATTTCACAATGCTGTGATGGCTTTTGGCATACAGCAGCAAGAAGCAACTTCAGGCATACAGAGGTCCCCTCCCTCTTGAGTTCCCCTTCCACTTCCCACCCACCCCGCCCCTCTATGTCGTCACAGAGTGCTGGCTTTGTGTTCCCCGCATCATACATCGGTACACTGGCTCTCTATTTCTCATGCGGTAATATGTATGAAACTGGAAACTATCTGAATGCCTTTCACAGCAGAAAGGATAAAAGATGGTGTATTCATACAAAGAATACGACACAGCGATGAGACCGAGCTCTTCGTGATGACGCACAGCAGTATGGATGTACTTCACAAACATAATATTTCACTGAGGAAGCCAGGCGCAGGGAATACACCCTATGTTTCCACTTATGTAATGTTAAAGATTAGGCAGAGCTACTCGTGTGTCAGAGGCGAGGATGATGGTTCCTCCTGGAGAGATAATGACTGGATGGACCTGCAGTATTCAGTTTATTCATCTGACTCTCCAGGTTCTGTATGAGTGTGTGTTGGTGTGTGTGAAATTCCACTTTTCTCTATGCATACTATTTTTTAAAGTTTTCTGAAAATAGGTGTAAGAACACCTTTTTGGTCTCCTTTTCCTATCATTCTGGAAATGATATCAGCCACAGCTAAGCATAAGCCTGGGGTAACTATAATCTCTGGCCAGCAAATTGGTCCGACACAAGGCCCACCGGCCATGAAAACTTGATAAGCTACTTACCCTCTGCGAACTGTAGTTTGCTTATCTGAGAGCAGGGTGGACGTGCACTTCTAGTGTCAAAGTGTGGCAGAGAATACTGAGTAATGTCGGGTACAGGTGAGGCCCATCACATACCAGGTCAAAGAGTAATGTGAAAGTCAAGCGCAAACAAAGTACCTTTGCAAATTCCTTAGATGAGCCTTAAGTCACTTTAATGCCCTTGTGGCCCAAAGATCAGGAACAAGGAATTTACTTTTTTTCCTTTTCTTTAGATTTCTGTCCTGGAAAGGGGTTTTCCCTTTGGAACAGGGGTTTTCCCCAGATTGTTTTGGTTCTAGAAAACTTTTGTGGATAATGTCAAGGTTAAAAAAGTGACTCATTAAAGTCATTTAACCAAAACAGGGGTTTGCTTGATTCTTGATGGCATGTTGAGAAAATAAATAGAGAAAGAAGCTGAGGTTAACATTAGAGAGATAAATAACAATTTTTTTCAACAGAGTAGTACCTTATAGTTGACAAAACTTAAATCATTTCTTTAAAATTAACCTTATTTTAAAGATGAGGCGTAACCTCTCAAGATCAAACTAGTTTTACAGGAAAGCTGGGATTCATAACCAGAACTTCCAAGATCAGAACCGTAATACGGTGCAAATCCTGGTCTCTATCTCTGTCTGTGTGTCTCTCTGTCTCTTAGGGCTGTGGTGGAACAGAGGGGTAGGTCTGGGAACTTGTGATTTGGCTCTCCTGGGTTTATGTGGCCTTAGCCACCTGTATGACCCTCCTGACCTTGCCATCTTTAGGTGAGATTCCCTAGATCAGTTAAGATAGTGAGGTGGGGCAAGCAGAGTTTCTCTGCTGGCTGTGGTTCTCATCTGGGCAGAGACTTGCTGCCCACAATGGGGTTAAAGGTTGTTCCTGTGCATTCTGGTATGTGAGAGGTCTAGGAAATGTTCTGCTAGGTGATAGAGTTGGTTTCTGATGCTCCAGGGTTGGGCCAGGTTATCTCATCAATACATATATGTCTGGATCATGCTTATGCATGCATTTAACATGTGCTTATCACTAGATAATCAAACCATTTTTAAAGGCAAACCTTCGCCATTACAGACATACGTAATGAGATACTTGTGATACCATGATTCAAGTCTGGGTTTATCCTCCTCACGGGAGTTGGGAGCCACAGTACATAGGACTTGGCTGTGCCTTACAGTCTTGCAAGTGTGTAGACCTTTTTAATGTGACTGGAGCCTCCCTCAACAGGGCAAGACCTTCCTGTACTTACTAGAAGAACCCAGAATTAGCCATTGCAAAGTGACTTGGGGAGGAAGGCAGGGGTGGGTTCAGGGGAGAATCTTCTCCAACATCTCACATCTAGGAGAGATATCACTATTTTCAGTATGATCCTCTTTCAGTCTTTACAATTTCAGTCATTCCATGGGGTTTCTTTGGGGACTCTCGGGTAGCAGCATGAGGCCCCCTGGTGGCCTGAAATAATTCACAAGGTTACTTTTTAAGCATTTGGAAGGGCAGGTGTAGCTGGAGAAGCACAAAGGTAGTACATACTCACCTGGACCAGGAGCATCCAGTAGGGCAGGGTAAGGACGATGACTTATTCTGGGAGAGGCAGGAACTAAAGAATTTTCTTTTAAGAGATTAAAACAAATGAACTCTAATTCTGGATAAACCACTCAATGCGCTCTGATTTTTATTTAGTTCATTTAGCAAACACTTGCTGTTGAGTACCTAATCTGGGAAGGACATTTTATTAGGCATCACACAGGGGGTCTAAACATATATGACACATTATGTACTTCTAAGAAGCTTTGGAAGAGGACCCTACATTTATGGCATTATTGTGGTAGACAATGAAAGTTGCCATCAGAGACTGTATAGGTAGAGACTCTTGAGGAAGCAATTCCTTTCAGATAAATGGGAACCTCTAGGAAGAGGCTGCACTTAAGTTGGGGCTGTAGTGAGAATCAGGGTTTGGGTATGTTTGAGTTGGAGAGGGAAAGGATGGCATTATGCAGGAGGGAAAGGATGGCATTATGTAGGAGGGAAAACAGAGGTTTGAACATACATGGAGGCAGGAAACTTGATGTCTGATCCAAGCATAGGGAGTTGGGTGGTCTGGCTACCTCATATGAGTTTTCAGGTTGAGAGTGAAAGCTGGATACATCTGTTTGGATCAGACACAGCAGAACCTTGAACACTAGTCTGAGAAATTTCTTCATCAAGCAGAGGGGATTTTTTGGATATCTTTGGGCCGAAAAAAAAAAAAAAAAAGAACACATCAAAACACAATATTCCTTGCACTGTCATAAACACAATGCCATATACTTTCATTTGGTCCAGAGGAGGGTGGACCTGCCTGTGTTTAAGATAATTGTAATGTACTCCACTGTACTGAACTCCAAACTTCTGCCACCTGACCTTCAAAGCCAGGAGAAACTAGGTCATCCAGGTGTCTCCCCTTAAAAAAACCATCTGAGCTCTAGGGCCCACGCAGTGCCAGAGGGCTCAAATATTTAATTAAAGTCCTTGATAGAACACTTTCCATCAAAAGTGCTATGCTAGGCTTCCTTTGTTTTTCCAAGGTTTAGGAAAGGCTTTGTGTCTATCTTTCCACTCTAGTTTAATGTAGTTTAAATGACACGAACCAGGGATGTTTCTGGCTAGAGTTATGGTGTAGAGTCCTAGCTGTTCATTGTCCACAGAATTCAAGCAGTAACCTTATTTGTGTTGCATTATAACTAACTCAGCTAAGCAGTCTGAGAAGCTACACAATGCCTGGCATATAGCTGGTGCTCAAAAATATGGTATGCAAATACTTAACCACAAATTCAATAAATATGCAGGACTTCCCTGGTGACTCAGATGGTAAAGAAAGTGTAAGCGGGGCAGGAGACCTGGATTTGATCCCTGGGTCAAGAAGATTCCCTAGAGAAGGGAATGACTACCCACTCCAGTGTTCTTGTCTGGAGAATTTCATGAACCGAGGAGCCTGGTGAGCTGCAGTCCATGGGTTGCAAAGAATCAAACACAACTGAGCAACTAATACATATGTAATACATATTTGACAACATATTATAAAATTTTAGACCCCAGGCTTTGATTTCCTAATTGTAATGACATAGACATCTTTTAAAATGACATAATTCTTCTTATTTTTCAGAAGTTATAAAAAACAGTGTGACAAAAATAGAAATCTTTGAGTTAAATTAGGAAGAAGCAACATTTGAGAGGAATACAACTGAGATGTTGCCGAGGCAAAGGAAGAAGGGGAATTTGTAACCGCAGTAACATAACTACAATAGAAGTAAGCATTTGAGAAGTTTTAGCAGGGACTTCCTTGGTGGTCCTGTTGCTAGGATTCCAAGATCCCAATGCAGGGGGCCTGGGTTCAGTCCCTGGTCAGGGAACTAGATCCTGATTGCTGCAACTAAAAAGAACCCGTATGGGGCAATGAAAGTCAAAGAACCCGACATGCTGCAGCTGGGACCTGGTACAGTCAAAGAAGTAAGGAGTTTCAGCAGCAATGAGTATTTATTATTTTGAATGAACTGTACATGAAACTTAAATTTTTACATGAAATATAAAAATCATCAAAAGTGCTGTATAGGATTATTTTAATATTAATTTATCCCCCCATGTGATCTAGTAGCTACACATTTTGCCTTTTTTAATGATCTGATACATCATTAAATCATGTAAGAACTGTCCAATGTTAAAACATTAAAAAAAAAAAATTAGTGTATTCCTCAAGAAAAGTACCACCAGTGATGCTTTACTGAACATGAAAAATAAACAGATGCCAGAGAATCAACTTTCTGGGAAAAAGAAATATCACAGAATTTCATGAGTGAATGCAAAGTCCAAAGCAGATCAGACTCTCAGCAGAACATTCTTGGGATATAACATCCTAATAGTGTGGGTTATCTCCTTTGGAGGCAGGTCACTGGTGTGCCAGAACTCATCATTTCTGGCCTACTTTCCAACAAAATGTCTAATGCCACGAGCCTCCCATGACTCCTAAAATATTTAATACAGAGGAAATGCTGATTTTCAGTCTTAGAATAGCCCTTGGAGTTAAGTTTGTCGTAGAAGAAAGAAGTCATTGCTCACAGACGAGAGCCCTGCGCACCTTCCGCCGTCAGGCCAACCCGTGCCTCTGGTCCGTCCCAAGTGCGTGCTCCCCACAGTGGTCCTGGGCGCCCTGGCGGATGAAGTGAGAGCAGGTCCTTCAGGTCACGCGTCCCAGCTGGTCTCATTCGGTCCTAAACAAACCAGCCTCTCTGATTCGCCACCAGAGTTGTCTGGCTCTCCCGCCTCTTGGCTTTCTTGCTTCTCTGCCTCACTTTCCAGCACAGAACGCTGGACGCTAACAGAAAAAGTCCCAGGGACAGAAGGACCAGGCCCAGGATGGAGATGATGGAGCCGTGGGAGTTGAAGCTGTACGCCACGGCGGTGACCACCGTCCCGGTGATGAGGACCACCACGGCGAAGGGGACGACGCAGCGGTAGCAGGAGAGCTCAGCGCCCCCGGTGGCGGCCGCCAGCTGAATCTCGCTGACCAGGGGCACCATGGTAACCACCACTTCGCCATTGGCATTCTTTTCCATTGCTACCGGCTTGGGAGACTTTGGGGTTCCCAGGATCTCCTTTATGGGCTCGTCTGTCATTGTTACAGCGGCGTCTCCTAGCTGAGTTCACAGACTAGATCTGGGTGGTCTCCTCAGGGCAAAAACTGTGAAGACAGGAGATGTCAGCTGAACGCATTAGAGTGAGCCCCACAAGTAGTAGTAAAGACCTGGGGAAACACCACTATGTTCTGTTCTTTTCTAGGAGGCGTGGATGCCTGTGAAAATCAGCTTGAAAGTATTTTTTCCCCAACTTTTGCATCCTCTTTGCATTGGGCAGAAAGCAAGATAAAGCAGAGAGCCATAAAGAAAGGGAAGGTATATAAGCAGAAAGCACTTTACAGTGCTTAATACTCTGTGGCAGTCTACAAATGTTTTACAAGCTTTTCTGCTTTGTCTATTGCTTTCTTTCCTCTAAACACAGAGAATCCTTAATCTTAATCCCAAAACAACCTCATTCAAGAGGTTAGCGTGTTATAAACAACACTTCTTCGCACAGTCCGTTCCACACTCACAGCAACCTAGACGCTGCCAGTGTTTCCGGGCGTAACATGCATTCTTTCCAAACTATCGCCCATTCACTGTGCACCAAAGCAATGTCAAGACCAGCAGCCAGCATTTAAGTGATATTTTTCTACATCAACTGATGGTCAACAAGTCTTCATTGTTTTAACTATTAAATGCAATGAAGCAGGCATCCTGGGTCCATGCTGGGAGTGCGTTTGGCAAAAATTCAGTGATAATAAGGCTAGGATTTGTGATCTAAAATGTGGCAATATCCTTTGATGTATTTGAAAAGAGAAAAATAAGAAAAACAATTCAACAATTTTGTTGGAAATAATTTTGTGCTTTTTTATGTTAAAGAAGAGGTCAACTATTAATTAGCAGTTAGATTTACAAATTTTCCATTAAATCCAACAAGGAATTTTGACATTATATGTACCACTTGTTTTAAAAGAATGAGCATCCTAGATTTTCAATAAAGATCTATAAGCTCACTTTCACCCCATGCTCCAGTGTACAAAAACGTCATGTGATTCATCTTTGTAAATATTTTGAACCTGAACATTTCAGAAGGAAATCTGAAACTCTCCATCAAAAATCTCTGGTTGAAATGCCATCGCCGAGAAAACAGTGGACACTCCTGTCTTGTTCAGGCATGGCAAGTCATTCTCTTTCACCCTTGAGAAGTGATCTAGTAGCTGAATGGTTGAACAGTTACAGTTATGCTTTAAATGAAAGCATTTAAAGGAAGATAGTGGAGATGATTTCAGTGAGATGACAACTTTGATCATATTAAATACTCACTGAAAACTAATTCAACCCCAGAGTCAGACCTCACAGGTTCTTCCTTGCCCTGGGAGGTCAAAATATCACTTCTTGTCCAATGAACTGAAAGTTAGAGCTGTCTATTTGCATGAGACTTTCAGTCACCAAAATAAATCACTGCTGTTCAAGATACCTTAATGACTGGCTAGATCAATATAAGGATATTTGAGATTCTGTCTGAAAGGAAAAAAAAAAAAAAAACCTTCAACCCAAAGATGAAACTTCAGCTAACTTAAAAATGAGGCTGTGTCCCCCAAAGGTTTATACTTACATGTACCTCAGAGAGAAGCAATCCATTACCAGGGAGATCCCCGGACTTGAGAGGGAAGGATCACAGTCTGAGCTTCTTCTTGGACTTCTGAGAAGGCAGCCTGTCACAGCACCTCTGTCAGTAAAGTGACGGGACAGCAATCTCTGGGGAGAAGGAAAGACAGAAAACGCTGTGGGTTTTAGATCCTGAGCTCTTTCTTTCACTCTACCCCTTGCTAAATGACGCTTGTCTTTCCCTCTCTCTTTTTATTTCCTCCCCTGCCGGTTTGCTCCTCCCTGCCTTTTTTTTTTTTTTTTTTTCTTCTTTCTTTTCCTTGCCAGCAGATTCTGAGTTTTGGCTTCCCCCAGCTCTGCTCAGTGACATGATAAGTCAGAATCATTTTCGAGTCCCCAGAGACAGGAGGCAGCTTTTACTTTTATTTCTCTTTCAGCCTTTACTGAGTGCACTGCTTTGCATTACTCATTTTTTCCCCAGCCAGACTCCAAATCTTCCCCCGCCCAGCAGGCATTTTCACAAGAAAATCCCCGAGTCAGCGTTGCAGACCCAGCTGAGGGGACAGGGCTGAAGGGACAGACACTTTTAGGGCTGCGGGAACAGCTGTGAAGTCATCGGGCAGCTGAATCCAGCCTCTAAGCCAACAAAAATCTATGTGCCTAGGTTTCCCGAGTATTCTTTCTTCATGTGTGTGTGTGCTGGCCATCTGAAGCTTAATACCTCCCTCCCCCGCTCATCTCATTGGATGATAATTCATTTAGGAATGAGGGTGGAAGATACAAATGTTTGTGGTTAAGGGTGAAAACCAGTCATTCTGATTTAAACATGATTGCTAGGAAGGGAGTGCTAGGAAGTGAGTAGCCTTGGCCATACTGAAATTGTCATCATCACCATCTCTCATTTACAGAGCACCTCCCACGGACATCACATGCAAGGTGCATGCATTAACACTAATGCTCACAACTTTACAAAGGAGTTTATAAACAGTTTATACTGAGGCTCAGAAACGTTAAGCAATCTGACAAACGTCATAGAGAGAAACTCTTGGTTTAACTCCAGTCTTTAACGGGCACACTAATCATGCAAGGGGCTTGTTAAATGCAGATTCTGATTCAGTAGGTCTGTAGCTTGATCCTGGCTGATGCTAATCTTCTGCTCCTCGACCCACTTTAAGGAAGAAATATTTTCAATATTCAAATACATATGACTGGATATATCATACTCTCAAACAATAAAGGTAAAGGTCTATTTCCCACCCCCTGTTGCCAAATGGACTTTAAGCGACACATGAGCTATTTAAAATTTGAAAGCCACAGATTGTCTTTTGGAGCGAAAAATGAGATTTTTTTGGAGCGAAAAATGAGATCATGTGTCTTTTGGAGTGAAAAATGAGATCATACTGGGTGACTCTTATAAGCTCATCCTATACTTCTGTACCCATGGTGGATTCATGTCAATGTATGGCATAAACCACTACAATATTGTAAAGTGATTAGCCTCCAATTAAAATAAATAAATTTATATTAAAAAAGCTATCCATCTTCTATTTTTAGTCTGTACAAGTTTTAATAACTTACTTTCAACTGATACAAGTAACACTAAAATATAAGTTACATCTTGAAGGAGATTTGTTTTCCTTCTTTCTCTTGAGTTAAATTTCTCTAATTGCTGGTGGAGGGCATGGATGTTCTCAGACACCTCACCTCCGTTCTACCAGAGCTCACTCTTTCCAGCCTAGTCTAGAAATAAGGCCCTAGTGATTTTGTCATAAAGGGACAGGGGCGAGAAGTGTTTTGTCATTGAAAAGAAATAAAGCTAAAAACCTTCAGAGGCTTTGCTGAGTCAGGGAGCCCAGCCTGTTGAGCTGGGCTGGAGGGCCTCAGCTACCACTGTCTTCAGACTTTAAAGATGTGGTTGTAAAGAGACACAGCCCTCCTCCAGGAGGAGTGCTGTTGCTTGGTATTCGAGATAACGGGTACTTAGAACCAGAGCATTTAAACACTGGCCAGCAATGCCCTGGGAGGATGGGGATACTGGGGATTCTTGAGGAGCTCCATATGAGAGCAGCTATGTTTCCACTGCAAACTGTGACCTTTGGGGGCAATTCCTCTTTACTTTCTAGCAGGGGGGCTTTTCTCCCTCCCCACAGCATAATCCAATGACCCCACTGAAGCTCTGAATATCACCCTATCCTGCTGAAGACCATGCTTCCCCATTGTCAAAGTCAGAGGTACATGATTTGAATTTCTCCCAGAAAGAAACCAGAGGCAACTGGTAAGCTCTTGGCTGAATTTATAAGGAGGGGCAGAGAGTGTGTCTGTGAGCTGGGAGCAGGGTCGGTTTGTCTGTGTTGCTCCTAACACCCAAGCCCTCCTCGGCCTTTTCAGGCTTCAGAATTCTAATTCTTATTCACAGAGCTGCATCTGCCTGCACACACAGATGCACATGTTCAGATTCTAACAGCTGATGACTTGCACTGATTGATACAGAGAAGAAAGCTTTGGGATAAAGCAGAAATTGTATTTCAAGAATAGATACCTGGGGCTTCCCTGGATGTCCAAAGGTCAAGATTTCCCCTTCCAATGCAGTGGGTAGAGGTTCGATCCCTGGTTGGGGAGCCAAGATCCTACATGCCTGGAGGCCAAAAAAAGGAAAAAAAAAAACACAAAAAACACATGAAATAAAAGCAATATTTTAAGAAATTCAATAAAGACTTTAAAATGACCCATATCAAAAACAGTCCAGAAAAAAAAAATGACGACTTTAAAAAAAATGAAGAATAGATACCTATCATTACACCCAAGTACACCTGCAGTTTTAAATGACTTTTAAGTCTTCAAATTCAAAGAGAATTACTAGTGATCAAAAGTCTTTGAATGACTTTTTCTCCCTCCTCTCTGTGCCTATTAGAAATTAAACCCTCCAGAGGGTGCCTTAAGAAACACCTGCCCCCGATGCAAAATCTCATCTATAAAGCAACTAGCCTTTTTTTCTGCAAGCCTTTCCTCAGAAGGGAGAGGAAATCTTTCTGGTTCTTTTTAAACACAAGGCTCCAGGAGATTCCTTTAAGCTTTGAGAGTGTTTCAGAAAACTTCCAATTCATGAATTAAATCTGCATCCTTCTATCCCACCTCACCCCTCCAAAGATTTCCACATTTCTCTTCCAGATCTTTCAAAAACCAGAGATCCTTACCTTTCCTAGCCAGAATTGGACTGAGACAGCTGCCAGCTCTGGCCTACAGCCACCCAGAGACGGGGATGCAAATCACTACACCAGGGACCGTAGGCAAAGTACTCGGCGAGGCTTAAACACAGTCAAGGGACCGGAGAAAAACTGATGGGAGGAAATTCCTTAAGTGCTGCTGTATTTTCTTCTCCGTTTCCCTCTATGAAAATGGAATCCACATAAATTTTTTTTAAAAAAGGGATCCAAGTTTGGACAGGGCGTCCTCCTTTGTTTTTCTTCCTTCGTGTCCTCATTCAGGCTTTCATTTTCAAGATTTTCCTTATCCAAAGCCCCTATTCTGAGACTATTCTTCTGTAGGACTATGAATCTGAAGAAAAGAATTTTGCAATTCTTGTCCTACCCCTCTGGAAGGGTCTGGGGTTGGGGAAGTATGTAAGGTGGGCAGTGGGAAGGTAAACTAATTTATTTTTTTCTCACCATCACAAGCAAGTGATAAGGGAAGTAAAGGAAGAAGAGATCAGCTGATAGTGAAATGCTCTTTGGTGCCTTGTGTGGACTCTATCCCTAAAGTCAGAGGAGAGGTCTTGTCATGCCGCCGTTCATGAGAGGGTGGGAAGGCACCGCAGAAATGGAGGTGCACAGGAAAATCACATCTCTAAGCAACTGAGCCAACATTCTACCAAAGACATTATAAAAAGCAGAATTAAGGAACACTGCTATTTTGGAGAAAATTTCCCCAAATTAGGGGCAAAAATCTCATTGTACTTAGAAACGAGCCAGAAACAAAGTTATTTAGATAAGGGGGATATAGAAGTGGAAGAGGAAGATGGAGCGTACCATGACCAAGAGGAGATTTTGCTTGTTTACCTTTAGTAGAAGCCAAAGGTTCAGTTTCTCGATTGGAAAGGGAAACGTGTTGATTTTGCCATTGGGTAGATGCTGTTGAAGACCTGGAAATTCCTCCTTGGGAAAGCACAGACTTCATTTTGGGAGGCTCATCCCCACGTGCATTCAATTACTCACTCATGCTTACTTTCAGTTTGCTTTGCTTGTTGGGGTTGAGTTGGCTCTTTTTCAGCAGCCCTGAAGATGCCAGTTCTTCTTGGCCCTCTGTCCAATCACCACACCTTTGATCTCTGGCATCCCCCAGTCCAGTTGGATCCAGTGAGGTTTGGGAAGCTGGCCAGAGTTTCTCCTTTCCAATGCTTCTTTTAAGGGTGTGTCTGCATTTATGCTCTGAAATCATGGACGTTTTGAAAAGTGATCTGTGCTTGTGTGTTCATTTTGGATAACAGGTCATATTATTATTGCTACCCCACCCTCTCCCCAAGGTACTTCTATTTGAGGATTAGACACTCAAATAGAGAGATCTGAGAGTAACAAGTGAAATGATGGGTATGCCTTCAGCTCAGTTCGGTTCAGTTCAGTCCCTCAGTCGTGTCTGACTCTTTGTGACCCCGTGAACTGCAGCACACCAGGCCTCCCTGTCCATCACCAACTCCCAGAGTTTACCCAAACCTATGTCCATTGAGTCAGTGATGACATCCAACCATCTCATCCTCTGTCGTCCCCTTCACCTCCCACCCTCAATCTTTCTCAGCATCAGGGTCTTTTCCAGTGAGTCAGCTCTTCACAACAGGTGGCCAAAGGACTGGAGTTTCAGCTTCAGCATCAGTCCTTCCAATGAACACCCAGGACTGATCTCCTTTAGAATGAACTGGTTGGATCTCCTTGCAGTCCAAGGGACTCTCAAGAGTCTTATCCAACACCACAGTTCAAAAGCATCAATTCTTTAGTGCTCAGCTTTCTTCACAGTCCAACTCTCACATCCATACATGACCACAGGAAAAACCATAGCCTTGGCTAGATGGACCTTTGTTGGCAAAGTAATGTCTCTGCTTTTGAATATGCTATCTAGGTTGGTCATAAATTTCCTTCCAAGGAGTAAGTGTCTTTCATTTCATGGCTGCAATCATCATTTGCAGTGATTTTGGAGCCCAGAAAAATAAACTCAGCTGCTGTTTCCATGTTTCCCCATCTATTTCCCATGAAGTGATGGGACCAGATGCCATGATCTTAGTTTTCTAAATGTTGAGCTCTAAGCCAACATTTTCACTCTCCTCTTTCACTTTCATCAAGAGGCTTTTTAGTTCCTCTTCACTTTCTGCCATAAGGGTGGTGTAATTTGCATATCTGAGGTGATTGATATTTCTCCCAGAAATCTTGATTCCAGCTTGTGCTTCCTCCAGCCCAGAGTTTCTCGTGATGTACTCTGCATATAAGTTAAATAAGCAGGGTGACAATATACAGCCTTGACATACTCCTTTTCCTATTTGGAACCAGTCTGTTGTTCCATGTCCAGTTCTAACTGTTGCTTCCTGACCTGCATATAGGTTTCTCAAGAGGCAGGTCAGGTGGTCTGGTATTCCCATCTCTTTCAGAATTTTCCACAGTTTATTGTGATCCACACAGTTCAGGGCTTTGGCATAGTCCATAAAGCAGAAATAGATGTTTTTCTGGAACTCTCTTGCTTTTTTGATGATCCAGTGGATGTTGGCAATTTGATCTCTGGTTCCTGTGCCTTTTCTAAAACCAACTTGAACATCTGGAAGTTCACGGTTTACGTACTGCTAAAGCCTGGCTTGGAGAATTTTGAGCATTACTTTACTAGCGTGTGAGATGAGTACAATTGTGCGATAGTTTGAGCACTCTTTGGCATTGCCTTTCTCTGGGATTGGAATGAAAACTGACCTTTTCCAGTGCCCACTGCTGAGTTTTCCAAATTTGCTGGCATATTGAGTGCAGCACTTTCACAGCATCATCTTTCAGGATTTGAAATAGCTCAACTGGAATTCCATCACCTCCACTAGCTTTGTTCAATTATATAAACATAAAAATCCAGAGTTGCTGAAATCAAGTAACACTTTGGGAAATGAAGGAGGGTTGGACAAATTCTCTCTCGCTGTAACAAGAACTCATCATCTTTCTGGTCCCAAAGGAGAAGAACTGATTTTCTTGTTTCAAATGTGAATATATACTGAAACAACTATGATCCTGACATGTACCCAGGTATCTTGCACAGTCCTCTATGTTTGTATACTATTTCTTCAGAGGCCTAAGATGAGGAAGCTCAAAGGTAAAGCGCCATAGCAAATTGGGCTGATGCTTTCCCAAGAGAAGTGCCCAACCCTTGGGTCAGTCATCCTTATTGGGCTATGGGTCATGTAATCAGGGACTAGCATAGCCCACCAGTTTTGCCTTCTCCAGGGAAGGAAAGGGAAGGGACCACAGTGCCCTCCACTCCTGGCCATTCTTGCTGATCCCTGATAATATAGGGCCCTTCTATGCCTTTTGACAGATGCAGTGTCCCCCCAGCCTCGGGTGAGAAATGTCATTCGACCATAAAACGATGTGCACAAGCATTGTGAGCCCAATCCACTCCTAATCAGCCCCAAATCTCTAGATTTCAACATCAGTCTGGTCCCAGGGATTTGAAACCACCCTGCAACATATAAAATTTTCTAAAAGTTCCTCATCTGTGATGTTCTGTAGGGTCAGCTGGTTTCTCTTGCTCCACATCCATAGGGCAGATCTCGCCTTCTGACTTGATTCTGCAGATCCCAGTTGTGTAGCTCTGGTCTTAAAGTGATTGGCAAGGGATGGGCATGCCATTTTGGGCCCCCACTCCCAAACAATGAAACTGTAGATTTTAAGCTCTGTGCTTCAGTAAGAGGAACGTGCATTGAGTTTCTTTTCACAGGTAGATTTTGTTCTGTCTTGATTTTGGAGAAAGAAATGGGGGTGCAAGTGGTGTCACTATCCCCAGATCTAACTCCAGGCTGCTTCATTCTGCATTGACCTATACAATATGTCCAGTCTGGTGAGGAGAGAGCACAGTAATGCTTATCAAGCATCTAATATGCACCACTGACATACAGACCCTGTCTCAGGTACTTGTATTTTTATTTTACTGATGAGGAAACTTAAACCGAGCTGAGTGAAGTACTTGCCCGGGATCCACTGATACTTACTGCAACCCTTTCAGGTGCCAGGGGCTTGCTGGATGTTCTAGCTGAGCAGATAGAAACCAGTAAGCAAAGCAAAGTCTCTGCTGTCAGGCAGCTTACAGCCCAGAACAGGAAAGCCACAGGTAATTTTTCTCCAAAGAAGGAATACCAAACTGCTATGTGAGGCCCCTGGAAGATAGGCTGTGGAAGGAACAGCCTATATATAAATGTGTGTGTGTGCTAAGTCGCTTCAGTCGTGTCCAACTCTTTGCAACCCTATGGACTGTAGCCTAGTAGGCTCCTCTGTCCATTCAGAAATTCATACAGGAGGGGAGTCACTACGATGGTAGCATCAGTAAAACTTGATAGTCAAGAGAGGGGGTTGGTAAAGTTTTTAAGCCTACATAATTAATGGCTTGGTGATATTGTCTGCAGAAGCAGAGGGCAGGGCGTGGAGGGTATACACTTAGCTTGTTTAGCACAGCTATCCATTTCTCCAACAGAGAGGCAAATGCCAGAGGAAGTGGCCTTCCTCTCTGACTACTGATTTGTGACACATGGTCTGAGTTGCCAAATATATTTTCATAGTCTCACCGATGAGTTTTCCACTAAAAGTAAAATCAAATTTATAATTCACTTCATTTTATGAAAATACGCAGAACTGCAAACACATATGCAATACACATACATGATTAGAGATTGCTAGCTTTCTGCTTGGAACAAGAAATAAATATTTAAGAATTCTCACTCAAGATTTTTAATGTACTGACTATAAGCAAATAATATGTTGATTCAATTTTAAACTACTCAAAAACAAGAACATAGCTGTGCAGTTCTTTTTGTACAGTGCCTAGCATGAAAAAAGCACCTCATAGATGTTTTCTGGGAATGAAAATGATTTATTCTCCCAATGATCACTCTCCAAAGTACTACTCACATACAAGAGTAAGTATAGAATGTTCATAAAACTTTACAATCAGAGAAACAGCCATTGTTATTAAAATTCAGTTCAGTTCAGTTCAGTCACTCAGTCGTGTCCAACTCTTTGTGACCCCATGGACTGCAGCACGCCAGGCTTCCCTGTCCATCACCAACTCCCAGAGCTTACTCAAACTCATGTCCATCAAGTTGGTGATGCCATCCAACCTCATCCTCTGTCATCCCCTTCTCCTTTCCCAGCATCAGGGTCTTTTCCCATGAGTCAATTCTTCACATCAGGTGGCCAAAGTATTGGAGTTTCAGCTTCAGCATCAGTCCTTCCAGGGAATATTCAGGACTGATTTCCTTGAGGATTGATTGCTTGATCTTGCAGTCCAAGGGACTCTCAAGAGTCTTCTCCAACACCACAGTTCAAAAGCATCAATTCTTCGGCACTCAGCTTTCTTTATAGTTCAACATTTGCATCCATACATGACTACTGGAAAAACCATAGTTTTGACTAGAAGGACCTTTGTGGACAAAATAATGACTCTGCTTCTTAATATGCTGTCAAGGTTGGTCATAGCTTTTCTTCCAAGGAACAAGCGAAGAGCTAATTTTATGTTGCTCCACGAGTTAAAGCTTAAATATAAACGCAGTCCCAGTCCACTCTGGATTTCTTTAGAAATGTCCTGTTTTGGGCCTCACTCAGTGTAAGCAAGCTTTCACATTGGGATTTACCAGGATCAGGTTAACTAGAAAATCCCTCATAAGTTTCTAAAGGATAGTATCAGTAATTGTGTGAATGAGTAAGGAAAATTTTTGCCAAATAAGTAAGCAAGTAAAAGGATGACTCTACACTGAAATCAGATATAAACTTGAAAAATGAGATAGTATTCAAACAGATTACTTCAAAGGGTCCAAATATTTAGTGCTAAGTACATTAGTTATTTAGTTGTAACTAAATAATTATTCATTTATTATTTGTATTTTGCCAGGATTTTTGGGTGGTGGGCATCCTGTAGACCCTGCATGCACTTTACCTAATAAGAAACACATATTTATTGAACACTTACTTTGTATTATATTGCTATATATTTTTATAGATTTATTTTTAATACTCATAAGTAATCCAACAGGTAGGTGTCAGACAGGGTTGACATACAAATGAAGAGATTAAGGTGACTTGTTTTGGGAAGTCACCATTTGGAAAATGGTGAAACTAGAACCAAAGCCTGTTTAAAGTTTACCTCCTAATTCCTGTGCATTTTCTTTCTGTGTTCAGATGATATGCACTCTTTCTGTTGCTCATAGGAATTTACAGTCCCAACAGAATAAACTCTGGGTTTGGACAAGCTTGTTTTGCCAGAAAAAACATACAATCACCTTCCCACAGAACCTCTGTAGTGACCCATTGATGAGAATAGGATCAGCTCAAGAAACTGTTTGGAAACATTTTTATTCACTTAGAAATCTTTGATGTTCTCGATGTGGGTGGGTGGTGGGAAAGGGAGCCATTTGCCAAGCAGAACTGAAGTCAAACTAAAACTATTTATTTTAACGGACTTATCTTATGGAACAACGCGGAGAACAGATCTCTCGCTTTCTTTCTTTAGATAAAAATTTTAAAGTCTTGTTTCACAAAGGTACCTTTCTGTCTCCTTCTTGTTTACTTAAATAAACTATACAGGAAACAGGCATTATTGTCTTTGTGAAAGCAATTGTAAAACTTGGTAAACTAATGACCCTAAGATAGCGCATGGCCAAAGGATGAGAACACATTGTCTTCCCTCCTTCTTGACTAGGGCTCCAAGTCCACTCTGAGCTCCAGCGGACCACAGAGCCTGGTCAGCAAGTCTGCCCCTGGCATCTCTGGATGACTTCTAGCTTGAGGGGCTCCGTGGTCTCAGCGGAGCCTCTCTCCCCGGATTTATTTCTATTTATTTCCCAAGGTAAACTTAGTTTGGAAAATTTTCCTTACAGTTCCGATACGACTCGTTCTTTCTCTCTAGGGTTACAGGGTAAGGCTTTGGATTGCTTCCACAACAAAATAACATTCCTGAGTCTTCACTCTTGTACATGAAAGCAACCATAAACTGAAAGGCAGGAAATCTGAGTTTGAAGCTTTTTTCCTCTTTGTGGCCTTGGGCAAGACACCCAACCTCTCAGAGTCCCATCCGTCAGACCTCAGGGTCCTGTCTTGTAGATTCTTTACTATTCTTTTCTTTCTATTTAAAAAATCCCATTTGGGCTTCTATAATTTCCCATATCATTATCAGAGAACATAGATGAGACGACTAAGGGTAAGAGCTAACAAAACTACCCAAGCTCTCATGATATGACTGATGGGGAAGCCCAGGGATGAGTCTCTTTGGGGATAGGAAGCAAGTACTGCTGTGTCTGCAAGGTTTGGGGACACAGAAGTTTTCAAGTTGGAGAGGCAATTGGGATCCCCAAGGACTATCCAGAAAGTATCACATGAAGTGTGCACTTCTTCAGTGCTTCTCCCATCCCAGGAATCCAGGAAGAGTAACTCTCCCGCTGTGTGACTTGTACTAAAGCAGTAGATTCCTATATAAGCACCCAGTTCAGAGTCTCGCATTATAAATTAGAACAGAGAAAAGAATTAGTCTACTTGTTTAGTCTCTTTCTGAAATTCCTTTTTATGTTCTTTGAGTTTACAAGTTTACCGCTGTCAAATATATTCTGTATACCAGTGAGGAGTTAGATTACCTGCATTAGAATTGCACGGAGTACTTATAAAAAATACTGGTTTCAGGGCTCTACCCTAGACCTACTGTGTTACTGCATCAGGATGTTTGTGCATGTGTGTGTATGTTGGTAGATCTGGAATCTGTATTTTTTATTCATATCCCAAATGAAGTTTGAGATCTTCTGCTCAACACTAATGTAACAAATGGTGAGTGCATGAACCTCCACATCTCTGGTTAATACCATCAGTGGTTCCCCTTCATTGAAGAGTCACCTTCAGCTTAGATCAAATTAGATATCTGTACAATAGACTATTTCCCGTGCCTCTTGCCTATTGGTTCTTTTGGATACTCAGGATGCTATTTACTCATTTTTTCTGATACTTCAAGCATCACCTGCTTCTTTGATAAATCCTCCACCATCTTAGGACCAGGCAGAGTTGAGTTCCTTACACTGTATCCCTATACTGCTCTATGCTAGGGTTTCTCAACCTAGGCTCTTTGGACATTTGGGGCTGGATAGCTCTTCGCTGTGGGGGGCTGTCTTGTTTATCGCTGAATCTTGGGAGCATTCTTGGCTCTACCCATGAGATGCCAGTAGCAGCTCCCGAGTTGTGAGAACTGGAAATGTCTTCAGGCACCACCAAATGTCTCTTGGGGAGCAAAGCTGTACCTGGTTGAGGGCACTGCCTTAGACTTACAAACATCATAGCCCAAGCCAAGTCATGTGGGAAGTCGCTGCTCATTTATCTTCTCTGAGATCTCGAGAGTTCCAGAGTAGGGGTTTTGCGTAGTGTATGCTTGTGTCCCCTGTGCCAATGCCTAGCACCTTAAACCTTAAAACTTAAAAAAAAAAAGTCTATTTATTTGGCTGCGTCAGGCCTTCACTGTTGACTCCTGCTGTGTCATAAGGGATCTTTTGTGTGGCACGTGGACTCTCTGGGTGTGGCACGTGGACTCTGGAACGTGAGGGCTTCAGCAGTTGCTACTCACAGGCCTTGTTGCTCCGAGGCACGTGAGAGCTTATTTCCCCAACCAGGGATCTCAGCTGCGTCCCCTGCCCTGTAAGGTGAGTTCTTAAGCACTGGGCCGCCGGGGAAGCCCCCTTAGCAAAACTTGGCTGACACACTAGATGTCAGAAGAGCTACATTTTAGCTTATCTTGGTGGGCTCTATGTTTCAGATGTGGCGACTCTGGACAAACCAGTTAGCATGCCTGTGCCTCAGTTTCCCTCACTTGTAACCCTCAGCCTTGTGCCTTTGCATTGCCCATGGATGGAATGAGAACAGGTCTATAAAAGTGTGAAGTGCAGGAGGAAGCCTGCTGAAGGCCATGTGAGGAAGACAGGGTTCTCTCATGGTTTCTCCAGACACAAAGCCTGGGGAGTACTGAAAATTCAGGTTATGCAAACAGTACAGTGCCCTGTACCAATATCTGGAAGAGATCTTTAATCTGGAGCACTATAAACACAAGGAACTTTGTTAAAATGAACAGACTGTGGAAACCTTAAAGGCCCAACTCCCTGCCCCAGATATGCCTTGTGCCTCTAATAAGTACCCAGCCAGGCCTGAGGGGGCCCTCTCTGCCCTAGTCCTGTCCACTGTTCTGTGGCCTCCAGGGGCTGTCAAACCCTTTCCTTAGCCCCATTCTGTTCTGTTGTGTGCTGGGGCTCCCTTGTTTCCTGGCCTTGAATGGCAGTGGCAGGAAGTCACCAGGTTTTACATCAGTAACTGCACAGAAGAGATGGCATTAATAAGGGAGCCTCATCACTCTTTGTAAAGACTTTTTCCTCTAGCACAGCCTACGGAATGCCTCTTCAGTTATTTATTATCTTCAGGAAGGGTCTCCCCCGACCCCCTCTGTCTCTCTTTCTTTGCTTACCTACTTTATGACTTCCTTTTACACCCTGGGCATTCCATCGCTGTGGCCTCTGTGCTCTCCCAGCACTGTGGTGGGCTGGTTTATATACCTTCCTCCCTTCTTTTAACAGAATGAATTAGTTTCCATGTTGAGTTCAGCTGAGAAAAACCTCTACTGCATGGAAATGTAGGCTCTGATACTTGCGTGTATGTATGTGTGTGTGTGTGTGTGTGTGTGTGTGTGTATGCCACCATCAACTCCCCTCCAGCTGCAGTTGGCCAGAACTTCCCCATTAATTATTTCACATCCCAAACATGAAGGCTACAAAAGCATTCACAAATTGTAAAACTACACAGACATGTCAAAAAGTCCTGAATGCATATACCATTAGGGCTACAAGAGAGCTTGGTTACCATTTAATCTAGCACTTCCATTTGAAGTTTGTGACTATTGAAGCCTGACTTCCTCAGAGTATTTCCTTTGCAGTCTGACTATCTCAAAAAACCACGCTGAATCATTCTGTTCTTCTTTAAATGCATCATAGATAATCTCTATATTCCAACTTTTTCTGTACTTCATGATCCTTTCTCTAAGCTTAAAATAATAATTTCCTTTCAATACAGGGCTTGGAGATATCTCATCTGAAAGAAGCGGTAGGTGTTTCTAAAATGGTGAGGTCTATGTATTTTTACAGTAACACATGGTTTAGAGCAATGAACAGGATGTTTTTCCCATTGTTGTCATTGTTCAGCCCCTAAGCAGACTCTGTGTGACCCCATAGACTAAAAGCATGCCAGGTTTCCCTGTCCTTCACTAGCTCCTGGAGTTAAATCAAAGTCATGTCCATTGAGTCGGTGATGCCATCCAAACATCTCATCCTCTGTCATCCCTTTCTCCTCCTGCCTTCAATCTTTCCCAGCATCATGTCTTTTCCAATGAGACAGCTCTTCGTATCAGGTGGCCAAAGTATTGGAGCTTCAGCTACTGCATCCGTCCTCCCAATAAATATTCAGGGTTGATTTCCTTTTGGATTGACTGGTTTTATCCTTGCAGTCCAAGGGACTCTCAAGAGTTTTCTAGCACCACAATTGGAAAGCATCAATTCTTCGTCCCTCAGCCTCATTTGTGGCCTAAATCTCACATCTGTAAGTGACTACAGGAAACACTATAGCTTTGACTATATGGACCTTTGTCTACAAAGTGATGTCTCTGCTTTTTAATATGCTGTTTGGGTTTGTTATAGCTTTTCTTCCAAGGAGTAAGCATCTTTTAATTTTGTGACTGCAGTCTCTGTCTGCAGTGATTTTTGAGCTCAAGAAAATAAATTTGTCACTGTTTCCCCATCTCAGTCAGTTCAGTCACTCAGTTGTGTCTGACTCTTTGTGACCACATGGACTGCAGCATACCAGGCTTCCCTGTCCTTCACCAACTCCTGGAGCCTGCTCAAACTCATGGCCATCGAGTCGGTGATGCCATCCAACCATCTCATCCTCTGTCGTCCCCTTCTCCTCCTGCCCTCAATCTTTCCCAGCATCAGGGTCTTTTCCAAGGAGTCAGTTCTTCGCATCAGGTGGCCAAAGTATTGGAGCTTCAGCTTCAGCACATCAGTCCTTCCATTGAATATTGAGGACTGATTTTCTTGAGGATAGACTGGTTGGATCTCCTTGTAAGACTCTCAATAGTCTTCTTCAGTGCTCAGTTTTCTTTATAGTCCAACTCTCACATCCATACATCACTACTGGAAAAACCATAGCTTCGACTAGATGGACCTTTTTGGCAAAATAATGTCTCTGCTTTTTAATATGCTATCTAGGTTTGTCATAGTTTTTCTTCCAAGGAGCAAGCATCTTTTAATTTCATGGCGGCAGTCACCATCTGCAGTGATTTTGGAGCCCCCAAAATAAAGTCTGTCACTATTTCCACTGTTTGCCCATCTATTTGTCATGAAATGTTGGGACGGGATGCCACGCACCTGCTACTAGGTTATCTGAAGAGCTCATCAACAGTTTTTTTTTTTTTTTTTTTTAAAGAATAAGCAGTCTGTTTTATTGAGTGCTCGGTGTAGGAATCCATGGGTATTGAGGATCTCTGGGAACTTGTAAATTTCCTTCTCTGTTCTTTTTGTCCTGCTTCCATAGCCTCATGAGCGGCTGCTTCTTGTGGAAATAGATCTTGACCTTCTTCTTCCTCTTCTCCTCCAGGGTGGCTGTAACTGCCTTGTTCTCCAGCCAGCCTCTGAGCCAGGTGCCCTAGGTAGGGAAACTTCTGCACAAGGTTCAGACACACGACTCAGAGAGCACCAGGAACATCATCCACTTTTTTGTCATGGAGTGCTGGGATCCCTCAAATGCCCTGAGGCAGTCCAGAGCAGCCTGGCCTCGTGTCGTCCTGGGGGCAGCATGCCTGTGGGCAGAAGACACCGAGCCTGCCCAGTGGGGCATGCAAAGACATTGCTGCCCCTGCCAAGCAGGTGGGGTGGTGGCCACAGAGGGCAGTGCCTGTGGACTCATCTCATGAACGGGAAACTTGAACATGAGAGGGAAAAGTCCTCATCGCTGGCCTCCTGGACAGCTTTATTGAGAAGCTTGGCAGCCTAAGATCCCAGTGTTATTCACTGCTGATCAAGAATGATGTGTCCTTGGGAATTTCAGACCAGTAAAAATTAAAATGAGGAGGGAGAGACTGGTATAGGATTTCAAACTTTTTTTGAGCACCCAACTTGAAGAAAAAGCTGAGAATTAATAGTGCCTCCTGCCCTGTACACTATTCCAAAACTCATTCTACTGAGAAATTCTTCACATTTATGGTTTTATTTTTCATTTTTCTAATTACATTTTAAATTAGGTCTTTAAGAAAGAAGTTGGTGCCTCTTACACTTTTCAGAGTGGTCTGAGAAATGCCATATCAATGTATCTGAGGAAAAAATAGGAAAACAAGATTTTTTACAGTTTTGTTTTTCAATCAATACCTAAAATAGTGACCAGAAGCAAAAATTCACTGGTGCATCCCCAAGCAGGATTCTAGGCAGTCAGATTCATCTCCCCCCACCTCCCAAGCTGTGGACTCCACGCTGCCTCTGCAGTCCCCTAGAACAGATAAATATTGTAGGACAAAATGAACAGACTTCTGATGGGTTTCACTGGTGGCTCAGATGGTAAAGAATCTGCCTGCAATGCCTGAGACCTGAGTTTTATCCCAGGGTTGGGAAGATCCTCTTAAGAAGGGAATGGCTACCCACTCCAGTATTCTTGCCTGGAGAATTCCGTGGACAGAGGAGCCTCTCAGGCTACAGTCCATGGGGTCCCAAAGAGTCAGACACGACTGAAAGACTTTCAATTCACTTCACTTCACTTCATGATGGCAAAGAGCATCAGGAAGAAAATACCCACCACTCTGGCAAAGAGGACTCTGGATTCCTGTGAGCTGTGAGTGTGGAGTTTGCAGTCAGTGGAGAGAAATGACTTGCTCTCCCCTGTGCTGCTCAACCCCCTTTGCCCTTCCTCTCCCAGAGCCTTTGACAAAAGGATGCTGCTGCCCCTTCAGCTGACTTCCCTCCTCCCTCCCTTCCACAGCCAACCAGTCACAAATCTGGGGAAGTAACCAGGGAACGGCTCCATACAGACCAAGCAGAAGTGAAGAGACTAAATTTCTCACTAGGGACCCAGTCCCATCCCTTTGTATCCAAATGAAGTCTGTATGGCATGCACACAGGAGGAGATCTCATCTGTATCCAGATGCCTTAGGAATGATTCCTCCTGAATGAGTTTCTTCTCCCCGTTCCCTCTCACACTCTGGGAAAATCATCTCAGAACAATGATGGTTGGGAATTGGAATGGGCCAAGAATTGCCAAGCAATAAATGTCATGTCACAGCAGACATTGACAAAGGTCCCATGTGAGTCTCAGATGGCATCTCTGGGGATAGAGTTAACACTGATGGGACAGATTTTGCATAAATGATGTAATTTGTTTTCAAAGAACAATTTTACTTATTTAAATCAAAATGAACAAAAAAGCTCCAATTCACCTATGACACTCAATCCAAACACAAATCTGTTCTCTGTATCTATGAGCTTGCTTTCTTTGGCTAAATAAGTATTTCAAAGAACATGAGTACCACCATCCACAATCATGATTATTTTTTAAAAGAAAGACCACTTTAGAGCAAAAACAAGAAACAGGACATACCCTCTCCACACTGCTTTTATTTTTCATATTTTTTTCAGTGCATCTCTCCAAATCAGCTCAGGCCAGTTCAGTCGCGCCGTCGTGTCCTACTCTTTGCGACCCCATGGACTGCAGCACGCCAGACTTCTTGGTTCATCACCAACTCCTGGAGCTTGCTCAAACTCATGTCCATCAAGTCGCTGATGCCATCCAACCATCTCATCCTCTGTCAACCCCTTCTCCTCTTGCCTTCAACCTTGCCCAGCATCAGAGTCTTTTTCAGTGAGTCAGTTCTTCCCATCAGGTGGCCAAAGTATCAGAGTTTCAGTTTCAGCATCAGTCCTTCCAATGAATATTTAGGACTGAGTTGCTTTAAGATTGACTGGTTTGATCTCCTTGCAGTCCAAGGGACTCTCAAGAGTCTTCTCCAACACCACAGTTCAAAAGCATCAATTTTACACCACTCAGCTTTCTTTATGGTCCAACTCTCTCATCCATACACGACTACTGGAAAAATCATGGCTTTGACTAGACTGATCTTTGTCAGCAAAGTTATATCTTTGCTTTTAATATGCCATCTAGGTTTGTCATAGCTTTTTCCCAAGGAGCAAGTGTCTTAATTTCACGGCTGCAGTCACCATCTGCAGTGATTTTGGAGCCCAAGAAAAGAAAGGCCTGTCACTTTTTCCATTGTTTCCCCATCTATTTGCCGTGAAGCGATGGGACTGGATGCCATGATCTTCGTTTCTTGAATGTTGAGTTTTAAGCCAGCTTCTTCACTCTCCTCTTTTACTTTCATCAAGAGGCTCTTTATTTCCTTTTCACTTTCTGCCATAAGGTTGGTGTCATCTGCATATCTAAGGTTATTGATATTTCACCTGGCAATCTTGATTCCAGCTTTTGCTTCATCCACCCTGGCATTTTGCGTGATGTACTCTGCATATAAGTTAAATAAGCAAGGTGATAATAAACAGCTTTGATGTACTCCTTTCCCAATTTGGAACCAGTCTGTTGCTCCATGTCCAGTTCTGTTGTTTTTTGACCTGCATACAGATTTCTCAGGAGGCATGTAAGGGGGTTTGGTATTCCCATCTCTTTAAGAATTTTCCACAATTTTTTGGTGATCTACCCAGTCAAAGGCTTAGTCAATGAAGCAGAAGTAGGTGTTTTTCTGGAATTCTTTTAATTTTTCTATGATTCTGCAGATGTTGGCAATTTGATCTCTGGTTTCTCTGCCTTTTCTAAATCCTGCTTGCACATCTGGAAGTTCATGGTTCATGTACTGTTGAAGCCTAGCTGGAGAATTTTGATCATGACCTTGCTAGCATGTGAAATAAGTATAATTGTGCGGTAGTTTGAGCATTCTTTGGCATTGCCTGTCTTTGGCATTGGAATTAAAACTAACCTTTTCCAGTCCTGTGGCCACGGCTGAGTTTTCCAAATTTGCTGGCATATTGAGTGCAGCACATTAAGAGCGTAGTCTTATAGAATTTGAAATGCCTCAGCTGGAATTTAATCACCTCCACTAGCTTTGTTAGTAATGATGCTTCCTAAGGCCCACTTGACTTCACAATCCAGGATATCTGGCCCTTGATGAGTGATCACACTATCGTGCTTATCTGGGCCATTAAGATCTCTTTTGTATATTTCTTCTATGTATTCTTGCCACCTTTCTGAGTATCTTCTGCTTCTGTTAAGTCCATATCATTTCTCTCCTTTATTGTGTTCATCTTTGTATGAAATGTCCCTTGGTATCTCTAATTTTCTTCAAGAGATTTCTAGTCTTTCCCATTCTATTGTTTCCTCTATTTCTTTGCATTGATCACTGAGGAAGGCTTTCTTATTGCTCCTTGCTATTCTTTGGAACTCTGCATCCAGATGGATATATCTTTCTTTTTCTTCTTTGCCTTTTACTTCTCTTCATTTCTCAGTTATTTATAAGGTGTCCTCAGACAACAATCAAGATAGCCTTGATCACAACATCTTGTACAATGTCCCAAATTGTCATCCATAGTACTCTGTCTATCAGATCTAATCCCTTCAATTTGTTTGTCATTTCTACTGTATAAGATATTTGATTTAGGTCATACCTGAATGGTCTAGTGGTTTTCTCTACTTTCCTCAGTATAAGTCTGAATTTTGCAATAAGGAGTTCATGATCTGAGCCACAGTCAGCTCCCAGTCTTGTTTTAGCTGTCTGTATAGAGCTTCTCAATTTTGACTGCAAAGAATATAATTAGTCTGATTTCAGTATAGATGATGTGTTAATGTACATGTGTAGTCATTTCTTTTGTTTTTGGAAGAGGGATTTTTCTGTGACCAGTGTATTCTTTTGGCAAAACTCTGTTGGCCTTTGCCCTGCTTCATTTTGTCCTCCACGGCCAAACTTGCCTGTTACTCTAGGTATCTCTTGACTTCCTACTTTTGCTTTCCAGTCCCCTATGATGAAAAGGACATTTTGTGTGTGTGTGTGTGTTAGTTCTAGAAGGTCTTGTAGGTCTTCATGGAACCATTCAAATTCAGCTTCTTTGGCATTAGTGGTTAGGGCATAGACTTAGAGTACTGATACTGAATAGTTTGCCCAGAAAATGAACATAGATAATTCTGTTGTTTTTGAGATTGAATCCAAGCACTACATTTCGGACTCTTGGTTGACTATGAGGGCTACTCCATTTCTTCTAAGGGATTCTCAGAAGAATCCCTTATACCTACCACACTAGTAGGTATAATGGTCATCTGAGTTAAATTCACCCATTTCAGTCCATTTTAGTTCACTGTTTCCAAAAACGTCAATGTTCACTCTTGCCATCTCCTGTTTGACCACTTCCAATTTACGCTGATTCATGAACTTAACATTCCAGGTTCCTATGCAATATTCTTCTTTACAGCATCAGACTTTATTTTACCACCAGTCACGTCCACAGCTGTGTGTTGTTTTCACTTTGGCTCAGCTTCTTCATTCTTTCTGGAGCTATTTCTCCCCTCTTCTCCAGTAGCATATTGGGCAGCTACCATCCTGGGGAGTTCATCTTTCAGTGTCACATCTTTTTGCCTTTTCATGGGGTTCTCAAGGCAAGAATAATGAAGTGGTTTACTATTCCCTTCTCCAAGTTTTATCAGAACTCTCCACCATGATCCATCAGTCTTGGGTGTCCCTACATGGTATGGCTCATAGTTTCATTGAGTCAGACAAGGCTGTGGTCCATGTGATCAGTTTGGTTATTTATTGTAGACCATCCTGAGTTTCCTGCTCAGGCTCTCACAAGGCTGCCATCAGGATATCAGTGGGTTGTATTCCTTTCTGGATCTTGGGATCCTCTTCCAAGCTCGTGGGGCTGTCAGCAGAATTCAGTTCCTTGTAGCTGTAGGGCTGAGGGCCCCTCTTTCTTTCCGTTTGTCACTGGAGTCCTCTCTCGAGCCTTCTCACAACATTGGAAACCACCAAATCAATATTAACCCAAGAGTCAGACATGTGAGTTATGATGTCAAATCCTATAAAAAAATAATGGAGAACACAAATTCTTTGATGTATGTTGGTATTAATTATTGCTAATATCATGAGGTTCTTTCATGAGGCCAAGCTGTTGTTTACGTCTGAAGATTTCTTGATTATTTGAGAGACAGCATGAGGAAATCAGCATACCCAGATATAAAAACCTTGCTGAGAGAATCTCTAATCTTGACACACCTCCATAAACCACCCCACCTTCATCTTTAAAAGAAGAGTCTGTTCTACAGAATGTTGTATGAAAAGAAATAGTAAATCTGAAAGCATTTAATAACTGTAAAGTGATCTGTAGCTGTGAGATTTTGTCAGTATCTCTAAGATTTATAGTTTAATCAAAACCCCATCAAGACTGTGTTAATCTGCTTGCAAAGTCTGATGCAATATCAAAATATGTTCTATGTAGCATACTACAGTGTATTATGTGTATGTTAGTGCCTGGCACAAAATAGGCACTCTTTTATTTTCTGTTTCCTTTACCCACTGAAAGTACATGCTTTGACTCTCTAGCTAACACCAAACATTCTGCAGAATAAGTGACAGTCAAGCTGCAATAATGCTTCTATGATCCTTTTCAAATTTTCTTTGATAAACAAATGGAGAGAAAATCAGAATAATCTTTATGTAATGAAAACTTTCATCCTACTCATACATCAGCTTTTTCACCTCACTTCTTTCTCTCTCTCTTTGCGCCCTCTACTGACTGCAAGTTTGTATTGATTTAGCAAATTGAACCGATTTGAACAAAGTGAAAGTGAAAGTTGCTCAGTCGTGTCCAGCTCTTTGAGACCTCATGCACTATACAGTCCATGGAATTCTCCAGGCCAGAATATTGGAGTGGGTAGCTGTTCCCTTCTCCAGGGGATCTTCCCAATCCAGGGATCGAACACAGGTCTTCCACATCGCAAGCAGATTCTTTACTCAGGTTTCCCACATTGCAGGCGGATTCTTTACCCGTTGAGCCACAAGAGAGGCCCAAGAATCCCTTCACCAGGGGATCTTCCCGAACCAGGAACTGAACCAGGGTCTGCTGCATTGCATACGGATTCTTTACCAATTGAGCTATCAGGGAAGCCCCATTTTGAACAAAAAGATTACAATTCTCCAGCCTGTGACTGTGACCAATATGTATGCTACTTTTCTCACAAAAAATAGGATCAGGCTGCATATGTTTATAAAAATTTGCTTTTAGCACTAACTGTGTATGGCAAACAGCTTTCTATGTCAATAAATGTATCATTGTAATGGCTACATGGTGTTGCATTGCAAGGATGTCCCATCCTTATGAGAGCACTTTGAGTCTGCCTCAGCTTTTCTCATTGCTATTTTTTTAAAGTTTCCTTTTATGCCTCATATTCTCCATGAAGATATGTTAGAAACTAGAGCCAAAATTGATAACACTCCATAATTAACCCTGGAATCTAAATGAGATACATCAGTACTAAGAATCACAATACACAGTACTGCCGAATATTTTTCCTGTCAGTTCCCATTCCCGGCACTTATCTTTTCCTACTAAATTGCACCAAAATATGTCATAAGCAAAGAGCAAACATTTTAAAAGAGTTAAAATCTTGTTTGCAATAGGACCCAAGAAGATAGTTCATCTCCAAAATGAGGATTGATTATCATGAATAAGGAAATAATTGAGGTCTGGAAAGATTGAGTGAAAATTAGAAATGTCTTTGCCAGATTCACCCCCTGCTGAAGGAAAGAATGCACTAAATTACACTGAAAAAAAAATCAATTAATGAAACTGAAAAAAAAAAAAAACCCAACAACTTAAGAGCTCTCTCAAGACTCACAGGAAAACAACACATAATTGAAAATAATGAGAGAAAAGATAAGAAATAAGAAATCCAACAGATGTAATTATGCAAAATAGGAATTCCAGAGCAGGAAATGAAACCAGAAGAATACAATTAACAATTAAATGACAGAAGACATTTCTGAGTTAAAGAAATATTTGTTTGAAGCTTTCAAAAGATCCACTAAGACTTCCTTCGTGGCCCAGTGGATAAGAATTCATGTGCCCACGCAGGAGACACAGGTTCCATCCCTGCTCCAGGAAGATTCACGTGCTGGGGAATAACTAAGCCCATGCGCCACGACTTCTGAGGCCACGTTCTGGAGCCCAGGAGCTGCAGCGACTGTACCTGTGTGCTGCAGCTACGGCAACCTGCATGCCTAGAGCCTGTGCTCGGCAACAGGAGAAGCCACTGCTTGAAAAGCCCACACTCACCACAGCTAGAGAAAGCCCGCATGCAGCAACAAAGACCCAGGGCTACCAAAGTAAAAACAAGCTTTAAAAAGGCTCACTAAAAACAAATGAAACACATGCCTAGGTATACTCAGGCAAAATTCTTGAATATAAAAGACAAACCAAGCTTTTTGCATGAATTGAAGCTTTTAAAACACGGAAAATCATGCATTCCAGAGAAGAACACAAATCAAGCTGTTCTTCCTAAAGCTAAATGCCAATCATCAATGTTTACAGAACTTTGAGGATGGGTCAAAATTAAGAATTCAAGAATAGTAAAGACATAACTTAAAAGAGCTAAAACTGAACAATAAAAGCATGGTTTTGAAGCATTCTGCAAAGGTAAAAACATAATTCTTTAAGGAAAGGATTGATGTTGTAAACCACAACAGTAATAGCTTAGTGAAAGGTAGCATAAAATCACAGTATTTTTTTTTGTTTGGGGGGATGAGATTAATATTTTATATTGAAGTATAGTTGATGCACGATACTATGTAAGTCACAGGTCTACACTACATTGATTCACAGTCTTAAAGCTTATACTCCCTTTTTAGTTATAAAACATTGCCTGCGTCCCACATGCTGTCCAATATGTCTTCGTAGTCTATTTTATACCTAATAGTTTGTACCTCTCCATCGCCCTCCCCACTTTTCTCCCTAAACTGGTAACTGCTAGTTTGTTCTCTGTATCTGTAACTCTGCTTCTTTCTCATTATAGTCATTTGCTTGTTCTACTTTAGATTCCACATATAAGTGATTGTGTACAGTAGTCAGTCTCTCTCTGACTTATTTCACTTAGCATAATGCCCTCCAAGTCCATCCATATTGCTGCAAATGGCAACATTTCCTTCTTTTTATGATCAAGTAGCATTTCATTGCATATATAAACCACTTCTTCTTCTTCCTTTTTTAAGAGACAAAAATCTTTTACTGTCAAGCACCATGCATCACCTGGAAACCATGCATTGTGAGGAGGTTGAGGCTGAGGTTCAGGGAATCAGAATCCAGCACCCAAAAATACATCAGACAAGTGAGTCCTGCCAGGCAGAGAGGACATCTTATAGGACTCACAGGGGTATCAGTGGAGGGGTAGCGCATCCCCTGATGTGAACTGCCGGGAGACTTCATTACATGCCAGGCCACCCACAGCCACTGCCAGACCTCTCTGCTGGCTCCTGGCCTCCGATCACCATCGGTCCCAGTGTGAGGTGCCCAGGGCCTGCCGTGGTCTGTTCTCCAGCACCAGGAACTCTTGGGACATGGATTGCCGTGCTGTGGGCAGTCGCTCAGTCGTGTCTGACTCTTTGAGACCCCATGGATTGTAGCCCGCCAGGCTCCTCTGTCCATGGGGCATCTCCAGGCAAGAATACTGGAGAGGGTAGCCATGCCCTCCTCCAAGGGATCTTCTCAACCTATGGATCAAACCCCGGTCTCCAGCATGGCAGGCGGGCTCTTCACCCTCGGAGCCACAAAGGAAGCCCTGGGACATGGATTATTTCTTCCAAATTCAGTAAAATACACATTGAAGTAAGAGCTCTACAGTGAATGGCTCTGTACTCTGGGAAGCTTCACTGCATCTAAGTAGGGGCAACATTTGCGGGAGCAGCTACGAGAATTTGCTTCCAATCACAGTCTGTAGTGAGGTTCTGAGCACCAATCTGGGACTGTGCTGAGCACATCCTTAGCAATACCCGTGCAAGGACTAACTCAGAGGGGGAAAAGCAAACTCAAGCCTCAATGCTGAGATCATTACAACCTTTCGAGAATGTCATCAACAGTCCATGCAGTATAATTTCAAAAAATAAGCATCTTAAGGTAAGCAGATAACTCTTTTAGAACCCCAAATATATTTTCTGGCTATATTTACGTGGGGCTCTCTGTCTGCAATGGGTGGTCTGGAAAATGGTCTTCCTCGGGACAACATGGTCACAGGACTCAGATGGCCCAGTGGGACTGAGGGGAGCTGAGGACTCAGGAGGAGCCCCCTTCTGGTTTCAGTTGGAGACCAACTTCTAAGGCACAGTCCAGGGCCCTGCAGTCCTCTCCCCGTGTCTTCTGGTGTAATGCTTCATGTAGTCTTCCCCTTTATTCCAGAAGACCTCATTGTCCCCTAAATGATGTTTTGCAGCTTCTATATCCAGTGGATCACCAAAATTCAAAGGATCAGTAAATAAAGAGTTTAGTCCCCAAACAACATCCTTCAGCATGCCTGTGGGGGCCCAGTCAGTGCCCTGAGACGTATCTCGCCATTTCCTGTGGAGTTGGTGTGCCAGACCTGGGTCAAACAGTTCACTTTGGGAGGCACAGTGTTGTATGCATCGAAAACTTCAGCTTCAAACTGAAATTTTCCATCTGTTAGTAACCCTTATCTGGGGTGACAGCTGAAAGCAATGAAGCTCACTTGGGTCGGAAAAATGCACTTTACACCTGTAAATTAGCTTCAAGTTCTGCAACCTCTTTAACAAACAGCCTGTCTGTCACAGAAACCTGCCGAGTGGAGTCAGAGGCTGCAGCTGACACCCAGGACCTTTGAGACTGTCCTCACGCCTCAGTTTGCTTGCCAGCGTCAGCATCACTGCTATATTTATCCTGGGCCCCCGGAGACAGGCAAGGCAGGCCAGTGCCCAGCACCATGGTGGGCAGGCGATGTCGAGACTCAGCCCCTCACCTGAGCCACATCGCCTTTATCCTTCATCTGTTGGCAGACACTTAGGTTGTTTCCATATCTTGGCTGTTATAAATAATGCTGCTGTGAACACGAGTGCATTTGTCTTTTTGAATTAGTGTTTTTTTTTTTTTTTTGGATATACACCCAGGAGTGGAATTGCTGGATCATATGGTAACTCTATTTTTATTTTTTTTAGTAATCTCCTTACTGTTTTCCACAGTGGCTGCACCAAAGTACATTCTTGCCAACAGTGTAACAAGGTTCCCTTTTCCCCACATCCTTGCCAACATTTGTTGTTTGTGTTCTTTTGGATGACAGCCATTCTGACAGGTGTGAGGTGTTATCTCATTGAGGTTTTGATTTGCATTTCCTTGATGATTGTTGAAGGTGAGCATCTTTTCATGTGCCTGTTAGTCACCTGCATTTCCTTTTCGGAAAATGTCTGTTCAGTTCTACTGTTAATTTTTATGTTGAGTTATATGAACTGTTTATATATGTTGGATATTAACCCCTTATCAGTCATACCATTTGCAAATATTTTTTCCCATTCAGTAGATTGTCTTTTTGCTTAGTCAGTTTTTTTTTTGTTCTTGATACTAATACATATAATCTGTATATTCAAAAACCTAATTGTTAGTAGAATTTTTTCATCTTATCTGGTGTATAGAATATATGTCTTCTGTTTTAGTTATCTATTACTGCTTAACAAACCACCCCAAAGCTTAGTGGCTTGAAACAACAACCATTATTTGTTTTGCTTGTGTATCTGCAACTTAGGCAGGACTCAGTGAAGCCAGCTCACCTCTGCTCCATGCAGTGTATGCTGGGGCAACTCAGTGGAGTATGGAAATGGTTTAGAGGATCTACTTTCAAGATGATGCACTTGCACAGCTGGCAAGGTGGTTCTGCCTGCCAAGCCAGGATTTCAGCCCGGGCTATGGGCTAGGGCCTTTGGATCCCCTCCAAGGCTTCTTGGGCTCCCTCATGTCATGGTGTCTAGAAACTGGGACAAGCCTCCAGAGGAACAGGAAGCAGTATTCTCTTCTGTGACTTGGCCCTAGGAGTTAGAGTATCACTTCTGGGTGTGGGCAGAGAAGTCACCCTGGCTTACAGTGAGGGGACGTAGGCACTACCTCTTGCCGGTGTGACTGTCACAGTCACGTCGTAGGAGCTTATGTGGGATGAGAGATATTGTCACGGCCATTTTTCAGGAAGTACAATTTGTTAAATTAGTAGAGGGGAGAAAGTATTTCAAAATCTCCCTATATAAAGCCTTATTTAACTTTATAGTTATGAGAAATGGCTAGAATTAGAAAGATTTGAATTTGAATCCTGACTATAATACTTACTTTCTCTGCATCTATGGACATTTCACTTAGTCTTTTAAAAACTATTTGTTAAGGGAAATATTGATATACAGTGCCTAAAGTTTGTACCTGACTCATATTAAATAGTGAATAAATGATCATTTCTAAAAAAACAAGGATGACTGGGATACCACTGTTCATATTATTCCAGAAGTTCTAGCCCAGTGATGAATTTCAAGTTTAGTTTTGAGAGTAGAATCCTTTTCCCCTCATAACTCTTCAGGAAAGCAATTAGAAAACCAGCAAAAGCTTAGCTCTTATTTCTGAAGTAAGACTGGAGGTCTGGAGCTCTCCCTGCTCGTGTACTCTACTTCCCATGATGGAGCTGGAGATATCTCCTCAGATGTTTCAGTCCATATGATAACATGGGAAAGGAAAATAATTGGTATAGTTATTGGATAAGCTATGAAACATTTATCTTCCCCACTCCTGACAATATGATTGTCTGTGTACAAAACTGAGAACAACTGGAAAACTAATGGAATTGATAAAATAATTTAGTATACAATTCATATTATATATATATATATATATACATACATGTGAATATATAGAAGGATCCACAGAATTTGTGTATTAATTCACTCAGCAGATATTTATGTGTGAAAATGAAAGTTGCTCAGTTGTGTCCAATGCTTTGCGACCCCATGGACTAGACAGCCCATGGAATTCTCCAGGCCAGAATACTGGAGTGGGCGGCTCTTCTCCAGGGGAACTTCCCAACCCAGGGATTGAACCCAGGTCTCCACATTGCAGGTAGATTCCTTACCAGCTGAGCCACCAGGGAAGCCCTATTTAAGTACAGATATGTGCTTATAACTGGGGATACAGTGGTGAAAGGGATGGACAGGTCTCTGCTGTTGGGCTTATGCTCTGATAGAGAAGGTATGTGCTCAACTAACTATAGATCAATATCATTATTGGAGAGCAAATAGCGCTCATTTGTTTACTTTTCATTGCTTTTCCACTCTCCCCACTGAGGAAGTAAATTTTATACGGGAAAAAAGGTAAATGGCTGAGATAACAAAAGAGGCTGAGGAAGAGTCTTTAGAAGGGAGATTTAGGCTGAAACCCAAAAGACTGGAATGAGTGAAGGGTGTCGGGGGAGCAGCTGAGGCAGAGAAGAGTGAGGGCTGCATTTCTGAGGTGAGGAGACACTTGGTATAACCAGAAGCTAAAGAACAGCAGACTGTGGCCCAGTGAGTTAAGGGAGGGCGGAGAAGATGGGGATGAGATGCAGGAAGGGCCAGTTAGATGGCAGAAGACTCTACAGGCCGGGGGGAGAAAAGTTAATGGTGTTTACTGCACCCTGAAGCCAAAGAATGGTCACAAGGAGGCCAGGGGGTGGGGTGGGATCACAGGATGACTCAGCATTTTAATGCAATTCTCTCTGCTTCAGCGTCAGGAGAGGACTCCAGCAGGGAGACCATCAGCAGGTCACTAGGACGTCAGGAGCAGTCGTGTGGCTTTGGTGAGGTGAGAAGTGCAGATAGCAAGAATTGGATAAATCCAAGCTCACATGTGGGAAGTACAAATGGCAAAAACTTGAAAAATCATAGTTTGGTTTTGAAGGAAAGAGAGTAGTATCATTGTAAGGTTTCTTAACTTCCAAAGAAATCTGATCTACTCTCATGGACATGCAATCCTAGTGAGACAGTGAGCAGAGAGGACCTGAATGAGAACTTTTCCAGGTGGAAATGGTCTAAATTAAGTTGGTAGAAGTTATGAAGAACATGGGCTACAATCCCAGTCAGGCTTTGGATTCCAAACTTAAGTGCTCTACTCTAAGGGAAGATTCAAGGCACCAATTTTTATGCCGATTAATATGAGAGTGCAGCTTTTCAGTCTGGGGATCACAACTGAAGTGAAACCCTAGACTTGGCCTGAAACATCCCCTGTGGTGATTAGTCAGGGCAACGGAAGTGACTTTGTAATACAGCACTTCCAGCTACTTTCTGAATCCCTTTACTGAAAGGTGGTGGATAACTTTATTTTCTATCCCTTTCAGGAGTCAAACGGATCTAGTTTCTTGAACTATCATTTTAATTTAATAAAGTTCACATAAGGTATATATTTCAACAAGTAAAACTACAAACTCCTTTCCCTAGCAGCTGATTTGTGTGCATTGTATTTATATTAGCAGGTGGAATACACTAGGGACCCTGAGTTTTCATTGGATTGGTGACAACATGATTTGACTAACTGGATAATCAAGTTATTAGTCAAGGTATTACCTCTTTATGCTACAATTTTCTCATCTATAGAAGTGGTGGACTAGATAATATGTAACATACACTAATTACATTCTATAGTAAATTGTGTTCTTGTGAACAGCAAGCTAAAGATAAGAATTTGCATCGCATGCATCTTTGTACCCTATAATAGCTATAATAGCCATGAACGCATAAAATCTCACGTTGTTGTTCTTGTTCAGTCGCTCAGTCATGTCTGACCCTTTGCAAGCCCATGGACTGTAGCCCACCAGGCTCCTCTGTCCATGGGATTCTCCTGGCAAGAATACTGGAGTGGGTAGCCATTCCCTTCTCCAGGGGATCAGTACTTAAGGAGAATTCTTATTTATTTATTATTTAGTTTTATTCTTTTATCTTTTATTTATTTATTTAATTTTTATTTTTACTTAATTTTGCTGTATAACACTGTATTGGTTTTGCCATACATTGACATGAATCAGCCACAGGTGTACATGAGTTCCCAATCCTGAACCCCCTCCCACCTCCCACCCCATATCGTCTCTTTGGATCATCCCCGTGCACCAGCCCCAAGCATCCTGTATCCTGTATCCTGTATCGAACACAGACTGGCGATTAGTTTCTTACCTGATAGTATACATGTTTCAGTGCCATTCTCCCAAATCATCCCTCCCTCCCCCTCTCCCTCAGAATCTAAAAGTCCGTTCTATACATCTGTGTCTCTTTTGCTGTCTCGCATACAGGGTCATCATTACCGTCTTTCTAAATTCCATATATATGTGTTAGTATACTGTATTGGGGTTTTTCTTTCTGGCTTACTTCACTCTGTATAATAGGCTCCAGAGTCATCCACCTCATTAGAACTGATTCAAATGTATTCTTTTTAACGGCTGAGTAATACTCCATTGTGTATATGTACCACAGCTTTCTTATCCATTCATCTGCTGATGGACATCTAGGTTGTTTCCATGTCCTGGCTATTATAAACAGTGCTGTGATGAACAGTGGGGTACACGCGTCTCTTTCAATTCTGGTTTCCTCGGTGTGTATGCCCAGCAGTGGGATTGCTGGGTCATAAGGCAGTTCTATTTGCAATTTTTTAAGGAATCTCTACACTGTTCTCCATAGTGGCTGTACCAGTTTGCATTCCCACCAACAGTGTAAGAGGGTTCCCTTTTCTCCACACCCTCTCCAGCATTTATTTAGAGAAGAGCTAACACCTATCCTACTCAAACTCTTCCAGAAAATTGCAGAGGAAGGTGAACTTCCAAACTCATTCTATGAGGCCACCATCACCCTAATACCAAAACCTGACAAAGATGCCACAAAAAAGAAAACTACAGGCCAATATCACTGATGAACATAGATGCAAAAATCCTTAACAAAATTCTAGCAATCAGAATCCAGCAACACATTAAAAAGATCATACACCATGATCAAGTGGGCTTTATCCCAGGGATGCAAGGATTCTTCAATATCCACAAATCAATCAGTATAATTCACCACATCAACAAATTAAAAAATAAAAGCCATATGATTATCTCAATAGATGCAGAGAAGGCCTTTGACAAAATTCAACATCAATTTATGATAAAAACTCTCCAGAAAGCAGGAATAGAAGGAATATACCTCAACATAATAAAAGCTATATATGACAAACCCACAGCAAACATTATCCTCAACGATGAAAAATTGAAAGCATTTCCCCTAAAGTCAGGAACAAGACAAGGGTGCCCACTTTCATCACTACTATTCAACATAGTTCTGGAAGTTTTGGCCACAGCAATCAGAGCAGAAAAAGCAATAAAGGGAATCCAAATTGGAAACGAAGAAGTAAAATTCTTTTATCTTTTAATGTAGCCACTTTGATAAATATTGATCAATAAACATCTATAAACAAATGAGTATGTAAATAAGTAAAAGAATAAACTAAGGGTGACATTTAAATTCTTTTTCAGTATTAAATTTTTAGTTTTATGGCTATGATTCATTATAGTCTTTTAAGCATAAAAATGCTTGCAGATCTAATTGGACTAGAAGTTATGTTCTCTGCTTCATGTCTACTTCTGCTGCTGCTGCTGCTGCTGCTAAGTCGCTTCAGTCATGTCCGACTCTGTGCAACCCCATAGACAGCAGCCCACCAGGCCCCTTGTCCCTGGGTTTCTCCAGGCAAGAACACTGGAGTGGGTTGCCATTTCCTTCTCCAGTGCAGGAAAATGGAAAGTGAAAGTGAAGTCGCTCAGTTGTGTCTGACTCTTCGCGACCCCATGGACTGCAGCCTACCAGGCTCCTCCACCCATGGGATTTTCCAGGCAAGAGTACTGGAGTGGGGTGCCATTGGCTTCTCCGGCTTCATGTCTATAGATCCCATATCAGTAAGAGGTGACCTAGAGATGAGAAATAGGTTCTAGAATTGAACAGAACTGGCTCCAAACCTCAGCTCTGCCTCTGATCTACTTATGTGAACTTGGACAAGTTACGTTACTTTTCTAAACTTCAGTTTCTTCATGTAAAATCTGGAGAGTATAATAGAATGGATTTTAAAACTGGTGTTTTAAAGATTAAACAAAAACCCTTAGCACAGTTTCTGTTACAAGTATTCAGCAGACTTAATCTACTCTTAACCAATTTCAGTTCAGTTCAGTCCCTCAGTTGTGTCAGACTCTTTGCGACCCCATGAATGGCAACACGCCAGGCCTCCCTGTTTATCACCAACTCCTGGAGTTCACTCAGACTCATGTCCATCGAGTCAGTGATACCATGCAGCCATCTCATCCTCTGTCATCCCCTTCTCCTCCTGCCCACAATCCCTCCCAGCATCAGAGTCTTTTCCAATGAGTCAACTCTTCGCATGAGATGGCCAAAGTACGGGAGTTTCAGCTTTAGCATCATTCCTTCCAAAGAAATCCCAGGGCTGATCTCCTTCAGAATGGACTGGTTGGAGCTCCTTGCAGTCCACGGGATTCTCAAGAGTCACAGTTCAAAAGCATCAATTCTTCAGTGCTCAGCCTTCTTCACAGTTCAATTCTCACATCCATACATGACCACAGGAAAAATCGTAGCCTTGACTAGATGGACCTTAGTTGGCAAAGTAATGTCTCCACTTTTGAATATGCTATCTAGGTTGGTCATACCTTTTCTTCCAAGGAATAAGCGTCTTTTAATTTCATGGCTGCAATCACCATCTGCAGTGATTTTGGAGCCCCCAAAAATAAAGTCTGACACTGTTTCCACTGTTTCCCCATCTATTTCCCATGAAGTGATGGGACTGGATGCCATGATCTTCGTTTTCTGAAGGTTGAGCTTTAAGCCAACTTTTTCACTCTCCTCTTTCACTTTCATCAAGAGGCTTTTTAGCTCCTCTTCACTTCCTGCCATAAGGGTGGTGTCATCTGCATATCTGAGGTGATTGATATTTCTCCCGGCAATCTTGATTCCAGCTTGTGTTTCTTCCAGTCCAGCGTTTTTCATGATGTTCTCTGCATATAAGTTAAATAAGCAAGGTGACAATATACAGCCTTGACGTACTCCTTTTCATATTTGGAGCCAGTCTGTTGTTCCATGTCCACTTCTAACTGTTGCTTCCTGACCTGCATACAGGTTTCTCAAGAGGCAGGTCAGGTGGTCTGGTATTCCCATCTCTTTCAGAATTTTCTATAGTTTATTGTGATCCACACAGTCAAAGGCTTTGACATAGTCAATAAAGCAGAATAGATGTTTTTCTGGAACTCTTTTATGAGCTTTGGAGCCTGGCAACAGGTTCATCAGCCTACTTTGCTACTCCATTGCCTTAGTAAGATAAAACTCTTGAGTATTTAGCAAGAGCAGACATTCAACATTACAAGTTGAATAGAATAAAACAAATTTGATTTGGATGGCCTTTGAAACAGATTAACACCAGCTCAGCTATAGAAGTTAGAATTAACTACTGAGAAACCTGTATGCAGGTCAAGTAGCAACAGTAAGAACCTTATATGAAACAACTGACTGGTTCAAAATTGAGAAAGGAGTATGACAAGGCTGTTCATTGTCACCCTGTTTATTTAACTTATATGCAGAGCACATCTTGTGAAATGCCAGGCTGGATGAGTTACAAGCTGGAATCAAGATTACTAGAGAAATATCAACAACTTTAGATATGCAGATGATACTACTCTAATGGCAGAAGGAGGAGAACTAAAGAGCCTTTTGATGAGGGTGAAAGAGGAGAGTGAAAAATCCAGCTTAAAACTCAGTATTTAAAAAAATAAGATCTTGGTGTCTGGTCCCATCACTTCATGGCAAATAGTAGGGAAAAAGTGGAAGCAGTGACAGATTTCCTGTTGGGCTCTAAAATCACTGTGGATGCTGACTGCAGCCATGAAATTAAAAGACCATTGCTTCTTGGCAGGAAAGCTATGGCAAACCTAGACAGTGTATTAAAAAGCAAAGACATCACTTTGCTGACAGAGTTCCATATAGTCAAGGCTATGATCTTTCCAGTAGTCATGTATGGATGTGAGTTGGACCGTAAAGAAGACAGAGTGCCAAAGAATTGAAGCTTTTGAACTCTGGCACTTTAGAATAACCTTGAGAGTCCCTTGGACAGCAAGGAGGTCAAACCAGTCAATCCTAAAGGAAATCAACCTTGAATACTCATTGGAAGGAGTGATGCTGAAGCTGAAGTTCCAATACGTTGGCCACCTAATGCAAACAGCTGACTCACTGGAAAAGACCCTGATGTTGGGAAAGATTGAAAGCAGAAGGAGAAGAGCGCAACATAGGATGAGATGGTTGGATGGCATCGCTGATTCAGTGGGCATGACCTTGGCCAGACTCCGGGAGATGGTGAGGGACCAGGAGGCCTGGCTTGCCACAGTCCATAGGCTTGCAAAGAGTTGGATATGACTTGGTGACTGAACACACTCTGAGATAACACACTTCATAAGTGTTTGCTTTCACTTTACAGAGCGCTTTCATTTGTATTATATTTATATTACTGTTATGTAATCAAGTTTAAAAAATTGAAGTGACTTGCCTGATTCTTAAACACTAAAATTTTTTAATTGCAAAGCTAGTTTTCATGACCATGGCTCTATCTTGGAAACCCACAAACCAAATTGGTACTGTGAAAAATGTCCCAAGGAAAGTAGTTCCGATCTATACACAGATGTTTTTGTCTATGATATAATACATTTCATTAGCTTTTCAGCTTCTTGGTACCTAATACTTTTTATTAGTGAATAAGAACACATATTCTTTTAGTCCCCCAACTAAAAATAAAACCAAAAACACTGATCAATCACAATAGGTAAAGCCTAACTTTGTTCTCTGTGCAAATACCATCTCAGAATGGTATTTTCTTTTTCTTCTGCTATTATTAATAACAATTATAGTCTCATAACTTTATTAGAATTATTTCTTTTATTTGTTTAAATTGCACAAATCTTAAATATACTGAAGTGTTCAATTCAGTTCAGTTGCTCAGTCATGTCCAACTCTTTGAAACCCCATGGGCTGCAGCACCCCAGGCTTCCCTGTCCATCACCAACTCCTGGAGCTTGCTCAAACTCATGCCTATCAAGTCAGTGATGCCATCCAACCATCTCATCCTCTGTCATCCCCTTCTCCTCCTGCCTTCAGTCTTTCCCAACATCAAGGTCTTTTCTAAGGAGTCGGCTCTTTGCATCAGGTGGCCAATGTATTGGAGCTTCAGCTTTAGCATCAGTCCTTCCAATGATTTTTCAGGACTGATTTCCTTGAGGATTGACTGGTTTGATCTCCTTGCAGTCCAAGGGAATCTCAAGTTCTCCAACACCACAGTTTAAAAACATCAATTCTTCTCCTTTCTTTATGGTCTTCATATGGTCTTCATCAGCTTTCTTTATGGTCCAACTCTCACATCCATGCATGATTACTGGAAAAACCAGTAATGGAAAAACCATAGCTTTGACCAGATGGACATTTGTCAGCAAAGTAATGTTTTTAATATGCTGTCTAGATTTGCCATAGCTTTTTTCCAAGGAGCAAGTGTCTTTCAATTTCATGGCTGCAGTCACCATCTGCAGTAATTTTGGAGCCCAAGAAAAGAAAGTCTGTCACTGTTTCCCCATCTATTTGCCATGAAGTGATGGGACCGGATGTCATGATCTTCGTTTTTTGAATGTTGAATTTTAAGCCAAATTTTTCACTCTCCTCTTTCACTTTCATCAAGAGGCTCTTTAGTTCTTCTTCACTTTCTGCCATAAGAGTGGTTTCATCTGATATCTGAGGTTACTGATATTTCAGCAGGCAATCTTGATTCCAGTTTGTGCTTCATTCAGCCCAGCATTTTGCAAGATGTTCTCTGCATATAAGTTAAGTAATCAGGATGGCAATATAAAGCCTTGAAGTATTCCTTTCCCAATTTGGAACCAGTCTGTTGTTCCATGTTTGGTTCTGTTGCTTTTTAACCTGCATACAGATTTCTCAGGAGGCAGGTCATGTGGTCTGGTATTCCCATCTCTTTCAGAATTTTCCACAGTTTGTTGTGATCCTCATAGTCAAAGGCTTTAGCATAGTCAATGAAGCAGAAGTAGATGTTTTTCTGGAATTGTCTTGCTTTTCCTATGATCCAACAGATGTTGGCAATTTGCTCTCTGGTTCCTCTGCCTTTTCTAAATCCTGCTTGAACATTTGGAAGTTCTCAGTTCATGTATTGTTGATTTTTCACTTACGTGAAGTTCTCAATTCACATACCTAGCTTAGAGAATTTTAAGCATTACGGATGTGTAGAGTGTAACATTCTTGAACCCACCATCGAGCATATACATTAATATTGTTCCTTATTTGACTCATAATTTTTTAAAGAAATAAAATAAATCAGCTATTGTTGAAGTTAACAGTATCCTTCTCATTCACATTCACAGTTTTCAGGGCCAATTTATGGTCTGTAAACACTATTAAGTATCTTAGTCTGCACATCCTTCTATAACTTGCTTTTTTAGTCATCAGTATTTTCATGATTTGTCCATGATTTACAGATTTTTTCTTTAATTTTAAAAGATGTATAATGAATAAACACAATTTACTTATTGATTTTCTGGTTGGTAGATCATCATTATGTTTTATTAACATTTTTTTTTTTTGCCATTAAAACAACGTGAATTCTTTATGCAACATTAGCAGTTCTGTCAATATACTAATAGGAATGCAGCTGCTGGACACACAGTATGTGTATCCTCACATTTAACTGACCTTTTCAATTTGTGTTACATACTATCAGTTACATTTTAACTAGAATAATTTGTCAGAGCTCTCGTTTTCCTCTATAATCACCAACACCTAATTTTTTCGTTTTTGCCAATTTAACGTAAACAATCAATGATGTAATTTATTTTGCATTTCTCCAGTTGCTATGGAAATTTAGCTGCTTTTCATATGTCCCTATTTCATGTGTCTGGTTTTCTACCTGTTCACATGTTCAATTTTGTTATTTGGGTTTATTCACTGATTCCTAGTTCTGTATATATTATCAGTATTGATCCTTGGTTGGCTTTGTGAGTAACAAATGCCTTCTACCAATTTATATGTTGGGTTTTGATTTATTTATAGTATACAACTGAACAGGAGTTCCTGTGTTTTAATGTAAACAATAGTCAATCAAGAGTAGGTGCAGGAAAGAAGTTTCAGTTTGTTTTAAACACCAAGGAATTTGATGCAGGGAATTAATTGCTGGTTAAGTTCCTAGAATAAGTGTGCATTTGTTTTGTTTTGTTTTCAAATATATGGGGTCGGGGGAGAGATTGGCTATTTTTGTTTCCTTTTTCTTCCCTTCTTTTGTCTTTTATATTGTCACCAGAGAATGATGTAGAGTGTTTCCAGTTGGTTGAAAATGTCATTTGTGACTTATGGAATCATCAACTTTAATGAATATTTTATGACAGTTTGTAAGTAATGTGTGTCTATTTATTGGCTAGGAGGTTCTATAAAACCCTTAATATCAAGCAGATAAACTATATGCTCTAACCTTTCATATCTTTACCAATTTTTTTGTCTATTTGATCAATCTATTTCCTAGAAAAGAACCTTTAGAATATCCCACTGTGACTGTGAATTTGCTGATTTCTTCTTGTACAGTGAGCCCTTCATATCCGTGAGTTTCCTTGAAAACATAAAAAAAAAAATCCAGAAAGTATCAAAAAGAAAAAATTGAAAATGCTAAACACAGGCAGTTCTTTTTGTAGCATTTACATTGTATTAGGCATTACAAGTAAACTAAAGATAACTTAAAGTGTATGTGTGGATGTGCATAGGTTATATGCAAATATTATACCATTTCATGTAAGGGATGTGGGTATCTGTGGATTTGGGTATCTTCGAGGGTCCTAGATCAATCCCCCCAGAAACTGAGGGAAGGCTATACTGGTGACATTTTTCTCTTATGTGTTTGAGATTATACTGTGAAATGAATATAAATTTAGGCATTCGGAACTCCTGAAAAGTTCTGTCCTTTAACTTTTAACTCATGAACTTCTTTTCTTGCCTTAAAGCCTGTTTTGTCTGATATTTTTACAGCCACATCAGTTTTCTTTAGTTTGAGGCTCACTTATGTATTTCTTCCATGACATGACCTCCTCATTTTCTGTGTAATTTATTTTAGTTATATCTCATATAAACACGTACAGCTGGGTTTTCTCAAAATTTGTATTTTGAATAATTACATGTATACAAAAAATTTAAGGAATAGAATAGGAAATATTACTGCTGCTGCTGCTGCTGCTGCTAAGTTACTTCAGTCGTGTCCGACTCTGTGCATCCCCATAGACGGCAGTCCAGCAGGCTCCCATGCCCCTGGGATTCTCCAGGCAAGAACACTGGAGTGGGTTGCCATTTCCTTCTCCGATGCACGAAAGTGAAAAGTGAAAGTGCAGTCACTTAGTCGTGTCCGACTCTTTGCGACCCCATGGAAGGCAGCCTACCAGGCTCCTCTGTCCATGGGATTTTCCAGGCCAGAATACCGGAGTGGGGTGCCATTGCCTTCTCCAGGAAATATTACTACCTTTACCTAAATTTGTCAGTTGTTTTCTCACCTTTACATTTTATTAAAATTTACACAATTTTAGCATAAGTTGCAATTGTATGCTACTTTACTCTGAATTGAATGATTTATAGAATATATCACATATCACATTATATTTATAACATAATATATCTATTACACATACATCTGCGCACAAACTCATCAGTTCAGTTCATTTCAGTCGCTCAGTCGTGTCCGACTCTTTGTGACCCCTTGGACTGTAGCACGGCAGGCCTCACTGTCCATCACCAACTCCCGGAGCCTACTCAAACTCATGTCTATAGCGTCGGTAATGCCATCCAACCACCTCATCCACTGTCATCCTCTTCTCCTCCTGCCTTCAATCTTTCCCAGCATCAGGGTCTTTTCAAATGAGTCAGTTCTTTGCATCAGGTGGCCAAAGTATTGGAGTTTCAGCTTCAACATCAGGCCTTCCAATGAACATTCCAGACTGATTTCCTTTACTATGGACTGGTTGGATCTTGCAGTCCAAGGGACTCTCAAGAGTCTTCTCCAACACCACAGTTCAAAAGCATAAATTCTTTGGCGCTCAGCTTTCTTTTTAGTCCAATTCTCATATCCATACATGACTACTGGAAAAACCATAGCCTTGACTAGATGGACCTTTGTTGGAAAAGTAATATCTCTGCGTTTTAATATGCTGTCTAGGTTGGTCATAACATTTCTTTCAAGGAGCAAGTGTCTTTTAATTTCATGGATGTAATCACCATCTGCAGTGATTTAATAGTTTGCCACTGTTTCCACTATGTCTCCATCTATTTGCCATGAAGTGATGGGACCGGATGCCATGATCTTTGTCTTCAGAATGCTGAGTTTTAAGTCAACTTTTTCACTGTCTTCTTTCACTTTCATCAAGAGGCTCTTTAATTCTTCACTTTCTGACATAAGGTTGGTGTCATCTGCATATCTGAGGTGATTGATATTTTCCCAGCAATCTTGATTCCAGCTTGTGCTTCATCCAGCCCAGCGTTTCTCATGATGTACTCTCTATGTAAATTAAATAAGCAGGGTGACAATATACAGCCTTGATGTACTCCTTTTCCTATTTGGAACCAGTCTGTTGTTCCATGTCCAGTTCTAACTGTTGCTACCTGACCTGCATACAGGTTTCTCAAGAGGCAGGTCAGGTGGTCTGGTATTCCCATCTCTTTCAGAATTTTCCACAGTTTATTGTGATCCACACAGTCCAAGGCTTTGGCGTAGTCAATAAAGCAGAAATAGATGTTTTTCTGGAACTCTCTTGATTTTTCCATGATCCAGCAGATGTTGGCAATTTGATCTCTGGTTCCTCTGTCTTTTCTAAAACCAGTTTGAACATCTGGAAGTTCATTGTTCATGTATTGCTGAAGCCTGGCTTGGAGAATTTTGAGCATTACTTGGTAGCATGTGAGATGAGTGTAGTTGTGTGGTAGTTTGAGCATTCTTTGGCATTGCCTTTCTTAGGGATTGGAATGAACTCATACATATATAGTAATCATTTAAAAGTGTACTGCTGAGTAATAATTCATTGGTGGATATATCACAATTTGTTTTTATCAATTCACCCATTGAAGGACATTTTAGTTGCTTCCAGTTTTTGGCTATTAAAACTTAAGATGGCATGAACATTTATGTCAATATGAGCAGTGGTAGTTTTTTTTTCTTGGATACATATCTAGGAATGGAATGCCTACATTATATGGTAGGTTGTATGTTTAACTATTTTTTAAATTTATTTTAACTGGGGGCTGATTACTTTACAATATTGTGGTGGCTTTTGCCATACATGAATCAGCTATGGGTGTATATGTGTTCTCCATCCTGAATCCCACTCTGATCTCCCTCCCTATCCCATCCCTCAGGGTCATCCCAGTGCACTGGCCCTGAGTGCCCTGTCTCATGCTTGGAACCTGGACTGGTGACCTATTCCACATATGATAATATGCATGTTTCAATGCTATTCTCTCAAATCATCCCACACTTGCCTTGTCCCACAGAGTCCAAAAGTCTGTTCTTTATATCTGGGTCTCTTCTGCTGTCTCACATATAGTGTCATTGTTACCATCTTTCTAAATTCCATATGTATGTGTTAATACACTGTATTGGTGTTTTTCTTTCTGAGTTACTTCACTCAGTGTAATAGACGCCAATGTCATCCACCTCATTAGAACCGAGTCAAACGTGTTATTTTTAATAGCTGAGTAATATTCCATTGTGTTTATGTACTACAGCTTTCTTATCCATTTGTCTGCTGATGGACATCTAGGTTACTTCCATGTCCTAGCTATTGTAAACAGTTTTGTGAGGAACATTGGGGCACATGTGTCTCTTTCAACTCTGGTTTCCTCGGTGTGTATGCCCAGTGGGATTGCTTGGTTGTTTGGCAGTTCTATTTTCAGCTTTTTAAGGAATCTCCACATTGTTCTCTATAGTGGCTGTACAAGTTTGCATTCCCACCAACAGTGTAAGCAGGTTCCCTTTTCTCCGCACCCTCTCTAGCATTTATTCTTTGTAGACTTTTTGATAGCAGCCATTCTGTCTGGTGTGAGATGGTACCTCATTGTGATTTTGATTTGCATTTCTCTAATAATGAGAGATGTTGAGCACCTTTTCAAGTGTTTATTAGCCCTCTGTATGTCTTCTTTGGAGAAATGTCCGTTTAGTTCTTTGGCCCTTTTTTTTGTTTTTTGATTGGATGGTTTATTTTTCTGGTATTGAGCTGCCTGAGCTGCTTGTATATTTTTGAGATTAATTTTTTGTCAGTTGCTTCATCTGGTATTATTTCCTCCTGTTCTGAAGGCTGTCTTCACTTTTAAAGAAACTGTCAAACTGTTTTCCACAGTGGTTTTTCCATTTCCACTCCCACCAGCAATGCAGGAGAGTTCGATTTCTTCCACATTCTTGCCAACACTTACTTTGGTCAATCTTTTTAATTTTAGCTATCTAAAAGGTGTATATTGATATTTTGTGTGTGATTTTAATTTATATTATCCTGATAATGAATGATGTTGAGTATCTTTTCATGTTGCCATCAGTATACATTCTTTGGTGAAATGTCTGTTTAAATCTTTTGCCCATTTTTACTGGCTTGTTTTATTAATGCATTTGAAGAATTTATTCCATTAAATGTAACATTCACAAGAGACTTAATTAGTTAACATCTCTTATCCACTTCTAAACAAAATCCTGACTTTGCCCTCCCCCCTGCCCTGCCCACCTTATTTCTGATTTTTTTTGCTGTTTGGAATTTTAGTTTCACTTTGTTTCCATGTGTCTATTTATCTATCTCCCCACCCATCCATCCTAATATCTCTGTTCTCTTTTTGTGAAACTCCAGTCAGAAATGTTTTACCTATCAGTGTGACCTTCATGTCTCTTAATTAATCTTTCATGTTTTCCAGTTCTTTATATCTCTGTGTCGTATCTCTGTGTTGCTTTCTGGGGAATTTTCTTATAGTCACCTTCTTATTTCCCTCTTGAACTGTGGCAGGACAGCTATGTTACCTTCCCTTTCATGCTTCTAATTGTGGAAGTTTCATTTGTAGAAAAGGCTTCCCTGGTGGTTCAGAGGTTAAAGTGTCTGCCTGCAATGCAGAAGACCTGGGTTCGATCCCTGGGTCGGGAAGATCCCCTGGAGAAGGACATGGCAACCCACTCCAGTATTCTTGCCTGGAGAATCCCATGGACGGAGGAGCCTGGTGGGCTACAGTCCACGGGGTCGCAAAGAGTCAGACACGACTGAGTGACTTCACCTCGACCTCTTTTGGTTCTTTTTTAGATTCATTAATCTTTCTGTTAGTGTTCTGTTTCTAGACCTTCTTTGACCTCTTAAATGAATTTATGTATATTATGAATACATATTCAATAATTACTCTCATATTGGTCTGTTATCATTCTTTGGTTCTGACAGCTCAGTTGGCACATCTTCTAACTTTCTGACATGGAGAGTTGTTCCCTCAGTTCTTTGTAACTCACTTTTTGTACATGCACCTTCTGTGGGTACTGTTTTCTCTTGGATAATTTCATGGGTCCTAGTTGTGAAAGTGTCACTGGCTTTGATTCTGGCAGAGTCCCAGGGGTTTCAAAGGTCGTTTGTGTTAATTTATCTCCTATGACTCTCATACAGTTGCTGGTAATGTAAATTTAAATTCCATCTCTGGCATAGGCTTGGGGTGTGACTTCCCCTACTTGCCTTTTTGTTTCTTTCTACTTACAGCTTTGAGGAAAACATGAGTTTCCTTGAAGGATCCATGGTCTACAGGCAGGGAATTTTCTGGTTTCATAGAATGGAAGGGGCAGCTCTTAGAGGAGCCAGGTTTTATGAAGGAGTCCCTGAGCCAGATTTCCACCAGCCATGGCCCAGCATTACATCTTTAGCTCACAGTGAGAGTATCAGAACCCTAACTGGAGAATCCCAGGGACGGGCGAGCCTGGTGGGCTGCACAGGGTCTATGGGGTCACACAGAGTTGGACATGACTGAAGCGACTTAGCAGCAGCAGCAACTCCAGCCCTTGGAACTTTTGTCCTTTTGGATTTTGAAAAGTGAAAATGTTAGTGCCTCAGTTGTGTCTGACTCTTTGCAACCCCAAGGACTGTCGCCTTCCAGGCTCCTCTGTCCATGGCATTTCCTAGGCAAGAATACTAGAGTGGGTTGCCATGGCCTTCTCCAGGGAATTTCCCCAACCCAGGGATTGAACCTGGGTCTCCTGCATTGAGGCGGATTCTTCACCATCTGAGCTACCTGGCAACCCCAAATATATTATTCTTCAATGGCCTTGTTGGAAATTCCTCTAGAAAGTGTTTTTCACAAAGGAAACATGCTGGCCTTTTACAACAGACAAGTCCTATTAAAAAACAGGTCTTTCTGGACCCCCTTCCAAGTCTTTTTCAGACTTCTGCCACAAAATAGAAATTATTTTATAATATGATTTTTCCTTCATTATCTGTAATAAATGTTGTTGTAAATCTCAGTATCCTCAAATATATATACATTCACCTTCTGAATTTAGTAGATAAGCACACTTTTAAATGTGTGTAATAAATACAATTTAAACTTCCTACCTTATATCTTTGATAATTGCACTCATCTCACATGGTAGTAAAGTAATGCTCAAAATTCTCCAAGCCAGGCTTCAGCAATACGTGAACTGTGAACTCCCTGATGTTCAAGCTGGTTTTAGAAAAGGCAGAGGAACCAGAGATCAAATTGCCAACATCTGCTGGATCATGGAAAAAGCAAGAGAGTTCCAGAAAAACATCTATTTCTGCTTTATTGACTATGCCAAAGCCTTTGTCTGTGCGGATCACAATAAACTGTGGAAAATTCTGAAAGAGATGGGAATACCAGACCACTTGACCCGCCTCTTGAGAAATCTGTATGCAGGTCAGGTAGCAACAGTTAGAACAGGTCATGGAACAACAGAATGGTTCCAAATAGGAAAAGGAGTACGTCAAGGCTGTATATTGTCACCCTGCTTATTTAACTTCTATGCAGAATACATCATGAGAAACGCTGGACTGGAAGAAACACAAGCTGGAATCAAGAGTGCTGGGAGAAATATCAATCACCTCAGATATGCAGATGACACCACCCTTATGGCAGGAAGTGAAGAGGAGCTAAAAAGCCTCTTGATGAAAGTGAAAAAGGAGAGTGAAAAAGTTGGCTTAAAGCTCAACATTCAGAAAACGAAGATCATGGCATCCAGTCCCATCACTTCATGGCAAATAGATGGGGAAACAGAGGAAACAGTGTCAGACTTTATTTTTGGGGGCTCCAAAATCACTGCAGATGGTGATTGCAGCCATGAAACTAAAAGATGCTTACTCCTTGGAAGAAAAGTTATGAGCGGCCTAGATAGTATATGGAAAAGCAGAGACATTACTTTGCCCACTAAGGTCCGTCTAGTCAAGGCTATGGTTTTTCCTGTGGTCATGTATGGATGTGAGAGTTGGACTGTGAAGAAGGCTGAGCCCTGAAGAATTGATGCTTTTGAACTGTGGTGTTGGAGAAGACTCTTGAGAGTCCCTTGGACTGCAAGGAGATCCAACCAGTCCATTCTGAAGGAGATCAGCCCTGGGATTTCTTTGGAAGGAATGATGCTAAAGCTGACAGTCCAGTACTTTGGTCACCTCATGCGAAGAGTTGACTCATTGGAAAAGACTCTGATGCTGGGAGGGATTGGGAGCAGGAGGAGAAGGGGACGACTGAGGATGAGATGACTGGATGGCATCATGGACTCGATGCACGTGAGTCTGAGTGAACTCCGGGAGATGGTGATGGACAGGGAGGCCTGGCGTGCTGTGATTCATGGGGTCGCAAAGAGTCGGACACGGCTGAGTGACTGAACTGAACTGGACTGAACTGATCTTTCATAATACTATTTATACCCTCATGGTTGTCTTCATTAATCAATTGGTATAAAATATAAAGGTGGAGCCTCATCAACCCCCACCTTAAAAATAGAATTCCTTGACAATATATGAAAATACTTCATAGTCAATGTTTTTTGAAGAAATTCCTTTTTCAAAACAATTGAAATTTAGTGTAAATATGTTTTAAAATAAAATGACTAGACTTAAAAGGCATTATAAAAACAGTAGTCTCTGATCTCTCATGCATTCTGTGTCAGGAACTACCACATCCCTCTTTCCATCCTCATGAAACAGAACAGAACCAGCACCGAATTGAATAAAGGCATAATTCATTTATGCTGCCAAGTCTCATTTTATTTCTCTTCTTGGAAATGGGCATAAATGTAGAGTCTGCCATCAACTTCCAAGTCTTTCTTTCAAGTATAGAAAGAGAAACATTTCAATATAGTAATGTAAGGCAAGTGGAAATTTTTATAAAGATTTACTTTGATAGGCACTGTGCAAACATGTTCTATATGTATCTTATGTGGTCACCTCCTCAATTCTAACTGGTGGCACAATTTTACCCCATTTTACAGATTAGGAAAGGGTTGCGAGTTTTCTGGCATCCATGCGGTGTTATCTGATATGACATGTCAACTGTCCACTTTATCCAAACCAAAGTACACTGTGGCGGTAAGAAATATAGTAAAACAAAGGGACTTGAGGGAACAAAAACGTCTTTGAGATCTAAATTATACAAGCAGCAGAAGTCTTGGATGGACACCATGATACCTTTTTAGATCATCTTTCACCCTCCCGATGGTGGCACTGTACAATTATGGAATAGGTTTCTTAATCTTTTTTGTACCATGGACCCCTAATTTAGCCTTCTGGGGAATCCCATGGACCTCTTCTCAGAACAATGTTTTAACGTGCATCACAGAGCAAACGGAACACTGCTGCAGCATTTGACCCCTGAGATTTTCAAGCATTTCCACTCTGTCCATCTCACCTCCCACTTGTATCCAACTGCTCTGAGACCTTCCCTAACCTTCTTCAGAGAAAGTAAAGGAGAGACATGCAAGCAATTTGGAAATTATGCACTTTGGAAATTATGTTTCTGAGACGGTAGTAGTGTCTTCTTTTTCTCTTCCTGTTGAAAGCCTCCCCATTTCCTAAGCCCTCCAGTCTTCTTGCCTGGAAAATCCAATGGATGGAGGAGCCTGGTAGGCTGCAGTCCAGGGGGTGGCGAAGAGTGGATTCGACTGATCGACTTCACTTTCACTTTTCACTTTCATGCATTGAGGAAGGAAATGGCAACCCACTCCAGTGTTCTTGCCTGGAGAATCCCAGGGACTGGTGGGCTGCCGTCTATGGGGTCGCACAGAGTCGGACACGACTGAAGTGACTTAGCAGCCACCTTTATGCAGATCAAGTCCGACCTTTCTCTAGTTCTATTCTCTTTGCCCTCCCGCGCAGCCCTGGGCCCGCCCAATCCTCCAGGCCGTCCCCTCGAGGCCCCGCCCCCTCGAGGCCCTCAAGGCCCCGCCCCCTCGAGGCCCTCAAGGCCCCGCCCCCTCGAGGCCCTCAAGGCCCCGCCCCCTCGAGGCCCTCAAGGCCCCGCCCCCTCGAGGCCCTCAAGGCCCCGCCCCCTCGAGGCCCTCAAGGCCCCGCCCCCTCGAGGCCCTCAAGGCCCCGCCCCCTCGAGGCCCTCAAGGCCCCGCCCCGAAGCTCCCTCTCCGGTCCCTGCCAGTCGCGCTGGGCCACTCCCTCGTCCCGCCCCCTGCCTGTCCCCTCTGCCTTCCGGGCCCCGGGGCCGCCGCTGCGGAAGGATGGAGCCTGGGGCCGGCGCCTTCTCGGAGGAGCAGTTCCGGGAGGCCTGCGCCGAGCTCCAGCGGCCCGCACTCTCCGGGGCCGCCTGGGAGCTGCTGGTGGAGACCCAGGGCATCAGCGTCTACCGGCTGCTGGACCAGGTAGCTGTCCGCCGCTAGAGGACGGCCGGGCGGCCGTCTGCGGGGGGCAGGGTGGGGGGTGCTCCCGGGGGCTGGGGGTGGGAGTGGGAGGTTGCTCCGGGGGGCGGGGGCGGGGGGACCGGACAGGGCAAGTGTTTTGTTACAAGTTGATGACAGTGGAAACGTGGGTCTGCGGATTCTTCCTTAGCCCCACGCACTTGTCTGCAAGGGACGTGAGCCTCGCTCCGGGTGGCTGCCAGTGGTATCTGTGTGGCGGGGACTATGTTAAGATTGAATCCAGGAAGAAAAGCGACTGGGCTCTTCAGAGAGTGGATGTGCAGGGTGGTCTGTGTGGCGCGAGGAGTGTTGCTGAGAAGGGACCTAAGGTCGTCTCTAGTCATTTCACTAACTTGCTCGAGTGCTGCCCCATTCCTTGTAAACTGCACCGAATAACTTTAGCCTGAAGAAAAAGTCAGGGGAAAAGTTAAAGGGTAGGAGGAATGGAGTTGCTGGTGTGCCTGCAGGCCTTTGGAGCCAGGTAACCGGCCAGGTGGAATGATGGCCTGTCATCGGTTGCTCTGTGTGCTAGCTGCTGCATGGTGACTAGGTTAAAAGTCACCTTGATATATGATATGATGTATGGCAAAACCAATACAGTATTATAAAGTAATTAACCTCCAATTAAAATAAATAAATTTATATTAAAAAATAAAATAAAACGGGAAAAGAAAATGTATTCATTTCTCATCTTTCTTGGTGATAAATCCATAAACTTATCAAAGTGAGAAAACTGAAAAAAAAAAAAAAGTCGCCTTTAGGCAAGGTAAGTGAAGTGCAGTTTTCCTGGCAGAGATCAGAGTATTAAACTGTTAGGGTAGGGAGGAGCTCTGAGTCTGTGTGTCCCAGGGTCACTGGGTACAACAAGATGAGCAGGAAGCTCAGTGTAGAGCAGGCAGAATTAATTTCTGAGTGTCATTTAAGCATTTAGCTTGCTGCAAAAATGGACATGTTTTCAGAAAACAATCCTTTTATTTTCTCGATAAAATCGTTTCGTTTTCCACACCGGCCACATCCAGGCATTTGCCAGATGTTGGCAATTCACTGCTCAGATGTATCTGCTGTCTGGCCCCTGTCCCTTTCCTTTTTCCCCTTGACCTTTGTCACTCTGAGTGCCACCTCTTACCTAGAATTGCAGTGATCTTCTGACTCGCTTCTTGGCCTTCTACCCTTTCCCTGCCATCCTGCACAGCTGAAATCAAGCACCTGAAAGAGATGGTGATCTTATCGTTCCCCTTCCAATGGCCCTGTTGATTGTGTAAAAAATATTACCTACAGTAATAGCTAACTTATTGCATGCTGTCTTATGCTCCAGGCATGGTTAAGTGCTCTGCAGACACTGACTTAGTCCTCACATCGGTGCCATGTTGTCAGGCACTATACAGACTATCACCTTATTACCAGTTTGGAAATGGATATATGGGAAGGTTAAGTTGATGGCTCAAGACTCACTCTGGGGTTGGAACTGAGCTCTAACTCCAGACCTATGCTATGATACTCCTCCACTGACTCTGAGAGAGGGCAGTATGCCAGGTGGGCTGTGCTCGGGGGACTAGGCTGGTCCAGGGCCCATGGCTCCTCCACACTAGTCCTGTTCTCCCGCCAGCCCTGACCACTCCCCTCACGTCCCTTGAAGGGCTTGTGTGCTCTTTTGCTTTTGTGCCTCTTATCCCACAACAGCCGATGCCTGAGCTGAGACAGTGTTTGGTTTTGTACTGTTTCCATTGTGTATTGATATGGAGCAGGGCCCACCTCCCTCCTGGGGTGATGATGGGTATTCAGAACTGTTCCTATCTCTCTGAACCATAATATAAGTCTTACTTCCACCTGTTCTGGGCATGAGGGCCGTTATAGTACACTGATGTAAGCTACAAGTCTTTCCAGAGAGCTCCCATAAGTTGGAGGCCATACGCTTCCCATAGGTGTGGCCTTGAGCCTCAGCAGCTAGGCTGGGGGCCACAGCCCATGGCCACCGTGATCTGCACGTGTATTCAGTGTCCAGAGACCCTGTTGTTCAGGTGCAAGCCCTTTCCTAGAACCTTAGTTGCACATCCAGTGTTATTTGCTGCCTGACCCATTTTGCTAGAGCCTCATTTTCTTTCCAAGTTGACTCCCATCCTTTACTTTCCTCCTGGAAGAGAATTCCCTCGAATCCCTTGGTTAGTAAATCTTGTCTTCTGAATGCCACTCCATGTCCAGGTGAATTCAGCTTGTCCTACCCTGCCTAGACCTGCACTTATCTCCCCTAAAACCCTGTGCCCTCTTCTGTCTTGTGATCCAGCGTGGTTTCATCCACCATGCATGTTGTTGATATTATGTGACTCTGTTTCCTCCTCCACCCACTTCCCTGCCCAGAGCCATTGCGCATATGGCCTTGGGTCTCCAGGTCCCTGACTGGAGGTCAAACCAGAGAATCCTGGCCGCTGTGTTAATTTTTCACCTTGGTTTACAATCCAGACTATTGCCTAGGTCATTCCAGGTCAGGTTTTTCATTGCAGTTGTTATCATCTGGCTTTTTCAATTCCTCCAACTGGTGTACAGAGGAGACTTGTTTGGGGCCCTTTAATGATAGGGGGCTAGCAGGGGATCTTATTGATCCACCTGACTTTTGATGGAGTTGCATTAAGACCTTTACTTCAGTCCCATCAATCAATGGCACCCCACTCCAGTACTCTTGCCTGGAAAATCCCATGGATGGAGGAGCCTGGTAGGCTGCAGTCCATGGGGTCGCTAAGGGTCGGACACGACTGAGTGACTTCACTTTGACTTTTCATTTTGATGCATTGGAGAAGGAAATGGCAACCCACTCCAGTATTCTTGCCTAGAGAATCCCAGGGATGGGGGAGCCCAGTGGGCTGCCGTCTATGGGGTCGCAGAAAGTCGGACATGACTGCAGCGACTTAAGAAGAAGAAGAATGTTAGGGGACTGGCAGGGGGTCTTATTGATCCAGCTGACTTTTGATGGAGTTGCATTAAGACCTTTACTTCAGTTCCATCAATAGACACATTATTCATCTTATTTCTTAACCATCTACGGATTTCCACCCTGCTGGAATGAGTCCCTTGATTCTTCCTGTCTCTTCCTATTTCTTGTTAATGTGAAACCCATAAGCAGCAGCTAAGAGAGATAATCCGATAAGGCTTCTTGAAATGCTTGATTTTGTTTCAGTAAGGTTATGTTCGGTACCCATACAAAAATAACCCTTTTCATCAAAGTTCTTGCTAAATCTTTGTTGAGTAAGGGACATGTTCAATGGATGAATGTCCTGATTATGATATAGGCAGTCCATCATGGTTTGCATACAAATCATATTAGCTGTTTCATCAGGGGCATACCATTTGGAATTTATGGAATAAGAAAAATCAGGCCCCCTTCTCGGACTTTTCAGTGACTTTTATCCAATTGAACCAGGCTGACTGTTCCACAGGGAATAACCTGCTGTGAGTCTGAATCAGGGAGGTGTGATCATGATCTAAAAATGATGCTGTAACAAAGTTACGATCACATAATTTGAAAAGACTGACGTAAGCATAGAGGTACTTGAAAGAGTATGCAGTGTAACAGATAAATTGCATTTTAAAATAAGAAAGATTGTGGCTTCTTTTTAGTAGACAGGAATAATTCTGAATCTTGTCCTTGAACAAATGGCTAGTTTTGATATACACCTTTTGATACGTTTCCATTTTCTCTTTTCCTATTAAATCACAGAACTTTAGACTTAGAAAGTCTCTTTGCAACCATTCTGTCCAATCACCACCACCCTTTCTTTTTTCTTTTTCCTGCTTTCTTTGCCTACTCTGTTTCCTTATTCTCACCTTCTTTTTCTCTCCCAAAGTGTAGTGCTAACTTATCTTTACATGGCCCCTTAATATACAAAATGCTATTGCACATACGTTTTCATTTATCCCTCTCAACCAATATAGAAGATGGGTAGAGACAGGTTTCTTTTCCTATTTTATGAATGGCAGTAAGACCCAGAGCGAGCCACACAAGACCTCATAGCAAGTAACTAGACGTGAACCAGTGTACTTGGATAAACTCAGTACCAAATATATAGCTTGCTTCAATTCAGAGCTACATTCTTTTTCTCCAAGCTAAGCAAAGCTAAACCAGTCAATCCTAAAGGAAATCAGTCCTGAATATTCACTGGAAGGACTGATGCTGAAATTCCAGTACTTTGGCCACCTGATATGGAGAACTGACTCATTGGAAAAGACCCTGATGCTGGGAAAGATTGAGGGCAGGAGGAGAAGGGGACGACAGAGGTTGAGATGGTTGGATGGCATCACCGACTCGATGGACATGAGTTTGAGTAAGCTCCGGGAGTTGGTGATGGACAGGGAGGCCTGGCGTGCTGCAGTCCATGGGGTCGCAAAGATTCGGACACGACTGAGCGACTGAACTGAACTGAAAGTGAAGCTAGTGCAACGCTGCTCTGTGCTGTGCTATTCTGTGTGGTGCTGTGGGAAAGAGCATGGATTTTGGAGGCAGATAGTCTTGGGTTACAATCTCTGCTCTGTTCCACTATCATTCATTTATTCAGGAGATATTCACTGCATGCCTCCCATGTCGTAGTGCCTTGACAGGCACTGGGCGTAAGCAGGGAGCAGGAAGCTGGAGCTGCTGGTTCAGAGAATGAGCTTCTTAAACAATAAACAGTATTCACTGATGGTAATAAACATAGTATATAATGAAATGGCAGCTGAAAAATGCTACAAAAAAAGTAAAGTGGGATGAAGGGATGCAGAGATGTTATGGCGGAGGTGGGGATATCCAGGTGTGCTTTAGATATAGGGAATCTGGAAAAACCCTCTTCCAGAGGTAACAATTGAGTAGAGCTATAAATGAAATAAGAGATTGCGTCCTGCAAAGATCAGAGGAGAAATGGACCAGAGGGTGTTCCTCAAAGGTCAAGAGCTGCCTGGGGAGCTCTCAGGACACCTCTCAGCCCTATTAGAGCCCCATATTGAACTGAGTTGGATTGGAGCTTGGATGGCCCTTTTGAAAAGTTCCCCTTTCGCATAGAGGCTGATTATTCTGTCCTGTGTACTTTGGTGTGTTTGTAATGCTTCAAAATAAAATATGCTTTTGTTGCTTCTTTTTGTTTTTTAATGTGAAAGCTTCCCAAGAGATTTTAATGAGCGTGCTCTGTTATAAACCATTGCAGTAGAGGGAACGCTGAGTGCTAAGTTCCAGAGCCAGGCTGACCTTCCCTCCTTTTCCAGGAGGAGCCAGAAGGACGCAGGACCAGGGTGAACCTGGTGTTGGAGAGTGGCCAGGAGTTAGGGCCCACTTACTACTTGGGGGATATTGGCCGGCTGCTATTTCATTTTAAAATCTCAGCTTCCTCATTTGCAAAACAAGTATAATTCTTGCTTTTTAGGATCATTGGCTTCTTACAAACATTGAATGGAATGAGACATGGCAGAGTGATTCTTGACTGTGAGCATACCCTAGACTCATCTGCAAAGCCTGCTAACATTCACGGTTAATATCCTACTCCGTTTCCGATTCAGTGGATCTGGGTGGGACTTGAGAGTTGGCTTTACATTTCTTTACTTCTCCTCCTTCATCTTTTTAAAATTGTATTTTTACCAAATGGCGAGGTGATACTGAAGCTCCATGGATGATACTTGGTGAACCATTGAAGTAAGGGGAGCTTTTCACGTGGTGCTCAAGTTGCACCACCCCACGTGGTGGCACCGAGAGGCAGGAGAGGGAAGAGCGTAAAGGAAGAATATCTTAAGGTGGAAGTAATGTCCACTTGAAGATGAACTCTTCCTGGTTTTTAAATTAGTGGCCACTTGAGAGTGGATGTGGTCCCCTGAACAGCAGGGAGAAGGTTCCCCGGGAGAGAAGGGTCGTGGGTCACTTGCAAAGCTTTCCCAGAGATCTGCAGTCAGGTCTCCCTGGAGCTTTAGGCTGGATACTATGCAGTAGACACTGTGACCTGCCCGTAGATGGTGTGAAACAGGCATGCAGAGGCTCACATCATTGATTTAGACCGAGAAAATGTTGGTCTGGAAAGATCTGACTGAGGGCTTGACTTATGATTTGAAACTGAGTGTCTGGCACTGTGCGAAGCGGCTGCCTTTGTCCTTCCAAATGTCTTCTCATTATTAGTGAGTTTGGTGAAGAGCAGACAGTACTTTCCCAGGGACTGTTCTTTCCTGTGCTGTTGCCCCGCTGAACCACTGAGAGCCTGGCCTTACTGGGAAAATAGGTTCAGCTGTGCTGCGTCGAGAGATAGCTTGGCCTTTTGGAAGGAAGCAGAAAGTGAACTGCCATGGAAACAGATATGCGCCAGTGGTGAGAAGCTTCACTCTGATTTCCCAGATGGGATCATAATCCAACTTGCATCATGGACCTCTTCACTTCTGGGTGACAGGACTCTTCTCCCTTTTCCCGTCCTTCTCCCATCCTTTTCCCAGCCACCAACATGACTGATGGAGCAGCTGGTGCGTGTGGGACACTTACGGAGCCATATTTACTAGTGGGCGAGACCACCGTGGCTTAAAGCTGAGCACCATGTGTAGCCTCCTTCTACTTTCTGCCACTGGTGGAGGTCCACTCTCTGTCTCTCTCCTACCCCATCGCCCCTCAGTGTAACTGGATAGATAATGTTGGAGCCTCAGCTCTCTCCTCACTTCTCTCAGGATGAGCTTGTGGTATGAGGCAGCATGAAGATGCTGACCGATTGCAAGGTGCTGGTCCAAGATTTGAAGGTATGCCTTAATGGGGAGGGGTGAGCAGGATCCCCCATGCCTGTCTGTGGGTGTAAGTCAAATTTTGTATTCCACAGCTGGTTTTTGGGCTGTTTGAATACACCCTAGTAAGAAGAAACCTCCAAAATACTGCTTCATGACCCATTCAGGCAGTTTTTCAGAGCTTATTGTATGCCTGCATTTTGGTGATGCCTCATGAATAAGACAGAAAGTTCATACCTTTCAGAAACTTTGAGACAATAAAATGGTCACCTTTTATGCAATGTACATCTGAGTTCCTGACCTGTACCCTGGGTTTTTCTCCCTGAAAAGCTTCTTTTAACATTTCTTCCAGAGCCAAGTCTGCTGCTGATGAATTCTCTGTTTTTGTTTGTCTGAAAAAGTTTCTATTTCTTCTTCACTTTTGAAGGACAGTTTCGTTGGATATAGAATTCTAGGTCAGTGATTTATTTTATTCAAAATAGTATATATGTCACCCTACCCCCTTTTTTTTGCAGAGTGGTTTCTGATAAGATATCTGCTATAATGATCATCTGTATTCCTCTAAAAGTAAAGTGATCGCCCATTCCTTCCTGCCAACTTCTTTTAAGATTTCCTTTTTCTCTTTGGTTTTCTGAATTTGAATATGTTTTGTTTAAGATTGTTGTTTATCCTGTATGTTGTGCTCAAGATCAGCAGATTTACTTTGAAGAGTGGTCTGAGATTAAATGGTAAACCCACATGTGATTTAAAATAAAATATAACATATTTGGGGTTTATAAGGCAAAGATTCCTCTCTTGCATGTGGAATTGCAGTACGACTCTAGTAATCCAGAGCTTTTCTGGACTGTATGTTTTTAGAAGTGGTGGTGGCAAAGGTCTAAAGCAGGGATTGCAATTTTTTTTTTCTGTAAAGAGCCAAATAGAAAATACTTTAGGCTTTATAGACTAAGAGGCTGTATATTGACTTACATAACCACTTTGAAATCTAAAAACTATTGTTAGCTTGTGGACTGTGAAAAATAGACAGCATGACAGATTCAGTAACTCCTGGTCTAAAATATAGTTCTGATGCTTAATTGCTCTGAGGTTTTAGGATTTATGAACCTAGGGCCCTAGCTGAGTCTCAGCTTCCTCATCTGTAAGCTGGAGATAATTCCTTTTCTGTCAGATTTGTGCCAGGGATCCAATGAGAGGATACACTTTGAAGCCCCTAGTAAATTAAATGGTGTTTGCTGTGAGTAGGGTGATCTATGTTCTACTCTGCCCTTCAAGACCTGCATTATGCTTGTCTTGGTAAAACATGTTACAAAGCTCTTTCACTCAGAACTGTCCACTAGAATGGTCAATTACAGGGTCACCTTGGCCATAGCTCTGTATACTCTGATGGCTTGTTATTTCCCTAATAATATGTTGGGAGAGGCCAGTTACACTTTGAGGCGGGATCGTAGGCTGTGAACTCTGTTGTCACATCGCTGGCTTCAGGTCCAGCTTCTTTTGCAACGAATGAGCTTCAGGTCAAGCTCGTTACTTGTGTGACCTTGAGTGAGTTTCATAATCTTCTAGTGTTAACAGCTGTATTTATTGAGGTATCATTTTGAGGCGAAGGTCGAGGTGAAGTCGCTCAGTCGTGTCCGACTCTTTGCGACCCTGTGGACTGTAGCCTACCAGGCTCCTCCGTCCATGGGATTCTCCAGGCAAGAATACTGGAGTGGGTTGCAATTTCCTTCTCCAGGGGATCTTCCCCACCCAGGGATCAAACCCAGGTCTTCCGCATTGGAGGCAGACACTTTATCCTCTGAGCATTTAAGTACCTCAAAATTTACTCATTTTAAGTGTATAGTTCACTAATTTTTAGTAAATTTATGGAGTCATGCATCCTTCCCTGAGTCTAATTTTCGAATATTTGTGTTATCCCCAAAGAAACCTGTTCCCCATCTGCAGTCATCTCCTGTTCCTGTTCCCAGTCTTAGACAACCACCAAGCTACTTGGTGTCTCTGCAGATTTGCATGTTTCTGGGTAGTCTGGGGCAGGAACACTGGGTTAGGGCCTGGAAGGAAAGTTTCCCATCCAGGCTTTGCCAGCAGGAGTCATCAGCTGCCTTTTGATGCATTGCTGTCATTTTTTACATAAGGATCTAAGACTCCTTCCAGCTCTGAGAGCCTGTGCCATCTTTACTGACATTCTTAGCTTGTTGTTTGGAACAGGGGCTTGGAGCAAGTGTGCAGAGAGAGTAGAGCCGTATTAGGAGCTGTCATGGGGAGAAGAAGGGGACAGTGTCCTCCTCACTCTGGCTGTCCCAAGAGCTAACTGTAGAACTCGAGCAAGTATGTCACCTCTCTGAGCTTCATGTCATAGGGGCACGACACCAATATCCCTATTGATACCACAGGGCTCTGTTGAGATTACACAAGATAGTGAACATAAAACTGGAAACTGCGCTGTGTTTAGAGAAATAAATGTTAGTGTTATTGAAAGAGTTTATAGCAGGTCAGAGTGACTGGGCAGCTTCCATTGCAGAATGCATGACAGTTGTAGTGACGCTGACCGATCACCAAGGCAGATCCATTCCAAGCTGAAAGGCCAAGTGTAAACCTTGCTGACTGTTTTCTCAGGCCCAAGAATATAGTGGGCCCATGGTGGTGGTTGCTGTTCTTTTTTTTTTTTCTTCCAGATGTTGATCTGCTTTCATTTTCTTTTTTTTCTTTTTCTTCTTTTTTTTAATTTTTACTTTTTTTTTTTTCCCTCATAGTGGAAGGAGGTGGAACTTTCTATAATAGAGTGTGTGAAGTTTCAGATTTCTATGCAAAATTAAATAAGCTGCAGTTTAATGTCCATTAATTGTGTCCATTATCTCTTATTTCTCTTCCTTAACTATTCGTTTTGGTAGTGCTTACGTATTTTTGTACTATTTTAATGAATTTACATGGTCTTACATGCTTGGAAATGTTCAGAAGTCTGATCAGTACTATTTTGTCAGTGTATTTTAATGTCAAATTAGAAACAAATCTGGCCTTAGAGTTGGAGGTTATTGTATTAGGAAGAATACTTTGACCATAAGATCTATGAGTTTCTCAGGAGTGAGGCAGAAAAGTTTTTTGTTTTTTTTTTTAACAGAGAGAGAGGAGTCAGCAAGACTGAAACCACATGTGGGGAAAGTGAGGTGAAGGTGGTCTGCTGGAGAATAAAACAGAATATCTTACCCTGAGGCCAGTTCATTCTCAGCAGGGCTGGATGCTGCTTAGACTGAGGCTGGGCCAAAATTCAGAGTTTGGAGGAAGGAGATGCTCAACTAGTTTGGTTAACAAGCATTTTGTGCCTATTGATCCTTGGAATAAGCAGTTTAGCGGATCATTTGTGGGACCGTCAAAGGGAATTTAGAGGTGTTGTGTCTGGCCTTGTGATAGGTAAACAAAGGGTGTGTGTATGTGTGTGTAAAAGTGATTCTATTGTGATAAGCTGTTTTTTGAAACACAAAGCATGGGAGAGTTTCTTAATCTCTGTTGTTTTTTGGGATCACAGAGCTCAAATAAAATTCTCAATAAGAACCACTTGTATTAAGCAGGATTGCTTTTAGCTGCAAGTAACAGACAACTGGATTAACAAAGTCTTAAACAAGTGAAAAGTGAAAGTGAAAGTTACTCAGTCATATCCGACACTTTGGACCCCCTGGACTATACAGTCCATGGAATTCTCCAGGGCAGAATACTGGAGTGAGTAGCCATTCCCTTCTCCAGGGGATCTTCCCAATCCAGGGGTCGAACCCAGGTCTCCTGCATTGCAGGCAGATTCTTTACCAGCTGAGTCAGCAGGGAAATCCCCAAAGAGAGGTTTATATTTCTCACCTAGCAAGTAGTCCAGAGGTCAGCAGTTGCTGGCATTGAATCAGTTGATCAACAATGTCAGTAAAACTCTGAATATTTTCACTCTGCTTTCTCATTTTTATTGTCTCTTAATCACAAAACAGCTGTTTCAGCTCTAGACATCATACCCATATTCAAAAGAAGAAGGAATTGTCTTATGGCAACCTCTACCTGTAAAAGAGATAGAAAATTATTAGCTGTGCAATTTTCTTAGTAAGAAAGAGAGTATATGCTATAATGAATCTCCTGTTTCTTCTGGGAATTATATTTTATACATGATATTAACTGATTCTCTACCATTGAATAATTCTTTTACCACCTGTAGTGTAGGAAATCACAGGATCCTGTGATCAGTGGATCATTAGAAAAGTATGTTGTTTTTCAGTCGTTCAGTTGTGCCCAACTCTTTGTGACCCCATGGACTGCAGCATGCGAGGCTTTCCTGTCCTTCACTGTCTTCCAATGTTTGCTTAAACTCATGTCCCTTGAGTCGATGATGCCATCCAGCCGTTTCATCCTGTCTCCCCCTTCTCCTCCTGCCCTCAATCTTTCCCGACATCAGGGTCTTAAAAAAGAGTGGATATATATATATATAACTAGTTCACTTTGCTGTACAGCAGAAACTAGGCCAACAGTGTAAATCATCTATACTGCAATTAAAAGGAATTTAAAAAAGAAAAGCATGCTTTGCATTTTACTTTAGAAAAAGAAATTGAGCCATTCTTAGAAGTGTTTTTCTGGAGGACCTTCAGGAAAAGCCAAACATCTCTTGTGTAAACTTGTTTAGAGTCATTTTATTGAAATGTTAGAATTTCAAAACGTATCTGCAAAAAATTTTGCACCAGAATTATATCTCTAATTTGAAAGAGAATTACACATCAGTACATTTCCCAAATAAAACTAAGATTTATGCTTCCTCCTACTAAACTATTTGTACAAACAGTGGTACCCAGTCCTGGTGAGATGCTTCTTTGCTGCTGGTGAGAGTATAAATAGGTAAAATTTTTTCTTAAAGATTTATAAAAAGTATAAAGAGCATTAAAGTGTTAATGTCATTTACCCTAAAATTTATCTCTAAAGAAGCATTTTGCTTTCCTAATGAAGAAGTTAGAATTATGAACCAGGTTTGTCCATTTGGAATAATTTTTACAGCAGTGTTCATAATTGTGAAAATATATGGAAACAGAAATAACTTAGTAGAATAATAAAATTAGCTGTGATCACTCAGTTTCAAACTGATGTAGTTAAAAATAAGAATACAGTCTGTTTATACTATCTTATCCCATTTTATAACATAGAAATATTTATTTACTCAAAAATATGCAAAATATTATCAGTTGGTATTTGAGGATTATGAAGTTACATGTTTTAGTTTTCTTTATTATTTTGGCATCTTCTATTTTTTCTCAATGAATATGACTTACTTTTATAATTATGAAAATTTCATTTTTAAGAGACATAATGAAAATGTGAGTTTGTTTCTTTTGAAAGAAACCCCTTCTTTTGAAAGAATTGAGGGGTAAAAAATTGCTTTGACCCAGAATTTGAGTGGGGCTACTAGGTGCTTGAAAAGAACATTTCATTGATGGACTAGCAAAGGTATCACCAAGCATTTTGCTTCTCTGGTGCATTTCTCAGTCCTGCCATGAAGGGAATGTTTAAAGGAAGTTGTCATAGTAGTTCATTCTTGGGCATTCTCATAAGTCGCATCACTTTATTTTTCTCTTTCTAGAGGGCTTTCTTTTCTTTTCTGTGATATTACTGGAGTGAAGTCACTAAGAGCAGAAACTACATTCAGAAGGGAAGGGGACTAACTCCAGGAAACACTTTGTCTTCATGCATCCAGATAACCAAAGCTAACTCATATGAAGCTGGGAAGATCATTTTTTTCTATACATAATTATCCCTTTTGCTCAGTGTATAGAAAATCAGTTCAGTTCAGTCACTCAGTCATGTGTGACTCTTTGAGACCCCATGGACTGTAGCACGCCAGGCCTCCCTGTCCATCAGCAACCCTGGAGTTTGCTCAAACTCATGTCCATCAAGTCAACAATGCCATCCAACCATCTCATCCTCCATTGTCCCCTTCTTCTCCTGCCTTCAATGTTTCCCAGCATCAGGGTCTTTTCTAAGGAGTCAGTTTTTTGCATCAGGTGGCCAAAGTGTTGGAGCGTCAGCATCAGTACTTCCAATGAACATTCAGGACTGATTTCCTTGAGGATTAGCTGGTTTGATCTCCTTGCAGTCCAAGGGACTCTCAAGAGCCTTCTCCAACACCACAGTTCAAAAGCATCAATTCTTCGGCGCTCAGCCTTCTTTATGGTCCAACTCTCACATCCATACATGACTACTGGAAAAACCATAGCGTTGACCAGATGGACCTCTGTCAGCCAAGTAATGTCTCTGTTTTTTAATATGCTGTGTAGGTTTCTTATAGCTTTTCTTCCAAGGACCAAGTGTCTTTTAATTGTGTGGCTGCAGTCACTATCTACAGTGATTTTGGAGCCCAAGAAAAGAAAGTCAGTCACTGTTTCCAGTATTTCCCATCTATTTGCCATGAAGTGATGGGACCAGATGCCATGATCTCAGGGTTTTGAATGTTGAGTTTTAAACCAGCTTTTTCACTCTCCTCTTTCACTTTCATCAAGAGGCTGTTCAGTTCCTCTTTGCTTTCTGCCATAAGGGTGATGTCATCTGCATATCTGAGGTTACTGATATTTCTCTATTTAAAGAAAATGTGAAAGTGAAAGTCACTCAGTCGTGTCTGACTCTGCGACCTCCTGGACTATACAGTCCATGGAGTTCTCCAGGTCAGAATAGTGGAGTGGGTAGCCTTTACCTTCTCCAGGAGGTCTTCCCAACCCAGGGATCAAACCCAGGTCTCCTGCATTGCAGGCAGATTCTTCACCAGCTGAGCCACAAGGGAAGCCCATATCAAGAAAATGGGGACCCAATATTATTAGTATTGGACCCAATATTAGTCTTAGACCCAAGATTAATAGTATAGAAAATAGGGACCCAATATTATTAGTATTGGACCCAAGACTAGTCTTTGACCCAAGATTAACAGTATAGAAAACGGGGACCCAATATTCCCGCACAGAAATGCATTGTCTGTCTGTCGGTGCTGATTTAAGTGTGTGTGGGTGTAGATGTGTGTTGTGTATAAACCCTCACTATCTTCCCATGTGTGAGTTTGAGGGGAGAGGGCAGGAGGAGAAGATATCTCTCCCTAGTCCTGCCCTTCCTATGGGGCATCCATGGCACAGCACTGGTAAGGCATACCAGTTTGTTATTTGCTGGTTGGAAACCCTTGGTATAAAGCCGCAGACTTTTAGAGCTGAAACCTTATGAATTAATTTTAAATTTTACCTTCCATTACCTGCCAGGCACTTTCATGTACATCTGAGATTCCCAAACTGGGGTGTACTTATCCCACCTGAGTCAGGAGATCCTTGAAGCCTCAGGATCTTTAGAAAGATTCTCCATGTTTACACCTTGAATTCACATAATTCTCTGGAACAGTGTTTAAAAAGACAAGTTCACTCATGTTTGATTAAAGGATTGCTTTCACACCTGAAAGTATGTCTAAGATTTCATTTTTGTTCGTTTGCCTTTGTGCTGAAATTAATCTGAGCCATTGATTTTATCTTAATAATAGATCCTTTGACAAGGTGGGAGCCAGGAATTGTGAGCTGCCATTGTACAGACTGAAATGTATAGTGTCACCAACTCCAGCCCAGAACCCTCGCAGAAGAGCTTAACATGAAGAGAAGAGATATCTCTTGTAATTAAGAATATAGAAATGACCTTTTTCTGAATAAAAGGGACTAGTATGATTTAAAGCTAATGTTTCTTTCCCCATTCATTTCTTTTATACATAAATCATTTACAGGAAAAAAAAAAAAGGAGCAATTAGTGAAAAATTTTGTCTTGGAATTGGTAAAACAATGTGTTGGGTTTCATTATGCCCGTGGTTATTTAAAATAGTAGTCTGAATCCTGGGTGTTAGCTGCCTATATGATACACCCACGTGGGTATTTAATAAGCATCTCAAACTCCACTTGCCCAAGGTAGAGCTCTTGGTTACCCCACAGCCCACAAAGAACCTCCTCTCCCATCTACCTGGTTGCTCAAGAAAGACCCCAGGAGTTATCCTCAATTCTTGGCTCTCTCTGTCCCCACAGCCCATCTGTCGGCAGTTGCTACTGATTCTACTTCCAAAATGTGTCACTGAATCTCTGGGCTCTCCCCATCACTGTTGTGGCCTCCCTGTCCAGTCACCGCCATTCCTTTTCTGGACCGCTGCCCGGGTCTTCTGACCCGTCTCCATGCTCCCTCGTGATCTGTGTTCTACCAAGCAGCAAGAATCATCTTTTAAAGGTTTCCCACCCCCACTTAAAGTCATTTCCCTGTTTGAAGTCGTGAGTTGGTCCTCCACAGTAGTTAAACTAAAATCTTGGCCCCTTTACCCTGAGTTGCAAAGCCCTTTGGACCCAGGGCTGCTACCTGTCTGGCCTCAGCTGCTAAAGCTCTCTCATCACAGTGCTCTGGAACCATGGGCTTTCTGTTCCCTGAGTAAGTCAGCCCGTCAACCTAAAGGCCTTCGCCCAAGCCAGGAACAGGATTTCCTCATCTTCCCATGCTGAATTCCTTCTAGCATTTAGAACAGACTCTTTGGATAAATTCCTCATGGAGATATTTCCTGAACACCTGATAAGATAGGAGATACTGCTAGCCCTGCTCCCCTGCAACTCAGGCGCCATTTGTCACATAACCCTCTTTTAAATTACCAGGGTAACGCATAGCTGTCACCAGCACCAATGCCTAAGGCCAGATATATAGGACCGATGGGGACAGGCTCCCGTCTGCCTCTTCACCATTGTGTCACCAGGACCAAGGGAAAGTGTTCAATAATGGTGTTACATGAACAGGAGCTTTTCAGATGCTGTATAGTCTTAACATGGCAATCAACAGGTTGTTTCTGCCTGTTCTCCTTTTGTAGCAGACGGGATTGTATGCGTATAAGGTCTTCGGTGTTCTGGAAGACTGCTTACCAGATCTGCTTGCAGATGTCTATATGGACTTAGCCTATAGGAAGCAGTGGGACCAATATGTTAAAGGTGAGTGACAGAGTTTTCAAAAACCAATTAGAAAGTCGAATCCCATGTTATTTATTCTAGCCATTAGTACGCAAAAGGAATAACTTTGCTATATTTTTCGTTTTAAATTTTAGCAAACGCACCTTAAAGTGCTAAGTTAAATATGACTTTGCTGTCCTCGGGATTTGTTCCTTGCATACTATTAAAGTCACTCTCCAGTTCGCTCTGAGGGCTGTTTTGTTCTTATTTTAAGTTTTGTTGTCGTCCCATAAACCTAGGTGATCGTGGAAGGCTTCTTGGAAAAGGTGGTACTGAAGCTTTGTTTTAGAGGTTGAATCAATGTTTTACAAGCAACAGGATTATATATATATGTATGTGAGGAGGTGAGGGGCTGAGTGGTTTAAGGGCATTCAAGGCCACGGGGATGGCATGAGTAAAGTAGAGAAGGCATGAGACAACATAAAATGTTAGAGGACTGTGAGCAGTTGGGTGCTGTTGAGTAGCTGGGGAGCAGAATCTGGAACTAGGCTGGAAGGCGGGCCCAGAGCCGCAAGGACCTAAGCTGACCACCAGGCTAGGGTTCTTCGATTTTTCCCTGGAAGTAATGGAGAGTTATGAGCAGCGATAGATAGAGGATCTTCCTGCCACTTACAGCGGGGAGTAGTTTCTGCCATCCCAGTTAGTCACAGTGAAATAAATACAGCTAGCCTGGGGGCCAGAAAGCTTGAGAGAGCCTTGCTGTGGGCAGGAATCTTGATTGCAAGAAACAAAAGGTAATGAATGCCAGTGTGAGAAAGGGAAAAAGCTTTTTTTGCTTTGGTTTATGACATTGGAAACGGCGTGTGTGTCTCGTTCCAAGTCAGTTGCATTTGCTGCTTCATTTCTCCAGCGTGACTCTGCTTCCTTCTGTGCGGACCACATTATTGGACAGATTCTTGTGTCATGACAGAGACGCCACCAGAAGATGCAGGCTTACATTCTAACAAAGTTCATCACCCCAGAGGAATAGGAATTTTCCTACTCATTGCATTCAGAGTCACAGGACAGGCTCTACTTGCCTCAGCATCAGTCACTTGCTCATGTACTGGGGACGTTTATCATGATTTTGGGTCGCTCAGTGTTATCAAATGGGCTTCCTATGTAGGGGGAATTGTGATGCCCACCTATTCAGGGGTGAAGGCAGGTGTTCCCTGTCCATTTCCCTGGCAGCCATGGTTCAGTCATGTCCTGTGGACATTGGCAGTTTCTGATGTGTGGTACTTGGCATCAGATGTCCCCACTGTGGAATAAAGTCCAGAGGCAACAGGAGTTTGACTTCTCTGGAATAATCCTGAGGTTCTTCACCTAACTCTAGCCCTCCTAGATCTTCTGTGAGCTACCTGAGAGCCTTTATGAAAGCACTTTTGGCCTAAACATACAGGAGTGGCAAGCCAAGTCTTGCCCACATATGCCTTTCCTAAACTGATCACCATGGCCACGTCTAGCTCAATTTCCCAGCCCTATAATTATCACTCAGTCGCTTCTGCGTAAACTACACAGTGAAGGAGAGAAAGGTGATGCTCTGAAGGAGAATGAGGTGCTGGCACAAGAACAGGGGAGTCAAAGCCAAACAGGCAAAGCAACAGTCATTCCCTTCATTCCAAGGGCATCTGCAGCCTCTTGGACCAATGGACTGGCAAGCTCTTTACCCATGGTCTGCTTCTAATAGATTTTGGTATTTCAAAAGCTAAATTAATTAACACATTGCCAAAGTCAGTATCTCCCAAAGGTACTCTTTTGTTTCCTCCGGTGGACTTGGCTTGGCTCCTTCTCTAAATGGTTAATTAGAAGCTTCCTACACAGCTTAGGGGCAGAGTCTGTACACTTTGTAGCCTTCTTTTACTACCTCCCTCCAATTGCTGACGCTATTTGCATGCAATAGCATGGTGGATTGGTCCCTGTAACTGTGACAGAAAGCAACATGGGAGATAGGCAAGAACCTCAGAGTTGGCACAGTTAGGCCACTTTCCTAGCTTTTTAGAAAGGACTCTGAACTCTCTGAAAGCTTCATTTCTCAACTGTACACACCAGACTGGGTGGTGGAGTCCCAGGACACCTGTACTCAGTCAAGAAATCTAAAGAGGGGAGTAAGGGCACAACAGTGTAACTGTTGGTAATCTAGCGACATCTAGTGGTTCCGTTCAGTTCATTCACTCAGTTGTGTCCAACTCTGCGACCTTACGGACTGCAGCACGCCAGGCCTCCCTGTCCATCACCAACTCCTAGAGTTTACTCAAACCCATCACCGATGGGTGATGCCATCCAACCGTCTCATCCTCTGTCGTCCCCTTCTCCTCCTGCCCTCAATCTTTCTCAGCAGCAGGGTCTTTTCAAATGAGTCAGTTCTTCGCATCAGGTGGCCAACGTATTGGAGTTTCAGCTTCAGCATCTCGTGGTTACCCTGATTTTTAAACCTTAAATTTTAATTCCTAATTTGGTTTCACTGAGTTTTGAGACTGTTTTGCTATATGATGAACAATTTTTGTTGGGCTCTTTTATTTTTACTGCATTTTTATATCTATTAGACTCGGCCTCTTGGCAACAAGCTTTCAGTGGTAATGAATCTATCAGACTTTTTCCAGAATTCTGTGCCTTATGAGTTAGTGTTTTATCATCCCTAAAGGGTCGGCAGCATATCAAAGCTTTTTCTTAATTGAAACCAAAGAGACTTCCAGATTCAGTAACTTCTTTGTTTTGTTTCTTTTCTTAGAACTCTATGAAAAAGAACGCAATGGAGAAATGGTGGTCTACTGGCAAGTGAAGTACCCTTTTCCCATGTCTAACAGAGATGTATCCTTTCCAAAGGTGCACTGTTACTCAGCTTTCTAAAGTGTTTCTGTGCCCTGTGGCCATCACTCAATGGTGGTGTGTCCAGCAGGTGGGGACAACGTTGTCTTTGAGTCTTGCAGAAGCATCTGCTAAAGCTCTTCCTTCTTGTGTGGCTTTCAGAGACCTCAGAGTGTGACTTCTGGGCCTGACAACATGGAGCATCTTTAACCGGGGTCACAGGAAGGCGGCTCATACTTTCTTGAACCTTGTCTGGGAAGCCCTTGTGCCACAGAATTGGGCATCTGAGATAACTTTTTCACAAAGAGTATTCAGTACATTCCCTCAGTCTATAGAGGAGAAAGCTAAGACCCAGAGAAGTCAGGCGACAGAGGCTGACTTACGTAGCAGCCGACTGGGGGCTGAACTCAGGCCCCGCATTTCCAGCCCTCTCCACCTCCCCTCCTTCCCGATTATTGGCTCTGGACACTGTGTGTTATGTTTTGCCCCTTCAGTCTCCTTGATTACGATGTGAAGCAGTTGAATAGATGTGGGGAGTTTTAGCTGACACTCTGGGGTTCTGTGAAGCCCCCTTAGGGCCAGGCTAGGAGGGTTTGATGAACGTTTACTGGGCAGACAGATTGGGTGGAATAGGGGTGGGGGTAGGTGTGATTTTGACCTCACTCTTTTCTTCAATCATGGCAGCTGACTGTCTTACACACTGAATTTCCATAAAGGATCCTTTAAATAAAGGATCTTGGAGATTTAAAAAAAAAAATGCTTGGAAACCACTGAACTGGATGACTGCTGGAATCTTTTCCAGCTGAAACATTCTGTAAGCCTGTATACTCCTGACTAATTGTGCTCTAGAAAGAGGGGGCGTGGGAGTATATGTGGGTATTGTTCCTGTGTGATTGCTGTACCCTGGCTCGGCCCATCACAGACTCCATAAGGAGTTATTGTTTGGCACAAACTACAGACTGCTAGGTAGTTTGTGTACAGGTGGTGTGTATTTCAGCCAACTGTGGTTATGTAATCTCTGAGATTTTACATGGTTTTCTCTCATCCTGCCAAAACTGTGCAGGCCTAGGAGCCATCGTCCCCCTCAGACAGGGAAGAAAATGGAGGCAGAGGGACGTTCAGACCCTGCTCAGCTTCTCGCCAGGGTCTCACCGTTATGGGCAGCAGATGCAGGCGTGGACCCAGGTCCAGCTGTGTCCAGAGACAGTGATCTGGACCAGAGCAAACCCACCGCTCTGACCTCGCAGGACCCTGCTGGGGGGCGTTTTTGGGAGCAGCGCTTGGGGCTCCTTGCAGTTCTGTTGCGCTGTCTTTCCAATGCCACACAATCCCATGATGAGTATCTCGGTCTTTGTATCTACAGGGCTGTTCAGGTTTTGAGAACAGAGAACAGTGTAGAAGAAAAGAACGTTAGTTTTGGAAGGCTCCCAGGGTGAGTGTGTACTCACTCCCGGTTTGCTGTATGACTTTGGAAAAGGCCCTTCACTTCTCTGGGCTTTAGTGAACGGGTGGTTCTCCAGCTGTAGCCTGGGTGCCACACTGGACCTGCCAACTGCTGAAAGAACCCTGTGAAATTGCAGTTAATATATCAAGTTGTTTCTGCAGTGAGTGTCAGGGGATATCTGTCACGTGAACTGAGCAAGTTGTGGGACAGTATTTGCTGAGGAAAAAACAGAAGGCTTGGGAGGGAGGGAATGCAGAGCTAAGGCAGCATCATCCCTTCCTGGAAACATGTGAGCACTTACTCTTCAGGGAGTAGCGTGTGGGGGCGACAGACGTCCCGCAGCGTGCCTGGGGAGGAGGGCCAGACCACCGTGGCTGCCGCAGAGGCTGAGCGGCCTGCGGCCGTGGCCGTGGCTGCTGCAGTAAGTGAACCTGTATTATACTTTTACTGGTTTTTTTGATTGTTTTTAAGCTTTAATTCCTTCTACTATGAAGCCTACATTTCCATCATTGGAAGGTCCAATGAACGTATTAAAGAGCTGAGCCCTCTGCGGCTATGAATGTCTCACCAGGTTTTGGAGCCTCATCTGGGTTCAAATACAGACTCCGTCACATCAGCTGGGCAGCGGGATCTTCTGCAACTTTCTTTACTGCTCTGAGTCTCAATTTCGTCATTTATAAGATGGGAATATTTATACTGAATTTACAGCAGCGTTCTCAGTTTCAAAGCTGATGCTAAACATATGTATGTGATAAGGGCTCAGTAAGTGGTGACTCCTGTTGTTTCTTAAAATCGAATTACCTTCCCTGTAATTGTGGCTGGTCTGGGAGTGTTTATTGAGATGAAATGGCTTTGTGATGCTTGGTGAGCCAGACCCAGTGAGGCCATCTGCCTACTCATTATTTGGTTAGTCATACGTCTTCCTATGATTGCCAGGTGTAAGCACCCTTGCCTAACCGTCCTCTGTGCTCAGAGGTCAATGATTAGGGCCTTTGGGGGAAGACAGAGAGCAATGACCCCATTGTCTAGTGAGTGAGATTTTGCTTCAGTCTCTCTCCCATGCTCCCACCAAGCTTATCTGCAGGGCAGTGTTACCCTTTTCTCCTGTAGAGGGAAACCAATAGCAGAGAAGTTGAGTAGCACACCCAGGATGACACAGCTGATAAGTGACCAGTCCTCTGAGATCTCGTTGCCTTCTTGGAGAAAGGAGGAGTGGGTTCCCCATATAATGAAAGTGGCAGGGAACCAATCTCCAGTGGGTTATGCGTCCTCTCAAATGACAACTCCAGGTGGGAGGAGCCAGACTTTTGTAAGGTGGGTGGGCAGACGGTGCAGGACCTGAGATAACAGCAAGGGAGCAGTCACCGAGTGGAGGGGTGGAATCCTGTGCCTTTGTTTCTGCTGTGGGCTTCCCTTCTGCTTAGCTGAGATGCAGGCCTTTCTGTTGAGCCTTGACTGGTGGTGTAGTATGTTTACGTGCGGCAGCGGCGAGAGCTGGACTTTGAGGGGCGGAAGGTCCACGCGATCCTGGCCCAGAGCACCTCTGAGCCGCAGTTTCCAGAGAAGTCGGGTGTGATCCGGGTGAAGCAGTACAAGCAGAGTTTGGCAATCCAGAGTGATGGCGAGAGGGGGAGCAAAGGTAAAAAGGGGACATGGGTTGGGGTGCCTGCCAGGGCCCCCCGTGTGAAGACTGCACTGACTGCAGGCATGGAAAATGCAGGATGCTTATTCCCTGAAGTCAGAGACTGGCCACGGGTCCAAAAGAAACAAGAGCGAATCAATTCACCCCCAGAAGCTTGGGTAGACTAGCATGTGGATCAGTTCATTCTTTACTGACTCTTGCATGGTCTCGATGAGATTAGGACACACACCAAGGGAATCAGAAAGTTCAAAACTCAGTTCGGAAAGGTCCTGCACATGCACAAGCTGGACAGGGGTGGGCAGGAGGGCTGGTGGGACCACCTCTGCGAGGCAGCTCCTCCTCAGCAAAAACCCAGGGACTCAGAACCTGTCTGCCTCGAGTTGCAGCCTCAGAAGAGACCCTGGGTGCAGGAGTTCCATGCAGCCACCTGCTGGCCTGGAGTGGGTGTGGGCTCGAGGCTGAGGCGAAATCTAAATTTAGTTGTGATGTGTGTTAAGATGTGCCACTTTGGGCATGTCATCCCACTCTTCTGAATCTTCACTTCATCATTTATAAATGGGGGTTTAATCTTAGCAACTTCTTAGGATTAATATAATTAACGAGAGCCATGATTAAATGAGAAACTGTGTCTAAGTGTATCGCTTGCCAGGTGATTAATAAATAGCCGCAGAAGGTGCCTTGGCTGTTTTCCACAATGTTTCTATGTAAGTCTCCTGCAAGGCAAGGCAGAGGGGACAGTCTCCTGGAGTCCTGTGTAACCCACTTCCTTACTTTCTGAGATGGATATGAAAGTGGAAGGTTTGCAAGGTTTGTACTGTATCTTCCTAACAGGTTCCCTCCTGAATTGTTCTTTCTCTCTCTCTCCAGTTTTCATGTATTACTTCGATAATCCAGGTGGCCAGATTCCGTCCTGGGTCGTTAACTGGGCTGCTAAGGTGAGACCCCAGGAAGCAGGAGGGGAGGTGTGTTTGACAGCTGTTCACTTAGCCTGTGGGGCTGTCAGCTTGAAGAGATGTGCTGTCTCAGGCCTCATGATGCTCTTTTATGAAACTGCTTGGTTGATGGACTATGTTAGGCCTGTGGTGGCCAATACCCACAATAGAGGCTGGGACAAAAGACAAACTTTAGAAGGAATGCCAGCCCCACCCTGCTTTGCACCAAGACCCCTCCAGGACCACTCTCTGGAACCTCCCAAACAGTAGCCTGTTCCCTGTAGGAACAAGGGTGCCTGTGGATCCTATGTCTGCTCATGGAGGAGTTAGGCTGACCTAGCTTGGGAGACAATGAACCATATTCAAGCCTGGAGAAGTCTCCAGGTTCTTTGTGGTTATATTGTTTTACTGTAAGGAGAGGGAACCCCAGTGGTACCAGGTCATTCGAGACTGCCTAGGACCTAGAATCCTGCTGACCATTCAGCCTGCTTTGTAAGGTCCTACTTACTGGCGAGAGGGCTCACCAGTTCCCTGGGAGAGTGAAAAGGCTCTGAATCAAACACAAGATGGTTTGAATCTTGGCCCTGCTTCTGACTGTGTAATCTAGAGAAACCATCAATTTCTTCCCCCTTAAAAATGGAGACGGATAGCCCCACCCAGTAGAGAAGGAGTAAACAGAGCAACCTGTGGGGAATTTCTTAAACAGTGAGCAACACTAACTAAAGGATGACATACCCACTCTTGCCCCCCAATCCTCACCATTGCCTAATTTCATAAAGCAAGTCTTTCCTCTCATTTCTTTCCCCTGCCATGCCCCGTCCTGTTTTATCTTTCCCTTCAAAAAATGATATCTCATAAATATCTTAGTTTTTTATTAGCAAAAGCCAAAATATGTAACAAAGTCTTAAAACAGTGGCTCCTGCCTTACCCGTGTCCTGCATCTTCCCTTTTGTCATCATCGGTGGCAACATTCTGTGAAAATCTGCTCAGGGTCCCTATTGTCATATTTAGATTCCCAAAGCCGCCATCTTTCACCTTGGCCACACCCTGAAGAATCAGGAGTCATCGCTGTGAGGATACAGAAATGACAGTCTCCTTTTCTTTGCAGAATGGAGTTCCTAACTTCTTGAAAGACATGGTGAAGGCCTGTCAGAACTATAGGAGAACCTAGGGGAGGAAACTGGGAGCTTTGTGTCTGTGGGATGCTGTTCCTGGAAGTGCGACGGCCCCCGATGCTCAGCCTGCCTTTGCCTTTTCCGTGCTCAGAGGCCTGCGTGCTCTCTAGCACTTTGTCCCCAAGCGTGTTTGCCTGACATCTGCTCCCTTTCCCATTCTCCCCACCCCGGGACCCACTGCCATTCTCCACTGTGGAATGTGGGTCAGATTATAGCAACCTTGGTTTGTTTATTCTTAAAAAGTGGACTCCTCAGTAGGGAACGCAGTACTTCCAATGTGCCAATCTAGGGGAATGGTGGGTGGAGGACTGGCAACACTGGGACTGACCCCAGTCAGCTGGCTGCTTCCCACGGGTGAGTTGTTGCAACCTGGGAGGGTGATTTCCTGCTGAAGTTGCATTGCCTACAGAGATGACTGTCATTGCTCCAAGACTGGAAGACTCACATCCGTTTGCCTTATGCTTTGCTGACTTGGATTCGCTAATTTGAGATAATCACCCACTAAGTCCCTCCCCATTCCTAGTTGGGGAGGATCATAGGCTGTTTTGATTTCAAACTCTTTTGAAAAGCATTGCAGGCCTAACTGTGTAGTATGATGACAATTTTTTTTTCTCATCATACATGTTTGGGTTTTCCTTTTTCCCATATGCCCCTGGGGAAGGCTGTCCATACCTCACTAACTCTGCATTTTTCTGGACACTGAGGCATCAAGGCAGCTGTAGCAGTTAACAGAAGCCAACTGCTTTGCACATAGCATTGAGCTGAAATGTCTTTATATGGAATCGATGAATTTCCCTTCTGAAATGCTTGGAGACATTGAAAGGATAAGAGTTCACAGCCAGGGAAAATTTATTAGTGGTGTGATTGACTCTACACCTTTTTCTCAGGAATTCTATCTAAGTTATCTGCCTCTCCCACCAACCAAAAGACTTCCCTTTTCCTACTTTTCTCTTGAATTTTGGAAGAAAGGGTATTCTGTGGACAAAGGCACAGCCTTATAATCTCAGGGAAACATTTTAATTACTTCTGTATGATGGTAACAAAACTTAATTTCAGGGTGTAAAAATTCAGGATGTAAAGCTGGATGTGGGAGATTTATTAAAATGGTATACCTCAGACTGTGTCTTTTCTGTCTGGAAAGGGAGGTGCATTGAATACCAAATAAATACAGAATGACTTATCCTTGTTTTGTCTGCAGTCTCCTCTCTGCCTTATTCCCTGCGAATGGGACTGTTAGGTCTCTCTGGTTTGCCAGTGAAATCTAACCTGACTCATAGCCCTGAACATAAAAAGGCATTTTAGGCTCACTTATATGCAAGGCCAGGTATAGAATGGCCTGAGGTAGGGGTTGATACAGGTGCTCAAACTGAGGTTAGGAATAATTCTGTCCTTCTTTAAGGTTTCTTTAATGTTGGGCCGAGTTTGGTGGCAGGATCGCTGCTAACAGAAAATGAAAGACCTGCGTCTTCCCGAGTTCACACCAAGTCAATAAAAGACAGTGTTTCTTTCCAGTTGACTGTGAAGCATCCAGTGATTCACTTTAAACCATGTGTCAATCCCTGCCCTGGACACTGGTCATAGGGGTAGAGTTACACGCATCAGGGACTGCTTCATAAATGTATCATTAAAATAGCACTATCAGTAATGTAGCTGGAATTTAATTTTAGGTAAATTAAATCTGAATGTCTAATAGAAGTCAAGTTTTTTTTTTTTTTAAATGTATAAAGTCATTGAAACAGAAGCACTGGGATTATATTCTTTGAGCAAAGACTCCACATGAAATGGTGTCATGCAAAGTGTATCTTTAACAGTGCTTAATAATCTGCGAAAAACACTGAGAATACTAAGCATACTTAATTTCTTTGTAAGGTGATTTTAAAAAAGTCACTGAGCTTGCTATAATTAGGAAAGGTCCTGTGGCGTTTGAGCTTGCTAAGTTGGAAATGGCGGTGCTAAGCAGCACTGAAAAATGAGATTGTGTAGGCACTGAGAACCCCTGAGCCAACAGGAAATGCCAGCGACCCCAAAAACACACATGGTGCCGTGGAGGTTTGGCTGGATTCTTCAAGCTGTGACTGCAGGGTTTGAATGTATCATTTGGAATTTGGAAGTTATGAGTGTATTGTCATTCATCTAATCCTTTGCTTCCCTTGCTTTCTCATGTCTGTCTCTCTGAATAGACAATAAGATCTTCATGGGTAGAAGCCCTTCTTTCACTTAGATTACTGACTCCTAACAGAATGCACGGAGAAGGCAATGGCACCCCACTCCAGTACTCTTGCCTGGAAAATCCTGTGGATGGAGGAGACTGGTGGGCTGCAGTCCATGGGGTCGCGAAGAGTCGGGCATGACTGAGCGACTTCACTTTCGCTTTTCACTTTCATGCATTGGAGAAGGAAATGGCAACCCACTCCAGTGTTCTTGCCTGGTGAATCCCAGGGATGGGGGAGCCTGATGGGCTGCCATCTATGGGGTCGCACACAGTCAGACACGACTGAAGCAACTTAGCAGCAGCAGCAGCAGCAGCAGCAGCAGCAGCAGCAGCAGCAGCAATAGAGTGCATCCTAGGCACTCAAATGGTATCTAGTGAGTGACTTTAATGATTTGGAGAAGATTGACCAAATGACACACCACCCAGAAGGGAAAGTCTATTCAGATAAAGACATTTGATTTGATTACATGAAACTCTACTTTAACATTTAACAATTTAATTCAAGCCAAATTATTTCCCTAAGTCATCATTTTAGTGGTTCTAGGCTGTAGATCTCCTTAGTCTTTCCTTGAAAGGTCCATGTTAAGAGGTGGCTTTGCTGGCGTGGCTACAGGTTATACTTTAATGTTATGGAAATGGCTGTCTAGACTGAGTTCAGCTGAGATTAGTCAGGATTTCAGGATTTTCATGATGAAAGTAGCATTACTATCAGTGCTAAATTTTCTTCCACAGGGGAATTATTCACACTGCATAGCAGTTTAAAGCTAAAGACTACCTTGGAACAGGAATTCCAGCAGAGGGTCACTTTCTGAAAATGTTGCTATATCACGGTGAAGGCCTTGGCCTGGCTCCCTGGCTGAGATTCCTCACCCAGAATCCCCACCTCTAATGCCTGCCCTTCAAAACTCCTTCCCAGCTGGGTTTGAAAGAAATGCCCGAAGAGCCCATTCAGTTCTCATGTTTCCGGGGGCACCACCCAGTCGGCTCAGAGAATTATCTTGAAATGCTTTGAGATCTGTATTCACTTCACATACTTTTCAGTGGTTTGGCATCCATCTGGCAAGGGGACAGGCATAGTAGTTCCTGGGGTGAGTGAGACAGGCTTGGAGCCCACCCTCAAGGAGCTTATGATCTAGTGAGAAAGACACAGTGGAAGAGCTCTTGAAGGATGATGAGTTGTGAGAAAGGGCAGGTAAAGTGAGTGAAAGTCTAGACCTGGGGCACCAAGCAATTCTGAGGGGTCACGGAGCACATGTTGGAGTTGGCTGGATGGAGGTTGGAGAAGAAAAGTATTCCATATGGAAGGAATCATTTCCATAAAGTCCCTGAAGCAGGAGAGCCCGTCATGTTGCAGGACCAACTGAAGGCCAGTAGGTCTGAGCAATGAGAGTGGAGGGAGGCATCTCACATGTGGCTGAAGAAGAAGGTGGTGAGGCTGTGGGAGATCCTGAGAGACATGGCAAGGACTTTTATTTTATATCCAGAATACTAGAAAGCTTTGAAGGATTTTAGGCTCAGCAGTGACCTGATAAGACATAATCAATCCTAACAGCTGCTCATTTCCCCACGGGTCTCCACCATCTCCCGCACCCCTGCAGCACCATCATGGAGGTGCTCTCCAAGCTGTGGGAAGCCTCGTCATCTGTCTGGCAGCACACTCAGTACCCACACCCACACCTAGTGTCGAAGGTGGACCATCAGCCTATGAAGTTTAACCAGAGAAAAAGGGAAGCAGGGACCATCCATGCCCATCGCCCTGATGCTCCTGGCCCTTGCTGCTGTCGACATGCCTTGCAGTGTGAGTGCATCACGCATGCTGTCAGGGCAGAGTCAGTGCAGGACCCAGAGTGCTACAGAAAACAGGAAGTCATGCACAAAATAAGCAGAGCAGCTTGTGAAACTTTCCCCACAGTTTAATTTTCTATACAACTCCCCAACTACAAGGAAGATTTCTTTCTTTCTTTTTTTTTTCTTGAGAATATTGAAACAGGTTTAGGTTCTCAGAGTTTAGAACCAACAAAATGGGAAGGCTTCAACAAACTGTTTATATTGCTAATCTATTTGTGTTTTTCTGTGTCTACTTGGACACGTATAATACTCTCCATTTCATCAGATCTATAATGAAATAGCAACAAGGCAGCATGTTATGTGAATGTGTTTGCAGGTTCTCTACCTGCTGCGCCAGGTTCAGTGCTAGGCAGTGGAGTTCATAAAGGGAATTAGCAGACTACAGAGGGCATGAAATATGCACACAGTTTATGGTAATGAGAGGATGTGATCACCACCATATGGAAGGAAGACATGTACTGTTCTAGGATTCTGTGGCTAACTGCTTTGAAAAACAAGCCAGCAGGCCTCTAATGGAGCCTCACGCAAAGCCCCGCATCCCAATCCAAGACTTCATTATAGCTTGGCTTTCCCAGAAATGGCATCTCAAACCAGTCCACCAGGAATTGCCTGATCAGTGCTGGTTAATCTGCCTGATAGACCCCTCCCCTAAAGGAAAACAGCCTTGCCATAACAAGCATGCTGTTTTCCTAATATAACCTAATTTCTGCTCCCTTCTGCCCACAAAAGTCTCTTTTATTTTGTACTTCCACTTGCTGCTCCTTTCTATCTCCTGGGGGGCGTGCTACCCCATTGCACTGGTTTTTGCTTAAACAAGTTCCTAAAAAATTTAACATTCCTCAGTTTATCTTTTAACCTTTCTGGTATGAGAAGAGGGAACTGAAGGAGACCCCCCTCCTAAAGACCCCCAGAAGCAAAAGCAACTAGACTTGGATACCTGCTGAGCCCTTGAACTGCTTTCTGGCTATCTCAGGAGTTGGTGAGTAAGTCACTCTCAGTTCTACTTTGGCAGCTTTTCCAAGAGATTTCAGACTTTATTTGAGCACATCTTCTTGACTGTCCAGAAACTGGCCAGAGTGGGTCTGACTTAAAAAACTGGATTGGGACTGGGATTGGGAGGATAATATCTTTTGTACTCTTTGGGGATAGCTCTTTGCCCCCATGGAGTTGTTGAATACATACTGCCAGAAATATTTATGTACTGTTTGTCCAGTTGAATCCTGAGAGGATATTCAAAGGATTTTTTTTTTTTAAATTTGAGTAGCCCTCTGATTAGAGATTGGTCAAATGTGGATGTTGATGTTCAGAACCTGATGGGAACTTTTTCAAAGCCTTTTCCTCTAAGCTGAAGTGAAACTATGTTGCCAGAGGGAAAGAAACATTCTGAAGCCCTTGTGGAAGAATTTACCCATGCATTCCACAGACACATAGCTCTAACTCTGGAACATAAGACCTTTTGATCTTCAGCTTAGTTGAAGATCTTCTCCTGATGTAAAGAAGGGAATTGAGAATAACGCTGTTGGATGGGTGAGATGGCCTCCATATCATTCAGATTGCCGCCTGAGAAACTGAACCCACTCCAGTATTCTTGCCTGGAGAGCCCCGTGGACAGGGGAACCTGGCGGAATATTGTCCCTGGGGTCACAGGGAGTCAGACACGAAGAAAGGGACTGAGCAGCAGCAGCAGAACTTGTAGTACTTGTCTTACAGATCAAGCCTTTTTAACAACAGAAATGCTCTAGAAATAATTCAAAGCCCACTTATCCTTTGCACCCAGCCCCAAATGTACCCTTTAATGTAAAAAATCTTGCATATATTGTAAATGTTCTGGACTCAAGGAACAAAAGTCCATGGTGTAACTTCCATTCTTTGTGCCTTTGAGATGTAGGTATTTACAGAGTCTCCTCTAGGAAGCAAGGGAATTGTTATCAGAAGAAGAGAAAAAAAAAGAAAAGGTTATTTTAAAAATAAGATCTATCAAAAATCTTAAAAGTTGCTTTTACGAATACTAGTAAAATACTATCTGATCAGGTAAACTTAATTTATTCCATCTTCCAGAAATACACTGGACCTGTTTTGTTTTTTTTTAAAAATAAACTAGTGAGTTTCATATTATATCTTTTTCATGTCTAGAAATTTTAAATTAAATTTAGAAGAGCTCTGCTTGTATGTTTTTGTATTTCTGTATATGGATGCTATAGATGGTGATGTTTTTGTGCCCCTGAATGGTATTTCCAAAATTCTTTTTTTAAAGTTCTACTTTATTGGCTTAAAGTATACAAATCAAGTATCCTCTCAGAAGCATAGACTAACCCATATGTTTTTCTAAATTCAGGCAATTGTACCTAGGTTTGATAGAAGTGAAGTAAGGCTTTATCATACCTGTTGCAAATTTTTCATTGCAAAAAATAACTTTGTATGTGTTAGGGACACTGAAATGAAGTAAGTCTTGTTCAGGCTTCAGTAGCAGGAGAGCAGGCCTCTGACCTGGCTACTGGCCTGCCTGGGCACTGCTTGGATTCCATGCCTGCCTGAAAGCACAGCAAATCAGGCAGCACTTTAGATAAGAGAGGGAGCGGGTCTTGGGATTCTCGAGCCCTGGAAGTCTGGCCGACTGCTCAGGGCCTAACAAAATCCTATGACTCACAAGCTGAAACAAATAGCATTGTACAAAGACTAAAGTAAAACCCAGAGCTGCATTTTTGTGCCCAAAATGATAGTATCAGTTTGTGGCCTGGGATGACAAGGGGGAGTCCCTGAAACTGCAATCTGAAGACTCACCCGTGGAGTGGACACCACGCCCAGGACCTTTTCCCAGTCTGGACTCTAGATTGCTGTTAGCGAGGGACTTCCCAGCATACTGTTGAAGTCCAGATGTTGGTGATGTATGCGCTATTACTCTTCTCTATTGCTTCTCTTTCTCTTTTCTTTTAATGATTGTATATTGAAATTAAATTAAACAACCCCCTATTAAATATTGAAATTGTTTGTGTGTAATGAGTACTTTCTTTTCTTAACAAATCCTTTGTACCTGAAACTACACTTTCAGCCAAACAGTATAATGATATTTTAATAAGTAAATGAGATAAGAGCTTTTGGATGAACTCCTTAGGAATAATTGTATATTAGGAATATCTACTTAAAAATAATCTCTCAAACCTATACGGACCTAATGTATAGCAGAGAGAACTATGCTCAATTACTATTAATAACCTATAATACAAGAAAATGAATCACTTTACCGTTTCTCTGAAACTAGCACAACAATGTAAATCAATTACACTTAAATTAGAAAAAAAAATTAAAAAGTCTCTCTAGATTTTGGTAACTTGAAAAGTTGTGATAAATTAAATGATGAAAGTTTATTGGTTAGGTCATTCCAAATAAAACAAGATACTAAAACATTACTGAACATTGACTTCATTTTACAAAGAAACTAAAGGTATTTAGGATGATTAATAAATATGTTTGGTGTCAAACTGAGATATTTTTTATAAGAAAGCACATGTTTTTAGAAAATATTATTGGTGTTTATGTTTGCCAATCTACAGAACGCTAATGTAAAAGTTCATAATTAGCTTTCACTAGAAATAAAGGTTTTTAAGTGTTGAATTTAAATATATAATTAAAGCCACTAGAAGTAGTAGGAAAAACATTTCAGTACACAGTAGCAAAGCAGGATATGTGTTTTCAATAAAGAAAGGTATGACAAATGGAATTGCATTTTGTTAAAGGAAAATAATTTTGTTTTAGAGTTGATTGTTTCTTCATGGGATAAAAAAATCGATGACAAACTAATACAGATGCAGAAAGTTATGGAAGGCTTGTGGAAAAGGAACCTTGAACAAAGAGTTCTGTGCATGGTAAAAATTGGCTGTTTGGAATTAATTTAATTGAGTACATTTAAAAAGTAAGCTGGTGCAAAACCGGAATTTGCTTTTTTTTTCTGTGAAGAGGACAGCTTTCTTAAAATATTGATCTGCTTTTCATAGCAGATTGTAAAGTTTATTTTACTTTTAACTAGGAGTCTGTTATTACTTTCTTGTTTGGCCTTTGAAATCTTCGGTTGTCCTTTTGCTTAAGTGAGTAAACATTGATTCACAGTGCCCTATGATCTTGTTTGACCAAGTACTTTGAAACTTTTTGATATTTTGATGACAAATTTCCCAAATCAAATTCTAGTGTAGTTCCTTTGACCTCTCGTGAAGTTTTGGATGCTTCAAAGGAGCATTGCAACATTCTAAAGAAATATAAATTAATTAGGTTTATTTGGTATGTTAAATTACAAGGGAAGTATTGTCAAATAAGTAATAAATCTTCTTAGGTTATACTGTATGAGTAAATGTTATTAGTCTAGAAATTATATGGAATTCCTAAGAATCTGGTGTATCCTGACAAAATATTATCAGTCATAATTTTAGTCATTTTAAAATGTTTTATGTCACAGGAGTAAACAAATTTCTTTTTCAGTTGCTGTTTTATTCTGATACCTCTTCAAGAATATTATTAGCAAAGATTTTTGGACAAGTACAAGATTCTGATAACTTTCAGTTCCATACTGGTGACCTGGGTTGAAATTAAACAATTCTGTTAGAAAACCTGATGGCTTCATAAAACTGTTAACAAAAGGATTATTTATATAGGTCTATGTGAACTACGGAATAAGATTATACATTTATGCTTTCTATTTAAAGTATTACTAACATTTTTCTTTTCCAGATAAAAGATACTCTTCCCCTCAGCTAATTATGAGTTAGAGAAACTTGTTAATTATACCTTATAAGCAGAATTGAAATATTTATCTTTTCTCCCTCCTTGATCTTTCCAGAGACTGGAAAGTCTTAGGTTCCCAGCAACTTTAAAAATCAAGCAAATTAGGAAAGCCATCTCCCAACAAGTGTAGGAATTTTAAAGCATTTTGTCTTTAAAAGGTAGGAATTTACTCATATTTGTTGTTAACTCGGGTGGAATTTGTCACAAGCCTTTGATGTGGCTGAAGTTCCTTATAGCAAAGCCTTTTCCTTTCAGCAAAGCCAATTTCAAAAGAGCCTGTACAGTTACACTTGTATAAACCATCAGGCCAAGTTTATTGACACCAGAATTAATTTGTAAACAAATAAGTATTATTTGGCTACACTTGGTAGAAAGAAGGGTAATTTTAGAGAGAAAAAGATTATATTTCTGTGGAGAGTAAATTCAAGTTTGTTAGCTGAGGTCTTTATTTACTAAGAGTCACTTCCCAGATAGCTCTTAGCTATTACATTGTTGTAAATTTTAGTTGAATTATTAAAAGGACAATCTAGTTTGTTTCTGAAGTTTTTCTCATTAGTCCATCTTTGGGTGAAGATCAGAGGTCCCAACCTGCAACCAGGGGATTATGCATTCCGGGAAAGACGCAATTTAAAGTACTATCTTCAACCTAAATGGAAGGACTATCAACAGGTGCCCATGGACAGTGAACCTCAAGGAAACTGATGCTTGGATTGCTATTTCCACTTAGAGAGGGTCCCTGAAATTAACTGGGCTATACACAGGACTGCTGACTTCAAAATCACCTTAAAACAATGCTTACACAGAGGAGAAAGTATCAGAACAGAATGGTAAGAAAAAGTAGACAGCTGATCCAAGATTCCAAAGCAAGCTTGTACACCAGTTACTTTGATAATTGCTCACACTTGCTTATGAAATAGACATATTTCATGATATGTACAGATAAAGTTAATTGAATTATTGACTTTATACTCAATCACCTATTTCCAGTACTTCTGGATTACCATGGTTGATTTCTCCGTTCAAGGCTCTAACTGAATGACCTTAGGAAATTAGTCTAGAAAGAAGAAGTTATAATTCTGTTTGGGCCACTATAGATATTACAAGAAGGGACTCCCTCACTTGGCCAATCAATTATAGCTACTCTGACCACTGCCATGAACATAAAAGAGCCCTTCCCTTATGTTGGGAAAAGTGTCCGTTCAGTTCAGTTCAGTTGCTCAGTTGTGTCTGACTCTGCGACGCCATGAATTGCAGCACGCCAGGTCTCCCTGTCCATCACCAACTCCTGGAGTTCACTCAAACTCACGTCCATCGAGTCAGTGATGCCATCCAGCCATCTCATCCTCTGTCGTCCCCTTCTCCTCCTGCCCCCAATCCTTCCCAGCATCAGAGTCTTTGCCAATGAGTCAGCTCTTCACATGCGGTGGCCAAAGTACTGGAGTTTCAGCTTCAGCATCATTCCTTCCAAAGAAGTCCCAGGGCTGATCTCCTTCAGAATGGACTGGTTGGATCTCCTTGCAGTCCAAGGGACTCTCAAGAGTCTTCTCCAACACCACAGTAAGTAAATACTAAGTGTAACCAGCCAAATAACATGAAGAACTGTGAGTGGCCTTATGAACAATTCCTTTAAAGGATAGGATCAGTATAGAATACACTAAATCAGATACCCTGGGGATTCACTGGGTGGCACCTAATGGAAATTCTTGTCTTGAATTCTGACTTACAACCTTACAAATACTACTAACTATACTATTTATATTCTGCCTATGTCATAAAGTTGTTGTTTCATGTCTCACCAAATGTGTGACTGAGTCTCTCATGAATTAATGACTGACTTGAAACAGTGGACCAGACGTGTATTTCAATGGTGGTAATAGTGTAAATTTAGATATGGGAAGTAGCAACAAGAGGGAATCATTTCCTGGACCACAACATACTAGTCAGACAGATGGTCCAGGGACTTCTGGCTCTGATAGGGCCTAGTCCAGTAACAGCACACCGAGTGGCCCATCGACAAAACCTTAGCCTGACCTCGGAGCAAGCAGTCCTAGCACTCTGGCACGAAATAGTCATGAAACGCCTCCCAGTCCACGGTCCAATTCATGACCATGATAGCGCACTGCCCACTGAAATTGGCACTTGCAATCTGTCACTATGAGTATGATATCACTAGCCACTGCAGTCACTGCTATTTGACATACCCTGAAAGAAACTCAGGGCAAAGATCAGGAATAAGGTACTCTCTTCTCTGGGAAGTTCTAGTAGAACAGGTGTCTCTTAAGGTAGATATTTTCAAGGGAAGATTTTATGAGACCAGCTTCTTGCTTCTTCTCCTATCTGCTGCTGCTGCTGCTAAGTCACTTCAGTTGTGCGACCCCATAAACAGAAGCCCACCAGGCTCCCCTGTCCCTGGGATTCTCCAGGCAAGAGTACTGGAGTGGGTTGCCATTGCCTTCTCCAATGCATGAAAGTGAAATGTCAAAGTGTAGTCACTCAGTCGTGTCCGACTCTTAGAGACCCCATGGACTGCAGCCTACCAGGCTCCTCCATCCATGGGATTTTCCAGGCAAGAGTACTGGAGTGGGTTGTCATTGCCTTCTCCATCTTCCCCTATCTAGAAAGTTACTAAAATCATTAAGGGTCTGAGACATCTGCCCCTCATAACTAGTAGCAAACTTCACATGACTGGCAGCAGCCTTCTGCCAAAATGTGAGCTTGACTGCATGTATCTGCCAGTTCCTCAAAGCGATCTGAGAAACTTTCTTCAGGGCTATCGTCCCTATTTTGTCCCAAAAGGAGCTTAACTCACAATTCTCATGCTGTGCATTTTTTTTTTAGTCAACACCTTCAGACTAAACATTTTAAATAAAATGCCCTCATTTTTGGTAGGCAGCTGTACCACCGTCTCTGATATCCTACATCATTCAAGGCAGTCATTGTACCTAAGTTCTCATGAGGGTTGGGCCAAAAACAACTCCGAAGTTTTCTGCATCCCTAAGATTCCCCTTTCAATGGAAGATCATTTTGAAAAGTACACATGAAGGAATGTGGCTTTGCGTAAGTCATGGTGTGTGGCATTGTGCTCTATCACTAAAAGAAAAGCAAGATTCACCGTAAAGGTTTGTGTCCATTTGTCAAAGAAGAAAAGCTAGTTTTAGTTTAGCCAGTTTAATGAAAACAGGTATATCTTTAGCATTTTCAGCATTTTATTCTACCCATGTTTGCTAAAAGTCAAATAAGTTTATCTTGTGTCTATTACAGAATTTGTAGCAAGGAAGATGAGAAGAGGGACTTGCCTGGTGGTCCAGTGGTTAAGAATCCACCTGCCAATGCAGGGGACATGGGTTTGGACATCCCCAAACCCGGGAGGGTTCCACATGTCACGGAGCAACTAAGCCTGTGAGTCATAAGCACTGAGCCCGTGAGCCACGGCTCCTGAGGTCTGCATGCTCCAGGACTGGGGGCTCCACAGCGAGAGAAGCCGCCACAGTTAGAAGCCTGTGCGTTGCAGCAAGGAGTAGCTCCCACTCGTCACAAATAGAGAAAGCCCACAAGTCGCAACCGAGACACAGCACAGCCAAGAGAGAAAAGGAAAGATAACAAGCTGACGGTTAGCTGTTTAGTACCTTGTGAAATGTTCATGAGTGATCTAAACCTCAGTGTTAAGAAGAAGGAAATCAAGTAGATGTAAAGCAGGTGAAAGTATATAACTAAAAGTTTCACAACAGTTACATTTCATGCCATGTCTGCTTATGAATAGACATTTTGGGGACTTTTCAGTCTTCGTAATTGTGTGTGTGAGCCAATCCCTTGTGATAAAATTGAATTTGGACAGAAATTTGACCAAACGTGAAGAAGATTTCCATGGAAATTTGGGGAGACAAAAGGAATGGCTTGAGTCTAAAGCACAGAGGTGGGTAATAATGAATAATAGTGAATATTTACTGACCACTTTCTAAATGGCAGGTACAGTCTGACCACTTCACACATTTTAGATTATTTCATCCTAACACATGTATAGGTATAAAGACTCCAAGAACGTGGGGACCTTTGTCTTGTTCCCAGCTATGCACTCAATATAGAGAACACACACAGTATTTTAACTATCTGCTGACGGAGTGAACGAATCAATTATGGCACAGCAACCCTAAAGCCCCAGGATCTCAATCTGAACCTATGGCAGAAAGATCGATATAAAAATTTACACTGTCTTGTATTTATTTCTTAACAAAAGAGTGAGCTTTTAGAAATCAATTTTTAGAATTGTTAACAACTATAATTGTTTTGTGTTTTAGTTATCTTTTGCTTACTATTATTAAAAATTAAACAACTTTTGTTTTTTCTTTGCTTCTTCATTCTGTTCGAACACCTTTGGTGAATTTATGATGACTGTCTAGAAGTTGGCACACTAGAAAGTTATTGTTGGTATAACTAGGGGAGGTGAAAGAGGCAGGAGGCAAAGCAGTTCAAGAAGGAAAGAGCTTTTAATTTACAGCCAGGGTGCTGGAAGTTAAACTGCTTGCCTCAGGGACAGATATGGAGGTTGGTGGGGCTGGGGGGCAGTTACCATACCCATTGTTCCCTGTCTATTTCACTCAGTTCCTCTCTAGTGGTTCATATGTGTGTGTGTGAGTGAGTGCTCAGACGCGTCTGACTCTTTGCAACCACATCGGCTGTCACCTGCCAGGCTCCTCTGGGGGTGGGATTTTCCAGGCAAGAATACTGGAGTGGGTTGCCATTTCCTTTGCCGGGGAATCTTCTGGACCAGGAATCAAACCTGCATCTCCTGCATTGGCAGGCGGATTCTTTACTAGCTAAACCACCAAGAAAGCCCCTGCTGCTGCTGCTGCTGCTAAGTCACGTCAGTTGTGTCCGACTCTGTGTGACCCCATAGCGGAAGCCCACCAGGCTCCTCTGTCCCTGGGATTCTCCAGGCAAGAACACTGGAGTGGGTTGCCATTTCCTTCTCCAAAGAAAGCCGCTAGTGGTTCATAAACTGAGAAGAAAACCAACAGAAACCAAGCAGAATAAAAATAATGCTTAGAGCTCAGTAAAGGACATACAACAACTTTTGTTCTGTGTCAAACAGCTTCAAAGGGGCTGGGTCTGTTCCCAAGGGGTCATGGATTCTGCTTATCAATGAATGTGGGGTTTCATTTTCCAAGAACAGTGAATAACACTCTTCATTGGGAGCCTGATTTCAGGCTGGTGTTAAATGACTGCTGGATTGCTGAAAGTGTGCAAGTAGGGGCTCCCCATCCACCATGCTGCTTGGCTCCTCTCCCCTCCCAGCAGCTTCAAGCTGTTGTAAACAGCATTCCTTTTCTATCACAAGCTAGGAAACGTGATTGTGCAGCCAAGGTCCTGGGTCGCTGGAGAGGGAGGCCCAGGGAGCCCGTTTCCTCTCTTCTCAGTTTAGTTTGTAACTTGCTGGTGGGGTTGAGTAATTGCTGAAGTTCTGTCTTCCCATCTGATTCTGGACACTAATTTATGAAACAGCAAGTGACCCGCTGGATCAAGCAGATGTTTCCTGAGCAAAGAGAGCACACACAGCATCTTGTACTAGGGGAGGGTTGGCGGGCATGCATGCCTTCTGACGTCACTGGGCAAGGTAACTTGTGGGAGAATTCAAAGCAGAGAAGCTTGGCCAGGCAAGAGTTTTGCTGGCAGCTCTGTGCTGGGATTAACCGACCCAGGTAACAAGGAAGAAGGAATCAGCAATTTAAATGTGCCCTCCAAGAGGAGTTAGACCCTGCACTTCCTGACTACCTCTAGGAGAACCTTCCCTGTGGCTCCCCACGCACAGTCAGAATCAGGTTCACCATATTGCTTCTCAACCCAGCTCCTTGTTTTCTTGACTTCGCCTGTGGTTGAAGTGGGACAAGCTCAATTGATTACAAAGAAGAATAATGAAATAATCATAATTATTAATAATAAATCAGCTAATCCTTTTTCCCCTTGAAACACAGGGAAACTCAAATACTAAAATACCCAATTACAAATCATCTCATTATAGACAGCTAGCCTATCGGATTCAGGGTGTTAAGAATCAACAAAGTAACATAATTTTTTAATATGAAGTATTTGTAGACATGGAATTGCCAGCTTCACCTTAGGAAGGTCCTTAAGAATAAATGATAACAAATAAACAAGTAGAATGGATGTACAATTTGCTATCCCTGTGATCTCATAAAAGGAAGGTTTTTTTCCAATCTCTTTAACTCAAATCCCCCCAAGGAATTTTCTTCACACTCATATTCAAAACCGAACTACCAAGACCTGCAAAGTGCCATACGACCTAGATCTGAGCCCTGCCTACCCTATAAGCTCCACCCCCTCCTCTTCTTCGTTTCCAGCCTTTCTCTGTCCATCAAACACATCCTGTTCTTTGCATCTGCTATTCTCCACATCTTCAGAGCTCTTCCCCTAGGTCTGTGGACAGCGCCCTCCTGTGGTAGGCGGCGTTCTGACTGGTTGCCAGGGACCTGCCTCCTGGGGTTCATGTCTGTGACATTCTCCCCTGTGTGTGAACTGCACCCAGTGACTTGCTTCTAAAGCAACGACCCCCAACCTTTCTGGCTCCAGGAACTGGTTTTGTGTACGCAGAAGGTTGCTCACTCTCTCTCTCTGGCACTTCCCACTTGCTTTCACAAAGCAAGTTGCCATTTGTGAGCTGCTCTCCTGCGGAGAGGCCTATATGACAAAGAGCTGAGGGTGGCTGCTTGACCGGCATCCAGTCAGGAGCTGAGACCTTCTGTCCAACAGGCTGAGAGGAACCGACTCCTGCCAACAACCTCCTGAGTGAGACTGAAGAGAATCCTACCATCATGTCCAGCTTTGCAAGCAGACACTGAGCCCTGGGGTCAGCTCAGCCACGCCCAAGCTCCAGACACACTGAAGCCTTAAGATAAGAAATGCTGTTTAGCCAATAGATTCTGGCTGCACAGTGATAGGCGACTCACTTCACTTAGGTCTCTGCTCAAGCGTCTCCTTGTCTAAAGAAGTCCCTCACCTTCCGAACCAACCAAACTGATCACAGAGTGTTCTCTATCCCCTGACTGATTTGCATTCTTCTTCCTGGAAAGCATCAGGGCTTGCATATGTTATATATTTATTTATTAGCTAACTTTCCTACTAGAATGAAAATCCAGTGAACACCATGCCTGTCATTTTGCTGGTAAATAAGATGAACATATATTTACCCTGATGTTGCTTACATACATTTGATACTTGTTGCAGGGCTACTATACAGGTCCAATGATGATAGTTTCCCTGGTATCTAGGCCAGTAAATTTCAGTCAACTAAATATATAGAGATGGATAGATAGATACAGATATTATTATTGTTGTTAAACTGTTCCATTTTGATAATGCACCACTGTATGCTTTTTACTGAGTTTTAAAAAACATGACAAAAGTTTGTCAATTGAAGTCCCATGTTGGTTGCTCATAACTATTTGATAATCGCTTACTTCACCCTATGCTGCAGCCTAACTTCCTGCTACTTTGCTTTTTTTTGGCTTAAACATAGGAGGTTCATTTTATTTAATCTTTAATTCTTGTTAGAATATAGTTAATTTACAATGTTGTATTAAAGTGTATAGCAAAGTGAATCTGTTATACATATACATATATGAACTCTTTTTTTATATTCTTTTCCCATAAAGGTCATTGCAGAGTATTGAGTATCCCTGCGCTATACACTAAGTCCTTAGTAGTAATCTATTTTATATATAGTAGTGTGTGTGTGTCAAACCCAGTCTTCCCATTTTTCCCTCCCCTCAGCTTTAGAACATAAATTTATGGTTACATTGTATATTTTCATAGGATATTTGATGTTCATCTTTGCAGTTGAGATTCCAGTTTGGCATTCTGCTTCCTTAGAGGAGGTGTGGAAGCTACTGCTGAGGCTCACTGTCCTCCTGTTTCCTCTGGGAGAGGGCGGGCTCACGGTGCCATTAGCTAGACTTCCAGACCATCTCCTGCATCACCCAACCTAGGAACTGCTCTGCGTGTCTGTTTGAAGCTCCCACGATCACTTATCTCGTCTCAAGGCTGGTTACCTTACCTCTGGTATATATGTGTAAGTGGGCAAAGGTGGTTAATTAACCTGGCTGCTCTCATGAGAGACACCAGAGATAGCCTCTGAACAGGGATCATCTGTGCTGTGTTCCACCTTTACAACTAGATTCTTCCACAAGAGTCCTGACCTCTGGCTTTCTTTGAAAGTTCTTATCCATGTTTTGTCTCTTTCTGGACCATGAAGCATAACAATTCTTGTGTTGAAATCCTTTAATTCTCATGTATGTAGTTATGTGAACATGGAAATATAAATATGACATTTCCATTTTACATACACATATGCATATGCAGCCAGCTTAGCTACCATCTTGAAAATTATCTCTATCTCCTTTTCCATCAGCCCTTCAAATATTTGTAGATTTTTGTCACATCATCCCATATTCGCTCCTCCTTTGTCTAAAAATATCAATTTCCTTTAATGATGCTAATCTCTAATAATTTTCTTAATTTTTTTAACCGAAAAAAAAAAAGTCTATTCTAGTAGACATATTAGAGTTCATTCAATAGTACTATATGGCTCCCAATGTGAAAGGAATACTTAGAGTACACAGGACTATTACTTCTTGTACGCTATTTTTCTGTTAGTGCTAAGTCTTTTTAACCACATATTTATATTACTGGCTCATAATAATCAATTTCCTTTCCATTACTTTTCCATAGTTTAAATATATCAACTCTGCCAAGCAACAGCAGTTCCCTATATAACATTGCAGCAATGTTCAGCAACTATTACAAAATTGGTATAAAAATATACTGCATTTCATAAGTGAGAGAATTCACTCCTAGATAAGATGACATCTTTCTGAGTCTGAATCACAAAGATGAATCAGCTTCTTTTAAAAAATTATATTCAATTACAAAAACTTAATCAAACAACTTATATGCTATAATGAAGTCAACTAATACAGATATATTTAATGCAAAAGTCAAAGTTCACTTCACTCTTGTTTTTAATTACATTCCAAGACATAGCCATCATAAACCATATCTGTGTGTGTAAATGATATAGTGGGTTTTTTTTTTTGAAATTTTCTTTTAAAAGTAATCAAATATAAATACTGTTCAGCTGTCTCTTTTTTCTTTAACTTCAATACCACTTGGACAAACTTCTGTCTGCTATTTTTATACTGACCTATGGCACTTTTTAAAATCTTATTTTTTAAATTAAGTTATTTAAATTGGTGGACAATTACAATATTGTGATGGTTTTTGCCATACACCAACATGAATCAGCCACAGGAATACATGTGTCCCCCCATCCCAAATCCCCCTCCCGCCTCCTTCCATCTCATCCTTCTGGGTTGTCCCAGAGCACTGGCTGTGAGTGCCCTACTTCATGCATGAAACTTGCACTGGTCTATTTTGCATATTTTGCATTTCTTTTCCATGGCGATGGTCTTGATCCCTGTCTCCTGTACAATGTCACGAACTTCATTCCATAGTTCATCAGGCACTCTATCTATCAGATCTAGGCCCTTAAATCTATTTCTCACTTCCACTGTATAATCATAAGGGATTTGATTTAGGTCATACCTGAATGGTCTAGCAGTTTTTCCTACTTTCTTCAATTTGAGTCTGAATTTGGTAATAAGGAGTTCATGATCTGAGCCACAGTCAGCTCCTGGTCTTGTTTTTGCTGACTGTAAAGAGCTTATCCATCTTTGGCTGCAAAGAATATAATCAATCTGATTTCGGTGTTGACTATCTGGTGATGTCCATGTGTAGAGTCTTCTCTTGTGTTGTTGGAAGAGGGTGTTTGTTATGACCAGTGCATTTTCTTGGCAAAACTCTATTAGTATTTGCCCTGCTTCATTCCACATTCCAAGGCTAAATTTGCCTGTTACTCCAGGTGTTTCTTGACTTCCTACTTTTGCATTCCAGTCCCCTATAATGAAAAGGACATCTTGTTTGGGTGTTAGTTCTAAAAGGTTTTGTAGGTCTTCATAAAACTGTTCAACTTCAGTTTCTTCAGCGTTACTAGTTGGGGCATAGACTTGGATAACTGTGATATTGAATGGTTTGCCTTGGAGACGAACAGAGATCATTCCGTCATTTGTGAGAATGCATCCAAGTACTGCATTTCAGACTCTTTTGTTGACTCCATTTCTTCTGAGGAATTCCTTCCCGCAGTAGTAGATATAATGGTCATCTGAGTTAAATTCACCCATTCCAGTCCACTTTAGTTCACTGATTCCTAGAATGTCGACATTCACCCTTGCCATCTCTTGTTCGATCACTTCCAATTTGCCTTGATTCATGGACCTGACATTCCAGGTTCCTATGCAATATTGCTCTTTACAGCATCGGATCTTGCTTCTATCACCAATCACATCCACAACTGGGTATTGTTTTTGCTTTGGCTCCATCCCTTCATTCTTTCTGGAGTTATTTCTCCACTGATCTCCAGTAGCATATTGGGCACCTAATGACCTGGGGAGTTCCTCTTTTGGTATCCTATGATTTTGCCTTTTCATACTGTTCATGGGGTTCTCAAGGCAAGAATACTGAAGTGGCTTGCCATTCCCTTCTCCAGTGGACCACATGGGGAGGCCTTACAAATAGCTGTAAAAGGAAGAGACGCGAAAAGCAAAGGAGAAAAGGAAAGATATAAGCATCTGAATGCAGAGTTCCAAAGAATAACGAGAAGAGATAAGAAAGCCTTCTTCAGCTATCAATGCAAAGAAATAGAGGAAAACAACAGAATGGGAAAGACTAGAGATCTCTTCAAGAAAATTAGAGATACCAAGGGAACATTTCATGCAAAGATGGGCTCGATAAAGGACAGAAATGGTCTGGACCTAACAGAAACAGAAGATATTAAGAAAAGGTGGCAAGAATACACCGAAGAACTGTACAAAAAAGATCTTCACAACCCAGATAATCATAATGATGTGATCACTAATCTAGAGCCAGACATCTTGGAATGTGAAGTCAAGTGGGCCTTAGAAAGCATCATTATGAACAAAGCTAGTGGAGGTGATGGAATTCCAGTTGAGCTGTTTCAAATCCTGAAAGATGATGCTGTGAAAGTACTGTACTCAATATGCTAGCAAATTTGGAAAACTAAGCAGTGGCCACAGGACTGGAAAGGTCAGTTTTCATTCCAATCCCAAAGAAAGGCAATGTCAAAGAATGCTCAAACTACCGCACAATTGCACTCATCTCACATGCTGGTAAAATAATGCTCAAAATTCTCCAAGCCAGGCTTCAGCAATACATGAAGTGTGAGCTTCCTGATGTTCAAGCTGGTTTTAGAAAAGGCAGAGGAACCAGAAATCAAATTTCCAACATCCTCTGGATCAAGGAAAAAGCAAGAGAGTTCCAGAAAAACATCTACTTCTGCTTTATTGACTATGCCAAAGCCTTTGACTGTGTGGATCACAATAAACTGTGGAAAATTCTGAGAGAGATGGGAATACCAGACCACCTGACCTGCCTCTTGAGAAATCTGTATGCAGGTCAGGAAGCAACAGTTAGAACTGGACATGGAACAACAGACTGGTTCCAAATAGGAAAAGGAGTCCGTCAAGGCTGTATATTGTCACCCTGCTTATTTAACTTCTATGCAGAGTACATCATGAGAAACGCTGGACTGAAAGAAGCCCAAGCTGGAATCAAGATTGCTGGGAGAAATATCAATAACCTCAGATATGCAGATGACACCACCCTTATGGCAGAAAGTGAAGAGGAACTAAAAAGCCTCTTGATGAAAGTGAAAGAGGAGAGCGAAAAAGTTGGCTTAAAGCTCAACATTCAGAAAACGAAGATCATGGCATCTGGTCCCATCACTTCATGGGAAATAGATGGGGAAACAGTGGAAACCGTGTCAGACTTTATTTTTTGGGGCTCCAAAATCACTGAAGATGGTGATTGCAGCCATGAAATTAAAAGATGCTTACTCCTTGGAAGAAAAGTTATGACCAACCTAGATAGCATATTGAAAAGCAGAGACATTACTTTGCCAACTAAGGTCCATCTAGTCAAGGCTATGGTTTTTCCTGTAGTCATGTATGGATGTGAGAGTTGGACTGTGAAGAAGGCCGAGTGCCGAAGAATTGATGCTTTTGAACTGTGGTGTTGGAGAAGACTCTTGAGAGTCCCTAGTACTGCAAGGAGATCCAATCAGTCCATTCTGAAGGAGATCAGCCCTGGGATTTCTTTGGAAGGAATGATGCTAAAGCTGAAACTCCAGGACTTTGGCCACCTCATGTGAAGAGTTGACTCACTGGAAAAGACTCTGATGATGGGAAGGATTGGGGGCAGGAGGAGAAGGGGACGACAGAGGATGAGATGGCTGGATGGCATCACGGACTCGATGAACATGAGTCTGAGTGAACTCCGGGAGATGGTGATGAACAGGGAGGCCGGGCGTACCGTGATTCATGGGGTCACAAAGAGTCTGACATGACTCTTTGGAATGTGAATTCAAGTGGGCCTTAGGAAGCATCACTATGAAGAGAGCTAGTGGAGGTGATGAAATTCCAGTTGAGCTATTTCAAATCCTAGAAGATGATGCTGTGAAAGTGCTGCACTCAATATGCCAGCAAATTTGGAAAACTCAGCAGTGGTCACAGGACTGGAAAAGGTTAGTTTTCACTCCAATCCCAAAGAAAGGCAATGCCAAGGAATGTTCAAAGCATTGCACAGTTGCACTCACCTCACATGCTAGCAAAGTAATGCTCAAAATTCTCCCAGCCAGGCTTCAGCAGTACATGAACAATGAACTTCAAGATGTACAAGCTGGATGTAGAAAAGACAGAGGAAACAGATCAAATTGCCAAGATCCACTGGATCATAGTTAAAGCAAGAGTTCCAGGAAAACATCTAACTTCTGCTTTACTGATTATGCCAAATCCTTTGACTGTGTGGATCACAACAAACTGTGGAAAATTCGTAAAAAGATGGGAATACCAGAACACCTGACCTGTCTCCTGAGAAATCTGTATGCAGATCAAGAAGCATTAGTTAGAACTGGACATGGAACAACAGACTGCGTCATGTTGGGAAAGGAGTACAACAAGGCTTTATAATGTCACCCTGCTTATTTAACTTATATGCAGAGTACATCATGCAAAATGCCAGGCTGGATGAAGCACAAGCTGGAATCAAGATTGCCAGGAGAAGTTTCAATAACCTCAGGTACACAGATGACACCACCCTTAAGACAGAAAGTGAAGAAGAACTAAAGAGCCTCTTGATGAAAGTGAAAGAGGAGAGTGAAAATGTTGGTAAAACTCAACATTCAAAAAACTATGATCATGGCATTCGGTTCCATCACTTCATGGCAAATAGATGGGGAAACAATGGAAACAGTGAGAGACTTATTTGAGGGGAGGCTCCAAAATCACTGCAGATAGTGACTTCAGCTGTGAAATTAAAGGACGCATGCTCCTTGGAAAAAAAGCTATGACCAATCGAGACAGCATATTAAAAAGCAGAAACTTTACTTTGCCGACGAAGATCTGTTTAGTCAAAACTATGGTTTTTTCAGTAATCATGTACGTATGTGAGAGTTGGACTATAAAAAAGCTAAGCACCAAAGAACTGATGCTTGTGCACTGTGGTGTTGGAGAAGACTCTTGAGAGTCCCTTGGGCTGCAAGGAGATCAAAGCAGTCAATTCTAAAGCAAATCAGTCCGGAATATTCATTGGAAGGACTGCTTCTGAACCTGATACTCCAATACTTTGGCCACCTGATGCAAAGAACTGACTCATTTGAAAAGACCCTGACTCTGGGAAAGATTGAGGGCAGGAGATGAAGGGGATGACAGAGGATAAGATATTTGTATGGCATCACTGACTCCATAAAATGAAATGAAGTAAAAGTCACTCACTTGTGTCTGATTCTTTGTGACCCCATGGACTATACAGTCCATGGAGTTCTCCTAGCCAGTATAGTATAGTGGGTATCCTTTCACTTCTCCAGGGGATCTTCCCATCCCAAGAATCGAACCCAGGTCTCCTACACTGCAGGCATATTCTTTACCAGTTGAGCCACTAGAGAAGCACTGACTCAATGGACATGAGCTTGAGCAAGACACAGCAGTTGGTGATGGACAGGGAAGCCTGGCGTTCTGCAGTCCATGGGCTCACAAAGAGACAGACACGACCGAGCGACAGAACTGAACTGATCCCTGCTTGAGGACAGCTTCCTCCTTCTTAAGACCCTTCTGACTAATCCTGTCATCTTAAAATTTATATTATGTCAGTGGGTCTGGTAAGATCTTTGTATTGCTAGTTCTAATCCTGTTATCTTAAAATGTAAATTGTGGAAGTCTGGCAAGACCTTTACAAACTTGAGACATTCTTTTGATTTATTGTAGTAACCACTTGAAAAAGTAAATAGCTCCCTTGCGAAGAGTAGTGAGTGGGGCATTCTCTGTCTGCCGTCTGATGTCTATGTCAGAGGCTTTCTTTGTTTCTTTTTAATCTTTGATAAAACTCTGCTACACAAAACCCTTGAGTGATCAAGCCTGATCCCTGGTCCTGAAGCTAAATCTTTGGAGATCGTGATCACAATCACCATCGTTCACCATAATCTATCAGTATGGCTTTGGGCATCCTGTCTTCTTAAGTTCAGGGTTGTGTTCCTGTTTTGCTGGATTATTAGCTTGTGGTGTCTTGCACTGAAACTTGCTCACTCTTGGGTGGAGCTTGGTCTCATTGTAAGTATGGAGGCTTTTGGGTGGGCTCTTATCTATTAATGTTCCATGGGATCAGGAGTTCTATGATGGTCCAGACTTCTAGAGTTGAGCCTCCTGCCTCTGGGTTTTGGTCCCCTTCTTACAGTAACATCAAGACTTCTCTGTCCACACAGCACAGAAGACAAAACCTCTAGGTTAATGGTGAAACAACTCTCTGCAGTCAGGAACACCCAAAGAGATTCACAGAGTTCTATAGAAAAGAGAAAACGGAGGAAGGAAATAGAGGTAACTGGGGAGGAGAGAAGGGAGAGTCAAAAGGGAAGAGAGCGATCAAAGCAGTAATCAAATTCCTAAGTGAAAATGGATACTAAAAATTAGACTCTTAAAGGTACAAAATTAATAACAAATATCAAAAATAAAAAAATAAAAACCTGTAGTAGAGATTAGACTCTCAACATCACAATAAAAAAGAAAAACAAAATCAAACACAAAAATGAAAAAAAAAATACATTGTGGAGTCAGTTCAGTGCCAGATAATTCCTATTTCCGGCTTGTACTTGTTATCAAAGTCTACAATTGCCCCTCAAATGCACAGTTCCAGCTAAACTGTAGGATTTTAATATGTTGGATCTGCCACTTCCAGGGTGGTTTCCCATTTTTTTCTTTGCTTAGGTTGGCCTCCTCTGTTTGCAAGTCTTTTCAGTGTCGAATCTCCACCCTGACATGGGCGGGGTAAAAGTGGCCACTTATTCAGGCTCACTTGCTAGTGGTGCTGTGGAGAAGAAGGGACACTGCAAACAAACACCGCTGGCATGTGTGGGGAGTCCTTGCAGTGGATCGACACACAGGTGTTGCCACAGCCCTAGGCTCTATATTGTCACCATACTTATTTAACTTTTATGCTGAGAACATCATGCAAAATGCTGGGCTGGATGAAGCACAAGCTGGAATCAAGACTGCCAGGAGAAATATCAATAACCTCAGATATGCAGATGACACCACCCTAATGGCAGGAAGATATGAGAGTTGGACCATGATGAAGGCTGAGTGCTGAAGAATTGAAGCTTTTGAACTGCGGTTTTGGAGAAGACTCTTGAGAGTCTCTTGGACTGCGAGGATGTCAACCCAGTCAGTCCTAAATGAAACAAAACCTGAATATTCTTTGGAAGAATTGATGCTGAAGCTCCAATAGTTTGGCCACTTGATGCTAGGAGCCAATTCATTGGAAAAGACCTTGATGCTGGGAAAGATTGAAGGCAGGAGAAGGGGATGAGAAAGGATGTGATGGTTGGATGGTATCACCAACTCAATGGACATGAGTTTGAGCAAGTTCTGGGAAATTGTGAAGGACTAGGAAGTGTGTGTTGCAGGCCATGGGGTCACAAAGATTCAGACACGATGGAGAAACTGAACAACAACAAATGGCAGAAAGCAAAGAAGAACTAAAGAGCCTGTTAATGAAAGTGAAAGAGGAAGGTGAAAAAATTGGCTTGGAACTTAATATTAAAAAAACTAAGATCATGGCATCTGGTCCCATCACTTCCTGGCAAATAGATGGAGAAACAATGGAAACTGTCTGACAGGCTTTATTTTCTTGGGCTCCAAAATCACTGCAGACGGTGACTTCAGCCATGAAATTAAAAGACACTTGCTCTTTGGAAGAAAAGCTATAACAAATTTAGACAGCATATTAAAAATCAGAGACATCACTTTGCTGACAAAGGTCCGTATAGTCAAAGCTATGGTTTTTCCAGTAGTCATGTATGGATGTGAGAGTTGGATCTTAATGAAGGCTGAGTGCTGAAAAACTGTTGCTTTTGAACTGTGTGTTAGAGAAGACTCTTGAGAGTTCCTTAGACAGCAAAGAGGTACAACTAGTCCATCCTAAAGGAGATCAGTCCTGAATATTCATTGGAAGGACTGATGCTGGCTCTGAATCTCCAATACTCTGGCCACCTGATGCAGAGAGCCGACTCATTTGAACAGACTTTGATGCTGGAAAAGAGTGAGGGCAGGAGGAGAAGGGGACAACAGAGGATGAGATGGTTGGATGGCATCACCCACTCAATGGATGTGTGTTTGAGCAAGCTCTGGGAGATGGTGAAGGACAGGGAAACCTGGCGAGCTGCTGTCCATGGGGTCTCAAAGAGTCAGACATGCCTGAGTGACTGAACAGCAACAGCAGCAAGGGGTCATGCACTTCTCAGTTCCAAGCTATTCAGGTTCCTGTTGTCTCCATGAGGGTACAGCCTCGGGTGGGCCAGGCATCTCATGCACTTCCCAGGTCCAAGCCCCTCAGGCTCTCAGGTGGGCTGTGAGCTCACAGTCCCAGGTGGGCTATGTGTCTCATACGGGAGCTGGCCTCAGTTTGTGACACTCCCATCAGATACAAACCATCTAGGATCCCAGGAAGATGCAGTTAGCGACTGCCAGTCTCCTCACAGCTTGGTGGGAGACGTGGTCTCTGTGGCCAAGGTTACTGTGGCCCCTGGCTGTCAATCTCATGCCTCTCTGCCTCTGGGGAGGGCCATAAAGAGTAGCTGGCTTGCTCTCCCTTTGTACTCACTAGGCACACCAGGGTCACAGTGTGGCGTTAGACCCATCCTGTGGGAAAGGCCCTGTGTTTTTCTTTGTCTCTCTGATGTTCCCACAGTTTGGGTTGCTACATCACATTAGTCCCCTCAGAGTCTTCACAGGGCATTCAACCCTGATCCTTACCCTAAAAGGACCAATGCAGCCCATGCCTTTACCCCCATCAGCTGCTGGCAGATGCAACCGTGTGAGCCACTTCCCACTGGTCATTGCCATTCATAGGAATTCTGTGCTGATTTCTTCCTTCCTTTCTTTCTTTCTTTTTTTTTTTTTTAGTTACTCTGTCTTCTGAGATTTCAAAGCTCTGCACTAGCCAGGCCGCTGAGGGCTTCCTATTGTGGAAACTTCTTTCACTACTGTGTCCCCAGAATGGGTCTCTGTCCCTAAATCCTTTGTCTCTCTTTTTGTCTTTATATTTTGTTCTACCTCATTTCAAAGAGATTGGTTTGCTTTTCTGGGTATCCGGGGTCCTCCCCCAGTGTTTGGAAGTTGTTTTGTGGAAATTGCTCCACATGTAGACGATCTTTTGATGTATTTGTGGGGAAGGAAGTGGTCTCCCAGTCCTATTCCTCCACCATCTCCGGATGCCTCCCCCACCGCTGCACTTTTAACTGCTGCACTTCATTCCTTTGTAGGTATGTTCCATAATTTGTTTAATCAATCAACAGGAGATTGATTAAACAAATTATATACACACATATATACAAAAGCATTATTGCTTTTGATTGATTAAACAAATTATATATGCATATATATACAAAAGCATTATTGAAGAAATATATATATATAGATATATATATATATATCTGAGCCCTCATTAAATATTTTCTGCCCATCAGTTCCTAAAAATCGGATTTCTTGTGCATTTTAAACTGTTGAAAAAACTGACAAAAATACACAGAATGTCAAATGTTGGAATGGGAGGGCAAAAACCACTGAAGGTGGGAAAAGTCACATAAATAAATATGTGGAGGAGCGTAAGTCACATTCCTTTGTTTCTCCAAAGATGTTTCAGAATTGTGACCCTTTGTGTGAGCGCAAATGACAAATTCCAGCTCCTGCCAAGTGAGCACAAGCTATTTGTTAGTCTCTCTTTATCCTCCTCCTGTCCTTCCAGTGATGAAGTCTCCAGAGGTTAAACACTCTCATTAGTAATCTCACCAGGAGAACCCCTGAAAATCAATGTTTGCTGCCCTTTGGTTTTTAATCTTAATGGCTCTTCATCACACACAGACCCTTCACTGTGCTATTCACAGTTTGATATATCCAAAAGCGTGATTCAACTGTGATCAAAGAAAATAAATTTCCCACTATTTCACACACACACACACACACACACACACACACACACACTAACCCTCCTCTTTCCACCAGCAACTGAAACTTAAAATGGAATGATCATGATATGAGACTTTCGTAAAGACCTATCCTCATGCCTTCAGTTTTATTAAATGTGCAGTCACATTTAACAGTGTTTACTTGGAGGCATGGAATGTTTACCCTTGGAAACGTATCATGCATCTCTCACCTTACTGTGAACAAAAGGGCATTGTAACTTCATGTAGTCTGGCTGCTTGCTTGAATTTAGTTCGGCACTCAAATAAAAAAAGAATGTTTGAGTATCAGTCATCTTGGAATCCAAGGAACTTATTCATAGAGCTTCACAAATGATTAACATCACTGCAAAAAGAGAGTGAGGGCTGTGTGTGTGTGGTTCAGAGAACCATCGGCTGCCTCTCCTGAGTAACTTATACAAGATCAATATTTATCAATGTAAGCCATGAATTGTGGCACACTGTAGGAGAGCCAAATACTTCATTTTCTGTCCCTTCGCCCCTGGAAGGAGCACAGCAGAGTGATATGTCGGTGCAAAGGCCACTTAAAGTGGTTGTCGCTCAGTTTCTGTTGCCTTGACTGAAACTGCAAATTGCTGTCATGGATGATACTCATGACTAAGGCATAGTAGATGTTAAAAATGTATCTGTTGAGTAAATAAGTGAAGAGGAAATAAGCAAACATTGTTGTCACTGTTCACAAAGAGAAAAGAGGACTGTCCACTGAATGTATTCTTTTAAGACAGAACACCTGCTAGACCTTATGCACTGAATGAGGACACATCTGTCACCTGGAATAACCTACTAGCCACATGTGTAAATAATTAAAATATGTAATAAGGAAAATCTCTGTATTCTTGACTAAAGGTTAAAAAAGTGTTCTGGAGATCCAGAAGAAGGATCAACTAATTCTGCTCAGAGAAGTTTAGGAAAGATTAAGAGTCTGTAGGAGTTTAACAGGCTTGTGGTGAATGCGGAAGGGAATTTTAGGAAAAAGTAATGGCATGAACAAAAGAAACATAAAAAGACCTTCAGATTGTATAAATGGCGCATGTTGCCATATTAGGGAACTTGTGCCAGTAATGACAAGTAAGTCTGATCTTTTCCATTAGAATTGGATTGTATTAGGCCTTATACACTCAACGGGTGATATGTAACCTTTTGTAAGTAAGAGAAGATCATCACAGACATTTAAACATGGAAGTGGCATGATCAGATTTCCTGTAGTGATGCATCTTCGGGACAAGGGGACAAGCACATTCTTGTGAGTAGGGTGTAGATGAAGCATGAACTCTCAAGCAGGGCATGTACAAAGAGCAAGAAAACAGCCATCTTGAGTGGCCTGGACATACACTCCACCACTACGTACTCTGCAGGACTCTTGCAATCAAGTCTAGTGCTGTCTCTATGGAATGCTGCTTTGAGAAGGGCTTCAGTATTTTACCTGGACTCAGGAGGAAAGTCTCCCATAGCAAAGAAGCAATGGTTATCATCCATGTAAGAAAGCAAAGAAGAGAAGGAGGCAGCTGGCATAAGCTAAGCATTTGCCATCCCTGAATTAGCAGAATGTTGGAAAACGTTGGTGAGAAATTGTTGCCATATGTCCTAACTTATGTCAATCTCAATGTGTAAGTGGGATTACACATTGTGAAGGGAGCATATTTAAATATTTTATACTAATACTAAAATATATTAAAATGTGATTGAAATTTTTACATGTTCTGTATATACTCCTGCATATAGAGTACTTCATGAATCACGTGAGATTTAACACAAAAAAATAGAGGATTACTTTATAGTTTGTAGTTTAAGGTAAGATCCTGGGGGATTTCCCCTGATGATCTAGTGGTTAAGAATCCATGCTTCCAAGAAAAGAGGTATCTTACTGGGGTACCAGTCTCTCTGGTCAATGAAATAAGATCCCACATGACATGAGGTGTGGCAAAGAAAAGAAAAAAAAATAGGATGCAGGAGAAATTAGACCTTTATTAAGTAAAACAGTGAATAGAGGCAGGAAAGTAAGTTGAGAGTGGTAAGGTGAAAAGGAAGGTAATTTCAGTATTGGACGTAAAAGTTCTAGATTCAAAGAGGATTTGCTGAGAGAGATTCTCAATAAAGTGTTTGAAGTCTAGCGTTGAAGCCCAGATGAATGTTCTGGGGGTGGAGAAATAAACTTAGGATTCTTCAGAATATGGGCAACATTTTGTGCACTGCATGAATAATATCTCTCAAGAAGAAATCCTAATGAACACTAATGTTTAAGTAATGAACAGAAGAAAAGGAAGATCCATATGGATGATTTACCATACCCACAAAGTGTATTCACAATTTGAGAAAAATGTGAAATTGTCTCTCAACCTTTCACTTGCCACTCATGCACACAGAGAAACAAAGGGGGTTTTTAGTTTTTATCCTGATAGACTAGCTTGTTTCCCACTCTAGGAAAGGTCAGTTAAATTTATCACAATCTATTTGAAAGAATGGGAAAACTACAATGAAAGTAGTGACCTAGGGGCTAAAAAACTCAGGGAGAAATGCAAATAGATGAATAGGTTACTAAGGCTTTACACTTCCTCTTGAAGTTTTTACTAATTTATGAGTCAAGGCAAAGAAGCTGAGAAGCTAAGCAGAGCTTAGATGGTATTAGGGAGGTTGTATCTTTGGAGAAATGTCTATATAGGTCTTCTGCCCATTTTTGATTGGGTTGTTTGATATTGAACTATATGAGCTATTTGTATATTTCAGAAATTAATGACTTTTTGATTGCATCATTTGCAAATATTTTCTCCCATTCTGTAGATTATCTTTTTTTTTGTTGTTTTTTATGCTTTCCTTTGCTGCGCAAAATCTTTTATGTTTAATTAGGCCCCATTTATTTTCTTTTGTTTTTGTTTCAATTACTATAGGAGATGGATCCAAAAAATATTGCTGTGATTTATATCAAAGACTCTTTCTACTATGCTTTCTTCTAGGAGTTTTATACCATCTGGAATTATATTTAGGTCTTTAGTCCATTTTGAGTTAATTTTTGGTATGGCTTAGAGAATGCTGTTGTTTCATTCTTTGACAAGTAGCTGTCTAGTTTTCCTAGCAGCACGTTTTTGAAGAGACCGTGTTTTCTCCATTGTGTCTTCTTGCTTCCTTTGTCATAAATTAACTGACCTAAAGTAAGTGGGCTTATTTTTGGGATTTATATCCTGTTCAATTGATCTATGTCAATATCTGTATGTATTTTGTTTTTGTGCTAGTACCACACTGTTTTGATAAATATAGCTTTGTAGTATAATCTGAAGTAAGGGAGCCTGATTCCTTCAGTTCCACTTTTTAATTGCTTTGGCTATTCAAGGTCTTTTGTATTTCTATACAAATTAAAAATAATTGTTCTAGTTCTATGAAAGACCTAGACTCTAAAAACCTGGAATTTCTATGTCCAAAATATTAGAAAAGATTATTCATGTATGGAGAAATGTCTACAGAGGTCTTCTGCCCATTTTTGATTGGGTTGTTTGGTATTGAGCTGTATGATCTATTTGGATATTTCAGAAATTAATGTCTTGTCAATTGCATGACATGTAGATTAGATGAAAAATTTTAGCTGTAAACTAGTATATGTTTTAAAAAAAAAGGAAGTAAAATTATGGAACTGAAAAAAGAAAAACTGAAATTAGCAACTCAATATAAATTCCTAATTATGAAGTAAACACAAGTGTTGCTGTCCAGTCACTCAGTCCTGTCCAACTCTTTGTGACCCCATGGACTGCAGCACACCAGGCTTCCACGCCCTTCACCATTTCCCAGAGTTTGCTCAAACTCATGTCCATTGAGTCATTGATGCCATCTAACCATCTCCTGTGAGGTGAGAATTAAGGCATGTGAAAATAATTCTGTTGGAAATACACAACAGAATCATGGAGATAAGAATATTGGAAAACAGAAATATCCAAGAAATATATGGATGAAGATAAAAAAATTCTAAAATCTGTGTAATTAGGACATCACAAAAGTGAGAGAAGATAATAAAGCAGAATGTTTGAAGAAATACTGGTGGGCTTTCCAGGTGGAGCTAATGGTAAAGTAACCACCTGCCAATGCAGGAAATGTAAGAGGTGCAGGTTTGATCCCTGGGCCAGAAAGATCCCCTGGAGGATGGCATGGCAATCCACTCCAGTATTCTTGCCTGGAGAATCTCATGGACAGTGGAGTCTGGTGGGCTACAATCCATTAGGTCGCAAAGCGTCGGACACAACTGAAGCGACTTAGCATGCAGCAGCACTGGTAGAAAAACTTCTAAAATTGCTGAAGGACATCAAACTGTAAATTTCAGAATTGTTACAAACAAGCAGAAAAAACTTTGATTAAAACACATTTTAATTCATCACAGTCCTAAATAATGAAACAAAATAAAAGATTAAAAACTGTCAAAGGGAAGAAAAGATACTTTAGCTTAAAAAAATCCTAAGGCTTGCTACAAATCAGAGTTTTTTTGAGGGAAGCAAATTGATAGACATTTACCACTATACCACTGCCTGAGGACTACCATCTGATGCCCAGGACACTACACAGAACCAGAAAAATGTAAGTTGCCTATTGGAAACACAAACCATCGGGACGCCTGACTCCATTACTGGAATTCAGCCACTATTTCATTCAATCATTGTGTAATTGGAAACATTCTACCTGGGCCTACAGTGGACCCCAATCTATATATTTTGTCTAGCAAAAGGGTAGGAAACAACACCTAACCCTATGAGGATAACTCACTCAGTTCTTGAAAATTCTCTCATGTCTCAAGTGGATCTCTGTAACCAGTTGAGGGCAGAGGGGATTAAGATAACATGTCTCCAAGCTAAACCTGAGTACTAGACAGGAACCTTGATATATTCTGACTTTTGGATGAGAGTGTTGATATTTCTGCTACAGTCTTTGCATTTGTACAAATGATATCAAATAGTCTGTTCCCTTTCCTATGTTTAAAGGGACAGGGAAAACTTGTCAGGTTCATCATAAAAGGTAGATTTGTGGAAGAGAAAGGGAATCCCCAGTTGAGTCCCAAGAAATAGAGGCCTGTGTTCCTAAGTCCTACACAGGTCATGGATGAGTGTTACTCTGTTAATGACTCAGAAGACATTTGGTGCACTTTCCCTGTGTTCAAAATGAAATTTACATACTTTTACAGGAAAACAAAGCATATCAGAACATGTGAAGCATAGTCATGAGGGGAGCCGTGGTTTTAATGGTGGGAGTCTCTTCTTCATTCAACAACTTTCTTTTGATGAAGGAGTTAGGCTATACTGAAGCCTACAAAAACGAGCTGTAAACAACAGTTTAATCCGTAGGGCAATGAAATCATGCTGAAGGGTTACAGTGACTTTTTTCATCACCATTATCACCACTAATGCTGCTTGAAAACCACTGTGTTTACAGCAGCTGTGTTCATGAAGGGCTGAACTCTCAAGCATGCATGGAACTAATACAATGCAGATATTTCTTTTTTTCTCTTTAATTTTTATTGGAGTGTAGTTGGTTTACAGTATTTTGTCAGTTTCCAGTGTACAGCAAAGTGAACCAGTTGTACATATGTAAACATCCACTCATTTTTAGATTCTTTTCCCATGTCAGTCATCACAGAGTATTGAATACAGTTCCCTGTGCTATACGGCAGTTTCTTGTGAGTTATTTTATCTATAGTAGTAAGTATATGTCAATCCCAGTCTCCCAGTTTACATACTTTCTTATTTTGCCAGATACCGCAGAGTTCCTCTCCCCGGTGTTGGTATCACAGACAGTGTGTATGACAATACCAGGCTCCCTCCACTCTTGGCTAATATTTCTATTGGCAGAAACTATCAACATTCTGGGGTGTCCTAGTCTCTCTATTCCTTTCTTGCTTGAGGCCTGACAAGACTGACATAAGTATCAGAATTGTATCTATGATTTTAATTTAAGATGGACTCTCATCCTTGCCATTTCCTCTGGGAACAAAGAAAATCCTTGTCTCCTAGCCACTTTTTCTACTGGTAAGCTTAAGAGAACTCTGTCTTTTGTAAAATAGTAAATCTCTGACTGATACCCCATCCATGTTGAGAAAATGCACTGCAGGAGACGAGACTGACCTTGTTTTTTAAACATTCTGCATGAAGCCAGTTTTTAACCAAGCAATAAGATTACAGCTGAATTGTATAGAAACGAATACCACAGCCTGAAGAGATTGGTGAACTGTGCTGCTTTTGCACTTTACATCATCTTTCAGCATTCTCAGGAGTTAAGATGCTGGAGAAGATGAGAGTTAAGAAAATTGTTAAGTGCATAGCAGTTATCTTGAATTCAATTTTTTCCATTTGAAAATTCAATGATTCAACTTCCTCTGACTAAAGCAAATTCCAATACTTTTTAAGCTATTTAGAGCATTTTCTTTTTGTGTCAGGAATCATTTTAATATCCATTACCTTATTATAACCTCTTAAAATGCTAAGAGTAAATAAAGTTGTTATTAGCGACAATGATAAATGCAGTGTTGGTGAGAACAATGGTTTAAATAATGATGATGATGATATTAATTCCTAGATTCTAGGTCATGTGATAGGTTATTTACATACATTACAGCATTTAACTTTTCCAACAATCTTATAAGTCAGAGAAATAAGACCTACATATGTGAAGTGACTTGTCAAAGGTCACACAGCCTATAAATACTAGATTACATTTTGGAATCAAAGACTTTTGTCTTCTCAGACTCTTTGATTTATGTACTGGCAAATCTGATGCATAAAATGCCCTTTCTTCTCCCAAGATGATGCATCTCACTTTTATCAGAACTTGGATTAACCTCACCTCTTCTAAGAAGCATCCACTGTCACCTATCACCTTGAGTTTTAGGAAAAACTATTTAACATGAGTTTGTTCATCCATGAAAAGGAGGTAAAAATACTTGCCTCAAGAGTTGTTGCAAAGATCAAAGGAATCAACTTTAAAAATCTGGCTAACAGCACATGCTTCCTGATTATGATTTATTTTTTATGCTGACTGTTAGACTTTCTATGCTTTGTCCTAATCATGAGGAATGCAAGCAACAAAAAGAGAGTCATATTAAGCCAATGCTCACAGGATTTTGATGTCAGCACCTTGTTCCAGTTCACTCATATTAATAAGTTGTAATCTTGTCTCTCTATCCAAAGCTCTTATCAGTTTTGCACTGAACTTTAATCTTGTCACTGCTAATGGGTAATTAAATATCCTAAAGGAAGGGGTCCAAAGAGAAGTGAAAAACAGAACTCTAGGAGTTCAGTCCTAGCATGAAGCAAAGCTTATATATCCTCAGAGAACAAAACTTCTCCCCAGCACATTTAAGGTATAGTTTTCAAGATGTTTGATGAATAGATTTGAGCCTATTGGTTATCAGGCAACTGTTCCAACATATTTTCCATCAATGCCTGATGAGGCAGTGGTGTCCAAGAAATACTGAAATAATGCAAAAAGAGTAAAGACCCAGCCAATCCTGAATGCAGCATCAGTAGTTTCGTCCAACCTTGGCTTAAAGAAGACGTTTTGTAAAAAAAAAAAAAAAAAAAGAACAACTATATTTTTCCTTCTGTTTCCAAAAGAGAAACTGTAATTTGACATGAAAAGAATAATATTTAGGGGTTCGTTTCATAGTCCTCAAAATAGTAGTTGTCTTTTTCATTTTTTCTCTCCTCCTGTGAAAGAGTCATCACTTTCCTTAAAAGAAACAAAATCTTCTTATGACTTGAGACTGAGTTGAGTCTTCTTTTTCTTTTATTTGGAAAGTTTCACTAGGTATGACTTTCTATCTGTTGTCTGTTGGCACCACGGCACCCCTTAGAGTAAGCAGGGTTAGTTCCATCATCTCTATTTTATAGATTGGGGAAGGAAGCTTGTGAAATGTTGTGACACATCCAGATGTCTCTGCTTGTAAGTTGTGGGGCCAGGACTAAAGCCTGTAAGTTCTGACTGTGGTTTCCAAAAGTCAGAGGTCCTCATAAGAGCTTCTGTTTGCACTTTTGTTGTTATTGCTGTTGTTGTGTCTGTATGTGTCCTCCAGACATATGGAGTATAGAGGTTCACTATCCTGAATCATAAAAAAATGAACCCCAAAACACTGAAACTGTTACTACCTAGAAATTTACCTTCTGGTTGGCCTATAAGTGACATTGTCCTGAAAAGAAAACAAAGTTCTTGTAACTAGATGCTGGGAAGACTGAGCAGACTGATGATAGAACTTGCATGGGAGTCAACAGAGAAGGATCCATCCTTCTGTGAAATCCAAGGCCCTGGGTTTTCCAGCTGCTGAGATAACCAGGGCTGGGGGCACTGTCCCATGAGTGGTATGTGCTTTTATGACGTTCCTCACTGAGTGCTCTATTAAAGAGATTTTATTACCTGCTACTGCCTGGATTGCAGGAGTAAACTAGAGCTACTCATTGTCCCCAAAAGATGACAGGGCCAAGACAAGTTACACTGTTACTGCTCATGAGATTTTCAGGGCCTCATTGTGGATGGATGTAATCTTTGAAAAGGTGTTCTGGGGACCTGGATCAAGTTTCTCTAATTCCCAAAGAGTCAATTAGAGGTAACCATGGTCTGGAGAGAAATTGGGATCAAAAACCTAAAGACTGAACCATGTGTTAATCTTACGGGGCAAGACTAGGATAAAATAATAGCTAGGCCATGTGAGTTGGTATACAAGAGATCAGGAGAATGAAAATAAGAATTGATGCATGCAACAGGGGAAATTAGGTGGTTCTGTGAGCAAACACTGAATACCTTGGATTTGTGTGTGTTTGTGTGTGTGTTTGGTTACAACTAAGCTGCCAGAGCTTATCAGAGCAAGTTGGAGAGTTTCTGCCAAGTTACTCACCCTTCCTTCCCTCCTATCAATAACTACAGTTCTTAAATTCCCTGCAAGTCTTATTTCTAATCATTTTCTCCTGCAGAGAATTATTCCAAGCCACCTAGAAGATAAGGATCTTGCTCAGTTGAAACATATTCCAAAGAGCTCTGTATCTTCATTTCTTTTGTTGTATATGAAGTCTATTCTCCAAAAAGAATATAACCTTATTCAAGCAAAGGTGAGAATGTGATGCCCTTTGAAAATCCCCAAGGCCTTAGTAAAATAATCAGTAAAATTGTAGCAAACACACATTTGAGTCTTACACGTGTCATGCTCACCTCTGAGCAGTTTTCATACGTCTCATTTGCTCCTAGTAACAACAACCTGTACCACCTTATTATTATTCTATTTTATGTAGGAGGAAAGAGTCCTGGAGAGTTTTTAGCTATATCCGTGAGGTTTCTTAGTTTCAACTGCTGAGATGTTAATTTCTGCATTCTCCCCAGGCCCAGGACAATTTCTTCCAGGCTTTTCCTGGTTCAGATGCCAAGGAAGTAGGTGTTACATGCATTCTGAATATAGCACCTGGATCTAGAGAGATGCTTATTTGATGATTCACACTTTTAAATAAAATAGCAAAATGCTGGCTGGACTTCTTCAGTGTCCCAGTCCTGGGATGTAGTCATTGTGGTTCCAAAACAAACTTGGATGATATTCCTGCTCAAATAACATAATTTGCACATTCACTGGGAAGTATTGGACAGTAGTCTTGTGATCACAGTCCCTGTCCAACACCTGCCAAAAGCTGGCTCATGCTTTGGTTCCCTCTTTGCTGAAAGAAAAAAAAAAAAGACTGGGAGCTGACTCTGGCTCAGATCATGAACTGCTTATTGCCAAATTCAGACTTAAATTGAAGAAAGTAGGGAAAACCACTAGGCCATTCGGTATGACCTAAATCAAATCCCTTATGATTATACAGTGGAAGTGACAAATAGATACAAGGGATTAGATCTGATAGAAAGAACGCATGAAGAATTATGGATGGAGGTTTGTGACATTGTATAGGAGGCAGGGATCAAGGCCATCCCCAAGAAAAAGAAATGCAAAAAGGCAAAATGGTTGCCTGAGAAGGCCTTACAAATAGCTGAGAAAACAAGAGAAGCTAAAGGCAAAGGAGAAAAGGAAAGATACACCCATCTGAATGTAGGGTTCCAAAGAATAGCAAGGAGAGATAAGAGAGCCTTCCTCAGTGATCAGTGCAAAGAAACAGAGGGAAACTACAGAATGAGAAAGACTTGAGATCTATTCAGGAAAATTAAAGATACCAAGGGAACATTTCATGCCCAGATAGGCACAATAAAGGACAGAAAAAGTATGGACCTTACAGAAGCAGAAGATATTAAGAAGAGGTGGCAACAATACACAGAAGACCTATGTAAAAAAGATCTTCATGACCCAGATAACCATGATGGTGTGATCATCTACCTAGAGCCAGACATCCTAGAATGCAAAATCAAGTGGGCCTTAGGAAATAACACTACGAACAAAGCTAGTGGAGGTGATGGAATTCCAGATGAGCTATTTCAAGTCCTAAAACATGATGCTGTTAAAGTGCGGCACTCAATATGCCAGTATATTTGGAAAACTCAGCAGTGGCCACAGGACTAGAAAAGGTCAGTTTTCGTTCCAATCCCAAGGAGAGGCAGTGCCAAAAAACGTTCATATTACCACACAATTGCACTCATCTCACATGCTAGCAAAGAAATGCTCAAAATTCTCACAGCCAGGCTTCAACAGTACATGAACCGTGAACTTCCATATGTACAGGCTGGATTTAGAAAAGGCAGAGGAATCAGATATCAATTGCCAACATCCATTGAATCACAGAAAAAGCAAGAGAGTTTCAGATAAAACATCTACTTCTGCTTTATTGACTATACCAAAGCCTTTGACTGTGTAGATCACAACAAACTGTGGGAAATTCTGAAAGAGAAGGGAATACCAGCCACCTTACCTGCCTTCTGAGAAATATGTATGCAGGTCAACAAGCAACAGTTAGAACAGGACATGGAACAACAGACTGGCTCCAAATTGGGAAAGGAGTAAATCAAGGCTGTATATTGTCACCCCGCTTATTTAACTTATATGAAGAGTATATCATGTGAAATGCCAGGCTGGAGGAAGCACAAGCTGGAATCAAGATTGCCGGGAGAAATATCAATAATCTCAGATATGCAGATAACATCACCCTTATGGCAGAAAGTGAAGAGGAACTAAAAAGCCTCAAAGTGAAAGTGGAGAGTGAAAAAGTTGGCTTAAAGCTCAACATTCAGAAAACGAAGATTATGGCATCCAGTCCCATCACTTCATGGGAAATAGATGGGGAAACAGTGGAAACAGTGTCAGACTTTATTTTTTGGGGCTCCAAAATCACCGCAGATGGTGACTGCAGCCATGCAATTAAAAGACGCTTACTCCTTGGAAGAAAAGTTATGAGCAACCTAGATAGCATATTCAAAAGCAGAGACATTACTTTGCTGACTAAGGTCCGCATAGTCAAGGCTGTGGTTTTTCCAGTGGTCATGTATGGATGTGAGAGTTGGACTGTGAAGAAGGCTGAGTGCCAAAGAATTGATGCTTTTGAACTGTGGTGTTCAAGAACTCTCTTGAGAGTCCCTTGGACTGCAAGGAGATCCAACCAGTCCATTCTGAAGGAGATCAGCCTTGGGATTTCTTTGGAAGGAATGATGCTGAAGCTGAAACTCCAGTACTTTGGCCACCTCATGTGAAGTATTGACTCATTGGAAAAACTCTGATGCTGGGAGGGATTGGGGGCAGGAGGAGAAGGGGACAACAGAGGATGAGATGGTTGGATGGCATCACTGATTCGATGGACGTGAGTCTGAGTGAACTCCGGGAGTTGGTGATGGACAGGGAGGCCTGGCATGCTGAGATTCATGGGGTCGCAAAGAGTCAGACACCAGTGAGCGACTGAACTGAACTGATACACTAAGAGAAGAGAAGTTGGGTGAGTGGTCAACCTAAGTTCTGATTCAACCACTACTTAATGAGCACTTAGTATATATCAAACATTATCCCATATCCTAGTATAGTGGTCTTCCCAGGAGCTCTGTGTGGTGAGTGTCACTATCCAAGTTTTACAGCTGTTGTAATAGATTCAGTAGTCCTAAGTACTTGGCAAAGTCATTCAACTACTAGAATGGAAGGGATCTCCTACCTGGTTCCCTGTTCTTGCTGTCACATAAACGTGCTGCCAGCTCACATTGTGGTGAATAAAGTGAAGAATGGAGGGGAAATATAATAAAGATGATGAGACTGATTCAAGATGGTGAAATAGAAGAATGTGCACTCATTTATGCCAGAGCAAATAGCAACTAGTTGTTGAACGACAATTGACAGGCGGACACTGGAACCCACCAAAAAAAGATACCCTACATCCAAGTACAAGGGAGAACCCACAACAAAGTGGTAAACGAGGCACAATGTTGATAAAATCAAATCCTGTACCTTCTCAAACTGGAGAACAATATTACAAAAGTTCTTGCAATGTTATGAAGGTACTAAGCCCCATATCAGGCTCTCCAGCCTGGGGATTTGGCCAAGGAACTAGAAATCTTCAGAGAATCTGACTTTGACCAGCAGGATTTGATTACAGAGCTTTGGTAGGACTTGGGGAAACAGAGATTCTTGGAGGGCACAGACAAAATTTTGTGAATAGCAGGACCCAGGGGAAAGGAGCAGTGACTCCACAGGAGACTGAGTCATACTTACCTGAGTGTTTGAGTGTCTCCTGCAGAAGTGTGGGTTGGCAGTGGCCTGCCACGGAATGCGGACACAGGCAGCACCAGTCCTGGGAGATGCATCTTGGCATAAGTCCTCTTGGAGGTCACCAATAGCCTTACTATAGAAGCCTATAGATTCCAAGACTGGGTTGCCTCAGGCCAAACAACTAACAGGGAGGGAGCACAGCTCCATCCATCAGCAGGCAATTGAATTGAAGTTTTGCTGTTCATGGCACTGCCTACAAGAGCAAGATCCAGTTTTACCCACAGCCAGTCCCTTCTATCAGGACGCTTGCACAAACCTCATATCCGCATCCATCATAAGGCAGAAAGAAGAAGTAAGAACTACAATCCCATCAGCCCCCAGAACTAATACCACAATCACAGAAAGCTACCCAAAGTGAAAAGAAATAGGATAATGCCCCAGTTAAAGGAACAAGATAAATCCCTAGAAAACCAACTACGTGAAGTGGAGATTGGAAACCTCCCAGAAAAAGAGTTCAGAATAATGATAGTGAAGATGATTCAGGATCTCAGAAAAGAATGGAAGCAAAGATTGAGAAGATGCAATAAATGTTTACCAAGGACCTAGAAGAACTAAAGAAAGAGCAAACAGAGATTAACAATACTCTAGAAGGAATCAGTAGCAGAACATCTGAGGCAGAAGAACGGATAAGTGACCTGGAAGATAGAATGGTGGAAATCGAAGCTGCAAAACAGAATATAGACAAAAGAATGAAAAGAAATGAAGATGGCTTAACAGAACTCTAGGACAACATTAAGCACACCAATATTCACCTTATTGGAGTCCCAGAGGAGAAGAAAGAGAAAAAGGACCTAAGAAAATATTTGAAGATATACTAGCTGCAAACTTCCCTATCATGGGAAAGGAAACGGTCAGCCATGTCCAGGAAGCACAGAGAGTCCCAGGCAGGATAAATCCAGGGAGGAACACAAACTTGGTAATCAAACTTACAAAAGTTAAAGACAATTTTAATAAACTATTAAAAACAACAAGGGAAAAAAGACAAATAACACATAAGGCAAAACCCATAATATTACCAGCCGATTTCTCAACAGAAACTCCACAGGCCAGAACGGATGGCACGACATATTCCAAGTGTGAAAAGAGAGAACCTACAATCAAGAATACCCAGCAAGACTCTCATTCAGATTTGATGGAGAAATCAAAAGCTTTTCAGACAAGCAAGAGAATTCAGCACCACTAAACCAGTTGTACAATAAATACTAGAGGAACTTCTCTAGGCAGGAAACACTATAGAAGGAAAAGAATTACAAAAAACAAAGCAAAACAATACACAAAATGGTAATAGGATCATACATCTTGATAATTACCTTAAATGTAATGGATTAAATGCACCAGTCAAAAGATATAGACAGACTGGGTGAATACAAAAACAAGACCTGCACATACATTGTCTACAAGAGACTCACTTTATATCTACTGACACTTACAGACTGAAAGTAAGGGGATGAGAGAAGGTGTTTTATGCAAATGGAAATCATAAGGAAGCTGGAGCATACTAATACTCATATTAGGCAAAATAGACTTTAAAACAAAGATGGCTTATAAGAGACAAACAAAGGTACTACATAATGATCAAGGGTTCAATCCAAGGAGAAGATATAGCAATATAAATAGGACTTCCTTGGTGGCTCAGATGGTAAAGTGTCTGCCTACAATGCGGGACACCGGGTTCAGTCCCTGGGTTGAGATCTCCTGGAGAAGGAAATGGCAACCCACTCAAGTATTCTTGCCTGGAAAATCCCATGGACAGGGGAGCCTGGTAGACTACAGTCCATGGTGTCGCAAAGAGCTGGACACGACTGAGCGACTTCACCTCACTTCATGCACCCAACATAGAAGCACCTCAATATGTAAGGCAAATACTAACAAACACAAAGGGAGAAATCAACAGTAACACAATAATAGTGAGGGATTTTTAACACACCACTTTCATTAATGGACAGATCATACAGACAAAAACTAATAAGGAAACATAGGCCTTAAGTGACACTTTAGATTAGTTGGACTTAATTGATATTTATAGAGCATCCCATACAAAAGCAGCAGGATACACATTTTTCTCAAGTCAGTTCAGCTCAGTTACTCAGTCATGTCCAGCTCTTTGTGACCCCATGGACTGCAGCACGCCAGGCTTCCCTGCCCATCACCAACTCCTGGAGCTTGCCCAAACTCATGTCCATTGAGTGGGTGATGACATCTAACTATCTCATTTTCAGTCATCCTTATCTCCTATTGTCTTCAATCTTTCCCAGCTCAAAAGCACACAAAATATTCTCCAGGATTGACCACATCCTGGGCCAGAGGGCAAGGACTGGTAAATTTAAGAAATTTGGAATCATATCAAGCATCATTTTTGATCAGAACGCTATGAGATTAGGAACAAACTACAAGAAAAATACTCTAAGAAACATAAACATGTGGTGGCTAAACAATATGCTACTAAACAACCATTGAATCACTGAAGAAAACAAAGAAGAAATTAAAACAAAAAAATACCTAGAGACAAATGAAAATGAAAGCACAATGGTCCAAAACTTACAGGATGCAGCAACAGCAGTTCTAAGAGGGAAGTTTATAGCCATACAATCTTAAGAAACAAGAAAAATCTCAAATAAATAACTTAACCTTACAATTAAAACACCTAGAGAAAGAAGAACAAATAAAACCTAAAGTTAGTAGAAGGAAGGAAATCATAAAGATCAGAGCAAAAATAAATGAAATAGAGACAAAGAAAACAATTGCAAAGATCCATGAAATGAAAAGCTGGTTCTCTGAAAAGATAGACAGGACTGATAAACCTTTAGCCAGACTCATCAAGAAAAAAAGGGAGAGGATTTAAAACAGTAAAATTAAAAATGGAAAAGGAGAAGTTACAACTGACTCCACAGGAATATGAAGAGTCGTAAAAGATTACTATAAACAACTATATGCCAATAAAATGGACAACCTGGAAGAAATGGACAAATTCTTAGAAAGATACAGTCTCTCTAGGCTGAACTAGAAAGAAATAGAAAATATGAACAGACCAACTACAAGCATTGAAGTTGAAACCATGATTAAAAATCTCCAACAAACTAAAGTACAGGACCTGACAGCTTCACAGATGAATTTTATCAAACATTTAGAGAAGAATTAACACCTACCATTCTGAAACTGTTCCAAAAATTTTCAGAGGAAGGGAAACTTCCAAAATCATTTTCTGAGGTCACTGTCACTCTGATACCAGAACCAGACAAATATACCACAGAAAAAGAAATTACAGGCCAGTATTACTGATGAACATAGATGTAAAAATTCTCAACAAAATACTGGCAATCTGTATTCAATAGTACTTTGAAAATATCATGCATGATGGTCAAGTGTGATTCATCCCAGGGATGCAAGGGTTTTTCAACATTCACAAATCAATCAATGTGACATATCATATCAACAAATTGAAGAATAAAAACCATATGATCATCTCAATCGATGCAGAAAAGGCTTTTAACAAAATTCAGCACCCATTTATGATAAAAACTCTCCACACAGTGGGCATCGAGGATGCATGCCTCAAAATGATTAAGGACATAGGTGACAAACCTTCAGCTGGAATCATGCTCAATGGTGAAAAGCTGAAAGATCAGGAACCCTTTAAGATCAGGAACAAGACAGGACGTCCACTCTCACCACTTTCATTCAACACAGGTTTAGAAGTCCTAGCTTGAGCAATCAGAGAAGAAAAAGAAGTAAAGGGAATCCATACTGGAAAGAGGTAAACTGTCACTGTTTGCAGATGACATGATGCTATACATAGACGACCCTAAAGTTGCTGCCAGAAAACTACCAGAACACATCAATGAATTTGGTAAAGTTGTAAGTTACAAAAGCAATACCCAGAAGTCTGTTGCACTTCTATACACTCACAACGAAAGATTAGAAAGAGGAATTCAAGAAACTCAGATGGTAAATTTGATGCATTTAGCATTGCATCAAAAATAATAAAATACCTAGGAAAAAACCTACCTAAGGACACAAAGACCTATATTCTGAAAACTATAAGATGCTGATGAAAGAAACTGAAGAAGACATAAACATATGTAAAGATATATCATGTTCATAGATTGGAAGAATCAATACTGTTAAAACAACTATACTACCCAAGGCAATCCACAAATCCAGTGCAATCAATACCTATCAAATTACCAATGATGTTTTTCCACAGAATTAGAACAAAAAAATCTCAGAATTTGTATGGAGACACAGAAGACCCAAAATAGCCAAACCAATCTTGAAAAGGAGCTGGAGGAACAGGCTTCCTATCCTCACGGTATACTACAAAGTTACAGTCATCAAACAGTGTGGTGCTGGACAAAGATAGAAATACAGATCAATGGAATAGAATAGAACATCCAGAAATAAACCCATGCACTTATAGTCAATTAATCTATGACAGAGGAGGCAAGAGTGCACAATGTTGGAAAGACAGTCACTTCAGCAAATAGTGCTGGGAAAACTGGACAGCCACGTGTAAAAAATGAAATTAGATCATTCTTTAACTCCATACACAAAAATAAGTCCAAAATGGACTAAACACCTAAATGTTAGACCAGAAACTATAAAACTCTTGGAGGAAAACATAGGCAGAACATTCTCTGACACAAGTCACAGCAACATTTTTTCTATTCCATCTCCCAGAGTGATGGAAATAAAAGAAAAAAATAAATAAATGGAACCTACTCAAACTCAAAAGCTTTTGCACAGCAAAGGGAAAATAACCAAAATGAAGAGACAACTCACAGATTAGGAGAAAATATTTGCAAATGATGTGACTGATAAAGGATTAGTTTCCAAATGTTACAAACAGCTTATGATACTTAATAGAATCAAAGCAAGAAATGCACTCAAAGAATGGGCAGAAGGTGCAAATAGACATTTCTCTAAAGAAGACTTACCAATGGTGAATTGGACATGAAAAATTATTCAAAATAGCTTAGTTATTAGAGAAATGCAAATCAACTCTAAAATGAGATATCACCTCACACTTTCAGAATGGCTCTCATCAAGAAATCTACAAACATCAAATGCAGGAGAGGGTGTGGAGAGAAGGAACCCTCCTGCACTGTTGGTGGAAATGTAAATTAGTACAGCCACGAAGGAGAACAGTATGGTGGTTCCTTAAAAAGTTAAAGATAGAGCTACCATATGATCCTGCAATCCCACTCCTGGGCATATATCCAGAGAAAAACTTGGCCTGAAAATATACATGCACCTCAATGCTCATTGAAGCACTGTTTACAGTAGCCAGACATGGCAACAAACTACATGTTGTTTAAGGAATGCTTGATAACATTCCTTATATACTGCAACTTCTTTTATATACATACATACAATACAGTATTACTCAGCCATTAAAAATAATGAAATAAAGCCATTTGCAGTGACATGAATGGACTTAGAGGGTGTCATGCTGAGTGAGGTAATAAAGATGATGATGATAACAACATCACCACTAACATTTACTGAGTTCTCACCATGTGCTGGGCACCATGGGAAGACTTTCCAAGGATCATTTCATTTCATCCTCACATCAACCATGTGAAGAAGGCTCTAGTACTTCCCTCATGTTACAAAGAGGGAAAGCGATTACTCAGAGATAGGTCATTAATCAAAGATAACCAAAGAAAGCACCAAGAGCTGAGCCCAAGCATTTTGTCACAGTTGCGATATATAATATTAACAATAGCAGCTATATATAACACTAAGAATAACAGCTATGTATAACATTAACAATAACAGCTATACCTGCATATACATTGTGTGGGTTCTGGACTGGATTCTCTCCTTCCCTGGGTCTTGAGCCTGAGCACAAAGAGAGGAGTGAGACAAGCAATTTCAGAAAAGTAAGTCAGACTGCCAACATTGCCAACAGAACTCACTAAACCCAAGTCACAATTCTCAGCCCTAACCTCTGTGTTCTAAAGATGACTTAGGTAAACTGCAGGCAGACACTGGGGCAGATGATGGAGTTATTGAGATGAAACCTCACCTGTTCTGGAGGTCAGGATATCCAGGGAGGCATTTACCTGTGTCAGGAAGTCCTTCTTATCCCATCTGATGGTGAGTCAACTGAAGGGGACATGTGGGTACCTGGCCCAACTTTTGAAGGTTCAGAACCCTGTCACTGAGATATGAGAAGGACCCTTTGGTTCTGACAACCCTTCTGGAAGATAACCAGTGATATGCCCTTTGCAGTCTTGGGAGTTGTCACCTTGCCCCACAAGAGCAGTGGAAACTCCTTGCAGAATGTTTGAGTCAGAGTCATTTCTGGCACGACATGGAGGGAAATCGAAGGAATGGCAGATTGAAGGTTAGTTTTATATCCAGCTATTAAGATACTAACAGAAGCAGGGCTGCTTTGTGTGGGTGCACTATTTGTAATACATTTCCCTTTCCCTCCTCATTAAAAAGAGACAACTTTTAAACATTATTATAGAAACAGAAACAGTTTAACAAAGAAAATATTCACATTCTGTTTTGGTTCTTTATGATCCTTGCTACTCTTTGCTCATATACTGTCCATTTTTATGTGGCTGCAATCACAGACTAGAAAAGTGAAAGGTGAAAGTGAAAGGGAAGGCTGCTCAGTCATGTCTGAATCTTTGATACCTCATGGACTATACAGTATGGGATTCTCCAGGTCAGAATACTGGAGTGGGTGGCCATTTCCTTCTCCAGGGGATCTTCCCAACCCAGGGATCAAACTAGGGTCCCCTGCATTGCAAGTGGACTCTTTATCAACTGAGCTATCAGGAAAGCCCCAAAGGGGAAACTGGCTGCATCGGCTGGGAATCAAACCAGCGTGATAGGCAAGAATTCTACCACCGAACCACCCGTGTACTGCATAGACTGAGTCAGTGGGAATGGCAAGCCACTCCAGTATCCTTGCCTGGAGAATTCCATGGACATAGGAAACTGGTGGAGCTACAGTCCATGGGGTAGCAGAGAGTCAGACACGACCCAGTGACTAACACATGTGTTACTGGAGTAGCTTGCCATTCCCTTTTTTAGGGAATCTTCCCAACCCAGGAATCAAACCCAGGTCTCCTGCATTGAAGGCAATTTCTTTACTGTCTGAGCCACTCTTTTTTCCATCTTTTTTTCATCGGCCTCTCTGATGTTTGCATCTCCAGGCTTGAGTGTAAGCTTATTCATATCCACCCCAGGGAGTGCAGAGCAAGAAAATCCAAGAAAGAGTAAAATTTTCTATTCTGTCATGTAGTCATGACTCCAGTGGAGAATAAGACAGCTGTTAGTAAGAAGATGGAAGAAGGAAAAGAAGGGGGAAAACTGGTTTTTAAAAGGAGTCTTCATTCTAGTTATTTTCAAGTTAGGAAAACTGATGGTGAGGACACTCACCAACAAGCTGACAAGCAGCTCTGCACTCGGCAGGCTTGGCAGTGCCCAGCAGCTACACCCAGAGGAGGGCATCTCTGTCTGTGACAGCAGCCTTTCCAAGACTGGGTGAGGGGAGGGAAAAATGCTTTACATTCCTCTGTCTGCTCAGTCACTGACTCAGGAAATTGGTCTGTGTTACTCAGCTGGTAGCTTCACTACATTTTTCCTGGGAGGCCAAGGGTTCAAATTCCACCCCAGAAGCTTGGCAGCTCCCCAAAGGCAATGCTTGCCTTGTCATGGAAGGCAGATAGCTGCATGCAGTGGAAAAGAGACTTTTTCTCTTTGGTTCTCCCAGGGAAATGAGGAGCAGAGCAGCAGGAACGGCACCATACGACTCATCTTAATTTGATCCAGAAACTCCAAAGAACCCCAATATGAAACTGGCACAACTGTCACCCAATTGCAGGCACTTCTAAGAAAGGAAAAATTGAGCTCCCTGCTCCCGTGCTCCACCATCTCCTTAAATCAGCACTCAGCTCAGACTTTGCTTCCACCACAAGAATGCAGGCAAGAATGGCACAAAATGGTGGTAGGTCTGCATTGCCAGAGTGAGGAAGCAGAGATCCACAGGGATCCACACTAAACCTGGAACTCAGGGTCACACTTGTGCAGAATATTCTCTTGATGAAATTTTTCTCCAAAATGCTTATACACAACACTTCTTGATTGTCTAATATTACATATAAAAGCAATTTATCACTTGTATACTTATAAGTTTGGAAAGTATGATCATATTAGAAGTTATTTGGAATCATTTGTGTTAAATACACCTGTTAAGTTTGCTTTTGCTTTAATATTGGAAATTGGAGAACTAACAAAATGGTGGCAGAGAGGGGGTTTGGAGAGAGTGAAGATGATGATGAATCTTTCAAATAAAATAAGTCCCCCTGAATAAAAAATAAATCCTTTAGGAATGTGATGTAATTTATTGTTCTGTCTGAACAATTTCTATGGCAGCCTGCCTGGCCTGAAAAAAAAAATTGTGTTGTTTGTGTATTGGGCAATATTTAGGTTTATAAATAGCTTCAAGGGTAGCCCTTGTTTATTTATTTTGTGAACAGCCCTGACTTCAGAGCCCTTTGCCCCAGGATCATGGGGGACTGTGTGTTGGGGGTGAGGGGAATGGTTCTTTTCTGGAGAAACTGTCTTTAGACTGGAGAAGCTAAGGTGACGGGAGAAACACCTCAGCTGATGGACCATCACTCTCCCTCCTCCCCCCTTTGAAAAAGACACGGCTTGTGACAGCGTTCAGGAGGCAGGACCAGCACCGGGACCCCACTGAGAGGCTCAGGTCTGGTGCTTTTGCTCTCAGGACGCCTTTCACCAACTCCCCGTGGGTTTCATCTCTAGTCAGTTATTAGATTCTCTCTTCCCGCTACTCTAAGTCCCTCTCTCCCACGCTCCCAGACCTAAACAAGTCTTACGAGAAAAGATGACTGCTTCAGAGGAAAGGAAAGCCGAAAGCCAGAAGGGAGCTGAGCTGTGTGGATCTCCCTCAGCCCCGTGGAGCCTAAATTTAGTTCTCATGTTTGCACCAGAAAGTATTAACATCTTTTATCTGTTTGCAAGAGCAAGTTTTTTGTGTTTTTTAAAAAAGTTTTATTGAAAATAATTCACATACCATACAATTTGTCCACCTAAAGTGTTCAGTTCAGGGCTTTACTATATATACAGAGCTGTGCAATCCTCACCACAATTAACTTAAGAACATTTTATTACCCTCCCCAGAGAAACTCCACATCCTTTAAGCCAGTCCTTCTCCAGTTACCCCAACCTCTCAGATCTAGAAAACCACTAATCTAATTTTTGTCTCTATGGATTTGCCTATCTTGGATATTTCATAGAAATGGAATGAATGAGCTTCTAAAGCATCCCTCTATTCTCCCAGAGTTTGGCAAAAGACCTTGAATTTAGTAGTGTTTGAGTAAGGTTAAATTAGATTACTTGGTTTTAGAATTAATATAACCCACGAAGTGGGAAACTAGATAGTCTTATATGAAAAGTCTCAAATACCATTACTCAGAGTGGGCTCATGGCCTGGATATTATTAGAATGGAAAGACAACCTATGATCACAGCTTCCCCTAAAGTCAGCTCCCCAGATATGGCATCCTGTTCTGACAGCCCCTTCAACTTTACAACAGGTACACCATAAGCTCAACAATTCAGAAATCTATCAATCCCTTAGAATATGGGTATTCTCTCATGAGCTGGCACACCACTCTGCCTGTTAACAGGTAATAACACTAAAATTCACTAAAAACCATGTAATTCATTCCCAACATGCTGCTATTCTTTCCAAAACATTTGCTAAGTGAACATTTGTAGAATATTTGCTGTATGTTGCCTTTATGTCCAAGGATTGAGGTAAAGATCACATGCAACCAATAGTTGAGAGATAATTGGATAAGGATCCAATTATCTATTTACAGTTTCAACCTCAGATGAACTCCTCTGCCTGAGTAAATTTTCTCGTAAGAATTTCCTTTTAATAAAATGTGAAAGTTTTAAGAAAAATGGAGCTTACAGATCACAGTATGGTCTGTTAGATAAATGACCAGGAGTACTATTTTTTAAAACCACATTTTATAAACAAAGTTATCAGAAAATCCAGAAAGAAAAAAAAAAAACCCACAGTGGTTCAGCATTCATGCTTAAATGAAGATAACACATATGCCTGAAGCCCAAGATGTGCCAGGGCTTGGAAGGAAATTGGGAAGGACTAATACCAAGAGCCTTTCAGGGGCTGTTAGGCACTGTCATCCTAGGTCTGACCTCAAAGCCTTCTCTTTGAGGAGAAAGCAAAATGAGACTGACTGGATTAAGGTTTAGCTCTTAGAGCTGTGACAAAGGATCCAGATATACGCTCTCATGCATCTGGCTTCTTTTCACTGAGATGGCACTGAGTCATAAGTGAAATGATCATTTTGTTTAATAACTGAAGACAAGAGTGACTTTTCAACCTAAAGATGGTCTCTGGCAATGACTCTGACCCCCTGGATGTTGAGAAGTATCTAAGAAGCCTAGGGCGCTCTTGCCTTGGGTTTAAAGTGAGGCCTTTGGATTCTTCCTTTGCATCATCACTTTTCCTAAGGTCTGCCTCATGGTGACCTGGTGACTGTGAATAGTGCTTTTCAGAGTGAAAAGGTGGTTTTACTGCTTTAAATTCAGGTTTCATACACTTGAGCCCCTTGCATTAGACACAGAATCTTCACAATTAAAGGAAACATGAAACTGTCCCAATCATTTCTCTCTTTGGGTAGGGATGTGGTTTATACCTTCTCCCAGGAAGGGCATCTGTCCATAAGAGCTCATCCTAAAGATTAAATCAGTCATTTAGAAAGCACTGGGCTAGGAATTTCTTGAGTCCAGGATGATAGAGTAGAACTAACCATGGAGAAGATCTTCAAGACACTCATGTTTTATTGGTGGTTTGTTGTGGGGGGAAAGGGGGAGAACGTGAATGTGGTGAGCCTTGTGATGTAAGTGGCATGGCATTTGATGCAGCACAGCCTGCTGTAGGTTAGAAAGACTTCCCAGGGGAACTGATTTCTTTATTGGACCTTGAAGCAGGAATAGGAATTGACCAGGCATCTACAAGTTAGCAGTTGAGGAGAAGAGACAGGCAGAGTTATAAGCCTATGAAAAGGCACAGGAGTAGAGATAGATTGATGTGGTCTGGTTGCCTTGCATGGTGGATATGTGTATTTCAGAAAATGAGGCTATACAAGTCAGAAAAAGCCAGGGAAATAGAAGCCTTGCATTGAAATGAGACATAGCTTTTTTTCCTAGCTCTTTCTCATTCTTCCAACATGCAAATGATGCCCTGAGTTTTATCTTACTGATTACTACTGAATGTATGTACCTCTCTTTTGCTCTAAATGGACAAAACTGTACTCCAATTTTGGTTCTGCCACTTACTGTGTAATCTCAGACAAATTAGCCACATAGAGCTTTTGTTTTGTCCTTTGAAAAATAGGACGAAACTAGGAACAAAATCATGAGACTATTGTGAGTGTTATCAGTATCAAACAAGCACAATGATGGGCATTAAGAATGTTTCATAAAATATTTGTGGAATCATACTGGTACATGAGTGAAAAGGAAACTTTGCCATCTGGAAAATAGTTTTAGCTGCCCAGACACCAGTAGCTGCCAAAGTGGTCTAGGAGACCCGGGAAGAGACAGAAATGGGATCTGAACTCTGAAGGAGAGTGACAGGAAGCCAGGGGCCCCAGAGCCAGGGGACAGTGGGCCAGAGGAGTGGATCAAAGTGGAGGGATGCAGCTTGTGCCAGACAACAAGGGCATCACAGGTCAGGAGTGCAGACAGGAGGGAGGGGCGGCGGATGCTGCTCATGGCACTTCAGGGAGTGGATGTACAGCAGTCCATGGCTTCCTCTTTCCTTTCGTAGTCCTGGTGTCCTACCAGACTCTGGAAAGAAATCAAAAAAGGGAATATAGAGAGAGGTAGAGAAAAGGGAAAACAGAACAGCTGTGTTTTTGTATAGTAACAGTATAATTTTGTCATGATAAATACTCTCAGTGGTAAGGAATTAACCTGTGAAAGACCATCCATGAACAGCCAGCAGCTAATCTTATTCTTAATGATGAAGGATTCTTTCTCCTTAAGATCAGAAGCAAGAAAAGATTGTCTGCTCTTCCCATTTCTATTAAAAATTGTGCTAGAGGATGTGACCAGGGCAATTAGTCAAGAAAATGAAAGAAAAGACATTTAGATAGGAAAGAAAGACATAAAACTATCTGTATTTGCAGATGACTTGTAATTAGAAAAAAGCTTGAAAGAAGAAAAAGGTTGAAAGATTCACAGTTTCTGATTTAAAAAGTTAATACAAATCAACAGTAATCAGGACAGTGTTGTATTAGCATGAAGATAAACAAAGATCCACTCCAGTGTTCTTGCCTGGAGAATCCCAGGGACAGGGGAGCCTGGTGGGCTGCCGTCTGTGGGGTCGCACAGAGTTGGACACGACTGAAGTGACTTAGCAGCAAACAAAGATCAATGGGTGAAAATTGAGAGTCAAAAGTAAACCTTCTCAGTTAAAATCAGTTGATTTTCTAGGTGAAGTGAAAGTCACTCAGTCATGTCCAACTCTTTGGACTGTGTAGTCGTGTCAACTATACAGTCCATGGAATTCTCCAGGCCAGAATACTGGAGAGGGTAGCCTTTCCATTCTCCAGAGGATCTTCCAACCCAGTTCTCCTGCATTGCAGGCGGACTCTTTACCACAGTCTCAAGGGAGTGGCAAAAGATTCAGTGAAGAAAAAAGGTCAAACTTTTTCAACAAATAATGCTAGGAAAGCTGGTTAAACACATATGAAAGAATGAACTTGGACTCCTACCTCACACATATACAAAAGTTACCTCAAAATAGATCAAATTCCTAAATACTAGGACTAAAACTATAAAAAGCTTAGAAGAAAACTTGGGGGAAAATCTTCATGACACTGAATTTCACAACGATTTCTTAGATATGGCAGTAAAAGCACAAGGAACAACAACAAAAAAAGTAGGTAAGTTGGATTTCCTCAAAACTGATAAATTTTCTCCTTCAAAATATATCAAAAAAATGAAAACCACCTAAAGAATGAGAGAAAATGCTTTTACATTATATTTATTTATATAACATCATAATATAAGATGAGCCTTGAGAATATCATATCAATTGAAAGAAGTCAACCACAAAGGACCATATATTGGATCATTCCATTTATATGAAATGTCCAGAACAGGCAAATCTACAGAGACAAAGTGTAAGTTAGTGGTCACCCAGGATTGGGAGTTAACAGATATGAAGTTTCTTTTGGGGTGATAAGATGCCTTAAAATTGAATGTGCTAATGATTGCACAACTCTGTGAATATACCCAGTCACTGAAGTATAAACTTTAAGTGCATTAATTGTACAATATATGAATGATATTTAAATAATGCTGTTATTTAAAAAAACCCAATAATGACACACATTAACTGACTGCTATGCTAATGCCAGGCACTGCGGTAAGCTCTAAATTCTAACCCTAGGGTCAGGAGGGTTTTATTGTATTTATTTAGAGCAAAAACCCATCTAAGTTCAGAGACCACGATCTTGCCCATGGTCACAAAATCAGTAAGTACCATAATAGTCAGGAATTAGGACTAACCCATTTTTGTCTCACTTTGAGTGTTAGGGTCTTATTAAAACGTCATAGTTTGGATCTTGTCAGTCTACTTGTGCTCCAAGTCCTGTGTTTACAATATAACTAACCACTAAACTGCAGGAGTTAGTGAAAAGTCTGCTTCCAACTTTCTTAGCAGGGTTCTGTGGTGAGGTGTTGGGTCCCAAGTGCTGCTGGATAAGAGGTGGAGAGGATTCTGTCCCCCCATTAGCTCTGTTCTCTGGCTTTCTAAGGACGTTTGTTCTAGAGACACCCTCAACTCCTTCCTCAGATGTGTCATAGCTATAATTCTAGAAGTGGGACTGTTGACCCTCCCCCTTTGGCATCTGATTTTACAGATTCATTCTTGTGTGTGAAATGGATTCCTGTTACTTTTACCTTTGTCCACTTCTTATTTCCAAGAAATAAGATGTGAGAAGGAAGGTGTTAGGCTCATGAAGAAAAATGTGTCAGATAATTTTATGAAGGAAAAATTGGATGAGTTTTGTAGATATAACTATGAAACACATGGATTCTATGTTCTTTTGGGGCTCAGCAATTAAGAAGAAAATGGGAACCCAAACCAATTGTGCTTAGGATCGTTTCAAATCCCCATTACTGGAAATCTTGGAAAACATTCCAGGATATTTGATCAATACCTTGACTGTGCCTCTTCCAGACAAAGGTGATTGTGAATAGCTTAAAATGATTCAAGTACATCAGAAGCCACAGGCATGATCACTTTTTTGTGGGAGGTGGTACAATGGCACCCACCATCAATGGAAATTTTGTTGCAGGTATTAACTAAAAACATGGTTACAATAAGAGTTTATTAGAGAGTGAAAATCAATTTAAGTAACAGAATGCAAATTCTAAAGGGAAGAAATGTATTCTTCCATTACACTATCTGTGATAAAGAGCAGAGGCTGGAAAGGAAATTGTCTTTCAATGACTGTCCTCTCTGCTTTCTGTGCATTCTAAAATATTCCCGGGAATTTCTGTGGCCTCACTTCATCCTGTGGTCTTTCCATTGGGTTCTTAGGAATCAGAGCAGACCATACTGCAGTGCTCAGGATCAGAGAGCCACCCCCTACCTGTCAGTAAATCCAAACCCTTTTTGATAGATTGGGTAGGTAACAAGAGGGCAAGAATAATGCCAGGGGAGAAGCTGAGTCCTTGTTGAAACAGTGAAATTGTTTGAGGCTGTTCATAAGCAGATATAATGATTTCAAAATGGTTTCTCTCATTATTTCACAGTATTTAGTGAGTGCTAGCTACATTCTATGCATTAGGAAAAACAAAACAAAGTACTGAGTGGCTCAGTCCATTGTAACTCCATGAACTGCAGCTCACCGGGCTTCCCTGTCCAGCACCAACTCCCAGAGCTTGCTCAAACAAATGTCAATCCAGTTGGTAATGCCATCCAACCATCTTATCCTCCGTTGTCCCCTTCTCTTCCTGCCTTCAATCTTTCCCAGAATCAGGGTCTTTTCCAAGGAGTCAGTTCTTCGCATCAGGTGGCCAAAGTATTGGAGTTTCAGGTTCAACATCAGTCCTTCCAATGAATATTCAGGACTGATTTCTTTTAGGATTTACTGGTTGGATCTCCTTGCAGTCCAAGGGGCTCTCAAGAGTCTTCTCCAATATCAAAGTTCAAAAGCATCAATTCTGCAGCAGTCAAGTTTCTTTAGAGTCCAACTCTCACATCCATATATATCTTTGATCAGATGTACCTTTGTCAGCAAAGTAATGCCTCTGCTTTTTAATATGCTGTCTAGGTCGGGCATAGCTTTTCTTCCAAGGAGCCAGCATATTTTAATTGCATGGCTGCAGCCACCATCTACAGTGATTTTGGAGCCCAAGAAAATAAAGTCTCTCACTACGTCCATTGTTTCCCCATCTGTTTGCCATGAAGTGATGGCACCGGATGCCATGATCTTTGTTTTCTGAATGTTGAGTTTTAAGCCAACTTTTACACTCTTCTCTTTCACGTTCATCAAGAGGTTCTTTAGTTCTTTTTCACATTCTGCCATAAGGGTGGTGTCATCTGCATATTTGAGGTTATTGATATTTCTCCCAGCAATCTTGATTCCAGCTTGTGCTTCATCTGGCCCAGCACTTCTCATGATGTACTCTGCATAGAAGTTAAATAAGCAGGGTGACAACATACAGCCTTGATATGCTCCTTTCCCGATTTGGAACCAGTCTGTTTTTCCATGTCTGGTTCTAACTTTGGCTTCTTGGCCTGCATGCTTATTTCTTAGGAGGCAGGTCAGGTGGTCTGGTATTCCCATCTCGAATAATTTTCCACAGTTTGTTGTGGTCCACACAGTCAAAGGCTTTGGTATAATCAGTAAAGCAGAAGTAGATTTTTTTCTGGAATTCTCTTGCTTTTACTATGATCCAACAGATATTGGCAAGTTGGTCTCTGGTTCCTCTGCCGTTTCTAACCCAGGTTGAACATCTGGAAGGTCACAGTTCAAGTACTGTTGAGGCCTGGCTGGGAGAACTTTGAGCATTAATTCAATAGCGTGTAAGATAGGTGCAATTGTGGGGTAGTTTGAACATTCCTTGGCATGTCCTTCTTAGGCGTTGAAATGAAAACTAACCTTTTCCAGTCCTGTGGCCACTGCTGAGTTTTCCAAATTTTCTGGTATATTGAGTGCAGCACTTTAACAGCACCATCTTTTAGGATTTGAAATAGCTCAGCTAGAATTCCATCACCTCCATTAGCTTTGTTCGTAGTGATACTTCCTACGGCTGACTTGACTTCACATTCCAGGATGTCTGGCTTTAGGTGAGTGATCACACCATCATGATTATCTGGGTGATGTAGATCTTTTTTGTATAGCTCTTCTGTGTATTCTTGCCACCTCATCTGTATATCTTCTGCTTCTGTTAGGTCCATACTATTTTTGTCCTTTATTGTGCCCATCTTTCCATGAAATGTTCCCTGGTATCTCTAATTTTCTTGAAGAGATCTCTAGTCTTCCCCATTCTCTTGTTTTCCTCTTTTTATTTGCACTGGTCACTGAGGATGGCTTTCTTATCTCTCCTTGCTGTTCTTTGGAGATGTTCATCAAATGGGTATATCTTTCATTTTCTCCTTTGACTTTAACTTCTCTTCTTTTCTCAGCTATTTGTAAGTCTTCCTCAGACAACCAGTTTTACTTTTCCTATTTGTTTCTCTAGGGAATGGTCTTGATCACTGGCAAGTGGTTAACTGGCAAGATGGTGGAATAGAAGGATGTGTGTTCATCTTCTCCTGCGAGAACTCCAAAATTACAACTTGCTGCTTTAACAACCATCAAAAGGAGAATGTTGGATCCCACCAAAAGAAGATACCCCATGTCCAAGGGCAAAGGGGAAGCCCCAGCAAGATGGTAGGAGGGGTGAAATTGCATTTAGAACCAAAGCCTATACCTGCCAGAAATGCTCAGAGGGCTAAAACAAAACCTTATTTGCACCAGGACCCAGAGACCCCACAGAGACTGAGACAGACCTGTGTTTGAGTGTCCTGTGGAGGCATGGGTCATCAGTGGCCTGCCACAGGGGCAAGGGCTCTGAGTGAAGCTACCTGGGCCACACAGCTTGTGGCATAAGCCATTTTGGGAGGAGTCCACCGTTAACCCCACCACAGAACCACCAAGCAGATGACCCACAAGCCTCAGAACAATTATACCAAAGAAATTCTTGGACTGTTAAGAAAGTTCTAGGGCCCTCAGCAGATTTCCCAACCTGGAGATCTGGCAAAGAGTCTGAGAATCCCTAGAGAATTTGACTTTGGAGGCCAGTGGGATTTGATTACAGAACTTACACAGGACTGGGGAAACAGACTCTTGGAGGACACAAACAAAACTTTGTGCACACCAGGACCCGGGAGAAAGGAGCAGTGACCCCACAGGAGACTGACCCAGACTTGCTTGTGAGTGTCCGGGAGTCTCTGGCAGAGGTGTGGGTCAGGATGGCCTGCTGCAGGGTCAGGGACACTGAGTGTTGGTCTCAGGTCAAACAACAGTGAGAGAACACAGCCCCACCCATCAACAGAAAATTGGATTAAAGATTTACTAGCATGGCTCCCTCTGTCAGAACAAGACCCAGTTTCACCCACAGTCAGTCTCTCCCACCAGGAAGCTTCCATAAGCCTTTTATCCTTATTCATCAGAGGGCAGACAGACTGAAAACCGCAATCACAGAAAACTAATCAAACTGATCACATAGACTACAGCCTTGTCTAACTTAATGAAACTATGAGCCATGCTGTGTAGGGCCACTCAAGACAGACAGGTAATGGTAGAGAGTTCTGGCAAAAAATGGACCACTGGAGAAGGGAATGGCAAACCACTTCAGTATTCTTGCCTTGAGAACCCCATGAACAGTACGAAAAGGCAAAAATGTATGATACTGAAAGATGAACTCCCCAGTTTGGTAGATGCCCAATATTCTACTGGAGGAGAGTGGAGTAATAACTCCAGAAAGAATGAAGAGAGAGAGCCAGAGTGGAAATAATGCCCAGATGTGGATGTGACTGGTGATGGAAGTAGAGTCTGATGCTATAAAGAACAGTATTGCATAGGAACCTGGGATGTTAGGTCCATGAATCATTGTAAATTGGAAATGGTCAAACAGGAGATGGCAAGAGTGAACACTGACATTTTAGGAATCAGTGAACTAAAATGGACTGGAATGGGGGAATTTAACTCAGATGACCACTATATCTACTCCTATGGGCAAGAATCCCTTAGAAGAAATGGAGTAGCCCTCTCTCAAAATCAACAAAAGAGTCCGAAATGCAGTTTGGGTGCAGTATCAAAAATGACAAAATCATCTCTGTTCTTTTCCAAGGCAAACCATTCAATACTGAAGTAATCCAAGTCTATGCCCCAATCAGTAATGCTGAAGAAGCTGAAATTGAATGGTTCTATGAAGACCTATGAGACCTTCTAGAACTAATACCCACAAAAGATGTTCTTTTCATCATATGGGACTGGAATGCCAAAGTAGGAAATCAAGATACCTGGAGTGACAGGCAAATTTGGCCTTGGAGTACAGAATGAAACAGGGCAAAGCCTAACAGAGTTTTGCCAATAGAATGCCCTGGTCATGGCAAACTCCCTCTTCCAACAAGAGAAGACTCTACACATGTACATCACCAGATGGCCAATACTGAAATCAGATTGATTATATGATGGAATAGCTCTATAGAGTCAGCAACAACAAGACTGGGAGCTGACTGTGGCTCCAGTCATGAGCTGCTTATTGGCAAATTCAGTTTTAAATTGAAGAAAGTAGGGAAAAACACTAGACCATTCAGATATGACCTAAATCAAGTCCCTTATGATTATACAGTGGAGGTGAGAAATAGATACAAGGGGTTAGATCTGATAGACAGAGTGCCTGAAGAGCTATGGATGGAAGTTCATGACATTGTACAGGAGGCAGTGATCAAGGCCATCCCCAAGAAAAAGACATGCATTAGAAAGACTACAGTAAATAAAATAGACAAAATCCCTTGCCTTACTGGGGCTCACATTCCAGTGGTTAAAAATAATTATAATTATCATTTGGAAGATATTAAATTGTTGTTGTTTCAGTCACTAAGTCATGTCCAGCTCTTTGGTGAGCCAAGGACTGATGCCCACCAAGCTCCTCTGTCCATGGGATTTCCCAGGCAAGAGTACTGGAGTGGCTTTCCATTTCATTCTCTAGGGGGCCTTCCCAATCCAGGGATTGAACCTGCATTTCCTGCATTTGCAGGTGAATTCTTTACCACTAAACCACTTGGGAAACCCATAATATTAAATAGCTAGTTTTTAAAAGAAAGTTGATGAGTTGGTCAAAGAAGGTTAGAATTCATTTTTGTCTCCCACCTACAACTGTAACCCCCTGTTAGACTTTTTGCCCTAGTACTACAAATATTTATTCTATTTTGCTGAAAAATTTTAACACTGGCCTCCATTGAATAAAATACATTGTCTTTACCATTAACATAGCATCTTATGCACAAAGCTAAATTTTTGAGTGAAAAAGCACGTAGATGCATCCTTTAAAAATTTTTCCCCAAAATAACTAAAAAATGGAGATTGGGAAATGCATGAGAAAGTAAAATTTGAACGTAAAGATATTAAAGAAAATCTTAACAAAAAAGTAACCATCAGCTTTGCATTTTGCTTTAAGGTGACAGGATGGTTCCCAGTCTCCCCTTCCATTTCTGCATATTAATGTCATACAATTCTTGCAGGAAATGTTTTTAGCGGATTCCAGTCTAGGCAATAATCAACAGAGCTCCTGTATGGTACCTGTTGTGAACATGTTAACAGCTACAACTTTTTCAGTGCTGCATGAGCCCCGCCTTGCTTTCACTGCTTCTGAGCCTCCAGCTGGTCATAGCTGCTTTTGCTGATGTTGTCTAGCTAGAGGCTGAGCTCCCTTCCCTGTTCTTGATAGAGATGAATAATGCAACAATACTCCGCCTCCAGGTTTGTATTGTTATTTGAGATCATAGATTCAAGGACCCTGGATAACTGAAGAGTTCCCATACTGCTTGCCCCTAATCAGACCTGAGATGTACTGGCAGGATTGGTTACCAGGAGAGATTGGGTACATTTGGGTTGCAGTTCACTTCTTCTGCCTTCTTCCCCTGCATTTACCAAGTCCACAATTTAGAGCTGCAGCCTTGATGTCCTCTCCTTTAGCTAATCTGTTTACACCTCTTGTTTACTAGTTCAGATTCTAGCTCTGGTGATCTAATTACTGATCTGGATATTCTTGCTTTGAAAAAGACCTTAGAGACTGTCCATCTGGCTTGTTAGATTGGTCAGTTTCCACCAGTCTAATTCTTATTTCCCTGACTGGGTGCAATTTATTGGAAAAGCCTCTTCAAAAAGTGAAGATGAAGACAGGTACAGTCCCAGAGACACTGTGCATAATCTGACTTCTAGCACCTCTGGAACTGTCCTTTGTCTCACCTCAGTATTCATGTTCAAGCTAATTCCTGCTCCCTTGTCAGCTCACCTGATAATACTGTAGGCATCAGTGAAAAAAGCCTAAGGCCCAAATCTCAGGCAAGAATAATTTGTAACTGGAGCTACCTCATGGTAGTGAGGGATACTTTTGGTGTTGACATATGTTAGCTGTTAGACATTCCCCCTGGTCACAGATCTGGGTTTTACATTTATCCCAGTTTCCTGAAGAAGGCCAAGGCTTTTGTAAGCAGAAGTGGCCTTCACTGTGCTAATTCAAGACCCCTTTAAGTCTTCCTTTGGGAACTTCCTGGGATCCACAGCTCGAGAATTTTGGGGGCACCCAGAATGTGGGATGGATTTCATATCATCATCTGTCCCTTTTAATGTTTCCAGCTTTTTCTTTTATCCCTATTAAAAAAAACAACAACAACACAACAATAGCAACTTTTGGTGTACAAATGAATTTGAGCATGGGAGGAAGGAATCTTGGAGAAAAGTGAAAGTGAAATTAAAAAGAGAACCAGATGGCTCTTAACAAGAAAGTGGGCTATATTGCCACTAAGTACATTGATAAGTCCTGCCTTCTACCCTATCTCTTTTTGGATTCCTGCCAATCACCCTGGGCCACACTCTTGCCCTAATCTTTAACACATACTAAGCCTGTGTGTGGCCTTCCTTGCAGGCAGAAGAGCTGTGGCTGTGGAAGAATGGCCTCTGCCAGCAGGTTCTCTGAAGAGGAGTTCCAGGAGGCCTGTGCAGAACTCCAGCGTCCCCGGGTATCAGGCTGGGAGATACCTGTGGTCACCTCAGTCGTTAAGGTCTACCAGCGGCCACTGAAAAAGGTAAGGTAGCAGCATGCAGGGGACCCCTGGGAGGCTGCAGCCTGTCCGGAACCCAGGAGTCTTCCAGAACCAGGAGGAACAAGTGCTCCTGGGGTGGTGCCTCCAGCTAACTTTGCCACTGTGGAAGCAGGAGGTGAAGAAGTAAACTGAAATTATTCTCAGAGACGTCTGAAGTCTACCCAATGGGGAATGTGGTTTGTTAGAAGTTAGTGACAGTGTTATAATGTGGGTCTGCCTGACTATTAGCCCCATGCACTTGCCTGCAAAGGACATGGAGTCTCCCTCCTTGGGTGATGCCAGTGGTATTTGTGTGGCAGGGCGTATCTTAGGTTTAAATATAGGTAAAGAAGAGACTGGAGTTTCCAGAGAGTGGGTGTTCAGGGTAATGTGTGTGAAGAAATCCAATGAGCTCCTAACTAGCTTCTTGGCCTTGAGCCACCCTCTACCCCTTCCATCTTACACACTATAGCTCAGTCAAGTACCTGAGAGGCTGTGATCTATCAGTTCCCTCCAGTGGCACTGTTGATTGCCAAGTTAATAATAATAGCTACAGTAATAGTGAATGCATCACATGTTGTCTTATGGTCTGGGCACTGTTTAAATGCTTTGCAGGCATTGCCTTATTCAGTCCTCATGTCAGCCCTAACATAAGGTTCTAGGATTGCAGACAATTGATTAAGAAACCACAGTGAGCTGTGACTATGATTTAAATGATGCTATAACAAAGCTATTATTATATGTTTGGAAAAGATTTAAATGTAGAAACACTTGAGAGAGTTTACAATGTAACAAATAAATTGTATTTATCTATTTATTTATTTAAAATTTTTATTTTTACTTTATTTTACTTTACAGTTCTGTATTGGTTTTGCCATACATTGACATGAATCAGCCACAGGTGTACATGCGTTCCCAAACATGAACCCCGCTCCCACCACCCTCCCCATAACATCTCTCTGGGTCATCACCGTGCACCAGCCCTAAGCATGCTGTACCCTGCATCAGACATAGACTGGCGATTCGATTCTTACATGATAGTATACATGTTTCAATGCCATTCTCCCAAATCATCCCACCCTCTCCCTCTCCCTCTGAGTCCAAAAGTCCGTCATACACATCTGTGCCTCTTTGCTGTCCTGCATACAGGGTCATCATTGCCATCTTTCTAAATTCCATATATATGTGTTAGTATACTGTATTTTGTTTTTCTTTCTGGCTTACTTCACTTGCACAATCGGCTCTAGTTTCATCCATCTCATCAGAACTGATTCAAATGTATTCTTTTTAATGGCTGAGTAATACTGCATTGTGTATATGTACCACAGCTTTCTTATCCATTCATCTGCTGATGGACATTTAGGTTATTTCCATGTCCTGGCTATTAGAAACAGTTCTGCGATGAACATAGGGGTACATGTGTCTCTTTCAATTCTGGTTTCCTCGGTGTGTATGCCCAGCAGTGGGATTGCTGGGTCATAAGGCAGTACTATTTGCAGTTTTTTAAGGAATCTCCACTGTTCTCCATTGTGGCTGCACTAGTTTGCATCCCCACCAACAGTGTAAGAGGGTTCCCTTTTCTCCACACTCTCTCCAGCATTTATTGCTTGCAGACTTTTGGATCGCAGACATTCTGACTGGTGTGAAGTGGTACCTCATTGGGGTTTTGATTTGCATTTCTCTGATAATGAGTGATGTTGAGCATCTTTTCATGTGTTTGTTAGCCATTCGTATGTCTTCTTTGGAGAAATGTCTATTTAGTTCTTTGGCCCATTTTTTGATTGGGTCGGCCCACTTTCACCACTACTATTCAACATAGTTCTGGAAGTTTTGGCCACAGCAATCAGAGCAGAAAAAGAAATAAAAGGAATCCAAATTGGAAAAGAAGAAGTAAAACTTTCACTGTTTGCAGATGACATGATCCTCTACATAGAAAACCCTAAAGACTCCACCAGAAAATTACTAGAGCTAATCAATGAATATAGTAAAGTTGCAGGATATAAAATCAACACTCAGAAATCCCTTGCATTCCTATACGCTAATAATGAGAAAGTAGAAAAAGAAATTAAGGAAACAATTCCATTCACCATTGCAACGAAAAGAATAAAATACTTAGGAATATATCTACCTAAAGAAACTAAAGACCTATATATAGAAAACTATAAAACACTGATGAAAGAAATCAAAGAGGACACTAATAGATGGAGAAATATACCATGTTCATGGATCAGAAGAATCAATATAGTGAAAATGAGTATACTACCCAAAGCAATTTACAAATTCAATGCAATCCCTATCAGGCTACCAGCGATATTTTTCACAGAACTAGAACAAATAATTGCATAATTTGTATGGAAATACAAAAAAAACTCGAATAGCCAAAGCAATCTTGAGAAAGAAGAATGGAACTGGAGGAATCAATCTGCCTGACTTCAGGCTCTACTACAAAGCCACAGTCATCAAGACAGTATGGTACTGGCACAAAGACAGAAATATAGATCAATGGAACAAAATAGAAAGCCCAGGGATAAATCCACACACCTATGGACACCTTATCTTTGACAAAGGAGGCAAGAATATACAATGGAGCAAAGACAATCTCTTTAACAAGTGGTGCTGGGAAAACTGGTCAACCACTTGTAAAAGAATGAAACTAGATCACTTTCAACACCACACACAAAAATAAACTCAAAATGGATTAAAGATCTAAATGTAAGACCAGAAACTATAAAACTCCTAGAGGAGAACATAGGCAAAAGAGGAGAACATAGGCAAAACACTCTCCGACATAAATCACAGCAGGATCCTCTATGATCCACCTCCCAGAATTCTGGAAATAAAAGCAAAAATAAACAAATGGGATCTAATTAAAATTAAAAGCTTCTGCACAACAAAGGAAAATATAAGCAAGGTGAAAAGACAGCCTTCTGAATGGGAGAAAATAATAGCAAATGAAGCAACTGACAAACAACTAATCTCAAAAATATAAATTGTATTTAAAATAAAACAGATTGTGATTTTAGTAGACACAAATAATTCTGAAACTTGGACAAATTGCTGCTTTTGATAGATTTTAAATTTCTCTTTTCTGATTTAATCACAGAATTTTAAACTTAGAAATTCTCTTCCAAAATCTTTCTGTCCTACACAGTCACATTTTCCTTTCAATTTTTAAAAAAATTTCTTTTCCTTTTATCAGTTTCCCTGTTCTTACCTTCTCTTTTTTTACCCAGGTAATAATGGTAGTAACTTATCTTTACATGGTGCTTTAATATACAAAATGCTTCTACATAATAGTTTTTATTTATACTTCTCAAGAATTAGAAGATAGATACAGGCTTATTTTCTGATTTTACGGGTGGCATAAGACCCAGAGTTGTTAGGTGAGCCATACAAGGCCACATAACTAGTAACCAGATATGAACCTGTTGACTTTGATGAACTCAGTACCAAAATATGCAGCTTGCTTCAATTCAGAAGTAACTTCTCTTTCCCCAAGCTAAGCAAAACTAGTGCAAAGCTGCTGTGTGTTATTCCATGTGCTACTTCAGGAATAACATGGATTTTGGAGGCAGATAGTATTGGGTTAAAATCTCTGCTCCTCCCCACTCTCATTCATTGACTTAGGAGATATCCATCAAATGCCTACCATGTGGTACTGCTTTGCAGGCACTGCAGATATGCAGGGACTGGGAATTTGGAGCTGCTGGTTCAATAAATGAGCTTCTTGAACAATAAACCATATTCACTGATGATAATAAACTCATAGTATATAATGAAATGGCAGCTGATGATCTCTACAAAGAAAGTAAAGTAGGATGAAGGAATACAAAGATGTTATGGTGGAGGGCATCCAGGGGTGATGTGATGTACTTTAGATAAATAGAATATGGAAAGTCTCTCTTCCAGAAGTAACAATCAAGTGGAAATAGAAATAAAATGAGAGATTGTGTCCTGAAAATATCTGGAGGAGAAATGGACCAAAGAGTGTTTCTCAAAGCTCAAGCACATTAAAATTGTTTGGGGAGCTCTAAGGATATTAGCTGCGATTCATGGGGTCATAAAGAGTCGGACACGACTGAGCGACTGAACTGAACTGAAGGACATTAGCAAGATTTAATTAGAGCCCAAATCTAATTGAGTTGTGGTGGAACTTGAAGGGATGGTCCTTTGGAAAAACTCCCCTCTCACATAGAGGTTGATTATTCTGTCCTCCCTACTTTTGTGTATGTTGAAATGCTAGTGCACCAGAATCACCTGCAGGGCCTGTTAAAATTCACATTAAGGACCCAAATCCCAATTTTGATTCAGTGTGTCTGGATTCAAAGTTTGCTTTTAACTTCTTTTTTCTTTCCACTTCCCCCTTTCTCTCTTTCTCCTCCTTCTTCCCTTCCTCCTCTTCCTCCTTCCTCTTTTCCATTTTCTTTTTAACCAGTTCTCTGGTTACATAGAAATTCCTGGTCCAGGGACCAGACTTTGATAACCATTGATGTATGAAGAGCATCTTGCATGGTGCTCAAGGAGGTTCTGACTTTGGAGTCAGGAGAGGGCCCTAGAGATGAGAAATGGTGGGAAGTGAAAGGCAAGAGTGAAAGTAAAAGAGTATCTTAAGATGAAAGCAACATCTACTTTAAGACTCACTTTCCCTGATTTTTAAATTAGTGGCCACTTGGGAGTGAATGTGGTTCCCTGAACAGTGCTGAGAAGTTCTTCTGGCAGGATAGGGTCATAGATCACTTGCAGAAGTTTTCCAGGGAACTACAGTCAGGTCTAGATGAAGCTTTAGGCTGGTTCCTATGTCGGTAGACACAGTGACATGACTGTCGGTTTGCAGAGGCTCACATCATTGACTCTGACCAAGAAAATGTTGGTATAAAAAAAGATCTGGGGGGAAGAAAGATCTGGGAATTCCCTGGAAGTCCAGGGGCTAGGAGTCTGTACTTTCACTGTTGAAGTCATGGATTTGATCCCTGGGCAGGGAACTAAGACCCCACAAGCCACACAACGTGGCAAAATACCAAGATCTGGTTGATGGTTGACTTCTTATGTTTTTTAAGCCCACTGTCTGGCACTGTGAGAGGGGCCTGTGTTTGTCCTTTCATAGGTCTTCTAATCAGTGAGTTTGCTGAGGGGCAGACCATTTTTTCCCAGGGACTGTTTGTTCTTTCCTATCCTATGCTGGCAATCTACTAAACTGTTGAAAGCCTGGTCTCTTAAGTAAAACTCTGTGGCTCGCCAGGCTGGGCTGAGAGAAAGTTTGACCTTTCAGAGGGAAGCAGATATTTAATTGCCATGAGAACACACTTACCTCCATGAAAGAGAAGTTTCCACTCCCGTTCTCAAGGTGGGGTCACAATCTGAGAGCATCATGGGATTTTTTACTTCTGGATGACAGGACTATTCTACTTTCTCCCACCCTTCTATGTACCAGCATGATTGTTGGAACAGTTACTGTACCCAGGACACTTAATAGAGCCTATTTATTCATGGGTAAAATCACCACAGCTTAAAGCTGAGCACCTGGTGTGGCCTCCTTCTATTTCCTGCCACTGATCAAGGCCACCTTTCTCTCTCTCTCTTGCCCCTATTCCTTCATCCTGGAGATCCCTGAACATACAACTGGATAGACAGACATGTCAGAGCCTCAGTTCTCTTTCAGGAGGAGGGTGTGGTATCAGGCAGTATGAAGATGCTGGTTTCAAGACGTAGCTTTGAGGGAATGAGGGGAGAGGGATGAGGAAGATTCCCTACTTCTGTCTGCAGATAAAAGTATAACTTTTGCCTCACTCAGCCTTGCCCATCAGAGGAAAAACAAATAAACAACAACAACAACAACAACAAACTCAGCATAAGTCTCACCCTATACCAAGCTCACACAAACTACTCGACCAACCTTAGGAGGACAGAAATCAAAAGGAAGAAAGAATTCAACCTTCTTCAAGGAAAGAATTCAACCTTCTTTGAAGCCTGGGAAAAGGAAACCTCAAACACAATAACTTAAAAAAATGAAAAGACAGAGAAATACTGCACAAATGAAGGAACAAACAAGACACACAGAAGTCCAAATAAATGAAGAAAAAAATAGGAAAATTACCTGAAAATGAATTCAGAATAATGATAGTAAAGATGATAAAAAACCTTGAAAACAAACTGGAGAAAATGTAGGCATCAATTAACAAAGGCTTAGAAGAATTAAAGAATAAACATACAGAGATGAACAACACAATTACTGAAATTAAGAATACTCTAGAAGGAATCACTAGCAAAATATCTGAAGCAAAAGAAAGAATCAGTGAGCTGGAAGATAAAATGGTGGAAATAACTTCTGAAGAGGAGAATAAAGTAAAAGGAATGAAAAGAGCTGAGGACAGTCTCAGAGGTCTCTGAGACCATTTCAAACATTTATAGGAGTCCCAGAAGAAGAAGAGAAAAAGAAAGGATATGAGAAAATTTTTGAAGAGATTATAGTTGAAAATGTCCTCAGTGTGGAAAAGGAAATAATCAAGTCCAAGAGGCAGAAAGAGTCCCATACAGGATAAACCCAAAGAGAAACATACTAATCAAATTAACAAATATTAAACAGAAACAGAAAATATTAAAAGCAGCAAGGGAGAGGCCACATGTAACATACAATGGAAACCCCATACTCTTAACAACTGAACTTTCAGCAGAAGCTCTGTAGGCCAGAAGGGAATGGCAGGATATATTTAAAGTACTGAAAAGGAAAAATATACAACCAATATTATTGTATTCAGCAAGGATCTCATTCAAAACTGAGGGAGAAATAAAAAGCTTTTCAGACAAGCAGAAGTTAAGAGAATAGAGTACACAAAACCAGCTTTACAAAAAATGTTAAACAGACTTATATGGTCAAGAAATACAATAGAAGAAAAAAGATTACAAAATCAACCCTGAACAATAAGAAAATGGCAAAAGGAGCGTATATATCAATAATTACTTTAAATGTAAATGGATTAAATGGTCCAACCAAAAGACAGACTGGCTGAATGGATACAAAAACAAGACCCATATATATGTTGTCTACAAGAAACCCACTTCAGACCTCAAGACACATATAGATTGAAAGTGAGAGGATGGAAAACTATATTCCATGCAAATGGGAAGCAAAACAAAGCTGAAGTAGCAATCCTTATATCAGACAAAATAGACCTTAAAATAAAGAAGATTACAAGAGATAAGGAAGGACACTACATAATATCAAAGCAGCAATCCAAGAGGAAGACATAAAAATTGTAAATATCTATGCATCCAAGACAGGTGGGTCATGGTGGAGAAGTCTGACAGAATGTGGTCCACTGGAGAAGGGAATGGAAACTACTTCAGTATTCTTGCCTTGAGAACCCCATGAATAGTATGAAAAGGCAAAATGATAGGATACTGAGAGAGGAACTCCTCAGGTCAGTAGGTGCCCAATATGCTACTGGAGATCAGTGGAGAAATAACTCCAGAAAGAATGAAGGGATGGAGCCAAGCAAAAACAAGACCTAGTTGTGGATGTGACTAGTGATAGAAGCAAGGTCTGATGCTGTAAACAGCAATATTGCGTAGGAACCTGGAATGTCAGGTCCATGAATCAAGGCAAATTGGTCAAACAAGAGATGGCAAGAGTGAACGTCGACATTCTAGGAATCAGCGAACTAAAATGGACTGGAATGGGTGAATTTAACTCAGATGACCATTATATCTACTACTGTGGGCAGGAATCCCTCAGAAGAAATGGAGTAGCCATTATGGTCAACAAAAGAGTCTGAGATGCAGTACTTGGATGCAATCTCAAAAATGACGGAATGATCTCTGTTCATTTCCAAGGCAAACCATTCAATATCACCATAATTCAAGTCTATGCCCCAACCAGTAATGCTGAAGAAGCTGAAGTTGAATGGTTCTATGAAGACCTACAAGACCTTTTAGGACTAACACCCAAACAAGATGTCCTTTTCATTATAGGGGACTGGAATGCAAAAGTAGGAAGTCAAGAAACACCTGGAGTAACAGGCAAATTTAGCCTTGGAATACAGAATGAACAGGGCAAAGACTAATAGAGTTTTGCCAAGAAAATGCACTGGTTGTAGCAAACATCCTCTTCCAACAACACAAGAGAAGACTCTACACATGGACATCACCAGATGGTCAACATTGAAATCAGATTGATTATATTCTTTGCAGCCAAAGATGGAGAAGCTCTATACAGTCAACAAAAACAAGACCAGGAGCTGACTGTGGCTCAGATCATGAACTTCTTATAACCAAATTCAGACATAAATTGAAGAAAGTAGGGAAAACCACTAGACCGATCAGTTCAGTTCAGTTCAGTTCAGTCATTCAGTCATGTCCGACTCTTTGCGACCCCATGAATCGCAGCACGCCAGGCCTCCCTGTCCATCACCAACTCCCGGAGTTCACTCAGACTCACGTCCATCGAATCCATGATGCCATACAGCCATCTCATCCTTTGTCGTTCCCTTCTCCTCCTGCCCCCAATCCCTCCCAGCATCAGAGTCTTTTCCAATGAGTCAACTCTTCCCATGAGGTGGCCAAAGTACTGGAGCTTCAGCTTTAGCATCATTCCTTCCAAAGAAATCCCAGGGTTGATCTCCTTCAAAATGGACTGGTTGGATCTCCTTGCAGTCCAAGGGACTCTGAAGAGTCTTCTCCAACACCACAGTTCAAAAGCATCAATTTTTCAGCACTCAGCCTTCTTCACAGTCCAACTCTCACATCCATACTCAGGTATGACCTAAATCAAATCCCTCATGATTATACAGAGGAAGTGAGAAATAGATTTAAGGGCCTAGATCTGATACATAGAGTGCCTGATGAACTATGGACTGAGGATTGTGCCATTGTACAGGAGACAGGAATCAAGACCATCCCCATGAAACAGAAATGCAAAAAAACAAAATGGCTGTCTGGGGAGGCCTTACAAATAACTGTAAAAAGAAGAGAAGTGAAAAGCAAAGGAGAAAAGGAAAGATATAAGCATCTGAATGCAGAGTTCCAAAGAATAGCAAGAAGAGATAAGACAGCTTTCCTAGTGATCAATGCAAAGAAATAGAAGAAAAGAACAGAATGGGAAAGACTAGAGATCTCTTTAAGAAAATTAGAGATACTAAGGGAACATTTCATGCAAAGATGGGCTCGATAAAGGACAGGAATGGTATGGACCTAACAGAAGCAGAAGATGTTAAGAAGAGGTGGCAGGAATACACAGAAGAACTGTACAACAAAGATCTTCAAGACCAAGACAATCACGATGGTGCGATCACTCACCTAGAGCCAGACATCCTGGAATGTGAAGTCAAGTGGGCCTTGGAAAGCATCACTATGAACAAAGCTAGTGGAGGTGATGGAATTCCAGCTGAGCTATTTCAAATCCTGAAAGATGATGCTGTGAAAGTGCTGCACTCAATATGCCAGCAAATTTGGAAAACTCAGCAGTGGCCACTGGAAAGGGTCAGTTTTCATTCCAATCCCAAAGAAAGGCAATACCAAAGAATGTTCAAACTACCAAACAAATGCACTCATCTCACACGCTAGTAAAGTAATGCTCAAAATTCTCTAAGCCAGGCCTTAGCAATATCCGAACTGTGAACTTCCAGAAGTTCAAGCTGGTTTTAGAAAAGACAGAGGAACCAGAGATCAAATTGCCAACATCCGCTGGATCATGGAAAAGCAAGAGAGTTCCAGAAAAAACATTTTATTGACTATGCCAAAGCCTTTGACTGTGCGGATCACAATAAACTGTGGAAAATTCTGAAAGAGATGGGAATACTAGACCACCTGACCTACCTCTTGAGAAACCTATATGCAGGTCAGGAAGCAACAGTTAGAACTGGACATGGAACAACAGACTGGTTCCAGATAGGAAGAGGAGTACATTAAGGCTGTATATTGTCACCCTGCTTATTTAACTTCCATGCAGAGTACATCATGAGAAAAGCTGGACTGGAAGAAGCACAAGCTGGAATCAAGATTTCCGGGAGAAATATCAATAACCTCAGATATGCAGATGACACCATCCTTATGGCAGAAAGTGAAGAGGAGCTAAAAAGCCTCTTGATGAAAGTGAAAGAAGAGAGTGAAAAAGTTGGCTTAAAGCTCGATATTCAGAAAACGAAGATCATGGCATCTGGTCCTATCACTTCATGAGAAATAGATGGGGAAACAGTGGAAACAGTGTCAGACTTTATTTTGGGGGCTCCAAAATCACTGCAGATAGTGACTACAGCCATGAAATTATAAGACACTTACTCCTTGGAAGAAAAGTTATGACCAACATAAATACCCTATTGAAAGCAGAGACATTACTTTGCCAACAAAGGTCTATCTAGTGAAGGCTATGGTTTTTCCAGTGGTCATGTATGGATGTGAGAGTTGGACTGTGAAGAAGGCTGAGCACCGAAAAATTGATGCTTTTGAACTGTGGTGTTGGAGAAGACTCTTGAGAGTCCCTTGGACTGCAAGGAGATCCAATCAGCCCATTCTGAAGGAGATCAGCCCTGGGATTTCTTTGGAAGGAATGATGTTAAAGATGAAGCTCCAGTACTTTGGCCACCTCATGGGAAGAGTTGACTCATTGGCAAAGACTCTGATGCTGGGAGGGATTGGGGGCAGGAGGAGAAGGGGACACTAGAGGATGAGATGGCTGGATGCCATCACTGACTCGATGGACTTGAATCTGAGTGAACTCTGGGAGATGGTGATGGACAGGGAGGCCTGGTGTGCTGCAATTCATGGGATTGCAAAGAGTCGGACACAACTGAAAGACTGAACTGAACTGAACTGATGCATCCAACATATGCCCGCCTGAATACATAAGACAAGGAGTAATAGACATATAAAGATAAACTGACAATAACCCAAAATTAGTAGGGGACTTTAGCACCCCACTCACACCAATGGACAGATCATCAAAACAGAAAATTAATTAGGAAATACAAGTCTTAAATGATACTTTAGATGAGATGGATCTCATTGATATCTTCAGGACATTTCATACAAATGTAGAAGAGTACACCTTCTTCCCAAGTACACGTGGAACATTCTCCAGGATAGACCACGTCTTTGGTCACAAATCAAACCTCAGTAAATTTAAGAAAATTAAAATTATATCAAGCATCTTCTCCAACCACAATGCTATGAGACTAGATATCAATTAGAGGAAAAAAACTGTAAGAAATACAAACACATGGAGATTAAACAACATGTTTCTGAATAACCAACAGGTTACTGAAGAAATGAAAATGGAAATTAAAAAATTTCTTGTAACAAATGACAATGAAAACACAACTCAAAATCTATGGGATGCAGCAAAAGCAGTCCTAAGAGGGAAGTTTATAGCAATACAATCCTACCTCAAGAAACAAGAAAAACATCAAATAGACAACCTAACATTACACCTAAAGCAACTGGAAAAAGAAGAAGGAAAAAAAAATTAGTAGAAGAAAGGAATCATAAAGATCCAAGCAGAAATAAATGAAAAAGAAATTAAAGAAACAACAGTAAAGATTAATAAAATAAACACTGGTTCTTTGAAAAGAAACAAAATTGACAAAACCTTAGCCAGACTCATCAAGAGAAAAAGAGAAGAATCAAATCAACAAAATTAGAAATGAAAAAGGAGAGGTTCAGCAGACAGTGAAGCAATACAAAGGATTATAAGAGACTATCATGAACAACTATATGGCAATAAAATAGATAACCTGGAAGAAATGGACAAATTCTTAGAAAAATTCAATCTTCCAAGACTGAACCAGGAAGAAATAGAAATTATGAACAGCCCAATTACAAGCACTGACATTGAAGATGTGATCAAAAATCTCCCCCAAAACAAAAGCCCAGGACCAGATGGTTTCAAAGGAGAATTCTATCAAACATTTAGAGAAGAGCTAGTGCCTATCTTTCTAAAACTCTTTGACAAAATTGCAGAGAAAGAATGCTTCCAAATTCATTCTACAAGGCCTCCATCACCCTGATATCAAAACCAGACAAAGACAACACAGAAAAAGAGAACTACAAGCCAGTATCACTAATGAACATAGATGCAAAAATCCTCTACAAAATTTTAGCAGAATTCAGCAATACATCAAAAAGTTCATACAGCATGATCAAGTTGGGTTTATTCCAAAAATGCAAGGATTCTTCAATATATGCAAATCAATCAATGTGATACACCATGTTAACAAATTGAAAGATAAAAACCATATGATCATCTCAAGAGATGCAGAAAAAGCCTTTGACAAAATTCAGCACCCATTTATGATTAAAACTCTTCAAAAAATGGGCATAGAAGGAAACTACCTCAACTTAGTAAAGACCCTAAAACAAACATTATTCTCGGTGATGAAAAACAGAAAGCATTCCCCCTAAGATCAGGAACAAAACAAGGGTGTCCACTTTCACCACTGTTATTCAACATAGTTCTGGAAGTCCTAGCTACAGCAATCAGAGGAGAAAAAGAAGTAAAAGGAATCTAGACTGGAAAAGAAGAAGTAAAGGTCTCACTGTTTACAGAAGACATGACACTGTGCATAGAAAACTCTAAAGAGAATATCAGAAAATTACTAGAGCTAATCAATGAATTTCACAATGTGGCAGGATCCAACATCAGTACACAGAAATCACTCGCATTTCTATATACTAACAATGAAATATCAGAAAGAGAAATTAAGGAATCAATCCCATTCACCATTGCAACAAAAATAATTAAATATCTAGGAATAAACTTACCTAAGGAGATAAAAGAACTATACACAGAAAACTATAAGACACTAAAGAAATCAAAGACAAAATAAACATATGGAGTGATATTCCATGTTCCTTGGTAGGAAGAATCAATATTGTGAAAATGGCAATACTATCCAATGCAATCTACAGATTTAATGTGATGTCTATCAAATTACCAAGAGCATCTTTCACAGAACTAGAACAAAAAAATTCACAATTCTTATGGAAACACAAAAGATCCTGAATAGCCAAAGCAGTCTTGAGAAAGAAGAATGGAGCTGGAGCAATCAACTTTCCTGACTTCAGATTATCCTGCAAATGTACAGTCATCAAGATAGTATGGTACTGGCACAAAAACAGAAATATAGACCCATGGAACTAGATAGAAGACCGGAAATAAACCCATGCACCTATGGGTACCTTATTCTTGGCAAAGGAGGCAAGAATATACAATGGGGCAAAGACAGCCTCTTCAATAAATGATATTGAAAAAACTGGACAGCTGCATGTAAAAGAATAAAATTAGAACACTTCCTAACACCATACACAAAGATAAACTCAAAATGGATTAAAGACCTAAATGTAAGATAGAACTGTAAACCCTTAGAGGAAAACAGGCTGAACACTCAATGACATAAATGAAAGCAAGATCCTCTATGACCTACTTCCCACAGTAATGGAAATAAGAACAAAAGTAAACAAGTGGGACTTGATTAAGCTTAAAAGCTTTTGCACAGCAAAGGAAACTATAAGCAAGGTGAAAAGACAGCCCTCAGGATGGGAGAAAATAACAGTAAATGAAACAACTGACAAAAGATTAATTTCCAAAATATATAAGGAGCTCATACAACTCAATGCCTGAAAAAAAAACAATCCAATCAAAAAGTGGGAAAAAGACCTAAACAGACGTTTATCCAAAGAAGACATACAGATGGCTAACAAACACATGAAAAGATGCTCAACATCACTCATTATTAGAGAAATGCAAATCAAAACTACAATGAAATATCATCTCATACCGGTCAGAATGGCCCTCATCAAAATGTCTACAAATAATAAATTCTGGAAAGGGTGTGGAGAAAAGGGAATGCTCTTTCACTGTTGGTGGGAATGTAAATTGATACAGCCACTATGGAAGATGGTATGGAGATTCCTTAAAAAGCTGGGATTAAAACCACCATATGACCCAACAATCCCACTCTTAGGCATATACCCTGAGGAAACCAAAACTGAAAGAGGCACATGTATCCCATTGTTCATTGCAACACTATTTACAATAGCTAGAACATGGAAGCAACCTAGATGCCCATCAACAGATGAATGGATAAAGAAGTTGTGGTACATATACACAATGGAATACTACTCAGCCATAAAAAGGAACACATTTGAATTAGTTCTAATGACGTGGATGAACCTAAAACCTGTTATACAGAGTGAAGTGAGTCAGAAAACAAAAGATAAATACCATATTCTAACACATATATACAGAATCGAGAAAAATGGTTCTGAAAAAATTTATTCACAGGGCAACAATGGAGAAACAGACATAGAGAACAGACTTATGGACCTGGGGAGGGAGGGGATGAGATGTATGGAGAGAGTAACATGGAAACTTACATTACCATATGTAAACTAGACAGCCAATGGGAATTTGCTGTATGGCTCAGGAAACTCAAACAGGGGCTCTGTATCAACCTAGAGGGGTGGGGTGGGGAGGGAGATGGAAAGGAGTTTCAAAAAGGAGGGAATATATGTATAGCTATGGCTGATTCATGTTGAGATTTGACAGAAAACAGCAAAATTCTGTAAAGCAATTATTCTTCAATAAAAAATAAATTAATTAAAAAATATATATGTATCTTTGTGCTGCCACCCTGTCTTTAACCCCATCCTTGCATGAAGATCACACCAGGTGGCTATTAATCAACCAAAGCTTTTATTATCATTGGGCCTTGGAAAACCGTGACAGGTTTTTATTTTTTAATATAAATTACTCTTGCTATAACTTTGTGTATTTCAATGGATTATTATTCAGTTGGCACAAACATAATTGTGGTTTCAGATCATGTATTTTAAATCTTTATAACTAGGTTCAAACACATCTTTATTAATCAAAGTAAGAATCATTACAATCAACGCATTTTTGCCAACAAGAAATGTTTGTTTATTCCTATAGCATAAAAATCCAAGCTTCAGGTTTTAGAGAACTCTAGAAAGCATTTTCTGCCTCTTGCTGGTTGTGAAAGCATTTTCCCTGCAAAAAGTTGTTGAGATGCTTGAAGAAGTGGTAGTTGGTTGGCAAGAGGTCAGATGAATATTGCAGATGAGGAAAAACTTCATAGACGACTTCATTCAACTTTTGAAGCATTGGTTGTGTGACATACAGTCAGGAGTTGTCATGGAGAAGAATTAGACCCTTTCTGTAGACCAATGCCAGCTGCAGGCATTGAAGTTTTGGATGCATCTCATCTATTTGCTGATCATACTTCTCAGATGCAGTGTTTTTCCCAGAATTCAGAAAGCTACAGTGAATCAGATCGGCAGCAGACCTCCAAACAATGACCATGACCTTTTTTTTCATGCAAGTTTGGCTTTGGAAAATGCTTTGGAGCTTGTTCTCATTTCAACCACTGAGCTAGTTGTCACTGGTTGCCCTATAAAGCCCACTTTTCATTGTATGTCACAATCTGATTGAGAAATGGTTCATTGTTGCTGCATAGAATTAGAGAAAATGACTCTAAAATGACAATTTTTCCATGATTAGCTCCTGAAGCACCAAGCTTTCTCCTCTTCCAATTTGTGTCAAATGCTGAATGATCATAAGCTGTCAACACTGAGTTCTTGGGCAACCTCTTGTTCAGTTGTAGGAGGATCAGCTTCATTGATTCTCCCAATTGGTCACTGTCAACTTCTGATGGCCAGTCATTGCACTCCTCATCTTCAAGGCTCTTGTCTCCTGTTCAAAACTTCTTGAAACACCACTGCACTGTACATTCATTAGTAGTTCCTAGGCCAAATTCTTTGTTAATGATGTGAGTTGTCTCCAATGCTTTATGACCCATTTTGAACTTGAATAAGAAAATCACTCTAATTTGTTTGTGGTCTAACATCATTTTGCTAGTCTAAAATAAATATAAAATAAACAGCAAGTAATAAGTCATTATCAAACAACATAAAGCAAGAAATGCACATTAAAATGATGTATAATATAACCACATTTATATAAGAATGTATTCCAATATCAAAGGGAAAATTTCAACAATGCAAAACAGCAGTTACTTTTGTCCCAACCTAATATTTATCTAATAATATTTTGGGAGAAGTCAGTGACTTTTGGAGGCAGGATAATAAACTGAACTCTACTGTCATATCACTGGCTTCAGGTCCAAGATCTGTTGTAACTAATGAACTTCAAGTCAAGTGTGTTATGACTTGGGTAATTTTCATAACATATATATATATATATATATATATATATATAGTTAAAAGCTTTGAAGATTTATTAACTACCATAAAATACATTAAAGTCTGTGATTCAATGTTTTTAGTAAATTTATCGAGTTATGCAACATTCACCACAGTCTAATTTTTGAACATTTGTGTGACCTCCAAATAAATGTCTTGCTCATTTGTAATCTCTTTTTGTTCCCATTCCCAGTCTCAGCAAGCTACTTCCTGTATCTACAGAGTTAACTTTTCTGGGAATTTCTCAGAACTTCCTTAAACCTCAATTTTGTTGTCTTTAAATGGGTTTACTAATGGTCCACATCTCATGTTTTCATTGTGCAGATTAAGTAGGGTAACCCCTGTAAAGCACTCAGCCCAGGCCCTGGTATTTAGTAAGTACTCAATAAGCATTTGCTATTGGTGTTATCTTGGCCAGCTTTCTACAGTCCTTCAGTGTTAAACTTGTTGTGTGTTTTTGAAAAGATATCAAATACTGAATCAGATTTAGTCACCTGTCTCTCTTCTTACGGTCATGGTATACACTTTCCAGTTGCAGCTACAGCTTTGATACCTGCAATTAAGAGTGATTCTCCTTGATGAAAAAATGTTTGCTTTTCATACATTCTGAGTCTGTTACTCTTGCCTCAGAGGGCTAGTGTTGGAAATCTTCGAAAGTAGTGGATTGAGGAGACTTCCTGGGACCTGAGGAATGGAAATGAACTCCTCTATTAAAGGCAAAGAAAATTCAGTGCACACTTGATGTGTACTGACAGGATTAGAAAGATGTGATTCATCAGGGCTGTCTTATAATTAGTGACATAAATGCAGATAAATACCAAAATTGAAGCAAATGAGAGATGACTTTCTCCAGGTCAAGTGGCAGAGTATAGGGGCAGTAGGGGTTACTCCTCTGTAGGAATTACTGTCATGTGGGAATTGCAAATGTCATATGCAAACGCTATGATATTTGGATATTTGTCATATGTAAATTCATTGGCTCTTATAGAGTTTATCTGCTTTAGGACAAGTAACTGTACAATTGTCAGTAGTGTTTCACTAAGTATGTTAATATTTAGAGTATTTATATATAAAGTTTTTAACAGTACTTTAGTGTAATATCAAATAAAAAACAAACCTGGACTTAATAAGGAAAGACTTTCATTCAAAGGATTATTACCAAGGGTTGAGGGGGTTACAATAGTAAGTAAAATTATTGTTGCTGTTCAGTCGCTCAGTCATGTCCGACTCTTTGTGACCCCATGGACTGCAGCATGCCAGGCTTCCCTGTCCTTCACCATCTCCTGGAACTTGCTCAAACTCATGTCCATTGAGGCAAAATACTTTGACCATAAAATCTGTGGGTGTCTCAGGAGTGAGGCAGAAAGGTATTTTTTACAGGACAAGAGTCAACAAAACTGAAGTCATGTGTGGGGAAGTGATATGAAGGCGGCCTGACTGGAGAATATAAAAGATATTTTTGTTGCCTGAAACCAGTTTATTTTTAGAAGCATCTAGATGCTGCTCAAGCTGAGGCTCAATCAAGTTTAGAGACCTGAAGGAAGAAAATATGTTTAACCAGTTTGGTTATCAAGCATTTTGTTCTGATTGATCATTGGAGTAAACTGTTTAAGTAATAATTTATGGGACAATGAAAGGAAATTTAGAGGTGCTGTGTCTGGCCTTGTGATAGGTGAATAAGATGTGTGTGTGTGTGTGTCATCTAAATCATGGGGAGAAAGGTGGCTTTTTTGTGGTAAGCTGTTTTCTGGAACACAAAGAGAGTGAGTGTTTCATACATCTGCTCTTTTCCAGGATCACAGAACTGAAGTAAAATTCATTGTCAGTAAGGACTACTCAAAATAATTAGGATTGCTTTTTAGTTACAAGTAAAATAAAACTGGATTAACAATGACTTTATAAAATGAGGTTTATTTTTCTCACCTAATAAATAGTTAGAGGTCACCAGTTGCTGGCATTGGATCACCTGATCAATATGGCTAGTAAAATGCTGAATCTTTTTAGTCCACATCCTCTTTGCTGTGTCTTGGCCACGGAATAGCTGCTGTAGTTGTTAAGATCCTGTGTGTATTCAAAACAGGAAGGAGGTGTCATATGGGCTTCCCTGGTGGCTCAGCTGGTGAAGAATCCATCTGCAATGCGGGAGACCTGGGATTGATCCCTGGGTTGGAAAGATCCTCTGGAGAAGGGAACAGCTACCCACTCCAGTATTTTGGCCTGGAGAATTCCATGGACTGTATAGTCCATGGGGTCGCAAAGAGTCGAACACGACTGAATAACTCTTGAGAGAATTAGTATGATTCTCTACTATTGAATAATTCATTAACTATTAGAAGTGTAGGGAATTAAATACCCTATAAATGGAGTATTAGAAAACCATGCAATGTGTTTTACTTTTGATAAAGAAATTGAGCCATTCTTAGAACTGGTCTTTTGGAGGAGCCTTAGGAAAAGCCAAGAACCCCTTGAGTAAGCTTGTTTGGAGTCATTGAAATGTTAGTATGCTTGGACAAGTATCTTCAACAGGTTTTGCAGAGCTTACATATCAATACTTTGCAAGAGACTTACACATCAATACTAAAAACATTGACCAAATAAAACTAAGATTTATGTTCTTTTCCTATTAAATGTTTTTGTAGAAACAGTGGTACCCAAAACTGATAAGATGCCCCTGTGCTACTGGTGAGAATACAAAAATGGAAAACAATTTCTGTAAACATTTATAAAAACTATAAACAGACAAAATATTAGTATCATTTACCCTAAAAATATATCTTTACTAAAACTTCCTGCTTTCTGAAGGAAAAATTGTCATTATTGTCCATGTTTATATAGAATAGTTGTTTCAAAAATATTTCACATCTGTAGAAGTGTATGGAAACAGAAATAATTCATGGTAATAAATTAGGTGCTATCTCTCCAAGCTTCAAAGTAATATTCTTTAAAACAGCATAACCTGTTTATATTATATTACTTCTATTTTGTAACATGTAGAACTATCTATTTACTTAAAAGAAATATATCTACTTTCCCCAAAAGCAAAACACTTATTATTTTTCAAGTGCACTTGGAAAATTCTCTATGATTGATGACATACTATGTCACAAGACAAGCCTCAATAAATTTAAGAGTATAGAAATCATAAAAAATTTGCTATGATGAAATGAAAGAATACACTAAAAATACCTTGAGACAAATGATAATGAAACACCAGTGATATGAAATCTATGAGATGCAGGTAAACCAGTTCTTAGAAAAAGTTCATAGTGATACAGGTTTTCTTTAAGAAATAAGAAATCTCAGTTAAACAATCTAACATTAACCTAGAAGAATCAGAAAAGAAAAAGAACAAACAAAACTTAAAGGCAGCAGAAGGAAGGAGATAATAAAGATCAGAAAGGAAACAATAAAATAGAGATTATGAAACAGGAAAAATCAATATAGCCAGGACCTGGTGCTTTGAAAGGGTAAAAAAAATGACAAGCCTCTGGCCATACCCACCAAGAAGGTAAGATGGAAAACGAGACCAAAAACAAAATAAGAACTGAAAGAGGAGAGATAACAATCAATAACATAGATTGCTAGAAATAGCAATCAATACCATAGAAATTTGGATTTCTTGTGCTCCAAAATCACTGTGGACAGTGACTGCAGCCATGAAATTAAAAGACACTTTCTCCTTGGAAGAAAAAGCAATGACAAACCTAGACATCGTATTGAAAATCAGAGACATTACTTTGTCAACAAAGGTCCATCTAGTCAAAGCTGTGGTTTTCCCAGTAGTCATGTACAGATGGGAAAGCTGGACAGTAAAAATGGCTGAGCACCAAAGAATTGATCCCTTCGAACTGTGGTGCTGGAGAAGACCCTTGAGAATCCCTTGGACAGCAAGAGATCAAACCAGTCAATCCTAAAGGTAATCAACCCTGAAAACTCACTGGAAGGACTGATGTGGAAACTGAAGCTCCAATACTTTGGCTACCTGATGCAAAAAGCTGACTCACTGGAAAAGACCCTGATATTGGGAAAGGTTGAAGACAGGGGGAGAAGAAGATGATAGAGGATTAGGTGGTTTAAAGGTATCACTGAATCAATGGGCATGAGTTTAAGCAAGTTCTGGGAGATGGTGAAGGATAGGGAAGCCTGATGTGCTGCAGTCCATGCGGTTGCATGCAGACATAACTGAACAACAACAATAACAACCATTATACATATATATATATATATATATATATATATATATATATATATATATATACTATGAGCCATTATATACCAACAAATTTAACAAGCTAGAAAAAAGAGACAACTTTCTAGAAACATACACCCCATCAAAATTGAATCAAGAAGAAATAGATCGCATGATCAGACCAATCACTAAAAGTGAAATAGGATTTATAATTTGAAAAATCCCTACAAACAAAAGTCCAGAACAAGATGGCTTCACAGTTAAATTGTACCAAACACACAGAGAAGAACTTATACCAATCTCCTCAAACTGTTCCAAAAGTTTGAAGAAGAATGAACATGCCCAAAGACATTCTATTAAGCCATCACTCTGATACCAAAACCAGAAAAAGATATTACAGAAAAAGAAAATTACAGGCAAATATTTTTGGTAAATATAGATACAAAAATTCTCAACAAAATATTAATAAATCAATTACAACAGCAATAAAAATGTCATACACCACAACCAAGTTGAAATTGTCTCAGGCCACTGTGATGTTTCAACATGCAAATCAATCAGTATGGTACATCATATCAGCAAAAGTGACAAAACCCACAAGATCATCTCAATAGATGCAAGAAAACAATTTGGTAAAATTTCATATCCATTTATGTAAAACTCTTGTGAAAGTCAGTATAGAGGGAACATATCTCAGTATAATAAAAGTTATTTATGACAAACTCACAGCCAGTATAATAACCAAGGGTGAGAAGTTGGAAGTTTTTCCATTAAAATCTGGAACAACACAAGGATAACCACTCTCACCATTTCTCTTCAACATAGTACTGGAAGTCTTAGACATACAAACCAGACAATAAAAAGAAATAAAACCTATTCAAAATGATAGGGAGGAGGTAAAATTGTCATTATATATGATATATGTTCATATATAATGATACGATATGATATGATACTGCATGTAGAAAACCATAAAGACTCACTTCACAAACTGTTAGTACTGATAAATGAATTCAGCAAGGTAGCAGAATACAAGATTAACATACATACATCTGTTACATTTCTTTATGCTAACTTGAACTATCAGAAAGAGAATGCAAAAATCGCAGCAAAAAAGCAAAGTCTCTAGGAGGTAAAACCTGACCAAGGAGGTGAAAGACATACACTGTGAACTGTAACACATTAATAAAGAAAATTAAAGACAATTCCAAGAAATAGAAAGATATCCCATGCTCTTGGATTGTAAGAATTAATATTGTTAAAATGGCCATACTATCCAAAGCAATATAAACATTTAATACAATACCCATCAACATATTCATGACATTTTTCACAGAACTATAGAAAATGATCCTTAAATTCATATGTTACCATAAAAGACCCAGAATTGCCAAAACAATCTTGAGGACAAAGAGCAAAGCAGGAAGCATAACCATCCCAGACTTTAGACAATACTACAAAGCCACAGTAGTCAAATCCATATGGTATTGGCACAAAAACAGACATATGAATCAATGGCACAGAATAGAGAGTCCAACAATGCACCAACATACTTATGGACAATTAATCTTTGATAATTGAAGCAATTGGTAAAGAACAAGTGGTGCTGGGAAAGTTGGACAGCCATATGTAAATCAATGAAGTAGGTACATACCCTTGCACCATACAAAAAAATAAACTCAAAATGGCTTAAAAATTTAAATATGAGATAAGATACCGTATGACTCCTAGAAGAGGCAAAAAATTTCTGACATGTCATACCAATGTGTTCTTAGGTCAGTTTCCCAAGGCAATGGAAATATCAGTAAAAATAAACAAATGGGACCTAATTAGACATGAGTTTTGCACAGCAAAGGAAACCATAAACAAAACAAAAAGACAGCCTATGGACTATGAGAAAATATTTGTAAATGATATGACTAACAAGTCTTAATTTAACATGTCCTACAATTCAATAACAAGAAAATACAACCTAATAGAAAAATGAGCAGAAGACCTTCTTCAAAGAAGATACACAGATGGCCAACAGGCATTTGAAAAGATGGTCATCATCACTAATTATTCAGTTCAGTTCAGTTCAGTTGCTCAGTCGTGTCCGACTCTTTGTAACCCCATGAATCGCAGCATGCCAGGCCTCCCTGTGCATCACCAACTCCCGGAGTTCACCCAAACTCGGGTGCCTTGAGTCGGTGATGCCATCCAGCCATCTCATCCTCTGTCGTCCGCTTCTCCTTCTGCCCCTCATCCCTCCTAGCAACAGGGTCTTTTCCAATGAGTCAACTCTTCTCATGAAGTGGCCAAAGTATTGGAGTTTCAGCCTCAGCATCAGTCCTTCCAATGATACTAATTATTAGAGACATGCAAATCCAAACACGGTCCCACCTCACACTAGTCAGAAAGGCTATCATTTAAAATCTACAAATAATGACTGATGGAGAGGGTGTGGATAAGAAGGAACCTCTTACACTGTTGCTGGCAATGAAATAATGCCATTTTCAGCAATTTGAATGGACCTAGAAATTACCCTACTAAGTGAAAATGTCAGAAAGAGAAAGACAAATGCCATATGATATCACTTATATGTTAAATCCATAGTATGAAACAAATGAACGTATTTATGAACAAAAACAGACTAAAAGAAATGTAGAACAGACTTGTGGTTGCCAAGAGGGAGAGGAAGGATTCGGGAGTGAAGGATTGGGATTTTAGGATTAGCAGATGCAGTCTATTGTATACATGATGGATAAACAACAAAGTTCTACTGTAAAGCTCAGGGAACTATATTCAATGTCTTGTGATAAATCACAGTGGAAAAGAATATATGTATATATTATAACTGAGTCACTTTGTTGTACAGCAAATATTAGCACAACACTGTAAATCAACTGTTTCAATAAAATATTTTGAAAAAAGGAGAAATATGTCAAATATTGCAATTAGGTGTTTGTGAACTATAGAGTTGCATGCCATTTTAATTTTGTTATTTTGGGCATTTTATAATTTTTCTTAATGATTATGAATTATTTTATAATTATAAAAATTCACTTTATTTTTTCAATGACAAAATGAAAATATTATTGTGTTTGCTGAATTTCTCTTTTAAAAGAAATGATGGTTTAAAAAAGTGCATTGATTCAAATTTGAGTGAGGCTGCTAAGTGCCTGATAAAAACATTTTGCTGATAGACTAGGAAAGGAGTCATTAAGCATTTGGTTTCTTCAGTGTTCTGGCATTTTTCAGTCCTACCATGAAGGGAATGTTTACAGGAAGTTGTCATAATAGTTCATTCTTGGGTATTGACATAAATCACAACATTCTATTTTTCTCTTATTAGAGGGCTTTCTGTTTCCTTTTCTGTGATATTACAGGACTGAAGTCACTAAGAGCTAAAATTATCAACACATTTAGGAGGAAAGGGAAACACTCCTAAAGGAATCAGTTTGCCTTAATTCACTCAAATAATCAAAGCTAACTCATGTGAAGTTGGGAAGATCATAATCTCTATACATAATTATCCCCTTTGCTCACTGTGTGTAGAAAATGGGGCCACACTATTCCTGAAGAGCAGCTAATTGTCTCTCTCTCAAAGCTGATTAAAGTGTGTGTCAGTGTAGATGTGTGTTGTCTATAAACTCTCACTGTCTTCCCATCCTTGAGAGGGAGGGGAGAGGGAGGAGGAGAAGGAGATATTTTTACCTTGACCTGCCCTTACTGCCAACAAAGGTCTTCTAGTCAAGGCTATGGTTTTTCCTGTGGTCATGTATGGATGTGAGAGTTGGACTATGAAGAATGCTGAGTGCCGAAGAATTGATGCTTTTGAACTGTGGTGTTGGAGAAGACTCTTGAGAGTCCCTTGGACTGCAAGGAGATCCAACCAGTCCATTCTGAAGGAGATCAGTCCTGGGTGTTCTTTGTAAGGACTGATGTTAAAGCTGAAACTCCAGTACTTTGGCCACCTCATGTGAAGAGTTGACTCATTGGAAGAGACTCTGATGCTGGGAGGGATTGGGGGCAGGAGGAGAAGGGGACCCCGGAGGATGAGATGGCTGGATGGCATCACCGACTCAATGGACATGAGTTTGAGTGAACTCCGGGAGTTGGTGATGGACAGGGAGGCCTGGCATTCTGTGATTCACGGGGTCGCAAAAAGTCAGACACTACTGAGCAACTGAACTGAACTGAACTGCCCTTCTTTGGGGCATCCATGGCACAGCATGTAAGGGGGTCAGACCTACCAGATTGTCATTTGATGGTTGGAAATACTTGGTATAAAGCCATTTACTTTTAAAGCTGACACTTCCTTATGAATTCAGTTTCAGGTTTACTTTCCATTTTCTGCCAGGTACTTTCACATACGTCTGAGATTCCTAAACTGGGAATTATTGTTATGCCACCTGAGTCAGGAGACCCTTGAAGCCTCAGAATCTCTAGAGAGATTTCCATGTTTACCCCTTGACTTCACAGAAGTCCCTGGGACAGTGTTTGAGAACATGGGTTCATTCATGTTCGATTAGCCAGTAACATTGCATTAGCAACTGGAAGTATGAGTCCATCTAAAAGGTTCACTTTGTTTGTTTAGTTTATTAGCTTTTGCACTGAAATTAATTAAATCATTGCTGCTGCTGCTGCTAAGTTGCTTCAGTCGTGTCTGACTCTGTGCGACCCCATAGACGGCAGCCACCAGGCTCCCCGTCCCTGGGATTCTCCAGGCAAGAACACTGGAGTGGGTTGCCATTTCCTTCTCCAATGAATGAAAGTGAAAGTGAGGTTGCTCAGTCGTGTCCGACTCTTTGCGACCCCATGAACTGCAGCCCACCATGGGCTCCTCCGCCCAGGGACTTTTCCAGACAGGAGTACTGGAGTGGGTTGCCATTGCCTTCTGCAAATTAAGTCATTAGTTTAACCTTAACAATACAGTCTTTAGTCCAGCTGAAGGTCAGGAATTCTTAGCTGCCATTGTACAGAGACTGGAATGTATCCACTCCAGCCCACATCCTCACAGAACATGGCTTAACATGAAAACAAAGAATATCTTTTGTACTAAGGAATCTAGAAATGGCCCTTTTCTGATTAAAAGGGACTAGTATGGTTTGAAGTTGGTATTTCTTCCCGCCTTTCATTCTTTTCTACAAATGTGTTGCTTATAGAAAAAAGGAAGCAGTTGGTTAAAAATTCTGTGCTGGAATTGGTAAAATATTTTGAATTTCATTATTCTCTGTGGTTATCTAAAGTAGTTTGAAGCCTGGATGCTAGCTGTCTATATGATACCTCCACGTGGATATTTAGTAAGCATTTCAAGCTCAACATTCTCACAGTAAAGGTCTTGGTTACCCCACAGCCATCAGATCACCACCTCCACAAGTTGTAGCTATCTCAGAAAAGGGATCTCCTGTCTACCTGGTTGTTTAAGCAAATGTTATAAGATTTTTTTTAAAAATTCTTGCTCTTTCTGTCCCCACAGCCAGTCTGTCAGCAATTCCTGTTGACATTACTTCAAAATGGATCCCTAAATCACTAACTTCTCCCCATCATTTCTGCTACCTCTTTTTCCAATCACCAACATCTCTTCTCTGGATCATTGCCCTGGTCTTCTAATCCATCTTTTTGCCCCCTTATGATCTATTTTAAGGCAGCAAGAACCATGTTTTAAAAAATTATTTCCTTGTTTTAATTAATTCTTTGTTTTCCATAGCAATTTGAATAATATCTCTTACCTTTTTACCTGGTTCACAAAGCCCTTTGGACCCAGCCCCCACTGCTTCTCTGACTGTCTCCCATCACAGTTCTCGGGACCCCGTGACTTTTTGTTCTTTGAGCAAGACAATCAATCAACCTGAGGGCCCTTTCCTAACCAGGAATGCACTTTCCTAATCTTCCCATAGCTGGTTCCTTCTACTATTTAGAAAAATTCTTCTGATTAGTCCAACATAGAGACATTTCCCGGACACCAGACAGTATAAGATGAACCACCAGCCCACCAAAACTAGACACCATTTATCACATAGCTCTCTTTTATCCTATTTACATTACCCAGGTAGCTGTTACCACCAGTGGCAAAGGCGATGAGAGCAGAATCCTAACATGCTTTTTCAGCATTGCATCACCGAGTCTACAGAGGAGGTGCTCAGGAATGACGTTGCATGAACAACAATTTTTAATGTGCTGTGTAATAGCAACTCGAGAGTCAATAGGCTATTTCTGTCTGCTCTCATTTTATAGCCGACTGGACTTCATGAGTACAAGGTCTCTGGTATTGTGAGATCTCCACCGGATCTACTTGCAGATGTCTATATGGACTTAGACTATAGAAAAGAGTGGGACCAGTATGTCCAAGGTGAGTCACACCTGATCTAAAAAAAACTATTAGAAAGCAGAATCTATTCCTATTTACTCTAGCCAGTAGAATGCAATAGGTTTAGTTATATTATGTTATATATGCAATAAGTTTAGTTATATTATGTTTCATTTAAAATTTTGGCTTAAATATCTGAAGCGCTGGGCTTAAACGTGATATTTTACCCTTACTGCAAGATTGTTGTCATCTCGTACATATACACCTGAATATCCAGGTATACGTACCTGGTAATATATACCTGGATATTCATGAAAGGTATTTTGGAAGAGGTCATGTTTGAACTTTGCTTTAGAAGTGGAATCAAAGTTTTATAAATGGCAAGAATATATGTGTATGGGGAAGAGAGAGGTGAGGGGTGAGTGGAATAAGGACATTTGGCCCAAATAACAGCATTAGTAAAATGAGAAAGACCTGAAACAACATGAAATGTTAAAAAAGGAAGACAACTATGAGCAATTTTGTGTTCTTGCATAGCTGTGGTAGCAGAATTGGAATTAGCCCCAAGGGCCTAGGCTGGCCACCTGGCTACACTTCTTAGATTTTTCCTATAAGTGATGGAGAGTTATAGAGGGAATAGATAAGGTATCTTTCTCCCACTTAGAGTGAGCAATGGCCTCTGCCATCTCAATCACTGTGAAATCGATACACAGCTAGCTGAGGGGCACAGAATCCTGACAGACCCTTGCTGTGGTCAAGAATTTTGTTTGAAAGTAAGAAAAGCTAACAAATGGCAGTGTAAGGAAAGGAAAGAGTTTATTGTTTCATGGCATTGAAAATCCATGAGTATCTGGCCTCCAGGACAGCTGTATTCAGTACTTCATTTCTCCAGTTTGACTATTTTCTTTCGTGTTGACCACAATCTCAGGCAGATTCTTGTGTCTTGGCAGAAATACCACCAGAAGATGTAGGCTTGTATTCTAACCACGTACACAACCACAGGAGGACCGGAACATTCCTGCTTATGGCATCCAGATTCCCAGGATTGGCTTCTATTGCCTCAGCATGGATCATGTACTTATTTCCTGGGGATGTTTGCCATGGTTTGGGGTCATTTAATGTTACCAAATACCCTTACTATTTAGGGTTCATTGTGATGCCCACTAGTTCAAGGGAGAAGTCACACATTCTCTGTTCATCTTCCTAGCAGTTGTGGTTCAGTCATGTGCTGTAGATGCTGGCAGAGCCTCTGATGTGTGGTACTTAGCATTAAGAGTCTGTGCTATGGAGTAGGGTCCAGAGGTTGCAGTAGCTTGACTTCTCTGGAGCAATCCTGAGGTTCCTAACCTAACTCTATTCCTCCTAGATCGTCTCTGAGCTTCCTGAGAGCCTTTACAAAACCACTTTTGGGCCTAAACTTGCTAGAGTGGCAAGCCAAGACTATCCACACATGCCTTCCCTAAACTAATTGCTGTGATCATGTTTGACTCATTTTCCCAGCCCTGAAATTAACACTGAGTCAGTCTTGCTTAAACCACATTGAGGAGAAGGAGGGGAAGGGCAATGATCTGAAGGAGAAAGAGATTCTGGTGCTAGAAGGGGAGAGTCATAGCAGAGCAGGCAAAAGCAATGGATGTCCCCTCCTTCCCTTCCTTTCAAGGGCATTTTCAGCCTCTTGTAGTAATGGACTGATAAGTTCTTTACTCCATAGTCTGCTTATAATAGGTTTTATTTCTTTCAGAAGCTGAATTAAAACACATTTCTGCTGTCAGCACCTCCTCAAGGGGCTCTCTTGGCTCTTTCAGCAGTCTTAGCTTGACTCCTCTATGCCGTTAGTTAGAAGCTTCCCACATAGCTTGAGGGCAGAGGATGTGCACTTCATAGTATCCCTTTGCTATCCTCCTCCTTGAGCTGATGTTATTTGCACACAATAGCATGGTGGACGTTATGCAGATTTGCTTCCTGTCCCTGTAGTATAAAGCAAAACGGGAGCGAGGCAAGTAGTATAGTTAAGCTCCTTCCTGCTTAGGAAGAACACTAACCTCTCCAAAACCTTCATTAAACAACTGTAAACACTAAACTGCACTGCTCAGTCCCAGGATACTTGTAATATGTCAATAAATTTAAGGTGAGGAGTCAGGTCACAACAGCAGAACTATTGGTATTGCAGTGCCGTCCAATGGTTACCATGATTTAATAACTTGAAATTTTATTTTTTGGAAGCCTATTTTTATTATCACATTCTACCTTAGAATGTGTGTAGCTTCCAATGAATGAATTTTGTTGGATTCATTTATTTCAAATGTGTTTTTAAGTCTCATAAACACTATTCCTGGGCAATAAGCTTTCAGTGATAATGACTTTTCCTGGAAGTCAGTGCCTTCTGAGTTAGTGGTTTATCATCCTCTACAAGACTGTCATATCAACACTTTTTGTTAATTGAAGCCAAAGAGACTTCCAGATTGAATAACGTCATTTGATTTTTGTTGTTGTTAGAACTCTGTGAAATAAAAGTCGATGGAGAAGAAGCAGTCTATTGGCAAATGAAGTACCCTTTTCCCATGTCTAACAGAGATGTATCCTTTGCAAAAGTGAAATGTTAGTCCCTCAGTCACGTCCAACTCTTTGCAACCCCATGAACTGTAGCCTGCCATTCTCTTCTGTCTGTGGAATTCTCCAAGCAAGAATAGTGGAGTAAGTAGCCATTCTCTTTTCCAGGGGATCTTCTGGTTCTAGGGATTGGACTACAATTGCAGGCAGATTCTTTATCATCTGCACTACCAGGGAAGCCCATCCTGGTGTAACATTGATCAGCTTTCTTAGTGTTTCTGTGCCTTGTGGCTATCACCCAATGGTGGCATGGCCAGGAGTTGTGGACAACACTGTCTTTTACTCTTGTGCAAGCAGCTACTAGAGCTGTTGCTTCTTGTGTAGCTTTCAGAGACCTCAGGGTGTGACTTCTGGGCCTGACTATATGTAGCATCAGTAATTGTGGGCGGCAGCTCACACTTTCCTGAGAATGTTTCTAGGAAATGTTTTTGTGTCAGAATTGAGGACCTGAAAAAACTTCTCATAAAGAGTATTCAATACACTCCCTCAGGCTACAGAGGAGGAAGTGGGGACCCAGAGAGTTAAGGTGACAGAGGCGCACAGACAGGTGGTGAGCCACTGACTTGGGGCTGCAATCAGTTCAGCTCAGCTCGGTCGCTCAGTCATGTCTGACTCTTTGTGACCCCACGGACTGCAGCACCAGGCCTCCCTGTCCATCACCAACTCCCGGAGTCCAGCCAAACCCATGTCCATCGAGTCGGTGATGCCATCCAACCATCTCATTCTCTGTCGTCCCCTTCTCCTCTTGCCCCCAATCCCTCTCAGCATCAGGGTCTTTTCAAATGAGTCAGCTCTTCGCATCAGGTGGCCAAAGTACTGGAGTTTCAGCTTCAACATCAGTCCTTCCAATGAACACCCAGAACTGATCTCCTTTAAGATGGACTGTCTCCTTGCAGTCCAAGGGACTCTCAAGAGTCTTCTCCAGCACCACAGTTCAAAAGCATCAATTCTTCGGCACTCAGCTTTCATTATACTCCAACTCTCACATCCATACATGACCACTGGAAAAACCATTGCCTTGAATAGATGGACGTTTGTTGGCAAAGTAATGTCTCTGCTTTTTAATACACTGTCTAGGTTGGCCATAACTTTCCTTCCAAGGAGTAAGCGTCTTTTGATTTCATGGCTGCAGTCACCATCTGCAGTGATTTTGGAGCCCCCCCAAAGTAAAGTCAGCCACTGTTTCCACTGTTTCCCCATCTGTTTTCCATGAAGTGATGGGATCAGATGCCATGATCTTCGTTTTCTGAATGTTGAGCTTTAAATCAACTTTTCCACTCTCTTCTTTCACTTTCATCAAGAGGCTGTTTAGTTCCTCTTCACTTTCTGCCATAAGGGTGGTGTCATCTGCATATCTGAGGTTATTGATATTTCTCTTGACAATCTTGATTCCAGCTTGTGCTTCTTCCAGCCCAGCATTTCTCATGATGTACTCTGAAGTGAAGTGAAGTTGCTCAGTCGTGTCCAACTCTTTGTGACCCTGTGGCCTGTAGCCCGCCAGGCTCCTCTGTCATGGGATTCTCCAGGCAAGAATACTGGAGTGGGTTGCCATTTCCTTCTCCAGGGGATTTTCCCAACCCAGGGATCAAACCCAGGTCTCCTGCATTGCAGGCAGACACTATCCTCTGAGCCACCAGGGAAGTTAAATAAGCAGGGTGATAATATACAGCCTTGATGTACTCCTTTTCCTATTTGGAACCAGTCTGTTGTTCCATGTACAGTTCTAACTGTTGCTTCCTGACCTGCATACAGGTTTCTCAAGAGGTAGGTCAGATGGTCTGGTATTCCCACCTCTTTCAGAATTTTCCACAGTTTATTGTGATCCACACAGTCAAAGGCTTTGGCATAGTCAATAAAGCAGAAATAGATGTTTTTCTGGAACTTTCTTGCTTTTTCCATGATCCAGTGGATGTTGGCAATTTGATCTCTGGTTCCTTTGCCTTTTCTAAAACCAGCTTGAACATCTGGAAGTTCACGGTTCACGTACTGCTGATGCCTGGCTTGGAGAATTTTAAGCCTTACTTTATTAGCATGTGAGATGAGTGCAATTGTGTGGTAGTTTGAGCATTCTTTGCAATTGCCTTTCTTTGGGATTGGGATAAAAACTGACCTTTTCCAGTCCTGTGGCCACTGCTGTGTTTTCCAAATTTGCTGGCATATTGAGTACAGCACTTTCACAGCATCATCTTTAAGGATTTGAAATAGCTCAACTGGAATTCCATCACCTCCACTAGCTTTGTTTGTAATGATGCTTCCCTCAATGCATGCTCTGAAATGAGAACACCAGGTAGGAGGAGCCATGGTTTTGCAGTGTAGGTAGGACAGGAAGTGAAGTAACAGTATAAGGGAGCAAACACCAAGTGGAGGAACAGAATCATGTCCCTTTGCTTCTGACTCATATGAGATGCTGGACTTGATGTTGTGCCTTGACTGGTGGTGTAGTGTGTCTATGTGCGGCAGCGGCGAGACCTGAACTTTGAGGGGCAGAAGGTCCACGTGATCCTGGCCCAGAGCATCTCTGTGCCATGGTTTTCAGAGAAGTCGGGCATGATCCGGGTGAAGCAGTACAAGCAGAGCCTGGCAATCCAGAGCTATGACTCTTGGAGGAGTGAAGGTAAATACCGGGCATAAGTTGGTGCACCCGCCTGGGCCACCCATGTGAAGGCCACACTGATTGCAGGCCTATCAAATGCAGGATGCTTTTTCGGTGAGGTCAGCGACTGAGCATGGGTGCAAAAGAATCAAATGAGACTCAGTTCACCCCAGAAGCGTAGCTACAATGCAAGGTGGATGTTTAAATCTGATCAGTCCATTCTTTACTGACTCCATTGTCCAGATGAAATCAAAACATCCAAGTGAACCAGAAGGTTTAGAAACTCACTTCAGGAAGGTCCTGTATATGCACAACCTGGACAGGGGTGGGCAGAAGAGCTGGTGGGACCACCTCTGGGGAAGCAGCTCCTCCTCAGCAAAACCCCAGGGACTCAGAACCTGTCTGCCTTGAGTTCCAGCCTCAGGAAAGAGGCTGTGAGGGGTCAATGCAGCCATCTAATGGACTGGAATGGATGTGACCTTGAGGCAGCAGCAAATTCTGAACTTAGTTCTGACATGTGTTAAATCTGCAACCTTTACATGTCACTTTACACATTTTATCATTTATAAACTGATGTACAATTTTATCAACTTTTTACAATTGAGATAGTTAATGAGAGAAATAATTAAATGGGAGATATATCCCATTTAGATATAGATAATAAGTATCAGTTAATAGCACTAGTCATGCCTTTAATAAAAAGCAGCAGAATGTGCCTGGGCTGTTTTCCTAAATGTATATATATAAGTCTCCCATAAGACAAAGCAGAGGCAAGAGTTCACTTGAATTCAGTGCTACTTCCCTCCTTAATTTCTGGACTGAATATAAGCCTGGATATTTCCAGGGGGTTGGTTCTATTTTTCCTTCTTGTAAATTGTGCTTTCTTTCCCTCTCTAGTTTTCATGTATTACTTCAATAACCCAGGTGGCCAAATTCCGTTCTGGATCCTTAACAATTTCACCAAGGTAAGATCCCAGGAGGCAGCAGGGGAGGTGTGTTTGGCAGATGTTAACTTGGCCTGTGGTGCCGTCGGTCTGGAGAGATGCGCTATCTCGGGCGTCACGAAGCTTGTTTGACTGACTCTGGTTAGGACTACAGTTGCAACACCCAGGACAGCAGCTGGGACAAAAGACATAGAGTCTTTACCTGGAATGCCAGCCCGCCCTGCTTGCCCATCAAGAGCTCATCAGGATCACTCTCTGGAACCTCCAGACAATAGCCTGCTCCTTGTAGGTACAATGGTGCCTGTGGGCCCTGTATTTGCTTATGGAGGAGTTAGGCCAAGCTGACTTGGGAGGCAGTGAGGCATGTCCAAGCCTGGGAAAACTTCCAGCTTTGTTCTTGTTTTCTTTTTCTGTTGAGGAGCGGGAGCCTCAGTTGACCCGGATCACTAGAGACTGCCTAGGACCTGGAATTATGCCTGCCATTCATTCTGCTTTGTAAGGTCCTACTTACTGACTGGAGGGATCACCAGTTCCCTGGGGGAATGAAAAAGCACATAGGCTTTGAATCAAGCACAAGATATTTTGAATCCTGACCTTGTTTCTGACTCTGTAATCTAGGCAAGCCATCAGTTTCTCCCCTCCAAAATATAGAAATCCCCACTCTATAGAGAAGGATTAAATAAAACAATATTTGGGAAGATTGAAATGATCAATGCTAACTGAAGGATCACATATCCTGCTTCATCCCCCTGCCCACCCCCATCCTTACCATTTTCTAATTCTGTAAAGCAAGTCCTTTCTCTCACTTTTTTGGGAGAGTCCCCCAGCCCAAGCAAATCCCACCTCCTATCTTCCTTTTTCTTTCAAAATATGATATCTCAGAAATATCTTAGCTTTTTATTAGCAAAAGTAAAATATACGTGGTCTTACAACAGTGGCCACCTTGCCTTACCAGTGCCTTGTGTCTTAACTTGTGTCATCATCTGTGGCCACATTCTGTGGAAATCTACTTGGGGGCCCTATTGTCACATTTATTATTCCAAAAGCCATCTTCGTTATCTTTGCCATTTCCTGAAGATCCGAGAGTGAGCACTGTGAGGACATAGAAGTGACAGTTTTCTTTCCTTTGCAGAGTGAAATTCCTGGCTTCCTCAGAGACTTGGAGAATGCCTGTCTGAAGTACCACAGAGCCGAAGAGAGAGATTTGTGAGCCTTGTGTCCGTGGAGTGATGTCCATAGAATGATGTCTGCAAGTGCCACAAGCGCTGACACAGCCTCCCTCTCTCTTTTCCATCCTCAGAGGCCCACACACTCTCCATCACCTTGTCCTCAAGTGTGTTTGCCTGAGATCCACTTCCTTTCCCACTCTCCCCACTTGGGACCCACTTCCTTCTTTCACTGTTGAATGTGGGTGATGTTGGGGAAACCTTTGATTGTTTATTTTTAAAAAAGGGGAGTTTTCTAGGGAGCACAGTCATTTTATTATGCCATTCTAGGGTATTGTGGGTGGAGGATTGATACCACCACCTCGTGGTGACTGATCCCAGTGAGCCGGCTCCTCCCCACACCTGGGTCATTGCAACTCAAGAGGGTGATCTCCTGTTGCAGTTGCTTTGCCTTCAGAACTGACTCTCAGTGTGCCAAGACCAGAAGACGCATGTCCATTGGCCTTATGCTTTGCTGATTTGAGATAATAATCCACTAAACCTCTCCCCATTCCTACTTGGGGAAAATCATGAGCTGTTTTGATTTCAAACCATTTTGAAACAGCCCTGACTATGCATATAGTGTGAGACAGTTTTTGTCTCATCATCCATGCCTAGATTTTTCTCTTTCCCACATGCCACTGGGGAAGGCTGCCTGTACCTCTCTAGTTCCATGTTTTGCTGGACAATGAGGCATTAAGATAACTCTGGTGGTTAGCATTAGCCAACTTGCTCTGCACACAGCATTGAGATTAATTTTTTTATGTGTAATTTCCTTCTATAACATTTGGACATGTTGAAAGAATAAGTGTTCACAGCCAGGGAAATATGAATTAGTGGTGTGGTTGACTCTACACATTTTTTTTCAGGAATTCTAAATTATCTGCCTCTCCCACCAACAGAAGACTTCCCTTTTCCTACTTTTCTTTTGAATTTAGGAAGGAAAGCTATTCTGTGGACAAAGGCACAGCCTTATAATCTCAGGGAAAAATTTTAATCACTTTGTGTGATGGTATCAAATCTTGATTACTGGAAATACAAATTCAGGATATAATTCTAGAAGCATGGGATTTATTAAAATGGTATAACTTAGACTGTGTCTTTTCTCTCTGGAAAAGGAGGTGTGTTGACTATCAAATAAATATGCAGTGACTTATACTTGTCTTGTCTACAGTCTCTTTTCTGCCTTATTCCCTATGAATGAGACTGTTAGGTCTCTTTGGTTTGAAAGTGAAATCCAACCTAACTCATGGACTTGAACATAAAAAAGAATTTTAGGCTCACTTACATGCAAAGTCAGGTGTAGAGTGGCTTCAGGTAGTGGTTGATACAGGTACTTGACAGAAATCAGCTCTGTTCTTTGAGGTTTATTTGATTTGGGGCCAGGTTTGGTGGCAGGATCGCTGCTAATAGAAAATGAAAGACCTGCATCTTCCCGGGTTCACAATGAGTCAAAAAAAAAAAAAAAATTCTTTCAGTAGATCCTGAACCATCCCATGATTCCCTTTAAACCATGCACCAATCCCTGTCCTGGTGATTAGTCATGTGAATAGAATTCTGCAAATAAGTGAATACTTCAGAAATGTATCATTAAAATAGCACTATCAGTAATGTAGGCCTTATCTTGTGGCTCAGATGATAAATAATTTGCCTATAATGCAGGAGACGTGGGTTCAATCCCTGGGTTGGGTAGATCTCCTGGAGAAGGGAATGGCTATCCACATCAGTCAGTATTCTTCCCAGGAGGATTCCACGGACAGAGGAGCTGCAATTTAATTTTAGGTAAAGCAAATCTGAATATCTCATGTAATAGAGGTCAAGTTGACTGTTTATATATAAAGTCATTGAAATACAAGCACTAGGATTATAGTCTTTCAGCAGAGAATCTATGTGAAATGGTATCATGCAAACTAACAGTGTTTGATAATCTGCTAAGAACACAAAATACTAAGAATGCTGAGTTTCTACACGTGAAAGTGAAAGTGTATGTGAAAGCATTAGTCGACAACTCTTTGTGACCCCATGGACTGTAGCCTGCCAGTCTCCTCTGTTCATGGAATTCTCAAGGCAAAAATACTAGAGTGGGTAGCCATTCCCTACTCCACGGGATCTTCCCAATGCAGGAAGATTTCATGCACTTGCAGGCAGATTCTTCACCAAGTTTCTAGGTAAGGCAGCTTTAAAAATCACTGTTTGCTATAATTAGCAGAGTTAAAACCCTTTGGCATTCAAGTTTACTAAATTGGAGAAGATAGTAACAAATAGTGGGAAGCATAGAACCCCTGACCAAACAGTAAATGCCAGAGGACCAAAAAACTTGGAACTGGCACTTTGGAGTTTGAGCTAGATTTTTACAATGTGACTCGCTGCAGGGGCTGAATGTATCATTTGGAATTTAATGTTATAATTATGTTCTCATTCTTCTAACTCTTTGTTTCACCTATTTCATCTGTCCCTCTGAGTAGATAATACGATCTTTGTGGGTACAAACTCTTCTTTCTCTTAGATTACTGACCCCTAAGTGAGTATATCCTAGGCACACAAATGGTATCTAATGAGGGACTTTAATGATCTGAAGGAGACTGACCACACACACCCAGAAGGCAAAACATATCTAGATACAGAGGTTAGATTTGATTACATGAAATACCATTTCAATATCTAATAATCTAATTCAAGGCAATTTTTCCCACATCATCATTTTAGGGGTTCTTGATTCCTCAGGATCTCTAGGGTCTTTCTTTGAAAGTGCTCCAGTCCTTTGCTTTTAATGGGGTGACTTTTCTGATGTGGCTATAGGTTATACTTCAATGTTACAAAATTCTTACTGTCTAGACAGTCCAGCTGAGATTAGTCAGGATTTCAGGATTTTGATGACTAAAGTAGCAACTACTCTCAGTGCTAATTTTTCCCCACAGTCTAATTATTCATACTGCATAACAGTTTAAAGTTAATGACCTTGGAACTGAGGAATTCCAGTAGACGATCACTTCATGAAAATGTTGCTATGTCACATTGAGCATGCTGGCCTGGCTCCTGGCTGAGATTCCTCACCAAGGATCTCTACCTCGAGGGCCTGCTCTTCAAAACTCCTTTTTATCAGCTGGGTTTGAAAGAGAGAAAGCAGGAAGAGCCCATTCAATCCTCACGTGTCTGGTGGTACCACCCAGTTGGCTCAGAGAATTATCTTGAAATGCTTTGAGATCTGTATTCACTTCTTAGGTATTTCTCAATGATCTAGCGTCCATCTGTCCAGGGGACAGCACGGTAGCTCCTTGGATAAAAAGGGGCTTGGGGTCCATTCTCAAGGAGCTTATGATCTAGTGAGGAAGACACAGTGGAGAAGCTGTTGAAAGATGACAAATTGTGAGAAAGGGCAAATAAACTGGGTTAGAGTCTAAACCTGGGACCTGGGGCACTAACCAAATCTGAGGGGTTGCAGAGAACATGTTGGACTTGGCTGGATGAAGTTTGGAAAAGAAGACTCTTCCACATGGAAGGAACCATTTCCATAAAATCCCTTAAGCAGAAGAGCCAGTCATGTTGCAGGAATGTCCAAAGGATCTGAACAATGAGAGTGGAGGAAGACATTGCTCACATGTGGCTGAAGAAGGAGGCAGTGAGGCTATAGGAAATCATGAGAGCTATGGCAAGGATTTTGGACTTTCTAGCCAGAATGTGAGTGAAGTTTGAAGAATTTAAGGCTGAGCAGTGACCCAATAAAGCATAGTCATTCCTAACACCAGCTCACTTCCCCCATGGTTCTCCACCATCTCCAGCATCCCTCTAGCACTGTCATGGAGGTGCTCTGCAAGAGGCTGTAAGCCTTGCCACTCTGAATCACTCCCACTGTGAGACAGCACTCTCAGTAGTCCACATCCAAACCTAATTTCTAAGGTAGAGCATCAGGCTCTGAAACTTAATTGGAGAAAAAGGGAACATCCATGCCCATCGCCCTGATGCACCTGGCCCATGCTGCTGTCAACATGCCTTCCAATGTGAGTGCACCATGCACCCCGTGAGAGCAGAGTCAGTGCAGGAGCCAGAAGTGGTGGTGAAAAAAGGAAGTCAGGCAACATGTAAGCAGGGCTACCTTCACCAAAGTTCAATTTTGTACACAACTCTCCAACTACAAGGAAGAATAAATTATTTTTTTCTCTTGAGAATATAAATACACTTTGTCTGTTTAGGTTCCAAGAGTTTAAAACCACAAAAATGGGAGGATTTTAGAAAAGCTGTTTGTACTGCTAATCTATGTGTATGGGGTTTTGTGTGTCTGCTTGGATACATATAATGTATGTTCCATTTCCTCAGATAAAATAATGGAGCAACAACTAGGCAGCATGTTATGTGAGTGAGTTTGCAAGTACTCTACCTGATGCACCAGGTTAAGTGCTAGGCAGTGGAGTTCACAAAGTTTAATTAATTCTTCTGGTAGAGAATTAGCAGACTACAGAGAACATGCACACAGTTTACAGTAATGAGAAACTGTGATCACCACCATACAGAAGGAAAACATGATATTTTGGGATTATGTGTTTCAGTTCAGTTCAGTTCAGTCACTCAGTTGTGTCTGACTCTTTGCGACCCCATGAATCGCAGCACTCCAGGCCTCCCTGTCCATCACCAACTCCCAGAGTTCACTCAGACTCACGTCCATCGAGTCCGTGATGCCATCCAGCCATTTCATCCTCTGTCGTCCCCTTCTCCTCCTGCCCCCAATCCTTTCCAGCATCAAAGTCTTTTCCAGTGAGTCAACTCTTCGCATGAGGTGGCTAAAGTACTGGAGTTTCAGCTTTAGCATCATTCCTTCCAAAGAAATCCCAGGGCTGATCTCCTTCAGAATGGACTGGTTGGATCTCCTTGCAGTCCAAGGGACTCTCAAGAGTCTTCTCCAACACCACAGTTCAAAAGCATCAATTCTTCAGCCTTCTTCACAGTCCAACTCTCACATCCATACATGACCACAGGAAAAACCATAGCCTTGACTAGACGGACCTTAGTCGGCAAAGTAATGTCTCTGCTTTTGAATATGCTATCCAGGTTGCTCATAACTTTTCTTCCAAGGAGTAAGCATCTTTTAATTTCATGGCTGCAATCACCATCTGCAGTGATTTTGGAGCCCCAAAAATAAAGTCTGGCACTGTTTCCACTGTTTCCTCATCTATTTCCCATGAAGTAATGGGACCGGATGCCATGATCTTCGTTTTCTGAATGTTGAGCTTTATGCCAACTTTTTCACTCTCCATTTTCACTTTCATCAAGAGGCTTTTTAGCTCCTCTTCACTTTCTGCCATAAGGGTGGTGTCATCTACATATCTGAGGTTATTGATATTTCTCCCGGCAATCTTGATTTCAGCTTGTGTTTCTTCCAGTCCAGCGTTTCTCATGATGTACTCTGCATTATGTGGTTAATTGATTAAAAAAAATAAAAGATAACAGGCCCCAAATGCAGCCTTATGCAAAGCCCCCAACCCAAACGGGGACTAATTTCAGATTTGGCTCTCCCAGAAATAGAATCTCAACGTGGTCCATAAAGAATTCTTGATCAGCACAAGTTAATCTGCATGATAGACCTCTTGCTGTTGTTCAGTCACCAAGTTGTTTTTGGCTCTTTGTGACCCCAAGAACTGAAGCATGCCAGGCTTCCTTATCCTTCACTGTCTCCCAGAGTTTCATCAAACTCATGTCCATTGAGTCAGTGATGCCATCCAACCATCTCATGCTCTGTAGCCCCTCCTCTCCTCCTGCTCTCAATCTTTTCCAGCATCAGTGTCTTTTCCATCCAGTTGGCTCTTTACAGCAGATGGCCAAAGTATTAGAGCTTCAGCATCAATTCTTCCAATAAATATTCAGGATTGATCTCCTTTAACATGGTCCACTGGAGAAGGGAATGTCAAACCACTCCAGTATTATTGCCTTGAGGATCTCATGAACAGTATGAAAAGGAAAAAAGAGATGACACTGGAAGAAGAGCCCCCCAGGTTGGCAGGTGTCCAGTGTGCTACTGTGGAAGAGTGGAGAAATAGCTCCAGAAAGAGAGCTGGGCCAAAGCAGAAGTGACACTATGTTGCGGTTGTGTCTGTTGGTGAAAGTTAAGTCCGATGTTGCAAAGAACAATATTGCATAGGAGCCTGGAATGTTAAGTGCAGGAATCAAGATGAATTGTACAGAGTCAAGCTGGAGATGGCAAGAATGAACATTGACATTTTCGGAGTCAGTGAACTAGAATGAACAGAAATGGGTGAATTTAATTCAGATGACCATTATATCAATGAATGTGGTCAAGAACCCCTTAGAAGAAATGGAGTAGCCCTCATAGTCAACAAAAGAGTCCGAAATGCAGTACTTGGGTGCAGTCTCAAAAGTGACAAAACGATCTTTGTTTGTTTCCAAGGCAAACCATTTAACATCACAATAATTCAAGTCTATGCCCCAACCACTAACGCCAAAGTAGCTATACTTGAACAGTGCTATGAACACCTCCAATACCTTCTAGAACTAACACCAAAAAAAAAAAAAAAAAAAAAAAAAAGCTGTCCTTTTCATTGTAGGGGATTAGAATATAAAAGTAGGAAGTCAAGAGACACCTGGATTAACAGGCAGGTTTGGCCTTGGAGTATAGAATGAAGCAGGGCAAAAGCTAAAGAGTTTTGTCAAAAGAACACAAGAGGTGATTTTATACATGGATAGACCCCTGTCCTCCTCTAAAGGAAAGTAACCTTGTAATAACCAATGAACTCTTTTCCTAATATAATCTATTTCTGCTCTCTTCTGCTTACAAAAATCTCCCATTTATTCATCCCTTGAAGCTCCTTACTGTCTCCTAAGAGAGATGCTGTCCAATTGAATTGATTTTTTAAAAACAATAATGGCTATCATTTATTGAGCAATTATTATGTGCTAAGAACTAAACTTATTGCATGCTTTATCTCATTAGTTCTTCCCCCTCCCCTGAATGTATTATTTATTTTATTTTAAATTTATTTATTTTAATTGGAGGCTAATTAGTTTACAATATTGTGATGGTTTTTGGTATACACTGACATGCATCAGCCATGGGTGTACATGTGTCCCCCCTTCCTGAACCCCCCTCCCACCTCCCTCCCCATTCCATCCCTCTGGATTGTCCCAGAGCACCAGCTTTGAGTGCCCTGCTTCTTGCATCTAACTTGAACAGGTCATCTATTTTACATATGGTAATATACATGTTTCAATGCTATTCTCTCAGATCATCCTGCCCTCGATTTTTACTTAAAGAAGCTCTTAAAAATTTTAATATGTCTTAGTTTACCTTTGAAACATTCTGGGATAAAAAGAGGGTACCAAAAAAGACCCCCAGAAGGCCCCCAGAGAAAAAGTAGGGGGAATATGATTTTTTTTCCTCTAAAAGTTTAGATGACCATAATGGGATTTGCTGGACCCTACTCACTCCAGAGCCTGCAGAAAGGATCCTCAGAAAACTGCCAGAAGCCAGCAAAGGTAAGAATTCTTACCAAAGTCAGTTCTCTCATCGCTATCTCCATCAGTAGTGTATGGCTAATAGAGGAGGCAAAATTTCACTTCGCCCTTCCTTTCTAAATTCAGACTGGTAGGCAGTAAGCATTCTTAAGAATTAGATCTTTGAACTGTAAATTGGCTTTTGAGTACCTGAGGGTTGTGGATTCCTTCTTTCTCAAGCACAGCCATTGCATTCCTGTTTGTCTGACTTCTGTCCTGATAACTTGGCTTGGCAGCAACATCTTAAAAGATCTAAAAATTTTTCTGGAATTGAGCTGCATAAGTTGCTTGTATATTTTTGAGATTAGTTGTTTGTCAGTTGCTTCATTTGCTATTATTTTCTCCCATTCAGAAGGCTGTCTTTTCACCTTGCTTATATTTTCCTTTGTTGTGTGGAAGCTTTTAATTTTACTTAGAAAAATAAATGACCCAATCAAAAAATGGGCCAAAGAACTAAATAGACATTTCTTCAAAGAAGACATATGGATGGCTAACAAACACATGAAAATATGCTCAACATCACTCATTATTAGAGAAATGCAAATCAAAACCACAATGAGGTACCACCTCACACCAGTCAGAATGTCTGCGATCCAAAAATCTGCAAGCAATAAATGCTGGAGAGGGTGTGGAGAAAAGGGAACCCTCCTACACTGTTGGTGGGAATGCAAACTAGTACAGCCAGTTTGGAGAACAGTGTGGAGATTCCTTAAAAAATTGCAAATAGAACTACCCTATGACCCAGCAATCCCACTGCTGGGCATACACACTGAGGAAACCAGAATTGAAAGAGACACATGTACCCCAATGTTCATCGCAGCACTGTTTATAATAGCCAGGACATGGAAACAACCTAGATGTCCATCAGCAGATGAATGGATAAGAAAGCTGTGGTACATACACACAATGCAGTATTACTCCGCCATTAAAAAGAATACATTGAATCAGTTCTAATGAGATGGATGAAACTGGAGCCCATTATACAGAGTGAAGTAAGCCAGAAAGAAAAACACCAATACAGTATACTAACACATATATATGGAATTTAGAAAGATGGCAATGATGACCCTGTATGCAAGACAGCAAAAAAGACACAGATGAGTATAACAGACTTTTGGACTCAGAGGGAGAGGGAGAGGGTGGGATGATGTGGGAGAATGGCATTGTAACATGTATACTATCATGTAAGAATCAAATTGCCAGTCTATGTCCGACGCAGGATACAGCATGCTTGGGGCTGGTGAACGGTGATGACCCAGAGAGATGTTATGGGGAGGGAGGTGGGAGGGGGGTTCATGTTTGGGAACGCATGTACACCCGTGGAGGATTCATGTCAATGTATGGCAAAACCAATAGAGTATTGTAAAGTAAAATAAAGTAAAAATAAAAATAAAAAAAAAAGATCTAAAAATTTTAGCTGGGGGCAAATGTGGGCTGCACTCCATGTGCAGCCCATGACCTACCACTGTTGTCAGCTTTCAAGGGAGCTATCTGAGCCTTTCTTTCTTTCTTTTTGTTATCTTTGGTATAGCTCTGGAACTTAGAGTGGGGAGGGATAATGTCTTTTGAACCCTTTGGGACACCTGTTGTCTTATGGGCTTGTTCAGTATTTATGACCCAGGAGTATGTACTGTTTGTCTAGCAGAACACGATAAGATAGTCAAAGGATTTTTTTTTTTTTAATTCTATGTTAGGAAATTGGCCAAATTGGAAGTTGACATTCAGAGCTTGTTTGGAAACAATTTCTTAAGGCCTTCTCTTCTAAACTAAAGTGAAACTATTGAGACAGAGGCAAAGAAAAATTCTGAAGCCTTTGTGGAAAAGCTTATTAAAACACTTCACAGACACACAGCTCTAAATCTAGAATATAGGGCTTTTTAAAAAAGCAATATTTTGATTATTCTTTATTCTTGAGTAGAAATTTATTACTATCCCTTCAAATTATATCCTTTTAGTAGGTGTCAATGCATAGCCTTAAAAAATTTTTTTTTGCATTTATCCTTGACTATCACATTTTAAAATTTATTTTTAGTTGGAGGATAATTGCTTTACAATAGTGTGTTGGTTTTAGCCATAAATTAATATGAATCAGCCACAGGCATACATATGCTCCCTCCCTCTTGAACACCCCTCCCACCTCCCACCCCTTCCATCTCTCTAGGTTGTCACCCTTTCCACCTCTCTATCTTGTCAGAGTACCAGGTTTAAGCTCCCTGTGTCATACAGCAAATTCCCACTGGCTATCTATTTTAAATATGGTACTGTATATGTTTCAATGCTATGCTTTCAATTCATCCCTCCTTCTCTTTCCCCCATGTGCCCACAAGTCTGTTCTCTATGTCTGCATCTCCATTGCTGACCTTCAAATAGTTTCATTAGTACCATCTTTCTGGATTCTCCATATATCCATTAATATTCTATATTTGCTTTTCTCTTTCTGATTTACAGGCTTCCCTTGTGGCATATTCAAAAGCAGAGACATTACTTTGCCAACAAATGTCCATCTAGTCAAGGCTATGGTTTTTCCAGTGATCGTGTATGGATGTAAGAGTTGGACTGTGAGGAAAGCTGAGCGCCAAAGAATTGATGCTTTTGAACTGTGGTGTTGGAGAAGACTCTTGAGAGAGTCCCTTGGACTGCAAGGAGATCCAACCAGTCCATCCTAAAGGAGATCTGTCCTGGGTGTTCATTGGAAGGACTGATGTTGAAGCTGAAACTCCAATACTTTAGCCACCTCATGTGAAGAGTTGACTCACTGGAAAAGACTCTGATGCTGGGAAGGATTGGGGGCAGGAGGACAAGCAGACGACAGAGGATGAAATGGCTGGATGGCATCACTGACTCGATGGACATGAGTTTGAATAAGCTCCGGGAGTTGGTGATGGACAGGGAGGCCTGGTGTTCTGTGATTCATGGGGTCACAAAGAGTCGGACACGACTGAGTGACTGAACTGAACTAAACTAAACTGAGCATGTGGCTCAGCTGGTAAAGAATCCACCTGCAATGAGGGATGCTTAGGTTGGGAAGATCCCCTGGAAAAGGGAAAGGCTACCCACACCAGTATTCTGGATTGGAGAATTCCATGGACTGTATAGTCTGTGGGGTTGCAAAGAGTTGGACACGACTGAATGCCTTTCACTTTCATGTTCACTTTCTGACTAACTTCACTCTGTATTATAGGCTCTAGGATCATCCACCTCATTCAAATTGACTCATATATATTCCTTTTTTATGGCTGGGTAGTATTCCATTGTATATACACACCACAACTTCTTTATCCATTCATTAGGTGATGGACATCTAGGTTGTTTTCATGTCCTAGCTTTTGTAAATAGTGTTGCAATGAACATTGGGGAACATGTGTCTCTCTCAGTTATGATTGATTTCCACTTTAGTTAAAGATCTTTTTGTTGGTGTAAAGAAGGGAATTAGGGTAACATAGTTGGATGGGTAGGGCAACCTCCATATCATTCAGATTGCCTCCAAGGATTAAATGGCAACCCACTCCAGTACTCTTGCCTGGAAAATTTCATGGACAGAGGAGCCTGGTAGGCTACAGTCCATGGGATCGCAAAGAATCGGACATGACTGAGCAACTTCACTACTTCACTACTTGTCTTATAAATCAAGCCTTTATAAGAATAGAAATGAGGATCTAGAAATAATTCTAAGCCCTCTTATCCTTTCCACCAATCCCCAAATATACTTTTTTTTAATCTCAGAAGTCTCGCAGATATTGTAAAAGTTCTGGACTTAAAGAACAACTGGTTCAACTTCCCTTCTTTCTTTGTGCCTTTGAGATGTAAATATTCTACATAATCTTCTTAAGGAAGCAAGGGGATTGTTGTCAGAAGGAGAGGAAAAAAAAAGACTACCTTTGAAATAAGGAGTTTAAAAAAAATCTTGTCTATCACTTGAACATCCCTCCCACCTCCCTTCCCATTCCACCCCTCTAGGATTTTACTGAACCCTGATTTGAGTTCCCTGAGTCATACAGCAAAGTCCCATTGACTATTTATTTTACATGTGGTAATGTATGTTTACATGTTACTCTTTCCATACATCCCACCCTCTCCTTCCTCTCCCACAGCGATGTCCATAAATCTTTTCTCTATGTGTCTCTATTGCTGCTCTGTAAATAGACCCATCTGTACCATTGTTCTAGATGCCATGTATATGTGTTCCGTTCAGTGCAGTTCAGTCTCTCAGTCGTGTACAACTCTTTGAGACCCCATGAATTGCAGCACGCCAGGCCTCCCTGTCCATCACCAACTCCCGCAGTTCACTCAAACTCATGTCCATTGAGTCGGTGATGCCATCCAGCCATCTCATCCTCTGTCGTTCCCTTCTCCTCCTGTCCCCAATCCCTCCCAGCATAAGGGTCTTTTCCAATGGGTCAACTCTTCACATAAGGTGGCCAAAGTATTGGAGTTTCAGCTTTAGCATCAGACCTTCCAATGAACACCCAGGACTGGTCTCCTTCAGAATGGACTGGTTGGATCTCCTTGCAGTCCAAGGGACTCTCAAGAGTCTTCTCCAACACCACAGTTCAAAAGCATCAATTCTTCAGCGCTCAGCTTTCTTCACAGTCCAACTCTCACATCCATACATGACTACTGGAAAAACCATAGGCTTGACTAGATGGACCTTAGTCGGCAAGGTAATGTCTCTGCTCTTTAATATGCTATCTAGGTTGGTCATAACTTTCTTTCCAAGGAGAAAGTGTCTTTTAATTTCATGGCAGCAGTAACCGTCTGCATTGATTTAGTGTCACTTCAGTTCAGTTCAGTTGCTCAGTCGTGTCCAACTCTTTGTGACCCCATGAACTGCAGCACGCCAGGCCTCCCTGTCCATCACCATCTCCCGGAGTTCACTCAGACTCACGTCCATCGAGTCTGTGATGCCATCCAGCCATCTCATCCTCGGTCATCCCCTTCTCCTCCTGCCCTCAATCCTTCCCAGCATCAGAGTCTTTTCCAATGGGTCAACTCTTCACATAATGTGGCCAAAGTATTGGAGTTTCAGCTTTAGCATCAGACCTTCCAATGAACACCCAGGACTGGTCTCCTTCAGAATGGACTGGTTGGATCTCCTTGCAGTCCAAGGGACTCTCAAGAGTCTTCTCCAACACCACAGTTCAAAAGCATCAATTCTTCAGCGCTCAGCTTTCTTCACAGTCCAACTCTCACATCCATACATGACTACTGGAAAAACCATAGGCTTGACTAGATGGACCTTAGTCGGCAAGGTAATGTCTCTGCTCTTTAATATGCTATCTAGGTTGGTCATAACTTTCTTTCCAAGGAGAAAGTGTCTTTTAATTTCATGGCAGCAGTAACCGTCTGCATTGATTTAGTGTCACTTCAGTTCAGTTCAGTTGCTCAGTCGTGTCCAACTCTTTGTGACCCCATGAACTGCAGCACACCAGGCCTCCCTGTCCATCACCATCTCCCGGAGTTCACTCAGACTCACGTCCATCGAGTCTGTGATGCCATCCAGCCATCTCATCCTCGGTCATCCCCTTCTCCTCCTGCCCTCAATCCTTCCCAGCATCAGAGTCTTTTCCAATGGGTCAACTCTTCGCATGAGGTGGCCAAAGTACTGGAGCTTCAGCTTCAGCATAATTCCTTCCAAGAAATCCTGGGGTTGATCTCCTTCAGAATGGACTGGTTGGATCTCCTTGCAGTCCAATGGACTCTCAAGAGTCTTCTCCAACACCACAGTTCAAAAGCATCAATTCTGGAGAGCATAAAGATGGTGGAGGAATAGGACGGGAAGACCACTTTCTCCCTCACAAATTCCTCAAAAACATTTCAACGCTGAGCAAACTCCACAAAACAACTTCTGTAGGCTGGCAGAGGACATCAGGCAACCAGAAAAGCAGACCATTGTCTTCAAAAACAGGTAGGAAAAAATATAAAAGACGAAAAAGGAGACAAAGGAGGTGGGGAGGGAGCTCCGTCCTGGGAAGGGAAGCCCGTCCCGGGAAGGGAATTTTAAGAGAGGTTTCCAAACACCAGGAAACACTCTCCCTGCCGAGTCTGTGGCGAGTCTTGGAAACACAGAGGGCAACATAACAGGAAGGAAAAATAAAGAAATAATTAAAACCAAGAGATTACAAGCCCAACAGTAACTCCCCCAGCGGAAAAGCAGCACAGACGCCTGCATCCTCCATTGGGAAGTGGGGGCAGGGCAGGGACGCGCGGGAGGCGCGGGCTGCAGTGCTTTGTAAGAATCGGGCAGGAACGCCCCACGTGCAACCAGAACGATCTAACTTGGGCTAGCAAACCAGACTGTGGGATAGCTACCGCACGAAAAGCTCGAACATAAGACAGCACCAGGACCGAGCACAGAACAAAGGACGGAACAGAAAAAGCCGGCTGCAGACCATCCCCCGCCGGGGACAGGCAGCCAGAGCCATAAGGACTGGAAAGGGGCAATTGCAGACCCGGAGAGACTTTACTTACCTAACTGCAAGCAGGCCTCTTTGCTAAGACTTCTGGGGGTGCTGGACAGTCACAATCTGCCTCACGGGGGATGCCAGCTGTCCACCCAGAAACCTGAGCAGCAGTGGCAGAAAAGGTGACAAGCCGCGGCGGTCGCGCTCACCAAACTCCTGAGCTACTCGGACCTGGGAAGGGCACAAAACGCAGTCCCAGCCGAATCTGTGCCTCTGAGGGCTGCCTGAGCACTGAACCTGAGCGGCTTGGACCGGGGAAGTGCACGCAGCCTAGGGCCGGCCCCAGACGGTTCCTGGCTGAGCATCGTAGAGCCGAAGCAGTTTGTGCACCGCGAGAAGGGACAGGTCAAGTGGGGCTGAGACACTGTGTGCACATGACAGTGCTATTTGTTTGCAGCATCCCCCCTCCCCACAGCGCGACTGAACTAGTGAGCCTAAAAAACCAGCAAACGGAAGATGTTAAACAGAGGGAACCACCTTGGAAGTGATCCCACATGGCCCAAAACATCAGAGAAGGGCCAGATATATTTTTACTATTTTTAAAATCATTCCTTCTTTTTTTCTTTTTTTTCTAACTTTTTTTTTTAAATTGCTAAGTCTTCTATTTCTCCTCTAATTTTTATTACTATAACCTATTATTACTATTTAAAAAAAAAAGACTCTTTTTTTTTTTTTTTAAGGCAAACACCATATATAGCCTTTGGATGGTTGTTGGTGGTTTTTTGTTGTTGTTGTTGTTTTTGTTTGTTTGTTTGTTTTTGTTTGTTTGTTTTAATAATTCTTGTTTTTTCTTTCTTTCTTTCTTTCCTCCTTTTTCCTTCTGCTTCTTTTCTTTAATATTGTATTTTTGAAAATCCAACCTCTACTCTAGATTTTTAATCTTTGCTCTTAGGTTTTTGTTGTCAATTTTGTACATTTAAAAACCCAAACATCACTACCCAAGTTTACCTGAGAGTGAGATTACTGGCTTGACCACTCTCTTCTCTTTTGGACTCTCCTTTTTCTCCACCAGGTGGCCTCTGTCTCTTTTCACCCCCATCTCTTCTCTATCCAACTCTGTGAATCTCTGTGTGTTCCAGACGGTGGAGAACACCTAAGGAACTGGTTACTGGCAGGATTTGTCTCTCTCCTTCTCATTCCTCTCTCTTATCCTCCTGGCCACTTCTGTCTACTTCCTCCCTCTCCTCTTCCCTGTATAACTCCATAAATACCTCTGAGCGGCCCAGACTATAGAGCACACATAAGGAAGTGACTACTGGCTAGCTTGCTCTCTCCTCTTTTGATGTCACCGCATCTCATTCCAGTTACCTCTAACTACCCCCTCCATCTTCTCTTCTCCTTGTAACTCAGTGAACCTCTCTGAGTGTCCCTCAATGTGGAGAAACTTTTCATCTTTAACCTAGATGTTTTATCATCGGTGCTGTAGAGATTGAGAAGTCTAGAGGCTACTGTAAAAATAAAACTGAAGACCAGAAGCAGGAGGCTTAAGTCCAAAGCCTGAAAACATTAGAGAACTCCTGAATTTAGGGAACATTAAGCAATAGGAGCTCATCAAATGCCTTCATACCTACACTGAAACCAAGCTCCACCCAAGGGCCAACAAGTTCCAAAACAAGACATACCACTCAAATTCTCCAGCAACACAGGAACACTCCCCTGAGCTTCAATATACAGGCAGCTCAAAATTACTCCAAAACCTTTGATGTCTCATAACCCATTACTGGTCACTCCACTGCACTCCAGAGAGAAGAAACCCAGCTCCACCCACCAGAACTCCAACACAAGCCTCCCTAACCAGGAAACCTTGACAAGCCACTGATAGAACCCCACCCACAGTGAGGAAGCTCCATAATAAAGAGAACTCCACGAATTACCAGAATATAAAAAGACCACCCCAAATGCAGCAATATAACCAAGATGAAGAGACAGAGGAATACTCAGCAGGTAAAGGAACAGGAGAGGTGCCCACCAAACCAAACAAAAGAGGAACAAGTAGGGAATCTACCTGAGAAGGAATTCCGAATATTGATAGTGAAAATGATCCAAAATCTTGAAATCAAAATGGAATCACAGATTAATAGCCTAGAGACAAGAATTGAGAAGATGCAAGAAAGGTTTAACAAGGACCTAGAAGAAATAAAGAAGAGTCAAAATATAATGAATAACGCAATAAATGAGATCAGAAACACTCTGGAGGCAACAAATAGTAGAATAACGGAGGCAGAAGATAGGATTAGTGAAATAGAAGATAGAATGGTAGAAATAAATGAATCAGAGAGGAAACAAGAAAAACGAATTAAAAGAAACGAGGACAATCTCAGAGACCTCCAGGACAATATGAAACCCTCCAACATTCGAATTATAGGAGTCCCAGAAGAAGAAGACAGAAAGAAAGATCATGAGAAAATCCTTGAGGAGATAATAGTTGAAAACTTCCCTAAAATGGGGAAGGAAATAATCACCCAAGTCCAAGAAACACAGAGAGTTCCTAATAGGATAAACCCAAGGCGAAACACCCCAAGACACATATTAATTAAATTAACAAAGATCAAACACAAAGAACAAATATTAAAAGCAGCAAGGGAAAAACAACAAATAACACACAAGGGGATTCCCATAAGCATAAGAGCTGATCTTTCAATAGAAACTCTTCAGGCCAGGAGGGAATGGCAAGACATACTTAAAGTGATGAAAGACAATAAACTACAGCCCAGATTACTGTACCCAGCAAGGATCTCATTCAAATACGAAGGAGAAATCAAAAGCTTTACAGACAAGCAAAAGCTGAGAGAATTCAGCACCACCAAACCATCTCTCCAACAAATGCTAAAGGATATTCTCTAGACAGGAAACACGAAAAGGGTGTATAAACCCAAACCCAAAACAATAAAGTAAATGGTAACTGGATCATACTTATCAATAATTACCTTAAACGTAAATGGGTTGAACACTCCAACCAAAAGGCAAAGACTGGCCGAATGGATACAAAAACAAGACCCCTCTATATGCTGCTTACAAGAGACCCACCTCAAAACAAGAGACACATACAGACTGAAAGTGAAGGGCTGGAAAAAGATATACCACGCAAATAGAGACCAAAAGAAAGCAGGAGTGGCAATACTCACATCCGATAAAATAGACTTTAAAACAAAGGCTGTGAAAAGAGACAAAGAAGGCCACTACATAATGATCAAAGGATCAATCCAAGAAGAAGATATAACAATTATAAATATATATGCACCCAACATAGGAGCACCGCAATATGTAAGACAAATGCTAACAAGTATGAAAGGGGAAATCAACAATAACACAATAATAGTGGGAGACTTTAATACCCCACTCACACCTATGGACAGATCAACTAAACAGAAAATTAACAAAGAAACACAAACTTTAAATGATACATTAGATCAATTAGACCTAATTGATATCTATAGGACATTTCACCCCAAAACAATGAATTTCACCTTTTTTTCAAGTGCTCATGGAACCTTCTCCAGGATAGATCACATCCTGGGCCATAAATCTAAACTTGATAAATTCAAAAAAATCGAAATCATTCCAAGCATCTTTTCTGACGATAATGCATTAAGATTAGATCTCAATTACAGGAGAAAAACTACTAAAAATTCCAACATATGGAGGTTGAACAACACACTTCTGAATAACCAACAAATCACAGAAGAAATCAAAAAAGAAATCAAAATATGCATAGAAACTAATGAAAATGAAAACACAACAACCCAAAACCTGTGGGACACTATAAAAGCAGTGCTAAGAGGAAAGTTCATAGCAATACAGGCATACCTCAAGAAACAAGAAAAAAGTCAAATAAATAACCTAACTCTACAACTAAAGCAACTAGAAAAGGAAGAATTGGAGAAGCCCAGAGTTAGTAGAAGGAAAGAAATCTTAAAAATTAGGGCAGAAATAAATGCAAAAGAAACAAAAGAGACCATAGCAAAAATCAACAAAGCCAAAAGCTGGTTCTTTGAAAGGATAAATAAAATTGACAAACCACTAGCCAGACTCGTCAAGAAGCAAAGAGAGAAAAATCAAATCAATAAAATTAGAAATGAAAATGGAGAGATCACAACAGACAACACAGAAATAAAAAGGATCATAAGAGACTACTATCAGCAGTTGTATGCCAATAAAATGGACAACGTGGAAGACATGGACATATTCTTAGAAAAGTACAATTTTCCAAAACTGAACCAGGAAGAAATAGAAAATCTTAACAGACCCATCACAAGCACGGAAATTGAAACTGTAATCAGAAATCTTCCAGCAAACAAAAGCCCAGGTCCAGACGGCTTCACAGCTGAATTCTACCAAAAATTTAGAGAAGAGCTAACACCTATCCTACTCAAACTCTTCCAGAAAATTGCAGAGGAAGGTAAACTTCCAAACTCATTCTATGAGGCCACCATCACCCTAATACCAAAACCTGACAAAGATGTTACAAAAAAAGAAAACTACAGGCCAATATCACTGATGAACATAGATGCAAAAATCCTCAACAAAATTCTAGCAATCAGAATCCAACAACACATTAAAAAGATCATACACCATGACCAAGTGGGCTTTATCCCAGAGATGCAAGGATTCTTCAATATCCACAAATCAATCAATGTAATTCACCACATTAACAAATTGAAAAATAAAAACCATATGATTATCTCAATAGATGCAGAGAAGGCCTTTGACAAAATTCAACATCCATTTATGATAAAAACTCTCCAGAAAGCAGGAATAGAAGGAACATACCTCAACATAATAAAAGCTATATATGACAAACCCACAGCAAACATTATCCTCAATGGTGAAAAATTGAAAGCATTTCCCCTAAAGTCAGGAACAAGACAAGGGTGTCCACTTTCACCGCTACTATTCAACATAGTTCTGGAAGTTTTGGCCACAGCAATCAGAGCAGAAAAAGAAATAAAAGGAATCCAAATTGGAAAAGAAGAAATAAAACTCTCACTGTTTGCAGATGACATGATCCTCTACATGGAAAACCCTAAAGACTCCACCAGAAAATTACTAGAGCTCATCAATGAATATAGTAAAGTTGCAGGATATAAAATCAACACACAGAAATCCCTTGCATTCCTATACACTAATAATGAGAAAGTAGAAAAAGAAATTAAGGAAACAATTCCATTCACCATTGCAACGAAGAGAATAAAATACTTAGGAATATATCTACCTAAAGAAACTAAAGACCTATATATAGAAAACTATAAAACACTGATGAAAGAAATCAAAGAGGACACTAATAGATGGAGAAATATACCATGTTCATGGATCGGAAGAATCAATATAGTGAAAATTAGTATACTACCCAAAGCAATTTACAAATTCAATGCAATCCCTAGCAAGCTACCAGCCATATTTTTCACAGAACTAGAACAAATAATTTCAAGTTTGGATGGAAATACAAAAAACCTCGAATTGCCAAAGCAATCTTGAGAAAGAAGAATGGAACTGGAGGAATCAATTTGCCTGACTTCAGGCTGTACTACAAAGCCACAGTCATCAATAACAGTATGGTACTGGCACAAAGACAGAAATATAGATCAATGGAACAAAATAGAAAGCCCAGAGATAAATTCACACACCTATGGACACCTTATCTTTGACAAAGGAGGCAAGAATATACAATGGAGTAAAGACAATCTCTTTAACAAGTGGTGCTGGGAAAACAGGTCAACCACTTGTAAAAGAATGAAACTAGATCACTTTCTAACACCGCACACAAAAATAAACTCAAAATGGATTAAAGATCTAAATGTAAGACCAGAAACTATAAAACTCCTAGAGGAGAACATAGGCAAAACACTCTCCAACATAAATCACAGCAGGATCCTCTATGATCCACCTCCCAGAATTCTGGAAATAAAAGCAAAAATAAACAGATGGGATCTAATTAAAATTAAAAGCTTCTGCACAACAAAGGAAAATATCAGCAAGGTGAAAAGACAGCCTTCTGAATGGGAGAAAATAAGCAAATGAAGCAACTGACAAACAACTAATCTCAAAAATATACAAGCAACTTATGCAGCTCAATTCCAGAAAAATAAACGACCCAATCAAAAAATGGGCCAAAGAACTAAATAGACATTTCTCCAAAGAAGACATATGGATGGCTAACAAACACATGAAAAGATGCTCAACATCACTCATTATTAGAGAAATGCAAATCAAAACCACAATGAGGTACCACTTCACACCAGTCAGAATGGCTGCGATCCAAAAATCTGCAAGCAATAATTGCTGGAGAGGGTGTGGAGAAAAGGGAACCCTCCTACACTGTTGGTGGGAATGCAAACTAGTACAGCCACTATGGAGAACAGTGTGGAGATTCCTTAAAAAATTGCAAATAGAACTCCCTTATGACCCAGCAATCCCACTGCTGGGCATACACACCGAGGAAACCAGAATTGAAAGAGACACATGTATCCCAATGTTCATCGCAGCACTGTTTATAATAGCCAGGACATGGAAACAACCTAGATGTCCATCAGCAGATGAATGGATAAGAAAGCTGTGGTACATACACACAATGCAGTATTACTCCGCCATTAAAAAGAATACATTGAATCAGTTCTAATGAGATGGATGAAACTGGAGCCGATTATACAGAGTGAAGAAAGCCAGAAAGAAAAACACCAATACAGTATACTAACACATATATATGGAATTTAGAAAGATGGCAATGACGACCCTGTATGCAAGACAGGAAAAAAGACACAGCTGTGTATAACGGACTTTTGGACTCAGAGGGAGAGGGAGAGGGTGGTATGATTTGGGAGAATGGCATTCTGTCATGTATACTATCATGTAAGAATTGAATTGCCAGTCTATGTCTGACGCAGGATACAGCATGCTTGGGGCTGGTGCATGGGGATGACCCAGAGAGATGTTATGGGGAGGTAGGTGGGAGGGGGGTTCATGTTTGGGAACACATGTAAGAATTAAAGATTTTAAAATTAAAAAAAATAAAATAAAATAAATAAATAAAATAGCATAAAATTTAAAAAAAATAAAAGGATATGCCAAAAGGATTTAAAAAAAAAAAAAAGCATCAATTCTTCAGTGCTCAGCCTTCTTCACAATCCAACTCTCACATCTATACATGACCACAGGTAAAACCATAGCCTTGACAAGACGGACCTTAGTGGGCAAAGTAATGTCTCTGCTTTTCAATATACCATCTACGTTGGTCATAACTTTTCTTCCAAGGAGTAAGCATCTTTTAATTTCATGGCTGCAATCACCATCTGCAGTGATTTTGGAGCCCAAAATAATAAAGTCTGACACTGTTTCCACTGTTTCCCCATCTATTTCCCATGAAGTGATGGGACCAGATGCCATGATCTTTGTTTCCTGAATGTTGAGCTTTAAGCCAACTTTTTCGCTCTCCTCTTTCACTTTCATCAAGAGGCTTTTTAGCTCCTCTTCATTTTCTGCCATAAGGGTGGTGTCATCTGCCTATCTGAGGTTATTGATATATCTCCCAGTAATCTTGATTCCAGCTTGTGTTTCTTCAAGTCCAGCGTTTCTCATGATGTACTCTGCATAGAAGTTAAATAAGCAGGATGACAATATACAGCCTTGATGTACTCCTTTTTCTATTTGGAACCAGTCTGTTGTTCCATGTCCAGTTCTAACTGTTGCTTCCTGACCTGCATACAGATTTTGCAAGAGGCAGGTTAGGTGGTCTGGTATTCCCATCTCTTTCAGAATTTTCCACAGTTAATTGTGATCCACACAGTCAAAGGCTTTGGCATAGTCAAGAAAGCAGAAATAGATGTTTTTCTGGAACTCTCTTGCTTTTTTCATGATCCAGCAGATGTTGGCAATTTGATCTCTGGTTCCTCTGTCTTTTCAAAAACCAGCTCGAACATCAGGGAGTTTACAGTTCACGTATTGCTGAAGTCTGGCTTGGAGAATTTTGTGCATTACTTTACTAGCATGTGAGATGAGTGCAATTGTGCTGTAGTTTGAGCATTCTTTGGCATTGCCTTTCTTTGGGATTGGAATGAAAACTGACCTTTTCCAGTCCTGTGGCCACTGCTGAGCTTTCCAAATTTGCTGGCATATTGAGTACAGCACTTTCACAGCATCATCTTTCAGGATTTGAAACACCTCAACTCGAATTCCATCACCTCCACTAGCTTTGTTCGTAGTGATGCTTTCTAAGGCCCACTTGACTTCAAATTCCAAGATATCTGGCTCTTAATTAGTGATCACATCATCATGATTATCTGGGTCATGAAGATCTTTTTTGTACAGTTCTTCTGTATATTCTTGCCATCTCTTCTTAATATCTTCTGCTTCTGTTAGGTCCATACCATTTCTGTCCTTTATCAAGCCCATGTAGTATACATTAATTTTTTTCTCTTTCTGACTTACTTCACTCTGTGTAATAGTCTCTAGATTCATCCACCTCATTAGGACTGACTCAAATGTGTTCCTTTTTTATAACTGCATAGTATTCTATTGTATGTATGTACCATAGTTTCTTTATCCATTCATCTGTCAATGGATATCTAGGTTGCTTCTAGGGGCCCCCAAGTGGGAGGAAATAGACTGGAAGTGTCAGAAGTTTTTTCCTCTTTCTCTGTACAAAATTTAAAGGAGGTTTCTTTTAAAATTCTGTGTTGTCATGACAATACCTGTTTCCACCTGAACTTAACTTTTCTCAAACCTTGAGCTAATGTTTTTCTTAAGTTATGTTAATGTTCTATGTATTTACCTTAGGCTCAGTCCTGGCTATTGTAAATAGAGCTGCAATAAACATTGGAGGGATGTTCAAGTGGGAGGGGACATGCATAAATCTATGGCTGATTCATGTTGATGTTTGGGAGAAACCAACACAGTATTGTAAAGCAATTATTTTTAAATTAAAAATAAATAAATTAAAAAATTATTGCCTGTGGTTGCTTCATGTGAAATGTCAAACTCTTTCTCAACGTTTGAACTTAACTGTTATTGAGAAATTTAAAAAAAAAAATCCTTAATAAAATTATATTTGCTTATAAAGAAAAGAAAAATTGCTTACCATATGACAACATTTTTGTAAGTAAATTAAATATAAATAAGAGCTTCTGAGTAAACTCCTTAGGAATAATTACATTTGGAATACCTAGTTAGAAATAATCTCTCAAACCAACAAGGACTTCCTATATGGTAGAGGGAACTATACTCCATATCTTTCCATATAAGCTACTATGGAAGCATATGAATCAATTAGCTGTATACCTGAACTAGCACAACATTGTAAATCAACTGCACTTATATAGAAAAATTAATAAACAATCTCTCCAGATTTTAGGCACTTGAAATTAAGAATTGTGATCAGTTAAATTAAATGATGAAAGTTCATTAAATGGGTCATTTCCAAATAAGACAAATACCAAAACATTAATTACTGAACACTAGCTTCCTTTTGCAAAAAAATTAAAGGTGTTTAGGGTGATTTAAAAATATGTTTGATGCCACACTGAGATATTTTCTATGATAAAGCACATATTAAAAAAAATATTACTGGTTTTATGTTTGCCAGTCTACAGAATGCTAATGCAAAAAGTTCATAATTGCTTACTTCTTAGTTTTCACTTATAATTAAGGTTTACAGAATTGAGGATTTGAATTTAAATATGAAATTAAAGTTGCTAGAAGTAATAACGGAAACATTTCAGTATACAATAGCAAAGTAGGATGTGTGTTTTCAGTAAAATAAAAAAAAGATAGAAGTGGAACTGCATTATGTTAAAAAAAAGAAAGAAAGTAATTTTGTCTTAGAGCTGGTTGTTCAGATTGGAAAAAATAAAAAAAGACAAACTAATGTGGATACAGAAATTTATGGAAGCTTTGAGAGAAACAACCCTGAGATCAGAGTTTTGTGCATGGAAATGATTGGCTTAGAATAAATTTAATTGAGTAAATTTTAAAAGTAAGTTTGTATAAAAGCAGAATTTGTTTTTTTTCTCTGCTGAGGACAGTTTTCTTAAAATACTGATCTCCTACCTTTAACCAGGAATCTGTTATAACTTCCTTATTTTGACTTTGAAATCTTCAGTTGTCATTTTAGTGAAATGAATAAACACTGATTCACAGTGAACTATGATCCCATTTTGATATTTTTGATGAAAAATTTCCCAGATCAAATTCTATTGTAGTTCTTTGACCTCTAGCCAAATTTTGGTTACTTCAAAGGACCATTGAAACATCCCAAAGAGAGATATAAACTAACTAGGTTTATTTGGTATGTTAAATTACTTGGGAAGTATTGTCAAATAAGTAAAAAATCTTCTTAGGCTGCATTGTGTGAATAAATGTTATTAATCTAGAAATTATATGGAATTTCTAAGAATCTGGTATGTCTTGGTAAAATGTTATCAGTCTGGGAACGCATGTACACCCGTGGTGGATTCATGTCAATGTATGGCAAAACCAATAGAAAAAAAAATGTTATCAGTCATAATTTAAGTCATTATCTTAAAATGTTGTATGTCACAGCTGTAACCAAATTTCTGTCAGTTGTGCAGTGAGCAGGTCTTTAACCATGCCTTCTTAAAACTGGTAACAAAAAGGGTTATTTATATAGCACTGTGTGAAATAGTGAATATGGTTATAAATTTATGGTTTCTATCTAAAGTATTACAAACTTTCAATCTTTCTTTTTCAGATAAAAGACTTATCTGGAAAAGACTCTCGCCCTCAGACTAATTATGAGTTACAGCAACTTGGTGAATTATAACTTTTAAGCAGAATTGAAACGTTTATCTTTTCTCTTTCCTTGATCCCTCCAGAGATGGAAACTCGGGTTTCCAGAAACTTTTAAAATCAACCAGGTTAGGAAAGCAACCTCCTAACACGTTCAGGAATCTCAAAGTATTTGGGGCCCTTGAAAAGGGAGAGATTGACTCAAATCTGTAGTTAACACAGGTGAAATCTGTGACAAGACTTTGGCATGACTTTCCTGGCTTTAGGAGCCCTTTTAAAAATTCAGTCTGAATTTCCATATAAAAGGTTTTAGCAAAACCTATTTCAAAAGGCCTGTATGATCACATGTGTATAAGTCATCAGGCCAAGTTTATTGAAACCAGAGTTATTTTGCAAACAAACTAGTCTTGTTTTGGTAGAAATGAGGGTAATTTTAGGGAGAAAAAGATTATGTTTATGTGGAGAGTAAATTCAAGTTGTGTTAATAGAAGTCTTTATTTACCAAGAATCACTTCCCACATAGCTCTACTGTTACATTGTTGTAACTTATAGTTGAATTATTAAAAGGACACTCTAGTTTGTTTCTGAAGTGCCATTCATTAGTATGTCTTTGAATGAAGATCAGATGCCCCATGACCTGCAACCAAGGGATTATTCATACTGGAAAAGGCATGATTTAAAGGACCATCTCCAACCTGTGTGTGTGTGTGAAGACGCTCAGTCGTGTCCGACTCTTTGCGACCCCATGGACTGTAGCCTACCAGGCTCCTCTGTCCATGGGATTTTCCAAGCAATAGTACTGGAGTGGATTGCCATTTCCTTCTCCAGGGGATCTTCCTGACCCAGGGATTGAACCCAGGTCTCCCACATTGTAGACAGATGCTTTCTTGTCTAAGCCACCAGGGAAGATGGAAGGATTCTTATCAGGTACTCTTCACTAGCTCATGCATATTTCATCTGAAGGAAATTGATGCTTTGATTACTTCTTTCACTTAGAGAGGGACCTTACAATGTATTGGACTATACTCAGGCTACTGATCTCAAAATCACCTTAAAACAATTTTCACACAGATGGCCAACTACCAGACAGGGTGGTAGGAAGAAGTAGACAGGTGATCTAAGTTGCCAAAGCAGGCCTGCAGACTGATTACTTTGATAATTGCTTGTACTTGCTTATGAAATGAATGTATTTCATGATCTTATGTACAGATAAATTTAGTTGAATTATTGACTTTATGGCCAATTGCTTATTTCCAGTACTTCTAGATTAACTTGAGTGGATTTCTCCACTCAAGGCTCTAAATGGATGACCCTTAGGAAATTATTCTAGAAGGAAGAAGCTATAGTTCTTTTGACATTGATATTACTGGATGAGATTCTCTCATTTGGCCAGTCAATCATAGCTGCTCTGATCTTTGTCATAAACATAAAAGATCTTCCCCCTTCTGTTGGAAACAGTTAAACAATAGTAAGTGTGACCTGCTTAATAGTATGAAGAAATGTGACTGGGTGCTTTATGAACAATGCCAAGATATCATTTCCTTCAAAGATAAGGATTGGTACTGAATACATTAAGTCAGATGAGTTGTGGATATACTGGGTAGCACCTAATGGAAGTTCTTATCTTGAATTCTTACTTATAACCTAACAAATACTACTACCTCTATTACTTATATTCTGCCTATTTCGTACTCTGATAAAATAATGATTAGATGACTTGAAGCAGTTGACAAGACATATAGTTCTATATAAGATCAATAATAGTAATAGTGTAACTTTAAATATGGGAAGAAGCAACCGGGGGAGTCGTTTTCTGGACCATGATGCACTAGTAAGACAGGTGGTCCTGAGACTTGGCAGTGGTCGATAGGGCCTAGTCCAGCAATAGCACCCTGAGAGGCCTAAGAATGAAATCTTGGCCTGACCTAGGAACAAGCAATCCTAGCACTCTGACACAAAATAATCATGAAATGCCTCCTAGGCTATGGTCCAATTTGTGACCATGAGAAGGCACTGCCAACTAGAACTTGGCACTTGCAACCTGTCACTACAAGTAAAATATCAGTAGCCACTGCAGTTGGTGACCTTCGGCACAGCCTGAAAGGAGTTCAGGGTGGAGGTCAGCAATAAGGCACTCTTTTTTACTGAGAAATTCTGGCAGAACAGGCCTTCAGATATCCAGATATTTTCAGAGGAAGATTTCATCAGACCAATTTCTTTCATCTTCTCCTATCTAGACAATCACTGAAGTCTTTAACAGACACATCTGATCCTCATGACAAATAGCAACATTTTTGTGACTGACAGGAACCTTCTGCCAACATGTGTGCTTGATTGCATGTATCCTCCTTCACTAAAATCACAGACATACTGACCTCCCCTTCCACAAGCTCTTCAGAGCAGTTCCTCAGAGTGATTTGAATAACTTTCTCCAGGGCTATAGTCCTCATTTTGCCCCCCCAAAAAACTTAACTCACAACTCTCATGCTCTGTATTTTTTTTTTCAACACCTTCAGACTAAAAATGTTAAATAAAATGTTCTCATTTTTGATAAGCAACTGTACCACCATCTCTGATATCCTACATAATTTAAGGCAGTCATTGCTCTAAGGTCTCTTGAAGGTTGGGCCGAAAACAACTCCAAAGTTTTCTGCATCCCTAAGATTCCCCTTTCAATGGAGGATCATTTTGAAAAATACACATAAGGAGTATGACAATGTAAGTCATGGTGTGTAGCATTGCGCTCTATCACTAAAAGAAAAGCAAGATTCACCATAAAGCTTTGTGTCCACTTGTCAAATAAAGCTAGTTTTAGTTTAGTTTAATTAAATAAGCATATTTTTAGATTTTTCAGCATTAAATGCTGTTATTCTACCTGTGTCTGCTGAAAGTCATATAAGTTCATATTATCTCTATTGCAGAATCTGTAGCAAGAAAGATAGCAAGCTGGACTTCCCTGGTGGTCCAGTGTTTCACAATCTGCCTGACAACGCAGGGGCCATGGGTTTTATCCCTGTTCCAGGAAGATTTGTCTTGCCTCTGTGCAACTGGGCATGTGCACCACAACTGCTGAAGCCTGTGTGCTCTAGAGTTCATGCCCTACAACAAAACCATGTGCACTTAGTGTCTCAGTCAGGTCCGACTCATTGAGACACTTTGGACTGTAGCCCACCAGGCTCCTCTATCCATGGCATCTTACTGGCAAGAATCCTGGAGTGGGTTGCCATTTCTTCCTCCAGGGGATCTTCCAGACCCAGGGACTGAACTCGTATCTTCTGTGTCTGCTGTGTTGCAGGCAGGTTCTTTATCCACTGAGCCATCAGGGAAACCCATCGCAAGATAAGCCACAGCAATAAGAAGCCCACATGAACTGCAAATGAAGTGTAAACCCACTCACCACAACTAGAGATGGCCTGTGCAGCAAGGAGTGCCACAATCTTTATGGGACTTCCCAGTCTACACAATTGTGTGAGTCAAATCCCTGTGATAAAGTTGAATTTGGATGAACATTAGTCAAAACACAGAGAATTTCCTTTAAAATTTGAGAAAGTAAAAGAACTAGATTCAGTCTAAGCACAGAAGTAAGTAATAATAATGAAGGTTTACTTACCACTTTCAAAATGCCAAGCACACTCTGAACATTTCACTCATTAGAATGTTTCATCCTAACACATCTGTAGGTATAAAGACTGTAATAGAGCAGGGAACTTTATTTTGTGCCCAGCTATACACTCCATATATAGAACACACACAATTTTCAACTCTCTGATGAATAAATGAATGAATCAAAAGTGGAACAACACCCTAAAGCCCTAGGATCTCCATCTGACCTTATGGTAGAAAGATGGATATAAAAATTAAAACTTTATCTCATGTTCCACTTATTTCTTAATATAAGAGTGAGCTCTTAGAACAATGAAATTTTAGAACTTTTAACAAATAGATTTTTTTTGCATTTTAGTTATTTTTTGCTTAGTTTTATTGATTAAAAATTAAAAAATGATTCTGCATTCTGTTTGAATACCTTTGGAGGATGTATAATGACTGTTTAGAAGTTGACACATTCAAAGTTATCATTGGTGTGAACGACTGTCTAGAAGTTGACACGTTCGAAGTTATCATTGGTGTGAATGGGGGAGGAGAGAGGCAAAACACTTCAAGAAAAGAAGAGTTTTTCATTTTCAGGTCAGGATGCTGGAAGTTAAGAAAATCTGATTCTCTCAGGGACAGGTGTGGAGGTTGGTGGGGGTGGGGAGCAGTTATTAAACCCATTTTCTCCTACGTATTTTACTTAATTCCTCTCTAGTGGTTCATAAACTGAGAAGCCAGTGAAAACCAAGCAGGCCAAAAATGGTACTTAGAGCTCAGTGAAGGATACACAGCAACTTTTCTTCTATGAAAGCTTATAAGGGACCAGATCTGTTTCTAAGTGGTCATGGTTTCTGCTTACCAATGAACTTGGAGTTTCATTTTCCCAGGGACAGTGAATAAACTCTTTCTTAGGAGCCTAATGTCAGGCCGGTGTTGAATAATTGCTGGATTGCTGAAAGCATCCAAATAGGAGCTCCTGTTTGCTTCCAGCTATTTCAGGCTCTTGTAAACAGCATTTGCTTTCCATCACAAGCTAGGAAATGTGCCTGTGCAGCCAAGGTGCTGGGTCCCTGGAGAGGGTGTGCAAGGAGGCTGTTTTCTCATGTCTCATTTGGTTTATAACATGCTGGTAGGGTTGAATAATCACTAAACCTCCATGTCTTCCCATCCAATTATATTCCGCTAATTTATGAAACATCCAGCAATCTGCTGGAGAACTAGGATGTCAACCAGATATTTCCTGATGCAAAGTCAGAGCACTCGCATCTCATGAGAGGGGAGGACTGATGGGCACACACACCTCCTGACGTCACTGGGTGAGGCCTGAAGATTTTCTAAGTAACGAAGGTTGGCCAGGGAAGAGTTCAGCTGGCAGATCTGAGCTGGGATTAACTCATCCAGATAACTAGGAAGAAGGACTCAGCAATTTAAGCCTGTTTATTCTCCAGGAGGAGTTAGACCCTGCATTCCCTGAATATCCCAGGGCTCTAGGAGAATCTCCACCACAGCTCCCTGGGTACAGTCAGGATCACGTTCACTATATTCCACCCCCAACACTTCTTGTCTGAGCTGGACCTAGCGACCTGCTTATAAAGAGCAGACCATGCTAGAATTGGTGTAAAGAAGAGCAACAGTGATGGGATGTCATCCAGCGATTAGACTACAAAAAACTGTGATGTCCTTCTTGCTCATTTTCTCTCTCTGGAGCTTCTTGCTTCCTCTGATGAAGCAAGTCGCCATTTGGGAGCTGCTGTCTGGAGAGACTGAGTATGGTCTTTTGACTGGCAGCCAGTCAGAAGCTGAGACCCTCTGCCCAACAGGCTGGGGGGAACTGAATCTTTCCAGTAGTCTTCTGAGTGAGACTGAAGAGAATCCATCTCTGTGCTGTCTGGCTTTGCAAGGACTGCAGTCTCAGAGGACCCCTGCCTGCAGCCTTGAGAGACACTGAGCCAGACACCAGGACCAGCTCAACCACACCCAGGCTCCAGACACACTGAAACTCTGAGATAAGAAATGTTGTTTATAGTCAATAAATTCTGGCTACTCAGTGATAGGCAACTCACTACAGTCAGGTCTCTGCTCAAGTGTCTCCCTGTTTATAGTAGTCTCTTGCCTCCTGAACCAAGAAGGCCAGCAAAACGGATCCCCCATTATCCTCTATATCCTTGCTCATCTTCTTTTTTCCTTATGGAAAATTATTGCTGCTTACTTTTATATTACATATTTATTGATTAGCTGGCTTCCCTGCTAGAATGAAAATCCAATGAACACCATTTCTGTCATTTTCTTGGTAAATAAGATGAATATATATCTGCCCCAACGCTGCTTAGATATATTCATCAAATACTTATTACAGGGCTAATATATACCAGGTCCAGTGATTATAGATTCCCTGGTATCTAGGTCAGTAAATTTCTACATAGATGTAGATAGACTGGTAGATATCTCCATTGGCCTTAGTTTTGCTCTCAGAAATAATAAAGAACATATCAATTCTGTTCCACAAACCCAGTTCTAATTGTTCTGTTAACTCTACTTTTTTGGGTATAAGATCTGGTTATTAAATTTATTTTGTATGCTGTAGAGTTTTTTGGAGTTTAAGCATGGGAATTTTACTTTAGTATATTTTAAATTTTAATTGAAGTTTGGTTGATTTTTAATGTATTAGTTTCAAGTGTGCAACAAAGTGAATCAGTTATACACACACACACTCTTTTTTAGATTCTTTTCCCATAGAGGCCACTACAAGAATACTGAGTAGCATTCTCTGTGCTATATGGTAGGTCCTTGTTAGTTACATAATTTATATATAGGAGGGTGTATGTGTCAGTCTCAGTCTTCTAATTTATCCATCCCCCATAGATGTAGAAAATAAATTTATGTCACATTGTAGACTTTTAATGGATGTTTGATGTTTCCTCATTTGGTGTTCACCTTGCCATTGAAATTCCATTTCAACTCTCTGCTTCCTTAGAGGAGGTGTGGGAGCTACTGCTGAGGCTCACTTTCTCCTGGCTTCCACTGGGAAGAAGGGGGGCAGGCTCATGTGCCATTAACCAGACCCCCAGGAACCATCTCCTGCATCACCAGACTGATGAACCTGTGTGTCTGCCTGAAGCTCCCACGGTCACTCTTCTTATCTCAAGACAGAGTCCTCTACCCCTGTTGTATGTGTGTGCACTGTCAGTGGTGGTTATTTTGACCTGGCTACTTTCCTACTCTCATAAGATACACCAAGATAGACAACCTCTGAACATGGATCATCTATGTTGCTCCATTTTTACAACTGAGTTCTTTAAAGAATCCTGACCTTGAGCTTTGTCTGCAAGGTTCCATCCATTTGCTGTCTGTTTCTGGACCACAAAGGATAACAATTCTTATGTTGAAATACTTCTGTATATAGTGATGTCTGTATAAAATATAAAATATGACTATATTTATATTTTACATACACATATGTATATGTACATATAGTCAACTTAGCTCCCATCTTAAAACTATTATCTCTACCTCGCTTTCCATTGGCCCTTCAAGTATTTGAAGATCTTTAGCACATCATCCCATATTCTCATTTCCTATGTCTAAAATTATTATTTCTCTAATGACTTTAATCTCCAATAATTTTGTTATGTTTTATTACCAAAACTCCCTCCTCTATTCCGGTAGATATGTTAGAGTTCATTCAATAGCACTATACGGCTGCCGGTGTGAGAGGAATACAGTACAGTGGGACTATTTTTCCTTGTACTCTATTTTTCTGTTAGTGCTAAGTCTGATTTATCTTTTTTAACCATATATTTATACAACCAGCTCATAATAATCAACTTAGTAATGGAGTGTGCTACTCCTTGTCCATATTGTAAATATTAAGCTCTGCCAAGCAATGGCGCACTCCTCTACTTCAGAACTAAAGGCTTCACACTAGTCTCTACTGAGTTTTACCATGTTAGTTTTAACCTCTCACACCCTTTTGAAGAATGTCAGTCTATGCAGAAAGACTTCAGTTCAGTTCAGTTCAGTTGCTCATTCGTGTCTGACTCTTTGTGACCCCATGGACTGCAACATGCCAGGCCTTCCTGTCCATCAGCAACTCCCAGAGTTTACTCAAACTCATGCCCATTGAGTCGGTGTTGCCATCCAACCATCTCATCTTCTTTCATCCCATTGTCTCACCTTCAATCTTTCCCAGCATCAGGGTCTTTTCAAATGAATCAACTCTTCACATCAGGTGTTTATTCCTGTTTTAACTTAACTGTCAATCTTCTGATATATTGATCCCTGGTGAGCTGCTATTTCTTCAATCTATATGACATTTTTTCCTCTCATTAACTTATCAGAAGGCATACTATATTAGCTTTTTTAGATGTAAAGCCCATTTTTTACTCACTGGGATTATGTCACCCATTTATTCAATAAAGATGTATCAAGGGTCAACACTGTGCCAAGAGCCAAGCTGGACATTGAATACACAGAGATCAACAAACAAACGTAATTCTTGACCTCATGAAACTTAAGCTTATTATTCACATTTTAGAACTGTTAATTAGACAATTATAATTAGAAATTATAATTTCTAAGTTTTTATATTCAGAATTTTATTTTTTTTTAAGTACCAATCTTGATAATGCAAAAACAGTGCAATGCTAACTGTAGAATTTATGTGGTGGATAGTTGGGTTGTTCACTGTATATTTCTTTCTTTTTGTTTGGTCCCTCAGTCATGTCTGACTCTGTAACTCCTTGAACTGTAGCCTGCCAGGCTCCTCTGTCCATGGGATTTCCCAGACAAGAATCCCACCGTGGCTTCCCATCTCCTTATCCAGAGGCTCTTCCTGACCCCGTGGGCCAAACCTATGTCTCTTGCACTGGCAGAAGGATTCTTTATTGCTGAGCCACCAAGGAAGCCCCATATTTCTTTCTACTTTTATATATATTTGAAATTTTTCATAATAAAGTTTTGGGGTAAATTTTACTTGTCTTTCACAAGCCACGGAATTGTGCATATCTCTTTTTTAAACTCCTTAGATAGCTTTACTTGCTTTTTATGAACTTCAGGATGCTACAGCCTCTGTCTCCCAGAATTCCTGGTAAAATTATTACATAACATAAAGAACACTCAAAGTAAAGATGGACTATGACTCAAAGTAGGAGCCTAGCATGAACTGGCTCTGTGCCCCTTGACAAATCACTTAATGTCTCTGAGCCTCGATTTTCTGCATCCCTAAAATGGGATAATATTAACACTCTAAGCTGTTTAAAAAATAAATAAAATTATGTACATAATCACTTACCATATTTAAAATGCATCTACCACACTTTTGCTACTTTCTGAACTTATACACCAGGCACATAAACATCACTTCCTTCTTTACAAATCTGAATTAAGCAGTTAATATCCCTTCAAGCTTTCTTCTTCCTTTACCCTTTGAAAAATAAAATTCTTAGTAACTCATATCTTTAATGTGTTGTTAGATGATTTGGTTCACAAATTTGGTGTCAGAAAAGGTAAATTTTTCTATCACCTTCAGTTCAGTTCAGTCACTCAGTCATGGCTGACTCTGCGACCCTATGGACTGCAGCATGCCAGGCCTCCCTGTCCATCACCAACTCCCGGAGTTCACTCAGACTCACGTCCATCGAATCAGTGATGCCATCCAACCATCTCATCCTCTGTCAACCCCTTCTCCTGCCTCCAATCTTATACTTACCTACTACACTTTAAACTGCTTCATTTCATTTCTTTAGGTATGTTCTGTAATTTGTTTAATCACTTTCGTGTTGTGGGCTTTCAGGTGGTTTTCTCTGCTTTAAATATTTCTGCAATAATTCTCTTGTGTGTATACACACAGACAAGAGGAGAAGTACACATGAGACAGTGAAGGACAGGGAAGCATGGCATACAGTAAGTCAGGGGGTTGCAGAGTTCGACATGACCTAGCGATTGAATAACAACAATATGTGTTTGTGTGTGTGTGTGTGTGTGTGTGTGTGTGTGAATGTGTGTGTGTATATATATATATAGGAGTCCTCATTAAAGATTTTTCTATCAATTCCTAAAAGTAGGATTTCTTCTGTCACAGGTAATATGCCTTTTAAACTGTGAACAAAACTGACAAAAATACAGAGAATGTGAAAAGTTTTAATGGAAGGGCAAAAAACATTCTCAGCTGAGGAAAGCCACATAAATAAGGGTACCAAGAAGCATAATTTGTATTCTTTTATTTCTTCCAAGAAGTCAGCATCTTGACAGTTTGTGTGAGCTTGAATGACAAATTCCAGCTCCTGCCAAGTGACCTCAAACTTTTTGTCAGTCTCTCTTTATCTTCCCCCTGTCCGTTCTGTGATTAAGTCCCCAGAGGATAAACAACCTTCTAGGAATCTCACCCCTAGAGCCTTGAAAACCAGTGTTTGCTGCCCTTTGGTTTTTAATCTCAAAAACTCCTCACCATACACATACTCTTCACTGTGCTATGCACACTTTCCAGATGAAAACCAAGGTGTGATTCAACTGTAGTCAAAGAAAAGGAATTCTGCACAATCTTACACACAGACATACACTAACAATCCACTTCCCATCAGCAACTGAAACTTAAATTGAGTGATCATGACATGAGATCTTTAAAGAGCTATCCTTTGCCTTCAGTTTTATTAAAGACACAGAAGTGTAGTCACACTTAATGGTGTTTACTTGGAAGCATGTGATGTTTACCGTTGCAAATGTATTATGCATCCCTCAAGATAGAGTGAACAAATGAAGTTGCTCAGTCGTGTCCGACTCTTTGCCACCCTGTGGACTGTAGCCCACCAGGCTCCTCAATCCATGGGGTTCTCCAGGCAAGAATACTGGAGTGGGTTGCCATTTCCTTCTGCAGGAGATCTTCCTGACCCAGGGATCGAACCCAGGTCTCCCACATTGCAGGCAAACTCTTTAACCTCTGAGCCATCTGGGTGAACAAAAGGGCATTGTAACTTCATGTAGTCCGACTGCTTGCTTAAATTTAGGTTTGGGCTCAAATGAGAAAAATCTCTGATTATCAGTCATCTTGGACTTATTCACAGATGTTGGGCTCTATTCACAAATGATTTATGTCTTTGCATAAAAGAGAGTGGGGACTTTGTATGTGTTGCTCAAAGAACCATCAACTGCCTCTCCTGAGGAATTTGTATAAGATCAATATTTATCTATGTGAGCCAAGAATTGTGCCATACTGCTCGAGAGCCAAATACTTCATTTTCTGTCTCTCCGCCCCTGGGAGGAGCACAGCAGACTGAACTGTCGGCACAAAAGCCACTTAAAGTTCTCACTCAGTTTCTGCTGCTTTAGATACCATGCGAGGTTTTGGCTGAACTGCAGATTTCTGTCATGGATGCTGCTCATGACTAACACATAGTATATATATATAGAGAGATATAGATAGATATTTATCATATATATATAGTGTATTTGTAAAATAAATGAGCAAAGAGAAATAAGCAAACATTGTTGTCACAAACTCTTCACAAAGAAAAAAGAGGATAGCCTTGAATGTATTATTTTAAGATATATTAACTGGACACCCACCAGACATTTTTGCCTTGAATGAGGATACAGTTGTTACTTGGAATGATCTTCTAGTCATGTATGTAAATGATTAAGAACATAATAACGAAAAGCCCCGTATTCTATATTAAAGGTTAAAAAGAATTTCTTGGAGATTCAGAGCAAGAATCAACATTCTGTTTAGAGAAACTTAGGAAAGACTAAGAATCTATAGGAGTTCAACAAGCTTGTGATGAATGAGGAAGGGAATTTTAGAAAAAGTAAGGACATAAACAAAAGAAACATAAAAGAAACGTGAAAGACTTTCAGATTGTAGAACTAGAATGCATTGCCATGAACAATTAGAGGACTTGTGTCAGTAAGAACAAGTTAGTCTGAACTTTTCCATTAGAATTGGATTGTATAAAGCCTTATATACTCCATTAGTGAGCTGTCACCTTCTTTTGTAAGCAAGAGATCCTCATATACTTTTAAACATGGAAGTGACATGATCAGATTTCCTGTAGTGATGCATCTTTCGTGCAAGGGGTCAAGCACATTCTTGTGGGTACGGTGTAGACGAAGCATGGACTCTTAAGCAGGGCATGTACAAAGAGCAAGTGAACAGCCATCTTGAGTGACCTGGGCATACACACTACCACTACATACCCTGCAGGACTTTTATAATCAATGTCCACCTCTCTTTCTTGATATCTCTGGAGTCAGCTATGTTGAGGTGTACTATAAGAAAACACCAAAAATGCAATAGAGACTCCTGGAGCTAAGACTATCAAGAATAAGCCAGGTATTGACTTATGTCACTATTTCATGAAAGTCTGGAGGAGAACAACAACAGCATCTTGCTGTAGACTCAGCAATCAGAGTCATGTCACAGTGAGGCCACCACTGTCACCCAACCTGCAAAGAGGTTTCCCTCCACCCAGCCAGGGAGTGAAATGTAAGATGCTTAACAGGTACAATACAGGGGGAGACCACGGGCTTTAAGCAAATACAAGCAGTAACAGCATTCTGAGGAAACACCACCCTTGCCTCTGGTTTCTCTCGGCCTGCAGAACCATACTGCCGTCTACACTGAGTCCCCACAGCCAGGGCCAGATGCTGGGACAGTCTATACTATCTACACACCATCTGGTGGAGGAGGACAGAGAGGAGAGGACAAATGGGATTCCACTTGTTTATCAAGTCTAGTACTCTCTCTATGAAATGCTGCTTTGAGAAGGGCTTCGGAACTTCATTTGGACTCAGCAGGAAAGCCCAGTAATAAGGAAACTAACTTGTCACTAGTGTAAGTAGGGAAAAGAAGGCATAAGCTGAGCATTTGCCATTCTTGAACTATCAAGATTTTGGCAAAGTCTACATGAGAAATCACAAAACATAAATAACAGCAATCTTAGTTTGTAAGCGAGAGGTGAAGGGAGCATATTTAAAGATTTTATATTATACACACTAAATACATAAAATTACTATTAAAGATTTTATGTAACCTATATATACTAAATGCATTTAGAGGACTTCATGAATCATATGAGTTTTAAGATGTGAACCTGGGGAAAGCAATGGTCATTAATTAACACATTTTTAACTGGAATTTTTTTATTTTTCAGAAACTAACACCTGTGGCATTAATAAGTCTTTTGTCAATAGTGTGTTAAGAAAGATTATACAATCAGTTGAGGCTGGTAAGGAGGTGAAATGGAAGATGATATCAGTATTGGGCATAAGTTCTAGAAGCAAAGAGGGTATCCAGAGAGGGTTGCCATTTTCTTCTCCAGAGGATCTTCCTGACCCAGAGATCAAACTCAAGTTTCCTGTGTCTCCTGCATTGCAGTTGGATTCTTTACCAGCTGAATCATCAGCAGTAAATAAAACAGACAAAATTCCTTGCCCTCCTGGAGTTCACTTTGCAATGGATAAAGAAAACAGAAAAACATCATCATTTGGGAGATATAATATTAAATTATTTGTTCCTAAAAGTCAGTTGCTGAGCTGGTCTCCTATATGCAGCTTAATTCCCTGTCAGACTTTTAAGCCTAGTACTACAAATATTTAGTCTATTTTGCTGAAAAATTTTAACATCGACCTCCACTGTTATCTTGGATAGAATACATTGTCTTTACCATTAAAATAATATCTTGTGCTCAAAGTTGAATCTTCTGAGAAGGAAAAGGAAGTAGATGCATCTTTTAAAATGTTTTCCCCCAAATAACTGAAAAATAGAGCTTGGGAAATGCTTACATTAATATGGAGGTAAAATTTCCTTCATGATCATTTCTTTCCGTCTCTTTATCTTCTCATCATCATTTTTTTTTTATGCATGAGAAAGTAAAATTTGAAAATTAAGATGTAAAATAGAATCTCATGAAAGAAATAACCAGGAGCCTTGTATTTTTACTTCAAGGCAAAAAGCTATTTCCTGGTCTCCTCTTTCTTCTACTTCTGCATGTCAATGTCATATACAAATTCTTTATGGTAGGAAGAGTCATTTTTAGTGGATTCTAGTCCCTGCAGTTATCGGCAGAGCACCTCATGGTACTCACTGTGGACAGGTTAACAGGTATTACAGCTTTTTCAGTGCTACCTTAGCCCCAGCCTTGCTTTCACTGCTTCTGAGTTCCCACCTGGTCACAGCTGCTTCTGCTGATGCTCCCCAGGTACAGGGTCAGCTTCTAACTTTTTCCTGATGAAGATGAATAATGTATCACCACTCCCATTCCAGGTTGGCATTATATTACCCTTGACTCCAAATTCATGACCCTAGATGACTGAGGAACTCCTACACTGCTTGCCGCTAATTTGTTCTGAGGTGTACAAGCAAGATTGGTTACTAGGAGGACTTGTGTACATTTGTGTTGCAGTTCACTTCTACATTTTCCCCTACATGCACCCAGTCTGCAATCTAGAACTGCAGTTCTGATGCCCTCTCCTTTTCCAAACGAGATTACACCTTTAGTTTACTAGTCAAGATTCTTGCTGTAGTTATCTAATTACTACTCTGGATATTCTTGCTGTGAACAAGACCTTGGAGATTGTGTCCACCTGGCTTGTTAGACTGGTCAGTTTCCACCAGTCTAATTCTTGTTCCACTCTCCAGATGCAATTCACTGTGAAAGCCATTTTGAAATTAAAGATGGAGACAGATACAGCCCTAGCAAAACTGGGCATGACCTGACTTCTAATGCCTCTGGAGTTGTCCCTTGTCTCACATCGGTGTTCATTTCAAGCTAACAGCTGCTCCATCCCCAGCTGATAATACTGTAGATATCAGTAAAAAGTGTCCAAGTTCCAAATCTCAAGTGGGGATAATCTATAATAGGACTTACCTCATGGTAGTGACAGATGCTTTTGGTGTCAACATTTATTAGCTGTTAAATATTCTGTAGATCACTTTGTCCCTGATCATAGAAATAGACAGATCTGGATTTTATATTTATCCCAGCTTCCTGAAGAAGGTCAAGGGATTGAAAACAGGAGTGGCTTCTCTGGGGCTAATTCAAGACCCCATTAGTCTTCCTCTGGGAACTTCCTGGGAACCACAACTCTAGATTCTTTGGTGCATCCATAATATGGAATAGATTTCATATAATCACCAGTCTTTTTAATGTTCCCAGTTTTTTTCTTTCATCCCTGTTCTAATGGTTCCTTGAAAAAAAAAACAAAACTTTGGTGCACAAATTTGTGAGTGGGAAGAAGGAATCTGGGAGAAAAGTGAAAGTGAAGTTCAGAAGCTTGTTTAGAGAACCAGATGTCTCTTAAGTTAGCAAAGTGGGCTACATTGCCAGCAAGTGCATAGATAAGGTCCGTCTTCTACCCTATCTCTTCTTTGGTTTCTGCCAATCATGCTTGGCCACACTCTTGCCCTGATCCTTAACACATACTAAGGCTGTGTGTGGCCTCCCTTGCAGGCAGAAAACTTGTGGCTATGGAAGAATGGCCTCTGCCAGGAGTTTTTCTGAGGAGCAATTCCAGGAGGCTTGTGCGGAACTTCAGAATCCCAGGCTATCAGGCTGGAATTGGCAGGTGGAATCCAGGGGCTTTACCGTCTACCGGAAGCTAAACAGGGTAGGCGTTGGCTTGCTGCAGGCCGCTAGGGTGGCAGCACACAGGGGATACTGGAAAGCTGCAGCCTGTCTGGGCCCTAGACATCTTCTGGAGCCAGGAGGGACAAGCACTTGGGTGGTGCCTCTAGCCTGCTTTGCCACTTTTGGGTTGTAGTGGGTGGAGAGGACAACTGAATTTATTCTCATATCTGAGGCCTGCCTGACAAGGGCAAGTGGTTTGTAAGAGAGGTTAATGGTAAACTTAACATGTGTGTGTGCCTGATTCTCAGCCCCATGCACTTGCCTGTAAAAGATATGGAACCACTCTCTTTGGCTGATGCCTGTGGTGTTTGCGTGGCATAGCATATCTTAGGTTTAAATACAGGTAGAGAAGAGACTTGGAGAAGGAAATGGCAGCCCACTCCAGTGTTCTTGCTTGGAGAATCCCAGGGATGGGGGAGCCTGGTGGTCTTCCGTCTATGGGGTTGCACAGAGTTGGACATGACTGAAGCAACTTAGCAGCAGCAGCAGAGAAGAGACTGAACTTTTCAGAGAATGGGTGTGCAGGGCGATGTGCATGAAGAAATCCAATGACTTTCTAACTAGCTTTTTGGCCTTCCCCCACTCTATCCCTTCCATCCTACATTGTAGATCTCAGTCAAGCACCTGAGAGAGAGGCTGTGATCAATCGATCCCTTTCCTGTGGCACTGTTGATTATAGAATTATTGATACTAATAGTGACTATAATAGCAATGTATTGTATGCTTTCTTAGGTTCCAGGCATTGTTCAAATGCTTTGAAGACATTGACTTATTCAATCCTCAAATCAATCCCAATATAAAGTACTAGGATTGTCACCTTTCTACTTATATGGAAATGAATATATGAAACAGTTAAATTGATTTCTCAAGACTGACTTGGCTGTCTAACTCCAGACTTGTGCCATCAAGGTGCTCTTTCATTGACTCTGAAAGAGGGCAATTGCTGTCAGGTGGGCTATGCATGTGGAACTAGGTGCTATATCTCCTGTGACTAATCCATCTCCCTCTGCCCTCTAGTCAACACTGACCATTCCCCCTACCTCCCCCAGAAGGCTTTTTGCTCCTTTGTTTTTGTGGCTTTCATCCCCTGAACTGAGACAGAGTGTCTGGCTTTGTACTGTGGATTGTTTCCATTGTGTATTGATATGTAGCAAGGCCCACCTCTCTCTTGGGGGGAGGATGGGTATTCAGAATGGTTCCTATCCCTATCAACTATAATATAAGTCTTATTTCCACCTGTCCTGGGCATGAGAGCAGTCATGCTACATTGATGCAAGCTACAAGTCTTTCCAGAGAACTTCCAGATGTTGGAGGCCATATGGTCCTATAAGTGTGCCCTTGAGCTTTAGCAGCTAGGTTGGAGGGCCACTGTACCATGCCACCTTGATCTCCGTTTGTGTTAAATATCAACAGGCCCTGTTGTATCAGGTGCAAGCCCTTTTCTATAGCCTTTGTCCACATCTAGTATTATATGCTGCCTGACCCATTTTGCTAGAGCCTCATTTTCTTTCCAAGTAAAGTCTATCCTTTACTTTCCTCCTGGAAGAGAATTCCCTCTAATCTCCAGTTAGTAAGTCTTGCCTTCCAAATACCACTCCAAACCAAAAGTGAATTCAGCTTGTCCCATACTCTCTCTAGGCCTGCACTTATCTCCTCTAAAGGCCTTTGCCCATTTCTGTCTTCTAGATCTGTGTGGTTTCACCTACCATGTATGTTGTTAACATTATGTCATTTTTCCACAGCCATGCACTTCCCTGCTTGCAGCCATTTTACCTATGCATGTAGGTATGTCTTTTGGTCTCCAGGTCCTTGATTGGAGATCAAACAGAAGAGTCTTGCCCCTCTGGCAATCTTTACCTTGATTAACATACCAGACTATTATCTTTAAAATTCCAAATCAGGTTTTTGCAATCTTTGCCTTCTTTATAAATTCCTCCAATAGCGTACACAGAGTAGACTTGTTTAAAGTTTACTAATATTGGGGGACAAGCAGAGGGTCTCAATGATCCACCCAACTTTAAAAAAAATTATTTATTTTTTATTGACAGATAATTGCTTTGCAGAATTTTGTTGTTTTTTGTCAAACCTCAACATGAATCAGCCATAGGTATACATATATATTCCCTCCCTTATGAAACTCTCTCCCAACTCCCTCACTGTCCCATCCCTCTGGGCTGATACAGAGCCCCTGTTTGTTTCCTGAGCCTTACAGCATATTCCCATTGGCTATCTGCTTTGTATATGACAATGAAAGTTTCCATGTTACTCTTTGCATACATCTCGCCCCTTCCTTCTGTCTCCCCAGGTCTGTAAGTCTATTCTCTATATCTGTTTCTCCACTGTTACCCTGTAAATAAATTATTTGGTACTGTTATTCTAGATTCTGCATATATGCATTAGAATATGGTATTTATCTATCTCTTTCTGACTCACTTCACTCTGTATAAGAGGTTCTAGGCTCATCCATCTCATTAGAACTGATTCAGATGTGTTCCTTTTCATGGCTGAGTAGGATTCCGTTGTGTATATGTACCACACCTTCTTTGTCCATTCATCTGTTGATGGACATCTAGATTGCTACCATGTTCTAGCAACTGTAAATAGTGCTGCAATGAACAATGGGATACATGTGTCTCTTTCAGTTTTGGTTTCCTCTGGGTATATGCCTAGGGGTGGGATTGCTGAGTCATATGGTACTTTTATTCCTAGTTTCTTAAGGAATCTCCATACTGTCTGCAATAGTGGCTGTATCAATTTACATTCCTACCAACAGTGCAAAAGCATTCCCTTTTCTCCACAACCTCTGCAGCATTTGTTGTTTGTACTTTTTAATGATGGCCATTCTGACCGGTGTGAGGTGATATCTCATTGTAGGTTTTATTTGCATTTCTTTAATAATGAGTGATGCTGAGCATCTTTTCATGTGTTTGTTATCCATCTGTATGTCTTTGGAGAAATGTCTATTTAGGTCTTTTTCCCACTTTTTGATTGGGTTGTTTTTCTGGTATTGAGTTGTATGAGCTGCTTGTATATTTTAAAAATTTATCCTTTGTCAGTTGTTTCATTTGCTATCATTTTCTCCCATCCTGAGGGTTGTCTTTTCATCTTGCTTATAGTTTCCTTTGCTGTGTAAAAGAGTTTAAGCTTAATCAGGTTCCACTTGTTTTCTTTTGTTCTTATTTATATTAGGAGGTGAGTCATAGAGGATTTTGCTTTGATTGAGTGTCCTGCCTATATTTTCCTCTAAGAGTTTTATAGTTTCTGGTCTTACATTTAGGTCTTTAATCTGTTTTGAGTTTACCTTTATTATGGTGTTAGGAAGTGCTCTGATTTCATTCTTTTACATGTAGCTGTCCAGTTTTCCCAGCACCATTTATTGAAGAAGTTATCTTTGCCCCATTGTATATTCTTGCTCCTTTGTCAAAAATAAGGTACCCATAGGCACATGGGTTTATTTCTGAGCTTTCTATCTTGTTCCATTGGTCTATATTTCTGTTTTTGTGCCAGTACCATACTGTCTTGATGACTGTAGATTTGAAGAATAATCTGAAGTCAGGACAGTTGATTCCTCCAGCTCCATTCTTCTTTCTCAAGACTTCCTTGACTATTCAGGGTCTTTTGTGTTTCCATATGAACTGTGAAATTTTTTTGTTCTAGTTCTGTGAAAAATGCCATTGGTAATTTGATAGAGATCATATAAAAAACACAACAACCTAAATCCTATGGGATGCAGAAAAAGCAGTCTTAAGAGGGAAGTTTATAGCAATATAATCCTACTTTAATAAATAAGAAAAAAAATAAATAGACAACCTAAATTTACACCTAAAACAACTGGAAGAAGAAGAAGAAGAAGAACAACAACAACAACAACAACAAAACCCAAAATAAGTAGAAGGAAAGAAATCATAGGGATCTGTGCAGAAATAAATGAAAAAGAAATGAGAGAAACAATAGTAAAGATTAATAAAAGTAAAAGCTGGTTCTTTGGGAAGATAAACAAAATTGACAAAACTTTAGCCAGACTCATCAAGAAAAAGAGAGAAGAATCAAATCAACAAAATTAGAAATGAAAAGGAGAGATGACAACAGACAATGCAAAAATACAAAGGATTATAAGAGACTATTATGAATAACTATGTGGCAATAAAGCAGATAACCTGGAAGCGATGGACAGATTCTTAGAAAAGTTCAATCTTCCAAGACCAAACCAGGACGAAATAGAAATTATGAACAACCCAATTACAAGCACTGAAGTTGAAGCTGTGATCAAAATTCTCCCCAAAACAAAAGCCCAGGACCAGGTGGCTTCACAGGAGAATTCTATCAAACATTTAGAGAGGAACTAATGCCTGTCCTTCTAAAACTCTTTCCAAAAATTGCAGAGGAAGGAACACTTCCGAACTCATTCTACGAGATCACCATCACCCTGCTACCAAAACCAGACAAAGACAACACCAAAAACAAAACTACAGGCCAATATCACTAATGAACATAGATGCAAAAATCCTCTACAAAATTTTAGCAAAGAGAATTCAGCAACACATCAAAAATTTCATACACCATGATCAAATTGTGTTTACTCCAGGAATGCAAGGATTCTTCAATATATGCAAATCAATCAATGTGATACACCATGTTAACAAGTTGAAAGATATAAACCATATGATCATCTCAATAGATGCAGAAAAAGCCTGTGACAAAATTCAGCACCCATTTATGATTAAAACTTCAAAATATGGGCATAGAAGGAACCTACTTCAACATAGTAAAGGCCATATATGTTAAGCCTACACAAACATTACTCTCAATGATGAAAAACTGAACACATTCCCCCCCTAAGATCAGGAACAAGACAAGTGTCTCCACTGTTGCCACTATTATTCAGCATACATCTGAAAGTTCTAGCTAAAGCAAGCAGAGAAGATAAAGAAATAAAAGGAATCGAGACTGGAAAAGAAGACGTAAAGCTCTCAATGTTTGCAGATGACATGATACTGCATGTAGAAAACCCTAAAAATAGTATCAGAAAATTACTAGAGCTAATCAGTGAATTTAGCAAAATTGCAGGATACAAAATCAATACACAGAAATCACTTGCATTTCTATATGCTAACAATGAAAAATCAGAAATAGAAATAAAGGAATCAGTTCCATTCACCATTGCAACAAAAAGAATTAAATATCTAGGAATAAACTTACCTAAAGAGACAAAAAGTGGAGACTGAAAAAGTTGGCCTAAAGCTCAACATTCAAAAAGTGAAGATCATGGCATCTGGTCCCATCACTTCATGGGAAATAGATGGGGAAACAGTGGAAACAGTGTCAGACTTTGTGTTGGGGGGCTCCAAAATCACTGCAGATGGTGACTGCAGCCACGACATTAAAAGACGCTTACTCCTTGGAAGAAAAGTTATGACCAACCTAGATACCATATTCAAAAGCAGAGACATTACTTTGCCAACAAAGGTCCGTCTAGTCAAGGCTATGGTTTTTCCTGTGGTCATGTATGGATGTGAGAGTTGGACTGTGAAGAAGGCTGAGCGCCTAAGAATTGATGCTTTTGAACTGTGGTGTTGGAGAAGACTCTTGAGAGTCCCTTGGACTGCAAGGAGATCCAACCAGTCATTCTGAAGGAGATCAACCCTGGGATTTCTTTGGAAGGAATGATGCTAACGCTGAAACTCCAGTACTTTGGCCACCTCATGTGAAGAGTTGACTTATTGGAAAACTCTGATGCTGGGAGGGATTGGGGGCAGGAGGAGAAGGGGGCGACAGAGAATGAGATGGCTGGATGGCATCACTGACTCGATGGATGTGAGTCTGAGTGAACTCCGGGAGATGGTGATGGACAGGGAGGCCTGGCGTGCTGCAGTTCATGGGATCACAAAGAGTCGGACACGACTGAGCTACTGAACTGAACTGAAATGAAGGAGACAAAAGAAATATACACAGAAAATGATAAGACACTGATGAAAGAAATCAAAGATGACATAAAGAGATGGAGAGATATTCCACGTTCCTGGGTAGGAAGAATCAATATTGTGAAAACGACTATACCACTTGACTTTTGAAAGTCTGCATTAGGATCTTTACTTCCAATCATCAATAGCCACATCAATCATCTTATTTCTTAATAATCATCAAAAGATTTCCTGCTGTAATGAGTCCCTTGATTTTACTGTCTCTCCCCATTTTTGTTAATGTAAGACCTATAAGGGGAGGCTGAGACAGGTAATCCAAGAAGGCTTGTTGGATTGCTGGAGTTTGCTGCAGTAGGCTACCCTTGTCATCAAAGTTCTTGCCAAATGTTTGCTGAGTAAGGTGGATAGTCAATGGATGAATGTCCTGATCATGATAAAGGCAGTTCATCATGGCTTACATACAAATCATATCATCTGCGTCATCAGGGGTTTATTATTTGGAATTTGTAGGTTGAGAAGAATCAGAGAGTCCCCCTTCTCAGACTTTTCAGTGGCCTTTATCCAGTAGAACCAAGCTGGGTATTCCCTAGGGAATAATCTGCTATGAGTTGGGATCATGTATAGCTATGTACAATTAGCTAAGAAGCCACAAGGAGATGTGATCATGAGCTAAATGATGCTGTAAGAAAGCTACTTTTACATGAATTAAAAAGACTAAAATAAGTGTAGAGGCATTTGAAAGGGTTTGCAATGTAACAAAAAAATATATATATTAAAGTAAAACCAATTATGGTTTAGGTAGATACAAATAATACTGAACCTTATTCTTGGACAAATAGCTACTTTGATAGACAACATTTTGATAATATTTTTAATTTCTCTTTCTATTGAATCAGAGAATTTTAGACTTAGAAAATCTTAGAAACCATTCTGTCCAATACCATCACATTCTTTTCACTTTTCTTTTACTTTCTTTTCTTTTTTCAGCTTCCCTGTTCTCACCTTTCCTTTTTTTTTTTTCCTCTCCATGTTGTAATGGTAATAACTTACCATTACCAATGGTAATAACTTTACATGGTGTTTTAATATACAAAATGCTATTGCATATGTTTTCATTTATCCCTCTTAATAATTCTAAAAGATAGACAGATATAGGCTTCGTTTCCTACTTTACAGATGGTATTAGACCCAGGGTTGTTAAGTGAGCCATTTAAGACCTCATAACTAGTAACCAGATATGAACCAGTCTACTTTGATAAACTCAGTACCAAAATATAAAGCTTGCTTCAATTCGGAAGTATCTTCTCTTTCCCCAAACTAAGCAAAACTAATGCGAAGCTGCTACATGCTATTCCAAGTGGTATTGTGGGAAGAACATGGGTTAGAGTGAGATAGTCATTTCTGCTCCACCACACTTTCACTCTCTCATTAACTTATTCAGGATGTGGTGGTGTTTTAGTTGCTAAGTCGTGTCCGACTCTTGAGACCCCATGGACTGTAGCCTGCCAGGATTCTCTGTCCATTGGATTTTCCAGGCAAGAATACTGGAGTGGGTTGCCATTTACTCAGGAGATACTCATCAAATGCCTCCTATGTAGTCTGCCTTGGCAGGCACTGCCTCAGAGCAGGAAGTCAGAGCTGCTGCTTCAATGAATGAACAATAAAGCATATTTGATGATGAGAATAAACTCATAGTAATGACAGACTCAATTTCTAGATAGGTTGATAAGAAGTCTGGGGTCCTTGAGGAGGAGAGAGGGTCGGGGGCTCTCGAAGAGGAGTTAGGGGTCTGGAATTCAAAGGAAGAGAAAAGGGCAAACTTTTTTTTTTCTTCTTCTACATTCCTTAGTCTTAGTCACATAAAACATATTTCTTTAAGCCCAGAGGTGATGATACACAGCAAAACAACTCAGCTTAGCTCTGTACTAAAGATTATATAACAACACTGTATAGTGTTTAAGACAGTTTCTCCTTCTTGAAAACCTTATGACTAATTCTGTTATCTTAAAATTTATATTATGGGAGTGAGTCTGGTAGTTCAGTTCAGTTTAGTCACTCAGTCATGTCTGACTCTTTGTGACCCCATGGATTGCAGCACACCGGGCCTCCCTGTCTATCACCAACTCCCGGAGTTTACACAAACTCATGTCCATTGAGTCAGTGATGCCATCCAACTATCTGATCCTCTGTCGTCCCCTTCTCCTCCTGCCTTCAATCTTTCCCAGCATCAGGGTCTTTTCAAATGAGTCAGTTCGTTGCATCAGGTGGCCAAAGTATTGCAGTTTCAACTTCAACATCAGTCCTTCCAAGGAATATTCAGGACTGATTTGCTTAAGGGTAAACTGGTTGGATTTCCTTGCAGTCCAAGAGATTCTCAAGAGTCTTCTCCAACACCACAGTTCAAAAGCATCAATTCTTCAGTGCTCCAACTCTCACATCCATACATGAAAAACCATAGCCTTGACTAGATGGACCTTTGTTGCATAGTAATGTCTCTGCTTTTCCATATGCTGTCTAGGTTGGCCATATCTTTCCTTCCAAGGAATAAGCATCTTTCAATTTGATGGCTACAATCACCATCTTCAGTGATTTTGGAGCAGGAAAAAAAAAAAATCTGCACTGTTTCTACTGTTTCCCCATATACATGACATGAAGTGATGGGACCAGATGCCATGATATTAGTTTTCTGAATGTTGAGATTTAAGCCAACTTTTTTCACTCTATTCTTTAACTTTCATCAAGAAGCTTTTCAGTTCTTCTTCACTTTCTGTCATAAGGGTGGTGTCATCTGCATATCTTAGGTTATTGATATTTCTCCTGGCAATCTTCATCCCAATTTGTGCTTCATCCAGCCCAGCGATTCTCATGATGTACTCTGCATAGAAGTTGAATAAGCAGGGTGACATATACAGCCTTGATGTACTCCTTTTCCTATTTGGAACCAGTCTGTTGTTCCATGTCCAGTTCTAACCATTGCTTCCTGACCTGCATACAGATTTTTCAAGAAGCAGGTCAGGTGGCCTGGTATTCCCATCTCTCTCAGAATTTCCCACAGTTTATTGTGATCCACATGGTCAAAGGCTTTGGCATAGTCAATGAAGCAGAAATAGAAGTTTTCCTAGAAATCTCTTGCTTTTTCGATGATCCAACAGATGCTGGCAATTTGATCTCTGGTTCCTCTTCCTTTTCTAAATCCAGCTTGAACATCTGGAAGTTCACAGTTCATGTATTGCTGAAGCCTGGCTTGGAGAATTTTGAGCATTACTTTACTAGCATGTGAGATGAGGGCAATTGTGTGGTAGTTTGAGCACTCTTTGGCATTGCCTTTCTTTGGGATGGGAATGAAAACTGACCTTTTCCAGTCCCGTGGCCACTGCTGAGTTTTTCAAATTTTCTAGCATATTCAGTGCAGCACTTTCACAGCATCATATTTCAGATTTGAAACAGCTCAACTGGAATTCCGTCACCTGCACTAGCTATGTTCATAGTGATGCTTCTTGAGGCCCACCTGACTTCACATTCCAGGATGTCTGGCTCTAGGTGAGTGATCACATCATTGTGATTGTCTGGGTCATGAATATCTTTTTGAATAGTTCTTCTGTGTATTCTTGCCACCTCTTCTTAATATCTTCTGCTTTTGTTAGGTCCAGACCTTTTCTGTCTTTTATTGAGACCATCTTTGCATGACATTTTCTTTCTTTCTTTTTTTTTTTTTTTGTCTTTCCGGAAACTGATCCGATTTCTTTATTTTTGGGTTTGCTTATATACCTTTTGTTACATATAGGGATGAATACAGAGTCATGCGGGGGTCAGTAGTCCTGACCTTTATCAAAATCAGGTGCTTCACATAAATGTATTAAAAAAAAGGTCTTAGGGATATTACATCATCTTCTGGCCATGAGATCTGCTGACATTTTATGATCCTTTCTTTCTAATAACCAAAAAACTTATTTCTTCCAAAGGTGTTTTTTCTTAAACCAGGCACCACCCTCCAAATAAAGTTACATTCCTATAGGGTGAGGGTATAGTGAGTTACAATCAAGAAAGGAATTTATTTATTTTTATTTTTTTTTAAGTTTTTTATTTTTAAAATTTTAAAATCTTTAATTCTTACATGTGTTCCCAAACATGAACCCCCCTCCCACCTCCCTCCCCATAACATCTCTGTGGGCCATCCCCATGCACCAGCCCCAAGCATGCTGTATCCTGCGTCAGACATAGACTAGCGATTCTGACCTTTTCTGTCCTTTATTGAGACCATCTTTGCATGATATTTTCCCTTGGTATCTCTAATTTTCTTGGAGAGATCTTTAGTCTTTTCCATTCTATTGTTTTCCTCTATTCCTTTGTACTCATCACTGAGGAAGACTTTCTTATCTCTCCTTGTTATTCTTTGGAACTCTGCATTCCAATGGGTGTATCTTTCCTTTTCTCCTTTGCTTTTCCCTTCTCTTCTTTTCACAGCTAATTGTAAGGCCTCCTCAGACAGCCATTTTGCTTTTTTGCATTTCTTTTTCTTGGGGATGGTCTCGATCCCTGTCTCCTGTACAGTGTCATGAACCTCTGTCCATAGTTCATCAGGCACTCTGTCTATCAGATCTAGTCCCTTGAATCTATTTCTCACTTCCACTGTATAATTGTAAGGGGTTTGATTTAGGTCATACCTGAATGGTCTAGTGGTTTTCCCTACTTTCTTCAATTGAAGTCTGAATTTGGCAATAAGGAGTTCGTGATCTGTGTCACAGTCAGCTCCTCGTCTTGTTTTTGCTGACTGTACAGAGCTTCTCCATCTTTGGCTGCAAAGAATATAATCAATCTGATTTCAGTGTTAAGTACCTGGTGATGTCCATGTGTAGAGTTGTCTCTTGTGTTGTTGGAAGAGGGTGTTAGCTATGACCAGTGCATTCTCGTGGGAAACTCTATTAGCCTTTGCCCTGCTTCATTCTGTACTCCAAGGCCAAATTTGCCTGTTACTCTAGGTGTTTCTTGACTTCCTACTTTTGCATTCCAGTCCCCTATAATGAAAAGCACATCTTTTTTTGGGTGTTAGTTCTAGAAACCCTTGTAGTCTTCATGGATGGAACCCTCAACTTGAGCTTCTTCAGCACTGCTGATCAGGGCATAGACTTGGATTACTGTGATATTGAATGGTTTGCCTTGGAAACAGAGATCATTCTGTTGTTTTTGAGATCACATCCAAGTACTGCATTTCGGACTCTTATGTTGACTATGGTGGCTACTCCATTTCTTCTAAGGGATTCTTGCCCATAGTAGTAGATATAATGGTTATCTGAGGTACATTCACCCATTCCAGTCCATTTTAATTCACTGATTCCTAAAATGTCAATGCTCACTCTTGCCATCTCCTGTTTGACCACTTCCAGTTTGCCTTGGTTCTTGGACCTAACATTCCAGGTTCCTATGCAATATTGCTCTTTACAGCACTGGGCCTTGTTTCCATCACCAGTCACATCCATAACTGGGCTTTGTTTCTGCTTTGGCTCCATTTCTTCATTCTTTCTGGAGTTACTTTACTGATCTCTATTAGCATATTGGGCACCTACAGACCTGGCGAGTTCATATTTCAGTTTTCTATCTTTTTTGCCTTTTCATACTGTTCATGGAGTGAGTCTTGTAAGATCTTTCTATTGTTAGTTCTAATCCTGTCATCTTAAAATTTAAATTGTGGGAGTGGGTCTAGAAAGATATTTACAAACTTGAGAAATTCTTTTGATTTATTGTAATAGCCAATTGAAAAAGCTTATAGCTCCCTTGCTAAGACTAGTGAGGGGGGCACTCTCCTCCCCCTTCTGATGTCTATGTCAGAAGCATTCTCTGTCCCTTTTCATTGTAATAAATCTTCTGCCACACAAGAGCCCAGAGTGGCCAAGCCTGGTTTCTCATTCCAAAACTAAATCTTCTTCTTTGGAAATCATAAATCCAACATCGTTCACTGAGCTATCAGTATACAATGAAATGGCAGTTGAAAAAATGCTACAAAGAAAGAAAAGTGGGATGAAGGGATACAGAGATTTTATGGTGGGGATGGGGGTATCTAGGAGTGATGTGATATGCTCTAGATAAAGGGAATCTGGAAAGCCCCCTTTCCAGAGGTAACAACTGAGTGGAAATAGAAGTAAAATGAAAGATTGTGTCATGCAAATATGTGGAGGAGAAATGGACTAGAGATTATTTCTCAAAGCTCAAGCACATTAGAATTGTCTAGGGAGCTCTAAGGACATCACCAAACTTTACTTAGAATCCAGATTTAATTGAGATGCAGTAGAGCTTAGGGGGGATGGTCCATTTGAAAAGTTCCCCTTTCATATAGAGGTTGATTATTCTGTCCTCCCTACTTTTGTGTATGTGGAAATGCTAGTGCACCAGAATCACCTGCAGGGCCTGTTAAAATTCACAGTAGAACTAAACTCCCAATTTTAATTCAGTGGGTGTGGTTAAGGAGTTCATGTTTTGCTTTTTTTCTCCTCCTTCTTCCTGTTTTCCATTTTGCATTCTATTTTTAGCCAGTTGTCAACTTATATTAAAAATAGAATGGAAAAGCCCAGATCATCAGTTTCTCATAGCAAAATTCAGGTTTAAGCTAAAGGATGTGGGGGAAAACCACTAGGCCAGTGGGCACAAATTAAATCAAATCCCCTATGAATATGCAGTGGAGGTAACAAATAGATTCAAGGGATTAGAACTTGTAAACAGTGTGCCTGAAGAACTATGGGCAGAGGTCCATAATATTATACAGGAGGCAGTGAACAAAACCAACCCAAAGAAAAAGAAAAGCAAGAAAGCAAATGGTTATCTGAGGAAGCCTTACAAATAGCTAAAAATAAGAAGAGATATGCCAAGCAAGGGAGGAAGGGAAAGGCATATTAAACTTAACACAGAGGTATATTAAACTAAACATGTGCTAACAGCACAGAGAGAAAAGGCCTTCTTCAATGAACAGTGTATAAAACTGGAAGAAAACAGCAGAAGGGGAAAGATTAGAAATCTCTTCAGGAAAATTGGAGATATCAGGGGAATATTTTGTCCAAAGATGGGCACGATAAAGGACAAAAACAGTAGAGACTTAGTAGATGCTGAAGAGATCAAGAAGAGATGGGAAGAATACATGGAAGAACTGTATAATAAAGATCCAGATGAAGTGGATGACTACAATGGTGTGGTCAGCTACCCAGAGCCAGACATTCTGGAGAGTGTAGTAAAGTAGGCCTTAGGAAGCACTTCTGTTAGTAAAGTTAGTGGATGTGACAGAATTCCAGTAGAACTATTCAAAACCCTAAAGGATGATGCTATCAAGGTGTTGCATTCAATATGTCAGCAAATCTGGAAGACCTAGCAGTGGCCACAGGACTGGAAAAGGTTAATCCTCATCCCAGTTCCCAAGAAGGGTAGTACTCAAGAATGCACTAACAATCAGATAATTGCACTCATTTCCCATGCTGTGTCGATCACAACAAACTGGAAAATTCTTTAAGAGATGGTAATGCCAGACCACCTTACTTGCCTCCTGTGAAACCTGTATGCAGCTCAAGAAGCAAAAGTTAGAACCGGCCATGAAACAGTGGACTGGTTCCGAATTGGGAAAGGAGAATGTCAAGGCTATATATTGTCATCCTGTTTATTTAACTTCATTGCAGAGTACACCATGCAAAATGTTGGGTTTTATGAAGCACAAACTGGAATCAAGATTGCCAGGAGATGTATCAATAGCCTCAGATATGCAGATGACTCCACCCTTATGCCAGAAATGGAAGAGGAACTAAACAGCCTCTTGATGAAAGTGAAAGAGGAGAGTGAAAAAGCTGGCTTAAAACTCAACATTCTAAAAATGAAGATCGTGGTATCCAGTCCCATCACTTCATGGTAAATAGATGGGAAAGCAATGGAAACAGTGATAGATTTTATTTTCTTGGGCTCCTAAATCACTACACTTGGTGACTGCAGCCATGAAATTAAAAAGCCCTTGCTCCTTGGAAAGCAAACCTAGACGGCATATTAAAAAGCAGAGACATTACTCTGCCAACAAAGGTTCGTACACTTAAAGCTATGGTTTTTCCAGTAGTCATGTACAGATGTGAGAGTTGGACCATAAAGAAGGCTGAGCACCAAAGAATTGATATTTTTGAGCTGTGGTGTTGGAGAAGACTCTGGAGAGTCCCCTGGACTTCAAAGAGATCAAACCAGTCAATCATAGAAGAAATCAGTCCTAAATATTTATTGGAAAGACTAATACTGACTCTGAAGCTTCAATACTTTGGCCACCTGATGCAAAGAGCCGACTCATTAGAAAGTACCCTGATACTGGGAAAAATTGAAGGCAGGAGGAGAAGGGGAAGACAGAGGATGAGATGACTGGTTGGAATCACCAACTCAATGGATATGAGTTTGAGTATGCTCCAGGAGATGGTGAAGGACAGGGAAACCTGGCATGCTATAGTTCATAGGGTCATGAAGAGTTGGACATGACGGAGCAACTGAACAACAACTTATGTTGAAACTTCTGGTCCAGGGACCAGATTTGAGGACAACTGTTGTATGAGGAGCATCTTGCATGGTTCTCAAAAGGGTTATGAGTTTGGAGGTGGGAGCTGAGAAACAGTGGGAACTGAAAGATAAGCACAAAAGTAAGAGCATCTTAAGACAAAGGCAACATCCACTTTAGACTCACTCTCTTTGATATTTAATAGTCCCCAGTTGGTAGCACATGACGTTCCCTGAACAATGTTGAGAAGTTCTCCTGGCAGAGTAGGACCACGGGTCACTTACAAAAGTTTTCCCGGGGATCTGCAGCCAGTTCTCCCGGGAGCTTTAGGCTGATTCCCATGCCAGTAGAAATGGTGACATGACAGCAGATCATGTGACACCAGCATGCAGATCGTGTGCAGCATGCACATCATTGATTTAGGCCAGGGAAATGTTGGTATAAAAAGATCTGGGGAATTTCCTGGGGATCTAGGGGATAGGACTCTGTGCTTTCACTGCTTAGGCCGCAGGTTTGATCTCTGATAGCGGAAATAAGATCCCACAAGACCTTCAGTGCAGCAAAACACAAAGATCTGGCTGATGGTTTGACTTCTTATGTTTTTTAGATGTCTTTCACTGTGAGATAAAGCTGCTTTTATCCTTTCATAGATCTTGTAGTTGGTAAGTTTGGTGAGGAGCAGATTGCACTTTCCCAGGGACTGTTCTTTCCTATGCTGTTAACCTATTAAACTATTAGAAGCCTGGCTTCTCTGGGAAAACTCTGTGGTTCTCCAGGCTGGGGTGAGAGGAAGTTTGGCCTTTCAGAGGGAAGCAGATATTTAATTGCCATTTACCTCCATGAAAGAGAAGCTTCCACTCTCATTCTCCAGGTAGAATCATAATCTGATAGCATCATTGTCTTCTTTACTTCTGGATAATGGACTATTCTTCTCCCTTCTCTCACCCTTCGGTGTACCAGCATGATTCATGGAACAATTTTTTTTTTTCCATGCAGGACACTTACGGACTCTATTTACTCATGAGTAGGGTCACCAGGGCTTAAAACTGAAAATCATATGCAGCCTCCTCCTAATTCCTGCTACTGACTGAGGCCACCTCCCTCTGCGTGTCTCTTTCTGTCCTATTCCAACATCCCTGAGCATACAACTGGATAGAAATGTCAGAGCCTCGGTTCTCTCTCAGGAGGAGGGTGCAGTATGAGGCAGTATGAAGATGCTGGTCCCAAGATGCAGCTTTGAGGGAATGAAGTGAGTGAGTTGAGAGGATTCCCCACATTTGTCTGCAGGTATAGCTTTGTGCTGCCACTCTGTCTTTTACTACCTCCTTGCATGAAGATCACACCAGGTGGCTGTTAATCAACAAGAGCTTCTATTATCACTGGGCCTTTGGAAACCTGGACAGGTAAGATGACTTGTAGGAAGGAATTGGATATTCTGGCTCTTTAGAAGTGACTTAGCAGCAGCAGCTGACATATTATTACACCAATTCCTGGGCTAATCAGGGCTTGAACTGGGTCAATGTCACATAGAAAATGGTTCTTGTTTGGTCTTCTAACCTGCCTTTAACATCAAAATCATCAACTGTGAGCAGAAGGAGAATTCTATCAGGCTCTCCAGTGGGGGTACTTTGTTACTTCACAAGCTCACCACTCCAGACACTATTTTGGCAAACTAGTTTGCTCTCCATGGAAACCATGCAGATGAATATATTTTTGCAAGAAAGGGAGAATTGTGTGAATATAAAACTTTGAGTTTTAGCCTGGGAGTTTTAATGTGTTGTTAAGATATAAAAAGGCTAAAAAACATAATACAGCGTCGTTATCCTGGCATTTAGTGTAGGAAATACATCTTTCTGTGTCTGCCTTTGGGTTGTCTGAATATACTCTAGTGAGACAACAACTCCAGAATATTGGTTCATGGTCTATTCAACCAGTCTTTCAGGGCCTATTGTATGCCAGTATTTTGCTGAGCTCCAGTAATGCCTGATGAACAAGACAAAGTCCATGCCTTCTAGAAGCTGTAAGACTAAAACAAGCACTTTTTATGCTATGTAGATCTGAGTTCCTGACCCAAAACATTTTTTTTCTCCCTGACAAACTACTTTTAGCATTTCTTTCAGAGCAGGTGATCTGCTGCTTGCTCAGGTTTTATTTGCCTGAAAAGTTATTTTGTTTGTTTGTTTTTTCTTCAGATTTGAAGAACAGTGTTATTGGATATAAAACACTAGGTCTGTGGCTTGTTTCTTTTTTTAAATATAAATTTATATGTTTTAATTGGAGGTTAATTACTTTATAATATTGTATTGGTTTTGCCATCCATCATCATGAATCCACCACAGGTATACACGTGTTCCTCATCCTGTACCCCCTTCCCTTCTCCTTCCTGGTACCATCCCTCTGGGTTGTCCCAGTGCACCAGCCCCAAGCATCCAGTATCATGCATCGAACCTGAACTGGCAATTCATTTCATATATGATATTATACATGTTTCAATGCCATTCTCCTAAATCATCCCACCCTCTCCCTCTACCACAGAGTCCAAAAGTCCGTTATACACATCTGTGTCTCTTTTGCTGTCTCGTGTACAGGGTTATCATTATCATTACCATCTTTCTAAATTCCATATATATGCATTAGTATACTGTACTGGTGTTTTTCTTTCTGGCTTACTTCACTGTGTATAATAGGCTCCAGTTTCATCCACCTCATTAGAACTGATTCAAATGTATTCTTTTTAATGGCTGAGTAATACTCCATTGTGTATATCTACCACAGCTTTCTTATCCATTGATCTGCTGACAGACATTTAGGTGCTTCCATGTCCTGGCTATTATAAACAGAGCTACAATGAACATTGGGGTACACGTGTCTCTTTCAATTCTGGTTTCCTCGATGTGTATGCCCAGCAGTGGGATTGCTGGGTCATAAGGCAGTTCTATTTCCAGTTTTTTAAGGAGTCTTCACACTGTTCTCCATAGTGGCTGTACTTGTTTGCATTCCCACCAACAGTGTAAGAGGGTTCCCTTTTCCCCACACCCTCTCCAGCATTTATTGCTTGCAGACTTTTGGATCGCAGCCATTCTGACTGGCGTGAAATGGTCCCTCATTGTGGTTTTGATTTGTATTTCTCTGATAATGAGTGAAGTTGACCACCATTTCATGTGTTTGTTAGCCACCTGTATGTCTTCTTTGGAGAAATGTCTATTTAGTTCTTTGTCCCATTTTTTGATTGGGTCGTTTATTTTTCTGGAACTGAGTTGCATAAGTTGCTTGTATATTTTTGAGATTAGTTGTTTGTCAGTTGCTTCATTTGCTATTATTTTCTCCCTTTCTGAAGGCTGTCTTTTCACCTTGCTTATATTTTCCTTTGTTGTGCAGAAGCTTTTAATTTTAATTAGGTCCCATTTGTTTATTTTTGCTTTTATTTCCAGTATTCTGGGAGGTGGGTCATAGAGGATCCTGCTGTGATGTATGTCAGAGAGTGTTTTGTCTATGTTCTCCTCTAGGAGTTTTATAGTTTATGGTCTTATGTTTAGATCTTTAATCCATTTTGAGTTTATTTTTGTGTATGGTGTTAGAAAGGGTTCTAGTTTCATTCTTTTCCAAGTGGTTGACCAGTTTTCCCAGCACCACTTGTTAAAGAGATTGTCTTTACACCCTTGTATATTCTTGCCTCCTTTGTCAAAGATAAGGTGTCCATAGGTGTGTGGATTTATCTCTGGGCTTTCTACTTTGTTCCATTGATCTATATTTCTTTGTGCCAGTGCCATACGTTCCTGATGACTGTGGCTTTGCAGTAGAGCCTGAAGTCAGGTGGGTTGATTCCTCCAGTTCCATTCTTGTTTCTCAAGATTGCTTTGGCTATTCGAGGTTTTTCGTATTTCCATACAAATTGTGAAATTATTTGCTCCAGCTCTGTGAAAAATACCGTTGGTAGCTGATAGGGATTGCATTGAATTTGTAAATTGCTTTGTGTAGTATACTCATTTTCACTATATTGATTCTTCTGATCCATGAACGTGGTATATTTCTCCATCTATTAGTGTCCTCTTTGATTTCTTTCACCAATGTTTTATAGTTTTCTATATATAGGTCTTTAGTTTCTTTAGGTAGATATATTCCTAAGTATTTTATTCTTTTCATTGCAATGGTGAATGGAATTGTTTCTTCCATTTCTCTTTCTATTTTCTCATTATTAGTGTATAGGAAGACAAGGGATTTCTGTGTATTGATTTTATATCTTGCAACTTTACTATATTCATTGATTGGCTCTAGTAATTTTCTGGTGGAGTCTTTAGGGTTTTCTATGTAAAGAATTATGTCATCTGCAAACAGTGAGAGTTTTATTTCTTCTTTTCCAATTTGGATTCATTTTATTGCTTTTTCTGCTCTGATTGCTGTGGCCAAAACTTCCAAAACTATGTTGAATAGTAATGGTAAAAGTGAGCACCCTTGTCTTGTTCCTGACTTTAGGGGAAATGCTTTCAGTTTTTCACCATTGAGGATAATGTTTGCTGTAGCTTTGTCATATATATCTTTTATTATGTTGAGTTATGTTCCTTCTATTCCTGCTTTCTGGAGAGTTTTTATCATAAAGGGATGTTGAATTTTGTCAAAGGCCTTCTCTGCATCTATTTAGATAATCATATGGCTTTTATTTTTTAATTTGTTAATGTGGTGTATTACATTGATTGATTAGTGGGTATTGAAGAATCCTTGCATCCCTGGGATAAAGCCCACTTGGTCATGGTGTATGATCTTTTTAATGTGTTGTTGGATTCTGATTGCTAGAATTTTGTTGAAGATTTTTGCATCTATGTTCATCAGTGATACTGGCCTGTAGTTTTCTTTTTTTGTAGCATCTTTGTCAGGTTTTGGTATTAGGGTGATGGTGGACTCATAGAATGTGTTTGGAAGTTTACCTTCCTTTGCAATTTTCTGGAAGAGTTTGAGTAGGATAGGTGTTAGCTCTTCTCTAAATTTTTGGTAGAATTCAGCTGTGAAGCCGTCTGGACCTGGGCTTTTGTTTGCTGGAAGATTTCTGATTACAGCTTCAATTTCCATGCTTGTGATGGGTCTGTTAAGATTTTCTATTTCTTCCTTGTTCAGTTTTGGAAAGTTGTACTTTTCTAAGAATTTGTCCATTTCTTCCACGTTGTCCATTTTATTGGCATATAATTGGCTTATTTCTTTCAAAACGCTATATATTTCACTCCACTCTTTTTTTTGTCAGGTTTCTGATGGGATATCTGCTATAATTTCCATCTGTATTCCTCAACTGATAAAGTAATCCCCCATCCTCCCTTCCATGGCTTCTTTCAAGATTTTATTTTTCTCTTTGTATATGATATATTTAAGATTTTTGGTATTTATCTTGCATAGTTTGCTAAAGATTGACAGATCTACTTGAAGGGCAGCCTGAACTTAAATAATAACCTTCTATGTGATTCAAAATAAAATATAATATATTTGGACTTATGACACAAATATTCCTCTCCTATATGTGGAATTGCAACATGACTGTAGTAATTCAGAGCTTTCCTGGGTTGTTGTTTTAGAATGGATGGTGGCAATCATCTAAAGCCAAGATTGTCTCTTTTTTTCCCCTGTAAGAGCCAAATGTAAAATATTTTAGGCTTTACAGGCTAAAAGGCAAAATGATGGTTATTTTGTACAGACTTTTATAACTATGTAAAATGTAAAAGCTTTTCTTAGATTATGGACTATTCACTATTAGCTAACATGGCAGATTCAGCAACCCCCAGTTTAAAGTGTAGTTTTGATACCAAGTTGCTCTGTAAGTTAAGTATTTATGAACCTAAAACCCTAGCTGAGTCTATAAAGTGGAGAGAAATCCTTCTCTGCCAAGTTTGTACAGGGATCCAATTGGAAGATACATTTTGAAGCACCTAATAAATTAAATGGTGTTTGGCTGGCTGTGAACTATAGCTAGTGTGATCTGTGTCCCAACATATCTACCATAGGCTTAGCTTACCCTTTTCCTGTTGAAAAATATAATAACACCCCTATTATTTGAAAAAGTTATGGTCGAAATGATAAATTATAAGGTGCCCTGGCTATGGCTGTGTGCAGTCCAGCTGCTTATTAATTAACTAATAATATGTTGGGAGAGGTCAGTGACTCTTTGAAGGCAGGATAACACACTTTGATCTCTGCCATCACATCACTGGCTTCAAGTCCAGGTTCTGTTGCAACTAATGAACTTCAAGTCAGGTTCCTTAGTTGTGTGACATTGGGTGAGTTTCATAATATAATTAAAAGCCTTACAGATTTATTAAGTCCTATAAATTCTTTTTCATTTAAAGTGTACAATTCAATGATTTTTAGTAAATTTATGGGGTTATGCAACATTCACAAGAGTTTAAGTTTGGAACATTTGTGTAACCTCCAAAGAAATGTCTTGGTCATTTGTAGTCCCTTGCTGTTCCCATTTCCAATTCCAGACAAACATCAAGCTACTTCTTATCTCTACAGAATTAACTTTTCTGGGAATTTCTCAGAACTTCTTTAAACCTCTTTTTTGTTGTCTGTAATTGAGTTTACTAATGGTCTATACCTCATGTTTTCATTGTGTACATTTGAAGTGAACCCTGTCAGGCACTTAACCCAGGGTAAGGTATTCAGTAAGGATGCAGTAAACATTAACTATCAGTGTTATTTTATCTATTTCTCTGCAGTCCTTCAGGATTAAATTTGCCATGTGTTTTTGGAGAGATATCAAATATTGAATCAGATTTAGTCAGCTGTCTTTCTTCTTAACTGTCATGGTACACACTTCCCAATAGCAGCTGCAGCTTTGACACCTGCCATTAGGAGTGATTTTCCTTAATGAAAAATGTTTACTTTTCATACCTTCTGAGCCTGTTACATGCCATAGAAAGTCGGTGCTGGATAGCTGTCACAGTGGTAGATTTGAGAGGCTTCCTGGCCCATGGAGAATGGAAATGAGCTCTTCTAGGAGAGGCAAAGGAAATTCAGTGTACACTTAAGTACATACTGACAGGATTAGAGAGATGTGATTTATCAAGGCTATCTTGTAGTTAGTTATGTAAATGCAGATAAACACCATAATTGAAGAAAATGAGTGATGCCTTTCTCGAGGTCAGCGTGTAGGAACAGTGGGGATTACTCCTCTGTAGAAATTACTCCTATGCAGGAATTGCAAATGTCAAATGCATGCTTTATGACATTTGCACATTTCTCATATATAAACATATTACCTCTTACATAATTTATTCTTCTTAGGATAAATAAATGTACTATAGGCAGCAGTGTTTCTCTAAGTATTTTAATAGAGTATTTATATTTAAAGTATTTGACAGTATATTTTAAAGTCAAATAAAAAAAACTTTCACTTAGGAAGAGGACTTTCATTCAAAACGATTATTTGCCAAGGGTTTGGGGATTATCATAGTAGGGAGAGTGCTTTGACCAAAAACTTCAGAGTGTCTCAGGAGTGAGGCAGAAAGGTCTTTTTTAAGTCAGCAAGGTTGAAGTCACATGTGGGGAGTGAAATGAGGTGATATAACTGGAAAATGTAACAGAGAATTTCTTACCCTAGAGCCAACCTATTCTCAGTGGTGGCTGGATGTGATGCTGCTCAGACTGAGGCTGGGCCAAGTTTAGGGTTCTGGAGGGAGGAGAGACACTTTAGTTCAGTTAACAAGCATTTTGACCCTACTGGTCAGTAGAGTAGGCAGTTTAGCTGATCACTAATGGGACATGGAAAGGGAATGTAGAAGCATTGTGTCTGGCCTTGTGACAAGTGAACAAGGGGTGTGTATATGACTCTCATCCAAATCATGGGGGAAAGGTGATTGTTTAGTGGTAAACTGTTTTTTGGTTTTTGTTTTTGGAATACAAAGGGTGAGTGAGTTTCTTAACTACTGTTTTCCAGGATCACAGAACTGAAGTAAAATTCATCACCAGTAAGGTCCACTTGCAATAATTAGAATTGCTTATTGGTGCAAGTAAAATAAAACTGAATTAAAAATGACAATCAAAGAGAGGTTTGTTTTTCTAGCTAACAAGTAGTTTAGAGGTCAGCAGTTTCTGATTTGGATCAGCTTATCAATGTGGCTGGCAAAACTCTTTAAATCTTTTTAGTCCCCATCCTTTTTCCTCTTGTCACAAAATAGCTTCTGCAGTTGTAGATATCATGTGTATATTCAAAACAGAAAGGAAGTGCCATATAGCCGCTTCTACCTGCATAGGAAACCAGAAAATTTATTAACTATGCATAGGACCATAGGGTTTCTCTCTAAGAAAGATAGTATGTGCTCTAAGAAATCTTTTATTTCTTCTATTAATTGTATTATACATTTTATAGTCACTGACTCTCTACTATTGAAAAATTATCTAGATATATGAAGTATAGCAAATGAAATACCCTATAAATGGAATATAGAAAGCCATGCAATATGTTTTACTTTAAATTAAGAAAAAATGAATCATTCTTAGAACTGGTTTTCTGGAGGAGCTTTAGGAAAAGCCAAGAACATCTTGAGTAAACTTGTTTGAAGTCATTGAAGTGCTAATATAGTTGACAAGTATAGCAACAAGTTTGAAAGAGTTTATATAATTTGAAAGAGACTTACACATCAATACTAAAAACATTGCCCAAATAAACTGATTTATTGTCTTTTCTGTTGTACAAACAATGGTACTCAATCTTGATGAGATGCTCCTTTGATACTGGTGATTGTATAGAGAAAACAACTATCTTAAAGATTTATGAAATGTATAAAGACACTTCAAATATTAATGTCCTCTACTCTAAAATTTATCTCTAATAAAACTTACTGCTTTCAAAATGAAAAAAATATAATTATGGACCAGTCTTATATGGAATAATTATTTCACAGTATTCACATTTGTAAAATTGTTTGGAAACAGAAATAACTAATGAAAATAAATTAAGCATGATCTTTCTATAGTTTTAAAATTATATTCTTTAAAATAAGAACAGTCAGTCAGTTCAGTCACTCAGTCATATCCGACTCTTTGTGGCCCCACGGACAGCAGCATGCCAGGCCTCCCTGTCCATCACCAACTCCTGGAGCTGGCTCAAATTCATGTCCATTGAGTCAGTGATGCCATCTAACTATCTCATCCTCTGTTGTCCCCTTCTTCTCCTGCCTTCAATTTTTCCCAGCATCAAGGTCTATTTTAATGAGTCAGTTCTTCATATCAGGTGGCCAAAGTATTGGAGTTTAAGCTTTATTTATTTATTTATTTATTTTTGGAGTTTAAGCTTTAGCATCAGCCCCTCCAATGAATATTCAGGGCTGATTTCCTTTAAGATTAACTGGTTTGATCTTGTTGCAGTCCAATGGCCTCTCAAGAGTCTTCTCCAACACCAGAGTTCAAAAGCATCAATTCTCTGGCACTCAGCCTTCTCTATAGTCCAGTTCTCACACCCATACATGACTACTGGAAAAAGCACAACTTTGTCTATATGGACCTTTGTCGGCAAAGTAATGTCTCTGCTTTTTAATATGCTATCCAGGTTGGTCATAGCTTTTCTTCAATGGAGTAAGCATCTTTTAATTTCCTGGCTGTAGTGATTTTGGAGGCTAAGAAAATAAAGTCTGTCACTGTTTCCATTGTTTCCCCATCTATTTGCAATGAAGTGATAGGACCAGATGCCATGATCTTTGTTGATGACTGAGTGACTTTCACTTTCAAAATAAGAACACCACCCATTATAACATGTTACTTTCATTATGTAACATGTGTTACAAATAATTATTTATTTACTTAAAAGAAATATGTATTATTCCAAAAAAGCAGAATACACATTCTTTTCAAGTGCACAGGGAACATTCTCTACAACTGACCATATGCTAGAGCACAAAACATGCCTCAACAAATTTAAGAGTTATAGAAATTATTTCAAGCATCATTTCTGACCACAATGACATGAAACTAGAAATCAGTCCCTGAAAAACGAAAAAGGGAAGAAACAATTACATGGAGACTAAACAGCATGCTACTAAAAAGTGTTTAAATTATAAAATCAAAGAAGAAACTAAAAAATACTTCAAGGAAAATGACAATGAAAACAGAACTATACAAACACTATGGAATGTGGCAAAATAGTTCTCAGAGAAAAGCTCGTATTGATACAGGCCTTCTTTAAGGAATAAGAAATCTCAAGTGAATAATCAAACTCACCATCTAAAATAATTAGAAAAAGAAGAACAAACAAAACTCCAAGGAAGCTTAAGGAAGGAGTTAATAAAGTTGAGAGAGGAAATCAATAGAGATAAAAATAATGGAAAAATCAATAAAACCAAGACCTGATTCTTTGAAAGGATAAACAAATTTTATAAACCTCTGGCCAGGCTCATGAAGAAGAAAAGAAAGAAGACCAAATAAACAAAATAAAAGTGAAAGAGGAAAAACAACTGATACTGAAGAAAAAATATATATATATATGACTATGAACAATTATATGCCAACAAATTTGACACATTAGAAGAAATTGACAACTTTCTAGAAGCATACAGCTCACTAAAACTGAATCAAGTAGAAATAGATTTCTTGAACAGACCAATCACTTGAAGTGAAATAGAATCTTTAATTTTTAAAAAATCTGTACAAATAAAAGTCCAAGACCAGATGGCTTCACAGGCAAATTCTACCAAACACACAAAGAAGAATTTAGACTGATCATTCAGATATTCATCTTAAAGTTTGAAGGGAAAGGAACATGCCCAAAGACATTCTATGTGGCCACCATCACCCTGCTACTAAAACAAGTCACTACCAAAAGAGAAAATTACAGACCAATATCTTTTGATGAATGTGCATGCAGTAATGCTCAATAAAATATTTATAAATTGAATTGAACAACACATAAAAAAATCATGCACCATGACCAAGTGGGATTCATCCTAGGGCCACAAGGCTGGCATGACATATACAAATAAATCTGATATACCACATCAACAAAAGAAAAGACAAAACCACATAATAATTTTAATAGATGCAAAACAAGAGTTTGATAAAATTTCACATCAGTTCATGGTAAAACCCTTATGAAAGTGAATATAGAGGGAACAAGTCCCAATATAATAAAAGATATTTATGACAAACCTACAGCCAACATAAAAATCAATGGTGAAAAGTTGAAAGCCTTCCCAATAAAATAGGGAACAAAACAAGGATGCCTAATCTCACCACTTTTCTTCAACATATTATTGAAGACATGTGTGTTAGCCATAGCAATCAGACAAGAAAAATGAATAAAATATAATTCAGAATGGTAGGGAAAAGGTAAAATTGTCATTATATGCATGTGACCTAATACCCCATATTCAAAACACTAAAGACTTCACACCAAAATATTAGAACTTACAAATGAATTCAAAAAAGTAGCAAGATACAAGATGAACATGCAGAAATCAGTTGCATTTCTTTATGCTAGCAGTCATATCAGAAAGGGGATTAAAAATAAAAGCTTTAAATAATGAACCAGAAAAGTAAAATATGTAAGAATAAATATGACCAAGGAGTTGAAAGACTTATATGCTGATAAATATAAAACATTAACAAAGGAAATTAAATAAGATTAAAAAAATAGAAAGATATCCTATGCTCTTAGATTGGAAGAATTTTGTTAAAATGGCCATACTACCCAAAGCAATATACAGATTTAATGCAATGCTTATCAACATATTTATGATAGTTTTCCCAGAACTAGAACAAATAATTGTAAAATTCATATGGAAATATAAAAGACAAAGAATTGCCAAAACAATCTTGAGGACAAAGAACAAAACAGGAGGCATAACCTTCAGACAATACTACATAGCTACAGTAATGAAATCAGCATGGTACTGGCACAAAGACAGACATTCAGGTCAATGGAACAGAATGACAGTTCAGCAATAAACCTACATATCTATGGACAATTAATCTCTGATAAAGGAAACAAAAATATGCAATGGGAAAAATGCAATCTTTTTAGCAAGAATGTTAGGAATGTTGGACAGCCACATGTAAATCAAGGAAGTTAGAATATATCCTTACACTATACACAAAAGTAAACTCGAAATACTTTAAAATTTAAATATAAGACAAGATGCCATAAAATTCCTAGAAGAAGCAAAACATTCTCTGATTTAAGGCATACAATGTTTTCTTAGTTCACTTTTCCAAAGCAATGGAAATAAAAGCAAAAATAAACAAATGGAAAGTAATGAAACTTGCAGGATTTTTCACAGCAAAGGAAACCATAAACAAAACAGAAAGACGAAATATGGACTTGGAGAAAATATTTGCAAATGATGCCACTGACATGGCTTAATTTCTGAAATAACAAAGACCAAACCAAACAACCCAACCAAAATATGAGCAGAAGACCTAAATAGACATTTCGCCAAAGAAGATATATACAGATGGCCAATAGGAACATGAAAGGATGCTCATCATCACTAATTATTAGAGAAATGAAAATCCAAACAACACTGGTACTACCTCACATCAGTCATAATGGACATAATTAAAAATCTACAAATAATAAATCCTAGAGAGAGTGTGGAGAAGAAGGAACCTCTTAACAGGGTTGGTGGCAATGTAATTTGATGCAGTCATGGAAAATATTATGGAGGATGTAAAAAAACTAAAAATAGATTTGTCATATGATCCAACAGTCCCACTCCTGGGCATATAATCAGAAAAACTATTATTCAAAAAGATAAATGCACTCATATGTTCATAGCAGCACTGTTTACAATAGTCAAGACATGGAAACAACCTAAAGGTCCACCGACAGATGAATGGCTAAAGAAAATGTGTTGTGTGTGTGTGTGTGTGTGTGTGTGTGTATATATATGATCATCACTGGGCCATTACAAATAATGAAATAACGCCCTTTGCAGCAACAAGAATGGACCTAGAGATGATCATACTAAGTGAAGTTCAGGTCAGAAAGAGAAAGACAAATACCATATGTTACCAGTTATATATAGAATCTAAAGTATGACACAAATGAGAATGTTTATGAAACAAAAAAAGACAAACAGATATAGAGAACAGATTTGTGGTTGCCTGGGGGAGATGGAGAGAGGGTGTGAAGCATTGGGAATTTGGGGCTCACAGATGCAAACTTTTACATGTAAGATGGATAAACAACAAAATCCTACCGTATAGCCCAGGAACTACATTCTATATCCTGTGATAAATTAAAACATAATGGAAAAGACTACAGAAAAGAAGGTATGTATAAGAGAGTCACTTTACTAAACAGCAGAATTTAATACAACATTGTAAATCAACTGTACTTCAATAAAAAGTTTTAAAAGGAGAAGCAATATATCATATATTGCAATTAGATATTTGTGGATTTTAACATTACATGCCATTTAAATTGTCTTCACATTTTATAATTTTTCTTAATGAATATGAATTATTTTTATAATTATAAAAATTCACTTTATTGTTTCAAAGACAAAATGAAGTTGTTAATATGTTTGCTGAGGTCCTCTTTCAAAGGAAATGAGTCTTTGATGCAAGAATTTGGATGGGGCTGCTAAACCTGTAAAGAACATTTTGCTGATGGACAAGGAAAGATGTCATCCCACAATTTGTCCTCTGGTGTTCTGGCATTCTCAGTCCTGCCATGAAGGGAGTTTTTAAAGAAAGTTGTCATGATAGTTCATTCTTGGGTATTCACATAAATCACACTGTTTTGTTTTTCTCTTCCTTGAGGGCTTTCTTTTTTCTTTTCTGTAATATGACAGGACTGAAGTCACTAAGGGCTAAAATTATCAATACATTCAGGAAGGATGGGAACTAGTTCTAGGAAGCAGTTTGTCTTCACTTATCCAGATAACCAAAGCTAATTCATGTGAAGTTGGGGAGATCATAATCTCTATACATAGCTAACCTTCTTGCTCACTGTGTATAGAAAATGGGGCCACACTATTCTTGAACAGAAGCTAATTCTTTGTCTTCCCAAGCTAACTAAAACGTGTGTGGGTGTAGATGTATGCTGGGTATAAAGCCTCATCCTCTTCCCATCTGTGAAGTTGATGGGAGGATACAGAAGGAGAAGGAGGACTTTTCTCTTGAATCCTGTCCTTCCTGTGGGGCATCCATAGCACAGCACACATGGAGGTCAGACCTACCTGTTTCTCATTTGTTGATTGAAAACTCTTGGTATAATGCCACATACTCTTAGAGCTGACACATCCTTATGAATTCAGTTTCAACTTTACTTTCCATTTTTTGCCAGGTACTTTCACAGACATCTGAGATTCCTAAACTGAGAATTATTGTTATGCCACCTAAGTCAGGAGACCCTTGAAGCCTCAGGATCTCTAGAAAGATTTTCACGTTTACACCTTGACTTCACATAAGTTCTTGGAACAGTGTTTAAGAATGTAGGTTCATTAATCTTTGGTTAGCCATTAGACCTGCGTTAGCACCTGGAAGTATAGGTATATTTAAAAGGTTCATTTTTGTTTCTTTTGTTTGTTTATTTTTGTACTGGAATTAAGTCGTTAGTTTAATCTTAACACAGAACCCTTTGCTAACAGGTTCAGGAATTGTACAATAAACCTTTTGGCAGGGGTGTCAAAATTAGTTGCCATTGTACAGAGAGTGAAGTGTACCCCTCCAGCCTACATCCTCACAGAAAATGGCTTGAAAACAAGGAAAATCTCTTGTACTTAGAAATTTAGAAATAATCTTTTTTTCTGAGTAAAAAGGACCAGTATGATTTGAAGCTGGCATTTCTTCCCCCATTTCATTCTTTTTTTAATATTTAAAAAATTTTTTAATTGGAGGATAATTGCTTTACAATGTTGTGTTGGTTTCTGCAATACAACAGCGTGAATCAGCCATAAGTATACATATATCCCCTCCCTCTTATACATCTCCTCCATTCCTCCCCACTTCATCCCACCCCTCTAGGTTGTCACAGAGCACTAGGCTGTGACATACAACAGCTTCCACTAGCTTTCTATTCCACAGATGTTAATATATATGTTTCAATGCTACTCTCTCAATTTGTACCACCCTCTCCTTCTTCTGTTGTATCCACAAATCTGTTCTCTATCTACATGTATCCCTTTTTCATTCTTTAAAAAAATTTTTTTTTAATACACAAGTTTTTTATAGAAAAAAAAAGCAGTTGCTGAAAAATTCCATCTTGGAATTGGTAAAACAATAATGTTTTGGGTTTCATTATGGCCCATGGTTATCTAAAATAGTCTGAACTCTGCCTATGTGACATTTCCACATGAGTGTTTAATATGCATTTCAAACTCAACATGCTCAAAATAGAACTCTTGGTCAGCCCACAGACCACCACCTCTGCAAGCTTTCTCTCTCTCAGAAAATGGATCTCCCATCTACCTGGTTGTTTAAGCAAATGTTACAAGATTTGTTCCAACTATCTCTGTCTCTACAGGCAACCTGTCAGCAATTTCTGTTGACATTACTTCCAAAATGTTTCCCCAAATAACTGACTTTTCCCCGTCACTATTGTTACCGCTTTGGCCAATCATCAACCTCTCTTCTCTGGATCATTGTACTGGTCTTCTAACCCATCTCCTTACTCATTTATGTTCTATTTTCTATCAAGAAGCAAGAACTAATAAAAAAAAAATTTCCCTATTTTAAGTTATTGACTGGCTTTCCATAGCTACTAGAATAAAATCTTTTTGCCCATTGCCTTGGTTCACAAAGCCCTCTGGATCCAGCCCCCACTACTTCTCTGACAGCAGCTCCTATCACTTTTACCCATCACAGTTCTCTGGTCTCCCTGACTTTCTGTTCTTTGAGTAAGACAATCAATCCACCAGCCTGTGAGCCTTCTCCCTGCCAGGAATGGGCTTTTCTCATCTTCCCATGGCCAGCTCCTTCTAATACTCAGAACAAACTCTTCTGATAAATCCCTCATAGAGACATTCCCTGAACACCTGGTGATATGCAACAAACCACCAGCCCCCCAAAACTAGACACCATTTATCACATAACCTTCTTTTATCCTACTTAAATTACCTGGATAGCTATCACCAGCACCTGTGGCAAAGAACAAATAGAACTATGACAGCAAGATCGCAAGATCTTCACCTGTTTTTTCACCATTGCATTTCCAAGACTGCAGAGGAGATGCCCAGTAGTGAGATGGCACAAGCAACTATTTTTCATATGCTGTGTAATAGCAACTTGAGAATCAATAGGCTGTTTCTATCTGTTCTCATTTTACAGCCAACTGGACTTTATGAGTATAAGCTCATTGGTACTCTGAGAGCTCCACCAGATCTCCTTGCAGATATCTGTATGGATTTAGGCTATATAAGATGGCGGATCCCACAAGTTATAGGTGAGTGACATGTATTTCTTTAAAAAAAATCAATTAGAAGGTAGGACCTATTGCTATTTTCTCTAACCAGCAGAGATCAATAGGTTTACTTTCTATTATACTATGTTTCATTTTAAATTTTGGCTCAGATATCTGAGGTGCTGTGCTGAAATATGCCTTCAATATTTCTAGGACTTCCTTTTTATACTTTAGTAGATTCACTCTCTTGTTTGCTCCTGTTTGAACTTACTACAAGTTTATTGTCATCTCATACACACACACACACACACACACACACACACACACACACACACACACACCTGGAAGAGCATGGAAGGCTTCTTGGAGGAAGTGGTGTCTGAGCTTTGTTTAACAAATTGAATCAAAGTTTTATAAACAGCAAGAATATATATACATGGTGAGGTGAAAAGTGAAGTGTGAGTGGGTTAAGGACATTTGGCCCAGGGAACAATATGAGTAAAATGAGGAAGGCATGAAACAACATGATTTTTTTTTTAAATCTGTGAGCAGTTGGATGCTTTTGAATTGTTGGGGTAGCAGAATCTGGAATTAGCCTGGGAGGAGAGTCCAGAAACCCAAGGGCCTAGGTTGGTCACCTGGCTATGCTTCTTAGATTTTTCCCAGAAATAATGGAGAATTATGAGTGGCATTACATAGGGGATCTTTCTGGCACTTAGAGCAGGGAGTGACCTCTGCTGTCCCAGGCACAGCGGAATAGATACAGCTAGCCCAGGGGGCAGAAACCCTGACAGGCACTTGCTATGGTTAGAAATCCTGGTTGCAAGGAAGAAAAGCTAACAAATTGCAGTGTAATGAAAGGAAAAAGTGTGTATTGGTTCAGGACATAGAAAATCCATGGTTGTCTGGCTTCCAGGATAGCTACACGTAATAGTTCATTTCTCCAGCTTGACTCTGTTTTCTTCTGTATTGACCAAATTCTCAGGCAGATTCTATGTCATGCAGAGAGGCCACCAGAAGATGCAGGCTTACATTTTAACTAAGTACACAACCCCAGAGGACCAGGAATTTTCCTACTGATGGCATCCAGAGTCTCAGGATTGGCTCTTCTTGCCTCAGCCTGGAACATATATTATTTTCTTTGGCATGTTTGTCATGGTTTAGGGCCACGTACTGTTTTCAAATACTCTTACTTTATGGGGAATGGTGGTGCCATATAGTCGAGGGAGAAGCCAGATGTTCTCTGTCCATCTCCCTACCAGTTGTGATTCAGTCATGTGCTGTAGCCATTTACAGAGCCTCTGATGTGTGGTACTTGCTATCAACAGTCCACACTGTGGAGTATGGTCCAGAGGATGTGGTAGTTTGACTTTTCTGGAATAATCCTGAGGTTCTTAACCTAACTCTGGTTCTCCCAGATCTTCTATAAGCTACCCAAGAACCTTTACAAAGCCACTTTTGGGCCTAAACTTGCTAGAGTGGCAAGCCAGGATTCTGTCCACATATGTCTTCCCTGAACTAATCACTGTGACCATGTCCTGCTGATTTTCCCAGCCTTGAAATTAACACTGAGTCAGTCTGGAAATACCAGACAACCTGACCTGCCTCGAGAAATCTGTATGCAGGTCAGGAAGCAACAGTTAGAACTGGACATGGTACAACAGACTGCTTCCAAATTGGGAAAGGAGTATGCCAAGGCTGTATACTGCCACCTTGCTTATTTAACTTATATGCAGAGTACATCATGAGAAACCCTGGGCTGGATGAAGCACAAGCTGGAATCAAGATTGCTGGGGAAAATATCAATAACCTCACATAAGCAGATGACATCACCCTTATGGCAGAAAGTGAAGAACTAAAGACCCTCTTGATAAAAGTGAAAGAGGAGAGTGAAAAAGTTGGCTTAAAGCTCAACATTCAGAAAACTAAGATCATGGCATCTGGCCACATCACTTCATGGAAAACAGATTGGGAAATGGTGGAAATAGTGGCTGACTTTATTTTGGAGGGCTCAAAAATCACTGCAGATGGTGACTGCAGACATTCAATTAAAAGATGCTTACTCGTTGGGAAGAAAGTTATGACCAACCTGGACAGCATATTAAGAAGCAGAGTCATTACTTTGCCGACAAAAGTCTGCATAGTCAAAACTATGGTTTTTCCAGTAGTCATGTATGGATGTCAGAGTTGGACTATAAAGAAAGCTGAGCACTGAAGAATTGATGCTTTTGAACTGTGGTGTTGGAGAAGACTCTTGAGAGTCCTTTGGACTGCAAGGAGATCCAACTAGTCTATCCTAAAGGAGATCAGTCCCGAGTGTTCCTTGGAAGAATTGATGTTGAAGCTGAAACTCCAATAGTTTGGCCACCTGATGGGAAGAGCTGACTTATTTGAAAAGATCCTGATCCTGGAAAGGATTGAAGGTGGGAGGAGAAGGGGATGACAGAGGATGAGATGGTTGGATGGCATCACTGATTCAATGGACATGAGTTTGAGTAAACCCCGGGAGTTGATGATGGACAGGGAGGCCTGTCGTGCTGCTGTCCATAGGGTCTCAGAGTCGGAAACGACTGAGTGACTGAACTGAACTGAGCAGTCCTGCTTAAACCACATAGTGGAGAAGGAGGTAAACAGTGATGCCCTGAAGGAGAATGAGATTCTGGTGCAAGAAAGGGAGAGTCATAGCTGAGCAGGCAAAAGCAGCAGTTGTCTACTCATTCCCTTCCTTTCAAGGTCATTTTCAACCTCTTGTAGTAATAAACTGATAAATTCTTTACTTCATGGTCTGCTTCTAATAGGTTTTCTTTCTTTCAAAACCTGAATTAAATAACACATTTCTGTGCTGTCAGCACCTTCTCAAAGGTTTCTCTTGTTTCCTTCAGAAACTTAGGCTTGGCTCCTTCTCTAAATGGTTAGTTGGACTCTTCCCACACAGCTTGAGCACAGAGGCTGTGCACTTCATAGCGTCACTTTGCTCTCTCTCTCCAAGAGCTGATGCTATTTGCACATAGTAGCATGGTGGATATTAAGGAGATTTGGTCCCTGTAACTGTGACATAAAGCAACATGGGAGAGAGGCAAAAATCTTACAGTTAGCATAATTAAGCTACTTTCTAGGTTTTTAGGAAGAACAGTAACCTCTCTGGAAACTTCATTTCTAAACTGGGTTGCTCAGTTCCAGGACACTTGTGGAAACAGTGTCAGACTTTATTTTTTTGGGCTCCAAAATCACTGCAGATGGTGACTGCAGCCATGAAATTAAAAGATGCTTACTCCTTGGAAGAAAAGTTATGAGCAACCTAGATAGCATATTCAAAAGCAGAGACATTACTTTGCCGACTAAGGTCCATCTAGTCAAGGCTACGGTTTTTCCTGTGGTCATGTATGGATGTGAGAGTTGGACTGTGAAGAAGGGTGAGTGCCAAAGAATTGATGCTTTTGAACTGTGGTGTTGGAGAAGACTCTTGAGAGTCCCTTGGACTGCAAGGAGATCCAACCAGTCCATTCTGAAGGAGATCAACCCTGGGATTTCTTTGGAAGGAATGATGCTGAAGCTGAAGCTCCAGTACTTTTGCCACCTTATGTGAAGAGTTGACTCATTGGAAAAGACTCTGATACTGGGAGGGATTGGGGGCAGGAGGAGAAAGGGACGACCGAGGATGAGATGGCTGGATGGCATCACGGACTTGATGGACGTGAGTCTGAGTGAACTCCGGGAGATGGTGATGAACAGGGAGGCCTGGCGTGCTGTGATTCATGGGGTCGCAAAGAGTTGGACACGACTGAGTGACTGAACTGAACTGAACTGAACTGTAATATGTCACAAAATTGAAGATGAGGAGAAAGTTCACAACAGAAAAATTATTGGCACTGTAGTGCCATCTTATGATTACCAAGATTTTAGAACTTGAAATTTTATTTTTGGATGCCCAATTTTGTTTCACTGCATTCTGTCTTAGAATGTTGTTTGTGGTATACAATGAACAAGTTTTGTTGGGTTCTTTTATTTTTACTGTGTTTTTATATCTATCAGACACTGTCCCTGGTCAACAAGATTTCAGTGGTTCTAAATACCTGACTTTCTCTAAAATTCAATGCCTCATGAGTTAGTGGTTTATCACCCTATAATGTTGTCATATGAAAGCTTCTTGTTAGTTGAAGCCAAAGACTGCCAGATGCAATAACGTCTTTTGTGTTGTTTTTTTGTTTTGCTTTGTCTAATAGAAGCCTATAAAACAGAATGCAATGGAGAAACCGTGATCTACATGAAAATGGAGTTTCCTTTTTTATTGTCCCACAGAGATGTATCCTTTTCCAATGCATACTATTATTCAGCTTTCTAAGTGTTTTTGTTCCCCATGGCCATGACCCAATGGCGGTATATCGAGAAGGTGTGGACAACATTGTCTTTGACTTTTGCATAAGCATCTACTAAAGCTGTTACTTCTTGTGTAGCTTTCAGACATCTCAGTGTGATTTCTGGGTCTGACAACATGGAGCATCTATAATTGTGGGAAGGCAGCTCATACTTTCCTGAGAATTTTCTTAGAAAATCCTTGTACCACAGATTTGGGGGCCTGAAAACAACTTTTCTTTAAGAGTATTCAATACACTCCCTCAGTCTGTAGAGGAGGTAGCTGGGACCCAGAGAGTTAAGGTGACCGAGGTGCACAGTCAGGCAGTTAGCAGCCAACTCGGGGATGGAACTCAGGCCCCGCATTTCCAGCTCTCTCCACCACCCCTCCTCCCCCAGCATTGGCTCTGGACCCTGTGTGTGTGTTTCCTGCTCAGTTTCTTCAAATTGAATTACCTTCCCTGTAATAATGCCATAGACACAGTGGCTGGTCTGTGAATCTTTATTGAGATGAAATGATTATATTACTCTTGGTGAACCTGAACCAGAAACATTGAGGACATTTGCCTACTCATATTTGGATATCTACATATCTTTCTGTGGTCACCAGGTGTAAATAAGCTTGCCTGACCATCCTCTGTGCCCAGAGGTCAATGATTAGGGCCTAAGGGGAGGACAGAGAGCAATGACCCCATTGTTTCCTGAGTGAGATTCTGCTCCAGTCTTTCTCCAGTGCCCCCACCAAGCCTGTCTACAGGCAGTGTTACTCTCTTTTCTTACACAGTGAAAGTGAAAAAGTCACTCAGTCATGTCCGACTCTTTGCAACCCCGTGGACTGTAGCCCGCCAGCCTCCTTTGTCCATGGGATTCTCCAGGCAAGAATACTGGAGTGGGTTGCCATTTCCTTCTCCAGGGGATCTTCCCAACCCAGGGATCGAACCCGGGTCTCCTGCATTGCAGGCAGATGCTTTATTCTGTGAGCCACCAGGGAAGTGAAGTGAAGCCGAATCTCAGAAAAATTAAGTTACCCAGGATAATAGCTGATAAATGACCAATCCTCTGAGATCTCATTGCTTTATTGGAGAAAGGAAGAGTGGGTTTCCCTCACAATTAGAGCAGCAAGGAATCACTGACAGGTAGGTAATGCATGCTCTTGAGCTTCCCAGGTGGCTCAGTGGTGAAGAATCTGCCTGCCAGTACAAGATATGCAGAAGCTGTGGGTTTGAGCCCTGGGTCAGGAAGATTCCCTGGAGGAGGACCTGGCAACCCACTCCAGTATTCCTGCCTGGGAAATCCTATGGACAGAAGAACCTGTCAGGCTACAGTCCATGGGGTCACAAAGAGTCAGACACCAGCTGGGAACTGAGTATATACACCAAACCTGCTATGAAAAGAGAACACCAGGTGGGAGGCAACAGGGCTCTGCAGGGAAGTTAGGCAGACCAAGCAGGAAGTGAACTGACAGTTTAAGGGAGCAAACACCAAGTGGAGGCAACAAAATAATAGCCTTTTGCTTCTGACTTGTGAGCTTTCCTTATATCCATCTGAGAGGTTTGACTCTGGTCTTGCCTTGACTGGCAGTGTAGTGCGTCTATGTGCAGCAGCGGCGAGAACTGGACTTCAGAGGGCGGAAGATACAGGTGGTCCTGGCCAAGAGCACCTCAGTGCCACAGTTTCCAGAGAGGTCAGGATTCATCCGGGTGAGGCAGTGCCAGGTGAAGCTGGCCGTGGAGAGCGATGGCAGTAACCAGAGCAAAGGTAAAAAGAACGCAGCTGTCGGTGTGCTGGCATGCCCTGTGAAGGCTGCGGTGACTGTGAGGCTCAGAAAATGCATGATGCGTTTTCCCTGAGGTCAGAGAACTGGGCATGGGCTCCAAGCAAACAGAGGAGATTCAATTCACCCCTGAAGTTTGGCTACAATGCAAGGTGGATGTTTAAATCTGATCAATCTATTTTTTACTTACTCTTGCATTGGCCAAATGAAATCAAAACATTGAAGTGAACCAAAAGGTTTAGGAATTCACTTCAGGCTGCTTTTGTACTGCACATTCTAGCTGGAGGTGAACAGGAAGGCTAATGGGACCATCTCTGAGGAGGTACCTCTCACTCAGCAAAAACTAAAGGACTCAGGACCTGAGTTGAGTTCCATACTTCCTTGAGTTCCATACTCAGGAGAGAATCTGGGAGGGGTTCATGTGGCCACCTACTGGACTGGAATGGGTGTGGCCTTGAGACTGCAGTAAAATCTGAAGAGTTGTTCTGATGTGTGTTAAATCTGCCACCTTGGATGCATCACCCCACTTTTCTTTTTTTGTTTATTTTTATTTTTTTTAATTTTTATTTTTACTTTATTTTACTTTACAATACTGTATTGGTTTTGTCATACATTGACATGAATCCACCACCAGTGTACATGCATTCCCAAACATGAACCCCCTCCCACCTCCCTCCCCATAACATCTCTCTGGGTCATCCCCGTGCACCAGCCCCAAGCATGCTGTATCCTACATCGGACATAGACTGGCGATTTGATTCTTACATGATAGCATACATGTTTCAATGCCATTCTCCCAAATCATCCCACCCTCTCCCTCTGCCTCTGAGTCCAAAAGTCCGCTCTACACATCTGTGTCTTTTTTGCTGTCTTTCATACAGGGTCATCATTGCCATCTTTCTAAATTCCATATTGCATTCCATACTGTATTGGCCTTTTTCTTTCTGGCTTACTTCACTCTGTATAATCGGCTCCAGTTTCATCCATCTCATCAGAACTGATTCAAATGTATTCTTTTTAATGGCTGAGTAATACTCCATTGTGTATATGTACCACAGCTTTCTTATCCATTCATCTGCTGATGGACATCTAGGTTGTTTCCATGTCCTGGCTATTATAAACGGTGCTGCAATGAACATTAGGGTACATGTGTCTCTTTCAATTCTGGTTTCCTCTGTTTGTATGCCCAGCAGTGGGATTGCTGGGTCATAAGGCAGTTCTACTTGCAATTTTTAAAGGAATCTCCACATTCTATGAGGCCACCATCACCCTAATACCAAAACCTGACAAAGATGCTACAAAAAAGAAAACTACAGGCCAATATCACTGATGAACATAGATGCAAAAATCCTCAACAAAATTCTAGCAATCAGAATCCAACAACACATTAAAAAGATCATACACCATGACCAAGTGAGCTTTATCCCAGGGATGCAAGGATTCTTCAATATCCACAAATCAATCAATGTAATTCACCACATTAAAAATTGAAAAATAAAAGCCATATGATTATCTGAATAGATGCAGAGAAGGCCTTTGACAAAATTCAACATCCATTTATGATAAAAACTCTTCAGAAAGCAGGAATAGAAGGAACATACCTCAACATAATAAAAGCTATATATGACAAACCCACAGCAAACATTATCCTCAATGGTGAAAAATTGAAAGCATTTCCCCTAAAGTCAGGAACAAGACGAGGGTGCTCACTTTCACCGCTACTGTTCAACATAGTTCTGGAAGTTTTGGCCACAGCAATCAGAGCAGAAAAAGTAATAAAAGGAATCCAAATTGGAAAAGAAGAAGTAAAACGCTCACTGTGTGCAGATGACATGATCCTCTACATAGAAAACCCTAAAGACTCCACCAGAAAATTACTAGAGCTCATCAATGAATATAGTAAAGTTGCAGGATATAAAATCAACACACAGAAATCCCTTGCATTCCTATACACTAATAATGAGAAAGTAGAAAAAGAAATTAAGGAAATAATTCCATTCACCATTGCAACGAAGAGAATAAAATACTTAGGAATATATCTACCTAAAGAAACTAAAGACCTATATATAGAAAACTATAAAACACTGATGAAAGAAATCAAAGAGGACACTAATGGAGAAATATACCATGTTCATGGATTGGAAGAATCAATATAGTGAAAATGAGTATACTACCCAAAGCAATTTACAAATTCAATGCAATCCCTATCAAGCTACCAGTGATATTTTTCACAGAACTAGAACAAATAATTTCAAGATTTGTATGGAAATACAAAAAAACCTCGAATAGCCAAAGCAATCTTGAGAAAGAAGAATGGAACTGGAGGAATCAACTTGCCTGACTTCAGGCTCTACTACAAAGCCACAGTCATCAAGACAGTATGGTACTGGCACAAAGACAGAAATATAGATCAATGGAACAAAATAGAAAGCCCAGAGATAAATCCACATACATATGGACACCCCACTTTTCTATGTCTCAATTTTTCATTTATAAACTGGAGTTTAATTTTATCAACTTTTATAATTAAGATAATTGAGAGAAATAACTAAGTGAGATATATATCCAAATATCTAGCACTTATGCCATGCTATGCACTGCTATGCTAAGTCACTTCAGTCGTGTCCAACCTATGGACTGTAGCCCGCCAGGCTCCTCTGTCCATGGGGATTCTCCAGGCAAGAATACTGGAGTGGATTGCCATGCCCTCCCCATCTAGCACTTGCCATGGGTTTAATAAATAACAGCAGAATGCGCCTTGACTATTTGCCAAAGTGTTTATATTAAGTTTCCCATGAAGAAAATGGGAGAGTCCACTTAAATTGTGTGTTACCTCCCTCCTTAATGTCTTGGCCTGAATATAAACCTGGATGTTTGCTGCTGTATTTTCCCTCCTTTTGAATTGTCCTTTCTTTTCCTCTCTAGTATTAATTCATTGCTTCATAAACCCTGGTGGCCGTATTCCATCCTGGATCATCAACTTGTTTGCCAAGGTGAGACCCCCAGAGGCAGGAGGGGAAGTGTGTTTGACAAATATTGACTTAGCCTGTGGGGCTGTTTGACTGAAGAGATGTGCAATCTCAGGCCTCATGATGCTGTTTTACGAAGCAACATGTTTGACTGACTCTGGTTAGGCCTGGGGTTGCCAACACCCAGGACTGAGGTTGGGACAAAAGACCCAGGTAAAGACAAAATCCTTACCTGGAATATCAGCTCCCCACTATTTTCCCACCAAGATCCTGCCAGCATCACTCCCTGGAACCTTTGGACAATAACCTGCTCCTTGAAGGAACAAGGGTGCTTGTGGATCCTGTATCTGCTTATGGAGGAGTTAGGCCAACATGGCTTGGGAGACAGTGAGATATGTTCAAGCCTGGGGAAGCCTCCAGTTTCATTTTTGTGTTTTCCTTCTGTAAGGAGAAGGGACTTCAGTGGTATGCAGATCACCCATGGAGACCATTCAGTCTGCTTTGTGAGGTCCTACTTATGGGCTGGTGGGCTCACCAATTCCCAGGGAGAGTGAAAAAGTACACAAACTTGAATAAAACACATCATAATTTGAATTCTGGTCCCTACTTTTGACTATGTAATCTAGGGAAGCTATCAGTTTCTTCCCTCCAAAAAAGAAAAAAAAAAAAAAACCAAAAAACGGGGATGGATATTTCCACAATGTAGAGAAGGAGTAACCCAAACAACATTTGGGGAAAGTCTGGGCAATGTTCAACACTAACTAAGGAATGACATATCCCACCTCTTGCTTCCAATTCTTACCAATTTCTAATTTTGTAAAGCAAGTCCTTTCTTTCATCTTTTTGGAAAAATCACACAGCCCAGCCCAGTCCCATTTCCTGAGTTTTTCTTTTTCTTTTCAAAAATAGTGTCTTAGAATTGTCTTAGCTTTCTACTAGTAAAAGCTAAAATATGGAAGGTCTGACAACTGTGGACCCTACCTTACCTGCATGCCGAGTCTTACCTTTTACATATCAGTGACAACATTCTGTTGAAATCTTATCAGGAGCCCTATTGTCATATTTATTATTCCCCAAGGCATCTTCCTTCACCTCTGCCACATCTTGAGAATCAAGAGTAGTTGCTGTGAGGACAGAGTAATGACAATCTCCTTTTCTTTGCAGAATGGAATTCCTGGCTTCCTGGCTGACCTGGAGGATGCCTACCTGAGGTACCAGAGGAGAACCTAAGAGAGATTTGGGAGCTTTTGGTTCATGAATGATTTCCCTGGAAGTGCCACAACTACTGATGCTCAGCATGTCTGTCATTTTTCCACCTCAGAAGCCTGCACACTCTCCAGAACCTTGTGTCCAAGTGTGCCAGCCTGATGCCTACCTTCCTTTCCCATTCTCCCCACTGTGGGACACACTGCCTTGTTTCACCGTAGAATGTGGGTCAGATTTGGAAAGCACTTGATTGTTTATTTTTTAAAAGGGGAATCCTCAGAAGGGAACCCCATCATTCCATTGTTGCATTCTTGGGGGATGGTTGGTGGAGGAGTGGTAACACTGCCTAAGAGTGACTGACCCGAGCAAGTTGTCTCCTTCCCACATGTGAGTTTTTGCAACACAAGAGGGTGACTTCTTGTAGCAGCTGCATTACCTTCAGAGTTGACTCGCAGTACAGAAAGAATGGAAGACTCATGTCCATTTCCCGTTTGCTTTGCTGACTTGATTTGCCTGATTTGAGATAATAATCTACTAAGCCTCTCCCCATTTCTATTTGTAGAGGATCATGAGCAGTTTCGATTTCAAATCATTTTGAAAAATGTTGCAGACCTGACTACATGTATAGTGTGGTGACAGTTATCTCAATACTGGTGTCTAGGTTTTTCTCTGCCACTGGAGAAGGCTGTCTGTACTTCATTAGCTCTGAATTTCTGGACACTGAGCCATCAAGACAGCTCTGGCAGTTAACAGAAACCAACCTGTTTTACACACAGCATTGAATAAATTTTCTTTTAGGCAAGAAATGAATTTCTCTTCTAGAATGTTTGGAGATGTTGGAGGGATAATTGTTTTTGTTGTTAAGTTGGCTCAGTTGTATTTGACTCTTTGCAACCCCATGGACTGCAGCATGCCAGGCTTCCTGTCTTACACATCTCCCAGAGTTTGCACAAACTCATGTTTATTGAGTCAGTGTAGCCATCCAGCCATCTCATCTTCCATGTCCCTGTCCTCCTCCTCCCCTCAATCTTTCACAGCAGCAGGGTCTTTTCCAATGAGTTGGCTCTTTGCATCAGGTGACCAAAGTATTAGGGTTTTAGCTTCAGCATCAGTCCTTCCTATGAGTATTCAGGATTGATTTCCTTTAGGATTGACTGGTTTGACATCCTTGCAGTCCAAGGGACTCTCAAGAGTCTTCTCCAACACCACAGTTCAAAAGCATCAATTCTTTGGTGCTCAGACTTCTTTATGGCCCAACTCTTGTATCTGTACATGACTACTGGATAGAAAACATAGCTTTGACTAGATAGACATTTGTCAGGAAAGTAATGTCTCTGCTTTTTAATGTACTGTCTGGATATCTCACTGGGTTGACAGTGGCCTGCTGCAGGTTCAGGAGCACTGGCAGCAGCAGTCCTGGGAGGCACAGCAGACATACTGGCATAAGTCCTTTAGGAGGAGGCTGCCATTACCCCTATCATAGAGCCTATAGCTTACCATAAAGACTGCAAACTCTAGGACTGGGCTGCCTCAGGCCAGACTACAAGGAGGGAGCACAGCCCCACCTACCAAGAGAAAATTGGGTTAAAGATTTACTGAGCATGGCCCTGTACACCAAAACAAGTCCCAGTTTTCCCCACAGCCGGTCCCTCCCACCAGGAAGCTTGCACAAGCCTCTTATCCTCATCTATCAGAGGGCATACAGAATGAAAACCACAATCACAGAAAACTAACCAAAGTGATCACATGGATCACAGTCTTATGTAACTCAGTGAAACTGAACCATGCCATCCAGGGCCACCCGAGAAGGACAGGTCTTGGTGGAGAGTTCTGACAATATGTGGTTCACTGGACAAAGGAATGGCAAACCGCTTCAGCATTCTTGCCTTGGAAAGGCATAATAGTTCCCTTATTATTGAATTAGTACTGTGGTTGACTCTACAGTTTTTTCTCAGGAATTCTACCTAAGTTATCCACTTCTCCCACCACCAGAAGGCTTTCCCATTTTCTAATTTTCTCTTTAAATTTGGAAGGAAAGATAGTCTGTGTACAAAGGGACAGTCTTAAAATCTTTGGTAACATTTTAATTACTGTGTGTGATGGTACTACACCTTGATTAATGGGCATAAAATTTCAGCAATTAATTCCCAGAAGCAGCAAAAATATTAATGAGATACTTCAGATTTTGTCTTTTCTCTTTAGAAGGGGTAGTGCATTCAATACCAAATAAATAGTGACTTATACGTGTCCTGTCTTTAGTCTCCTTCCTGTTTTGTTCCTTTTGTGTGAATGCATCTGTTAGTCTCTTCGGTTTGCAAATCACATTCTATCTAACTCATATACTTGAATATAAAAGATATTTTAGACTCACTTACATGTAAGATCAAATATAGAGTGGTCTCAGATAGGGGGTTATGGGTGCTCAAACTGGCATTTGGAATCAACTCTGTTCTTCTTTAAGCTTTCTTTAATGTTAGGCTGTTTTTGCTGGCAGGATCAATTCTGTTAGCAAAGAGTAGGCCTGCATCTTCCCAGGTTCATGCCAAGTCAATAAAGACAGCATTTCTTTCCAGTAGATCCAGAACCATCCTATGCTTCCCTCTAAAGCATATGTCAATCCCTGCTATAGTCACTGTGGTCACATGGATAGAACTGTGCAAATAAACAATTATTTCATAAATGTGTCATTGAAATATCACTATCAGTAAGGTGGCTGGAATTTAATTTTAGGTAAAGTAAATGCGAATGTCTCATGTAATTGAGGTCAAGTTACCAGTCATTTGTCATTGAAAGACAAGTACTGAAATTATAGCCTTTGAGTAGAGAGTTGACATGAAATGCTATCAGGCAAACTGTGTATTTAAACAGTATTTGATGATCTGCTAAAAACACTGAGATTACTTAGAACACTAACATTCTGGGTAGGAGATTTTTTTTTTAAGTCACTAAGCTTGCTCTCATTAAAAAAATTAAGGTTCTTTTGGCATTCAAGATTTCTGAATCAGGGAAGACAGTCCTACACAGCATTGAAACTTGAGGTTACATGGGAAACTGAGAACCCCTGAGCAAACAGTAAACTTCTTGTTGTTAAGTCATTAACACATGTTTAACTCTTTTGACCCCAGGGACTGCAGCATACCAAGCTCTCCTGTACTTCACTATTTCCTGGAGTTTGCCCAAACTCATATCCATTCAGTTATTTGATACTATCCAAATATTACCTCCTCTGTTGCCTGCTTCTCCTCCTGCTCTCAATTGTTCCCAGCATCAGGGTCTTTTTCAATGAGTCAGCTCTTTGCATGAGGTGGCCAAAGTATTGGAGCTACAGCATCAGTCCTTTAAAGAATATTCAGTGTTGACTTCCTTTAGGATTGATAGGTTTCATCTCATTGCAGTCCATGAGACTCTCAAGAGTCTTCTCTAGCACCACAATCTGAAAACATCAATTCTTCAGTGCTCAGACTTCTTTATGGTCCAACTCTCATATCTGTATACTACTACCAGAGAAGCCATAACTTTGACTATATGGATTTTTGCCGGCAAATAATGTCTCTGCTTTTTTATTTTTTTAACTTTATTTTACTTTACAATAGTGTATTGGTTTTGCCATACATCAACATGAATGTGCCACGGGTGTACATGTGTTCCCAGTCCTGAACTCCCCTCCCACCTCCCTCCCCATGCCATCTCTCTGGGTCATCCCCGTGCACCAGCCCCAAGAATCCTGTATCCTGTATCGAACATAGACTGGCAATTCGTTTCTTACATGATAGTATACATGTTTCAATGCCATTCTCCCCTACCCTCTCCCTCTCCCTCAGAGTCCAAAAGTCCGCTATACACATCTGAGTCTCTTTTGCTGTCTCGCATACAGGGTCATCATTGCCATCTTTCCAAATTCCATATATATGTGTTAGTATACTATATTGGTGTTTTTCTTTCTGGCTTACTTCACTCTGTATAATTGGCTCCAGTTTCATCCATCTCATTAGAACTGATTCAAATGTATTCTTTTTAACGGCTGAGTAATACTCCATTGTGTATATGTACCACAGCTTTCTTATCCATTCATCTGCTGATGGACATCTAGGTTGCTTCCATGTCCTGGCTATTATAAACAGTGCTGTGATGAACATTGGGGTATATGTGTCTCTTTCAATTCTAGTTTCCTTGGTGTGTATGCCCAGCAGTGGGATTGCTGGGTCATAAGGCAGTTCTATTTGCAATTTTTAAAGGAATCTCCACACTGTTCTCCATAGTGGCTGTACTAGTTTGCATTCCCACCAATAGTGTAAGAGGGTTCCCTTTTCTCCACATCCTCTCCAGCATTTATTGCTTGGAGACTTTTGGATCGCAGCCATTCTGACTGGTGTGAAGTGGTACCTCATTGTGGTTTTGATTTGCATTTCTCTAATAATGAGTGATGTTGAGCATCTTTTCATGTGTTTGTTAGCTATCTGTATGTCTTCTTTGGAGAAATGTCTATTTAGTTCTTTGGCCCATTTTTTGATTGGGTCGTTTATTTTCTGGAATTAAGCTGCAAGAGTTGCTTGTATATTTTTGAGATTAGTTGTTTGTCAGTTGCTTCATTTGCTATTATTTTCTCCCTTTCTGAAGGTTGTCTTTTCACCATGCTTATATTTTCCTTTGTTGTGCAGAAGCTTTTAATTTTAATTAGATCCCATTTGTTTATTTTTGCTTTTATTTCCAGAATTCTGGGAGGTGGATCATAGAGGATCCTGCTGTGATTTATGTTGGAGAGTTTTTTTGCCCATGTTCTCCTCTAGGAGTTTTATAGTTTCTGGTCTTACATTTAGATCTTTAATCCATTTTGTGTTTGTTTTTGTGTGTGGTGTTAGAAACTGTTCTAGTTTCATTCTTTGCCAAGTGGTTGACCAGTTTTCCCAGCACCACTTGTTAAAGAGATTGTCTTTGCTCCATTGTATATTCCTGCCTCCTTTGTCAAAGATAAGGTGTCCATAGGTGTGTGGATTTATCTCTGGGCTTTCTATTTTGTTCCATTGATCTATATTTCTGTCTTTGTGCCAGTACCATACTGTCTTGATGCCTGCGGCTTTGTAGTAGAGCCTGAAGTCCGGCAGGTTGATTCCTCCAGCTCCATTCTTCTTTCTCAAGATTGCTTTGGCTATTCGAGGTTTTTTGTATTTCCATACAAATTATGCAATTATTTGTTCTAGTTCTGTGAAAAACATCGCTGGTAGCTTGACAGGGATTGCATTGAATTTGTAGATTGCTTTGGATAATATACTCATTTCCACTATATTGATTCTTCCGATCCGTGAATATGGTATATTTCTCCATCTATTAGTGTCCTCTTTGATTTCTTTCACCAGTGTTTTATAATTTTCTATATATAGGTCTTTAGTTTCTTTAGGTAGATATATTCCTAAGTATTTTATTCTTTTCATTGCAATGGTGAATGGAATTGTTTCCTTAATTTCTTTTTCTACTTTCTCATTAGTGTATAGGAAGGCAAGGGATTTCTGTGTGTTGATTTTATATCCTGCAACTTTACTATATTCATTGATGAGCTCTAGTAATTTTCTGGTGGAGTCTTTAGGGTTTTCTATGTAGAGGATCATGTCATCTGCAAACAGTGAGCGTTTTACTTCTTCTTTTCCAATTTGGATTCCTTTTATTGCTTTTTCTGCTCTGATTGCTGTGGCCAAAACTTCCAGAGTGATGTTGAATAGTAGCGGTGAAAATGGGCACCCTTGTCTTGTTCCTGACTTTAGGGGAAATGCTTTCAATTTTTCACCATTGAGGATAATGTTTGCTGTAGCTTTGTCATATATAGCTTTTATTATGTTGAGGTATGTTCCTTCTATTCCTGCTTTCTGAAGAGTTTTTATCATAAAGGGATGTTGCATTTTGTCAAAGACCTTCTCTGCATCTATTGAGATAATCATATGGCTTTTATTTTTTAATTTGTTAATGTGGTGAATTACATTGATTGATTTGCGGATATTGAAGAATCCTTGCATCCCTGGGTTAAAGCCCACTTGGTCATGGTGTATGATCTTTTTAATGTGTTGTTGGATTCTGATTGCTAGAATTTTGTTGAGGATTTTTGCATCTATGTTCATCAGTGATATTGGCCTGTAGTTTTCTTTTTTTGTGGCATCTTTGTCAGGTTTTGGTATTAGGGTGATGGTGGCCTCATAGAATGAGTTTGGAAGTTTACCTTCCTCTGCAATTTTCTGGAAGAGTTTGAGTAGGATAGGTGTTAGCTCTTCTCGAAATTTTGGGTAAAATTCAGCTGTGAAGCCATCTGGACCTGGGCTTCTGTTTGCTGGAAGATTTCTGATTACAGTTTCAGTTTCTGTGCTTGTGATGGGTCTGTTAAGATTTTCTATTTCTTCCTGTTTCAGTTTTGGAAAGTTGTACTTTTCTAAGAATTTGTCCATTTCTTCCACGTTGTCCATTTTATTGGCATATAATTGCTGATAGTAGTCTCTTATGACCCTTTGTATTTCTGTGTTGTCTGTTGTGATCTCTCCATTTTCATTTCTAATTTTATTGATTTGATTTTTCTCTCTTTGTTTCTTGATGAGCCTGGCTAATGGTTTGTAAGTTTTATTTATCCTTTCAAAGAACCAGCTTTTGGCTTTGTTGATTTTTGCTATGGTCTCTTTTATTTCTTTTGCTTTTATTTCTGCCCTAATTTTTAAGATTTCTTTCCTTCTACTAACTCTGGGGTTCTCCATTTCTTCCTTTTCTAGTTACTTTAGGTGTAGAGTTAGGTTATTTATTTGACTTTTTTCTTGTTTCTTGAGGCATGCTTGTATTGCTATGAACTTTCCTCTTAGCACTGCTTTTACAGTGTCCCACAGGTTTTGGGTTGTTGTGTTTTCATTTTCATTCATTTCTACGCATATTATGATTTCTTTTTTGATTTCTTCTGTGATTTGTTGGTTATTCAGAAGCGTGTTGTTCAGCCTCCATATGTTGGAATTTTTAATAGTTTTTCTCCTGTAATTGAAATCTAATCTTAATGCATTATGGTCAGAAAAGATGCTTGGAATGATTTAGATTTTTTAAAAATTTGTCAGGGTTAGATTTATGGCCCAGGATGTGATCTATCCTGGAGAAGGTTCCGTGAGTACTTGAGAAAAAGGTGAAATCCATTGTTTTGGGGTGAAATGTCCTATAGACATCAATTAGGTCTAACTGGTCTATTGTATCATTTAAAGTTTGCGTTTCTTTGTTAATTTTCTGTTTAGTTGATCTGTCCATAGGTGTGAGTGGGATATTAAAGTCTCCCACTATTATGTTATTGTTAATTTCCCCTTTCATACTTGTTAGCATTTGTCTTACATATTGCAGTGCTCCTGTGTTGGGTGCATATATATTTATAATTGTTATATCTTCTTCTTGGATTGATCCTTTGATCATTATGTAGTGGTCTTCTTTGTCTCTTTTCACAGCCTTTGTTTTAAAGTCTATTTTATTGGATATGAGTATTGCCACTCCTGCTTTTTTTTGGCCTCTTTTTGTGTGGAATATTTTTTCCAGCCCTTCACTTTCAGTCTGTACGTGTCCCTTGTTTTGAGGTGGGTCTCTTGTAAGCAGCATATCGAGGGGTCTTGTTTTTGTATCCATTCAGCCAGTTTTTGCCTTTTGGTTGGGGCATTCAACCCATTTACATTTAAGGTAATTGTTGATAAGTATGATCCCATTACCATTTACTTTATTGTTTTGGGTTCAGGTTTATATACCCTTTTTGTGTTTCCTGTCTAGAGAATATCCTTTAGCATTTGTTGGAGAGCTTGTTTGGTGGTGCTGAATTCTCTCAGCTTTTGCTTGTCTGGAAAGCTTTTGATTTCTCCTTCGTATTTGAATGAGATCCTTGCTGGGTACAGTAATCTAGGCTGTAGGTTATTTTCTTTCACTTTAAGTATGTTTTGCCATTTCCTCCTGGCCTGAAGAGTTTCTATTGAAAGATCAGCTGTTATCCTTATGGAATCCCCTTGTGTGTTATTTGTTGTTTTTCCCTTGCTGCTTTTAATATTTGTTCTTTGTGTTTGATCTTTGTTAATTTGATTAATATGTCGGGGTGTTTTGCCTTGGGTTTATCCTATTTGGAACTCTTTGGGTTTCTTGGACTTGGGTGATTATTTCCTTCCCCATTTTAGGGAAGTTTTCAACTGTTATCTCCTCAAGGATTTTCTCACGGTCTTTCTTTTTGTCTTTTTCTTCTGGGACTCCTATAATTCGAATGTTGGAGCGTTTCATATTGTCCTGGAGGTCTCTGAGATTGTCCTCATTTCTTTTAATTAGTTTTTCTTTTTTCCTCTCTGATTCATTTATTTCTACCATTCTATCTTCTATTTCACTAATCCTATCTTCTGCCTCCATTATTCTATTTGTTACCTTCAGAGTGTTTCTGATCTCATTTATTGCATTATTCATAATATATTGACTCTTTTTTATTTCTTCTAGGAACCTTTCTTGCATCTTCTCAATCCTTGTCTCCAGGCTATTTATCTGTGAGTCCATTTTGATTTCAAGATTTTGGATCATTTTCACTATCAATATTTGGAATTCTTTCTCAGGTAGATTCCCTATCTCTTCCTCTTTGGTTTGGTTTGGTGGGCATTTCTCCTGTTCCTTTACCTGCTGAGTATTCCTCTGTCTCTTCCTCTTGGTTATATTGCTGTGTTTGGGGTGGCCTTTCCATATTCTGGGAATTTGTGGAGTTCTGTTTATTATGGAGCTTCGTCACTGTGGGCAGGGTTGTATCAGTGGCTTGTCAAGGTTTCCTGGTTAGGGAGGCTTGTGTTGGAGTCCTGGTGGGTGGAGCTGGGTTTCTTCTCTCTGGAGTGCAGTGGAGTGACCAGTAGTGGGTTATGAGACATCAATGGTTTTGGAATAACTTTGAGCTGCCTGTATATTGAAGCTCAGGGGTGTGTTCCTGTGTTGCTGGAGAATTTGCGTGGTATGTCTTGGTCTGGAACTTGTTGGCCCTTGGGTGGAGCTTGGTTTCCGTGTAGGTATGGAGGTGTTTGATGGGCTCCTCTTGATTAATATTCCCTGAATTCAGGAGTTCTTTGATGTTCTCGGGCTTTGGACTTAAGCCTCCTGCTTCTGGTTTTCAGTTTTATTTTTACAGTAGCCTCAAGACTTCTCCATCTATACAGCACCAATGATAAAACATCTAGGTTAAAGATGAAAAGTTTCTCCACATTGAGGGACACCCAGAGAGGTTCACTGAGTAACATGGAGAAGAGAAGAGGGAGGGGGTAGTTAGAGGTGACTGGAATGAGATGAGGTGGGATCAAAAGCAGAGAGAGCAAGCTAGCTAGTAATCACTTCCTTATGTGTGCTCCACAGTCTGGACTGCTCAGAGATATTCATGGAGTTATACAGGGAAAAGGAGAGGGAGGAAGTAGACAGAGGTGGCCAGGAGGATAAAAGAGGGAAATGAAAAGGAGAGAGACAAATCCAGCCAATATCCAGTTCCTTAGGTGTTCTCCACCGTCTGGAACAGACAAAGATTCACAGAGTTGGATAGAGAAGAGAAGGGGGAGGGAAGAGACAGAGGCCACCTGGTGGAGAAAAAGGAGAGTCCAAAGGAAGAGAGAGTGGTCAAGCCAGTAATCTCGCTCTCAGGTAAAATTGGGTAGTGAAGTTTGGGTTTTTTTAATGTACAAAATTGACAACAAAAACCAAAAAGCAAAGATTAAAAATCTAGAGTAGAGAGAGGTTGGATTTTCAAAAATACAATATTAAAGAAAAGAAGAAGAAGGAAAAAAAAACAAGAAAAAAGAAAAAACAAGAAAACAAAACAAAAGAAACAAAGCCACAAGAATTATCAAAAAACACCACCAACAACCACACAAATACTATATATGGTGTTTACTTTAAAAAATAGTCTCTTTTTTTTTTTTGGAAAAGCAATAGTAAGTTATAGAAATAAAAATTAGAGAAGAAATAGAGGACTTAACAATTTTAAAAAGTTAGGGGAAAAAAAGAAGAAGAAAAAGAAAAGAAGAAAAAACAACCCCACAACAGCATCAATGCAAAACAACAACAAAAAAGAAGGAATGATTGTAAAAATAGTAAAGATATATCTGGCCCTTTCTCTGGTGGTGTGGGCAGTGTGGGGTTGCTTCCAAGGCAGTTCCCTCTGTTTAACTTCTTCTGTTTGCTGGTCTCTTCAGTGTCTGATTTCCGTCCTGACACGGGAGGGTGGTGGTGGACACTTTTTTTTTTTTTTTTTTTTTTTAGGCTCACTTGTTCAGTCGTGCTGTGGGGAGGGAGGGCTGCAAACAAATAACACTGTCGTGTGCACGCGGTGTCTCAGCCCCGCTGGGCCTGTCCCTGCTTGCCGTGCACAAACTGCTCTGGCTCTACGATGTTCAGCCGGGAACCGTCTGAGGCCGGCCCTAGGCTGCGTGCAGCTCCCCGGTCTAAGCCGCTCAGGTTCGGTGCTCAGGTAGCCCTCAGAGGCGCAGATTCGATTGGGACTGCATTTTGTGCCCTTCCCAGGTCCGAGTAGCTCAGGAGTTTGGTGAGCGCAGTCGCTGCAACTTGTCACCTTCCCTGTCTCTGCTGCTCAGTTTTCTGGGTGTACCGCTGGCACCCCTTGTGAGGTGGACGGTGACTGTCCAGCACCCCCAGAAGTCTTAGCAAAGAAGGCTGCTTGAAGTTTGGTAGGTAAAGTCTCTCTGGGGCTGCGATTGCCCCTTTCCAGCCCTTACGGCTCTGGCTGCCTGTCCCTGGCGGGGGATGGTCTGCAGCCGGCTATTTCCGTTCTGTCCTTTGTGCTGTGCGCGGTCCTGGCAGTGTCTTATGTTTGAGCTTTTCGCGTGGTAGCTATCCCACAGTCTGGTTTGCTAGCCCAAGTTAGTTCGTTCTGGTTACATGCAGGGCATTCCTGCCCGATTCTTACACTGCAGCCCGCGCCTCCCGTGCCTCCCTGCCCTGCCCCCACTTGTTAGTGGCAGATGTAGGCGTCTGTGCTGCTTTGCTGCTGGGGGAGTTACCGTTGGGCTTGTAATCTGTTGGTTTTAATTATTTATTTATTTTTCCTTCCTGTTATGTTGCCCTCTGTGCTTCCAAGGCTCACCACAGACTCGGCAGGGAGAGTGTTTCCTGGTGTTTGGAAACCTCTCTTCTTAAAATTCCCTTCCTGGGACGGAGCTCCCTCCCCACCTCCTTTGTCTCTTTTTTCGTCTTTTATATTTTTTCCTGCCTGTTTTTGAAGACAATGATCTGCTTTTCTGGGTGCCTGATGTCCTCTGCCAGTATTCAGAAGTTGTTTTTTGGAGTTTTCTCAGCGTTGAAATGTTCTTTTGAGGAATTTGTGAGGGAGAAAGTGGTCTCCCCATCCTATTCCTCTGCCATCTTGTATGTCTTCTTTGGAGAAATCTCCATTTAGTTCTTTGGCCCATTTTTTGATTGGGTCGTTTATTTTTCTGGAATTGAGCTGCAAGAGTTGCTTGTATATTTCTGAGATTAGTTGTTTGTCAGTTGCTTCATTTGCTATTATTTTCTCCAATTCTGAAGGCTGTTTTTTCACGTTGCTTATAGTTTCCTTTGTTGTGCAGAAGCTTTTAATTTTAATTAGATCCCATTTGTTTATTTTTGCTTTTATTTTCAGAATTCTGGGAGGTGGGTCATAGAGGATCCTGCTGTGATTTATGTCGGAGGGTGTTTTGCCTATGTTCTCCTCTAGGAGTTTTATAGTTTCTGGTCTTACATTTAGATCTTTAATCCATTTTGTGTTTATTTTTGTGTGTGGTGTTAGAAACTGTTCTAGTTTCATTCTTTGCCAAGTGGTTGAACAGTTTTCCCAGCACCACTTGTTAAAGAGATTGTCTTTGCTCCATTGTATATTCCTGCCTCCTTTGTCAAAGATAAGGTGTCCATAGGTGTGTGGATTTATCTCTGGGCTTTCTATTTTGTTCCATTGATCTATATTTCTGTCTTTGTGCCAGTACCATACTGTCTTGATGCCTGCGGCTTTGTAGTAGAGCCTGAAGTCCGGCAGGTTGATTCCTCCAGCTCCATTCTTCTTTCTCAAGATTGCTTTGGCTATTCGAGGTTTTTTGTATTTCCATACAAATCTTGAAATTATTTGTTCTAGTTCTGTGAAAAATATCGCTGGTAGCTTGATAGGGATTGCATTGAATTTGTTGTTTGCTTTGGATAGTATACTAATTTTCACTATATTGATTCTTCTGATCCATGAACATGGTATTTTTCTCCATCTTCCAAGGGGCAAGCATCTTTTAATTTCATGTCTGCAGTCACCATCCACAGTGATTTTTGAGTCCAAGAAGATAAAATTTTCACTGTTTCCACTTTTCCCCCTTTTATTTACTGTGAGGTGATGGCACTGGATGGCATGATCTTTATTTTTTGAATCTTGAATTTTAAGCCAACTTTTTCACTCTCTGCTTTCAACTTCATCCAGAGGTTCCACCTTCTCCATTAAAGTAGTATCATCTGCATATCTGAGGTTGTTGATATTTCTCCTGGCAATCTTGACTCCATCTTGTGCTTCAACCAGCCTAGCATTTCACATGATGTACTCTGCATAGAAGTTAAATAAGCGGAGTGACAATATACAGCCTTGACATACTCCTTTCCCAGTTTTGAACTAGTCCATCTGTTCCATGTCTAGTGTTAGCTATTGCTTTTTTACCTGCATACAGGTTTCTCAGTAGGCAGGTAAGGTGCTTATTCTGGTATTCCCATCTCTTTCAGAATTTTCCACAGTTTGTTGTGATCCACACAGTCAAAGGCCATAGTATATGAAGCATATTTTTTTTGTTTATTTTTTTCTGGATTTCCCTTGTTTTCTCTATCATCCAGTGAATGTATCCAGGTTGTATATCTGGAAGTTCTTGGTTCGTGTACACTGAAGCCTAGCTTAAAGGATTTTGAGCATTACCTTGCTAGCATGTGAAATGAGTGCAATTGTGTTGTAGTTTAAACATTGTTTGGCATTGCCCTTCTTTAGGATTGAAATGAAAAGTGACCTTTTCCTATCTTGTGGCCACTGTTGAGTTTTGCAAATTTGCTGCCATTGGGAGCAGCACTTTAACAGGATCATCATTTAGGACTTGAAATAACTCAGGTGGAATTCCATCACCTCCACTAGCTTTGTAGCAATCCTTTCTAAGGCCTACTTGACTTCGCATTCCAGGATGTCTGGCACTAGGTGAGTAACCACACCATTTTGGGAGTCCAGGTTGTTAAGACCTTCTTTGTATAGTTCTTCTGTGTATTCTTGCCACCTCTTCTTAATCTCTTCTGCTTCTGTTAGGTCCTTACTGATACCTTTCTGATACCTTACTGATGCCTGTAGAACTCATCTTCCATTGTCATATCTTTTTGCTTTTTCATGGTACCCATAGGGTTCTTTGGTAAAAAAATACTGGAGTTATTTGCCTTTCCTCCCTCTAATGGACCACATTTTGTCAGAATTCTCCATTATGTCAGAACTCTCCACCTGTCTTGGGTGGCTCTGCATGGCATGGCATAACTCAGAGCTTCATTGAGTTATGCAAGTCCCTTATGCAAGACAAGACTTTTATCCATGAAGGGGCATATAGCAAATGTCAGGGGCCTAAAAAACATAGAACTGGTGTTTTGGAGGTTGATCTGTATTCCTCAGGGTCTGCCTCTCCTCAGGGGCTGAAAGTATCATTTGGGGCTCCTTTCTATTGCTAGGGTGGATGCTGCCAGTTCTAATTGATTTTTGCTCAAACAAACTCTTAAAAATCTTAATATTCTTCAGTTTATCTTTTAACAGCTCTGGTGTCAGAAGAATGAATTGAGCCAAAAGGACCTCAGCAGCACAAGCAAGGATACTTGGATGTCTGCTGAGGTTTTGAGCTCACTGCTCTCCCACTACTTCTGGAAGTGGTGAGCAAATCCTTCTCAAATACTAGCTCTGCAGTTTTACATGAGCATTCATACTTTATTTTAGCATTTGTTTCTCTGGACTGGGGCCCCAAAGTTGTCCAGAAAGAGACTAAATCTGACTTAGAAATTGGTCTAGGTCTCGGATTGGACTTGGTCTAGCTTAGAAACTGGAGTCAGTCCAGAGTCAGACGGGGTCTTATTCAAGTTGGACTGAGTCCAATGTGAGTCCTCAGGAGAATAAACTTTTGCTTTAAAGCTGGACATATAAGCTCCCTTTACCAAAAATAATCTTGATCTTGGTGGCCACAGGGAAGAAATTTTACCCCAGATTTTCTTATTTATGATGTTCTCTAGAACAAAAGTGATCTAATGATAAAGAGTAGAGGAAAAATGATTTTTCCTTCTCTAAAAATGTTCAGTGATCAGGATGGGACCCACTGGGACATCCTTCTTACTCCAGAGCCTTCAGACAGCACAAGTGAGGGTTCCAACCAAAGTCAGCTCTCTCATCTCTATCTCCACCTCTGGTGCTTATTTAACAGAGCAAGGTTAAATTGCACTTTCTCCCTTCCTTTCCAAATTTAGATTGACAGGGAGAAAACATTTAAATGTATTAGATCTTTGAACTGTGACTCTCAAATTTGCTTTTGAGTCCTCATTCATTGTAGATCCCTTCTACCTCAAAGACAGTCATTTTCCTTCTTGCTTGCCTAACTTCTGTCGTGAGAACTTGGCTTAGCAAAAGCCAGGTTGGGATCTCCAAAATGTTTGACTTGGAAGCAATGTGGGTTGTGCTCCATGTGCAGCTGTGGTTTTGTCCCTGTTGCCAGCTCTCAGCCCTTTCTTCACTTTGCTTACCCTTGGGACTTGCTCTAGATCTTGGGAGGATAATGCCTTTTGCACTCTCTTTGGGGACTTCTCTTGTTCTCAGGGGATTGTTCAATACTACCAGAAATATGTACTGCTTGTCCAGCTCAAACTTGGCGATATATTTGATGGGGTTTTTTTTCTTTTCTTTTCTTTTTTTTTTAAGTAGGCTCTCTTGTAGGAAACTGGCCAAATATGAAGCTGATAATAAGTGCATGATGGGAATTTGTTTTTAAGCCTTCCCCACTAAGCTAAAATGAAACTTTACACCAACAGGGCAAGAAAAACTCTGAAATCTTTGTGAATGGACTTACCAAAATGCTCCAAAGACATACAATTCTAAATGAAGAACATAGGAATTTTTATATATATATAACTTATTTTCTTATTGAAAGATAATTGCTTTACAGAATTTTGTTGTTTTCTGTCAAACCTTAACATGAATGGTATATATATATATATACACACACACACACACACACACACACACACACACACACACACATACATACATACACTCCCTTTAATGGAGAAGGCAATGGCACCCCACTCCAGTACTTTTGCCTGGAAAATCCCATGGACGGAGGAGTCTGGAAGGCTGCAGTCCATGGGGTCGCTGAGGGTTGGACACGACTGAGCAACCTCACTTTCACTTTTCACTTTCATGCATTGGAGAAGGAAATGACAACCCACTCCAGTGTTCTTGCCTGGAGAATCCCAGGGACGGGGGAGCCTGGTGGGCTGTCATATATGGGGTCGCACAGAGTCAGACACAACTGAAGTGACTTAGCAGCAGCAGCAGCATCCTCCCTTTGGAACTTCCTTCCCATCTCCTTCCCCATCCCACCCCTGTAGGTTGAGAACATAGGAATCTTTTGATTTCCATCTTAGTTGAAGATCTTCTCCCTGATGTAAAGAAGCAAATTGAGGATAATAAAGATGGATGGGTGGGTTGGCCTCCGTACTGTTCAAGTTGTCACTCAGGTCTGTGAGGAATTAAAGAAACCTATATTATCTTACAAATCAGGCCTTTATTATAACTGAAAACGAGGCTCTAGGAAGAATTCAAAGCCCCCTTGTCCTTTTTACCAATGCCCAAATGTACCATTTTCATCTCAAAATGTTTGCAGATATTCTAACAGTTATGAACTTAACAGAAGTCCTTGGTGCAACTTTCATTCTTTCTTTGTGTCTTTGAGAAATAAATATTCTACATAGTCTTCTCTAGAATACAAAGGAATCTCATAAAAAGGAGAGAAAAAAGTCCATTTTGATAATTAGGAGTAGGAAACATCTTAAAAGTCTCACTCAGAAATATTAGTAAAAAACTATCTGAGCAGATAACCTTAATTTATTCCCTCTTCCAGAATCACAATGGACCCAAGTCTTCTTTTATAAACCACTGTTTCATATTATTATGCTTGTTTATTTCTTTTTCTATCTATATGCTATAGTGAGTTTTTTGTACTTCTGAATGATATTTCCAAAGTTATTTTTAAAGGCTCCAGTTATTTGACTTGAAGTTCTACAAGAAATATACAAATCAAGTGTACTATCAGAAATATAGAAACTAACCCAAATGTATTCCAGATTCATGTGATCTAGGATAATATTTGGTAAATAAAACCTATTTTACAAGGACAATTGAATGGTGCTACAAACACAGTGGAAAGTTCCCTCATTTTAATCTGGTTATATGCCCAAACTTCTAACCAAGAAGTAGTTAAGCAATAGGAGCCAATTAAATTACTATAAAACATTCCTTCATCCATAAAATAAATCTTTTCTTTTCCTTCACCAACTAAAAATTGTCACTCGCCAGCTGGCACTACAAGAAGGAAGTCCCCAGCTACTGCAGTCACTGACCTTCAATAGACCTTGAAAGGAGTTTGAGGCAGAAATTAAGAATTAAGCATTCAGTGCTCTGGGAAGTTCTGGCAAAACAGACTTTTGCATAGTTTTCTATTTTCAGGAGAAGATTTTGTTAGCCCAATTTCTTGCTTTTCTTATATCTACTTTCCTGGTAGCTCAGACGGTTAAGCATCTGTCTACAATGCAGGAGACCTGGGTTCTATCCCTGGGTTGGGAACTAGAAAATCACTAAAACTATTATTGGACATCCATCTGCTCCACATGAATAGCAGCAATCTTTCTGAGACTAGTGGAAACCCTCTGCCAAAATATTTGCTTGACTGCATGTATCCCTCTTCACTAAAATCACATATATACTGACCTCCCTTGCCTACTTATCAGAGCAGTTCCTCAGAGATATCCGAGAGGCTGAACCCTGGGCTATAGTTCTCATTTTGTCTCAAGTAAAACTTAACTCACAGCTCTCACACTGTGCTTTTTTTGTTGTTGTTGACAACTTTGGCAATCAACAGAGACCCAGAGCAGACTTCTTGCCTTCTTCTGAACATTATGAAGAACCAGAGGTTGGTACCAATAGAGACCTCCTGTGCCCATCCACCTTCTCAGAGAGTTCAGATGAATTTAGAGTGAGTCTCTCCTGGTTCTTGCATCTCTCGTATCTGTTGATGACCCTGAGTTCTATTTGATGGTCTATAACAGGTATCTGGCCTCCAGTTGAAAGATACTGGGGGGAGGGGGGCAGTTGATAGACACTGGGGAAATTGCCTACCCAGTTGAAAGAAATTAGTTTGCTCAGGTTAAAGACCCTGAATGACCTGGGACAGAGTGGTAAGAGAGGCTGATCTGATGCATTTCCTCAATTCGGGTGCTTTAACAGAATTCACTGGGATAAAGTGAAGTATTAGATGTTAGTTTCTTTCCAAATAAGAGTGACAAGACTCCTCCCAGTTAATTATGGCTTTCAAGCCAACTGAGAAATTTACAAGAGTGCTGGAGGCAGAGTCCTCATACCTTGCAGTGGTACCATAGGGAAATTCATTCATTAATAAAAAAGACTTGATCATCTAGGGATGAATAAGAACTGGCCATTCAGTGATCTGAGCACCCATGATGAAACCAATATCTAAGCACCAAAGGAAGAAACTAAGACACTTTAAGGGGAAGCGAAATAACTCTGGGGTGATGGTTAATTCAGTTAAGCTCATAAGCAGCACACCAGCCCATCACACAATTTCATTAGTAAGTTTTATTCCCAAACAAATTCAACTTTAAAATGGGAATGAAGCTTATCAAATAGAGAGATGCAGGGTGCTAGAAAACCAGCCTCTGACTAATACTCAGTTAGGTTTACGTATATACAAAACTCTTACTTACTCAATTGGGAAGCAAAGGATAAATTTGCCCTGAAAGTGGACGATATCGGCTTCTTTATTTTGTACAAGTTGCTGGAGAAAGCTGGCCTGATTAAACATCTTTTTCAGAATCCTGATTCTGAGGGAACAAATCCTTCTAGGAGAACTTGCTTTTCCCTCCCTGCGCCTTGAGATGTTTTGTTCTACCACACTTCTCAGGAATGCTTATCTTATCTAGAAACTAAGGGACTAGAAAAGGGGGAAAGAGGACTTTTAAAATTTAACATATTCTAATTGTTATTTATAAAGTAGAGAATTTTATATTGTAATATTGATTCATGACTAGGTTTACAGAATGAAGCTATGAAATCTCTGGTTGGGTCTGTCTTTATACCTATGTGTGCAATATTATAAAAATTAATTTGTAAATTAGTTTTACTTAATTGACTTAAGGGCTTCCCAGGTGTTGCTAGAGGTAAAGAATCTGCCTGCCAATGCAGGAGACATAAGAGATGAGGGTTCAGTCCCTGGGTTGGGAAGATCCCCTGGAGGAGGGCATGGCAACCCACTCCAGTATTCTTGCCTGGAGAATCCCATAGACAGAGGAGCCTGATGGGCTACAGTCCACAGGGTTGCAAAGAGTTGGGCAGAACTGAAGCAACTTAGCATGCACAACTGACTTAAAGGGAATTAAGTGCTTGCATAAACTCTAAGAAATATGAAAGAAAACTGTACAGAATGAATTTTAGGTTCCTATGAACTGTGAAATAGTTGGTATTAAATTAATACCTGTATTAAAGTTAAAGTTTATTGATTTAATTAATATTTGAATGTTTTTAGAGTCATCAACTTTCTATATAATACTTTTATTTTTCCTAGGTTTAATAGAGGTCAAATAAGATCTTATTATATCTGTTCCAAATTTTCTAGAAAAAAAAACTTGGTATGATGAAATTTTTATAAGTAAATTATCTCTAAATGAGGTAACAGTTGTGTGAATTCTTTAAGAATAATTATGCTTTAGGAGTATTTAGTTAAAAATAACCTCTACAGATTTTGGTAACTTGAAATCTTAGAGTCGTGCTAAATTAAGCTAAATGATAGAAGTTTATGGTATAGCGAGGTCATTTCCAAATAAGATAAGACACTGAGACACTAATTACTGAACAATTGGTTTCCTTTTACAAACAAACGAAAGGTATTTAGTACCATTAATAAATATGTTTAATGCTATACTGAAATTTTTTATAAGAAAGCACATGTTTTTAGAAATTATTATTGGTATTTATGATTACTTGTCTATGGAATGCTAATGTAAAAAACAGTTCATAATTGCCTATGTCTTAGTTTTTACTGGAAATTAATGTTTCTAAGAGTTGAGGATTCGAATTTAAAATATGCCATTAAAGCTACTAGAAAAAATTAGAGAAATATTTCAGTATACAGTAGCAAAGTAGGATGTGTGTTTTCATAAATAAGGTATGAGGAATGGAGTTATGTTTTATTAAGAGAAAAGTAAGTAATATAGTCTTCGAGCTAGTAGTTTCTGGATATAAAAAAAATAAGTGACAAAGTAATATGGATACAGAAAGTTATTGAAGGTTTGTGGAAAAGGAACTCTGAGAAAAGAGTTTTGCACATGGTCAGAATTAGTTAAGTTTCAAATAATTTTTTAATTCATTTATGTTTAGTTTTAGCTGTGCTGTGTCTTCGCTGCTACACACAGGCTTTCTCTAGCTGTGGTGAGCAGGGGATACTCTCAAGATGTGGTGCACGGGTTTTTCACTGCAGTGGCATTTCTTGTTGCAGAGCGTGGGCTCTCGGGTGCACGGCGTTCAGTAGTTGTGACACCTGGGCTTGATAGTTGAGGCTCATGGGCTCTAGAGTGCAGGCTGTGTAGTTGTGGCACAGAGGCTTAGTCGTCCCCATGGGTAGGAGGTATCTTCCCATGGGCAGGAGATATCTTCCTGGAGCAGGGATTGAACCTATGTCCCCTGTATGGGCAGGCAGATTTTTAACCACTGGACCACTAGAGAAAACTTAGAATCAGTTCAATTGAATAAATTTTAGAAGTAGGCTGGTGCAAAACCAGAAATTTGGTTGTTTTTTTTTTCCTCTGTTAAGAGAACAGTTTTCTTAAAATATTGATCTGCTTTTGATAACAGATTATGAAGCTTATTTTACCTTTAACCAGTAATCTGTTGGGGCTTCCCCAGTGGCTCAATGGTAAAGAATCTGCCTGCAATGCAGGAAATGCAGAGAAGTAAGTTCAATTCCTGTGTCAGGAAGGTCCCTTGGAGGAGGAAATGGCAAACCACTCCAGTAATCATTTTTGGAAAATTCCACAGACAGAGGAGCCTGGTGGGCTACAGTCTATGATGTAGCAAAAGAGTTGGATACAACTGAGGGACTAAACAACAACACTAATCTGTTAGAGCTTTCTAATTTTGCCTTTGAAATCTTTGTCACTTTGGTTGGTTAAGTGAATAAGTATTGATTCACAGTGATCTGTGATCCTATTTGAGCAAGTGTTTTGCAACTTTTTGGTATCTTTGACAAATTTCACATATCAAATGGGGAGAGAGGTGGGAGGGGGGTTCAGGATTGGGAACTCATGTACACCTGTGCTGGATTCATGTCAATGTATGGCAAAACCAATACAGTACTGTAAAAAAAAAAAAAAAATTAATGAAGTTCCTTTGACCTTTAGCTAATTTTATTTTTTTATAAATTTATTTATTTTTAATTAGAGGATAATTTCTTTACTTTGTTGTGTTGGTTTCTGTCATACATCAACATGGATTAACCATAGGTATACTTATGACCCCTTTCTCTTGAAACTCCCTCCCACCCCAGCCTACCCCTCTAGGTTGTCACAGAGCACCAGATTGAGCTCTTTGTGTTACACAGTAACTTCCTATTAACTGTCTATTTTACATATGGTTATATATATTATATATATATACACACACACACACACATATATATATTTATATTTATATTTCAGTGCTACTCTCTCAATTTATCCCACCCTCTCCTTCCACTGCTGTGTCCATAAGTCTATTCTCTATGTCTGTGTCTCTATTGTTGCCCTGCAGATAGGTTCATCACTAACATTTTTCTAGATTCCATATATATGTGCTAATAAACAATATTTGTTTTTCTCTTTCTGACTTACTTCACTCTGTATAACAGGCTTTAGATACATCCACCTCACTACAACTGACTCAAATTCCGTCTTTTTTATGACTAATATTTCATTGTATATATGTACCACAACTTCTTTGTCCATTCATCCAATAATGGATATCTAGGTTGCACCCATGTCCTGGCTATTGTAAATAGTGCTGCAGTGAACATTGGGGTACATGTGTCTTTTAGAATTGTGAATTTCTCAGGGTATATGCCAAGTAGTGGCATTGCTGAGTCATATGGTAGGTCTATTCCTTGTTTTTTAAGGAATCTCCATACTGTTCTCCTTAGTGACTGTACCAATTTGCCCTCTCAACAGTGGAAGGTTTCTCTTTTCCACATCCTCTCCAGCATTTATTGTTTGTAGATTTTTTGATGATGGCCATTCTGACCAGTGTGAAGTGATACCTCATTGTAGTTTTGATTTGCATTTCTCTAATAATAAGCAATGTTGAGCATTTTTTCATGTATTTATTAGCCATCTGTATGTCTTCTTTGGTGAAGTGTCTAAGTCTTTTGCCCACTTTTTGATTTGGTTATTTGTTTTTCTGATATTGAACTGTATAACTTCATGAGCAGAATTCTTGTATGTTTGGGAAATTCATTTACAATTATTTTCTCCCATTCTGAGGTTCATCTTTTCATCTTATTTATGGTTTTATTTTCTGTGCAAAAGTTTTTAAGTTTAATTAAGTACCATTTAAAAAAATTTTTCTGTTACTCTAAGAGATGTGTCATAGAGGATCTTGCTATGATTTATGTCATAGAGTGTTTTGCCTATGTTTTCCTCTAAGAGTTTTATAATTTTGGAGTTAAATTTAGGTCTTTAATCCATTTTGAGTTTATCCTTCTGTATGGTGTTAGGAAGTGTCCCAGTTGCATTCTTTTACATGTAACTGTCCAGTCTAGCTGATTTTAGAATGCTTCAAAGGACCATGAAACATCCCAAAGAGAGATATTAAACTAACTAGGTGTATTTGCTATGTTAAATTACATGAGAAGCATTGTCAAATGAGTAATAAATCTCCTTAGGTTATATTATATGAGTAAATGTTATCAATCTAGATATTTCAGAAATTAAATGGAACTCCTAAAACTCTCATATTTCCTAGTAAAATATTATCTGTCATAATTCTAGTCATTATCTGAAAATCTTGTATGTCACAGCAGTAAGCAGGTTTCTTTGTCGAATGCGTTGTGAACAGGTCTTCAACTGCACCTTCTTAAATAGTCATTCATACAGTTATTGTTTTATTATGATGCTTTTGCAAAAGTCAATTGCAAATAGAACTGCCTTATGACCCAGCAATCCCACTACTGGGCATACACACCGAGGAAACCAGAATTGAAAGTGACACATGTACCCCAATGTTCATCGCAGCACTGTTTATAATAGCCAGGACATGGAAACAACCTAGATGTCCATCAGCAGATGAATGGATAAGAAAGCTGTGGCACATATACACAATGGAGTATTACTCAGCCATTAAAAAGAATACATTTGAATCAGCTCTAATGAGGCGGATGAAACTGGAGCCTATGATACAGAGTGAAGTAAACCAGAAAGAAAAGCACCAATACAGTATACTAACGCATATATATGGAATTTAGAAAGATGGTAATGATAACCCTGTATGCGAGACAGCAAAAGAGACACAGATGTATAGAACAGTCTTTTGGACTCTATGGGAGAGGGAGATGGTGGGATGATTTGGAAGAATGGCATTGAAACATGTATACTATCAGGTAAGAAATGAATCGCCAGTCTATGTTCGATATAGGATACAGGATGCTTGGCCTGGTGCACGGGGATGATCCAGAGAGATGATATGGGGTGGGAGGTACCACCCTTATGGCAGAAAGTGAAGAGGAGCTAAAAAGCCTCTTGATGAAAGTGAAAGAGGAAAGTGAAAAAGTTGGCTTAAAGCTCAACATTCAGAAAACGAAGATCATGGCATCTGGTGCCATCACTTCATAGGAAATAGATGGGGAAACAGAGGAAACAGTGTCAGACTTTATTTTTGGGGGCTCCAAAGTCACTGCAGATGGTGACTGCAGCCATGAAACTGAAAGACACTTACTCCTTGGAAGAAAAGTTATGACCAACCTAGATAGTATATTCAAAAGCAGAGACATTACTTTGCCGACTAAGGTCCGTCTAGTCAAGGCTATGGTTTTTCCTGTGGTCATGTATGGATGTGAGAGTTGGACTGTGAAGAAGGCTGAGCACCAAAGAATTGATGCTTTTGAACTGTGGTGTTGGAGAAGACTCTTGAGAGTCCCTTGGACTTAAAGAAGATCCAACCAGTCCATTCTGAAGGAGATCAACCCTGGGATTTCTTTGGAAGGAATGATGCTAACGCTGAAGCTCCAGTACTTTGGCCACCTCATGCGAAGAGTTGACTTATTGGAAAAGACTCTGATGCTGGGAGGGATTGGGGGCAGGAGGAGAAGGGGACGACCGAGGATGAGATGGCTGGATGGCATCACGGACTCAATGGACGTGAGTCTGAGTGAACTCCGGGAGATGGTGATGAACAGGGAGGCCTGGCGTGCTGCAGTTCATGGGGTCGCAAAGAGTCAGACACGACTGAGTGACTGAACTGAACTGAACTGAACTGAACTGGGAGGTGGGCGGTGGGTTCAGGATTGGGAACTCATGTACACCCATGGCTGATTCATGTCAATGTATGGCAAAACCAATACAGTATTGTAAAGCAAAATAAAGTAAAAATAAAAATTAAAAAAAATAAAAAAATTAAAAAGGCAAAGAAAAGAAAAGAAGACACTTAGCAAGGACTTTTTGACAGGTACAAGATTCTGACAACTTTCTGATCATACCACTGAACTGAATAAGAAATTAAAGAATTCTAATGGAAAATCTGATGGCTTTATAAAGTTGTTAACCAAAAGGATCACTTATATAGGACTGTGGGAACTGAAATGTCATTATAAAATTTATGGTTTCTGTGTGAAATATTACTGACTTTTAATCTGTGTTTTCTAGATATAAAGAGAGATTTCCTCTCAAGCTAATTATGACTTACAACAGTTTGGTAAACTATACTTTTGTAAGCAGAATCAAAAGTTTTGTCTTTTTTATGTAACTGATCTTTCCTTTGATTGGAAACTCTTAGGTTCCCAACAACTTTAAAAACCATGTAAATTAGGAGGTTCATCTCCCAACACGTACAAGAATCCTAAAGCACTTGAGGTACCTTGAACATGGAGGAATTTGCCCAAATTTGTAGTTATCTCAGGTGAAATCTGTGACAAGCCTTTAGTGTGGCTTTCCTGGCCTTGATAAACATTTAAAAAATTCACTCTGAGTTTCCCTGTAAAAGATTCCCACAAAACCAGTTTTAAAACAGCCTGTATGATCAATTACACTTCTGTAGCTCATCAGGCCAAGTACTGAAACCAGAATTATTTTGCAAAAAAATTCATCGAAATTTTGCTATATTTGGTAGAAATTAGGATTATTTTAGAGAGAAAAAGATTGTGTTTCAGTGGATATTAGATTGAACGTTTTTGATTTGGGGATTTTTGGTGGTTGGGGGGAAGGGGTATGGACACTTTACTTTGTATTCTAGAATCCTCTGTACTTTTCAAAATTTCCACAAAGAATTGCTTTCATAGGAATGTTTCAAACAAAATCATGAGAAATGTCAAAGCCTTGGAGAGACCCCATGGATGCATGCACCCCACTGCCCCTTCTCTCTCTGTGGTGCCTTTGAGAGATAAAGGGTGAAGGAAACTTTGTAGGGTCTCCAGGCCTCTGCCTTACCCACCCACATTTGCCAGCCTGAGGGGAAGCCTGCCAGTCACCTCCCCTGCCCTTGGCTGCAGCAAGAAAGGCTGGGCTCCTCCCTGCCTCCTACATCTGATCAATTGATATTGAGCTTACTGACTTGAAAGAAAAAGTAGTCCAAGCATTTGTCAAGCAGGCATCTGGCTCTTTCTTTCCTTTCACATTTTGGTTCAAAGAGCCAACAGCTAAACTTTGATCACCTGCCAGCACCTGGTACCGTGCTGAACATTCAGCACCAACTGATGCTTTTAAACTTACACTGATCTGGTGACATCAGACTGCCAGGACCACTAATTTGCAAAAGCTGCACAGAGAAGGCACAGAGCCTGAGTACATGGACACTAGAATTTGAACCCAGGCCACAACTCCATGCAAACACCAGCCATTCCATGCCCTTGTTTTATTTGCTTCAAACATGTGTTCTTTGAATGATATTTCTTCACTTGCTTCCCGTGGCCTCTTGTTTATTGTTAAGGTCTTTATCTGTCTTGTTCACTGCTGTGTCCCCAGTACCTGGAAGAGTCTGACAAATAGCAAGTACTCAGTACATGTTTGGAGGATGAGAAGATATTGAAGTGAATCAGCACATGCCTGTTCTGCCCAAGGCTGCATATTGTCACCCTGCTTATTTAACTTATATGCAGAGTACATCATGAGAAATGCTGCACTGGAAGAAATACAAGCTGGAATCAAGATTGTCAGGAGAGACATCAATAACCGCAGATATGCAGATGACACCATTCTTTTTTTTTTATTTTTTTTTTTGAGGGGGGGGGAAGTGGAGGTTTGTTTACAACTTTTACTATTTTCTTCAAAGCTACTAGTCTATTTATATCTTCTCATTTTTATTAATTTTATTCATTTGTATTTTTCTTGAAAAGAATCCATTTCATCTACATTTTCAAATTCATTTCCACTGTATTATAATATCAGTTCAGTTAAGCCGCTGAGTTGTGTCCGACTCTTGGCAACCCCATGGACTGCAGCATGCCAGGTGTCCCTGTCCATCACCAACATTCAGAGCTTGCTCAAACTCACATCCATCGAGTCAGTGATGCCATCCATTCTTAGGCAGAAAGTGAAGAGGAACTAAAGAGCCTCTTGATGAAAGTGAAAGACGAGAGTGAAAAAGTTGGCTAAACCACTACAGTATTCTAAAGTAATTGGCCTCTGATTAAAATAAATAAATTAATAAAAAAAATTCAGAAAACTAAGATCATGGCATCTGGTCCCATCCCTTCATGGCAAATAGATGGGGAAACGGTGGAAACAGTGACAGACTTTATTTTGGGGGGCTCCAAAATCACTGCAGATGGTGATTGCAGCCATGAAATTAAAAGACACTTACTCCTTGGAAGGAAAGTTATGACCAATCTAGATAGCATATTAAGAAGCAGAGGCATTACTTTGCCAACAAAGGTCCATCTAGTCAAGGCTATGGTTTTTCCAGTAGTCATGTATGGATGTGAGAGTTGGGCTATAAAGAAAGCTGAGCGCCAAAGAATTGACGCTTTTGAACTGTGGTGTTGGAGAAGACTCTTGAGAGTCCTTTCAGCTGCAAGGTGATCCAACCAGTGCATCCTAAAGGAAATCAGTCCTGAATATTCATTGGAAGGACTGAGGTTGAAGCTGAAACTCCAATACTTATGCCACTTGATGTGAAGAATTGACTCACTTGAAAAGACCCTGATGCTGGGAAGGACTGAAGGCAGGAGAAGGGGATGACAGAGGATGAGATCGTTGGATGGCATCACCGACACAACGGACATGAGTTTGAGTAAACTCCGGGAGTTGGTGATGGACAGGAAGGCCTGGTGTGCTGCAGTTCATGGGGTTACAAAGAGTCAGACATGACTAAGCGACTGAAGCGAACTGAACTGAACTGTTCTTCCCAAGCAAGGCATAGACTGGGTCTGGTTACAGCGAGAGGAAGTTAAGTGGGACCAAAGATTGAATTTTTGGAGACACCAGCTTGCACAGGGTGGGGGTATAGCCATGTCTGTGTACCCTGCAGTCAGGAGGCCCCATGGCTGCCATGGGAGGCAAGTCTGGAATGGAGGCTGACTCTCAAAGATTCTGAAGCTGGGCCGGGTGGGGTCTGTGGCTGGGGGCCAGAGTCTTAGGGCTGGGTGTTTTTTGTTTAGTATAAACACAGAACAGAGGGGTGGAGTCTGGAGCTGGCCAGGAATAACAGGGGAATCAAGAAAACAGAGCAGGTTCCCTGCCCTCCAGCTTGTGCCCTCTGGTCCCTCCATGGGGCTCTGGCCTGACATTCAAGTCTGGGGTGAGGATCCAGGCCCCACCTTTGAATCCTTCTGGGGGGTCTGGCTGGCCTGGGCTTGAATCCTGACTGTGTGATACAGGGCAAGTAAAACTTCTCCTCTAGTCTGTTTTCTCAGCTATAAATATGTGACCTTAAAATGATCAGTAGACTGGATTGGGGCGGGGGGGGGTGGGGGGTGGAGAAAGCCAAGACAGATTGAGGCCTCTTTCCTTTGGGGTCTGCCCGCCCCATGCCTGGAGGGTGTACTTTCCTTTGCTTGCTGAATAAATCTCTGAGCTGTAACCTGAGATAAAAAGAAAAATGATCAGTGGAAATAGCAACAAGCACTGACTAAGTGCTTACTGTATGCACTAATATATCACTTCACAAATAGGGAAGCTGAGGCCTGGGAGATGAAGTGCTTATTCAGAGTTACACAGTAAGAAGTGGAATTTGAACCCAGGTTGCCTGACTGCATAGCTCCTCCATGGGTGGAACACTTATCAGAGCCCTTAGCACCAGGCTGGTGTTCAATAAAGAGCAGCTGTCATTATTATGAATCATTCTGGCAGCTTCTCCCAGGGGCCTCAGGATGGCAGTGGTGGGGCGGCTGCCATTCTACACATTCTACATGCCCTTTCCTGGCATGAGGACTCAGCATTTCCTCCAGGGAGCACTCCCTTCCTCCCTCAGGACTTGGATGGGGCTCGTCTACCCGAGGACCTTAGCCTGGTCAGTGAGGGACACAGTGATTAGCTTGGTAATGGGCATATGACCCAAGCCAGTTAAGAAGGACCACCTCTGGGAATTTTATTGGTGCTATCTGGATTGAGTGGCTCCCTTTCTACTGAGCTGCAGGGACAGATGTCCAGAGCGGTGGAGACACTTTTGCCTGTCTGAGAACCTCCAGGGTGCACAGAGGAAGAAAGAGAGGGAGTCAGAGAATCCTGATTGTACTTGTACGCCTGGATCCAACTCTGCCTGAAGCTGTAACTAAGTTACATGAACAACACACTTCCTTTTCATGATCTAAGACTGGTTCCTGCCACTAACTGAACAAACAGAGATGATTCTTTGCCCAGCAACCAACAGCCTTGGGGACCTCCCCAAATATCTCCTGTTTTCTAAACAGTTACAATGTGCTAGACATAAGCACATTCACTTAACAGACACCCAGTTTCTTCACATGGTCGCTAGAGGCACTGAGTCAACTGCACAACTGTCCTTTTATTCTCAGATGAAGAGACCAAGGCTCTGAGAGCTGGTTGAAGGACTTAGGGCTGGGGCTAGAACCCAGCACTCAGAGGAATAAGAAAGGACCCTCCACTATCTGACCCAGCCAATTGTGACTCGCCTGCCACCACATGGCAGCTGTGCTCTGTGATGCTGATCTTCACCAGGTGGACGTTGCTGGTGTGTGCAGTGGGCGATGCATACCTACTGTCTCCACCACCTTATGACTACCCAGTGGGACTCTCAGCCCTGCTAACATTGCCAGGCCCTGCCCCATAGGGGTGCAGACTCTGGGGCTGCTCTGCAGGGGACCCAGCAGTTGTGCTGGTCACCATCTCCACCTCCCTCGGCCCGTCCACCACCTCAACGGTGTCTGCAGGAACTGGGCTGTTTGGGGGTGGCCAGGTCTGAAGCTGGAGGTCAGCCTGCCATGCATGAGCTGCTAGCGGTTCCTGGAGCATTTTCTTGAGCTGAATCTCTAGCACAGCAACCTTAGCAGCAAGTTGCCTCAGTTTACAGCATGCTCAAGCCCTGCTCTTGACCCAGGTGCCCACACTCCAGGTCTAGAGGGCCACTGGGTTCCTGGGGGGCTCAGGGAGGTCCAGGCAGAGCTCACTTCCCCCCACAGCTCTGCGGGGTACCTATGAATTTCCAGCTCTTGAGCTGCACCATGGGCTGCCACTTCTGCAGCATCAACTGCTTCACTCAGAACACAGAGATCAGCTTCACCTGCTCCTCTAGCTGCTACGTCTTCTCTGGACATCTGTTCCCACACATGGCTCAGCTGAGGAGCGCTGGGTGGCAGAGGTGTGGACAATCCCTGTCCCCATGGCGTCATCGGCGACAGCCCCTCACTTACCAGTGAGCATGTGAAGCCTGCTATGCTGGCAGTCAGGCAGTCCAGGCCAGTGGGTGTGGCCTTCTGGTCCTCAAGGTGGTGACAGGTGTCTAATAGCTTGTGCTGCACAAGCAAGTTGAAGCTGGCACAAGCAGCCAGGGTGCCTTACACGGGCAAAAGCAGCAGCTGCAGTAGGAATCCACCAGGAGCCAGGGCTATAACCTGGCAGGAAGCTGAGGCCAGGCCCCATGCTGCACAACCACCTGCCTCGGCATGTGGCCCTTTTTCCCATGTACTTCAAGTACCTGTTCTTGAGAAAGTCCAGATCAAGGTAGTAGCCTTAAGGCACCTCCACAGAGTAGGGCAGGTCTAGGCACTTTGGAGGGGAAGGCCCGAAGAGAGGGTTGGGCTGGGAGTCCCTGGGAAGGGGGTTGAAGCATGCAGGACTTGGGCCATCCTCTTGCCAGCAGACCTTCCTCAAGAGTCACTTGGGGACAGTGAGTCAGACCACCTGCAACAGGGGCTGAGGCTTACCTTGCCCTCTTTGGTTGTCTCAGATTTCCACCACCCCACTCACCCTGTTTCGTGCAACCTGCTGAATCATTGAATTTTGTTAATTAAGGTCTGCAGTTTACTAAGAGTTACTTCCCAGTTGTTATATTATTGTAAAGTTCAACTGAATTATTTAAAGGACAATCAAGTTTGTTTCTGAAGTTTATCTCATTAATCTAAATTTGGATGAAGATCAGAAACCCTATGATTTGCAAGCAGCAGATTATTCATACTGAAAAAGACAACATTTAAAGGACTATCTCCAACCTAGAGAAGGAAATCACAACCCACTCCAGCATTCTTGCTTGGAGAATCCCATGGACAGAGGAGACTGGTGGGCTGCAGTCCATGGGGCCACAAGAGTTGGACATCACCACCCACCTTAATGGAAGGACTGTTATCAGGTATGCTTAACTTGCTCCTGCACAGCAACACTGAAGGGAATTGACTCTTGGATTAATATTTCCACTCAAAAAAGGTCCCTGCACTAAACTGGTCTATAGAGAGGACTGCTGACTTCAAAATCTCCTGAAAGGAATGCTCAAACAGAGGAGATTCTAGCAGACCAAGATGAGAATATATGTATATATATATATATATATATATATATATATATATATATATATATATATCTGAAGTAGACAGCTGACCCAAGTTGCCAGACCAAGTGTGTATACTATTTTGATATTAGCACACTGAGTGGCCTATCAATGAAATCTTTGCCCAACTTAAGAATCAGCATTCCTAGCACCATGGGACAAAATGATCATGACGTGCATCCAAAACCACGGTCCAAATTATAATCTTGAGGGAGTATTGCAAACTATTAACTGGCACCACCTGTTATTACAAGAATGAAGTACTGGCTTCAGTTGCTGATCTTCAACAAATGCTATAAGGAATTTAGAGTGGAGGTCAGGAATGAGGCACTCTATGCTCAGAAAGATGTGACAGAATAGGCTATCAGATGTATATATTTTTTAAATTAATTTATTTTTTATTGAAGGATAATTGCTTTACAGAATTTTGCTGTTTTTATTTTTTCAAAAGACTTTATGAGCCCACTGTCTTCCATATTCTCATATATTAAAAAAAAATTAAATTACTTAAAAACAGTTTCCAAAATATTTTTGGACTGCTCAGTTGATATAATCATGTGAGCCAATGCCTTGTGATAAATGTTGAATTTGGACAGAAATTTGAAAAAACATGCAGAGACTTTCCTTTGAAACCTGAGGAGGTAAAAGGGATATCTAGAGTTAAAGCACAGAAATAGATAACACCTAATAACAGTGAATGTATATTAACCAATTTCTAAAACCTGTGAATACTTGGATCATTTCATGGTCACCCTTGTATATGCATGAAGACTCCAAGACAGAAGGCAACTTTGTCTTGTTCCCAGCTATGCACTCAATGTAGAGAACACAGAGCATTTAACCTCTCTGCTGAATGAATGAATGAATGAATGGTGGTGCAACAATCCTAAGCCCTAGGATCTCAATTTGAACCTACAGCAGGAAGATGATATAAAAATATACACTTTATTTTTATATTTACACTAAATTTACTTGTGTTCCACCCATTTTTTAACAAAAGAGTGAGCTTTTAGAACAAATTAATTTTTAGAATTTTTCTGTAAAATATTTAATTGGAGCATAATTGCTCTATAATATTGTGTTAACTTTTACTATACATCAACATGAATCAGCCAAAGGTATACATATTTCCCCTCTTGAAACTCCCTCCCACCTTCAGTCCCATTCCACTCCTCTACATTATCACAGAACACTAGGTTTGAGCTCCTTGCATCATACAGCCAATTCCCACTGCTATCTATTTTATATATGGTAATGTATATATTTCAATTCGTCCCTCCCTCTCCTTCCTCCACTGTGTCCACAAGTCTGTTCTCTCACAAGTCTGTATCTTCATTGCTGCCCTGCAAATATGTTCATCAGTAAGGTCTTTCTAGATTCCATGTATATGCATTAATATATTGTTTTTCTCTTTCTGACTTACTTCAGTCTGTGTAATAGACTGCAGGTTCATCCACCTTGTTGGAACTGATTCAAATGCATTTCTTTTTATGGATGAATAATATTTCACTGTATACATGAATATGTACCACAACTTCTTTATCCATTAATCTGTTGATGAACATCTAGGTTGTGTCCATGTCCTAGCTATTATAAACAGTGCTGCAGTGAACACTGGGATACATGTATCTTTTTCAATTATGTTTTCTTCAGGGTATATTCCCAATGGTGGGATTGTTCGGTCATATGGTAGTTTTATTTCTAGTTTTTTAAGGACTCTTCACTCTCTTCTCCATCTATTTACATTCCCACCAACAGTGCAAGAGGGTTTCTTTTCCTCCACACCCTCTCCAGCATTTATTATTTGTACATCTGATGATGGCCATTCTGACCAGCGTGAGGTCATTGTAGTAGTTTTGATTTGCATTTGTAAATGCATTGTAGTTTTGATTTGCATTTCACTAATAATGAGTGACATTGAGCATCTTTTCATGCATTTATTAGCCATCTGTTTGTCTTTTGGGGGGAAACGTCTGTTTAGGTCTTCTGCCGCCTTTTTAATTAGGTTCTTTGTTTTACTGGTATTGAACTGAATGAACTACTTGCATATTTTGGAGATTAATCCTTTCTCAGTTGATTAATTTGCTATTAATTTCTCCCATTATGAGGGTTGTCTTTTCACCTTATTTATAGTTTCCTTTGCTGTGCAAAAGTTTTTAAATTTAATTAGGTCCTACTTGTTTATTTTTGTTTTTATTTCCATGATTTTAGGAGGTGGGTCACAGAGGATCTTGCTGTGATTTTTGTCAAGGAGTGTGCTGCCTATGTTGTCCTCTAGGAGCTTTATAGTTTCTTGCCTTACATTTAAGTCTTTAATCTATTATGAGCTTTGTGTATGGTGTTAGGAAATATTCTAGTTTCATTCTTTTACATGTAGCTGTCCAGCTTTCCCAGCACCATTTATTGAAGAGACTGTCTTTTCTCCACTGTGTGTTCTTACCTCCTTTTTCCAAGACAAGGTGAGTATAGGGGCATGGGTTTATCTCTGGGCTTTCTATCTTGTTCCATTGGTCTATATTTCTGATTTTGTTACCAGTATTGTTCTGTCTTGATGACTGTAGCTTTGTAGTATAGCCTGAAGTCAGGCAGGTTAATTCCTCCAGCTCTGTTTTCCTTTCTCAAGATTGCTTTGGGTATTGCTTCGAGTCTTTTGTGTTTCCATACAAATTGTGAAGTTTTTCGCTCTAGTTCTGTGAAAAATACCATTGATAGTTTGATAGGGATTGCATTGATTCTTAGGTTGGTTTGGGTAATACAGTCATTTTCACAAAATTGAGTCTTCCATTCCAACAACATAGTGAATGTGAAAGTCGGTCAGTGGTGTCTGACTCTTTAAGACTCCATGGACTATACATCCCTGGAATTCTCCAGGCCAGAATACTGGAGTGGGTAGCCGTCCCCTTCTCGAGGGGATCTTCCTCGCCCAGGAATTGAACCAGGGTCTCCTGCATTGCAGGCAGATTCTTTACCAGCTGAGCTATTAGAGAACCCCAAGAATATGGTGTATATCTCTCCATCTATTTGTGTCATCTTTGATTTCTTTGGTCAGAGCCTTATAGTTCTCTGCACAAAGGTCTTTTGTCTCTTTAGGTAGATTTACTCTTAGATATTTTATTCTTTTTGTTGCAATGGTGAGTGGAATTGTTCCTTAATTTCTTTCTGATTTTCTGTTGTTAGTGTATAAGAAACCAAGGGATTTCTGTGTATTCATTTTATATCCTGTGACTTTACTATATTCATTGATTAGCTCTAGTAATTTTCTGGTGGAATATTTAGAGTTTTCTGTGTATAGTATAAATTCATGTCATCTGCAAACAGTGACAGTTTTACTTCTTTTCTGATCTGGATTCCTTTTATTTCTTTTTCTTCTCTGATTGCTGGGGCTAAGACTTCCAAAACTGTGTTACATAATAGTGGCAAGAGGGGTCACCCTTATCTTGTTCCTGATTTTAGAGGAAAGGCTTTCAGCTTTTCTTCACTAAGAATAATGTTTGCAGGGAATTTGTTGTATATGGCGTTTATTAGGTTGAGGAATGATCCTTCTATACCTACTTTTTGGAAAGCTTTTTTTTATCATAAATTGGTTTTTAGTCAAAAGCTTTCTCTGCAATAATCATATAGTTTTTAATCTTTTAATGTGTTAATATAGTGTATCATATTGATGGATTTGTGTGTACTGAAGAATCCTTGCATCCCTGGGAAAAGCCCACTTGATCATGAGGTATGATCCTTTTAGTGTGTTGTTGGATTCTGTTTGCTAGAATTTTGTTAAGAATTTTTGCATCTATGTTCATCAGTGGTATTGGCCTATAATTTTATCTTTTTTGTGTGTGGCAACTTTCTCTGGTTTTTGTATCAAGGTGATGGTGGCCTCACAAAATGACTTTGGGAGTTGTTGTTCATCTTCAAATTTCTGGAAGAGTTTGAGTAGTATAGGTTTTAGCTCTTCTCCAAACTTTTTTGGTAGAATTTGTCCATGAAGCCATTTGACTCTGAGTTTTTTTTTTATTGGAAGACTTTTTATTATTATTATACTTTTGATTTATCTGCTTGTGATTGGGCTGTTCATATTTTCTATTTATTACTGGTTCACTATTCTAAGAACTCATCACTTTCTTCAAGGTTGTCCATTTTATCAGCATATAGCTGCTCATAATAATGTCTTATGATCCTTTGTAGTTCTGAGCTGTATTTTCTAACTTTTTTGTTTCTAATTTTATTGATTTGAGTCTTCTCTCTCATCAACTCATTTTTTGATGAATCTGGTTAATGCTTTCTCAATTTTGTTTGTCGTTTCAAAAAACAGCTTTTAGATTTATTGATCTTTGCTATTGTCTCCTTTATTTCTTTTTCATTTATTTCTGCTTTCATCTTTATGATTTCTTTCCTTCTACTAACTTTGAGGGTTTCTTTGTTCTTCTTTTTCTAGTTGTTTTAGGTGTAAGTTTAGGTTGTTTATCTGATGTTTTTCTTGTTTATTGAGATAGCTTTGTATTGCTATAAACTTCCCTTTTAGCACTGCTTTTATTGCATCCTATAGGCTATGAATTGTCTTGTTTTCATTGTCATTTATTTCTAGGTATATTTCTTTAGTGATTTCTTTAGTGATCTATTGGTTTTTCAGAAGCATATTGCTTAGCCTCCATGTGTTTGTGTTTTTTATAGTTTTTCCCTCTGTAGTTGGTGTTTAATCTTATAGTGTTGTGACCATAAAAATGCTTGAAATGATTTCAGTATTTTTAAATATGACAAGGCTTGATCTGTGGCTCAAGGTGCAGTCTATCCTGGAGAACGTTTCATGTGCACTTGAGAAAAAAAAACTGAAATCTACTGTAATTGGATGAAATGCCCTGTAGATATCAATTAGGTTCAACTGATCCAATGTATCTTTTAAAACTTATGTTTCTTCATTAATTTTCTATCTGGATGATCTGTCCATTGGTGTGAGTGGGATATTAAAGTCTCCAGCTGTTACTGTGTTATTGTTATTGTTGATTACCCCTTTAATTAGAATTTACCTTATGTATTAAGGTGCTCCTATGTTGGGTGCATATGTCTTTATAATTGCTATATCTTTTTTTGGATTTATCTTTTTATCATTATGTAGCATTCTTCTTTGTGTTTTTTTTTTTTTGTAGTGGTATTTATTTTAAAGTCTATTTTATCTGATGTGAGTATTACTACTCCCTCTTTCTTTTGATTTCTGTTTGCACGTAATATCTTTTTCTATTCCCTCACTTTCAGTCTGTATGTGTCCCTAGGTCTAAGGTGAGTCTCTTGTAGACACAATATATAGGGGTCTTGTTTTTGTATGCATTCAGCCAATCTGTTTCTTTTGACTGAGCACATAGTTTATTTACACTTAAAGTGATTATCGATATGTATGATCATATTACCATTTATTGTTTTGGATTTGTTTTTGTAAACCTTTAATTCGTATTTTTTTTTCTGTCTAGAGAAGTTCCATTAGCATTTGTTTTAAAGCTGTTTTGATGGTGCTGAATTCTCTCGACTTTTACTTGTCTGTAAAGCTTCTGATTTCCCCTTCAAATATGAATGAGATCCTTTCTGGATAGAGTAAACTTGGTTGTAGGCTTTTTCCTTTCATCACTTTAAGTATATCCTACCACTTTTTTCTAACCTGCAGAGTTTCTGTTGAAAGATCAGTTATTAGCCTAATGTGGATCCCCTTGTACATTATTTGTTGCTTTTCCCTTGCTGGTTTTAATATTTCTTCTATGTGTTTAATATTTGTTAGCTTGATTAATATGTGTCCTGGCATGTTTCTTCTTGGGTTTATCATGTATGGCACTCTCTAGGTTTCCTGGATTTGGGTAGCTGTTTCCATTCCCATTTTAGGCAAGTTTTTTTTACTATCAGTTCAGTTCAGTTCAGTTCAGTCACTGAGTCGTGTCCGACTCTTTGTGACCCCATGAATCGCAGCATGCCAGGCCTCCCTGTCCATCACCAACTCCCGGAGTTCACTCAGACTCACGTCCATTGAGTCAGTGATGCCATCCAGCCATCTCATCCTGTGTCGTCCTCTTCGCCTCCTGCCCCCAATCCCTCCCAGCATCAGAGACTTTTCCAATGAGTCAACTCTTCGCATGAGGTGGCCAAAGTACTAGAGTTTCAGCTTCAGCATCATTCCCTCCAAAGAAATCCCAGGGCTCATCTCCTTCAGAATGGACTAGTTCGATCTCCTTGCAGTCCAAGGGACTCTCAAGAGTCTTCTCCAGCACCACAGTTCAAAAGCATCAATTCTTTGGTGCTCAGCTTTCTTCACAGTCCAACTCTCACGGCCATACATGACCACAGGAAAAACTAGCCTTGACTAGGCGGACCTTTGTTGGCAAAGCAAAGTCTCTGCTTTTCAATATGTTATCTAGGTTGATCATAACTTTTCTTCCAAGGAGTGAGCGTCTTTTAATTTCATGGCTGCAGTCACCATCTGCAGTGATTTTGGAGCCCCGAAAGATAAAGTCTGACACTGTTTCCCAATCTATTTCCTATAATCTCCTCAAATATTTTCTCATGCCCTTTCCTTTTGTATTCTTATTCTGGTACCCCTAATTCTAATGTTGTTATGCTTAATGTTGTCCTAAAGGTCTCTGAGACCTGTCATCATTTATTTTTATTCTTTTCTTTAATCTGCCCTGCTTCAGTTATGTCCACTATGCTAACTTCCAGCTCACTTATCCATTCTTCTGCCTCAATTACTCTGATATTGGTTTCTTCTAGTATATTTTTAATCCAGTTATTATGCTGTTCATTGCTGATTGTTTATTCTTTAATTTGCTTAGGTTTCTGTTAAACATTTCTTGCATCTTCTCAATCCATGCCTCCAGTCTATTCATCGGTGCCTCCATTTTATTTTCAAGATTTTGGATCATCTTTACTATCATTACTCTGAAATGTTTTCATATGAATCATTATTTCCTCTTCGTTTGTTTGGTCTTGTGAGTTTTTACCATGTTCCTTCATCTGCTGCATGTTATTCTGTCTTTTCATTCTGTTTAATTCACTGTGTTTGGGGTCTCCTTTCTGCAGGTTGGAAGGTTGTAGTTTCTCTTGTGGAGTCTGTTCCCTATGGGTGGAGTTGCTCGAGTGCCTTGTGAAGGTTTCCCAGATAGTGAGATTTGTGCCTATATTTTGTGGATGGAGCTAGATCTTGTCTCTCTGAAAGGCAGCACCATATCCAGTAGTGTGTTTTGAGGTGTTTAAGGGTTCTGCTTTATTGACTATGCCAAAGCCTTTGATTGTGTGGATCACAATAAACTGTGGAAGATTCTGAAAGAGATGGGAATACCAGACAATGTGACTTGCCTCTTGAGAAACCTGTATGCAGGTCAGGAAGCAACAGTTAGAACTGGACATGGAAAAACAGACTGGATTCAAATAGGAAAAGGATTATGTCAAGGCTGTATATTGTCACCCTGCTTATTTAACTTATATGCAGAATACATCATGAGAAATGCTGGGCTGGATGATGCACAAGCTGGAATCGAGATTGCTGGGAGAAATATCAATAACCTCAGATATGCAGATGACACCACCCTTATGGCAGAAAGTGAAGAACTAAAGAGCTTCTTTATGAAAGTTAAAGAATAGAGTGAAAAAAGTTGGCTTAAAGCTCAACATTCAGAAAACCAAGATCATGGCATCTGGTCCCATCACTTCATGGGAAATAGATGGGGAAACAGTGGAAACAGTGGTCGACTTTATTTTGGGGGGCTCCAAAATCACTGCAGATGGTGATTGCAGCTATGAAATTAAAAGACACTTACTCCTTGGAAGGAAAGTTATGACCAACCTAGATAGCATATTGAAAAGCAGAGACATTACTTTGTCAACAAAGGTCTGTCTAGTCAAGGCTATGATTTTTCCATTGGTCATGTATGGATGTGAGAGTTGGACTATAAAGAAAGCTGAGCACTGAAGAATTGATGCTTTTGAACTGTGGTGCTGGAGAAGACTCTTGAGAGTCCCTTGGACTGCAAGGAGATCCAACCAGTCCATCCTAAAGGAGATCAGTCCTGGGTGTTCTTTGGAAGGACTAATGTTGAAGCTAAAGCTCCAATATTTTGGCCACCTGATGCGAAGAGCTGACTCATTTGAAAAGACCCTGATGCTGGGAAAGATTGAGGGCAGGAGGAAAAGGAGATGACAGAGGATGAAATGGTTAGGTGGCATCACCGACTCAATGGACGTGGGTTTGGGTGGACTCCGGGAGATGGTGATGGACAGGGAAGCCTGGCGTACTGTTGTTCATGGGGTCACAAAGAGTCAGACACTACTAAACACTGAACTGAACTGACGGCTTTGGTATGGCCTATCTGCTAATGTGTAAGTCTGTGCTCCTGTTTTGCTGATGTACTGGCATGGGACTTCTGGCACTGGAGCTTGCTGCCCTTTGGGTGAGTCTTGAGTGTTGAGATGGAAGCCTTTGGGAGAGCTCTCATTGATTAATGTTCCATCGGGCTCAGGAATTCTCTTGTGGTTCAAAGTCCTGGACTCAGGTCTCCTACCTCAAGGGTCCAGGCCCAACCCCTTACTGTGGTACCAAGATATTACAAGCCAAACAGTACAGAAGACAAAACCCCAAGACTATTGGTGAAAGCAATCCTCGAGAGCCCAGAACACTCAGAGAAACTCACACTAAAGTCCTCCAGTATTTCTAGGAAGAAATATTGTGTGCCCCTCTTGTGGGCAGTTTGAAGCCCACTCAGTCATTGATCTGGCCTTACTCCAGCTTGTGTGTGCATTCTATGTCACTTCAGTCACGTCTGACTCTTTGTGACCATACGTATGGTAGCCTTCCAGGTTCCTCTGGCCATGGGGATTCTCCAGGCCAGAATACTGGAATGGGTTGTCATGCCCCCCTCCAGGGATCTTCCCGACTCAGGAATTGAACCTGTGTCTCATATGTCTCCTGCATTGGCAGGTGAGTTCTTTACCACTAGTGCCACCTGGGAAGCCCACTCCAATTCGTACCTTCTCCCAAACCCTACAGTTGCCCCTAACATCCACAGTCACACTAATTGTGGATATTTGATCTGCTGAACCTGTGGCTGTTGGAGCTAATTCTTTTTCCCTTCAGTCACGTAGTCCCTAGTGTTCCACTTTGGTTTTGAGCCCAGCTCTGCTTGTATGTCATCTTCTAGTCACTGCCCCCTGTCCAGACACGAGTGGGCAAAGACCAAGTCTTATTAGGGCTCACCTGTTCAATCCAGCTAGGGAGAAGGAGGGATATGGCAGCCACAGTTGGGATGTACTGGGAAATGCTTGAAAACTTTTCCTCCTTCATGACTCCCTTCCTGGGGCACAAGTCCCTGTCCTGAAATCCTTTGTCTCCTTTTATCTTTATCTTTTGCCCCACCTCATTCTAAGCAGATTGACTTGCCTATTTGGAACTCTAGTGTCTTCTGCTAGCATTCAGACGTTGTTCTGTAGGAGTTGTTCCATGTTTAGATGAATTTTTGATGAATCTGTGGGAAGGAAGGTGATCTCCCTGTCTTAGTCACCCATCATCTTCTTCATTTCCATCAAATTTTTAGAATTTATAACAACTAGAATTGTTTGTTTGGTCTTTGTTATTTTTGCTTAATTCTATTACTTAAAATTTTTACAGAAATTATTTTTGCTTCTTCATTCTGTTTGGACATCTTTGAAGGACTTATACAGGCTGTCTAGAAGTCCACACAGTAGAAAGGTGTTATTGATGTAGCTACTGAAAGGGAGAGAGGCAGGAGGTAATGCAGGATAAGGAGAGAGGAGCTTTTCATTTGCAGACCAAGATCCTGGAAGTTAAGAAAACATGATTCCCCTATGGACAGATATGGAGGTTGATGAGGGTGGAGGCAGTGATTAAGCCCATTTTCTCCTATCCACTTTATTCGATTCCTTTCTAGTGGTTCATAAACTGGGAGAAAGCCAATGGAAACCAAGGAGGACAAAAATGATACTTAGAGTTCAGTGAAGGACATAGAGAAACTTTTGTTCTATGTCAAAAGCTTAGGAGGGTCTGTTTCTAAGTGGTCATGAATTCTGCTTACTAATGAATGTGGAGTTTCATTTTCCCAGGGACAGTGAATAGCACTGCCCATTGGGAGCCTGATTTCAGGCCTGTGTTGAATAATTGCTGTGTTGCTGAAAGCATCCAAGTAGGAGCTCTCCCTCCATTTCACTGCTTCGCTCCTCTCTCCTCCCAGCTACTTCAAGCTCTTGTAAACAGCATTCATTTTCAATTACAAGCTAAGAAATGTGATTGTGAAACCAAGGTGCAAGGTTCCTGGAGAGGGACTGCTAGGGAGGCTGTTTCCTCACATCTCATTTTAGTTTGTAACTTGCTGGTGGGGTTGAGTAATCACTGAAGAACAGATCAGAATGCACCTGCTGTAAGAAGAGAAACTGATGGGATGTTACTCAGATAATAGGTTGTGAAAGATTGTGATGTTCTTCTTGCTTCCTCTGGCACTCCTCACTTGCTCTGATGAAGAAAGTTGCCATTTGTGATCTACTGTCTGGAGAGGATGTTGTGACAAAGACCTGAGAGCGACCTTTTGACAAGCAGCCAGTCAGGAGCTGGGGCCCTCTGCCCAACAGGCTGGGGTGAACTGAGTCCTACCAACAACCTTCTCAGTGAGACTGAAGAGAATCCTTCTCTGTCCTGCAGTTTTGCAAGGGCTGCAGTCCCAGAAGACCCTGGCTGCAGCCTCACTAGAGTTGCTGAGCTAGATACCAGGACCAGCTCAGCCTCACTCAGGCCCCAGACACACTGAAACCCTGAGATAAGAAATGTTGATACATTTGGTACAGAATGTAGGTGGCTAATCCTCCACCTCACTTCACTCAGGTCTCTTCTCAAATGTCTCCTAACACATCCAAAACCAACCAAACCCACAAAACTGATTACACATTATCCTCTAGCCCCTTACCCATCTTTATTTTCATTCTGGAAATTATCACCACTTACACTTACATATTTATTTATTAGCTGGATTCCCTACTAGAATGAAAATTCAGTGAATATCATGTCTGTTAATTTGCTGGTAAAAATAAAGATTATATATTTGTACTGATGATGGTTAGATTTATTTGAAAAAAAAAAGATATTTTAGGGCTACTTTATACTAGATCCATTGATCATAGGTTATCTATCCCTTTTCCCTGGTATCTGGGTCAATTAATTTAGTCTCTTGGCTAATTATTTTTTCTTGTTATTGTTACTAAATTGTTGTCTCTATTAACTGAGTTTTAACTGAGTTTTCAATTAAAATGCCAATATTTTGTCAATGCCAAAGCTTATGTGTACATGCTTGATTGAATTCCAGCATAGGATGATCAAAATTATTTGAGAAGTTCTTACCTTGCTTTGTGATGAAGTCTAACTTCCTGCTACTTTCCTCAATTGGCCTTAGCATTTTGTTCTCAGAAATAATATAACATATCTATTCAATTTCCACAAGCATAGTTCTTTTGTTGTTGTTTAGTTGCTAGTCATGTCCAACTCTTTTGCAACTCTGTGGAGTGCAGCCCACCAGGCTCTTCTGACCATGGAATTTCCCAGGCAAGAATACTGTAGTAGGTTGCCATTTCTTTCTGCACAAGCATAGTTCTAATTGTTCCATTAACTTTATTTCTTTGGGTGTAAGTTTTGCTTATTGAATTCATTGTCTCTTTTTTAAACTATAGACTTATCTTAGACACTTGGTGTTTGCTCATTTGATGTTCACTTTTGCAATTGAGACTGCAATTCAACTTTTTGCTTCTTTAAAGGAGGTGTGGGAACTACTGCTGAGGCTCACTGTCCCCAGGTTTCCACTGGGAGGGAAACCCAGCACCATTAGCCAGGTCTCCAGGGATCATCTCCTATATCACCTAACCGAAAACTTTCCCGTGTGTCTGCCTGAAGCTCCCATAGTCACTCTTCTCATCTCAAAAAAGTTGCTTCTACCCCTGGTGTACATGTGTGTGTGCAGTCAACAGTGATTAATTTGCCCGGCCACTTTTCTACTCTCATGAGAGACACCAGAGATAGATAAACTCTGAACATGGATCATCTGTATTGTTCTTCCCATCTTTACAGCTGGGTTCTTCCACAGCAGTCCTGGCTTCTAGCTCTCTCTCAAGTCTATCTCATCCATTTGTTGTCTGTTTCTGGCCCACAAGGTATAGCAATTCTCATATGAAAATCTTTATGCTTTAATTCTTAAGTATGCATTTATGTATATATATTTTACAAATATAAAATAAGACTATATTATTATGTATTCATATGTATATATAGTCAGCTTAGTTGCCATTTTGAAAGGGCTTTCTTTCATCCCTTAAAGTATTTGAAGATAATTGTCATGTTCTCCCTTATTCTCGTCCCCTTAGTCTAAAAATATCATGTTCCTTTAACAATTCTAATCACCAATGATTTTCTGACTTTTAATCACCACCCTCTTCTATTCCAGTAGACATAAAAAATTCATTAGTAGCACTATACAGATCCCAGTGTGAAAGGAATACTCAGAATACAGTGAGACTATTCCTTCTTGTAATGTATATATTTTTCCTATTACTGCCAAGTCTGGTTTATCTTTTTAAACTACACATTCATACAGCTGGCTTATAATTATCAATTTCCTTTCCACTCTTCTTCCACATTTTAAATACATAAACTCTACCAAGTGACAGCTCTCTTCCTCTACCTGTGTAATTGATCACTAACTAACATGAAAGCCTTCACACTAATCTCTGCTGAGTTTCATCATGTTAGTTTAACCTCCTCACACTCTCTTGAAATGTATTAGGCTATGCAGAAACACTAGCTTAAGTTTTTCTTAGGTTTACTAAGCTGACTATATCTTTTGATGAACTGATCCTTAGTGAATTGTTTTCCTTCCATCTACGGGAAATGTTTTCCTCTTTTATTAACCTTTCCACAGAGCATACTGTATTAGCTTCTTCATCTGAATCCCACTTTTTCTCACTTGGATTATATCATCCATTCATTGAACAAAGGTTTATCAAAGGCCAACTCTGTGCCCAGAGTCACGCTGGTCACTGGATACAAAGAGATAAACAAACATGGTCTTGATCTCGTGGAACTTATGGTGTGGTACTCACAGCTTTATAATTTTGGTAGACTTGATATTATCCGTATAATTTTTGGTTTTTATACAGTCAGAATTTTATTTTTTAAAAATATAACCATCTTCATAAAGGAAAAATAGCAAAATGTTAACTGTAGAATCTAGATGGTGGATAGATGTACATTCTATTTCACTGTACATTTCTTTCTACTTTTCTATATATTGGAAATTTTTCATGGTAAAATTTTGGGGACAAAATCCTTGCCTATCTTTCACAAGCCTTATTTCTTTTATAACCCTCAAACATGGTATTGTACCAATCACGTTTTAAAGCTCTTTAGATAACTTTTCTTGATTTTATGAATGTCCAGTTATCACTGCCTTGATCTCCCAGGATTCCTGGGAGAAGAAGTCACATAATATCAATAGAAAGAACACTCACAGTGAAGATTACTGAAACACAGAACTCAGCACCTCCTGGCTCTGTGCACACTGACAACATCGCTTTAATTCTCTAAGCCTTGATTTTTCTCATCCCTTAAATGGGATAATGTTCACACCCTAACTTGTTGTGAATTAGAATATTTAAAATACATTTGCCCCTCTTCCACTACTTTCTCTGCTTACCACCTTGGACATAACCATTATTTCCTTCCTTACAAATCTGAATTAAGCAATTAATGCCCATTCATGTTTTCTTTCTTTCTTTAAATTTTGAAGAAGAAGATTCTTAGAAACTCACATCTGTAATGTATCATTAGATATTTTTTGTCTAGTAAATAATATGTCAGAAGAAGTGAATTCATCTATCACCTTCAAGTTTATTTTTGTTCAGGTATAGGATTGATATTAAAGAAATGCCATTCATACCCAGAGTGGGTGGTCTGAAACTGCTGCTACCTTGTAAAACTTACCGCCAATGGCTGTCTTAGTTCAGCATGTTTATACTACTGCTTGTGTTTCGATTCCTCTGTCTACAGTGTTAGCTTTTCTTTCTGAGACTACAAAAGACTTGCACTTCTTCAGACTGAGCTCAATGTCACATCTGAATCCCTTTCTCCAGCTACTACTCATGATGTTTCGACTGTATCGTGTCATATCTTGAAATACCTTACATCAGTTAATACTAGATGGTCAGCACCATGTAGCCAGAGGAAAGCACTCTTTTTCTGGATCCAAGTTATAGGATTGGGAACAGGCAGTAGGAATTTGTTAGAGATGAATGCTTGTGAGGAAAAATGACTAGAGTCCATTGTCCTTGGGCATCAGGTTTCCTCCCCTAAGAAATGAGAGAGATATCCAGATATCTTAAAAAGCATATTTGAGCACCAAAATGCTATGATTCTTGGACTTTGTATTGTTGTTTAGTCACTAAGTTATGCCCAAGTCTTTGCAACCCCATGGACTGCAGCATGCCAGACTTTCCTGTTCTTCACCATCTCTCAGAGTTTGCTCAAACTCGTGTCTGTTGAGTCAGTGATGCCATCCAATTATCTCATCCTGTGTTGCCCCATTCCTCTCCCACCTTCAGTCTTTCCCATCATCAGGGTCTTTTCCTATGTGTCTGCTCTTCGCGTCAGATGGCCAAAATATTGGAGCTTCATATTATGTTACTCAAATGCAGTAGACATTTTCTTAATTTCAAGTATTAATCTTAATGCCAGAGCTTTGTGTATGGTCAGAACCTTCTTGATATTTAAGCAACTGGGATTTGGATGTTCATACAACCCCTTTCTCTGACTCTTTGTCTGTAATTTCATCAAGGTTATGACTGAATTGATGTATTTACAACTCCTGACATACCCCCCACTCCAAAGAGATAAATATCTTCTCATCATCGCCTTAACCTCCATCTTCCAGGTTACCTGCATCAGAACACTTCTTCTGTCTTGTGTCCTAACTCTGAAGAAGGTTGTGTGGATTCATGTATCCTGAAGGCTGTTGTGTCTCTACAGAAGTATTACAATGATGTTGACTTTCTGAACCTCAGACCCTTTAATCCTCCAACTGTTGCTGTGTCCAGCTGCCTGGGAAACATTTAAATTTTAGTCTAAGATACTGTGTGTTCTCACTCATTATTGGGGAGAGTCAGCAATATTCAGTAAGAATGAGGAAGTATGTCATTAAGGTTTAAAATCTCATATTTCATTCCTCCCTCCTCACCTTTAAATTTCAGCCATGCTGAACGTACCAAATATTCTCAGTACTCTACACTGTCATTCTTTTCCTCTACTTCTCACATTCTTTAAATCCTCTCTACCTTCTTTGTCTGCTAAAGCAGAGTCATTCTCTGTGTCTCATCTAAAAATACCAACTCCTACAAAAGTCTGCTGATTCTCCTATTGTAACACTTGATACTCTCTTTGGCAATTATTTGATTATACGTATGTTCTCTTCACTTACCTATACATTTCATGGAAGAAGATACCATCTTTCTTATTTATTGTTTTATCACTAAAGCTCACTAAAGTGCCTGACAGGAGTACATTGCTGCTGTATTTACTGAATGAATTAATGAATCTAGGAGACCCTGCTCTCATAGGAGCTGAAATGTTCTGGGATACAAAAGATAAGCACACAAATAAGCAGTATATTCATGCCTACTGTTTACACTTCCCAAGTAATCTGTGTAGTTAGCATTGTTTCTCCTATTTCCACAAAGTAAATTTTAGACTTAGAAGATGTGTCACTTACCAAGATGACTGTACAGGTAGAAAGTGGCCAAGCAAGGATTTGTACTCTAGTCTTCAATAGCAAAGTAAGTGTCCCCTATATAATGTTGCAGCAATATATATGAACCAAGTGTTACAAAATCTACTGCATTTTATAAGTGGGAGAATTCACTTCTAAATGAGATGACATTTGAGCTTGAACTCAAAAGATAAATAAGCTTTTTTCTTAAAGAATTATTTTCAATTATGAAAACATGATCAAAGAACCCCTATGTGTTATAATAAATTCAATGAATACAGACATATTTAATACAAAAGTCAAGGTTCACCTCACTTTTGCTTTAACTACATTCCTAAGAAATAACAACCACAAACCATATCCATGTATATAAACATGACATGTTGGTTTTGTTTTAAAAGAAATCACACTATGACTACTGTTATGCAGATTTTTTTTTTTTTTTTTACTTCACTGCCACTTAGACAAACTTCTATCTGACATATTTATACTTATCTACTGCACTTTTAACTACTACATTTCAATTTTGGGGGTAGGTATTTTCCATAATTTTCTTAATCAATCTGCTATTTAGATGACTTTTTGTTTCTCCTCTAAAAATATTCCTGCAATAATACTCTTGTATACACATCTCCTAAATTTCATTAAAGATTTTTTTCTCCATCAGTTCCTGAAAATAGAATTTCTTGTGTCATGTGTTACATACCTTTCAAATTTTGAACAAAACTGACAAAAATGCAGAGAATGTGAAAAATGGGACAGCAAAAAAAAAATTCAAGCTAGGGAAAGTCACATAAATAAAGGTACTGAGAAGCATAAGTCACAATCCTTTATTTCTCCCAAGAAGTTTCAGCATTTTGTCCATTTGTGTGAGCTCAAATGACAAATTCCAGCCCCTGGCAAGTGATCACAAGTTATTTGTCAGTCTTTCTTTATCCTCCGGCTTTCTCTTCAGGGATGAAGTCCTCAGAGGTTAAATACTCTCATAAGTAATCTAACCAGTATAACTCCTGTTTGCTGCCCATTATTTTTTAATCTCAATGATTCCTCACCACACACAGACTCTCATTGTGCTATGCACGCTTTCCAGATGAAACCAATGACTTAATTCAACTGTAGTCAAACAAAAATAATTCTGTACAATTTTACATACATACACACACTAATAGTCCACATTTCAGCAACTGAAACTTAAAATTGAGTGATCATGACATGAAACGCTTTTAAAAGCTGTCCCTTTACCTTCAGTTTTATTAAAAGCACAGATGTGCAGTCAAACTTAATGGTGTTTACTTGGAAACACACAATGTTTACCCTTGGAAATGCATCTCTCACCTTACTGTGAACAAAAGGGCATTGTAACTTCATGTAGTCTGATTGCCTGCTTAAATTTAGGTCTGCACTCAAATGAGAAAAGTGCTTAAGTATCAGTCATCTTGGAATCCAAAGGACTTATTCACTGAGCATGTGGGGCTCTATTCATACATGATTTATGTCTTTGCATGTAAGGGAGTGGGGGCTGCTTGTGTGTTGCTCAGAGAACCATCAACTGCCTCTTCTGAGTAGTTTATATAATATCAATATTTATCAAAGTAAGCCAGGAATCGTAACATACTCTCAGAATTTTAAATACTACCTTTATATTAATAGTTCCTTCACCCATAGAAGGGAGCACAACAAATAAACAAGGTTGTGCATATCTAAAGTGGCTCTCTTCATCTCTGGTGCTTTTGATGCAATGTGAAGCATTGGCTGAAATTGCTGATTTCTGTCATGGACATTGTTCATGACAAACACATAGCAGGTCTTTAAAAATGTATTTGTGGAGTAAACAGAAATAAGCAAACATTGCTGTCACTTTTCACAAAGGAAAAAGAGGTTTGCTCACTGACTGTATTCTTTTAAGATATATTAATTGAGTAACCACTAGGCATTTTAACCTTGAATGACACAATTATTATTTGAAATGATCTTCTAGCCATATGTGTAAATAATAAAAGGTATAACAATGAAAAGCTCTGTATTCTCAACTAAAGGTTAAATAAAAGCATTCTGGAGATCAAGAAGAAGGATCAACTAATTCTGCACAGAGAAGTTTAGAAATGATTAAGTTTGTAGGAGTTCAACAAGCTTGTGGTGAATGGAAAAGGGAATTTTAGGAAGAAGTGATGTCACAAACAAAAGAAACATAAAAGACCTTCAGATTTCAGAAATGGGATGTGTTGCTATGCATAATTGGATAACTTGTCAGTAATGATAGATAAATCTGAAACTTTTCTGTTCGAATTGAATTGTAAAAGGCTTTATACACTCAACCAGTGAGGTATTAACTTCTTTTGAAATCAAGAGAAGGCCCTCATAAAATTTTAAACTTGGACGTGACATAATTAGATGACCCTTAGTGATGTATCTACATACCATCTGGTGAAGAAGGACAGAGAGGGGATTGCAAATGGAGCTGCACTTGTTTATCCACTCTAGTAGTGTCTCTATGGAGTGCTACTCTGAGAAGGACTCCAGGAAAGCGTCTGGACTCAATAGGAAAGTCTACAGTAATGAAAAAGTAAGCTTGTCATTCGTATAAGAAAGGAAAGAAGAGAAGGAGGTAGACAGCATAAGTTAAGCATTTGCCATCCCTGAATTAGTAGGATGTTGGGAAAGTTTAAGCAAGAGATCCTCAGTTCAGTTAAGTCGCTCAGTCATATCTGACTCTTTGTGACCTCATGGACTACAGCACACCAGGCTTCCCTATCCATCACCAGCTTCTGGAGCTTGCTCAAACTCATGTCTATCAAGTTGGAAATGCCATCCAACCATCTTATCTTCTGCTGTCCCCTTCTCCTCCTGCCTTCAATCTTTCCCAGCATCAGGGTCTTTGCCAATGAGTTGGCTCTTTGCATCAGGTGGCCAAAGTATTGGAGCTTCAGCTTCAGTATCAGTCCTTCCAATGAATATTCAGGACTGATTTCCTTTAGGATTGACTTGTTTGATCTCCTTACCATCCAAGGGGCTCTCAAGAGTTTTCTCCAAAGCCATTGTTCAAATGCATCAATTCTTCGGTGCTCAGCTTTCTTTATGGTCCAACTCTCACATCCACACATGACTACTGCAAAAACCATACTAGGCCACAGAGAGATCCTAGGTCCTAGCTTATGATGATTTCAATGTGTAACTGGAAGATGATGGGAGCATATTTAAATATTTCATACTACACATAGTTAATTCATTAAATATTCTAATGATATTATAGGCATAGTAGACACAGATATGTACTCTTGCACATAGAGGACTTGAATCATTTGAGTTTAAGATAAAAGAACAGAGGATGACTTTATAAAGTTCATAGTTTTAGACGGAATGCAGAGGAAAGCAATCATCATTAATTAAGAAAAGAAATAGAGAGGTAGTCCCAAGATGGAGGAGGAATATGACAGGGAGACCACTTTCTCCCCCACAAATTCATCAAAAGATTATTTGAATATTGAGCAACTTCCACAAAAGAGCTTCTGAATGCTGGTGGAGGACACCAGGCACCCAGAAAGGCAGCCCATTCTCTTCAAAAGGAGGTAGGATAAAAATATAAAAGATGAAAACAGAAGATTTAGGGATGGAGACCCATCCTGGGGACGGAGTCTTGAAGGACAACTTTCCACACAGTAGGAAACCCTATCACAGGTGGGTCTGTGGGGAGTTTTGGAATCTCAGAGGGCAACATAACCGGGATCTATTCTAGATTTATGATCTTTGAATTTTGGTGTTTGTTATTAATTTTGTACCTTTAAGAATCTAATATTCAGTATACAATTTCACTTAGAGATTAGACTACTGGCTTGATTGCTCTCTCCCCTTTTGACTCTCCCTTTTCTCCTCCAGGTCACCTCTATCTCCTTCCTCTCTCTTCTCTTCTCTATTTTTTTTTTTTTTTTGCAAGAATTCCTTATTTAATTATTATTACTGTTTCTTTCCAGATTGTATGCAAAATTTTAAACTTTCTTAGTAAGAATTGTCTCATAGGATACCAGATTGTCTCATAGGATATAAGACACAAGTTGTATCTTATATTGGAGGGATGGGGATGGTGAGAAGACCTGATAGTGACAACGGAAAATCTAATCTGAGATCCCGTGTGTGACTATGCACCTCCAGGCAAGATTCCTAACCTTTTCAGTTTCAGCATCTCCAAAGGAGTATAATGGGGCTGTTTCAGTTCAGTTCAGTTGCTCAGCCGTGTCCAGCTCCCTGACACCCCATCCACCGCTGCGCACCAGGCCCTGAATCTCTCCGGGTGTTCCACGCTGTGGAGAACACTTAGGGAATTGATTACTGGCTAGACTGCTCTCTCCCCCTTTGACTCCCCCTCTTCTCCTCCTGGTCACCTCTATCTCCCTCCTCCCTCTTCTCTTTTCCATGTAACTCTGTGAATCTCTCTGAGTGTCACTTGCCATGAAGAATTGTTTCACCATTAACCTAGATGTTTTATTATCTATACTGTTTGTATGTACTGTATGTCTTGATGCTACTGTAAGAGAAGGATTGATATTCAGAGGCAGAAGGCTTAACTCCAAAACTTGAGAACATTAGAGAACCCCTGATTCCAGGGAACATTATTAGACAAGAGCTCACCCAAAAGTCTCCATACCTACAAGTGAAAACAAGCTGCATCCAAAAGCCAGCAAGATCCAGTGTAAGACATACCACACTAATTCCCCAGCAAAACAGGAACACAACCCTGAGCATTAAAAGACAGGCTGCCCAAAGCCACACCAAACCCCCAAACTCACCACTGGACACTACATTGCACTCCAGAGAGAAGAGATCCAGTTCCACCCACCAGAACACAGATGCAAGCTCCTTCAACCAGGAAACCTTGACAAACCAATAGTCCAACCCCATCCACAGACCCCACAGTAAACAGGAACCATGAGCTTACAGGCTACAGAAAGGGCACCCCAAAAACGATAATCTAAGCAAAATTAAAAGGCAGAGAAATATTCAGCAGGTAAAGGAACATGATAAATACCCACCAAAGCAAACAAAAGAGGAGGAGATAAGGAGTCTACCTGAAAAAGAATTCAGAAAAATGATAGTAAAGATGGTAGAAAAATTTGAAAACAAAATGGAGTTACAGATAAATAGACTAGAGACAAGGATTGAGAAGATGCAAGAAATGTTTAACAAGGACCTAGAAGAAATAAAGAAGAGTCAATATATAATGAATAATGTAATAATGGAGATCAAAGCACTCTGGAGGGAACCAACAATAGAATAATTGAGGCAGAAGAGAGGATAAGTGAGGTGGAAGATAGAATGATGGAAATAAATGAAGCAGAGAGGAAAAAATAAAAAAAAGAATGAAAAGAAATGAGGACAACCTCAGAGACCTCTGTCAATGTTAAACACCCCGGCATTCAAATCATAGGTGTCACAGAAGAAGAAGACAAAAAGAAAGGCCATGAGAAAATACTTGAGGAGATAATAGTTGAAAACTTCCCTAAAATGGGGAAGAAAATAGTCACCCAAGTCCAAGAAACCCATAGAGTCCCAAACAGGATACAACCCAAGGCAAAACACCCCAAAGCACATATTAATCAAACTAACAAAGCAAATATTAAAAGCAGTAAGGGAAAAGCAACAAATAACACACAAGGGATAAGGATAACAGCTGATCTTTCAATAGAAATTTTTCAGGCCAGAAAGGAATGGCAGGACATACTGAAAGGGATGGAAGAGAAAAACCTACAACCAAGACTACTCTATCCAGCAAGGTTCTCATTCAGATATGAAGAAGAAATCAAAAGCTTTACAGACAAGCAAAAGCTGAGAAAATTCAGCACCACCAAACAAGCTCCTCAACAATTGCTAAAGAAAGTTCTCTAGACTGGAAGAACAGAAAAGGTTATAAAATTGAACCCAAACCAACAAAGTAAATGGTAACGGGATCATACTTATCAATAATTACCTCAAATGTAAATGGGTTAAATGACCCAACCAAAAGACAAAGACTGGTCAAATAGATACAAAAACAAGACCCCTATATACGCAGTCTACAAGAGACCTACCTCAAACCAAGGGACACATACAGACTGAAAGTGAAGAAATGAAGAGCTGGAAAAAGATATTTCATGTAAATGGAGACCAAAGAAAGCAGGAGTAGCAATATTCATGTCAGGTAAAATAGACTTTGAAATAAAGACCATGAAAAGAGAAAAAAGAAGGACACTACATAATGATCAAAGGATCAATTCAAGAAGAAGAGATAACAATTATAAATATATATACACCCAACATAGGAGCACCTCAATATGTAAGGCAAATACTAGAAAATATTAAAGGGGAAATTAAAAGTAACACAATAATAGTTGGGGACTTTAGTACCCCACTCACACATATAGATAGATCAACCAAACAGAAAATTAGCAAGAAAATACAAGCTTTAAATGATACAATAGTCCAGTTAGATCTAATTGATATCTATAGGGCATTTCACCCCAAAATAATGAATTTCACCTTTTTCTCCAGTGCACACGGAACATTCTGCAGTATATTTCATATTCTGGGCCATAAATCTAACCCTGGTAAATTCAAACAAATTGAAATCATTTCAATCATCTTTTCTGATCACAATGTGGTAAGTTAACTGTCAACTAGAGGGAAAAAATTAAAACATATGGAGGCTAAACAACAATTTTTTTCAATTTTTTAAAATATAAATTTATTTATTTTAATTGGAGGTTAATTACTTTACAATATTGTATTGGTTTTGCCCTACATCAACATGAATCCGCCACAGGTATACACGTGTTCCACATCCTGAACCCCCCTCCATCCTCCCTCCCCATACCATCCCTCTGGGTCATCTCAGTGCACCAGCCCCCTTCTTAATAACCAACAGGTCATGAAAGAAATAAAAAGAGGAAATAAAAACATTCATAGAAACAAATGAAAATGAAAACATGACAACAAAAAAACTATGTAATTTAGGAAAAGCAGTGCTAAGAGGAAGGTTCTTAGCAATACAAGCTTACCTCAAGAAATAAGAGAAACATCAAATAAATAACCTAACTTTACACCTAAAGCAACTAGAAACAGAAGAAAAGAAGAACCTCAAAGCTAGTAGAAGGAAAGAAATCATAAAAATAGGAGCAGAAAGAATTGATAAAGGAACAAAGGAGACTAGCAAAAATCAGCAAAACTAAAAGCTGATTCTTGAGATGATAAATTAGATAGGCAAACCATTAGCCACACTCATCAAGAATAAAAGGGAGAAGAATCAAATCAAAACAAATAGAAGTTAAAATGGAGAAATCACATCAGACAACACAGAAATACAAAGGATTATAAGAGACTACTTATTATAGGCCAATAAAAATGGACAACTTAGAAGAAATGGACGAATTCTTAGAAAAGATTAACCTTCCAATACTGAATGAGGAAGAAATAGAAAGTTTTAACAGACCTATCACAAGCACAGAAATCAAAACTGCAATAAAAAATCTTCAAACAAACAAAAACCCAGGACCAGATGGATTCACAGGTAAATTCTACCAAAACTTTAGAGAAGAGGTAACACCTATCCTCCTCAAACTCTTCCAGAAAATTGCAGAGGAAGGTACACTCCCAAACTCCTTCTGTGAGGCCATCATCACCTTAATACCAAAACCAGACAAAGATGCCACCAAAAAAGAAAACTACAGACCAATATTACTGACGAACATAGATATAAAAATCCACAACAAAATTCTAGCAAACAGAATCCAACAACATATTAAAAATATCATACATTATGACCAAGTGGGCTTTATTCCAGGGATGCAAGGATTCTTCAATATTTGCAAATCAATCAATGTCATACATCACATTAACAAACTGAAAGATAAAAGCCATATGATTATCTCAATAGATGCAGAGAAAGCCTCTGACAAAATTTAACACCCATTTATGATAAAGAACTTCCATAAAGCAGGCATAGAAGGAACATACCTCAACATAATAAAAGCCATCTGCAACAGATCCACAGCAAACTTTATCCTCAATGGCAAGAATTAGAAAGCATTTCCTCTAAAATCAAAAACAAGACAAGGGTTCCCACTCTCACAACTACTATTCACCATAGTTTTGGAAGTTTTAGTCACAGCAATCAGAGAAGAAAAAGAAAAGGGATCCAGACTGGAAAAGAAAAAGTAAGGCTCTCACTGTTTGCAGATGACACAATCTTCTACATAGAAAACCCTAAAGACACCACCAGCAAGTTACTAGAGCTAATCAATAAATACAGTAAAATTTCAGGATATAAAATTAACACACAGAAATCCCTTGCATTTCTATACACTAACAGTGAGAAAACAGGAAGAGAATTTAAGGAAACAATCCCATTCACCATTGCAATGAAAAGAATAAAACACTTAGGAATAAATTTAACTAAAGAAACAAAAGACCTATATACAGAAAACTATTAAGCACTGATGAAAGAACTCAAAGGTGACACAAATAGATGGAGAAATATGTCATGTATGTGAATCAGAATAATCAATATAGTGAAAATGAGTATCCAAAGCAATATACAGATATATATATCTATATATATAAGCAATATATAGATTCAATGCAACCCCTATTCTGCTTTTTCACAGAACTAGAGCAAATAATTTCACAATTTGCATTGAAACACAAAAAAAACTCAAATAGCCAAACCAATCTTGAAAAAGAAGAACGAACTGGAGGAATCAACCTGCCTGACTTCAGGCTCTACTACAAAGCAACATTCATCAAGACAGTATGGTACTGGCACAAAGACACAAATAAAGATCAATGGAACAAAATAGAAAGCCCAGAGATAAAGCCATGCACCTATGGACACCTTATCCTTGACAAAGGAGGCAAAAATATACAATGGAGAAAAGACAATCTCTTTAACAAGTGGTGCTGGGAAAACTGGTCAACAACCTGAAAAGAATGAAATAGAACACTTTCTAACACCATACACAAAAATAAACTCAAAATGGATTAAAGAGCTAAATGTAAGATCAGAAACTAAAAAACTCCTAGAGGAAAACATCGGCAAAACAGTCTCTGACATAAATCACAGCAAGATCCTCTATGACCCATCTCCCAGTGTAATAGAAATAAAAACAAAAATACACAAATTGGACCTAATTAAACTTAAAATCTTTGGCACAATGAAGGAAGCTATAAGCAAGGTGAAAAGACAACCTTCAGAATGGGAGAAAGTAATAGCAAATGAAGCAACTGACAAACAACTAATCTCAAAAATATATAAGCAGCTCCATACCAGAAAAAGAATCGACCCAGTCAAAAATGGGCCAAAGAACTAAACAAACATTTCTCTGAAGAAGACATACAGATGGCTGAAAAACACATGAAAAGATGCTCAACATCACTCATTATCAGAGAAAGGCAAATCAAAAACACAGTGAGGGACCATCTCACCAGTCAGATGACTGCCATCAGAAAGCCTACAAGCAATAAATGCTGGAGAGGGTGGGAAGAAAAGGGAACCCTCTTACACCATTGGTGGGAATGCAAACTAGTACAGCCACTATGGAGAACAGTATGGAGATTGCTTAAAAAACTGGAAATAGTACTACCAGCAATCCCACTGCTGGGCATACACACCAACGAAATCAGAATTGAAAGAGATACATGTATCCTAATGTTCATCACAGCACTGTTTACAATAGCTATGACATAGAAGCAACCTAGATGTCCATTGGCAGACAAATGGATAAGAAAGCTGCAGTACATATACACAATGGAATATTACTCAGCTATAAAAAAAGAATGCATCTGAATCAGTTCTAATGAGGTAGATGAAACTGAAGCCTACTATACAGAGTGAAATAAATCAGCTAAAAAAACACCAATACAGTATATTAATGCATGTATATGGAATTTAGAAAGATGGTAACGACAACCCTCAGAGGAGGCGATGGCAGCCCACTCCAGTATTCTTGCCTGGAAAATCCCATGGATGGAAGAGCCTGGTGGGCTGCAGTCCATGGGGTTGCGAAGAGTCGTACACGACAGAGCTACTTCACTTTTACTTTTAACTTTCATGCATTGGAGAAGGAAATGGAAACCCATTCCAGTATTCTTGCCTGGAGAATCCCGGGGACAGAAGAGCCTGGTGGGTTGCCGTCTATGGGATCGCACAAAGTCGGACACGACTGAAGCAACAGCAACAGCAGCAGCAAAGACAACCCTATAATTCAAGACAGCAAAAGAGACACAGGTGTAAAGAAGACTTGGACTCTGTGGGAGAAGGAGAGGGTCGGATGATTTGAGAGAACTGAAACATGTAAATTACCATATGTGAAAGAGATCACCAGTCCAAGTTCGATGCATGAGGCAGGGCACCAAAGCTGGTGCACTGGGACAACCCAGAGGGATGGGATAGGGAGGGAGGTGGGAGAGGGGGTCAGGATGGGGGACACATGTGCACCTGTGGCTGAGTCAAAAACCACCACAATATTGTAAAGTAATTATCCCCCAATTAAACTAAATAAAATAAAAAAGAAAGGAATAGAAACAGGAAAATAAGTTGAGAGTGGTAAGGAGGTTACAGGGAAGGTAATGATTTCAGTATTGGGGACAATAAGTTCTAGGAGAACAGAGGATATCCAGAGAGAGAGAGGTACTCAATAAAGTGTTTGAAATCTGGGGTTCCAGATTAACTTTATGGAATGGAGATATAAATTTTGGATTCTTCAGAATATGGGCAGCATTTCATGTACTGCATGGATACTATCCCTCATGAAGAAATCCTTATGAACAACAACATTTCAATAATGGACAGAAGAAAAGGAAGATCCATGTGGAAGACTCAAAACCTACACAAAGAGTATTCACAACTTATGAAAAATGTGAAATTGTCTCTCACCTTTTCACTGTCACATGCACAGAGAGAAACAAAATGAAATTTTGTTATTAGCCCTTGTAGGCTAGCTTGTTTCAGACCTACTACCCTGAAGAGAATAACTTGAAAAAGTAGATTTAATTTTTTACAATCTCATTAAAATCATGGGAAAACTATGAAGAAAGTGATTTAGGGACTAAAAATTTCAAGAATAAATGCAAATAGATGAACATGATATTAAGGCTTCATATTTCTTCTTGAGGTTATTTTAGTGATTTATGTTGTCCTTGTTCAGTCACTAAGTCATGTCCAACTCTTTCTGACCCCATGCACTGCAGTATGCCAGGTTTCTCTTTCTTTCATCATCTCCTGGAACTTGCTCAAACTCATGTCCATTAAGTCAGTGATGCCATCCAACCGTCTCATCCTCTGTCAACTCCTTCTCCTCTCACCTTCAATCTTTCCCAGCATCAAGGTCTTTTCAAATGAATCAGTTCTTCACACCAGGTGGCCAAAGTATTGAAGTTTCAGCTTCAGCATCAGTCCTTCCAATGAATATTCAGGATTGATTTCTTTAGGATGGACTGGTCAGATCTCCTTGCAGTCCAAGGGACTCTCAAGAGTCTTCTCCAACACCACAGTTCAAAAGCATCAATTCTTTGGTGCTCAGCTTTCTTTATGGTCCAACTCTCACATCTCTACATGACTACTGGAAAAACCATAGCTTTAACTGTTACAGAACTTTGTTGGCACAGTGATGTCTCTGCTTTTCAATATGCTGTCTAGGTTGGTCATAACTTTTCTTCCAAGGAGTAAGCATCTTTTGATTTCATGGCTGCAATCACGATCTGCAGTGATTTTGGAGCCCCCCAAAATAAAGTCTGATGCTGTTTCCACTGTTTCCCAATCTATTTGCCATGAAGTGATGGGACTGGATGCCATGATCTTCATTTTCTGAATGCTGAGCTTTAAGCCAACTTTTTCACTCTCCTCTTTCACTTTCATCAAGAGGCTTTTTAATTCTTCTTTGCTTTCTGCCATAAGGGTAGCATCACCTGCATATCTGAGGTTATTGATATTTCTCCCAGCAATCTTGATTCCAGCTTGTGCTTGATCCAGCACAGCATTTCTCACGATGTACTCTGCATGTAAGTTAAATAAGCAGGGTGATAATATACAGGTTTGACGTACTTCTTTTCCGATTTGGAACCAGTCTGTTGTTCCATGTCCAGTTCTATAGGTTTCTCAAGAGGCAAGTCAGGTGGTCTGGTATTCCCATCTCTTTCAGAATTTTCCATAATTTATTGTGATCCACACAGAGCTATATGAGCTGTTTGTATATTTTCTCCTATTAAGTAGGTTATCTTTTTGTTTTGCTTATGGTTTCCTCTATTGTGTAAAAGATTTTAAGTTTAACTAAGTCCCATTTGTTTATTTTTGTTTTTATTTCCATTACTGTAGGAAATGGATCCAAAAAGGTATTTCAGCTATTTATTTCAAAGAGTGTTTTGCCTATGTTTTCCTCTGGGAGTTTTCTAGTATCTCGTCTTACATATAGATCTTTAATCCATTTTTACTGTTTTTTTTTTGTGGATGATCTTAAAGAATGATCAAAGTTTATTCTTTTACATATAGCTATCTAATTTTCTGAGCACCATTGATTGGAAAGAAAATTGGATTTTCTTTGGTGTGTATTCTTTCCTTTTTTGTCATAAGTTAATTGACCATAGTGAGTAGCTCTATTTCTGGACTTTCTATCCTCTTTCATTGTTCTATATTTCTGTAATTTGTGCCAGTACCACACTGTTTTGATGACTGTAGCTTTGGAGTATAGTCTGAAGTGAGGGAGCCTGATTCCTTCAGCTCTGTTTTTCTCTCTCCAGATTGCTTTGGCTATTTGGGGTCTTTTGTTTTTCCATACAAATTAAAAAAAAATTTGTTCTAGTTCTGTGAAAGACAAACTTTTTAAAAATTAGGATTTGTATGGATTTAAAAACCAAACAAATTTTAAAAAATTGTTCTAGTTCTGTGAAAGACAAAATTTTAAAAAACTGCTCAAAGACAAAACATTAGACAAGAAGAGGAATATTAGATTAAAAAATTGCTGAATACCATGGACTGTAGCAAGCCAGGCTTCCCATCCTCCACTATTTCCTGGAGTTTGCTCAAATTCATGTCCATTGAATGGATGATACTATCTCATTCTCTGCTTCCCCCCAGAGGTGAAAATTAATGTATGTGAAAATAAGTCTATTGGAAATAAACATACTCATGGAGGTAACAGAAGAATGGCTAAAATAGAGGAGTTTAAGAAAAATGGATCAAGGTGAAAAAATCTAAAATATGTGCAATTATGATAGCTTAAGAGTGAGACATTTTATGCTTTATCCTAATCATCAGTGAGTGGCCTGTGCTTTTTGGAATTTCATTCACTGAGTGCAACTCTAAGGAGCTTTAATTACCTGCTACTTCAGGAAATCAACTCTGAATATTCATTGGAAGGACTGATGCTGAAGCTGAAGCTCCAATACTATGGCCCCCTGATATGAAGAGCTGACTCATTAGAAAAGACCCTGATGCTGGGAAAGATTGAAGGCAGGAGAATGGGGCAACAGAAGACGAGATGGTTGGATGGCATCACTGACTTAATGGACACGAGTTTGAACGAGCTCCAGATGGTGAAGCACAGGGAAGCCTGATGTGCTGCGGTCCATGTGGTCATAAAGAGTTGGACAGGACTGAGCAACTGAGCAACAACAATAGCTTCTTTGATCACAAGAATGAACTAGATCTATTCATTATCCCACAGAATCAGAACAGCTTACCCCCATCCTGAACTTGAGACTCATAAAGACTCCTTGTGAGTGGAATTTTTTTTTTTTTTAACTTTACAATACTGTATTGGTTTCGACATACATTGACCTGAATCCACCACGGGTGTACATGCGATCCCAACGTGAACCCCCCTCCCACATCCCTCCCCACAACATCCCTCTGGGTCATCCCCATGCACCAGCCCCAAGCATGCTGTATCCTGCATCAGACATAGACTGGTGGTTCGATTCTTACATGATAGTATACATGTTTCAATGCCATTCTTCCAAATCATCCCACCCTCTCCCTCTCCCACAGAGTCCAAAAGTCCGTTATACACATCTGTGTCTTATTTGCTGTCTTGCATACAGGGTCATCATTGCCATCTTTCTAAATTCCATATATATGTGTTAGTATACTGTATTGATGTTTTTCTTTCTGGCTTACTTCACTCTGTATAATTGGCTCCAGTTTCATCCATCTCAACAGAACTGATTCAAATGTATTCTTTTTAACGGCTGAGTAATACTCCATTGTGTATATGTACCACAGCTTTCTTATCCATTCATCTGCTGATGGACATCTAGGTTGTTTCCATGTCCTGGCTATTATAAACAGTGCTGCAATGAACATTGGGGTACATGTGTCTCTTTCAATTCTGGTTTCCTCGGTGTGTATGCCCAGCAGTGGGATTGCTGGGTCATAAGGGAGTTCTATTTGCAATTTTTTAAGGAATCTCCACACTGTTCTCCATAGTGGCTGTACTAGTTTGCATTCCCACCAACAGTGTAGGAGGGTTCCCTTTTCTCCACACCCTCTCCAGCATTTATTGCTTGCAGATTTTTGGATCGCAGCCATTCTGACTGGTGTGAAGTGGTACCTCATTGTGGTTTTGATTTGCATTTCTCTAATAATGAGAGATGTTAAGCATCTTTTCATGTGTTTGTTAGCCATCCGTATGAAAAGAGGCTCCTTGTGAGTGGAATTTTTGAAAAGGGAGGTCTAGAGACATGGATTAAACTACTTGGATTTTCCAGCAGTCAATTAGAGGAAACCATAGTCTAGAGGGAAGTTGACCTTACAGGCAAGACTCGTAGCCAGATCAGGATCATGAAAAGAAGAATTGAGGCAAGCTGCAGGGGGAAATCAGGTGGTTTAAGCTGACACTGTAAACCTTGTGTATGTGTGTTTAATTACAACTAAGCTGCCAGAGCTCATCAGAGTAAGCTGGCAAGTTTTTATGAAGTTATTCAACATTATTTCCCTCCTATCTATTACTATAGTTCCTAAATTTCCTACAAGCCTTAGCTCTAACTATTTTCTCCTGCAGATAATTATTCTGAGCCACCCAGATTATGGGGATCTTGCTTAGTTATCATAAATTCCAAAGAGTTCTATATCTTCATTTTATTGGTTATATACAAAATCTTTTCTCCAAAATGAATATAACTTTGTTAAAGAAGAAGTGTTAATGCAACGAATTTTAAAAGCCCCAAAGACTTTAGTAGAATAATTTCATTATAGCAGACACATTCAGATCTTACATGTGCCATGCTCTCCCCTGTGAATTTCTCATACATCTCATTTGGCCTTGATAAAAACAACCTACATAGTTTCTCTTATTTTATGCAATTCAAAACTGAGTCATAGAGAGTTTTAAATGCTATTCCTGAGGTCACTGTGCTTAAACCACAGAGGTGCAACCTATGAGTTCTCCTCAGGTCCAGAACAATTCTTTGCAGATTCTCTTGCTTGGCTCAGGTACCAAAGAAGCAGATGGTACAGGCAATCTGAATACAGCACCTGGATGGAGAGGGTTGCTTGTCTGATGAGTCATGCTTTTAAATAAAATAATAAAACCCTTGTCTGGACAGCTTCACTGCCCCAGGCCTGGGATGTGGTCACTGTGGTTCCAGAACACATTTGGATTTCCGCTCAAGTAGTCTTTCAGCCATTGGAATGGAAGAGATCTGATTCCAGATTCCTTGATCCCAAGGCTCCATCAAGTGCTTCTAGCTAACTTTACAATGAATAAAGTGATGAATAGAGGGGAAATATGATAAAGATGATGAACCTAATAACAAACATCACCATTAACATTTATTGAGTTCTCATCATGTACTGGGCACCAAGAGAATACTTTCCAAGCATCATTTCTGTTTTAAAACTTTTAAAATATAACTTTAAAATTAAATTATATTATAAAATACAATTAATTTTTATTGTAGTAAAGTTGATTTACAAAGCTTTGTTAGTTTCTGTTGTACAGCAAAGTAAATCTGTTATACATATACATATATCCACTCTTAAAAATTCTTTTCCATTTGATGCTGCAGAAATCATACGAAATAGGCACCAGTACTTCCTCCATGTTACAAAGAAAGAAAATAATATGCAAAGATGTTGAGACATTAGTCCAAGATAACAAAAGATAGTACCAATATTTGAGCCCAAGCATTTTGCCATAATACTAATAGTTTGTTATAACAGCTACATATAAATATATAGTGTATGGGTTCTGGATTGGATTCTCCCCTACCCTAGATCTTGAGAGTGAGCACCAAGAGAAGGGTAAGATTTCAACAAATAAGTCAGATGTACAACATTGCCAGTGGAACCCATTCAACCAAAGACACAAGTTTCAACCCTTACTTCCATGTTTCAAAGTCACCCTTAGGTGACAGGAAAATTGCAGACAGACATTGGGGCAGAGGATGGAGTTACTGAGATGTAGTCTCAACTGGTCTGGAGGCCAGGATGCTCAGGGCAGGTGCCTGTGTCAGGAAGTCCTTCTTATCCCATCTGATTGGGAGTCAACTGAGGAGGAAATTTGGGTGCCTGGCCTAGCCCTTGAAAATTCACAACACTGTCATTGAGATATGAGAAGGCCCTTTGTTTCTGACACTCATTCTGGAAAAGAACCAGTTATATGCTCCCTGCAGGCATGTGGGCTGTCACTCTTCCCCCACGAGAACAGGGGAAACTCCCTGTGGAATGACTGAGCACGGAGTCATGCCTGACAAGAGAAAAAGAGAAGAAAGCAGGATGGCAGATTGGGGACTAGTTTTATATTAGTTTTCAGTGAGCACATTATTTCTTTTTTTTTTTTTTTTTTATTTAATTATTTTTTTTATTTTTTTTAATTTTAAAATCTTTAATTCTTACATGTGTTCCCAAACATGAACCCCCCTCCCACCTCCCTCCCCATAACATCTCTGTGGGTCATCCCCATGCACCAGCCCCAAGCATGCTGTATCCTGTGTCAGACATAGACTAGCGATTCAATTCTTACATGATAGTATACATGATAGAATGCCATTCTCCCATATCATCCCACCCTCTCCCTCTCCCTCTGAGTCCAAAAGTCCGTTATAGACAGCTGCGTCTTTTTCCTGTCTTGCATACAGGGTCGTCATTGCCATCTTTCTAAATTCCGTATATATGTGTTAGTATACTGTATTGGTGTATCACTTCACACCAGTCAGAATGGCTGCGATCCAAAAATCTGCAAGCAATAAATGCTGGAGAGGGTGTGGAGAAAAGGGAACCCTCCTACACTGTTGGTGGGAATGCAAACTAGTACAGCCACTATGGAGGACAGTGTGGAGATTCCTTAAAAAATTGCAAATAGAACTCCCTTATGACCCAGCAATCCCACTGCTGGGCATACACACCGAGGAAACCAGAATTGAAAGAGACACATGTACCCCAATGTTCATCGCAGCACTGTTTATAATAGCCAGGACATGGAAACAACCTAGATGTCCATCAGCAGATGAATGGATAAGAAAGCTGTGGTACATATACACAATGGAGTATTACTCAGCCGTTAAAAAGAATTCATTTGAATCAGTTCTGATGAGATGGACGAAACTGGAGCCGATTATACAGAGTGAAGTAAGCCAGAAAGAAAAACACATTATTTCTTATACATTTTCCTTTCCCTCCTCATTAAAATGACATCCTTTAAACAATATTACAGCATCATTAGAAGTTTAGCAAAGAACTACTTATGTTCTACTTTTGTCCTTTATGTTTGTTGCTAGACATTGCTCATATACTGTCCATTTTTATGTGACTCTGATCAGACTGGAGTGAGTGTTTTTCTATATTGTTTCATAGCCTTAAAAATGTTTATTAGCAGTAATGAGTGGATTACTCAGGCCTATTACCCTTTTCTCTCTTCTCTTCATTTATATCAGAGTCTGTGTCTCCATCCTATGTGTCTTTGTACAGTTGGATATGACCTTATTCATATCAATTCCAGAGAATGCAGAAAGCCTGAAAATCCAGAGCAATATGAAGTTTTCTACTCCGTCATGTAATCATGACTCCCATTGAAAATAAGACAGCCATCAGAAAGAAGAAGGGAGAAGGAAAATAAAACGGGTCAAAGTAGTTTATTAAAATGAGTTTCATTCTAATTATTTTCAAGTTATGAAAACCAAAGGTAAAGACACTCACCAACAAGCTGACAAGCAGCTCTGCCCTCTGCAGGCTTGGCAGTGATCCAGCAGCTACTCCCAGGGCTGGGCACCTCTGGCAGTGCCAGCAGCCTTGCCAAGGCTGGATGAGGGGGGAAAAATGCCTCACATTCCTTTGTCTCTGTTCATAACTGACTCAGGAAATAGGTCTGTGTTACTCAGCTGGTAGCTTCACTATCTTTTCTGGAAGGCCAAGTGTTCAAGGCCCACATCAGAAATTTGGCCACTTCTCAAAGACAAATGCTTGCCTTGTCATGGGAGATGGTTAGAGACACTCATTGGAAAAGTGAATTCATTCTCATTGGTTCTTCCAAGTAAACAGGGATCCGAGGAGCAGGAATGACAACACATCACTCAACTGAGTTTGACCCAGAAACTCCAAATATCTCCAGAATGAAACCTGCATAACTGCCACCCAGTGCAGGCACTTCCAAGAGGAGAGGGAAGATAGGGCTACCTGCTCCATGTTCCACCATCTCCTCGACTCAACACTCACCTCAGCCTTTGTTTCCACCACAAGAAGGTAGAGACAAGCGCATAAAACAGCGACAGGTCAGCACTGCCACAGTGAGGACGCAGAAGTCCACAGGTACAGAGGACACCAAATCCGAGACTCAGAGTCATATTTGTGTAGAAAATTCTGCTTTAAAAAATAATAATTAAGTTATCTTAATTGGAAGACAATCAGTTTACAATATTGTGATAGCTTTTGCCATACATCAACATGAATCAGCCATCGGTACACATATGTCCCCCCATCCAGAACCCCCCTCCACTCTCTCCCCACCCCATCCCTCTGGTTGTCCCAGAGTATCAGCTCTGAGTGCCCTGCTTCATGCATTGAACTTGCACTGGTCATCTGTTTTACATAGGGTAATGTACATGTTTCAGTGCTATTCTCTCAAATCATCCCTTGATGAACTTTTTTCTTTCAAATGCTTATACACAAAACCGCTCGACAGTTTAATGTTACATAGGAAAGCAATTTATCACTTATAATATTTATGACTGGTCTAAAAGTTTAAAAAGTATGATTACATTTGAAATTATTTGGAATCATTTGTATTAAACATACCTGATAAGTTTGCTTTTGATTAAATACTGGAAATTGGAAAACAAACAAAAATGGTTGCAGAAAGAGGATATGAAGGTGAAGATGGTTATGGATCCTTTAAAATAAAATAAAATAATTTCAATAAAAAAATAAATGCCTTAAGCAAGGAGTAAAATTTCTTCTTCTGCCTATAGAATTTCTATGGTAATCTGCATGGCTTGTAATACAGGTTTGTGTTTGTGCATCAGGCAATATTTAGGCTGATACATTGCTTAAGGACTAGTTCTTGTTGATTTATTTTGTGGACAGCCCTGATTTCAGAAACATTTATCACAGGAGTATGGAAACCTGAATGGGGGTGGAGATGGTATTTTTCTGAAAAACTGTCTTTAGGATGGAGAGTCTAAGGGAACAGAGAGCTCTCAGCTGATGGAATAACCCTCCCTCCTTTGAACCAGCTGTTTGTGACAGCTGTCCAGGAGGTAGGACCTGTAATGGGGACTCCAACAAGAGGCTCAAGTCTGCTGTTTCCCAGGACATCCTTGCCATCTCACTGTGGGTTTCCTTTCTAGTCAGTTGTTAGAAGCTCTCCTCCTGCTCCTGGAAGTCCCTCTCTCCCACCCTCCCAGACCTACACCTGTGCCAGGAGAGAGGGTGCAGCCTCCAGAGGCAAGGAAAGCCGAAAGCCAGAGGAGAGCTGTGCTGTGTGGGTCTCCCTCAGCCCCTGTGATACCTGACTTTAGTTCCTCGTGTTTCCACATGAAATTGATAATGTGTCCTCTCTTTCTGAGGACAAGGTTTTATGTTTTCTTTAAAAGCTTTATTGAGGTATTAATAAAACTCACATGCAGTACAATTTGTTTATTTAATGTGTACAGTTCAAGGGCTTTCATTATACACAGGGCTATGCAATCCTCACCACAATCAATTTTTTTTTCATTTTTATTACCCTCCAGAGAACCCCACATCCTTTAAGCTGACACTCTCTAGTTCTCCCATCCTCCCAGCTCCAGGAAGCCACTGATTTAACTTTTGTCTTGATGTGTTTGCCTGTTCTGAACATGTGATACAAATGGAGTCGATGATCACGTAATGCTCTCACTTTTCTCCAGCAAAAGACCCTGAACCTAGCAGTGTTTGAGTAAGGTTAAAATAGTAACTTGTATTAGATAGATTAACTGGTTTTAGTATTAACAGAACCCATAGTATGGGCAACTAGTCTTAGTTAAAGTGAAAGTGAAGTCTCTCAGTCGTGTCCGACTCTTTGCGACCCCATAGACTGTAGCCTACCAGGCTCCTCTGTCCATGGGATTTTCCAGGCAATAGTACTAGAGTGGATTGCCATTTCCTTCTCCAGGAGATCTTCCCAACCCAGGGCTTGAACCCAGGTCTCCTGCATTGTAGACAGACGCTTTACCATCTAAGCCATCAGAGTCTTAGTTAAGAAGACCTTAAATGGTATACTGAGTGGATTGATGGTCTGTACATCATCACAACTGGTAGAAACCTATGGTTCATATCTCCCCTCAGTCAGCTTCCACAGACAAGGCTGCCTGTGTGCCTAGCCTATTCAACTTTCCAACAAGGGTGTCATATGTTCACCAATTTAGAAACTTATCCCTTGGAAGACTGGCATTCACCCATCAGCTGGCACACTCTCCGCATGTTAATAGTGAATAATACAAAAATACACTAAATACCATGCATTTATTCCCAACAAGCAGTTATTCTTTCCAAACCGTTAGCTTTGGAGGAGAATGTTTGCTAAATGTTGTCTTTGTTCCCAAAGCTTGGGGGTAAAGTCATATGCAACCAATGGCTGAGAGAGAATTAGCCACTTTACAGTTTCAACCCCCAGATGAACTCTCCCCCACCATCTGTGATAAATCCCCCAGTTTATAGAATGTGAAAGCTTCAAGAAAGATGGAGCTTACAGATCACAATATGATCTGTTAGATAAATAACCAGAAGTACTATTTCTGAAAACCACATCTTGCAAACAAAATTATCAGGAAGTATCCCTCTTCCAAATACCTAGAGGTTCAGCATTCATGCTTAAATGAAGATAACACATATGCATCCAGCCCAAGATGTGCCAGGGCTTGGAGGGACACTGGGGAGGACTAATACCAAGGACCCTTCAGGGGTTGTTAGGCATTGGTATCCTGGGTCTGACCTCAAAGTCTTCTCTTGTAGGAGAAAGCAAAATGTGACTGACTACATTAAGGCTTAGCTCTCAGAGTTGTCACAAATGATCCAGAAATACCCTGTCTTGCAGCTAGCTTCTTTTCACTGAGTTGACACTTAGTCAGAAGAGAAATGATCATTTTGTTCAATAGCTGAAGAGATGAATGGCTTATGCTTTTTAAACTAAAGGTTGTCTTTGGCACTGATTCTGGACCCCTGGATGTTGAGACGTACCTAAGAAGGTTAGGGAGATCTTAGCCTATGATTTAAATGAAGTCCACATTTTCTTCCTTTGTATCATTATCTTTTTGAAGGTCTGCCCCATGGTGACCTGGTGAGCGTGAGTGGAATTTTGCAGAGTGAGAAGGTGGATTTACTGTGCTAAGTTCAAATTTCACAGGCTTGAGCCTGGTGATTTATGATTCAGATTCTGCATAATGGAAGGAAACAGGAAATTGTCCCAGCATGTTATTTACTTAAATAGAGAGGGGGTTGAAATCACCTTCCAGAGAAAGTATCTGTCAATAGGAGCTCATTTAATATTAAATTAGTAATTTGAGAAGTATTGGGCCTGGAATTATCATGAGTCCTGCAGAACTAACCATGGCTACTGGCTTCAAGGTGCTTATGTTTTACTGGTGATAAGTTGTAGGGGAGGAGGAGAACTTGAATGTGGTAAGCATTAGCACATAAGTGATATGGAATATGATGGAGCACAGCTTGGGAAGAGTCAGAAAGACTCCCCAGGGTAAGTGATTCCTCATTGGGTCTTGAAGTAGTAGTAGGATTTGGCCAGTCATGTGTAGAAGAGATAGGCAGAGATATGAGCTTATGCGGGGGTGGGGGGTGGGTGGGGGTGGGGGGTGGGGGTGGGGGTGGGGGATAGCAATAGAGATAACCTGACATAATTTACCGTGTCTTGCATGGATAGGTGTGTGATTTTTGGAAGATGGGCTGGACAAGCTGTCAAAGGCCAAAAAATAGAAGCCTTATATTTGAAATGATACATGGCATGTTCCTAACTCATCCTGGCTCTTTCAACATGACAACTGATGTTCTGAGTTCTATATTAGCAATTTCAACTCTCTGCATGTCCCCTCTTTTTCCCAAAATAGACAGGTCTATAAGTAATGTGTGGTTTTGCCAGTTACTATGTATGTAACCTCAGACAAATTAGCCACCCGAAGCCTCTGTTTACTCTTCTGCAACACGAGACCAAACTAAGAGCAGTATAGTGGGGCTATTGTGAGTATTATCAGTATCAAAAGCCACAATGCCTGGTATTAAAAAGTCTTCATGAAATATCTGTAGACTCAAACCAGGCATATGAATAAAAAGGAACCTCTACAGCCTGGAAAACAGCCTTTGACTTTCCAAACACCAGTAGTTGCCAAAGCAGTCTAGGACACTTGGGAAGAGGTAGCAAGGGAATCTGAACACTGAGAAGAGTGGCAGGAAGATAATGACCCAGAACCAGGAGACAGTGTGTCAGAAAGCAGGTCAAAGTGGAGACATGCAGCTTGTGCCAGAACAACAATCACTAGGTCAGGAGTGCAGACAGGAGGGAGGGGTGGCGGATACTGCTCACAGGGCACTTCAGGGAGTGGACGCACAGCAGCCCATGGTTTCTTCTTTCCTGATGTCATCTTGATGTCCTACTAGGCTCTAGAAAGAAATAAAAAAAGGGGAAACAAACAAGAGAGAAGAAAGGGAAAAGAGAAAATAAGGGTAAGATAGAACACCTGCATTTTTGTATATAATAAAAATAAAATTCTTTCATGATAAATACACTCAACAAACTAGAAATGGAAGGGAACTTCAACATTATGAAGACCACCCACAGACAACAGCTAATCTCATTCTTAATGATGAAACAAGCTTTCCCCCTAAGATCAAGAGGTAGACAAGGTTGTCTGCTCTTTTCTTTTTTTTTTTTTTTAATTTTTATTTTTACTTTATTTTACTTTACAATACTGTATTGGTTTTGCCATACATTGACATGAATCCACCACGGGTGTACATGAGTTCCCAAACATGAACCCCCCTCCCACCTCCCACCCCATATCATCTCTCTGGATCATCCCCGTGCATCAGCCCCAAGCATCCTGTATCCTGCATTGAACATAGAACATATCATTTCTTACATGATAGTATAGATGTTTCAGTGCCATTCTCCCAAATCATCCCACCCTCTCCCTCTCCCTCAGAGTCCAAAAGTCTGCTCTACACACCTTGGAGATTCTGATCAATTGGGCAAGAAAAAGAAATAAAAGGCATCCAGATTGGAAAGGAAGAAGTAAAAGTATCTCTTTTTACAAATAACATAACTTTGTATCCAAAAATCTTGAAATGTTGAAAAAGAAGAAAAATTTTGGAAGAGTAACAATTTCTCATTTCAAAATTTACTACATATCAACATTAATCAGTACAGTGAGATATTGGCATGAGGTTAATCATATATCAGTGGATCAGAACTGAGGGTCAGTAATAAACCTTCTCAGTTAAAATCAATTGATTTTCCAAATGTCCATAGAGACAAATCCACAGAGAGTAGGAGTACACTAGTGGTCACCTAGGATTGAGAGATAATTGTGAATGACTGATAATGGGTATGTAGTTTCTTTTTGGAGTGATAAAGGGCCCTAAAAGGACTGTGGTAATGATTACAGAGGTTTTCCTGGTGGCTCAGATGGTAAAGAATCTGCTTTCAATACAGGAGACCCAGGTTCAATCCCTGGATCAGGAAGAACTCTGAATATATAAAAAATAAACTTGAGGTGCATAAATTGCATGGGATGTGAATTATATCTCAATAAAGTTGTCATAAAAATAATAGTAACAGTCGCATAGCCATCACTGAGTACTTTCCTAATGCCAGGCACAGTGTTAAGCTCTATAGTCTTATCTTTAAGTGAAAGTGTTAGTCACTCAGTTGTGTCCAATTCTTTACAACTCTGGTGGCCTGTAGCCACCAGGCTCCTCTGTCCATGGATTTCTCCAGGCAAGAATACTGGAGTGGGTTGCCATTCCCTTCTCCAGGGATCAAACATGTGTCTCCTGCATTGCAGGCATATTATTTACTGTCTGAGCCTCCAGAGAAGCATTAATCTCACAATAAATATGCCAGGAACTTTTTTTTTTTTAATCATATTTATTTACAATGAAAATCCAAAGTTCAGAGATATTAAGGAACTTTCCCATGGTCACAAAGTCAGTATGTACCATAATAGGAAGTAGGTCTTTGACACATTTTTGTCTCATCTTGAGGATCAGGGTCTTATTAAGAGGCCTTAGATGGATCTTGTGAGCCTTCTTGTGCTCCAAGTCCAGTGTTTACAACATGACCAAGAACAAAACAGCAAGATTTAGTGAAACCTCTGCTTTCAAGTTTCTCACCAGGGAACTGTGGCAAGGTGTTTGGTCCCAGTTGCTGCTGGAAATAGGGTGGAGAGCATTCTGTCCTCGGCTAGCTGTTGTCTCTGGCCTTCTAAGGACATTTTTTCTATAGATGCCCTCAGCTCCTTCCTCAGAGGTGTCACAGCTGTAATTCTAGAAGTGAGACTCTTGACCCTCCATTCTTGCAGATTATGTCTTGTGTTTATAACTGATTCTTGTTGCTTTTGGCTTTTTCTGCTTCTCAGTTCTGAGAAATAAAATGTGAGCAGGAAGGTGTTAAGTCCACTAAGACAACGGCATCAGGTAGCTCTCACCAAGGAAAATTTGGATGAGTTGTGAGAAAATGATTCTGAAGCAGTTGGATTACATGTTCTGTTTGGGCCCAGCAGTCAAGGGGAAAAGGGAGACCCAAGCCAAATATACTTGGGATGTTGTCATATTCCCAATATTGGAAAACCTTTTAGGATGTTTGACTGAGTTTGGCAAAATGAATACCTGGACCTTGCCCCTTCCTTCTTAGACAAAGGTGACCAAACATCTTACAATGATTCAGGTCTAAAAGAAGCCGCAGGTATGGCCACCCTCTTGTGGGAGATGGCACAATGGCACCCTCTTTCAGTGGAAATTTTGTTGGGGTATTAACTAAGAATGCAGTTATAATAACTGGGTTTTTGAGAAAGAGTTAAAATCAACTGAAGGATCAGAATTTATGTCCTAAAGGAAAGCAACTTATCCTTCCATTCCACTGTTCGTGATCAAGAGCAGAGGCTGAAAAGGATATTGTCTTACAATGACTCTTCCCGACCCCTTATTCTGTGGATGCTGAAGTATTCCTAGGAATTCTTTTGTGGTCCCATCTCATCCTTTGATTTTTGCATTAGATTCTTTAGAATCAGAGCAGGACTAAATGAGATTCTAGGGATCAGAGAGCCATCATCTAGATGTCAGTAAACCCAAACCCTCCCTGACAGATTGAGTAGAAGTAACGGGAGAGTAAAGATGACGCCATTGGAAGGAGCTAAGCCCTTCTTGAAACACTGTAATAGATATGAGACTGTTCATAGGCAGATACAATGCTTTCAAAATGGTTTCTCCCATTCGTTCACAGTATTTACTGAGTGATAGTCAAGTGGGCCTTAGAAAGCATCACTACAAATAAAGCTAGTGGAGGTGATGGAATTCCAGTTGAGCTATTTCAAATCCTGAAAGATGATGCTGTGAAAGTGCTGCACTCAATATGCTAGCAAATTTGGAAAACTCAGCAGTGGCCACAGGACTGGAAAAGGTCAGTTTTCATTCCAATCCCAAAGAAAGACAATGCCAAAGAATGCTCAAACTATTGCACAGTTGCACTCATCTCACATGCTAGTAAAGTAATGCTCAAAATTCTCCAAGCCAGGCTTCAGTAATAAGTGAACCATGAACTTCCAGATGTTCAAGCTGGTTTTAGGAAAGGCAGAGGAACCAGAGATCAAATTGCCAACATCCGCTGGATCAAGGAAAAAGCAAGAGAGTTCCAGAAAAACATCTATTTCTGCTTTCTTGACTATGCCAAGGTCTTTGACTGTGTGGATCACAATAAACTGTGGAAAATTCTGAAAGAGAAGGGAATACCAGACTACCTAACCTGCCTCTTGAGAAATCTGTATGCAGGTCAGGAAGCAATAGTTAGAACTGGACATGAAACAACAGATCGGTTCCAAATAGGAAAAGGAGTACGTCAAACCTGTATATTGTCACCCTGCTTATTTAATTTATATGCAGAATGTATCATGAGTAACGCTGGGCTGGGAGAAGCACAAGCTGGAATCAAGATTGCCAGGAGAAATATCAATAACCTCAGATATGCAGATGACGCCACCCTTATGGCAGAAAGTGAAGAGGAACTAAAAAGCCTCTTGTTGAAAGTGAAAGAGGAGAATGAAAAAGTTGGCTTAAAGCTCAACATTCAGAAAACTAAAATCTTAGCATCTGGTCCCATCAATTCATGGCAAATAGATGGGGAAACAGTGAAAACAGTGTCAGACTTCATTTTTCTGGGCTCCAAAATCCCTGCAGATGGTGACTGCAGCCATGAAATTAAAAGATGCTTACTCCTTGGAAGGAAAATTATGACCAACCTAGATAGCTTATTGAAAAGCAGAGACATTACTTTGCCAACAAAGGTCCGTCTAGTCAAGGCTATAGTTTTTCCTGTGGTCATGTATGGATGTGAGAGTTGGACTGTGAAGAAGGCTGAGCGCTGAAGAATTGATGCTTTTGAACTGTGGTGTTGGAGAAGACTCTTGAGAGTCCCTTGGACTGCAAGGAGATCGAACTAGTCCATTCTAAAGGAGATCAGTCCTGGGTGTTCTTTGGAAGGAATGATGCTAAAGCTGAAACTCCAGTACATTGGCCACCCCATGCGAAGAGTTGACTCATTGGAAAAGTCTCTGATGCTGGGAGGGATTGGGGGCAGGAAGAAAAGGGGATGACAGAGGCTGAGATGGCTAGATGGCATCACTGACTCTATGGATGTGAGTCTGAGTGAATTCTGGGAGTTGGTGATGGACAGGGAGGCCTGGTGTGCTGCAATTCATGGGGTCGCAAAGAGTCAGACACGACTGAGTGGCTGAACTGACTGATGCCTTATAAAGACGCAGTAAGTGAAACCAATACAATATTGTAAAGTAATTAACCTCCAATTAAAATAAATAAATTAAAAAAATTATGCCTGAAAAAATAAATAAATAAAAAGAAATAAAGAGGGAAAAAAAGACGCAGTGTAAGTGAAACGAACAAAATTCTTTGCCTTCCTTGAGTCCACATTTCAATGGATAAAAAACATTGTCATTTGGGAGATATAATGTTAAACTACTAATTTTAAAAAGTTATTTCATTTTTGGCTGCACTGGTCCTCAATGCTGCACACTGGCTTTCTCTAGTCGTGGCAAGCAGGGGCTACGCTTCGTTGCGGTGCATGGGCTCCTCATTGCAGTGGCTTCTCCTGTTGTAATGCACAGGCTCCAGGAATGTGGGCTTCAGTGTTGCAGCATGTGGGCTCACTAGTTGCAGCTCCTGGGCTCTAGAGAGCAGGCTCAGTAGCTGTGGTTCATGGGCCTGGTTTCTCTGCAACATGTGGAATCTTTCTGGACCAAGGATCAAACTCGTGTCCCATGCATTGACAGGCAGATCCTTATCCACTGTACAACCATAGAAGTATAAAAATTTTTAAAAATAAGTTGCTGAATTTGTCAAAGACGGGTAGAATTTATTTCCTTTCTCCTATAAGCGGTTCTAATCCCCTGTTTGACTTTATACCCTAATGCTACAAATATTAATATTTATTCTTTTACTGAAATATTTTAACATTGACCTCCACTGTTCCCTCAGACAGAATATATTGTCTTTACCATTAACATAACATCGTATGCCCAAAGTTAAATTTTATGAAGAGAAGCAACTAGATGCATTGCTTAGTTTTCTTTTTTCCCAAATGACTAAAAATGGAGATTGGGAAGTGCTAAATCCTGGAGCTAAAGCTTCCTCCATGGTTATCTCTTTCCTTCTCCTTGTCTTCTCATCAGCAGGCATTTTTCATTCACTAAGAAAGCCACATTTGAAAGTAAAAATGTAAAATATAGAATCTTATAAAAGCAGTAACCAACAGCTTGTATTTTTGCTTCAAAGCAAAAATATGGCACCCGGTCTCTACTTCTTCCCATTTCTGCATGTCAGTGTCATAAATGAATTTTTTGTATAGACAATGCCATGTTTAGTGGATTCCAGTCCAGATAGTTATCAACAGAGCTCCTGTAAGATACCCTCTGTGGACTTTTCACAGGTACAGCCTTTCCAGAGCTGCATTAGCCCCAGCCTTGCTTTACTGCTTCTGAGTCCCCAGCTGGTCACAGCTGCTTCTGCTGATCCTCCCATCTAGAGGCTCAGCTCTCTCACCTGCTCTAGATAGAGATGAACAATGCAGCGTGACTGCTATTTCAGGTTGGTATTTTATATTATCCTAGACCTGAGACTCTGAGCCCAGGTGACTGAGGGACTCTACATTACTTGCCACTAACTAGATCTGAGATCTTCTAGTTGGATTGGTTACTAGGAGGAATGGATAAGACTTGGCTGCAGATCACTTCGTCTACTTTCTTCCCCTACATTCACCCAGTCCAGGCTAGAGCTGCAGCCTTGTTGCCCTGTCCTCTGTAAAATCAGTTTACAGCCCTAGTTCACTAGCCCAGGTTCTAGCTGTAGTGACCCAGTTACGGACATTGACATTTTTGTTTTGAACAACACCTTGGAGAGTCTGTCCACTTAGCCTTCTAGTTTCTCAGTGTCTACCAGTCTAAATCTAGCTCCACTGACTGGAGGCAAGTTGTGGGTACAGCCTTTGCCAAAATGAAGATGAAGACAGATACAGCCACAGGAACATTGGGCATGACCTGATATCTAGTACCTCTGGAGCTATCCCTTGTTTCCCACCTTGATGCATATGTTTCAAGCTAACTCCTTCTCCATCCCCAGCTCACCTAACAATACTGTAGGAAGCTGGTGCTAAGTCACTTCAGTTGTGTCCAACTCTGTGTGAGCCTATGGACTGCAGCCTGGCAGGCTCTCTGTCCATGGGATTCTCCAGGCAGAATACTGGAGTGGGTTGCTGTGCCCTCCTCCAGGGGATCTTTTGAACCAAGGATTACACACTCATCTCTTACACCTACCTGCATTGGTAGGTGGATTCTTTACCACTAGCATCACCTGGAAAGCCCACGTAGGAAGCAGGGGTATCCTAGAATTTCTTCGGAACTAGTGTGAGGCCCCATTAAACACCCTCTTGTAACATCTTGAAATTCACATTTCCAGATTCCTTGGTGTTCCCAAAGCATGGCATGGATTTCAATTGTCACCAGCCCTTTTCAATGTTTCCATATTTTTCTTTCATCTCTTCTCTAGTGATTCCTTGAAAAAATCTGACTTTGGTTATACCAATGAATTTGGGAGGGGAAGAAGGAATCTGGAGCAGAAAGGGAAAGTGCAGTTCAGAAGCAGCTTGTTTAGATAACCAGATGACTCTTACCTTGGGAAAGTTGCCTACATTCCCATCAACTGCATAGGTATTTTAAAGTGTCCTTTTTTATTGCTTAATAAAAAGAGCAGTGCGGCCCAAGTGTATAACTCATTGTCACATACAGGTGGCACTAGATATTTGTCTTTTCATCCATGTCCAAACAGGGTATGTGTCTTCTAATATGATTTAAAGCACAGTGAGACAACTATTCTTTTTTGTTTGTTTTTATTTATTTTTTAAAATATAAATTTATTTATTTCAATTGGATGTTAATTACTTTACAATATTGTATTGGTTTTGCCATACAGCAACATGAATCCATCACAGGTATACACGTGTTCTCCATCCTGAACCCCCTGCTTCCTCCCTCCCCATACCATCCCTCTGGGTCGTCCCAGGGCACCAGCCCCCAAATTTCCTTCTTTTAAAATATCCATCATTCTCCAAGTCAGACTGTATTTCAGTTAAGTTACTCAGTCATCTCTGACTCGTTGCTAACCTATAAAATGCAACATGCCAAGCATCAGAACTTGCTGAGACTCTTGTCCATCGAGTTGGTGATGTCATCCAACTATCTCATCCTCTGTCATTTCCTTCTTCTCCTGCCCTCAATCTTTCCCAGCATCAGTGTCTTTTCAAATGAGTCAGTTCTTCACATCAGGTGGCCAAAATATTGGAGCTTCACCTTCAGCATCAGTCCTTCCAATCAGTTCTTCAGGACTGATTTCCTTTAGGATGGACTGGTTGGATCTCGTGGCAGTCCAAGGGACTCTCAAGAGTCTTCTCCAACACCACAATTCAAAAGCATCAGTTCTTCGGCACTCAGCTTTCTTCACAGTCCAACTCTCATATCCATACATGACTACTGGAAAAACCATTGCTTTGTATATATGGATCTTTGTTGGCAAAGTAATGTCTCTGCTTTTTAATATGCTGTCTATGTTTGTCACAGCTTTTCTTCCCAGAAGCAAGAATCTCTTAATTTCATGGCTACAGTCACTTTATGCAATGATTTTGGGAACCAAGAAAATAAAGTCTCTCACTGCTTCCATTGTTTCCACATCTGTTTGCCATGAAGTGATAGAACCAGATGCCATGATCTTGGTTTTTGAATGTTGAGTTTTATGGCAGCTTTTTAAATCTCTTTCACTTTCATCAAGAGGCTCTTTAATTTCTCTTCACTTTCAGCCATAAGGGTGGTGTCACTGTATATCTAAGGTTATTGCTGCTTCTTCCAGCAATCTTGATTCCAGTTTGTGCTTCACCCAGCCTGGCATTTCACTCTGTATATAAGTTAAATAAGCAGGGTGGCAATATACAGCCTTGTCATACTCCTTTCTCAATTTGGAGACAGTCCATTATTCCATGTCTAGTTCTAGCTATTGCTTCTTGACCTGCATACAGATTTCTCATGAGGCAGGTAAGGTGATCTAATATTCCCATCTCTTTAAGAATTTTCCACAATTTTGTGATCCACACAGTCAAAGGCTTTAGCATAGTCAGTGACACAGAAGTAGATATTTTCTGGAACTCTTGCTTTTTCTATGATCCAACAAATGTTGGCAATTTGATCTCTGATTCCTCTGCCATTTCTAAATCCATCTTGAACATCTGGAGGTTCCTGGTTCATATACTATTGAAGCATGGCTTGGAGAATTTTGAGCATTACTTTGCTAGCATGTGAGATGAGAGCAATCATGTCCTAGTTTGACTATTCTTTGGCATTGCCTTTCTTCAGGATTGGAGGAAAACTGAACTTTTCCACTCCTGAGGACACTGCAGTGTTTTCCAAATTTGCTGGCTTATTGAGTGCAGCACTTTCACAGCATCATCTTTTAGGATTTGAAATAGCTCAACTGGAATTACATCACCTCCACTTGCTTTGTTGCTAATGATGCTTCCTAAGGCTCACGTGACTTCGCACTCCAGGATGTCTGGCTCTAGGTGAATGATCACACCATCGTGGTTATCTGGGTCGTTAAGATCTTTTTTGTATAGTTTTTCTGTATATTCTTGCCACCTCTTCTTAGTGTCTTCTTCTCCTGTTAGGATCATACCATCTCTGTCCTTTATTGGGTCCATCTTTGCATGAAATGTTCCCTTGGTATCTCTAATTTTCTGGAAGAGATCTTGATCTTTCCCATTCTATTGTTTTCCTCTATTTCTTTACATTGGTCACTGAGGAAAGCTTTCTTATCTCTTCTTGCTATTCTTTGGAACTCTGCATTCAAATGAGTATATCTTTCCTTTTCTCCTTTGCATTTCACTTCTCTTCTTTTCTCAGCTATTTGTAAGGCCTCCTCAGACAACCGTTTTGCCTTTTTGCATTTCTTTTTCTTGGGGATAGTTATTTATTTATTTATTTTAATTGGAGGCTAATTACCACCATCTTCTGTATATAACATTTTATGAACCTCTGTCCATAGTCCTTCACACACTCTGTCTACCAGATCTAATACTTTAATCTATTTGTCACTTCCATGTAAGGGATTTGATTTAGGTCATACCTGAATGGTCCAGTGGTTTTCCCTACTTTCTTCAGTTTGACAGTAAGAAGTTCATGATTTGAGCCATAGTCAGGTCCCAGTCTTATTTTTGCTGACTCTATAGAGCGTCTTCATCTTTGGCTGCAAATAATATAATCAATCTGATTTCAGTATTGACGATCTGGTGATGTGTAGAGTCTTCTCTTGTGTTGTTGGAAGTGGGTGTTTGCTATGACCTTCTTGGTAAAACTTTGTTATCCTTTGTCTTCCTTCATTTTGTACTCCAACACCAAACTTGCCTGTTACTCCAGATGCCTCTTGAATTCTTACTTTTTCATTCCAGTCCTCTATGATGAAAAGGACATCCTTTTCTGGTATTAGTTCTAGAAGGTCTTATAGGTCTTCATAGAACCACTCAACTTCAGCTTCTTCAGCATTACTCGTTGGGGCATAGACTTGGATTACTGTGATATTGAATGGTTTGCCTTGGAAATGAATGATCATTCTGTCATTTTTGGTTGTTTTTTTTTTTTTTTTCATTCTGTCATTTTTGAAACTGCACCCAAGTATTGCATTTCAGACTCTTATTGACTATGAGAGTTACTCCGTTTCTTCTAAGGGATTTTGACCCTCAGTAGTAGATGTAATGGTCATCTGAATTAAATGGTCATCTGAATCAAATTTGCCCATTGCAGTCCATTTTAGTTCACTGATTCCTAAAATATCGATGCTCACTCTTTTCATTTCTTGTTTGACGACTTTCAATTTACCTTGATTCATGGACCTAACATCCCCAGTTCCTATGAAATATTGTTCTTTACAGCATTGGACTTTCCTTCCATCAGCAGTCACATCCTCAACTGGGCATTGTTTTGCTTTGGTTCAGCCTCTTCATTCTTTGTGGAGCTATTTCTCTACTCTTCTCCAGTAGCATATTGGATACCTGCTGATCTGGGGAGTGCATCTTTCAGTGTCATATCTTTTTGCCTTTTCGTACTGCTCACAGGGTTCTCAAGGCAAGAATATTGAAGTGGTTTGCCATTCCCTTCTCCAGTGGACCACATTTTGTAAGAACGCTTGGCCATAACCCATCCATCTTGGGTGGACCTACACAGCATGGCTCATACTTTCATTGAGTTAGACAAGGCTATGATCCATGTGATCAGTTTGGTTAGTTTTCTGTGATTGTGGTTTTCATTCTGTCTGCCCTCTGAAGGAAAGGGATAAAAGGCTTGTGGGAGCTTCCTGATGGGAGGAACTGGCTGTGAGGGCATCAGTGTCTTGCTCTGATGGGTGGATAATTCTTTAATCCAATTTTCTGTTGGTTGGAGGGGCTGTGTTCCCTCCCTATAGTTAGGCCTGAGGTGAGCCCCTTCAAAAGGACTTATGCCAGCCCTCCCCGAGGCTCCCTGAATACTGTGGTATTCAGTGCCCCTGACCCCAAGAAAGCCACGTTGACTCAGTAGTATCTTCCATTTCCTTCGCATCTAGAAGCCTTTCCATTTTCTCACCCCTCTGTCTTTCCCCAGATCAAGTCCTTTGCCTCTCTAGTTTTACTTCTTTTCCTGGATTCCTCCCTATTCTTTGGCTCAGCCGGGTCCACTTCTCCAGACCCACTCCTCACTGTCTCTGCTCCACATTAACTCTATCTCCCCTAAGTCCCACCTTCTACCCAACTCTTTTTGGGTCCCTGCCAATCACACAGGGCCACCCTCTTGCTCCCACCTGCAACACACACACCAAGCCTTTCTTGGGGCCCCTGTGCAGGGAGAATTGCTGCATCAATGGAACAATGGCCTATGCTGCTTGCTGTTTCTCTGAGGTGCAGCTTAGGAATATCTGCGTGGAGCTCCAGCCGTGCAGGGTAGGTGGGGCTGGCTGGGAGCTCTTGGTGAAGAGCATGGGCTGCAGCTAAACCAGGTAGCTTTTGGTGGGCTAAAGTCACATGGAGCAGCAGTGGGAGGAGTTGGGTGTTGGGGTGAGAGGGTTGGTGCTCTGGGTATGGAGATTATCGGGCTGTAGCCAGAAGTCCAAACCCCGTGGGTCTTCTGGAGCCCAGAGGAGCAGGACTGAGATGCCTCCAGCTGACCTTGCACCCTACAGGTCTCAGGGAGTGCAGAGGTCATCAGAATTTAGTTTCAGATCTGAGGCCTGGGAAAGTAGTTTGTTTGAGAAGGTTCAGTTCAGTTCAGTTCAGTCACTCAGTCATGTCCGACTCTTTGCGACCCCATGAATCGCAGCAAGCCAGGCCTCCCTGTCCATCACCAACTCCCGGAGTTCTCTCAGAGTCGCGTCCATCAAGTCAGTGATGCCATCCAGCCATCTCATCCTCAGTCGTCCCCTTCTCCTCTGAGAAGGTTAATAATAGAGTTAAAACCTGGATGGGCTGATTCTTAGCCCTATGCACTTGCCTGCAAAGAACGTGGAACTGCACTCCTGGTGGACAGCAGTGCTGTTTGTGTTGCAAGGAGTATTTTAGGATTAAATTTAGGTAGAAAAGAGACTGGACTATTCAGACAGAGTTGATGTGCAGGGTGACTTGTGGGGTGAGGAGGGTTGCTGAGAGGAAACCTACTGTCATCTCTAGTCATTTTACTGACTTGCCACATTTGGCAGCTACCCCCTTCCGTGTAAATTAATTACACTTAAGGTAACCGGCCAGGTGGAATGATGACCTGTCATCGATTGCTTTGTGTGTTAGCTACTGCATGATAAGTAGGTAAAAAGTCACCTTTAGGCAAGGTAAATGCAGGTTTCCTGGCAGAGATCAGAGTATTAAACTGTTAGAGTAGGGAGAAGCTCTGAATGTTTGTGTCCCAGGGTCACTGGGTACAACAGGATGAGCAGGAAGCTCAGATTAGAATTAATTTCTGAGAGTCATTTCAGCAGTTGCCTTGCTGCAAAAATGAACATGTTTTCAGACAACTTCCTTTTATCTTCCCTCCACTCTTTTTCCATACCAGCCACACCCAGGCATTTATCAAGTGTCATTTCACTGCTCAGATATGTCTGATGTCTGGTCTGTTTATCTTCCTTTTTTTTTCCTTTTCCTTTTCCACTTTGGGTGACGCCTCTCACCTAGAATTGCTGTGGCCTCTTAACTAGCTTCTCGGTCTTCCATCTTTCTGATCCCTTCCATCCTATGCATTTACAGACCAGTCAAGCACCTGAAAAGAAGATTGCAATCTTATCAAGCCCCTTTCAGTGTCCCTGTTGAGTGCAGAGTTAATAATAATAATACCTACAGTGAAAACTAATACATTTCATGCTTTCTTAAGCTCTGGGCACTAAATGCTTTGCAGATGTTGACTTACTCAATCTTCATGTCAATCCTATATTGTAAGGTGCTATGCACCATGTTGTAAGGTCCTATGTATTGTATGTAAGGTACTGTGCTTATTATCTATTTACCACTTTGGAAATGGGTATGTGGAAAGATTACGTTGATTGCTAAAGACTCAAACAGGGACTGAAACTCATCTGTCTAGGTCCAGACATGTGCCAAAAATACACTCTTGTGTTGACTCTTTTAAAGAGGGCAAGTGCTGGTAAGTGGGCTATGCCCACTAACCTGTGGTCCTGTTTTACTGTCTATGACTCATCCACATCCCTCCTCTCCTCCAGTCAACACCAGTTATATCAATTACACAATGCATGCCCCCCTACAGGTTTGCATTCATTTGCTTTTGTGCCTTTCATCCCATAGCATCCATTGCCTGAGCTGAGAAAGAGTGACTGGCTTTGTTTTGTGTATTGTTTCCATTGTGTATTGTTTCCATTGTGTATCGTTATGTAACAGGGTCCTCCTCCCTCCTGTAGGGAGGATATGAGTGTATTTAGAATAGTTTCTACTCCTTCCAACCATAATATAAAATACATCTTATTTCTGCCTGTTCTGGGCCTGAGGGCAGTCATGAAACATTGATGTAAGCCACAAGTCCTTGCAAGGAATTTCATAATTTGGAGGTCATATGATTCCCATAGGTGTGCCCTTGAGCCTTCACAGCTAGATGGAGGGTCATTGCTCCATGGCCACAGTGATCTTCATCTGTATTAAATGTCAAGAGGCCCTGTTGTCTTGATTACAAGCTCTTTTCTAGAATCCTTACTGGATTCTAGCATATTGAGTATTATTTTTTGCTGCCTGACCCATTTTGCTAGAGCATCATTTTCTGTCCAGGTTAACTCCCATCCTTTACTTTCCTCCTGGAAGAGAATTCCCTCAAAGAGCCATTTAATAAATCTTGTCTTCAGAATACCACTTCACATCAAAGGTGCATTCACTTGTCCCACACTCTGCCTAGACTTGCACTTGCCTCCTTTATAGCCCTTTGACCTCTTTGTCTTATGAGCCCATATAGTTTCATCCACCATGAATGTTTTTGCATTGTACACCTCTTCTTCCTCCTCCACCCACTTCCCTGCCTGGAGTTGTTTTACAATTTTATATATATGCATATAGTTTTGGGTCCCCAGGTCCTTGACTGGAGGTCAGATCAGACCAGAACAATCTGGCCCCTCTGTCAATCTTCACCTTGGCTAACATACTTGATTTAGTGATTCTAGGCCAGGTTTCTCATTGCAATCTTTTCCTTCTAGCATTTTAAATTCCTCCAACTGGAGTACATAGAGTGGATCTGTTTGGGACTCTTCAATACTGAGTGACCAGTGTGTGTGTGGGGAGGTTCTTATTGATCCACCCAACTTTTGATAGTGCTTCATTAAGACCTTTAATTAAATTCCATCCATAGGCACTTCATTAATCTTGTTTCTTAATAAAAATCTAAGATTTCCACTCTGCTAGAATGAGCCCCTTGATTTTTCCTGTCTCCCCTGATTTCTTGTTAATGTAAGATCCATAGGAGAAACTAAGACAAGTAATCTAATAAGTCTTCTTGAATTGCTCAATTTCACATCAGTGAGGTTTCATGTGATGCCCTTGCAAAAGGAATCCTCTTCATCAACATTTTTGCCAGTTTTGCTGTGTCAGGAGCATATTTGATGGATGAATATCCCGACCACAATAATGGCAGTCCATCACAGTTTGATACAAATCATATTAGTTGCTTAATCAAGGGTGTCCCATCTGGAATTTATAGAATAGGAAGAATCAGACAGTTCCCCTTCTCAGACTTTCTAGTGACTTTATCCAGCTGAAACAGGCTGGCTGTTCCCTAGAGGATGATCTGCTGTGAGTCTGGATCATGTACAGCTGTCTATGACTGGCTTAGGAGCCATAGTGAGGTGTGATCATGATTTAAATGATGCTATGATGAAGTTGTTATCCCAAGATGTGAAAAGACTGTAAGACATGTAGAGGCATTTGAAAGAGTTTGCAATGTAACAAATTACATTATATTTTATTTTTTAATAAATTTATTCATTTTATTTTTTTAAATATAAATTTATTTATTTTAACTGGAGGTTAATTACTTTACAATATTGTAGTGGTTTCACCATACACTGATATGAATCAGCCATGAGTGTACATGTGTTCCCCATCCTGAACACCCCTCCCACCTCCCTCCCCATCCCATCCTTCTGGGTCATCCCAGTGCACCAGCCCCAAGCACCCTGTCCCATGCATTGAACCTGGATTGGTGATCCATTTCACATATGATAATATACATGTTTCAATGTCATTCTCACAAATCATCCCACCCTCGCTCTCTCCCAGAGTCCAAAAGACTGTTCTATACATCTGTGTCTCTTTTGCTGTCTCGCATATAGGGTTCTCGTTACTATCTTTATAAATTCCATATATATGCATTAATATACTGTATTGATGTTTTTCTTTCTGGTTTACTTCACTCTGTATAATAGGTTCCAGTTTCATCCACCTCATTAGAACTGATTCAAATGTATTATTTTTAATGTGTGACTAATATTCCATTCTGTATATGTACCACAGCTTTCTTATCCATTCATCTGCTGATGGACATCTAGGTTGCTTCCATGCCCTGGCTATTATAAACAGTGCTGTGATAAACATTGTGGTACATGTGTCTCTTTCAATTTTGGTTTCCTCAGTGTGTATACCCATCAGTGGAATTGCTGGGTCATATGGCAGTTCTATTTCCAGTTTTTTAAGGAATCTCCATACTGTTCTCCATAGTGGCTGTACTAGTTTGCATTCCCACTAGCAGTGTAAGAGGGTTTCCTTTTCCCCAGCATGTATTGTTTGTACACTTTTGGATCACAGCCATTCTGACTGGTGTGAAATGTTCCCTCATTGTGGTTTTGATTTGCCTTTCTCTGATAATGAGTGATGTTGAGCATCTTTTCATGTGTTTGTTAGCCATCTGTATGTCTTCTTTGGAGACAGTGGTCCATTTCTTTGGCCCATTTTTTGATTGGGTCATTTATTTTTCTGAAATTGAACTGCAGGAGTTGCTTGTATATTTTTGAGATTAGTTGTTTGTCAGTTGCTTCATTTGCTATTATTTTCTCCAATTCTGAAGGCTGTTTTTTCACCTTGCTTATAGTTTCCTTCGTTGTGCAGAAGCTTTTAAGTTTAATTAGGTCCCATTTGTTTATTTTTGCTTTTATTTCCAGTATATGGGAGGTGGGTCATAGAGGATCCTGCTGTGGTTTATGTTGGAGAATGTTTTGCCTAAGTTCTTCTCTAGGAAGTTTTTAGTTTCTGGTCTTACGCTTAGATCTTTAATCCATTTTTAGTTTATTTATGTGTATGGTGTTAGAAAGTGTTCTAGTTTCATTCTTTTACAAGTGGTTGACCAGTTTTCCCAGCACCACTTGTTAAAGAGATTGTCTTTGCTCCATTGTATATTCTTGCCTCCTTTGCTAAAGATAACGTGTGCATAGGTGCATAGATTTATCTCTGGGCTTTCTATTTTGTTCCATTGATCTATATTTCTGTCTTTGTGCCAGTACCATACTGTCTTGATGACTGTTGCTTTGTAGTAAAGCCTGAAGTCAGGCAGGTTGATTTCTCCAGGTCCATTCTTCTTTCTCAAGATTGCTTTGGCTATTTGAGGTTTTTTGTATTTCCATACAAATTGTGAAATTATTTGTTCTAACTCTGTGAAAAATACCGTTGGTAGCTTGATTGCAGTGAACCTACAGATTGCTTTGTGTAGTATACTTATTTTCACTATACTGATTCTTCCAATCCATGAACATGGTATATTTCTCTATTTGTGTCCTCTTTGATTTTTTTCATCAGTGTTTTATAGTTTTCTATATATAGGTTTTTTGATTCTTTAGGTAGATATATTTCTAAGTATTTTATTCTCTTCATTGCAATGGTGAATGGAATTGTTTCCTTAATTTCTCTTTTCATTTTCTCATCGTTAGTGTATAGGAATGCAAGGGATTTCTGTGTGTTAATTTTATATCCTGCAACTTTACTATGTTGAATAGTAGTGATGAGAGTGGGCACCCTTGTCTTGTTCCTGACTTTAGGGGAAATGTTTTCAATTTTTTCACCATTGAGGATAATGTTTGCTGTGAGTTTGCCTTATATAGCTTTTATTATGTTGAGGTATGTTCCTTCTATTCCTGCTTTCTGGAGGGTTTTTATCATAAATGGATGTTGAATTTTTTTAAAGGCTTTCTCTGCATCTATTGAGATAATCATATGGTTTAAGAAATGAAGAACCCCAGGGTTAGTAGAAGGAAAGAAATCTTAAAAATTAGAGCAGAAATAAATGCAAAAGAAACAAAAGAGACAGTAGTAGAAATCATCAAAGCAAAAGCTGGTTCTTTGAGAAGATAAATAAAATTGACAAACCATTAGCCAGACTCATTAAGAAACAAACGGAGAAAAATCAAATCAATAAAATTAGAAATGATAACAGACAACACAGAAATACAAAGGATCATAAGAGACTACTATCAGCAACTATATGCCAATAAAATGGGCAACTTGAAAGAAATGGACAAATTTTTAGAAAAGTACAACTTTCCAAAACTGAACCAGGAAGAAATAGAAAATCTTAGCAGACCCATCACAAGCACGGAAATTGAAACTGTAATCAGAAATCTTCCAGCACACAAAATCCCAGGACCAGACGGCTTCACAGCTGAATTCTACCAAAAATTTCATGAAGAGCTAACACCTATCCTACTGAAACTCTTCCAGAAAACTGCAGAGGAATGTAAACTTCCAAACTCATTCTATGAGGCCACCATCACCCTAACACCAAAACCTGACAAAGATGCCACAGAAAAAGAAAACTACAGGCCAATATCACTGATGAACATAGATGCAAAAATCCTTAACAAAACTTTAGCAAACAGAATCCAACAATACATTAAAAAGATCATACATCATGACCAAGTGTGCTGTATCCCAAGGATGCAAGGATTCTTCAACATCCGCAAATCAATCAATGTAATACATCACATTAACAAATTGAAAAATAAAAACCATATGATTTCTCCTTCATATTTGAGTGAGATCCTTGCTGGGTACAGTAATCTGTGTTATAGGTTTTTCTCTTTCATCACTTTAAGTATGTCCTGCAATTCCCTTCTGGCCTGAACAGTTTCACTGAAAGATCAGCTGTTATCCTTATGGGAATCCCCTTGTGTGTTATTTGTTGTTTTTCCATTGCTGCTTTTAATATTTTTTCTTTGTGTTTGATCTTTGGTAATGTGATTAATATGTGTCTTGGGGTGTTTTGCTTTGGTTTTATCCTGTTTGGGGCTCTCTGGGTTTCTTGGACTTGGGTGATTATTTCCTTCCCCATTTTAGGGAAGTTTTCAACTATTATCTCCTCAAATATTTTCTCATGGTCTTTCTTTTTGTCTTCTTCTTCTGGGACTCCTATGATTCGAATATTGGGGCGTTTCACATTGTCCCAGAGGTCTCTGAGTTTGTCCTCATTTCTCTTAATTCTTTTTTTCCTCTCTGCTTCATTTATTTCTACCATTCTATCTTCTGTCTCACTTACCTATCTTCTGCCTCCATTATTCTACTGTTGGTTCCCTCCAGAGTGTTTTGATCTCATTTATTGCATCATTCATTATATAGTGACTCTTTTTTATTTTTCTAGGTCCTTGTTAAACATTTCTTGCATCTTCTCAGTCCTTGTCTCCAGGCTATTTATCTGTAACTTCATTTTGTTTTCAAGATTTTGGATCATTTTCACTATCATTATTCTGAATTCATTTTCAGGTAGATTCCCTATCTCTTCCTCTTTTGTTTGGTTTGGTGGGCATTTATCCTGTTCCTTTACCTGTTGAGTATTTCTCTGCTTTTTCATCTTGTTTATATTGCTGTGTTTGGGGTGGCCTTCTGTATGCTGGCAGTTTGTGGTTCCTCTTTATTGTGGAGTTTCCTTGCTGTGGATGGGGTTGTACGGGTGGCTTGTCAAGGTTTCCTGGTTAGGGAGGCTTGTGTCAGTGTCCTGGTGGGTAGAGCTGGATTTCTTCTCTCTGGAGTGCAATGAAGTGTCCAGTAGTGAGTTTTGAGGTGTCAGTGGGTTTGGTGTGACTTTGGGCAACCTGTATATTGAACCTCAGGGCTATGTTCCTGTGTTGCTGGAGAATTTGTGTTGTATGTCTTGCTCTGGAACTTGTTGGCTCTTGGGTGGTGCTTGGTTTCAGTGTAGTTATGGAGACTTTTGGATGAGCTCTTATCGATTAATGTTCCCTGGAGTCAGGAGTTCTCTGGTGTTCTCAGGTTTTGAACTTAAGCCTCCTGCCTCTGGATTTCAGTCTTATTCTTACAGTAGCCTCAAGACTTCTCCATCTATACAGCACTGATGATAAAACATCTAGGTTAATGATGAAAAGTTTCTCTACCGTGAGAGACACCTGGAGAGGTTCACAGAGTTACATGGAGAAGAGAAGAGGGAGGAGGGAGATAGAGGTGACCAGGAGGAGAAGAGGGGGAATCAAAAAGGGACAGAGCAAGCTAGCCAGTAATCACTTCCTTATGTGCTCTCCACAGTCTGGACCCCTCAGAGATGTTAACGGAGTTACACAGAGAAGATAAGAGGGAGGAAGGAGACAGAGGTGACCAGGAGGAAAAGGGTGGGGGGATCAAAAGGAGAGAGACAGATCCAGCCAGTAATCAGTTCCCTAAGTGTTTTCCACAGCCTGGAACACACAAAGAGACTCACAGAGTTGGGTAGAGAAGAGAAGGGGGAGGGAGGAGATAGAAGCGACCTGGCGGAGAAAAAGGAGAGTCAAAAGGGGGAGAGAGCAATCAAGCCAGTAATCTCACTCCCAAGTAAAAATGGGTACTGAAGATTGGGTTCTTAAATGTACAGAATTAATAACAAATACCAAAAAGCAACGATTAAAAATGTAGATTAGAGGTTAGACTCTCAAAAATACAATATTAAAAAAAAAAAAGTCACCAAAATTATAAAATATATATATGAAGTTTTCTTTAAAAATAGGGTCTTATTTTTTGCAAGGTAATAGTAGATTATAAAAACTAAAATTAAAGGAGTAATAGAGGACTTAAAATTAAAAAAAATTAATTAAACAAATGATAATAGTAAAAATATATCTAGGAATTTCTATGGAGCTGTTGCAGACAGTGTGGGGTCAGTTCAGTTTCAGATAGTTCCTTGATCTGGCTTATACTTCTCAAGATCTATAGGCCCCTTCCAATGTAGTCAGTGCTAACTACAGAGTTTTAATCTGTGGCACTTGTCACTTCCAAAGCAGTTCCCTCTGTTTATTTTAGCTTCTTCTGTTTGCTGGTCTCTTCAGTGTTTAATTTCTACCCTGAAACAAGGGGGTGAAGGTGGTCACTTATTTAGGCTCACTTGTTCAGTCATGCTGTGGGGAGGGAGGAACACTGCAAACAAACATCACTGGCATGTGTGGGGAGTGCTCGCAGTGTTTCAGCTGCACTGGGTTTGCCCCTGCTCACAGCGTGTGTGCTTTCCCAGTCTACACTTCTCAGGCTCTAGGTTGCTCTGCCGGAAACTGTCTGATGTGGGCCCTGGGTTGCGTGCACTTTCCAGGTCTAAGCCACTCAGGTTCAGGTTCTTGAGTACTCCCCAAAGGCGTAGACACTGTTGGGCCTGCATTTTGTGCCCTTCCCAGGTCCAAGCAGCTCAGGTGACCAGGTGCTTGGCGAGTGCAGTCACCCCCAGGTGGGTGGTGCGTCATCGCCTCCCCTGTCCCAGCCACTCAGTTTTCTGGGTGTACAACAGGCACATCTTCTCAGGTGTGCCATGTGTCTCTTCTGGGGAGCTGATGTCTGGCTGTGACCCTCCCAATGGATGTCAACCATCCAGAATCCCAAGAACTCTTGGTTAGCAATGGAGCCTGTTTGCAGTTTAGTAGAGGATGCCTCTCTGGGGCTGCGATTGCCCCTTTCTGGCTCTGGTTGCCCTCGCCTGCTGGTCTCCGGCAGGGGATGGGCCAGTCCACAGCTAGTACTCAGTCCTTTTTTTTGTGAGCAAGCCTGGTAATGCCTCAGGTTAAGGCTTTTCGCAGGATAGTTCTCTCTCTCTCTTTTTTTTCCTCTCTTTCTCTGGCTATACCTCAGTTTGGGTTGCTATCTCACATTAGTTCCCTCAGGGCCTTGGGCCCAGTCCTTAACCTAAGCAATGCAGCCCATGCCTCCCTGTTCAGCCCCCACTTGCTGGTGGCAGCTGTGAGCCCTGGGAGTTGCCATTAGGCACATAATCTGTGGGGTTTATTTATTTATTTGTTTATTTTTCCTCCCTGTTATGTTGCCCGCTGAGATTCCAAGATTCCCCACAGACCCGCCAGTGAGAGTGTTTCCTGGTGTTTGGAAACTTCTCTTTTAAGACTCCCTTCCTAGGACAGATCTCCATCCCTACCTCCTTTGTTTCTCTTTTTAACTTTTATATTCTATCCTAACTCCTTTCAAAGACAGCGGGCTGCCTTTCTGGGTGCTGGATGTCCTCTGCCAGCATTCAGAAGTTGTTTTATGGAATTTTCTCAGCGTTCAAATGTTCTTTAGATGAATTTGTGGCAGAGAAAGTGGTCTCCCCATCCTATTCCTCTGCCATTTTAGGACCGCCCCAACAAATTATATTTTAAAATAAAGAAGATCATAGCTTCTTCTTAGTAGACACAAATAATTCTGAATCTTGTTTTGGGACAATGACTATGTTTTACATACAACATTTTTATATAATTTCATTTTCTATTTTTCCATTAAACCATATAATTTTAGATTTAGAAAGTCTCTTCCATACCCTCTGCCCTATACTATCACCTTTTCATTTTTCAATTTTTTTTCTTTTTCTCACTTTCTCTTTCTTTCTCCCTATATTGTAATGGTAATAACTTATCTTTAGATGGTGTTTTAATATACAAAATGCTATTACATAGAGGTTTTCATTTATCCCTCTCAACAAATCAATATGATAGGCAGAGATGCATTTATTTTTCTATTTTATAGTTGGCAATAAGACCCAGAGTTATTAAATGAGCCACACAATACCTCATAATTAGTAACTAGACATGAATCAGTTACTTTGATAAACTCAATACCAAATATACAGCTTGCTTCAATTCAGAAGTACATTCTCTTTCCAGAAGCTAAGCAAAGCTAGAGCAAAGCTGTTATGTGCTATCCAACATGATATGGCGGGAAGAGCATTTTTTTAGAGGCAGATGTTCTTGGATAAAATCTCTGTCCCATTCCATATTATTCATTTATTCGGGAGATATTCATTGAATGCCTCCCATGCAGTAGTGTCTTGACAGGCACAGGGCATAAGCAGGGAGCAGGAAGTTGGAGCTGCTGATTCAGTGAATGAGCTTCTTGAACAACGAACCACATTCATTGATGAGAATAAACTCATAGACTATAATGAAATGACAGCTGAAAAATACTACAAAGAAAGTGAAAGTGTTAGTCACTCAGTCATGTCCAACTCTGTGACTCCATGGACTGCAGCCCACCAGGCTTCTCTGTCCATGGAATTCTCCAGGCAAGAATACTAAAGTGGGTTGCCATTCCCTTCTCCAGGAGAGCTTCCTGACCTAGGGATGGAACCCAGGTCTCCAACATTGCAGGCAGATTCTTTACCATCAGAGCCCCCAGGGAAGCTCACAAAAAAAGTATAGTGGGATAAAAGAGGGGCTATTGCAGAGGGGGTATCCAGGGATAATGTGATGTACTTCAGACAAAGTGTATATGGAAAGCTCTTTTTCCAGAGATAACACTGGAGTGGAGATAGACATGATGAGAGATTGTATCCCACAAATATCTGGAAGAGAAATGGACTAGAGAGTGTTCCTCAAAGCTCAATCACATTAGAATTGCCTGGGGATCTCTAAGGACATCACCAAGACCTACCCTAGAGCTACAAATTGAATTGAACTGGCATAGAGTTTGGAAGATCCTTTGGAATAACTCTTCTTTCAAATAGACATGTATTATTCCATCCTTCCTCCTTCTGTGTGTGCCTGAGATGCTGGTGCACAAGAATCACCTGCAGGGCCTGTTAAAATTCAGAGTGAGACCCCACTTCCAGTTTCTGATTTTGTGGGTCTAGCTTGAGAGTTGGTATTTTACTTCTTTTCCCATCCTTCTCCTCCTCTTCCTCCTTTTTTTTTTTTTTTTTTTTTTTTTTTTTTTTGCAGATAAGGAAGCTGAGGTTTAAATAAATTCTGAGAAATATCTGGAGAAGGTAAATCTGTAGAGACAGGAAGTGACTTGGTGTTTGTGACTGGGAATGGAAATAGGGAAGTGACTGCAAATGAACAAGAGGTTTCTTTGGCGATATCACAAATGTTCTAAAATTAGACTTGGGGAAGGATCCTCAGTCAGTCATGTCTGACTCTTTGTGATCCCATGGGCTGTAACCCCTAAGCTCCTCTCTCCATGGAATTTTTAAGGCAAGAATAATGGAGTGGGTTGCCATTTCCTAATCCAGGGGACATTCCTGACCCAGAGATCGAATCCCATCTTCTGTGTCTCCTGCATCGGCAGGCAGATTCTTTACCACTGAGTCACATAGGAAGCCTGTGGAAGGATGCATGACTCCATAAATTTACTAAAAATCATTGACTTGTACACTTAAAATGAATAAATTTTATGGTATTTAAATGATACTTCTCCCCTTCTCTTTGCCATGAAGTGATGGGGCCAGATGCCGTGATCTGAGTTCATTTAATATTTAGCTTTAAGCTGGTTTTTTCACACTCCCCTTCACCCTCACAAGAGGTACTTTAGTCCCTCTTCTCTTTCTTAGAGTGGTATCATCTGCATTTCTGAGGTTGTTGATATTTCTCCTGGTAATCTTGATTCTAGCTTGTGACTCATCCAGCTTGGCATTTCTCATGATGTGCTCTGTTTATAAGTTAAATAAACAGGGTGACAATAAACAGCCTTGAAGTACTCCTTTCTCAATACTGAACTAGTCAGTTGTTCCATATAGAGTTCTAACTGTTGCTTCTTGACTGGTGTACAGGTTTCTCAGGAGACAGGTAAGATGGTCTGGTATTCCCCTCTCTTTAAGAATTTTCCTCATTTTGTTATGATCCACACAGTCCAAGGCTTTAGTGTATTCAATGAAACAGAGGTAAATGTTCTTTCAGAATTCCCTTGCTTTCTCTGTGATCCACAAAATGTTGGCAATTTGATCACTGGTTCCTATGCCTTTTCTAAACCCAACTTGGACATCTGGAAGTTCATGGCTCACATAATGCTTAAGCCTTGTGTGCAGAATTTTGAGCATAACCTTACTAGCATGTGAGATTAGTGCAGTTTTCTGGTGGTGTGAACATTCTTTAGTACTGCCCTTCTTGGGAATTGGGATGAGGATTGACCTTTTCCAGTCCTGTGGTCACTGGTGGGTTTTCCAAATATGCTGAAATATTGAGTGCAGCACTTTGATAGCATCAACTTTTGAGGACTGTAAATAGCTCTGCTGGAATTCCATTGCCACCATTAGCTTTATTGACAGCAGTGCTTCCTAAGGCCCAGTTGACTTTGCACTCCAGAGTGTCTTTCTCTGGGTGAGTGACAACACCATCATGATCATCCAGTTCATTAAGATCTTTTTTGTACAGTTCTTCTGTGTATTCATTTATTAACAGCAGTCATATGTGCCTGTGAGAGGTGGACTGAAAAGAAGGCAGAGTGCTGAAGAATTGATGCTTTCGAACTGTGTGGCTGGGGAAAACACTTGAGAGTCTCCCTGAGCAAGGAGATTAAACTAGTCTATCTCAAAGAAAATCAACCTTTGAAAGTACTGGTGCTAAAACTGAAGTTCCAATACTTTGGCTACCTGATGCAAAGAGCTGACTCATTGGAAAAGACCCTGATGCTGGGAAAGATTGAAGGCAGGAGGAGAAGGAGAGGACAGAGTATAAGATGGTTGGATGGCATCACTGACTCAGTGGACATGGTTTGAGCAAGCTCCAAGAGTTGGTGATGAACAGGGAAGCCTGGCGTGCTGCAGTCCATGGGGTCTCAAAGAGTTGGAAACAACTAAGCAACTACACTGAGACATCTCATCAGAAGCCACCCTGCAAAAAACAGGGTGGAATGAAATATATAATGTTTTGAAAGAACAAACCACTGACCTAAAACTCTATATCCAGTGAAACAGTCCTGCAAAATTGAAAAAGAAATAAAAACTTTTTCAGACAAATAAAAGCTGAAGGCATTCATCAGCAGCAGACCTGCTCCAGAAAAAAATGCTAAAAGAAGCTTTTAAGGGGGAAAAAAGTGGTATAGGTCAAGAAGTCAGAGCATCTACATAGAATATAAAAAGTGCCTATTACATTGTCTTAAAGCTTATGTTGATGCTTTTGAACTGTGGTGTTGGAGAAGACTCTTGAGAGTCCCTTGGACTGCAAGGAGATCCACCCAGTCCATTCTAAAGGAGATCAGCCCTGGGTGTTCACTGGAAGGACTGATGCTAAAGCTGAAACTCCAGTACTTTGGCCACCTCATGCGAAGAGCTGACTCATTGGAAAAGACTCTGATGCTTGGAGAGATTGGGGGCAGGAGGAAAAGGGGACAACCGAGGATGAGATGGCTGGATGGCATCACTGACTTGATGGACATGAGTTTGAGTGAACCCCGGGAGTTGATGATGGACAGGGAGGCCTGGCGTGCTGTGATTCATGGGGTCACAAAGAGTCGGACACGACTGAGCAAGTGAACTGAACTGAACTGAACTTCCCCAAAGTGCATTTATTGATGACCATATGTCATATTAGCTCATTGTGTAGGTTAAGTGGGATGACCCCTGTGAAGTACTCAGCCCAGTGCCTGGTATTCAGTAGGCACTCAATGAACATTAGCTATCACTGTTAGCTTACTAGTTCTCTGTAGTCCTTCAGGATAAACCTGTCATGTGTTTTTGTAAAGACCTTAAATATTGAATCAGATTTAGTCAACTTTCTTCATACAGTCATGGTACACACTTCCCAGTGGCAGCTCCAGCTTTGACACCTGCTATTGGGTGTGATTCTTATTGGTGAAAAATGCTTACTTTTCATTCCATCTGAGTCTGTAACTTGTCACAGAAGGCTGACAGTGGACAGCTCCCACAGTGGTAGATTGGAGAGGCTTCCTGGCCTCTGCAGAATGGAACTGAACTCTTCTATGAGAGGCAAATAGAATTCAGTGCACACTTGAGTTGCATTACAGGATTAGAGAGATGTGAGTCATCAAGTGCCTTGATGAATCACAAGTAGTAAGTGATGTAAATGCAGATAAACACGATAATCGAAAAGAATGAATGGTGCCTTTCTCCAGGTCAGGCTGCGGGCTGGGGGTGGGAGAGTTGGGATTACTCCATTGTAGGAATTTATCCTGTGGTGTAATTGCAAATATTAAATGCAAACATTATGGGATTTTAATGTTTCTCATAAGTAAATGCCTTAGCTTTTACATAATTTATTCTGCTTAGGACAAATAAGTGTGTTAGAGGCACCTTTGTTTCTCTAAATATATGTTAACCCTATGAATGCAGTTGAAAAAATGCAGTTTTTTAATGCACTTGAACCACTACTAGTTATAAATATTCAGACTGATTTTTAGACAAATTAGATAAAACAGCAGAGCATCTCAAAAATTAATGATGACAGTAGCAAATTGCTTAAACATGCCTTCATATCACCTCTGCTTCTTCCCTGAAACAATGGACGTAATGAGATGCTTATTTCATCATTGTGAGTATTTACCTCCCAGCACCGTTATGAGCTTAGAACAGGTGCTCCAAAGATGCTAGTTCTTCCCATATGTGCATTATGTTACAGTTCTGAATCCCCAGTTCTTTAATCTGACAAAAGAAGATTATTTTTATACCTACATTGTTAGTGAAAATGATATATAATACATACTAGTTACTTGTAATGTACTAGGCACCAAAGTAAGAGCTTTAGATGGACTACCTAACTTAGCCTTCACAATCATTCCTCTACATAGAGACTCTTTTCAGACCCACTTTGAAGCTGAGGAAAGCAAGGCAAGCAGGTGTAAGAGTTTAGAACATATCTGGGGTGTGACTCTAAGCTCCTGCTATAATTACCATGCTGTATTCTTGGCTATGGGAGTTTTGAAATGACTCTGGAATAATATGAGAAAAGAAAACACAGCCTAATTCACTTAAGGTAATAATATTCTTACTTCATCCTTATTCCATTCCTGGCTTTTCTTTGGTCCTTGTCTCAAGACCCCAGAAGCAGCACCTAAAAAATACCTCTTCTAGCTGTTGGAGGCCTATTGCACAAGCACACTAGGCTGGAGGACTCAGGGGATCATCTCAGTGGAAGGGCCATTCTGGGTGGTTTAAGGTAGGAACCCTGGCTTGGAAACTGGAAGGAACAGTTTCCCATCAGGCTTTGCCACCAAGAGTGTCACTGCCTTACTCTTGGCTAGGCAATGACATATTTTACGTAAGCATCTAAGATCCCCTACAACTCTAATATTCTGTGCTGTCTTTATTGGAATCATTAATTTATGATTTGGAACAATGGCTTGGAGTAAATGTGTGAAGAGACTAGAGCTAAATTAAGACACATTTGGGAAGAAGGGGCTGATGTCACCCTCTTTCTCAGTATCCCAAGCCCTGGTCAATTTCACAGATCTTTGTTGAGATTACAGGAGATAATGAACCTAAAACTGGAAACTACACTTTGTTTAGAGAAATAAATGTTAGTATTATTGAAAGAATTTATAGCAGGTCAAATTAAAAGACATTTGCTCCTTGGAAGAAAAGCTATGACCAACCTAGACAGCATGTTAAAAAGCAAAGACATTACTTTGCCAACAAAGGTCCGCATAGTCAAAGCTATGGTTTTTCCAGTGGTCATGTATGGATGTGAGAGTTAGACCGTGAAGAAAGCTGAGGGCCGAAGAATTGATGCTTTTGAACTGTGGTGTTGGAGAAGACTCTTGAGAGTCCCTTAGACTGCAAGGAGATCCGACCAATCCATCCTAAAGGAAATCAGTCCTGACTATTGGAAGGACTGATGCTGAAGCTGAAACTCTAATACTTTGGCCACCTGATATGAAGAACTGACTCATTTGAAAAGACACTGATGCTAGGAAAGATTGAAGGTGGGAGGAGAAGGGGATGACAGAGGATGAGATGGTTGGATGGCATCACCGACTCAATGGACATGAATTTGAGTAAACTCTGGGAGTTGGTGATGGACAGGGAGGCCTGGTGTGTTGCAATCCATGGGGTTGCAAAAAGTTGGAAACAACTGAATGACTGACTGAACTGAATTGAAAGTGATTGGAAAATTTCAAATGCAGAATATATGGCTATCACAGTGACACTGACAGATCACCAAGAGAAATATATTCCAAACTGAAAAGCCAAGTATTGTTTGGCGAAAGAGTTTGTTTGAATTTTTCCTTAACATCCCATAGGAAAACTCGAACAAAATTTTTGGCCAACACATTATAAGCCTATTCCTAATTGTTTGCTCATGGCCAAGAATGTAGAGGGTCCCAGAAAGTTTATACATTTTTTCTAAGTTTCTTAGTGGAAAGATGGAGGTGGAACTTTCTGTAACAGAGGGTGTGGAGTTTCAGATGTGCTGTGCTGTGCTTAGTTGCTCCATCATGCCTGACTCCTTGCAACCCCATGGACTATAGCCCACCAGGCTCCTCTGTCCAGGGGATTGATTCTCGAGGCAAGAATGCTGGAGTGGGTTGCCATTTCCTTTTCCAGGGGATTATCCTGACCCAGGGACTGAACTCGTGTCTCCTGTATTGTCAGGTGGATTCTTTACCATTGAGCCACCTGGGAACCTTCTTTTGTCCTACTTAAGTTACCTGGATGGTGATTATAGCTCTCACCACCACCAATGCCTAAAGCCAAACATAAGACCTATGAAAGCAGGATTCTCATCTGTTTTCTTCACCATTGTGTCATCAAAGCCATAGGGAAGGTGTGCCGTACTGATGCTGCATGACCAGCTGTTTTTCGTACGCTGTGTAGTCTCAGCTTGGAAATAAATAGTCTGCATCTGCCTGTTCTATTTTTATAGCCAACTAGACATTATGAGTATAAGGCCTTTGGTGTTCTGGAGGATTTGCCACCAGATCTACCTGCAGATGTACATACGAACTGGAACTATAGGCGAATGGGTTGGATCTGTTAAAGGTGAGTAACACTTGCAACTTTTTAAAATCAGTTATTGAGTAGACTCTATTGTCATTTACTTTAGCCACTAGACAACAACAGGTTTGATTTCTACAGTGTCATATTTCATTTTAAATTTTGGCTTGAATGTCTGGAGTGCTGGGCTGAATTATGCGTTCACAACTTCTAGGGCTTGCTCTGTGTATACTCATATTTACTCTCTGATTTGCTCTGAAGGCTCCTTTGCCCTTACTATAAGTTCATCCTTATCTCACGTACCTGGGTGGGCATGGAAGTCTTCTTGGAGGAGATAGTCCTCAAGCTTTGTTTTCGAAATCGAATCCAAGTTTTAGAGACAACAATGATACATATATGTGGAGAGGTAAGAGGGTGAGGGGCTAGTGGTATAAGAACATTCTAGACCCAGGGAACAGATGACTAAAGTGAGGAAGGCATTAAACAACATGAAATATTTTTTTAAAAAATGGTGAGTAGTTGAGTGCTGTTAGGTTGTTGGGTACCAGAATCTGGAACTAGGCTGGGAGGAGCATCCAGAGCTTCTAGAAAATCTAGAGTTATTAGAAAATCTAGAAAAATGGCCCTAGAAAATCTAAAGTTCTAAGATTTCCCCTAGAAATTATGGAGAGTTATGCCACTGCTGGCTGCTAAGTCGCTTCAGTTGTGTCCGACTCTGTGCGACCCCATAGATGGCAGCCCATCAGGTTCCCCCGTCCCTGGGAGTCTCCAGGCAAGAACACTGGAGTGGGTTGCAATTTCCTTCTCCAATGCATGAAAGTGAAAAGTGAAAAGTGAAAGTGAAGTCACTCAGTCGTGTCTGACTCTTAGCTACCCCATGGACTGCAGCCTGCCAGGCTCCTCCATCCATGGGGTTTTCCAGGCAAGAGTACTGGAGTGGGGTGCCATTGCCTTCCCCGATGGAGAGTTATAAGAGGCATTAAATAAGGGATCTTCCTGCTACTTATAGCAGGGAGTGGTCTCTGCCATCCCAGTCGCAGTGGAATAGATACACAGCTAGCCCAGAGGCACAGAAATTCTGACAGACCCTTGCTGTGGTCAGGAATCTTGGTTGCAAGAAATAAAAGCTTACAAATGTCAAAAAAGGAGTTTATTGGCTCATGGCATTGAAAATCCATGGGTGTCTGGCTTCCAGGTCAGCTACAATCCAATACTTCATTTCTCCAACTCAACTCTGTTTTCTTCTGTGTTAACCAGATTTTCAGGCAGAGTCTTGTGCCATTGCAGAGAGGTCACCAGAAGATGCAGGCTTACATTCTACCAATGTATGTTACCCCAGAGGAATACAACAATTCTATTGATGGCAGCCAGAGTCCCAGGATTGGTTCTCAAAACTTCAACATGGATTATATACTTACTTACTTACTGGGGATGTTTGTCATAGTTTTGGGTTTCTTAGTATTTTTAGGTCTTACTAGTTAGGGTTAATTGCGATGCTCACTTATTGAGGGGAAAAGCCAGAAATTCCCTGTCCATTTCCGTACCGGCTGTGGTTCAGTCATGTGCTGTAGCCATTTGCAGAGCCTCTCACGTGTGATACCCGACACCAGAAGTCCACAATACAGAGTATGGTCCAAGGCAGCAGTAGGTTGGCTTCTCTGGAATAATCCTGAAGTTCTGAACCTAACTTTGGTCCTAGATCTTCTGTGAGCTACCTGAAAGTCTTTGCCGCTAAGTCACTTCAGTCATGTCTGACTCTGTGCGACCCCATAGACGGCAGCCCACCAGGCTCCCCCATCCCTGGGATTCTCCAGGCAAGAATCCTGGAGTGGGTTGCCATTTCCTTCTCCAATGCATGAAAGTGAAAAGTGAAAAGTGAAAGTGAAGTCGCTCAGTGGTGTCCAACTCTTCACGACCCCATGGACTGCAGCCCACCAGGTTCCTCCGTCCATGGGATTTTCCAGGCAAGATTACTGGAGTGGGGTGCCATTGCCTTCTCTGTGAAAGCCTTTAATAAGCCAATTTTTCTGCTAAACTTGCTAGAGTGGTGGTAAGCCAAGCCTATTTTCACAGGTACCTTCCCTGAACTGATCACTGTGACCGTGTCTGGCTCATTTTCCCAGTCCTGAGATTAATGCCAAGTCAGTCCTGCTTAAACCCACATAGTGGAGAAGGAGGAGAAGGGTGATGCCCTGAAGGAGAATGAGGTGCTAGTCTAAGAAGGGGAGAGTCATAGCAGAGTAGGCGAAAGCAACCGATGTCGACAACTACCCTTCCTTTCAAGGGCATCTTCAGCCTCTTATACCAATGGGCTGGCAATCTTCACCCCATGATCTGCTTCTAATAGCTTTCTTTTTTCAAAAGCTAAATTAACACATTTCCACAGTCAGTATCTCCTCAAGGGTCTCTCTTGGTTCTTACAGCAGCCTTGGCTTGGATCCTTCTCTAAGTGGTTAGCTAGAAGCTTCCTTGGAGAAGGCAATGGCACCCCACTCCAGTACTCTTGCCTGGAAAATTCCATGGATGGAGGAGCCTAGTAGGCTACAGTCCATGGGGTCACTAAGAGTCAGACACGACTGAGTGACTTCACTTTCACTTTTCACTTTCATGCATTGGAGAAGGAAATGACAACCCACTCCAGTGCTCTTGCCTGGAGACTCCCAGGGATGGGGGAGCCTGGTGGGCTGCCATCTCTGGGGTCGCACAGAGTCAGACATGACTGAAGCGACTTAGCAGAAACTTCCTACACAGCTTGAAGGCAGAAGTTGTGCAGCCCGTAGCATTTCTTTGCTATCTCCCTCCAAAAACTGATGCTATTTGCATGCAATAGCACAGCAGATATTAAAGAGATTTGGCCCCTATAGCTGTGACAGAAAGTAACATGGGAAAGAGGCAAGAAATTTAGGGTGAGCATAGTGAAATTTCTAGCTGTTCAGGAAGGACACTAACCTCTATGGAAATTTTATTTCCCTACTAAACACACCAGACTGGGTGGCTTAGTCGCAGGATGCCTGTAATATGTCAAATCTTAAGAGAGGAGTAAGGGCACAACAGAGCCACTGTCGGTACTCTACTGACATCTGGTGGTTACCCTGATTTTTAAACCAAAAAAATCATTTTTGGATGCCTAATTTTGCTTTACTCATCATAAGAAAATTGTTTTGGTATATAATGAAAGTTTTGTTAGACTGTTTTTTTAAGTCTTTATTGAATGTGTTATAATATTATTTCTGTTTTATGTTTTGGTTTTTTGGCCATGAGGCATGTGGGACTCTAGCTCCTTGACCAGGGATCAAACCTACACTCCCTGCATTGGAAGGTGTTGTCTAAATCACTGGCCAACCAGAGAGGTCCCTGGATTGTTTTACTTTTAATGTGTTTTTATATCTATTAGACATCGTCCCTGGGCCACAAGCCTTCAGTGATAATAAATGTCTGACTTTTTCTAATATTTTGTGCCTAAGTTAGTGGTTTATTGTTCCCTACAAACTCATCATATCAAAGCTTCTTGTGTAATTGAAATCACAGAAGCTTTCAGATGCAGTAACTTCTTTTTTTCTCCTTAGAACTCTATGAAAGAGAGTGCAACAGAGAGGTAGTGGTCTACTGGGAAGTGGAGAGCCCTTCTCACAAGTTCATCAGAGATACATCCTTTCCAAAGGTTCATCTTTACTCATCCTTCTAAGTGTTTCTGTGCCCCGTGGCTGTCACCCAATGGTGGTGTGTCCGGCAGGGTGGACAACATTGTCTGATTCTTTCAGAAGCATCTGCTAAAGCTGTTCCTTCTTGTGTGACTTTCAGAAAGTTCAGAGTGTGATTTCTGGGCCTGACCACGTGCAGTATCTGTAATTGTGGGAAGGCAGCTCATATTTTTTGAGAACTATTCTAGGAAATCTTTGTGCCACAGTACTGGGGGCTTGGAAACAACTTTTCATAAAAAGTATTCAATACATTCCCTCCATGTATAGAAGACAAAGCCGGAATACAGAGAGGTAAGGTGACAGGCACACAGACAGGTGGTAAGCAACCAGCTGGGGGCTGGAACTCATGCCCACATTCTCAGCTCTCTCCTCCTACCCTACCCCACAGATACTGGCTCTGGACATTGTATGCGTGTTTTTCCACTCACTTTCATTGATTATGATATGAAGCAGTTGAATGGATGTGGGAAGTTTTAGCTGATACTCCAGGGTTCTGTGAAGCTTCCTTAGGGTCAGGCTAGGAAGGTGTGATGGACATTTACTGCATGGGCAGATGGGATGGAATATAGGCAGGGACAGGGGAGATTTCAACTCCACTGTCCTCTTCAATCACACCAGCTGAGTGTTTTACACACCGAATTTCCATAAAAGTTCCTTTAAACAGAGTCTCTGTGATTTAACAAAAACTTTGGAACCACTGTACTGGATTATTGCTAGACTATTTTCTAACTCAACCATTCTGTAAATCTGTGTGTATTGTCCATTAAATATTGTCCATTAAAAAGAGATGGCGTGTGGGGGTGTGTTTGTGGGAATTGTTTGCATGTATTTTGTGTGTATACCCATCTGAATGCAGAGTTCCAAAGAACAGAAAGGAGAGATAAGAAAGCCTTGCTCAGTAATCAATGCAAAGAAACAGAGGAAAACAATAAAAAGGGAAGGACTGCAGATCTCTTCAAGAAAATTAGAGCTAGGAGGGAACATTTCATGCAAATGTGGGCACAATAAAGGACAGAAATGGTATGGACCTAACAGAAGCAGAAGATACTAGGAAGAGGTGCCAAGAATACACAGAAGAACTATGCAAAAAGATCTTAATGACCCAGATAACCACGATGGTGTGATCACTCACCTAGACCCAGACATCCTGGAATGTGAAGTCAAGTGGGCCTTAGGAAGCATCACTATGAACAAAGCTAGTGGAGGTGATGGAATTCCCATAGAGAGATTTCAAATCCTAAAAGATGATGCTGTGAAAGTGCTACACTCAATATGCCAGTTCAGTTCAGTTCAGTCCGACTCTTTGCAACCCCATGAATTGCAGCACGCCAGGCCTCCCTGTCCATCACCATCTCCCGGAGTTCACTCAGACTCACGTCCATTGAGTCTGTGATGCCATCCAGCCATCTCATCCTCGGTCGTCCCCTTCTTCTCCTGCCCCCAATCTCCCCCAGCATCAGAGTCTTTTCCAATGAGTCAACTCTTCACATGAGGTGGCCAAAGTACTGGAGCTTCAGCTTTAGCATCATTCCTTCCAAAGAAATCCCAGGGTTGGTCTCCTTCAGAATGGACTGGTTGGATCTCCTTGCAGTCCAAGGGACCCTCAAGAGTCTTCTCCAACACCACAGTTCAAACGCATCAATTCTTCGGCACTCAGCCTTCTTCACAGTCCAACTCTCACATCCATACATGACCACAGGAAAAACCATAGCCTTGACTTTAAACTCAACAGTGGCCACAGGACTAGAAAATTTCAGTTTTCATTCCAATCCCAAAGAAAGGCAATGCCAAAGAATGATTAAACTACCACACAATTGCACTAATCTCACACATTAGCAAAGTAATGCTCAAAATTCTACAAGCTAGGCTTCAACTGTACATGAACAAAGAACATACAGATGTTCAAGCAGAATTTAGAAAAGGTAGAGGAATCAGAGATCAGATAGGCAACATCCATTGGATAAATGAAAAAGCTGAATGAAGCACAAGCTGGAATCAAGATTGCTGGAGAAATATCAATAAACTCAGATAGGCAGATGACGCCACTCTTATGGCAGAAAGTGAAGAGGAACTAAACAGCCTCTTGATGAAAGTGAAAGAGAAGAGTGAAAAAGCTAGCCTAAAAGTCAACATTCAAAAAGCTAACATCATGGCATCTGGTCCCATCTCTTCATGACAAATAGGTGGGGAAACAGTGGAAACAGTGACAGACTTTATTTTCTTAGCCTCCAAAATCCCTGCAGATGGTGACTGCAGCCATGAAATTAAAAGATGCTTGCTCCTTGGAAAGACAAGCTATGACCAACCAGCATATTAGAAAGCAGAGACATTACTTTGCCAACAAAGTTCTGTATAGACAAAGCTATGGTTTTTCCAGTAGTCATGTATGGATGTGAGAGTTGAACCATAAAGAAAGCTGAGCACTGAAGAATTGATGCTTTTGAACTGTGGTGTTGGAGAAGACACTAGCGAGTCCCTTGGACTACAAGGAGACCAAACCAGTCAATCCTAAAGGAAATCAGTCCTGAATATTCATTGGAAGGATGATGCTGAAGCTGAAATTCCAATACTTTGGCCACCTGATGCAAAGAACTGACTCATTTGAAAAGACCCTGATGCTTGGAAAGGTTGAAGGTGGGAGGAGAAGGGGACGGTGGAGGATGAGATGGTTGGATGGCATCACTGACTCAATGGACACGGGTTTGAGCAGGCCCCAGTATTTGGTGATGGACAGGGAAGCCTGGCTTGCTGCAGTCCACGGAGTCACAAAGAGTCAGACATGACTGAGCGACTGAACTGATTTTGTGTGTATGTATCAATCCTAGTCCAGCTAGATTACAGACCCCACAAGGGACTATTTCTGGCACAATTTGCACAGACTGATAATGAGTTTGTATATAGGTGGTTGGTAATTCAAAAAATCATTACTTAATCTCTTCGATTTTATGTGGTTTTCTGTCATCCTGCCAACACCTGTGCAGTATAGGAGCCATCATCCCCATCAGACAGGGAAGGCATCTGAGGCAGAGGGACGTTCACAACTCTGCTCAGGTTCTCGTCAGGGTCTCACTGCTAGTTGTGGCAGAGGCAGTTGTGGATCCAGGTACAGCTGTGTCCAGAGAAGGTGATCTGGACCAGAGCAAACCCACCTCTCTGACCTCACAGGAACACTGCAGGGAGGTGTTCTCAGGAGTGGACACTTGGCACTCCTTGAAGGTTTGTTCCATTGGCTTCCCAGTGCCACACAATCCCATAAAGAGTTTCTCAGTCTTTGTATATATGTATAGGTCACATACATATACACAGTGGACTATCTGCAGAGTGTCTAGGGGAGGAGAAGACCGGTGTGGGTGCTGCAGGGATTTCGAGCTGGCCCTGGCTGTGGTTTTGGCTATTGTAATGTAATTGTGTTACACTTAAAGTGAAGTTTTTGGATTGTTTTAGGCATTGATTCTTTCCCCTATGAAACCTAAAATTCTGCGGTGGGACAGTCTAATGAACACATTAAAGAGCTGAGCCCTTTGCAGCTATGAAAGGAAGTCTCACCAGATTGTGGAGCCTCATCTGGTTCAGACTCAGGTTCTGTCACTTCAGCTGGGCAGTGGGATCTTCTGCAACTTTCTTTACCTTTCTCAGCCTCACTTTTGTCATCCATAAAATGAGAATACTTATGGAAAATTCACAGGGAAAGTTTCAGCATCAAATTTGATGCTGTGTGATATGTGTACATAGTAAGGGCTCAGTAAGATGTGATTCCTGCTGTTTCTTAAAGTCAAATTGTCTTCTCAGTATTAGTACCATAGACACAGTTGTTGTTCTGTGAGTGTTTATGGAGATGAACGTGAAAGTGTTAGTTACTCACTCATGTCCAACTCTTTGCAACCCCATGGACTGTAGCCTGCCAGGCTCCTTTGTCCAGGAAATTCTCCAGGCAAGCATACTGGAGTGGGTGGCCATTTCCTTCTCCAGGGATCTTCCTGGCCAGGGAATGAACGTGGGTCTTCTGCATTGGATGCAGATTCTGTACCCTCAGAGCCACCAGTGAAGACCTTATGAGATGAGATGGCTTTATTATCCTTGGTGAATCAGAACCAGTGAGGTATCAGTCCACTAAATATTTGGGTATTCATGTGTCTTCCTATGACAACCAGGTGTAAGCAACCGTGTCTGACCATCCTCTGTGCATAGATGTCAGTGATTTGGGGGAGAACAGAGAGTAATGGCCTCATTTTTATTGAGTGTAATTCTGCTCCAGTCTCTCTCCAGAGCCTCCACCAAGTTGAGTAACTTACCTAGGATCACACAGCTTATAAGTGAACAATCCTCTGACACCTCATTGCCTTCTTGGAGAAAGGAGTAGTTTTCCTACATAATTAAGTCAACAAGGAACCATTCACAAGTGGGTAATGCATGTTCTCAAATGAGAACACCAGGTGGGAGGAGCCATGGTTTTGCAGGGCAGGTGTAGACAGGGTATGAAGTGAAGTAACAGTTGAAGGGAGCAAATACCAAGTGGAGGAACAGAATCATGTCCCTTTGCTTCTGGCTTGTGGGCTTTCCTTCTGCCCATCTGACATGCTGGCCTTGATATTATGCTTTGACTGGTGGTGTAGTGTGTCTATGTGTGGCAGTGGCAATAGCTGGACATTGATGAGCAGAAAATCCGTGTGTTCCTGGCCCAGAGTACCTCTGAGCCACAGTTTCCAGAGAAGTCAGGTGTGATCAGGTGAGGCAGTTCTAGCAGAGGCTGGAGATCAGAGCAATGGCAAGAGGGGGAGCAAAGGTAAAAAGAGGGCACATGTTGGGGTACCTGCCAAGGCCACCCGTGTGAAGGCCACATTGACTGCCGGCATGTAGAGTGCAAGATGCTTATTCCCTGAGGTCAGAGACTGGACATGGTGTAAAGAAACAAGGGAGACTCAATTTATCCCCAGAAACTTGGGTAAAATGTAAGTGGATGTTTAAATCTGATCAGTTCATTCTTTACCCTTGCATTGTCCAGGTGAAATCAGAACATCCAAGTGAATCAGAAGGCTTAGAAACTCACTTCAGGCTCATCTTATATTGCACACACCAGCCTCCTGCACGTGGGCAGGAGAGCTAGTAGGACCATCTCTGAGGAGACACCTCTTCTCAGCAAAAGCTCAGGGACTGAGGACCTGCTTTCCTTGAGTTCCAGCCTCAGGAGAGAGTCTGAGAGGGCCACTTGTGGCCACTTACTGGACTGAATGGATGTGGCTATGGGGCTACAGCAAAATCTGAACAATAGTTCTGACGTGTAAATCTGCCACCTTGGACATGTCACCTCACTCTTCTGAGTCTCCAATTTATCGTACATCAACTGGGGTCTATTTTATCAACTTCTTAGAACTGAGATAATTAATGAGCTGCTGCTGCTGCTGCTGCTAAGTCACTTCAGTCGTGTCTGACTCTGTGCGACCCCATAGCTGGCAGCCCACCAGGCTCCTCTGTCCCTGGGATTCTCCAGGCAAGAACCCTGGAGTGGGTTGCCATTTCCTTCTCCAGTGCATGAAAGTGAAAAGTAAAACTGAAGTCGCTCAGTCATGTCCGACTCTTCATGACCCTATGGACTACAGTCCACTAGGCTCCTCCGTCCATGGGATTTTCCAGGCAAGAGTACTGGATTGGGGTGCCATTGCCTTCTCTGTAATTAATGAGAGAAATAATTAAATGAGTGATATATCGAAGTGTCAAGTACTTGCCAGTCAGTCAGTTCAGTCACTCAGTCGTGTCTGACTCTTTGCGACCCCATGGACTGAAGAATGCCAGGCCTCCCTGTCCATCACCAACTCCCAGAGTTTACTCATGTCCATTAAGTTGGTGATGGCATCCAACCATCTCATCCTCTGTCATCCCCTTCTCCCCCTGACTTCAATCATTCCCATCATCAGGGTCTTTACAAATAAGTCAGCTCTTCGCATCAGGTGGCTAAAGTACTGGAGTTTCAGCTTCAACATCAGTACTTCCAATTTCTTTTAGGATGGACTGGTTGGATCTCCTTGCAGTCCAAGGGACTCTCAAAAGTCTTCTCCAACACCACAGTTCAAAAGCATCAATTCTTCGGTGCTCAGCTTTCTTCACAGTCCAAATCTCGCATCCATACATGACCACAGGAAAAACCATAGCCTAGACTAGACAGACCTTTGTTGGCAAAGTAATGTCTCTGCTTTTTAATATGCTATCTACATTGGTCATAATTTTTCTTCCAAGGAGTAAGTGTCTTTTAATTTCATGGCTGCAGTCATCATCTGCAGGGATTTTAGAGCCCCCTAAAATAAAGTCAGCCACTGTTTAACTGTTTCCCCACCTATTTGCCATGAACTGATAGGACTGGATGCCATGATCTTGGTTTTCTGAATGTTGAGCTTTAAGCCAACTTTTTCACTCCCTTCTTTCACTTTCATCAAGAGTCTCTTTAGTTCTTCTTCACTTTCTGCCATAAGGGTGGTGTCATCTGCATATCTGAGGTTTTTTATATTTCTCCCAGCAATCTTGATTCCAGCTTGTGCTTCATCCAGCCCAGCATTTCTCATGATGTACTCTGCATAGAAGTTAAATAAGCAGGATGACAATATACAGCCTTGATGTACTCCTTTTCCTATTTGGAACCAGTCCGTTGTTCCATGTCCAGTTCTAACTGTTGCTTCCTGACCTGCATACAGATTTCTCAGGAGGCAAGTCAGGTGGTCTGATATTCCCATCTCTCTCAGAATTTTCCACAGTTTATTGTGATCCACACAGTCAAAGGCTTTGGCATAGTCAGTAAAGCAGAAATAGATGTTTTTCTGGAACTCTTTTGCTTTTTTGATGACAATCATTTAATAAACAGCAGTAGAATGTGCCTTAAGGCAGAGCAGAGGAGAGAGTGCACTTGAATCTGTGTTACCTCCCTCCTTACTTTCTGTCCAGAGAGGTGAAAGGTTTGCAGGGTTTGTCCTGTATCTTTCGAACAGTTTCCCTCCTTCTGAATTGTCCTTTTTCCCCTCTCTAGTTTTCATGTTTTACTTCGATAACCTAAATTGTTCAGTTCCAAACTGGCTCTCAAGTGGGCTGCCAAGGGAAGACTCCAGGAAGCAGGTAGGGCTGTCAGCCTGAAAAGATACACTTTGCAGGACTTATGAAGCTGTTTTATGATCAGTTTGTTTGACTGACTCTGATTAGGACTAGGTTTGCCGACATCCAGGATAGAGGCTAGAAGAAAAGACAAAACATTTTTGGCTTGAATCTGCTTTCTCCCAGAGATCCTACCAGGGTCACTCTCTGGAATCTCCAGATAACAGTCTGTTCCTTGTAGAAATTAGGGTGCCTGTGCACCCTGCATCTGCTTATGGAGGAGTTAGGCCAACCTGGCTTAGGAGACAACAGGCCGTATCCAAGCTTGGGGAAGCCTCCGGCTTTGTTCTTGTTGTTTTCTTTTTCTGTAAGGAGAAAGGAACTCAGTGGTGCCCAGATCACTAGAGACTGCCTAGGATCTGAAAGCATGGGCGCCATTCAGTCTGTTTTGCCTGGTCCTACTTACAGGCTGGGGACTCACCAATCCCTTGGGAGAGTGAAAAAGCACATAGACTTGAGTAAAACATCATATTTTGAACCTCCACCCTGCTTCTGACTATGTAATCTAGATAACCCAGCAATTTCTTCCTTCTAAGAATGGAGATGGATATTCCCACTCTGTAGTTCAGTTCAGTTCAGTCACTCAATCATGTCCGACTCTTTGTGACCCCCTGAACCACAGCACGCCAGGCCTCCCTGTCCATCACCAACTCCCGGAGTCCACCCAAATCCATGTCCATTGAGTCTGTGATGTCATCCAACCATCTCATCCACTGCCATCCCCTTCTCCTCCTGTCTTCAATCTTTCCCAGCATCAAGGTCTTTTCAAATGATTCAGTTCTTCGCATCAGGTGGCTAAACTATTGGAGTTTCAGCTTCAACATCAGTCCTTCCAGCGAACACCCAGGACTGATCTCCTTTAGGATGGACTGGTTGGATATCCTTGCAGCCCAAGGGACTTTCAAGAGTCTTCTCCAACACCACAGTTCAAAAGCATCAATTCTTGGGCGCTCAGCTTTCTTCACAGTCCAACTCTCACATCCATACATCACCAGTGGAAAAACTATAGCCTTGACTAGACAGACCTTTGTTGGCAAAGTAATATCTCTGCTTTTTAATATGCTATCTAGGTTGGTCATAACTTTCCTTCCAAGGAGTAAGCGTCTTTTAACTTCATGGCTGCAATTACCATCTGCAGTGATTTTGGAGCCCAGAAAAATAAAGTCTGACACTGTTTCCACTGTTTCCCCATCTATTTGCCATGAAGTGAGGGGTAAATAGAACATTTGCGGGAAGTCTTGAACCATGTTCAACACTAAGTAAAGGATGACATATCCTGCCTTATGCTCCCGACTCTTGCCATTTTCTAACTCGGTAAAGCAAGTTCTTTCTCTCATTTCTCTGGAAGCATCCCTTAGTCCAAGCCAATCTCATTACATGTTTTCATTTTCCTTTTAAAAAATGATGTCTTAGAAATACCTTAGCATTTTAGTAGACAAATCTAAAATATACAGCAAGATTTTACAACAGTGGTGCCTGCCTTACCTATGCCCTCAGTCCAGTTCAGTTCAGTTCAGTTGCTCAATCATGTCCAACTCTTTGTGACCCCATGAATCGCAGCACGCCAGGACTCCCTGTCCATCACCATCTCCCGGAGTTCACTCAGACTCACGTCCATGGAGTCAGTGATACCATCCAGCCATCTCATTCTCTGTTGTCCCCTTCTCCTCCTGCCCCCAATCCCTCCCAGCATCAGTCTTTTCCAATGAGTCAACTCTTCACATGAGGTGGCCAAAGTACTGGAGCTTCAGCTTCAGCATCATTCCTTCCAAAGAAACCCCAGGGTTGATCTCCTTCAGAATGGACTGGTTAGATCTCCTTGCAGCGTCTTACCTTTTGTCATCATCTGTAGCAACACTCTGTAGAAATCTGCTCATGCACCCTATTGTCATATATATTTCCCTAGCCATCTTCCTTCACCTTCACCACATCCTGAGAATCAGGAGCAACTGGTATATGGGTATAGAAGTGACAGTGTCTTTTCATTTGCAGAATGAAATTCCCACCTACTTGAAAAATGTGGTGAATGCCTGTCTAAAGCACTGGAGGAGAATCTAAGAGAGAGATTTGCAAGCCTCATGTCCATGGAATGACGTCCATGGACTAATGCCCTCAGAAGTGCCACAAGCACTAATGCTCAGCCTGCGTTTCTCTTTTCCACCCTCAAAGGCCTGCACACTCACCAGCACCTTGTCCTTGAGTGTGTTTGCCTGACTCTGGGCTTCCTTTCCCAGTCTTCCCATCCAGGACCCACTGCCTTCCTCCACTGTTGAATGTGGGTCAGATTATGGAAACCATTGCCTGTTTATTTCTGAAAAGGGGAGTCCTCAGTAGGGAACATGGTCATTTCACTGAGACACTCTAGGGTGGTCATGACTGGAGGACTGATAGCACCACCTACGAGAAGCTGATCCCAGCTAGCAGGCGCCTTCCCAAATGTGAGTCATTGCCACACAGGAGGGTAATTCCAGCTGAAGTTACACTGCCTTCATAGCTGACTCAGTGCACCAGGACTGGAAGACTCATGTCCTTTTGCCTTCTGTCTTGCTGACTTGATTTACCTGACCTGAGATGATAATCCACTAAGTCTCTCCCCACTCCTGCTTGGGGAGGATCATTAACTGTTCTGATTTCAAACCATTTTGCAAAACAGTGCAGTCTTGACAAAGCATATAGTTTTCTTATCATTCATGTCTGGGTTTTTCTCTTTCCCATATGCCCCTGGAGAGGTCTGTCCACACCTCACTCAGTTCAGTTCAATCGCTCAGTTGTTTCTGACTCTTTGTGAGTCAGTTGTGACTGACTCTTTGCAGCATACCAGGCCTCCCTGTCCACCACCAACTCCAGGAGTTTACTCAAACTCATGTCCATTGAGTCGGTGATGCCATCCAAACATCTCATCCTCTGTCGTCCCCTTCTCTTCCTGCCTTCAATCTTTCCCAGCATTTTTGGGTCTTTTCCAATGAGTCAGTTCCTCACATCAGATGACCAAAGTGTTGGAGTATCAGCTTCAGCATCAACCCTTCCAATGAATATTCAGGACTGATTTCCTTTAGGATGAACTGGTTGGATCTCCTTGCAGTCCAAGGGACCCTCAAGAGTCTTCTCTAACACCACAGTTGAAAAGCATCAGTTCTTCAGCACTCCAGCTCTGCATTTTAACAGAAACTGAGGCATTATGATAATGCTGGTGGTTAGCAAGAGCCAACCTGCTTTGTACACAGCATTGAGATAAATTTTCTTTTAGGCAGGAAACGAATTTCCTTGCTAGAATGTTTGGAGATGTTGAAAGGATAAAGCTCATGGTCAGGGAAATATGAATTAGTGTTGTGGTTGACTCTATACCTTTTTTTCAGTAATTCTGTTATCTGCCTCTCTCACCACCAGAATACTTCCCTTTTTCTACTTTTCTCTTGAACTTCAGAAAGGAAGCTCTTCTGTGACAAAATGCACAGCCTTAAAATAATCTCAGGTAAAAATTTTAAATACTGTGATAGTACAAACCTCGATTAATGGGCATAAAAATTCAGGACATAAAGGTAGAAACAGAGGGTTTATTCACGGTATATCTCAGACCATGTGTTTTCTCTCAGGAAAAGGAAGTATATTGAATACCAAATAAATACAGAGTGACTTGTACTTGTCCTGTCTACACTCTCCTCCCTACCTTGATTCTTCTGTGAGAATGCATCAAGTTAAGTCTCTTTGGTTTGCAAGTCCAAATGTGATCCAAGCACATTTTTAAAAATGTAACAGATAAAATGCTATTTTATATTTAAAAGATCATAACTGAGTTTTACTTCAGTAATAAGTATACTTTTTTATTTGTTTGTTTCTCTCCTTTTGGAATCTTTGTTCAAATGAGTTCTGGCAGTCAATATGAGCTTGTTCTAAGATCTCCACATTCAAATGATGGCTCATCATTCCTGACTGTTCTTCCTCTAAACCAATGATTCCAGGAGGAAGACTGTCCACCAGCAGTCCCTTCAATGGCCACCTTGATGTCTGTGTCCCCCGTGGCTGCATTGCCCCCGGTAGCACCTGAGGGGCCATGTTTGGTGACAGGCAGAGCTGGGGTGCAGCCTTAGACAGCAGAATCTTGAGGTTTTGTCATGGACTGGAACATGAGATGGAATCTCGGCCTCACTCACATGCAAGGCCAGGGGTACAGGGGTCCCAGGTAGGGATTTGGTACAAGGGCTCAAATCTGACATTAGGAATGAGCTCTGTTCTCTAAGGTTTCTTTGATGTTGGGCCATGTTTGGTGGCAGGATGGCTTCTAAGAGCCAAAGGCAGGCCTACATCTTCCCAGGTTCATGCCGAGTCCAAAAAAGACACCATTTCTTTCCAGTTGATCCCAAACTATCCCATGATTCCTGCTAAACCATGTGTCAATCCCTGCCAGTCACTGTGGTCATATGGATAGAATTATGCAAAAAGGTGAATACTTCATAGATGTATAGTTAAAATACCACCATTTGTAATACAGCTAGAATTTTAGGTAAATTGAATCTAAATGTCTCATATAATACAGGTCAAGTTGGCATTTTATGTATAGAGTCATTCAGACCCAAGCACTAGGATTATGGTGTTTGAGAAGAGAATCAATATGAAATGCTGTCATAGAGACTATATTTTTAAACAGTGTTTGATGATCTGCTAAGAACTCTGAGAATACTGAGAATAATGAGCTTTTAGATAAGGAAGTTGAAAAAAGTCACTAAGCCTGCTATAATTAGCAGAGTGAAGACCCATTCACATTTGTGCTTGCTAATACGAAGAAGACAGAACCATACAGCACTGATATATGAGATTACGTGGGAAACTGAGAACCTCTGAACCAAGAGTAAAGCTGGCATTAGGCAACTGGATGGTACTTAATGAGTGACTTTAATGATCTGGAGAAGACTGACCACACGACACACACCCCTCTGGGTGTTTTTCCTCTGCAAAACCTATCCAGACAGAGAGGTTTGATTTGATTACGTTAAATACTATTTGAAAGTTTAATAAAGCAGGAGGAGCAGGGGACGACAGAGGATGAGATGGTTGGATCACCAACTCAATGGACATGAGTTTGAGCACCTTCCAGGAGGTGGTGAAGCACAGGGAAGCCTGGCGTGCTGCAGTCCATGCGGTCGCAGAGTCAGACACGACTGAGCGACTGAACTGAACTGAGTTTAATTCAAGCCAAATTCTTCCCCACGCTATCATTTTAGGGGTTACAGATTCCTCAGTTTCTGATTGGTCTTTTCTTGAGACCACCAGATCCTTTATTTGTTAAGGGGTGGTTTTGTTGCTGTGGTTACTGGTTATACTTTAATATTATGGAAATGGCTCAGTCTGGACTGAATTCAGCTGAGATTAGTCAGGATTTCAGAATTTTGATGACGAAAGTAGCACTTCGGTCAGTGTTAATTTCTTTTCCCACAGGCGAATTATTCATACTGTGTAACAGTTTAAAGTTAATGAACACCTTGGAAATGAGAAATTCCAGCAGAGTCACTTCCTGAAAATGTTCCTATTTCACAGTGAGAGTCTTGACCTGGCTCTCTGCCTGAGATTTCATACCCAGAATCCTCACATCTAGGGCCTGCCCTTCAAAACCCCTGCTTCCCTACTGGGCTGAAAGAGAGAAAGCAGGAAGAGTCCATTCAGTTCTCATGTTTCCAGAAGCACCACCCAGCCAGCTCAGGGAATTGTCTTTAGATACTTTGACATGTGTGTTCACTTCACAGATATTTCTCAATGGTCTGGCATCCGTCTGGCCAGGGAACAGCATGATAGCTCTTGGGATGAGGGAGACACGTGGGGCCCACCTTCAAGGAGCTATGATCCAGTGAAGACACAGCAGGCAAGCTGTTAAAAGGTGATGAGTTGTGAGAGGGGGCAAGTAAAGGGGGCTAACCAAGTTTGAGGGGTTGGGCAGAACATGTTGGAGTTGGCTGGATGAGGGTTGAAGAAGAAAGCTATTCCGCATGGAAGGAACCATTTCCATAAAATCCCTCAAGCAGGAGAGCCAGTCAGGTTGCAGGAACAACTGAAAGCCAGTAGGTCTGAGTAATGAGAGTGGAGGGAGGCATCTCACATGTGGCTGAAGAAGGAGGCAGTGAGGCTGTGGGAGATCCTGAGAGACATGGCAAGGACTTTTACTTTATACCCAGAATGCCAGTATGTTTTGAAGGATTTGGGGCTGAGTAGTGACCTGATGAGACATACTCAATCTTAACAGCTGCTCATTCACCCACGGTTCACCATCTCCAGCATTCCTCCAGCATGGTGTGGGGGTGCTCTCCAAGATGCTCTAAGCCTGTTCTATGAATCCTTCCTTCCCACTGTGAGGCAGCACGCTGAGAAGCCCCCACTCAAATCTAGTTTCCAAAGTAGAGCATCGGACTCAGAAGTTTAACCAGAGAAGAGAGATGAGAGAATGTCCATGTGCATGACCCCTGGTGCTCCTGGCCCATGCTGTTGTCAGTACACCTTCCAGTGTGACTGTATCATACATCCAGTAAGAGCAGAGCCACTGCAAGAGCCAGAAATGGTAGAGAAAAAGGGAAGTCATATCAAATGGAAGCAGGTCTGCTTTTCCCAAAGTTTAATTTTTGAACCTCCTCCCCAACTACAAGGAAGAAATGTGTGTCTGTGTGTGTGTGTGTGTGTGTGCATGTGTGCACACACTCAGTCATGTCTGACTGTTTGCAACCTCATGGCCTGTAGCCCGCCAGGCTCCCCTGCCCATGAAATTTTCCAGGCAAGAATATTTGAATGGGTTGCCATTTCCTGTTCCACAGGGTCTTCCCTACGCAGGGATCAAACCCATGTCTCTTCCATCTCCCACGTTGGCAGGTGGATTCTTTACCACTAGCACAACCTGGGAAGCCCATATATATATATATATATATATATATATATATATATATATATATATATATATATATATGTATATATGCTTAAGAACACAAAAGCACATTATTTACTGAGGTCCTCAGAGCTTAGAACGAACAAAATAGAAGGGCTTCAGAAAAATTATTTGTACTGCTAATGTATGTATATGCATTTTTATGTATATCTGCTTGGATACATATGATATGTGCTCCATTTCATCAGATATAATAATGGAACACAACGAGGCAGCATGCTATGTGAGTGAGTCTGCAAGTTCTCTACCTGATGTGCCAGGTTCAGTGCTAGGCAGTGGAGTTCACAAAGGTGAACAAAGTCACTGCTAAGTCACTCCGTTGTGTCTGACTCTTTGCGACGCTATGGACTGTAGCCTACCAGGCTTCTCTGTCGATGGGATTCTCCAGGCAAGAATACTGGAGGGGATTGCCATTTCCTTCTCCAGGGGCTCTTGCTAACCAAGGGATCCAACCCGCATCTCTTATGTCTCCTGTGTTGGCAGATGTGTTCTTTATCACTAATCCACCTGGGAATTACAGAGGACGTGGAATCTGTACACAGTTTGTGATAATGAGAGATTATCAGTTATGTAAGGGAAATATGTAATATTTTAAGAGTCTATGGCTAACCACTCTTAAAAACAAGACAGCAAGCCCCAAATGGAGTCACTTACGCGAAACTCCACTTACCAAACCAAGACTTACATAGAGGTTTGGCTCTTCCAGAAATGTAACCTCAAACTAGTCAATCAGGAATTGCCTTAATCTTCCTGATAGATTAAAGAAAAGAAAATTTACAATAACCAACCTGGGTCTTCCCAGGTGGCGCTAGTGATAAAGAACCTGCCTACCAATGCAAGAAATATAAGAGATGCAGGTTTGATCCCTGGGTAGGGAAGATCCCCTGGAGGAGGGTGTGGCAACCCACTCCAGTACTCATGCCTGGAGAATCCCATGGACAGAGGAGCCTGGCTGGCTATGATCCATAAGGTCGCAAGTTGGCCACAACTGTAGAAACTACACACATCAACGTGCTTTCTTCTTAATGTAACTTCCTATTCTTGCTCCCTTCTGCCTAAGAAAGCCTCTCATTTTGTATACCCCTGAAGTTCCTTTGAGTCTGGTTGTTTGTATGCTGATTCAAGTTTATTTTTGATATGTCTCAGTTTATGTTTTAACACTTCTAGTGGCAGAAGAGGGAACCAAAGGAGACCCTCAAAAACCACCCTGGGAGCAAAAGCAACCATACTTGGGAACCTGTTGAGCCCTTGAGCTTGCTGTTTTCTTGTTCCCTCTGGAAGTGGCAAGCAATGTATATCGCTTGAGGAAGAACAAGGACCCTGACCTACAGTTACACTATAGTTTCTTGACTGCTCCTTTGCTTCTGCATTCCCTTCCTTCTCTTTTTAACAACAGATTGAATTTACCCTTCGGAACTCAGAGAAGGTCAACTAATTACTATGTAATCAATCGAGAAACTTGATTAAGAGAGCGAGCCAGACAGCACCGAGCCGGGACCCACTCGGCTGAGCCAGCCGAGCAGGAGCAGCCGGCGATCCGAGCACCCCCCGACCCCACGCCCTTGAGCCCCGCAGCCGTCTCCTGCAGGCCCGCTGCCCTCCCTGACCCATGGCTGAAGCGGATTCAGAAAGAGTTAAGGGATCTACAGTGCGACCCACCTGCTCACTGTTCGGCTGGACCTGTGGGAGACGACTTGTTCCACCAGCAAGCAACTATTATGGGGCCTCCTGATAGCGCATATCAAGGTGGACTCTTCTTTCTCACTGTACATTTTCTGACAGACTATCCTTCTAAACCATCAAAGGCTGCTTTCACAACAAAAACTTACCATCCAAACATAAACAGTAATGGAAGTATTTGTCTTGATATCCTGAGGTCACAGCGGTCAACAGCTTTGACTGTATCAACAGTTTTATCGTCCATATGTTCTCTGTTTGTGACTCTAATCCAGATGACCCCTTAGTACCAGATATCATACAAATCTATAAATCAGACAAAGAAGAATACAACAGACATGCAAGAGAATGGACTCAGAAATATGCAATGTAAAGTCAAAAAAAATTTCATGTATACCAGAGTACTGTAAAATCTAGGTTTTTTCAACATTAGCAGGAAATTGAGCACTGTTTACTGTTTCACTGTACCATGAAATTTTTTGGTTTTTACCATTTTAAATGTATTTCTGAAGCAAGACAAAACAAACTTCCAAAAATATTCTTGAGACTGTGATGAGAGCATTTATCATTTTGTATGCATTGAGAAAGATATTTATTATGGTTTTTAAGATACTTGGACATCTCTGTCTTCAGCTTACAAGATCTTACAATGCATCCAAAAAGCAACCAAATTATGTTTCTGCTGAAACTAGATGTTTTTACATGAAAAATACTCTACGTGTTATCTAAGATGTCATCAGTTTTATAAATATGTATTCAGATTTCATTCTTTGTTAGCTCACTTTATAATTTGTATTTTTTACTGTATAGACTAAATATATTCTATCTACATGTATGTCAACTTGTTATTTTTTTTCTGTGAACAGTATTGAAAAAACCCAACAGCTGATAATGAGGTGAATTAACTGTCTGTGTCCCTTGTCTTGGGGTATTCTGTAGATTGACTGCAGATTTCTTAAACCTGAAATGATCTTTACACTGTAATTCTCAGTGTACTGATTATGGGGAAACACTTGTTTTGGTTTTGTTATACTTGGCTTAACTTTATTACAATGTGAATTAATTGCACTGCTAGGTAGAAAAATGTATAACTTTTATTTGCTGCTAGTCACATCTGAATTTTTTCTGTATAGACAATATTATATTGATACCTTTTACAGATCTTAATGTAGCTTTTTCCATTTAAATAAAATGATTTTTCTACTAAAAAAAAAGAAACTTGATTACAATAACCAGAACACCAAAGTTTTAGATATTTCATACTAATAACATTCGCCTATATAATATAACCTGAAAGAGCTTATCACTCATTCGACAATGCTTCTCATGTAATTTAACATACCAAATAACAAAGGCCTCTTTTCCCCTCATTCTCTGGGATCATAAATGATTAGATTAAGGTTTCAAGTAGCTGATTTATATCTCAAAATCACAAGAAGAGAAATGTGTATTCATTCTAGAAAACTAGCTTCCTATATTTGCACATGCAAAAGCATGTTTTAGAATATCCAAAGAGTTCCACCTTAGCAATTTTCCAGGATTTTTTAAAACTATTAACTCATGTACACCCATGGCTGATTCATGTCAATGTATGGCAAAACCAATACAGTGTTGTAAAGCAAAATAAAGTAAAAATAAAAAATTAAAAAAAAAAAAAGACAGCAGGTACTAGAGCCAGTCTATCTGCAACTTCCAAGATGTGTGACCTTGGAGAATCTGCCTAACTCCTCTGTACCTTGGTTTTCTCACCTGCAAAATGAATGTAATAATATTTCCTACCTCATAGGATCTTTATGCAGATTAAATAAATGAAATAAGTAAAGAACTTAAAAAAAACTATTAAATATTCAATTTAGTCATAATAAACAGCAGTAATAGATAATAAAACATATCATTCACTCACATTCACATGCCTTATTTTCAGAGGAACAAGAATCAGTGTTTGCATTACAAGTTCCCCGTAACAAGAGTCAAAACCAGGAAGTGAGAACAGGACGTTCATGCACACACCCACGATAAAAGCCAAACAAATTCCAAAAGGCTCACTTTGATACAATAGCAGAGCCATTAGGAACTCTTGTTCTCCAGATTCAATAGTACTGAGGTCAAACAGTATTACAGTAAAAAGGATCATTCTTTTATTCATGAGAGCACAACTAAAGATATCCATTTTGCAAAATTACACCCTAAGGGACTACATGATGAAAAATAGATTGGATCACTCATACACAAATATCAAGAGAACAAATTATATCATGAAAAATGATCTCCCAAGGTCATAGGTCTCTTTCCCCAGAAAGGGGAAGTATCAACTGATGTTCTCCTATGGCCAAAGCCAGGGCAATAGAGAGGATCATGTCATCAGAGCTCAGAGACCAGAGATGTCTCAAACAGCCAGTGCTAGTACTGGAACTCAGACACAAACAACATGGTCCTATAAACAAAATGTCCGAGATGTAGCCCCCAAATTCCACTTCCGCTCTCGAGTGGATGCCTCAGAATAAACTGGCCCAGCTCTCATAAGAGAATGGGCTCAGATTGGCTAGCAAGGAGCCCAGAGTAGCTTACTCTTTGATAAGGAAATGACACAAGATGGAATGGGTAAATTTTCTCACGCCAAATAATTCTAGTTAGCTTTTTAAAAATCTCTCTGTGATGCCTCAGGATTCCTCTGAAGCATCTCAAACTTCGCTGGAGGTCAAAGAACTTCAGATAGAATCCAGTGTTTGGGGAGTTTGTCAAAAACATCAAAAAGATTCCAAAATACTTGGTCAAATAGGATCACAGGTTACTGTGAAACAATACTTATTCACTTAACCAAGTGACAAAAGAATTAAAAAGCAAATACAGATTACTTAAAGGCAAGGAAAATCATACGATCTGTTATCAACAGCAGCATGCCAAGAAAATTTTGCTCTGTACTGAGAGAAACCAGAGCCACTCCTGCCCCAATCTATTTCTAGCAAAATTCATTTATCTAATTAAAGTTAATACAATCTTACAAAATCCTGTTCATGCACAAAGCTCTTTTCTGGGCATCCTTTATTTTTTGCAAACCCTTTATCCGAACTATTTTTATTTTTATTGGAGTACAATTGATTAATCATGTTTTGTTAGTTTCTGCTGTACAGAAAAGTGAATCAGTTGTACATATACATATACTGACTCTTTTTTAGAATGCCTTCCCATTTAGGTCACAAAAGACCATTGAGTAGAGTTCCCTGAGCTATACAGTAGGTTCTCAGAAGTTATCTATTATTATATATAGTAATGTGTATATGAAAATTCCAATCTTAATTCATTCTACTTCCTGTTCCCCTCTTGGTAATTATATGTTTGTTTTCTACATCTGTGACTCTATTTCTGCTTTACAGTTAGGTTCATCTGTAAAGTTCTTCTATATTCCAAATATGAACAGTATTATGCAAAGTTTGTCTTTCTCTTTCTGACTAACTTCACCCTGTATGATAACCTCTAAACCCATCCATATCACTGCAAATGATGTTATTTCATTCCTTTTTATGGCTGAGTAATATTCCATGGTATATATGTACCATTTCTTCTTTATTCACTCTTCTGTTGATGGACATTTAGGTTGCTTCCATGTGCTAGAAATTGTAAACAGTGTTGCAATGACTATTAGGATGCATGTATCTTTTAGACCATGTTTTTTTCTGGGTATATGCCTAGGAGGGGAATTTCTGGGTCATAGGGTAGCTCTGTTTTTAGTCTTTTAAGGAACCTCCAAGCTGTTGTCCACAGTGGCTATACCAATTTACATTCCCACAAACCATGTAGGAGGGTTCTCTTTTCTCCACACCATCTTAGCATTTTATTGTTTGTAGATTTTTTAATGATGTCCATTCTAACCAGCGTGAAGTCATATAAACCCATGGCTGATTCATATCAATATATGGCAAAAACCACTAAAATATTGTAAAGTAATTAGCCTTTAACTAAAATAAATAAATTTTAAAAAATAACCGGTGTGAAGTGATACCTTATTGTAGTTTTGATTTGCATTTCTCTAATAATTAGTGATACTGAACATTTTTTCATGTTTTTTTGGCCATCTATATGTCTTCTCTGGAGAATTGTCTGTTTAGATCTTTCACCAATTTTTTGATTGGTTTGCTTGCCGTTTTGGTATTGAGCTGTATGAGTTATTTGTATATTTTGGAGATTAATCCTTTGTTGATTGCTTCATTTGCAAATATTTTCTCCCACTCTAAGTTTTCTCTTTTAATTTTTTTTTTAATGATTTCCTTTGCTGTGTAAAATCTCTGAAGTTTAATTAGGTCTCATTTGTTTATTTTTGTTTTTATTTCCATTGCTCCAAGCAGTGATTTGAAGAAGATCTTGATGTGATTTACATCTAAGAATGTTCTGCCCATGTTTTCCTATAAAAAGTTTTATAGCATCTGACCTTACATTTAGGCCTTTAACCTATTTTGGTTTTATTTTTGTGTATGGTGTTAGGGAATGTTCCAATTTCATCCTTTTACATGTAACTGTCCAGCGCCACTTATTAAAGAGACTTCTTTTTGCATTATGTTCTTGCCTTTTTTGTCATAGATTAGGTGGACATAGATGTATGGTTTATCACTGGATTTTTATCATCCTACATTGATCTATACTGCTTTTGTCCCAGTACCATATTGTTTTGATGAATTTGCAGCTATAGTTTGAAGCCAGGGGACCTGATTCTTCCAGCTCTGTTCTTCCCTCTCAAGATTGCTTTGGCTATTCAAGGTCTTTGTGTTCCATACAAACTGTAGAAAATTTTGTTTAGTTCTGTGAAGAATGCCATTGGTAACTTGATATAGATTACACTGAGTCTGTAGATTACTTTTGGTAGTGTAGTGTAGTCATTTTCACATTAGTTTTTCCAATCTGAGAACATGTTATATCTCTCCATCTGTCTGCATCATCTTTTGATTTCTTTCATTACAATCTTATAGTTTTCTGAGTACAAGTCTTTTGTCTCTTTAGGTAGATTTATTACTATGTATTATTTTCTTTTGCTGTGATGGTGAAAGTGAAAGCGAAAAGTGAAAATGAAGTCACTCAGTCGTGTCTGACTCTTTGCGACCCCATGGACTGTAGCCTATCAGGCTCCTCCGTCCATGGGATTTTCCAGGCAAGAGTGCTGGAGTGGATTGCCATTTCCTTCTCCAGGGGATCTTCCTGACCCAGGAATCAAACCCAGGTCTCCCGCATTGCAGGCAGATGCTTTACCGTCTGAGCCACCAGGAAAGCCATGGGATTATTTTCTTAATCTCTCTGATTTTTCATTGTTAGTATACAGGAATACAAGACATTTCTGTGGATTTATTTTGTATCCTACCACTTTACCAAATTCACTGATTGTCTCTAGCAGTTTTCTGGTGGCACCTTTAGAATTTTTTATGTATAGTATCATGTCATCTGCCAACACTGACAATTTTACTTCTTATTTTTGAATTTGAATTCCTATTGTTTTATTTATTTATTTATTTATTTCTGATTTCAGTGGCTAGATCTTCCAAGAATATGTTGAATAATGGTGGTAAGAATATGCAACCTTGTCTTGTTTCTGATCTTAGAGGAAATGCTTTCAGTTTTTCACCATTGAGGATAATGTTTGCTGTGAGTTTGTCATACATGGCCTTTATTTTGTTAAGGTAGGTTCCCTGTAAGCTCACTTTCTGGAGAGTTTTTCTTTCTTTTCTTTTTTTTTTTAAATCATAAATGTGTGTTGAACTTTGTCAAAGAGTTTTCTGCATCTATTGAGATAATCATACGATTTTTGTTCCTCAATTTGTTGATGTGGTGTATCTCACTGATTGATTTGCATATACTGAAGAATCCTTGCATGACTGGCATAAATCTCACTTGATCAGGATATATGATCCTTTTATTGTTGGATTTGGTTTGCTAGTATTTTGTCGAAGATTTTTGTGTCTGTGTTCATCAGTGACATTAGCCTATAATTGTTTTGTGTGATATCTTTGTCTTGTTTTGCTATCAAGGTAATGATGATCTTGTACAATGACCTTGGGAGTGTTCTTCCTTCTGCAGTTTTTTGGAAGAATTTCAAAAGGGTAAGTGTTAACTCTTCTCTAAATGTTTGATAGAATTTACCTGTGAAGCCATCTGGTCCTTATTCTTTTGTGGGGGAGGGAGTGTTTAATTACACTTTCAATTTTAGTACTTCTGATTGGCCTGTTCAAATTTTATATTTCTTCCTAGTTTAGTTCTAGAAGGTTGTACTTTTGGAGAAATTTGTCCACTTCTTCTAGGTTGTCCATTTTATTGGCATATAATTTCTTGTAGTAGACTTATATAAGCCTTTTAATTTTTCAGGTGTCTGTTATAACTTCTCTTATTTTTAAATTTCTAATGTTATTGACTTGAGTCCTCTCCCTTTTTTTCTTGATGAGTCTGGCTAGACGTTTATCAATTTTGTTTATCTTTTCAAAGAGTAAGCTTTTAGTTTCATTGATCTTTGCTATTGTTATCTTCATTTCTATTTCATTTATTGCTGCTCTGATCTTTATAATTTCTTTCCCAAGTTTGGATTTTGCTTGTTCTTCTTTTTCTAGTTATTTTAGGTGTTGGGTTAGGTTATTTATTTGAGATTTTTCTTGTTACTTGAGTTAAGATTGTATTCCAATAAACTTCCCTCAGAGTTACTTTTGTTGCATCACATAGGTTTTGGACCAACACATTTTCATTGTCTTTTATCTTTAAATATTTTTTAATTTCCTCTTTGATTTCTTCAGTGACTCATTGGTTATTCAATAACATATTGTTTAGCATTCATGTGTTTTTGTTTTTAATTTTTTTCCTGTAATCTCATTATGTAGTTGTCAGAAAGGTGCTTGATATAGCTTCAATTTTCATAAATTTGCCAAGGCTTGATTTGTGACCCCAAGATGTGATGTATTCTCTAGTATGTTCCATTTATACTTGAGAAGAAAGTATATTCTACTGCTTTCAGATGTAATGTCCTATAAATCATTTAAGTGTATTTGGTCTAACATGTGGTTTAAGGTTGGTGTTATTAATTTTCTGTCTGGATGATCTGTCCATTGGTATAAGTGGGGTATTAAATCTCCCACTACTATTGTGTTACTACCGATTTCCCCATCGTGGCTATTAGCATTTGCTTATATATTGAGGTGCTCCTATGTTGGCTGCATATGTATTTACAATTGTTTTATCTTCTTAGATTGATACCTTGATCATTAATGTAGTGATCTTCCTTGTCTCTTGTAATGATCTTTATTTTAAAATCCATTTTGTCCAATATTAGTATCGCTACTCCAGCTTTCTTTTGATTTTCCTTTTCATGGAAAATCTTTCTCCAGCCCCTCCCTTTCACTCTGTATGTGTCTAGTTCTGAAGGAAATGGCAACCTACTCCAGTATTCTTGCCTGGAGAATCCCATGGACGGAGGAGCTGGGTGGGCTACAGTGCACGGGTCACAAATAGTCGAACACGACTGAGAGACTTCACTTTCACTTCACTAGATATAAACAACAGATACATGGGTTTTGCTTTTATATTCATTCAACCAGTCTATATCTTTTGGTTGGACCATTTAATCCTTTTACATTTAAGGTAATTATCAATATGTATGTTCCTATTGCCATTTTCTTAACTGTTTTGTATTTTTGCATTTTTTCCCTTCCTTTCCTCTTTTGTTCTCTCCTTTTGTATTTCCTGCCTAGAAAAGATCCTTTAACATTTGTTGTAAAGTTGGTTTGATGGTGCTGAATTCTCTTGGCTTTTGCTTGCCTGTAAAGTTTTTGATTTCTTGGTCGAATCTGAATGAGAGCCTTGCTGGCTAGAATATTCTGGACTGTACTTTTTCCCTTTCATTACTGTATATATTGTGTCATTCCTTTCTATCCTGCAGAGTTTATGCTGAAATGGAAATTCTTAACTTTATTTTGATTGCCTTGTATTTGTTGCTTTTCCTTTATTGGTGTTAATATTTTTTCTTTGTATTTAATTTTTGTTAGTTTGATTAATATATGCCTCTGTGTGTTCCTCCTTGGGTTTGTCTTGTATGTGAAACTCTCTGAACTTCTTGGACTTGAGTGACTGCTTCCTTTACCATGTTAGGGAATTTTTCAACTACAATCTCTTCAAATATTTTCTCAGCCTTTTTTATTTCACTCTTCTCTTTCTGAGACCCCTATAATTCAAATGTCAGTATATTTAATATTGTCCTAGAGGTCTCTAAGACTTCTCATTTCATTTAACTCTTATTTCTTTATTCTATTCTATGGCAGTGATTTCCACCATTCTGTCTTTTTTTAAAAAAAAATTAAATATACATTTATTTATTTTAATTGGAAGCTAATTACTTCACAATATTGTATTGGTTTTGCCATACATCAACATAAATCACCATTCTGTCTTTCAGCTTCCTTATCGATTCTTCTGCCTTGGTAATTCTGCCATTGATTCCTTCTAGAGTATTTTTCATTGCAGTTATTGTATTGTTCATCTCTGTTTCTTTGTTCTTTAGTTGTCCTAGTCTTTGTTAAACATCTTTTGCATCTTCTTAAGTCAAGGCTATGGTTTTTCCAGTGGCCATGTATGGATGTGAGAGTTGGACTGTGAAGAAAGCTGAGCACTGAAGAATTGATGCTTTTGAACTGTGGTATTGGAGAAGACTCTTGAGAGTCCCTTGGACTGCAAGGAGGTCCAACCAGTCCATCCTAAAGGAGATCAGTCCTAGGTGTTCATCGGAAGGACTGGTGCTAAAGCTGAAACTCCAGTACTTTGGCCACCTTGTGTGAAAAGTTAACTCATTGGAAAAGACCCTGATGCTGGGAGGGATTGGGGGCAGGAGGAGAAAGGGATGACAGAGGATGAGATGGCTGAATGGCATCACTGACTCAATGGACATGAGTTTGAGTAAATTCTGGGAGTTGGTGATGGACAGGGAGGCCTTGCGTGCTGCAATTCATGGGGTCGCAAAGAGTCAGACACGACTCAGCGACTGAACTGAACTGAACTGAACCTGTGCCTCCATTCTTTATCTGAGACCTTATATTTTCTTTACTATCATTATTTTGAATTCTTTTTCAGGTAGACTGCTTATTCCCTCTTCATTTGGTTGTTCTTACAGGTTCTTATCTTGCACCTTCATGTGCAGATTTCTCTGTTCTCATTTTCTCTTCCTTGTGTTTGTTGTCTCCTTTCTGCAGGCTGCAGGAGTGTGGCTCCTCTTGTTTCTGGTGTCTGCTCCTTGGTGAGTAAGGTGGATTTTGAGTGGGCCCTCCCTTTTTTTCTGTGATTGTCACTGACCTGTCAAGGGCATGGTGTGCTCCTTAATTGTTAAAGCAGAGGCCTCAGAATCTGTTTCTTAACTGTGTTTCTGATCTCTACTACAAGGTAGGCAGGACTGGGGCACTCCCAATAGGAAAGAAGCCTCTGAGCATTTCTCCTCCGACTGTTCACTCCTTGAGTGCTCTATTGTGTCCCCTTTCAACCATTGTGCAGGTTCACAAAGTACACTGTGTTGACACTGCTCTTGGTCCCTGTGTAACCATGGGTATACTGGCAAATGTAGGCCACTGGCATTGAGGTCCACTGAAGTCAGGTCCCAGAACTGCAGTATTTATGCAATTGGATCCATTGTGGGAATTATGAAGGCAACTCAGACTCTAGCCTGGCCCAATCCTTATGCGTTGGTGCCCACAAAACCCACAGTTGCTAAAGCCAGCTCCATCTCAGCTGCAAGAGTACTTGTTGCCCATTTGGCTATTCTGTAGGCACTGAATTTTGTAAACCATCAGCAGAGGCATAACTTTGTGGTTTGGGTGGCCACAAGGAGAGGTTTTAGCATTGCTTCCTTAGTTGCATAGCCCCTGGAACTCAGCTGTGGTGTCAACACCATCTCAACATTCCTCTCACCAGCATCTGATCCAAGGCTATTCTGAAGCACATGCCCACACAGGTCAAGAGTGGGGAAGCATTTAAGGACTTTGTTGAAGCCCTATGGGTGGAAGAGGCTCAAGCAAGCCTGCTGATGTGGGTTCCCTATCATTTCCTCTGGAGGCAGGACTGGAGGGTGGGGAAGGGTGATGCAAAATGGCCCCACCATTTACACACACACAATGACACCTTACATCTGTGGTGGTCTGAGCTTCTTGAACAAACTTTTCTGGTTGTTGAGCTCTTTAGTCCCTCCCATTCAGGCTGTCTCTTCACAGCCAACAGCTGTCTCCTCCCTGGTCTGTTCTCCAAATCCCACTTTCCAGCACCCATCCCCCTCTGTACCTGGAGACACAAGATTCAGGCTGGGGTATGCAGGGTTGCAGCAAAGACCATGCATGTAGGTCTTACTCTGTCCTGCCTTTCACAGACCAGTTATTGCATTCCCATCTGATCCCTTGAAGCTCCCTCTCTGTGCCAGCTGATCCACCCACAGTAAAGGGGCTTTACTGAGTATGGGAACCTCCCCTCTCCTTCAGCTCCCCACAAGAGATGCTGGTCCAATCATGTCTCCTCTTTTTTGTTTTTTTTTCCCTTTATTTCTTTCATCCTACCTGGTTGCATAGTGATTTTTTTTTTTTTTTTTAGTCCTTTTATGTGTCCAAGCCCAAAGAATGTGGGCACAAGTGCACTCATCTCCCATGCTAGGAAATTCTTGCTCAAAATTCTCCAAGCCAGGCTTCAACAGTACATGAAGCTGGATTTAGAAAAGGTAGAGGAACCAGAGATCAAATTACCAACATCCAATGGATCAGAGAAAAAGCAAGAGAGTTCCAGAAAAATATCTATTTCTGCTTAATTGACTACACTAAAGCCTTTGACTGTGTGGATCACAGCAAACTGTGCAAAATCCTTCAAGAGATGGGAATACCAGACCACCTGACCTGCCTCCTGAGAAATCTGTATGCAGGTCAAGAAGCAACAGTTAGAACTGGACATGGAACAACTGACTGTTTCCAAATTGGGAAAGGAGTACATCAAGGCTGTATATTGTCACCCTGCAGATTACATCATGCAAAATGCTGGGCTGGATGAAGCACAAGCTGGAATGAAGACTGGTGGGAGAAATATCAATAGCCTCTGATATGCAGATGACACCACCCTTATGGCAGAAAGTAAAGAGAAATGGAACAGCAAGTACTCAAGGGATAAGTGCGAGATGTAAAGGGAAGATTGCTGTATTCAGAAGGCTGCAACCTGAGGAGAGAATGGACTCGTGTCCAAAAACATAACTCCAAAGATTCTGCTTAACCATAAAAGTGTTTAAAGGAGAATTGTTGGGAAAGGAATCAGAGTCTTCTCTATCTTTCATAGTATGCAGACTATCTTCTGATTGGTTGGTGGCAAGGTAACAGGGCAGAAAGTGAAAATGAAAGTAGTTCAGTAGTTTCTGACTCTTTGTAACCTCATGAACTGTAACCTTCCAGGCACCTCTGGACCACAGAATTCTCCAGGCAAGAATACTGAAGTGGGTAGCTGTTCCCTTCTCCAGGGGATCTTCCCAACCCAGGGACTGAACCCAGGTCTCCACACTGCAGGCAGATTCTTTACCATCTTAGCCACTAGGGAAGCCCAACAGGGTGGTGCACCATGAATTTTGTGCTCAGACTGAAGTTGCCATTCTCCACCTTGGTTAAGACCTTAGTACTGGCAGAAATGCAAAAAAGCAAAATGGCTATCTGGGGAGGCCTTATAAACAGCTGTGAAAAGAAGAAAAGTGAAAAGCAAAGGAGAAAAGGAAAGATATAATGCAAAGAAACAGAGGAAAACAACAGAATGGGAAACACTAGAGATTTCTTCAAGAAAATTAGAGATACCAAGGGAATATTTCATGCAAAGATGGGCTCAATAAAGGATAGAAATTGTATAGACCTAACAGAAGCAGAAGATATTAAGAAGAGGTGGCAAGAATACACAGAAGAACTGTACAAAAAGGATCTTCACGACCAAGATGATCACGATGGTGTGATCACTCATCTAGAGACAGATAGCCTGGAATGTGAAGTCAAGTGGGCCTTAGAAAGCATCACTACGAACAAAGCTAGTGGAGATGATGGAATTCCAGTTGAGCTATTTCAAATCCTGAAAGATGATGCACTCAATATGCCAGCAGTGCATATTGTGGAAAACTCAGCAGTGGCCACAGGACTGGAAAAGGTCAGTTTTCATTCCAATCCCAAAGAAAGGCAATGCCAAAGAATGTCCAAACTACCACACAATTGCACTCATCTCACATGCTAGTAAAGCAATGGTCGAAATTCTCCAAGCCAGGCTTCAGCAATACATGAACCGTGAACTTCCAGATGTTCAAACTGGTTTTAGAAAAGGCAGAGGAACCAGAGATCAAATTGCCAACATCTGCTGGATCATGGAAAAAGCAAGAGAGTTCCAGAAAAACATCTATTTCTGCTTTACTGACTATGCCAAAGCCTTTGACTGTGTAGATCACAATAAACTGTGGAAAATTCTGAAAGAGATGGGAATACCAGACCACCTGACCTGCCTCTTGAGAAACCTATATGCAGGTCAGGAAGCAACAGTTAGAACTGGACATGGAACAACGACTGGTTCCAAACAGGAAAAGGAGTATGTCAAGGCTGTATATTGTCACCCTGCTTATTTAACTTATATGAAGAGTACATCATGAGAAACGTTGGACTGGAAAAAACATAAGCTGGAATCGAGATTGCTGGGAGAAATATCAATAACCTCAGATATGCAGATGACACCACCCTTATGGCAGAAAGTGAAGAGGAACTTAAAAGCCTCTTGATGAAAGTAAAAGAGGAGAGTGAAAAAGTTGGCTTAAAGTTCAACATTCAGAAAATGAAGATCGTGGCATATGGTCCCATCACTTCATGGGAAATTGATGGGGAAACAGCGGAAACAGTGTCAGACTTTATTTTGGGGGGCTCCAAAATCACTGCAGATGGTGACTGTAGCCATGAAATTAAAAGACGCTTCCTCCTTGGAAGAAATGTTATGACCAACCTAGAGAGCATATTGAAAAGCGGAGACATTACTTTGCCAACAAAGGTCCATCTAGTCAAGGCTATGGTTTTTCCTGTGGTCATATATGGATGTGAGAGTTGAACTGTGAAGATAGCTGAACGCCAAAGAACTGATGCTTTTGAACTGTGGTGTTGGAGAAGACTCTTGAGAGTCCCTTGGACTGCAAGGAGATCCAACCAGTCCATTCTGAAGGAGATCAGCCCTGGGATTTCTTTGGAAGGAATGATGCTAAAGCTGAAACTCCAGTACTTTGCCCACCTCATGCAAAGTGTTGACTCATTGGAAAAGACTCTGATGCTGGGAGGTATTGGAGGCAGGAGGAGAAGGGGAGACAGAGGATGAGATGGCTGGATGGCGTCACTGACTCGATGGACATGAGTCTGAGTGAATTCCGGGAGTTGGAATGGACAGGGAGGCCTGGTGTGCTGTGATTCATGGGGTCACAAAGAGTCGGACATGACTGAGCAACTGAACTGAACTGAACTGAACTGGCAGAAGAATTCGAAAGCCTTTTGTTATGTATATCTCTTTAGGAAGAACCAAGAACCTGCTCCGTGGCTGCTCTGTCATTTCTTGCATACTCCTTTTGTTTTGTTTCTTCTTCTTTCTCTCCTTTTCCTGATATGCAACTGATTCAGTCTGTCCTTTGGAACACAGGAAAGTTCAAAGGAGGATGAATGAGGCCTATTTCCTACAAACAAGGAACAGGGGACACAGAAAGATTTGGTAACCAGGAAGGGCTCATATAGTCCTGCTCCTTTTTAGTCTCTTACACAAATAATAGTAAAAAGCTATCTGAGTAAGTCACCTTAACTTATTCTATTTGCCAGGAACACAGGCACCCAACTGTTGTTTTATGACTAGTGACTTTGTATTATTGTATCCATTTCATAAATAGATTGTTTAAGTGAAAGCTGTAGGATCTCTGTTTCTGTATGTTTGGTGCATGCATATTCAGTCGTGTCCAACTCTTTGCAACCCTATGGACTGTAGCCCACCAGACTCTCCTGTCCATGAAATTACCCAGGTAGGAATACTGGAGTGGGTTGCCATTTCCTCCTCCAAGGTATCTACCCAATCGAGGGATCAAGTCTGTGTTTCCTGCATTGGCAGGCAGATACTGTACCACTGAACCATGGGGAAGCCTGTATGTTTATATATGTCTGTATATGTAAACCACCATCACAGAAAACTAACCAAACTGATCAAATGGATCATAGACTTGTCTGACTCAATGAAACTATGAGCCATGACAGGCTCAGGGTCAGCCAAGATGGATGGGTCATGGTGGAGAGTTCTGACAAAATGTTGTCCACTGGAGAAGGGCATGGCAAACCACTTCAGTATTCTTACTTTGAGAAGCCCATGAACAGTATGAAAAGACAAAAAGATAGGACAATGAAAGATGAACTTTCCAGGTCAGTAGGTGCCCAATATGCTACTGGAGATCAGTGGAGAAATAACTCCAGAAAGAATGAAGAGATGTAGCCAAAGCAAAAACAACACCCAGCTGTGGATGTGACTGGAGATAGAAGTAAAGTCTGATGCTGTAAAGAGCAATATTGCATAGGAACCTGGAGTGTAAGGTCCATGAATCAGAGCAAGTTGGAAGTGGTCAAACAGGAGGTGGAAAGAGTGAACATTGACATTTTAGGAATCAGTGAACTAAAATGGACTGGAAAGGGAGAATTTGACTCCGATGACCATTATATCTACTACTGTGGGCAAGAATCCCTTAGAAGAAATGGAGTAGCCATCATAGTCAACAAAGCAGTCTAAAATGCAGTACTTGGATGTAATCTCAAAAATTACAGAATGACCTCTGTTCATTTCCAAGGCAAACCATTTGTATATCACGGTAATCCAAGTCTATGTTCCAACCAGTAATGCTGAAGAAGCTGAAGTTGAATGGTTCTATGAAGTCCTACAAGACCTTCTAGAACTAACACCCCCCAAAAACGTCCTTTTCACTATAGGGGACTGGAATGCAAAAGTAGAAAGTCAAGAGATACCTGGAGTAACAGGCAAATTTGGCCTTGGAGTACAAGATGAAGCAGGGCAAAGGCTAACAGAGGTTTGCTAAGAGAATGCACTGACCATAACAAACTCTCTCTTCCAACAGCTCAAGAGAAGACTCTACACCTGGACATCACAAGATGGTCAATTCCCAAATCAGATTGATTATATTCTTTGCAGCCAAAGATGGAGAAGCTCTATACAGTCAGCAAAAACAAGACCAGGAGCTGACTGTGGCTCAGATCATGAACTCCTTATTGCCAAATTCAGACTTAAATTGAAGAAAGTAGGGAAAACCATTAGACCATTCAGGTATGACCTAAAACAAATCCCTTATGATTATACATTGGAAGTGAGAAATATATTCGAGGTATTTATTAGATCTGATAGAACTATGGATGAAGGTTTGTGACATTGTACAGGAGACTGGGATCAAGACCATCCCCAAGAAAAAGAAATGCAAAAAAGCAAAATGATTGTCTGAAGAGGCCTTACAAATGGCTGTGAAAAGAAGAGAAGAAACAGGTAAAGGAGAAAAGGAAATATATACCCCTTTGAATGCAGAGTTCCAATGAATAGCAAGGAGAGATAAAAAAGCTTTCCTTCAGTGATCAATGCAAAGAATAGATGAAACAATAGAATGGGAAAGACTAGAGCTCTCATCAAGAAAATTGGAAATATCAAAGGAAATTTTCTTGCAAAGATGGGTTCAATAAAGGACAAAAATGGTATGGACCAAACAGAAGCAGAAGATATTAAGAAGAGGTGGCAAGAATACACAGAAAAACTATACAGAAAAGATCTTCATGACCCAGATAGTCACAATGGTGTGATCACTAACCTAGCACCAGACATCCTGGAATGGGAAGTCAAATGAGCCATACGAACAAGGCTAGAGGAGATGCTGGAATTCCAGTTCAGCAATTTCAAATCTTAGAAGATGATGTTGTGAAAATGCTGCACTCAATTTGTCAGCAAATTTGGAAAACTTAGCAGTGGCCACAGGATTGAAAAAGTTCAGTTTTCATTCCAATCACAAAGAAAGGCAATGCCAAGGAATGTTCAAACTACCATGCAGTTGCACTCATCTCACACATTAGCAAAGTGTTGCTCAAAATTCTCCAAGTCAGGCTTCAACAATATGAGAGCCATGAGCTTCCAGATGTTCAAGCTGGATTTAGATAAGGCAGAGGAACCAGAGATCAAATTGCCAACATTTGTTGGATCATCAAAAAAGCAAGAGAGTTCCAGAAAAAACATCTACTTCTGCTTTATTGACTATGCTAAAGCCTTTGACTGTGTGGATCACAACATTCTGTGCAAAATTCTTCAAGAGATGGGAATACCAGATCACCTTACCTGCCTCCTGAGAAATCTGTATGCAAGTCAGGAAGCAATAGTTAGAACTGGACGTGAAACAACAGACTGGCTCCAAATAGGACAAGGAGTACATCAAGGCTGTATATTGTGACCCTGTTTATTTCACTTCTGTGCAGAGTACATCATGTGAAATGTCAGGCTGGATGAAGCACAAGCAGGAATCAAGATGGCCGGGAGAAATATCAATACTCTCAGATAAACAGATGACACCACCCTTATGGCAGAAAGCGAAGAAGAACTAAAGAGACTCTTGATGAAAGTGAAAGAGGAGAAGTGAAAAAGTTGGCTTAAAACTCAATATTCAGAAAACTAAGATCATGGCATCTAGTCCCATCACTTCATGGCACATAGATGGGGAAACAATGGAAACAGTGACAAAATTTATTTATTTATTTTGGCTCCAAAATCACTGCAGGTGGTGACTGCAGCCATGAAATTAAAAGATGCTTGCTCCTTGGGGAAAAAAACCTATGATCAACCTAGACAGCATATTGAAAAGCAGAGACATTACTTTGCTGACAAAGGTCCGTCAAGTCAAGGCTATGGTTTTTCCAGGAGTCATGTATGGATGTGAGAGTTGGACTATAAAGAAAGCTGAGCACAGAAGAATAGATGGTTTTGAACTGATACTGGGAATGATTGAAGACAGGAGAAGAGCATGACAGAAGATGAGATGGTAGGGTGGGATCACTGACTCAATGGGTATGAGTTTGAGTAAGCTTGGGAGTTGGTGATGGACAGCAAAGCCTAGTGTGCTGCAGTCCATGGAGTTGCACAGAGTAGTACACAACTGAGCGACTGCACTTAACTGATATATGTATACTCTATGTGCGTCCTCAGTCACTTCAGTCATGTCTGACTCTTTGCGACCCCATGGAGTGTAGCCCACCCGATTCCTCTGTCTGTAGGATTCTCCAGGTAAGAATACTGGAGTGGGTTGCCATTTCCTCCTTCAGAATATCTTCCCAACCCAGGCACTGAGCTTGCATTTCTCATATCCCTTGCATTGGCAGGCAGGTTCTTTACCACTAGCTCCATCTAAGGAGCCATGTATACTATAGATTTGTGATTTTTTTGTGCTTTTGCTTCTGAATAGCATTACCAAGATTATTAATATTTCCTAAAACGTTCTATTTTATTGACTAAAGACAAACAAGCATTATATAAATCAAGTATATGCTCAGAAATAGACACTAATCCAAATATTTTCTAAGTTATTTTGATCTAAGATAATTTTAATAAATTAAAGATATCTTAAATTTATTGGTTTAATTAGAACAGGTGTATCTTTAGAGTTGTCAGCATTAAATACAATACATTTTTACCTGTGTTTACAAAAAGTCTAATAAGTTCACGATAGCTCAAGCAATAGAATTCGTCAGCCAGAAAGATTACTTAACAGTTAGCTGTTTAAGGTGTCATGAAATTTTCATGACTAATCTAAACACACATGTAAAGATGAAGGAAGCTAAATAAAAATGAGATAAAATTTGCAATAAAATTTTCAACAAGTTATGTTTTATGCTATATCTACTTACAAAGAGTCTCCAAAATGATTTTAGGACTTCTTAGCCTACATAATCATGTGAGACAATTTCTTGCTATAAATCTTGAATTTGGACAGAAATCTGACAAAACATGGGAAGATTTCCTTAGAAAAGTGGGAGGTAAAGGAATAGCTTGAGGCAAAGCATAGAGGTAGGGAGCCTGGGAGGCAGGAAGATGTTTGCAGTTGGGAGCAAAAGCTATAAACATTTACTAACCCCTTTCTAAATGCCAGGCACAGGATCAGCAATTTCACAGACATTAGATAATTTTATCCTTACACTTATATACATATAAAGATTCCTAGAGAGCATAGAATTTTGCCTAGTTGCCAGCTATACACTCAATATAGAGAACACACAAAATACTGAAACTCTATACTGAGGAATAAATAAAATAATGGAGAAGCAGTATCTCTAAAACCCTGGGAAGACAATTCGACTCAGTGGCAGAAAGATGGGTAAAAAATATACACTTAATCTTATTTTCCACTTTATCCTCATCAGAAGGATGAATTTTGAGAACAAATAAATGTTGAGGCTAGAATTGTTTTGGCTTGCAGAGTTTTTGTTTTGTTTGCTTTATTTTATAACTTAAAATTGTATTTGTTTATTTTTGCCTTTCCATTCTGATTCAGCACTTTTGGAGGACTTATACTGACTGTCTAGAAGTCCACACGAGAGAGAGAGAGAGGCAGGAGACAGAGCAGGATAAGGAAACCAGAGCTTTTCATTCACAGGCATGGATCCTGGAAGTTTAAAAAAAAAAACAAAAAACAAACCCTGATTCCCTCAGGGACAGATATAGAGGCTGGTGGGGGTGGGGGCAGCCACCAATCCCATTTTCTCCTCTATATTTTATTTGATTCCTCTCTAGTGGTTCATAAACCGAGAAACAGCCAATGGAAACAAAACAACAGAAAAACAGTACTTGGATCTCAATGAAGGACACACAGCAACTTCTGTTCTATGCCAAACAGCTTAGGAGAGACTGGGTCTGTTTTTAGTGGTCAGGTATTCTGCTCCCTTCATTTTCCAAGGGATAGAGTATAATAGTTTTTCCAGGGACAGTAAGTATTATTTCAGGTCAGTGTTGAATCATTGCTGGATTGCTGAAAGCCCCCAAGTAGGAGTTCTCACTCCACTACACTGTGTGGCTCCTGTTGGCTTCCAGCTACTTCAGGCTCTTGTAAACAGCATTTGTTTTCCATCACAAGCTAGGAAATAGGCCTGGGCAGCCAAGGTGCTGGGTCTCTGGAGAGGGGGTCCAGGGAGCCCGTTTCCTCACATCTCATTTTAGTTTGCAACTTGCTGGTGGGGTTGAGTAATCACTGAAGTTCTGTGTCTTCACATCCTATTCTGTTCCACTAACTTATGAAACAGCCAGTGACCTGCTGGATCAACCAGATGTTTCCTGAGCAGAGAGAGCACACACAGCATCTTGCGAGAGGGGGGACTGGCGGGCACTCACCCCTCTGACATCACTGGGTGAGGTAGCCTATGGGGAATTTCAAAACAGAGCATCCTGGCCAGGGATGAGCTCAGCTGGCCGCTCTGCGCTGAAATTAACTGAGCCAGACAACTGGGGAGAAGGAATCAGCAATTTAAGTGTGTTTATTCTCCAGGAGTGGCTTCCCAGGTGGCGCTAGTAGTAAGCAACCCAACTGCCAAAGCTGGAGACAAAAGAGACACGGATCCAGTGTTCTTGCCTGGAGAATCCCATGGACAGAGGAGCCTGGTGGGCTGCACTCCATGGAGTCACAAAAGAGTGGGACACGATTGAGGTGACTTACAATGCACACGTGTGGTTTCCAGGAGTTAGACCCTGCAAACCCTGTATATCCTAGGGCTCTTGGAGACTTTCTGCATGGCTCCCCATGCACAGACAGGAAAAAAATCTCACCATACTGCTTCTCATTCCATCTCCTTGTTCCCTTGACTTTGTCTGAGGCAGAAGAGGCACAAATTCAACTAATTACAAAACAATAATTAATAATTATTAATAATAAATCAACTAATCCTTCCTGCCAAAACATAGAGGAGCTCAAATCCTAAAAAAAATATCTGATTTCAAGTTATCTCCCTATAGATCACTAACTTGTCAGATTCAGGGTGTTAAGAACTAGTAAAATGATATACTTTTTAAATATAGGAAATAAAGACATGGAATGGCCAGTTTTCCCTTAGTTGTTTTTGCTCACCACTAAGTAGTGTTCTAGTCTTTGAGACCCCATGAACTGCAGCATACCAGGCTCCCCCGTCCTTCACTATCCCCCAGAGTTTGCTCAAATTAATGTCCACTGAGTCCACGATGCTATCGAAACATCACAGTCTCTGCTGCCCTTTTCTCCTCCTGCCCTCAATCTTTCCCAGCATGAGAGTCTTTTCCATTGAGTCAGTACTTCACATTAGGTGCCCAAAAGTATTGGAGCTTCAACTTCACATCAGTTCTTCCAATGAATATTCAGGACTGATTTTCTTTAGGATTGACTGGTTTGACCTCCTTGCAGGCCAAGGAACTCTCAAGAGTCTCTTCCAGCACCACAGTTTGAAAGCATGGATTTTTTGGCACTCAGCCTTCTTTATTGTCCAACTCTCACATCCATACATGACTACCGGCAAAACAATAGCTTTGACTATATGGACTCTGTCAGTAAAGTGATGTCTTTGTTTTGTAACATGCTGTCTAGGTTTGTCAAGCTTTCCTTCCAAGGAGCAAGCGTCTTTTATTTTCATGTCTGAAGACACCATCCACAGTGCTTTTGGAGTTCAAGAAAATAAACTTTATTACTGTTTCCACTTTCCCCTTTTATTTGCCATGAAATGATGAGACTAGAAGCCATGATCTTAGTTTTTTGAATGTTGAATTTTAAGCCAGCTTTTTCACTCTCCTCTTTCACCCTCATCAAGAGGCTCTTTATTACCTCTTCACTTTCTGCCATTAGAGTAGTATTATCTACATATCTGAGGTTGTGGACATTTCTCTCAGCAATCTTGATTCCAACTTGTGATTCCAGCCCAGCATTTTGCATGATATACTCTGCATATAAGTTAAATAAACATGGTGACAATATACAGCTTTGATGTACTCCTTTCCTAGTTTTGAACTCATGAGTTGTTCCATGGAAGGTTCTAGCTGTTGCTTCTTGACCCATATACAGATTTCTCAGGAGACAGGTAAGGTGGTCTGGTATTCCTTTCTCTTTGAGAACTTTCTGCAGTTTGTTGTGATCCACACAAAGGCTTTAGCATAGTCAGTGAAGCAGAAGTAGATATCTTTCTGGAATCCCCTTGGTTTCTCTAAGATCCAACAAATATTGGCAATTTGATCTCTGATTCTTTTGTCTATTCTAAACCCAGATTGTACATTTGGAAGTTCTCAGTTTACTTACTGCTCTAATATAACTATTAAAAAGCAGAGATATTGCTTTGTCAACAAAGGCCTGTCTAGTTAAGACTATGGCTTTAAACCAGTCCATCCTAAAGGAAATCAGTCCTGAATGTTCATTGGAAGGACTGATGCTGAAGCTGAAACTCCAATACTTTGGCCACCTGGTGTGAAGAACTGACTCATTTGAAAAGATCCTGATGCTGGGAAAGATTGAAGGCAAGAGGAGAAGGGGACAACAGAGGATGAGATGGTTGGATGGCATCACTGACTCAATGGACATGAGTTTGAGTAAAGTCTGGGAGTTGGTGATGGACAGGGAAGCCATCACCTGGCATGCTGCAGTCCATAGGATCACAAAGAGTTGGACACAACTGATTGACTGAACTGAACTAGTCTAACTTGAAGAATTTTGAGCATAACCTTACTAGCATGAGAAATGAGCGTAATTGCATGATACTTTGAACATTCTTTGGCATTCCCCTTCTTTGGGATTGGAAAGAAAACATTTGTTCTGGTCCTGTGGCCACTGCTGAGTTTTTCAAATTTGCTGACATGTTGAGTGCAGCACTTTAACAGCATCATCTTTGGAAATTTTAAGATGCTCAGCTGGAATTCCATCACTTCTACTAGCTTTATTTGTAGTAACGCTTCCAAAGGCCCACTTGACTTCACACTCCAGGACGTCTGATTCTAGGTGAGTGACTACACCATCATGGTTATCTGGGTCATTAAGAAGTTATTTTGCATAGTTATTCAGTGTAGTCTTGCCACCTCCTCTTAATCTCATCTGCTTCTGTTAGGCTTTTGCTGTTTCTGTCCTTTATCATGTCCAGCCTTGCATGAAATGTTCCCTTGGTATCTCCAGTTTTCTGGAAGAGTTCTCTAGTATTTCTCATTCTATTGTTTTCCTCTACTTCTTTGCATTGTTCATTTAAGAAGGTCTTCTTATCTCTCCTTGCTATTCTCTGGAACTCTGTATTCAGTTGGGTATATCTTTCCCTTTCTCTTTTCCTTTTTGCTTCTCTACTGTCTTCAGCTCTTTGTAAAGCTTACTCAGACAACCACTTTGCCTTCTAGCATTTGTTTTTTCTTTAGAATTGTTTTGATCACTGCCTCCTGTACAATGTTACAAACCTCTGTCCACAGTTCTTCAGGCACTCTGTCTACCAGATCTAATCCCTCAAATCTATTCACTACCTCTACTCTATAATCATAAAGGATTTTATTTAGGTCATACCTGAATGGCCAGTGGTTTCCCTGTGTTCTTCAATTTAAGCCTAAATTTTGCAATAAGGAGTTCATCATCTAAGCCACAGTCAGCCCAAGGTCTTTTTGTTTTTTGCTGACTGTATAGAGATTCTCCATCTTTGACTGCAAAGAATATAATCAACCTGATGTCGATATTGACCATTTTGTGATGTCTGTGTATAGAGTAGTCTCTTGTGTTGCTGGAAGAGGGTGTTTGCTATGACCAGTGTGTTCTCCTGACAAAACTCTGTTAGCCTTTGCCCTGCTTCATTTTTTAATCCAAGACCAAACTTGCCTGTTACTCCAGGTTATCTCTTGACTTCCTACTTTTGCATTGCAAGCCCATATGATGAAAAGGATATCTTTTGTTGATGTTAGTTCTAGAAGGTGTTTTAGGTTAGCATAGAACCATTCAAGTTCAGCTTCTTCAGCATTAGTGGTTGGGGCATAGACTTGGATTACTGTGATGTTGAATGAGTTGCTTTGGAAATGAGCAGAGACCATTCTGTCATTTTTGAGATTGCAGCCAAGTACTGCATTTTGAGCTCTTCTTTTGACTGTGAGGGTTACTCTATTTCTTCTATGGGACTCTTGCCCACAGAAGTAGGTTTAGTGGTAATATGAATTAAGTTTTAGTTCACTGATTCCTAAGATGTTGATGTTCTCTCTTGCCATCTCCTGCTTGACCATGTCTCGATTTATGGACCTAACATTCCAGGTTCCTATGCAGTATTGTTGTCTAAAGCATCAGACTTTGCTTTCACCACCAGACACATCCACAACTGATCTTCGTTTCTGCTTTGGCCAAGCCACTTCATTCTTTCTGGAGTTGTTAATAATTATCCTCCACTCTTCCCCAGTAACAAGCATACTGGACACCTTCCAACTTGTGGGGCTCATTTTCCAGTGCCATATCTTTTTGCTTTTTCATACCGTCCATGGGGTTCTCAGGGCAAGAATACTAGAGTGGTTTGCCATTTCCTCCTGCACTGGACCACATTTTGTCAGAATTCTTCACTATTGCCATCTGTCTTGGGTAGCCCTGCACAACATCGCTCATAGCTTCTTTGAGTTTTGCAAGCCCCTTCGCCACAATAAATCTGTGATCCCCTTATAAAGGTCACTAAAAGTAACTAGAAACAAACAAATAAATAAATATAATGAATGTACTATTTGCTATCACTGTGATCTCATTAAAGCAAGATTAATTTCATTTCCTTTACTCAAATCTCTTAAAGGACTTTTCTTCACGTTCATAATCAAGCCCAAACTACTGAGACCTAAAACGTTCCATATGACTAGGAACTGACACTGCCTGGTTTGTAAGTTCCACCTCCTCCTCTCCTTATTTCTCTCCCACCTTTTCTCTGTCACTCAAACATACCCTTGTCTTTGCATTTGCTCATCCCCGCAGCAGCGTGCTCTTTCCCTAGATCGATGGACAGCGCCATCCTGTCGTCTGCAGCTTTCTGGCTGGGCTTCCAGGGATCTGCCTCCTGGGATTCATGTCTGTGTGATGCTGTCCCCTCTGTGTGACTTCTAAAAAATAGACCAGCACAGACCTGCTGTCAAGAAGAGCAACAGTGATGGGCTGTCCCCCAAAGATTAGGCTATGAAAGACTGTGAAATCTTGCTCACTCTCTCTCTTTGATGCTTCTCACTTGCTCTGTGAGTTATCATCTTGGGGCTGCTCTCTGGAGAGACTAATGTGACAAGGAACTGGAGGTGATCACCTCACCAGCAGCCAGTCAAGGGCTGAATCCTCCAACAGGTTGGGAAGGACTGAGTCCTACCAGCAACCTCCTGAGTGAGACTGAAGAGGATCCTTTTCTGTCTTGTCCATCTTTGCAAGGACTGCAGTCCTAGAGGACTCTTGACATCAGCCTCATGAGAGACTCTGAACTGAACACCAGAAACACTGAAAACCTGCAATAAGAAGTGTTATTTTTAGCCAATAAGCTCTGGTGTACTTTGATACAGCAGTAATTGATTAATCTTCCACCTCACTTTGCTCAGGTCTCTGCTCAAGTGTCTCCCTGTCTAAAATAGTCCTTCACCTCCCAAACCAAATACACCAACAAAATATGACCACACATTATGACTTTTCCTTTACCCACCTCCATTTTTCCTTATGAAAATTATTGCTACTTACATTTATATTATAGATTATTTTTTAGCTGGCTTTCCTACTAGAATATAAATTTAAAAAAAAACACTATGTCTGTCATTTTCCTGGTAAATAAGATGAATATATATTTGTCCTAATGGTACTTAGGTTCATTTGTCAAATTCTTATTGTAGGGCTACTGTATACCAGGGACCACAGATTTATTCCCATTCCATGTCACATAATATAAAGAGCACAAAGTGAAGATGGACTAGGGTCCCAGCATTAGTGACTTTGTGCACCCTGACAAGCCTCTGAGGTAGCATTATTCTCATCCATAAAATAGGGTAATAGTCACATCCTAAGTTGTTCACAACTGAGTGACTGAACTGAAGTTGTTCAGAAAAGTAAATAAAATTATGTACATAATCACTTAGTTTATTTAAAATGTGTCTGCCCCACTTTTACTATTTTCTTTACTTAGCCATCTTGCACGTAACTATTGCTTCCTTTTTTTTTTTACAAATCTGAATTAAATACTTAATTCATTCTCTTTCCTTCTTTTACTTTTTGAAAACTAAAACTCTTAGAAAGACAAATCTATAGCATATTATTAGATGCTTCTGTCTAGTAATTTTGGTGTTAGAAGACGTGAGTTTACCCATCACCTTCAAGTTTCTTCTTGTTCAGATATGGGATTGATGTTAAGAAAGTGCCTTTCTTATCCTGGCTAGGTGGTCAGAAATTGCCACTACATTGTAAATGCTTTATTGCCAACGTGTGTCTTGATTCAGCAAGTTCATGCTATTATTGTCTGTGTGTACTGATTCCTCTGCTTACAGTGTTAACTTCCCTTTTTGAATGAGCAAAAACCTTGCACTTCTTCAGAATGAATTCAGTGCTGCATCTTCCACTGAAAGCTTTCTGAATCCCTTCTTCCAGCCTTCACTCATATGTTTCCAGTGTAGTGTGTCCTTATATCCTTTGCTGCTAAATGGTCAGCACCGTGCAGCCAGAGGAAAGCGCTCTTTTGTCTTCCTATTCCCAGCTGATAGGACTGGGAACAGCTGATAGGCACTTGATAGAGATAGCCGATGAATGCCAGTGTTGATAAATGGCTAGAGTTCATGGGCTTTGGGCATCAGATTTCAGCCTCTAAAAACGGAGAGATAGCCAGGGGCCTTATTAAGCACATTTAAGCACCAACAGGTGAAGTTTCTTAGCCTTTATATTTTGTGACTCAAAGTATGTTTTTAAATTTCAAGTGTTTGTCTTAATGCCAGAGATTTTGGTATGGTCAGAAGCTTTATGATTTTTTGTTTTGTTTTGGGCCATCCTACATAGCATACAGGATATTATTTCCCCAATCAGGGATGGAGACTGCACCCCCTCTGCACTGGAAGCCTGGAGTCTTAACCAAAATTCCCTTGAATTTTGAGCAACTGAGATTTGAAAGCTTATACAACTCCTGTCACTGACTCTTTGCCTGTAGTTGCACCAATGATGTGGCTGAGTTATCACTTCCTGACAAAGCCCCCACTCCAAACAAACAAAAATGCATCTCTTCATTTCCTTCACCTCCATCTCCCAGATTGCCGGGCTTAGCACGTTCCTTCAGTTCTGCGAAGGTTTAGTGGATTCACACATCCTGCAGGCTGCTGGGTCTCTACATAAGTATTAAGATAATCTGGGCTTTCTAGGTCTCAGACCATTTAACCCTCCAGCAGCTACTGGGTCCAGTTGCTTGGAAAATGTTTAAATTCTAACCTAACATACTGTGAGCCTCCACTAATTATTAGAGAGGATGAACACCACTAGGGGTGAGGAGAAATGCTGTGTGTGCTTGTTTGCTCCATCGCTTCAATTGCTTCTGAATCTTTGCAACCCTACGGACTGTAGCCCACCAGGCTCCTCTGTCCATGGGGTTCTCCAGGCAAGAATGCTGGAGTGGGCTGCCATGCCCTCCTTCCAGGGGATCTTTCCACCTCAGGGATCAAACCCGTGTCTCCTGCCTTTCCTGCATTGCAGACAGATTCTTTTCCCCTGAATCACTGGGGAAGCCAGGAAGAATATTAGGGAGGTGCCAAACCTAATATTTCACCCCTCCCTCCTCACTATTTAATTACCAGTCATGCAGAATATACTTAATATTCACAGTGCCCTACACTGTCATCCAATCCTTAACTTCTACTTGACACAGTTGTTGACTCTTCTCTAACTTCTGTGTCTGCTAAAGCTTATTCATCCCCCAGGTCTCAGCTGAAAATATCACTTCCTACCAAAGGAATCTCCTGATTCTCCTATTATAACACTTACTGCACTCTTTGGCAATTTTAGTTGTGTGTGTGTTCTCTTAATTGCAATTTGCCTATGTGATAAGATGCTCTATCTTTTTGTTTATTGTTTTATCCATAAAGCTTAGCACAGTGTCTGACACACAGGAATACCTCATCCTATGAAAGTGAAGTCACTCAGTCGTGTCCGACTCTTTGCAACCCCGTGATCTGTAGCCTACCAGGCTCCTCTGTCCATGGGATTTTCCAGGCAATAGTACTGGAGTGGATTGCCATTTCCTTCTCCAGGGGATCTTCCCAACCCAGGGACTGAACCCGGGTCTCCCGCATTGTAGACAGACGCTTTACCATCTGAGCCACCAGGGAAGTCCCTTACCTAATGAATAAATTAATGAATGTAGGAGTCCCAGCTCTCATAGGGGCTGAAATGTTATAGAACGCACAAAATAAGCATGCAAATTGTCAATATTATATTCATGCCTATTGTTTATTCTTTCCAAGGAATCTGGCATTAGCATTATTTCTCCTATTTGCAGAAAGGAAATTTTAGACTTACAAGATGTATTATTACCAAAATGACTTTACAGCTAGAAAGTGGCACAAGTGGATTTGAATTCTAGTTCTGTGATATCATGTTAAGTGTTCTCTACATAATGCTACAGAAATATGCAGCAAGTGGGAGAAATTGGTACAAAAATCTATTGCTTTTCAGAAATGGGAGAATTTCTTTCTCCATAAAGTATTTGAGTTTGAATCTGAATGATAAATCAGGTTTGTTTTTTTTTTTTTAAGTAATTATTTTCAACTAACAAAACAATCACACAACTCTTATGCATGCTGAGTCACTTCAGATGTGTGTGACTATTTGCAACCCTATGGACTGTAGCCTGCCAGGCTTCTCTGGCCAAGGGGTTTTCCAGCAAAAATACTGGAGTAGGTTTCAAGCCCTCCTCAAGGGCATCTTCCCAAACCAAGGATCAAACCTGTGTCTCCTGCGTCTCCTGCATTGTAGGCAGATTCTTAACTGATGAGCCACCTGGGTAGCCCTTTGTATTAAAATAAATTCAACTATACAGACAAATTGATTGTAAGAAGTGAAAGTTTGGCCCACACTTGCTTTAATTACACTCCCAAGACATAACCATCATAAAACATATCTGTGTATGTATACATGATATGCTGATTTTATTTGCTTTAAAATTAATCATACTACAAATACCGTTTGGCAGTACCCCACCTTTTTAAACTCCAGTATATCTTGGACAGCCTTCTAATTATTATATTTATATTTATCTACTGTACATTTAACTTCTGTATTTCTTTTCTTTGTAAGAATGTTTCATAATTTGCTTACCCAATCTGCTATTATGGGCATTTAAGTGATTTTCTATTTTTTCTTTATGAATATTTCTGGAATAATTCTCTTATATATGCATCTCATATACAGTGGCTCTAAAAAAGTCATTAAAGACTTTCTGTCCATTAATTCCTAAACAAGAATTTGTTATGTCATGGCTTATATACCTTTTTAGTTGTGAATACACTGTGCATACAGTTGTACATTCTGTGAATACAAAAATGTGCAGAATGTGAATACAATTGACAAAAATGTGCAGAATGTGAAAAGTTTTAATTGGGGGGCAAAAAACATTCGAGGTGGGAGCAGTCACATAAGTAAAGGTATTGAAAAGCACTAGTCACTTTCCTTTATTTCTCCTGAGAAACTTCAGCATTCTGACACTCTGAGTGAACCCAAATGAAAAATTCCAGCTCCTGCCAATTGACCACAAGCTATTTGTCAGTTTCTCTTTCTCCTGGCCCTTCAGTGATGAAGTTCCCAGAGGTTAAACTCACTCATTAGTAATCTTACCACTAGAACTCCTGAAAACCAGTGTTTGCTGCCCTTTTAAAAATTTTAATGACTCTGCACCACACACAGACCCTTCATTGTGCTTTTGAAACTTTCCAAATGAAACCAAAGACTTGATTCAACTGTAGTCAAAGAAAAGGAATTCTGCAAAATTTCACACACATACTAACCCTCCATTTTCTACCAGCAACTAAAACTTAAAATTGAATGATCATGATGTGAGATGTTTCTAAAGAGCTCTCTCCTTGCCTTCAGTTTTATTAAGGCACTAATGTGCAGCCACATTTAATGATGTTTACCTGGAAGAGTGCGTGCTTACCTTTGGAAATCTATTATGTATCTCTCAACTTACCATGAGCAAAGGGGCATTGTTACTTCATATATTCTGACTGCTTGCTTAAATTTATATCTACACTCAAATGAGAAAAATGCTTGTGTATCAGTCATTTTGGAATCCAAGGGACTTATTCATAGAGCATGTGGGGCTCTATTCATAAATGATTTATGTCTTTGCATAAAAGGGAGTGGGGGCTGTGTGTGTGTGTATCTCAGAGAACCATCAATTGCCTCTCCTGAGTAATTTATACAAGATCAATATTTATCAAAGTGAACCAAGAATTGTGCCCTACTCATTGAGAGCCAGATACTTCATTTTCAGTTCCTTCACCCGTGGAAGGGAGCACGACCGATTGAAATGTTTGCATAAAAACCAAAGTGGTCCTAACCTTGTTCCTATTGCTTTAGATGCAGGTTAGATTGCAGATTTCTGTCATGAATAATGCTCATAACTAGGACATAGTAGATATTCAAAGTGTATTTGTTGAATAAATAACTAAAGAAAAACAAGCAAGCATCATCGGCACTGTTCCCACAGGAAAAAGAGAGTTGCTCGCTGAAATTACTATTTTAATGTATGTTAATTGAGCACCTACTAGACATTTTGCATTGAATGAGAACACTGTTTTTAACAGAAATGCTCTCCCAGACATATACGTAAATAATTAAAAACATAATAGTGAGAAGTGCTATGTTCGCAATTAAAGATTAAAAAGATGTTCTGGAGATCTAGAGGAAGGGTCAACTAATTCTGCTCAGAGAAATTTAGAAAAGAATAAAATCAAAATCTGAGTTAAACAGGCTTATAGTAAAAAAGGGAAGATAAAATGCCATTTAACTCAACCAGTGAGCAGATGCCTTTTTTGTAAGCAAGAGGAGATTCTTAAACATGGAAGTGACATAATCAGATTTCCTGTAGAGATATATCTCCGATGGCACAATTCATACTATCTACTGACCATCTGGTAGAGAAGGACAGAAAGGAGATGGTTTCAACTGGTTTCAACTTGCTTGTCAACTCTAAAAGTGTTTCTAGAGAATGTTGCTTTGAGGAAAACTTCAGAATTGCATCTGGATACCAGTAATAAAGTAATACAGTCTCTAGTAATAAAAAATAAGCTTGTCTTTAGTGAAAGAAAGGGAAGAAAAATGTGGAAGCAAACATAAGGTAGGCATTTCCCATCTCTGAATTAGTAGGATGTTGGGAAAGTCTAGGTGAGCAATCGTAAGTCCAAACTTAGGCAAACCCAGTGTGTAAGTGGGAGTTAAAGGGAGCATACTTAAATATTTTATACTAGATATATTTAATATATATACTAAATATATGCTTTTATAAAATATCATATATTATATCTACTCTTCATATAATGTACATGATAAATCATGCAAAATTTACAATAAAAGGATAGAGGATAGCTTTAGGTAGTTTGTACGGAGCGACTTCACTTTCACTTCTCACTTTCATGCACTGGAGAAGGAAATGGCAACCCACTCCAGTGTTCTTGCCTGGAGAATCCCAGGGACAGGGGAGCCTGGTGGGCTGCCGTCTATGGGGTCGCACAGAGTTGGACACGACTGAAGCGACTTAGCAGCAGCAGCAGCAGTTTGAGACAGGATCCCGGGGAAAGCAATCGACATTAATTAAGACAGGGAATAGAAGCAGAAAAATAAATTGAGAGCAGTGAGGTGAAAACGAAGACAATGGTTTCATTACTGGACATTCTGCATTCTAGGAGCACAGAAGATGTCCAGAGAGAGGTATTCCACAAAGTGTTTAAATACTGGGGTCGAAGCCAAGATGAATGTTCTGGAATGGGTTTATAAATCTGAAGATTCATCAGAGCTAAGGCAGCATATCATGCTTTGTATGTACAGTTCCACTCAAGGAGAAATACTGAGGAATACCAACATTTAAATAATGGGCAGGAGAAAATGCACATCCATGTGGATGATTAAAACATCCAAAAAGAATATGTATAGTTTGAGAAAGATGTGAAATTGCCTCTCAATCTGTCATTATCACACACGTAGGAAACAGGAGGCATATCCATTTCTGGAAACGGAAGCTATCCGTGATAGGATAACTTGTTTCCACAAACGGTTCTGCAGAGAATAACTAGAAAAGGTAGTTTGAAACCATGGGGAAACCACAAATAAAGTGGTGACTTAGGAGCTAAAAAATCCATGCAGAAGTGGAGATAGACAAACGAGATATTAAACTTTAAAATGATCATTTCTCTTGAGATTTTTGCTTATTTAGTCAAGGCAAGAAATTAAGAAGCTCAGCAGATCTTAGAAAATCTAAGATGTGAAGAAAAATCAGGATTCAGAACCTGTCAAGGAAAAACTGCTTGGTAACTAGCGCAGATTTTCAGTTCATATCAGGGCCAAGACCAAGAAGATGCAAATTAAGCATTTATGGGGCAAAATTTTAGGCAGCACTCACTTATTAACTTTTGTGCCTTATATGTCTCACTTTCCTCCCCCTAGTCCTGATTTTTTTCAGAAACATGAAAGTTTGCTTCAAACAATAAACTAAACTGTGTTTCACAAGGACCAGATCTAAAATAGATCAGTGCTAACTTTATTTGTGACTTGCCTCTACCATAATCACCTGATAGAAACAAAATTTTGTCCTCTCTAGAGGAAAAGCATATCATCCACAAACATATTACCACATCTTTTTCTGACAAGATGACTTTCAAAAAAATTTACCAGGCATGAAAGTGAAGTTGCTCAGTCGTGTCCGACTCTTTGCAACCACATTGACTGTAGCCTATCAGGCTCCTCTGTCCATGGGATTTTCCAGGCAAGAGTGCTGGAGTGGGTTACCATTTCCTTCTCCATGTAAGGATGTAAAATATAATAATTGATAACCAAGAATAAATTCAGGTAAGAGTAGCAGGCCTGAAAGATATCTAGATCATCTTGTATTTATAAGATTTAAACTTTTTAAAATGGGGGTTTATATGTCCAAAATATTAGATTAGAACATGATAGATTTAGTGAGAACTAGAATATATTTTAAAATCAAATAAAACCATGAAGCTGAAAAAATATAACTAAAATTAAGAACTCAATATAGGAACTTAACAATAGATTAAACACAAGTGAAGGGGGGATTAAAGCATGTGAAAATATATAGAAACATTCATTGAAATAACAGAAGAATGGAAAATACTGAGTAGTTGAGAAAGATATGGAATAAACTGTTAAAATTTCAAATGTGTGCAGTAATAATACCATAATAATGAGAAAGTAAGGTAAGGCAGAAGCAGTATTTGAGGAGGTAGTGGTGGAAAACTTTTTAAATTCCTAAAGAACATCAAGCTGTAGATTCAAAATGTGTTAGAAACAGTAAAAATATTTAAATAAAACCATATTTTAAGTCATCACATTATTAACTGGTGAAACAAGATAAAATATGAAAAACTGTTGGTGGGAAAAAAGAAATGCTTTATCCTTTAAAACCCCCCTAATACTTACAGGTGACTTCTCATCAGAAATTACAGAAATCTGTGAAAATTGATTGGCATCTTCAAAATGTAATACAAATAAAAACCTGTCAACCTAAAACTCTCTACTACAAAATATGTGAAAAATATGTGAAAATTTTGACATATTAAAAGCACTTCTGGGGACTTCCCTGGTGGTCCAGTGCGTGAGACTTCGCCTTCCAATGCAGGGGGTGTGGGTTTGACCCCTGGTTAGGGAGCTAAGATCCCACATGCTTGGAGGCCAAAACAACAAAACAAAAAGCAGTGACGATATTGTAACAAATTTAATAAAAACTTTAAAAAATAAAATCACTTCAGGAGAGAATGGTTAAGACGGCACAGTCAGAGGACAAGTGCTTATCTCCTCCTGCAACTGAAATCACAACAGTTGAACAATCATTGACAGGAAGATGCTTCTTGTTGCTGTTCAGTCACTAAGTCATGTCTGATTCTTTGCAACCCCATGGACTACAGCATGCCAGGCTTCCTTGCCTTCACTATCTCCCAGATAGTGATTTGCTCAAATCCACATCCATTGATTGAGTCAATGATACTATCTGACCATCTCATCCTCTCCAATACTTTGGCCATTTGATGCAAAGAGCCAATTCATTAGAAAAGGTCCTGATGCTGGGAAAGATTGGAGGCAAAAGGAGAAGTGGGTGACAGAGGGTGAGGAAGATGCTCAGTTCTGAACTGAGCACAGTTGCTCAGTCATGTCTAACTCTTTGCAACCCCTCTTTGTATGCATGGACTGCAGCATGCCAGGCCTCCCTATTCATCACCAATCTCAGAGTTTACTCAAACTCATGTCCATTGAGTCAGTGATGCCATCCAACCATCTCATCTTCTGTCATCCCCTTCTCCTCCCTTGGAGTTTCAGCTTCAGCATCAGGACTGATTTCCTTTAGGATGGACTGGTTGGATCTCCTTGCAGTCCAAGGGACTCAAGAGTCTTCTCCAACACCACAGTTCAAAAGCTTCAATTCTTTGGTGCTCAGCTTTCTTTATAGTCCAACTCTCACATCCATACATGACTCCTGGAAAAACCATAGCCTTGACTAGATGGACCTTTGTTGGAAAAGTGATGTCTGCTTTTTAATATGCTGTCTAGGTTGGTCATAACTTTTCTTCCAAACAGCAAGCATCTTTTAATGTCATGGCTGCAGTCACCATCTGCAGTGATTTTGGAGCCCCCCTAAAATAAACTCTGTCACTGTTTCCACTGGTTCCCCATCTATTTGCCATGAAGTGATGGGACTGGATGCCATGATCTTCGTTTTCTGAATGTTGAGCTTTTAAGCCAACTTTTTCACTGTCCTCTTTCACTTTGGTCAAGAGGCTCTTTGTTCTTCTTTGCTTTCTGCCATAAGTGTGGTGTCATCTGCATATCTGAGGTTATTGATATTTCTCCTGGCAATCTTGATTCCAGCTTGTGCTTCATCCAGCCCAGCATTTTGTATGATGTACTCTGCATATAAGTTAAATAAGCAGGGTTACAATAAACAGCCTTGATGTACTCCTTTCCCAATTAAGCAAATGTGAATAGGAACAGACATATGAATAACTACCTCAAATGTACATGGATTAAATGTTCCAACCAAAAGACATAGACTGGCTGAGTAGTTACAAAAGCAAGACCTGTATATATGCTATTAGCAAGAAACCCACCTCAGATACATCTAGGGACACATACAGACTGTAAGTGAGCAGATGGGAAAAGGTATTACATGAAAATTGAAGCCAAAAGAAAGCTGGAATAGTAATAATCACATCAGACAAATAAACTTTAAAATAAAGACTGTTGTAAGAGACAAGGAAGGACATTACATAATGATCAAGGAATCAGTCCAAGAAGAAGATAATATAATTGCAAACATATATGCATCCAACACAGAAGTACCTCAATATATAAAGCAAACATTACTAGCCATAAAAGGAGAAATTGACAGTAACACAGTCATTGTGGAGAACTTCAGCATCCTACTTATACCAATGGACAGATCATCCAGACAGAAAGTCAATAAGGAAACCAGCCTTAAATAACTCAATAGAGCAGATAGACTAATTGTTATTTATAGGACATTCCATCCAAAAGCAGCAGAATGCACTTTCTTCTCAAGTGCACATGGAACATTCTCCAGGATAGATCACATCTTGGGCCATAAGTCAAGTCTCAGTAAATTTAAGAAAACTGACATCATACCAAGCATCTTTCTGACTGCAATACTGTATGCTTAGAAATTTATTACAGAAAAAAAAGTCCTCTTAAGAAACATAAACATATGAAGGCTAAACAATATGTTACTAAACAATGGAGATCACTGAAGAAATCAAAGAGGAAATAAAAACATACCTAGAGGCAAATGACAATGAAAACGCTATAATCCAAATCCTATGGGGCACTGCAAAAGCAATCCTAAGAAGGAAATTTATAATAATAAAATCCTACCTCAGGAAACAAGACAGATATCAAATAAATTACCTAAAATTATACCTAAAGCAATTAGAGAAAGAAGAACAAACAAAATCCAAACTTAGCAGAAGGAAAGAAGCCATAAAGATTAGAGCAGAAAAAAGTGAAAGATCAATGAAACTAAAAACTGGTTCTTGGAGAAGATAAACAAAATGGATTATCCTTTTGCCATACTCATTAAGAAACAAGGGAGAGAACTCAAATCAACAAAATTAGAAATAAAAAAAGAAAAATTACGGCTTTGACACCACAGAAATTCAAGGGTCATAAGAGACCACTAGAAGCAACTACACGCCAATAAAATGGACAACTTAGGAGAAGTAGATAAATTCTTAGAAGGGCTTCCCTGGTGGCTCAGCTGGTAAAAATCCATCTGAAATGCGTTAGACCTGCATTTGACCCCTGGGTTGGGAAGACTTCTTGAAGAAGGGAATGGCTACCCACTCCAGTTTTCTGGCCTGGAGAATTCCATGGACTATTACAGTCCATGGGGTCATAAACAGTAGGACATGACTGAACGACTTTCACTTTAGAAGGTTACAACTTTCCAAGTAGAAATAATAGAATCTTCCAGGAGGAAATAGAAAATGTGAACAGAAAATCACATGTATTGAAATTGAACCTGTTATTTAAAAACATTCAATGAACAAAAGTACAGGACCAAATGGTTTCATAGGTGAATTCTATAAAGTATTTAGAGAATATTTAACACCTATCTTTCTGAAACTGTTCCAAAAAATTGCAGAAGGAGCAATCCCATGTTCAACATCACTAATTATTAGAGAAATGCAAATCAAAACTACAACAAGCTATCACCTCACACTATCATCAAAAATCTATGAACAACAAATGCTGGAGAGGGTGTAGAGAAGAGGAAATATCCTGCACGGCTTATCAGAATGTAAACTGATATAGTCACTATGAAGAACAGTATGGAGGTTCCTAAAAAACAAAAAAAAATAGAGCTACCATATGATCCAGCAACCCTAATCCTGGTCATATTCCTGGAGAAAACCATACTTTTGAAAGATAAATGCACCCCGATGTTCATTGCAGCACTGTTTACAATAGACAGAACATGGGGAAGCAACCTAAATGTCCATCAACAAACTGATGAATAAAGACGATGTGATACATACATACAGTGGAATTTTACTCACTGAAGTAATTACTCAATGAAGTAATGCCATTTTCAGCAAAATGGATGGACACAGACTGTCAAACTGAGCTAAGTAAGTCAGAAAGAGAATACATATCATATGATATAACATATATGTGTTCTAAGAAATGGTACAAGTGAACTTATTTACAAACAGAAATAGAGTTACAGATGTAGAAAACAATCTTATGGTTACCAGAAGGATGGGAGGGATGGATAAACAGGAGATTAGAATCAACATATGCACACTGCTATATATAAACAAGCAAGCTAGTCATTCAGTCATGTCCAACTCTGACTTTAGCCCGTCAGGCTCCTCTGTCCATGGAATTCTCCAGGCAAGAATACTGGAGTGGGTTGCCATTTCCTAATCCAGGAGATCTTCCTGACCCAGGGATTAAACCCAGGTATCTTGCATTGCAGACAGATTCTTTACCATCTGAGCCACCAGGAAAGTCCTATACATAAACAAGATAGCTAATAAGAGCTTACTATATAGCACAGGGGACTGTACTCAGTATTCTGTAATAAACTATACGGAAAAGGAATCTAAAAAGCAGTGGATATATGTATATGTATAACTGATACAGTGTTACACAGCAGAAAGTAACAACATTGTAAATCAACTATACATCAATTAAAAAAATTAACAAAATAAAATAAATAAATCCCAAAAGATATTGACTTGGTTAAAAAAAAAAATAATGCCATATAGGTTTTAAAATATCAGTACATTTAAAACGAATTGCAACACTAACACGCAAGAGAGCAAGAGTTAAATAGTTTTGATCTTTTACATCGATTAAAGTGATAAAAGTTATATTTATATCAGACTTTATTTTATTTTTTGAGTTATTCTCTTTTTTAAATTAATTTACCTATTTTAATTGGAGGCTAATTACTTTATAATAATGTAGTGGTTTTTGCCATACAGTGAAATGAATCAGCCATGAGTGTACATACATCAGACTTTAAAAAATGAAGTATTCATGTTTTATTATCAAGAATATATACTAAAGAATTTGTTAAAGAATGTGTAATCAACAAGATAACAAAAGGTGGAATTGGAATAGTGATTAATGAATGGAATGAATGAAATGAAAAAATAGATATTTATTTAATCCCAGGTATGTTTATAATCACTAGAAATCTACATGATTAAATATTCACTCAAATAGACAAAGATTTTCACAATAAAAAACTCAATCATATGCTGCTTACAGGAAACACAGTTTAAATATAGAAGGCTGAAAGTAAAAGCCTAGATAAAGAGAGATGGAATAGCTATAGACATATCATATAAAATAAACCTGAAATTAAAATCACTAATCTTGAATTTTAAAGCGAACTGCAAAGTGACAAAGGAGTCAATCACCAGGAAGATAGCACAATCATAAATTGTTTTACAGCCAATAATATCACTTCAAATTTTATAGATAAAAAACTTGAGAGAAGTAGGAAAAATAGACAAACCCAGCATTATAATGGGAGGCTTTAACATACCTATTTCAAGAGGTGAGTGACAAACTTATGTGTTCAGTAAGAATACAGTTCTGCACTATACAGTTAGGAAATTTGTATTCTTTTCATACCAGATTTGCCTGTGTTTGGTTTTGCTTTTGAGACAATATATAATAAGTCTAGCAGTGTTTCTGGTATTTCTCTCTTTCTGTGTGTGTTTGGGAGGGAGAGAACGCTTTTAGAGAAGTCTCTCTGGTCTTACTGGAAAGAGTGATACATCCTGAATAAGTCCTGAATAATGAAAATGCTTTTATTTTCCTTCAAGTGCAAACAACAGGTGGTATTTGTGGTGAAGAACTCACCCACCAGTGCAGGAGACAAGGGTTTGATCCCTAGGTCAGAAAGGTCCCCTGAAGGAGGATATGATAACCTGCTCTAGTCTCTTTGGCTGGAAAATCCCATGGACAGAGGAGCCTGGTGGTCACAAAGAGTCTGACATGACTGAGTGACTGAGCACTCTTTGGTCTAATTGGAGAGAGTGACACACCCTGACTAATGAAAATATTTTTATTCTCATTCAGGTGAAACGAAGTAGGCTATTGTGTTTCTAGGGAATGGTTCACCTTACCATTCTGAAAGGATGAACAGGAAGCCAAGGTTTGGGTTCTTTCTAAAGGCCATTAAGCTCTTTTAACAACAGACCACTGATTCCTTTTATTAGAGCACAGAAGGACAATGAGAGTTTTGCAATCAGAAGAGGGAATTGAGAGAGAAGAAAGAAGGAACCAGGACTCAAACACTTACCTAGGTGCTCCCTCTGAGAGGGCTCTTCTAAGGAGAGAGCAGAGGCAGTACATCAGGAGAAGAATCTCATTGTAGGGTTGTGCTGGAACTACTGGCTCATCCTGTCTCCAGAGAACCTTTGTGAGCATCCCTTCCCAGCTCTAAGTTCTGTAATATCACATTAGTAGAATAAAATCACCTGAGATAGGAATATTCACACCGTGAAAGTGAAAGCTGCTCAGTCGTGTCTGACTCTTTGTGATCTCATGGACTCTCCAGTCCATGGAATCCTCCAGGCCAGAATACTGGAGTGGGTAGCCTTTCCCTTCTCCAGGGGATCTTCCCAACCCAGGGACCGAACCCAGGTCTCCCACATTGCAGGCAGATTCTTCACCAACTGAGCTACAAGGGAAGCCCTTTTCACCTTCACTTCACCATCAGTTCAGTTCAGTTCAGTCTCTCAGTCGTGTCCGACTCTTTGTGACCCCATGAATTGCAGCACGCCCGGCCTCCCTGTCCATCACCAGCTCTCAGAGTTCACTCAAACTCACATCCATCGAGTCGGTGATGCCATCCAGCCATCTCATCCTCGGTCATCCCCTTCTCCTCCTGCCCCCAATCGCTCCTAGCATCAGGGTCTTTGCCAATGAGTCAACCCTTCGCATGAGGTGGCCAAAGTACTGGAGTTTCAGCTTTAGCATCATTCCTTCCAAAGAAATCCCAGGGCTGATCTCCAACAGAATGGACTGGTTGGATCTCCTTGCAGTCCAAGGGACTCTCAGGAGTCTTCTCCAACACCACAGTTCAAACACATCAATTCTTCAGTGCTCAGCCTTCTTCACAGTCCAACTGTCACATCCATACATGACCACAGGAAAAACCGTAGCCTTGACTAGACAGACCTTAGTTGGCAAAGTAATGTCTCTGCTTTTCAATATGCTATCTATCACTTCACCATAGACATTGGCAAATGCTGCAAGTCAAGACTTTTTGAAGGAAGCTGGTTAATAGACATTTACCACTATACCACTGCCTGAGGACACTCCGTCTGATGCCCTGGACTAAACAGGACCAGGAAAATGAACTCCAGTCTCTCAATCACATGACTATTTGACAGGGTAAGTTACCTGTTGGAGACACAACCCATTGGGAAAATGGACCCAATACTAGGCACTATTTTATTCAGTCACTGTATAATTGGAAACATCATTCTACCTGTATCCACAATTGATGGGACCTCACCTGAGCCATGACAGGCTCAACAGAGCATACTAGGCCTAAGCCTCAGGCTCTTGTAAGCATGCGTCATAATTCTAGGAAGCCCCACCAAGGTCCCCAATGACACCAAGGTCCCCCCCGATGATGCCAAGGTTAAGTCAATCACCACGATGACCCAAGGTTGAGTCAATCACCACACTATTGCTGAGACAAAAGACCGCCTGTATATAAGCAGCTGTGATTCAGACCTTGGGGCTCTCGTCAAGACTCCACTGCGCTGGATGAGACTTAAGCCCTAGATCGAGCTAGCAATAAACCCCTTTATGCTTTTGCATTGCTGTGGACGTCTTATTCTCTCAGTTTTGGGGACTCGGACACTGGGCATAACACAATCTACTATTCTGTTCTGCAAAAGGGTAGGAAGCAATACCCTACACTATGAAGATGATTCCCCTCAATACATGCAAGTTAAGTAAGTAGCAAGGTTCCTACCTCAACCTGAAGACTGGACAGGAATTTGTGAATATACTCAGTTTAAATGGAGTGTTAATATTCCTGCCATAGTGTTTGTGTGAGTAATATAAAGAATCTATTGCATTTTGTATCTTTTATGGAATAGGAAAATATTTTAATTTTCATCATTAAAAATATGTTTGTGGAAGAGATAGTGACTTCCCAGTTGAGTCCTAAGAAGTAGTGACCTTCTATGTTCCTAAGTTATCCATAAGTCATGGATAAATGCTGCTCTGTTGATGACTCAGGAGACATTTGGTGCACTTTTCCCTGTATTGAAAATTAAATTTACATACATGTATAAGAAAACAAGAGATATCAGAGCATGTGAAGAATAGCCGTGAATGGAACAATGATTTTGAAGGTGAAATTCCTTCTTTATTTTCAGAACTTTACTTGGATGATGGAGTTAGGCAACGATGGAGTCTACAAAACTGAACTCTGAACAACAGTCTAATCCTTAGGGCAATAAAATGATGCCAATGGATTATGAAGATTTTTTTTTTTTTTTTTTTTTTTTGTCTTTCACCTTCGTCATCATGACTGCTACTAGGAAACCACTCGGTTTATACCAGCTGCATTCCTGAAGGGCTGAGCTCTCAAGAGTTTATAGAATTAATACGTCTCAGAGATTTCTACTGTCAAAAACTCGTCATCAGTGTTCTGGGCTGTTTAGTTTCTATATTCCTTTCTCATATGGGGCTTGACAAGACTGACACAAGTGTCAGGACTATGCCTACAGTTTTAAATTAAGATGGACTTTCTTCTTTTCCTTTCTGTCTCCTCTGGCACAAAAAGAATCCTTGGATCCTTATAGTTTTTCCCATTTGTTAGTAAATTTTGGAGAACCTTTTCTTATATAAGAGAGTAAATCTCTGATACCCTATCCATTTTGATCAAATACACTGTAGAAGATGTGACTGACCTTATTGTTAAACTTTCTGCATGAAACCCCTCATTAAATGAGTGAAGCTTTAATACTTTGGCCACATGATGCAAAGAGCCGATTTATTGGAAAAGACCCTGATACTGGAAAAGACTGAGGGCAAGAGGAGAAGGAAATGACAGAGGATAAGATGGTTAGATGGCATCACCAACTCAATGGACATGAGTTTGAGCAAGCTCTGGGAGATAGTGAAAGACAGAGAAGCCTGATGTGCTGCAGTTTATGTGGTCGCAAAGAGTTGGACATGGCTTGGCGACTGAACAGCAAAGCATACAGCTGCTCTTTACATAGGCAAATATCACAGTCTAGAGAGACTGGTGACATGTGTTTCATTTTTCACTTTGAATCATCTTTTAGCATTCTCCAGAGTTAAAATCCAGAAGTAAGGTGAGAATAAAGACAATTGTTAAATGCACAACAGTTATGTTGAATTTAAGTTAATCCACTTGGAAATTCTATTTCTCAACTCCCTCCAAGTAAAATAAATTTCAGCAATTTTAAATTATTTACCACTTTTTATTTTTTCGGTAGGAAGCCTATCCATTATTTTTGGTGGGAAGTTTATCTATGAAGGTCTATATTCATGATTACAACCTCCTAAAGTGCTGGGAGCAAATAAGGGAGTACTGGTGATAATGATACTTACAGTGTTGGCAAGAGCATTGGTTTCAATAATGATGATGACACTTCCTAAGTTCTAGGTCTTGTGATAGCTTCTTGACACATTCCACATCATTTGATCTCTCCAACAAAATTTATGAGGCGGAGAACTAAAACCTAGATATGTGAAGTGATTTGTTCAGGTCACATAGCCCATAGATACTAGAACACATTTTGGAATCTAAGAGTTTTGTCTTCTGGCTCAGGCTCTTTCATGTACTCATGTACTTATTGCCAAGTCTGATGCATAAAGTGTCTTTCCTTCTCCTGACGTGATGCACCTCACTTCAGTCAGAACTTGGATTAACCTTACCTCAACCCAGAAACATTGCCTGAATTTTATCAGCTACTTGGTTTTAGGCAAAATTATATAATGGAAGTTTGCTCATCCATAAAAACGATGTGAAAGTACTTGCATCCAGAATTGTTGCAGGACTTCTCTGGTGGTCCAGGTGTTAACAATTCACCTGCCAATGCAGGCTCCAAACCCTATGGGGAAGATTCCACATGTTGTGGAGCATCTCAGCCTGTGCACTACTGTTACTGAGTCTACACTCTAGAACACAGGAGCCACGACTACTGAAGCCCACATGCCCAAGGGCCTACACTCTGTAACAAAAGAAGCACCACGGTGAGAAGCCTGTGCACTGCGATGAGAGTGAATTCTCCATTTGCCACAACAAAAGAAAGCCCACGTGCAATGGAGACCCAGGGCAGAAACCTTTTAAATAAATTAATTAACTCAAAAACAAAAACAAACAAAAAAAAGAGCTGATGCAAAAATAAAATGGGTCCGTGTAGAGAAGTCTGGGCACTAGCTTATACTCTCCAGATTATATTTCATGTTTCTATACTGGCCACTAGAATGTTATGCTTTATCTTGAGAGTCCCTTGGACTTCAAGGAGACCCAAATAGTCCATCCTAAAGGAAATCAGTTCTGAATATTCATTGGAAGGACTGATGCTGAAGCTGAAACTCCAATACTTTGGCCACCTGATGGGAAGAGCTGACTCATTTGAAAAGACCCTGATGCCAGGGAAGATTGAAGGCAGGAGGAAAAGGGGATGACAGAGGATGAGATGGTTGGATGGCATCACCAACTCAATGGACATGAGTTTAAGTAAACTCTGGGAGTTGGTAATGGACAGGGAGGCTTGGCGTGCTGCAATCCATGGGGTTGTGAAGAGTCGGACATGACTGAGTAACTGAACTGAACTGGATATGAAGAGTGTAAGCAACAAAAAAAGAGTCATATTAACCTGTCTCACAGGATTTTTATGTCAGCATATTATTCCAGATCACTCATATGAGCCCAGAGGTTGAGATGCTTTCTTTCTGTCCAGAGCTCTTAACAGCATTGCACTGGACCTCGGTAATGGCGAACAAAATGTTCTAAAGGAAAGTGTCCAAAGAAAAGGAGGAAAGAGAACCCTGGGAGATTCTCTGTTCTAGAATGGGCCAAAGCTTGCATCTCCTCAGAGAAAAATATCTTCCTCAGCTCATTTCATGTATAGTTACCGAGAGGTTTGCCTAACAGACTTTAGCCAATTTGATGTCAGGCAACAGCTCCAACACATTTCCCATCAATACCTGGTGAGATGGCGCTGTCCAAGAAATAACAAGTCAGAGCAAAGGGAGCAAAATCTCAGTCATATCTGAATGCCACACCATCAGTTTTCTCCAACTGTTGCTTTAAAAAGACATGTTTGGTAAAAGACTATGGAATGCTACTTTCTCTTTCACAATAATGTTATTTTTCTTATCTATCTCCAAATAAAAAAATACAATTCTGACATGAAAAAATACCATTTAAAATCTTCCTCGTATAGTTCTAAGTGTTTGCCCTTTTCATTTTTTCTTTTCCTCCCATAAGAGTATTCTTTTTTCCTTAAAAAAAGCAGATATAAACTCTTTATTAGTTGAGACTGAGTTCAGTATGTTTTTCTTTTATTTGAAAAGGTTCTCTAGGTATGATTGTACATTTGTTGTCTGTTGACACTATGATACTCCTTAGGGTAAACACAGCTACTTTCACAATTTTTAGTTTATAATGGGGAAGGAAGCTTAGAAGATTTTGTGACACACCCAGATGTCTCAGCTTGTAAGTTGTGGGGCAAGGACTGGGACCTACAGGTTCTGAGTCTGGTTTCCAAAGTCAGATGCTCACAGAGCTTCTCTTTACACCTTTGCTACTATTGCTCTTGTTGTGATGGTGTGTGTTTCCTCCACAAATACCAAACATAGAAATTCATTATGCTTAATCACTAAAAAGAAAGAAAGAAAGAAAGAAACTCCAAATAAAGAATACTAAAGACTTCTGGGAATAGGTGAGGATCCACCATTCTATAATATTCACATCCTTGGTTTTCCTAACTGCTGTCATAACCAGGGGTAAGGGGATTGTCTTCACTTTTAGGAAGTTCTGTAATTGAGTGTGTTTTTAATAAGCTTTAAAAATTTTTTTTTATGAAGTATAGTTGATATACAATGTTGTGTTAGACTCTGCTGTACAGCAAAGTGATTCTCTTACACATATATTATTTTTCATATTCTTTTCCATTATGACTAACACAGGATTTTGAATATAGTTTGCTGTGCTATACAGTAGTACAATAGAATGTTTATCCATTCTACGTATAGTAGTTTACACCTACTAATACCAAACTATCAATCTATTCCTTCCCAAATCCCCTCCCTCTAAGCAACCATAAGACTCTTCTCAAGAACATGGGATAGCTTTCCATTTCTTTGTATTGTCTTCAGTTTCCTTTATTAATGTTTTATAGTTCTCAGCATAAAAGTCTTTCACCTTTTTTGGTAAGGTTTATTCCCAAGTATTTTATTGTTAATATGATTTTTGAAAACAATTGTTTGCATTCCCTTTCTGATATTTCATTGTTAGTATAAAGAAATGCAGTCAATTTCTACATATTAATCTTGTACCCTACTACCATACTGGTTTATCAGTTCTAGTAGTTTTTTTGTGTGGAGTCTTTAAGGTTTTCTATGTATAGTATCATGTTATCAGAGTGTAATGACAATTTTGCCTCTTCCCTTCCAATTTGGATAGCTTTTCTTTCTTTTTTCTTGCCTGATTGCTGTGGCTAAGACTTCTGATTCTATGTTGAAGAGAAAGGTGAGAGTGGGCATCCTTATCTTGGCTCATATTTCAGCAGGAAAGTTTTCAGCACTTCACTGTTGATTATTATGTTGGCTGTGGGTAAACACTCTTTTGTTGAGATATATTTCCTCTATGCTCACTTTGATAAGAATTATTGTCATGAATGGATGTCGAATTTTGTAAATTTTATAAATTTTGCGTCTATATGGATGATTATGTGGTTTTGTCCTTTCATTTGTTGATGCAGTGTATCTCATCGATTGATTTGAGTATGTTGAATCATCCTTGCGACATTAGAATGAATCCTACTTGATCATGGTGAATAATCTTCTGTATGTGCTGTTGGATCTGGTCTGCTAATACATTGTTGAGAATTTTTGCATCTATATTCATCAGCGATATTGGCCTGTAATTTTCTTTTTTTCATAGTGTCTTTTTCTGGTTTTGATGTCAGGGTGACGGTGACTTCTTATAATGACTTTGGGAGTGTTCCTTCCTCTTCAGTCGTTTGAAAGAGCTTAGAAGGCTCAATGTAAGCTCTTTGTATCACTGGTAGGATTCCTCAATGAACCCATCTGTTCCTGGAATTTTGTTTGCAGGGAGTTTTCTCATCTCAGATTCTATTTCACTTCTAGTGATCACTCCGTTCAAATTATCTTTCTTCTTTATTCAGTATTGGTGGGCGGTATGTTTTTAGAAACTTGTCTATTTCTTCTAGGTTGTCCAGTTTATTGGTATATAATTGTGCATAGTATTTTCTTATGTTTTTTAGATTTCTGAGGTATCAGTTGTTATGTCTCCCATGTCATTTATTATTTTGTTTATTTGTGTTCTCTCTCTTTCCTTCTTATTGAGCCTGTCCAGAGGTTTGTTGATTTTGTTCCCCCTTTCAAAGAGCTAGCTCTTGATTTTATTGATTTTTTTCTTACTGTTTTTTAAATCTTTATGTATTTTTTTCTCTGATCTTGATTATTTCCTTCCTTCTGCTGCCTTTAGGTTTTGTTTGCTCTTTTTTTCTAATTCTTTTAAGTGGTAAGTTAGGTTGTTTGAGATTTTTCTTGGGTTTCTGAGGAAGAAACCCAACTTCCCCCTAAGAACAGTTTTGGCTACATCTCACAGATTTTGTAAGGGTGTGTTTTCATTGTCATTTGTCTCAAGCTATTTTTTTTAAAAAATCTCTTAGTTGACTTCATAATTGAACCATTGAGCTTTTTAAAATTTCATTTCATTTCATTTCATTTAATTATTCATTTAATTCATTCATTTAATTTCATTTTAATAATTCATTTAATTATTTTTTGGCTGTGCTGGGTCTTAATTAAAATTTCACTTAATTAATTGATTGATTGATTTGGGGCTGCATGCAGGCTTTCTTTAGCTGTGGTGAGCAGGGGCTGCTCTTCCTTGCAGTACACAGGTTTCTCATTGCTGTGGCTTTCCTTGCTGTGGAACACAGGCTCTGGTGCATGCCACAGCAGCTGCAGCCTGTGGACTCAGTAGTCGTGCTTCATGGGCTCTAGAATTCTGGCTCAGTAGTGGCGGCACATGGGCTTAGCTTCTCTGCAGCATGTGTAATCCTCTCAGACCATGGATTGAGCCCATGTCCCCTGACCTGGTGAGCAGACTTTTATCCACTGTGCCACCAGGGAAATCCAACCCATTGTTTTTTCAGTAGCATGCTGTTTAGTTTCCATGTAATTTGTTTTGTATTTGGATGCTCCTATATTGGGTGCATATATCTTAATGAATATAATATCTTCTTCTTGTTTTGATCCTTATATCATTATACAGTGTCCTTTTTTTAATCTTTCTTTGTGGCCTTGTTTTAAAGTCTATTTGGTCTTTTTTTAAAATTTAAATTTATTTTAATTGGAGGCTAATTACTTAACAATATTGTATTGGTTTTGTGATACAGCAACATGAATCCACCACGGGTGTGCACGTGTTCCCCATCCTGAACCCCCCTCCCCCCCTCCCTCCCCGTACCATCCCTCTGGGTCATCCCAGTGCACCAGCCCCAAGCATCCTGTATCCTGCATCGAACCTGGACTGGCGATTAGTTTCTTATATGATATTACACATGTTTCAATGCCATTCTCCCAAATCATCCCATCCTCTCCCTCTCCCACAGAGTCCAATGAGGACAGCTACCCCCACTTTCTTGTCATTTCCACTTTCATAAAATATTGTTTTCCATTCTCTCACTTTCAACCTATGTATGTCCTTTGCACTAAAGTGAACTGCTTAAAGGCAGAACACTTCAGGCTCTTATTTTTTACCCAATCTTCCACCCTAGACTTTAGATTGAAGCATTTAGTCCATTGATATTTAAGGTAATTATTGTTGAGTATGCATTTATTTTCATTTTACATCTTGTTTTCCAGTTGATTTGTATTTCTTCTTTGTTTCTTTGTTTTCCTTTTTGTTTTTCCTTTTGTGGTTTGATGGTTTCCTTTTGTATTATACTTGTGTTCTCTTTGTGGAATTTGTAAATTCATTATGTTGTTGATTTGTGGTTATCCTGTTTTTACAAGTACATTAACCCCTTCCTATATCTACTTGCTTCGACTGGTGGTCATATAGACTCAGACATGGTTTTAAAAATCTGTATTTTCTTACTCTCCTCGCTCACATTTTAGGATTTTGATGTCTTCTTTTACATCTTCATGTTTATCCTTTTGCTGTTCATTGCAGTCATCACTGCTTTCACAGAAATTTTGTTTGTTGGCTTATAATTTGAGAACTGGCTTACTTAAGTTGTTTGCTTTCCTATGGTACTTTTGTCTTTCCCATGGATTCTTGCTTCTTTTTTATTTTGAGAAGATCTTCTAATATTTCTTTTAGGATAGGTTTAGTATTGCTGAATTCTTTCAGTGTTTGCTTGTTTGAGAAATTCTTATCTCTCCTTCTAATGTAAATGACAATCTTACTGGTTAGGTATCCTAGGGTGCAGGGTTTTCCCTTTCACGACTTTGAATATATCTTGCCAATTCCTTCTAGTCTGCAACATTTCTTGAGAGGAAATGAGCTGACAGCCTTGTGGTGTTTCCTTTGTAATTAACTCTTTCGTTTGTTTATTTATTATCTTTAGACTCTTCTCTTTATCTGTTAATTTTGCCATTTTAATTACAGAATGTCTTGGTGTAGGTCTGTTTGGGTTCATCTTCTTTGGGACCCTTTGTGCTTCCTGTAACTGGATGTTGAGTGATGCTTCCTAAGGCCCACTTAGGAATTCCTTATATGACAAACCTACACAGCATATTAAAAAGCAGAGACATCATTTTGCTGACCAAGTTCTGTATAGTCAAATTTATGGTTTTTCCAGTGGTCTTATATAGATGTAAGAGTTGTACCATAAAGAAGGTTGAGTGCCAAAGAATTTATGCTTTTGAACTGCGGTGTTGGAGAAGACTCGAGAATCCCTTGGACCACAAGGAGATCAAACCATTCAATCCTAAAGGAAATCAACTCTGAATATTCATTGGAAAGACTGCAGCTGAATTTGAAGCTCCAATACTGTGGCCACCTGATGCGAAGAACTGACTCATTGAAGTCCCTGATGCTGGGAAAGATTGAAAGCAGGAGGATAATGGGACAACAGAGGATGAAATGGTTGGATGGCATTACCAACTCAGTGAATATGAGTTTGAGCAAGTTCTGGCAGATGGTGATGGACAGGGAAGCCTCGCGTGCTACAGTCCATGGTATCGCAAAGAGTCAGACACAACTGAGCGGCTGAACTACAACAATAATATAAGTTTCAGGTGCACAGCATATTGATTCACAATTTTTAATGTTATTTTTTATTTAGAATTATGATAAAATATTGACTATATTCTGTGTTGCACTATATGTCCTTGTATCTTACTTATTTTATACACAGTGATGTGTACCTCTATCTCCTCTCCCTATATTGCCCCTCCGCTTTCCAATTTATATTTATGCAGACACATTCTGCCACACATGGAAGCAGCCTTCATGGGTTTTACTGGATGCATAATACTCCAATGAGTAAATGCCCATTAATTAATCAATCATCCTTTTTTGTTACATATTTAGGTTATATTTATTGCTCAATACTCTATGCAATTCAATAATGAACATCTTTGTAATCAAAGCCTTTTAGAAAACCTTATGATTATGACATTAGGATTGTTGTTTTTCAGTTGCTACGTCATGTGTGACTCTTCCTGCACCAGATATTAAGTGAGGCCTCCCATTTGCTCTGTGGTTGTCACAGTCCTGTTGGGAGTGGGATCTGATGCCCGTTGGAGTAGAAGCTCCCAGATCCATTTCTGAGCTGTAGTGTGAGGTAGGCAGTGTTGGAGCACACCCACTGGGAGAGGAACCACTCTGGAGCCCACTGGGAAGTGTACTCTGTGGCGTCACTCGCTGTGCAGGCTCAGAAAGTAAGGGTTGTTTTTGGTGCTGCATTCATCCTCACCTCAACCGTGGAAACCAGCAGGTAACTAGCCATGGTGTCCTTCAGGTGCTGTCTTCACAAACTCACCAAAGTCAGGTGCCAGGACCACAATCGTCATGGACCTTGACCCACTGTGGGAGCTATGGAGGGAGCTATGGAATGAGCTATGGAAGCATCCCAACCCAGCTTCCACATGTGTGTGGCCACATGCCTCAGAGCTGCCGAAGCAGCCCCATTCCAGCTATAAGGAGCACATGTAGTCCTGGCATGTCCCACAGCCTCTAAACTTATGAAGCTGGAGGCAGTGCCATAAGCTGGCTGATCATATGGATGGAAGAAGACGGCTTAGATTTCAGCCTTACATTCCAGAATACAGGGAAGTTGTTCAGTTGTCATGTATTTCAAAGAGCTCTGTATCTTCATTTCATTTGTTCCATACGAATTATTTTCTCCAAAAAGAATATAAGCTTATTAGAGCAGAAGTGAGAATGTGAGGCATTTTGAAAGTACCATAGGTCTTGGTATAATAATCACTATCACTAATATCAAAATGATCCTATATGCAGGACAACAAAGGAGATGAAGACTTCAAGAACAGACTTTGGGGCCCTGTGGGAGAAGGAGAAGGTGGGATGACTTTAAGGGACTAGCATTGAAATATATGCATCACCATATGTAAAATAGACAGCCCGTGAGAGTTTGATGTATGACGCAGGGAACCCAAAGCCAGTGCTCTGTGACATCATGGATGGATGAGGTGGGGCGGGGAGAAGGAAGGTTCAGGAAGGAAGGGACACATGTATGCCTATGGCTGATTCATGTTGATGTATGGCAAAAGCCATCACAATATTGTAAAGTAATATTCTTCCAATTAAATAAACACATTTTTTAAAACCACATTTAGGTTTTACTTGTGCCATGATCTTCCCTGAAAATTGGTCTTCATAGCAACAACATACACAGTATTTCCTATTATTTTCTTATTTTATGCATATGAAAACTAAGTCCTAGAGAGTTTAAGTGATATTCCAGAGGTTTCCTTGCTTAAACCATTGAGATATTAACCTCTGATATCTCTCCAGACCCTGAACAATTTCTCATAGATTCTTTTCCCTGGCTCAACTGCCAAGGAAGTAGATATTATGTGCAAACTGAATACAGTACCTAAATGGGGAAGGCTATTTGCCTGATGACTCACACTTTTAAATAAAACAATAAAATTCTTGGCTGGTCAACTTCACCACCCAGCTCCAACTGGAATGTGGTCACTGTGGGTCCAAAACATACTTGGATGATATTCCAGCTTGAGTAGCATAATTTGCACATTCAGTTGGGAAATTCTGCACAGTGGTCTTGTGATAGCAGCACTCATCTAGCACCTGCCAGATCTGGCTCCTGCTTTGGCTCCCTGTCCTGCTGCTCTTTGCTGGAAGCAGCACAAGGAAGCCTTCTCCTTTAACTGCAAGCTTAAATTAAAAAGTTACAAGCTGGGTGAGTGGCTCAGCAGAAGTCTTGATGCAGCGATTATGTACTACATTATTTACTAAGCGTTTATTATAATCAAACATTTCCCAGCTCTGTTGAGTGTCACTATCTATGTCTTACAAATGTGGTAATATATTCAAATGTGCTAAGTACTTGTCAGTGTTATTCAGCTACTAGGATGGATGGGATCTAACTCCAGGTTCCCTGTCCTTGCCACTCCATCAGGTGCTTCCAGCCTCACTTTGTGATGAAGAAAGTGAAGAAGGGAGGCTGAATATAATAAAGACAATGATAATAATAGTAAACATCACTGCTAACATTTATTGAGTTCTTATCATGCTCAAGTCAACCTGAGAATATTTTACAAGTATCTTTTCATTTCATCTTCACAACAACTATGTGAAGCAGGCACTAACTTCCCTCATGTTACCAAGTAGGAAAATAATGCTCAGAGATGTTAAGTCATCAGTCCAAGATAATAAAAAATAGCACCAAGGTTTGACCCAGGCATTTTGTCAGTACAGCTGGTTTTAACAGTTATACATAAACATACAAAGTAGGGATTCTAGATTGAATTCTTCCCCTGGTCTAAATACCAAGAGAGAGGTGAAATAAGCACTTTGAAAAAATAGGCCTGACAGCTATCATAATAGTTAAGGTCTCAATTCTCAATATTTAACTCTGTGTTCTAAGGCTGAATTAAATAAAGCACAAGCAGAGTTTGGGGCAGAGAATGGAGTTATCGAGATGCAGTATCATCTGGTTTGGAGGTCGGGATGCCCAAGTCAGTTACTTGTGCCAGGAAGACTTTCTTATCCCACCTGATTGGGAGTCAACTGCGGAGGAAATTTGGGTGCCTTGCTTAGTATTTGAAAATTCACAACCCTGTCATTGAGATGCAAGAAGCACCTTAGGTTAGTAGCGTTATGACACCCCTTCTGGAAGAGATTCAGCCATGTGTCTCTGTTGCCATGGGGGTTGCCACTCTGCCTGGCGAAGGCAGTGGAAACTCTTCTCAGAGTGACTGAGAACAGAGTTATGCCTGCCAAGGAAGAAAGGGAAAAAGGAAAGGAATGGCAATTTGATGATTAGTTTTATATCCAGCTGTTAACATATTAAACCCAATAGAGGCAGGATTACTTTGTGTGTGGGCACTATCTGTGATACATTTTGCATTCCTTCCTCATTAAAAAAATCATTTAAACAATATTATAGCACATTAGAAGTTAACAGAGAAAATATTCACATTCTTCTTTAGTTCTTTCTGATCCTTGCTACTCTTTGCTCATATGCGATCCATTTTTACGTGACTGTGGTCATGGACTGGACTGAGTGTTATGCCACGGTGTCCCATAGTCTCAAAAACAATTCCAATCAGAAGATAACTTAATATGTGGGGTTACCCAAGCCTATTACTTCTTTCTGTCTTCTTTGCACTGACAATGTTCAAGTTTGCATCTTCATTCCAGAGTGTAAACTTATTCATATCCATTTCAGAGGGTGCAGAAGCCATGAAAATCCAGGGAAATGTGAATTTTTCTATTCTGTCATGTAGTCATGACTCTCACTAAAAAATAAGACAGCTGTCAGAAAGATGATTATAGCAGGGAAAGAAGGGTGAAAACAGTTTACTAAAACTAGCTTTCATGCTAGCTATTTTCAAGTTATGAAAACTGAAGGTGAAGAAATTCACCAAAAAGCTGAGAAGCAGCTCTGTACTCTGCAGGCTTAGCAGTGGCCTTGCAGCTACACCCAGGGGAGGGCATCTCTGGCTGTGCCAATAGCCTTGCCAAGGCTGGGAGAGGGAAAGGAAAAATGCCTCACATTCCTTTGTCTCTGTTTAGTGTCACTAACTCAGGAAATAGGTCTGTTTCACTCATCTGGTAGCTTCACTACCTTTTCCTGGGAGGCCAAGGGTTCAAGGTCCACACCAGAAATTTGACAGCTTCCCAAAGGCAATACTTGCTTTGCCGTGGAAGGTGGATGGAGGCATTCACTGGGAAAAGGAGCTCTTTCTCTTTGGTTCTCCCAGGGAAACAGGGATCAGTTTGACCCACAAACTTCAAAGATCTGCAGTATGAAACCAGCACAGATATCACCCAGTTGTAGGCACTTCTAAGAGGAGGGAAAACATTGAGCTCCCTGACTCATGTTCCACTCTCTTCTTAACTCAACACTCAACTCAGCCTTTGTTCCAGTGACAAGAATGGAAGGACTAGAACAGCATAAACTGGTGGCAGATCCTCATCGCCAGAGTGAGGAAGTAGAGATCCAAGATGCAGAGGACACTGAACCTGGAACTCAGTGTCACACTCATGCAGAATAATCATCTCTTAATCAACTTTTTCTTTAAAATGCTTATACACAACACTGCTTGGCAGCTTATTATTATGTAAAAAAGCAATTTATCACTTATTTATAATTAGTCTAAAGTTTTACAAAGTATAATCACATTTGAAATTATTTGGCTGTATTTATATTAAATGTACCTGATAATCTCACTTTTGAATAAATTTTGGAAATTGAGGGAATAAACAAAAATGGTGGCGGAGTGGGTATATGGTAAAGGTGCCAATAGAGACTGATTCTTTTAAACAAAGTAAGCCCACATCAACAAAAACTAAGTCCCTTACACATGAATAAAATGTCTTTGTCTGCCTGAAGAATTTCTACGGCAGCTTGCAGAATAGGTTAGTGTTGCTTGTGTATGGGGCAATATTTAGGCTTCTAAGTTGCTTCAGGGCTAATTCTTGTTGATTTATTTTGTGGACAGCCCTGAGTCCAGAGCCTTTTCCCTAGGAGCATGGGAGGTGGGATGAGAGTAAGGATAGTGATCTGGGGAAATTTAGAATGGAGAGGCCAGGTATAGGAGACCCCTCTTAGATGAAGGAATGTCACATTCCCCTACTTTCCCCCTTTGAATGAGACATCTTCTCTCCACCGGCTTCCCAGGAGGTAGGACCTGCACTGGGGCTACACCAGGAGGCTCAACTCTGGTGTATCTGCTCCCAGGACATCTTTGCCATCTTCTCCTTGGTTTCATTGCTAGTTATTTATTAGAAACTCTCCTCCTGCTCCTGTAATTCCCTCTCTCCCACCCCCCAGACCTAAACCTGTGCCAAGAGATGTTGTGACCACTCCAGATGAAAGGAAAACCCAAAGCTGGAAGAGAGCTGTGCTATGTAGATCTCTCTCAGCCCCTATGGAACCTGACTTTAGTTCTTCCTGCTTCTACCTGAAAGCATTAACATCTTTTCTCTCTTTGTGAGGGCAAGATTTTGTGGTTTTTAAAACAACTTCATTGAGTGTAATTCACATACCCTACAATTTGCCCACTCAAAGTATACAGTTCAAAGGCTTTAATACATACACAGGCTTCCCTAATAGCTCAGCTGGTAAATAATCCACCTTCAGGGCCAGAGAACCCAGTTTGATTCTTGGTTCAGGAAGATTCCCTGAAGAAGGGTAGGCTACCCACTGCAGTATTCCTGGGCTTCCCTGGTGGCTCAGACAGCAAGAATCTGCCTGTAATGCGGGAGACCAGGATTCAGTTCCTGTGTCGGGAAGATGCCCTGGAGGAGGACATGGCAACCCATTCCAGGATTCTTGCCTGGACAATCCCATGGACAGAGGAGGCTGGCGGGCTACAGTCCATGAGTCGCAAAGAATTGCACATGACTGAGCACCTAGGCACAGCACAGAACATACACAGGGTTATGCCACCCTCACCACAACTAATTTTAGAATACTTTATTACTCCCAGAGACACCCCCTCTTTTGAGCCAGTTCTCCATAATCCCCTTATCCTCCCAAGTCTAGGAAACCAGTAATCTAATTTTTGTCTCTATTGATTTGCTTATTGCAAATGTTTCATAGAAACAGAATCAATGATCTTCTAAAGCATTTCACTATTTTCCCACTGAGTCTGGGAAAAAAAAAAAAGAAAGCAAGACCCAAGGCTTGAACACAGCAAGTGAATTAGTTAAATTAGCTACTTCATTAGGTATATTAGATTACCTGGTTTTAAGATTAATATAACCCATTAATATTTTAATATAATATAATCCATTAATATAACCCATTTCACCTTGGACTATCCAGAAACTAGTTAGTCCAAGATGAAAAGTCTCAGAGCCTGCTCTGGATATTATCAAAATGTAAGGACAGCCTATTGATTCACAGCTTTCCCTAGGTTGGCACCCACAGACATGGCCTTCTGTGCTCCCAGCCTTTACAACAGAGACACTATACACACAACAATTAAGAAATTGGTTCCTTAGAAGAATGGCATTCTCTCGCGAGCTGGCACACCACTCTGCATTAACAGGCAATAGCACTCAAATGCACTAAAGACCATGTAATTTATTCCCAACATGCTGCTATTCTTTCCAAAACATTAGCTTTGGAGCAGAATATTTGCTAAATGTCTTCATTTTCAAAGTTTGGGGGTAAAAATCATATGCAGCCAATGGCTGAGAGACCATTGGCCGCTGTATAGTTTCAACCTCAAATGAACTCCCCTGTCTGAGTAAATTTCCTGGTAAAAGATCCTGTTTTAATAGAATGTGAAAGCTTCAAGAAGGATGGAGTTTAAAGATCACAGCATGGTCTGTTAGATAAATGACCAGGAGTGTATTTCTTTAAACTATATATATATATTTTTTAGAAATAGTTAACAGAAAACCTAGGGGGAAAAAATTACTGACTGGTTCAGCATTCATGCTTAAATGAAAATAACATGAGTGATTCAGCCCAAGATGTGCCAGGACTTGGAGGGAAATTGGCAAGAACTAATTCCAAGAGAACTTCAGGGGCTGTTAGGCATTGCCATCCTGGGTCTGACCTCCAGCCTTCTCTCTGAGAAAAAAGCAAAAGGTGACAGGCTACATTAAAGCTTAGCTCTCAGAGTTGTGACAAAGGATCCAGAAATATCTTCTCTTGCAACTGGTTTCTTTTCATGGAACTGGCATTGAGTCAGATGAAATGATCATTTTGTTCAATAATTGAAGACAGAATATCTTGTGCTTTTCAAGCTAAATGTGGTCCCTTGGATGTTGAGAAGTATCTAAGAAAGTTAGGGTGCTCTTGCCCTGTGTTTACAGTGAGACCTTTAATTTCTTCCTTTGAATCATCATATTTCCTGAGACGTGCCTCATGGTGACCTGATGACCATGAGTGGTGCTTTGCAGAATGGAAAGGTAGTTTTACCTGTTTAAATTAAAATTTCAGGGGCTTGAACCTCAGTGTTAAGATTCAAATTCTCCATAATGGAAGAAAACATGCAAATGGCCAAGCCATTCTTCTACTTGGGTAGAGAGGGCATCTATCAGTAGGATCTCATCTTGAAGATTAAATAAGTTATTCAAGAAACACTGGACTAGAAACTATCCTGAGCACTGGAAAACAGGGGAAATCTAACAATGCCCACTGTCTTCAAGCTGCTTGCGATCTATTGGCGACTGGCTTTGGGGAGAGGGAGAAATGTGGTGAGTATTATAACATAGGTGAATATATAATATGATGGAGTGTAGCCTGCTACAGATCAGAAAGACTTCCTAGGGGAAGTGATTCCTTTATTGGGTCTTGAAGAGTTAGCCAGGCATTCTAGAAGTTGGCAGCTGAGTAGAAGAGACAGGCAGAGACACATCCTATGAAAAAAATACAGCAATAGAGAAAGCCTAACATATGTTTTTTGAAAGATGCAGCCGGGCCAATAGGCAAAAGCCAGAGAAATAGAACCCTTGTATTTGAAATAAGATGTGCTACTTTCCTGGATTTTCCTGGCTTTTTCAACAGGGCAACTGGCTTCATGAGTTCTATCTTAGCAATTATGACTGTACACGTGTATTTTTCTTTTTCTTCAAACAGACAAATCTGTAATTAAATAATGGTTCCAGCACTTACTGTATGTAACCTCAGACAAATTAGCCACGTGGAACCTCTGTTTTCTCTTCTGAGAAAGAGAAAACTTGTATCATGGGGTTATAGTGAGTATTCTCAGGATCAAACAAGCACAATTCCTGGCACTAAAAGTTAACATAAAAGATTTGTGGAATTAAACTGGGCATATGAGTGAAAAAGGAAACTAATGCCTGGAAACATCCTTTAGCTCTCCAAACACCAGTAACTGCCAGTGCAGTCTAGGACACCTGGAAAGAGGTAGAAAGAGGATCTGAACACTGAAGAAGAGTGACACGAAGCCAATGACCCAGGAGCAGGAGACAGCAGGTCAGAAACGCTGATCAAAGTGGAGGGATGCAGCTTGCGCCAGAACAACAGGGTACTTCAGGGAATGGATGCACAGCAGTCTACGGCTTCCTCTTTCCGGATGCCAGACTCTGGACAGAAATCAAAAGAGGAGAGAAAAAAAGGAAAATAGAACAGTTGCATTTTTGTATAGTGATAATAACATTCTTTCATGATAAATACAGTCATCTAACTTGGAAAGAAAAGGAACTTCATCAATTGTATGAAGACCATTCATGAACAGAAAACAGCTAACCTCATCTTAATGATGAAATATTTTTTTCCCCTAAGATCAAGAACAAGACAAAACTGTCTGCTCTTGTGACTTCTATTAAAAATTATAGTTGAGGAAAGTAAAAGAAATAAAAATTATCCAGATTGGAAAGGAAAAACTAAAAGTATCTCTGTTTGAAGATGGCATGACCTTGAATGTAGAAAAACAATCTTGGAAGAGGACAAAATTTTGAGGATTTATAGCTTCTGATTTCAGAACTTAATGCAAATCAACATTAATCAAGACAGTGTGGTATAGGCATGAGGACAATTATAGATCAACAAATGGGAATTGAGAGTCAGAAATAAATCTCATTTGGTGATCAATTGGTTTTTGACAGGGAATACCACAAAATTCAAAGGGGAAACTACAATCTTTTCAACATGCAATACTGGGACAACTGGATATCCACATACAAAAAAATGAAGTCGAACTATTACTTCATGATATATCTAAAAATTAAATCTAAATGGATCGAAGACATAAATGTAAGAGCTGAAATTACAAAATGATTAGAAGTAAACACAAAGGAAAATCTTCATGATCCTGGGTTTCACAGTGATTTCTTAGATGTGACGCTAAAAGCACAAACAACAAATAAATAAATTGGACTTCACCCAAAGTTATACATTTTCTGCTTCAAAGGATACTATCAAGAAAGTAAAAACGACCCAAAGAATGGGAGAAAATGTTTTCACATTAAGTATATATTTAGATTAAGTACTGATAAATCCTGCAATGTGGTTGAGAAAATTATGTCATGTGAAAGAAGTCAGTCACAAAAGAACATGTACTATATCATTCCATTTATATGAAATGTCCAGAGAAAGCAAAGCCACAGAGACAAATAGTGGTCTAGTGGTCACCTAGGATTGGGAGGTAATGGGGGGTGACGACTAATGGGTATGGAGTTTCTTTTGGAGTGATTAAACATCCTAACATTGATTGTGGTAACGATTGCACAACTATGGGAATATACAAAAGCCACTGAATTCTGCATGTTAAGTACCTAAATTGTGTGATATGTGAATGATATCTCAATAATGCAGTCATAAAAATTACCAATAATGATACACACATTTGTCATTAACTGAGTGTTGTCCAAGTGACAGGCATTGTGCTAAGCTCTATAATCTTATCTAAGCCACACAATATGTTTGCCAGGAAGGTTTGATTATTTTAAATACAATGAAAAAATGTAAGTTCAGAACATTAATGAACTTGTCTGTGGTCATAAATTAGTAAGTACCTTAATAGTTAGGAGTTAGGACTTTGAACCACTTTTGTCTCACTTTGAGTGTCAGAGTCTTATTAAAAGGTCTTAGGTGGATCTTGTGAGCCCTCCTGTGCTCCAAGACCAGGGTTTACAGTTTGACCAAACATCAAACAGCAGGAGTTAGTGAGACCTCTGCTTTCAGCTTTCTCACCAGGGAACTGTGATGAGGTGTTGGGTCCTTGGTGCTGCTGCATATGAGGTGGTGAGGACTCCGTCCTCAGTTAGCTATGTTCCCTGGCCTTCTAAGGACACATTTGTTCTAGAGATGCCCTCAACTCGCCCCTCAGAGGTGTCACAGCTATAATTCTAGAAGTGAGACTCTTGACCCTCCACCCCAGGAACTGCTTTTACAGATTTTACAGATTATGTCTTGTGTGTGAAACTGAGTCCTGTTACTTTTGACTTCATCTGCTTCCTAGTTCCAAGAAATAAAACATGAGAAGGAAGGTTTTAGGTCTTCTAAGACAAAGTCACCAAATAGCTTTCACCAAGGGAAATTTGAATTAATATTGGGAAAATGACTTTGGAGTAGATGGATTCCAGGTTCCCTTTAGGCTCAGCAATTAGAAAAAAAATAGGGACCTAAGCCAAACATGCTTGGGATCTTGCCCAATTCCCAATGTCGGAAAATATTTCAGGATGTTTGACTGAGCCTGGTAAAATCAGTACCTTGACCTTGCCTCTTTCTTCTTAGACAAAGGTGACAGAACACTTTGCAATGATCCAGATCCAACAGAAGCCACCGGCATGATCACCCTTTAGTGAGAGGTGGCACAATGACACCTTCTATCAATGGAAATTTCACTGAGGTATTAACTAAGAACATGGTTATAATAGGGTTTTTGAGAAAGAGTGAAAATCTACTGAAGTATCAGAATTTCAGTCCTAGATGGAAGCAATGTATCCTTCCATTCCACTCTTTGTGATCAAGCGCAGAGGCTGGGAGGGGAATTGTCTTTCCATGAGTGTCCCCAGTACCTTTTGTGTTCTGGAATATTTCCAGGAATTTCTGTAGCCTCATCTCATCCTTTGGTTTCCTTCATTGGATTCTTGAGAATCAGAGCAGACCAAAATGGATGCTCAGGATAAAAGAACCATCCTCTGGTTGTCAGTAAACTCAAACCATCCCTGATAGCTGAGTGAAAGGAAAGGGAGAGCAAAGCTGATGTCAAGGGGAGAGCTGAGTCCTTGTTGAAACGCTGAAAGGGGTGTGAGACAGTTCATAGGCAGGTACGATGCTTTCAGATAGATTTCTCCCATTGATTCACAGTATTTGCTGGGTATTTCTTATGTTCAATGCATTAGAAAGACAGCAGTAAACAAAAGAGGCAAAATTCCATGCCCTCCTGGAGTTCACAATCCAATGAATAAAAAAGAAACTTCATTTTAGAGATATAATATTAAGTACTAAAGTTCTTAAGTCAGTTGCTTAGCTATCAGAGGGAGTTAGAAAGTCTTTTTTCCTCCTCTATGCAGCTGTAATCTTCTGCAAGAATTTTTGCCTTAGTATTAGAAATATTTATTCTATTTTCCTGATAAAATTTAATCCACTGTTACTCCAGATGGAATATGTTTTCTTCACCATTAAGATAGCATTTTATGTCCAAAGCTAAATTTTCTAAGAAGAAGAAGCAACTAGATGCATCTTTAAAAAATTATTTTTTCCCCAAATGATTAAAAAATAGAAATTGGAAAGTGCTTATGCCCTCTTGGATATCTCCTTTTTATGCTTATTTTCTCATAACTGCATATTTTTTATGCACTGAGACAGCAAGATTTGAAAGTAAAGATATACAAAAAAGAGTCTTATGAAAAAATTACCCAGGAACCTTTTATTTTTGCTTCAAAGTGAAAGAATGGTTCCCAGTCTCCACTTCCTTCCATTTCTTCATGTCAATGTCATGCATGAATCCTTTGTGATAGGAAATCTTATTTTTAGTAGATTTCAGTTCAGGCAGTTATCAGCAGAGCTCCTGTATGGTCCTCACTGTGAGCATGTTAACAGGAATAGCTTTTTAACCGCTACATTAGCCCCAGCCTTGCTTTCACTGATTCTGAGTTCCCAGCTGGTCACAGCTGCTTCTGCTGATGTTCCCTGGCTAGAGATTCAGCTCTGTCACATATCATCCCAGACCCAAGATTCATGACCCAGATGACTGAGGGGCTACCACCCTGCTTGCCTCTAATCAGATCTGATATCTACTAACTGGACTGGTTACCAGGCAGGACGGGTAAGACTTGGTTGCAGCTCGTTGCTTCTACTTTCTTCCCCTACATTCACCCAGTACACAGACTGTAGAGGCAGCCCTGATGCCCTCTCTGTACCGTCAGTTTACACCTCTTTTCCTAGTCCAGATTCTGGCTGTAGTGATGCATTTACTTACCTAGATGTTCTTGCTGTGAACAAGACCTTGCAGAGCGTGCCCACCTGGCCTGTTAGGGCTTGTCCATGCCCACCAGTCTAATTCTCAGTGCACTGACTGGATGAAGCTTGTTGATACAGTCTTTTCCTAAATGAAGATGGAAGCAGGGACCACTCCAGAGCACTAGGCATAGCCTGACTTCTAGCCCCTTTGGAAGTGTCCCTTGTCTCACCTCCACATGCACATCTAAATTCTACTCCATTCGCAGATGACCTAATAATATTGTTGGTGCCAGTGCAAAGTTTCTAAGGCCCAATCTCAAGCAGTGATAATCTATCATTGGGGCTTCCTCATGGTAGGAAGGGAAGCTTTTGGTGTTGACATTTATTAGCTGTTAGGCATTCTGTAAGGTCACTTGGTCCCTGATCATAGAAATGAACAAATTTGGGTTTCATACTTATCTCAGTTCCTTGAAGAGGGTCAAGGCATTTGAAGTAGGAGTGACCTGGAAGTTCTCTGAAACTAATTCAAGTTCCCAATAAACACCTGCCTGGAATATCTAGAAATTCATATTCCAGGTTCCCTAATACACCCAGAGTATGATATGGATTTAAATAATCACCAGTCCCTTTTAATGTTTCCACTTTTTTTTCTTTCATGCCTGTTCTAATGATTCCTTGAAAAAAGACAACTTTGTGTGTATGAATGAATCTGGGAGTGGGAAGGAGGAATCTGGGAGAAAAGTGAAAGTGAAGTTAAGAAGAAGCTTCTTTAGGAAAATCAGCTACATTCCCACCCAAGTGCATAAATATTTTTGTAGCCTTTTTTAAAACTTATTTAAGAAAATGAGCAACTGGGCTAAATATAGAACTCTTTGTCAAATACAAATGGTTCAGTTCAGTTTAGTTCAGTCGCTCAGTCGTGTCCGACTCTTTGGGACCCCACGAATCGCAGCACTCCAGGCCTCCCTGTCCATTACCAACTTCCGGAGTTCACTCAGACTCACGTCCATCGAGTCCATGATGCCATCCAGCCATCTCATCCCGGGTCGTCCCCTTCTCCTCCTTCCCCCAATCCCTCCCAGCATCAGAGTCTTTTCCAATGAGTCAACTCTTCGTGTGAGGTGTCCAAAGTACTGGAGCTTCAGCTTCAGCATCATTCCGTCCAAAGAAATCCCAGGGCTGCTCTCCTTCAGAATGGACTGGTTGGATCTCCTTGTAGTCCAAGGGACTCTCAAGAGTCTTCTCCAACACCACAGTTCAAAAGCATCAATTCTTCGGTGCTCAGCCTTCTTCACAGTCCAGCTCTCACATCCGTACATGACAACAGGGAAAACCATAGCCTTGACTAGACGGACCTTAGTCAGCAAAGTAATGTCTCTGCTTTTGAATATACTATCTAGGTGGGTCATAACTTTTCTTCCAAGGAGTAAGCGCCTTTTAGTTTCCTGGTGCTAGACATTTATATTTTTGTCTGTGTTCAGACAAGGGTTGCTGTTGTTCAGTTGTTAAGTCATGTCCAACTCTTTGGACCCCATGGACTGCAGCACATCTGGGAAGATCCGCTGGAGACAGGATAGGCTACCCACTCCAGTATTCTTGGGCTTCCCTCGTGGCTCAACTGGTAAAGAATCCGCCTGCAATGCGGGAGACCTGGGTTCCATCCCTCAGTTGGGAAGACGGCCAATTGGAGAATGGAAAGGCTATCCACTCCAGTATTCTGATCTGGAGAATTCCATGGACTATGTAGTCCATGGGGTCACAAAGAGTCAGACAGGACAGAGAAACTTTCACTTCACTTCACTTCAAATGTCCATTGAGTCACTGAAGTCTCTTAATATGAACTCTGAGAGCCCAGTCAGAAGCCTGTTCTTATAGTTTATGAAATAGCCATTACCCCCCCGCCTTTTTTTTTTAAATAATTCTATGATTCTGAACATCAAGTGCTAAGTAATAATAAGACAAGTTTAAGGCTGCTTCTGTTTTCTGTTGAATGAATCTTTGCTTGACATAGAGATGCAAAAGTAAAAAAAAAATGTTTTTAAAATGAAATATTTTGATACATTTATTAAGTGTTGGATGTTACTGCCATCTAGTGATGACTTAATATCTGGCTGCCAGGGGAAGGCAAGAATCATATTTTTGCTACAAACACAGGGGCATCAAACTATAACCTATCAATGCTTTATAGGTTCTGGAATAGAAATGACATTGGGGCAAAATTCTAAATACCAGAGGAAGGTGCATGGTGAAACAGTCTTCTCTTTACGGGTCTGAGAACAATGTGTGGCCTTATATGAAATCCTAAATCTCTCTATGATATTTCTGCTTCTGTTTTTAAAACTTCATTGAAACAAGAACTTGGTTTCTTTAAATACAACTCATATTTCCTAACACATTTTACATGTTGCCAGACACCAAGTTCTATAGCATCCCTCCCTGTGTCGTCCACAGTCTTATCTCTTTGAGAAGCATCATTAAAGCTCTGTCTATTGAAGGCAAAAGGGAAAGGGATCAGCAGAGGATAAGATGGTCTAAGTACAGTATTAGCGGTCCCTCTGGTGCTGAGGGGACTTTCCAGGTGCTGCTAATGCAGGAGACATAAGAGATGTGTGTTCAATCCCTGGGTCGGGAATATCCCCTGGAGGAGGGCATGGCAACCCACTCCAGTATTCTTGCCTGGAGAATCCCAAGGACAGGAGTCTGGTGGGCTACTGTTCATAGTGTTGCAGAGTTGTACATGACTGAAGAAACTTAGCAGCAGCAGCTGGTGTTAAGAGGAAGAATACTGAATTTGGTGGACCAGATAGAGCATGGGACTTCTGCTGCCTTGGAATTTGGGATGAAGCCTTACAGCTAAGACTGTGGAAACAACCTTGTTTCATTTTCTTTGTTAGCACCAAAGAAGCTGCCCTTTGCATTTAGATAGTCATGGAAATCTGAGCCAAGTTCAGGCCAATAGGAATGAGGTAAGAAAGATCTGACCTCTGAAACCTCCTAGCTACCCATTTCACTCATTTTTTTTTCCCCTCTCTCACCTGACGTTACATATTTCTGAGCTTTTAAAAGAAGGTGGAGTCAAATCTGGGACCTTGAAAAATTATGTAGAGCAGAGATACTTCTTTCCAACACACACCACCCTTTATTGGACTGGGGTGTTACCAAGAAAAAAGGCTACTGAGATGTTTGGCTTGTTTGTTACAGCATTCAATGTAATGACTGCCTTAGCTAGACTGATACACAGTCCATTTATGCTAAGTATCCTTCCAGTGGGAAATTGCAAAACACAGCCATGCTTCACTGTTCCTTGCATCAGGGTTTTGTCAATCAAGCTCTGCACTTTCTCGCACTAAAGAGATGGAGTCTCTTTCCCCACCCCTTGACTCTGAGTGAACTGTGACTTCGTTTGACACACTCTTTGTGGAACTGAGGCCGTTAGAGGTTTTTTCCTGCTTCTGTTACTCTTAGGTTCTTGCCCAGCCATTGCAACAGCCACTCAACTTGCTGAATGAAGACAGATATGAGGTCCAGGCCCCCAACCAACCCAAGATATGTGGATGAGGCCATGATGGTTCTGCATTCAGCCAGCCCCCCCGCCCAGTCATCTCAGCTGACCACAGGAGCAAGAGTACCCAGCTGAAGTCAGCAAAACCTGGCCTGGAGCAGCAAGAACTCCAGGAGACAGTATTGTGTAGATTAGTAAATGCTATTTATTTTCAGGTGCTAAAGTTTGAGCAACTTGTCATGGGGCATTAGCTAACTGATACAACTGATTTTTACCATCTCACACTGCTGGAGGCTGAGCCAACTGATATGCTTTGCTCCCTCTGAAGCTCCCTGTGAAGTCTGCCTCCTTGCCTCTTCCAGCTTCTGGTGACTCCAGATGTCCCTGGGTTGTGGCAGCCTGACTCCCAGCTCTGCCTCCATTTTCCCATGATCATCTTCCTTCTGTGTCTTCACATGGCATTCTCCTCTTTTTGTGTGTTGGTTTCCAAATTTCCCTTTTCTTCTAAGGACACCTATCTCTGGATTAGAACCCACCCTAATGACTTCATCTTAACTCGATCCCATTTGGAAATACCTTGTTTCCAAATAAAGTCGCATCCACAGTCCTGGGGGTTAGGACTTGGTAGGGGAAGAGGATGGAGGGGGATGATCCAACCCAAACCATTGTCCGAAAGGTTGGGTGCTGGGTGAGGGAAGCCAGCAGTAAGAACTGCAGAGGTTTATGACTTTAGGAGCCGAGGTGGGGAGTGAGACGAGGCCATGTTGCCCTTCAAGGCTTCCAGAAGAATGCACAAATGCACCACAAGAAAACCAGCAGGAGAACTCTGGTGGTGTCAAGAGAGGACCACTAACGGCTGCGGTCAAGTCAGAGGACACCCGCCGCCTTCCCTCCCCACTTCCCTCCCAGCAGCAGGCCGTGCCTGCAGGAGGTGGGAGAAAAGCAGGAAACAGAGGCCGTGTCCCAGGAGTGAAAGATCAGGCCACAGTTCCACTCCCCACTGAGGGCCCTTGAGCCACAGGAAGGGCCACAGCAGAGGATAAGGGAGTCATAAGAAGGACTGGGCCTTGTATGAGCTGGATTAGACTGAATGAGACTTTGCGAAACCGGAGTGGACATACAGAGCTGAGATTTGCCCAAGAAGTGATCGAGGAGCGGGGAGAGGAGCTTGAGGGATAGTAAGTGGGAAAAGAAGCCCTGCTGCTGTGCCTGAAGGCTGGGTTGCTCCCTTTTTATCTCTTTAGTTTTTTGTTTACATCTGACAACTGCTATGATGATGAAAAAAATCACAGTGTTTATCGATAGACTAGGAACATGTTGATTTGGGTCTGATTTTTTGGACCCAGTGATTTTTTTTCACTTTGTCTTTGTCAGGATTGTTGAACTAATTGACCATGTTCAGTTTGCAACATGAACATGCACCTGTCATCTTAACAAAGAAACTTGGTTGAGAAAGTCTGGATTCTGATGGGAAAAACAACATCACTCTCATGAATCAGAAGGAGAGCTTTCTTTCCACTACAGAAACAATTGCTTTTATATTTAGAATAATCTCCGGCATCTTAGGAGGGCCACAGTTGCACTGTAGGATAATACACAATGTGAATAAATCAGAATAAATGCAGTCACGCAAAACACCTTCAGAAGTGCTGAACAGAAAAAGACAAAGAATATCAATTATTTGGGGAGGGGAGGTAGACGAAAGTGCCTATGATGAAAGAAGATTTCTGGAAGAGGGTTTAAACACATCTAGGAATGCATGAGCTCACTCAAGCTGTTGTGATACAGCGGTAAAACTGCCCTGTAGGAAATAGCACAGATTTTAGAAAGCAGTGGTTAAAAGCTTAGGTCCAAAACTGATGCTACAAAGGCAGATATGTTCTTAGAAGACTTTCTTGTCAACTGTGAGCGGCTTCTCTTCCACTCCAGTTTGTAGGGCAAGGACAGCAGGCTTCTTCTCCTCAGCCTAAACAGGAGAAGAGTTCATTTAATCTATTACAGGCTGTCCAAAGAGAGCTGAGACCAAACAGCTTTCTCCTCCTCCTCCTGCTTCTGCCCTAGAAGGCACAAGAATGAAATGCCAGAATTCAAGAGCAGCTCAGCTACTGACAGTTCCTGTAATACTCCCAGTCTCAGCTGCTCTCCTAACTCCGGGGTGTAATTATCCTGATACTTAATTGGAGGTTCAGGAGAGCTTATTAACTTGCTCTATTGTTGCATAATTCAGGAGTTTGGTTCAGGCTTCCTTAAGAGCCTTTTCTTTGCTTTTGGTCTCACAGGACCATTTTCCAAATGGTCCGTTTGGCAGGAAACTTCAGGATGGAGAGAGAGCTGCAGAAAGCAGTGCAAGCAGCAAGGCTAGAGCCCCAGGAACGGGAGACCTGGTCCCATCCCTGCTCTGCTGCTGATTCACTGGATGGTGTCAGCCAAATGGCCACCTCTCTGGACATTCGTTCCTTCCTCATCAATGAGAAGGCAGAACTGGGTCAACACTTCCAAAAGCGTGTTCCCTGGAACACTGTCTCTCAAGGTGTCTCTGAAGTAAATGGTCCTATGGCCGTAAATAACTTCTGGAAATGCCATGTAACCAGGCCTGCCTGTGGTGCGGATGACAGATGGCCTCACTGTATCACTGCCCCAGCAGCCCTCTAGCTTATTCCTTTAATGCTACATTTCCCAAACTCTTTTGCACTAGAGTCCAGATATGACTTGAGCTTCTGCTAAGATGCATTTGTGCATTAGGGACTCAAGGAACTAGGCAAAGAGGCCTCCATTTAACTGGCATTGTGTATGGTTTTGGTGGCAACTTCCTGAATGCTCAGCTTCCTCACTCTGCCTGGGTTCCCTCAGCAAGCCGAGTCTCTGCTGTGGCTCTGAATGTTTTCCCTGGAGCCCCAGTATGGTACTTGCTTTGCTAGCATTCCGGCAGTATCGTAAGTTCCCAGCTCCCTGTATCAAGTCTCTTGCTGATTAAAATGACATTAGTGGTTGTGTTATCTTCAGCTGAGTTTAACTGTAGCACAGCTTCTTGGATATTCACAAGAAACATAAAATCTGTTAAATGGTCTAAGATTTTTGGCAGTAAAGACATCTATTTTACCTGCTACATTTCAAGTCAAATAGGTCTATGTTGACTATTCCTATACATTATATAATTCAAAACACTCATGCTGTTAAAATTCATTATGGAAAGCAATATATTTTTTTCTTTATGTCGAGCAGTATATATTTTTCTTTATTGTCCTATGCAAATTCTGGTTCTCACTTTGCTTCTAGCCTTCTTGATACAGGTTATACAACTGAGAGATTGATGGAGATAAATGTTCATGATCCTCTCTTTTCCATTCCATGTCTCACTTCTTTGTAAGGATTCATTCTCCTGGACAGTTTATGACTCTTTGGAATATATTGAGGGGTCCAAGACACGAGTGATTAGCAAACACCCCTGGTGATTCTGCTGCAGCTGATGTGTGCACCACTCTTTCAGAATAACAGCCCAGGCCTCAGAATGAAATGAGCAGGTGCTCATGGCTGTTTTCTGAGAAGCCCTCTCCCAGGCACACAGAAATTCAGCCTGAGAGCAGCTGTCTGGGCAGCCCCTTCCACTCCAGCACATTGAGCTGGGTTATGAGAGGAATATTTTGCATCAGATATTTGCCATCAAATCAGTCACACCCCCGGTAGGCTAGGTCCCTTTCTTTCCTCTCTGCATGTATGACATGCTGCATTGCTTCCATCGTTATGCTCCTGGAGTGCTGTCTCTAAATGTCTCTCTCCCATGAGGATGTGAGATCTTTAAGGACAAGGCCTATGTCTCAGTCATCTGTGATTCCTTAGTGTGAAGGGCATCGTCTTGCACAGAGTACAAAATTATTGCTATCATTCATTGTATTTGTTTATTTTTAACATCCAGACTTATTCTTATTCTAATATACTTACTGTCTCAGGATATCGAAAGAGGGAAAGAGAAATCAAAACGTCTAGTCCAGGAAGACTTGGAATGAAGAACAAAGAGCAAATTGTTTTCCCCTCCTTGCCCCAATCCCAACTCTTAGAAGTCTCTTGCCTATGTGAATATTTGTCTTGTCTCTTTGCTTTGTGGGTCTTTCAAAAGCAAAACCTGCCAGGTGGAACAGTGTGGACTCAACCTGAGTGTACTTTCTAAATGCTCCTGGGCCTTTGAGGACTGCCCTGTGCACTTCCTAAGAATATGGCAGATTCGTGCTTGTATCAAATTACATCTTGTCTGAGCCATCTGGGCACAAAGGAATAATCCCTTTGATTGATAGGTTTGATGGGATGGCAAAATTTTGCTGGATATCAATTATCGCTGTGTTCTGCTGGACCCAAGCCATTGCAGAGTGATTTCCAACAGCCCACATGCTTTGATCAGGGCCATCAGCTAAGCTACGTTCTTGAGGAGCTCTAGAGGATTATAACAGCTTCATCACAATTCAGTGTAAACGGTTCAAGAGTTTGAAGAGATGACTGTTCCCCTCTGGGAACATTTCCTCTTGGTTCTACTTTTTGTCACGCATTCCCCAGAGACTACCGCACCGTGTACACACTTCACATAATGACTGCCACTCTGGCCCTCAGCAGGGTGAGGACTGAAGCAGTTAGAGTTGGTTTCTGGATTGGTCTCTTAGGAAAGATCACTTATAAGAGTTTCAGGAGCAAACCTGAGCAAAATCATGGGTCTGAGGAGGTTAGAGCCAAGAAGGACCTAGAAGATAAAGTAATTCAACGCCTTTATTCAAGAGTAAGAAACCTAAGACCCAAAGACATATATACATAAACTTGGAAACCAGCAGTCTTTTCTGAGTACCATCAGAACCCTCCAGGATTTTTTTTTATTTCTAGGAATAATCAGAGAAGAAACTTAAATCATGCTTCCTACATACCTCCTCTAAATTTCTCCAAATGCTTTTTGTAAAAACAAACACCACTTGATCTGCAACATTGGTCCATGTAGGGGAGGAATCCTCCTACATTGGGTTGCCTCACACCCCCAACCCTGGTACAGCATCTGGCTCTGAAGAAATGACAGATTTCACTAGGAGTAGTTCTCAAAATGGAGTCCCAGCATCACCTGGGATACTGTTAGAACAGTGAACTCTCACATACCACCCCAGACCTAACAAATCATAAACTTAGAGGTGGTCCCAGCTCTTCGAATTTTTACAAGTCTTTCAGGGGGTCTCTCATGTATGCTCAAGTTTGCAAATGACTAAACAATTCTGGCCTCTTCTTACACAATGTGATTTTAGTAGCAGTTAGACTACTCCCCATCCTCCAAAAGACCCAGCGTCCTGCCTGCTGTGGCCTAGAATTTCCACTCCTTAGACTTATATATTTGGATTAAGACTTCTAGCTCTAGGTTATCCTGGAATATAAAGCATGTTGAACCTTCACATGTCAGTATGTAGATGCTTATAGAAATTTTATTTGAGATTATATTTTGATAGAATGCATTTATAATACATGTATAGCTAGTTTTAACTGAACCTATTCCCTGGTGGCTCAGACGGTAAAGCATCTGTCTGAAATGTGGGAGACCTGGGTTCGATCCCTGGGTTGGGAAGATCCCCTAGAGAAGGAAATGGCAACCCACTCCAGACTATTGCCTGGAAAATCTGATGGACAGAGGAGCCTGGTAGGCTACAGTCCGTGGGGTAGCAAAGAGTCAGACTAGACTGAGCGACTTCACTTTCACTTTTTTTCATTGAACCTAGCAGTTAAGAAAAAGTAGGAGAATTTATTATAATGGAAGAGGTGAGTATCTACCAGGAACTGGAATGCCCACAGCCACCCTGCTTGTCTCCCGTCTCTGCTCTGCTCCAGGAATACTTCTTTTTTGTTCTCCTTCCTGAACACTGGCTTTCTCTGTTTCTCAATTCACACGGGAGATGATGGGTACAGGCGGCAGTTCTCAGATGGAACAAGTCCAGCCACCAGCTAAGAACCTGAATGTTTCTCCCTGTCTCAGTTTCAAGTTTCAGAATGGAGATTTCAGCCCAGGAAGGATCAGCTCTTCACCTGAAGTCAATCACCTGTGTGTTGGGTGTAGGAACATAGACTTTGGGAACCCCACACCTGTAATGGTATGGATTGTAATTGGATAGTCTCCTGAGAAAAGGGAATGGCTGTTAGTTACCCTAACAGAGTTTGAGGGCCCTGAATTGGAGGGAAATTTTCTGTTAAAAGATGGAGTGGACATGGAAAAGGGAAGTAGAACAAGGGAATGCAAAGAGTGAACTTCCCAAATGATAGTTATAAAAGCATTTGTTACAGAATAAATTTTGCCTCCACCCCCTGCAAGATACACTGAAGTCCCAATCTCTGGGACCTCAGGATGTGACCTTATTTGAGAATGGGGTCATTTCAGATGTCCTGAGTCAAGGTAAGATGAGACCACGCTGGTGCAGGGTGGATCCTGAATCCAGCATGATGCTTGGCCTTAAATGAAGCGGGAAATTTGGACAGACACCAAGGGAAGACGATCAAATGAAGCTGGAGGCAGTGATTCTAGTATGATCACAAGCCAAGAAATGTCTGAGGCTACCAAAAGCTGGAAGAAGCAAGGAAGGGTTCTCCCCTAGTCTTCAGAGTGATTAGGGCCCTGACAACACTTTAATTTCAGACCTATATCTCCAGAAATGTGAAACAATGGCTGTTTTTTTTTTAAATATAAATTTATTTATTTTAATTGGAGGTTAATTACTTTACAATATTGTATTGGTTTTGCCATACATCAACATGAATAAGCCACCCATTGTGTGGTATTTTGCTATGGCAGCCCTTGTTCACCTTGTGATCATCACTCAGTTGTGTCCGACTCTTTGCGACCCCACAGACTGTAGCCCGCCAGGCTTCTCTGTCCATGGAATTCTCCAAGCAAGAATACTGGAGTGGGTTGCCATTCTCTTCTCCAGAGGAACTTCCCAACCCAGGGATTGAACCCTGGTCTCCTGCCTCACAGGCAGATCCTTCACCATTTGAGCTACAGGGAAGCTACATGGCAGCCCTAGGAAATTAATTTGCTGTTGTTGTTGTTGCTTAGTTGCTAAGTCGTGTCTAACTAATGAACCCATGGACTGTGGCCCTCCAGGCTCCTCTGTCCATGTGATTTTCCCAGCAAGAATACTGAAGTGGGTTGCCATTTCCTCCTCCTGGGGATCTTCTCATGCACTGCAGATGGATTCTTTTCCACTGAGCCACCCGGGAATTTATATAGTGTTCTTTAGCCTTTGCATGTCTGCCGACCTGGCATCCTGCCCCCATATTCCAAGTGTCAGAATACTACAAGCAGTGGGTGGTAACAGCAAGATTTTAAACAAATAACAACCCAAATTGATCTGCACGGGTAAAGGCTATTCTGTGTCTGCGTGCATAATGGATGGTGGAAAGGCAAGAATTGTGCAGAAGATTCTTACAGTGCACTCATGGGATCTTGTCTTGTATCTATAAAGACACTTGTCTTTGGTAAAATATGCATCTTGGATGACTTAGAGGATTAAAACTCAGTGTATCTGAAAACTATGTCATAGTGCTCTTCAGTACTGCCCTCCTTCCATACAATCCCAAACCTGGGTTTTGTGTTTTCGCAAATAGCATGAACATTCATTCGCTTTTGCAATCCAGAATCCATGAATTTCTTTCTCTCTGTCACCTCCCACTGCAAATCTTTCACCAAAGATGTCTATGCACCCCCACCCCTACAATAGCCGTCAAATCCATCATATCTCTACATCTGTGTCACCACCCTCTGCCCGAGCCACCTCTTGCCTGGAGGACTGCTGTCTCTTCCCTCATCTACTCATGGGCACTCTATATAACTCTCCTCCAATCTGATCTTCACATCAGAGTGATCTCAAAATGCACATTTGATCATGTCACTTCCCTGCTTCACATCTTCTGATAGCTTTCTTTGCTCTCAGCATCAGACAGAATCTGTTAACACGGCCTCGAAGTCCCTGCAATGGTTAATCTTAAACCCTCCCTCAGCCTCATCTCTCTCTCTGATTCAGTCACAGTGAGTTCTATGTGTCCCCTGACTGCATCAAACTTCTCCTGCTACAGGATTTTGTCCCTGCTGTGCCCTCTGCCCTATTCTCTCCACCTGGTTAACTTCTATTCCTACATTATCTCTCTGTTCAAGGGTCACTTGACCTTGAAGTGACCTCAGTGAGCTTCTGACTTCTTTGACTAAGTCAGATCCTCTTCTAGCATCTTCCAGCTCCATGCTGGTGCCTGTTGCCACTGCAACTTTGCATTTGTCTCCAGTTTGTTATTTTCTCTTTCACCCACTAGATTGCAAATTCCATGATGGAAGTCACTGTTTTATTCACCATGTAGCCTAGAGCTTCATAGAACCTCAATGGTATTTGTTGAAAGAAAAGTAACTAAATGAACACATACCAAGTGGCATTTTTTGTTGAATATCAGTTGTGGACCAGGCACTTTACACACATTATTCCAGACTTTATCAGAATCTGGAAAACTAGCATCTTTTAAAATTTAAGATAAGGAAAACTTCAGGTTAGAGATGTGAATTTGTCAGAGATAACAGAGTTGATGATGGTTATCTATCCAGGGTTAAAATCCAGGTCTAGCCATTTCTATAGGTGGTGTCATTTCTAATATAGCATATAGAAGGTTAAGGCTAGAGAGAACCTGGAAACACTGGGAGTATCTGGGAACAAAACCACCATCATCCTGCTGAGAAGGAAGCTGAAATGCCAAGTTAAGAAAAGAAAAAAAGCATACAAATTCACATAAAGCATCCACTACAGATCAAAGATAGAAATTAAACCTCAGTTGGCTGTGTTTGTTCTATTATCATATGCCACTTTAACCCTTTGAAGAGTAGGAGCCATAACTCAATAGACTTTAGCCTATTTTGCACCACATGTAATTGTTGCAAGTGGCCACCCAGATCAGGGTCATAGGTAAATTATACTTATAGGAAGGAATTCAGGGTCTAGGAACTGCAGAAGGGGAGATGAAGGGAGTATGACTGAATGGTGAAACAACCAATTTTCTTGATGCTGATTTTCTTGCTACTTAATATAAAGCCATAATCATTACCATAGCAACATGCTCCTTGCACAAAACATGAATATGTAGACTCCCTAGGGGAAAATGGAATAAACTGTACCTTTGCACACATAAAACACTTAAAAAGAGAAAAAGCTTGCGTAAATCCAGTTCACAGCTGCATAAGCAGGGTTTTGCATCTGTGTAGATGATTATTCCAGTGACTCTACAACCAGCAGAAGTGGATGATGCTCACTGAGGCCATAGGAAAATAACCAATAATTTATGTTGTGTGCGTGTGTGTGTGAGAGAGCGAGAGCAACAGAGAAAGAGATCATATCCATAGGGATTTCTGGAGGGAAATCTATTTAAATAGAAGCCTTCTTTCAGGGTTCAAGTTTCCAAAGTGCCCTGATTATTGAAGTACTTGTATCATTGAGGTCTAGAGGTTACCCGAGTGGAAACGACTTTGTAGTTTGTGGATCTTAGAAGGGCACTCTAGTTCCAGAGTTTCCGTAGAGGAAAGCTTTAGAGTGACCATCTCGTGCGATGGTTGGAGTGGGGCTGGGTAACCATGGAATTGTCCTGGAATATTTGCAGTCTCACCATCGTTTTTACTTCGATTACATTTCTAATGGATTAGTCTTAGAGACGGGACTGTGATAAAAGCCCCTCAAGCCATTCTTTGGCACAGCCAGAGAGAAGCGCTCCCTTGTTTTCCACTTTACCTGTCCAAGGAAGACTGATGACGATGTCTGTGATTTGGATGCGGCTCTATGTATCGGAGAAGGCGATGGCGCCCCACTCCAGCACTCTTGCCTGGAAAATCCCATGGATGGAGGAGCCTGGTGGGCTGCAGTCCAAGGGGTCACTACGAGTCGGGCACGACTGAGCGACTTCATTTTCACTTTTCATTTTCATACTTTGGAGAAGGACATGGCAACCCACTCCAGTATTCTTGGCCTGGAGAATCCCCGGGGCGAGGAGCCTGGCGGGCTGCCGCCTATGGGGTCGCACAGAGTCAGACACGACTGAAGCGACTTAGCAGCAGCAGCCATGTATAGGTCCTTCTGGATCTCAGCCTGATATTCCAGGTAAGGACGGGGGTCACCATTCCTTCGGTGAGAGCATCAGAGACCAGCCTGGGTTTCCTGGAAGAGTCTCAATTCCAAACACTCTTCTGAGATTCCATCAGTAATTGTTAGATTGGATATGTTTATTATCTCTACAGAAACCATTGTGTCTAGAAGCATATACACGGTGAGCATTATCTGGCTGAGTCTGTTTTGCTGTTTTCTATCTATTCTTATGTCTCTTCCTTTGCACTCATATAAACGCAAAGCTGTCTGTACCTACTTACTTATTAGCTATCTATATCGTCATCTGTATCTACTTACCTATTTGTCTTTATTGAAATATAGGTGTCATTGTGTATGTTTATCTACACATTTCTTACTATACACATTTATACGTATATAAGGGAATAGAAAGCAGGCAATAATTTAAATAAATTGCAATAAAAGGTTCACAAGAGTTCGGGTGGCACAAGTGGAGTGAAGGTGGGGCAGATTGCAATCTTAAGTAACATGCGCAGGAAAGTCCTCAGTGAAGTGACACCGAAGTAGGAGTGTATGTTATCCAGGAGGAGCTCCTAAGTCTCAGAGCAAATGGGAACTGTTTGGTTTAAGTTACATGATTTTTCCATTGCCTGACTCTCATTGAGTTGTTGCAAGTCCCAGGACACCCAGCATTGTTAGATCAGTTCTTGAAAGGGCGGACGTTTGACTGAAAAAAGCCAGATCCTAAGTTAGTCAGAAAGAGACTGGAAAGATCCAGCCTTTAGTTTAAAAAGTGAAGAACCAGACTGGAAAGATAAAGACCAGATCCTGATGACAGGTTGGCGTCAGCTTGGAGGCGTGAAGAAATTGGACAATTTATGGTCACCCAGTGAAGTTGCATCATAATTCCTTGTCTGCACAAGAGCTCCAGGAAAAGAACAAATAAGTTTTCCGGTTCTATTTTCAGTTTATGCTGCTGTCTCTTTGTTGAATTTCAGACTCTTCAAAGATATGCTTTAGTGGCTTTTGTTTCCAAGGAAAACCTGGAGAATGATACTGGAATTTCCCAAGATAAAGCTGGTGAAAGAAAGGCTCACCCTGTTCAAAATCCTGGGAACAACTGTTTTCACCCGCTAACTGCAAAGTGGGAAAAACACATAAACAAGATGGGCCCTGGAAAGTGCAAGTGGTTTGACCACATCCTGTCAAAGTGGAGAAGATGCAAAGAAGATGGAATCATTTACTGTTTGTACAAAAATGTTCTAAACCAAAGAAGCTGATTCATAGATGCTATCATCACCCCATAAACACATTAAAAATCAAGTACAGATTATATTACGCATACTATCCTACAATGATAAAACAGAAATTGTCAACAGTTTAAAAATTCTGATCACTTATTGTATTAATCCTCATTGATATACTATCTTTAGTCTTAGTTTTGTTTATGTTTTGAGCACTGATGCCTTTGAAATGCTTTCTGAGTTTTCTTAAGGATGATTACATTTCAGGAAATCCTTCAGTGGCTTCCAAATTTCTTTAGGATAAAATTCCTTTAGGATGAACTAAATAGTGTATAAAATATTTCAAACTTATTTTTTAAAATTTATTTATTTTAATTGGAGGTTAATTACTTTACAATATTGTATTGGTTTCACTATACACCAACATGAATCCGCCACAGGTATACACGTGTTCCCCATGCTGAACCCCCTTCCCTCCTCCCTCCCCGTACCATCCCAACCTAGATGTCCATCAAACTTATTTTTATCTGTCCCCTGCCTACCTCTCCAAATTTATCTTCAGTGGCTTTCCCACAGTCATCCTCTTGGTTGCCAGAATAACTTCATGCATTTCCCTGAATAATTCACAACTGTTCCGTGCAGCAGTACCTTTGCTCATTATAGTCCCTCTGCCTAGAACATGCTTCCCACTCTTACCTGTTAAGCTGGATTTGTCACTTCCTCATGATAGTTTTTCTACCCATTTTTATTTTTCCAGGCTACTTTGAGTTGTTGAGCCTCACAGCATCCTGCAGAGCTCCCTTATGGCCAGTTTGTCATGTAATGGTTGCTCTTTTCTTTTTTTTTTCTTATGCTATAGCCTAAGAATTTCTTGAGAGTAAAGTTGAAATGAACTTACATCCCATCTTCTAGAATAAGACTGTAGTGCTTAGCATTTATGGAGGATCAATGTGTGTGTGTGTGTGTGTGTGTGTGTGTGTGTGTGACAGAGACAGAAAGAAACAGAGTTTGAATTAAAGCGCTGAAGATCTCAAGTACTGCAATATTTACAAGCAAAGGAATGAAAACTTTTCAACTTCTTGGCAAACATTTAACTAATGCTGATAACAGAGATGAGGCTTAATATGTCATAAGCGTTATTATAAGAAGCAATTTTCCAACCTCAGCAGTTCGTTAAGATCAGTGACTGGGTCTTACTGTCTGCTCCATAATCCTGAAGGAGACAGACAGATTTGGCAGGGAGGGGAACACAAATGACCTTTTAATTTCATTTGCTTTCACAGTTCTTAAACACTATACCCCAGCAACTTCAAATCAATTCTAATGAGAATGGATTCTGTTCTATAAATGAAATTGATAAAATTGTAGCATGGAAGAATACTTTGCCTCTGATCTAAGATAGACCAACTAACCACCTTAACAACCTGTGCAAGGCTACTTTGAGGACAAATTAGGAAGCAGGGGGAATCTGCGGTTACAGGACACACATCTGGCCCTGGCTCCTCTGTCTAGGACACCCCATATTCAGTTTTCCCAGGCTCCAGGTTCCCCATCACTGCACCCCACGCACAGTGGGCACCCATCCCTACACCCCTGCCCATCACTTCCTGTTTTGTCTCCTTTCAGGGCTGTTATCTGACTTGCTAATCTGTGTTGAACTAATTCTTGTTATACTGTCAATGCCATAGCTTCACAGAAATGTAGCGCTTTAGTCCTTAGAGGAGTTCTAATGCATTCCCTTCACTTTATTATTATTTTTTTTAATTTATTTTATTTTTTTTCTTTTTTTTTCATTTTTTTTTAATTTTAAAATCTTTAATTCTTACATGTGTTCCCAAACATGAACCCCCCTCCCACCTCCCTCCCCATAACATCTCTGTGGGTCATCCCCATGCACCAGCCCCAAGCATGCTGTATCCTGCGTCAGACATAGACTAGCGATTCAATTCTTACATGATAGTATACATGATAGAATGCCATTCTCCCATATCATCCCACCCTCTCCCTCTCCCTCTGAGTCCAAAAGTCCGTTATAGACAGCTGCGTCTTTTTTCCTGTCTTGCATACAGGGTCGTCATTGCCATCTTTCTAAATTCCATATATATGTGTTAGTATACTGTATTGGTGTTTTTCTTTCTGGCTTACTTCACTCTGTATAATCGGCTCCAGTTTAAAGAAGGGAGGTGGACAGTGGAGAGAGAGAAGACAACCAGCTCAAAGTCATGGCGCTGATGGTGGCAGAACTAGCAACTGGGCTCCCCTGGACCTCACAGCACAGTCCCACACAGTGGGGTTCAAGCCTCTACTAAGCCATTTGCTGCTCACATGGTTACTGAAAAGGACAGCAGCCTCCAGAGCCTCCTCCTTGTTCTCCCTCAAACCCAGAAGATAACGATTAAATAAGGAAATAGGTGCAATGGACTTAGCATAGCTTCTGATATGTCTTACATCATAAATGCTGAAAAGTTTTATGGGAGTAGGATGCCTGGAGCAGAGTGACCCTTTTGGTTTTCAGATGGGCCAGTGGGCATCCCTGATTTTGACCAGCGACTATGCACTTGGTTCATGAGTCTTTCAAGATCAAGCGAATGTTCCCTAACAACTCACATCTTAATTATCCACATCGACCCCTCTTGAGAAGGCAAAGCTGTTTCAGCCTCCTCCTTCCTGTCAATCTTCCTCTAAATCCTCACCTCGTCCTCTTCCACAGGGATTCAGGCTCTGGAAGATCAAGATCGCTTGTGAAGTTGGAGCTCTGCGCAGGATTTCAGCAGAATGCTCAAGGGGGCAGTGTGGTCATGCTGAAGAAGGCAGCCTCGCCTCAAGGAATGCCTTGGCCATTTTTGCATGAAAGTGTTTACCCTGGAAATTAAATTATATTTGGGATTTTGGTTTCCCCTCCCCCAACCACGCCGTGGGAGGTTTCGAAAAGTTACTGCGGTGACCGTTGCAATCAGAAGGCTGTCAGCATTTCAGCTCTGCACCGGGAGGCTCTGCAGTCTCCTTCAGCGCCCGGGTCTCCAGGGACCCTGTGCCCGTGGGGGAGGACGCAGTGCACGTGGGGGAATGAGGTCCCCGTCGGGGGCTGGGCCTCTAGCGGCGGTCACTGGCTCCCAGCACTCCCTCTGCACACAGACATTTTCCCATCTTCAGCCAATTTTGGATCAACAACTGAGCATGAATTTCAAACTTAGGTTGGATAGTTGGAGAGTTGTTTTTGTTTATGTATATTTATTTCCCGAAGTATTTCTGAAAGTAATTCTTAAAATGCTCCCAGTCTATCCATGGATTCTTGCATATTCATAGCTTCTTCCCCTAAGGAGGCTCCAGACTTCTCTGTCAAACGAGGCAGGAGATAAGTTCCCAGCTCTGGCTTTCCAGAGTGCTAGGTTTTCAAGACTAGAGAGAAATATATGAAAAGACTCAACCCTTGGGAAATTCCTCTTTTATTTGTGGCTTCCCCCACCTAAGCAACTCAGGATCTCTCCCCCCCTCACCCCCCCAAAAAAGTTTTATTTATTTTGTTTTTGGCTGTGCCAGGTCTTATGCACAGGCTTTTCTCTAGCTGCAGAGAGTGGGGGCCTCTCTCTAGTTGCGTGCACGGGTTTCTCATTGTAGTGGCATTTCTTACTGCAGAGCACGGTCTCTAGGGTGCACAGGCTTCCGTAGTTGTGGCTCCCAGGCTCTAAAACAAATAGCTGTGGCGTTTGGGATTAGTTGCTCACGTGGCATATGGTATCTTCCCAGACCAGGGATTGAACTTGCGTCTCCTGCATTGGCAGGCAGCTTCTTTACCACTGAATCACCAGGGAAGTCTCTCGCTCAACACTCTTGATAGCTTGGAGATTAACAAATTCTGTTCTCCAAGCATCCTACTCAGTTAATCAACATGAAATGTTAGTCGCTCAGTCATGTCTGATTCTTTGCAACTCCAGGGACTGTAGCTCACCAGGCTCCTCTGTCCATGGAATTCTCCAGGCAAGAACACGGGAGTGAATAATCATTCCCCTCTCCAGGGGATCTTACCAACCCAAGGATTGAACCGGGGGTTTCCTACATTGCCGGCAGATTCTTTACCATTTGAGCCACCAGGGAAGCACACGTAATTAATCATTATTCACCACCAAGTAAACACTTAAGGGGCACTTGATCTTGTGTCAAGGACTGATGTAGGTCCTTCATACCAAGTGGCGAAGAAAATACAGTCCCTACTCTTATGAAGCTTTCAGATCAGTGGAGTTATAGACCCTACGCAAATAATCACACACAGAGATAAAGTAATTGCAAATTGAAAGGAGTGCTTGGCAAGAAAATTAAAGGACAATGAAGATCAAGTATAAAGGGACCTAATTTAGAATTAAGAGTCAAGGAATGAGGAAACGATGTTTTAGTTAAGACGTGGAGGGGATGTGGAAGTGGCATACTATGTGTAAAACCTAGAGATTGAAACCAAATTATTGACTTATAATGGTAACAGTGACCCCCATATTTTGACTCTGAAGGAAGGAATTAACCCATTCTAATGTTCAGTGAATACTGGTAGCAAAGTTCTTGATATTGCTTGCAGATAATTGGATTTGTCAGAAACCCAGAGCATCCTGCAATGAGAAGAAACTTCTGCTCCCCTCTCTTCTATTTTAGGAATCTCCTCAAAAACATGCTAAATAATTAGCAAGATTCCGCCTGGGGATCTGGTCACTTTTTCCACTTTTAACAGTTCAACTTTTTCTTTCCCTTGATTTCTTAGATTTCTTATTACCTGGATTTCCCTTGCTAGACAGGGAGATGACATTTATTTTCTTTTTTCATTGATATATCTCAGCTGTCAAGACAGCGCCTACCATGTAGTAACTCCTCATAGGATATTTGTTGAATGAATTAACGGAGGCAAAAATAGACCTCCCTAAACTTTGGTTCATTGGCTCTAAGTCTGCTCTCCGACTCAACAAAGAACAAACCTAATATCTCCTATAAGGATAGCCTTACAATCATTTGAAAATATCGCTCATTTTCCAGTTCTTCTCTTAGTTAAATACTTCCTTTGATGTAGCTTTGAAACTTTCACAGTTTTGATTATTAATTGGGATCCAGTTAGGCCTGGTAATTCAACAAATATGGATATGCTTTTCTATATTATCATCTATCCATCATGGCTCTAATTTTTTGCATAAGTATATTTCTTTCTTTAACCCTTCACATATTTGGAGAAGGAAATGGCAACACACTCCAGTATTCCTGCCTGGAAAATCCCATGGAGAAAGGAGCCTGGCAGGCTACAGTCCATGGGATTGCAAGGAGTCAGACATGACTGAGTGACTAGCACTTTCATTTCACATGCTTTGTGCTATTGTTCTTGGAAGACACTGTGCTTTTTTTTTTTTTTTTTTTTACAAATTGATGGTTTGTGGTTACCCTGGACCAAGAAAGTCCGTTGCATCATTCTTTCAGTAACGTTTGTTCACTCTGCATCGCTGTGTCACACTTTGGTAATTCTCACAGTACTTCAGAACTCCACCTGCAAAAAGGTTATGACTTGCTGAAGGCTCAGATAATAGCTGGCATTCTTCATTAATAAAATATTTTTAAATTAAGGTGTGTTCATTGACTTTTTTAGATATAATGCTATTGAACACTTAATAGGCTACAACATAGTGTCGACATAAATTTTACATGCACTGGGAAACCAAAAATTCATCTGAGTCATTTTATCTCAATATTCACCTCATTGTGGTAGTCTGGAACTGAACCGGCAATATCTTCGAGATAAGCCTGTGTACGTAGACGTATGCTTGTATGTATAAGGCTGAGAAGTCCCAAGATCTGCAATTGGCAAGCTGGAGATCGTGAAGAACAGCTGTGTTTCCAGTATGAAAACTGACAGTCCTAAGACCCAAGAAGAGCCCATGTTTCAGTTCAAGTCTGAAGGACAGAAAAACTGATGTCCCAGCTTAAAGCAGTCAAACAGGAGAAGTTCCATCTTACCTTAGATAGAGGAAAACTTTTTTTCCATCTTGATTGGATGCAGGCCACCCGCATTAGGAAGGGAAATTTACTGGGTCTATGATTCAAATGTTAATCTCACCCAAAACACCCTCACAGACACACCCAAAACAATGTTTGACCAAATATGTGGGCACCTAGCTGACACCTAAAATAAACCATCGCATTACCTATCTATCATACTGTCAAAGAGGAGTGTGCGTAAAGAAGCCTTGAGCTAACTTACAGAGAGAGTTCCTCAAAGGTGAGCAGCAAGTTGTGGCAGCTTCTGGGAGGAGGGTAAATTACTGGATCTAGGTACAAGCAAGAGAAGAAGACTGTTTTCCCTTTATTGAGTCCACAGAAGTCAGTGGAGCTAATAGCTCTGATTGGAGGAGATGGGACAGATTAGAATCAGGAAAATTCCACATGCACTAATAATTTGCTTAAAATAATGACTTCAATAATCATCTCACAATTTTATTTTAAAAAGGCCGGTGAAAGCAGAACCCCAAACTAGTAAGAACACTCTCAAGTATCCGGGGGGTCTTTGAAGTAGACCTGAAATAGCTCAGTCCAAGGGTGATGCTGCAGCCCATCTCCTCCTGGCTTCAGGGTCAAACACTGAGAAGAAGAGACTGACTCTTAGCCATGAGTGCCTACTGCAGCAGAACTGGAAGTTGGGAATTGAGCTAACGAAAAATGTGGTCAGTTTTTTAATGTTGGGGATCAATCCTGGATCAACTTACCACATGGTAAAATGTAAACCATCACTCTCTTATCTTTAGCTATTACACATAAAAAGTGTTTACAACCTCTAGAATAAAACAAACAAAATAGGAGCACAATTCCATCTCCACTATAATTAATATACAATTTTTTATAATAAAATGTTATGAGGCATATAAAGAAGTTAGATAAAAATATCAGTCATCAAAAAATTCAACAAACACTGACCCACAGATGAACCAAAGGTTGCAATAAGACAGAGTTTTGTTTTGTTTCTTTTAATTGTAATCAGGCTTGAGGATATACAAGGAAAAGATGAAGGGAGTAAATGAATAGGCAAAGAATCTCAGGAGACATTTGGAAACTATGAAAAAGAGCCAAGATAGAAATTCTAGAGCTAGGAAATACGGAGCTAAAAAGCCTCTTGATGAAAGTGAAAGAGGAGAGTGAAAAAGTTGGCTTAAAGCTCAACATTCAGAAAATGAAGATCACGGCATCTGGTCCCATCACTTCATGGGAAATAGATGGGGAAACAGTGGACACAGTCTCAAACTTTATTTTTGGGGCTCCAAAATCACTGCAGATGGTGACTGCAGCCATGAAATTAAAAGACACTTACTCCTTAGGAGAAAAGTTATGATCAACCTAGATAGCGTATTCAAAAGCAGAGACATTACTTTGCCGACTAAGGTCCGTCTAGTCAAGGCTATGGTTTTTCCAGTTCATGTATGGATGTGAGAGTTGGACTGTGAAGAAGGCTGAGCACCAAAGAATTGATGCTTTTGAACTGTGGTGTTGGAGAAGACTCTTGAGAGTCCCTTGGACTGCAAGGAGATCCAACCAGTCCATTCTGAAGGAGATCAGCCCTGGGGTTTCTTTGGAGGGAATGATGCTAAAGCTGAAACTCCATTACTTTGGCCACCTCATGTGAAGAGTTGACTCATTGGAAAAATCTCTGATGCTGGGGGGAATTGGGGGCAGTAGGAGAAGGGGACGACAGAGGATGAGATGGCTGGATGGCATCTGAGTCGATGGATGTGAGTCTGAGTGAACTCCAGGAGTTGGTGATGGACAGGGAGGCCTGGCGTGCTGCCATTCATGGGGTCACAAAGAGTCGGACACAACTGAGCGACTGAACTGAACTGAACTGAATGGTTTTACTGACAAACTTCACCAAGTATTTAAAAGAGAAATTACCCTAATTCTAGACAATCTCCTTCAACCAATATCAGGGAAATATTAACAAATATGCTAACAAGGTTATGCTAAAAATCCTTTAAGCTAGGCTTCAGCAGTACGTGACCCAAGAATTTCCAAATATAAAAGTTTACATATATAAATAGCTTAAATGATTAGATCAATTGATGGGGGAAAAAAAAACCACACTTTCAACAAAATTCAACAGTTATTTATGACAAAAGCTCTCAGAAAGCTAACAAAAAAAAAACTTCCACAAACTGCTGAAGAATATCTATAAAAATGTTGCAACTTACACTATACTTAATGATAAAATGAATGCTTTCCCCATAAGATTCGAAAAAGGGAAAGGATGTCTGCATTCATCACTTCTTTTCAGCATGGTACTAGAAATTTTAGCCAGTGAAACAGGGCAAGGAAAGGAAACAAAAGAGAAGACAATTAGTAAAGAAAAACTAAAACTGTCCCGGATTACAGGTGACATAATTGTGCACATAAAAGTGTCTCAAAGAATCCACCAAAAAATGTTCTAATAATAACTAAGAAGTAAGTTTAGCATGGTGATGGGACACATCAAGCATATTTCTTTCTTTTCTTTTTTCTATCTTGCTCTTGACTTTAAAACAAGTTTTTATAGACTTTTACTCCATGATGACAATGTATAAATTCATTTTTTTCCAATTTAGTTTTAAAAATTTTATTTCATTGTAAGAACACTTAACATGACATCTACCCTCTTAGTTTTTTAAGTGTAAAATGCAGTCTTATGTTATTGACTGTGGGCACAATGCTATACAGCAAATATCTAGAAGTTATTCATCTTCCTTAGCTGAAACCTTATGTGCATTGATTGGTAACTCCCCATTTCTCTCTCGTCCAGCCCAACAACCAGCATTCTTCTCTTTGATTCTAAATTGACTATTTTGGACTTGGTGAAACTGTGTTGTATTTGGCTTATTTCAAAATGAGGTCCTCAAGGTTCTACCATATTGTTGAATACTGCAGAATCCTCTTCCTTTTTAAAGCCAAATGGTATCTCATTGTTTGTACATCTTTTTTATTCATTTATCTGCCAATGGACATTAAGGTTGTTTCCACATCTTGACTATTATGAATAGTGCTGAAAACTCTATAAAAATGCCACTGGGATTTTGATAAGAATTGCATGTGTATATCTATTGATATTTTGGGTAGTATGAACATTTTAACAATATTAATTCTTCTGATCCATAAGCATGCAAAATCTTCTTTAACTAGTTTAATCAATATTTTGTAGTTTCAGTACTCAAGGCTTTCACATTCTTAGTTAGGCATTTTCCTAAGTATTTTAATATTTTTCATTCTATTATGAAAGGGATTGTTTTCCACGTTTCCTTTTTAGATAGTTTGTTGTGAGTGTATAAATCAAACATTTCTTTATACAGAGAGTAACAATACAACAGCGAACATTTAAAACACAGTAGATTTACAACAGTCCTGTCCAAATAAAATACACACATGTAAATATAATAAAATGCATACAGAATACATATATTGAAAACTACAAAACATTAAATAGTGAATTAAAACAAATAAATGGAGAGACATACTGTGATTATGGATGGAAAAACTGACAGTAAAGCTGTCAATTTTCTCCTAGTTTATATACAACTTCTTTAAAAATTCCAGCAAGATGTTCGATATAAAGACAAGCTGATCTTAAAATGTATATCAAACATTTTAACTATAACAGCTGAAAACAATTTTTAAAAAATAAGAATAAAGTTGGAAGATTCCCATTATATGATTATAATACTATATAGTTAAAGCAATTAAAATGGTATAATTTTGTAGAGGGTCAGACATATAGATCAATAGAACAGGATAAAGTCCAAAGTAGACTCACATGAATATGGCTGACAGATTTTGAAAAAGTTGCAAAAGCAACTCAGTGGCAAAAATTGTGTTTAACAATTATTCACAGATAAGAAACATGAATGTTTATGATAACATGTACCTCATACAAAAATTAACATATGAAGATTATAAATCAAACCAAAAATGTTATACTGCAAAATATATTAGATGGACTGAATATCAGAATGAACACTGCAGAAGAAAGGATCAATGAACTTGATGACAGGTCAAGTTTTAAATTATCCAAAGTGAAGCTCAAAGGGAAAAGACTGAAATAAAAATTGAATAGAAGGTTAACACTTTGACAGAATATCAAGCAATATAATGATATGTAATCAGAGCCCCCCAAAAAGAATGAGACAGAATAATATCTGAAAAAATCAATATGATATTTTTTATATAGTAACACTTCAAATTTGATGAAAATCACAAATCTTAAATAGTAGAACTCCTAAATCACAAGCAGGAAAAAATGCTAAGAACCACACTTATTCACAGTATATTAAAACTGCTGTAAAACAAAGAGAACAAAATTTTAACAAGGAATAAAAAGTTATAAATGACTTGGGGGTAGAGAGTTGGGAGGTATCACATATGGGCAAACAATAGGATTAATAGTTAATTCACCATGCGATCATGCTCTGGAATTTATTAGATCATAAATAAATGGTAATCTTGATCAAATTTTATGTTTTCAGCCCCTTTGGTTACCTTCTGTGAATTACCTGCTTATATACTTGGCACAGTTTTAGAGCAGTAGCTGTTGTTTGAACTGTGGTGTTGGAGAAGACTCTTGAGAGTCCCTTGGACAGCAAGGAGATCCAACCTGTCTATCCTACAGGAAATCAGTCCTGAATATTCATTGGAAGGACTGGTGCTTAAGCTGAAACTCCAATACTTTGGCCACCTGATGTGAAGAACCAACTCAATGGAAAAGACCCTGATGCTGAGAAAGGTTGAAGGCAGGAGGAGAAGTGGACAACAGAGAATGAGACGGTTGATGGACATGAGTTTGAGTAGGCTTTGAGAGCTGGTGATGGACAGGGAAGCCTTGCGTGTTGCAGTCCATGGGGTTGCAAAGAGTCGGACATGACTGAGCGACTGAACTGAACTGAACTGCCTTTTTCTTATTGATTTATAAGAATTCTTTATATGTTGTAGATATTAAACTGTGTTCAGTTATATGAATGATTATTAACTCTAGTTCATGGCTTGTCTTTTAATTTTGTGTGTACATGTGTGTTTTTTTCCTATGCAAGTATTTACTTTTAAAGAAGACTTTGTTGAAACACTCTCTATGTGAAAATATTCAACAGAGCATGATGAACTCACCTCTATAACCAGCACTGCAGAGGCTTCACCCTCCCTCTCAATCATGACCTTCCCTCAAAGGTAACCCCTATGCATATTTATAACACAGTTAGTTGTATCTATAGTCTGTATCTCATCTAAAAGGAGTAGTGCAGAATATATTCCTCACCTTTGACTTATTTTTCTCAACACATCAGTGCAGTGTGTCTGTGTTTTGTTTGAAATAATATCTTGTTTCTTCTCATTACTATATGATATTTTATTCTTTGACCATACCGCAGATAATTTATCCCTTCTAGTATTAATGGGTGTGGCTTTTGCTTAATTCAGATAGTTTTTCTACAAACATTCTTGTGTTTATTTTTGAAGAACATGTCAAAGATGAACATTTCTACTTGACATGGTCTATCAGTGGAATTGCTGGTGGCAGGATATGCATGTACCATCTTTACTAGATAGTTCTTTTCACAATACAATATTCCATATTTTTGTATCAAGTTGCATTCCACCAGCAATGCATAAAAGTTCCTACTGCTCCACAGGCTTGCTGCAGTTTGGTACTGGCAGTTGCTTTTATTTGCACCATTATAGCATATATACTCATGGTGAGTTTAATATGTGTTTTCCTCATGGCTAATGAAGTTGAACATCTTCTCCATGTTTATTGTAATGAGAATTTCCTCATTTGCAAAGGGTCTGTTCATGTATTTAGCCATTTGAGAGAGGAGTTGTCTGTCTTTTCCTTTCAATTTTTGAGAGTTCTTTAATATATTTTAGACACAAGTTCTTTAAAAGATGTGTATTTCTGAAATATACATGCCTCCTACTCACTTGATTTTCCTTCACTTGATTCTTTGCTATTTCAATCCCTCACAGCATCTTTTTTTTTTAACTCTATGATTTTTTTCTGTGTATTTCTATATTTTATATTTCTATATATTTTGAATCATATAAAATTATCTTTTAAAAGTTGAGCATAACACATAGGCAGATAAACACATGGAAATATTTAACTCAAATTTTCACACCCTGAACACATCCATGGGCTCAGATCCCAGATTAAAACAGAATATTGTGAGTAAATTGCATCTTCTTTGCACTCCCTTCTACTTACAGGGTTCACTGATAAGACTTTTCAATCCATGAAGTATTTTTTGTGGGTTTTTGAATGCAATATAAATATACATATATATTTTTTTATTTTGTGGGGAGTTAGGGGCAGAGAAGGCGATGGCACCCCACTCCAGTACTCTTGCCTGGAAAATCCCATGGACGGAGGAGCCTGGTAGGCTGCAGTCCATGAGGTCGCTAAGAGTTGGACACAACTGAGCGACTTCACTTTCGTTTTTCACTTTCATGCATTGGAGAAGGAAATGGCAACCTACTCTAGTGTTCTTGCCTGGAGAATCCCAGGGACGGGGGAGCCTGGCGGGCAGCCGTCTATGGGGTCACACAGAGTCGGACACGACTGAAGCGACTTAGCAGCAGCAGCAGCAGTAGCAGGGGCAGAGCCTGATTTCCTTTGTTCAATAATAGCTTTTGTTGTCTATGTCAATTATTTCAGTGTTAAGTGGAATTTTCTTGTATGAATTCCATAATGTATATGTCCATTCTAGATTTGATGGGAACTTTGATAATGTACATGTTGCAGCTACTGCAGGACAGTCGGACTGTGAACAACCAGTCTCTTACTAATCTCCACTCCCACTAGCAGTTTCTAGAGACATTTGAGGAAGCCGCTAAGACAAGAACTACGAAGCTCACTTACGTACTTCTAAGCTAAACAAATGTTATCACTTTGAGCCATTGAAATTCAGGACAGTTTGTTATGCATAACTATTGCCACATATATATGCAAAAAGGCAAAATGGCTGCCTGAGGAGGCCTTACAAACAGCTGTGAAAAGAAGAGAAGCATAAGGCAAAGGAGAAAAGGAAAGATATACGTATCATAGAGTTCCAAAGAATAGCAAGGAGAGATAAAGCCTTCCTCAGTGATCAGTGCAAAGAAATAGAGGAAAACAATAGAATGGGAAGGGAAGAGAAGGGAAGTCGCTCAGTCGGGTCCGACTCTTTGCGACCCCATGGACTGTAGCCTACCAGGCTCCTCCATCCATGGAATTTTCCAGGCAAGAGTACTAGAGTGGGCTGCTATTTCCTTCTCCAGAGGATCTTCCCAACCCAGGGATTGAACCCGGGTCTCCTGCATTGCAGGCAGACACTTTACTGTCTGAGCCAAAAATCAGAGATACCAAGGGACTATTTCATGCAAACATGGGCTCAATAAAGGACAGAAATGGTATGGACCTAAAGAAGCAGAAGGTATTAAGAAGAGGTGGCAACAATACACAGAATTATACCAAAAACATCTTCATGACTCAGATAATCACAATAGTGTGATCACTCACCTAAAGCCAGACATCCTGGAATGCGAAGTCAAGTGGGCCTTAGGAAGCATCACTACGAACAAAGCTAGTGGAGGTGATGGAATTTCAGTTGAGCTATTTCAAATCCTAGAAGATGATGCTGTGAAAGTGCTGCACTCAATATGCCAGCAAATTTGGAAAACTCAGCATTGGTCACAGGACTGGAAAAAGTCAGTTTTTGTTCGAATCCCAAAGAAAGACAATGCCAAAAAATGTTCAGAGTACCACACAATTGCACTCACCTCACATGCTAGTAAAGTAGTGCTCAGAATTCTCCAAGCCAGGCTTCAACAGTACATGAACCATGAACTTCCAGATGTTCAAGCTGGATTTAGAAAAGGCAGAGGAACCGGAGATCAAATTGCCAACATCCACTGGATCACTGAAAAAGCAAGAAAGTTCCAGAAAAACATCACTTCTGCTTTCTTGACTATGCCAAAGCCTTTGACTATGTGGGTCACAACAAACTGCAAAATTCTGAAAGAGATGGGAATACCAGACCACCTGACCTGCCTCTTAAGAAACCTGCATGTATGTCAGGAAGCAACAGTTAGAACTGGACATGGTTGAAACATGTATAATATCATATATGAAATGAATCGCCAGTCCAGGTTCGATGTATGATACTGGATGCTTGGGGCTGGTGCACTGAGATGACCCAGAGGGATGGTACGGGGAGGGAGGAGGGAGGGGTGTTCAGGATGGGGAACTTGTGTATACCTGTGGTGGATTCATGTTGATGTATGGCAAAACCAATACAATATTGTAAAGTAATTAACCTCCAATTAAAATAAATAAATTTATATTAAAAAACAGAAAAAAAAAACAAAAAAGAACTGGACATGGAACAAAAGACTGATTCCAATTCAGGAAACGAGTATGTCAAGGCTGTATATTGTTACCCTGCTTATTTAACTTATATGCAGAATACATCATGAGAAATGCTGGATGGATGAAGCACAAGCTGGAATCAAGATTGCCCGGAGAAAGATAAAAAACCTCAGATATGCAGATGACACCACCCTTATGGCAGAAAGTGAAGGACTGAAGAGCCTCTTGATGAAAGTGAAAGAGGAGAATAAAAAAGTTGGCTTAAAATTCAACATTCAGAAAACTAAATCATGGCATCTGGTCCCATCATGTCATGACAAATAGATGGGGAAACAATGGAAACAGTGACAGACTTTATTTTAGGGGGCTCCAAAATCACTGCAGATGGTGACTGTAGCCATGAAATTAAAAGAAGACCTTGGAAGAAAATCTATGACCAACCTAGACAGCATATTAAAAAGCAGAAACATTACTTTGCCATCAAAGGTCAAAGCTATGGTTTTTCCAGTAGTCATGTATGGATGTGACAGCTGGACTATAAAGAAAGCTGAGCACCAAAGAATTGATACTTTTGAACTGTCCTGTTGGAGAAGACTCTTGAGTGTCCCTAGACTACAGGGAGATCCAACTTGTCTATCCTAAAGGAAATCAGTCCTGAATACTCATTGGAAGGACTGATGCTGAAGCTGAAATTCCAATACTTTGGCCACCTGACGGGAAGAATTGACTCATTTGAAAAAAACCTGATGCTGGGAAAGATTGAAGGCGGGAGCAGCAGGGGACGACAGAGGATGAGATGGTTGGATTGCATGAGTTTGAGTAAACTCTGGAAGTTGGTGATGGACAGGGAGGCCTAGTGTGCTGCAGTTCATGGGTCACAAAGAGTCAGACCAACTGAGCAGCTGAACTATAACTGTAACTGTTGCATTCTTGGGTTATCCTTAGTTGATGATACTACAAATTTCCTTTCATATATCACTGAATTCAGGTGGCTAATATTTCAATTAAGGTTTTTCCCTCTATTTTCATTAGGGATGTTGGCTTTTAAATTCCCTCCGTTTTACAATATTCAAACTTGCCAGTAAATAAATTGACAAGATAATTTTCCCATTCACCCCATCCTTAAATGTTTTCTCCCCCTAAACTCTGGCAGAGAGTATGAGAAATTGTTGCTATTCCTTCTTTAAAATTTAGGAAGAATTCACTGGTAAAGTCTTTTAGGCTTTGAAACTATATAATGGAAAGGATTCAAATTCTAGATGTCATTTATGTAATACTTACGGGATTGTTTATATCTTTTATTTCTTATTATTTCAGTATGCCAATTCCCTTATTGGCAATTAGAGAACTTCAAAAAATGTCAGTTTCACTAAAATTTTCAATTGCATTCATGTGAAATTGCTAATAATATACCTTTAATATCCATTAATAGATACAAAATCTGTAGTGATGTCCTCATTTTAATATCTGGATTTAGGGGATTTTTTTCTCTCTTTTTGTTCAGCTTTGCTAGAAGTCTTAAATTTCTTAGTTCTAAAAACCATTTTTAGTTTTCTATTTTTTTACTAATAAATTTAATTTCCACCTTATTAATTTTTTTCAAATTATATTTATTATTTTCTTCACTCTTGGGGTTAATTTTTTTTTTCAATTTCTTGGATTTGAATACTTAGATAATCGATTTCCAGCCCATCATAATTTCTAACATATGTACTTTTACTATAAATTTCACCCTTAGCATAGCTTTAACTGTATTTCACAAGTTTGATGTCTGTGCTTTCATTATTATTCAGTTCAGAATGTTTTCCAATATTCTTTGTTATTTCTTCTTTGACATTTGGATTATTTAGATACTTATTGCTTATTTTTCAAAGAGTGAGAATTTTCTAGGGGTGTTTGTTAGTTTTTTTGCTTCATTTCTCTGTGGTTGGAGAACATGTTCTGAATGATTTATCTATCCTTGTTCTATGTTCTAAGCCGAGGATAGTGTCAGAGAACAAAATTATCACACCATCTTGGTTGATTTTCAGATTTTGAGACATTGGCATCTTGTGGCTTTCCAAGTTACCTGGGAGTCAGGAAGAAAAATAAATAAATAAGTAAAAACAAGCTAATTCTATTCTACTCTCCTGCCTTATTTCATTTTATTTAGAGCAGTGTCACTTTGGCTTATTTATTAGGTGTTATTTCAAAAGCTTTTTGTTTACAAAAAGAATTTGGCTGTTTGTAATCCACTGAATTTGAATATACTGCAGTTCTTTCAATTTTGGAATACCATTATTCTATGTATTTTGCTGCTGTCAAAACCCCAAATCACCTTGTAAAGTCAGTGTTTAACATGGCGCTCTAGTCTTCACATATTAGGTCCATTAAATTAGTCCAGTTACACTATTATTATTTAATTTACATATATGATCTATGTGTGAATGATCAGAAAAGCCTCCACTAAATTTTGTAAAAATCAATAGTCCAGCTAATCAATAGACTATTAATTAGTTTAAAAATATAATTGAAGATCTAAAATATTTTCAAGCCATCTAAGGAATCAACAATGTACAAATTAAATCAATAGTGCTAAATGATTTTCTTTATCAGAATGGCATAGATTAAGTATTTTATACACTTTTGGCTGGAATCTATATTGAAAAATATTTTCTTTAAGGAAAAAGCTGGACTAAAGTCACATGTCACAAACTTAAATACCTGCAGGAGCCAAGAAAGGGAAATCACATTGACCTTACTCTTCCCCATGGTGGCATTCAGCTGTAAAAGCCTTATGCAAAGTTTCTGAGGGCATGATCAAGAAAAGTGAATTGAGCCAGGATCCGTTTCAAATATAAAGGAAACGATTAGATACATTCAAACATGCAACATTTTAGCATCCAGCAATCCTTCTTATCACAAACACACACATATGCCTGATGACAAATTCAGCTAATAAAAAGTATGAAGCAAAAAACAAATTAAATTAAAAGTGAAAAAGCCACAGTAAAATATTAGTGGTATATACTAAATTCTTATAAAACCAAACTAATACCAGAAATTATGTAAATTGTATTTACATGACACTTTAATCATGAGACAAGCATAATAATAAAGATAAAATTACTTTTAAAATTAAAGAAGCAGTTAGAAGAGGCAGGAGGAAGCATGATATTGTTCTTTGATAGAGTCAATTAACAGGGCAAAAATGGAAGTTTAATTTAAAAAGTAAAAGACATAATGATTCCAACCACTTAATAGTTTTCATGATATCTTTCATCTGCCTGTCAGAAATATTTAGGAAAAGAAGAAATATGGTCACTTTGTATTTTTCCAGTTCCTATTAAAATCAAGTTAAGTGAAAGACTTTTATGCAAAAATATGACATGTTCTTATGCTTTAAATTTTCAGATCTATTTATTATTCTCTGTATATTAAAAAAAAAACAAAACCCTGATATCTAAAATGGTATTTCCCTAATAACAACGGCTATTTCTTGGTGGAAGGTCTAAGATGATGAGGGAACTTTCTTCTTTGAACTATTCTCCATGGCTAAAATTATAAGGATGTAATAACTTAATAATAAATGTAACCAAATTTCTTTCTTCAAAATTGTTGTTCAGTTGCTCAGTCATTTCCAACTCTTTGGAAGCCCACAGACTGCAACACGCCAGGGTTCCCTGTCCTTCACCAACCCTTGGAGCTTGCTCAAAATCATTGAGTTGATGATGCCATCCAACCATCTCGTCCTCTGTCATTGCCTTCTGCTGCCTTCAATCTTTCCCAGCATCAGGGTGTTTTCTAATGAGTTGACTCTTCACATCAGGTGGCCACAGGATTGCAGCTTCAGCTTCAGCATCAGTCCTTCCAATGAATATTCAGGACTGATTTCCTTTAGGATGGACTAGTTGGATCTCCTTGCAGTCCAAGAGACTCTCAAGGGTCTTTTCTAACACCGCAGATCAATTCTTGGCCCTCAGCCTTCTTTATGGTACAACTCTCACACCCATATATGCCTACTGGAAAAGTCATAGCTTTCCCTAGATGGACCTTTGTCAACAAAAACAGTGCCTATGCTTTTTTTTTTTTTTTCCCCTTCCAAATTAAAATAAGCCAATTATGAAACAAACACATAAATAAAATTGCATGGTTCACTCCACAGGCTAAGTTGTGACCTAATGACTGTTGAGACTTCTCTAGTTCTAAGTTCTATCCTGCTGGTCTTAAGCGATGAGAAATGGAAAAACACATGAGACATGTCTCTGCCCCTCAGAGGGCATCCCATCCCCTTCCTGCTCTGGCCTTGGAACTGGGACTCTTCTGCCCCTTTCTCACGTCACCAGCTGCCTCTTTTTCCTCTTCTGCCTTTGTGTATAGGTTCTTCCCCTGTCCTATGCCAACTGGAATTTAAATCCTACAACTACACTGTGGGATTAATAGATCAGAAGAGATCTTTCCTCACTGACTACTTCTCCCTTGAAGGAGACCATATTTATTGCTTTAATTAGAGCACAAATCTGTAGGAGGAAGTGTAAGTCTTCAGCCTTTCTCCTGACAGCATCTAACTGGGGAGGCAACTTGGAATCTCTGCTCCAAGAAGTGCCAGCTGGATAATTAGTACTGTACAGCTAACAGTTTTAACAAAAAACGTGGGAGGGGGGATGAGAATCAGTGTAAGCATCTTTAACAAATTTTAACTTTCTAAAATGGGTTTCTGAATTTGTTGCAGGTGAAGCATTAAGGAGATCTTTTTCTTAAATATGACAACATATTAATATTCTCTTTGTGTGGAGGGAGAAGCAAGGTGTTGATATTCATCTAACCTGCAGCAAATGTCAGTGAATGGCTGAGTTGGCTTTCTTTCTGTATTGAAAGGAAAAAATAATTCCCCACAATTATTCCTCCAAGGAGCATTAAATTTGCCAACTGATTAAAACAAAAAAAGATAAAGTTTCTCGAGTTTATTTTAGGAATTCAGCAACGTCTAAATAAGTCATAAGTTTTTAAGGTAACAACCTATCGTGTTTCCAGAGGTGATTACCAAAATTATTAATAAATGGGTGGGCAGGCATTGTGCTGAACAGGTCCATTATGCCTCAATATTAGCCCCAGTTGAGTCTTTCATCCACATACAATGCACCTCTGCTTTGTTTAGGAGCAAGGATATAAATCTCTGTTGGTCTCTAGAAGAAGGAATTTTTTATAGGCAAATTTAATGACTTTTCATAAAATTTGAACATAATCATTCTTTATTCACTTATTCATTCAACAACAGAGCATAGAAGGCCCTCTGTGCCAATTATTAGGACTACAGAGATAAACGACAAAGACTCTACCCCTGCTCTCACAAGTTGACTTTCTAAAGCAGGCATTAGCAAACATTTTTAAAGCAATAGATAATAAAGGTTTTTGATTTTGCAAGACCTACAGTATCTGTCAACACTACTCGACACTTCTGTTGTAACATGAACACAGCCATGGGCATGTTAGTCAGCCAGTTGTATCTGACTCTTTGCAACCCCATGGACTGTAGCCTGGAGGTTACAGTCGGACACAACTGAGCAACTGAGAACCTTCACAGAGTATTTGCTTCCTCTACAGGACATTCCCAAAAGGTAACAAGCCACTGTTTGAGCACCTTCAATGGCAGGACAATGGCAATTTCCAAAGGCACCCTATTTCATTGTTGGACAGAGGTATTTTAATTAAATTTGTACTTCTATTAAGTACAAATATTCATATATATGTAATAAAGACTCTGAGTCCCAATAAATTTAGCTCAACTAGTATCCCAGGTCTGTCCTCTTTGGTAGCTCTCAGGAAATAAATAAAAGCAACTTTTCCATATGACAGCTATCCCATCATTTGCAAATCTTTGTATTAATTATATTGTTTGTTCCTTGTTGGTCCAATAGTTTGGTTCTTCTACTTAGAAGGTTAAAAAAGGTGTGGTTTGGGTGTTCTTTCTGATTCCTTCATATATTCAATATTAGCTCTTTTGTTTCTCAGTTCAGTTCAGTTCAGTCGCTCAGTCGTGTCCGACTCTTTGTGACCCCATGAATCGCAGCACGCCAGGCCTCCCTGTCCATCACCAACTCCTGGAGTTCACTCAGACTCACGTCCATCGAGTCCGTGATGACATCCAGCCATCTCATCCTCTGTGGTCCCCTTCTCCTCCTGCCCCCAATCCCTCCCAGCATCAAAGTCTTTTCCAGTGAGTCAACTCTTCGCATGAGGTGGCCAAAGTACTGGAGCTTCAGCTTTAGCATCATTCCTTCCAAAGAAATCCCAGGGTTGATCTCCTTCAGAATGGACTGGTTGGATCTCCTTGCAGTCCAAGGGACTCTCAAGAGTCTTCTCCAATACCACAGTTCAAAAGCATCAATTCTTTGGCACTCAGCCTTCTTCACAGTCCATCTCTAACATTCATACATGACTACTGGAAAAACCATAGCCTTGACTAGACGGACATTAGTTGGCAAAGTAATGTCTTTGCTTTTGAATATACTGTCTAGGTTGGTCATAACTTTTCTTCCAAGGAGGAGGCGTCTTTTAATTTCATGGCTGCAGTCACCATCTGCAGTGATTTTGGAGCCCCAAAAAATAAAGTCTGACACTTTCCACAGTTTCTCCATCTATTTCCGATGAAGGGATGGGACCAGATGCCATGATCATTTTCTGAATGTTGAGCTTTAAGCCAACTTTTTCGCTCTCCTCTTTCTAGTACAGAGAATATTAAGATAGGGAGATGAAAACTAGATTTTTTCCTTCTAAAGTGGCAACCCAAAACATATTTGCATAGTAATAACAATATGTGCCAGTGTGCCCTATTAAAATTAATCTGCTTATGTGATAAGGCTTTTGGGACATGAGACCTAGCTTAGTTTCGACTTGAGAAAAAGTGCTAATCTTAAAAAGGCATTATCTTCTTTGCCCTTTATATCTTTGGCCCAAATTCTTCAAACCAGGCTTCAGCAGTACATGAACCGTGAACTTTCAGATGTTCAAGCTGGATTTAGAAAAGGCAGAGGAACCAGAGATCAAATTGCCAACATCCATTGGATCATTGGAAAAGCAAAAGAGTTCCAGAAAAAACATCTACTTCTGCTTTATTGACTATGTAAAAGCTTTTGACTATGTGAATCACAACAAACTGTGCAAAGTTCTGAAAGAGAGGGGAATACCAGACCACCTTACCTGCCTCCTGAGAAATCTGCATGCAGGTAAAGAATCATCAGAACTGGACATGAAACAACAGGCTGGTTCCAAATTGTGAAAAGAGTACGTCAAGGCAATATATTGTCACCCTGTTTATTTAACTTATATGTAGAGTACATTTTGAAAGATGCCAAGTGGGATGAAGCACAGGCTGGAATCAAGATTGCTGGGAGAAATATCAATAAACTCAGATACACAGATGACACTACCCTGATGGCAGAAAGTGAAGAAAAACTAAAGAGCCTCTTGAAAGTGAACGAGGAGAATGAAAAAGTTGGCTTAAAACTCAACATTCAAAATACTAAGGACATGGCATCTGGTCCCATCACTTCATGGAGAATAGATGAGGAGACAATGGAAACAGTGACACATTTTATTATCTTGGGCTCTAAAATCACTGCAGATGGTGACTGCAGCCATGGAATTAAAAAAACACTTGCTCCTTGAAAGAAAAGCTATAACCAACCTAGGCAGCATATTAAAAAGTAGAGACATTACTTTCCTGACAAAGGTGCATCTACCCATAGCTGTGGTTTTTCCAGTAGTCATGTATGGATGTGAGAGTTGGACTATAAAGAAAGCTGAGTGCTGAACAATTGATGCTTTTGAACTATGGTGTTGGAGAAGATTCTTGAGAATCCCTTGGCTGCAAGGAGATCAAACCAATCAATCCTCACGGAGATTAATTCTGAATATTCATTGGAAGGACTGATGCTGAAGCTGAAACTCCAACACTTTGGCCACCTGATGCAAAGAACTGACTCATTGGAAAATACCCTGATGCTGGGAAAGATTGAAGGCAGGAGAAGAAGGGGACAACAGAGGATGAGATGGTTGGAGGGCATCACCAACTCATTGGACATGAGTTTGAGCAAGCTCCAGGGGTTGGTGATGGACAGGAAGGCCTGGTGTGCTACCCTCCATGGGGTTGCAAAGAGTCAAACACGACTGAATGACTGAAATGAACTGAAATGATCTTTTTTGCAAAATAAATATTGCCAGAGCTAGCATTCTAATCTTTTTTTGTGTTCTCTTATCTTTATTCAAATACAAGGCGATTGGCAAAATTCAGCGTAATAACAGAAATTGCATTCAAATGGACAAAAATACTAGGTGTGTGTAGTGTAATCCATGATGTGTGTATATAATTCCATTTAGAGCACTATATCATAGCCACTGGAGAGCACACTATACTAGGAATGTAAGAGATTTTGGAGTCAGAATACAACGAAGAACAGCTTCATTATGCAACACTTAGATTACTTCAGGAAGTTACATCTCAGAGCAAGTTTTTACAATATTTTTAAATTAATTTTTATTCAAATATGCTTGCTTGTGTGCTGGTTGCATCTGTCTCTTTGCAACCCTATGGACTGTAGCCTGCCAGGATCCTCTGTCTATGGGATTCTCCATGGGCTGCCATGCCCTCCTCAGGGGATCTTCCCGACCCAGGGATCAGATCCACATCTCTTATGCCTCCTGCATTGGCAAGTGGGTTCTTTACCACTGGTGCCACCTGGGAAGCCCTTATTTGAGTGTAGTTGCTGTACAGTGTGGAGACGGCAATGGCATGCCACTCCAGTACTCTTGCCTGGAAACTCCCATGGACGGAGGAGCCTGGTAGGCTGCAGTCCATGGGGTCGCTGATGGTCGGACACGACTGAGCGACTTCACTTTCACTTCTCACTTTCACGCATTGGAGAAGGAAATGGCAACCCACTCCAGTGTTCTTGCCTGGAGAATCCCAGGGACGGGGGAGCCTGGTGGGCTGCAGTCCATGGGGTCACACAGAGTTGGACACGACTGAAGCGACTTAGCAGCCTCAGCAGCAGCTGTACAGTGTTGTATTCGTTACCATTGTAAAGGAAAACGAATCAGCCATACATATGCATAGATCCCCTCCCGTTTGGACTTCCTTCCCACTTGTGCTACATAGAATGTCCTGATTAGTTATCTACTTTATACATGGTATCAACAGTGTACATGTGTCAACCCCAGAGCAAATTTAAGTCATAGCTATTTATTTGTAAAATGAAAGTAATAATACACATTTTACAGTACTAGATAAAATATGCTGGCAAACTGTTAAACAGAATGTCTGATCACTTCAGTTCAGTTCAGTTCAGTTGCTCAGTCATGTCTGACTCTTTGTGACCCCATGGACTGCAGCATGCCAGGCTTCCCTGTCCATCACCTACTCCCGGAGCTGGCACAAACTCAGAATGTCTGATACTCAAATATTATTCTATTTTCCTTCTTTTCAGCCTCCTTCCAAGTTGCTTCTAAGGTTAGTAATTGACAAATTAAGGGTGAGAGGTGAAAAAAGTGGGATGAGATAGACACTAAAAATTTTAAAAGGAGAAAATCTCAAAAGGAAATACAAACACATCATCCAAGCAATTCATTTTCTGGCCTCTTTATATGAAAACCTATCCCTAGAGTAATGAGTATATGATTGTAATATGATTAAATATTTAGCTTACAAAGAAAATCCCTTTCTCATTTGGAGGTGATTATAAGGAAGCAAGCTGGTATGGTCCTCATTTAAAATGTAAATGTTAGTTAAAGCATGTGAGATTATCTCAACGTTGGGCTCTGAGACATTTGGATAATAGCTCACATTTTTATAGCACTGTACTGGTACCTTTAGACTGTGTGTTTTATGAGTGTCACCTTCTTTAATCCTCACAACCAAGTTCAAGGTGTTATTATCTTCATACACAGATGGAGAAAGTGAAATGGTTTAGACCCACCATGAGTTAGTGGCAGTCAGGAATGGTTTCCAGGCTGTCTGGCTGTGGTTTACACTCTGTTCTCAAATGCACTCCTCCCCTCTACACTGCTCTTCATCCTTCCTCTCTATTTCATTGGGAGAAAAAGTGAGACAGCACTTTCAACCTGATGAACAGAAGTCTTAAACCCAAGCCTCTAAGGCCCACAGGTGATGTGAATGAGAGATGTAGGTCATGCTAGTAGGTCCACAGAAAAGGCAGTGTATAGGGAGCAGTGTATTAAGCATCAATTAAGTTTTTTTTTTCCAACTTTTGGCAAATAGGTGCCACTTTTCTAGGCACTGAGACTACTATGGATAAGAAAATAAAACCCTTCTGTCTTTGAGTTGAGTAGTGGAACCCCCAGATTCATGTCTACCCAGAAGCTCAGAAGGTAATCTTATTGAGAACTAGGGTCCTTGTAGCTCTGACTAAGGTAAGGATGAAGATGAGACCATACGAGATTAAGGTGGGCTGTAAATCCAATGAGAGTGTCCTCACGTGAGACAGAATGGGGCACGCAGACACGGAGGGAGAGGACAGCACTGTGAAGACGGGGGCAGACGTCTGCGCAATGTGTCTATAAGCCAGGATCAGCAAAGACTTCTGCAGCCACCATGGACCAGGTCCTCCCTCACAGTTTCCGGATGGAATCTACCCTGCTGACACTTTGATTTAGGCTTCTGACCTCTGAATGATGAGAGGAAAGTTCTGTTGTTTTAAGTCTCAAGTTTGTGGCAATTTGTGGCAGCTGTCCTAGGAAATATATTCTGCCTTTGCTGATGTGCATTCTAGAAGGGAAAAGAGAAAATATGATATATATATTACCTGGTCCTCAGTGCTTCTTGTTGCAAAAAATCCTGGAGGACTAAACATTTGTAACTAGCTCCCTGCTCACTAAACACAAAGTATCACACAAGAACTACTAAATTTCAGTCCTAGTCTTGTCGTCCCTTCATCTTGTCCCAAAACTAACAGACTCTCATTTTCCTTAGTGAAAACTTCTTGGCACAAAACTGAGCACTCACAGACCTTCTCTGATTTCCTCTTAACCTCTTTAAGCCACTGGCATTCTACTGAGCAGTCAGTCATCTTGAGTTGTTTTCATATTGAAGATTTTAATAAAGGCTCAAGCTAGCAATTTTGGTTGTCTTTCTCCTTCATCTTAGGATAGAAGGGATCTTAGAAATCTACTCTACCCCTGTTGTAGAGCAGTCATGATGTGATTGGAAAGGATCATGATTGGCGAGCAATAAAATTGACTTCCCCAGGTGGCGCTAGTGATAGAGAATCCACTTGCCAATGCAGGTTATACAGGTTCGATCCCCGGCTCTAGAAGATCCCCTGAAGTGGGAAATGGTAACCCGCTCCAGTATTCTCAGGTGGAAAGCTTCACGGACAGAGAAGACTGGCAGGCTACAGTCCATGGGGCCACAGAGAGTTGGACATGACTAAGCAGCTAAATGGCAACAAGATTATTGTATGTGATTATTCTAGCACATAAAAACTGTGTGAACTTGTCACCCCACCAATCTAACTCTCAGCTTCCTCATCTGTAAAATGGGAAGGAATTGGAATAAGTGACCCGAAAAGTCCTTTCCAGTCTTAGTCTTGTATGCCTTTATGGGTACAACTGCATGAGAACGAATCAATCATTTGGATATACTGTGGCTTAAAAATACTTAAAACCCGAATCAGTAAGAGTCTAGTAATTCTACATTCCACAGCTATGATTTTTCAAGAGAAACAAGAGACCTAGATTTATTTGTAAAATTTTACATTTAAATATTATCAGTTAAATCAAACATTTTCAAAACATCATGTGGCTATGTAACACATTGACAAAGCAAATTTGTTTCATGGGCTGAGTTTGAGACCTCCGAAAGAGAGACTCACTGAAAAGTGGAAGATTTTATTTTGGGAAGTGAGAAAGTCTCTGAAACTAACATCCATCTGAATACCCAACAAATGCCCCCAATTCCCATGTCCAGAACAAACTGGGACTCTCTTCAATATGTGACAACATTCATTTTGAGTCTATCTGCTAAACATTATTTCTACTCTCAATAAACTGATAGTCTTATTTAAGAACAGGTTTTTAAAATTATGCACGAGTACATATCTATTACAAATAAATGAACTTCCCCAGCTCCTACAAACACATGGGAAAGGAAGAGTACACTGTGATTAAATTGATTAATGAAGCTCTGTCTCAGAGGTGCAAGGTTGGCTCAGCATTAGAATATCTGGGGAGTTCCCTGGTGGCCTAGTTAGTGGTGAGGATTCTGGGCTTTCACTAAAATGGCCTGGATTCAAATTCAGGCCCTGATCAGGAAACAGATCTCCACAAGCCACATGAGGTGACCCCCGCCCCCCAAAAAAAAAACACACACACGCACACAAAAGGAAAACACACACACACACACACACACACACACACACAAAAGGAAGGGGAGAAAGAAAATTTGGTCTCATACTTCATGAAGAAAATAAAGAGAAAAATAAAGACGGTGATCCTATCTAATAGAAGTTGAATTTTTAAAGTAAAATTTGGTATTAATTCCTGTTAAAACTCTAAATAAAAAGAAAGAAACCTCTAACAGATGATAAAGTCTCATCATAAGTAATAATTAATAACCTTATTTAGTGGTTTGATGCTATAAGCATTTTCACTGGTGTCACAAATAACACAGAAACACCTACACCCTCCACTGTCACTCAACTGCACCAAAATTACAGCAAAACGTGTATAAATAAAAAGAAGCATATAATACTCTTATGAACATGAAAATTCAACTGAAGAACATAACATAAAGTCTGAACAAAGGAAAGTATATATGCTTCTTTTGAATGGAAGCTTAAACACTGTAAAGATGCCAAACATTCCTAAATTAGTATACACATTCAACCCAATCACAATGAGAATGTCAAGGCATATTTTTTTACTTTGTGTTAGTGGAAGGAGAGCTTGGCAAATGATAGTAAAATCTCACTGGAAAGAATATATGCATTAAAATAGGTGGGAACTTTTTTTTCATTTTGAGACAATTTTAAGCTTACAAAAGAGTTGCAAAAATAGTGTCATTCTTTATAGTATTCATCATCTAGTTTTCTCTTACATTAGCAACTTACATAGCCATGGAAGAGTTACCAAAATTCAGAAATTAACCTTGCTATAATATTATTAACTAAATTTTTAGAATACATTCAGATATCGCCAATTTTTCTGCTAACATAACTTGGGTGTTTCAGGATCCCACGTTGCACCTAGTTGTCATGTGTCTTTAGTTTCCTCTGACAAGTGACAGTTCCTTTGTGACTCTGACACATTTGTAGACTACTGGTTAGTTACTCTCTATTTGATTTTGTCTGATGTTAATTTGGCTTTTAATTTGGTCCTTAATTTGGGCTTGTCTGCTGTTTTCCATCATTATGTTAGGGGAAGCACCCTGATTGAAACAGTCCACCCTGGCCAGGCACCATAGTAACCATTTGCATAAGTTGTTTTACGACAAGGGGTCCCAGTTAGGCACACGGAACTAATAAGCCTCCACCAACCAGAAGAGTTCGGGAAAGGTCAAAAGGAGACACCACATGTCCGACTACCTCCCAGAATCCTCTCTGGCATCCATCTTGGCTGAATAAGGTTTGCACCACCAGGAAGGACTCTGAGTCAGAATGATTGGCTAATGACATCCCAAAAACTAATCCCATCACCATAAGACCCAAGACTGTGAGCCATGTGCCAGAGCTGTTCTCCTGGGTTCCCTTACCCTACTGCTCTCCACCCGGGTACCCTTTCCCAATAAAATCTCTTGCTTTGTCAACACATGTGTCTCCTTGGATAATTCATTTCCAAGTGTTAGACAAGAGCCCAGTTTTGGGCCCTGGAAGGGGTCCCCCCTCCTGCAACAATTAGATTGAAGTTATGCATTATTGGGAAGGATGTTTCAGAAGTGATTTACCATTCTCTGTGAGTCATATCTGTGTATGTGATATTGACATGTGCTATTGGTAACGCAAACTTTGATCTCTTGGGGAAGTGCTATACGCCAGGATTCTCTCCTACAAATTTATTTTTTTGCCTCCTGTAATTAGATATAGTTGGGAAGAGAATCTTTGAGGCTATTCAAGTGTCTTATTTATGCATAAATTTTGCCTAGTAATTTTAACATTCATTGATGGATCTAACAAACTATTCTGAAACAGAAGATGTATACATCAAGACTCGCCCTATCAGATTTTAAATGAGTATACAGCTTCAGTGATTTAAAGAAGCATGAAGAATAAACAACGATATTAGTGGATAAGAAGACAGCGCAGCAAAAGCTCCAAGTGTATATACAAATATAGACATAATAAGAAACAGATGTATTATTCAATAAACTATGTAGGGATAATTGGCTAACCATTTGGAGAAAAATATATTAGATCTCTATTTTCAGTTCAGTTCAGTTGCTCAGTCATGTCCGACTCTGCAACCCCATGAACCACAACATGACAGGCCTCCCTGTCCATCACCAACTCCCAGAGTCCACCCGAACCCATGTCCATCAAGTCAATGATGCCATCCAGCCATCTCATCCTCTGTCATCCCCTTCTCCTCCTGCCCTCAATCTCTCCCAGCATCAGGGTCCTTTCCAATGAGTCAGCTCTTTGCATCAGGTGGCCAAAGTATTGGAGTTTCATCTTCAATATCAGTCCTTCCAATGAACACCCAGGACTGATCTCCTTTAGGATGGACTGGTTGGGTCTTCTTGCAGTTCAAGGGACTCTCAAAAGTCTTCTCCAACACCACAGTTCTAAAGCATCAATTCTTTGGCACTCAGCGTTCTTTATAGTTCAACTCTCACATCCATACATGACCAATGGAAAAACCATAGCCTTGAATAGATGGACCTTTGTTGGCAAAGTAATGTCTCTGCTTTTTAACATGCTGTCTAGGTTGGTCATAACTTCCCTTCCAAGGAGTATGTGTCTTTTAATTTCATGGCTGCAATCATCATCTGCAGTGATTTTGGAGCCCAGAAAAATAAAGTCAGCCACTATTTCCACTGTTTCCCCATCTATCTGCCATGAAGTGATTGGATCAGATGCCATGATCTTCGTTTTCTGAATGTTGAGCTTTAAGCCAACTTTTTCACTCTCATCTTTCACTTTCATCAAGAGGCTCTTTAGTTCTTCACTTTCTGCCATAAGGGTGGTGTCATCTGCATGTCTGAGGTTATTGATATTTCTCCCAGCAATCTTGATTCCAGCTTGTGTTTCTTCCAGTTCAGCGTTTCTCATGATGTACTCTGCATAGAAGTTAAATAAGCGGGGTGACAATATACAGCCTTGACGTACTCCTTTTCTTATTTGAAACCAGTCTGTTGTTCCATGTCCAGTTCTAACTGTTGCTTCCTGACCTGCATATAGATTTCTCAAGAGGCAGCTCAGGTGGTCTGGTATTCCCATCTCTTTCAGATCTCTATTTTATGTATGCACAGATTATATTCCAAATGCATAGATTTAATATTAGATCATTAAATGTTCTAGGATAAGGTATAGGAGAATAGTTATATAATCTTGAACAGAAAATCTTGAAAATTTGCTAAGCATGATTCAAAACTAAAAGCCTTAAATGAAAAAAAAAAAAAAAAAACAACTGACAGATTTAACTACATAGAAGTAGAGTTTTATCAAGTGAAACATTGCAAACAAATTGGGAAGTGTGTGTGTGTGTGTGTGTGTGTGTGTGTGTGTGTGTGTATGTGTATGTATTTGTGATCTCTTTCAAATCAATATAAAACAATAATCCACAAAAGAATTTATAGGCAGGAGTCATAATCAGGAATGTAAAAGATACATATGTATATACAGATTTCATTGTAGCATTACTTAGCATTTCAGAAACTAGAAACAAATGTCAACCTATAGATGCATGGTTAAATCAACTATAGTATAGCCACACAAAGGGTAAACTACACAGTTATTAAAATAATATGAATGCTGTTTATATAACTTTTATGTATAATGTTTCTTATAACCAGGAACCACATTTAATTAAAGGAAAAGCAAAGTTAGACTGGGAAAGGATACCTCAAACACTGAAAAAATGTTCAGTTTCTTTAGAGATTATAGAAACTGAAGACATAACAATGAGAATGCAATAAAACCTCCTCTTTCTCTCTTTCTCTCAGTCAGATCCTTCTATGAAATCAGTTTACCTCTGTTATTTTTATCTTATATAAATAACATGGATGTAACCAAATTTAAGACCATAGGTTTTTATTAAAATACCATCAAAAGTCCAACATTTGGGGAACTTGCAAGTAAAATAACTATAATGTGAAATGAAAAAAAGCAAAAGAAGTACATATGTGTAGTGTCATCTCAAGTTAGTAAAAATGCATAGGAGGAAGGGACAAAAATTGCTCTGTTTTAAAAAGTTCATTTCCTTCAGATTAGAAATTCCATAGCTGGGAATCTGTCTTTTACCATTCAAAAGACAGGCATCATTAAAGCATTATTTGTTGCAGCTTTATTTGTGACATCCCAAACACTGGAAACTAAATGACTAGAAATTTGAGATCTGTTAAGCTAGAGTTTGATATTTTCATATGATGGATTATTTTTCAGCTATTGTATGCTGAAAAAGAATTTTAAGTGGCATGCAAAACTACAGTATCATATAAAAAGCAGAGAATATTAGAAAGGTACCTGATGTTAGCTGTAAAATTATATACTTTGGAAGAAATTCAGGAAGAAAATGCAGTAAGTTGCAATTTTTTTGTGTGGTGGGGTTATGGGCAATCTTGACATTTTCCTTTATGCTTTTCTTCATTTTTCATATTTTCTCCTATGGGAATGTGTCAATATTAATCTCAGAAAATAGCCTTTTCTTTATAAACAAGAATAAGTATGTGGAATAGGTGCTTTTCAGATGGGTGTTCTATTCAATGATATCATTAGCTTCCCCTAAAACAATGATGCATCAAAAATTGGCCTTTAAACTTGAACAACCCATAGATCTGAGAGAAAGTGAAGGGCAGACCTTTAACTGTTGATTTTACTCTAGCTAAGGGACGAGGAGTTCAGTAAAAATAATGTTAGGAATAGAAGGATAATTGGTGCCTTGAGGTCTGCACTGTGCTGCTTTGAAAGAAAAAAAATTGTGATAATGATATTTCTGAGTCAGTAAGACACAGACCTCTGGCTGTGAATAAAAACCTAAGAGAAATGTTTGTTAAAAAAGTCAAAGGATGAGAAAACAGCTTTCAATTCAATGAGGTTGAGCATAGGGTTTTGTTTGCTAATTTTAAGCCTGATTAAAAGAGAAGTTTACGAAACCCCTTTGGAAGGGGGTGATGACTCATTTCTCAAAAAGATGATTCTAGAGTACTTTAACACCAAACATGATTGACTCATATACATGCTCACGTTTTAGTCATTAAGACTGTTGAGAAGAACTAGGTGTAGAAAGAAACAATTAGAGTGGGGAGAATCACTGTCAAATCACAAACCCTCAGAAATTAAGACAAATGACAGCAGAAGTTAGTGGGATTAGATATATACATCTCATTTATAGACATTTCTTTGGGAATTCAGCTGCAGGAGCTCTCCAAAGTAGATTGATTCTGAGTTCCTTATCAAAGTAAGATCAGTAAGTGGAAGTTACAGAGTTGGTATTTCAGTTTAAAGAAAAAGCAGAGTTTTATTTATTTATTTTTTAGCCATTAAAATATTTTCAATGGTTTTGGTTACATTTTGCACCCATGAGAGATCATGCCACTGCAACTGGGGAGATGACATTCTCCTACTACACAATATCTGGTCACCTCACCATTCCATGTGTATTTCCTTCTGTATTCTGATCTAGCTAACGGTATTACTATGTGCATGCTAAATCACTTCAGTTGTTTCCGACTCTTTGCAACCCTATTAACTGTAGCCCTCCAGGCTCCTCTATCCACGAGATTCTCCAGGCAAAAATATTGGAGCGGATTGCCATGGCTTCCTCCAGGGGATCTTCCTAACACAGGGATGGAACCTGCATCTCCTGTGGCTCCTGAAATGCAGGCGGATTCTTTAGCACAGAGTTATCAGGGAAGCACTATGGTATCACTACGCACTGCCCATTTGCCTAAATCGGGAGTCTAGGGGGCATTTTAGTCTTATTCCACGTTCTCATATCAAATTAGGTCAAGTGAAGGCTTTAGGATATATCCTAAGCATCTCGTGGTTAATCCACTGCCCCACTGCCATACTTTCCAGAAACTTGTCAGCTTCAACTTAAGCATCATAATAGCCTTCTCGGTAGCCTCCCATGCTGTCATTCTTCCTCACTCAACCATATTGATAGCAAGATTATCTTGGGTTTGTGACTCAGAGGCTCACACCTTATATGTACTCAATAAATATTTGGTGGATGTATGAAAGGATAAGTTCATCTAATGAATAGCAAAATGTCAGTCAAATTATGCTTCCTTCTGGTTAAAGTCCCTCACCTCCACTCCTTTTATGTACATATTGAAGCTAAAATCCTCCAACTAGATCTGGCTTTGTATTATTGTGATGTATAGTAATATACAATGAAAGTGAAAGGGGAGAGTGGAAAAGTTGGCTTAAAGTTCAACATTCAGAAAATGAAGATCATGGCATCTGGTCCCATCACTTCATGGAAATAGATGGGGAAACAGTGGAAACAGTGTCAGACTTTATTTTTTTGGGCTCCAAAATCACTGCAGATGGTGACTGCAGCCATGAAATTAAAAGGCGCTTCCTCCTTGGAAGGAAAGTTATGACCAACCTAGCTAGCATATGCAAAAGCAGAGACATTACTTTGCCAACAAAGGTCCATCTAGTTAAGGCTATGGTTCTTCCAGTAGTCATGTATGGATGTGAGAGTTGGACTGTGAAGAAAGCTGAGCGCCTAAGAATTGATGCTTTTGAACCGTGGTGTTGGAGAAGACTCTTGAGAGTCCCTTGGACTGCAAGGAGATCCAACAAGTCCATTCTGAAGGAGATCAACCCTGGGATTTCTTTGGAAGAAATGATGCTAAAGCTGAAGCTCCAGTACTTTGGCCACCTCATGCGAAGAGTTGACTCATTGGAAAAGACTCCAATGCTGGGAAGGATTGGGGGCAGGAGGAGAATGGGACGACCAAGGATGAGATGGCTGGATGGCATCACCGACTTAATGGATGTGAGTCTGAGTGAACTCTGGGAGTTGGTGATGGACAGGGAGGCCTGGCGTGCTGCAATTCATGGGGTCGCAAAGAGTCGGACACGACTGAGCGACTGAACTGAACTGAACTGAACTGAACTAATACAGATATTCCTCAATTTATGATGGGATTATTTCTCAATAAACCCATCATAAATTGAAAATATCTTAAGTCAAAACTGTATTTAATATACTGCTAGGTGAAAGTTAAGCATGAGCAATAAGGGGTGGCCTGGCTGAAAGGGATGCAAACTGATCTCTAAACTCCATCCCAGACACACCCAGAAGAGCTAACAGATATGCTACAAAATAATCACAGAAATTTTTCAAATCCTGCACTTGTGTCCTTGGCCCACAGTGGATTCAAAATAACCACAGGGAATCCTCCAAGTAACCTTAGGCAGTTAGGGGCCCATTAAGAACTTTTAGAACTAATGTCCAAAAAAGATGTCCTTTTCATTTTAGGGGACTGGAATGCAAAAGTAGAAAGTCAAGAAATACCTGGACTAACAGGCAAATTTGGCCTTAAAATACAGAAAGAAGCAGGGCAAAGGCTAATAGTGTTTTGCCAAGAGAATGCACTGGTCATAGCAAACATCTTCTTCCAACAACACAAGAGAAGACTCTACACATGGACTTCACCAGATGGTCAACACTGAAATTAGATTGATTATAATCTTTGCAGCCAAAGATGGAGAAGTTCTATACAGTCAGCAAAAACAAGACCAGGAGCTGACGGTGGCTCAGATCATGAACGTCTTATTGTCAAATTCAGACTGAAATCGAAGGAAGTGGAGAAAACCACTAGATCATTCAGGTATGACCTAAATCAAATCCCTTATGATTCTACAGTGGAAGTGAGAAATAGATTTAAGGGACTAGATCTGTTACACAGAGTGCCTGATGAACTATGGACTGTGACTCATGAGATTGTACAGGAGACAGGGATCAAGAACCTCCCCATGGAAAAGAAATGCAAAGAAGCAAAATGGCTGTCTGGGGAGGCCTTACAAATAGCTGTGAAAAGAAGAGGAGCGAAAAGCAAAAGAGAAAAGGAAAGATATAAGCATCTGAATGCAGAGTTCCAAAGAATAACAAGTAGAGATAAGAAAGCCTCCCTCAGCGATCAATGCAAAGAGATAGAGGAAAACAACAGAATGGGAAAGACTAGAGGTCTCTTCAAGAAAATTAGAGATACCAAGGGAATATTTCATGCAAAGATGGGCTCAATAAAGGACAGAAATGGTATGGACCTAACAGAAGCAGAAGATATTAAGAAGAGGTGGCAAGAATACACAGAAGAACTGTACAAAAAAGAGCTTCACAACACAGATAATCACGATGGTGTGATCACTCACCTAGAGCCAGACATCCTGGAGTGTGAAGTCAAGTGTGCCTTAGAAAGCATCACTACAAACAAAGCTAGTGGAGGTGATGGAATTCCAGTTGAGCTATTTCAAACCCTGAAAGATGATGCTGTGAAAGTGCTGCGCTCAATATGCCAGCAAATTTGGAAAACTCAGCAGTGGCCACAGGACTGGAAAAGGTCAGTTTTCATTCCATTCCTAAAGAAAGGCAATGCCAAAGAATGCTCAAACTACCGCACAATTGCACTTATCTCACACACTAATAAAGTAATGCTCAAAATTCTCCAAGCCAGGCTTCAGCAATAAGTGAACCATGAGTTTCCAGATGTTGAAGCTGGTTTTTTGAAAGGCAGAGGAAACAGAGATCAAATTGCCAACATCCGCTGGATCATGGAAAAAGCAAAAGAGTTCCAGAAAACCATCTATTTCTGCTTTATTGACTATGCCAAAGCCTTTGACTGTGTGGATCACAATAAACTGTGGAAAATTCTGAAAGAGATGGGAATACCAGACCACCTGACCTGCCTCTTGAGAAATCTGTATGCAGGTCAGGAAGCAACAGTTAGAAGTCGATGTGGAACAACAGACTGGTTCCAAACAGGAAAAGGAGTACGTCCAGTCTATATATTGCCACACTGCTTATTTAACTTCTATGCAGAGTACATCATGAGAAAGGCTGGGCTGGAAGAAGCACAAGCTGGAATCAAGATTGCCAGGAGAAATATCAATAACCTCACATATGCAGATGACACCACTCTTATGGCAGAAAGAGAAAATGACTAAAAAGCCTCTTGATGAAAGTGAAAGAGGAGAGTTAAAAAGTTGGCTTAAAGCTCAACATTCAGAAAACCAAGATCATGACATCTGGTCCCATCACTTCATCAGAAATAGATGGGCAAACAGTGGAAGCAGTGTCAGACTTTATTTTTGGGGGCTCCAAAATCACTGCAGATGGTGACTGCAGCCATGAAATTAAAAGACGCTTACTCCTTGGAAGGAAAGTTATGACCAACCTAGATAGCACATTCAAAAGCAGAGACATTACTTTGCCAACAAAGGTTCATCTAGTTAAGGCTATGGTTTTTCCAGTGGTCATGTATGGATGTGAGAGTTGGACTGTTAAGAAAGCTGAGCGCCTAAGAATTGATGCTTTTGAACTGTGTTGTTGGAGAAGACTCTTGAGAGTCCCTTGGACTGCAAGGAGATCCAACCAATCCATCCTAAAGGAGAGCATTCCTGGGTGTTCATTGGAAGGACTGACGCTGAAGCTGAAACTCCAATACTTTGGCCACCTCATGTGAAGAGTTGACTCACTGGAAAAGACCCTGATGCTGGAAGGGATTGAGGTCAAGAGGAGAAGGGGACAACAGAGGATGAAATGGCTGGATGTTATCACCCACTCGTTGGACGTGAGTTTGAGTGAACTCCGGGAGTTAGTGATGGACAGGGAGGCCTGGTGTGCTGTGATTCACGGGGTCGCAAAGAATCAGATGCAACTGAGCGACTGAACTGAACTGAAGTGCTCAAAAATACTCTATATCTAATTATGACAAACTGTATTATGGGAAGACATAAACAATACAACTTTCCATTATATAACTTGAAATTGTCAATCAGCCTTGAGTGTATGCCCATTTGCATCCCCTTTCATTGATGGGTGGTGGGTACAAGCCCATACTTGGCCCAAGACATAATCAGAAGGAGGAAACTTGAAGTATGAAAGGGGGAAGTCAAGAGGGATTGACAGGAAGGATGAAGAGGACTCCTTTGAGAATGGCTGACTAATTAAAAAAATATCTCTGCTTGAGCTGACCTGAGCTATAACTTATCTATTGTTTTACACATTTTAGCCCATCGCTCCAAATTTTTGTTGGCATGAGACAAGAACTGACAAAGCGAAATAAAACATCCTGACATATACCTAAACTACCAAACAACCTAGCTTCAGTGTGCTCAGAACATTTCTGTTAGTTTACAGTGAGGCCTGAACCTATTTTATATAAAATGTTGAACATCTCATGTAATTCATTAAATACAGTGGTGCTGTCCTGGTGGCTCAGCGGTAAAGAATCTCCCTGCAATGCAGGAGATGCAAGTTCAGTCCCTGAGTTGGGAAGATTCCCTGCAGAAGAATCAACCCATTCCAGTATTCTTGCCTGGAAAATCCCATGGACAGAGGAGCCTTGTGGGCCACAGTCCATGGGGTTGCAAAAGAGTTGGACACAACTTAGAGACGAAACAGCAACTTAGAGACTAAATCAACTGAAAGTGAAAAGCAGGAAGGTTGTCAGCGCATCAGTTATTTACTGTCGTGATCCTGCGACTGGGAGCTGTGGCTACCGCCCTGCTCAGCCTCAGGAACGTGTATTGTGCTGAGAATTGTTGGCCCAGAAAAAGCTCAAATTTCACAAAATTCGAAGTTTGATTTTTACCAAATGCTTGTTGATCATTTAAAGTTGAAAAAGCATTAATTGGGATCCTCTGTATTGGGTCTTCATCTCAGTTTCTAGCAAAGAGCTCCTAAAACCCTTGGCATTTTCTAAGTGTGGGAGGGTGAAGGTGCCTTTTGTTGTGTTAATCAAGTAAATTTTGGATCCCATCTAAGGATGGGGGCTGGTTGCCAGAGGAACCAATGGCATAATTAAAGGTTGTAACTTTCAGTCACAACCCCTTGGCTTCCAGAGAGGGGAGAAGGGTTGGAGGTTGAATCAGTTATCAGTGAACAATAATTTCGTCAATCATGGCTATGTAATGAGCTATCCATAAAAACCCAAACAGGATTTGGTGACTTCCAGGTTGGTGAACACATGGAGATTTAGGGAGAGTGACACTTGGAGGGAACATAAAAGCTCTGGCCCTTTCCCCATATCTTGCTCTATGCAACTCTTCCATCTGATAGTTCTTGAGTTATATCCTTTTTATAATTTAATTAGTGAGTAAAATAGTTCTCTGATTTCTATGAGTTGTTCTAGCAAATAAATCAAACTCAAAAATGCCATCATGGAAACTTCTGATATATAGATAGTAGGTTGGAAACACATGTGACAACTTGGACTTTCAACCAGCATCTGAAGCCAGTGGGTGGAGCTAACCCCTGATCTATGGAATCTGATGCTGCCTCCAGGTAGGTAGTGCCCGAATGATTCGAGTTGTAGGACACCCAGTTGGTATCCCAAAACTGTTTGTCAGTGAGGGGACCCCCTCTACACATTGAAATTGGGTTCAGTAAACCCAAAGAGGCTCCACAAATCTTTCCAAGTTCACCTCTGGACAATTATAGATTCTGGTGCACAGTATATCTCAAGTGGTATATGCATGATGAAGTGAAGTGAAGTGAAAGTCTCCCAGTCGTATCTGAATCTGTTACCCCATGGATTGTAAGCCACCAAGGCTCCACTGTCCATGGAATTCTCCAGGCAACAATACTGGAGTGTGTAGCTGTTCCCTTCTCCAGGGGATCTTCCCAATCCAGGAATCAAACCCAGGTCTCCCACATTGCAGGCGGATTCTTTACCGTCTGAGCTACCAGGGGAGCCACTAAGCATGCAAGGTGCTGAGCTAGAACAGCAGTTCTTGAGCCTCACAATACATCAGACTCAGCTAGAGGGCTCATAAAAACAGGTTGATGAGTTTCTCTTCCAGAGTTTATGAGTCAGTAGGTCTAGAGTTGGACCTGAGAATTTGCATTTCTATCCATTTCTCAGATGATGCTAGTTCTGCCAGGTTAGAGAACTTCTGTGAAAAATTATATTAAAAAATCATTTTAGCTATGACAGCAAAGGATATTGGGTGTTATCAATATCTGTAAGGCATTTTTTTATAACTTAATATGGTTCAAAATAATACTTGAAATTATTTGAAGTTATGATTTTGTTTTGAACTAGGCCAGAGAAGCTAGAGCAATTTTATAGAAGGGAATATGGTGTCTTATGGCTTCCCAGGTGGTGCCAGTGGTAAAGAACTCACTTACCAATGGGAGAGACATAAGATATGTGGGTTTGATCCCTGGACTGGGAAAATCCCGTGATGGAGGGCAGGGCATCCCACTCCAGTATTCTAATCTGGAGAATCCCATGGACAAGGAGCCTGGTGGTCTATGGTCCATAGGGTCTCAAAGAGTCAGAAACGACTGAAGTGACTTAGCACAGCACAGCGCATGGTATCTTAGGGAATGCATTTTTATATTTTTGAGCTCAGAAAAAAAGAAAGAAAATTTATCTCTGATCATGAATAGTTAAGCTGTAAAGTTCTGGTGTGTCTTCCCTGGTGGCTCAGAGGTTAAAGCGTCTGCCACCAATGCGGGAGACCCGGGTTCAATCCCTGGGTCGGGAAGATCCCCTGGAGAAGGAAATGGTAACCTACTCCAGTATTCTTGCCTGGAGAATCCCATGGACGGAGAAGCCTGGTAGGCTACAGTCCACGGGGTCGCAAGGAGTCGGACACGACTGAGCGACTTCACTTATATGATAATCTCCAGGTCCATCGTTGTTGCTGCACATAAAAAATATGTTATTCCTCTTTATGACTAAGTAATATTACTTTGTGTGTATAATATTTGCATGCATGTTTACATATATACATTATTACTGAATGAAGTAGTTCAGTTCAGTTCAGTCGCTCAATCGTGTCCGACTCTTTGCGACCCCATGAATCACAACTCACCAGGCCTCCCTGTCCATCACCAACTCCCGAAGTTCACTCAGACTCACATCCATTGAGTCGGTGATGCCATCCAGCCATCTCATCCTCTGTCGTCCCCTTCTCCTCCTGCCCCAATCCCTACCAGCATCAGAGTCTTTTCCAGTGAGTCAACTCTTCACATGAGGTGGCCAAAGTACTGGAGTTTCAGCTTTAGCATCATTCCTTCCAAAGAAATCCCAGGGCTGATCTCCTTCAGAATGGACTGGTTGGATCTCCTTGCAGTCCAAGGGACTCTCAAGAGTCTTCTCTAACACCACAGCTCTAAAGCATCAGTTCTTAGGCGCTCAGCTTTCTTGACAGTCCAACTCTCACATCCACTCATGACCACTGGAAAAACTTAGCCTTGACTAGACGGACCTTTGTTGGCAAAGTAATACCTCTGCTTTCGAATGTGCTATCTAGGCTGGTCATAACTTTCCTTCCAAGGAGTAAGTGTCTTTTAATTTCATGGCTGCAATCATCATCTGCAGTGATTTTGGAGCCCCCCAAAATAAAGTCAGCCACTGTTTCCACTGTTTCCCCATCTATTTCCCATGAACTGATGGGACCAGATGCCATGATCTTGGTTTTCTGAATGTTGAGCTTTAAGCCAACTTTTTCACTCTCCTCTTTCATTTCCATCAGGAGGCTTTTTAGTTCTTTTATTTTCTCCCATAAGGGTGGTGTCATCTGCATATGTGAGTTTGTTGATATTTCTCCCAGCAATCTTGATTCCAGCTTGTGCTTTTTCCAGCCCAGCCTTTCTCATGATGTACTCTGCATAGAAGTTAAATAAGCAGGGTGACAGTATACAGCCTTGACATAATCCTTTTCCTATTTGGAACCAGTCTGTTGTTCCATGTCCAGTTCTAACTGTTGCTTCCTGACATGCGTATAGGTTTCCCAGGAGGCAGGTCAGGTGGTCTGGTATTCCCATCTCTTTCAGAATTTTCCACAGTTTATTGTGATCCACACAGTCAAAGGCTTTGGCATAGTCAATAAAGCAGAAATAGATGGTTTTCTGGAACTCTCTTGCTTTTTCCATGATCCAGTGGATGTTGGCAATTTGATCTCTGGTTCCTTTGCCTTTTTGAAAACCAGCTTGAACAAATGGAAGTTCATGGTTCACGTATTGCTGAAGCCTGTCTTGGAGAATGTTGAGCATTACTTTACTAGCATGTGAGATGAGTGCAATTGTGCGGTAGTTTGAGCATTCTTTGGCATTGCCTTTCTTTGGGATTGGAATGAAAGCTGACCTTTTCCAGTCCTGTGGCCACTGCTGAGTTTTCCAAATTTGCTGGCATATTGAACACAGCACTTTCACAGCATCATCTTTCAGGGTTTGAAATAGATCGACTGGAATTTCATCACCTCCACTAGCTTTGTTCATAGCGATGCTTTCTAAGGCACACTTGACTTCACATTCCAGGATGTCTGGCTCTAGGTGAGTGATCACACCATCGTGATTATCTGTGTTCTGAAGCTCTTTTTTGTACAGTTCTTCTGTGTATTTTTGCCACCTTTTTAATATCTTCTGCTTCTGTTAGGTCCATACCATTTCTGTCCTTTATTGAGCCCATCTTTGCATGAAATGTTCCCTTTGTATCTCTAATTTTCTTGAAGAGATCTTTAGTCTTTCCCATTCTGTTGTTTTCCTCTATTTCTTTGCATTGATCACTGAGGGAGGCTTTCTTATCTCTTCTTGCTATTCTTTGGAACACTACGTTCAGATGCTTATATCTTTCCTTTTCTCCTTTGCTTTTCACTCCTCTTCTTTTACAGTTATTTGTAAGGCCTCCTCAGACAGCCATTTTGCTTCTTTGCATTTCTTTTCCATGGGGTGGGTCTTGATCCCTGTTTCCTGTACAGTGTCAGGAACCTCAGTCCATAGTTCATCAGGCACTCTGTGTAACAGATCTAGTCCCTTAAATCTATTTCTCACTTCCACTGTATAATCATAAGGGATTTGATTTAGGTCATACCTGAATGGTCTAGTGGTTTTCCCTCCTTTCTTCAATTGCAGTCTGAATTTGGCAATAAGGAGCTCATGATCTGAGTCACCGTCAGCTCCTGGTCTTGTTTTTGCTGACTGTATAGAGCTTTTCCATCTTTGGTTGCAAAGAATATAATCAATCTAATTTCAGTGTTGACTGTCTGGTGATGTCCATGTGTAGAGTCTTCTTTTGTTTGTTGAATGCCGATGTTTGCTATGACCAGTGCGTTCTCTTGGCAAGACTCTTATTAGCCTTTTCCCTGTTTCATTCCGTATTCCAAGGCCAAATCTGCCGTTACTGCAGGTGTAACTTGACTTCCTACTTTTGCATTCCACTCCCCTATAATGAAAAGGACATCTTTTTTGAGTATTAGTTCTAAAAGGTCTGTATGTCTTCATAGAACCTTTCAACTTCAGCTGCTTCAGCGTTACTGGTTAGGGCATAGGCTTGGATTACTGTGATATTGAATGGTTTGCCTCAGAAACAAATAGAGGTCATTCTGTCGTTTTTGAGATTGCATCCAAGTACTGTATTTCAGACTCTTTTGTTGACCACGATGGCTACTCCATTTCTCCTAAGGGTTTCCTGCCCGCAGTAGTAGATATAATGGTCATCTGAGTTAAATTCACCCATTCCAGTCCATTTTAGTTCACTGATTCCTAGAATGTCGATGTTCGCTCTTGCCATCTCCTTTTTGACCACTTCCAATTTGCCTTGATTCATGGACGTGACATTCCAGGTTCCTATGCAATATTGCTCTTCACAGTATCAGACCTTGCTTCTATCTCCAGTCATATCCACAGCCGGGTATTGTTTTTCCTTTGGCTCCATCTCTTCATTCTTTCTGGAGTTATTTCTCCACTGATCTCCGGTAGCACACTGGAGACCTACCGACCTGGGGAGTTCCTCTTTCAGTATCCTATCATTTTGCCTTTTCATACTGTTCATGTGGTTCTCAAGGCAAGAATACTGAAGTGATTTGCCATTCCCTTCTCCAGTGGACCACATTCTGTCAGCCCTCTCCACCATCACCTGCCCGTCTTGGGTGGCCCCACAGGGCATGGCTTAGTTTATTTGAGTTAGACAATGCTGTGGTCCTAGTATGTTTAGATTGATTAGAATGAAGTAAGCCATATAAAGTAAATATATGATATCACTCATATGTGAAATCTAAAAAATAATACATATTAATGTATTTACAAAACAGAAAGAGAATCTCAGGCATATAAAACAAGCTTATACTTACCAAAGAGAAAAACCAGGGGTGGGAGAGAGAGATAAGTTAGGAGTATGGGACTAACAGATACACACCACTACATAAAAAACAGATAAATAGCATGGATGTACTGTATAGAATAGAAAACTATATTCAATATCTTGTAATAATATGCAATGGAGAAATATATGTGTATATGTGGAACTGAACCACTTGGTTGTACACATGGAGCTACACAATATTTTTAATCAACTCTACTTTAATTTTTTTTAAAGGAAAATAAGGAAAGGAAAAGAGTGCCTTCGTGGTTGTTGAGTTCCAGCCTTGCCACTTAGTAGCTGTGAAATATTGGGTAACTAACTGAACCTCATTAAGCCAAAATTTTTCAAATATAGATGGTAATAAGATCTACTACTAAAGTTTGTTGAGAGGATTAAATACTGTTCTTAGCTAGATGCCTGGAACATAGTTGAAGTGTAATAAATAATGTCATTAAAATCTTAAGAAGTAAGAAACTTGGTCAACAGAATTAGTGGCAAGAACAGTAATTTGTATATTTTTATATGACTCAACTTCTCTTAAGAGTACATATTCTACCACTTGACAAAAAAAGAAAATCAACTTAATTCAGTCCCCATCCAACCTCCCTTTATTCAGGGTACATCTGCTTTCTAGGGACTTGTGGGGTGCCTTAGCTTGGTATAAAGGGACATCTCATTAGTTCTTGGTTATTAACTATTTACACTTTATGCTCGAAGGTTATAATCTGAGTAGCCTTCAATCATGAATCTAATCATTGCTACATTATTCCCAACCATAAGACTCCATCCCGTTCAGCTTCCTTGCCACCTTAGGGACTCTGGAGCAACTGTCCTGAACTACTCTGAACCAAAGAAACACATTGGGTTTATGTAAGAGCCTGCCTCTGGTTCCCTAGTGGGCACAGGAAATTGTTTCATTACTTCCAGCTTCTCACTGGGGTGTACAAAACTCTGGGAATATGCCTCAGTCTGATGCACCCAGAGGTACTGTGCCATCTCTATACTACTCCTAGGCCTAGCGGGGATGTGGGTTCTGTAAGACCTCACTGCTTTCCCAGATGCCATAGAAAGGGAAGGAACAGTTTTGAATCACCAATGTGATTGGAGTTTCTGTGCACCTCTAGGGCAGTTTGGAAGTCTGAATGAGGGAATGGGAAGAGCCCATTTCTCTGAATACTTGCATCTCAAGTTCTCTCATTGCCCCTCTGAATCAATTTCCCTCCCCACTTCACAGCTTAATTTTATGTCATTTTAGCAACAGATAAAATCAGTTCTCCCTACTCCAAATATTTCTCTTATTCTTTGTCCTTTATTTTTAAAGCTCAAAGGCCAAAAATGCAACGGTTTTAAAATATGCATTTTGCCCCTGAGACATTGAATGCCATTGTTCAAAGAAGGAAAGGTAACAGGGTGGTGAAAAATAAAATATACAGAAAATAAAGACATACATTAATGCCTCCGCTATCTTGTCATCATCCTCATCCTCATCCTCATCATTCCTTCTCAGGTAAATGTGTGCTAAGTCACTTCAGTTATGTCTGACTCTGTGTGACCCATGGACTCCAGCCTGCCAGGTTCCTCTGGATTTTCCAGGCAAGAATACTGGCGTGGGTTGCCATGATCGTCTCCAGGAATTGAGTCTGAGTCTTTTGAATCTCCTGCATTGGCAAGAGGGTTCTTAACCACTAGTGCCACCTGGGAAGCCTCAGCTAAGTAGACCTACACAAATTTGGGCTCAGCACAACTGTAGGTTTCTACTCTGTTTCTACTTTGTCATCTGCTTCCTTATATCCTCCACCCCCCAATACATGGACCATTTTTTACCCATTTTCTTAATTGTAAAATGGGAGGACTGTCTTATACCTCCAGGAATTAACTTGCAGACAATAAATAAAAGTACTGAGTTTCTTTTTACTGGAGGATATAGAAAGTTGAAAAGACATCATTTTCAATCTAACATCATATGTGATAAGCCCACAGTAAACATTATTCTCAATGGTGAAAAACTGAAAGCATTCCCTCCAAGATCAGGAACAAGACAAGTGTGCCCACTCTACCACTATTATTCAGTTTTGGAAGTGCTAGCTGTGGCAATCAGTCAGTCAGTCAGTTCAGTAGCTCAGTCATGTCTGACTCTTTGTGACCCCGTGAACCACAACACACCAGGCCTCCCTGTCCATCACCAACTCCCGGAGTCCACCCAATCCCATCTGCATTGAGACGGTGATACTGTCCAACCATCTCATCCTCTGTCGTCCCCTTCTCCTCCTGCCCTCAATTTTTCCCAGCATCAGGGTCTTTTCAAATGAGTCAGCTCTTCTCATCAGGTGGCCAAGGTATTAGCGTTTCAGCTTCAGCATCAGTCCCTCTAATGAACACCCAGGACTGATCTCCTTTAGGATGGACTGGCTGGATCTCCTTGCAGTCCAAGGGACTCTCAAGAGTCTTCTCCAACACCACAGTTCAAAAGCATCATTTTTTTGGTGCTCAGCTTTCTTTACGGTCCATTCTCACATCCATACATGACTACTGGGAAAACCATAGCTTTGACTAGACTGAACTTTTGTAGCAAAGTAATGTCTTCTCTTTTTACTATGCTTTCTAGGTTGATCATAGTTTTCTTGCAAGGCGCAAGCGTCTTTTAATTTCGTGGCTGCATCACCATCTACAGTGATTTTAGAGCCCAAGAAAACAAACTCTGTCACTCTTTTCATTGTTACCCCATCGATTTGCCATGAATGGCGGGACCAGATGCCATGACCTTTGTTTTTTGAATATTGAGTTTTAAGCCAACTTTTTCACTCTCCTCTTTCACTTTCATCAAGAGGCTCTTCAGTTCCTCTTCACTTTCTGCCATAAGGGTGGTGTTATCTGCATATCTGAGATTACTGATATTTCTCCTGGCAATCTTGATTCCAGCTTGTACTTCATCTGGCCCAGCATTTTCCATGATGTACACTGCATATAAGTTAAATAAGCATGGTGACAATATACAGCCTTGACGTACTCCTTTCCCAATTTGGAACCTACCTGGTGTTCCATGTCGGGTTCTAACTGTTGCTTCTTGACCTGCATACAGATTTCTCAGGAGGCGAGTAAGGTGGTCTAGTATTCCCATTTCTTCAAGAATTTTGCAATTTGTTGTGATCCACATAGTCAAAGGCTTTGGCATAGTCAATAAAGCAGAAATAGATGTTTTTTCTGGAACTCTTTTGCTTTTTCAATGATCCAGCAGATGTCGGCAATTTGGTCTCTGATTCCTATGTCTTTTCTAAATCCAGCTTGAATGTCTGGAAGCTCTCGGTTTGTGTACTGTTGCAGTCTAGCTTACAGGCTTTTGAGCATTACTTTGCTAGCATGTGAGATGAGTGCAATTGTGCTGCAGTTTGAACATTCTTTGGCATTGCCTTTCTTAGGGATTGGAATGAAAACTGACCTTTTCCTGTCCTGGAACCACTGCTGAGCTTTCCAAATTTGCTGGCAAACTGAATGCATCACTTTAACAGCACCATCATTTAAGATCTGAAATAGCTCAGCTGGAATTCCATCATCTCCACTAGCTTTATTCATAGTGATGCTTCCTGAGGCCCACTTGACTTTGGACTCTAGGATGTCTGGCTCTAGGTGGGTGATCACACCATTGTGGTTATCTGGGTCAATAGGATCTTTTTTGTGTAGTTTTTCTTTTTTATTCCTGCCACCTTTTCTTAATTTCTTCTGCTTCTGTTGGGTCCATATCATTTCTGTCCTTAATTGAGCCCATCCTTGCATGAAATGTTTCCTTGGTATCTCTAACTTTCCTTCAGAGATCTCTAGTGTTTCCCATTCTGTTGTTTTCCTCTATTTCTTGACAATATTCACTGAGGAAGGCTTTCTTCTCTCTCCTTGCTATTCTTTGGAATGCTGCATTCAGATGGGCATAAGTTTCTTATTCTGTTCTGCCTTTAGATTCTCTGCTTTTCTCAGCTGTTTGTAAGGCCTCCTCAGAAGACCCTTTTGCCTTTTTCCATTTCTTTTTTTTGATGAGTGCCTGCTGTGCAATGTCATAAACCTCCGTCCATAGTTCTTCAGGCACTCTGTCTATCAGGACTAATCCCTTGAATCTATTTGTCACTTCCACCATATAATTGTAAGGGATTTGATTTAGGTCATACCGAAGATCATGGCATTTGGTCCCATCACTTCATGGGAAATAGATGGGGAAACAGTGGAAACAGTGTCAGACTTTATTTTGGGGGGCTCCAAAATCACTGCAGATGGTGACTGCAGCCATGAAATTAAAAGACGCTTACTCCTTGGAAGGAAAGTTATGACCAACCTAGATAGCATATTGAAAAGCAGAGACATTACTTTGTCAGCAAAGGCCTGTCTAGTCAAGGCTATGATTTTTCCAGTGGTCATGTATGGATGTGAGAATGGACCATAAAGAAAGCTGAGCACCGAAGAATTGATGCTTTTGAACTGTGGTGTTGGAGAAGACTCTTGAAAGTCCCTTGGACTGCAAGGAGACCCAACCAGTCCATTCTAAAGGAGATCAGCCCTGGGTGTTCTTTGGAAGGAATGATGCTAAAGCTGAAACTCCAATACTTTGGACATCTCATAAGAAGAGTTGACTCATTGGAAAAGACTCTGATGCTAGGAGGGATTGGGAGCAGGAGGAGAAGGGGAAGACAGAGGATGAGATGTCTGGATGGCATCACGACTCGATGGATGTAAGTTTGAGTGAACTCCGGGAGTTGGTGATGGACAGGAAGGCCTGGTGTGCTGTGATTCATGGGGTCGCAAAGAGTCAGACGCAACTGAGTGACTGAACTAAACTGAACTGAACTGAAGGGTCTAGAGGCTTTTCCTACTTTCTTCAATTTAAGTTTGAATTTTGCAATAAGGGGTTCATGATCTGAGCCACAGTCAGCTCCCAGTCTTGTTTTTGCTGACTGTATAGAGCTTTTCCATCTTTGACTGCAAAGAATATAATCAATCTGATTTAGGTATTGATCATCTAGTGATGGTCATAGCAAACTCCCTCTTCCAACAACACAAGAGACATCTCCTCCTGATGCCATACACAAAAATAAACTCAAAATTGATTACAGACCTAAATGTAAGATCAGAAAGTATAAAACTCTTACAGGGAAACACAGGAATAATACTCAATGACGTATATCAAAGCGAGATCCTTTATGACTCACCTCCTAGAGTAATGGAAATAAAAATGAAAATTAAAAGTGGGACCTAATTAAACCTAAAAGTTTTTGCACAGCAAAGGAAACTACAAAGATCGTGAAAAGACAATGCTCAGAATGGGAGAAACTATTAGCAAAGGAAACAACTAACAAAAGATTAATTTTCAAAATATACAAGCAGCTCATACAACTCAATACCAGAAAAACAAACAACCCAATCAAAAAGTAGGGAAAAGACCTAAATAGAGACGATTGTCCAGAGAAGACACACAAATAGCTAACAATCACATGAAGAGATGTTCAACATCACTTATTATTAAAGAAATGTAGATCAAAACTACAATGAGATACTACCCCACACCAGTCATAATTGTCATCATCAAAAAGTCTACAAACAAATGCTGGAGACGGTGTGGAGTAAAGGGAACCCTCTTGCATTGCTGGTGGGAATGTAAATTGATACATCTACTATAGAGGACGGTATGGATATTCCTTAAAAAACTAGGAATAAAACCACCATACGACCCAACAATCCCATTGTTAAGCATATAGCATGAGGAAAGCAAAATTGAAAATGACACATGTACCCCAATGTTCATTGCAGTGCTATTTACAAAAGCTAGAACATGGAAGCAACCTAGATGTCCATCGACAGATGAAAGGATAAAGAAGCCATCATACATATATACAATGGAACTCAGCCATAAATAGGAATGCATTTGAATCAGTTCTAATGAAGGGGACGAACCTGGAGCCTATTACACAGAGTGAAGTGAGTCAGAAAGAGAAATATAAATATCATGTACTAACATATATATATAGAATCTAGAAGGATGGAACTGATGAATTTATTTGTTGGACAGCAATGAAGAAACAGACATAGAGAACAGTCTTATGGATACAGGTGTTGAGGAGAGGAATAAGAGAGTGAGATGTATGGAGAGAGTAACATGGAAACTCATATTACCATATGTAAACTAGACAGCCAAAGGGAATTTGCTGTAAGACTCAGGGAACTCAACAGGGCTCTGTAACAAACTAGAGGGATGGGATGTGGAGGGAGATGGGAGAGAATTTCAAGAGGGAGGGGACATATGTATACCTATGGGTGATTCTTGTTGATGTTTAACAGAAAAAAAAACAAAATTCTGTAAAACAAATTTTCTTCAATTAAAAAATAAATTAATTTTTTTTAAAGGGACAATTTCATGACTTCTCTTGACACTACAGGAAGACTGAGTTTTCAGGGCAACCAATTGGCCCCAAAATATAAGGAGAGATGGATGTCAACCATGACAGAGGCATGCTACTGAAGCAAGAGAGGGAAATATCATATCCTGGGACACACAGGAGCCCCTGGGGTGGACCACCAAGTGATGGTGCTTGGCTTCATGCAGGAAAGAATTCAGGAATGAACCAAAGTAACCCCAGCAATCCCACTGTTGGGCATACACATCGAGGAAACCAGAATTGAAAGAGACACGTGTACCCCAATGTGCATCACAGCACTGTTTATAATATCTAGGAGAGGGAAGCAATCTAGATGTCCATCAGCAGATGAATGGATAAGAAATTTCTGGTACATATACACAATGAAGTATTCAGTTCAGTTCAGTTCAGTCGTCAGTTGTGTCCAACTCTTTGCGACCCCATGAATCTCAGCATGCCAGGCCTCCCTGTCCATTACCAACTCCTGGAGTTCACTCAAACTCATGTCCATTGAGTCAGTGATGCCATCCAGCCATCTCATCCTCGGTCATCCCCTTCTCCTTCTTTCTCAATCCCTCCCAGCATCAGAGTCTTTTCCAATGAGTCAACTCTTCGCATGAGGTGGCCAAAGTACTGGAGTTTCAGCTTCAGCATCATTCCTTCCAAAGAAATCCCAGGGCTGATCTCCTTCAGAATGGACTGGTTGGAGTATTACTCAGCCATTAAAAAGAATACATTTGAATCAGTTCTAATGAGGTGGGTGAAACTGGAGCCTATTATACAGAGTGAAGTAAGCCAGAAAGAAAAACACCAATACAGTATACTAACACATATATATGGAATTTAGAAAGATGGTAACAACAATCCTGTATGAGAGACAGCAAAAGAGACACAGATGTACAGAACAGTCTTATGGACTCTGTGGGAGAGGGAGAGGGTGGGATGATTGGGGAGAATAGCATTGAAACATGTATAATATCAAATGTGAAACGAATCACCAGTCCAGGTTCAATGCATGATACAGGATGCTTGGGGCTGGTGCACTGGGATGACCCAGAAGGACGGTATGGGGAGGGAGGAGGAAAGGGGGGTTCAGGATGGGAAACACGTGTACACCCGTGGCAGATTCATGTTGATGTATGGCAAAACCAAAACAATATTGTAATTAGCCTCCAATTAAAATAAATAAATTTATATAAATAAATAAATAAATGAAAACCAAAGTGAAGCAAAAGCAGCCTTACTCAGAGAGATGCACATTCCATAAACAGAAAGCAGAACTTCTTTGAAAGTGAAAGTAGCCCAAGTTGTGGGGTGGGTAATTTCATAAGCTAATGAGTGGGAGGAATATTTTAATTATTGGGAGGAAGGGGGCAGGGATTTCTAGGAATTGGGCCACTGCCCACTTTTTGGCTTTTTGTGGTCATACTTGGAAAACTGTCATTGTTTTGGTGACTGTGTCATTTAGCATATTCTAATGAATCACTGATAGAGAAGCTCTATAAACTCAGCAAAAGAAAAAAAAAAAAAAAAGACCGGGAGCTGACTGTGGCTCAGATCATGATCACTTTATTGCCAAATTCAGACTGAAATAGAAGAAAGTGGAGAAAACCACTAGACCATTCAGGTATGACCTAAATCAAATCCCTTATGACTATACAGTGGAAGTGAGAAATAGATTTAAGGGACTAGATCTGATAGACAGAGTGCCTGATGAACTATGGATGGAGGTTGGTGACACTGTACAGGAAACAGGAATCAAGACCCTCCTCATGGAAAAGAAATGCAAAAAAGCAAAATGGCTGTCTGAGGAGGCCTTTCAAATAGCTGTGAAAAGAAGGGAAGCAAAAAGCAAAAGAGAAAATGAAAGATATATCCATTTGAATGCAGAGTTCGAAAGAATAGCAAGGAGAGATAAGAAAGCCTACTTCAGCGATCAATGCAAAGAAATAGAGGAAAACAATAGAATGGTAAAGACTAGAGATCTCTTCAAGGAAATTAGAGATACCAAGGGACTATTTCATGCAAAGATGGGCTCGATAAAGGAAAGAAATGGTATGGACTTGAGAGAAGCAGAAAATATTAAGAAGAGGTGGCAAGAATACACAGAAGAACTGTACAAAAAAGATCCTCATGACCCAGATAATCACAATGGTGTGACACTCACCTAGAGCCAGACATCCAGGAATCTGAAGTTAAATGGGCCTTAGGAAGCATCACTACGAACAAAGCTGGTGGAAGTGATGGAATTCCAGTTGAACTCTTTCAAATCCTGGAAGATGATGCTGTGAAAGTGCTGCACTCAATATGCCAGCAAATTTGGAAAACTCAGCAGTGGCCACAGGACTAGAAAAGGTCAGCTTTCATTCCAATCCCAAAGAAAGGCAATGCCAAAGAATGCTCATCTCACATGCTAGTAAAGCAATGGTCAAAATTCTCCAAGCCAGGTTTCAGCAATACGTGAACCGTGAACTTCCAGATGTTTAAGCTGGTTTTAGAAAAGGCAGAGGAACCAGAGATCAAATGGCCGACACCTGCTGGATCATTGAAAAAGCAAGAGAGTTCCAGAAAAACATCTATTTCTGCTTTATTGACTATGCCAAAGCCTTTGACTGTGTGGATCAATCACAATAAACTGGGGAACATTCTGAAAGAGATGGGAATACCAGACCACCTGACCTGTCTCTTGAGAAACCTGTATGTACATCAGGAAGCAACAGTTAGAACTGGACATGGAACAACAGTCTTCTTCCAAGTAGGAAAAGGAGTATGTCGAGGCTGTATATTGTCACCCTGCTTATTTAGTTTATATGCAGAGTACATCATGAGAAATGCTGGGCTGGAGGAAGGACAAGCTGGAATCAAGATTGCTGAGAGAAATATCAATAACTTCACATATGCAGATGACACAACCCTTATGGCAGAAAGTGAAGAAGAACGAAGGAGCCTCTTGATGAAAGTGAAAAAGGAGTGTGAAAAAGTTGGCTTAAAGCTCAACATTCAGAAAACCAAGATCATGGCATCCAGTCCCATCTCTTCATGGCAAATAAATGGGGAAACCGTGGAAAAAGTGGCTGACTTTATTTTCTGGGCTCCAAAATCACTGCAGATGGTGATTGCAGCCATGCAATTAAAAGACACTTACTCCTTGGAAGGAAAGTTATGACCAACCCAGACAGCATGTTAAAAAGCAGAGACATTACTTTGTCAACAAAGGCCCGTCTAGTCAAGGCTATGGTTTTTCCACTGGACATGTATGGATATGGATGACAGTTAGACTATAAAGAAAGCTGAGCACCGAAGAATTGATGCTTTTGAAGTGTGGTATTGGAGAAGACTCTTGAGTCCCTTAGACTGCAAGGAGATCCAACAAGTCCATCCTAAATGAAATCAGTCCTGAGTGTTCATTGGAGGGACTAATGCTGAGCTGAAACTCCAATACTTTGGCCACCTGATGCAAAGAGCTGACTCATTTGAAAAGACCCTGATGCTGGGACAGATTGAGGGCAAAGGGGAGAAGGGGACGACAGAGGAAGACATGGTTGGATGGCATCACCGACTCAATGGACATGGATTTGAGTGGACTCCGGGAGTCGGTGATGGATAGGCAGGCCTGGCTTGTTGCAGTTCATGGGGTCGCAAAGAGTCAGACACAACTGAGCGACTGAACTGAGCTGAACTGAATGAGTCACTGTGAGCATATAATGAGAACCAAGATCTGCTAAAAGTTGAATTTTCTCTCTTCTTAGGCCTAGTTGTTCTAACCAGTTTTTGTCCTACCCTGTTTTCCTCAATGACTGCCGTTCTCCCCCACTTTCTTCCTATCTCATTAGCATTTGCTTAGCAAGAAAGGTGCAAATGTCTCGCGAGAGGAGATTGTAAAGCCACTGGTGGGTGAGCTGCAGCAATGGGGGGATTCTGAAATCTCTTGTGTTTTTCTCCATGAACTCCATTGTGTGCTCTCAGAAGACTAGTAAGAATACTGTGAAAGTGTCCCTTAAGGCATAAATGTGAAGAAAGTGAAGAACAGCCAATGAAGAAGTGTCACAAAACTCTACTAGACCATTCTCTCCTTTACACTGTGGAGCAAACGGTTAACTCTGTGGGAAGAAGGGCAAAAACACCTTTTAGAGCACAGCTAAGGAAAGGACTAGAAAGGAAAAACTCCCACACCTGAGGGAAAAGCAGGCTAGTATGGGTAACAGGCTATTGCTGGAAGAGGAGGAGGCCTCATCTCTGTGACCTAATGTTCTACAAAAGATATTCAAAGAAGTTTTCCTGCAGGCAGAAGACATGTTATAAGACAAATTTGGATCAACAGAAAGTAAGGAAGAGCCCTGAAAATAGAATAAGTAAAGATAAGATGAAATAGATTTACTCTTATATTTAATGACTTTCAAAATTAATTTGTCTGAAGGAAAAATAGATGCAATGTGTTGTGAAAGTGAAAGTAGCTCAGTCGTGTCCAGCACTTTGTGACCCTGTGGACCATACAGTCCATGGAATTCTCCAGGCCAGAGTACTGGAGTGGGTAGCCTGTCCCTTCTCCATAAGATCTTCCCAACCCAGGGATCGAACCCAGGTCTCCGGCACTGCAGGTGGATTCTTTACCAGCTGAGCCACTAGGGAAGCCATATAGCAATTGCAAAAGTAAATTATGACATTAATAGAGCAAAAATCAATGGAAGGAATATAAGATACTCTATGTTTCTTAAATTATATATGAAATGACATATTATTTGAAGCTTAAGTTCAGTTCAGTTCAGTTCATTCAGTCATGTCTGACTCTTTGCAACCATGTGGACTGCACCACGCCAGGCCTCCCTGTTTATCAACAACTCCCAGAGTCCACCCAAACCCATGTCCATTGAGTTGGTGATGCCATCCAGCCATCTCATCCCCTGCCGTCCCCTTCTCCTCTTGCCTCCAATTCCTCCCAGCATCAGTCTTTTCCAATGAGTCAACTCTTTGCATGAGGTGGCCAAAGTACTGGAGTTTCAGCTTCAACATCAGTCCTTCCAATGAATATTCAGGACTAATTTCCCTTAGGATGGACTGATTGTATCTCCTTGCAGTCCAAGGGACTCTCAAGCATCTTCTCCAACATCACAGTTCAAAAGCATCAATTCTTCAGTGCTCAGCTCTCTTTATAGTCAAACTCTCACATCCATACATGACTACTGGAAAAACCATAATCTTGACTAGATGGAACTTTGTTGACAAACTAATGTCTCTGCTTTTTAGTATGCTGTCTATGTTGGTCATAACTTTCCTTCCCAGGGGTAAGCATCTTTTAATTTCATGGCTGCAATCACCATCTGTAGTGATTTTTGGAGCCCCCAAAATAAGGTCTGCCACTGTTTCCACTTAAAGGTAGACTCATTAAAGTTGCATACTGTAAACTGTAGCATAGGAACAGCAAAGAATTTAAGTAAAAATATACAAATAATGAGCCATGAGAGAAGATAAAATCAAATCATTTTAAAAAATGCTCAACTAAGTCAAGGGAAGCCATAAATATAGAAAAACAAAAAGAAAAAAAAAAAGATAACTAAATAGGAAAGAGCAGACAAGATGATAGATTTAACCTATCCGCATCATATTAAACGTAAATAGTCAAAATACACAAGTTAAAATACAGAGATTGCCAGAATGGATGAAAAAACAAGACCCAATTTTATGCTATCTAAAGGAAACCCAATTTAAATGTAAAACTAAAGAGCTGGAATAGACACTAGCAAAACAGAGTGAGGGTAAATATACTAACATCAAGCAAAGTAGAAATTAGAGCAAGGATTACTATCAGGAATTTAAAAAAAAGAAACAATAGGTAATGATAAATGGTTCAAATAAGCAATATATATATATACACATATGTATGCATAAATCCTAAATATGTGTGCACCCAAGAGTAGAGCTTCAAATGCATAAATAAGTCAACAGAGTTGAAAGGAGAAATAGAGATATCCATTTTTGACTGGACTAATCTCTGGCTGATTCTTCCATTGTTTTTGAAACCACCATGGGGCGGAGTAGAGAATAAGAGTTAGGAGAGGCAGGAAGTCAGAGCCATAGTTAACCATAAAAATCTAAGTTCCCTTGGGAATTTGTGGAAATCTTGGGAGAACACTAGGATTTCCAGGATATGGAATAGGCATGGGAAAGGAGGATTAGTTCCACACCCATTCCTTTCTGGGTTCCAGGAAAGAACAAGTTTTGGCTCATTGGGCAGATTATGGCTTTGAGATATAGGCCATTACCTCAGAGGCACATTCTACAAAGGATATGACAGGAAGACAGCTGAACCAAACTTTATATAACTCTCAGAAGTTGCACAACTTATCTCCTTAGAATGAAGAAGTGGGACCCCGTTGAACTGGAGAATTGATGTTTGTCTCTGGTTTTGGCAAGGAATGAAGTGTTGCACAGTGCAGGAAGAATTGCCCATTTGACCTAAATTCTGTGTTTTGAAATTCTCCAGAAAAGCATGAGCACAACTTTATGTCTCATATTTAAAAAAAAAGTGAGCTTCCCAAACTGAAAAGACCAGCCCAAAGCTGGGTCTTGTCAGTCAGCCCTATCTCTAACAAAAGGTTAGTGATCCCATCTGGGGGTAGTTTAAGCTTCAGCAAGGCTGGTTTTAGGGGTGAAATTGACACTTTCAGGAAGTTCACAGAAAATCCTGGGGGAGGAGAGCAAAGATCTAATTGCTTTGCTCAATGTTCTGTGACTTCACTAGAGCTCTCTGGCTGTGCATGCCCTCAGGATATGTTAATAATTACCAGACTATATTACTGAACAAAATTTAGCTCTTGGGAGGCCAGAGTGTTTTTTAGTAGTGTAAGCCAATATAAAAAAACAATATACTATATTAACACTGGAAGAGTTGAGAGACTTTCTAAACTCAATGTTTTCAAACACATTCTGTGGATCCCAAGCTACTGAAGAGGTACTGAGGCATTAGAAGGTAGAGGGAAGCTGAGGAAACAAGATTCTAAAATCTCTCAGCTCTTCAACCAGAGCAGTTCTCCCTATTTGTTTCATTTGGATTGGACCACATATGAAACTTCATTTAGTAGAAATTAATATTTTCCTTCTTAAAAAAAATTGACAGTGATCCAATCATAGGTTGGCAAAGTTTTTTTGTAAAGAGCCAGAGAGTAAATATTTTAAACTTTTGGGCCACCTATGGTCTCTATCACATGTTCGGGTTTTTGTTTTTTTTTTTTAAAGCCTTTAAAAATGTAAAGAAACACTCAACTTGTAGGCACATGCAAACAATTCTGAGAGCTGCTCTAACTTGACTTTGTTGTTCAGTCACTCAGTTATGTCTGACTCTTTGTGACCCCATGGACTGCAACACGCCAGGCTTCCCTGTCCTTTACCAACTTTTGGAGCTTGCTCAAACTCATGTACATTGATTCGGTGATGCCATCCAACCATCTCATCCTCTGTCATCCCCTTCTCCTTCTGCCTTCAATCTTTCCCAGCATCAGGGTCTTTTCTAAGGAGTTGGCTCTTCACATCAGGTGGTGAAAGTATCTGAGCTTTAACTTCAGCATCAGTCTTTCCAATGAATATTCAGGGTTGATTTTGGTTAGGATTGACAAGTTTGATCTTCTTGAAATCTAAAGGACGCTCAAGAGTCTTCTCCAACACCACAGTTCAAAAGCATCAATTCTTTGGTGCTTGGCCTTTTTCATGGTCCAACTATCACTTCTGTACATTGCTACTGGAAAAATCATAGCTTTAACTAGACAGATCTTTGTTGGCAAGGTAACATCTCTGCTTTTTAATATGCTATCTAGGTTTACCATAGCTTTTCATCCAAGGAGCGAATTTTTTTTAATTTCATGGCTGTAGTCACCATCTGCAGTGATTTTGGAGCTCAGGAAAATAAAGCCTGTCATTGTTTCCATTGGTTTACATCTATCTTCCATGAAGTAATGAAATGGGATGCCATGATCTTAGTTTTTGAATGTTGAGTTTTAAGCCAGCTTTTTCTATCTCACATCAAATTTTGACTTTGCCTTTGGTCAAGAGACCTACAGGGGTATGAAATCCATTGAGGCTACCAGAAGCTATATGCCTTGGAAACTGTTGGACTCATAGAATATTGGAATTTTCTCCAAAATGTATCAGAATTAGGGGTATTATCTTTCAATATTTGGAATATACACTGAACTAATGGCTATTTTATGCTTCTTAGCATCCTATAGGTATCAGTCTGAAAATCAAAGTGTAAAAGTATTACTGGGCCCTCTCACCATCCTCCTAGTTTCACTTGGGAAATTTGTGAAATCTGATCCCACAAGTTTAGTTTGTTAGTCTAAAGCTACTAGTTTCCAGGAAGTGGCTGCTTCTACAAGGAGACTTGGTAGGAGTTTCACTAATTCTCAAGTGACAACTCTTATTTGGTTGTTTTGGGCTCTTTAGCCAATAGCTCAACAAACAAATGATGAGTTACTGTATATTTATACTTTGCCAAAAAAAAGACCCTGGTTATCATGAGAATATTGAATTGTTGCTATATAAGGGAACCAGGAAGAGTAGCATCTGGAAGTCAAGGGAGTCACTAGGATATTTGTCGCTGTTGTTCAGTTGCTCAGTCATGTTGACTCTGTGACCCCATGGACTGCACCATGCCAGTATTTCCTGTTCTTCACTAACTTCTGGAGTATGCTCAAACTCATGTCCATTGAATTGGTGATGCCATCCAATCATCTCATATTTGGTCATCTCCTTCTCCTCCTGCCTTCAATCTTTCCCAACATTAAGAGTCTTTTCCAGTGAATTGGCTCTTTGCATCAAGTGGCCAAACTACTGGAGCTTCAGCTTCAGCATGAATATTCAGTGTTGATTTCCTTTAGGATTGATTGGTTTGATCTCCTTGCTGTCCAAGGGACTCTCAAGGGTCTTCTCTCAGTATCACAATTCGAAAGCATCAGTTCTTCTTTCTGGTCCAACTGTCATATTCATACATGACTACTGGAAGAACCATAGCTTTGAATACATGAATCTTTGTTGGCAAAGTGCTTTTTAATATGCTTTCTAGGTTTGTCTTTTCTTCTAAGGAGCAAGTGTCTTTTAATTTCATGGCTGAAGTCCCCATCTGCAGTGATTTTGGAGCCCAAGAAAATGAATTTTGTCACTGTTTCCATTTTTCCTCCATCTATTTGCCATGAAGTGATGGGACTGGATGCCATGATCTTCTTTTTTCAAATGTTGAGTTTTCAGCTTTTTCGCTCTCCTCTTTCACCTTCATCAAGAGGCTCTTTAGTTCCTCTTCACTTTCTGCCTTAAGGGTGGTGACATCTGCATATCTGAGGTTATTGATATTTCTCCCAGCAATCCTGATTACAACTTGAGCTTCATCCAACCTGACATTTTGCATGATGTACTCTGCGTGTAAGTTAAATAAGCAGGGTGACAATATACAGCCTTGACATATTCCTTTCCCAATTTGGAACCAGCCCATTGTTCTATGTCAGTTCTAACTGTTGCTTCTTAATCTGCATACAGGTTTCTCAAGAGGCAGTAAGGCGGTCTGGTATTCCCATCCCTTTAAGAATTTTCCGCAGCTTGTTGTGACTCACACAGTCAAATGTTTTAGAGTAGTCAATGAAGCAGAAGTAGATGTTTTCCTGGAATTCCCTTGCTTTTACTATGGTCCAACAGATCTTGGCAATTTGATCTCTGGTTCCTCTGCCTTTTCTAAATCCAGTTTGTACATCTTCAAGTTCTCAGTTCAGGTACTGTTGAAGTCTAGCTTACAGGAATTTGAGTTTTAACTTCTCAGCATGTGAAATGAGTGCAATTGGGCAGTAATTTGGGCTTTCTTTGTCATTGCCTTTCTTTGGGATTGGAATGAAAACTGACATTTTCCAGCCCTGTGTATCCACTGCTAGTTTTCCAAATTTGCTGGCATATTGAGTGCAGCACTTTAACACCATCGTCTTTTAGGATCTGCAATAGCTCAGATGGAATTCCAACACCTCCACTAGCTTTGTGCATAGTAGTGTTTCCTAAGGACTACTTGACTTCATACTCCAGGATGTCTGGCTCTAGGTGAGTGATCCCACCATCGTGGTTATCTGGGTCGTTAAAACCTTTTCTGTACAGTTCTTCTGTGTATTCTTGCCACTTCTTAACCTCTTCTGCTTCTATTGGGCCCATACCATTTCTGTTTGTTATTGTACCCTTCTTTGCATCCTATATTCCCTTGGTATCTCTAATTTTCTTTAAGAGATGTTTAGTCTTTCCCATTCTTTTGTTTACCTCTATGTCTTTGCTTTGTTCACTTAAGAAGGCTTTCTTATCTCTCCTGCTATTTTTTGAAACTTTGCATTTAGATGGTATATCTTTCATTTTCTCCTTTGCCTTTTGCTTCTCTTCTTTTCTCAGCTATTTGTAAGGTCTCCTCAGAAAACCATTTTGCCTTTTTGTAATTCTTTTTCTCGGGGATAGTTTTGATCACCACTTTGTCCATAGATCTTCAAGCACTCTGTCTATCAGATCTAATCCCTTAAGTGTATTTGTCATTTCCAGTGTATCATCATAAAGGATTCGATTTAGCTCATACCTGAATGGCCTAGTAGTTTTCCCTTAAAGTGCTGCACTCAATACACCAGCAAATTTGGAAAACTCAGCAATGGCCACAGGACAAGAAAAGGTCAGTTTTCATTCCAATCCCAAAGGACAATGCCAAAGAAAGCTCAAACTACCACACAATTGCTGTCATTTCACTTGCTAGCAAGATGATGGTCAGAATCCTTTAACCTAGACTTCAACAGTACCTAAGCTGAGAGCTTCCAGATTGTCATGCTGGAACTAGCTGCTGAACAACCATCGACAAGAGAATTTTGGAACCCACCAAAAAAAAACCCCTGTGACCAAGGACAAAGGAGAAGCCACAGCAAGATGGTAGGATGGGCAGGATTATGTTTAAAATCAAACCTCATATGCACCAGAAATGCTCGGAGGACACAAACAAAACCTTGTGTGTACAAGGACCAAGGGACCTTTCACGTGTGAGAGGGTCTCAGGTGACCCCTACGTGAGATTGAGCCAGACCAGGGTCTGGCTTGAGTGTCTGAGGGTCTCCTGTGGAGGCATGAGTCAGCAGCAGCCTGCTGTGGAGACAGAGGCTCTGGAACAGCAGTCTGGGTAGGTGCAGTGTCACACAAGTCCTCTTGAAGGAGGTCGCCATGAGCTCCACTACAGAGCCACTGGACAGGCGACTCACAAACAGGAGAGCAATCATGCCAAAGAAGGTCTCACGCAGTTGCAGAAGTTCTAGGTCCCACAGCAGACTTCCCAACTTGGGGATCAGGCAAAAGGACTGAGTATCCCAATGGAATCTGATTTTGAAGGTCAGCAGGATTTGATTACAGGCCTTCCTCAGGACTGGGGAAACAGACTCTTGGAGGGCACAAACAAAACCTTGGGCACACCAGGACCAGGAGAAAGGAGCAGTGACTCCACAAGAGACTGAGCCAGACTTGCCTGTGAGTGTCCAGGAGTCTCTGGTGGATGGGTCTACAGTGGCCTGCCAAGTGGTCAGGGGCACTGACTACAACAGTCCTGGGAGGCCTGGCATGCTGGCACAAGTCCTTTTGAAGGAGTTTGCCATTACTGCTATTTCTCCTACCATAATTTGGCTTGAGGGCTACAGGGAGGGAGGGAGGGGAACACAGCTCCAACCATCAGCAGGAACTTGGATTAAAGATTTAGTAAGCATGGCCCCACCCACCAGAGCAAGACCCAGTTTCCCTCAAAGCCAGTGCCTCCCATCTGGAAGCTTGCACTAGCCTCTTATCTTCATCTATCAGAGGGCAGACAGAATGAAAACATCAATCACAGAAAACTAACCAAACTGAAGGGCTTCCCTGACAGCTCAGTTGGTAAAGAATCCACCTGCAATGCAAGAGACCTGGGTTCAATCCCTGGGTTGGGAAGATCCCCTGGAGAAGGGAACAGCTACACACTCCAGTATTCTGACCTGGAGAATTCCATAGACTGTAGTCTGTGGAGTTGCAGAGTCAGACATGACTGGGCGACTTTCACTTTCACTTCAGTTTCAACCAAACTGACCACATGGACCACAGCCTTGCCTAATTCAATGAAACTATAAGCCATGCCGTGTAGGGCCACCCAAGACAGACAGGTCACGGTGAAGAGTTCTGACAAAACGTGGTCCACTGGAGAAGGCAATGGCAAACTATTTCAGCTTTTTTTGAGAACCCTCACAAACAGTATAAAAGGGTTTCCCCTACTTTCTCCAACTTAAGTCTGAATTTTGCAATATGGAGTTCATGATGTGAGCCACAGTTAGCTCTCAGCCTTGTTTTTGCTGACTCTATAGAGCTTCTCCATCTTTGGCTGCAAAGAATATAATCAATCTGATTTTGGTATTGACCATCTGGTGATGTCCATGTGTAGAGTCCTCTCTTGTGTTGTTGGAAGAGGGTGCTTGCTATGACCAGTGCATTCTCTTGGCAAAACTCTGTTAGCCTTTTCTCTGCTTCATTTTATACTCTAAGGACTAACTTGCCTGTTACTCCAGGTATCTCTTGACTTCCTACTTTTGCATTCCAGACCCTTATGATGAAAAAGACTTTTTTTTTTTTTTTGGTGTTAGTTCTAGAAGGTATTCTAGGTCTTCATAGAACCATTCAACTTCAGCTTCTTCAGCATTAGTGTTTGGGGCATAAGCTAGCACATACACTTGTGCTTTTATCTCCAGTGGGAACCTTTTTTGTACAGTGTGACAGCCCTGGTCTGACAAAAGTATAACCAGGAGTTTAGTCGTCTCAGGGTGAAGATCTGGTTACCCTACCAATCAAATAACCTAGACTTGTAGGTTACCTTACCAATCAAAGAACCAGAAGAAGTTCTGGTTCTGGATAACAGTAATCTAAAACAGGTAGTATTTAGATAAACATGATGAATATCATTAAGCCGGTTTACAGGAAATGCTGCCAGTGTCTAATCCATAACTCTTTGCCTTAATCACTTTGGTGTATGGTAGAAGTTACCTGTATTCTTTTTCTTAAAGTTTCTTTTTTTTTTAATTTAAATTACCAAAGCTTGGTGTGCTGTCTCTAGTGTAACTCGTAAGTGCTAGGGAATTACTGTCCTTTGGAACAAGTCTTCAACCAATGACTGATCCTAGTCAGAGTATAAACAACACAACTGTCTCAAACTCTAAGTGGGAAAGTCACTTTATACAATTCTTTTACATGGGATCCAAGAGTTTTTTGGCTCAATCAAGCTTCAGTTGCCTTCAGAAGTAGCTGTCTTGATTCTGTCCCCTTTATTTGCTGCTTTCCCATTCTTGTTTCATGTCCCTTCTCCTCTGCTTGTATTTTTCTTCACCTCCAAACGAGCAACTTGCGTATGAATCATTTTCTCAGGATCTTCTTTGGGGAAACATAAATAAATTGGGAAAAGAAAGATGGGTTATTATTGGTTTCTTTTCAGACATAATCATAAACTGAGAACTATGTTTGGTGCCCATGTATCTCATACATTAATAAATGAAAACCTAACAGAAGCTAGAAGTATAAAACATAGTTCTTGGAATCTATCCCAACTTATTTTAATGTGAACATTAATAATAACAGTTGAAAATGAAAATTTCAAAGGAAATGCAAAACTGAGCTGAAATTATAGGTATAAAATGGGATTGTTCTTGAGAAATTAGGATTTATCCTCATTTCTAGACTATCCTTTGCAGTTTGTATTGACTTCATAATTTGGATTCCATTTTTGGTTTCACATTCCTATGAGCCCGAAGTAACAGAATCTTGGCTGTTTTTCTATGTTCTGACTCTTGACCTTTGCCCAGTGCTAAAGATATCTCTTCATCTCAGTCTTCTGGGTCCAGGACATTCTGCCATGACTTGAACCTTAGCTGTATAATTCAGCACCCCACTATCATAAGCCTTTGAAATATTTGAAATCATAATTCTTGTCTATTATTATTTTGTGAATAATCTCAGGACATTTTTTTTTCTGTTTCTTTTCTATCTTTTTGATGGTCTTTGTACTTTTCAATTCCCCAGTACCTCAAAAGATCTTGGATATTTCCAATGTTCTAGGGAACATCCCAGTCTGATTAAGAAGCAACCACTGTTAAATAAGACAGTTTTTCTTTCACTGTCCAGCCTGGACCTTTTCAGACTTGGCTGAGCATCCTTGGCCCATGGGGATACCCTCATCTCTCAAGAACTCTGGGAAACAGAGTGACGCCCAATTTACACATACCAAGATTTTAGCAAGGCAGATCATTTTAATTGAATTCCAAGGTAGTTAGTTTGGGTCCTGGAAATTCATCACTGACTGTGGGTGGCCTCTTGAGAGCAGTATATGTATTTGTGTAGTGGAGGTGTGTGTTTGTCGGTGGTGGAGGGGGGAGGATGCGTGTATGTATGTGTGTATTTTTTCCCCTTCTTTTGGATGGGTCTACCTAAGACATGTTTGGTATACTGAGTCATATGAACAAATATGGCCCCGGCCCCAGTCACACTCCTGGATCATCAACTCTGCATAATATCCCTTTCTTAATTCTGAAGGGGCCAGGTCCTACTTAGCAACAGGATATTCGCCTAGCACTCAAGTTGACTCCTTGATGATGAATCCCAGAGAAGACTTGTCTGTCTTTTTTATTTGTGACCTCACCTCTATGTCCTTCCAGAATGGCAGCGTCAACTAAGAAAGTATTTTAACTTAGAAAGTTAAAAATATCCCAGACAGCATAGTTTAACCATCAAAATATTCCACCTTCAGGGAAGAGTAATTATAGGTCTCCTGTCTCTTCTATCTTTTGTGGAAAATCTACATGACTATCTTCTTTTCTTTCATTAAAGAAGAACAGTTTTGTATCTACAGAGATGATTGTTTTCACATTGGGAGTCTACAGCCTTCCATGGTCAAGATCTTCATTGAGGCTAAGTATGCTCTCATGGGATAGAAACTTAACCAGACTGTGAAATCAGGAATAGTTGCTGTTGTTGTTATTGTTTTAATGTGAAGCATGAGCTAGCAAAATTTTAGAAATACCATTACAGGCTGGCTGGAACCTATATCACCACTAACCAGCTCAGATAACCCAGACTTCACCTGACTCTTTCTAGTGAGGACAGAATTCCTCTCCTACCCTCAGAAACAAGCAGTGTGCCAGCAAACAACCATGAGGCCTAGCTCTTCTTTCCATCTCCCCTGAACACCTTCCTCCTTCTGCCATGTTCTAGGAGACTTTGGAAAACTGAGCAAAACTTCTATTTTCCCCATTGTTTGATTGAGACATAAGCCTGAACTTGCTCACAGTGCATTTTGTAATCTCCATTCTTTAGCTAAAGTTAATCCTGTATCCTCAGCCTCTCTGAGAGTTGTTGCCCATAAGAGAAGTTGGCTTCTCTCTCAAGGACACAATTTCCCTTTCTAGTTCATCCTGGGTAGCAATGATAATAATGACAATGGTAGTGTTGTTCAGCCTCTCAGACTTGTCTGATGATTTGCCACCCATAGACCCATAGCACACCAGGGTTTCCCATCCTTCACCATCTCCCAGAGCTTGCTCAAACTCATGTCCATTGCATAGGTGATGCCATTCAACCATCTCATCCTCTGTCATCCCCTCCTCCTCCTGCCTTCAGTCTTTCCCAGCATTAGGGTCTTTTCCAATAAGTCAGCTCTTTACATCAGGTGGCCAAATTACAGCTTCAGCTTCAGCATCTGTCCTTCCAAAGAATATTCAGGATTTATTTAATTTAGTATTGACTGGTTTGATCTCCTTGCTGTCCAAGGGACTCTCAAGAATCTTCTCCAACACAACAGTTCAAAAACATCAACTCTTCAGTGTTCAACCTTCTTTATGGCCCTACTCTCACATCCATACATGACCACTGGAAAAATCATAGTTTTGACTATATGGACCTCTGTTGGCAAGGTAATGTCTCTGTTTTTTAATAAATTGCCTAGGTCTGTCATAGTATTTCTTCTAAGGAGCAAGTATCCTTTAATTTCATGGCTGCAGTCACTGTCCACAGTGATTTTGGAGCCCAAGAAACTGAAGTCTGTCACTATTTCCCCATCTGTTTGCCATGAAATGATGGGACTGGATGACATGATCTTGATTTTTTAAATGTTGAGTTTTAAGTCAGCTTTTCAGTCTCCTCTTTAAACTGCATCAAGAGGCTCTTTACTACCTCTTCATTTTCTGCCATTACAGCGGTGTCATCTGCATATCTGAGGTTATTGATATTTCTCCCTGCAATCTTGATTCCAGCTTGTGATTTATCAAGCCTTGCATTTTGCATGATGTACTCTGCATATAAGTTAAATAAGCAGGGTGGCAATATACAGCCTTGATGTACTCCTCTCTCCATTTTAAACCAATCCATTGTTCCATGTTCAGTTCTAATTGTTGCTTCTTGACCTGCTACTGGTTTCTCAGGAGGCAGGTAAGGTGGTCTGATATTCTCTTCTCTTTAAGAATTTTCCACAGTTTGTTGTGATCCATACAGTCAAAAGCTTTGCTGTAGTCAATGAAGCAGAAGTAGAATTTTTTTTTTTTTTGAATTCACTTATTTTTCCTATGTCCAACGGATGCTAGCAATTTGATCTTTGGTTCCTCTGCTTTTTTCTAAATCCAGCTTGTACATCTGGAAGTTCTTAGTTCATGTATTGTTGAAGCCTAGCTTGAAGAATTTTGAGCATTGCCTTGCTAACATATGCATAGAGTGCAATTGTGTGGCAGTTTGAACATTCTTTGGTATTGCCCTTCTTTGGTATTGGAATAAAAGCTGATTTTTTCCAGTCTTATGGTCACTGCTGAGTTTTCCAAATTTGTTAGCATATTGAGTGCAGCACTTTCACAGCATCATCTTTTAGGATTTGAAATAACTCAACTGGTATTCCATCACCTCCACTAGCTTTATGCCTAGTAATTCTTCCTAAAGCCCATTTGACTTCACACTCCAGGATGTCTGGCTCTAGGTAAGTGATCCCACTAAGGTGGTTATCTGTGTCATTAAGACCTTTTACATATAATTCTTCTTCTTAACCTCTTCTGCTTCTGTTGGGTCCATACCGTTTCTGTCCTTTATTATACCCATCTTTGCATGAAATGTTCCTTTGGTATCTCTGACTTGAAGAGATTTTTAGTCTTTCCCATTCTATTATTTTCCTCTATTTCTTTGCATTGTTCACTTAAGAAGACATTCTTACCTATCCTTGCTATTCTTTGGAACTCTCCATTCAATTGGTATATCTTTTCCTTTCTCATTTGCCTTTTGCATCTATTCTTTTCTCAACTATCTGTGAGGCCTCCTCAGATAACCATTTTGCCTTCTTGCATTTATTTTTCTTTGGAATGATTTTGGTCACCACCTCCTGTACAATGTTACAAACCTCCATCCATAATGGAGGACAGTGATAAATTATCTCACATTGCAGTTGGATGGGAATATGATATGTATATCCCTTTTTCCCCCTTATAACTCACCTGCACATTTTTATAAGTATACCCACACATCTGCTGCTCCTTTGGAGTACAGTGGCCTAGCCCCATCATTGTGCATTCTATGAGCATCCTCTGCTGATGATCCTGTGATCCATTCATTATTGGCCAATGGCACAGCCCTGTTGACTCAGCCTCCCCTGGGTTCCTGTGGTCTTTGCAGATACCTCTGATTCTCTTGTAAAGTCCTTCATCCAGATGCCTATCCATGTGAAGCTCTTGCATTTTTAGGATCCTGTGGACCTTATCTCTCCCTCTTTCTCGTCTCAGTCATTTCCATGTTGTGTACCACCTGTCTAGGGTCGGTTTGGTTTAATTTCGCTATGTGGTTTGGAAACACTGCCAGTTTCCTCCTAAAACCCAGTGTTCCTGATATTAGTCCCAGGTGTGGGGCCTCAGGACATATTTACCTTCCACTCAGCAGCTGTCTTATGCCTGTAGACCCTGGTCTATTATCTATATCTAATTTTAAATTCCCTCCTTTATTTCAGGTCATCTTGAACTGATTTATAATCTTCTTTTTTCTAATTTGCTTGGCAGTAGCTAGGCACAGGTCTTTTGTATGCATCTTGATTTATACTGTAGGTCTATTTGGCTTGCAGGACACATTTTCACCAGTTTATTATTTAACAATAATCTGACAATCATTTGGGGCTTCCCAGGTTGATGCTAGTGGTAAAGAATCTCCTGCCAAAGCAGGAGATGCAAGAGACGCAGATTCACTCCATGAGTCTGGAAGACTCCCTGGAGTAGCAAGTGGCAATCTACTCCAGTACGCTTACCTGGAAAATTCCATGAACAGAGGAGCCAGGCTGAGTACAGTCCATGGGGCCACAAAGAGTCAGACATAACTGAGCGCACACCTACACATGATAAATTAGGACTCAACTTATTCTTGGCCAATGCCATCCCAATCTCAAAAATAAAGTTAACCATTCTTTTAAATCCTCTTAACAGTTAACTTTTAAGCTTCAATATTATATTTCCTTTTTATTCTATCACATGTAGCTATCTTGTCTAGACCCTCACTTTATAAGATGAGGATATTACACCCCTTTCCTTCTACTCTCCTCTATATTCTCTTCTACCCTGCCTCCACATCCTGGGTTCTCCCTTCAAATTTACACTTAAAATGTCAGATTGATCATATTTACATTTTGATCTGCAAGTGTACTGAGCCTCCCATGCCTTGTCTACAGGCAGATTTTAGAATTTAAATGTCTCATTGCTGTGACCATATAATATCATTAATTGCATAATCAAATAATATGCTAAAATAACATTTCCTTTCATAACCATTCACTTTTCACCTTGTTTCCAATTTTTCTGTTTTGTACTGTGTGCCTTTATCATGTCCCACAAATACTTTAACTTCTACCTCAGGGATTCCAGCAAATCTTCCAAGTCTCCCTTCATTCCAATTCCACCGCCTCTGCTCCTCCTGCTGAACACTGACATGATTGTTCTCTAGGCTTGATGAGCAGCTGTCATCTTGAAACTTCCCTTCATTACTCTGCTGGGTCAGATTCAGTATCCTATGGCTCTCATTTTTTTCCCCTCTCTCTTTATTTAAATCTTCAAGGAACTTCCTGGAGAAGTCGGGAGGGGGGTGGTGGATACATTGGCAGTAACGTTTGGAGCCTTATTTTTATTTCATCTGCATGCTTGGTTTATAGTTTCAGATGTTCATGACAGTCTTCATGCCATAACCCATTACACCAGGTGTCTCTGAGTCAGGAGTCTGTGAGGTTCTGCAGTTCTCAGCTTTCTCTTCCCATTTCCTACACCAGCCAATACTCTTCCATCTACTTTAGGTCTACAGATACATGTTGAAACATTCTGTTACTGATGACTTTACCCCCTTTCTCTTTGTTTTATGGTGGCAAATGAGTTTTTTTATGTTTTTCCATTGCAAAGTGGCCTTAGAGAGGTCAAGGGGTAAACTTACACGTTCAATCTTTTATCTTGGACCAGAAGCTTTCATTTGTACTTTTAGAAGGTCCCCTTGACTGTCCTGGGGTAAATGGCATGGGTGAGGGCCAGAGGGGATACAGGGAGATCAAGAGGTGACTATTACATAGCTCCTGAGATGATGACATGGAGAAAAATGGACATTTTTTACATAATTCTAAGGTGAAGGCCTATTTGATATGCTGATTGGATGTGGAAACATGAAGAAGAGAGAAGAATTAAGGTTAGGTGTAAGTTTATGGATTGAGCACCTAAGTGATGGCATTTAATGTTTGGGGAAGAAAAGGAGAGGGAAATAGATGCTTTATTTGTGACAAACTAAGATGTATATGCCAATTAGGCATCCAAATGGAAATGGAAAGTAGAAAGTTAGATGCACATGTTTGGAGCCCAGAGAAAGAAATGTAGGGTTGAGAAAAATTGGAATATTCCTCAGGAGATTCATGGTATTTATATTTTTCACTAGGAACTCACTTGGATAATCCCTAGTGATAGTTTTCTAAAACATTTCCACTAAATCAAAACATTCATAATACAGTGAGAATGATGCAATTTCCATGAACACTAATGCAGAGTCATCTGAAATGAAGAATCTGTGAGGAAAGAAATATGCAATTATTGAAGTCTACTTTAAAAAAGTACTTCTACTGCCACTCAGAAAATCTTGGGAATGTATCTTTGGGTTCCTATTGATTCTCTCTTCTTAACCTAAATAACCTGAGCTACAGTAGCCCTCCTTAAAATTCTCAGCCCTTCAAGATAATGGTTAAGCAGGAGGTCTCCAAAATCCCTTACCTACTAGGTATATACCTATACTTCCATCTTCTCATCATTAAAGTGGGACAAGCAATAGCTAACTCATTAAGTTCTTATGGGATAATTTATATAAAGTGGTTAACACAGTACCTAGCACATAAGACATTCTCAATAAATGTTAGTCAGTATCATTTTCAAGGAGTTGCTAAAAATAAACAATTGGCCTTGGAAAGGCACAATTTAACATTTTGTCAGCCAGATGTAACAGCTTCATAATGTGGATAGCAATTGAATCAACAAACCACTATACTAACACTAGTTATTAATTACTCACCATGGGTCTATCAACAAATACTTATCCTAATGATTCAACAGTAAAAAATGATTTATAAATGCTCGTGCAAGAAAGGTTTCCCAGAAAACTAGAAGGCTAGGGTCAGAGCTGCTGTTTGGGATGCCAGAATTCTGACTCTGCTTCCTACACCTGCTACATAGAAATTGATGTTGTGTGCTTCCAGTTAATCTGTCTAACACATAACAATGCTCTGATGCCTGAGATGTTCTAAAGGTGCACGTAAACATATGTACACTCGCATGTGTACACACACACACACACACACACACACACACATCTTTAGTCTTAGAGCAAAAAGTTCCATTTTGCCATAGCAAACCAACACAAAATCATAAGAATTTTTAAAATAATTTCCAAAGGTTTGAATATGCCCTAAACTGTCCAAGTGGTTTTTTTTTTTTTTTTTTTTTTTCAATTCCTAATAGCTATTTCTTAGGAAACCTTTCTGCTACAGTATTATTTCTGGGCCAATAACAAGAAAATGTCTTAGATACAGGGTAGGTACAAAGCATTTCATGGTATAACTGAGAAACAGAAACACTGAAGGAAAAGGTCATGAGATTGTGAATAAAACGGATGAGTTCAAAGTTTAGCTCACTATTGCTGACTCATTAAAATTGACTTTCTCCATTGCTGCCCTATAAATAAATTCTTCAGTACCATTTTTCTAGATTCCCTATGTATGCATTAGAATATTTATCTTTCTCCTTCTGACTTACTTCACTCTGAATAATAGGTTCTAGGTTCAACCATCTCATTAGATGTGACTCAAATGCATTTCTTTTGATGGCTGAGTAATATTCCATTGTGTATATGTACCACAACTTATTTACCCATTTGTCCATCAGTGGACATATAGCTTGCTTTCACATTCTATCTATTGTAAATAATGCTGCAATGAGCAATGGGATACATGTGTCCTGGGGAGAGGGGAGGAGTGGGTGAGATGTATGGAAAGAGGAACATGGAAGCTTACACTACCTTATGTAAAATAAATAGCCAATGGGAATTTGCTGTATGACTCAGGAAACTCAATCAGGGGCTCTGTATCAACCTAGAGGGCAGAGATGGGGAAGAAGAGGGGACGGAGGTTCAAAAGGGAGGGAATATATGTATACCTATGGCTAATTCATTCTGAGGTTTGACAGAAAACAACAAAATTCTGTAAAGCAATTATCCTTCAATAAAAAATAAATTAATTAAAAAAATTGACTTTCTCTAACTTAAATATACTATTTTTCTTTAACAAAGGCAGGAAAATTTGGTGCTTTTCAGGTTATTGGTTGAATTTTTCTCATTTGCCAAATGATTTCTGAGAGATAAGCCCATCAGTTTTATTTACCGCAGGTCCTGGGAGATCTTGAGAAAGAGTACAGACATCCTCATGAAAGAAAATGTGTCAGGAGAAGAAGAGAGATGGCAGGCTGACTCTTCATCCCACATGAATTCTGACTATCTGCGGAGGCTTGAGCATGTCCTCTCTCCCAAGACTTTTTCTCATTTTTCATTGACTCAGTCACTTTCCTTCTTTCACATGAGTTGGGAAAAAAGAAGGATACCTTCGCAGCATCAGGGTTCTCTCAGATAGTTTTCAAGTTTTGGGTCCCACACACTCTCTATTAGCTCTATTCCTTGGGACCACTTGCCTACTCTGTGCTTCTGTAATCATGACCAAAACTTTCTGTGGTAACCTACAACAGCCTCTTTTGGGTTTTGTAGGTTCCACATGTATTGTTCGCAGTGTGGTACAGGAGCAAGAATGTAAAAAAAAATGCTAGACAATACATTGGAAGCGTCAAAACAATGGAGAAAGTTAATCAAAGAGAAATTCCTAATGACTTGGTGCTGAAGAACCTTCAGGAAGAACCATGCTTAATATTCATGTATATTATTACAAATGATAACTATTACAAAAAGATGTGCTACTAAATACTTCCCCAATTTTTGCCAAAACAATAGCCCCCCGAAAGCCTTGCTTCTTAGTAGAGTGTAGAGTTAAGGACAAGGAAGGAAGAGTAGCGGCCTGCTCCACATAGACTCCACCTCTGTCTGCTTCCCAACGGGGCCCACAAAGGATTACAGAGCATCACATTAAGAGGCAGCTGTTCCTGAAGGTCCAGGTGGTGATCTGAGCGACCTGAGCAGAGGAGAGTGCCAACGAGAAGCAGACACAGCGTGGAACATAGGTCACTCCCACTCTCCAAGGGACCTCAGCAGCACAGTGGCTGAATCTGGATTATGCCAGTGGTACCTTGGAACCACCCACCAGACAATATTTATCTTCTCACTTATACCATTAAAAATCACAAGAACAGCTACTCATAGGGTTGTTATGCTGGTTAATTTAAACTTAGGTATTCTTGTGGCTGCATTTTCACTCTGTTGTGTTGGAGTATAGGTTCCCCGAAGATAGGATGACCTCTCTTCCTTTGCTCCTTCTGCCCTTTTCTGAGCACAAACCTATGAAGACATAACACTGCTGCAGGCATTCCCAACACCTTGCTTGCATCATTTCCTTCTTTAGGCCCCTTCGAGTATGGCTTTGACCTTCATAAAACATCAACCTATTCGTTACATTTGGACTGGTTTCAGTAAGTGAGGATATATAAATACTGTCTGTTCATGTGTGTTTTGTTTTAGAGCATGTAACTGATTTCTATTGTGATTGAATTAAATATTCTAACTTGGATGCTAAGGATGTATGTAATATTAGTGTCATGGTTTGGGAAAGTGCAGACCTAAGAGATATTTTGGAACTGAGAACATGATCGAATTATCCATCTGGGGTCTTCTCTGTTAATGGAAGATGTCACGTATTGTAAGATACTAAAAGTCCCAGTGAAGAAGATCAGATCACTGGATGAAACCCCTGACTGGAAGGAGATTAATTTATAGGCTGTCTCCTTCTGTGCTATGCATAATATTCCACTGACTCCTGGGAGGTAGGTTGTAAAAGAAGGAATGGGACTGTGTGGGAGAAGGATTATGAAAGTTGTTGCTGTGTATGGAACTGAAGCTACAAAACACTTGTAAGAACTGACTCATGTAAAATCATTTCTGGACCCCACACTATGTTGTGTGATGCAGTCTGGCATCATGAGGCCAGAGAAGAGTTCTATGACTCTGTGGGTTTTGTGTTACCTCAGAACTCCAACAGTCACAGCCACTGAGTAGGTGGGTCTACCCTGGTCAACATTAATCATCCCACTTCTTGTAATCACAGGAAGCTGCAGAAGGTGAAAAGGAAGCTGTGGGCTGACGTCTCACCAAAGGCAGTGACACATACTACTGTCAGGCTGGAAATAGTATGTTAATCCTGCATTTTAAGAGCTCCTCAATATGAAGAGTAAGATGAGCCAGACAGTCAGCTGACGGCAGAGAACATCTCTGAATGGGAAGATGCTATTTTCAAACAGAATAGATAAATTGTTTTGGGGGAAGCGGTGGTGGGGGTGGGAAGATGTTCTCATGTGCTACAGGATATTTAGCAGCATCCCTGGTCACTACTTATGCCAGTAGTGTCCTCTCCTCAGCTGTAACAACCAAAAATATCTCTGAAAAGTGAAAGTGTTCATCAGTCATGTCTGACTCTCTGCAACACATGGACTGCAGCCCACAAGGCTCCTCTGTTCATGGAATTCTCCAGGCAAGCATATTAGAGTAGGTTGCCATTTCCTATTCCAGGGGATCTTTCTGACCCAGAGATTGAACCCGTTTCTCCCATATTGCAGGCACATTCTTTACTGTCTGAGCCGCCACAGAAGTCCAAAATATCTCTAGACACTGTCTAGGTCTCCTGGGGAGACAAATCAGCCTTGTGCCCCAGAGTGTATTCTTTGTTCTCGTAGTAAAAGCTGGTGCATTAACACCACAGTGAAGTGAAGTCGCTCAATCGTGTCTGACTCTTTGCGACCCCATGGACTATAGCCCACCAGGCTCTTCCATCCATGGGATTCTCCAGGCATGAATACTGGAGTGGGTTGCCATTTCCTTCTCCAGGGGATCTTCCTGACCCAGGGATCGAACCCAGGTCTTCTGCACTGCAGGCAGATGCTTTAACCTCTGAGCCACCATTAACACCATACTTGCATTTTGATTCCTAAGATGGAGAAAAGGGCAAAAGTGGAAGGCAAGCAACTTCCTCTTAAGAGTATAATGTCGATGTTGTATGTCTAACTTAGGTTCATAATACTTGTACTAGATCTTGGTCATTTGGTAATAGGAAGCCACAGAGGGAGGCTGAGAAATTTTGTGGTAATCCGAAATCCAAGGGGGTTGTTTCTAAGAATATTGAGACAACATGAATAATGGAGGGAGCAATTAATAGTTTTATTACCCGTATGGAATTATCCCACACTTAAATATGATAATGCACCATAAGTACCTAGCAAAGAGCCTTACCTGAGCACATGCTCAGTGAATATTGGTCCTTCTCTCCCTCCTCTCTCCATCACCAAGCACCAGGCCTGTGTCTCTTTCATGCTGAGATCTGGGCTTACATTATTCTGGTGAACATTAATAATATTATTCTTCTTTACAAGCCCTGTATCTGGCCAATGCTGAGACTATGGATGATTCTTAGTGTGTGTTTTAAGCCCTCTCTCTTTCAGGCTTTTCCTAACTTTGCCTTTTGCCTGCTGGTCTTACCATCGACACAATCTCCATAAACACAGACATATGGGCCCTTAGGTGATGCTTCCTGGAGGTCCTGCTTCAAAGTGAATGACATCTTGATATGATATTGAATCAATTTTAATCCTGGGTCTAGAATTTACCAGGACTGTCACTTTGGGTTAGTTGCTTATATGGTTGCATAATTTGGGGCCCTCGATTTCCTCATCTGTAAAGTAGGCTGAGCAAAAAAAATATTGACTTTGTAGAGTTGTCACACATTAATTACAAAGAATGTTTTTCAAGCCACTATTTTGCAGCTGATCTTCTAATCATTTCAAAAGAAACTCATAAAGCCCTATAGCTTCTGAAATAATAGATCCATTTCATAGAAAAATAATTGGCTAGGAAAGGTAAATTTGCTTGCCATAGGTTATATGTGCACACAATTTTAGAAAGAGAAAGAGATGGGATTTGAACTCAGGTTTCTATGACACAAGATCAGGGTTCTTTACAATTTCTTCCACTTTTTTAGTGAGCACACATTACTCAAGAGAATTTAAACCAGTTCTGTCCCTTAAAGAAGTTGCATGTGGACTAACGGAATATTAAAACAGCTTCTCCAAGAAGGAGAGACTACAGCCCAGAGGAGACTCCACCCTCTGCCCAGAAAGAGACATGATGTAGAGAATGACATCTGGGGGTTCTGCAGCTACTGACCATCCCCCTCTGCCTGGCTCTCTCCCCAAGAGCACAGCTTGTGGTCCCTGTGTGCTGAGCTTATCCCTGGGCTTCTGGCATCCTCCAAGGGGCTGGCCTACCCTTTCTTCCCCCACCTACAGCTAGTTGTACAAGCTATTGACCTAAACGGAAAATGCTGCGTTTCATGAGAATGAGATAGGTACATTGGACCGGAGTTCCACATCCCCTGCCATCAGCTTTACTTCATTTTCAGGAACGGTCCTGCTAACCTAGGATTTCCAAGGATTCCAAAGAATTTTGGAGTCTAGCAATCAACTTTTACTGGTGGTTTCTTTCTTTTTCTGGATATCTCCACATGGCATATTCCTTTCTGTGTCTGGAGGCAGTATTGGGGAACTCTCTGCTCTGGATACACCAAGATGTCTCGTGTTATGGGACAGCAGCTGTGGTGTAAGGAAATGAGGGTAACACTTGGAGTCAGAAAACCTGGGTTCAAATCCTAGGTGTTTTACCTGCAACATGACCTGGAGGATCTTTCTGGGCCCTTGCTTTCCCCAACGGAAAATGATGCTAATAAACTCTACTTTGGAAGGCTGCTGAAGAAGTCAATGAAATTACAGACAGAGGGCAGTGTGCTGTAGTGGGACAAGACCCAAATTCATACCTAAAATCAATCTTTAAAAAGCCTTCCAAATCAAGACAAGTTACTAAACTCTGTTGCTAGTTTTCACATTGTTAAAATGATGTTTCCAGCAGATCTGTGTGGATCAGATGAGAAATCTGTGAATTCTCTTATATAATCCCCAAAGCAACTGATATGACTCATTTCAGGGGGCTTAGAAAAAGATGAAGGGATGCTTTGAGACAGAGCAGGCTAGACTGAATCTCCATGAGCCGTCTTCAAGGGTGTCTTACTGCAGCTGGGGCCCTGGGGCTTCTTCCCAAGTTAATGGGCTGGTTAATGAGAGCCTTTGATTATGGATTGGTGGAGAACCCACTTGTCTTCTTCTTGTAGCACAAAAGGCATCTTGCCTGCTTTTATTCCTCTTTAGCATTTACTTCTGCAGCCTAATTGAGTTATAACAGGATTGTCTTCCTTAAGGGCCATCTCCCAAATGACCAGCCCCAGATGAGAGTCATTGCTTTTGTGAAGATCCTTTTTAATCATGGATGCCCCCTCTCACCTTAACTGGCTTCTTAGCTCCCAACGGAACAACCAGCTTGTGTACTGGGTGAGGTAAACAAGGTCCCTAGGAATATATGTTGGGGGCACTCATCCCAACTCTTTGAGAGACACACTTGGATTAAGGCCTCACTTTTCATAACAAGACCAATGGGAGGCTCGCTCTCTTTCAAGTCTAGAGAAGACTTTAAGAAGAACTCAGCCCTGTCTCTGGCCCCACCCTGACTACCTATTTAGTGCCTCCCGCCACCTTCATCAGCTATACCCTCACTTTCTGTCCAAAAGGACACAGCTCTCATTCTTTGCCTTGGCTTCCAAAGCTACACACTCCCGTGCCCCACTCACACAATCCTTTCCAAGTGTTTTTCCCTGGTACCTAGTACCTCTCTCAGGTGTGAGACGATTTTATGAACTAACTTATTCTTAATATTAAAGAATGAGAATGAGTTATTTCAATTTAATTCAAACCAATCTTATATTCCTAAAAGAGCCAAGGTCAGGCACTATATACAAACAGCTACACTATGCAAGGGAGTTTACACTTTTATCTAATATAATTCCCCCAAAGTAGACATAACTATTCTCACTCTCAGGAGGGAAACTTAGAGAGGTTTGCTCAGAGCTACTAGGACCTCTGCATTATGCAATGGCATGGGACACCATTTCCGTGGTAGTCTAAACAAATGCTACTCCCTAGAATTATGTTCCAGGACACAGAATGCAAAAGGAATGGCATCCTGGAGCTGTGCAAGGCTGTCGTTCTGGAGCTCATAGAGTCAAGTGTTGTAATTCTTCTCCTCCTGAGTTTAGTGATTCTTTAGTCCACATAAAGAGATTAGCCTCTAGCATGATGCCAACTCTCTTTGCTTCCAGTGAATTACATAAGTGAAGTGATGATCAAAGGTTTGTTTTAAATTGTTTGAGCACTAGGGTGGGGAAGCCGAGCATAGACAATGCTTAGCATCTTCATTGAAGTAATGAGCTTCCAGTCACGTGCACTATCGGACCACACTGCCCAGGCCATTCCTTACAGTTCAGAAAGGGTTAAGGAACAGCACTCCACATGGGCGATCACCTGGCAGTGGGCAAAGAGCAAAAGTGGAAGAGAGCTCTGTTCAGATCCTGAATTTGCCACTTGTTAGTGCGTTCTTGGATAAACAGTAAGTTCTCCTATACCTCAGTTTTATCTTCTGAAGAAATGGCCCTTTTGCTTGGACCAGGATACCTTAAATTTATGGTTTGTGTGCGTGCATGGTCAGTCATCTTCATCACTCTGTGACTATGGACTCTTTGTGACCCTGTGGCCTGTAGCCCACCAGACTCCTCTGTCCAGGGGATTTGCCTGGCAAGAACGCTGGAGTGGGTTGCCATGCTGTCCTGCAGGAGATGTTTCTGACCCAGGGCTGGAACCCACATCTCTCATGTCTCCTGCATTTGTGGATGGATTTTTACTGCTAAGCCCCCTGGGGAAGCTCCAGTCAAGCACTATAATTCAGTGCTTTAAAAAGTGTGTAAAATGTTTGTACCATCTCAAGAAATTCTTAAGTTACATAGGTAATTTTAAAATTTCCTTTATTCTGAATCAGTTTTAACAATCACTTTCTTCAGTTGTAAATCACTGTTTAATCAAGTGCACAATTCTATACTTTAATCACGTCTACTAATTTTTATTTATTTATTCTAAATTTAGTTTTTAACTGGAGGAAAATTGCTTTACAATGTTGTGTTGGTTTCTGCTGTACAACAACGCTAATAGTTCTACTGGTCTTGAAAGTCAATATCCTTTCCATTATACTCCTCTGTTCCTCATTTTTAACTCATTTTAAAAGTTTGAGACAATGTGTATTTCATACACGCTTCGGTGATTGTAAATACTCCGTCAAGTTTTCCGTGATTCTGGTCTATCCCGTCTTTCACTCTGATGGCAGCACAGGGTGTCTGCAAATCTGCTGGTTCCTACACGAGGGCCAGTGTCCACACATACACACTCCTCTCTCTTCCCTTTGGCTGTTCAAGACTCCCAGTGCCATCTTGGAGAGCCCTGTGCTTCAAGAATCAATCAAAGTTTCAGCGGATGTGCTGGCAGCCACACAAGCTCATTTCCTGTACCTCTTAGCCCTCAGTCCCAAAAAGGAAGCACAGCCCCTAATGGACTTTATTTGTAATTAAACGACAAGGATATTGTGGTGGGAAGAGTTTTCTCCTCCTTACTAGGGCCACTTGCTGGCCTTTTTATTCATTTTTTAATGTGAATTTAATTCCCATTGATGCGGGTGATGATTGTTGGTCAAATACCACTCCTGCATCTGAGTCGGCATGGCATTCTCCCCTGTTGTACCTGCGGTAAACATGGGGGAACTGAAAGGCAGGATGAGTTCACCTCTGAAGTCCTATTTGGTGCACAGTTTGAGCCCGAGGACCAACCACGCAGGAGGCCTGGGGTGTTTTCAGTTGGGCACAGCCATGAAAGTGTTGTGTGTATTTTTCCCCTTTGGTGGAAAAATGATGGCTTTGCTTTCTTGAAGCATTCCTGCTGACTTATTCATGGAACCCAAAGAGGGTGACATCCAAGGAGGGCAGCATGCAGCCTTCTGTTTCCCAGCCAGACACAGGGTTTGGCAAAGTGCAAGAGTTGGAGGGAGGCGGGACTGCCCAGTGCAGTAGGTGAGAGAAGAGTTGGCCAAAAGGTAGGAAAGACTTGAAACCAAAATCCACACTCTGATGTGCGGGGCCTCCCAGTGAGAAAAAACACTCACCAAACACCCACATACTTATTTGGGTTGGAAGAGGGTATGCAGTGCCCAGGAGGCTGTTGAAACAGAGAACTGACCCCCTTTGATGGGCTGGAAGAGCTGTGGAAAGCTGGGGCAGGGGCTGGGAGGAGGGACGAAGTGGAAGGTACCCAAGGCAAGGCTGTGGATACTTGGCCCCAAAAGCCCATTTTGCAGGTTTGCCTGAGATGAAACTGTACGTTGTGCCTTGTGTGGGTGGTGGATGGAGAAACTTATGAGAAGAAGGGATCTATGACTTTCCTAGGGAGCCACACAGACTTAGGTTTGAATTCAAGCCCCACCACTTATGACCATTGAAACCTTGGGAGAAAAATCACTTAACTTGTCTGGACCTTGGTTTCTTAGCCAGTAAAATGGGAATAAAATTGTGTTTTTTTGTTTTTCTCCTAGTGAGCATTAAATTTGGCCTTGGTGTACTGGCCCTAACCAGCTTTCCATACACAGCTGCCATCTTTCCATATGTTTGATGATGGGTCAAATATAAAGAGGAAAGCCTAAGATAATGGTTTCAGAACATCTCAGTGTGGCTGTAAATCCTAGTTCTACCTTGCACTAGCTTTGTGACAGAGTAATTTTCTTAACCTCACAAAACTGCAATTTCTTTTATCACAGAAAAATTATCACAATAATATGTATCTTACACTGTTATCAAGAGTTGAGATAATACATAAAAAGCCCTTAGCATAGTATTTTACTAAGCAAGTGTAGTTAGGTTTCTAAAGTGTTCAGTTCATTTCATTTCATTTCAGTTCAGTTGCTCAGGCATGTCTGACTCTTTGCAGTCCCATGGACTGCAGCATGCCAGGCCTCCCTGCCCATCGCCAACTCCCAGAGTTTACTCAAATTCATGTCCACTGAGTCAGTGACGCCATCCAACCATCTAATCCTCTGTCATCCCCTTCGCCTCCTGCCTTCAACCTTTCTCAGCATCAAGGTCTTTTCAAATGAGTCAGTTCTTCATATCAGGTGACCAAAGTATGGGAGTTTCAGCTTTAGAATCAGTCCTTTCAATGAATATTCAGGACTGAGTTCCTTTAGGATGGACTGGTTGGATCTCCTTGCAGTCCAAGGGACTCTCAAGAGTCTTCTCCAATGCCACAGTTCAAAAGCATCAATTCTTTGGCACTTAGCTTTCTTTATAGTTCAACTCTCATATCCATACATGACTACTTGAAAAACCATGCTTCTGCTGCTAAGTCGCTTCAGTTGTGTCCAACTCTGTGTGATTCCCACAGATGGCAGCCCACTGGGCTCCTTTAGCCCTGGGATTCTCCAGGCAAGAACACTGGAGTGGGTTGCCATTTCCTTCTCCAGTGCATGAAAGTGAAAAGTGAAAGTGAAGTCACTCAGTCATGTCCAACTCTTAGCGACCCCATGGACTGCACCTTACCAGGCTCCTCTGCCCATGGGATTCTCCAGGCTAGAGTACTGGAGTGGGCTGCCATTGCCTTCTCCATAGCTTTGACTAAATGGACCTTTGTTGGCAAAGTAATGTCTCTACTTTTTAACATGCTGTATAGAACTTTCATGGGGTCACAAAAAGTCGGACACGACTGAGCGACTTCATTTTCACTTTCATAGAACTTTCGGTCAGAACTTTTCTTTCAAGGAGCTAGCGTCTTTTAATTTCATGGCTGCGGTCACCATCCGCAGTGATTTTGGAGCCCAAAAAAATAAAGTCTGTCATTGTTTCCATTGTTTCCCCATTTATTTGCCATGAAGTGATGGGACCGGATGCCATGATCTTAGTTTTCTGAATGTTGAGTTTTAAGCCAACTTTTTCACTGTCCTCTTTCACTTTCATCAAGAGGCTCTTTAGTTCTTCTTTGTTTTCTGCCATAAGGGTGGTGTCATCTGCATATCTAAGGTTACTGATATTTCTCCCAGAAATCTTGATTCCAGCTTGTGCTTCATCCAATCCAGTATTAACTCCCAGAACTTGTTCAAACTCATATCCATTGAGTCAGTAATGCCATCCAATCATCTCATCCTCTGTCATCCCTTTCTCCTCCTGCCTCAATCTTTCCCAGCATCAGGGTCTTTTCCAATGAGTCAGTTCTTTGCATCAGGTGGCCAAAGTACTGGAACTTCAGCCTCAGCGTCAGTCCTTCCAATGAGGTATTGGTAGATAGCAGGTAAATATATAAATATATATTTTTCAATGCCAAGTCTGGGCATTGAACCTGGGTCTCCTGCATTGCAGGCAGATTCTTTACCACTGAACCACTGGAAAATGCATATAAATAGTAATATATATATGTATGTGTTGTGTGTGTGTGTGTGTGTGTGTGTGTGTGTGTGTGTGTGTATACAGTAGATGTCAGGTAGCCTGAGTTGGTATCAGGGATTACTAAGTTTTCAGTTATTTAAATAGAAAACAAGTATCACTTTCTAGATCGTATCTCCTTGAGCATAGGGACCATGCCTTCATCTGTGGCTTGGCACAAGTTTGACATTGACTAAATGCCTTTCAAATCAATGCAAAAAATAATGCAGTAGCTCCAGGGTAAGGTCAAAGATATAACTATTATTTGATAATCCCTGGAGGATTTTCACCTTGAAACAAAATGGAAAATTGGTTCAGTTTTTGGATAGAGCATCACTCAGGGTAATCAGAACTGGAACTAAAAAGCCAAAGTGGCAGAAAACACAGGAAAGTTACTGCTTGGCATGGATCAACAATTTGGGCCTGGGAAGGCAGGGAGTGGACTTGCCTTTCTAATTAGGTTTGACTTGGGCTAATATTGAAGTGAGCTTTTGTTTCCTGAGGAGACACCAGCTGGGAGGTACTCCAGGAATGTGCTGGGTGGCAGAGTGAAGTCAGCCTGATATAACACATTTTCTCTGGGTGATCCATAAATAGAAGGTTCACACGTGGACACATGAGACCAGTCTATAAACTTAGCTCTGACGCAGAATGTCCAGAGAAGTTAGACTCTTGAGTCACTCTGGATAACAGTTCAAACCCAGACTCAGCTATTAGCTTGCCGTGTGGCCTTACACAAAATTTCAGCTTTCCTGAGGCTCATTTTTCTCTCAATCTAGAAGGTGCAGATGGATAAGATATACCTCAAGAGGTTGTTGTGATGGATAAAAAGCAAATCAGCTAAGAGATTATATTGACTTTTATTACAGAAACCTTAGAATAACACCAAATTCATTACACCATGTACTGATTTAGGGAAGAACTCCCTAAATAAGAGACTTATTGTTTACTTAATTTTTGTAACCATACCAATGGATAGTCAGACCCCTTGCTGCTACCCTTTCCACCCTACCCCAATGGTTGTCTTAAAACATACTCCAGACAGCTCCTCCTAAAGCATAAAGTTGCCAAACCATTCTAAAAGTTAGAAATTTATCTTTGTGACCTACAGAATAAAGCCTAGACTTGCCGGCAAGGTAGTCAAGGCATTCTACTTCTAGTCTCCACAGATGCTTGAGTTCAATTCAGTTCAGTCGCTCAGCCATGTCTGACACTTTGTGACCCCAAGGACTGCAGCACGCCAGGCCTCCTTGTCCATCACCAACTTCCAGAGTTTACTCATACTCATGTCCATTGAGTCGGTAATGCCATCCAACCATCTCATCCTCTGTCATCCCCTTATCCTCTCACCTTCTATCTTTCTTAGCATCAGGGTCTTTTCAAATGAGTCACCTCTTTGCATCAGGTGACCAAAGTATTGGAGCTTCAGCTTCAGCATCAGTCCTTCCAATGAACATTCAGGTCTGATTTCCTTTAGGATGGGCTGGTTGTTTCTCCTTGCAGAACAAGGGATTCTCAAGAGCTTACTCCAACACCACAGTTCAAAACCATCAATTCTTCAGTGCTCAGCTTTCTTTATAATCCAACTCTCACATCCATACATGACTACTGGGAAAGACAAATGGATAAGAAAGCTGTGGTACATATACACAAAGGAATATTACTCAGCAATTAAAAAGAATATATTTGAATCAGTTCTAATGAGGTGGATGAAACTGGAGCCTATTATACAGAGTGAAGTAAGTCAGAAAGAAAAACACCAATACAGTATACTAATGCATATATACATAAGAATTTAGAAAGATGGTAACGATAACCCTGTATGTGAGACAGCAAAAGAAACACAGATATACAGAACAGTCTTTTGGACTCTGTGGGAGAGGGCGAAGGTGCAATGATATGGAAGAATGGCATTGAAACATGTAAATTATATGTGAAATGAATCGCCAGTCCAGGTTCGATACATGAGTTCTTGGGGCTGGTGCACTGGGATGACCCAGAGGGATGGGATGGGGAGGGAGGTGGGAGCGGGATTCAGGATGGGGAACAGAATGGCATTGAAGAATGGCATGGAAATATGTAAATTATCATATGTGAAACGAATCACCAGTCCAGGTTCGATGCATGAGTTCTTGGGGCTGGTGCACTGGGATGACCCAGAGGGATGGGATGGGGAGGGAGGTGGGAGGGGGCTTCAGGATGGAGAACACATGTACACCTGTGGCAGATGCATGTCAATGTATGGCAAAACCAATACAATATTTTAAAGTAAATAAATAAATAAAACTGAAAAAAAACATAGCCTTGACTAGACGGACCTTTGTTGGTAAAGTAATGTCTCTGCTTTTGAATATGCTGTCTAGGTTGATTATAACTTTTCTTCCAAGGAGTAAGTGTCTTTTTACTTCATGGCTGCAGTCACCATCTGCAGTGATGTTGGAGCCCAAAAAGGTAAAGTCTGCCACTGCTTCCACTGTTTCCCCATCTATTTGCCATGAAGTGATGGGACCGGATGCCATGATCTTAGTTTTCTGAATGTTGAGTTTTAAGCCAACTTTTTCACTCTCCTCTTTCACTTTCATCAAGAGGCTCTTTAGTTCTTCACTTTGTGCCATAAGGATGGTGTCATCTGCATATGTGAGGTTATTGATATTTCTCCCAGCAATCTTGATTCCAGCTTGTGATTCATCCACCCCAGCATTTCTCATGATGTACTTTACATACAAGTTAAATAAGCAGGGTGACAATATACAGCCTTGACGTACTCCTTTTCCTATTTGGAAGCAGTCTGTTGTTTCATGTCCAGTTCTAACCGGACCTGCATATAGGTTTCTCAAGAGGCAGATCGGGTGGTCTGGTATTCCCATCTCTTTCATAATTTTCCACAGTTTGTTGTGATCCACACACTCAAAGGCTTTGACATAAAAAATAAAGCATAAATAGATGTTTTTCTGGAACTCTTTTGCTTTTTCAATGATCTAGCAAATGTTGCCAATTTGATCTCTGGTTCCTCTGCCTTTTCTAAATCCAGTTTGAACATATGGAAGTTCACAACTCCCATAATGCTGTAGCCTGGCTTGGAGAATTTTGAGCATTACTTTTCTAGCATGTGAGCTGAGTGCAATTGTGCAGTAGTCTGAACATTCTTTGGCATTGGATTGAAAACATCTTTTCCAGTCCTGTGGCCACTGCTGAGTTTTCCAGATTTGCTGGCATATTGAGTGCAGCATTTTTGCAGCAGCATCTTTCAGGATTTGAAATAGCTCACCTGGAATTCCACATAGTCTTTGCAGCCAAAGATGGAGAAAATCTATGCAGTCAGCAAAAACAAGACCAGGAGCTGACTTTGGCTCAGATCATTAACTCCTTATTGACAATTTCAGACTGAAATTTAAGAAAGTAGGAAAAACCACTAGACCATGTATGACCTAAATCAAATCCCTTACGATTATACAGTGGAATTGACAAGTAGATTCAAGGGATTAGATCTGATAGACAGAGTGCCTGATGAACGATGGATGGAGGTTCATGACATTGTATAGAAGGCAGTGATCAAGACCACCCCCAAGAAAAATAAATGCAAAACAGCAAATGGTTGTCCAAGGAGGCCTTACAAATAGCTGAGAAAAGAAAAGAAGCAAAACACAAAGGAGAAAAGGAAAGATATACCCATTTGAACTCAAAGTCCCAAGGAATAGCAAGGAGAGACATGAAAGCCTTCCTCAGTGATCAATTCAAACCAACAGAGAAAACAATAGAATGGGAAAGACTAGAGATCTCTTCAAGAAAATTAGAGATACCAAGGGAACATTTCATTCAAAGATGGGCACAATAAAAGACAGAAATGGTATGGACTTAACAGAAGCAGAAGATCTTAAGAAGAGTGACAAGAATACACAGAAGAACTGTACAAAAAAGATCTTAATAACCCAGATAACCATGATGGTGTGATCACTCACCTAGAGCCAGATATCCTGGAATGCAAAGTCAAATGGACCTTAGGAAGCATCACTATGAACAAAGCTAGTGAAGGTGATGGAATTCCAGTTGGGCTATTTCAAATTTTGCACAAGGGAGGCAGTTTAAAATGTTTATTGGATTAAACTTCTTACGGGAGTTTCTTTCTATGCTTCCAAAATATCCCTTCAAAGGAGTGGTAGAGTAAATTTCACTTTCTGTACAACCAGAACAAATTTGTGTCAACCAGTGTTAGAAGTTATGTGTGATGATGAGCGTATGATTTAAAGATTTAATGTTTCACACCACTTATTCACTAAATAATCTTCTTGTCATACAAGCAGACTGTGGTGTGTGCACCTGTTTTAGTGTGATTTCTCTCCATTTAGACTTGAATTAATTAGAAGGTCCGTGAATCATTTCTTTATATTTTTCTTACATCTTGCAAGGCAAATAGATGGGAAAACAATGGAAATAATGACAGACTTTATTTTCTTGGTCTCCAAAATCACTGTGGATGGCAACTGCAGCCATGAAATTAAAAGATGCTTGCTCTGTAGAGGAAAAGCTATGACAAACCTAGACAGCGTATTAAAAAGCAGAGATTACTTTGCTGACAAAGGTCTATGTAGTCAAAGCTATGGTTTTTCCAGTAGTGGTGTACTGAAGTGAGGGTTGGACCATAAAGAAGGGTGAGCCCCAAAGAACTGATGCTTTTAAATTGTGGTTCTAGAGAAGGCTCTTGAGAGTTCCTTGGACAGCAAGGAGATTAAACCATCAATCATAAAGAAAGTCAACCCTAAATATACTTTTGAAGGACTGATGCTAAAGCTGAAGCTCCCACATTGGCCACCTGATGGAAAGAGCTGACTCATTGGAAAGGACCCTGATGCTGGGAAAGATTGAAGGCAGGAGGAGAAGGGGGTGACAGACGATGAGATAGTTGGATGACATCATCAGCTCAATGAACATGAGGTTGATAGTGAAGGACGGTAAAGCCTGGCATGGGTGGTGTGGCATAACTTTTATCAGGGAGGGATTAAGTCTCTGTACTCTCTTCCAGTTACAGAAATCATTGGAATAAGGAGAGAGGAGAGATGGACATTTCAAAACTTCTTTCATTTCTTCTGTGAGGCTAAAACCAATACAATATTGTAAAGTAAAAAAATTAATTAATTAATTTTTAAAAAAGAATGAGTCTTAGGGTAGGTGAAACTTTGTTCCAGCAGGCACACTAATGAGGCTGTATTTTTAAAAATAAACCTAGAATCCAATAGGGGGGTAGAGAGTTCAGAAACAGCTGAACTGTTCTTCATAATTAAGGTGCAGAATTAAGATGAGAGGAGTATAAACTTGTGTGTTGGGGGTCAGGGACTTTTAGGGGAATATGACCAACAAGAAATTCTCTGTGGGCATAGCACAAGGACTTTTAAAGCAAAAGTGTCTAAACTCTCCTTTTAACTTATAAGTTTTTCTATAAAGTAAATGGTCTTCATCATCTAAAATTTCAAAGGTCTGCTAAATATGCAAGTGCCTGGTGTGAAAGGTTTTGGTGGAAATAAAAATCTTCATTTATATTTATACTAATCCACAGAAAAATATGACCCCATTAGTGGGGTGGGATAGATAAAATGAGATTTTGGTTTCAACCAAAAGAGGAAATTGGATATAGAAATGACCATCGAGTCCACATATCCCCGGGAATTTGCAGCAAACGGGAGTCCAGCATTTCATTTGGTCTAATTTTAATAAATGGGGACTCTGTGTGTGTGTGTGTGTGTGTGTGTGTGTGTGTGTGTGTGTGTGTGTGTATAGAAAGCAAAACTGTACTGCCACTAATAAACAAACCCATCCAGTTCTTATCTGTCTTCCCACAGCAGAGGTCTGGAGGGGCAGGAATGGCAAATGTTTCTGAGGCTCACAGTGGTCTCAGAGATAAGTCCTCCCCAGGGTTATGGGATCCAAAGGCACAAACCCAGGACACAACACCCTTTAACCTTCTCAACCTCATTTCCTAATGTGTTTCACATCCTGGAATTATCATCCCAAGTCATTTACACATCCTGGCACACTATATCATTTATTTTTTCTTTTCTTCCATATACATGGTATTTCCTTACTGCTCACCTTTCAAACCCTCAGTTCAGTTCAGTTCAGTTCAGTTCAGTCTCTCAGTTGTGCCTGACGCTTTGTGACCCCATGAACTGCAGCAAGCAAGGCCTCCCTGTCCATCACCAACTCCCGGAGTTTACCTAAACTCATGTCCATTGAGTCGGTGATGCCATCCAGACATTTCATCCTCTGTCATCCCCTTCTCCTCCTGCCCCCAGTCTGTCCCAGCATCAGGGTCTTTTCCAATGAGTCAACTCTTTGTATCAGGTGGCCAAAGTATTGGGCTTTCACCTTTAACATCATTCCTTCTAAAGAACACCCAGTACTGATCTCCTTTAGGATGGACTGGTTGGATCTCCTTGCAGTCCAAGTGACACTCAAGAGTCTTCTCCAACACCACAGTCCAAAAGCATCAATTCTTCGGTGCTCAGCTTTCTTCAAAGTCCAAATCTCAAATCCATACATGACTACTGGAAAAACCATAGCCTTGACTAGATGGACATTTGTTGGCAAAGTAATATCTCTGCTTTTGAATATGCTGTCTAGGTTGGTCATAACTTTCCTCCCAAGGAGTAAACGTCTTTTAATTTCATGGCTGCAGTCACCATCTGCAGTGATTTTGGAGCCCCCCAAAATAAAGTCTGACATTGTTTCCACTGTTTCCCCATCTATTTGCCATGAAGTGATGGGACCAGATGCCATGATCTTCGTTTTCTGAATGTTGAGCTTTAAGCCAACTTTTTCACTCTCCTCTTTCACTTTCATCAAGAGACTCTCTAGTTCCTCTTCACTTTCTGCCATAAAGGTGTTGTCATCTGCATATGTGAGGTTATTGATATTTCTCCCAGCAATCTTGATTCCAGCTTTTGGTTCTTCCAGCCCAGCATTTCTCATGATGTACTCTGCACATAAGTTAAATAAGCAGGGTGACAATATACAGCCTTGACGTACTCCTTTTCCTATTTGGAACCAGTCTGTTGTTCCATGTCCAGTTCTAACTGTTGCTTCCTGACTTGCAAACAGGTTACTCAAGGAGCAGGTCAGGTGATCTTGTATTCCCATCTCTTTCAGAATTTTCCACTGTTTATTGTGATCCACACAGTCAAAGGCTTTGGCATAGTCAATAAAGCAGAAATAGATGATGGGGTTTTTTTCTGGAACTCTCTTGCTTTTTCCATGACCCAGAGGATGTTGGCAATATGATCTCTGGTTCCTCTGCCTTTTCTAAAACCAGTTTGAACATCTGGAAGTTCACGGTTTACATATTGCTGAAGCCTGGTTTGGAGAATTTTGAGCATTACTTTACTAGCATGTGAGATGAGTGCAATTGTGTGGTAGTTTGAGCATTCTCTGGCATTGCCTTTCTGGGATTGGAATGAAAACTGACCTTTTCCAGTACTGTGGCCATTGCTGAGTTTTCCAAATTTGCTATCATATCCAGTGCAGCACTTTCAGAGCATCATCTTTCTGGATTTGAAATAGCTCAACTGGGATTCCATCACCTCCACTAGCTTTGTTCATAGTAATGATTCCTAAGGCCCATTTGACTTCACATTCCAGGATGTCCTGCTCTAGGTGAGTGATCACACCATGGTGATTATCTGGGTCGTGAAGATCTTTTTTTGTGTGGTTTTCTGTGTATTCTTGCCACCTCTTCTTAATATCTTCTGCTTCTGTTAGGTTCATACCATTCTGTCTTTTATTGTGCCCATCTTTGAATGAAATGTTCCCTTGTTATCTCTAATTTTCTTGAAGAGATCTCTAGTCTTTCCCATTCTATTGTTTTCTTCTATTTCTTTGCATTGATCACTGAGAAAGTCTTTCTTATCTCTCCTTGCTAGTCTTTGGCACTCTGCATTCAGATGCTTATATCTTTCCTTTTCTCCTTTGCTTTTCCCTTCTCTTCTTTTCCAAGCTATTTGTAAGGCCTCCTCAGACAGCCATTTTGCTTTTTTGCATTTCTTTTCCATGGGGAGGTGTCGGGAGCCAGCACGGAAGATCCCACCCATGACAAGGTCATGTGGAGAGACCTGATGGGGCAAGGCGAGTCAGGTCTCAAGGGGTCCTCTGCCTGAGCATCTACCCTGAAACCAAAATCTGTTTTTACTGTCTGCTATACTATACTCTTCTGACATTACAGGGGGCTATCCCTGACCACCTTTCTCTGGAAAAAGTTAACTTAGAGCTCCAACTGGTCTCCTGCATATAAAAGGAGGGTCTCAGCTCAAACCCCTCTGATGGCTCTCTAACTTGCCTGACAGAGACTTTTACAACTTGTGATTATTTACAGCCCCTCAACCATGAGAGGCACGTAGCTTAAAACATCTTAAAGATATACAGCCTTTTTCTAAAGAGCTAAAAATTATATTGGTGATGGGTTTCACTGTTGAGTCAATGACTGCTGCCAGGCGTCCATATTCTTTATCTTTTAAGCACTTGGAGGATATTAATCAATGTAATTGGGATATAGAAAAAGGAATATAGTAGTTTTGATGATAGCAACACTAGACTTTTGAGTAAATGAACTTTCTATTTGTTATGAATCACTGTACTCCTCTTTCTTTGTTATAAATTGTTGTGTCCTTGCTATGTAAGAATGCAACTTTATTTAGTGCTTTCTGAGAGTGGCACCAGATTTTGGAAAAGAACAACACTATTAAGGCAAATAAGTTTTCTGGTTGACAGACCCTTATCAGAAAAGGACCGTAAAATGCTAATAGGCCTTCTGACCATAAGATGATGTAAATCACCTAAGACTTGTGTATACAGCTAGGTATGCAGAGAGAAAGCCTGGTCTCGATAAGACTCAGGGCTGCTGACGCTGCATAACTTTGTATTATCCATTGATCTCTATGTACAACCGAAAGTATAAAAAGCTTTCCCAGACAATAAAGGATGGACCAGTCACTGGAAAGACTGGTTTCCCCCGTGTGGTCTTTTCTCTCTTCTTTTCTGGCTGAATTCCCATCTGAGGCATGGAGGCTCAACATGTCTACTTACTTGCCCTGGCTTCTAAGACCCACGTAGGGGGAGCCCAAGGTGGGGCACCCTCTGCTATTCAAGCGGGTGCCAGTGGCCTAAGTAAATGGTGCAAACCTCTTGTCTCAAGGTTTTATTAGCTTTCCACATAAACCAAGTTATTCAGCCTCTTTCTCTCCTCTATTCTCTTAACTGCAAACTCTTTCCTTATCTCTCTCTAAATCTATATATCTCTCTGGCCACGCCATCCCCACTTCAAATTACCCTGGATCCACTGGGGCTGGACCCCAACAGGGAGGGTCTTGATCCCTGTCTCCTGTACACTGTCATGAACCTCCATCAGTTGTTCATCAGGCAGTCTTTATCTATCAGATCTAGTCCCTTAAATCTGTATCTCACTTCCACTGTATAATCATAAGGGATTTGGTTTAGGTCATACCTGAATGGTCTAGTGGTTTTCCCTACTTTCTTCAATTTAAGTCTGAATTTGGCAATAAGGAGTTCATGATCTGAGCCACAGTCAGCTCCTGGTCTTATTTTTGCTGACCGTATAGAGCTTCTCCATCTTTGGCAGCAAAGAATATAATCAATCTGATTTTGGTATTGACCATCTGGTGATGTCCATGTGTAGAGTCTTCTTTTGTTTGTTGGAAGAGGGTGTTTGCTATGACCAGTGCGTTCTCTTGGCAAAACTCTATTAGCCTTTGCCCTGCTTCATTCCGTATTCCAAGGCCAAATTTGCCTGTTACTCCAGGTGTTTCTTGACTTCCTACTTTTGCATTCCAGTCCCCTATAATGAAAAGGACATCTTTTTGAGGTGTTAGTTTTAAAACGTCTTGTAGGTCTTCATAGAACCTTTCAACTTCAGCTTCTTCAGCATTACTGGTTGGGGCATAGGCTTGAATTACCCTGATATTGAATGGTTTGCCTTGGAAATGAACAGAGATCATTCTGTCGTTTTTGAGATAGCATCTAAGTACTGCATTTTGGACTCTTTTGTTGACTATGATGGCTACTCTATTTCTTCTAAAGGATTCCTGCCCACAGTAGTAGATATAATGGTCATCTGAGTTAAATTCACCCATTCCAGTCCTTTTTAGTTTGCTGATTCCTAGAATGTCAACGTTCACTCTTGCCATCTCCTGTTTAACCACTTTCAATTTGCCTTGATTCATGGACCTAACATTCCAGGTTCCTGTGCAATATTGCTCTTTACAGCTTCGGACTTTGCTTCTATCACCAGTCACATCCGCAACTGGATATTGTTTTTGCTTTGGCTCCATCCCTTCATTCTTTCCTGAGTTATTTCTCATTGATATCCAGTAGCATATTGGGCACTTACTGACCTGGGGAGTTCCTCTTTCAGTATCCTATCATTTTGCCTTTTATACCTTTCATGGGGTTCTCAAGGCAAGAATACTGAAGTGCTTTGCCATTCCCTTCTCCAGTGGACCACATTTTGTCAAACCTCTCCACCATGTCCCGTACACATTCGGTGGCCCCACACAGCATGGCTTAGTTTCATTGAGTTAGACAAGGTTGTGGTCCATGTGATCAGATTGGCTAGTTCAAATCCTCACTCATCCTATAAGCCCAGCTCTAGAATTTCCTCTACTGAAACACCTTCGTAATCACACCTCCCCCCTCCCCAGATTCTGGCAATAGAGCTCACTCCTCCATAGTAGTTTCATTGTTATCTCTCTCTCTCCCTCTCTCTCTCTCTCTCTCTCTCTCTCTCTCTCTCTCTGACTCTGTGTGGGTGTGCGCTTAGTCACTCAGTCACATCTGACTCTTGGTGATCCCACGGACTCTAGCCTACCAGGCTCCTTTGTTGACTGGGATTCTCCAGGCAAGAATATTGGGGTGGGTTGCCATGCCCCCTTCCAAGAGATCTTCCCAACCTAGGGATTGAACCCAGGTCTTCCACATTGCAAGTGTATTCTTTACCATCTAAGCCACCAGGGAATCCCATGAAGACTGGAGTGGGTAGCTTATCCCTTCTCCAGGGGATCTCCCCAACCCAGGTATCAAACCAAGGTCTCCTGCATTGTAGGTGCATTCTTTATCAGCTGAGCTACCGGGGAAGCCCCTGTCTGTCTCTATCTGCAAATAACTGCATCTTCCTTGTGACTCAGCTGGTAAAGACTCCACATGCAATTCGGGAGACCTGGATTTGATCCCTTTGTTGCGAATATTCCCTGGAGAAGGAAAAGGCTACCCACTCCAGTATTCTATTCTGGAGAATTCCATGGACTGTATAGAGTCAGATGTGACTGAGCGACTTTCACTTCACCTGTGGAGCTATACCTCTCCTACAGCTCATAATAGAGGGGACTGCAGTTATTTACATTTATCTTATTACATGCCAGTGTCCACCTCCCCAAGAACATAGGGGCAGATAGCGAAGAGACCCAGAGAGATTCCTCTGTCTCTTTGGTCACATAACATAGTGCTTTGTCTTTAGAACGTGCTCAATAAGCATTTGGAGAGTGATGAACTTCAAGATCTCTCTTCCACTACAGGTATCATTACTTGGTCCTAACAGTAGCCATGGATGCTTTGACTAATTAGCTCCTGTGAGTGAAGAGATTTCCAAACTTTTTAGCATACCAGCATCACTGGGATCTTTAACAATCACTGACGCCTCAGTTTCACCCCAGCCAGCCTCAGTCCTCATGTAGCTGGTCTGGCTGTAGCTGGGCAAGGGGACTTTGGAAGTCCCTCAATGGTTGCTGAGACACAGCCCTGGCTGAGGCACCTGCCCTCAGGCCCAATGTCTCTCTTGCTTGGGTTCATTTTCCCTCCTCGTTCACTCCTGACACTGCTGCTGTTCCTTCTTTCCTCAAGACCAACTTCCAGAACTACCTATAAATAAAATAAAATAATAGACATAACACTCCTCTATGGAGCTAAAAAATGTGCTTAAACTATTGCTCAGAAACAGACTTCCAGAACTACGAGCCACCTATAAATAAAATAATAGATGGGACAGTCCTCTGAAGAGCAAGAGAGTGTGCTGGAACTATTAGATTGATACAGAAACATCTGCTGAGTTGGGTTTGATGTCCCAAGTCCTGAGTTCCCTCAACTTTCCTCTGCAGCAGACTTGGTGAGGAATAAATAAAGAACAATGGTAGAACCTTGCCCAGTCCCGGGAGTACTGAGCTTCTGTTCCTCCTTTCACTAGCCATCCTCAGCGGGTGAGCAGGAAGGGAGAGTGTAAGCAAGAGGAGGGGAACATTCAGCTGTGGCTCTGTGCTGCTGCGTCTCCTCTGACACCCCCGGAGTTAGCAAGGGGGCAGAGCCCGTGCAGCAGAAATGAAGCAGAAGAAGCTCCAGCAGCTCTGATATCAAAGGCAGGAACAGACAGCGGAACCCTCCTCATGGGCCATCTCAAAGCTGCTCCATCTCAGGCTGGCCCCCTGGAATCTCTTACCAGATGATGGATGAGTGAAAGTTGCTCAGTTGTGTCTGACTTTCTGCCACCCCACGGACTGTAGCCCAACAGCCTCCTCCTTCCATGGAATTCTCCAGGCAAGAACGCGGGGGTGGGTTGCCATTTCCTTCTCCAGGTGATGGATGAGAAAATACTTACAAACTGCCTCATTCAAATCGTGGTGCACAGAGACAGCGACCATCCGCCTAACCTCTAGTCCTTCTTCTTGTTTCGAGGGGCCCCCTTGCTGCCTTGCATGTGCTTTGCTTCTGCTTCTTTGGAAGAAAGTTCTAGAAGGTACTTTGCTCAGGCTTCAAGAGCCAGTGTGCCTGGGAGTCAGTCCTGGGCTTCCTCAGCCAGTGGCTGTGGATGACAAAGCCCAAAGCCAGGCCCTCTTGCTCAGAGTTAGAGCAGCGCCGCCATGACTTACACTCCAGGGTTCCCTGGAGGGCTGAAGCCTCGACTTCCCTCAAATCCTTTGCTGGCTTGGCCTTTCTCCCTTCCCTTCCCAGCCTCCTCTATCCTTTACAGCCTCCAGCCAGGAGCACTTCTATCATTTACTTCCATAAAAACCTGACTTATGTCAGGAACATAATATGAAACATCAATGTCACCCCTCCTGGTCACTTGACAATTACAAACACATATACTTACTGAGTATATTCTTAGATATTGTTCACTTTATTTGAAACATGTATCACCTCATTTAATCCCCAATTCAGCACTTCATAAATCAGGAAGCAGAGGTTTAAGAAAATTAAGTAACTTTCCCCAAATCATGTAGTAGCTTAGTAGAAATTAAAGGACAGGCCGGATTGAACCTAAGACTCCTGCTTTGGCTTATTCCATCAAACTAAAGATTTTTAAGGAATGCATCTTTTCCTGACTTTTTGTTAATTTTTCCTACCTTTCCTTTTTGCTTTCCTCCTCATTCCTTTTCAATCATGTTAGCCTGAAGGCAGGTGTAAGGAGGGAATCAAGTTCTTCTGTCAGGCAGATGGGAAATGAAAACTCTGCCCAGTTTGGCAAGGACAAGAGTAGTGATTGATCTTAGGTTGCTGCTCCAAATAATAACCACTCAGAAACCAATCCTGCCTCTATCCTGGGTGGAAAAAGTCATCATTCATCACAGTTCCCATCCTGCTCAAGCTACTGTATGCAGTTTTCAGCTTAGGTGTATGAAGTAAAGTGAGCTGTCAAAACAAGGTTTTATTGCCCCAGGAGGTGGGAAAGGGATGCAAATTGTGATTCTGTGGGGATCCAGAAAGTCAATGATTGGCATGTTCTTTTAGTGACTGCTGGTTATTATTTAGCTCTCCACTGAGTGCTGAGCATCTGTTAGACACAGCTGCAGAGAGCAGAGATGGACAACAGTTGATTCCTGGTCTGAAGGAACTTGGAGTCTATGGGGTTAGAGACACATTCAGCCAACCAGAGCCCAAACAAGAATTTAGATCCTGAGATCAAGGACAATCAGGGCTGCTTTGGAGAGTCACAGAAGGCTTCAGATGTAGTGAAGCACATCAGCTGAAGTACAGGATGGCTGCAATTTCTTCAGGAAGAATTACCATGGGGTGGGGAGGGGGGAAGTGGAAGATTGAAGGTATTTCAGGTGAAGTGAAGAGAATCCAGAAAGGCATAAAGTCTCAGTATGTAAAACACCCTCTTTGTTGTTCAGTCTCAGTTGTTTCCAACTCTTTGCAATCCCATGGACTACAGCATGCCAGGCTTTCCTGTCCTTCACTATTTCCTGGAGCTGGCTCAAACTCATGTCCATTGAGTCAGTGATGCCACCCAACCAACTCATCCTCTGTTGTCCCCTCCTCCTCTTGACTTCAATCTTTCCCAACATCAGGGTGTTTCCTAATGAGTTGGCTCTTCACATCAGGTGGCCGAAGTATTGGAGCTTCAAATTTAGCATCAGTCCTTCCAATGAATATTCAGGACTGATCTCCTTTACGATGGACTGGTTGGATCCCCTTGCAGTCCAAGGGATTCTCAGGAGTCTTTTCCAACAATTCAGTTCAAAAGCATCAATTCTTTGGCGCTCAGCTTTCTTTATAATCCAACTCTCACATCCATACATGACTACTAGAAAAACCATAGCCTTGACTAGACAGACCTTTGTTGACAAAGTAATGTCTCTGCTTTTTAATATGCTGTCTAGGTTGGTCAGCTTTTCTTCCAAGGAACAAGCATCTTTTAATTTCATGGCTGCAGTCATCTGCAGTGGTTTTGGAGCCCGAGAAAATAAAGTCTGTCACTATTTCCATTGTTTTCCAATCTATTTGCCGTGAAGTGGTGGGACTGGATGCTGTGATCTTTGTTTTTTGAATGTTGATTTTTAAACCAGCTTTTTCACTCTCCTCTTTCATCTTCATCAAGAGAATCTTTAGTTCCTCTTTGCTTTCTGCCATAAGGATGGTGTTATCTGCATATTTGAAGTTATTGATATTTCTCCTGGTAATCTTGATTCCAGCTTGTGCTTCCTCCAGCCCAGCATTTCTCAGAGGCAACAGTTAGAACCAGATATGGAACGATGAACTAGTTCCAAATTGGGAAAGAAGTACATCAAGGCTGTATATTGTCACTCTGTTTATTTAACTGATATGCAGAGTACGTCTATAATATAAGTTAAATTATAGATGTATTGACCTGCATACAGGTTTTGCAGGAGCCAGTTCAGGTGGTCTGATATTCCCGTCTCTTTAAGAATCTTGCACAGTTTGTTGTGATCCACACAGTCAAAGGTTTTAGCATAGTCAGTGAAGCACCTTCTGTATAATGCACCTTCTATAAATGGTTTTTTCAGAGTAGCTGGAAATGCTGGACTGGGTACTGTGCTCAAACTTTCTTGCATTCCTACTATGTAGCATGTAGGGTGCTAATCGCTATAAAAGGTAAAAAAGAGTAAAATGTAGCCTTTTGTCCTTTAGTTGTTTATAGGTGGAAGAGACAGACAAGCAAAGCGATTATTGCGGAAAATGAGATGTGTTCATAGGAGAGCACAGGAAATCATCTGATGGAGCTTGGACTTTCCTTGTAGCTCAGTAGGTAAAGAGTCTGCCTGCAATGAGGGAGACCTGGATTCAATCCCTGGGTCAGGAAGAGCCCTTGGAGAAGGAAATGGCAACCCACTCCAATATTCTTGCCTGGAGAATCCCATGGACAGAGAATCCTGGCAGGCTACAGTCCATGGAGTGGCAAGAGTTGGACATACTTAGCAACTAAACCAGAGCTAGGAAGACTTCCTGGAGGAGGAGATGCTCAAGGTAGATCTCTTACAGTTGAAGAAGTGATGAGGTGGGAAGGGTGAACTGTGGACCAGTGACTGTTTAATGCAAAATTAAAGAGGTTTAGAGAAGGAAATGGCAACCCACTCCAGTGTTCTTGCCTGGAGAATCCCAGGGACGGCAGAGCCTGGTGGGCTGCCGTCTATGGGCTCACACAGAGTCAGACATGACTGAAGCAACTTAGCAGCAGCAGCAGCAGCAGACTTAATCTAGCAGTAAAGATTGAAATCAAGGCATATCTGGGTGCAATAGGGTTGCAAAAGTAGGGGAGCACCATTAGACCTGTGTTTCTGTAAGATCATATAAGTTAATAGCTACACATGTGCTGGTCCTCAGCTCTCTTGACCAGTTCTGCTGGTGAATTAATGAGGCTGTGCTCTTTGTTTCCAGGTATCAGTCCTATTGTTCTAGCTAACTTAGGGATTTATTTTTGCATCTTGAAATAAGTGGCTTTAAGTTCCTAATATAACAGAAAGCTGGAGACAGGGTTGAGAGTGAAGCAGAGAAACGCTTTCAACTCACCTGCTGTGCTGTGTCCTCTCATTCTGTAACAGAATAGGAAATGGATGGATTGCTGATTCGGTAACTATGGTAATATACAGGCTCCTGTCATTTATGAGGGGCTTGAATGGATTAGAAGCACCTTTTAAAATGCTTGCTTGTGAAGAGGCAGCTAAACAAGTCTTGACTGCAGAGAGGATTTTGGAAGGCTGGGTTTCAAAGGCCCACCCTGCCTTTGCAAATAGAGAATGGAGTCTTGGGGATCACTCAGGCCTGGCTTGCATATTTCGAACTAATGCCAGGCAGCTGCCCCTAAGCCCTCCCCAAGTAACCCACAAACCCAGGGCTTTGCTTTGAAACCAAGACTCTGCCCCAAATACCCATCTATTTAAAACTGCAACAAAAATACTGTCCCTTTCTTTTTTTTTAACCCTTCTACCAGTTCCACCTTTACAGTCTCTTTTGAACTTCCATAATAATTAATTCTCTACCCTTTTGTATATCATGAGCCATATTTCGGCTTCTCTCAGAACTTCGGAGATAATGAAATTAAAGAGACCTGGATTTAAGTCCAGTTTCTGTTGCTTGCTTCTTGCTGTGTCACCTTAGAAAGATCCTCTTCCCTCTGAGTCTCACTTGTCTGATCTGTAAGACAGAAATGACAGTGCCTATTGTAAAAAGCTATTGTGAGAGTCTTGCAAAGTCTCTCTTGTTATCCATGCCACAGAATGAATCAAGTAGATGGAGTTTTCTTTAACTTTCCATCTTAGCCCATTCCCTCTAAACTGTGAGCTTTTTAAGGACAGACTTTGAGTCTGTCTCATGCCTGCTTCCAATTCAGAGTCTAGACAGCCAGTGCATAAAGAAAATGAATGAGAATACTGAGCCGGGATCTAAAGACTCTGTTCAGCCAGTTTATATGGTCTGAAGCCAACAACCCATTAGCCCAATAATACCACTCTCCCTGGTCCTCTGACTTTATTCAGACCCTATGAGAGGAACTCAAGTAACAGATGGATGCAACCCACGCCAGCTGGCCTCCACTCCCAGGAGAACTGGCCTAAACACCTGACTTGTTGGTGGAAAGAACTGTGATTTTGCAGAAAGGATGGAACTCTGGAACACAGAGACAAAAAGCGTGCCTCAAAATGCCCCTCAAAGAGCCCTGCCTAATGTCTTAAGATGTTCAGGCAGTCTAAGAATCTCTTCATTTCCCAAACCTTCATTCCCACCTCCTTAACACTCCTCTCTTTGAGTGGAACTCTCTTTGCTTCTGTCTAAACATGCTAGCTTCATCCTTCATGATAAACTTTCTCTGACCCTCTGGTTAATGTTGATCCCTCCATTTTAGACCAAGAAAAGCACTCATGAATTGTATCCCTACCATTTGAGAATTAACTTCACTTTTTAGAAAACTTCTCATTCTTTTTTTTAAAATCATAAAACAAAGATACCACAATGCAAAAAGTGAAAAATTTAAGAGTAAAAGAATCAATTATAAATCTGTATGTTCTAACGCAACTATATTTAACATTGTAAGATATGAACTTCCCATATTTAAATTTTATAAGCATTTTAAATATATGTATAAGAAATAGGTAAGAATTTTTATATTGTGGTCTGATTTTTATAACAAAATATTAGCATTTTCCTGAATTGTAACATAGCATCCCCAGACATCACTTTCCAGGGATGCACTACATTTTGTGTAAGTTTATACCCTTAAACTTTCAGTCATAGCTAAACACTTAAAGTGCTTCTGCTTTTTCATTGTTGTAAATAATGCAGCTTTTGCATCTTTTGTTTATACAGTTGTATGGATCAGCATAGACTAAAGTTTCAATGGATTACGAAATAAAAGTGTATTTCTCACACAACACAGCCTAATATCACCCTTTTTGCTCTCTCTGGTTCTGCTCCACACAATTTATTTAGGAACCCAGGCTTCTTCCATCTGGTGGTTCTTCTACCTTCAAAGAATCAAAAAGTCATCTACAAGATCCTTAGCATCGAGCAGTCAGATAAAGAAAGAAATAATTGACGACAAATTTCAAAGAAGGTTTCTGAGATTTGCCTGGAAGTGGATAGAAGCAATTTATGCAAGTATGTCATCAGTCAAATAGTCACATGACTTAAGCTGGAGGCTGGGAGAGGCAGTCCTGATATGTACACAGGGAAGAGTTTGATGAGCATTTAGCCAAGTCATTATGACAGTTTCTTCTTTATATTATTTAATTAGACCATAAAAGTAGTCTAAAATTCAGTAGTGCTTTTGTAGCTGTTAATATGTATTAAATCACTGCCCTTCACCCATTCATTCATTTAAAATCTCTTCGAGTACCTAAATGATACCAGTACTGTGCTAGGTAGACACCAGAATAGAACACTGAATAAGACATATCATTTGAATTATGGCAACAAGTCAAATCATATTCAAGTCACTTTGCTCTTGAATCTTAACTTTGTATAAATCTGCATCAGAGTTTTATATACCTTAACAGCCATGAATTTCTTTTGCAGTCTTGACTGAATCTAGCTCAGAGCTGGGTAAACAGAAATCAAAGTGTTATAGATTATGTATGATGTGATAAATCATCAAATATACTTTATAAATTTAAAGAGAGGCTAGATGAGTGGCTAAAATTCTGCAGAAACCCTTAACACAATAAGCAAAGAAAAAATGCCCAATTGAATTGGACAAAACATCAAATGAAGGTTCTCCAAGGGAAGGGAAGCTGCTTTCTGAATATGAGAAGCTCTCTCTGACCTCTACTCTGTGCCTGAAATAAGCAGTACAAACATTGTATTAACTCCCAGCAGGAGGGACTGACAGCAAATAACAGAGCTTCCATTAAAGTCAAGGGAGCCTGTAAACTTCCCTAAGAACAAAGGGAGTTTCCTCCATTAGCCTATGGTAATTTGGAAGAGCTCACAGCTCACAGAAAAGTGTAAATCTTTTGTCGACCTCCATTTCTAATGCACAACTTGGTTTCAGGCACAAAAGCTACTTGCTTTGTGCTACTTTGTCTTCTTTTTTCTCAGTAAAGCATTAAAAGAGAGTCTATTCCTTTCTGGGAAGGATGGCTTTCCTCCCCTTTTCTCATATTTCTCAACACCTGTTGGGCAGCTGCTGCAGTCTGCCGGAGCAATGGCTGCATTTGCAAGGACTAAATTCTAACAATATGGAGAGTTAGTGATACTTAGGGATTTGCAATATGAACTTGACTATAGTAGATTGCAGGAACCACGCTCTCACATTTCCCATGTACTTCTGTGCTCTCTATTAATAAGCAATAAAAATAACAGAGCAGCTGAGCTCACTGGTTGTGTAGCTATGAATCTTTCCTACACCTGTATATAACCATATAAACACAGTACTTATATACCTCTACACTATGAACATATCTGGATCAGTTCAGTTCAGTCACTCAGTCATGTCCGACTCTTTGTGACCCCATGAATCGCAGCACACCTGGCCTCCCTGTCCATCACCAACTCTCAGGGTTCACCCAAACCCGTGTCCATTGAGTGGTGATGCCATCCAACCATCTCATCCTCTGTCGTCCCCTTCTCCTCCTCTGTCATCCCCTTCTCCTCCTCAGTCTTTCCCAGCATCAGGGTCTTTTCAAATGAGTCAGCTTTTCGCATCAGGTGGCCAAAGTATTGGAGTTTCAGCTTCAACATCAGTCCTTCCAATGAACAGCCAGGACTGATCTCCTTTAGGATGGACTGGTTGGATCTCCTTGCAGTCCAAGGGACTCTCAAGAGTCTTCTCCAATACCGCAGTTCAAAAGCCTCAATTCTTTGGCACTCAGCTTTCTTTATAGTCCAACTCTCACATCCATACACGACCACTGGAAAAACCATAGCCTTGACTAGACGGACCTATGCTGGCAAAGTAATGTCTCTGCTTTTGAATATGCTATCTAGGTTGGTCATAACTTCCTTTCCAAGGAGTAAGTGTCTTTTAATTTCATGGTTGCAATCATCATCTGCAGTGATTTGGAGCCCCCAAAAATAAAGTCAGCCACTGTTTCCACTGTTTCCCCATCTATTTCCCATGAAGTGATGGGACCAGATGCCATGATCTTTGTTTTCTGAATGTTGAGCTTTAAGCCAACTTTTTCACTCTCCTCTTTCACTTTCATCAAGAGGCTCTTTAGTTCCTCTTCACTTTCTGCCATAAGGGTGGTGTCATCTTCATATCTGAGGTTACTGATATTTCTCCCAGCAATCTTGATTCCAGCTTGTGCTTTTTCTGCCCAGCGTTTCTCATGATGTTCTGCATGTAAGCTAAATAAGCAGGGTGACAATATACAGCCTTGACGTACTCCTTTTCCTATTTGAAACTAGTCTGTTGTTCCATGTCCAGTTCCAACTGCTGCTTCCTGAATTGCATACAGATTTCTCAAGGGGCAGGTCAGGTGGTCTGGTATTCCCATCTCTTTCAGAATTTTCCACAGTTTATTGTGATCCACACAGTCAAAGGCTTTGGCATAGTCAATAAAGCAGAAGTAGATGTTTTTTTCAAACTCTCTTGCTTTTTCAATGATCCAGCGGATGTTGGCAATTTGATCTCTGGTTCCTCTGCCTTTTCTAAACCAGCTTGAACATCTGGAAGTTCATGGTTCACATATTGCTGAAGCCTGGCTTGGAGAATTTTGAGCATTACTTTACTAGCATGTGAGATGAGTGCAATTGTGTGGTAGTTTGAGCATTCTTTGGCATTGCTTTTCTTTGGGATTGGAATGAAAACTGACCTTTTCCAGTCCTGTGGCCACTGCTGAGTTTTCCAAATTTGCTGGCATATTGAGTGCAGCACCTTCACAGCATCATCTTTCAGAATTTCAAATAGCTCAACTGGAATTCCATCACCACCAGTAGCTTTGTTCATAGCGATGCTTCCTAAGGCCCACTTGACTTCACATTCCGGGATGTCTGGCTTTAGGTGAGTGATCAGACCATCATGATTATCTGGGTCATGAAGATCTTTTTTGTACAATTTCTGTGTATTCTTGCCACCTCTTCTTAACATCTTCTGCTTCTGTTAGGTCCCTACCATTTCTGTCCTTCATTGTGCCCATCTTTGCATGAAGTATTCCCTTGATATCTTTAATTTTCTTGAAGAGATCTCTAGTCTTTCCCATTCCATTGTTTTCCTCTATTTCTTTGCATTGATCTCTGAGGAAGGCTTTCTTATCTCTCCTTGCTATTCTTTGGAACTCTGCATTCAAATGGGTATATCTTTCTTTTTCTCCTTTGCTTTTCACTTCCCTTCTTTTTACAGCTATTTGAAAGACCTCCTCAGAAACCATTTTGCTTTTTGGCATTTCTTTTTATTGGGGATGGTCTTGATTCCTGTCTCCTGTACAGTGTCACAAACCTCCATCCATAGGTCATCAAGCACTCTGTCTATCAGATCTAGTCCCTTAAATCTATTTACGGATTTAAATTCTATATCTGGATATCTAGCTTTATACTTTATCCAGATCTGCTGGACACAATAATGATTCCTTAATTGCACTACCATGCCAGTTAACACAGAGCATTTATGAGATGCTAGGCAGTGTTCTAAGCATTTTATAAACATCAATACATTCAAAGCTCAAACAACCATAAGAGGTAGCTAGGATTATGATCCTTGTTTCACGAGGGAAGAAAAGAAACCTCAGAAGAGTTCAGCATCTTACCCATGTCACACAGCTAGTAAGTGGCAGAGCAAGGATTTCATTTGGATAGTCTGGATACACAGTCCATGATTTTAACTAGTGTGTAACACTCACACTTAAAATTCTATATTACATTTGTTAAACTACACTTCATATTACAAAATGAAGATTATTATTATATTTTTAATTTGCAACAAGCCATTGAAATAAGTAGAACAAATGTTAATGCAACCATTGTTCATATATTTATTTATCTCCCATGATAAAAGTGAAATTCAGAGAAATAGAGTGGCTTTTTAAGGCTAACATAGTTGATAAGTGAGGGAGCAAGAATATTCTGCAACCTGATTTCATGTATAAATTTTATGTATTTTATAGTATATAATATATTGTATATTTAATGTATGCTGTGCTGTGCTTAGCACTCAGACCATTTGTGACCCCATGGACTATAACCCGCCTGGCTCCTCGGTCCATGGAGATTCTCCGGGCAAGAATTCTGGAGAGTTGCATGCCCTCCTCCAAGGGATCTTCCCAACCCAGGGATCAAACCCAGGTTTCCCGCATTGAAGGTGGATTCTTTACCATCTGAGCTACCAGGGAAGTCCATGAATACTGGAGTGGATAGCCTATCCCTTCTCCAGAAGCTCTTCCCAACCTAGGAATAAAACTAGGGTCTCCTGCAATATTTTATGTATATATAAACATATATATATAAAATATACATCTATATGAGGTATTCAGAATCTAATGAACCCAGTTCCTGGGTATTTATAATATTTAATATTTAATTATATATAATAATATATCTATATAAAATAATAATGAAAATGCTTTGGAAATTACATTTAAAGACAAACACTAACTTGAAATGCAACACATTATCCAGATCTTATCAATACAATTTTATTTAGAGTTTTTAATGAATTGAAATGCCCTACTCTAGGAAGACAGGTAAAAATGATACTTTATAATTTAAAAGATTTGAGTTCCATAACTCTTGTAAAAAAATTTATTACTTATTAAAAAAAACAGTTGCAGGTTTCTTATAATAATCTAATAAACCAGGTTATTAAAATTTCAGATCCCTTCAACATTCCACAGATACTTTTTATACCTGTGGAGGTTTGAAAGGAATGAGATGAAAAATCTCCTGAGCCTGGCATCTGCTCTTAGTTCTGCTAGCAACCAGTTGCTGGTAATCAGAAACTAGTTCGTCAGCTTCTCTGGGTTTCAATTACTCATTTAAAAAATGGGCCTAGGGATATCATTTGTATATTTTCACAGAGCCTTGGAGTCCGACCAGTAGTCCCTCAACATGTCTTCAAGCAATGAAGGTGACAAGAAAGGGTAGTCATTGCTAGCTGTGACCTTGAACTTCTGGGTCCCATATTCAGTGATATTCTGGCAGAACCAGGCTAAAAGAGGTGTTGTGTTTGGTCTTTCTGAATTTGAGGCTGTTTGTTTCTCCATGAAATAATTATTGAGCACCAACTGTGTGTCAGAATGGTGATATGCGCTGGATAAAGAGCTAGACATTAACACTGAAAACCCAGATCTCGTGGAATTTACATTGGGTTTGAGGAAGCAAGACCTTAAGCAAATGAATAAACACTGTATAATATGTCAAGAGCTGGTAAGAGCTATGAAATAGAAGTGCCATGGTGTTGGAGAAGACTCTTGAGAGTCCCTTAGACTGCAAGGATATCAAACCAGTCAATCCTAAAAGAGAAGTCCTGAATATTCATTGGAAAGACTGATGCTGAAGCGAAACTCCAATACTTTGGCCACCTGATGTGAACAACTGACTCATTAGACAAAGACACTGATGCTGGGAAAGATTGAAGGCAGAGGAGAAGGGGATGAAAGAAGATGCCGGTTGGATGGCATCACCTACTCAATGGACATGAGTTTGAGCAAGCTCTGGGAGTTGGTGATGGACAGGGAAGCCTGGCATGCTGAAGTCCATGAGGTCACAAAGAGTCAGACATGACTAAGCAACTGGATTGAACTTAACTCATGGAGGAAAATAAAGCAGGGGAAGGATGAGGAAATAAAATGGAGAGGGTTTTACTTCCCATTCAACTGCAAGTGATTTAATTGATAATGAGGCTATTTATAGTCATTATTCATCTAATTTGGTGCAAATATTTTTTAGTGCAGAAATATTGAACAATTAAATATTGCCCCAGATCTTTTTTTTGGTATGATATGTCTTTTTAAATTGATGTATACTATACTGACATACTATATTCTATTAGTTTCAGGAGTACATCATAGTGGTTCAACATTTATATACATTACAAATTGTTCACTACAGTAAGTCTAGCAACCAGCTGTCACCCTACAGAGTTATTACATTATTGGCTGTATTTCCTACACTGTACATCACATCCCCATGACATTTATTTTATAAATAAAAGCTTGTATATCTTAATCCCCTTCACCTATTTTGCCCAACTGCTAAGCCCATCCCCTCTGGCTACCAACAGTTGTTTTCTTTATCTATGAGTCTGTTTCTATTTGGTTTTATTGTTCATTTGTTTTGTTTTTTATATTTCACATATAAGTGAAACCGTACACTATTTGTCTTTCTCTGACTTATTTTACTTAGCATAACACCCTCTAAGTCCATTCATGTTGTCACAAATGCAAGATTCCATTCTTTTTTATGTCATATACCTACATGACTGTCTGTATCTATTTAAATCTTTTTAAATCTAATTTTTTTTTAATTGGAGTATACTTGTTTTGGTTTTCCCTGGTGGCTCAGACGGTAAAGCGTCTGCCTGCAATGAGGAAGACCTGGGTTCGATTCCTGGATCGGGAAGATCCCCTGGAGAAGGAAATGGCAATCCACTCCAGCACTCTTGCCTGGAAAATCCCATGGACAGAGGAGCCTTGATAGGCTACAGTCCATGGGGTCGCAGAGTCGGACACGACTGAGCGACTTTACTTTCACTCTCACTTTCATACTTGTTTTACCGTGTTGCATGACTTTTTGCTACACAACATGAGTCAGCTATAAGTGTACATATATCCCTCCCTCTTGAGCGTCCCGACTCCCCACATGCACCCCTCTAGGCTGCCACAGGCCACCAAGCTGAGCTCTCTCTGCCATACAGCAGCTCCCCACTAGCTATCTATTTTACACGTGGTAGTGTACATTGCACTGCTTACTGTCTCAGTTCGTCCCACCCTCTCCTTCCTCTTTTGTGTGGACAAGTCCATTCTCTATTCGCGTCCTGCAAATAGCTTCATCGGAACCATTTTCCTAGTGTTTGTTGGCTACCTGTAATTATGACACCTTTTCAATCCATTCATCTGTTCACGGACACTTACGTTGCTTCCATAGCTTGACTATTGTAAATAACACTGCAATGAACCTAGGAGTGCATATATATTTCAAACTAGTGTTTTGGTTTTCGTTTAGGTAAATACCTAGGAGTGGAATTGCTGGATCACATGGCAGTTGTATGTTTAGCTTTTTGAAGAACATCTATACTGTTTCCCATTGAAAGCACCAATTTGCATTCCCACCAACAGTGCCTAAGTGTTTCTGTTTCTCCATTTCCTGACCAACACTTGTTATTTGTTGTCTGTTTCAACAATAGCCACTCTGACAAGTATGAGGTGATATATTATTGTGGTTTTGATTTGTGTTTCCATGATGATTCGTGATGTTGAGCATCTTTTTATGTGTCTGTTGGTCTTCCCTAGAAATATGTCTCTTCAGGTCCTCTGCTCATTTTTAATCAGATTAAAAAAAAAAAATTGAGTCTTGTGAGTTCTGTATATATTTTTGGTATTAACCTCTTATCTAACATATCATTTGCAAATACCCTGTCTCAGTCAGTAGGCTGCTTTTTCATTTTAACAACGATTTCTTTCACCATGCAAAAACTGTTTAGTTTGATGCTGTTTCATTTGCTTATTTTTGCTTTTTTTTGCCTTTGCCTTAGAAGACAAATTAAAAAATTACTGCTAAGATTGATGTCAAATAGAGTACTGCTTGTTTTCTTCCAAGAGATTTATGATTTCAGGTCTTCCATTTAAGTCTTTAAACCATTTTTAGTTTATTTTTCCACATGATATTAAAAAGTGATCCAGTTTCATTATTTTGCATGTAGCTATCCAGTTTCCCCAACACCATTTATTTAAGGGACTACCTTTTCCCCATCATATATTCTTGACTCCTTTGCTGTAGATTAATTGACTATATGAACATGGGTTTGTCTCTGTGTTTTGTATTCTGTTCTACTGATATATGTGTCTATTTTTATGCCATACATTTTTTTACTACTATTGTTTTGTAGTATTGCTTGAAATTGGGGAGCATGATACCTCCAGCTGTGTTCTTTGTTTTTAAAAGACTGTTTGGCTGCCCTGAATCTTGCCAGAGGTGTGTGTTATATACAGCATGTGCATATAAATTTATGCAATAAAACAATTTATGCTAAAGCACAACTGTACTGAGATTTCAGATAAGAGATCATGGAGGTCTCCAAGCCAGACTTCAGGAAAGTGGCCAGAGCTGAAAATATAAAAGCGAAAGGCACGATTTTGTAGATGGTGTTTTGTTAAAGCAAAGCGACTGGCTGTTATCTGGTGACAAGAAGAGGAATAAAGATTGAATTGTGGCTCATACCACATTTTAGAGTGACAACCTGGGAGAACAACAAAGATTGTCCAGAAAGCAAATGAAGAAAGTGTTTTAAGGGCACTGCAGAAAGGCATGATCAGCTGTGGGGAATGCAGCTAACAGGTCAGGAAAAATGAGGATTGAGCAAGTGAAAGAACGGCAGCAGCGAGATTGAGCATCCTTGCTTTTTTCACCACCACTGGGAGGGTTCACTATACAGAGAGTCATTCTTGATAAACCAATTTCAGATACATTCTGCATCTAAAATGACTCCATCATAGTCACTTCTTTGATTCACTGCTTAAATTATTAGCATTTCCTGGAAGTCATGGACACAATACAATAAAAAATAAGAAAAAAAAAAAAAAAAACCTTCCAAACACAGATGGACCTGGGTTCAAAACCCACACCTAACTGGGTTGCTCACATCTTCATAAATCACACTTAGACAAGTTATGTAACATTGCTGCATCTCAGTTTTCTTATCTGAAAAGTCAGGCTATTAATAGCAACCTCAAATGTGTATTAAAGATGAAAAGAAACAACCTACGAAGAGGGCTTTAGCACATAACAGGTCCTCAAGTTTTCCCTCTATTTTTTAGGAAAGTGGACAACCTATAAACGAGAAGCATGGAGATGAGGGCAAAGCATGCACTGAATGGGATCACAGGAGATGTGCACTGGGACTCTGGCCCCAGCAGCTACATTATGTGAAGCTCCAGGTAACTTACATCACATTCCTAAACTTTTGAATCAAAGATCAACAGCCAACAGATCCCAACTACCACTTTGTTTTTTTATTGAAATGATACTTTAGTTGGCTTGTTGACTAGTTTGTATCACTCTCTAGTTTTCCACAGTTTTCATACTTTCTTCATAACAGCACTCATTTAATTTATGTACCTGACCCTGAATTGATTTGAGTTTGCAGGCCCTGGGGTAAATCATATGTCTGGTCCCGTTAGAGTATTTTATAAGTTTTGTAGCTAGCATTCCAAGATGTCCTTTTTCAGGGTATGTCTATGGATAGAACATCAAAGCATAATGCTTAGAGTCTATGTGCTTTTCAACACCCTGCAGAAAGTTTTAGACCTAAAACAAAATGATTGGCTCTCAAGAAAAATGAACAGCAAAATTAAATCATAAAATGTACACAAAATACATAACAGCAGGTCAACCATTCAACAGCAATTGGATTAAGGTAGATTTGTACTAAAAATAAAGTTTAAGTCACAAGAATAAAAGTAAAATGCATTCATTGGGCAACATAGAATTAGAGGAGATTATCAAAACTATTAAAAAAAATAAAGACAAAATTACATTCCATTTTAATGTGGAGTTATAAGATGGAATTCTTTATGAACTATAGTTGCATTTTTGTTCTCTCGTCAAACTTCTTGGAAAATATATCTAATAACTTTTTACTTTTTTCATTCATTTTTTCTACAGATTTCTCCAAGTTAACAGAGGAGTAAGGAAGCGAATAGTTATAGATGTTTGTTATTCATGCATTTTGCCTTACTGTAGGCACCCTTGTTTCCTTAAAACTTAGCACACTGTAGGGGCTCAGTAATATTTATGGGCTTAAATAGCTGCTGAAGGAAAGGTAAGGACAACAGGGCTTGGGTGCCTGAAGGGGGGATAAAATATAAGGTTTTGTTTTGTTCTTCATAAGATATATGAACTCTAACATTGGTTAGAGAAGTAATATTCCCAGTATCCCTTAATTCTCTAAGTTGCTGCCAAAGAGGCGTAGGTATTAGGTCTACTCAGGTTTCTGGAAACTCTTTTATTTTCTGACTTAATGGGATAGATGCAGCTGGTGTGGCTTTTTTTTTTTTTTGCCTTGAATCTTGGTGTGATTTCTGGAGGAGTGGATGACACACTGACAACATAAATTGATAAGTCAGTCTGCTGGGATGGTGGAGAGGCTGAAGGACATTGAATCCTTTAAGTCACTGGCAAACTGCTGCCCTGAACTTAGACTGTATACTTCCATGTTGCTTATTATGAGTGAAAATTGAACCCTATTTGTGTAAGCCACAGAAAACCGAGGGGGTGTTTCTTTTTTGTTTTTGTTTTCAATAGTAGCCCAAAATATGTCTGATTGGTATACCATGTGGAGAAATGGTTAGCACACAAGCAAGAGGAAGGTCACTGGCATTAACGAAATACAGAAACTCTCAAGTCAAGAAGCTGGAAGAATCTTCTGGAATTCTTCTGGAAGCAAAGTGACTGTTCAGGTACACAGCTAAAAATCAAATAAGTAAAGCAGTTAAGAAAACCTCCATGATTGGAAAAGTGGGGAATGGAAACTAGATATTTATACCCCCAAATCCAAACTATCCAAGTGGATGATGGAACTACCAGATACCCAGTAGGGATTACCTAAATCCAGGAACACAGCTTCCTGGTACCAAAGATGATACTGAAACAGAAGTTAGTACAAAGGAGATGATGCCCTTTATAATAGTCATCTCCGCATCTTAATTTTATTATCAGCAATTTTGGCAAGAATATGGATGGCAGATGATTAAGTTGAACTCCTTGAAATTGCACAAAATAAACATTTTCTCTGGTCAAGTCATAAAGCGTCCCCTACTAGACTGTGGTATACTTAAAGGGAGGAAGGGAAGGGGAAAGAAGTTCGTGTATATTGGGTCTAAGGGACTGTGGAACAAGGATTTGGAGATGATTCCCAGGAAGTATTTAGAGTGTTTTATAGTGGTTTATGAAAAACTGATTTTTTCATAACAGTTGGAGAAAGACAATTGTGGAAGGAAGTTATTTTTGTCCTATGGCTATTTACGATAAACATGTATTCAGAGGTTTCCAAAAGCGTGTTATCCTTAGGATACATATTATAATTTCTTTCCCAATTTCATCGATTTTTTTTTTTTTTTTTGTCTTTGGAGTTAGAGTCACTCCTCTTACCTGGGTGTGGCCACTCATTTCACTGCGTGGTGGTGAGGAACTGAAAGGTGTGCTCTTTGTCTCCATGCCCGTCACTGACTTCTGTTTCTTTAACAGAGACATAATCAAGCAGTGGTTTATAGGCCGATTCAGAGCCTTCTCTGGGCCTTAGTTTCCACATTAGAAAACAAGGCAGTGAGTAGGTACTCACAAAAGTGCCTCCCAGCTTTGGACATTCTACAGTCCTGGAACTCTACAGCACAGATGCTATCACCTGTCAGCCTCAATAAACAGAAAGCTGACTTGACTCCATTCATTTTCCAGAAACGCAGAGTCAGTCATCCTCTGAGAGTAGGCAGTTTGCATCAACTTCCTTAGATAAAGGATAATTCAGCAACATTAATATGCTATTCTACAGAATGAACTTGAATTCTGTAGATTTCTGAAACACAAACAAAGGTCCTTTTTTCTTTGAAATCTGAGGTAAAGAGTCTCATTACTAAGAGAGGGAGGATGAAATTGGTATTGTCCTAAAAGCTCAATGTTCAGATTTTGACTCATCTGTGAGTGAAATTCGTTCAGTCATGCCCAACTCTTGGCGACCACATAGACTGTAGCCTCTGTCTATGGAATTCTCCAGGCAAGAATACTGGATGCAAGCAGATTCTTTATTGCCTGAGCCACCAAGGAAGCCCTTGACTCTTCTGAATGACCTCAAATTAGCTGCCCCGTTATATAATATCTTGACAAGAAATCTTCTTTTTCAGAATTACATAGCTCTAATTAAATATCTGCTGCTTGTCATAATCTATGCTAGGGCAGTTCATAGTTTCATTATACATTAGACAATCATCAACTCCAAAGGATATTGTCATGCATTCTTGTATTTCCAGAACCTACTACAGCACCTGTCATGTTGAAGACAACCACAGATACGTAAGGTACTTGCAATAACAATTATTGTTGAATTCCTATGAAGTAACAATCAATATGAAGTTGGTAACTACTACTATTATTTCTATTATACAAACAGAGGTTTGAAGAAGTCAGAAAAACTGGTGCCAATGTCAGACCAGTCATTGGCAGAGCTACAGCATGTGTAACTCCAAAGACTGTAGTTTTTCCGCTAACTAGATTGTTCCTTTCTACCATGGCTTTCTCCCTATTTCTCTCTTGCTTCCTTAATATTCCAATACAATTTGCAACAAGCCATACAAATAGATTTTCTACTAGATTATGAAAAAAATCAGCCTCTGATAGGAAAGGATTTTTTGCTTAAAACACTTTGCAACAAAAGATAGCTTTCTTTGAAGCTAGGTTAGAGTAATAAATATGCCCCAATGCCATCCCACAGAAAACAGGAGTTAAAAGACTGACAAAGAAACAGTATACAGAGAAGGAGGATTCTGAGAAGGGGATAGGAGACACCAAAGGTAAGAGCTGTGAGAAAGACAGCAGTCAATAAAAGGAGAAATAAAAGCAATCGAAATTGCAGAGGAGCCTCTCTACAAAGTTCAATGCCCTTATGGACCAGATGGGCTGAGGTTTGAATACTATTTCCTTTATTTTGAACACTATGGGTGCTTGAAAGTTAGTCACTGAATCATGTCCGATTCTTTGAGATGCCATGGACGATGGCCCACCAGGGTTCTCTGTCCATGGAATTCTCTAGGCAAGAATACTGGAGTGGGTAGCCGTTCCTTCTCTGAGGGATCTTTCTGATCCAGGGATTGAACCCAGGTCTCCTGCACTGCAGGCAGATTCTTTAGTGTCTGAACCACTATGGATGCTCGACTGACTAGCAATGTTTATTTAGAATAGGATCTGTGCTTCTCTCTAATTCAATTGTGAAGTTCTTGGGTTTCAAACCAATAACAGAGCAACACTATTGATACTCAGTTATATCACGCAGTCTTTTATCAACACTGTAGTGCCAGTTCGATCTCATATTTAATATTACTAAAACTTCTTGGACTGCAAGGAGATCAAACCAGTCATCCTCAAGGAAATCAGTCCTAAATATTAATTAGAAAGACTGATGCTGAAGCTGAAACTCTGATACTTTGGCCACCTGATGGGAAGAACTGACTCATTAGAAACGACCCTGATGCTGGGAAAGATTGAAGGCAGGAGGAGAAGGGGACAACAGAGGATGAGACGGTTGGATGCCATCACTGACTAGATGGACACGAGTTTGAGCAAGCTCCAGGAGTTGGTGGTGGACAGGGGAGTCTGGAGTGCTTCAGTCTGTGGAGTCACAAAGGGGTGGACACGACTGAGCGACTGAACTGAAAACTCCTCTGAAACCCAGTTTTCTAGAATTTGGATGGAATTGGCCAGGCCAGCTCATTACCCTTTCTTGTTTCAATTGCCCACATATTTGAGAAGTTCTTCTCTTCCTCTTTCAAATAATCACTGAGCTCCCAACAAGTATCTTCAGGGTTTCAAATGAATGATCCCTTCCTCACGAACCCCAGGAATCTAGCAATTGGTTCCATTACAGTTGGCCAATCGTGCCATGAACTAAACAGCTGGGGCTCGTTGAGACCTTATGTCTCAAGTGGTATCCACCATACCAGGGGATTATACCAGCTTTCTCTCCCTTACCTTTCAGCTATAGGAAAGGGATAAGTAGGAAATTTTAAAACACTGAGTGGGGGAAAAAACTAAACCAAAATTGTCTTTCAAACTCAGGTTACTATACATTTTGTATAAAAATTTACATGTCATCTTCCTGACTTGCTTTGGATCAAGTTCTGCCAAAATAATAAATAAACGTCTAGAGTTCTGAGCTTGAACCATGTATTTAATGCTTGCTTAATAGCTCTAGAACTTCTAAGAAATTACCTAACTTCTCAGTTTCCTCAGCAACAAAACAGTACTTATTGTTCTCAGGTTTGTCATAGCGTTCCTTCCAAGAAGCAAGCATCTTCTAGACAGTGTATTAAAATGCAAAGACATCACTTTGCCAACAAATGTCCATATAGTCAGAGTTACGGTCTTCCCAGTAGTCCTGTGCAGATGTGAGAGTTGAACCATAAAGAAGGCTGAACACCAAAAAATTGATGCTTTCAAACTGTGGTGCTGGAAAAGACTCTTGAGAGTCCCTTGGACTGCAGGGAGATCAAACTAGTCAATCCTAAAGGAAATTAACCCTGAATATTCACTGGGAGGACTGATGCCGAAGCTGAAGCTCCAATGCTTTGGCCATCTGATGGGAACAAATGAAAAAGATCAATTGGAACAGATCAATTAGAAAAGATCTTGACGATGGGAAAGACTGAAGGCAAAAGGAGAAGAGAGCAGCAGAGTATGAGACATTTCGATAGAATCACTGAGTCAGTGGACAAGAACTTGGCCAAACTCTGGGATATAGTAACGGATAGGGAGGCCCAGCGTGCTGCAGTCCATGGGGTCATAAAGAGTCAGACACAACTTCTTGACTATACAACAGCAATTGTTATCAGGAGTATTGAACTAAATATAGGTGAAACATATTTAAGCAATCTCTGTATTAGTTCACAAAGAAGCCTACTTTCACTTCTTTTATTCATTCTGGATATTCTAGCCAATGCCACAACACATGAAAAGACAATGAAAATTTTACATATTATAATGAAATAAGGTTTTAAATTTTGCACATGTATGTAAAAGTCTACGATTCTATTTAGAATTTATTACAATGTAAGAAAATTTACCAAGCATCAAGATTTTATATTCTATGTGTTTATATAGAATATATGTATATATGGAATCATTTGCATACTAAAATATGGAAGTCATATACATATATATACACACAAAGACATATAAGTGGACTCTAACTACATACTAAGTTATCATATATACTTAAATACATTTATATACACACCTTACACCCAACAGTGACCAGTCTGAAATGTAAGAGAATATAAATTATTTACAATGACAAAATATGAGAAATTTCATATTTTTTTGCCCAAAGTCTTTGATATGACTGATAAATAAAAACCAACACAGTTAAAGGTTGTAGTCTTTTAATGGTAAAGGATAAAAATATTTTCCTTTTGGAACTTTTTACACAAAGCCGGAGACAATGCACCACTTGCCTATACAGGGTTCACAGTTTTTCTGGGCTTCCCAGGTGGTGCCAGGAGTAAAGAACCTGCCTGCCAATGCAGGAGGAGACTTAAGAGACCTGAGTTTGATCCTTGTTTAGGGAAGATTCCTCTGGAGGAGGGCATGGCAACCCACTTCACTATTCTTGCCTGGAGAATCCCATGGACAGAGATAAGCTGGTGATCTACAGTCCACAGGGTTGCAAAGAGTCAGACACGACAGAAGTGACTAAACACAGCACACAGAGTTTCCCTTCCATTCCCCATGAGATAGTCATTGGCTGTATTGATGAAACAAATTGAGTTATTACAGGTTTTGTTTTGGTTTTACCAATTAAATTATTTACCTCTCCTTCTTTATTTATTATTTTTTTTAATTTTTCCTTTTTTAATTTTTAATTTTTTTAAAATATATTGTAAAGTAATTAGCCTCCTTGTGTTTTTAGTAAGAAATCACATACCAGTAGATGGAATCACTTTAGTGAGCATCACATGTCTCTAAGACAGTTTCTTTTAGTTTGTCTTTTGGGGCATTATTCTTTGAACTTTACTCTCAAGTACATGAGACTGTATTCTTTTTAACAAAAAGATGTTTTGGTGCAAGTTTTTGTTCTGTGTTTTTCAAATAAAATTATTCACTTTCTAATGATTTTTGGTTTTCTTTCTTTCTTTCTTTCTTTCTTTTTTTTTTGAATACAGCATTTGACACCAAAAACACTGAGTTGTTTTTGAAGTAATGTACACAATAAAAGCAAAAAAGCTGCTTTTATATCAAGGGTATGATTTCATTTATATGTACTGCTTTTTGTATATTTAACTACTTACTGAGTTTTTTACCTTATTCTATATGAAAGTTATGACCAACCTAGATAGCATATTGAAAAGCAGAGACATTACTTGGCCAACAAAAGTCTACCTCATCAAGGCTATGGTTTTTCCAGTGGTCATGTATGGATGTGAGAATTGGACTGTGAAGAAGGCTGAGCGCCGAAGAATTGATACTTTTGAACTGTGGTGTTGGAGAAGACTCTTGACAGTCCCTTGGACTGCAAGGAGATCCAACCAGTCCATTCTGAAGGAGATCAGCCCTGGCTGTCTTTGGAAGGAATGATGCTAAAGCTGAAACTCCAGTACTTGGCCACCTGATGGGAAGAGTTGACTCATTGGAAAAGACTCTGATGCTGGAAGGGATTGAGGGCAGGAGAAGGGGACGACAGAGGATGAGATGGCTGGATGGCATCACTGACTCGATGGACGTGAGTCTGAGTGAACTCTGGGAGTTGGTGATGGACAGGGAGGCCTGGCGTGCTGAGATTCACGGGGTCGCAAAGAATCGGACACGACTGAGCGACTGAACGGAACTGAACTGAAATGAAAGTTTATTATTCCCAAATTCATTCTTTTTCTACTAACATGTTAATACTTGTCATAACATACACTGTATTCCCATTTCCCTGATGAATACTGATGTAGAGAACCATTATATAGGCTAATAGAATATTCTTTTTTTTAATGGAAGTTTAGGTTATCTAGTCATCATTTTTCTACATCTCTACAATGTCTTAAAAATATGATCTAAAAATATATTTATCTTTCTTTTTTTTTTTTTTTTTACATTGGAATCACTGGCCTATTGTGGCTTATCTCACCCTATTTGGAAATGGAAATCACTGATATGTATTTTAAAGTAATTCTCTTCACATGAATACTCTGCTTAAAACTTCTCAACAAAATTACAGTGAAATGTGAACTGAAGTTGGCCTACAGCTGGCTTTTCTGATCCCACCATGGAAAGGCATGCTATGATCCTGCATTCACTGTTTTCCTTCAGCAGTGGCCCTCTTTCTGCCTTTTGAAAGTGTTTCCTTCTGTTTCAAGAACTGAGCACTAGCTGTCACCTCTCTGGGCCCCTCTGCTTCAAGAGTCTGGCTCATCCTCCCTGTTAAGTTTCTTCAAATATCACTTCCTCTTCAGGTATTTTCCGAGCTTCCTAACTAAAGTACCAACATACGTTTATCTTTCCCATCACACTGTACTGTCTCCTACATAGAAATTATCGTTTCTGAGTGCTCTTTTTCTGTTTAAAAACTTGCCTGTCTTTCCAGTAAAATGAAGAGTTTCATGAGAGTTGAGATTTTATGTGTTATTCTTCAGTTTTACAGTGCTTGGCACATATTAAGTACTCAATAGATACTTGTTAAATTTCAAATAGAAGATTAAGACATAAAAAGTTACTGAAGAAGACAAAATATAGAAAAATGATGTTAAAGCTTTGTGCTAGAGCATGCTTGGATACCACCAAGAGGAGAAGCATAATAGACAGATTTGTTTATACATAAAATTGTAAATCTTCTATCTGGTAAAATTCTCCCCACAAAAAGTTAAAAGAAGAAAATATTTACAGCATATATAATTAGCACTAGTTAATACTCAGTTCAGATTAACCCAACCACATGTTTTAAACCTATTTAGAGAAGAGTCATCTGCCTGATTCAGTTTTGCCCAGACATCCTTTAAAATAAGTATAACAGTAATCATCATAGGAAATGATGTAATACTGAAGACAAACAGCTCAGTAAAGAAGTAGGCAAGAGGAATGAATAGGCAATTCACACATGCAATGGACAGTAAAAGATATGAAACATGGTCAAATTTATTATTTAAAATACATATTTACACAATGAAATGCAATTTTATGCCTATGAAATTGGTAAAAATTTTAAAATATTAGTAACAGTCTGAGCTGTCATTTGTGTGAGGAAAATAAGTTTTTTAATATATAATTTGTGGAAATTTGAATTATACTGACATTTTTGGAAGCAAGTTTGCCAATGTCTATCCAAATTTAATTGTACATACCTTTTGACTCAGCAATATATTTCTAAGAATCAGTCTTATCAATATGCTAAAGCATATATGCAAAGACATTCATACAGATTATTGCAATGTTGTTTATAATAACAATATAGTAACAATCTAGTGAAATGTACAAAAATAGGAAACAGGATAAATAATGTATGGTATACCCATGGTGGAATTCTGTGTTCATATAAGAAATGAATCGCCAGTCTAGGTTCGATGTAGGATACAAGATGCTTGGGGCTGGTGCACTGGGATGACCCAGAGGGACAGTATGGGGAGGGAGGTGGGAGGGGGGTTCAGGATTGGGAACACATGTACACCTGTGGCGGATTCATGGTGAAGTATGGCAAAACCAATACAGTATTGTAAAGTAAAATAAATAAATATTTTTTTTTTAAAAAGTAGTAAATCTGAAGTGTACTAGCTTATAATGATGTCTATGATACATTAAAAGAAAAAAACAAGTTGAAGATCAATATGTACCCTGAGTCTCTTATTAGAAAGAATATTGCAATTTGCAAATAACAAACTCCTGACTAATTATGGTTAAAATGGCAATGCTATCTATGATCCTCCATTAACAATAAATCTGATGGAATTGTTGCAGAATTATTTCAATAGCCAGTGATGTTAGGGCATGGGGTCAATGACTCTACAATTCCCTTTGCTTTTCCTTCATGGTCACAAAATGAATGAAGCAAATAACAAGTCTCCACATCAGCTTCCCGGGATGAAGACAGCAAGGGAAACAAGCTCTCTTCTCAAGAATCCATGGCTTTTTATCCAGCTAGATAGTCTCTCATAGAAATCTTCTACAAGATTTGTCTTTACTTCACACAATTCAAAACTATGGCCATATTTTGCTACCAAGAAGTCTGCGAAAGTAGCACACTAAAGGAAATGAGTTTTATGGCCCATATAGAGGTGTCACGGAGAAGGCGATGGCACCCCACTCTAGTACTCTTGCCTGGAAAACCCCATGGGTGGAGGAGCCTGGTGGGCTGCAGTCCATGGGGTCTCGAAGAGTCGGACACGACTAAGCGACTTCACTTTTACTTTTCACTTTCATGTATTAGAGAAGGAAATGGTAACCCACTCCAGTGTTCTTGCCTGGAGAATCCCAGGGACAGGGGAGCCTGGTGGGCTGCCATCTATGGGGTCACACAGAGTTGGAAATGACTGAAGCGACTTAGCAGCAGCAGCAGCAGCAGCATAGAGGTGTCATAATCTATCCTCAGGGTTGGAGGAGGAGTCTGCTATCCTAAAATAGAGATTTCTGCCCCCAAAAGCACTGACCATAAAGTATAAATAGCACAGACCTCAGTAAAATTAAAAACTTCTGCTCATCAAAAGGCATCATTAAGAGTATACAAAAAAAGACTTGGAGTAAACATTTATAATTCATAAATATCTGATAAAGAACTTTTATCCAGAAGATAAAAATTTCCTACAATTTAAAAAGTCAAATAAGTCAATTTAAAATGGACAAATTACTTTGAAACCTCAGAACTGAGACTATCCAAGTAATCAGTAAGCTTATGTGAAAGTTAATAACATGATCCGTGAGGAATATTCAAATACAAACACAAATCACAATAAAACTACTATATACTCACCAGAATGGCTAAAATTGGAAATACAAACAATACTGAATGCTGGTGAAGGCAGAGAGCAAGTAGAATTCCTGTACATTAGAGATGGAAATAAATAGGTACCGCCACTTTAGAAAATTCTTTGGTGATATCTACTAGATACATTTACAAATACTCTATGATTCAGTAATTTTATTCTTGGTTGTATAACTACAGAAATGAGTGTATACATCCACCAAAGTATTTCAAGGAATGTTCTCAGTTTTATTAAAGATTTCATAAGATTGAAGGTATCTCAGATGTTCCTCAAAAAGAGAATGGGTGAACAGTGGTAAGTGCATGGGATGGAAAACCACACGGCAATGAGAAAGGATAGACCACGGAATCATGCACCCAAATGGTGAATCAGCCTCACAGAAGTGCTGGCAAGAGCCAGACACAAAGGATCGTATACAGTAGTTTTTAATTTATCTGAAATTTAAGCAAAGCTGAAACCACAGGTATAGCAATCAGTATAGTGATAGCTCTCAGAGATATTGACTGAGAAAGGGCCTGATGCGCATCTCGGGTAATGGACACAGTCTATGTCCAGAACTGGGTGATGGAAAGACCGCTGCATATGTATGCAAACTGAAGACCTGTGACCTTTACAGTATGTACGTTATACCTCAGTGGAAAGAATAAAACAAATTCCAAAACCTCAAACCAATGAAGAGAAGTCTTTCTTCTCTATCTTAAAAATCGGATTTGTTGTAGCTGGAAAGTAGAAATTTGATGATCATGGTTATTGGGTTGTCAAAGGACACTGTGCCACAATTCCATTTGTATACATACAGTCACACACACACACGTTATGTGTATTTACATAAGCCTAGAAATTGTTTGGAAAACATCCACCTGATAACAGCAGTTACATTTGAAGACAGAGTCAAATAAAATTTATGTTTTTCATTTTTACATTTCTGATTACTAAAATAAAAGAGGAAAATCACACCATTAGAGCCAGAAGATTGAGAGTCTAGTCAAACAGTGTTAAGTATTAGGGATTTGTCCTTTATGATGAATAGATGGAGACACAGATGGTAGACACCCATTCCCCTGGATCTACTTGGGGCCACAGTAGGAAAAGTTACTGAGGGATGCAAAGCCTTCTCCAGACTCATCTCATCAAGATGGAAAAATCCACTAGAATTAATGAATGCCTGCGAAGAACTGAGAGCTGTCTCCAGTATATTTTCCTGAAATGACATACTTTCTTATATTTACTATGACAAGAGTGGCAAAGCAGTCTTAGAGGTCATCTCATTTAGTGCCCTTGTCAATGTGCCAATATTTTTCATAATTCTTACTCTTGAAGCATCTCAACAGTAAAGTAACAAGTGGAAAATATGCCTTTACAACCAAGTAGGGGAGGTGTGCTGTATGGTCAACTGGCTACAAAACAGGCTGTGAAATCTGCCCATTTGTTTGCTTTGACTCCTGGAGCAGTGTCGACTGTGTTTTTGTTTGTGTGTGTCCGTGGGAGTGTGTGTGGTGGTGGTGGGGGGTGTGTCTTTGGGAGAGAGTTGAAGGAACTAAAAGAGAGAGAGACAGATGATGCAAGGATTCTGTGTTTGAACACATTTAGCAGCACTTGCTTGGGGTTAAGTATTGGCATCCCTGACACTGACAGAAATCAAAGAATCTAGATTTTATCCTCAGTCCTTTCATTCCAGTTTCATTCTAACTTCCCCTAAGTCCAAAGTGCATCAAGACAAAGTTCTCAACTTGAAGGAACACAAGAATAAAATATGTTCTGAAATAGCTTTCTGCAGGCCCCCTTCTGAATTCCTGAAAGCAGCTTAACTTAGCACGGGTGGTTATTGTGTTTTCTAGTATTACCCAATAGTGTTGCAGCATTATTTACTGTTACCCCCTGAATTTTTCACCCACCAGCTAGTTCCCTCACCCACTCATCACATACACATTTCACTGGTCTGTTTTCCATTGGCTTTTGAGTTTCCAAAGCCCAGATACCAGGGGGAATAGAAAGGACTTGTGTATGTAAAAGCAGATTTTAAAGACTATGTGAGCCACTATGGAGAACAGTGTGGAGATTCCTTAAAAAATTGCAAATAGAACTCCCTTATGACCCAGCAATCCCACTGCTGGGCATACACACCGAGGAAACCAGAATTGAAAGAGACACATGTACCCCAATGTTCATCGCAGCACTGTTTATAATAGCCAGGACATGGAAACAACCTAGATGTCCATCAGCAGATGAATGGATAAGAAAGCTGTGGTACATATACACAATGGAGTATTACTCAGCCGTTAAAAAGAATTCATTTGAATCAGTTCTGATGAGATGGACGAAACTGGAGCCGATTATACAGAGTGAAGTAAGCCAGAAAGAAAAACACCAATACAGTATACTAACACATATATACGGAATTTAGAAAGATGGCAATGACGACCCTGGATGCAAGACAGGAAAAAGACGCAGCTGTCTATAACGGACTTTTGGACTCAGAGGGAGAGGGAGAGGGTGGGATGATATGGGAGAATGGCATTCTATCATGTATACTATCATGTAAGAATTGAATCGCTAGTCTATGTCTGACGCAGGATACAGCATGCTTGGGGCTGGTGCATGGGGATGACCCACAGAGATGTTATGGGGAGGGAGGTGGGAGGGGGGTTCATGTTTGGGAACACATGTAAGAATTAAAGATTTTAAAATTAAAAAAAAATAAAAATAAAAAAAAAAAAAAAAAAATAAAGACTATGTGAGGAATAGAGTCACACTTTTTTATTTCTTGGCTTAGACAGAGTCCTCAGAATGAGAGGAAGGGAGAAAGGGAGGGTGTATCAAGTCCATGCGCATGCTAAGATGCTTCAGTTCAGTTCAGTTCAGTAGCTCAGTCGTGTCCGACTCTTTGTGACCTCATGGACTGCAGCACACCAGGCCTTCCTGTCCATCACCAACTCCCAGAGTTTACCCAAACTCACATCCATTGAGTCGGTGATGCCATCCAACCATCTCATCCTCAGTCGTCCCCTTCGCCTCCTGCCTTCTTCAACCTTTCCCAGCATCAGGGTCTTTTCAAATGAGTCAGCTCTTCGCAGTTTCAGCTTCAACATCAGTCCTTCCAAAGAACACCCAGGACTGATTTCCTTTAGGATTGACTGGTTGTATCTCCTTGCAGTCCAAGGGATTCTCAAGAGTCCTCTCCAACACCACAGTTCAAAAGCATTAATTCTTCTGTGCTCAGCTTTCTTTATAGTCCAATTCTCACATCCATACATGACTACTGGAAAAACCATAGTCTTGACTAGACAGACCTTTCTTGGCTTCAGTCATGTCCAACTCTTTGCAATCCCATGGACTGTAGCCCGCCAGGCTTCTCTGTCCATGGGATTCTCCAGGCAAGAATGCTGGAGTGGGTTATCATTTCCTCCTCCAGAGGGTCTTCCCAACCCAGAGACCTAACCATGTCTCTTACTTCTCCTGCCTTGGCAGGCAGGGTATTTACCACTAGCACCACTTGGGAATAGACACTGATCACTCCCAGAATGAAAGGAGCTTTTTGAGTGGGCCATCTTGGGCCAGAGTTGTTGAGTGATGAAGAGAAATTTGTTGCTTTGGACAGTAGAGGCTCCTTCTGTCTCACATTTCTGGAGGGCAGCAACCTCTCAAGGAAGGTATTGTGTGTCTAGAGTGATAAGACTTCTGAGTTTCCATTATGTCATGTGATTTGGATGCAGTAAAAAAAATTCTCCTGAGAGGGACTCAGAAGTAAAGAAAGAACCAGATCAGAAGGGACCCAATGGCAGGATGAGGATGGCCTGAGCAGAGGGCAGCAGAAGGGCAGGAGCATCCCCAAGGAGCCCAGCACATGCAGCATCATCATCTTGTTCATGCCTGACCCATGAACACCCCCAGGAGAGTACACCACCACTCTGAAGGGTGGAAGGTGGGGGACTGTGTCTCTGAACTGATCGAGACTGATGTACAGAAACCTTTGAAATTGGGGCTAAAAATAAAAATTGAATTGCAAAAGAAAATATTAAAGGTTATTTATCTTCTCTCAAAAGTTTCATCCCTATCCCATAACCATGCAGAAAGCATAATTTTATCTCTTTTTATTGCTATAAAATGGGTTCAAATTCAACCACATTTCTCTGAACTGGAGGATTTTGTTCCAAAACTGCTAAGTGTTAAGGAGACTGATTCCTTAGAAAGTCTTATTATTTCTCAGAGTCTCCCATTCAGCACTCCATGAATGGTCCTTGTGGGTGACCAGCTCAGAAGGAGCAGAAAAAGGGCTACAGCTGGAGAACCATGCTGACATCACCCCTGGGCTATCTCCAATAGGACACTGGGAAAGGAGAAAACGCACATGGGGAAAGAAAGTGCGAAGATAAATCAGTATTTCCACACACGTCTTTCAAACAGCAGGAAAATTTGCTTTCTTGAAGCAATAGAGAAGCCAATAAGGATGGGTGTGCTGCAAGGATACGGATCGTATGGTGAGTTTGAAATCAACAAAGCATTTTATTGTGGCCTACAGAGTCCATCGGTGGACATCTGATTGGCTGGGAATAGACCACCCCATCAGAGTCAGGCAGAAAGCTCAGAGAGATCCCTCAGGCACTCCTCCTGTGCACTGAGGCTGGGCCAGAAACCTGAGGGTGCCTGGGAGTCAAGGGCAGAACGACACTCTCTTTTCTGTAGTCCATGTACACACCTTCCCCTACCAGCCATCCTCGTCCTCTTCCTCCTTCTTCTGTAAATTGTTCCCATTGCAGGTTAGGGATGGTTTCACTGGGCTCTAGACAGACTACAGGACTGGTCCCTACTTGTCCAGTACCTGACCTTGGGGTGATTTAGGGCAGGAAGCATATTGGCGTGGTATGTGAGAGCTTGATAAAGGAGATAGTTTGGGATTTGAATTGCTTGATTTGTATATCAAAGGTATGCTCTTGGAAACTCATTTGCTATTTCTGAGAATTAGCTCACCCTGGGAGGAACAGTCTCTCCAGGATCAAGACTCCAAATGCCAGAGTATCAAGAACACGTAAAATATATAACCAACAAGGGTGTATTGCAAAGCACAGGGGACAATGCTCAATATTTTGTAATAACCTTTAAGGAAGAATAAGATGAACTAGAAGATATGTTTATATAGAAACACTATGTTGTACACCTGAAACTCACATGACATTGTAAATAAACTACACTTTAATGAAATAATATTTTTGAAAAGAATATAGATAATAAGCAAATGCAACCAATACAAGTTGGATTAATAATCATCATTGTTTAATGATACATGATCATCATTTGTCCATGTGTAGTCCTTTTTATTTTATGTATTTTTCTCTAAAGTAAAAAACAACCATGCATTAACCACAGAACCTAAAACCTTGAACAGTATCAGTAACTTACATTTACTTATACATTTTTACCCTAATATTGTGAGTCCAACAACTCTTTCCACAGCTTATTAATGGGCTTCAGCACCTCGTCTGGAGAAGAACATCCTATTTTGAGTGACTTCCAACAGACACTTATATTCCCTGTCCTCTTATCTATCTCATCAGCTTGAGTTCCAAGCTCTTTGAATGTTATCCAATCTGTAATTTAAACACTGGAACATAAAAAATTCATGAACTTATGGAGATAGATGTTGAGTTCAAAAAAACATATGCTATCTTATGTCTCCATTAGCTGATGCCTCTAATAATGGCAACACATTATTCACAGCCCTTGAACAAAATTCTAAAACAAGAACTAAGGAAAAAAAGGGTTCCTGGCAGAGGGTTTTCCAAGTCAGGCTTGAGGCTACAATAACACGAGCAGGAGTCTTCTTACTGTCTAGATTTTCAGCAGCTCAACTATTCATTTTGAATGAGGGCCACCAGGCATCGTCAAACAGCAGCCATCAGACGTGAAGGGACAGGACTTTTCATAGCTTTGGAAATATTAATTATGATGTGTTACTCTTGCTTGGAAAATCCCATGGACAGAGAAGCCTGGTAGACTACAGTTCATGGGATCACAAAGAGTTGGACACGACTGAGCGATTTCACTTTCACTTTCACTTTTGCATGGGAAGTTTGAGAGATGCTATGTTTAGAGAAACTGGTGGGGTTGTTGTTGAAGAATCGGCGAAAGTCAGATGCCTACAAGAAAGGACCCTGGAAGAGCCAGCGGTACACAGTCAGAGGCAACAGGTATTCTGGGGAAAGGGTGTGTTGGGACCATGCTTCAGGGACTTCAGACTGACTCTCCAGTTCCTCACTGTGATCCTAGGTGGTGTTAGGTATTTCTCTTTCCAGATGTTTGGAAACAGGAGGATGAGAGAGTGGTTGTGTGCCTGGATGGTCAGTTATGCCCACTCGGCCCTTTTATCCTCTGTCCCTTCTGTAGTCATGCAAAGATGTCCCCAGGTTCCTCAGCTATTGTTACAAACAGAGAAATGGGTAAGAGCACAGTTTCAGGTCTTCATCAACATATCCTTTTCTCTGCTTTATTCTGTGGGAACTTTGGAATTTGGCTTTGTGATATTCTGGCGAATGCTCCACAATCAAAAGGCTTTTCAAAATCTCCTCAGGTCTCAAGTTCAAAGCAAATAGTGAATCTGGTTGTATTTAGTGCAGATAAAGTATAAATCATTTTCTGTCATATTTGGACATCCTGAATGAACTGACCTGAGCAAAGAGAACTTGGGTGTTAAGGGCTCCTAAAGTTTGGGGACTTTGGCTGGATCTCAATGTATTTAGGAGACCCCATTCTAAAATATTTACCCATCCAAATGAAATGAAAGGGTGCTTGTCCTACAAGCAGCCCCTGAAATAACATTGGAAGTCCAACCCCTACCACTGAACAGTGGCTATTACCCTTGGACACTGGTAAGCAGGACTTAGAATTCTGGAATAATTTTCCTTTGAATTTATGACTCTTCAACTTCATTTCACACATCAGCCTTCTCATCTCCTCTCCCACATTAAATTGGTCTATAAAAGTCCATACACTATAAAATGAGACCAGGGTGATGTGGCAAAGTGTCCCCCAAGGTCAACATTATGATAAACTCCCCATTCCACCTCCCCATCCCAGCCACACCCCAGGAGGAAATGGAAACAAAAGGCATGATGGCTGCAGACTTCATTTCTGGCAGCTCTTAAAGAGTTGCATGGTTCACTTTAGCTGAAACAGAGCACCTTTCTGAAAAGAGACACTTTTATTCCTATTCATGTCCTTCATCTGCATGGTGGTCTACACAAAGGATCAAGAACATACCTGAATCTCGCTGAATTCGAAAGAGCTGACACCAAGAACTTCCCATGGCCTGGCTGCAGCCACATGTAGAGCAACCTGGAAGGCCAGCCCTGATGGGGTCTGAAATATTTGGCTCCAGGTTCAGCCTGTGGGCTGACTGTCTGTTTTTTTTGAACACAAACTAGCCTGGTAGTCTTTGTGTAGAATACTCCTTGAAGCTTTTTTCCGTGACATCTGCCAACTAAATGTATAAATTACTCTGTTTACTCCTCTGTGATAGGGTAGATATTTTATTCAGAAGCAAAGGGCTTCTACTCATTCTTGCATTTTCTTCTAGCACTCAATAATCTGCTACTATGTGACGAAAAACTGAGCAAAATGTTTTTAATATGTGATTCCATTTTATTCTTCATTACAATCCCAGTAAAATGGGCTAAGCATTCATTTTAGAGATGAGGAAACTGAGATGACTGCTTTAATTGCCACACAAACCAGTCAGGGGGCGGAGCAGGAACTAGAACTTCAGTCTCCTCATTTCCATTTTTTTTTTTTTTCTTTTTAAAACTTATCCATTGCAGTTTCCTGCTTGACTGTTTTGACTTGGTATTTCAGCCTTCAACCATTCCTTCATCCATTCAACGGCTATAGTTTGAGCATCTACTATGTACAAGGTACTAGGTCCAAAGGCTAAGCACAGGGATCTGTAAGCTTTTTCTATGAAGAGCCAGCTAATAAAATATTTTAGGATTTAAGAGTCATACTGTTTCGGTTGCAACTTGTCAACTCCACCACTGTAGTGCAGAAGTCACCGTAAACATTCGGTAGATTAGTTGATATGACTGTATTGCAGAAAAAAACTTACTTATTAAAGCAGGTAGGCGGTCAGATTTGGCAGTCTGGCTATAGTTTTCTAAAGACTGCCATGCAGCGGACAGTCTCCATGCACAGACGTAGTATCACTAGTCAGGCACCACAGAGTCGTCTTGACTCTGATCCTGGGCCTGCAGTGAGAATGAGAATAACCAGACTTGGACTGATCCTCAAAATAATCCAAAGAGGCCCACCTGAGTCATCACTGTCTTCTACAATGAGATATAAACTGTGCCCCTCAGCATTTCCCTGGCATCATTCATGCGAATGTTCTTAGTGCTAGCAAAGCCCTTGTGAGCTGTGTGTAGGGAAAAAAAGTGTTAAATAGTAGAAAATAACAAGAATTCTGAGCCTTAGAAAACACAAAATGTCCTGAGTGCGGGCATGGCCATCCACAGATCTAACCGCATTTGCAAAATTATCAATTATAACAACAGCTACCATGGATTGACATTCATAGGCTGAAGGCACCCATCTGCGTTATCCTAACTGATCCTCACAACAATCCCGTGGTCAATAAGTATTGTTATTTCCACTTTCTAAATGAGGAAGTCTAGACTCAGAGAAGTTAGGTCTCAAAGGTCACACAACCAGGAAGTAGCCAACTTAGAATCTGAGAAAAAGTCAGCCTCTTTCAAAGGTCATGACCCTCAGCATCAAGGTAGACTTGCTTTTGAAAGAAGAAAATGAAAGAACAAGTATCTTTTATTTTTGTCATGATGGTTGCATCCATGGAATCATGGCAATAAGACTCTGGAGGGGACCACTTGACATGAAAGATGTGGGATACCAGCCCCAGAGCATGTGCTGCTAACTGTGGTCAGCTTCCTGAGGCACAGGAAGCCTTCTCCCAGTGTGTGTCCACAGTGCCCTCTGCTGCCTCGGCGGATTACCACAGAGGCCCTGTTCAGAGTCTCCTTCAAGAAGACAGACGATCCTTACTACCAGTTGCTGAAGACTGGAATTTGAGTCATGGTGTGAGATTTTATTGGGATTCTTTTCTTGTTACTCCTAATAATTCTACAGTGGGCCGCTAGATTTTTCCTGGGGATGGGGGGTTGGGGAAGAGGAGAGAGAAGCCACAGTCCACCCCTGGCGCCTTGAGACAGGCGGCCTCTCGGCGCTTGCCTGCCTGCCACCTGAACAACGGTGCACGTCTTCCTGTTCCCAGGGTGGCCTGTGTTCAGCTGAATGGCGACGACATCTGGGCCAGGAAGAGGTCAAGGAGGTTCCCAATGGTCCCCGGGGGCATTTATAGCTCCAAATCAGGTAAATCTTATTTCATTATTGACAAAAAGTTTTCATGAAAGTGAGCAAACACAGCACTGAGCTAATGGGTGCAAGGAAAGGGGATAAATCAAGAAAAAAGAATACAGACCAAGTGATTGCTAAAGGAGCTAGAATGGGAGAGTTAAAAAAAAAAAAAGAATTAAATAAATAAAATATCATCCTTCATGCTACAGTGGGGCTGTGGCCTGGGGATGGAACTGGAAACTTCATGTGGTGAGTTCTAATGGGATGTGGGTTGGGCCAAAATATATTTGTCTCCAAGAAATACATATTTCAAAATTCACTTTTTTTTTTGCTTTAAAACAAATAACTAGGAAAATGCCAGGCTTGATTCTTTCTTGAATGGGACCCTGGATATGTCTTATGAAGGGAAAACCCTTGCTAGCAGTTGCCTGGTAGGTCCATTCAGCTACGCTTTAAGCATCCACTGTGAATCTCTGCCCTCACGGCATCCAGGATCATGTCCAAACCTCCCTTCCCCATCCCCCACCCACACATGATGTGCTTCCTTTTTTCAAAGGAGCAGTCATATTGGAAGCAGTACAGGGCACCAAAAAACAGTTTTGCTGCTCCAGTAGTCAAATCTCTGAGCCCACAGAGATGTTTCTCTGACTACCACATTTTCCTTAGCTCTTCCAGGCTCCATCCCTCTAAGCAAACATTCCCTCTACATTTAGACTCCTTCTAACACCGAGTATAATGTCATGGAAAGAAGCATTGACAACCTGGGTTTTAGTGGTTTTGCTATTCACTTCCTCAGGGTTAAGCATCCCAGACTTTGTTTTCTCATCTTTATTCAATACTATCTATTGAATATAGTTCCTGTGGAGAATCAAATGGGATAATGTTCACAAAAGTATGTTAATAAATACACAAACAAGTATTCATTAACTGCCTGATGTGCGCTTGACATTGAGAAATAGGATATTAAGGCACAGCCTTTGACCTTGGGGAGTTTATAACCTAGACAAAGAGGTAAACAGGGAAGTAGGCAGTTGCCATGTAGTGTGTGGAGACTGGTTTGTGTTTATTTGTTTCTTTTGCTTTTTTTTCTTGTTCGCTGTAGCAGACAAACTCACGACATGTTCCAAATCCTATACCTACTGTCATTTATTCCTCTTCCCTTCTTGGGCCCCAGATTTCCAATGTGCCAAATGAATGAGGGTCTAAATAATTTGTTAACCAAAACAGAACACTTCTGAAAGTCAGAGCTGTGTGTCTGTTAATCGTTCAGTCACGTCCAATTCTTTGTGATCCCATGGACTGTAGCCCACCAGGCTTTTCTGTCCATGGGATTTTCCAGGCAGGAGTACTGCAGTGAGTCGCCATGCCCTTCTCCAGGGGATCTTTCCAACCCAGGGATCGAACCTGGGTCTCCTGAATTGCAGGTAGATTTTCTTACTGTCTGAGCCACCAGGGAAGCCCCAAAAGTGAGAGGAGGTGCTATTATCCCAGAGCAACTATGCCAGAACAAAGATCCCAGGCAACCAGAGATTACAGTCACATTACAGATGAGTGGGAACAGGCATTCAGCACTGTCTGAGGCCTATCGTAGTTCCTACAGTTCATGGTCTTACAGTGATTTTCACAAGTCTTTCTCTTAGCCCCAGTTAACACGTTTCCTCTCTGGCTGTCCTCATTGGCATGGCTGCTGGTCAGTAGTATACAGTGACCTCAACCTTAGCAATCCCTGAAAATCTTGGTTGCTGCCCTCACAGATCAAATCCTTTGTGAGTCAAACCACATCATATTTTTGAGCTCATATCAGCTGTTGGAGCTTAGCTGCTTCATGGGCCTAGGAAACTAAATGAAAATAAACACAGGCAACAGAGGTCATGGTACTGTGGGATGTTGAGCTCTTGGAGTGTATTTTCCCCTATGTCAGATACTTTTTATATTAATCTCTGCTCCCAAAGTAGGAAGCCTTGTGCTCACTCAGATGAGCAAGTTTCCAGACAACATAGATGTTTGACAATACCCACCCATTGTGAGCTTTAGCAGGCCTAAGATGGCCAAGAGGAGAGGATTAGTGAGCTGATTTTGTAAATCTCCCTCCCCCCATTCTCCAGCCTCCTCACAATTTTACTCCCCTTTCATTTTCTTTCTCAACAATTTTATGTGCTTGGGATAAAAATCTTAAAAGTTTCTCTTTTTTTCCCTAAATTATGAAGCAAAACTATTTCTGCCACAGCCTAGGGAAATTGAGGCACAAATGAAACACAGGAGAGTTCTTAACAACCATTTACACCCAAGCTCACACAATTTGTGCGAAATGATTTGAGATTAGTGATAGAACCTCTTATGTATTCAGGCTGTATGCTGCATGTCTTCCCAGAATTAGACAATTGCTTCCCTGGTGGCTCAGTAGGTAAAGAATCCACCTGCAATACAGATCTCCTGCAATACTGGAGACCCAGAGTTGATCCCTGGGTTGGGAAGATACCTTGAAAAAGGAAATAGCAACCCACTCCAGTATCTTTGCTATGAAATCCCATGGAGAGCAGAACCTGGCAAGCTACAGTCCATGGGGTCACAAGACATGGGGTCGGACATGACTTGGCCACTAAACCACCACCACCATGTTGCATATCTTCTGAGAATAAGACATTTTAACATGATCTTAAAATCAAAGTAATGCGGCTGTTCTAACCATGCCTCTTCCCAAATGCATACACACGGTCCACATGAATATCTTTTGTCAGAGAGTTGTAGGGCCTCAGGAGTCACACAGTCCTGGAAGCCTCTTTTTCTAGCTAAAAAGCTTCATTTCCTGATGGATAAGCCCCAAGGATTGCAGAAACAGATTCTGGAGGGGAAGTCTCACCATCCTGGCAGGCAGCATAGGGTGGCACCTTAATTGCTTTCATCTGTATCATAAAACAGCCCATTTTGGTGACTCGGTTATGGAATAAGAATTTATGCAGAAGGAACTAGGTTGGGTGTTCAGGAGGTGACTGCAGGGTGAGAGGTGGAGAGACAATACAGTGATGCATTTACCAAATTCTTCCTGAACCTGAAAGCACTTAGAGAAGGTGCATTGAAAGGACGGCTACCACCCCAAGTCCAGTGGAATGTGGAATCTTTTCCTTCCCAGTCTTCACAGCTAGCCTATGCCGGGCATCCTCCTCTGGGGCCTGGAATACCTTGCTAAAGGCCCATCTCAGCTAACTATCTTCAGACATGCATAGGAAGACCTGGAAATCACCAATCCTGGTTCAAATGGGATTGTTACTGTAATCATACCTTTTACCTACCTACTTTATCAGAAAGCTGGATGATCAATACTTGGTGATACTGCACGGAATGAAACAAAGTGAAAGTTAGCATGATTTGGTCTGACAGGGACACGGGGATGGGATTCCTGGGCTACTTCTTGATGCTCTTTTCTGAAGTAAGCTTTACTTCTATCCATGCCCCATGCTCTGTATCCCTCTCTGTTGGCTCTCCAGGAGCCTGCTGGTCTTAATTTAGTAAGTAGGCCTTATGATGCTTAATCCGAAGGCCTCAAATTCCATATGGCATGTTTGAAAGGAAGGCATGCACATTATCTCAAATTCTTTTTCTTTGCGTTTAAAATGTCATCTTCAAGATCAAAAGTGAAAGCTCTGCTCTTGCACTGAGCCCAGCCCAGCTGTCCTGTGGGGTCCAGGGAACTCTGCTAGGCTGTACACATTTTGCCACTTCCCAGTCCCCACCCTATTTTGCCCTTCAAGTACGGACATGATGCTGTTGACTCACTACAATCAGGAAAGATGATTTGAGGTTTTCAGCATAACTTAGTGAGTGTTGAGTGAGCATCTGTTATGTCCCAGGTTCTGCTTCTAAGTTTAGCAATAGTTTTCAGTTCAGGAAAGAGTAGTTGGGCCAACAAGATGAAGAAAGCACGTCTTCAAGAATAATATTTTTTGAAGCATGTTTAAATAAGTGATGTGTACATAATTGGAAAATAGCATGCAAACAACATGCAAGAAGGCATGTGAGTCATATGGAAACGTTGGCAGATCCTAGAGGACAGAGCTGTTAATTCCCCCTGGGGTATCAGAGAGGACTTGTCTGGTATGTGAAAACTCGGAGAGTTTGAACTGAGCTTTACATATTAATTCAAACATGAATTCCATTTGCTGAATGGCTGTTGAGTGACAGATAGTGCAGATTTAAGCAATGTTCTTGTCACCAGGGAACTCATGACCTATCTGGTGAGTCAGATAAACAATGATTATCATAAAATAAAGAAAAATGGCTTTGGACTGGTAATGATAGTAACAGCACCCCCAGCTCTTTCAAAAGCACTACTAGGTGTTAGGTACCATTCACTGACTACTTTTCAACTCATTATTTAATTATAATTTAAAATTATACCATACACTGGTGTCCATAATAGTTTTACACAAAGGGAAACTTGTTCAGAATTGCCTTTCTAGTCACTGGGATAACCAAAATCTGAACTCTTGAATTCATGTATGTTAGACTCTAAAGTTAATAGACCCTTAACTATTAAAGAAGAGTTGGGTGGAAGGAACAATGTAAAGCAAGAGAACAAAACTGGGGAAGACACAGGAGAAGGAAATTACATTACAGGGTCAAGATGGGGCACTTCCTTTGGAACTTACTGTACCTTGAAGTATTGTAAGGCTGGGTAGGTAGGATTATGGTTGTTGTTCAGCTGCTAATTCGTGTCAGATTCTTTGTGACCCTATGGACTACAGCATGCCAGGCTTCCCTGTCCTTCACTACCTCAAACTCATGTTCATTGAGTCGAAGATGCTGTCTAACAATCTCATCCTCCTTGGCACCCTCTGCTTTTGCCTTCAATCTTCGTCAGCAGCAGGGTCATTTCCAGTGAGTTGACTCTTTTCATCAGGTGGCCAAAGTATTGGAGCTTCAGCTTCAGCAGCAGGTTTCCAATAAATATTCAGGGTTGATTTTCATTAGGATTGACTGGTTTCACCTCCTGGCAGACCAAGGGACTCTCAAGAATCTTCTCCAGCACCACAGTTCAAAAGCATCAATTCTTCGGCGCTCAGACTTCCTTATGGCCCAAATCTCACATCCCTACATGACTACTGGAAAAAAATAATAGCTTTGACTATACAAAAATTTGTCAACAAAGTAATGTCTCTGCTTTCTAATATGCTGTCTAGGTTTCATACCTTTCCTTCCAAGGAGCAAGTGTCTTTTAATTTCATGGCTACAGTCACCATCTGCAGTGATTTTAGAGCCCAAGAAAATAAAATCTGTCACTGGTTCCATTTTTTCCACTTCTATTTGCCATGAAGTGATGGGACTGGATGCCATGATCTTAGTTTTTGAATGATGAGTTTCTAGCCAGCTTTTTCACTCTCCTCTTTCACCTGCATCAAGAGGCTCTTTAGTTTCTTTTCACTTTCTGACATTAGTGTGGTATTTTCTGCATATCTAAGGCTATTGAAATTTCTTCCAGAAATCTTTATTCCATCTTGTGGTTCATCCAGCCTGGCATTTTGTATGATGTACTCTGCACAGAAATTAAATAAGCAGGGTGATAATACACAACCTTGGCATACTCCTTTCCCAATTTTGAACCAGTCTGTTGTTACATATCTGGTTCTAACAGTTGCTTCTTGTCCTGCATACAGGTTTTGCAGGAGGCAGGTAAGGTGGTCGGGTATTCCCATCTCTTTAAGAATTTTCCATAATTTGTTGTGATCCACACAGTCAAAGGCTTTAGCGAAGTCAGTGAAGCAGAAGCAGGTGATTTTCTGGAATTCTCTTGCTTTCTCTATGGTCCAGCAAATGTTGGCAACTTGATCTCTGATTCCTCTGCCTTTTCTAAACTCAGTTTGTATATCTGAAAGTTCTCAGTTCATGTATTGTTGAAACCTATCTTGAAGGACTTTTAGCATAATCTTGATAGCATGTGAAATAAACACAATTATAGGGTAGTTTGAATATGCTTTGGCATTGACTTTCTTTGGGATTACAATGAAAACTGACCCTTTTTCCAGTCCTGTGGCCCCTGCCAAGTTTTCCGAATTTGCTGACATATTGAGTGCAACACTTTAACAGTGTCATCTTTTATGATTTTAAATAGCTCAGCTGGAATTCCATCACCTCCACTAGTTTTGTTCACAGTAATGCTTCCTAAGGTCCACTTGACTTCACACTGTAGGATAGCTGGCTCAAGCTGAGTACCATACTATGGTGGTTATTGGGGTCATTAAGACCTTTTTTTATAGTTCTTCTCCTTATTCTTGCTACCTCTTCTAAATCTCTTCCAGTTCTGTTAGGTCCTTACCATTTCTGTCCTTTATTGTGCCCATCCTTGCATGATATATTCCCTTGATATCTCCAAATTTTCTTGAAGAGATCACTAGTCTTTCCAATTCTTTGTTTTCTTATATTTCTTTGAATTGTTCACTTGCAAAGGCCTTCTTATCTCTCCTTGCTATTCTCTGGAATAGCTGTTGGGTATATTTCCCCTTTCTCCCTTGCCTTTCACTTCACTTCTTTCCTAAGCTATTTGTAAAGCCTCTTTAGAAAACCGCTTTGTCTTCATAGGGTAGGGTTTGATATTGAGATGCTTAGATAACTAAGAAGTCTAGTTTTTATTCTGTAAACTGTGAGTACCTGAAGCAGTTGTTTTAGATAGAATGTAATATAACAGAGGACCTCCCTGGTGGCTCAGATGGTAAAGGATTCTCTTGCAATGTGGGAGACCTGGGTTCAACCCCTGGGTTGGGAAGATCCCCTGGAGAAGAGAACGGCTACTTGTTCCAGTATTCTACTCTAGAGAATTCCAAGGACAGAGGAGTCTGTAAAGCTACAGTCCATGGGGTCGCAAAGAGTCAAACATGGCTGAGCGAATTTCACTGACTGAATATAAGAGAACCCAAATTCATGGATTTAGAAAAGGCAGTGAAGGAAAATCAACTTTGTTGGAGTAATTAGAAAAGCAGGGGGATTGCAACACTATTTACAATAGTTAGAACATGGATGCAACCTAGTGTTCATCAACAGATGAATGGATAAAGAAGCTGTGGTATATATATGCAATGGAATATTGCTCAGCCATGAAAAGGAATGCATCTGAGTCAGTTCTAATGAGGTGGACGAACCTAGAGACTGTTAAACAGAGTGAAGTAAGTCAGAGAAAGATAAATATCTTGTGTACTAACACATATATATGGAATCTAGAAAGATGGCACTGAAAAATTTATTTGCAGGGCAGCAGTGGAGAAGGCGATGGCACCCCACTCCAGTACTCTTGCCTGGAAAATCCCATGGATGGAGGAGCCTTGTGGGCTGCAGTCCATGGGGTCACACAGAGTCAGACACGACTGAGCGATTTCACTTTCACTTTTCACTTTCATGCATTGGAGAAGGAAATAGCAACCCATTCCAGTGTTCTTGCCTGGAGAATCCCAGGGACGGGGGAGCCTGGTGGGCTGCCATCTATGGGGTCGCACAGAGTCAGACATGACTGAAGCGATTTAGCAGCAGCAGCAGCAGCAGCGGAACCACAAACCAAATTGCCAACATTCACTGGATCATGGAGAAATCAAGAGAATTCCAGAAAATCACCTACTTCTGCCTCATTGACTACACTAAAGCCTTTGACTGTGTGGATCACAGCAAACTGTGGAAAATACTTAAAGAGATGGGAATACCAGACCACCTTACCTGCCTCCTGCAGAACCCGTATGCAAGTCAAGAAGCAACAGTTAGAACTGTACATGGAATAACAGATTGGTTCCAAATTGGGAAAGGAGTACGTCAAGACTGTATATTTTCATCCTGCTTATTTAACTTATATGCAGAGTACATCATGGGAAATGCTGGATGAAGAATAGGCTGGAATCAAAATTGCTGGGAGAAACATCAATAACCTCAGATGTACAGATGACACCACCCTTAGATAAACTAAAAGAGCCTCATGATGAAAGTGAGAGAACAGAGTGAAAAAGCTGGCTTGAAACTCAACATTTAAAAAACAAAGATCATGACATCCGGCCCCATCACTTCATGGCAAATAGTTGGGGAAATAATGGAAACAGTGACAGACTATTTTCTTGGGCTCCAAAATCATTGAGGATGGTGACTGCAGCCATGAAATTAAAATACTCTTGCTCCTTGGAAGAAAAGCTGTGACCAACTTTGACAGCATATTAAAAAGCAGAGACATTATGTGCCAACAAAGGTCCATATAGTCAAAGGTGTGACTTTTCCAGTAGTCATGTATAGATATGAGACTTGGACCATTAAGAAGGCTGAGTGCCCAAGAATTGATGCTTTTGAACTGTGTTGTTGGAGAAGACTCTTGAGAGGCCCTTGGACTACAAGGATATCAAACCAGTTAATCCTAAAGGAAATCAATCCTGAGTATTCTTTGAAGGGACTTATGCTGAGGCTGAAGCTCCAATCCTTTGTCCACCTGATGTGAAGAGCCAACTCATTGTAAAAGACACTGATGCTGGGAAAGATTGAAGGCAGGAGGAGAAGGGGATGACAGAGGGATAGCTGCTTAAATGGCATCACAGACTTGATGGACATGAGTCTGAGCAAGCTCTGGGAGATTGTGAGGGACAGGGAAGCCTCATGTGCTGCAGTCCATGGGGTTTCAAAGAGTCGGACATGACTGAGCAACTGAACAACAACTTCATGGAAGTATTGTTACCAGACCAAACCTGGGTTCCCTCACCCAACACACAGCTAAGCCATCTACTGACAGTAGATTGTGGTAAAAACCAATACAATATTGTAAAGTAATTAGCCTCCAATTTAAATAAATTTATATTAAAAAATAAATAACCCCCCCCCCCAAAAATCAGGATTTATTACAGGGTGCCAAGCAAGGAGAATGATCAGCCTATGCTCAAAATATCTATACTCCCCAGTGGCTTTTAAGAAACGTTTTTATTTTATTTTTTATTTTTTTTAATAGTTTTTTATTTTTTTAATTTTAAAATCTTTAATTCTTACATGTGTTTTAAAAGGCAGTACAAGAGGTGTGGTTTGCAAGGTGTTTGATCAGTTCCTGGACGTTATTTTGACTTGCTGGTGGTGAGGTAACAGAGAGATCTTTCAAGAGTCTCAACCATCAACCTTCTGGTTCCAACTAGTCTTGGGTCTCTATGCTTGTGATCAATAGTTTCATTTGGTAAGATTCTGGCTTTTGTCCAAAACAAAACAAAACAAAACAAAAACAAAAAAACAGCTTAGGAATTCCCATCAGACATTTTTATCTGTGTCCTGCAGGGAGGCACTAAAGGTCCTACTCTGCCATAGGGCTGATCTATTGTTTAAATTGCTACTGTTCTCCTGACTCAGCGGCTGTAATTTGTTAGTTTGTTGTTCTATTCTTCCCATCATTAAACCCTGAGCCAGACTTTCTGAGACTCAGAGGAAGTCTGAGTACAAAGTAAAGCATTTTACTTCCAGAGACAGAAGTTATAGATGTGAGAGAAGGGAGTGTGGGGCTCCTAGAGCATCCTAAAGGGTCACACTAAGATTCAGTATCTTTGGGTAGAAAACAAAGGTGAAGATGGGCTTGCTGGATCACCTGAACTACATTTTTTGAAGTATGTGGTGAAGGTTAGGGCTTGGGGCTGTGATCTTTAAATTATTTTATTTTTTGAATGGATATAAATGTCTCACCTAGAATTTATCTTTACTTTTAGTTGCTATGAACCCAAATGTGCAAAGGGCAAGGCAACTTCTTTATTTTTATAGAATGCTACTTAATCCCTATATAACAGAAACTGTAGCCTTAATCAATGTGCATACAGACATTTTAGGTTTAAATTCATTCAGATTGAAATGGACACCCTTTTTTCCATTAGGTGGATTTAAATTCAGAGGAGCTTTTAAAACACAAAGGAACTTCTCATCAGCTATCTATTTTACACATATGGGCTTCCCTGGTAGCTCAGCTGGTAAAGAATACACCTGCAATGCAGGAGACTCTGGTTCAATTCCTGGGTGGGGAAGAGCCCCTGGAGGAGAGATAGGCTACCCACTCCCCTTGCTGACTTTCCCAGGGCCCAGGCAGGAAGCAAAGACAAATCCCTTTTCTCATTGACCTCTCCCAAAACTTGGACTCAATCCAAAGGGATGAGAAACTTACTTTTAGTTGCTATGAACCCAAATGTGCAAAGGGCAAGGCAACATCTTTATTTTTATAGAGTGCTACTTAATCCCTATATAACAGAAACTGTAGCCTTAATCAATGTGCATACAGACATTTTAGGTTTAAATTCATTCAAATTGAAATGGACACCCAGCGTCCTCCGGACCCGGCTCCAGCTCTCTCACTTCTCGTCACACCTGACTTACCTCCTGAACATAGACGCTCTTTATCCAGACTCTTGCAGTGGTAGAAATGTTTTGGAGGAAAACTGGTTCTGCGTAATGGCATGTTATTCCAGATCTTTCTCATTCTAATATAACCTGGACCAAGGCTTTTGAGCTTAAAGGCAATGAATTTGATGAATGATGTCCACCTACCTGAATAAAACACACATTCAAAAGAAAGCATACATGAAAACATGGGGATTAGCATTTTACAAAATTGTCTCCACACTATTAGAACCTTGGGATGAGCTTTAGTGCCTTGGAGAAACCGATTTGAGTTGACTTTCTAACTGAAGAGAAATTTGATCTATGTAGCCAGGCATTTTTCAAGATGGCAAATTCACAAATCCACTTTCTTGTTTTCTTTTATTCCCCAACAAGGGTCTCATCTATGAGCAAAGCCTTTAAAAAAAAAATCGGTAACCAGCATATCCTTGAAGGTATAATTAGCTACCATAGTAACTATAAATTATAATCTTTCTTTGACTTTCCAGACAACCTAAATAAGATGCCATCACATTCCCCCTACAATTAATACTCCCTGAAGAAATATCTCAGTGCCATGATCTATTGCTAAATTTGGAGTATGGAGGCAAAAATTTCATCATTTCCACAAGCAGTTGCAGTAGTAGCAAATTCAATCAATTCAGCAAAATACATGGACATACAGCTTGGGTTAGCAAGATGAACTGACTAGGCACTTACGAACCTGATAGTTAAATACTAGTTGAAGAAGTTTTATCAATACTTTGACTGACAAAAATGTAGATAACAAAAAGGAATATTTTTATCACTATAGCTCAGTTAACTGATACAGTGAATTAGGAACCCAAAGGTTCATCCTGTATCACTTTTAGAACATTTACTGGCAACTTGCAGTGGAATATCATAAAGATGTTCTTTTTATCCAGTCATAATAATAATTTAGAAGTATATTCTGTACTCTCATTTTATACATGTAGAAACCCAGCTTCTAAAAGATGAAAAGAATTGTCCAGGGTCAACCATGCTAGTAAAAGACCCATAGTTCAACTCTGGTCTGTATGTGACTAAAGTAGGGCAAATGTTTCCTCATTTTCTTTTCCTGAACCTTACTCTGTACACTGAATGGCACCATGACATAGACTCACTAAAGAGAACACTTCGTCCTGAAGACTGATAATTCTGTCTAAGAATTCTGGGTCACCTGCAGGAACAAGTTTACTTAGCTATCAAGGAAAAGAAACTCCTTGGCTGTCCCCTTGTTTCCATTTGTTTTCCTTACCCTCTATCTGCTTGATCCTCTTTTATTTCAAGAAGAAATGGAAAGAAATGAAGAGAAAAAAAAAAAAACTGAACACATACTATGTTCCAAATGCTTGCAACAATTTCACAAGCTGTATATTATTCTACTCTACTTTGTAGTATGAAAAGCTAGAGCCTCGGGGCTGCCTTGGTGGCTCAGATGGTAGAGAGTCCACCTGCAATGCACAGACCTGGGTTCAATCCCTGAGTAGGAAGATCCCTTGGAAAAGGAAGTGGCAAGCCACTCCAGTATTTTTGCCTGGAGAATTACATGGACAGAGGGGCTGAGCAGCCTACAGTCCATGGGGTTGCAAAGAGTCACACATGACTTAGTGACTAAACACACACACACAGAGTGGTTAAAGATGTATTCAGTACTAAAATTTTTAAAACATATGCTTAATAATGTCTAAAACAAAGCAAAAACTATGTGCAAGTTCATATATTTAAAATGTAGAGCAGAGACTCAAACCCAGATTTATCTTGTTTCAAAAAAAACTTTTCTCCTTGCAGAGGTTAATTTATTTATTTAACAAGTATTTATTGAGGGCCTCTGTGTAGCAGAGCTGGATATAAATTAGTAAATAAAATAGATATAGTCTTGCCCTCACAGAGCTTACCATCTAGTAGAGAAGACAGATAATAGATAGCAAATTAATATAGTATAATATATACTACTATTAAAAAGAATAACCAGGAAGTCTCCCTAGAAATTAAATATATGAAATATAATATATAATCTTTTATATTTATGCTAATTCAAAGAAGATCCTAGGAGAAGTTGTTCTCTCTAGGAAAAGAGGCAGTTAACTGAGGACTGGAGTATGGAGGAACAGGCCAGGGACGGAGTGTAAGGATGCTATCCCGGGCAGATAAGAGTGTGTGTGAAAGGCCCAGGACAGTAAAGATCTTGATGGATTTAAGGGACAGAAAGAACTTTTGTTCAATTGGAGAGAAGATTCAGTTGGAGAAGAAGGTCATGGAATAAGTTGCAGATGTAGGCAGCAACCGGTTATACAGGGAATCCAGGTTACGTTATTGAATTTGGATTTTATTCTAGGTTTAATGAACAGTCAGGGAAGTGATAGGTTCTGATTTTTTTTGAAATAGGTTACTCTGGCTGCACCATGGAGACAGTTCTGAAGGAAAAGTAAGTGATTATGCCTTATCAAGAAAAGCCATGATGGTGGCTTGTCCTAGCAAGGGAAAATGAGTGTGTGTCTGTGAGTGTGTGTGACGTAAGTAATGGGGATGTGTATATATAGACACCATGCAGGTTTACAGGAAATACAGTAAATACAATAGTAAAACCAGAGTAAAAACCATGGAGGAAGAAGAGTCAGGACTTGCATGGTCTGGCCCAGAGTCAAGGGAGGAACAGCCCAATTTGCAGGTTTCTGAATGAGCAGTGGGCCCCACCGTGTGGTGGTGCCAGGACTGAGACAACACAGGCGAGGGAGGCAAACATATTTGGGGGGGGGGGGGGGGGTGGAATCTAGAATTTGCTCTGGGACATGAGATTTGAGATAGCAAGGAGACTGTTGGTTGTATGAACTTGGAGCTCAAGAGAAGTTTGAACAGGAGATATAAATTCCTGATTCATCAGTTTGCTGTTGTTGCTGTTCAGTTGCTAAGTCAGGTCCAAGTCTTTGCCAGGCTTGATTCTTCAGCTTGTTGATGTCATTTAAAATAATAGGAATGGATAAGTTCACCAAAAAAGAATTTAGAAGGATAGATAGCCTACAATGTAGCTATGAAGTATGCTTATGTTTAAAATTAGCTTAGAAGAGAAAGATCCTTCAAAGGAGACAGAGAATGAGGAAGGAGCCAAACCTTCTTTAGCACAAGAAAGTTAACCACTGCTGAGGCATCTAGAACCCTCTACAACAATGGAAATTGTCTGCATCTACAGTGTCCAGTGTGGTTCTGATTTTCATACTGAAATATTGTTTCATATCGCATGATGTAGGTCTAAAGGGAAAACAACCGAAAATTGGTCACTGATTTTGGCAACAGGACATTATTGTTACCGCTGGCCAGGGAGGCTACTGTTGCCACTGGAGGTGGTAAGTAGAGGTGAAAGCCAGTCTGGATAGGGAAGACAGAGGATGCAAAGAAACGGAAAGAGAAGTTTGTGCGACGCTTTTGGGATATTGACCCCGAAAGGTGGAAGAGAAATGTGGTAAAAGTGAGAGGAATGTGAGCATTCGGGAGAAAAGTGTTTTATCTGGGGGGATGGACGATGCCATTCACTTATTTATTCATCAGATATCCATTTAAGAATCATGAGGGTTTAGTACTGCTCACCACCCGGGAGATGTGGTGTGAGCTAGGCAAGCAAGAGCTCTACTTTCCTGGGATTTATAATCTACTGGGAGAGGGGAGACAATCAACAACAAACAATAAATTTACTAACCAAAGGACAGTGTTATAGAGTGGCTAGTGCTATGCTGAAACAGAATGAACAGGGACAGGAGTGACTGCAAAGGGAATGAGGGGTATTTAAAGCAGAGGGTCAGTCACGCCCTTTCCAAGGCGGCGAAATGAGCTGGGGCCCGAGTTATGAGAAGAGGCTACCCTAGGTAATAAACCATGTCTTCATGCTGCTGGGGATGACCCAGCCGAGACGTGAAAACTGCTAGAGGGAAAGAGGCATGAGAGCAGACACGGAGCAGACATACGAAGGATTAGCCCCTAGGTGAGCAAAAGGTCCTTCTTCAGAAATGAGCTCCGTGTCTTGAGTGACGTGGAGAGGCTGAAGAGTTATTGTTAGTGAGGAACTCGAGAAGGCAGGCTGAGAACACAGGTGATGGTGATCAACCATAGAATGTTTACAGCCCGGATTGGAGGAGGGGTACTCTTGGTAGTGACTAGGCCAGAGCATGATACTGAAGAGGGGAGTTGAGGAAAAGGGTTTTGGGTGTAGGATTTGCATGAGAGAGTAAAAGTTGGAATGGGGAACAGGGAGGATATGGACCTTGCTTTTCTATCCTAACATATATGTAAGAGTTGAAAAACAAATAAACAAAAAGCAGTGTCTGCTTGCAAGGACTTTGGGCTGACTCTGCTGGTTCTTTAACTAACAGCCATTTCTCCACCCTTCCCTTTTGTTTAAAAATCCCAGTCATGTATCCAGTACTAGGAGGTTAAGGGGTTCATAAAGATGACAAAGTCATTACTGTTTCTCTTGCCAACACATTTTTCATGACCTCCTTTTGTAGCTAAAGGAAAGTTGTAACATAGTTATGGTCAAAGGACATTCATTCAAAAAAAACATATTTTTGAACACCCCTTTGCCTATCAGCTTGGTGCTGGGGATACAGCTGTGAACAAAAATTACAAAACTCATGCTCTTACAGAGCTTACATTCTGATGAGAGGAGGCAGGCAAATATACAAGAAAAGAAATGGAGGAGGATACTATATCTGTGAGTGGTTGTATTAGAAAGCTGGTCAGATATAAGTGGAAATCTGCTGGGATGCTTTGGGAGAAGCTGTCTTATCAAAATTTTTTTGTAAGAGGTGCATTCATTGTCATCTTCCCTTTCTCCTTATTTTTGCTCAGATGCAGATATGATACCTGGGGATATAGTAGCCACTGTGTGACTATGGTGCAATAAACATAAGGACAAAAATGTCAGTCCCATAAGGTTTACAGAGGGAAAGGATAGAAACAGTATGAGCATCATTAAGTTGTTGCCCCAAACTACACAAAAACGGAAATATAGACCAATGGAACAAGATAGAAAGCCCAGAAATAAACCCATGCACCTATGGGTATCTTATTTTTGACAAAGGAGGCAAAAATAAACAATGGGGCAAAGACAGCCTCTTCAATAAATGGTGCTGGGAAAACTGGACAGCTACATGTAAAAGAATGAAATTAGAACACTGCCTAACACCATACACAAAGATAAACTCAAAATGGATTAAAGACCTAAATGTAAGACCAGAAACAATACAACTCTTAAAGGAAAACATAGGCAGAACACTCAATGACATAAATCAAAACAAGGTCCTCTATGACCTATTTTCTAGAATAATGGAAATAAAAACAAAAGTAAACAAGTAGGACGTGATCTGGAGAAGGCATGGCAATCCACTCCCGTACTCTTGCCTGGAAAATCCCATGGACGGAGGAGCCTGGTAGGCTGCAGTCCATGGGGTTGCTATGAGTCAGACACAACTGAACGACTTTACTTTTACTTTTCATTTTCATGCACTGGAGAAGGAAATGGAAACAGACTCCAGTATTCTTGCCTGGAGAATCCCAAGGACAGGGGAGCCTGGTGGGCTGCCCTCTATGGGGTCGCACAGAGTCGGACACGACTGAAGCGACTTAGCAGCAGCAGCAGCAGCAGCAGCAGGATCTGATTAAAATTAAAAGCTTTTGCACAGCAAAGGAAACTATAATGGGAGATAATAATAGCAAATGAAACAACTGACAAAGGATTAATTTTCAAAATATACAAGCAACTCATACAACCCAATACTAGAAAAACAAACAACCAATCAAAAAGTGGGGAAAAGACCTAAACAGACATTTCGCCAAAGAAGACATACAGACAGATAACAAACACATGAAAAGATGCTCAACATCACTCATTATTAAAGAAAGCAAATCAAAACTATGATGAGATACCACTTCATACCAGTCAGAATGGCCATCATCAAAAAGTCTACAAACAATAAGTGCTGGAGAGGGTTTGGAGAAAAGGGAATGCTCTTGCACTGTTGGTGGGAATGTAAATTGATACAGCCACTGTGGAAGGTAGTATGGAGACTCCTTAAAAAACTAGGAATAAAACCACCATATGACCCACCAATCCAACTCCTAGGCATATACCCTGAGGAAACCAAAATTGAAAAACACTCAGGTATCCCATTGTTCATTGCAGCACTATTTACAATAGCTAGAACATGGTAGCAACATAAATGTCCATTGACTAATGAATGGATAAAGAAGTTGTGGTCAATATACACAATGGAATATTACTCAGCCATAAAAAAGAACACATTTAAGTCAGTTCTAATGAGGTAGATGAACCTAGAACCTATAATAGAGAGTGAAGTCAGAAAGAGAAAGATAAATATCACATTCTAACACTATATACAGAATCTAGAAAAATGTTACTAAAGAATTTATTTGCAGGGCAGCAGTGGTGAAACAGATATAGAGAACAGACTTATGGACATGGGGAGAGGGGAGGAGGGGGTGAGAAATATGGAAAGAGTAACATGGAAACTTACATTATCATATGTAAAATAGATAGCTAATGGGAATTTGCTGTATGTCTCAGGAACCTCAAACAGGGCTCTGGATCAACCTAGAGGAGTGGAATGGGGAGGGAGATGGGAGGGAGGTTCAAAAGGGAGGGGATAAATGTACATCTATGGCTGATTCATGCTGTGGTTTGACAGAAAACAAGAAAACTCTGTAAAGCAATCCTTCAATTAAAAAATGAATAAATTTTTTTAAAAGAAAAAAAAAAAAAAAAAGAAGTTGCCCCAAACTAAAAAACAGCTTTCTTTAGACTTCTTGTTATGTGATATAATTAAGTATTTTTTGAGTCATTCTTCTTTGTGCAGCTGGAAGTATCTTAACTACTATAGAGATATGTTGGAAGCAATGTCATCTGGAGAAAACCAATATCCAATTAAGACAAAGGGCTGAGTAAATGCTTAAAGGATAAGTTGAGGATTCTGGAAATTACTGATCATAGGGCAGGAGCTTAAGAAAGCACAGGTTATGATTTGAGAAGGATGAAGGTGAGCTCTGATTTAGTGTCTTGGTTATATATTACTGTATAACAAAGTACTCCAAAACATGATGACCTAAACATTAAACATTTATTATCTCCTAAGGTCTGTGTTCCAGGAATTCAGGAGGGGCTTACCTGGATGGTGCCAGCTCAGGGTTTCTCATGTGGCTGCAGTTAAGATGTTGGCTGGTGCAGCAGGCATCTGAAAGCTTGGCCAGGGCTTCTAAGATTCTTGGAAGGATCATTGGATCTTGGCAGAAGACCTCAATCCTTACCGTGTTTGCCTCTCCATAGAGTTCTTTGACTATCCTCACATGGCAGGTTACTTCTTCCCAAAGCAAGCAATTTAAGAAAGCAAGATGAAAGCCTTGACGTCACATGCCATCATTTTGCAATGTCTTTTTGGTCAAACAACATGGCTCTATTTAGTGCTCAAGGTGACTCTACAAAGGCATGAATCACTAGGAGGTTTTCTTAGGAACTGTGAGATTCAAATCATGAGATTCACAGAGTAGATGAAGATGAAATTTTGAATGATCATGAAAAATAGAAGCGACTCAGATTTCTGATGATGAGCGAGGCAAATCAGGATGTTAAGGCATGATGAAACTGGTCCTAATAATCCATTCCAGGGCTATTATATTGAACATGTCATTGGATGAAGTCTTTCTGGCAAGTGTTTTTTCAGGAGGTTCATGCTAAAGAGATCAGTTATTAATGACTGCTTCTCAACGATTCCCTGGTGGCTAAGACAGTAAGGAATCTGCCTGCAATAGGTCTGATCCCTGGGTTGGGATGATCCCCTGGAGAGGGGAATGGCTGTCCACTCTAGTATTCTTGTCTGGAGAATTCCATAGATAGAAGAGCCTGGTAACTTACAGTCCATGGGGTTGCAAAGAATCAGACATGATTGAGAAACTAACACTTTCACTTTCTCAAGACATCACTGGGTAGTATGGCTAAGTGAGGTGATTGAAGGTAAAAAGATAGAGGACCAGCAGACTGAAGCTCCAGTTCCAGTCCAATTCTAGCTATACCAGCCTCTTTCCCAGCTGGAAACTGGAGAGCCATTATTGTTCTTAGTTCTTCCAGCAAAGCCCCACCTCATTTCCCTTTAATTCCATTCTAAAAACCCATTTCCAAACTCTCTAACTTCTGTCTTGACACAACCAGTGTCTTCTTCTTCACCACAAAGCCACCACTAATGAGTAATTTGAATCAGCTGATGTCAGAATGACTTAATTGTGTCAGGATCCTTGATAGTGTTAGGACCCATTGAAACCCCTAATGAAAGACATTTTATTGTTGTTGTTGTTATTGTTAAGAAGGAAATGCAAAGAAACTCCTCTTTTTATGGGAAATATGAAAGCTTCATGGATTGAGGAATTCAATAAATAAAGACAGGGGGGATTAAGGACAAGTCAACTTTTCAAAAGGATAAAGTATATAGTTTCCAAAACATTCATTTCTGGGTATAGGCTGAAGACAAATATCTTTTGCTTGTAATTTATTTTAGCAAAATTCCAGGATTTAATTATTAGTTTGGTGAATGACCACACCAGACCATTTAGTGTAACATGACAGACACTGAAGAGAGTAGTCAGTAATTTGAAACAGTAACCATGTGTTTTGTCTGAAAAATTAATACCTGTAGCATGATTGGAATGGCATGACGCCACCAATCAAATGTAGAAAAAAAAACTTCATGGTATTAATAAAGGCAGCTACTGTTCTGGCTTATGGCAAACATAATAGATGCTTTTTGTTAACTATTTTCAACATGCCATTGCTACAGAGGCATTATCTCATTTCATCTTCTTGACCACTATTTGAGCTAGATAACAACCAAAGGAGTTAATATTTGCAGAACACCTACTCTGCTCCACAAATTTTTACATGTCTTGTCTCACTCAAGCCTCATAATAGTATTTCTGTGTTAAAGGTGAAAAAAAAGAGGATTGGAAAGTCTAACTAATATCAACAAAAAATAAAGAAGGCAAGATTTAAACTGATGTTTGTGTAACTCTGTTGTTCATATGCTTAACAGCTATTCTTAAACAAGATAGTAAAACCTAACATTCTGACTGAGTTTGAGGAAGCAGAAGATTATGGACTGGGTATGGTGAAAATTTAAATTCCACATGTTTGAAAAAATTTAGTTCCATTACATCATGTTTAAGATAAACAGAGCCTCCTCCTACTGGACTGATCAATAGAGGTCCTCAAGGATTTATTTTACTGATTAGCAATATGGACTTTTAACTGTATAGATAGTTTTAAAGAGCTTGAAAATAGCTTAGAAATAGAGCAATAACTACAGGAAAATTACAGAATTTTTATGACAGACCCTGCAATATGGACATTAAGGCATTAGACACTATTATGCTGCCTGCTCAAAAACAATTCATCACACCTTTCTCCTTTGTTAACAGTTGAACTATGCACCCTCATCTTCACCTGCAGGTCAAATCCTGCAGGTGAAATGAGCTCAAGTCCCACCTAAGGGCTGAAAATCATGATGAAGCTAAGCCAGAAATAGTGATGCAACCCTCTTGTCTGCAGATGGCTTGGACATGGACATAGGGCACAATCCTCGCCACAGGAACTTCTGGGAATGGTTTTGTCCTTTGTTGGCTTAGGAAGGCACATAGGAAGGATTATTCTCTTCTCCACTGGTCTGTGGAAGATGCCTAGAACTGCTTCAACTTTATGATAATGAGGGGAGTTGGGCAAGCACCAAGGATGACAGAGAGGAAAATAGGGAAATAAATACTAGGGTCAGGATGATTTCAAGCTATTAACTCACTGACCCCACTTGCCCTACCTCAGAACTTTTTGCTCTGTGAGATAAGACATCTTCTGTGTCAAGTCAGGTAAATCAGGGTCTTTTGCCATCTACAGTTCAAAGCTTCTTAACCAATAGATGTATCACCCCTATCGTGCTGAGAAGGAAAATGGAGCTCAAGAAAACTAAGTACTTTCATGAGTTCACATCCAGTAAATATGGAGCAGGATTCATATCTATGTCTGCAGGATCTCAGAGCCTATAGTTCACTGTAACACACCAGCTCTCATTCTTCCTTCTGTAGCCTCCATTTGTGTTGCAAAATCCCTTTATTACTAGGACAATTGAGGACTGAATGTCTGCATCCACACATGCAGAAGGGAACACAGTGATGAGTAAGGGGTCTTTTCCAGGCACTTTATGACACTTTACTGGCATACATACACAGAAAACTTCCAATTCTTTTCTTCAGAGCTAGAGATTAAAATGAAAGTGAAAGTGTTAGCCTTTTAGTCATGTCCAGCTCTTTGTAATCTCATGGACTGTGGCCTTCCAGGCTCCTCTGTCCATGAAATTCTCTAGGCAGGATACTGGAGCTGGTAGCCATTCCGTTCTCCAGGGGATCTTCATGACCCAGGGGTCAAACCTGCATCTCCTGAATTGCAGGAAGATTCTTTACCATCTGCCCTGGAGAAAGGCATGGCAGCTAACTCCAGTAACCTTGCCTGGAGCATTCCATGGACAGAGGAGCCTGGTGGGCTAAAGTCTATGGGCTCCCAAAAAGTTAGATATAACTGAGGGACTAACACTTTCACCTTTTTTGGACATTAAAATGCCTTGATGACCTGCCAGTACTTATAGGATAAACTTAAGATTTTTTTAACAGTGTCATCAATCTGGTCTCTGCTTTCCTATTTTGCTTCTCGTTTTGCTTCTCAGACAGTCTTATCATGGAGGACCCAATACAAGCCCTTCTTCACTTCCTCTGAGTATGTTTTCCTGCCAGCTTCAGAGCATCTACAAGTTCTCTTCCCTCAGCTGTGACTCTCACGCATGCTCCTCTTTCTTGGGATATTTCTTTCTTGTCCTCAGGTCATAGCTTGATGTCACTTCCTCTCCTACTTTAAGTCTTCTAATTCTTTTTTAAACTCTCTCTTTATCACATTGGTACCTACTAATATCTCCATATTCATGCTTTAACATCTGTTTTCCCCAGGAAATTGAAAGTTTAGGTGGCAGCGACTATGTCAGTCCTGTTTACTACTATTTATTGACTCCTAGCCTAGGAGATTGAATTTAAGAAGGCTCCATAAATATTTGTTGAATGAACGAATGGATGATGAATGAGGAAAATTCTTCACTGTTTGAATACTGTGTATTGATCATGGCTTGCTTGAATGGAAGTCTAAGAAAAGCACTTACTTGTGCATTTCTTCACACTTTGAATGTGGTCTATTCTTATAGCTTTTCTGCCATGACCTTGTTTCAAACTGTGATGATATTTTCCTTGCACTTATGCAGTTCCCACCTTCCTAAGCACCTCATTTTCAGTTATGCCATCTATGCTTACAGCCCCCACTGTACACACAAATCTATTCTCCACATGACAGCCAAAGTGATAGTCTTAAGCTATAACCACATCACATCACTTCCTCACTTTTCAGCTTTATTTTGCAAGTAGAATAAGATCCAGTGTCCTTCGAAGTGGAAGTTTTAGTCACTCAGACGTGTCTGACTCTTTGCTGTGCCATGGACTGTAGCCCACCAAGATCCTGTGTCAATGGAATTCTCCAGGCAAGAGTACCGGAATGGGTAGCCACTCCTTCCTCAAGGGGATCTTTCCAACTCAGGGCTCAGACCCAGGTCTCTTGCATTGCAGACAGTTTCTTTACCATCTGAGTTACCAGGCCCTAGATGACTGACTACACCTGTCTCTCATATTGACTACACTAATGCTTTTCACTGTGTGGATCACAACAAACTATGGAAAATTATTCAAGAGATAAGAATACCAGACCGCATTACCTGTCTCCTCAGGAGCCTGGAACAGGTCAAGCAACAGTTAGAACTGGACATGAAACAATGGACTGGTTCAAAATTGGGAAAGGACTACTGCAAGGCTTTATATTGTCACCCTGCTTATTTAATTTATATGCAGAGTACATCATGCAAAATATGAGCTGGATGAAGCATAAGCTGGAATCAAGATTGCTAGGAGAAATACCAATAGCCTCAGATATACAGATGATACCACCTTTATGGCAGAAAGTGAAGATGAACTAAAGGGCCTCTTGATGAAAGTGAAAGACAGAAGTGAAAAAAACTGGCTTAAACTCAACATTCAGAAAACTAAGATCATGGCATCTGGTCCCAGCAATTCATGGCAAATGGGAAGCAATGGAAATAGTGACAGACTTTATTTTATTGGGCTCCAAAAGCATGGTGGATGGTGACTGCTGCCATGAAATTAAAGGACACTTGCTCCTTGGAAGAAAAACTATGACAAACATACACAGGGTATTAAAAAGCAGGGACATTACTTTGCCGACAAAGATCTGACTCCTACTGACAAGTAGGAGTACTTGTCAGTACTACAAGCTATGGTTTTTCCATAAAACCATATGATTTTTATTTTTTCCAGTAGTCATGTATGGATGTAAGAGTTAGACTATAAAGAAGGCTGAGCGCCAGAGAGTTGATGCTTTCAAACTGTGGTGTTGGAGAAGACTCTCGAGAGTCCCTTGCACTGCAAGGAGATCAAACCAGTCAATGCTAAAGGAAATTAATCCTGAATATTCATGGGAATATCTGATACTGAAGCTGAAGCTCCAATACTTTGGCCACCTGAGAAGAGCTGACTCATTAGCAAAGACCCTGATGTTGGGAAAGATTGAAGACAAAAGGAGAGGGGATGACAGAGGATGAGATGATTGAATGGCATCACCAACTCAACAGACATGAGTTTGAGCAAGCTCCTAGAGATGGTGAAGGACACGGAAGCCTGGCGTGCTGCAGTCCATAGGGTCGCAAAGAGTCAGACACAACTGAGCATCCAAATAACAACAAATCTCTTATATGTTATCTCTCACTAGTTTCTCCTTGAGTCACCATATTTTGACCATTCTGGCCTCTTTCTGCTCCTCAAACACACTCATAGGTCCCTTTGCTCCTGGTGTGTCCTTCACCTCAGATATTTGCATGGCTACCTAATTATCAGTAGAGGCCATCTCCCAGAGTCCATAACTAAAGTATGCCTCACACCTTATTTTATTTTCTTTTTTTCTCCCATCACTCTCTGAGTTTATGTATATATAGTATGTCTCTAGTCAAGGCTATGGTTTTTCCTGTGGTCATGTATGGATGTGAGAATTGGACTGTGAAGAAAGCTGAGCACTGAAGAATTGATGCTTTTGAACTGTGGTGTTGGAGAAGACTCTTGAGGGTCCCTTGGACTGCAAGGAGATCCAACCAGTCCATTCTAAAGGAGATCAGCCCTGGGATTTCTTTGGAAGGAATGGTGCTAACGCAGAAACTTCAGTACTTTTGCCACCTCATGTGAAGAGTTGACTCATTGGAAAAGACTCTGATGCTGGGAGGGATTGGGGGCAGGAGGAAAAGGGGACGACAGAGGATGTGATGGTTGGATGGCATCACTCACTTGATGGACGTGAATTTGACTGAACTCTGGGAGTTGGTGATGGACAGGGAGGCCTGGCGTGCTGCAATTCATGGGGTCACAAAGAGTCGGACACGACTGAGCGAATGAACTGAACTGAACTGAGTATGTCTCTACTACTAGAGGTTTCCCATGTGGTGCTGATGGTAAAGAACCCACCTGCCAATGTAAGACATAAGAGACACAGGTTCAATCCCTGGGACCGGAAGATCCTCTGGTGGAGGGCTTGGCAACTCACTCCAATATTCTTGCCTGGAGAGTCATGACTCCCATGGACAGAGGAGCCTGGCAGGCTATGGTTCATAGGGTTGTATGACTGGAGCAACTTAGCATGAATGCACACTCTAGCACTAGAATATAAGCCCTTTGAGGGTATAAATATATACCTTTGAGGGTATAAATCTTATATCTTGCTATTGATGTGTTTTAATCACTTAGAACAGTGCCTAGAAAACAGAAAGAACTAAATATTTGCCAAATGAATGGATGAATGAGTGCATTCAGAGAGGTGAGTTATTGAACAATCATATTCAGATTTGGTAACTTTTTATCATGCGATGCAGAAAAAGTACCATGTTGGGTGTAGAAGTTGAAAATATGATTATGATTCAATGCTGCCCTCAAAGATCCTAAACAGTGTACTAACGAGAGATCTACAAATGAATATATTCAATATAGTATAAGTCCTGGAGTAGATGTGTATTCAAGATACTTTTGGAAGATGGGGAGATATTCCATGTTCCTGGGTAGGAAGAATCAATACTGGGAAAATGACTGTACTACTAAATGCAACCTACAGATTCAGTGAGATCCCTATCAAACTACCAATGACATTTTTCACAGAACTAGAACAAAAAGTTTCACAATTCATATGGAAACACAAAAGAACCTGAAAAGCCAAAGCAGTCTTGAGAAAGAAGAATGGAGCTCGAGGAATCAACCTTCCTGACTTCAGACTATACTACAAAGCTGCAGTCATTGAGACAGTATGGTACTGGCACAAAAACAGAAATATAGACTAATGGAACAAGATACAGAACACAGAGATAAACCTACATACCTATGGGTATTTTATTTTTGACAAAGGAGGCAAGAATATACAATGGAGCAAAGACAGCCTTTTCACTAAGTGTTGCTCGGAAAACTGGACAGCTACATGAAAAAGAATGAAATTAGAACACTGTCTAACACCATACACAAAGATAAACTCAAAAAGGATTAAAGACCTAAATTAAAGACCAGAAACTATAAAACTGTTAAAGGAAAACATAGGCAGAACACTCAGTGACATAAATCAAAGCAAGATTCTCTATGACCCACCTCCTAGAATAATGAAAATAAAAACAAAAATAAACAAGTGGGACCTAATTAAGCTTGAAAGCTTTTTCACATTAAAAAAAAACCCCACAAACAAGGTGAAAAGACAACCCACAGAATGGGAGAAAATAATAGCAAAGGAAACAACTGACGAAAGATTAATTTTCAAATATACAAGCAACTCATACAACTCAATACCAGAAAAACAAACAACCCAATCAAAAAGTGGGGAAAAGACCTGAACAGAGACATTTCTCCAAAGAAGACATACAGACGGATAACAAATACATGAAAAGATGCTCAACATCTCTCATTATTAGAGAAAAGCAAATCAAAGAGCTACAATGAGATATCACCTCACACCAGTCAGAATAGCCATTATCAAAAAGTCTACAAACAATAAATGCTGGAGAGGGTGTGGAGAAAAGGGGACACTCTTGTACTGTTGGTGGGAATGTAAATTGATACAGCCACTATGGAAGACAGCATGGACATTCCTTAAAAAGCTAGGAATAAAACCACCATATGACCCAGCAATCCCACTACTAGGCCCATACCTCAAGGAAACCAAAATTGGAAAGATACATATACCCCAATGGACATTGTAGCACTATTTACAATAGCTAGAACATGGAAGCAACCTACATGTCTATCAACAGATAAATGAATAAAGAAGCTGTGGTACATATACACAATGGAATATTACTTGGCCATAAAAAGGCACACATTTAAGTCAGTTCTAATGAGGTGGATGAACCTAGAGCCTATTATACAGGATGAAGTAAGTCAGAAAGAGAAATGGAAATATCATATACTGATACATATATATGGAATCTAGAAAGATTATACTGATGAATTTATTTTCAGGGCAGTAATGGAGAAACATACCTAGAGAGTAAACCTGTGGACACGGGGGAGGGGCCGAAGGAGAGGGTGAGATGTATGGAGAGAGCAGCATGGAAATTTATATTACCATATGTAAACTAGATAGCCAATGGGAATTCTCTGTATGACTCAGGAAAGTCAAACAGGGCTCTGTGACAATATAAAGGGTGGGGTGGGGAGGAAATGGGAAGGAGTTTCAGGAAGGAGGGACACGGATGTACCTATGGCTGATTCTTATTGATGTATGACAGAAAACCACAAAATTATGTAAAGAAGTTATCCTTCAATTAAAAAAAAAAAAAGTGGCAAAAAAAAGAGCTAAAAAAAAGCAGATACATTTGGTGCCCAAAGGTGGTAACAATCAAGTCTTCTTGGAAGCCTCAGGAGGGGCTTCCCATGGGATGTTTTGACTGATGAGTAGGTATACTACAAATGAGTTTTAGGAGGGTCTCTCATTTCCAGCAAAGATACAAGATTGCCCAAAGAAGTGTAACAACACAGCAACATGGTGTGCTGGGGAAACTGATGGGTTTTCTGAGGCAGGATCACAGGGTATAGAGAGGAAGAATATAAGGTTGAGCTGGAGAGGAATCAAAGCAAACATCTACTCAGCATTCCTTCTACAGAAAGTATCTCTTTTCCACCGGGAAAATGGTCCACTCCATGTAGTCCTTGTGTGGCCTCTGTCAATTACCGCATCCAGGATTTCTGGCTTTAGTGGAGAAGATATGATAAGTTTCTAACCATTCTATTGCACCAAACCCCTGCATACGGTGATTTGCCAAGGACAATCAGGGTTCCTTCCTGATATTTTATTTGCAGATACCAGAATAAAATGGAAGAGTTGGTATATATGCCCTTCTGCTCCATTTCTCCCATGTCCCTCACGAGAAAGAAGGGAAAGAAGGCAAGCTGACAAAGAGAAACAGAATACATAGTGAGAGCTTTAGAGATAGAAGCTCCATACAGAGGGACAGATTGGATTCCTGGAACCCTTGGAGCCAGCCTCATCCCCTACACATCTGAGCTATCACATGACCAGTATATTTCTTTTTGTTGTTACAACTCTAGAATTAATTTCTGACAATTATAGCAAAAAGAATATTAGCATTTTTTATGCTTAGATTAATGAAAAGACTATGGGAAGAAAAGATTACATATACACTCTTGGGCATGCTAAGTTTGAGATGTTGGGAATACCCCAGCACAGATGTCCAAGGGGCCCTTAAGCATAGGAGTCTGGTATCCAGGAGAGAGTGACTGCCTAGCAATATAGATTTAGAGTGAGTCTGGATTAAGCTGATTGCAGCTATGGGCCTAAATAAAACAATTCATGGAAAGTACAAAGAGCAAAAGAAAATAGAAACCATAGAAGGAATCTTGGGGAATTCTCTCTTGAAGGAACATGAGTGGATGAAGAGATCCTCAAGGCTATTGAGAGAGTATCTGAGAGGGAGGAGAATCAGGAAAGAGTAAACGTCCAAAAGCTGGAGGTAGGAATAGTTTCAAAAAGGATGGTGGGGCTGACAGTTCTAAATGGTGCAGAAGAGGAGTATGATAGGGTCTGTATTCACTGGGATACTCTAGGTGACGCTGCAGCAACAAGGTAACCCCCCTATCCCATTGGCTTGAGAGAGATAATGATGGTTTATTTCTTATACTTAAGCAGCTGGGATGACCAAAGTTCCCCTGTCTTGCAACCACAGGATATGGAACCTGTTCACTGGGACAGAGAAAGAGAGAGACTAGTGACCACATAGGAACTTTTCACTGCCTCAGTCTGAGATCCACAGGGACTTCGCATACATTTCATTGACCAGAACTCATCATATGACTCTGTCTACTTAGATAGAAACTAAGAAATATAGGGGATACAATGGGATATTGGATTTGGTGAGCATTATTGTCTCTGCTCCAAGGACAAAGGCTTATCTGTCACTGGGCCTTTGATGACTTAAAAAAAAAAAAGAAACAAATTCACTGGATCTATGAGTCTGGAAACCAGCTTGGAATTAGGAGATGAATGGAAGCTGACAGTGTTATGTGTCATGAATTTCCACATACGTTGTGGCTTAGCTAGTAAAGAATCTGCCTGCAATGTGGAAGACCTGTTTTCGACCCCTAGGTTGGGAAGATCCCCTGGAGAAGGGAAAGGCTATTCACTCCAGTGTTCTGGCCTAGAGAATTCCTTGGACTGTATAGTCCATGGGGTTGGAAAGAGTCGGACGTGACTGAGCAACTTTCACTTTCACTTTTCACTTATCACATTTAATCTGGGGACAGCTCAGAGCCAAGTATTATTTTTTGAATTTTATAAAGGAGGAAATCAAAGCTCAGTAAAAGTCACTTAGTGATTCAATCATTAGTTATGGAGTGTTTGCTAAATACCATAACTGAGAATTCAGTAGCAGTATGGCAAAACCAATACAGTATTGTAAAGTAAAATAAAGTAAAAATAAAAATTAAAAAACAAACAAACAAACAAACATGTATCCTTGACCTCAGGGAGCTTACAGTCTTATAGGTATGCATCTAAACATGAAACCCCATCTCTGCATCATGCTGAAAACAAAAACCTAAGATGCTATATCAGAGAGCCCAGAACAACCCTGGTCCCATGGATGGTGATGCTGCCACAGGGTTGTGACAAATCAGCGTTCAGGAGGCAGAGTTGGGAGATGGGAGCTGAGAATGGCATGCCTATTCCCCTGGCAGAAAATACCCATGCTGGAGTCATGGCATGCAAGCAGAGTTTGAGGGCTGAAAGGCTAACGTGGCTAAATCATAAGTATGTGTGTGTGTGTGTGTGTGTTAAGTCACTCAGTCATGTCCAACTCTTTTCAACCCCATGAGCTGGAGCCTGCCAGGCCCCTCTGTCCATGAAATTCTCCGGGCAAGAATACTGGAGCGAGTAGCCATTCCTTTCTCCAGGGGATCTTCCTGACCCAGGGATCGAACCCAGGTCTCCTGCATTGCAGGCAGATTCTTTACCACTGCTCACCTGGGAAGCCCTAAATCATAAAGACCCAGGGAAAAGAAACATGGTGTAAGACTTGGCTTAAGAAGTGACATGGGACAGAACCATCCCCATTCCTGTGGGCCAAGTTCAAGATGGCGAAGCCATCTTATTCTTCAGCAGAAGTCTGTGGGCTTGTCTATCTCTCCAGAGAGGCACTGTCCTAAATAACCCGCCAAAAGACTCTAACCCAAGATCTGCCTGCTCCAACCAGTTTACCCTTCGCTGAACTCCAGCCAACCACCTCAGCACCCAGTTCAGCTGGAGATGCGGGAACTATTGTTAGACAAATTCTGAGTTGGAGGAACCAGGGCAGGTTTTCTTATCACTGAGTATCCCTCCCACAGAAAGTCTCACACGGAATTCATAAATAGATGGCCTCATTAGCTGTTCCATGTAGAACACTTCCACCCTCCCTTCCTCTCCTCTCCCTGGAGGGAAGGACTCACAGAGCTTCCTCTGAGTCGTTTCAGCAGGGTTCAAGGCTTTCTCATTTTTGTTCTCTGATTCTCTCACAAATAGAGAGAATCAAGCCGTATCAAGCTGATTTTCCAAAGGTTGCCTTCATGAGGGTTTGCTCAGCTCACCTGCAGCTGAAGACATTGAGGCTGAGGTAGAGAAAACCCAGGCATCAGTTTCCACTTGGTCTTTCATGAGTTAAAATCAGCCTGATAAAAACGAGCCAGAAGTGCTTGAGGGAGTGGTAGGAGGGAGGGGGTGGCTTTTGCTATTGAGATATTTCTGTTTACATGAACTTTTAGAGCAAACATCATCTTTGTCCTTTTGTTCCCCCTCACTTATGTAAAGAAAGATGAAAGGGAAGGAAAGCCGGGTCCTTTGAGGGCAGTGTTGACAGGAGCAGTAACACCAGGACCATATTGTCTCTGGCAAGTGAAGTTCTCTATTTATAAAACTCTAAGAAGTCAGGAATGTGGGTTGTCCCTCCCGCACGCCTGCACACCCCCGACTTTTGTTTGTGAAAGTTGCAGGTTCCCAAACAGCTGTCCTTTAAAACAGGGTTGTGACCTCTGCCCAGGCCTGCTCCTAGACGCTTACCTGGTTTTCTACTCTACCTTCTCAATCACATCCCTGAATTCAAACGTCACTTCAGTGTGAATTTTGCAGAAGACACTTTTCTTTGGCAGACAGTCTTCTGAGAAACAGCTTTGACTCATGCACACTACCCCCAAGAAAATGACTTTTTAAAGAAAATAAATGTTTGAACTTGTATTTATTTATTTAAGAATTAAGACACAAGGGCCTGTGATATGACTGGTATTTTTAAGCACAGTGCTTCCCAGTGGAGGCCTCTGAGGTTGATCTGCTTGGGTTCTGATTCTGGGTCTTAGTTATTAACAGTTTAACAATGGGACTATGAGGAAGCTACCGAAACTCTGTTTTCTCAGCAGATGGTCTTGGAGTTAATTGGAGATAACTCAGGGAAAGAGCTTAGCACAGTGCCCGGCATGGATTAGCTCTCAGGACTTTGGCTATTAGGGAGTGATGCAGTCTTGGAAGGTTTTGTGTTTTGTTTTTTTTTCCCTGCCATTTCTTTGTCTTAACCAACTCTTCTTTATTGTTCTTGTTTAGTCGCTAAGTCGTGGCTGACTCTTTGCAGCCTCATGGACTGCAGCATGCCAGGCTGCTCTGTCTTCCACTGTCTCCTAGAGTTTGCTCAAATGCATGTTCACTGAGTTGGTGACGCTATCTAATGATCTCATCCTCTGCCACACCCTTCTCCTTTTACCTTCAATCTTTCCCAGCACCAGGGTTTTTTTCCAATGAGTCGGCTCTTCTCATCAGGTGGCCAAAGTATTGGATCTTCAGTTTCAGCATCGGTCCTTCCAATGACTATTCAGGGTTGATTCACTTTACGATTGACTGGCTTGATCTCCTTGCTGTCCAAGGGTGTCTCAAGAGTCTTCTCCAGCACTACAGTTTGAAAGCATCAGTTCTTTGGTGTTCAAACTTCTTCATGGTCCAATTCTTATCTCTGTACAAGACTACTGGAAAAGCTATAGCTTTGACTATATGGACCTTTGTCAGCCATTTCATGGCTGCAGTCAATATCCATAGTGATTCTGGAGCCCAAGAAAATAAAATCTGTCACTGTTTCCCCTTTTTCCCCATTCATTTGCCATGAAGTGATCAGACTGGATGTCATGATCTGAAGTTTTTTTTAATGTTGAGTTACAAGCCAACTTTTTCACTCTCCTCTTTCACCCTCATCAAGAGGTTCTTTACTTCCTCTTCACATTTGACATTAGAGTGATACATCAAGATATCTGAGGCTGTTGATATTTCTCCTGACCATCTTGATTCCAGCCCAGCATTTTGCATGATGTACTCTGCATTGAAGTTAAATAAGCAGGGTGACAATATACAGCCTTGCCATACTCCTTCCCCAATTTTGAACCAGTCAACTGTTCCATGTCTGGTTCTACAGTTGAGCTTGGTTTCCACTTTGGCCCAGCTGCTTATTTCTTTCTGGAGCTATTAGTAATTGCTCTCTGCTCTTCCCCAGGTGGCTCAGCGGTAAAGAATCTGCCTGCCATTGCAGGAGATGTCAGAGATGTGGGTTGGATCCCTGGGTCAGAAAGATCCCCTGGAGGGGGAAATGGCAACCCACTCCTGCATTCTTGCCTGGAAAATCCCGTGGATAGAAGGCCTGGCAGGCTACATTCAATGGGGCACGAATTGGTTGGACATGAGTGAGCATGCATGCACCCACTTCCCCAGTAGCATTTTGGACACTTTCCAATCTGGGGGGCTCATCTTCCAGTGTCATATCTTTTTGCCTTTTCATACTGTTCATGGGGTTCCTCCAGCAAGAATGCTGGAGGGAGTTGCCATTTCCTCCTCCAGCAGAACACATTTTGTCAGAGCCTGTCACTATGACCCCTTTGTCTTAGGTGGTCCTGTGTGACATGGCTCACAGATTCATTGAATGATGCAATCTCCTTTGCCACAAGGCTGTGATCCATGAAGGAGAACTTTTCTTTTTAGTCAACATTAATTTTTAGCTGATATTAATTAAGTACTCAGATACGTTTATTAAATGAATGAATGAGATTTAGGTTCCAGCCCTCAGGCTGTGGCCAGCCAACCTGAGTGCAGAGACGGCCACCAAGGTCCAGAAAGGATACACTTCCCACTCTAAGGAGAGTTCTCTCAGAGCTCTCAGAAAAGTCGTGAAGGTTCACACACACTGCACCGCCTCCTATCCCCCCAGCTGTGGCAGCCTCCTCTGCTGCGAACACCGTGGACAGGCAGTGTGCACGTTCCAGGCAAGGCCGGGAGGGCGCCCAGCGTGACGCCGGAAGGAACACTGGGTACCAGGGCAACAAGGCCAGGTAGCTGCTGTGCTGTGTCCCGTCCAGTGAGAGTCCGATTGCAAGGCCAGATTCACCCGGCTGTCTCCGGGTGGACTGGAGAACGGGAAGGGACGGACCGCGTAAGCCTCCTGTCGCGAGTGTTTCTAGTCCCCCTCCTTCCTGCGCGCCCTGGCGGTGTTCCTCACCATCTGCTGGCCGGACGGCAAGGTGATCCGGCAGGACCCAGCAGTGCTTCAGGCAGGGGCTGCCTTCTGTCCTAACAGGCAAGACCAGAGGCTCTGAAACACCCCAGGCTGGGGTCTGTCAGGAGCACGGTCCCGTGTGTTCCTGTTCCTGCACCTCGCTACGAAGGAGCCACAGAGCCTGCCTGCACAGATCCTCTGTGGAGTCACCCCCGCGCCCCCAGCTCCACACCCGCACTAGCTCTGCGCCAGGTTCTTGGTCCTCTTCACTGCTCCGTGGTTTCTTTTGTTCCTAACTCCTGCTACCGTTACTGCGGGGGGAAACCAAGATGAAGAAGGAAATGGAAAGAACATTACAGGGCTTGAAGGCTGCTGTGTGCAGAGCCCTGGGCCTGCTGCCCTGAGGAATCAGATCACAACAATTGCAGCATCTTGTGTGGCCCGGGTCCTGTGGTGAGACACAAGAGACGCAGGGAAACTAATACCAGCCTTCACTCGTTCTTTCTCCTTCTTACGCACTTACAGCACGGGTCTCCAATGAGACAAAGTCTCAGTCACTGTTATTTCATTCTCGCCCCTTCCCTGACCTTGAACTCTCCCACCCAATCTCCCTTGACAGGGTCTCTCCCGCCTGCTGTCAGCAGTTTCTGCCCCAAGTCCACAGCTCCATCCTCCTCTCTCAGCACCACGTGACTGCCTGCAGTTCGGCTCTGCATTTCTTTCTAAGCCAGATCCTAGCTCAGTCCTGAGACAGCCTCATTTCTGCCCGGTGCAGGAGCACCTTGCCTAAGACCCACTCAGGCTGGCCCAAGAAAGTTCCTGGGAGCAGAGCACAGAGCTGTGAGGCTTGTTGAGACCTAAATCCTGGGCCGAGAACAGCAGCAAACCTATTTTCATAAATGTTATAAGGACCACACTCAAGGGTGTGGTTAAAGTGTTTCCCAAAGTGTGGTCCTGGTGCGACCTGGGTCGGGATTGCAAAAGATTACGAGCCTAAAGAACACATTCCTGGACCTCATTCCTCAAAATAAGGAATCAGTATCCACTTTACTAACATTCTCCTTACTTAAGTTGCAAGTTAAAGACCATGTGTGCATTATGAAAATACTAGCCAACAGCAGTATTGTTACTGAAAGTTTAGACCTGTTCCCTAAAAAAAAATAGCTGCATGTTGGGAGAAACTTCCTTGATCAGCTTGGAAAGGAACTCAGGCTTTGGGGAAATCACGTCACTGTTCTGGCTTCAGTTCTCGCCCCTGTTGTGAGAGGACTGGTTTCACTGGTCTCCCAGGTCCTTTCCAGCTCGGTTTCCCTCTGAGTCTAGGATTCTGTCCCCATAGAGTGGCCCCTGTGTAAGCAGAGGTTGTGGAAGGGAACCCTACAGGTGTGAAGAGTCAAGAAGAGAGAGAAGAGCATGGGTGGTGTGGGGTGCAGGGAGCGGAAGGGCACAGTAAGAGGATTCCGCTTTCTAACTATAGACAGCTTTCTATAAAAATTTGTGAATGGACTCTTTCTGCACCTCAACTTCGCCTTTCAGAAAAGGGGGCAAATGAAGGCTGCTGAATAACAATGTTTGTGAAACATAAGCACATCGTAGGTCTTCAAGAAAAGGTGAATAACATTATCATCATCACACAGTATAGTATTCAGGATTAACAAAATCATGTCCATGAGATCCCTACTACAAGACATGGCACAAAATAGATGCCCAGAAAATGGTAGTCATTTTTTTTCCTGATTGAATTATTTCATTCTTTCCTTCATTCAACACGTATTTATTGAGCTCCTAGTCTGCAGGAAGTACAGCACTGATGTAAGGGGCAATGATACTTGCAATGGCTATGGTCCTGACCAGCAATGTGATCTAACAAGAGATACAGACAAGTAAAGGCATTGTTAACACTGTGCAATTGATGCTGAGCCATAGGAAAAGCAAGATACTGTGAACATATAGTGTATCAGTGTGTACCAGGCCAGCACAACAGGTGCAAAGGAAAGAATGCTCGTGGCATGCATGGCCTTGAAGATTAAAGAGGGTGGAGAAATAAGAGGGAACAGTTCACAAAAGGCTGAGTAAGTCATGCTGTTTACATCTTCCCTTGTTCTTGGGGTGTGAGGAGCCACTGATGTGTTTTAGGAAACTTACTCGATAGCCAGGTGGAGAAGAAGCTGGATCATAAAACCAGAGGCAGTGATGAGGAAAGAGGATGGTGCGGTAAGGGGTGGTGATACCAGGATGATGATGACGGGCATAGATAAAAACAGGCAGATTCCAAACATGCTCAAGAAGCAGAACCTACAGAAGCCATTATTGATTGCATTGAGGGGTATGGAAGTAGTATTTTAGGGTCATTAAAGTTGTTTCCCAATGATCAATCAGAGTGAAGCCTCCACATAAATGTACTGGCTAATGTTGACCTACATTTAAAAATGCAGACAGTGTCTTCAACAGGTTTATTTTAACAAATCAACAATTTTTGTTAGCTCAGTCTCTTTGTAATTAGAATCATAGTTTCAGAATTTGGGAGGAATTACATTAGAATTTTTATTAGGGCTTTGGCTTTCTATTAATTCCAGATGAAACTTCTTAGAACATCTTCAGATGCAATAATGAGCTTTAACCACTTGATGGCCACATTTCAAAGTCCTTTATCTCAGTGCACCAGCCCCAAGCATCCAGTATCATCATGCAATTAAAATAAATACATTTATATTAAAAAATAAATAAATTTATATTTTAAAAATTAATTAATTAATTATGTTACAGGAAAAAAAAAAGTCTTTTATCTTACCTCCTCACCTCTGAAAATTTTCTGTCTATTCTAATCAGCTGTCTCTGGGACTAAATATATCTGTTTTCTTTCTGCTTTAGTAGAACATCTGTTCTTTCATCTACAAGACATGAGTATGAAATTGTACTGGATCCACAGTAGGTCTTCACTAAAAATATTTAATAAACAAATGGCCAAATGAATGGATATCAGTGATCATCTGGTTTGCAAATACTTGGGACAGTTTGAAGCTTCATTATATTTCATATGTTTGAAATTCAGACAACCACTGTTTCATACCAAACAAAGAAGTATTAGAATAAAGCAGAGAGTTTAGAAAATGGTTTAGATGCATCGACAACAAAATAGCCTTCTAGCCATATTCAGAGAAGCCTTAATAAAGGAAGGAAATCTTTCCTTGTTCATATGTAATACTGATTCTGAAGCTTGCATAATTGTCTTATTTAGGTGAATGCATGGTATACATGGAATCTGTTGCAATTCAGGAGACCTGGGTTTGATCCTTGGATTGGGAAGATCCCCTGGAGAAGGGAAAGGCTACCCATTCCAGTGTTCTGGCCTGGAGAATTCCATGGACTGTATAGTCCATGGGGTCGCAAAGAGTTGGACACGACTGAGTGACTTTCATTTTTTCATAGTACGTTTTTCACTTAACATTTAACGTAATCATCTGTGTTTGACAATAGTTTCTACCATGTTAACGTTTGCTGTTGATGCGGTAAGCCAGCATTGTCCTTTTCATCACATATTAGGCCATTTCTGAATTTCATGACAGTAAATCATGCTGTGAAAAACATTTCCTAGAGACACAATCTCAGAATATTTAAAGCAAAATATGCTTTTCTGAGAATCAAACATGAAGATGTATAATAGAGCTGACTACAGATGTGTTATCAGATGACAGCATTTATTTATTGAAAAGGCCCAGCCCTGGAGGCTTAGAGAAACAGAAAGCACTATCAATAAGTACTATTGGTATATGAGCTTTGTCAACAATAAGACTTTAGTAGTTCAGCTTCTCAGTCGTGTCTGACTCTTTGTGACCCTACGGACTGTAGCGCAACCCACCAGGCTCCACTGTCCGTGGGATTCTCCATACAAGAGTACTGGAATGGGTTGCCATGCCCTCCTTTAGGGGATCTTCCTGACCCAGGAATTGAACCCGTGACTCCTGCATTACAGGTGCATTCTTTACCACTGAGCCACTGAGGAAGCCCCAATCTCACTAATAGGGCTGCCCATAAAATGGAAATGGACATAGGGTTTGCAGCCAAATTGCTTTTGAATATACAAGTACCAATGACAAAAAGCTTTCAACACAGAATTTTAGTCAGATTTCATGAAATATTCCATTTTTCTACCTCTGTAGTTTGATTTCAAGCTCATCAAGTGGATTTCTGGTTGGAATCTGATTTTCCGTGTAGGTCTGCCTCCAGGGAAGAAACATTCTCCCCTACATTTTCTTGTATTTTTAGCCTTTCTACCAGAGATCTCTCTATGGAGTGATATATTGATTGTCATGCAGTTTTCTACAGAAAGAAAAATGTCTAAAAATGTGCTTCAGCTTTTTCTGATCACTATTATAGGGTGAAATTACTATTTCACCCCATAAATAAATTATTTGCCATTGTAATTAAATACATCAATCTCATGAGCTCAGCTAATGTAAGATAAATTTGAGACATGGATTTGTTCTTACTAACAAAATCACCTCAGAACCTGTAGGACTCCAAGCCAGATACTAGATTACATGAATTCACCAAGGTATTCATTGCACTCTGTCCCATTTCTGGACACAGCTTGCCAGCCTTGTCTCCTGGTGAGGAAGTGAAATGTTAGTGGCTCACCTGTGCCCGGCTCTTAGTGACCCCATGGATTGCAGCCCACCAGGCTCCTCTGTCCATGGGATTTTCCAGGCAAGGATACTGGAGTGGGTTGCCATTTCCCTCTCCAGGGGATTGTCCCAACCCAGGAATGGAACCCAGGTCTTCTGCACTGCAGGCAGATTCTTTACTGACTGAGCTACGAGGGAAGCCCTGGTGGGTGCACATTAACATGACCATTTGTGTTAGGTACAAGTATGCGTAATTTCTAGAGAAACTCTTATGTTAATCAGAGGTGGGTTCAAACTTTGAAAACTTGAAGCTCACATAATTTGAAAGCAGAGTATCATTTTTAAGAAAAATAATACAAAACTATGGCTGTAAAATTAAATATTTATCTAGAAATCACATTATATATTTTAAAAATCTGACCAGTAACATATATATCATGATAATTTCACATTTTTATTAATCAGCTGTCTGATATATCTCTATAATAATTTCTCCTACATTTTTGGCAGGATGTTCTTTAATCACCTGTTTATATGACAGTGGTTTTTTCTTTCTATACAGAGAATGGTAAATATAATTCAGCCTTTCTTCTAGTAATGGTTGAATCATTGATACTTTAGAAAAAATTGTTTTACCTCACTGATTATTGGAAATATCTCCTTTATAACATATATTTCCAATGCCATAAATTTCCCTCTAAATACTGCTTTTGTTGCATCCTATGCGAAGAGTTCACTCATTGGAAAAGAATCTGATGCTGGGAGGGATTGGGGGCAGGAGGAGAAGGGGATGAGAGAGGATGAGATGGCTGGATGGCATCACCGACTCGATGGACATGAGTTTGGGTGAACTCCAGGAGCTGGTGATGGACAGGGAGGCCTGGCGTGCTGTGATTCATGGGGTCGCAAAGAGTTGGACACGACTGAGCGACTGAACTGAACTGAACTGAACTGAACTTTTTAAAAGTTGTATTTTCACTTTCATGTTATGATTGTTTTTAATAGATCCTCTTTTTATTTCTGTTTTCTGATATTCCATTATGCTTTGTGATGTTTATTCTGTTTGAGGTTTGTTACAAATCCTGGAAATGAAGTTTGGTGTCTTTAAAAAATTTGGGGGAAACCCCAACCCATTATTTTCTTTTGAAGTATTGTATTTTTATGTCATTTTATTCCTGGAATTCTTTTTGGTAAGACCGTTCTTTCTGGAATTCTAATTTAAATCCTTGTTTGACTTGCTTTATCTACCATCTCTTAACATCACATTCACATTTTCCAAAAATTCGTTTGGATAATTCCTTTGCTATCTTTCCATTCACTAACTTCCCACTGAGGGAAATTTGTCTAATTTTCTGTTGAGGTTTTAATTTCTAAAAGTTCTATTTGATTCCCTTTCAAATATGTTTGGTCTTATTTTAAATAATCTTGGACATATTTCAAATTTTTCTTTTATTTCTTTAATGTAGCACTTGTATCCTATGTCTGATAATTCCAATGTCTAAAATATTTATGAGCCCAAATCAACTATTATTATTGCATCTGCTAATATTTAGATAACGCTTTGTTGTTGTGTGTCTTTGTGATATTTGGCTGTGATTTGCTCATTTTCCTTGGAACTTGTCTGGGGATTTTTAGCTAGAAATACTAGATTGCAGCTATGTTTCTCCATAAGGAAAAAATATATATATGTACGTATATTAGGGTTTCCCCAGTGGCTTAGTTGGTAAAGAATCTGCCTGCAATGGAGGAGACACAGGAGACTTGGATTCAGTCCCTGGGTTGGAAAGATCCCCTGGAGGAAGAAATGTCAATCCACCCCAGTATTCTGGCCTGGAGAATCTCATGGACAGAGGAGCTTGGTGGGTTACAGTCCACGGGGTTGCAAAGAGTTGGACACAACTGGGCAAACATTCACCTCTTATATATATTAGCTAATTGTCTGACAGCACTATCAACCTGTTCCAACTCTAAATCTAAACACAATTATAAACTTGAGGTTTTACATATCACATATGTGTCTTTGATTTGGACCACAAATATTGTGGCTTGTGGTTTGAAAGATGTCGTCTTTTCAGGTGCTAGCTTTTTAAGGCAACATTCTACCAGGCAGTCTATCTGGCAGGGGCCCTGGGTTTTGTCTTCTGTTCCCGGCATTCTGTATAGTTATTAGAATGAAAACTCTCATTCTCCTGGGTCTGGAAGAAGTCTTTAGCACAAAAACTGTCTTTGTTTCTTTCTTACTTTCCAGGTTCCTACTCTCACTTGATTTTTGGTCTTTTCTAGTCCCTTCTTATAGTTTCAGATCCATGATGTTCTTTAAAAGATGTTTTTCTATTTTACCCAGCATTTCAATTGTTTAAATCATCTGGCAGAAAAGAGTCAGAGCAAGATTGAGCGTGCTGTCCTTACAAAGTCCTATTTTCAAGACTGGCCTTTGGCTGGCGTCCCGTGGCTACCCACCATTCCTAGAACTTCTAAGAGTGGTTCTCTGTTCCTAAAACTATCTGTACCAGCAATGTGGTTTATGCTGAACATATGCTGAGCACCTACTTTCTTTTCGGGAGTCTGGAATTTTGGTCCACGATATGTAGAGAAAGCCCATATGTTCAGCCTCCAGTAAAAATTCAGTACCAAGTCTCTAATGAGCTTCCCTAGTTGACATTTCTCAGGCGTTGTCAGCTCTCATTTCTCAGCTGTAAGTCATTCTTGGGGGAATTAAGCACTTCACTGGGAGACGACTCTCAGAAGCTAGTTTCTGAGTTCCTCCGGACTTCTCCCTGTGCACCCTACCCTTTGCGGATTTTACTTTGCACCCTTTCGCTGTAACAGATCTTAGGTGTGACTAAAACTGTATGCTAAGTTTTTGGAGTCTTCCTAGTGAATCACCAAACCTGGGGGTAGTCCAAGGGCCTCCAATACAGCCATACTGGCAGAAAATCCAACAAGGTACCACCTTTACAGAGGTTGTGTCCCCGTTTAATAACTGAAAATCCCTGTAATCTAGAGATAGTAGTTAAAAGTTAAATGAGTTTGCTAGGGCTACCATAACAAAATATCATGATGTCTGATTTTTCCTTCTGGTCGCCTTCTTCATTGTAAACTCAAGGTACATTTCTCCTTTTTATTTGGCTAAACCAGTATGCTGGAACACATAAATACCACATTTGATAACACAAATTCTATGACAAAAGGTCTCTCCATTATCAAGTAAGTTTGGGAAGCGTTGATAAAATCAAATGGTTTTTTCAGTGTGGAAATGGTCAGAGCTTTCAGTGCATTAGCCTTTAATAAAAAGATGTGGTAAGCAGTGCTTTCAGAACTTAATTCACCTCAGAATCCTTCTTTTCCTTTGAATATCTATTAATCTAACTTAGGACCCTAATGTTCTTGAGGCACAGCTTAGAAAATGCTGCAATAAAAATTTGCCTCCTGTCTTTTGAAAAGCCTTTGGTGTTTAAGTGTTTTCTTTGCTTGTTTTGTTGCTTGGCTTCAGTCATATTTAACAACCATCTTTCAAGCTACCTCAAAATCATTAGAGATTTAAATCATACTGATATGCCCAGATTTACCCTCAGGAGCAAAAATCCACAGTGCTCTTAAGTTAAAGATGTCTTATTCTTAATCAGAAACAGTTATGTGCCTTCTTGAGGTAACCAGAACTTTGTTGCTGGCAACTTCCATATTCTCAACTCCAGAATGGACCTAGTAAAACTTACCTACCATGTGGGAGTGATTTCAAATAAAACCATTTATGCAGATAGATCTTGTAAATGAGTAAACAACATTCATGGGTAAAAAAAAGAAATTGTAAATCTACAGGTCTGCTCTTTCTTAAAACTCGGGAAAAAATGACAAATAAATTAGAAAAAAATCATTGATTATTGAATAATCAATCCTGCTTCTTGGGAGAAGGCTTTTTTGATACCTTCTTGGAATGGGAAGAGGATTTTAGTGGATTTCTTACATGTTGACCCAAAATGCTGTTGATAGGATTTACAAAATGCTCACATCTCCCATTATGATCACTGAGTCAGAAGTTCCCCCAGGATTTCTTTTCCATTGCTCACATAAAAGGCCAAAGTACTCTGTGGCTACACACAAGAGACTCAATTGTCTATATTGCCCTTGAAATTTAGTAAGTAGATTACTGCCTTTTTATTCCAAAGAATTTCCCACCATAATTGTCATGCTCTCCTATTTTGGAACATTTTAATTGTTGTGTCAGACATTTTGAAACATTCAGGGTCTCAAATAGTATTTACTAAGTTTAAGTCATTTATTGTTTTATTTTATCTATTAACCCTATACCTGCTCATTAGTGATGACTAACAACCCTCTCCCTCCACCATTAAAATCAAATAATCCCAAGTTCCAATTTGCTTGGACAGACTTATCTTGGATAAATATTCAAGTCCTGCTAGACTTTTTGAAATCTTGAATGTTGACACTTTCAGGAACTTCTGTTAGTTTGAGGACCCAGGCTCAAACACCTCTCCATGGCCTGTGAGTTGATAAAGGGTAACTGTGGAGTTAAAGAGGAGTAAGAGTTAAACAGTGTACAAATAAATGAATGGGACTCTCTACTATAATTCATGCTTAAATAGGCTATGTTGGCAGCATTCATCTTATGCCCTGGATCCATTCATTTTGACTATAAATCGAGTCAATCTCCAGGGTGGTATGCAAACCCACTGTAGGAGATGAAGACAAACCTCTTGGAGCAAGAAAAAATCAGGTTAATGCCATGGCTGGGTTTCGGTGTCAGAGCCAGAAAGAGCATATTCCTGGAAGGAGAGTGGGCAGGACTAAAATCACCAGAGAACCTTACCTGTCATCAGTTTCAAACAGTATGTGCAGAAATAAGTGAGTGAAAATCTCTCAGTCGTGTTCAACTCTGCCACCCCATGGAATTCTCCAGGCCAGAATACTGGAGTGGGTAACCTTTCCCTTCTCCAGAGGATCTTCCCAACCCAGGGACTGGACCCAGTTCTCCCGCATTGTAGGCAGATTCATTACCAGCTGAGCCACAAGGGAAGCCTGGGCAAAAATAAAACCAGTAACAAAACCAAAAGGTCAAGAGCTAGACACAAACAGAAAAAAAAAAAACAAAAAACTATAAAACCCAGACTATTTTCAGATATAGCAAAAAGTCACTTTTACTGAGCTCCAGTGATATGGTAGATCCAACCAGTTCATCCTAAAGGAGATCAGTTCTGTGTGTTCATTGGAAGGACTGATGTTGAAGCTGAGACTCCAATACTTTGGCCACCTGATGCGAAGAGCTGACTCATTGGAGAAGACCCTGATGCTGGGAAAGATTGAGGGCAGGAGGAGAAGGGGATGACAGAGCATGAGATGGTTGGATGGCATCACCGACTCGATGGACATGAGTCTGAGTAAACTCCGGGAGTTGGCGATGGACAGGGAGGTTTATCATGCTGCAGTTCATGGGGTCGCAAAGAGTTGAACACGACTGAGTGACTGAGATGAACTGAACTGAACTGAACTGAGTGATATGGTGGATGGGAAATATGACCAGTATTAATACTGCCACCAAACAGCAGGTACTGTGTTTACCTGTTCACGCCTCTTTCCCTGTGTGTACCAGCTCAGGGAGTGATGCTGAATCTGCTTAAAGTACAGTAACTTTCCACAAATGCCTTCCTCTATCACCTAACCCTCAATCTAGTTTCAGAATCTTCCCCTATGGAAGCAGCCACACACAGTGTTAAACCAAAAAACCACAGGATTGCATTGCTGCCACTCCTCTCCAAACATGAAATATGAGCAGGTTTCTACACTTAAACACAAAACACTATTATTAACTTGTTCTCTCATTTGAAAAGAGGAAATGGTTTAAGATGGATCTGATTCAAGAGGCAGTTGGAGACAGGACGGTAGGAAGTCTCGAGGGACACACTGATGTGGGATTCAGTCGAAAAGCTCCAAGTGCTCTGATTTTTCTAATCTAGTGTTTATTTGAGTCAGAGGATTAAATCCAGCACACAGTGTAAACACAGTCGTCTCCAGCACCTCACGTCTCATACTTGTGGAGTAGGTCAGTCAGTGCCCTCACCTGTGTATTTGTGTTTGGATCTGTAGACAGTCCTGTGAAATAGACAGAAAAGGGATTAGTTCCCACATCATGTAATGACCACAGCAGGAATGGGGAGCCCGCTGTAAAGGAGGCCGGTAAGTTCATATTTCTCATTTCTCAGTGGCAGAGCTCCCCTTCCTGGTCTGCAATGTCAGAGGGAAGAGTTGGCATCAGTTCTTGGCTGACTGCTTCCCAGGGCAATCCTCACTCTTGTCTCAGCCTTGCTGCAGCTGTGTGCTCTGCTCCTCCCCAGCAGCTGGAATCTGCTCAGCCCTTCTGAGTGACGATGGGAGTCAGAATGGGTGAGTGGTGTCAGGACACCCCTGGCCAGGATAGAGGGGCAAACTCATCTCAGTACCCTGTGAGAAAGCTCAGTTGCTACCTGACGTCCGTCCTGCAGTGCCCACAGGTGCCACACATTCTTGCACCGCACCCTTTCCTTGGTTTGACCCTCAAAGGGTTTCCCCAACAGATGCCATTTTCCTGGGATTTGCTCCATGCTTGGCTAGTGACATCTCCAGGTCTCTAGGATGTGGGGTTTTGTTCCTGTTCTCTGACTCCCAAGCTCTGTAGGGCATATGGAATCCTTCAGCTCAAAGCCTGGCATTGGCCCTGGGTCCATGCATCCCTCTTGGGAGGAAGTCCCCACAGGATGGGGAGCTCTTTGGACTTCCAATGCTCATTGTCCAGAACAGATCCTGCTCTGCCACCATTAAGATCCGGTTTGGAATTACCAATCCCTCCCCTGGGGAAACAGAGTAGCGCTTTGCTCCCGTTCCCCACGTTTCTATGAGCTGTGGCCCCACCCTAAACTTGGTCTTCCATTTATTACTTCATGTTATTCACACTTGAGAACTATTTAGATCCATTTGAAGTGAAAAGGGTTTTCCTTGGTCCTCTATAATGCCTTAAATGATTTTTGCTTGAAAATGAGTATAAGATTTTAAAATACTAATTTATGTTCCTTATGAATAAGGACTTCCCTGGCGTCTCAGACGGTAAAGCATCTGTCTACAATGCGGGAGATCTGGGTTCGATTCCTGGGTCAGGAAGATTCCCTGGAGAAGGAAATGGCAACCCCTTCCAGTACTCTTGCCTAGAAAATCCCATGGACGGAGAAGCCTGGTGTCGATAGGGTCGCAAAGAGTCGGACATGACTGAGCAACTTCACTTCACTTCATGTAGGAATAAGCTAATCTCTCTCCCTTGAATGTCACCTGCCACTAATACTTTATAGGAAGGCTGGAGTAGGAAAGAAGGAGAAAATATAGGAGAAAAAGAAGGAAAACCCAAGTCCAGTTTCTCCTGGCTTTAGCAATACTTGCAGACGACTCAGACAGATAAAAAGAGAAAAAAACAAAACCATCACCATTAACAAAACCCAGTCTATTCAGCACCAAGAGGTTGTGTAAAGAAGAGAAAGGCCAGGGAGGAGTGGAGGTGGAGGAGGCATCATTGTTGTCCTTCAGTCACTCAGCTGCGTCTGACTCTTTGCAGCTCCATGGACTGCAACAGACCAGGCTCCTCTGTCCTCCACTATCTCCCAGAGTTTGCTCAGAGTCATGTCCACTGAGTGGGTGATGCTATCTAACCAATTCATCCTCTGCCGCTCCCTTCTCCTTTTACCTTCAATCTTTCCAACATCACTGTCTTTTCCAATGAATCGGCTCTTCTCATCAGGTGTCCAAATTATTGGAGCATCAGCTTCAACATCAGTTTTTCCAGTGAATATTCAGCGTTTAATTCCTTTAGGATTGACTGATCTCCTTGCAGTTCAAGGGACTCTCAGGAGTCTTCTCTAGGACTACAAACTGAAAGCATCAATTCTTTGGCATTCAGCCTTCTTTATGGTCCATCTCTCACATCTGTACATGACTACTGGAAAAATCTTAACTTTGACTAAATGGACCTTTGGGAAAGTGATGTCTCTGCTTTTTAATATGCTCTCTACTGCTGCTGCTGCTGCTGCTGCTGCTAAGTCACTTCAGTCATGTCCAACTCTGTGCAACCCCATAGACGGCAGCCCACCAGGCTCCCCAGTCCCTGGGATTCTCCAGGCAAGAACACTGGAGTGGGTTGCCATTTCCTTTCCCAATGCATGAAAGTGAAAAGTGAAAGTGAAGTCACTCAGTCGAGTCCGACTCTTAGCGACCCCACGGACTACAGCCCACCAGGCTCCTCTGTCCATGGGATTTTCCAGGCAAGAGTGCTGGAGTGGGGTGCCATTGCCTTCTCCATAATATGCTGTCTAGGTTTGTCATAGTTTTCCTTCCAAGGAGCAAGTGTCTTAATGTCATAGCTTTAGTCACTGTCCACAGAGCTTTTGAAGCCCAAGAAAAGATAATCTGTCAGTTTCCACTTTTTCCCCATCTACTTGCCATGAAATGATGGGACTGGATGCCATGATCTTAGTTTTTTTAATGTTAAATTCTAAGCCAGCTTGTTCACTCTCCTCTTTCACCCTCATCGAGAGGCTCTGTAGTTCCTCTTCACATTCTGCCATTTAGAGTGATATCATCTGCACATCTGAAGCTATTGATATTTCTTCTGGGAATCTTGGTTCCAGCTTGTAAGTCATCCAGCCCTGCTTTTCACATGATATACTCTGCAGAGAAGTTAAATAAGCAGGGTGACAATATACAGCCTTATCCTATTACTTTCCCAGTTTTGAACCATTCGGTTGTTCCTTGCCCAGTTCTAACTGTTGCTCCTTAACCCAAGGTTTCTCAGGAGACAGGTAAGGTTGTCTGGTATTCCTATCTATTTAAGAATTTTGTACAGTTTGTTGTGATTCACACAAAGGCTTTAGTGTAGTCAATGAAGCAGAAGTATTAATAGATGTTTTTCTAGAGCTCCCTTAATTTCTCCCAGATCCAGTGAATGTTGGCAATTTGATCTCTGGTTCCTCTGCCTCTTTGAAACCCAGCTTGTACATCTGGAAGTTCTCCATTCATATCCTGTTGAAACCTAGCTTGAAGGATTTTGAACGTAACTTTACAAGGATGTGAAATGAGCACAGCTGTACAATAGCTTGAACATTCTTTGGCATTGCCCTTCTTTGGGAATGGAAGAAAAATTGACCTTTTCCAGACCTGTGGCCACTGCTGAGTTTTCCAAATTTGCTGACATATTGAGTGCAGCACTTTCACAGCATCATCTTTTAGGATCTGAACTAGCTCAGCTGTAATTCCATCACCTTCAGTGGCTTTGTTAGTAGTAATGCTTCCTAAGGCCCACTTGACTTCACACTCCAGTATGTTCAGCTCCTTTGTGAGTGACCATACCATCGTGGTCATCAGGGTCATTGAGACCTTTCTTATATAGTTCTGTGTATTCTTGCCACCTCGTCTTAACCTCTTCTGCTTCTGTTAGGTCTTTACCATTTCTGTCCCTTATCGTTACCATCCTCACATGAAATGTCCCCTTGGTATCTCCAGGTTTCTTGAAGAGATGTCTAGTCTTTTCCAGCTTCTGCTTTCCTCTATGTCTTTGCACTATTCAATTAAGAAGGCCTTCTTATCGCTCTTCTATCTTCTTATCTCTTGCTATTCTTTGAAACTCTGCATTCAGTTGGGTATATCTTTCCCTTTCTCCTTTGCCTTTACTCGTTCCTCAGCTATTTGTTAAGCCCCCTTGGCAACCCACTCCAGGATTCTTGCCTGGAGAATCCCATGGACAGAGGAGCCTGGCGGTCCACGGGGTCGCAAAGAGTCGGACATGACTGAACGACTTCACTTTCACTTTCACTTCCTTAGACGATCACTATGCCTTCTTGCATTTCTTGTTCGTTGGGATGAATTTGGTCACTGCCTCCTGTACAGTGTTATGAACCTCCATCCATAGCTCTTCAAATCCTTTGTCTACCAGATCTAATTCCATGAGTCCATTCATCACTTCTACTGCATAATCATAAGGGATTTGATTTATATCAATCCTGGATGGCCTAGTGGTTCCCCCTACTCTCTTCAATTTAAGTCTGAATGTTGCAATAAGGGGTTCATGATCTGAGCCACAATCAGTTCCAGGTCTTGTTTTTGCTGACTGTGTAGAGCTTCTCCATCTTTGACTACAAACAACATAGTCTGATATTGGGGTTGACCATTTGTTGAGGTCCCTGTATTTGATATCCTTTCTGTTAGCTGTTGCCCTGCTTTATCTTGTGTTCCAAGGCCAAACTTCCTGTTATTCTGAGTTTCTCTTGACTTCCTACTTTTGCATGAGGATCCCTTATGATGAAAAAGATACCTTTGTTGTTGTTGTTGTTAGTTCTAGAAACTCCTGTAAGCCTTCACAGAACTGGTCAAATTCCAGCTCCCTCCCCATCAGTGGTTGGAGCATAGACTTGGATTACTGTGACGTTGAATGGTTTGCTTTGGAATTAACTGGGATTATTCTGTTGCTTTTGAGATTGCACCCAAGTACCGCATTTCAGACACTGTTGTTGACTATGAGCACTAGGGCTACTCCATCTCTTCTATGGAATTCTTGCCCATGGTACTAGATATAATGGTCATCTGAGTTAAATTTACCAGTCCTGCCCACTGATTCCTAAGATATAGATGTTCAACCTTGCCTTCTCCTACCTGACCATGTCTAATTTACTTTGATTTATGGATCTAACATTCCAGATTCCTATGCAATAGTATTCTTAATAGCATCACGCTTTGCTTTCACCAGCAGGCACATCCATAGCTGAGAGTCATTCCTACTTTGGCCTAGCTTCTTCAGCCTTACTGTAGCTATTAGTAAGTGTCTTCTGCTCTTCCCCAATAGCATATTGGACACCTTGCAACCTGGTGGGGTGGGGGGCGGGGCTCATCTTCAGGTGTCATATCTTTTTGCCTCTTCATACTGTTCATTCAGTTCTCCAGGCAAAAATTGTGGAGTGTGTTGCCATTTCCTTCTCCAGGGGACCACAGTTTGTCAGAACTCTTCACTATAACCCATCCATCTTGGGTGACCCTGCACCACATGGCTCATAGCTTCATTGAGTTATGCTAGCCCCTTTTCCATGAGAAGGCTGTGATCCATGAAGAGGGAGGAGTCATAGCCCCATTCAATATTTAGGAGTTTGGGGGAAAAACCGCTTTTCAGGCTGCCCCACACCAACATGGTATTGTTGTTGCCCTTCAGTCACAAGTGGTGTCTGACTCTGCACAGCCCCATGGGCCGCAGAATGCCAGGCCACCTTTCCCCCTGCTATTTGCCATGAAGTGATGAGACCAGATGCCATGAAGTGATGAGACCAGATGCCATGATCTCTGTTTGTTTGTTTGTCTTTAGTATCGGGTTTTAAGCCAGCTTTTTCACTCTCCTTCTTCAGCCTCATCAAGAGGTCCTTTAGTTCCTCTTTGCTTTCTGCCATCATAGTGGTTCAGTTCAGTTTAGTTCAGTCACTCAGTCACGTCCGACTCTTTGCGACCCCCTGCACTGCAGCACACCAGGCTTCCCTGTCCTTCACCAACTCCCAGAGCTTGCTCAAACTCATGTCCATCAAGTCAGTGGTGCCATCCAACCATCTCACCCTCTGTCGACCCCTCCTCCTCCTGCCTTCAATCTTTCCCAGCATCAGGGTCTTTTCTAGAGAGTCAGTTCTTTGCATCAGTTGGCCAAATTATTGGAGTTTCAGCTTCAGCATCAGTCCTTCCAATGAATGTTCAGGACTGATTTCCTTTAGGATTGAATGGTTGGATCTCCTTGCAGTCCAAGGGAGGACTCTCAAGAGTCTTCTCCAACACCGCAGTTCAAAAGCATCAGTGTATCATCAGCATATCTGAGGTTGTTGATATTTCTCTTGGCAATCTTGACTCCAGCTGGTAACTCATCCAGCTCGGCATTTCGCATGATGTGCTCTGCATATAAGTTAAATTAACAGGGTGACAATAAACAGCCTTGCCACACTCCCTCCTCAATCCTGAAGTGGTCAACTCTTCTATGTCTGGTTCTAACTGTTGCTTCTTGGCCCCCCCATACAGGTTTCTCAGGAAGTAGGTAAGATGGTTTGTTGTGCCCATCTTTTTAAGAATTTTCCACAGATTGTTGTGAGCCACACAGTCAAAGGTTTAGCATAGTCAATAAAATAGAGATAGATGATGTTCTGGCATTCCCTTGTTTTGTCTTTGATATGGCGAATATTGGCAATTTGATGTATGGTTTCTCTGCCTTTTCTAAACCCAGCTGAACATCTGGAAGTTTTCAGTTCAATTAATGCTAAAGCCTAGTTTGGAGGATTTTAAGCAGAGCCTTACTAGCATGAGAGATGAGCTCAATTGTCCGGTGGTTTGAGCATTCTTTGGTACTGCCCCGCTTGGGAATTGGGATGAGGACTGACCTTTTCCAGTTCTGTGGCCACTGTTGGGTTTTCCAAACGTGGTGACATATGGAGTACAGCACCTTAATAGCATCAGCTTTAGGATTTTAAATAGCTCTGCTGGGATTCCATCACCTCCACTAGCTTTATTGGCAGTAGTGCTTCCTAAGGCCCACTTGACTTCACACTCCAGAATGTCTGACTCTGAGTGAGGGACTACACCATCGCGGTTATCCTGGCCATTAAGGTCTTCTCTGTCCAGTTCTTCTGTGTATTCTTTCTGTCTCTTGATCTCTTCTGCTTCTATTAGGTGTTTGCCATTTCTGTCCTTTATTGTGCCCAGTTTTGTATGAAATGTTCCTTTGATATTTCCAATTTTCTTAAAGATATCTGTAGTCTTAACCTTCTCTGTTGCTTCCCTCTATTTCTTTGCGTTGTTCATTGAAAAAGGCCTTCTTGTCTCTCCCTACTATTCTCTGGAACTCTGCATTCACTTGGGTCTACTTTTCCCTTTCTCCCTTGCTCTTTGCTTCTCTTCTTTCCTCAACTATTTGTAAATCCTCCTCAGACAATCACTTTGCCTCCTTACATTTCCTTTTCTTTGAGATGGTTCTGTTTGCTGCCTCCTATACAATAATATGGACCTCCTTCCATAGTTCTTCAGGCACATTGTTTACTAGATCTAATCTCTTGAATCTATTCATCTCCTCCACTGTATATTCATAGGGGATTTGACTTAAGTCATACCTGACTGCCTTGTGGTTTTCCCTGCTTTCTTTAGTTTAAGCATGAATTTCGCTATGAGGAACTGATGATCTGAAACATAGTCAGCTCCAGGTCTTGTTTTTCCTGACTGTACACAATGTCTCCATTTTCATCTACAAAGAATGTAATCAATCTGATTTTGGTGTTGTCATTTGGTGACATTCATGTGTAAAACCATCTCTTGTGTTGTTGGGAAAAGATGTTTGCTATAACCAAAGCGTGCTCTTGGCAGAATTCTGTTAAACTTTGCCCTGCTTTGTTCTGTATTTCAAGGTCAAACTCGCCTGTTACTCCAGGTATCTCTTGACTTCCTACTTTTGCATCCCAATCCCCTGTGGTGAATAGGACATCCTTTTTGGTGCTAATTCTAGGAAGTCTTCTGGGTCTACATAGAACTGATCAACCTCAGTTTCTTCAGCATCAGTGGTTGGCGATTACAGTAATCAGTGGACTACTGTGATGTTGAATGGTTTGCCTGGGAAATGAACTGAGATCATTCTGTCATTTTTAAGGTTGCACCCAAGTAACACATTTCAGCCTGTTTTGTTGATTGTGAGGGCTACTTCATTTCTTCTCTGGGCTTCTTGCCCACAGTAGTAGATATAATGATCATCTGAATTAAATTCACCCATTCCTGTTCATTTTCCTTCACTGATTCCTAGCATGTTGATGTTTACTCTTGCCATCTCCTGCTTGACCACATCCAATTTACCTTGACTCAGGCACCTAACATTCCACCTTCCTATGCAATACTATTCTTTACAGCATCAGATTTTACTTTCATCACCAGACACATCCACAACTGATCTTCATTTCTGCGTTGGCCCAGCTGCTTCACTCTTTCTGGAGCTATTAGTAGTTGTCTCACTCTTTCCCAGTAGCATATTGGACACCTTCTGACCGGGGGGATCATGTTTTTGTGTCGAATCTTTTTGCCTTTTTATACAGTTCATGGGGTTCTCACAGCTAGTATACTGGAGTAATTTGCCATTCCCTCCTCCAGTGGATCACATTTTGTCAGAACTCTCCATTATGACCTGTCCATCTTAGGTGGCCCTGCACAGCATCTTTTTGCTTCACTGAGTTATGCAAGCCCCTTTGCCACAACAAGGTGGTGATCCATGAAGGGGGAAACCAATTTGAGGGTGAGTAAATCAAAAGTAACTTTATGCATTGAACTTGCACTGGTCATCTATTTTACATACAGTAATGTACCTGTTGCAATGCTATTCTCTCAAATCACCCCACCCTGGCCTTCTCCCACTGAGTCCCAAAGTTTGTTCTTTACATCTGTGTCTCCTTTGTTGCCCTGCATGCCTGATCATCAGTACTGTCTTTCTAAATTCCAAATATATGCGTTAATATGCAGTATTTGTCTTTCTCTTTCTGACTTACTTCACTCTGTATAATAGGCTCCAGGTTCATCCACCTCATTAGAACAACTCAAATGCATTCTTTTCTTTATAGCTGAGTAATATTCCATTGTGTATGTGAACCACAACTTCCTTATCCATGCATCATGTGCCAATGGACATCTAGGTTGCTTCCATGTCCTAGCTATTGTAAATGGTGCTACAATGAACATAGGGATACAAGTGTTTCTTTCAGTTCCGATTTCCTTGGTGTGTATGCCCAGCAGTGGGATGGCTGTGTCATATGGCAGTTCTATTTCCAATTTTTTAGGAATCTCCACACTGTTCTCCATAGTGGCTGTACCAGTCTGCATTCCCACCAACAGTGTAAGAGGGCTCCCTTTTCTCCACACCCTCTCCAGCATTTATTGTTTATAGATATTTTGATGATGGGCATTCTGACCAGAGTAAAATGATACCCCATTGTGATTTTGATTTGCATTTCTCTAATAATGAGTGGTGCTTAGCATCTTTTCTTGTGTTCATCAGCCATCTGTATAAAGCCAGTGCTCTGGGATAACCCAGAGCAATAGGGTGGGGAGGAAACGGGTGGAGTTCAGGATGGGAGGGATACATGTATACCTGTGGCTCATTCATGTTGACATATGGCAAAAAATATCACAATATTGTAATGTATTGCCCTCCAAATAAAATTAATAAATTAACTCAAAACAGAAAAAAGAAATGTAATTTTATTTAATGTTAGTAGCAGTTCTCAAAATGTGGTCACCTGACCAGCAACATCACTTGGGAACTTGTTAAAGTGTACATTTTTGAGCCCCATCATAGTCCTGCTGTAGTCATTGTATTAATTACTCATATATAACTGTAAATGCAAAACAAATTGTTAAAATTGAAGTTTAATATATTAATAGAGTGTGGATAATGTTTTGCTTGGTTCAAGCATCATTTTTCTCCATTATCATAACTGAGAAATCTTTGGTTGCAGTCTTAGAAGGTTATAATTTTAACAAAGTTCAATAATCAATTTTTAGAAATCTGCCTCATCCCAAGGTCATGAAAATATTCTAGTTTTGCTTCTAAAGATTTACTCTTTTGCTTACAATTAGATCTGTAATTCATCTGAAATCTACTATTGCATACAAGAAATGGATTAAGTTTCACTTTTGCCCAATTGACAGCACATTGTCTGTTTGAGTCTGTCTGATTTTGTCCCCAGTACTCCGCAGTGCTGTTTTTGTCATGAATCAAGTGTTGATATATGTGTAGTTCTATAGTAACCTGTATATGTAAGGTTTCCTTTTTGTTCCACTAGACTAGTCATCCATCTTACAGTAGTAAGCACTGTCTTAATTGTTGTGGTTTTGCAATAAATCTTAATATCAAGTATAATAGCTCTTTCCACTGAAAAATATATATATTTTCTTCAAGGTTGCCTTGGCTATTCTTGACTCTTTGGATCTTCATGTTAAAACTTCAGTCACCTTCTCAATTGCCACCAAGAAGATTTTCTTGGCTATTCTTGGACCTTTTTAGACCCGAGAATCTTTAGGATCAGCTTGTCATAAACAAAACACAAGGACACAATCTTTTGAGATTTCAATTGAGATTGCACTGAGTCTATATATCAGTTTGTGCCATTATGATATTAAATATTCCAATCCAGTGGTATATCCCTTCTTTATTAGTGTCTCCTTCATTTTCTACCAACTGAAAACAAAACATATCAAAAAACCTACGACATTCTGCATAGGGTTTTTACTCACCTTTGTTAGTTATATACCTAGTACTTGATCTTGTTACAAATATTGTGAATAATATAACATTTTGTACTTCATTTTCGGATTGGTTGCTATTATATGAAAGTACAACTCATTTTTGCTTATTGATGTTGTATTTAAAGCTCATTAATTTATTCTAATAGTTATTCTTTTGTATGTACATAGGTAATCAAGACATCTGTAAATAATAAGTACTTAATTTATTATTTTCTGATTTAATTACATTTATTTTTTCACCTTTTTTTAAACTGTCTATGACTTTTATTTTTTAGTTGAAGGATAATTGCTTTACAGAATTGTGCTGGTTTTTTTTCCAAACATCATGTCTAGGATTTTTAATACAATGTTAAAGAGAAAAGTAAATTCCTTTGTCTTGCTCAGCATTACAGAAGGCAAGCTTTCATTATATCTCCTTTAAGCAGGTTATTATAGATATCCTTTATCAGATTAGAGATGTTTCCCATTAGTCTTAGTATGATAAAAGTATCATGAATGGATGTTGAATTTTATTGAGTGTTTTGAAATTATCATATTTTGATTTTTTTTTATTTTTTATGTCTGGTTTCTTTAACATAATTTTTTGGAGATTCATTCATTTATTGGTTACATGTTATCCTTTTTTTTCGCTGAGAAGTATGAGTATAGTCCATGGGGTAGTGAAGAGTCAGACAGAACTGAGGACTAACACTTTCACTTCACATGCCTTATGCATACATAGTTCTTTTGTATATTGAGATATTGGTGGGCATCTGAACCATTTCAGTTTGGGGCTGTTACAAACGAGGCATCTATGAATCCTTGTGCAAGTCTTTATGGGAACATGTGTTTTCATTTTTCTTAAATAAATACCGTGGACTGGAGTTTTTCCTTTTCCTTTCAAACCTTTCTATCCTTATATTTAAGGTATTTCTGTTGTAAACCTCATAAATGTGGCTCTATTATTTTCATTCCGTCTGTTCATAATTGTCTTTTAGAAACTTATTTTAAAATGAGTGTTTGCAGATATAGTCAAGCTTAAATTTATCATCTTTCTATGTGCTTCACTCATCTCTTTCTCTCTTTTCTTGCTCACTCATGGATTTTTTTAAAATTTCATCTGCTCTCCACTTCAGCTAGCAAGCTATTTTTTTTCTACTATTCTTTTAGTGTTTACCTTCAAAATCATAGCATATGGCCTTGATTTGTTAATATCTAATATGAATTAGGACTACTTTCCAGGCAATACAGAACTTTAAACAAATTAATCCCATTTCCCCTTGCCTATTCCAACTTGTGTGCTTTTGTTGCCATGTGTTTTGATTCTGTCTGTTTACAGTTCTGTCTTATGTATTGCTGTTGTTTTACACTGTTTTCACTCATGTATTTGCCTTTTCTATTGTTCTTCTTACTCTTGAATCTCTATGCCCCTATCTGGAATCATTTTCTTGCTCTCTGAGGAATTTTATTAATAATTTCCTGTAGCGGGATCTGTTGATGGTCAATGTCAGGCAGTTATTTTCTTTTAGCATGGCACTTGTCACTCCACAGACTTCAGGCTTCTGTTTTGTGTTCCACTGAGTCAGCTGTCAGTTTTATTTTTACTGATTTAAAGAAAATATGGAGCTTTCCAGGTGGAGCAGTAGTAAAGAATTTGCTTATCAATGCAGGAGACACAGGAGATGCAGGTTCGATCCCTGCACCAGGAAGACCATCTGGAGAAGGAAATGGCAACTCACTCCAGTGTTCTTGCCTGGAAAATTCCATGGACAGAGGATTTTGGCAGGTTACAGTCTATGGGGTCGCAAAGAGTTGGACATGACATAGAGACTGAGCATGCATGCACACACAAAAGTATTTCTTTTTTTCTCTGGTTTGTTTTTAACACTTTTTTCCGTTTTTAAGTTTCAACAGTTTTATGATGATCTATCTTGGTTTATTTTATTTTATTTATTCTTCTTGGGATTGATAGTACTTATTTGAATCTGTGACTTGATGCTTTTAGAATTTCATAAATCTCAGCCATCACCTCTCCAAATATTATTCTTTCCCCATTGTCTTTCTTTCCTTCCTTCTGGGATTCCAGTTACAGTTATGTTAGACCAAAAGAAGAGTTCCAATTATGGACATGAGAGTTGGACTGTGAAGAAAGCTGAGAGCTGAAGAATTGATGCTTTTGAACTGTGGTGTTGGAGAAGACTCTTGAGAGTCCCTTGAACTGCAAGGAGATCCAACCAGTCTGTTCTAAAGGAGATCAGTCCTGGGTGTTCTTTGGAAGGAATGATGCTGAAGCTGAAACTCCAGTACTTTAGCCACCTCATGCAAAGAGTTGACTCATTGGAAAAGACTCTGATGCTGGGAGGGATTGGGGGCAGGAAGAGAAGGGGACGACAGAGGATGAGATGCCTGGATGGCATCACCGATTTGATGGACATGAATTTGAGTGAACTCCAGGAGTTGGTGATGGACAGGGAGGCCTGGCGTGCTGCGATTCACGGAGTTGCAAAGAGTCGGACATGACTGAGCAACTGAACTGAACTGAACTGAACATTACCTATATTTCATACTCATTTTTTAAAATATTTTTGATGGTTTTTATTCTTTTCTCTGTCTATACTTTAATCTCTATCTTTTTATTCTGATCTGCTGCTGCTGCTGCTGCTAAGTCGCTTCAGTCGTGTCTGACTCTGTGCGACCCCATAGATGGCAGCCCATCAGGCTCCCCTGTCCCTGGGATTCTCTAGGCAAGAACACTGGAGTGGGTTGCCATTTCCTTCTCCAATGCATGTAAGTGAAGGGTGAAAGTGAAGTTGCTCAGTCGTGTCCAACTCTTAGTGACCCCATGGACTGCAGCCTACCAGGCTCCTCCATCCATGGGATTTTCCAGGCAAGAGTACTGGAGTGGGGTGCCATTGCCTTCTCCGTATTCTGATCTACCTATGTTTTATTAATCAGAATTCATCTCTAACTACAAAACACTCCTCTAACCTACATGTCGGTGTACCAACCTATTTTAGTTTCTGTATCTGTCCGGGCCTTTTATCACACTGCTTTTCTGTCCTACGCACACATCCTCCAGTCTTGAGGTCTAGTATCATCCTGTCTTCCGTGTTGTTTTTCTTAATGGTTCCCAAGCAGAGCCAACCTCTCACACATCCCCACCTGACTTGTACAGACCAACGTAGGACCAACACAACACTTCATGCACTTATTTGTCTATACCTCTAACTCCCACCAGTAGACTGGGAAGTCCTTTGCCTTATTCAGCTTCAAGTTTCTAAGAGCCAGCACACAAAATCCAATAAGTACATTGATGCTGAGTGAATCAGTATAATGCACTCAATCCTGGTTACATGTTAGAATCACATTAGGGACATGTGTTTTGAAAACACACAGATATATCAAATCTAGAGGTAGGATCTAGGCACCAGAACATTTTAAAAAACTATTATGGGTGATTCTAATGCATAGCTTGAGTTGAGGATTCTGACTTAAAGAAACCACCTCAAAAAAGGTGACTTGATGGTGTAATGGGCTAAGAGCTGAAATGGTTTCCCTGTGAGGAAATGAGTACATGATGTGAAGCACCCCAGAAGATATACATGTCAGGGTAATGCATTTGGGTACAGCTGTCCGTGGATGCATATTACCAGGAACCCTAGTGTAGACTCACTGTGTGTCTGTGTATGTGTATGTGTGTGTGTGTGTGTGTGCACGTGAGTGCAGTATTTAGAAAGTGAGAGTGAGAAAAGGAATCCTCAGGGTCACAGAGGTGACAGCTTGGGAGTCTAATCTAGAGCTCAAGTTGGTAAATAATCTGAAGAAAATTCCTTTTATCTCCCTTTGCAACAGCGGTATAGGCAGACCATCCCTACCTGTTAGCAGGAGGGTGCCTCATCCCCATTCATCCCAGGACTTTGGGGAGATAGCGGGTGACTGATGCAGGCGCCACAAGATAAGAGAAACCCCAGTGTCAGTCCTTAGGTGAAGCTATCAGCACTCCTGCCCCAGTTCAGACCTCTCACTGTGATGATGCGAGCACTCCTCCGGTTGTCATAGAAACTGGATCTTTCTTTCTGACTCGCGTCTCCTTCCCTGTGTGTTTGGTTTCCCATGTTTTAATGAAATTAGGTATGCAGCGAAGTGTGCACACTTGCTCCCACATGACCGTGCCCGCCTCAGATCAAAGCAGCTCAAAATTGTCTTGTGCCTCATGAGACGAGTGGACTGTGGAGAGCCATGGTCCCGTCCGCTGTCCAGAGGCTGCGCCCCGCTTCGGCTCCGGCATTTAGAGTCTGACACTAGCCTTCTCCAAGTTCAAATGCAGAAGCTATTTTTGGATTCTCAGATCAGACACAGGACAGAAAGTTGGATTAATAAAATATAGAAAGAAGGAAGAACATTCTGTGCACCCAGAGGGAGTATTTGAGACGTGCTTTAATTATTGGGAAGATGACCCTAATTGGAGAAAAAGAAAAGCAGCCCTGGATTGCTATCAAACTGAGCTTAACAGAGTGTTAACGAGGCCTCCACGTTTACAATATGTCTCAATCGTCCTCTTGACACGAATTTGGGTCTTTAGTTATAGTCCCTAGTAATGTCCTGAATCCTATTCCTTCGTGTCTTCTGAACTCTTTATAAATAATTTTCCTGTATAAGAAGAAGAGATTTTTAGGAAACAAGTAATTGCTGGATTCTTTGCTGCTCTCAGCTGTGAAGACTAGGATAAGACTGTGGTGTTCTATAAAAAAAAAATTAATGAACCATTTTAATTCTCCTTTCTTCTTCTAGGGTGGAAGGGAGTGAGGAGCATGGAGCATTTTCTTTCTTTACAAACAATCAGAGTTCTGGAAGAGAGGTTGTCTGTGAGGTTTCTCAATTATGTCTCTGTCACCACAACTTCTCCTGATTAAGCAAGCACTTGGTTATGCCTCCTGGTCTCCGTACCTTCCTGTGCAAGTGTGAGTGCTAAGTTGCTTCAGTCGTGTCTGACTCTGCGACCGCATGGACTGTAGCCCGCCAGGCTCCTCTGTCCATGGGATTCTTCTGGCAAGAATACTGGAGTGGGTGGCCATGCCCTCCTCCAGGGGATCTTCCCGACCCTGGGATCGAACCTGAGTCTCTATGTCTCCTGCATTTGTAGGTGGGTTCTTTACCACTGACTCCACCTGGAAAGCCCCTATACCTTTCTACCCAAGCCGTATTCAATGAACAGACTCTTATTCTCTACTTCTTCTTGTTTATATGTCACCTGCCTACACCGTAAGCTCCTGAGACCAACCTCAGAGGCAGGGCAATGACTGACAGTGTTTGCTGGAAAAGTAGGTAGAATAAACCTAGTGAGTTGCATGCCCCAGCAGGGCCACTGTCAGTTATATATGTCAGAAACATTTTCGTTTTACCCATCAGGTAACGCATGACTGTAGGAACCACAGTAACCCTTCCTGCTTCCACTGAACACATCTAAGGTCTTTCACTGGTCAGCCCTTATTCAGAATCTTAGGTCTAAGTCACCTTGCCTTTGGTGTTTGATCCAAGATTGGCACATACAGGAAGGGATGCTTTCTTATTCGTATCAGAATTATTCCTCCACCCAGGCTCTCTGTGTCTCCGGAAGGTCACTGAATTTATTTCAAACTGTATAGAGATTCATTTCTAGTATCCTGATAGAAACTCCTTTAGATAGGACACTTGCTGAACTTAGAAGTCGAGGAGATGCTCATTGCTTTGCTGAATGCACTGGAACTGAGAATTATATCCAAATACCAACTAAATCTGGTCCAGAGGGGTCAGTCTTCCAACAGAGATATAACGCCTGACCTAGCCTTTGCTCAGTATTGAGCATCAGCTGTGATAGGAGGTTAGAGAGTCATTCCTGAGAAGCAGGACATTCCTACAGGGCATCACCTTAAATAACAGCTCAGAAATGGGGGCCTATTTTGCCTAAATGTATCAACAATCAACATCTTTTTGCAGAAATTTGATTTACAAAACTTTTTAGGGAAACATGACTACTTTCAACCCACGAGTCACACCTGGAAGTTCCCTTGACCTTAAACACAGTGGGCAGAGTTGTCAACAATGCAAACTTGCCCACCATCTCTGGCCCAGAACTTTCTATTTTAAAAATCACAGGACGTGCCAGTCCCCAAAGCAGGAACACCCATCCGCCCCTTCCATGTCCATTTCCATCACCCAGTATCCAACTTTGTCACTGCTTCTGACAGTAACAGATTCTAATCAATGTATTTTCCTTTTATCCTTAGCTTTTACCAACTCAATTTGTGTCAGTCAGAGAAGCCAGATTATGTCTCACTGAAAAAAAAAGTCCAAAATTTTGTGCTTAGCACAGCAAAGGCTTATTTTTAATTCACAGAAAGTCTACAATGGGTCTGGACAGCTCTCCAGGCCAAATGCTCTTCTAGCAGCAGCTAAGGCATCCAGTTGGAAGGAGCCTCCACCAGCTTCTGCCTGTATCTTTGGGACACTCAGACTCCTTGGTTGATCTGTCAGTGAAGAACTGTCCAGAACAGAGTTTGGTAAACCTTTTCTTAAAGGGCTAGATAGTAAATATTTTTGACATTGCAGGCCAGGAGATCTCTGTTGCAACCACTCAACTCTGCCAATGTTGCATGAAAACAGCCATAGATAATATGAAAGGAAATGAGTGTGGCATGTGCCAACAAAATTTAACTTATAAAAACAAGTAGTGTGCTGGATTTGGCTTGCAAGTCATAATTTTCTGATTTCTGGTGTACAGTCTCTCACTGGCATTAAATGGTTTTGCCTGAATTCTACACATAACACTTTACTCACATTTTATTTGTGAAGTCATATGATCATGCCTTCAGGAGCCAGAGAAGTATCATTTTTCCATGTTTTCAGAGGAGAAATGAGAAACTATGAGTTTTACTGATTTTTTCATGCTGTTTTATAAAGTTCAGAGTAAATAGAAATTCTAGAAATAGTGATTCAATCAGACATCTTAGATTTGAATAAGTCTGCAGTCACCTGGTAACCTCCATGACCCAGGGAAAGAAGTTTAAATTTTTGGACTGTCAACATCTTTATTCGTAACATGACGGTGTCTGTCTTCCTGAAACGAATATGAGAATCAAGTGAGATATTTCCGGGCAAAGGGATTTGGAAACTCAGCCTTGGAGATTCATGCTATTATCATTTACTACTGTTAAGCTTTGTAGCGCCCAGAGTCAAGCTGTTCTTCAGTTTAAAGTCTAGGTTTTGTCATACTTTGAGTTCCAAACTCAAGGTCCAAAGTTGTGGCCTCTTCCAGGACTTTTGCTTAAGCTCTAGAGCTGGAGTCCAAAATTCATCTGTCCTATGCTCTTCAGCCCATGATACTGCACGGAGCGGGCCCAGCTGGAAACTGGCAGTGGAATGGCTAGCTGAACTAAACAAGGGACAGAGGGGAAAAAAAGGCACATGGACCTCTTTGGGGGAAGCAAAACTGTTTTTATGAGGCATGCAAATTTTTTTTCAGGGATGCAAATTTTTTTCTCCCTGCCTTTTCCCTCTTGGTATCCAGAAGAGTGTCTTTATCTCTTAAACAGTTCTCCTAAACCACTTCAGTCCTGCGCATTTGTTAGTCTAACATGACGTGCTTTAACTCCACTCTGTTTTCAAGCCTCCAGGGTGGCTGAGAAAGGAGGGAGGGAGGTGGGAGCGGGTGGAGGGGAGAGTAAATGGGACAGCCTTCACGAAAACATGTGAAGGAAGCAAACTGACATTTTGGTGAGCATTTTCCCTGTGCCAGGAGCATAACACACATTATCTGATTTTATCACCATAATAACACTGCATTGCAGGCTTTTTTATTTCCACCATAGAAACGAAAACTCAAAGAGTTTAGGTAACATTCCTAGGACCACACAGCTAGAAAGCTGCAGAGCCAGGATTTTGAATCTGGCTGACTTTTCACCCTTCTAGGTTGGGTCCTCCACAAAGGAGCTCCATCCAGATGGGTGTCAATGATGCTTCTCCTTTTCAGGGAAGTTTACTGAGTCTTCTATCCCAGTGGGAAAGGCTGGTAATACCCAAGGTAATTCAGTACTGAAGTATTTCTCTGTTCCATCCTTCCCACTTAAGGACATCATTCACACCTGGCCCTCCTTCCTAGCCTCCATGCAGATTTAGGGCTGAGTTTGCAGACCCAAGCGCTTCCCTAATGGTTCAGATGGTGAAGAATCTGCCTGCAGTGCAGGAGGCCCCGGTTGCATCCGTGGGTCAGGAAGATCCCCTGGAGAAGAGAAAGGCTACCCACTCCATTGTTCATGCCTGAAGAATTCCATGTACAGAGGAGCCTGGTGGGCTGCAGTCCAGGGGTCACAGAGTCAGACATGACTGAGCAGCTAGCACTTTCACCTTTCACTTTTGAAGACCCAGGGGATGTATTTTGTCAATAAGCAATGGAAAATAAGCAAACACTGAGGGAAGGGAGCCTCAATAAGAAGATAAGGAGACAGGATTGGCGATGATGATGATAATGGTTAATAGCTACTATTCCCATTTGCCAACCACATTCACATAATCCTGACAAAAAGCCTAAGAAGTAAATACTAGTAATTATATTTTGAAACTGAGCCACCAAGATATGAGGCAACTTGCCCAAAGTTACACAGCTAGTAAATAAAACAACTGGGATATTGAGACTCCCTGGTGGTCCAGAGGTTAAGAGTCCACCTTGTGGTCCAAGGGACACTGGTTCTATCCCTGATCTGGAAAGAGCCCAGATATGGCAGAGCACTAAGCCTGTGCACATTGCAACTACTAAGCCTGTGCGCTCTGCAGCCCGTGAGCCACAATCAAGACCCAACACAGTCAAATAAAATGTATAACTAAATAAAAGACCTGGGATTTGAACCTAGAAAGGACGACTCCAAAGCCTAGTCTCTTAACCACTCTGCTAGACATCTCAACCAGCTAGGAGAATTTTTTTAAATGCCAGTGCCCAGCCCTTACCCTTAGAGGTTCTGATGTATTTGGTGTGAGATAGGTGTTGATATTTTTAAAGCACCTAAAGTGTTTTAAATCTGAAGTGCAGCAAAGTTGAAACTGTGTGACTCAGTTACTTCATCTCCCTGGCCCTCGGCTTCTTCATCTCAGTATGGGGGCAAGGGAACTGTGAAGGGCAACTTGAGAGGTCACAATAAGTGAAGGGTCGCACTGGCCTTGGATGGGTGACTTCCAAGGACACTGGCATCAACTGATGTTAGAGACAGTATCTCCTGATGTTTTTCTTGCCCCAATTATTAATAACATCCCGCTCATCTTATGTGTGAGCATGCCCTTTGGCTCTCAAAATCTGCAAATGCATGGTTCTAAATGCTACTGAGTATCAAGGGAGAAGGAATTCTTTCCCTCATTGCAGAATGGATTATTCTACCTTAAAATTTTTAACCAGTCAAACTATAAAGGCATGCATGTCACTTCAGTCATGTCCGTCTCTTTGCAATGCTATGGACTGTAGCTGGCCAGGTTCCTCTGTCCATGGGATTCTCCAGGAGAGAATATTGGAGGGGGTTGCCATGCCCTCCTCTAGGGGATCTTCCAGAACCAGGAATCGAACCCAAGTCCCCTGTCTCCTGCATTGGCACGTGGATTCTTTACCACTAGCACAACCTGGGAAGTCCAAGCTGTGAAGGAGACCCAGGCAAGTCTCCAGACTGATCTCCTAGAATAGGGTCTCCATGACTGAGAAAGTGCATCCTCAGTCTGAGCCTAGAATTTCTCATTTACAAAATGGGATTTTAAAAAAGTTCAAAGGGCTCTTCTAGGGATTGAATAAAACGTCAAACATCGTATACATATCATAGAACATAGAGGTACTTGGCATATAATAAATACTTATGAATAGAATATGCATACATGATGAAATAAATGTCATTTTTCTTATTGGGCTGATTAAAGAAGAAGCTATGCTAATTTATGTAAAGCATGATGAAAGTTAACATAAATAATAATTACAGATGCCTAGCAAGATGATCAAACCAGTCAATCCTAAAGGAAATCAATCCTGAATATTCACTGGAAGGACAAATACTGAAGCTGAGGCACCGATACTTTGGCCACCTGATGCAAAGAGCTGACTCGTTATAAAAGACACTGATGCTGGGAAAGATCAAAGGCAGGAGGAGAAGGGGATGACAGAGGATGAGATGGTTGGATGGCATCACCAACTCAATGGACATGAGTTGAGTGAGCTTTGGGAGATGGTGAAGGACAGGGAAGCCTGGTGTGCTGCAGTCCGTGGGGTCGCAAAGAGGCAGACATGACGGAGTGATTGAACAACAAAAAGTATGATGATGTCTTCTAAGTATGTGTTTATTGCATTTTAAAATTTTGGTGTATTTCTGTTATTGCAAGAAATTAAGCTAACACATAAAAAGCATGTAAAACCATAAGTGCAATCCCATATGTGATCCCACCACTAGATATGCACATGCCAGAAAGGAGAAGACATCTCCCTAGGAGGATCTTTTATTTGCAAATCAGGGGAAGAATGTGAAGACTCCTACAGTCCACTGGGGGAGTCTCAGGGCTAAATCCCTCTACATCTGAAATTGAAAGAGACACGTGTACCCCAATGTTCATCGCAGCACTGTTTATAATAGCCAGGACATGGAAGCAACCTAGATGCCCATCAGCAGACAAATGGATAAGGAAGCTGTGGTACATATACACAATGGAACATTACTCAGCCATTAAAAACAATACATTTGAATCAGTTCTAATGAGGTGGATGAAACTGGAGCCTATTATACAGAGTGAAGTAAGCCAGAAAGAAAAACACCAATACAGTATACTAACGCATATATATGGAATTTAGAAAGATGGTAACAATAACCCTGTATGCAAGACAGCAAGAGACACAGATATATACAACAGTCTTTTGGACTCTGTGGGAGAGGGAGAGGGTGGGATGATTTGGAAGAATGGCATTGAAACATGTATTTTATCATATGTGAAACAGATCACCAGTCCAGGTTTGATGCATGAGACAGGATGCTTGGGGCTGGTGCACTGGGATGACCCAGAGGAATGGGATGGGGATGGAGGTGGAAGGGGGGTTCAGGATGGGGAACACATGTACACCCGTGGCAGATTCATGTCAATGTATGGCAAAACCAATACAGTACCGTAAAGTAAAATAAAAAATAAATAAATAATAAGGAAAGAAAAAAAGAATGTAAATCTGCAGGCTACAGGGAAAGCAGGGGACCAAGGCAAACTTGCTGTGAGGGGCCCTTGAGAGGTGGACAGACAGAGGACAACTGGCTTATCCTCATTTTTGTCTTTCTATTGAATCGTTAGTGAAATATTCATTTTCTTCCTGAAGCTCTTGTGGACTTAAATCTATTTCTTGGATTAGTGCTGGGTTCTCTTTCAAGTTGGTTTAGAGACAGGAAAAAATGACTATTCATGGGTTTCTACCCTCAAAAGCTAAAAAATTCTGAATTGTTCATCATCACTTACTGCTGATGGCGAGAGAACCTAAGGTGCCCATCCCTGAGGAACAGGCAAGATGCAGGAAAGATGCCCATCTGGATACTGTTTAGCAGGAAGAAGCAACAGATGAGGCTGTTTACTTGCAACAACTAGAGAACATAAAAACATAATGAGACCAAATTAGCACAGTGCCATTCAAGTAAATGTAAAACATTCATACAATAAGAGCCCTGAGTTTTATGAGGATAAACAAAACTCAGAGATTCATATTCAACATGTTAGAATCGCAGGATTGGGCAGTGCAGTAAAATTAGAATGAAAAGTTAGAATGGATGGATGGACAGGTGAATTTAGAAAAACAAACGAATAAGAATGAGAGGCCTTGAATGAGCCAGTGATCATGGAATTGCAGAAAATGATTAACTCAGCTCTCCATAATAAAACACTTCACCTTTCAAAACATTCCTGCAACAACCCAGAAATTAGTAGCAGCAGCAAAATCAACACTCTCCACTCTCCTTTGTTCAGGAAGCTTGTAAAATTAATGCAAAAAGGTAGACCACTCCTAGGGAATTTGATAGTTTTGCTGATTTTAAAAGTTAAGATACTGTTTCAATGCCAAGCTGAAAAGGCTGCTTAATGTATAATTCCAACTATATAAAATTCTGGAAAAGGCAAAGCTATGGCGACAATAAAAAGATCGTGTCTGCCAGGGCTTGGGGACAAGGGAGAGAGAGAGATGAATAAGTGGAATATAAGGGGTTTTAATAGAGTAACAGAAGGTATACGTCACAATACATTTGTCAAAACCCATAAAAATGTACGTCAAAGAGTGAACCCTCATGCGAACTATGTACTGAAGTTAACTGTAATATATTGGTGCATCAATTGGGACAAATGCACCACACTGAACAAAGCGAAAGCAAACACACCAAGATATTTTAGTATCAGACATGATGCATAAGAGTACAAGAAACAGAGAGAGCTACCTTAAATTGAGGATACAATGGCAATCATACTAGAATAAGTTGATGCCATGTGCCTCCAGGCAGAACAGAACCAGACTGAACAGAATATGTTTTCTCTGTAGAAAAATGGGGCAAATAGGTGTACTGCTGTAACCTCTGGAATTGGTTATGCAAATATTCTTGTAGAGAAAGATATGTCTACTCTCTTTTGCATACAGGAAGATACTTGTAGCAACTACAGGAGCCTGGGCCTTATTGATTTATTTAATGATTAAATTTTTTCTATGAGTTTTCAGAACTAGGCGGAGCACATTGTAAAGACAGGGGCAGCAACAACATAGTTCTTGTATTACAAATTGCATCTCTTTAACTTTCCATGGGTAGATCTCTTCTCCATAAGGGAAACTAAAGAGCTAATTCGTAAGGAATCATTTGAAAGCAATGTGAAAAAAAAAATGTGTGTGTGTGTGTGCGCGCGCATGTGTGTGTAATGTAGAGGTAGAAATGAATCCTCCCATTAAAAAGAATTTGATATGAACTACCTTGACAGCTGGTAAAGGAAGTGGGTATAGAACAATGACCAAAAGAATTATCCTGAAACCTTATCCAAAGCCACTAATGTCACCAGGGACGATCATAAAACATACTCACATTGCAATCCTTTCCTCAAGCTCTTTGACAGAACCAGAGTATGTGAGGGGTTATGTGATGATACTGGATAATTGGACAAACAGATAGAACCATGTTTTAACAAAACTCTGTGATCTCTAAGTTCAGCGCAGGACAAGTGGCTCTTGAACTAACCCAGTTAGAGAGAAAACTTAGTGGAGAAAGGTTAAGGAAACAGAAAGACTACCAGTAATAGCAAAAGGGTAGCATTGGAGTCAAAATGACCTGGGTTGTAATAGCAACTGTCACTATTGATACGTATGTGACACTGGGCCAGAGAGTAAGCCTGTTGCAGTCCAGTAAAATAGTAATGCAGTATTTACTTTTCATAGTTTTATAAGGACCCCAAACAATAAATGTATATCTCTCAATGCCTGAAACAGATAGTACTCCATGTAGGGGGCTATTATAATTGCAGTCCAAGTTAAAGAAAAGTGCCAATCTCCCATCAGCAGTGATATAAATGGGTTTAGGTAGAAGAACTGGACTTCCCTGGTGACTCAGGGATAAAGAATCCTCCCTGTCCATCACCAGCTCCCAGAGTCCACCCAAACCCCTATCCATCAACTCGACGATGCCATCTAACCATCTCATCTTATGCCATCCGCTTCTCCTCCCACCTTCAATCTTTCCCAGCATCACGGTCTTTTCAAATGAGTCAGTTCTTCAATCAGGTAGCCAAAGTGTTAGAGTTTCAGCTTCAACATCAGTCTTTTCAATGAACACCCAGGACTGATTTCCTTTAGGATGGACTGGTTTGATCTCCTTGCAGTCCAAGGGACTCTCAAGAGTCTTCTCCAACACCACAGTTCAAAAGCATCAATTCTTCGGCACTCGGCTTTCTTTATAGTCCAACTCTCACATCCATACATGACTACCAGAAAAACCACAGCTTTGACTAGACGGACCTTTGTTGGCAAAGTAATGTCTCTGCTTTTTAATATGCTGTCTAGGTTGGTCATAACTTTTCTTCCAAGGAGTAAGCATCTTTTAATTTCATGGCTGCAGTCACCATCTGCAGAGATTTTGGAGCTCAAAAAAAAAAAAAAAAGTCTGCCACTGTTTCCACTGTTTCCCCCTTCTAATTGCCATGAAGTAATGGGACCGGATGCCATGACCTTAGTTTTCTGAATGTTGAGCTTTAGCCAACTTTTTCACTCTCCTCTTTCACTTTCATCAAGAGGCTCTTTAGTTCCTCTTCACTTTCTGCCATAAGGGGGTGTCATCTCCATATCTGAGGTGATTGATATTTCCCTAAGTATCTGTAAAAAGACCATAGCAGTAGTAGTTAATCTGGGGGGTCCTTTGAAGGCTTAAATGATGCAACTCATGTAAAATAATAAGCAGAGAGCAAGCGCTCCATCAATGTTAGTTGTTATTGTCTTTATTTGTAAAGCAGCTCATAGCATGCCTAGCATGTAACAGACAAGCAGTACATGTGACTCTCTGCCCCCACCACGTGTCCCTGGCTCCGGGAAGTGGAACTCATCCTCCCAGCTCGGTGGAGGACTCCTGCCCTCCTGACTTTCACCTGCTTGAACACAGGCCTTTGGGGGCTCAGGCAAATGAAGATAAGAGAGGCCATTTTCAAATTTAATAAACACACAGCCACTCACGGGGGTGTCTCACATCCCCACTGGCGGTTCATAGACAGTCTTTTCTCAATTACCTGCAGCTAATTTTAACAGGAGGCTTACCTTGCTCACTGCTTTTTATATTCACCATTGGCCCCTCCTGAGCCCCAGCGGGGTCTGCTCAGAGAGTCTAAACCCATATTAATATCCTGAGCAAAACATAATTAGAAAATGAGATCATCACCCACAAGAAAAGTGTAGTGCTGTCCAAAGCTATAGATAGAGCGAGTGGAATGTGGGGTTTATGCTTTTTTTGACATTTTCACTTGCTTTGGATTCCTCACCTCATTACTTCCTTTTATCAGAAAAATAGGAAATCAAAGTGCTTAAGCCTTTATCTAGTTTCCTTCCACCCAGAGGCTGGCAGAGTAGGGCTGGTGACCCAGACCAGCTGATTGCCTATTTCTCTGAGTCAAGCTTCCAGAGAACACAGCCATGCCCATCATTTGCATTTTGCCTTTGGGTGCTTTCGAGCTAAAGTGGCAGAGTACTAGCAACAGAGACCAGATGGCCCACAAAGCCTAAAACACTGACTATCTGGCCCTTTACAGAAAAAGTTTGCTGGCCTTCATTCCACTGTATCCATAAGAGAGACAGCTTCTGAAGAACCCAAGATGTTCTCTTCCAACCGGCGCTGATAAGCAGCACCTGCCTCCACATCCAGTAGGTGACTCAGGCTGCATAAGAACTGATGCTTGGGCTGTGGAAATGGGCTGGCAGAGGAGGAAAACCCCAGGGAGGGCAGGGCCCTGCTCACTGCTCCTGAGGAGGGAAGGCCCAGGGAAGACCTGCTGAGTCCTGTGCAGTCTAGAGGCCTCCTCAGAGCCAGTCTGATCCTCCTGGGGAAAAGCTGTTGATGGTACAGGGTTCTGTAACTCACAGCCTAGGAGGCCTCAGTTTAAGAGTGTACGTGGAGATTTACTTTACATCAACTGTAGCCAACAATTTGCATGCCTAAAACATCCTGAAATATCTGCACTTAATGCAGATTCCTGGCTATACCCAACTGAATAACTTGGGGTGACGTTTAGGAAGCAATGATGTACTTTTTTTTTTTAACAAATATTATTAGTGTCGTGGTTGTTGTCACTTGTTCTTATTGTTGTTTATGTCAGTGGACCAGATAAAACACTTTAAAGAACAGTGTCCTGATGGTGTGGTCTTAATCATTTTGGCATAACAAACTACATAAGTATCTCTTAGAAGCTATGGAAACTTCAATCAAAAGAAACAACAGAATGTATGTGTATATACAGACCCAATGCTTCCTACAACTGTAGAGAGTTCTGGACTCTCCAAGGCCATCACTAAGAACCCCAATTTACAAACCACCCTAAAATAATGGCTATGAGAAAGAAAGTGTGGGGATGTGTGATGGAAGATTGGGGGACTTGCTCCCGACAGCTGTGGGCTTGCATGGAGAACAGTTTCTCCCCTATGATGTGGCTGTAGGATGCTCATCAGATGAAGTCACCGTGTCATGAAGGTCACATGAGGACATATGGATAAAAGTAAATTGCAAAACTCTGAAGTGCCACGCACACATGAGAGATGGTGATGATGCAATGTGGGCCATCAGGGGCCGGCTTCCAGATGCATAACACCCTCAGCTCTGTGATGGCAGCCCTCTCCTCCCACATCCTTCAAGTCCCATCTTGACAAGACAGGCTGCCTGCCCCATTGTTCTCAGTGCCATGGTGCCCTGAAGAGTTTCACCTTGTAAAATAAGTGACCACTGGATATGTCTGCCCTGGAGCTCTGCCCTCCCACACTTAGTGTGCCCCCAGTCCATCAAGAAACCGGCTCCTCTTCCTCCTTATTTCGTGGTTTTTGCTCTGATTGGATGGTATTTTGCAATATTAATGTGTGCCCCTTCCCCTTTGTATGTTTTTCTCTCCCCCCCCCCCCCCCGCCTTCCTCCCCCTACCACACACTCATACTCACTTCTTTCACAAGAAAGAAAAGCAGAAACGGGGTTATCTGTTATGGGAGAGGAAGCTCTTCTGCACGGGAACACCAAGGAAAGCTCTCCCGAGGGGCAACACGGAGACTAAACGCAGAGAAAGAGAAGGAATGAGTCCTGAACATGAGCAGAGTGTCGTGCTCCGCACACCCCAGAGGAAAAAACAAGCGCCGAGGCTGAGTGCGGAGCCTGGCTCACGTGTCTAAGGACGAGGAGGAGGCAGCAATGGCCGGAGGAAGCCCGGAAGGGGTGAAGGGTGAGCGGTGTGCTCAGGGGGACCGGGGTCCTGAGGCTTCTATTCCGAGTGATCCAAGAACTGGAACTTGGACTATAAAAGATCACTCTGACTGTGTTAAGCATCAGAATCACGTTTCAGAAGCCTCCCTTTTGCTGTGCAGGGTCTCAGGCAGAAGCCAAGCAGCCAATTAGGAGGCTTGTTCGCAGCCTCAGCAGGAGACAGCCACGGGGCTCAGACTCCGGGCAGCAGTGCAGGGGTGAGGGCAGTAGACCTGATCACGTTGCAAGGAGGGTTAGAGCGGGATGTGAAAGAAGGACCAGGATGACTGCACGACGCAGAATCTGACAAATCTAAGACGATTTTTACTCAAGACAGTCAGCTTTGCTGTGGCAGTGGGGCTGGATCAGACATTCGGTGCTCATTGGAGATGCCTGTAGTAACCATCCACATAGGGACAAAGAGTGGACAGCTCAGCACATCAGCCTGGAGTTCAGGGGAGACCGACATGCCTATGTCAAGAGTGTGTCCCACAGGGTTCCGAGGGCATTTGATTGTGGTTGAATGAGCGTCCTAAGGGAGAGGGTGTGGATGGAGAGGGGAATATTGGAGAACCCCAGTGTAAAAAAATGGGGCAGAAGCACAGAATTCACAGAGGAAACTGGGAAGAGGGACTTGTGGGGTAAAGAGACAATCAAAACAGAGTGAAGTCATATGTACAACAGATTCACTTTTCTGTGCAGCTGAAACTAACATAACATTGTGTTATGTTAACTAACATAAATCAACTATGGCCCAATAAAAATTAAAAATTAAATTTGACAAAAAATAATTTTGTTTGCAAAAAAAATAAATAACTAAATAAAAGCCAAGTGAAGTCCTAAAAGTAAAAGGAATGGTTCAAGAAGGAAGAGATAATTCAACAGCATCAAGTGCTAGTTCAAATAAGGACTGAGACCTGCGCATGGAGTCAGCGGTGTGCTACGTTCTGCTCTGTGGATTTGCAATGTTCCCTGGGAGAATCAGGAATTATTTGTCCTCAGGAGTTACAGGGACATTTAGATTGAGACGAAGAGTTGTTCCAAAGCGAAGCTAACCTGATGGATTCCCATCTGCTGAGCAGGGTGCCTGCCCTTTTCTCAGGTCCAAAGAAGTGATTTTTCATCAGAGGAGAAACCTGCCACCCCTTTGAGATGCCAAGCCATAAATCTTCTTTCCACCAACTTGCTAATAGTTTTTGTTGCCACCTTTCCTGATAATCCAGAGTAATTGTTATGAAATATGGGCTTGTTCTATCCCTGCCAGCTACGGCGCCTCCATCCTCTGCAGGTCCTGGGAGAGCAAAGGCTCTGTGTTTATCACTGGGTGTTCGTGTGTTAGAAGCACAGCAGATGCTGTTACCAAGAACGTGACATCCTGCTGAAACTGGAGGCGCCACACATCAGCCCTGAAATCTGAGAGCCAGTGGCCCCTCCTGCCTAAAATATATCAGCAAGTGGCCTCTGCATTGTTTAATGCATTCTGTTTCTTGTGGAGACAGAAGGAAAATGAATCCTGTTTAACCAGGGAAACAAAAACATTCTTTCATATGTGCTTTCACTTATTCCATAGAAATGTATTGAGCGTCTGACATTGTCTGTAGGATACCGGCTTAAGTTTGATAGAAATGAGCAATCTAACATATACATCTTATGAAAGTCAGAATTAATAGGAATTAGCTGAAAGAATATTTTCTCTGGGAAGAGTACTAGATTGGAAGATATGGTACAAGGATTTAGTAAGCACAGCTCTAAATGTCCTCTTTTCCTTCTGAAGAATGCACTCAGATCAGTGACCATGGGATTTTGCCTGTATGAACTCCCACCAAATCTTAAAAATCCTTGCAAAAGGCTTAGCAAGCCTTTTAAACCCCAAACATGGAAACTTCAACAAGAGTCCCATAGAGGATGAAAAAACTGCCTTTTCAAGTCTCTTCTCCATGGTTCAATATCTTGCCAACTTGCTACACTGGCCCCCCATTCTATAATGGTGAGGTGACATCAAATATTCCCTGTAGCTTTGCAATGATAGGTAGTGAGTGAACATACACAGCTGGATATCTCCAAGGTGTAAGTGGGATCCACTGTGGCCTGCTGCTGCTGCTGTTTAGTCATTAAATCATGTTCAATATTTCCGACCTCATGGTCTAGCCCACCAGGCTTCTCTGTTCATGGGATTGCCCAGGCAAGAATACTGGAGTGGGTTTTCCATTTTCTATGATTGCCATTTACTGGGCTAAGTCTTGGGGATATAAAATTGAAGACAAATTTTTTTCCCTTAAGAAACGCAAATGGAAAAAGCGTTTGTAAATGTCAAGTGACTTTAAGGAAAGAAGCATCTTTTGGCAGATCCAGCCCTAGTCTTGGCTCATGAATCCTCTGGCTAAACATGCGTCTCAGTCTTGACTGTGGTCATCCAATAACTGAAAATTGTCAAGTTAAGATCCGATAGGGTTGTTTTAACAATTGCTCGAGCAATGGTTTCTGCATTATAGTTAAAGCCTAACAATTTTCTTCCAACTTTCATAATTTAATATAGAAAGTACATCAAGTCAAGTGACCCAACACTAAATTAGTTTAGGATTTCTAAGGAAGTGCAAATGCCTGAAATAAACAACTGGAAAGTATCATGCTCTTCCTCTGTGCCAGGCACTGTGCTAAGAGCTTTATATGGGTTCTCTTATTGAATTCACAAACCTCTAAATAAGTACTATTACTATCTCCCATTTCACAGATGAAGAAAGTGTTTTGAGTCAGGACTCAAGCCCATAATGTCTGACACGATTGTCCAGCCCTAAGCCTTATGATGAAACATTTCCTCACACAAGGTTGATTCAGACTGCTTACATCCACACCGGATGAACGTTAACACATTATGAATGGTTGTATACACTGGCGTAACTTATTCAGCAGGAAGGTTAGAGTCAGGGATGGCAGGACACAAGGACAACATCAGCAAAGTTGTATAAGGATAACTGACAGATCTTACTTTGGTCAATTCCTTTGCATTCTTTTATACACAAAAATGCTGAACAGACTCTGAAGCCCAAATCTCTTTCTCTATCCCCTAATGAACAAAGACAAGGACTTTAAAACTGTTAGAGAATAACAGAAGTAAGATATAAAGTCAGATTAATATCCCCACATCTCAGTTGGCTAAACTTGGTTGGTTCTGGCAGCTTTCTCACCTTTAGAGGTGATGCTTTCTCCATCTGGGCCACTAATTTCATCCTTTTCTACTTTCTCATTTTTTCCCATTCTTCAAGATTGAGTTTAAGGATCACTTCCTCCAAAAAGCTATCTTGAATTCTCAGACTTAACCAAATGGCTCTCATCTATTTCCTGTACCATTATAGCATTATAGCTGTCTCATGCTTTGCTCCATTCCATACTAGGCTATGAAACCTTTTAAAACAAAGACTGTTATTCACTTCTCTTTGTATACTAAACTTGTAACAGAGTGGTAAACATATAGTAGATACTTGATAAATGAATGAACAAATACTTTCTCATACAGACCGAGTGAGTTTGTATGAGTCTACCTGCTTAAATTTAGTTATCAGTCACTTGGTTTCAATACAGCACATGTCCACCCTCACAACTGAAAACAGACCTTATGTTCTAATCGAAACTCAGACCTAGAAACAATAACAGAGATAAGCTGGTCCAGCCTTCTTTATATAGATAAAGAAATCGAGCCAAGAGTCCTGAAGAGCTTTTTCCAAGGATGCCCAGGTACTCAGGGGCAGATCTGGAAATGAAACCTAGAATTTGACTCCTAACCAGATGTCACTGACATTTCCCCCAATGGAAGGGCTCCTAGCACACTTCCCATGAGCAAGTTCTTCGCAACGGATTGATTCATCTACATTGAGATGTTCTCAAAATAGCAAATGAAAAGTTACAAACAAAAAGCAAATTAATTTTCCATATGTTGTTAAAACCAAATCACAGAGTCTCTGGTCCCTGTTAGCACTCAATTACAATTTCTAAAACATGTTTTAAAAATTCAGTTATTCCCAGCCATTGTTTATTATTTCTCAAATAATTTGGTGCACTGAAGAAATTTTCTAAGTGTTACTGCTGCTTTTTATCTTTGAATGGACAGTCAAGGACATCTACCATAAGAAAAATCCTCATTTCAGCCAGAACATTGATTTCAATAAATCTATTCAAAGCAATAAAGTGGCTTTTCTTCTTTTTAGTAAAATACACTCACAGTTCACAAAGTATTTTGTTGATAGAAATGTTAGCAAGCAATGACAGATGTGCAGCCTAAAACTGCTGAAATGTAGCATAAGACCCACCAGTCATTAAAAATTAAAACATTGCTGTAGTGGACACTTAGTCTAGAGTGGTTTACATAGCACCATGATGGAGCTGCTGCAGGTGCATCACCAGGAGCAAGGGATATGCAAGCATAAAAATCTGCAGAAGTCCAATTCTATCATCTGTCAACTCTGTAGCCACTGGTGAGAGGTTTAATTCTCTTAATTCCATCCATTAAGTGAAGAAATACATAATGAGCACCTATATGATGCAGGCTCTGTTCTAGGCACTTGGTGAACAGCAGTGAGAAAAAGAGTTAGGAGAAAACCCTACTCTCATCAAACTTACATTCTCATAAAGGGAGACTTTGGAAGACAAGTAACACACACACACACACACACACACACACACACACAGATAGGAAATATATAGTATGTTATTGGTGGTAATATGGTTAGGAAATAGGGAGTTTAGAGAAGAGAGCAGTTTTAAACAGAGTGATCAGGGAATGTGCCCCTGAGAAAGTGACATTGGGAAGAGTGAAGAAATGAATCAAGTAGGCACAAGTAGATAGAAGGCTCCAGGCATAGAAAATGGCAAGTTCAAAGCACTGGAGTGGGCAATGTGGTGTTCCTTAAAGAGTGTCAGGAAGACTGTCTGTCTAGGGCACTGGGAGTGATGGAAAGAGTAATAGAGGGTGAGCCCAAAGAGGTATAAGAAGACAGAATGCAGAGGAATGGACCTTGAAAGTCAATAAGAACACTAGCCTTTTTTTTCAAAGTGATATGAGAAGCTTTTGAAGAGTTTTAAGCAGAGGAGTGGTATAAGCCGGTTCCAAGTGTTAAAAGGAATTGGACCTGAAAATTGGAAGGATGGAGTCATCATTAACTGAGATGAAAACAGTGGGAGGTACAAGTTATTGAGAAAGCCAGGTACTTGGTTTTGGATATATTGACTTTGCGATACTCATTAGACATGTAAGAGAAGATACTAATTAGATCATTGGGTCTCCTTTGTACAGGAGAGGTCCTGGCTGTAGATTTAATTCTGCCTTGCCACGTTGTTTAAAGAAACAAGACAGAATGAGATCACCAGATAAGAGAGATGCCCAAGGGTTGAGTCCTTAGGCACCTGAATTGAGATGTGGGTAATAAAAATAATGCTCAGGAAGTGTTTACTATGTACTATAGACCCTGCTCTGAGTGCTTTCTTATGAATTTACTTATTTTCCATGACAACTCCATAAAGTACTATTTTTAATAAGTACTTTAATAAGTAAGTACTATCATTAATAGTACCCTTATTTTGTAGATTAGGAAATTGAGGGAAAGGGTAACTTATCCAATGTCATTTACTTGCTGAGTTGCATAGCCAGAATTCCAACATGGACTATCTGGCTTCAGAGTCTGAGCTTTTAAACCCCTTCCTAGTAATGTCTCTACAATAGCTAGAAGGGAACTCACAGGAAAGACTTGGAAGGGACAACCAGTAAGGGGGAAGGAAAGCCAGGGTAGCATGGGGACCTAGGAACCAACTGAAGAAAGTGTTCCGAGAGGAATAGAGTAACCTGTCAGTTGATGGTGGTCAAATAAAGATGAGGACCGACACAGACGTGTGGAGGCTGTTGGTGACTGATGACAGCAGCTGGGTAGAGAGCAGTAAAAACTGAATTGACGTGAGTTCAGGAGAGAAGGAGGCTTTAAGCAATGAGTGTTGACACCTCTCAAGAGAATCTTTGCTATTGTGGGAGAGCATATAAACAGATATAAACTGGAGAGGGATATGGGATCAGCTGAAGATGTCTTTTAAATATAGGATGACGAATAGCATAAAGGCATTGAGAATTGTGTGGTACAGGAGAAAAAACTAATGGTGAAGGAAAGACACAGGGATATTGCTGCAGTAACCTCCTTGAATAGCAGAGGTAACCTTTGGAAAAATGGACCCAGTAACGAGAGGGGAGCAGTGTCTACAGGCACAGATACTGGTAGTTGGGTAAGTGTGGTGGTAGGACTTCGTGAACATTCTCTTCTGACTGTTGAAGTTCCTATGCCTCCACCTCCTTGTTCATGATGGGTATTATAATATCTCTCTTCCAAGGTGGTTGTGAGAATTGAATGAGATAACGTAGTAAAAGGCTAATGTCACGCCTCATACAATTTATGAGCTCAAATTATAGAAATTCCTTCACCTGCTCTTTATTGGCTATTACTGGTATTGTTACTGATTATTAACATTTATTGAGCATTTATAATGTAGCAGACGGTGCTAAGTACTTGATACACATTCCTCACAGAATGGTCCTTCCATGTTTGTGGGATGTTGTTGAGATTTTCTAGGCTCTTTCAAGGAACCAATTTGGAACTTGGTTAACTAGTTATTTCCTTTCCTCCCCAGTGCTCCCTTCATATCTTAGATGGTCATCAAACCCATGGATGAAGCTTTTATCAGCAAATGCTCTAATCCAGGTTTTTACCATTTGTTCATCCACTCTGATTCACCTGGGGAGCAGTGGCTTATGGCTGGGACCCAAATGCATACTATCCATCTAACAACCTTTGTGGGGTGACATGGAACATGATAGACTGGGCTGATCCCTTTGCCATCCCTGGGTGTATTTGATGTTGGCTTCAATGAAACTACACCAGAAGGGTAAAAATCCCTGCACACAGCAATTGGCATTTGTTCAGGCATTCTTCTTTGCAGGTGGTGAGATGGGAGATGAATCAGTGAAGTGGGAGATGAAACCAGCTTCTGAGCAGCAGTGTTCTCAACTGGGAAAAGCCAAGTTACGACTAGAATGCCCTAGGGGTCCAATGGGCAGTAACAGTCTGGATTTTCTCATCACTTGGACATGTTCTCTTTTATTCTTTAAAATGAGAACGCATTTCTCTACCGAGGACCCCCTCATCATAATCTATCAATCATTATAAATCCCAACTCTCCTAAAAGAATCCCTTCAGGGAAAGAAGATTCCCATTCCGTTTCCACAAGTCTGTTTCAAAAGCAAAGTGTCATTTACCAGGCCCTGTCCTTGAGTGGTTCGTGCAGAGTAAAATGAAGAGAGGTCATTGTGTTCCTTAGGAACCCCAGTGCAGAAAGTACCCAGTGCTGTTTTTTGAGTTGTTTCTTTTCAGGGACAGACAGCTCCAAAATGATATGTTATCAAGAGCCTTCTGATAGGTTCAAACCTTGAGCTTGACCACGAGACTAGAGCTTGTTCAGACAAACAAGAATGTCCAAAAGTTACCTTTGCTTCATTTCAATGCCAAACTCTCCTCCCCAGTTGGAGCTTAAGCCCCATTAACATAACATAGACTATATGAAGAAGCTTATTTCCAAACCACCCATGCAAGATTTTGCCTGCCTTCATTGTAATGACAAAACTTCTCTGCTTGTGGATATAAAATTAACACACAGAAATTCCTTGCATTCTTATACACTAACAATGAAAAATCAGAAAGAGGAGTTAAGGAACCAATCCCATTCATCATTGCAACAAAAAGAATAAAATACATAGGAATAAACCTACCTAAAAAGACAAAAGACCTGTACACAGAAAACTATAAGACACTGATGAAAGAAATCAAAGATGACACAAACAGGTGGAGAGATATACCATGATCCTGAATGGGAAGAATCAATATTGTGAAAGTGACTATACTAGCCAAAGCAATCTATAGATTCAATGCAATCCCTATCAAACTCCTAATGTTATTTTTCATGGAACTAGAACCAAAAAATTCACAATTTGTATAGAAACACAAAAGACTCCACATAGCCAGAACAATCTTGAGAAAGAAGAATGGAGCTGGAAAAATCAACTTGCTTGACTTCAGACTATACTACAAAGCTACATTCATCAAAACAGCGTGGTACTGGCACAAAAACAGAAATATAGACCAATGGAACAAGATAGGAAGCCCAGAGAAACCCGTGCAACTATGGGCACTTTATCTTTGACAAAGGAGGCAAGAATATACATTGGAGAAAAAACAGTCTCTTCTCTAAGTGGTGCTGGGAAAACTGGACAGCTAAATGTAAATGAATGAAATCAGAACATTTCCTAACAACACACACAAAAATAAACTCAAATGGATTAAAGACCTAAATATAGGACCAGAAACTATAAAACTCTTCAAGGAAAACATGGGCAGAACACTGCTTGACATACACCACAGCAAGATCTGCTATGACCCACCTCTTAGAGTAAGGAAATAAAAAATAATAATAAATAAATGGGACCTAATTAAACTTGAAAGCTTTTGCACAGCAAAGGAAACTACAAACAAGGTGAAAAGATAACCCTCAGAATAGGAGAAGATAATAGCAAATGAAACAACTGACAAATGATTAATCTCCAAAATATACAAACAGCTCCTTCATCTCAATACCAAAAAATCAAATAATGCAATCCAAAAGTGGGCAGAAAACCTAAACAGACATTTCTCCAAACACATACAGATGGCTAATAAACATGAAAAGATGCTCAATATCGCTCCCTATTAGATAAATGCAGATCACAACTAAAATGAGGCATCACCTCACACCAGTCAGAATGGCCATCATCAAAAAAAATCTATAAACAATAAATGCTGGAGAGGGTGGGGAGAATAAAGAACACTTTTGCACTGTTGATGGGAATGCAAATTGGTACAGCTGCTATGGAGAAAAGTGTGGCAATTCCTTAACATACTAAGAATAAAGCTGCTCTGTGTGTGTGCTAAGTTGCTTCAGTTGTGTCTTACTCTTTGCAATCCTATGTACTGTAGCCTGGCAGGCTCCTATGTCTATGTTATTTTCTAGGCAAGAATACTGGAGGGAGTTGCCATGCCCTCCTCCAGGGGGTCTTCTTGACTCAGGGATTGAACCCGTCTTTTATGTCTCTTGCATTGGCAAGCAGATCTTTTACCATTAGCACTATTTGGGAGGCCCAAAACTACCCTACGAACCAACAGTCCCACCATTGGACACATAGTCTGAGGAAACCATAATCAAAAAAGACACATGTACCTCAGTGTTCATTGCAGCACTATTTAAAATAGCTGGGACATGAAAGCAACCCAGATGTCCATTGACAGATGAATGGATAAAGAAGCTGTGGTACATATACACAATGGAATATTACTCAGCCGTAAGAAGGAACACATTTGACTCAGTTCTAATCAGGTTCTAGATGAACCCATTATGCCAAATGAAGTAAGTCAAAAAGAAAAAGACAAATATCATATATTACTGGATACATATGGATTACAGAAAGATGGGACTGACAGACCTAACCTTCAGGGCAGCAGTGGAGATGCAGACATAGAGGAGAGACTTGTGCACACAGAGGAGAAGGAGAAGGTGGGTTGAGTTGGGAGAGTATCATTGAAACATACATATTGCCATATGCAAAATTAGACAGCCAATGGGAATTTTCTGTATGATGCAGGGAGCTCAAATTCAGTGATCTGTGACAACCTAGAGGGGTGGGACGAAGTTTCAAGAGGGAAGGGATATACGTATACTTATGGCTGATTCATGTGAACATATGGCAGAACCCAACACAGTATCGTAAGGCAGCTATCCTCCAATTAAAAACACATACATTTAAAAGTTTTCCTTCTTAAATATTCATCCCTTGTCCTAATAAAAGAACTACTCTTTCCTTGACAGGGAGCCATGGCTTTGGGAAATGACTCCCCATGACATCCTTATTTGCTGCAAATGAAAGCTTCACTTTGTGTGATCATTTTCCTTGGTGTTGTCTCTGACTAAAAACTCACTGAGAAGCAAATCCCTTTTGGATTGGTAATGACAGCAGTGAAAGGCAGTGGCTTGCCCTCGCTGAGCAGTTTTTATCAGTGGCTCCCTTTCCCTTATCTGAAAAATGGACATGCTGGCATCTGACAGCTTGAGAACTGAAAATCAGAGCTAACCTAAATCTGTTTCCTCTGAGGTAGCAAGTGATTATGTGGACCTTTGGGATTGTCCTAATGTTTTATAATACGTACACAAAGTTCTTTATTAAGAGATGAGGAGTTATTGAAGTGAAGCAATACTACTACTGTGCTAGGGATCTTTATTTCTCTTTATGGGTGCCTACCTTGCACTGAACTTATTAATTTATATATACCGTCTCACTTTCTGCACGTTTCCTACAGGGTAAGTATAGGTAACTCGAATATGAAGCTGAAGAGACTCATAGAGGAAAAGGACTTTGCCCAAATTCACACAGCTGACAAGTGATGGATCTCACATTTGTACCTGTCTTTTAGACAGGCTTTCTACTTTTAACCACCAAATTATATTGCCCCCTGATTGATTTCACCCATATTGGGCACGCCCGAGGTTTGCAGGGTCCTTCCGTGACACCAGGCTTTATAATGCCCATATGGCTTCACTTGGAGACATTCTGGAAGCTGTAAGTTCATAAATAATGTCTCTTCCACTTGGTCAGACTTGCAGTGCCAGTGGAAGACAGATGATCCTCGGCTGCACATGGTATCCCTGCAAGCTAACACGTTACTTTGTAGTCTTGGGTTGCCATCCCCTGGAGTGTGTTGATGCGATCAGTTGTCAGTTTCAGGTCTGTTGTTTCTCTCAGCAGAAGCCCAGCCAGTGGAAGATGACAGCCCCAAAGCCCTGCCTGTGTTAGGGGAGCTATCGAAGTCGGATAATGACATAAGCGAGTCGGTGTTCATCTGGGGAACCTCAGACAAAGCAGCCCGGAGAAAAACCATCTCTGTCGATGAAGGTTTGTTTCACTTGCAACAGAAAAAGCAGCAGCAGCAGCATCCGGAGCCAGTGCTCAGGCTGGGGAGAGGGAAAGGGAAGCTGAAGCTGCCACATGTGAGTAGCATTTTGTGCTTTCTCTGCAGCTGGGAAAGGAATGCTGGGGAGGGGGCTTGGCTGTGAGGTGGGCGTGCATGTGTGCGTTGGGACTCTCTGTATGGCTGAGGGTGGGAGATGGTTTACACAATTAACAAGTGCCTTGGGGATCTGCTCTCCTCTGCCAAAGGAGGTGCAAGAGTGGGCTCACACGCACTTGCATTTTCTCCGCTGATCATAACACACGTAAGCAGCAGGTGGGGATTGTTTTCTTTTGGTTTTCATTTTTTCTTTCCTCTTCTCCATTCTTGAGAGTGGGTTACACAGCAGAAAGCGCAGCCTGAGAGAGGATTCCTGAGTGGAAGGACTCTTTTTCTTGCCCAAGTTTCTTTTGCAGGTGTGCAGATCTCCATTCCTTTGCCACTGAGCTACTCTTCTATAGGGGTGTTGACTCCCTGCTAACCACAAAGCAGCCAGGATGACTTTTGCATCTCTCTCAGCTGGAGTTGTCTGCAATAAACAGCACCAGATCCGACACAATTTAACCTCTCAGGTGTACTGTTCAAAGAGTTCAGTGAGCAAAGCCCCGGGATGGGAAACATGGGGTGTACTTCGTGCCTCTGCTCAGCAGGTCTCTCAGGGCTGACAGGATGGATCTTGAACTTTGGGAAAAGTTTTTGTTTGCTTGTTTAGCCAAGCTCTGACATTTACTGGGAACACGGGATTGAGTGATGCTGAAAAAGGGCAGGAGAGAATGTTGTTGCTTAAAAGCCCTCGTGCAGCAGATTGTTGCAGCATCAGGAACTGGTTAATGTCTTTGAGTTACTGATGCTAAATAATGTGCGGAGCCAGAGCACACCTGGGCATGATGTAGGCTGGTTATGGGAGGACACAGGTGCCTGTGTGCAGTTTGTTTTCTCATCCCTGCTTCCTTCTTTCTCTCTTTAGAAGCTTTGATGTGGCTGCGCCTGTCATGCCAAGTGTTTGTATGTTTGCGTATCTGCAGTAAATACATACAAGTTCATCCTCCCTAGGAGGGGGAAGGGGGAAGGAGGGACACAGCATTGCCTATCCTAAACACAGGCTTTGAGCAGCTGTGCATGATGAAGGCAGGAGAGTCAGAGACCCTGCACACTGGGGCTTGGTCGGGAGGAGAGCAGTCAGTGATGCTTGAGCAAAGGACTGAATGCCCTAGCTGGAGGGCCAGGGCCCAGCTCCTGAGTTGCCATGGGTGTGTGTGGTGAATGAACCAGGGGGTGAGCTTCATGGGGAGTCCTCTCACCCAGGCCACGCTTTGGCTCCCCCAGGAAAGAGACAAGGTGACTCAAAGCTGGGGAATAACGGCTCAGGGGGGCTCGAGTGGCCATCCCAGTGGAAAGGGTCCAATAGTTGGGACATCATACTATTTGGAACCCTTCCATGGCACAGTGGCATGCCTTGAAGAATCTAATTTAAGCAACCAAGGAAAGCAAGGAAATGAGGCAAGATGAGCACCCTGATGTCTATGCTTTGTTATTATTTATTTTTGCTATCACTGAGGAAACATTAAAAAGTGGGGTTTCCTTTAAGATTTTTTTTTCCTGAACTCAACTTTTTATCACCTCTGGTTCTTCTCTGTGCTCTCAGGCTTTGTCCAAGCACATATTTTTGACACAATTATAACTACAGTCTAGATATATTCATTCACGCTGTTTGTTTCCAAGTATTATTCCATAAACACTTCCCCATCTTCCAGTAGTTTCACACAGATGGCTAATTGTGGCTGGATTAAATGGATTAATCTGTTAAGTGGATCTGCCATGATCTGTTTCAGCAATTGTTGACTATTTAAATTGCTTCTAGCTTTCCCATAATTATAATACCATTCTGAATATGTTCTCTGCATAAAGCAGTTTTACTTCTCTTTCTTAAAAAAATTGGTTGAGAGTGAATTCCCAACAGTGATATTAGTGAGGCAAAAAATATGGACATTTTAGTGGCTTTTCCTGCCTATTACCAAACTGTTCTCTGAAACAAATTTCCATTGCCCCAAATCATCTGTAAATATCAATTGATCTAGAGTCTTATGCACATTAGATTCCCACCTCCTCTAAATTAGGAACTATAAAAAGTTTCCTAAGGTCACTTTTTTCAGAGTTTGCTTTTTTTGTTGTTTTTTTGGAGTCTGAGTCCTATTAAGCCAGGCAGTGCAGGGCTTCCTTAGGGCAAGCCTGCAGTTCCAGAGCTCTGTCAACGACCCCTGTGAGCACCCAAGTTCACGGCCTCCCCTTTTTGTCTCTGTGGCGGTGAAGAAGGGGTGGGCAGAGGCTCTCCATCCTGTACCAAGAGTTCCTGAGAAAGATGAACAGCGATCACAGTTTGGGGATGGGAGAAGCCAGCTCAGGATTCCCTTTAAGCCCTGGAACTCAAGGCCGTCAGGCTCCTCAACCCTTCCCACCTCCTCCCCAACCCCATCAGAGCCAGGGCAGTGGCAGAACCCTGGATTCTCAGGATGTGAGATGAAGGCCTGACCGAGAAGGGGGAATGGGGCCCTTGGGAAGGTGAGGACTGGCTAAAGAAAGGAGCGTGTTTGAAGGTCTCCACTGCTGGGAGTACTTCTCCGGAATGTATGTGCTTTAATGACAGGAGCCAGACAGGGCTGAATGTCAACTCTGATCAAATTAAGAGCAGTCGGAACACTCCTTTCTCAGTGCTTACCTCCCATAAGGACAATTTTACCAACAATTTATGTTTTCTTTTATGTTACCCATGTATCTGGTCAATCTGGAGATTAATCAGCGCTATTCTGACCTCCTGTGTAGCTTCCCATAAATCGCTTCAGTGCTAATCTCTTTTGTTCATTTTGTAATTATTTGTGCAAAGGCCAAGAGTACCCAGTGGGAGCCATGCAGAAACTCAGCATGTATTTGCCCATCCTGACCTATGCAAAAAGAGACTGACAGTGTCTTGGGAGTGGGAATTTCTTGCCCACAGATAAGTGGGTTTGATAAATGTGGGGGTTTTAGAAGCGCTACTAACTCAGTGTGTAAGGGCTTAATACAGGCAGTGTTGCATCACAAAACTGATGGGCCACTGGCACGTCAGAGTTGAAGGATAGGTGATGGAACAATGGCCTGAGAAGAAAAGGAGGCTTTGCTGCTTCAGATGCTGGACTGGGGGGAGAAATGGTGTGCTCATGGTCTTTATTCTGGGGAGAATACAGCTTTGGTCTGCTAAGGAGAGGACAAGAAGCTTTCCAATTGTAGCACATGTATTTAAGAGAGACATCAATAAGGAATTCCTATGTGGTAATATTCTTTATTCTTTATTGTGTTATTGGTTGAAGGTCTAACTTTCCTGCAGGCTTATACTCTGGGAGAGCAAGTGTAGTATCTGCTTAATTCCTGCTACAAACACGTTTCTCTAAGGTGTGTCATATATGTTAGGACGTGCTTTAAGAGTGCATCTACATCAATGCTTTTAATCCTATGCAATGTTTACTATTACTACTCCCATTTTACAGATTTGAAAACTAAGAGACAAGGTGATTATAATGGAGGAAGTGTGGGGTCAAGTCTCAGAAGGAGGGAGCATTGAAACAGAGGAAGAGTCTCAGGCCACTTGAAAGTATCAAGACCACAACTTGAGCCCAAGAAGTTGAGCTGCAGAGTTTGTGTTTTTAATCCTCAAGTCATTCCCATGGGAATGACTGAAAATCTAACAGAATGTTAAAACAAGACTGTGCAGCTAAAATGAGCTGTAATAATAATAACAAAGATGATGGAGGTTTTTATAAGCAAGCCACTATTTAATATACACCAGTCCCTTTGGTCCCAGCTGGTAAAGAATCTGCCTGCAATGCGGGAGACCTGGGTTTGATCCCTGGGTTGGGAAGATTCCCTGGAGAAGGGAATGGCTACCCACTCTGTATTCTGGCCTGGAGAATCCCATGGACTCACAAAGAGTCCATGGGGTCTCAAAGAGGTGGACATGCCTGAGCGACTTTCACTCAGTCACTTTTACCAATGTTTTGTTTGTGCATTTTGAGTTAATACTCACAATAGCAGTATAGGATGACCACTATCCTTATCTCTACTTCACCAGTGAAGAAACTCAGGCTTCAAGATGTTATACAACTTCTCCAAGGTCACAGAGCCTCCCTCCGATATCTGTTATCACTGATGTACCAACTAGTTAGCACTGGATTGGGGCCAGAGCACCCACAACCAAAGGGCTCTTGGGGCAGTGGAGGTGGGCTCCCGGGCCTCCTCTCATCTCTTTGGGTTTAGAATCCTGGGATGGCTTCAAGAACCACCTCCCATGATGCTGCACAAAAAACTTAGGTCTCAGCCCATGCCTGCACTGCCTCAAAGGCAAGTTCCTTTCCTTTTTTTAAACTTTTTTGTTTTGTACTAGGCATAGCTAATTAACAAAACTGTGATAGTTTCAGGTGAACAGCGAAGGGATTCAGCCCAATATGTACATGTATCGGTTCTCCCCTCAAACTCTCCTCCCATCCAGGCTGTCAAAGGCAAGTTTCTAAAGCAAGAAGCCTCTGAAAAGAAGTATCACGATGAAGGAAGCCATTAGTACACTTGTAAGGAAAACACTAGAATCCCAGGAGGGAATCTGCCCTTATTCAGTGTTCCAGATCAGGGGTACCAGTCCACGGCCTGTCAGGAACACACAGCAGGAGGCGAGTGGCAGGCAAGCCGGTGAAGAAGCTTGTTCTGTATTTGCAGCCACTCCCCACTGCTCACATTGCCATCTGAGCTCCCTCCTACCAGCAGCAGCAGCATTAGACTCTCATAAGAGCTGGAACCCTGATGTGGAGGGTGCATGTGAGGGATCTAGACTGAGATCTCCAGGTAATGTTCTAATGCCTGAAGATCTAAGGTGGAGCGGGGGTGGTGATGCCACAGATTATCATTAGCAGAGAGGTTTGACCACACAGAGACCATAAGAAATCAATTGGTTAGACTCGTATCAAAACTCTATCAGTGTGTTTAAGCTATCGGTGACAATTAAGCTACCTTTGCTGGCAGGCTTTACAATGGCAAGTGAGTTGATGTACTTCAGTTACAAAAGTGCACAACCAATGTAAAGCTCTCGAATCATCCTGAAACCATCCCCACCCCTCCCAGGTCCATGGAAGACCTGTTTTCCATGAAACTGGTCTCTGGTGCTGAAAAGGTTGGGAACCTCTGCTCTAAACCTGCACTGTCCACTGAGGTAGCCATTAGCCACAACATAGCATAGATCACTTGACCTGTGCTGAGTTCAAACTGAACTACACTGTGTTAAACTATGCATCAGATCTCAGTGGCTTAGTATTAGAAAGTATAGACTATGCCAATAAATTTATATTGATTACATGTTAAAATGATAATGTTTTAGATATAAAATGTTTATATTTTATATAGAAATAAGTATATTCTTAAAATTCTTAATAATTTTACCTCTTTTAAAAGGGAAAGACCTTTTTTTAAAATTGTGGTAAAATATACATAACATAAAATTGACCCATCTTAACCATTTTTCAGGGTACAGCTCAGTAATGTTAAGTATATTCTCATTGTTTTATGACCAATCTCCAGAACTCTTTTCATCCTGCAAGATTGGTGCTCTGTACCCATTCAACAACTTCCCGTTTCCCCTTCCTGCAGCTCCTAGCAACCGTTCTTCTACTTTCTGTGTTTATGAATTTGATCATGCTAGGTACCTCATATGAGTGGAATCATACAGTATTTGTCCTTTTGTTACTGACATTTCATTTAGCATAAGGCCCTCAAGGTTCATCCATGTTATTCCATATGTCAGAACGCCCTTCCTTTTTTAGGACTGAATTGCATTCCACTGTATGTATCTACCACATTTTGTTTATTTGTTAGTAAACACATATTTTGTTTTCACCTCTTTTTACTTTTTCTCAGTGTGGCTTCTATAGCTTTTAAAATCGCATCTGTGCCTTATATTTGCACTTTACGTGACATTTCTATTGGACAATGCTGCTCTGAATTTTTCCCTTTCGTTGATGTCTCCTGCCTCTCACCCCCTTCTCCATCTTTCACCAGATGTTAATTTGGCCTCCCTCTTCCCCCTTCCCTGAGACCTGAGCCAAGAATATTGATTCTGATTAAGTACTTCCCTTTATAAGGATCTTTGAAAGGCTGTCACGTTCAGCAAAGTTTTCTGTAATTGAGTGAAACTGTGACATAGCTCAAGATAGCTTTTTCCATAATACATAAGTAGAAAGCTCAATAAATTGGGACTGAAAGGAAAAGATTTTGATATGACTTGATGTTTTAAGTCAACAGCTTTCCTCAGCTCCCAGTCTGAATTTTATTAACCATAAAGCAAAGAATACAAAACCCATAGAGCATAAATTTCAGTCTCTCACTTCTGAAATACAGGTTTTATAGAAAGACCTGGGTATCTGGAGCTTCAAGGCATTGGAATGTTGTCAGTGTCTTTTAAATTTCCCATCACTGATAGTATACAATTCAGAAGCCTTGAAAGTGAAAGTCGCTCAGTCATGTCTGACTCTTTGCGACACCATGGACTATACAGTCCGTGGAATTCTTCAGACAAGAATACTGGAGTGGATGGCTGTTCTCCTCTCTAGGGAATCCCAGGATCTGAACTCAGGTCTCCCACACTACAGGCAGATTATTTACCAGCTGAACCAAAAGGAGTGGGTAACCTATTCCTTCTCCAGTGGATCTTCCCAATCCAGGAACTGAACCAGGGTCTCCAGCATTGCAGATGGATTCTTTACCAGTTGAACTGCCAGGCAAGCCCTTAAAAGCCTTAAGCCGTTCAGCGTTCCAATTTCTTTTCCCACCACTGCCTGCCTGCTCCTCCATAAGATACCTTAGTCCCCAAATGTGCAGTGCACTCCATGGCCTCTCGGATCTGACAGCGTTCTTACTTTAGCCTAGGAGACCCCACCCCATGCATATACATCTGGAGAAACCTTACACATTCTGCAGGACAAAGTTCAAAGGTCACCATCTCTGTGGAGCGTCCCTTGACCCCAGTGCCCATGAGGGTCCCAGCAAGAAACAGATGGCACATCCAATGAGTGGTTAAAGGATGTCACACAATGGAGCCGTTACAGAGCTGTGGCAAGGTCAAGGGAAGCCAGGAGGGGATGGTGAAGGGGCCTAAGGCTAGTGTCCACTAGAATCAGGAAAGGAAAAAACAGCTTCCAGAACTTGACCAAATTCCTAAGAGGAGCTTCTAGACAGAAGCAGTGGTTTCTCCTGGAACAGAGCTGCCCCTGCCAACCTGCAGTATGACAGAAAAGGAGCTCTCTGCTCCACACTCGGATGTCCTAACATCAACCAAACTTTCTAGAAGCCAGAAGGCATGAGTGACCAGAGAATGCAGCTCACAGACAATGCCTGAGAGCACAGGGCAGGTGGAAAAGAGAGAGGGTGTGTTCAGAAGGTCCAATAGAAATGAGCTAGCATAGCCCTTACACCATCTCCAGAACCCCCCACAGTTCCCTAGCCTCCTAAGTGGAACTGTTTATGCCATAAGATAATGCTGGTCATATTGTATTTGTATCATCCAATTCACTGTTTTTTCCGCACCTATGCAGGAGACAATGAGCTCTTTCAAGGTCAGACTCATTCCTCACATTCATATATATAAGCCCAACACTTAGCAAAGTACATGGAAGGAAGCAGATACTAAATAAATACAGAGTGAACGAATGTGTTTATCACATGTTCTTCTTTACACCCTAATTGATCCAAAATCACTGAAGATGGTGATTGCAGCCATGAAATTAAAAGACGCTTACTCCTTGGAAGGAAAGTTATGACCAACCTAGACAGCATATTAAAAAGCAGAGACATTACTTTGCCAACAAAGGTCCATCTAGTCGAGTCTATGGTTTTTCCAGTGGTCATGTATGGATGTGAGAGTTGGACTGTAAAGAAAACTGAGTGCCGAAGAATTGATGCTTTTGAACTCTTGAGAGTTCAAAAGAAGACTCTTGAGAGTCCCTTGGACTATAAGAGATCCCCTAGTCCATCCTAAAGGAGATAGATCAGTCCTGGGTGTTCATTGGAAGGACTGATGTTGAAGCTGAAACTCCAATGCTTTGGCCACCTGATGTGAAGAGCTGACTCATTTCAAAAGACCCCGATGCTGGGAAAGATTGAGGGCAGGAGGAGACGGGGACAACAGAGGATAAGATGGTTGGATGGCATCACCGACTTGATGGACATGGGTTTGGATGGACCCTGGGAGTTGGTGATGGACGGGGAGGCCTGGCGTGCTGCGGTTCATGGGGTTGCAAAGAGTCAGACATGACTGACTGACTGCACTGAACTGAACTGATGAACTATAGTGATTCTAGGTTAGTCTTAGTCGCTCAGTCATGCCCGACTCTGCAACCCCATGGGCTGCAGTCCTCCAGGCTTCTCTGTCCATGAAATTCTCCAGGCAAGAATACTGGAATGGGTTGCCATTTCCTTCTCCAGAGTCTAAGTTGGGAACGTTTTAATTAATTGGATACATAGGATTAATATAAATTAATTCAATATCCTTTGAATCCCAGCTAGGGAGAAAGGATGATTTGAATAAATGATACTCAGCGCCTCATTATGCTGTAATTGGTGCCATATTTAATAGTGAGGAACTGAAGAACTTGAACGTAAACGGTAAGAATCGGCAGTAAGTCAGATCCACCATGAGAATAAATGCTTGTGTAGGTGCCCAGGAGAAATCTACTATAATAGGGCTGAGGGTTAGATATATATATATGAATATATTGGGAACGCATGTAAGAATTAAAGATTTTAAAATTAAAAAATAAAGAAATTAAAATAAAGGGATCATGAATAAATAAATAAATATATATCTCTCTCCAGTTAAAGAGGTCGTGAATAAAAGGAACGTGCTATTATATATACATATCTATTATAATAAAATGTGCCTTTGATTGGATTTTCATATAAATTTCAGTTTGGAGAAAGAAACTAGAGGAGTTGATGCTTTGAAAAAAGTGACTGGGATGAGTTGGGTGCCCAGGGAGAAACACCAAACAGGGCAACAGAAGGCAACAGCAGACTAAGCGGAGGCTGGCAAGTGGGCTGAGGGCAAATTCAAGGCTGAGGCTAATGGCCAAGGTTGTTGCTCCAGGGATAGGGGTCTATGAGGCTGACCAGATTCCTAACCAAACCCAAGGGTGAAGACCCATCTCTGAACTGTCAGTGTATTTCAGATTAGCTCACTCCACTGGATCAATTCCAACCTGAAGTTTGGAGGCTGCACCAGTTCCCTAGCACTGCCATAACAAACTGCCACAGACTGGGTGGCAGATGAGAGATGCATTCTCTCCAGTTCTGCAGGCCAGAATCCAGAAAGGAAGGTGTCAGCTGGGCCATCCTCTCTCGAAGGCTCTAGGCGAGGTTCCTGCTCTGCCTCTTCCAGCCTCTGGTGGCTCTGCACTGTCCTTGGTTTGGGACACAAGCCTAGTCCCTGCCTCTGTCTTGAATGGCCTTTTCCCCTCTGGGTCTCCTCTGTGTCTGCATACCTCAAATGTCCCTCTTCTTTCTCTTTAAGGACGCTATGTTGAATTTAGGGCACACTCTAAATCCACAATGATCTCACCTGGAGATCCTTAATTATAGCTGCCAGGATCTTGTTCCTAATTAAGGTCACATCACAAATACTGAGGGTGTGGAAATGGACGTCTCTCTTGGAGACTACTTAAACCCACTCCAGAGGTTATGCCAGTTCTGCTTGGTCAGCTCCTTTCCAAAGCCAAGCCCTTCTCCTGAATCCATATTGTCTCATCTTGAGGCTATGATCTTTCTCGCAACCATTATTTCCATTTTCTCTTTTGCTAATTTTTTAAATGTTCTTTCCCCCCATGGAATGGTCTTTCATTTTATTTTTGACCCTGCCACATGGCATGCAGAACCTTAGTTCCCCAACCAGGGATCAAACCCCATCCTCTGCATTGGAAGTCCGGAGTCTTAACAGCACTGGACCACCGGAGAAGTCTCTCTTTTGCATCTGTAACATTTTCACCTTGATCCTTCCCTTCAGGGTACAAATATGGTTAGTCCCTTCCTAACCAGAGACAAACCACCTTCTCTCTGCCTGATTCTACCTTCAGAATTGAAACTCTTTTCCAATACCATCACACCTCACAAAAGCCCCTGTCCCCACCACCAATCCAAGGTAGGACCTCTCTTTTAAGTCTCAGACATTTCTGGGCTATAATGCAAAGCACCTTTCTAAAGTAACTGGGAAAGTTCAGGTTGACCAACCTTTAAACTTGGGCTCTCTTTGTTCCTTCTGACCCATCTGGAATGTCTAATTCTCTTGGCCATCTCTTCCTGCTTGGAGTTTCTCTCATACCTCAAGGTAAGTCAGGGCTTGCTGGAAAAATTCCCCCCAGCTATATCCTTCCTGGGTACTAATGGATTATTTTCCTAAGCTTAACATGTATTGTTTTCTTTCCCTCTTTGCTGCATGGGTTGACATGTCTTTTAAAAATCTACTTAAAGACAAATAACATTTCTGACCACCTGTCAAAAGTGGCTTTGTTACAGAACCAAACTTGGGTCCACTTGCCCTCACTCAGTAAAACCAACATACTAACATCAGATCGTGGTGAAAGAAGGTGTGGCATTTGTTGCAGGGCACCAAGCAAGAAAGGAGGGCAGCTCATGCTCAAAAGATGTGAAAGGCAGTGTGAGGGAGGGGGCTTCAGAGTGTGTGATCCAATCCCGCACAGTTCTCTGCTGAGTTGACATAAATGTGAGGTTTCAAGCACATTGACATTCAAATGTCAACTAGTCTGGGGTCCATGTGCTTGTGGTCAGCAGTTTTTATCTCGGGTGGGGCTCTGCTCCCTTGAAAACAACTTCAGAATGTGTGTCAGGCCGTTATCTATATCTTTCAGAGAACTGGGAGCTTGGTGATTCTGTTGTGTGGTAGATTTATAGTCTAAATTGTTACCAGTTTCCTGGTCCAACAGCTATTCTTTATGTCTGTATCTCCATGTTTCCTAATCATCAACTGTTGAGTCAGCCTTTTGAGACTCAAGGGAGGCCTGGGAGACTAAAGCAAAAGTCTATTACTTCAAAGGACAGGGACACAGGGCGTGTATACAAGGGACAGGGACACAGGGCGTGTATACAAGTTCAGTTTCTTATTTTTAAATAAACGGATACCTACTACAACCAAAAAATACCATTACCATTTCCAATGTGGTATTGCATCTATTCAACAGGTTTGAGTCACCGAGTCTTACCTTGTCATCACCTGGCCTCAGGAAGGTATTCCAAAACAAGGACTCAGCACAGTGCTGTGCAATTTCACTTAGGATACGGATCCAGATTCTGATCACAATGACGCTCACCATCTGCTTTCTATGGCAGGGCCTTATAGGTTCTGCAGATCAAGGGTCCTGCAATGCACAGGGCTCTAGCTAGCCTAGACGAATCGGTCAGTCTCTGTGTGTATGTCACTGTGGCCCTTCCCGGTGCTAACAGGAGAAGAGGGATTTGTGAATTCACTTGTTATTTAGACTCCATCAGCACAGACTCCATGATTGGTGGCTGTTCCCCTATAATCTTGATTTTTTCCTTAGAAAAGCATCCATTTCATCAAGATATTCAAGGCCATTGAAATGGATCTCTGTGCAGTATTCTGCTGTAAAATTGCAACTCCTTCTATAGTGGGGGTCTCATCTTAGTCCTATTACTTGTTTGTGTTTCCTCCATCTTTCTTTTTATTTTTTAATTGAAATTTTCAACGGATTTGCTTTGTGTTTTACTGATTAACTTTACTTATCTATCCATTGATTTGGTTTTAATAAACTTTTACTGATATAAAATATACATACAAGCAGGTACACAGAGTACAGCTCAGTGGATTTTCACAAAGGAAACACACATGTAATCAATGCTAAATCAAGAAATAGTACCAGCAGAGCAGCCCAGAAGCCTCCAGGAACCTTCCAATCGGCTGCCTTCCGAGGGTAGCATTAGCCTCCCTCTGAATGGCATAGATTTGTTTTGCCTGTTGGCTTTTCCACTTCTTAAACAATCTGCTCATATAAAACATATGTACTTTTTCTGGGTCTGGTTTTATTTATTATTATGGGCAATTTCTCATCTGTAACCTACTTTGAGTGTTATTGGGATTGGGTACAATGAGTATCAGTTACCTGAACAACAGATGTGCGTAAGTGGCAGCTATTATAACGAAAAGGAGGTATTATAAGCAGATGGGCGAGGTGGGGACAAGGAGGCGAGGGGAGGAGTGTGTATAGTGGGTAGAGACCAGCTGATTTATCCTAACTGGTTCCCAAATATGGTTGCTGCCGCTGCTGCTAAGTCGCTTCAGTCGTGTCCGACTCTGTGTGACCCCATAGACGGCAGCCACCAGGCTCCCCCGTCCCTGGGATTCCCGGCAAGAACACTGGCGTGGGTTGCCATTTCCTTCTCCACCAAATATGGTTAGGACCAAGATAAACAGACTCATGTTTGAAAGTAGGATTTTGATACCTCCTTTCCAACAATCTGATGACATGGTATGTTCTAGGTTTCATTGTTTTTTTAACAGTTCATTATTAAAAATTTCAATCCCAATGAAACATTGAATTTCCAGGGAACACCCATGTACCCACCACCTGTATTCCATAATTAACATTTTACTTTTCATGCTTGATCACATATTTATGTCTATGAATTAACCAATCTATTTTTTATGTATTTCAGAGGAAGTTTCAGGCTTTAGTAGTGGGGTTTTTTATTAGATGAAATTCACATAAAATAAATTAGGGATGGGGCTTCTCCGGTGGCTCAGACAGTAAAGAATCTGCCTGGAATGCAGGAGACCCAGGTTCCATCCCTGGGTTGGGAAGATCCCCTGGAGAAGGGAATGGCAACCCACTCCAGTATTCTTGCCTGGAGAATTCCATGGACAGAGGAGCCTGGTGGGCTACAGTTCACGGGGCCGCAAAGAGTCAGACACGACTGAGCGACTTCACACACACATACACACACACACACGCACACACACACACAAAATGAACCGCTTTAAACTGAGTATAATAATTCAATATTACTTAGTACATTATGTTGTACATCGCATCTATCTAGTTCTAAAACTTTTCTATCAGTCCAGAATAAATCCCCTTACCAACTAAGCAGTCACTCTCTATTCTTTCTTCCTCCCAACTCGTGGTGATCATTAATCTGTTTCTATGTTTACATATTCCAGATATTTCACATAAACAGAATCATACAATATGTGACCTTTTGTGTCTGGCTTTTCTCACTTAGCATGTTTTTAAAACTCATCCACAATGTAGCACATATCATTACCTTCATTCCTTCTTACAGTTAAGTAATATCCCATTGTTTGAGCATGCAGAGTTTGAATACCCATTTATCCACTGATGGACATTTGGGTCACTTTCACCTTTCGGCTATTGTGTATCTGAACATGTATGTACAGAGATCTAGTTAAGTATTTGTGTTCACTTTTGGGAGAATATACTTAGAAATGGAATTGCTGAGTCATATGATAATTCTCTGCTTAACTTTTTGTGGAACAGCCAAATTATCTTCCTGAAGTGATAGTAAGTTTTTAACAAGAAATTTCTTATTCAAGATGGGCAGACCTGTCCTAAGAGTAGATGGTGGGCCTCCATGGGTAGCTATAAGGAGTGATTTGCTCATGTTCAGTTGACCTCCTTTCTGGCTGAAATACACAAGGATTTTATGGCACATGAGAGGAGATGCTGATTAAGCAGGCTATAGTTTCCTCTTGTCTCCTGTAGGATGTGCCAACTTGCCTAGCAGAGGCGGGCAGGGTGTCTAGTCTGCTGGGACACAGACTCTTCAGCTGATGGTTGCTGTTGTTTGATCAGTGAGTATCCACTCTAGGAAACTGCCACATGGAGCCAGACACCTCTGATTCCACAGGAAGCAGTGCCGGGCCCCACGTGGCTTCCTGGGTTATGCTAGGAGTTAAGTACAATAGATTTGGGTTGCAGAGAAAGGAATTTGCCAACGAGATGCATGGGAGTGGCAGTCCTGGAATAGACACTGACAGCTGGCGTGAGATTTCCAGGGCTGCCCTGCTCTGCAAGCCTGAGAAAACAGGAGACATTCCAATGATTGCATGATATCATCTGCGTCTTAGCATTTGTTTTTAAACTATGGATTTAATTGCTGTTCCATTGGCTCCTATTTCTTCCTTCCTCATGAAAAATAGAATCTTTGAAATTCCCATGAAAGCACGTTCGGTTGCCATTTCTGTTCCAACTTGAAGACAGGATCATCCCTAATAATGAAAACAAATCTGTTGTTGGCAAATAAGTCCCAAGTGTTGCTTTTGGAGAGTCAGGAAAGGGAAGCAAACAGTGTCAGAGCAGCCTAGAGGCTGCAACAGATGAACAAATTCAGTCTGTAAAGGGGCCAACAATCCGCTCTTCTGCACTGCGTACTCTCAAGCACAAACCCCATTCAGAAGAATTTGGTCAGGTCAGCGGAGTTGGTGCTGGTGGATCTTGATTTGTCGATGAAGAGCTCCAGATCAAAAGGGATCCGCAATTTATTTTGGGAACAGATCCAAAACCCAAATCCTGTGCCATTTTCAGTGTATGAGAAAAAGAGAATGATCATCCAGGGCGTTGGGAAAATAAAAGTTTGGAGTCACGAAGAACCTGATTCGGGCTGTTGGAAATGTGACTCGGTCACTGACCAGTCACTTAACCAGTACTAGCTCACTCAGCCCTGAGCTTCCTTTCCTTCATTTTTAATGGCACTGATGCTAGTTATAAGAGTAACGTGAGGACTTCCCTGGTGGTCACAGGACTTCCTGGTGGTTCGGAAGATAAAGAATCTGCCTGCAGTGCAGGAGACCAGGCTTCATTCCCTGGGTCTGGAAGATCCCCTGGAGAAGGGAATGGCAGCCCACTGCAGTATTCTTGCCTGGAGAATCCTATGGACAGAGGAGCCTGGTGGGACTACAATCCATGGGGTTGCAAAGAGTCACACATGACTGAGCGACTAACCCTTCACACTTCCTCCCTGGTGATCCTGGGCTTAAGAATTCCCCAGCAGGGGATGCAGGTTCAATCCCTGACCCAGGAAGATTCCACATGCCTTAGAGAAACTAGGCTCACGAGCCACAAGTATTGAAGTTCGTGCCCATAGAGCCCGTGCCCCTCAGTGAGAGAAGCCCTCAGGCTACAGTGAAGACCCACACAGCCCCCCAAATTAACATGAAGATAAGATGAAATAGTGTACATGAAATACTTTACACGCTAGTAATTGCAGATACTCAAAAACTGAAGCGTTCCTTTCCTGATTAGATCATGCTAGTAGATTCTAGAAAATCTGTGCCCAGCTTTGCTCTTTTTCTCCAAAGGCTCCTAAATGGCACGTGCCCTGTCCCTTTCTTCAGATTTATTAGCCTTGACATAAGGACAGTGGGGCTGCTTTGGGATGAGGAGGCACTTTGCAGTCACAGGGTAAGAGAACTGATGCTCATTACTTAATTGGAATAAACATTCATCTATATGTACAGCTGTCAGGAAGCAAGACCTGATCAAAGGCCCATTAGTCACAAGGCTGGCTTTGCAAAGGGCCACTTAGTTAAGGCAGTGAATTTAACATGAAAGGGAAGAGGGAACCGGAACACTGAAGCTTGGTACATTGTGCATGAGTAAGTCCTTTGGCCCTAGTTCCAGAGGCTTTCTCTAATAGAGGTTAACCCAGATATTGAAGGCCAACTACATCACGCGTCCACGGCAGCTGTGAACAACTGGGAGTGTTTCACCACCTTGTCAAATTTCTGACTTGGGCAAACTTGAGAATAAGACTGAGAGGCAGAAATGTCAAATTGCACAGAAAATGCAGGTCCCCAAAGACAGAAAGAAATCTTTCAGACCATTTTAGGGCAGAACAGTTGACTGTCCTATGTCCGCTGCAGAATTGGGAACTCTCCAGACTTTGGAAAGGTCATTCAGTGTGGACCTCCGCACACTTCTGTTCTACCAACACTTATTCTTTAATATGGAATTCTCATTCATAGCAACTGCATTATTAATGGTAATATTTATATCATTTGGTTCTAAAACCAGACAGTGTGAGACACAAATTAATAACCATTTGCTCAACACCCACGGAGCCCCAGGTGCTGCTGCCACAATGGGGAGAGGTATTGCAGAAGTGGATGAAGAGATTAAATGATTTATTTTTCACATTTTGTATGCACATGTGCATTGTACAAGCACTCTGCACATTTGCATAATCTGCTAGTTGAATGGATAAATTGACAATGCATTGTGGAATTGCCTTCATTATGTGGTGAGGGTACAATTGCTGTTATTGTTATAAATGACCTCATTTGCTGAGTACCCACTGTGGGGGGTACCACGTGGGGACAGCAGAGGGCAGTGGTTAAGAGCGCCGCCTCCAGAGTCACATTGCTGTGTTTGGATTCCGACTCCACAGCTTCCTAGCTGGGCAGCCTTCAAAAGCAGCTTGATTTCTGTACACTTAAGTTTCTCCGTCTGTAGAATAGGAATGGTAATAGTGATATCTGCTTTGAGGATTGTTATAAAGACTAAGCAAAGTAACTTTTCTAAAGCGATCAGAACAGTACCTAGCACAATGCAATAATAATCATCATATAATAACCGCCCCTACATACACACACACCTAAGGCAGTGTGCCCTTTTATAAAGAAGGAAGCTAAGTCCTAATGCCTCAGGGGCAGAGTAGCTTTGAGATCCAGGTTGTTCTTGCTCTAAGTATCTTCTCCTCCCACAAAGCCAGCAGCATCCTAAAACTGAATGGAGTGTACTAACCGGGCGTGCTCACTGTCATGATGAGGTAGAGCTCAACTGTCCCTCTTTCTCAAGAAAGGAGCACTTCACAAGCTCGTACACAGCCCATCTTGGCTGGAGCTGGAGTCACCATTTCCAACAGTCTCCACCTAAATGTGGGAACACTCTGACTAAGGCACTCAAGAAGATTCCTACTGCACTTCTAAAGTACTTTTCCACCCTGACTCTGTCTGAAAAAATAAACGCAACCTCAGGTCCAAGAGAGTGATCTCCCCAAGCCCTCATAGTGGGGGACACTCCACACTCGTGGTGGGGACAGCATCGTCCTGAGGGCCTGTGGTATGTTGAAGATTCTCGCATCATGGCCAGGCTGGATGAGATAAGAATTTTAAATTGGCATCACCAAACTCAGTATCATCATTGTGGTGAGGAGAAATCACAATCAAAGAGGAATCTGGAGATCAAGGTAGAAAAACAGATATTCTAAAGAGCAAGGAAGTAAAAATTGCAAGACAGGTGAACTCTCGAGCTGAGATAAACAAGCATTCGAGAGTGAAGCCTGAAGCAAAGTGGAGTAGGCAGTAGCCGACAATCTGAATCTTACCCTGGGAAGTGACCTGTTCAGCTGCACTGGCGCCCGGAGGCTCACTTGTTTGAAAAGAATTCTGCAAGGCTCAAGACAAACAGGATTCCCTTGCTTTATCCAAGGACTCTCTAGAGTTGGAGTCCAGTGAGAGTTACTCTGATGCTGAAGGTTCTCTTCAGTCTTATAACAAAGAGGAGATGTCTGAGTCAGTGCCACACATTAAAGTCATATCTACACTCCACTATGCCAAGGTGGTGATTTGGTGGGAGAAGCAGGAGGTGAGAAATCGTAAGGTCCTGTTGATCAAGCACCAGCAGGCAGCCTTTCTCTTCAGCTTGTCACCAGCCTATCATTACACAAATGAGAATTTTATTAGTTTCAAGGGAGAGACTTGATTTCTGGGACACCTCTAGTGCTGTGAGGAAACAAATGATCTTTGGAATCAATGAGGACCATGGAGACAAATGATCTTCGCTAAAATTCTGCATTCTTGTGGTATTACTTTGTTTCCAAACACGGAAGCAAAATGCTGATGGGGAGTCAGCAGGAAAGGAGACCCAGCCACGCAGGCCAAGTCATATCACAATGTCAATGTCCTTGTTATTTGACACAAGCAGATAATACTGGATGGACTTAAAGCTTTGCCTTGTGCTGACCTCAGTCTTGAACTGAGAAGATGATTCCTCTGCTCTCAGAACATGGCATCTGCACTTTATTGGGCAACCTTGGATGCTTCCATTTTATCCATCAAGACTCATGGTAGTTCTTGAATCAGCCTCTTCAGTGTTTTAACCCCTTTAATCCCCTCAGAGACCTGGGTTTACAGGCTGGGATATCCTTTGTGAACAGGTAAAACATGGCCCATCACCACAGGAGGAACCTCTGAACCCGACACAAACCTGTCTTCCAAGCCTCTCCAATCCTTGGCCCCAGCCTGCTGCTCGGAACCAGCCCCACTCTCACCTTGATTCGAGATTAGTCTTGTATCTCTGTATGGTTTGGTACTCTTTGAATTGGCTTCGCGGCTCCTATTATTTCTGCATTTGGCTTACTGTATGCACTCTTTTTGCTGTTGCTCTTCTCTGGAAACTCACTGGCAGCCCTGACAACCAACTTGAATGCCGATCTCCACCTCTGTTTATGCCTCCCACCCACTACCGGGTGGTACAGGCTGTGACTCAGCCACTAGCTGTATGCCAGGCACTTTGCAAACGCTGTGCTGGAGACATCATCTTGTTTACGTCTCATAACAGTCCTCAAGAGGTAATTATTGTCGGCTATATTTAGTAGATGAATTTCGGATAGTGTTCTAGCCATTGTGCTTTATGATGTAGAGATTCTGGATTCTGTTGTATTCCTCCAAAGAGGTTTGATAGATTCTGTAGCAGGCAGTAACTTGCTTAAGAATCAAGCTGCCTTTGGTAAGTGGCAGCTCAAATCTAAGTTCAATTCTTTTTTTTTTTTTCCTTTAGCTGGATGGTTTCATACATATGTATTTCAAGAGTCAGCCAGAGATTTGAAAAGAGTTGACACATAGGATCTGGGGCTCCCTTACTCTGATATTCTCTTTTCTGGGCTTCCCTCTTTACTTTTCAGAAGCCGTGGCCACCTTGAATTCCACCTCTGATTCCTCAGACCAAAAAGATGGCAAGTTTTTCACTATTCCTTCAGTTAGCCTATGTTACACCATGACTATGTCCTACTGTCAGGACAGAATTTGGCTTCTCAGGTGGTGCTAGTGATTAAGAACCCACCTGCCAATGCAAGAGGTGTAAGAGACGTGGGTTTGGTCCCTGGGTTGGGATGATCCTCTGGAAGAGGGCATGGGAACCCACTCCCGTGTTCATGCCTGGAGAACCCCACTGACAGAGGAGCCTGGGGGCTACAGTCCATAGGGTTGCAAAGAGCTGGACACAACCGAAGCAACTTAGCATGGCACGGCAAGAGGAAATTGCAACAACATGGGAGCTCGTCCTCTGTTTTTCCCTTCTTCCACGTTTCAACTTCCTGAAATCTGCCTGCCTTTTTTGGCTTTTCAGGCTTTGGGTTTGTTTTTCCTTTTGAATGTTTTTCTTCCTGAAGTTTACAGTTACTGTTCCTAGAGGTTGGTCTGCTTGGCACTTACTGCATCATGCTGAAAGTAGAACTTCAGAAGATATTCAACAGCTCCTATCAATAACTTCTATGTTTATCATTATTTCATGATTAGTCTTCTCTTGCTGAGTCACAGAATCTCAGGTATCCTGTACAGGCATTGTGAAGCAGACAGACAAAAGGAACCTAGTTTAGATGCCTGGAATATAGAGTTTGTAACTCTCTGCAAGGTTTGCAAAGAAGTGGTTCTTTCCAGAACTATGTGGAGGCATCACCCTTTCTGAGTGTCCATGTAAATGTGGGAAGAAGGGTCATTTTCTTGAGTCAAGCACAGTTGATGAAGTATTAATTCTTCTCCACCCACCTCTCCCTCAGAGGACATGTAGCAAGCAGTTCTCTCTTTGGAGATCGGAGGCTTGCCAAAGTGCACCACACCAGTGGGACATGACTGGATTGGGTTTTGTGATGACTGAAGAGGCAGAAGCACCCCTGTCCAAGTTCTCTGTGGCTCTTAGGGGGTCCCAGAAGAGAGCTCTCTTTTACAAACCCAGCTGATAGAGCTTGGAGCTTATCTGAAGGACTAAAGCCATAAGGTATGTTTCCCATAAGAAGTGTGACTGTGCTCCCAGCAAGGGCCAAAAGGAGATATGACTGCTATTGGGAAGGTCCTCCATAACAGAGAGCAGCAGAAACTGATGCTCCTGACAACCAGGCTCTCCTGGGTCACCTTCACATCCCAGAAACCACTCACCATCCACTGCCCCAGTTTAAAAGTGTGAACCCTTTATTTCTGCCTCCCTGCTGTCCTGGTTCCAGCAACACAGTCATTATCACTAGTGTGGGGACCAAACAGTGATGACATTAGTGGTGGGAGCCAGCAGAGACGTGCCTACAACCCAGATGACAGCCTAAGGGACTGTCACTCCTTAGGCTGACCTCTGCCCCAGAAATCACCATAAGCTGGGCATAGTCAAAAGAGAGAGAAGGAATCCGAGGGAGGAAGAAAGGAGCAGTGTATGTGAAAAATGCTGTGACGAGATTGTGGACAAGAAACTGTATAGGATTTAATAAGTAGGACTGAGTTTAAAAAAAGAAGAGAAACAAATGACATCAAAAGAAGCTGCCTGTTTTAGGCAGATGGAGAGTTTGGGGCCTATAAAAGAATTTACAGCTCTAAGGATAAAGTGAGCTTAGCATATGAGCCTGACCAAGGGGGAGTTCTCCTTTTACACCTCCTACATACCCAGAAGAAGGGGAGAGCAGAGGATGAGACGGTTAGATAGCATCACTGACTCAATGAACAGGAATTTGAGCAAACTCCGGGAGACAGTAAAGGACAGGGAAGCCTGGCGTGCTGCAGTCTACGAGGTCACCGAGAGTCAGACGTGATTTAGCAACTGAACAAAAGCAACATACACAGAACCCCAAAACTTGGTGCTGTGAAGAAGATTGGCAGATTTGACATAGGAGTTCAACTTCTATTGGTTGAGTAGGTTTGTCTGTGTGTTAGTCACTCAGTCGCGTCAGACTCTTTGTGAGCCCCTGGACTGCAGTCCACTAGGCTCCTCTGTCCTGGGCTCTCCAGGCAAATTCTTGGAGTGGGTTGCCATTTCCTCCTCCAGGGGATCTTCCCGACCCAGGGACTGAACCCAGTTCTCCTGCGTTGCAGGCAGATTCTTTGCCATCTGAGCCATGAGGGAGTTGAGAAGCACCCTCAGAAGGTGAAAAGATGAGATAGTCGCAGAACTTATTTACAACACATACATTCAAAAATATGTCAACAAAGAAGAACTAGAGGAAGGAGACAATTAGGCATGACACAAATGCAGACACACGGATGGCTAAGAAATGTAAGGAAAAATTTTTGTTTCTTAAGGATTGATTGAAATGCAAATCAAAACAAGGAAATATCTTTTTTCACCTACTAGACTAATAGAAGTGCAACTGATTTTTAATATGCAGTGTTGGTGAGTGATGGGTGGTTGTTGGGAGAGAAAGTGAAAGTGAAAGTGAAGTTGCTCAGTCGTATACTCTTTGCGACCCCGTGGACTATAGCCCACCAGGCTCCTCCGTCCATGGAATAGACCCTCATCCAATGATCCTGAGATCCAAGTTAGAAGTATGCAGTCTTTTCAGGGGCAATTAACAGTACCTGTTAGAATTGAAGTGTGCTTTCCCTTTGAAAAGCCATTCAGCTTTCATGAACCTGTCTTACAACAGCCTTCCAAGTACAAAAGGAGAAACATATCATTACAAAGATGTTCACCACTATATGACTTGTAATTGCAAGAAATCAGAAACACCAAAATGCCCAAAGGTAGGGGAACTGTTAAAAAAAACACTACAGCAAATTGACTCCATTCATTATCCAGGATTTGGTATTCAAAAATACTATTCAATTAGGGAGAAGGACGATGGTGAGTATTGCCCAATAATGTGAATATACTTAGTGCCCCTGAACTGTTAAATATGGCTAAAATAGTATGTTTTATATTATGTGACTTTCACCACAACATAAAAAAATAGAAAAGAAGAATACTATTTAGCTATTAAAGACAATAAAGTATTTCCATATGAATAACAGAGAAGCTTGTCGAAGACAACTGCTGAGTGACACAAGCAAGGAGTTGAATTTCCTGTGTGTCAGAATTTTACTCGTTTCATCTATAATTACACGGCTCTATGATTGGTATGGTTGCCATCCCGTATCCCACTTCAACCAAGGAAGCAATCAAGGTCCAGAGAGACAAAGTAAATTTCCAAGGCTGGCTTCAGAATTCACGTCCTTGACCCTTATGCTAGTGTGTGTGTGTGTGTGTGTGTGTGTGTGTGTGTGTGTGTGTGTGTGTCTCACATGTTCATAGAGACATGGAAAATGTGGGTTTTGGAAAGAAAATAATAGTGTATTTATGTAAGTATGCCACCCAATTCTCTCTCGAGAGCAGGCAAGGCCCGAATTCTTCCACAGGTTAAATCCTGGAGGCTCAGGGCTCCCCCTTCCCCAGGAAAGGCCCTCTGCTGAAGGGAGGTGCCCCCTCCGAGTTCACACCTCCTTCTGCAGGGGTTGAGGAGGGCTCACACCCAGGGAATGGTGGAACGGTGGCATACAAAGGCCCCTTGCTTCCCTCTCGGACAGTTCTGCCAGGCCATCCAAGCTCCAGGTTCTCCCTGTGAGTCAACTCCAGCCCTTCTAGAAACCACATCCTAGCTGAACTTCTCTCTCCCCAGCCCTCTTTCCTTCACTCCTCCGAGGCTCTGGTGACCAAGGGCACTTCTTAGTAACCATGGGGCAGGCTTATCTCTACTGTGTGTATTCCTCAGGCAACTAGAAGGTGGAGCATGGAGGGGAGAGGAGAGAAAAGGATTTCAATTTAATACATATTTCTAAATTGTGTGTATTTTGTTCAATGAGTATGCATTATATGTATTAATTTACAACAGGCCGATGTAAAACATAAAATTAAGAGGCCTTGCTATACAGCCAATAGAATTGGGACCCCAGGATCTGACTGGAGATTTGTGTCCAGGAAAGAAAATAGCAGAGCTTTCATTTCTCACCTGAAAAATAAAATACCTTTTCCACTGTGCTTGGATTTTCTCTCCTGATGTAAACCAAAAACATATTTCCTCTTGCTCCTCCAAATTTTGTCTGGAAGCTTTGATATTTTTGAATCTCCATGGGCTCTGCTGTCAGAGGGCAAAGGAAGCCTGCTGATCTTCTCTCAAACCCCTGCTAGAAAGAATAGGAGGTACTGGATCTTGTCAGAGTTCCAAATGTATGGAATGAAAAAAACAAAAATGTTGTGCATTTAGGTCATTGAGGGAAGAAAGATATGCTGATAGAAAGGAAATTGATGTAGTGGTGAGAACAGGGGCCCAACCATTTACAGATCTCCATTTTACTTGTAAAATCAATGCCCAGTTAGTCAATTAATTCTCTGTGTATTCATTTGTTTATTTATTCATTCATCAAAAGTTTATCGAATGCTTATTACATGCCACACATTATGCTCTTGGGAGTTGTATTGGCTTGACTGTGGTTCAATGATGTGGAACAGTGCCTTACTAATTGCTAAGTTACTCTCTGGATATAGAAGGTACTGTTCATGAACTTGGTTCAGCGGAGGACAGTCTGCCATTGTACTCGTCACAGAGAGCTCTCTAGGTTTCAGGTAAATTTGAGAAGATGTGAATCATTCTGGGCTTTATAAAAAGCTACTGGAAAACTCTCTTTTCTGAGTGATTGCTGAGATTCCATATTATACCACGTGAAACAGAAGTAAGAGATTTTCTGTCAAAGTTTGATATCAGTGGCATTGTGATGACTGCCAATGGCGGAGCAGCACTTTGCCCTTGAAGAATATTTGGATGAATGATGAGATTATGAACTGATGATCATACATGAAAATGGCAATTACAAGAAAGCAATGTAGACACTCAGGGAATGAATAAATGAATAAGCAAACAAATGAAACTCAACTGTGCCTAGAAAAACACTCTACACACTGCAGGCACTCAATAAACCTCAGGAACACAAAACAGCATATGCACTGGTAACTTTCTACCTCTCCCTCTTCCCTCCAAAATATTTTGAGTGTCTACTCTGTGTCAGATGCTAGACCAGGCACTAAAGGCTTTGACTTAAGGTCAAACCATGTTTTGTAATTCCAAGCAGAACTGTAGCACACACTGTCTCCTCCTCTTCTGCAGTAACCAGACCTTTCAAAAAGTGCTTCTGTGTCCAGGGGGATGGGAACTGGGAGAAACAATAAGAGCTCTAAGTCATTTCACATGCAGTTTTTTTTTTTTTTTAACTTAAACCTAACTGCCTCTTGAAAATATTCTTTTGACAGAGAATTGCTCTCGGAACAACAGGAGCATTATGTCAGCACAGTGATGACTGACTATTTTTGGATTTCCAGGTTCTGACTTTAAGTGCAGTATGAAAGTGGAGCTGTCCAGGAGCAAGAAAACCAGGCGGCCAGGGGATAGGGACCGTGGGCATCACGGGCACTCAGAACAGCAGGCTGACATTCAAATTCAACTGCATTAGAGATTAGATAGAACCTGAGCCGTGGAAATCACCCTGGAAGGTTGACACATGGTTAGATCGGAGCACTGTTTGCCTATTCTTCAGTAGTCCTCCGATGGCAGTGGAAAGAGCGTACTTAGGTGAAACTTTGCTTATTTGACACCAGTTTACCAAAAGAAGATTCAGATTCAAATGTCCCCAGGCAGGCACCATGGAGAAGAGAAGCAGCCGGGTGGAAACCATGGCAAACTGGAGAGCTTCTGCTCTGAGAAAGGGATCATCAGATACTAAATTCAAGCCTGTAATAAACTTGTAGGAATTCAGGCCCTGCAGTGTCATAACTTGCAAAGTTTCAAGAGAAGCAGGAAATCTTGGCTTTCATTGAAATTAATAGGCACTATCCAGAGACATATACTGGTTAGGCTTCACCAGAGAGGGGGGCAGCAGCCGGTAAATGGTCCTTATAGTCAAGAATGTAAAGGGAAACAGAGACAATTAATAGAATATGCAGCAGGTGTTGTCATGGCAACCAACCAGGGGTCCAGATGAGGGAATATAACTTCCTTCCTTCTTTCCTTTTTTCTGCTTTTTGTTTGGCATTTAGGGCAAAGTCAAGAGAGGTATTGTGAGAACAAGGAACTTCTCTTACTTGTAAAACACATTCAGTGTTTATTTCACACTGCTCTCCTGATTTTTTTAGCAACTCTGAGAAGTCAGGAGAGATCTTCATGGTTCCAAGGTGACTTTGCTTCCCATCTTATGGGCAAGCTGTGTATCCCAGCATATCGAGCAGAGCTCCAGGAGTTTCTTCATTGGGCAAAGGCCTGGCCCTTCCTGATCTGTTACCAGTGTGTATTTTGGGAATTAGTAGGAAAGGTGGAGAAATAAAGTATGATACTGACACCAACCTTTTTTAATCCTGATAAAATATACCACCTGCTATTCTTTGCCTCATCCTTTCATTTTCTGGATCTTCATTTTACTTTTTGAGACTTCTTTTCCAGGACTGGTAATAGGAACCCTTCAAGGTTATAGGAGGAAGTGGAAATAGCTTGACCCGGGAGTCTGGAGACCTAGGCCAGTTCTGATACAAGATAACAGAATGACTTTGGACAAACCTCTCTGAAATTGCCTTATCCTGTCTTGTAATGCAGCAACAATGAGGCAAGAGATCACTGTGGTTCAGGAACCTCAAACTGAGGGACAGAATTTCTGGGCCCAGTTCAAGCTCTGACAGGAACTACATGTGTGATTTTGGCTAGATCACTGCTCCATGTCTCAGTTTCCCAATCAGCAAAATAAACGTGCTGGCTTGTTTTGTCCATTCAACAAATATTTGTTGAGCTTAGGTGCTTCCCTGATATCTCAGTTGCTAAAGAATCTGCCTACAATGCAGAAGACCCTGGTTCGATTCCTGGGTCGGGAAGATCTGCTGGCGAAGGGATAGGCTACCCACTCCAGTATTCTTGGATTTCCCTTATGGCTCAGCTGGTAAAGAATCTTCCTGCAATGTGGGAGACCTGGGTTCGGTGCCTGGGTTGGGAAGATCCCCTGGAGAAGGAAAAGGCTACCCACTCCGGTATTCTGGCCTGGAGAATTCCATGGACGGTATAGTCCACAGGGTCGCAAAGAGTAGGATGCGACTGAACGACTTTCACTTTCTTAACAGGTGCCAGGCTGTTTAGGGCTTAGACTAACATTTCATGATCAACTATTGTGTAATTTATATCTTAGCCTTCATTGGTGTAGGCTTCAACTTCTGCAATAGGCTTCAACTTCTGCAGTAAGCTTCAACTTCTACAACTTCACAAGGCTAATAGCATCTTTAGAAGCTCTGCTTAATCTTCCTGAAGGAGGGAGAGGAGGCAGATGACTGAAGGCAGGAGGTCACCGCTGGCTTCTCCTAGCATGGTGTCGGTGGCTGGTGGCCACAACTGTCGGTGGCTCTCTTTAGAAGGGAAGGTGCTTAGCATAATTTGTCTTCATCTTTGGACCCTAACCACTAGTCTGAGAAGAAAGAAGTATTCCACTTGACATCTAGAGAAGTTTCTGTCTGTATGTGTATATGTGGACAAGGGAGATGGAAAAAAAGAGAAGAAGCTTTTTTTTTTTTAAGGAAAGTAAGACAAATACTCTTCACTATGCTAGAACTCATTTGTATCAGCTCAGCAATATATTGTCAACACTCTTCCAACTTTGCACATACAGATCTATATGCAATTTTTTACTGTCTACTTAATACTCTATCGTATGGCATTCTTTTCTGTTTATCCATTCCCCTAGTAATGGACACGTAAATTGCCTATCAATTTCACTGCCATAAGGGATGCTGCAAGAAATAGTTTTGTACATGTATCTTTATACTTGAATATAATTATTTCCCTGAAATAAATTTCTAAAAGTAGAATTGCATGTCAGGGCATGCAACTTTTTTTTCTTTTGATAGCTCTGAAGTGAGCATGTGAATTAACATTCACACTCACAATTCATTAGCATTTTTTCATTTACCAATAGTGAATAGTATGCATCATTTTAAACTTTGCTAGAAAAAACTTAGAAGTGGTATTATTTTTTCTTGCCCCTAAGATCATTTAATTCAATTCTATAGATGTATTTTGAGTAGGTACCGGCTATCAGGCACAATGATGGGTGGAGAACACGTGTCTGCCTGTATCCCTAGAAAGATGGAGACAATGAAAGAGGCTCTGGGGTGTAAGGACAGCACTGCCTTTGGAAGCAGCAACTGGAATTCCAGCTGTGGCTTTGCTCTCAATCATCCGTGGCAGCTCCAGCAATACCTCCCTGAGTCTCTCTCTTCATCTCACTATGTGCTTGATAATACAGTTGTGTTTGGCACATATTGGCTAATGCATGTCAGCTGCTACCACCACTGCAAGAAAGATTTTGCTACGTGTGAGCAATATGCAATGGAAAACTCAGGATGAAAGTTTCCACTTTGGTTGTTGAAGGGGGAAGATATCTGGGAAAGACACACGGATTTGAGTTGCACTTGCTTCTCCATGAGATGGGGCTGCCAGGGAGGACAGTCATTGGAAAACGAATGAGGAGGAGAATGCTGGGCCTGTTGGAGTGGGATGGGGGTTGGACGGGGATGCAGGATGCAATTCAGAGTCATGGGAGCTGAGAACGTGGGTAAGTGAGGCGGGAACTCTCCAGAATGTGGAGGGCTGGGTACCAGATGAGGGTAAATGGTTTAGTTTCCACCTTCTTTGCAATGGAAAGAAATTGAACATTCTGGAGGAGGAGAATAACACAGGCAGAGATCAGTATTTAACCTGAAAAGTAAATTTCATAAGGAATTCTAACATACTATATTCAATTGTTTATGTACTAACTTCTCCTAATAAAACAGCGACCTAAAACCACAATAAAACAGCAATGTCTCTTTTCCAACCTACAGGAAAAAATTTAAATGTAGAAGTGTCCTTGTGTCTAAGTGTTTTTCTTATCCTTTTTCTTGTTTACTAAGTCTTGATACACACAGACATTGTCTATGCCAGACTCTAATATAAAATCATGTTTGGCTTTCCATAAGAATGTTTGCTTTATTTTAACATAATTACCAATATGTTGTGGTATTTACAATGAGTATGAGGAATTCTAGGAGACCTGGGACACACTGGAGAACACTGTTATAAACTATGAGCATCTTCAGGGCAGAGGCTGCATTTTTCATTCCTGTCTCTCTGAAAGCTGGTTCAGTTAGAATGTGGAAATGCCTCAAAAAATGTCTATTGAAGTAAATGAAGTATTCAACTCTGTAGATAATGGTAGCGCCCAAAATGGAGATGCAATTAAAGTCCTGTACCTTCCCAGCCAAGAAGTCACCAAATGGTTCAACACAAATGACAGACACAAAATAAAAATACCTTAATCAAAATTGCAAAACAAAATGAAACTGTAAGTATGATAAAGCCAAGTCACTGAGTAAAACTGCAATTGATAGCCCAGCACATATTTTTAAAAATATGATTTGCTTATCCATTGAAATTTATTTTCAAACATTTCATTTCTCCTTCCTTCCAAACAAATGAAGTACACGTGTGCTCACATGCATGCACACACATACACACACACACTGTCATTTGTCACTAAGCACTAATTACCCATAATACTCAACATTCTTTTTACCCCAACACTAGACACAGGAATGGAGACAGATTGTTGAATCAGTTTTAACAAATCTGAAATGGCAGTTTCTTTGTTGGAAAAATATTTCCACTTATCAAGAGATGTTGTTCCCTGAAGGGAAGTGAACATTGTGTTCAAAGCACTGACTTCTTTATAAAGCACATTGTGAGCAAGCTCATTTTTCCGTGTTGCTAACATTCGGACATGAATGACTCCAACCAAAGGGGGAGATGCTCAGGGTTGGCCTAACTCAGAGTAGCCAGGGGATGCTGTGCTTAATATTTCAAAAATACTGTGACTTCAATAAGGGCTTCAGTGAAAGGTATTAACCACTTTAATTGGGAAATAGTCCTTCAATGTGTGTGTACCTTTCACATGGGCACATGGAGGGGTGGTCCCCCTAACCCACTCAGATAATTTCTGGAACTAAAATTAAAATGTGTCATTGATGGTAACCAGCCTTGCTTGATGACATTTCCAAATAGTACTTATCTTGAAGGTTTGCAGCAAGATACATGAAAGAAAAATAGAAGATATTATTATAAAGCATATTTTACAAAAGAAAAATGATGCAGCTTTTCTGTACAAAGGCCTAGACTGGGCTAGGAAGAAGGGCTGGTGCAAGCTGGGCGTTGTCTACACTGTTTCTCTGTCCTGCCCAGAGGAGCCAGCAAGGGCTTGGCTCTTTCCTTCCCTTTACCTTGTAGGCCTCACAGTCTAGGCACAGAAAACATAGTGCATTGGTTTTCTAAACTGTTTCAAAGCATCATGAAGTTAGTGGCTTAAAACAGCATCAGTTTATCAGCTCACAGTCTACAGGTCAGAGCTGATGGGCTCGACCGGGTGCTCTCAACAGGGCCTCGAGGCCAGAGTCAAGTTTGTTGGCTGGCTTGCGTCTTGTCTGAAGGATCTGGGGAGGATTCTGCTGCAGACTTATTCAGGTTGATGGTTGAAGTGATTGTAGGACTGAAGACACTGTTTCTTTCCTAGCAATTGGCCAGGCGTTGTTCTCAACTCGAGGCCATTGTCCTCCAGTCCTGGTGTGTGGTCCTGTCTATTGTGAAAGCTAGCAGAGGTTCTTCAAATCTTTTGTGTTTTGAACCACTCTGCCTCCAGCCACAAAAAAAATTCTCTTTTAAAGAACTTGTGTGATTAAATTAGATCTACCTGGATAACATTTATTTAGATTAATTCAGAGTCAGTCAGTTAGTAATCTTAATAACACCTGCAAAATCCCCTCTGCATATAATGTAACATAAGCATAGCCATGAAGACTCATCATGTGAGCAGTCCCAGCAGTCAAGGCGGGGAATCTCAAGGAGCACTGACATCCTAGGCTTCTGCCGACCATGGAATGGTCTAATAATGTCACGGTGGCATAATAATAAGTTGTTTGCTTTTCTTGCTTTATTTCCAGTGCTAACGCTATGACAGCTTAGTGGCTAAGGATTCGGGTTGTGGTGTCAGACTACTTGGGGCTTAAAACCCAGCTCCTCAACCATGGCTGTGACCTTGGGCAATTTAAAGTCCCTTCTGCTAAAATGTTTGTTTTGAATATGCAAATTGTTCCAAAGACCTTGCTATATTAGGGAACAATTCAAGCATAAGACAAATTTGCTTGCACATCATTTCCTTCTCAAGAAATACCACACCCAGGAATAAAAACTGCCATGGGAGAATACTTAAAACATACATATCTCAAACAACTGCCTAAGCCCACTGCCTGTGTTTTGAGCCATACCCATCCAAGAAGGGTTATGACTTTCCTTCTGATTTCACATTACCTCCCTTCACCACTTCACACATGAGCTGTAACCATTCCAAGGCCGCTTCCACAAGTAATCATTAAATCTTTTCCAAGGTGAAGTGTCATATTTATGCAATACTTAAGGTATTTTTTAACCATCTCACATGCTTAAAACTATCCTACTGATTTTATTGGTTTCCTACCATTACTGAATGTGTCACTGGTAGTTTTTGAATGGGTTGGATTGTATCCCCTGTCCTTAGCTCCAGTGCTTAGAATTGTGACCTTATTTGGAAATATGATCTTTCCAGGGGTAATCAAGTTAAAATGAAGTCATGAGGATGAGCCCTAATCCGATTAGACTGGTGTCCCTATTAAAAGGGAAAATTGGTTCCCCCAACAGACTTGCAGAGGGACGTCTATGTGAAGACGCTCAGGAGGAAATCCACATGAATATGAAAGCAGAGATCAGAGTGAGGCATTTACAACCCAAGAAATGCCAAAGATTGTCAGCCAACCATCAGAAGCTAGGAAAGAGGTGTGGGACAGAATTTGCCCAACAGTCCTCAGAAGAAGCCTGCCCTGCTGACACCAGGATTTCAGACTTCTAGCCTCCAGATCTGCGGGGCCTGATTTGTGGTCCTTTGTGCGGCAGAGGAGCCTGGTGGGCTACAGTGCATAGGGTCACATAGAGTTGGACACAGCTGAGCGACTGAGTATTCACACACTGTGGCAGACATAGGAAACTAGTGTGTAATCCGTGCTTTCTCATTAGCCCTGTGCATTTTATTGCATGGTTTTACAAGCATATGTAATTCTTAGCATAGTGACAGTATAGTAGCTATCAGGAATGCATATGCCACCCTCTAGCAGAAATGACTCTACTTAAACATGGTCGCAGTTTGCTCTCTTACTAAATGGGTCTTCATGTGATTAATGTCAGGACTAAATGAGATAGTGCATACAAAGTGTTGAGAATGAAATAAGCACCATGAGTGCAAGCTACCATTGCTATCGCCATTAGAATGTCTAGTTCAAAACTGAATTTTGAGCAGCTGTAAACAACAACCATGAGGGTTAAATGGACTCCAAACTCCAAACACTCAGTTTAAAATCTTCATACAATGGCATTCCGTATTACAGACTTACACAAACAGCCCCTTAGAGAGATCCATGGGCTGTGCAAGCAAAAGAATACAGAAGCTACCAATAAATACTGGGGTCTCTTCAACACTTTGCCAATGTAGAGACTGATAAGAAAGGTTGATAATTTGGAAAAATAGGTCTTTTAAGAGCAGCATCACTATTTTCAAACTTTTTGATTAACTAGCATCAAGATAAATCTGGAGGAAACCCACTCAGCTGGGTGCTGAACTCCTTACTTTTGACACATATTCTAGAAAGCCAGCAAAGCCCCAGAGAAAGAAGCCAAGCTTTGCCTATAAGAAGAGGACTACGCCCTGAATGGGAAGGATGCTGAGTCCATACAAGAGCTGGGAGGGCATCAGGATGGGAGGCCTCTGTGATGAGCCACGGGTATGCACATGTTGGGGCATCAGCTCACTGACTGACTTAGGTAAGTCACTAGATGCCCAGAGAAATAAGACATCCTGGTATCAGAGTTTCCCAGCTGGAGAGACCTTGGAGAGATTACCTTATTTCCCCAAGCTTTAGTTTCTCTGTCTGTAGAGTATCTATAATAACAGTTTATATCTTAGGCTGTAAGTTAGCACTAAATTAAAGAAAATTAATAAGACATGCTGTCCGGGCTAAGTGCCCAATAAAAGACAGGTCCACGTTTGTCCCTTCTCCACATCTGCCTTGACCTCTTCCAGTGCCAACTGGAAAGCAGGATGTGGCATCTAATAGGAGGAGGATACAAGGATCTGACTGATGCCTGAGACTTTATCATCCTATGTTCTTGATGGTTAGTTAAGACCCTCTGATGGGCTTCGCAGGTGGCATCTGCGGTAAAGAACCGGCCTGCCAAGGCAGGAGACTGGAGAGATGCAGGTTTGATCCCTGGATTGGGAAGATCCCCTGGAGGAGAGCATGGCAACCCACTCCAGTATTCTTGCCTGGAGAATCCCACGGACAGAGGAGCCTGGTGGGCTACATTCCACAGGGTCACAAAGAGTCAGATGCAACTGAAGTGACAACACACACACACACACACACACACACACACACACACACACTCGAGATCCTGTTATGTTCAACTTGTTTCTCAGGATCTTCTGCCATCCCATGCTCACCACAAACATTGCTGAGACTGAAATTTGAATTCAAATCTGCCTGGTAGTCCCAAAGTACTTTGAAAAGTCAGGCCTGCTTTTATCTGAAGAAATCCTAACCAAGGTTGGAATGTTTAATAGCAGACTTTTCCTGAAGGTTCGGGATGATGGAGGGGGCTTGGAGAAGCAGAGCAAAAGATGAGATATTCCTGCCATAAGAATCATGCTCCTTCCTTTGCCTACCACCAAGAGATTCTTGCTAGTCATGGCCCCAGCCCCGCCCTACTTGACTTCCCAGCCTGCTGTCCTGTCATTTCCTCTCCCTATCACTCTCCCTCTCCTCTCTTCCTTCCCCCCTGCCACCTGTTTGTAAATGCCCAAGTGCCTGTTTCTTTCTTACCAGAAAGTTTTAGTGTGTCATCTCCCATGCCCTCAACAAGTCTCATTCTAGGCATATCTATGCATCTTTAAAATTCCATCAATGGCTGGTTAAATTGGAGCCTGCGCCACCATACAATCTGAGCAGAACGCTTATATGAAACACAAGTCAGATCATGTCATTATTGTGCTCAGAATCTTCCAGTGATTTCTCACTGTGGCATAAAGTCAAAAGTCCTCTGCATCCCTACTGACCCCCAGAGTGCACACCTCCAGGCCCCATGTCACACCTTCCCAGCCACGCTCTGAGCCAGCCATGCTGGCTCTCCTAGCCTTCTCTTCCTAGGACAGGTTTGCTCCAGGTTCAGAGCCCCATAAACTTGCTGTTACTCTGGATTTCCTATTTCTTTCTCATACTATTTGTTCTCTATCATGGGGTAAATGATAACCACCCCCCCCCCAAAAAAAAAGTTATATCCGTGGTCTAATCCTGGGAATCTGTGAGTGTTACCTTATATGGAAAAAGCTGTGTTTGGGTTCAGGAGCTGGAACAGAAGAGTTTATCCTGGAATATCTGGGTGGGTCCTACATGCTTCATAAATATCCTTATAAAGGAGAGGCAGAGGGAAATTATACGCCTGTAAAGGAGGAGATGACGTGGCCATGAGACTGGCGATAGCCACCAGGATGGATTCCTGTCTAGAGCTTTGACAGGGAGGAAAAGCCTGTCAACACTCTGATTTTAGGTTCTGATTTCAGATCTGTGTGAGAGAGAATACATTTCTAGGGTTTGAAGCCACCCATTTTGTGGTCATTTGTTACAGCAGCCCCAGTAAACTAGCACAGTCTTTTCTTGGATGTAATATAATTCAAAAAGATGTCCTATGACCACCCCATATAAAATAGCCCTCTCTGCCTGCGTGTGGGTGTGCACACGTGCAAATACACCTGTACACACACACACACACACACACACACACACACATACACACCACCGCCACCACACTTTATCTCCATTACAGCTGCGGTTTTAGTGTTTTTCATAGCATTTTTGTTCATGGCATGTAGCACTTTTTGATGTATGATATACTTTCCAGCTTATTTATTATTGTCTGTCTCCTACTCTGTAATCTCCATAAGGGTGGGGACTTTATTAACTGATGTGTTTACAAAGCCTAGGAAAGTACCTCACTCAAAGTGAAATCTCTCCAAATGATGATTGAATAAGTGAACGGAGGACTTTGCCTTTAATTGCATAAAGACCCAGAAGAAGCTCTCAAATTATAATTTATATTTTAACACCTCATAGCAAACCTCAACCCGTCTCTAACCACAAAATTAGCAATGAATACATTTACTGCTATCCCAAGCAAATCTCTAGCAGTCAGAAAAACGTGTGTGTGTGCATGCGTGTATTGAAAGGGAGGTGGGAGGAAAAGAAGGACAAAGTGTTTTTTCAGTGACATCTTTATTAAACAGTGCCAAACTCACATGCTCTGAGCTTGGGAGGAGAGAGAGCCGCTGCTTTCAGCCTGCTCACACCTGCCAGGCTGTTCTTGCCATTTTGCAATTTGCCCAGCAGGTTTGGAAAATGGTTGGACAGTCTTACCTTGTCACAACTCAAAAGTGACATGCTATTTTTCTGTGTACCAATTTTCTACCCTAGGAGCCTTTATAAGCAGTGGATTAAGTGGGGAGAAAGCAATTTCTATTCAAATGCTGAGACTTGTTAGTCAAATAGGGAACAACTGAGATTTTCACTTTAAAGCGTACTTTAAGGGAGTGACGGATTAGATCACAAGTTACTTAAGTGCTTAATTTCCTGGCTTTGTTCCCTCACCAGTGTTTCTTTTAGCACATTTTGAAAATCTCAGGCAAACGGTGATCTTAGTTTGGGAAGCCTTGGTAGTATCTGGAATTCCAAGTCTTCTGTCTTTCCCTTCTTCTCAATTCATAGTTCCGGTCTGGGTCATAGCTCTTCCTTGACACCTCTGGAGGTGTTCCAGGAGTGTAAATTAAGTGCCTACTGGTGTTATGCCTCCCGGTGTTTCATTCTGGGGATGCAAGGGTTGATTAAGCTCAGTTTCCATTTGCCAGAGGGCTCTTGTTCTCCTGGAGAAGCCAGAAATTTAGACCAATCGCTATAACAATGTAACGAGTCCATAGGACTCAGCTTGAGTAGAAATTCAGCAGGCACAGTATAAAGAGAAGGATGTAACTGAAAGAGGGTCTAGAAAATTCAGGGAAGTGTCTCTTCCATTTGATAAAATGCATGTAGTTCTGCATGGCTGGAGTGAAATATGCTAAGAAGGGGCGGGGGGTGGGGGGGGGGGCGGGCGGTGCTTAGTGGCAACAGAGGACCAGGGATCGCGCATGCTGAGACGTTTGGACTCTCCCCTGAGGGTGATGCAACAGATGGTGTTACGTGCCGAGTGGCTTAATCATTTCACCTTTCTCGTCGTACAAGAAAGCCAGATGAGTGAGACAAGAACAGAGGTGAGTAAAGCAAGATTTCCAAAAGAAGAGCCGAAACTCAAAGAAACTGATGATAAACACAGAGATGGTTCAAAGGCCATTAAAGAAGAGGTAACAGGATTTAGAGACCAAGCCAATACGGAAAATGAGATGAAGGAAAGAGTCTATGATGGGTCCTGGGATTCTATGGTTAGATGCCCTTCAACTTTTCCAGTGATCGTTACAGTTGATGAAGTAGGAGAGACCTCTCAGAGCCAGTCAGTGAGCATCACCTAGGGAACAAAATGGTTTGGAGACAGTATTTCCTCTCAGGTTGTGGGACACACTTGTGTTCAGTTCAGTTCAGTTCAGTTCAGTCACTCAGTCGTGTCCGACTCTTTACAACCCCATGAATCGCAGCACGCCAGGCCTCCCTGTTCATCACCATCTCCCAGAGTTCACTCAGACTCGCGTCCATCAAGTCCATGATGCCATCCAGCCACCTCATCCTCGGTCGTCCCCTTCTCCTCCTGCCCCCAATCCCTCCCAGCATCAGAGTCTTTTCCAATGAGTCAACTCTTTGCATGAGGTGGCCAAAGTACTGGAGTTTCAGCTTTAGCATCATTCCTTCCAAAGAAATCCCAGGGCTGATCTCTTTCAGAATGGACTGGTTGGGTCTCCTTGCAGTCCAAGGGACTCTCAAGAGTCTTCTCCAACACCACAGTTCAAACGCATCAATTCTTCGGCGCTCAGCCTTCTTCACAGTCCAACTCTCACATCCATACATGACCACAGGAAAAACCATAGCCTTGACTAGATGGACCTTAGTTGGCAAAGTAATGTCTCTGCTTTTGAATATGCTATCTAGGTTGGTCATAACTTTTCTTCCAAGGAGTAAGCGTCTTTTAATTTCATGGCTGCAATCACCATCTGCAGTGATTTTGGAGCCCCCCAAAATAAAGTCTGACACTGTTTCCACTGTTTCCCCATCTATTTCCCATGAAGTGATGGGACCAGATGCCATGATCTTCGTTTTCTGAATGTTGAGCTTTAAGCCAACTTTTTTGCTCTCCTCTTTCACTTTCATCAACAGGCTTTTTAGCTCCTCTTCACTTTCTGCCATAAGAGTAGTGTCATCTGCATATCTGAGGTTATTGATATTTCTCCCGGCAATCTTGATTCCAGCTTGTGTTTCTTCCAGCCCAGCATTTCTCATGATGTACTCTGCATAGAAGTTAAATAGGCAAGGTGACAATATACAGCCTTGACGGACTCCTTTTCCTATTTGGAACCAGTCTGTTGTTCCATGTCCAGTTCTAACTGTTGCTTCCCGACCTGCATACAGATTTCTCAAGAGGCAGGTCAGGTGGTCTGGTATTCCCATCTCTTTCAGAATTTTCCACAGTTTATTGTGATCCACACAGTCAAAGGCCTTGGCATAGTCAATAAAGCAGAAATAGATGTTTTTCTGGACCTCTCTTGCTTTTTCCATGATCCAGCGGATGTTGGCAATTTGATCTCTGGTTCTTCTGCCTTTTCTAAAACCAGCTTGAACATCAGGGAGTTCACAGTTCACATATTGCTGAAGCCTGGCTTGGAGACTTTTGAGCATTACTTTACTAGCATGTGAGATGAGTGCAATTGTGCGGTAGTTTGAGCAGTCTTTGGCATTGCCTTTCTTTGGGATTGGAATGAAAGCTGACCTTTTCCAGTCCTGTGGCCACTGCTGAGTTTTCCAAATCTGCTGGCATATTGAGTGCAGCACTTTCACAGCATCATCTTCCAGGATTTGTAACAGCTCCACTGGAATTCCGTCACCTCAACTAGCTTTGTTCGTAGAGATGCTTTCTAAGGCCCACTTGACTTCACATTCCAAGATGTCTGGCTCTAGATGAGTGATCACATCATCATGATTATCTGGGTCGTGAAGATCTTTTTTGTACAGTTACATAAGCAAACTATAGCACAGAGAGAACTTTAGTGCAGTAATCTAACTTACCCTGGCATATATCTAGCAAACCACATAATGATTATTTATGGCATGTTAATTAAACAGTAACAGTAAACAGTTGTTTAATGATAGTTCTTGATATCTTATTTCTGAAGTGAATGCCAGGATCTTTGCCATCACCTAGAGAGAGAGACTGGCTTCTCTGGTGCCTCAGCTGGTAAAGAGTCTGCCCACAACGTAGGAAATCCAGGTTCAATCTCTGGGTCAGGAAGATCCCCTGGAGAAGGCAATGGCAATCCACTCCAGCATTCTTGCCTGGAAAATCCCATGGGCAGAAGAGCTGGGCAAGCTATAGTCCATTGGGTCACAAGAGTCAGACAAATCTTGATTACTAAACCACAGAGGGAGAGAAGGTCCTGGGAGGCAGAAAGGTAACAAAGCATTAGTAATATTGATACTCTTCATTTCACCAAGCCCAGCTGTCCACCTGAGCCTTTGCCCCAGTCTCATTCTCGTTTTGCCTAAACTTAGGGTTTTTATTATCACTTACTGGCCAACCTGTCAGTTGGGACTCCCTGACCAGCTGTTGTTTAGAGGCTTTCTGGGTCTTCCTGGATTAAGAACACAGACTTTTGAGAAAGGGCTCTGCACCGCTGTCTTCTCATCAGAACCCCTCCCTCCTCACTTCTCCTTCATCAAAAGGGAAAGGAATTACCGTCACAAATGAATGCGTCCCTTTTCATCTCCCAGAGCTGGACCACATGCCCCAAAACTCACCTGCTCATCCACTTACGCTTTAACCAGTTAGATATCCATTGCTCTCTAAACCTTTATTATGGGGACCCCTAGTGTTGCCAGAGTTAGGGACCTCTCAGCAATTCACAGTCTGATGAAACCTTTCTAACCTGGAGCTATATGTTGGTGATATGCAAAATGAGGTCCATGAATCTATGTGAGTCCTCAACAGTGAGTGCTTAGAAAATTTTAGCCTTGTCATTGCCGCAACCTCCAACATGTTCAGTATATATTTCTCATGGGCTAGGACACAAGACCAGTGTAAAACGGTGTCAAATTTGTGTGATAAATTGTATATCTCTTGAGCTGAGGGATCAGGTCAGTGGAAGATTTGGATGCAAAAATAAACTGGCGGATGACCATACCTAGTCTAAAAGTATTGGTTGATTGGCTGTTTGCATCAAAACATCTGGAACATCTATTAAAAATGCAGATTCTGGGCCTACCCAAAGACTTAATGTCATAATCTCTGAAGGTCAGGTTTTGAGATCTATATTTTAAACAAGCAACCTAGTGGCTCCTTCATACTAAAGTTTGAAAAGCACCACAATCATTTATCAGTTGGTTATGTTGATTAGAATATAGTTTTGAAAGACTCCATTCTCATGGCAGCCAGTTATTGTCCTTGGGGACACAGACTACATTCAGCACCAAGGAGTGCCTCTGGGAATCCATCTCCAGCTCTGGAAAAATGCACCAAAATCCATATTCCAGTGAAGTCATATCATAGTTATGTAACAAAAACATAATTCATTGAAGAGAATATGTATATATAGACACTTCGTAATGTGTGTGGTCACCCTCTGGCCACCAAATTTGGAGATCCTACTTTTTTTAATACCAGTTCTCAGAAATGTACACTGAGAGGAAAACACTGAAATGGTGTGAGAAACCAGGTATCCAGGGCCAAGTAGTAAGGGAGGAAATGATAGATTATACAGCCAGTCATTCATGAGCGTGTCACGAGAGCACAGTATAGGACTTACCGTTCAAGGCATCATTCATCATAAATAAATAGGCAAATTATGGTCACTTTGTTGTTGTTCAGTCACTAAAGTTGTATCTGATTCTTTGTGACCCCATGGACAACAGCATGGGGTCCTCTGTTCTCTACTATCTCCTGGGGCTTGCTTAATTTCATGTCCATCGGTGACACTATCTAACCATATCATCCTCTGCCGTCCCCTTCTCCTTTTGCCTTCAATCTTTCCCAGCATCAGGGTCGTTCCCAATGAGTTGGCTTCATATCAAGTGGCCAAATTATTGAAGCTTCAGCTACAGCAACACTTCTTCTAGTGAATATTCAGGGTTGACTTCCTTTAAAATTGATGGTTTTGATCTCTTTCCTATCCAAAGGACTCTGAAGAGTCTTCTCTAGCCCTACAATTAGATAGTGTCAATTCTTTGGCACTCAGACTTCTTTGTTGTCCAACTCTCACATCCGTACATGACTACTAGAAAAAAACATAACTTTGATTACACAAACATTTGTCAGCAAAATGATGTCTCTGTTTTTTTTAATATACTGTCTAGGTTTGCCATAGCTTTCCTTCTGAAGAGCAAATGTCTTTTAATTTCATGGCTGCAGTCACCATCCACAGTGATTTTGAAGCCCAAGAAAGCAAAATTTGTCAGGGTCTCCAATTTTCCCCCTTCTATTTGCTTTGAAGTGATGGGGCTGGATGCCATGATCTTCATTTTTTTACTGTTGAGTTTCAAGCTAACTTTTTCATGCTCCTCTTTCACTCTCATCTAGAGGTTCTTTAGCTCTTTTTCACTTTCTGCCATTAGAGTGGTATCATCTGCATGTTTGAGGTTCTTAATATTTCTCCTGGCAATCTTGATTCCAGCTTGTGATTCATCCAGCCTAGCGTTTTGCATGATGTACTTTGCATATAAGTTAAATAAGCAGGGTGACAGTGTACAGCATTGTTGTGTACTCTTTTCCCAATTTTGAACCAGTTAGCTGTTCCAAGTCTGGTTCACAACTGAGCATTGTTTCCACTTTGGCCCAGAAGCTTTATCTTAGAGCTATTAGCAGTTGCCCTCTGCACTTCCAAGTAGAATATTGGACATCTTCCAATCTGGGCGGCTCATTTTTCAGTGTTGTCATATCTTTTTGACTTTTCATACTGTTCATGGGGTTCCTCTGGCAAGAATACTGGAGTGAGTTGCCATTTCCTCCTCCAGTGGACCATGTTTTAGAACAAAACTCTTCACTATGACCTTTCTGTCTTGGGTGGTCCTGCTCAGCATGATTCACAGCTTCATTGAGTTACTCAAGCCCCTTCACCATGACAAGGTTGTAATCCATGAAGGAGTATGTCCATTTACCTTCTGCTTATATTTAATAAATTAAATTTTAAAACAGTGAGGCATAAATGGGTAAGTTGTTCAAATTATTGAATTCATATATTTTATTCATCTGGGGAGTCCACAAATATTGGATCTCTTTTTCCTTGATGGAGTTATATAAAGAGGTGACTCTCCAACACAGACTTAGAATTCCCTGGGAAGCTTCTGAAAGCCACAGATGCTTAAGCTCATCCTGGCCAACCTCAGGCTCCTGGAAAGTAAGGTTCAGAGAAATTGTATTTTCAGTTCCCCTTGTGATTTTGGCATGGAGGATGTTTTCGGAATTGTTGATTTAACAACACTAGTACCATAATATTATAACCTGAAAATGGACATCCTAAGGAGAAAATTGGGTCTAGGTTCAGGTAAATTGTCTTCCCTGGTGGCTCAGATGGTAAAGCATCTGCCTGGAATGCAGGAGACCCAGGTTTGATTCCTAGGTTGGGAAGATCCCATGGAGGAAATGGCCACCCACTCCAGTACCCTTGCCTGGAAAATTCCGTGGACCGAGGAGCCTGGTAAGCTGCAGTCCACGGGGTCGCAAAGAGTCAGACACGACTGAGTGACTTCACTTCACTTCACTTCTTCAGGTAAATTAAGGCTCTAGGAAACATGCATACTTGAAAATTAACTATTTCATAACGGTATACAGCCAAATATGTGAAAAAGCACTTGTCATGTAGTAGTATGGGCTTCCCTGGTGGCTCAGAGGGTAAAGCATCTACCAGCAATGCAGGAGACCCAGGTTCGATCCCTGGGTTGGGAAGATCCCTTGGAGAAGGAAATGGCAACCCACTCCAATACTCTTGCCTGGAAAATCCCATGGACAGAGGAGCCTGGTGGGCTACAGTCCAGAGGGTCGCAAAGAGTCAGACACGACCGAGCGACATCACTTTCACTTTCACTATGTAGTAGTTAACAATTTGGGCCCGTTAATACAGGCTTTACATTGATGATCTGAGAGATGGTGCCCACTGGAATATCTGTAAAAGGAGTGAATGTGCTAGTTTTAGTCACCTTTGTAAAGTCAGTCTGCACTGAAAGAGAGGGCATGGCAACCCAGGCCATGAGTGACTGGAACAAGACTCTTGGCTCTTGCTCTGTACACCCCAGTGTGGAGCTGCCCAAACCTGAAGTTCTGCAGGCAGAATAGGGAGGAGTAGAGCTGAACAGCATCAAGGTGCACAGCCCGGTCAGTGGCAGTTCCTAGGTATCCAGTCTAGACTGAGCTAAAGCCAAAAGCACTGTAGAAAAGAGCAGCTTCCCTGGACCATGCTGCTGGCGGAAGGCTGAGGCATGGTGTGTAGTGAGCAGGCGGTGGGGGCGTGGGGGGATGTTCCTTCGCTGGCTGGTCCTCAGCAGTGCCAGCACTAGCCTCACTGAAAGGTGGACGGCAGGGCTCTGGCCTATCTCACCCCAGGGCTCGAGCCTTCCGAGAGATGAAAGCGATGTCTTTCCCTGGATCATCCTGTGGATGTAGGACGCGCTGAAAGAGAATACAGTTTAATTCAACTGGCACAATCAGGTGGATGCTATGTTCCAAACCCATATCCCAGGCTGATGATACAGAAATGAAATAAACAGCTTCTGTTCTCAAAGACTCCACAGTCTAGAGGGAGAGGCAGGCATGTAAGCAGCTGCCTAAAATAAAACAAGAGCTAGAGGATGGGTATGCACAAACTTGTGCGACATACCCAGGAAGCAGCAGCTCATTCTGCCTGGTCCCCAGGGAAATTTGTGAAAGGAAAGTAATAACTGAACTGGATTGTCAGGGAAATGTGGAAATTTATCAGGTACACGAAGGGGACAGGGAGATAAGGGTGAAGAGGAGGGATATTCTTGGCAGAGGAAATGGATCAGCTGTTCGTAGTGTGCTCAGCAAATGTAAATATCCTCTGTGTCTGCAACATAAAATAACGTTGCATGGTGGAAAAGATTGTTGATATCCTCAGGTGGGAGCCCTACTGCTCTGAGGATGCCCTTTGTCTTCTTCCTGGCTCAAAAGTAGAATAAAAGGACTGGCATTTGAAAGGGAATTTAGAAACTTAAACTTTACTACAACCCGTAGTAAAATATGAATTTCATACACACATACTCACATAGGAAATAGCATCTGTCAATACTTGCCGTTACAGGACTTCCCTTGTGGCCTAGTGGTTACAAATCTGCCCGCTAATGCAGGATGCATGGATTCAATTCCTGATCCATGAAGATCCCGCACGCCCTGCGGCAAATAAACCAGTGCACCACAGCTACGGAGCCTCTGCCCTGGAGCCCATGAGGCTACTGAAAATTGAGATGCAGCTACTGAAGCCTGAGATGCAGCTACTGAAGCCTGCATGCCCTTGGGCCCATGCTCTGGCAATGGGGGCAGCCACCACGATGAGAAGTCCACAACCTGTAACCAGAGAGCAGCCCCCTCTGGCTGCCGCTAGAGAAAGTCTGCGCAGCAGTGAAGACCCAGGACAGGCAAAAATAAATAAACATTTTTAAAACCTTCAGTTCAGTTCAGTGACTCAGTCATGTCTTTGTGACCCCATGGACTGTAGCACACCAGGCCTCCCTGTCCTTCTTCACCATATCCAGGAGCTGGCTCAAACTCATGCCCCTCAAGTCGGTGATGCCATCCAACCATCTCATCCTCTGTCGTCCCCTTCTCCTCCCACCTTCAATCTTTCCCAGCATCAGGGTCTTTACCAATGAGTCAGTTCTTCCCATCAGGTGGCCAAACTATTGGAGCCTCACCTTAAGCATCAGTCCTTCCAAATAATATTGAGGTCTGATTTCCTTTAGGATTGACTGGTTGGATCTCCTTGGAGTCCAAGGGACTCTCAAGAGTCTTCTCTAAAACCACAGTTCAAAAGCATCAATTCTTAGGTGCTCAGCTTTCTTTATAGTTCAACTCTCACATCCATACATGACTACTGGAAAAACCATAGCTTTGACTAGATGGACCTTTGTTGGTAAAGTAATGTCTCTGCTTTTTATTACCCTGTCTAAGTTGGTCATAGCCTTTCTTCCAAGGAGCAAGCATCTTTAAATTTCATGGCTGCAGTCATCATCTGCAATGATTTTGGCGCCGAAAAAAATAAAATCTCTCACTGTTTCCATTGTTTCCCCATCTACTTGTCATGAAGTGATGGGACCAGATGCCATGATCTTCGATTTTTTGAATGTTGAGTTTTAAGCCAACTTTTTCACTCTCCTCTTTCACTTTCATCAAGAGGCTGTTTAGTTCCTCTTCACTTTCTGCCATAAGGGTGGTGTCGTCTGCATATCTGAGGTTATTGATATTTCTCCCAGCAATCTTGATTCAAGTCTGTGTTTCATCTAGCCCGGCATTTTGCATAATGTACTCTGCATATATGTTAGCTAAGAAGGGTGACAATGTACAGCCTTGACGTACTCCTTTTCAATTTGGAACCAGCCTGTTGTTCCATGTCCAGTTCTGTTCCTCCTTGACCTGCTTACAGATTTCTTAGGAGGCAGGTAAAGTGGTCTGGCATTCCAATGTCTTGAAGAATTTTCCACAATTTATTGTGATCTACACAGTCAGAGGCTTTGGCATAATCAATAAAGCAGAAGTAGACTTTTTTTTGGATTCTCTTGCTTTTTGATGATCCAATCGATGTTGGAAATTTGACCTCTCGTTCTTCTGCCTTTTCTAAATCCAGCTTGAATGTCTGGAAGTTCACGGTTCACATACTGTCGAAGGCTGACTTGGAGAATTTTGAGTATTACTTTACTAGCATGTGAGATGAGTGCGATTGTGCAGCAGTTTGAACATTCTTTGACATTGCCCTTCTTCAGAATTGGAATGAAAACTGACCTTTTCCAGTCCTGTGGCCACTGCTGAGTTTTCCAAATTTGCTGGCATATTGAGTGCAGCACTTTACCATGTGTCAAGGCATACGGCAAATCTCTGTATCTTCCAACATTGCTATGAACCTTAAATTGCTCTAAAAATAGTCTTTTTAAAAAAGGAAATAGAATAGAAAAGAAACTATTGCCTTTTATTTTAAAAAACCTACTTTAAAAAATAAAGACATAATAGTTTCTTTTATATGTTATTTCCTCTTTAAAATGACTATTTCTAGAGCAATTTAGGTTCACAGTGATGTTGGAAGATACAGAGTTTTGCCATATGCCTCGACACCTGCATGGCTTCACCATTATTGAATCCCCCATCAGAGTGGCACTTCTTTATGACCCAAAGTCCAGAGTTTGCATTATGGTTCATTCCTGGTGTTGTGCATTCTATGGGTTTTGCAAAAAAGATAATATGAATCCATCACCATAGTGTAATACAGAGAACTTTCACTGCCCTAAAGATCCTCTGTGCTCTGCCTATTTCATTACCTCCTTTGCATAAATTCTGGCAACTACTGATCCTTATACATAGTTTGGCCTGTTCCAGACTGTCTTGTGGTTGAAATTATGCAGTATACAGCCTTTTCAGGTTGACTTTTTAACTTAGTAATATGCATTTAAAGTCTTCCATGTCTTTTCATGGTTTTATAGACCTTATTTCTTTTAAAAACTGAGTAAGTTCTCTTGTTGGTATGTACCTCAGTTTAGCCATTCAGTTACTGAAAGACATCTTGGTTGCTTCCCAATTTTGGCAATTATAAGTAAAGCTGCTATAAACATCCATATGCATAAATTTTCAGTCTATTTGAGTAAATACCAAGGAGCACAATCGCTGGATTGAATGGTGAAAGTATGTTTAGCTTTCTAAGAAACTGCCAAATTGTCTTCCAAAGTGGCTGCGCCATTTTGCATTCTGTCCACAATGAATGGGAGTTCCCATTACTCCACATTCTCAACAGCATTTGATGTTGTCAAGGGTCTGGATTTGGGACATCCTAGCAGGGGTGTGGTAGTATCTCACTGCTGCTTTAATTTGCATTTTCCTGGTTACATATGATATGGAGGCTTGTGAACTGATTTAACTGCTAGATAATCATGATGCCGTATTAATCATTGGGTTTATCTTTTAGCAGCTTAGATTGATTATTTGAATCTTAAATCTCAGTTTCTGATTCCAGAACAGTTATAATTCTGTCATAGGATTTTGGAAAGCCTTTTCCTTTTCTGCACCTCAGTTTTCTCATCTTCTCATCTAGGATGAACAATATTTGTTTCTTCCTCAAAAATTTCATCTTGAAGTCTATACAATCCTACCAAATCCTCCTTCTGCGTATTGATGAGGAATAAATAGAAAATTCCAGGGAGAACAATTGAGAATTTATAAAGTGAAGTATAAGTGGCTATTATTGGGCAATCTCTTACTTGAGTGACTGAAGCAGTGGGCATTTCTCTATTGGAGAGAGATGGAGCTGAGAAATTTTTACCCAACTGTAAACTGAACCCACTTTACCTTCTTGCTGTGCTCAGGAGCTTCCCATTAAACCAATCTTGCATGTGTCTCAAGCCTTGCTCCAAAGAATATAACCTCAAGAAAATCCAAGGGCAAAGTTCTCCTTTTCTTCAATGACGGAGATCAAATTTGGGAGTTGTTGGTTTCCTCCCACCTCTGAAGCCTTGACAGAAGGCAACTCAGCTGCTGAAAAGACCTTGGAGCCCAGGCACTAGCTACTCTGAGAGTGAAATAGGGAAGCTGCACTTAAGTGACCAACCCCGAGAGACCCGAAGACCTACTAAGGACTCAGGATGCCCAAGAACTCAAAACATGAGTGGAGATGGGATTCTGCCCTTCCCAACTTGGGGGTTGCAAACGTTATCAAAAGAGCTTTACCCACCTTCCCAAAAGAAGGCAAATGGCTAACCACAATTTTTTTTCCCCCCCAGGACAGGTCATGTAAAGCAGTACCTGGATGGAATGCAGGGAAATTATTCATTGTTTGCTCCCGTGTTCCATAGCTTCAGTGTCTAGCTCTGTTTTCTCTATTTTTAAGAGATTGCATTACTTTGCTAGCATGTGAGATGAGTGAAATTGTGCAGTAGTTGAGCAGGGGATGAGATGGTGGATGGCATCACTGACTCGATGGACATGAGTTTGAGCAAGCTTTGGGAGTTGGTGATGGACAGGGAAGCCTGGCATGCTGCAGTCCATGGGGTCACAAAGAGTCAGATACGACTGAGTGACTGAACTGAACTGAAGAGGTTGCATGTAAGGAGCTTGCTGGGAAACTTTTATGCTACAGTCAAAATTGTTTAATATCAGATCCCCAAAGAGCTTACTGCTAGTGCTCCTGCTGCTAAGTCACTTCAGTCGTGTCCGACTCTGTGCGACCCCATAGACGGCAGCCCACCAGTCTCCCCCGTCCCTGGGATTCTCCAGGCAAGAACACTGGAGCGGGCTGCCATTTCCTTCTCCAATGCATGAAAGAGAAAAGTGAAAGTGAAGTCGCTCAGTCATGTCCGATTCCTAGCGACCCCATGGACTGCAGCCCACCATGTTCCTCCGCCCATGGGATTTGTTGCACTAATCCAGAATCTGAGCTAGTTACCTGGGGAAATGACTCCACCTCACCCAAATATGCCATCGAATTGTGACACAAGCTAACTTCTACTCTTTCCCAAAGAGCTGGTCCAAGTGGTGACTCCTTTCAATACTGTCTCTGACATTACCAGCCACCTTCAACTAGGTGGGCTGCAACTGCACAACCACAGCCCTTTGATGAGATAATCAGATCACTGCATCATCCTAGACAGCAACAGGGACTGCTTTTCTTGAGCTCTGCTTTTCTCATTTAATTCTTTACCAAAAAATGCTCTTGTTTAATAAATGCTTATATCATACTTACTATGTGAGAAAGTTAGATGGCTACATCCCCTGACAATCTTATGAGAGTAATACTATTGATATACCATCTAATTTTACAGACAAAGAAACTGAGTCATAGAGGTTAAGTAACTTCATAACCCAGCCAGGAAAGGGCAGGCTGGCATTTAAACTCAATTCCAAAGTCCTGGACACTGACTGAAAATCCTAATTTTTCTGAAGGGAATGAGAACCTCCAAAGCACTAGAATTAGGATTGGGGGAAAGCTCATGTTTGTATAAGAAAGTACATGAAGCAAAAGCAAAGTACTGAAACTTTGAGATGTCACCTTCATATATAAGCTAAATCTGTTATTCAACATCTTTTTGAATTCCTTCAACAAATAGCTCTCAGATAAATAAGAACAATTTGGTAGCCCATTTTCTTCCCTTGGGAAGGGTTCATGGATCTTGGTTAAGTTTCCATTTTCCCCTGGGGTCTGTGAACAGGATCCTTAATGACTAACATTTGGTTGATCATTAGTAAAATGGTTAATATATAGGCCTTGGAGTCCAAATAATTTGGGTAAAAGCCCCAACCTTGCTAGTTGTATGGCCTCAGGCAATTTACTTACCGTCTCTGAGTCTCAGATTCTTGGTTTGCAAGATGTGAGCAATCGTTGTATTGGTCCTGATGGATGCTGGAGTGAGAAGTTCATGCTGGAGTGACAAGCATCTTGCATTTGTCAGTGACTCAACACAACAAAGGTGTGCTTTTCACTCAGGCTTATGGTTAGTACCCATCAGCAGAGGGGACTTGCTCTTTCTGGTTACTCAACAGTCCAGGAGGATGGAGACTCAACCCAGACCAAGGTTTCTCCACCACAGAGCTGTTGACATTTGGGGCTGGATATTTCTTTGTTGTGGGCGATTATTGTCTTTGTTGTAGAATATTCAACAACATCCATGGCCTTCACAAACTGGATGTCAATGGTAGCACCCCTCCACCCCCAATTATAGCAATCAAAGCTATCTGCAGACATAGTCAAATGTTCCCTTGGAACAAAATTACCACCAACTAAGAATTGTACTCAAATGATCTAGAAATGCACTTAAAAAGAAAGATTGAGGCTTAAACACTGACAAATGTTTCTCCATGAAAATGACATACTTTGCCTTCTGTTTGATTGACTAAAGTTAGTCATGTGGCTATACTTAACTTCAAGGAGGTGGGAAGTATAATTCTATCATGTCAATTCTGTCCTGAGAAAGGGAGAGATCAGGAATATCTGTCAACAGTCCTAATAAATAGCCACCTGGGATCATTGAAAGGGTTAAATGCAATAATGAATATAAGGGGTTTGACACAGTGCCTGGCTAATTAGAAGTGCTCACCGCTTGGAGACTGTTCATATTAGAATACAAAGGCAGGTAGTTCAACCAACAGCCCCTTTATAAGAATTCAGAATTTCTGTGTCACGTGTTTGGACTTTCCTTTATCTAAGGCCAGTGCATGCTTAGTTGCTCAGTCATGTCTGATTCTTTGGGACTCTGTGGACTGTAGCCCCCCAGATATCCCTGTCCATGGAATTCTCCAGGCAAGAATGCTGGGGTAGGTAGCCATTCCCTTCTCCAAAGGATCTTCCCAACCCAGGGATGGAACCTGGGTCTCCTGCATTGCAGGCAGACTCCTTTCTGTCTGAGTCACCAGGGAAACCCAAAGACTAGCAGAGGTTGGTTAGTTTGTGGTGCTTGTTTGCAAGGAATACTCCTAGTAACAATATTGTTGGTCAGTTGAAATTTCCTATTATTAAAACAAGCAAAGAAATAAAAAATGCTTGGCTGACCCTGCCAGGCTTCAGCTTCAGATTGAGATTGTCTCTAATTGTCATGTGCTAAGCACTTGGGCTTTTTTCCTAAACATCGTATACTATCCTATCTCAGGGTCTTTGCATTTGTTATTTCTTCTATCTAGAATGCTCCCTCTCCATCCATCTAGTTAATTTTACTTTCCCCCCCCCCCCCCCCCCCCCCCCCCGCTTTCCAGGGAAGCCTTCCTGATTTATCAGGCTAGGTGTTCGTTCCTTTCTCTGCTTCCATTCTAAATGCATCGCCCTGAAGATTTTTCTTCATCATCCAGTCTATGATTATGTTCCCTGTGAGATTAGTTGATTAAAGTCTGTCTCCCCTACCGGCTTGTGAATTCAGTTGCGTCTTTCTCTCTTTTGTTCACTTTATAACTCCAGAGCCTAGTGTGTGGTATAACATAGACACTCAATAAATCTATGGTGAATTAATAAAGGCCAAGAATAAAATTTGGATCCACTGACACTTGGTTTGATCTCTTTCCTTCAAACCGTGCTGCAGGCAACAAAGTACCGGCCTCAATAGATTCCTCAGGGAAGGAAAGGGGAAAAGAAGTGCCAGCCTAAAATGTCACTCCTCACCTGCTACAAGGAGACTTCTAGCAGGGGGTATGTCACCTGCACACACAGTGCCTGAGCGGCCTGCCACTGCGGCGTCTGTGTTTTCAAAGAAAGCAGAGAGCTCCCAGTTCCTGGTTGGGAACCATGGTGAGGAGTATAAACAGAGCTGAGCAACTTCACCCTGGAGTCCGGAGGACCAGCCTTCGGGCCCCTGGGCACTGACCCGGACCATCCTGAGCACTTGGGGTAAGTCTTCCCTTCTTTCCCAGGATTAGGGGTTGGCTCCTGGTCTCCTTTGTCAGCCCACACACCCTGCCCCTTGGCATTCTTGCTGCTGGCCTTTTGAACTGGAATAAGCATCCATTTTCTTCCTTCCTGTGACTTGGAGGGGACCCAAATCTCTGTGCTCCTGGCTCTTTGCCTGTTTTCACTCCCCCATTCTCCACCTCCACGAGTAGTTTCTCTCTGGTTAACTGGACCCTGATCTACAAAAATAGATCAGGTGAGCTGCTTCCCTAAGTCTCTGCCAGGCATAGATCCATCAGACCTGCTCAAATGCCCCTTAGTGGGGGCTTACAGCTCTCCCCGGGCAACTATGAGTCTCTTTCTCTTTGAAATAAGATCTTACTTTTGCTGAGGCTGCAGCATGATGTACTTAAAAGTCATACCAGTAAGTATTTAAACCATCATTTCTTGTCACTAGCAAAAAATATTTATGGCCACACAGCTGGATTATTGGGAACAAATCTCTTGATACAACTGCATACAGGAGGAAAAATAAACAAGCAAACAAAAAGAGATGAAGAAGAAACTGAGGACTCCGTCACCTCTAACAAGCAGAGCCACACCTTTGGCTCTGCTCTGGGCATGAGGGGAGAGAGCCCATAGGCTTAGAAGATAGAAGGCCCTGGGGGTCAAAAGCATGGAGTTTATTCCATTAAATCTGAAGAGAGCTTGAAAGCATTATGAGCAGAATGGCTGCCCCCCTAGCAGCCCAGCCACTGAATCAGGGATGGAACTGGTCATCAGAGCGGGGAGCCTATGGTCCCCGCTGGGACATATATTTTGACTTAAAGCCAGGGCAAACTCCTCAAGCAGCTAATTACAGGTAAAATTGTCTTTGCTTCATGGATTCAATCCACTCCTGGAATTTCGTTGTCCAAAAAAAAAAAATGATTTTAGTGTTATACGAATTATCATTTAGGGCAATTGCTATTACAATACAGGCCAGAGTCTTTTATTAGAGCAAGAAGTTATTTTTACAAATCCAGGATGAGTTATGCATTGTCTAATTCTGGAGTTTGTTCGTGGGCTAAAGAATGCAGTAAGCTCATTCCTGAGGGACCTGACTTCCTGAAAGGTGGCCTCTGTCCAGAATGGTGAAGACGAAAGGTTAGCTGTGGTTGCTCCTTTAATCTGATTTACTGTTTTTATGAGTCATTTATACAAAGAACTGGTCTGCTTTCTACGAAAGTCAGTTTTCTACAGCCTCCAGTTCTTTCTTTTCACTCCCACTTTAACTTCTTAAACTATCAGAATAATACACGATTGTAGAATAGCCGAGCAGAACAAAGGTATAGAGAAAAAGTAAAACTTTTAACCCATACCCCCAGACCAAATCCACTTCCTTTCCCTTTCAGAAAAACCACCAGTAGCTGGTGGATAACCTGTAGACAACTTTTTTCTAAAAAATATACAAAAATGCACATAATTATAGATTATATATAAAAGCAAATGCACTCAGTGACATTGGATTATTCCAAACTGGTAAATAGAATCACAGTGTATATTATTTTGGTTTGCAACTAGCTTTCTTTTTCACTTAAGAATATGTCCTCATGCTTTCTATGCCAGTGTAAATGCATGCATGCCTGCTGTCACTTCAGTCATATTCATATCTAACTGTATGACCCCATGGACTGTAACCTGCCAAGCTCCTCTGTCCATGGGATTCTCCAGGTAAGAATACTAAAGTGGATTGCCATGCCCTCCTCAAGCCAGTGTACATAGATACACCTAATTCTTTTGAACAATCTCCTAGTGTCTCATTCTATAATTACCATAGTTTATTTCTTGTTTGTCCTATTGCTAGAGTGTAGATTGTTTCCATTTCTTTACTGCTACAAACATACCAGATGTATACTGACCTACACACAAATACGTGTGTGTGGGCATAAGTGTGTGTGTGTGTATGCATTTCTGTAAGATATCTGTAGAATGAATTTCCTGGAAAGGAATGAACTGAGTTAAACTGTATGGGCAATTAAACTTTGCTACTATCAAAGACCATCACTTTGCCCTCAGAAAGTGCTATGCCACTTTCTGTATCTCAACATTTTCATCTGTGAAATGGGAACACTAATATTAGCCTCCTCAGAGAACTGTTGTACTAATACAGTGCAGAGGGCATGGAAAATAAGTGTTGGACTCCGTTAGTTTGCCAAAATGATAGCTATGATGATAGTTATTTGTTATCATAAGTCGAAGAGAAACAGTCACATACCCACAGGGAAAGACAGAGTCTCTGAGGAAGTGGCATTTGAGTGACTATGTGGCATCTGAGCAGGTCAGATGACTACATGCCTGGGAGAGATGAGGGTGGAATCCCACTGACCCTCTGTAGAGCAGGATCCAGTTAAGCATAGAGAAATGACAAATAATCCCTTAATTTGCAGACTAACTGATAATCAGAACAGAAAGGGGGCATTAGAGGCTACGGAATGGAAAAACATCATTGTGTGGGAGAGAAATAGAGAGAAGGGGCCTTACTTAAGGTCACACAGCTGCTCTAGCAACAGAGTTGAACCCAGGAGCTACACCTCTAGCTGCAAGTCCATGTTGCCTCCGTATGTATGTTTTCTGTATCATTCTCCTCCTCTCAAGAAAAATAAAACAAGAAATGGGTCTGCAGAAACAGCTGTTTATGTCTCATTTGGGATGCTGACTTAAAAATAACCAAATTAATAAGGAAATGATGCTTCAAAGGAAGAAATGGGCAAAAGTGAAGACCAGACAATTTACAGGAAAGAAAGTACAAATGGCCAACACATATATGACAAGATGCGCCACTCAGTGATAGGGGAAACACAACTGAAAGGGCATTCATTCATTCATTCAATCAAAAGGGATTTTTGAGTGACTACTATAAGCTAGATTACTACTATGGAGTTTATTTTCCGTCTCTCCAATTGTCAATAATTTAAAAGCATGATGAGACCAAGTATTAGCGAGGATGTAAGGAAACTGGAACTTTCATATAATGCGTGAGTGGTGAGGGGATTTATACACAATTGTAAAGCTATTTTACTCTTGGCAGAATAATACCCCTTCCTCAAAGATGTCCATATATAGTAATGAGGAAGTAAGTTTGCCGATGGAATAAGATTGTTAATCAGTGGATGTTTTCTTAAACTGAAGTATACTTGATTTATAATATGTGTTGGTTTCAGGTATACAGCATAATAATTGATTTTTTGCAGATTATTTTCCATTATAGATTTTTGTAGATAATGTATATAATTTTCTGAGTTATACAGTAATCCTTCTTGATTATCTATTTTAGGGTTAGTAGTTTGTATCTGTTAATCCCATAATTTTAATTTGTCCCTCCCCACATCCCCTTTGGCTGCTGCTGCTACTGCTAAGTCGCTTCAGTCGTGTCCGACTCTGTGCGACCCCACAGTGGGCAGCCCACCAGGCTCTGCCGTCCCTGGGATTCTCCAGGCAAGAACACTGGAGTGGGTTGCCATTTCCTTCTCCAATGCATGAAAGTAAAAAGTGAAAGTGAAGTCACTGAGTCGTGTCCAACTCTCAGCGACCTCATGGACTACAGCCCACCAGGCTCCTCCATCCATGGGATTTTCCAGGCAAGAGTACTGGAGTGGGGTACCATTGCCTTCTCCCCCACTTTGGCTACCCTAACATTATTTTCTATGTCTGTAAATCCGTTTCTGTTTTGTATATAGATTGATTTGTATTTTTTTTAGATTCCACATATAAGTGATGCATATAGTATTTGCTTTTTTTCTTATTTGACTAAGCACAATTCTCTCTTCTAGAAGGAAATGGCAACCTACACCAGTATTCATGACAGGAGAATCCCATGGACAGAGAAGTCTGGCAGGCTATAGTCCATGGGGTCACAAAGAGTGAGATGCGACTGAAGCAACTTGACAATAGTCTCTAGGTCCACCCTTTTTGCTGCAAATGGCAACTTTATTCTTTTTATGGCTGAGTAATATTCCATTATATACATATAATATATATCATATTATACATACAAAATAATATATATAATTATATATGTTAATATATATTATATTATTAGTTATATATTATATTAATATATAATAGTATTATATTATATATTATTATAATAATATAAAAATATCTTATAATATATTGTAATTGTATATAATATAATAGATAATAGATATATAATATTATATATATTTTATATTTTTATATAAATATAAATAATATAATTAATATAGTTATATAAAATTATATTATATATCTATTATATATTATCATAATATAATATATATGATATATTATTATAATAGATATATAATATAATATGGATATATTATATATAATAAATTATATAATATATAATATTTATATAATTAAATGTTATAATTATTATATAAATATATGTATAAATATATTATATGAATAAAAATATATTAAATAATTGTGTATTATTATATAAAATATAATATTATAATGTATACAATATTCAATTCTCTCTCTCTCTCTCCCTCACATCTTCATCCATTCATCTGTTGATGTACACTTAAGTTGCTTCTATATCTTGGCAATTGTAAACAGTGCTGCTGTGAACATTACGGTGCACGCACTTTTTAGATATCAGAGTTTTCTTTCTTTTTTTCTGGATATTTAGCAGAAGTGGAATTGCTGGATCATGTAGCAATTCTATTTGTAGTTTTCTAAGGAGTTTCCCTAGTGGTTGCACCAATTTGCATTCCTATCAACAGTGTAGGAGGGTTCCCTTTTCTCCATACCCTCTGCAATGTGCCTCATCTATAGACTTTGTAATGATGACCATTCTTGTTGATGTGAGGTGATGCCTCATTGTGATTCTGTTTGGCATTTTTCAGATGAGCAATGCTGAGCATCTGTTCATGTGCCTGCTTAACCCTATGTATGTGTCCTTTGGAAAAAATGTCTATTAGGTCTTCTGCCCATTTTTTTATGGAGCTCTTTGTTTGTTTTTTGATATTAAGTTTATGAAATTGTTTATATATTTTTAACCTCCTGTTGGTAACATCATTTGCAAATGTTTTCACCATTCCTTAGCTTGTCTTTTCATTTTGTTGACAGTTTCATTTGCTGTGCAAAATCTTTCGACTAGGTCCCATTGTTTATTTTTACTTTTCTTTTACCTTGGGAGACTGGCTTCTCAACTATCTTAATTTAGGGAAATCATGTTGGATTATTTACGTGAAGCCAGCTGTACTCTCAAGGGTCCTTAAAGCTGAAGAAGGAGGCAGAAGAATCAAAGTCAGAGAAGGAGAAATGATGATGTAAGCAAGGTCAGAGTGATGCCAGAAGGACTCCACTTGACATTGTTGGCTTTTGAGGTGGAGGAAGGAGGCCATGAGCCAAAGAGTGTGGGCAGACTTCAGAAGCTAGAAAAGGTAGAGATAAGGACTGTCTCCTAGAGACCCCAATAAGAAATGCAGTTATAGTGTTAAGTGCCTAGTTTTCACCCCTGTGAGACCAACGTCAGACTTACAACTTGCAAAACTCTTTAAGATATAATTGTAAATTTGTGCTGCTGTAAACCACTGGTTTCTGGCAATTTGTTACAGTTGCCACAGAAATGAATACAGCTCTATTAAAATTTAAAACATTGTGTTCATTGACTCATCAATTCACTAGCACATATGTATGGAGATACACAGACAAGAATATCTGCTGAAGCATTGCTTGTAGTGAAGAATGGTTGCAGGGACTTGAGCCTATTATCCAAGAAATGGGATAGGAAGCAGAACCTGGTGAATGCAACAGGTCTGTCTCCAAAATAAAGCATGAGAAAAGTAAGTTGCACTCCCAAGAACAAAATTACATATTTTTCACAGTCCTTATATCTGAATTGAAGAATGCATGCCAAACAAAACAATTTTAACCCCTGGGGAGAAAACTGAGTTTGAAAATTTTATAACTCATATAATTCTAAAATAAAAACTAACAGAATTTTGTAAAGCAATTATCTGCCAATTAAAAAATAATAAAATAAAATGAAAAAATTTAGTTGAAAAATAATGAGCTCATTTGAAGGTTCGTCCCTCCCAAGTCACATATGCTCTTCATTTGGTTTGGTCCATGTTATAGTTAAAGGACCTAGCATTAAAATTCAAAAATCTAATATCTAGGAAGTTAATGATCTAGCATGTGAGAGGAAAGGATAATTCTTAAAATCTGCATTATCATCGGGGATTAAGTCAAAAGATTCTAAGTTTTCATAATTCTTGTAAGGAGGGTGCTGGTGGCTACTCTACGTCATGGGAAATTCTTGGACCTCTGGACATCAAGGCTGGAGTCAGAGCGCCTGGTCTGTCTCTTCACTACCTTCTCTACCGCCTACACTGCTGCATTTTTGAGACCAACATTGAAAGTTCAGTTTCCCAGATATGTTGACTAATTTGTATAGGAACCATTGGACTGGCCTGTATGAGGAATGGAAATCTCTCAAGACTCAGTTCATCATCACCTGCATGTTTCAGTACTTTCTGTTGTTGAAATAAAGTTTCCTTGTATAGGTATCCATTGTATGGATGACCCATTTTCAGGAATTTTTAAAATCCATCTATCTTTGTGTATGGTGTGAAAGAATGATCTAATTTCATATTTTCATATGTACCTGTTCAGTTTTCCCAGCACCATTTGTTGAAGAGACAGTCTTTTCAACATTGTGTAGTCTTGCCTACTTTGTCTTAAATTAATTGGCAATAGGCTCATGGGTTTATTTCTGGGTTTTCTACCCTGTTCCATTGATCTATATTTCTAGTTTTGTGCCAGCACCATACTGCTTTGATGACTGTAGCTTTGTAGTATAGTCTGAAGTCAGAGAGCCTGATTCCTCCAGCTCCATTTTCCTTTCTCAAGATTTCTTTGGCTTTTCAGGGTCTTTTGTGTCTCCATAAAATTTTGAGAATTTTGTTGTTGTTGTTGTTCTAGTCAGTGAAAAATTGCCATTGGTAATTTGACAGAGATTGCATTGAACCTGTAGGTTGCCTTGGGTAGTATAATCATTTTGATAATATTGATTCTTCCAATCCATGAACTTGGCATATCTTTCTATCCATTTACGTCATCTTTGATTTCTTTCAATGATGTCATGGTTTTCAGAGAGATTCTTTGTCTCCTTAGGTGGGTTTATGCCTAGTTATTTGTGTTGTTTTTTTTTTTTTTTTTTTTGGATGTGATGGTAAATAGAATTGTTTATTGAATTTCTCTTTCTTATCTTTCATTGTTAGTGTACAGAAATGCAACAGATTTCTGATCATTCTTTAACATCATACACAAAAATAAGTTCAAAATAGATTAACACCTATATATGAGACCAGACATTATAAAATTCCTGGAGGATGACATAGGCAGAAGAACACTCTCTGACATAAATCACAGTAATATCTTTTTGATCCATCTCCCATAAAAATGGAAATAAAAACAAAAATAAACAAATGAGCTACCATATGACCCTGCAATTACACTCTAGGGTATATATCCAGATAAAAACATGATATGAAAGGATACATGCATCCCAAAGTTTATTGCAGCACTGCTTACAATAGCCAAGACGTGAAGGCAACCTAAATGTCCATTGGCAGAGGAATGGATAAAGAGAATGGGGTGTATATGTACAATGAAATATTATTCAGCCACGAAAAAGAATGAAATAATGTCATTTGCAGCAACATGGATGGATCTAGAGATTGTCATGCTGAGTGAAGTAAGTCAGATAGAGAAGGAAAAAATATCATATGGTATCCCTTATATGTGGAATCTAAAAATAAATGATATAGATGAACTTTTAAAACAGAAAGAGACTCACTGGCTTAGAGAATGAACTTATGATTGCTGGTGGGAGGGATGGGGAAGGGATAGTTAGGGAGTTTCAGATAGACATATACACTCTGCAATATTTAAAGTGGATAGTCAACAAGGACCTACTGTATAGCACATGGAACTCTGCTCAGTGTTATGTGGTAGCCTGGATGGGAGGGGAGTGTAGGTGAGAATATATACATGTACATGTATGACTGAGTCCCTTCACTGTTCACCTGAAACTATCACAAAATAGTTAATAAGCTATACCCCAATACAAAATAAAACATTTAAAAGAAATATATTTTTCCAAACTGAAAAAATCCACCTACCAGTTGATGGACATTAGATTGCTTGCTCTATTGGCTATTATGACAAATGCTACAAGGAGCAATCATGTACAGGTATCTAGGGGGTCTTGTGTTTTCATTTCTCTTGCATAGATGTCTAGGGGTGGAATTGCTGGATCTATAGGAAATCTGTGTTTAACCTTTTAAGGAACTATTTGCCCAAGTGCTTTCTGACGTGGCCACCCTAATTTACATTTCCATCAATAATGTGTGAGGATTTCATTTTTCCCACAAAGTCCTTTAATTTACTTATTTGTCATGTCTGACTTGCATAGGATTGAATATCTCTGTTATAAAATTAAGTAGATGCATTTCTACCTTGGAATCCCTGACAACACATTTCCTTATGTCCCTTATCAGTATTCATACTCTCGCTGCTACTACTATTGCTACTGCTGATGACAGCCAACATTTGTTGAGGGCTTACAATACTCTAGACACTATTTCAGTGTTTTACATATATTAACATACATTTAATCCTCCCAGCAACAGTTTGAGATCACTAACCCAGCTGAGAAATAATGGCAGCTTGTATTGGAAGAACAGTTGAGAAAACAGTAAGAAGTGAATAGATTGAGTCACTTATTTATTCATTTAATCCACAAGTATTTATTGAACATTTACTCTCTACAAGCACCATGTGATGTACTGAGTTTACTGCTGTGAGCAAAAGAGGGTTTGTCTCTGCCCTCACAGAACTTAAAATCTGTTTATTTGAGAGATATTTAAGAATTAAAATCAAGATACCTTACTGGTTAATTTGATGCAGAAAGGAATTTAGCACACTTTGGCAAGTAGAGGACAGCTTGCCATCTCTTGAGATAAGGACCACGGAGGTTTGAGAGCTGGAAAATGTAGGCAAAAGATAGAAAAAGATGATTTCAGTTATGAGCATGTTGATCCACAGAGATCTGTAAGACATATAATGAACAGTCCAGCATGTGAATCTGAAGTTTAGAACAGAGATCTGAACTAGATATATGAATTGGGGATGGTCACATAGATGATAATTAAAATCGTGGGCATTGCCTAGGGGTGGAGTAAAAGTGACGTCAGGAGGACCCTAGGGCTGGACCTTGAGGAATTTTGACTTTTAGCGACAGAAAAGCAGAGATGAGACTGCAAAGAAGCTGCCAAGTAAATAATAAGAAAACCAGGGGTGTATAAAGTTCCTGAAGCCAAAAGTGCATTTCAAGGAAGGGAGCTGTCAACAGTCCTGAATGCCACACAGAGGTCAAGGAGAGTGAAGGTGCTTTGGATCGAGAGTCTCAGAAGTCCCTGGTGACCTTCTGGAAAGCTCTGTGGTGTAGCAGTGTGGCAGGGCCCAGCAGCCTGTGGAAAATGATGGGATGGAGGCAAAAGGTTCTGACCCTGTGAGGCCACGTGGAGCAGACCCCCGAGCAGGGCTGTAACAGCCAGGAAAGGGTGCATTTGACTGGTGCTGTTTTGTCTTTGATAGGAAAACTTGATGCATATTTAAGTACTGTTGGTATGAGTTCAGTAGCGTCAGGGTAATGACTTACGCTCTAAGTTCAATCATAATTTAGTAATTTTCCCCATACTCTTCGTACGCAGATTTGAGCAATATGTTGAAAGCTTTACTAAGCCTCATGTAACAGAAAATCATGAGCTACATTCTGGACCTGTCACTTCTAGAGGAAGTTCTTTAATCATTTTAAACTTCATTTTCCTCATCTTAGTTGTCAACATTGTTGCAAGTACAAGAAATACCATATAAAAAGAAATCATCAACTCACTTGGCATTCAGTCAGCTCCAAAAAAAAAGATAGCACTTATTGTTTGAATCCACACAACTGGGCAGTGTGTATTAGCCAAATCCTTCTTTCTTATGTTTTAACTGCTGGCAGGGACGCTGTGCCCATTTGTTGAAGCTTAAACAGCTACCCGGGTTTCCTATCCCTAAGTCTAATTCTCAAATAATGCTGCATTATTCCATCATCAACATGTACTCTTTCTTTCAACACAGGTTTTCCATCTCTATCACCCTACTCAGCTATATTTTAATCACCTACTGTTGTCATCGCTGAAATTATCATTCCAGAAAAGGGAGTTCCCTGGCATCAACCTGCCATTCACAGCCTTCAGTTTACACTGTTTGACAGTCTCTTAATCTTTCACTACATCCTGTTCTTCCATAACCAAATTTCCCCATCCCCTTAAGCCCTTTTGAACTTGACTCATCACATTTTCTTCCTGGTGTTGACTTTGCTTCTTATTACAATACTTCTATCAGAATGGCCATTGGTAATCCTGGGATATTTCATTCCCAACTAAATATAACACTTAGGACCCTCCTATCCCAGGAAATAGTCTCCCATAGTTACCCTCACCCTGACAGGTTATACTTAGACTGACGTGAAAAGAAAAGCAGAAAGCTAACATGAAATGAGTAATCGACCCTAACAGAGAGTTTCCTGGAATATACTGCTTGTTTCACAATTCCAACTTCTTAACACCTCTGAAGAGGATTACACCATCACACTGAATTCAGATTCGTGTATTAAGCTGCTAATATCAGGCTCCCTTTCTGGAATATTTTGTTCTTCTCTGGATGCTACTTATTCTTCCAGGCCCCTACACTCAGAAGTATAGTATTTATAGTATTTTCTTTATTCCTGCAACCTCACCCCATCCTACTCCATCTACTATTTTCCATTTAGACATTCATCCACATCTTTTCCAAGTTTTTAATGCTCTTTTGGTTTATCTCTTTCTCTCTCTTTCCCCTAACATTTTAACTGACACCCCTGCCCCTCTAGTTCCTTTGACATAAAACTTAGTATTATATTTTTCTTAGAACTTCATTTCGACCATATCCCTACCCGGTTAAAAATCTCTGTGACTCCACATTGCAAAATCATGTCTAGACCCCACCCCTTCACCTTCTCAATCTCTGCTTAGTTCCTTAAAGAAGATCTTATTCCATTGTGCTTGACTCACTCTTTCCTAAAGTCATTCTGGGGCTGTCCTTGCTTTCTCTCTCTTGCTCATGTAGTTTCCTCCACCTCTAATCATTTTTCTCTGCTCCTCCTCCATATTCTCAATTAAACAACCTCTGGAGAATCAGCACCCTAGTTGTTAACGATCCCCACTGCCATGAGCTGCTGCTAAGTTGCTTCAGTCGTGTCTGACTCTGTGCAACCCCATAGACGGCAACCCACGAGGCTCCCCTATCCCTGGGATTCTCCAGGCAAGAACGCTCGAGTGGGTTGCCCTTTCCTTTTCCAATGCATGAAAGTGAAAAGTGAAAGTGAAGTCGCTCAGTCGTGTCCGACTCAGCGACCCCATGAACTGCAGCCCACCAGGCTCCTCCATCCATGGGATTTCCAGGCAAGAGTGCTGGAGTGGGGCGCCACTGCCTTCTCCATCCCATGAGCTAAGAGTGCACAATCACTTAATCTTGAACTGGACATTCATCGGGTAATGCTTTGTGTTTTGGCTCTCTTTGGTTTCTTAGAATTTTTTATCTGATAAGCTTCTTGGGGTGACATTATCTGTGACTACTCTGCTAGAGGTAAAAGGTCTACTACAAGGCCAAGGGGATTTCTGCCTCATTCTGTGCAATTCACCTTCCACCAGGAATATCACACCAAAGCAGAAGAGTGGCCAAATGCAACTCATTCAGAAGGAGAGTGTCGAGAGAGAGAGAGTAGGTATATTCAGAGTTAGTAGACTGGACAGCTGTCCTCAAGTACACAAAGATCCTTACGTTTAGCCGATTTGGTCCAGAGAATAAAAGGTAAAGAGATCATTCATAGGAGTGATAAAAGTTATATCACTTATAGGGAGATGTATTTTTTAGTAAAATAAAATCTTAACGTTAAAATCTTTTAAAATAAAATCTGCATACAACTAAGAGCTGTCTCCTGAGGGAATAAGTGTCCTGTCTCTGGAGATCTATCAACGCCTGACAAGTCATTATTTTCTGACAGAAAATGATATTGGAATAGAAGACCTCTGTGGTCCCTGCCAGGGGCTTCCCAGGTGGCGCTAGTGGTGAAGAACTCACTTCCCAGTGCAGGGGAAGTAAGAGATGTGGGTTCGATCCCTGGGTCGGGAAGATCCCCTGGAGGAGGGCATAGCATCCCACTCGAGTATTCTTGCCTGGAGAATCCCATAGATAGGGGAACCTGACGGGCTACAGTCCACAGAGTCGCAAAGAGTCAGACACGACAGAAGTGACCTAGCATGCACACACACACATGGTCCCTTTCAAGCTTGAACGTCTGTAATTTTACTACGGTCCCGTATCCTCATCTAGCAGAAGAGGAAACTAACGCTCAGGAAGCAGACGTGGATGCGATCGCTTTGTTCGTGCCCCTTGACTTCCACGTGGTAGTTTTTTTTTCCGTGAATGTTTGTCATTGTTCCCAAGTGTAGTTTTCTTCCTTCCCTCCCTACAACGACTGGAAGCACACTGTGCACACAGCAGGGACTCAGGAATGACTAAATTGCTCGCCCCTGCCTACGTCTCAACTCAGGATCCAGAGAGAAAACCTAACTCAGGCCCTCCTCTTTTCTCTGCGTCAGGCTATTGGAACTCACCACTGCTTCCTCCTTCCCTGACCAAATGCTAACGGAGGTGCTAATGAGGCCCTCTGGCCATCAGAAAGAAAGAAAAAGAAAATCAAATAGTCTAATTAATCCACAAATTACAGTCGCTGAAAAAAAAGTGGTCATATTTCCTATAGAAAGCCAAACGGGGACTAATGGGCACTAAAGCTTTGGTCTTGGCTCCTCGGGGTGTGTAGTTTGGAGGTTACCTGTTGTTTTTTCAGGGATTATGAGGCACCACTTGGCTTCCATTTGGGTGGAGCTCACCAGAACCCTGTTCCAAGTCTGAGCTGTCTGTTTGCTTATTAAATGGGAAAAGGAGGGCAGAGAGTAACCTCTTTGTATAAGGTGAGTCTAATATTAATAGCAAACATTTATTGAGTACTCATAATATGCCAGGAACTATACTAACCATGTTGCTTGGATGATATTATTGAACCCTGTATAATTATTTCCCCAATTTATACAGAGGGAAACTGAGGCTTGGGTCGGATAGGTTACTTACTCAAGATCACATCAGGGAGATTCTTTACCGTCTGAGCCACCAGGGAAGCCAAGATCACATAATAAGTGGCTAAATATGTGGTCCAAGGCATTTAAGCCCGTGCTAACTCCACCAACTGCGTTCTGTCGCCTGTGCTTACCTCTCTCTCCCTGCTCAGTGTGGCCCAGGGTGACTGCATCGTACATCAGTGACGCCTACAAGTGCAGCACAGCTTCTGCTTTGAGCACCTCTGGAGGACTGGAGCGGACCGTACACAAAGTGGACTTTAATGGCTCGGTTTGATGATGATTTGGGATCAGAGGTGTTGGGGCAATGTGCCAGAAACATCGGATGGGCCGGAGCAGAAAGCTGGGGAGGACGCTTGGTGACTGTGGTTCGAGCAGAGCCCCCGCCCCAGGCCTCCCACCAGGACACAGGGGGTTTTCACTCCACCCAGAGTGTGGGCCTTTATCCAGAGAGAGGCAGGACAGCCGTGTTGAAGTGTTCCCAGCACAGCAAGTGGAAAGCACATTTGAAACTGTGAAATGGCAAGGTGTGCTAGGATGGAAACCAACAGAATGAGGCAAAAAGTAGGAGTCGTTAGACATAAAGTGAGAGCCCTCACTGCTCAAGAAGGCCCAACGTGCATCACATGTGAGTGTGTGTGTGGCACAGGGCACTGGGCAAGCTCTCCAGGAATTTATGTTCAGACCCACTAAGCGGACAAGGCACTGGCACCCCACTCCAGTACTCTTGCCTGGAAAATCCCATGGATGGAGGAGCCTGGTGGGCTGCAGTCCGTGAGGTCAATAGGAGTCGGACACAACTGAGCGACTTCACTTTCACTTTTCACTTTCATGCATTGGAGAAGGAAATGGTAACTCACTCCAGTGTTCTTTTTTTTTTTTTTTTTTTCACTTTATTTTACTTTACAATACTGTATTGGTTTTGCCATACATTGACATGAATCCGCCACGGGTGTACATGAGTTCCCAATCCTGAACCCCCCTCCCACCTCCCAACCCCATATCATCTCTCTGGATCATCCCTGTGCACCAGCCCCAAGCATCCTGTATCCTGCATTGAACATAGACTGGCGATTCATTTCTTACATGATAGTATACATGTTTCAATGCCATTCTCCCAAATCATCCCACCCTCCCCCTCTCCCTCAGAGTCCAAAAGTCCGTTCTATACATCTGTGTCTCTTTTGCTGTCTCGCATACAGGGTCATCATTACCATCTTTCTAAATTCCATATATATGCGTTAGTATACTATATTGGTGTTTTTCTTTCTGGCTTACTTCACTCTGTATAATAGGCTCCAGCTTCATCCACCTCATTAGAATTGATTCAAATGTATTCATTTTAATGGCTGAGTAATACTCCATTGTGTATATGTACCACAGCTTTCTTATCCATTCATCTGTTGATGGACATCTAGGTTGCTTCCATGTCCTGGATATTATAAACAGTGCTGTGATGAACATTGGGGTACACGTGTCTCAGAGCCTCGTGGGCTGCCGTCTATGGGGTCGCACAGAGTCGGACATGACTGAAGCGACTTAGCAGCAGCAGCAGACCCACTAAGACCTGGAACCAGTAAGAACCCCTCTGAGAGCATCTCTTCTGCTCTGAATCTTGGCTGAGTTAGTCACAGCTGGTGACCAGTAGGCCAGAGGCATGCAACTCTGAGTGACTACTAACCTCATCCAGTGTTTCACAGACTCTAAGGTGCATAGGTTTGGCTTCCCAGGCAGTGCTAGTGGTGAAGAATCTGCCTGCCAATGCAGGAGACATAAGAGACATGGGTTCAATGCCTGGGTCAGGAAGATCCCCTGGAGGAGGGCATGGCAATCCACTCCAGTATTCTTGCCTAGAGAATCTCCTGGACAGAGGAGCCTGGAAGGCTACAGTATATAGGGCTGCAGAGTCAGACACAACTGAAGAAACTTAGCACACATGCATGCAAGGTGCATAGGAGTCAGCTGGGGGTCCACTTAAATTCAGTTTCTGAAGCTGTAGGTCAGGAGTAGGGCCTGAGGCCATTTCTAGCGGCTCCCCAGGTGATACCAATAGGTCTGTGGATCGCACTTTAGACCCTTTACGTAATTACCTCTTTCGACCCTAATATAATGTATGTGAGTTGACGTGTCTGACAGATGAAAACACTGAGGATGGTCTGCTATGTCACAGTGCTTCTTAACTAAATCTAGGTCTGATGGCTCCAAAACCCATGCTTCCCTGTTCGGCTTCACTGTAGTCCACACACACATTCAAGCAGCCACTGCCCAGAGACTCAGCATGGTGGCCTACAAGCATGGTGCCTGGTGCTGGGTCCCATCTGAGCCCTCAAAGAACCAGTTTACTCAACCCACTACCTTCCTTCCAAGGTCCCTAGGGCTGGAGTTTTAAACCCACCCTAGCCCTCTTCAGGATCTCTGCCAGTTCCTGACCGACTTCTATTTTCCCAGAGGCTTGGGAGAACCCCCTTTACTTCCCCAGCACTAGCCACTCAAAAATATGCATCCCTCGGGTTGGATGTCATGGATTAGGATACCACCTGGAACGTACGGAGCCTTCCCCTGACATTAATGTCTTGCTCTGTCTGACCGCACCTAGCCTCAAGGACCCATCATCCCTTTTCTCCCCATCTGGTCAGTCTCTCAAGCCTTTGCTCCGTGCTTCACTAGCTCCCCTTCATAGCCAGGCCACAACCACTTAACACAGCGGTCCCTAACGTTTTTGGTACCAGGGACTGGTTTCGTGGAAGACACTTTTTCCATGGATGGGTGGCAGGGTAGTTCAGGCATAATGCCACTGATGTAGGGTGGTAGACGAAGCTTTGCTCACTGGCCACTCAGCTCCTTCTGTGTGGCTGGGTTCCTAACAGGCCTCAGACCTCTACTGGCCCGAGGCCCAGGGGTGGGGACCCCTGCCTTAACACATCTAGTGACGACTGCACTTCTGAAATGGCCTCTGGCTTCCAGGAGCTCACATCTGAGTTGGAATGACAGAGGCAGATAGCCAGTCACCAGTCCACCTTACCCCTCTCCCACCTCCTCCCCACCTCTAAGCACTCCGAGCCTGAAGGAGCCACTGACAGTGCCATTTGCTGCTCACCTCAAGTTATACAGACCCCTCCTTCCTCTAGACCCCTCCCTACCCAATAAAACCTTTCTTGTCTCATAGCTTTTGTCTCCTGTATGTCGGGGGCCTCCCAGGTGGTGTGAATGGTTAAGAATCCGCCTGCGATGCAGGAGACCCAGGTTCCGTCCCTGGGTTGGGAAGAGCCCCTGGAGAAGGGAATGGCTACCCACTCCGGTATTCTTGCCTGGAGAATTCCATGGACAGAGGGGCCTGTTGGGCTACAGCCGATGGGGTCACAAAGAGTCAGACCTCACTGAGCTACTAACATTTTCACTTTTTCACCTTTGTAGCATTTAGCACTTTCAGCCTTGCACTGTGGTCGACCATGGCCAGGCCTTCCCTGGTATCTTTGCCTCCTTGGAAGGAGGTTCTATGCCTGGCCCATCTTTGTGTCCCCAGCAAAGGGCTTTGCACACTGGATGCACCTAATAAATGGCTATTTGGTGCATGAAGTGATTTCAAGTCAAATTAATAAATAGCAAAATAGAGGAATTAAGACCTTAAGAGATGGATGAACAACTGAGTAAAAAGAAGGCTGGGAAAGGACAGGGGGAGCCCTTGGAGGTCCCACTCTGAGGAAACGGGGTTGATGTGTCTTTTGAAATTTGAGTAGGACTTCTGTTGTAAGATTAATAATTATTATAATGAAAACTAAATTTATGGAGTGCTCATCACGTGCCAGATACTGGCTAAAGCAAGTGCTCATTTCATGGTGACAAAGCCCCAGAAAGAAAGTCAGTTGTGTATACTGTAGTTTCCATTCTACAGGTAAAGAAACACACAGAAAAACTTTCTCTAGAACAAGTCTGTCTAGACTTTCTCTAGAACTTTCTCTAGAAAGTAACAAAGTCACGATTTGAATCCATCTCTCAGACTCCATCCCAGGAGTCCCAGAAGTCCCAGAAGTGAAAGTCACTCAGTTGTGTCTGACTCTTTGTGACCCCATGGACTGTAGCCTGCCAGGCTTCTCTGTCCATGGAGTTCTCCAGGCAAGAATACTAGAGTGGGTAGCCATTCCCTTCTCCAGGGAATCTTTCCAACCCAGGGGTCGAACCCAGGTCTCACGCACAGCAGGCTGACTCTTTACCGTCTGAGCCACCAGGGAGGCCCATCAGTTCAGTTCAGTTCAGCTCAGTCGTGTCCGACTCTTCGCGACCCCATGAATCGCATAACACTAGGCCTCCCTGTCCATCGCCAACTCCTGGAGTTCACTCAGACTCACATCCATCGAGTCCGTGATGCCATCCAGCCATCTCATCCTCTGTCGTCCCCTTCTCCTCCTGCCCCCAATCCCTCCCAGCATCAGAGTCTTTTCCAAAGAGTCAACTCTTCTCATGAGGTGGCCAAAGTACTGGAGTTTCAGCTTTAGCATCATTCCTTCCAAAGAAATCCCAGGGCTGATCTCCTTCAGAATGGACTGGTTGGATCTCCTTGCAGTCCAAGGGGCTCTCAAGAGTCTTCTCCAACACCACAGTTCAAAAGCATCAATTCTTCGGTGCTCAGCTTTCTTCACAGTCCAACTCTCACATCCATACATGGCCACTGGGAAAACCATAGCCTTGACTAGATGGACCTTAGTTGGCAAAGTAATGTCTCTGCTTTTGAATATGCTATCTAGGTTGGTCATAACTTTTCTTCCAAGGAGTAAGCGTCTTTTAATTTCATGGCTGCAGGAGGCGCATAGCATGTGTTAAAACCTCATGCTGTGAGTAGAGACGGGGATGCTTTAGGCCGCCGTAAAGCAGGGCAGGAAGAAAAGGGAGAGGGGAAGGGCCAGCATCAATTTGCCCTGCGTGACGGGGCAGAGTGGACCCATGGCGGGGCCACTGTGGCGTCAGATGAGGCTGGGAAGGTGGTCTGGGGACAGACTGGGGCCATGTTTTCAGTCCATGAGAGTGAAGAGTACGAGCGTGGAGAAGAAATACTGAGTCAAACCTGCACTGAGAAGCGTTATTTATGTGCTGTCTCTGGCCCGGCCCCCGGGGCGCTGTAGCGAGGGCAATGGGGCTCCCGGCCAGCAGCCCTGGACAGCTCTGGGGGCCCGGGAGCTTGCTGCAAAGTCACACTTTGGAGAAGAAAGGCGCTGGTGATGTCCAGAGTGGCCCAAATAAAAGTCAAATACCACATTCAGTCCTCCAGGGGTGTTTTTGCTATTAAATTAAGTCTGGAAAATAAATAATTGTCTTTGGATTTGATCTGAGAGATTTTTGGTAGTTGAACACTCAGTCGGGAGGAAAAAAAAAAAAAAAGCTAACTATTTCTTGAAAGATTCTTTGACTGGCTCCCCCTGCCAGAAGACAGCAGATCACAATGAAGGCTTGCTGTCTGCAAAGAGCTGCTTTTTCCCCTCCTTGACACAATTATCCCAGAAAAATAGAAGGGGGAGGGGAGGCTCCATCATATGTTCCAATTTTTATTGCTACATTCCTTGGATGGCTCCATATGTTTACCTTTAGCTGACTTTAGACTTGGTGTTCTCTGTGGCTGCTGGCGTCAGCCACAGGATTCTTTCATGCCTATTACTTTACTAAGGAATGTAAAAGCCACATACAGACTGACCAGGGGACACAACAGTATGAGACACAAATAACCCTGAATGGGCTTGCAAAGAGCCTGAGCAGGCTTCACACCTCATTCTCCCCGATGGACTGTAAGGCTTTTACAGACCAAAAGGGGGCACTGTTAACACTCGCTCCCAAGCCCCCTCCATAATACCATTCCCATGAATAAACGTAGAGAAGATGCAGCGCTTTAACACCAGTCCTGATGGCAGCAGAATGGGGTGAAAGAACCCACATTCATCACTGGGATTTTTTTTTAAATCTTTGACTTTTGTTGACTAGAAAGGGCATCCCCAAATCATAGGGAGATTGTTAAGATTAAATAGGATACATGCACTGCTTTGCAGAAAGCCTTGGCATATACATTGTACATGCTCAGAAAGAGCAGCTATTCTTTACACATGTGCGCTGAGACATTTCTGCCTCTTAGTAGGGGCACCTCATCTAGGCCCAGATTGGCCCGGAGCACTGGGTATGATAGCGGAATAAATTTCTGTATTGGGCTATAAGAGACAGGGAGTGAGGGATGACCATTGTTCACTCGACTCCTACTGTGTGCCAAGCACTTTGCACTTATTATCTTACTCTCATGATTTTACAGATATGGAAAATGAGGCCCAGGGAGGCAACATATATTGCCCTGATATGTGGCAGAAGCACGATTTGAACACAGATCTCTCTGTTTGATTCTAAGCCTGAGCTTTTTTCCATTAGACAAGAGAACACAACTCAAGACCAAGGTTTTATAATATATTACTTTCTCACATAGTCTCAGATTCCCACAAACCCTTCACAAAAGTTTGAAGCTGTCACTGAGAACATTCAATCTTTTATAGGTACAACTGCAATCTTACTCAAGGACACAAACTTAAAATTCTTAAAAAATTCAGCAAACCTGTTTGTGGAGAGATGGAGAAGGGAAGAACTGAGGAAGAAGTAACGGAGATAATTCTTATGCCACCAGTCTCCAACGATATTTGTCGGTGCCTCGAAGATCCATATTAACTCTTTTTCAGACTCCTATACCGAATCTTCACAGAACAGAGTCTAGAGCTTATTTTAATGCCAGCATTCTTCCTTTTCCCCTCCCAGGATCTTCACTCAATTTGCTGGTTTCTGCTTTGGCAGGGGTTTATAACCGGTGCTCTAAGCACGCAGTATGTCAGGAGGTTAAATGAGAGAGCTCTCCCCCAAAAGATGATGCTCGTACTTCAGGCCAGGATACGTGGAGGATCTGAGCTCAGAAATATCCTGAAGAGTAGGGTGTGTTTTCACCTCCCTCGCAAAAGCTGGTAACTCCCCACCTGTTCTTTCCTGGTAGGTGCTCAGGGATTAAGAGTTGAAATGCTGTGTTGTTACATGGAAAGAAAAAAGTGATTCTCTTTTGAGATGACAAAATGTGTTTGCCTTGTGATTGTCCCTGAGAATGGGGACTGGGTAAATGTCTTGCAACTAAAGGATGTTTTGATTATCAAGAGGATAGCCCCTTAGCCAAACTAAGAAAGCCCTCAGCCCCACTTAGGATTAGACGTGCCCGTGCCGACTGTAGCGAGGTCTGTCCTCGAGTGACTGGAGGCTGTGTCTCAGCTTGGGCTGCCCTGGTGACTCAGACAGTAAAGAATCTGCCTGTAATGCAAGAGACCTAGGCTTGATTCCTGGGTCAGGAAGAGCCCCTGGAGAAACGAATGGCTACCCACTCCAGAGAATTCCATGGACAGGGGAGCCTGGCAGGCCACAGTCCATGGGGTCACAAAGAGCCAGACACAACTGAGTCACTAACCCGTTTACTTCCCTTCAAGCCTCAGCCCACAGGGTCCTTCAAGGAGATCTCCAGAATCCACGTCACTTTTCATCTCTCTGCATCATAAGGAATTTTTTTTTTAATAAAGCTAGATACTCTTTTCAGTGAGAACTAGCTATGTGCATCTAATGATTACACTGGGCCAGTATTTCCCAAGGTTGTAGTAAAGGCTCTGAGAAGTCCTGTAGTAAAGAAACCTATGTCATTTTACTTAATCCAGAGATTCACACATGCATCTGACCACAGAACTCTTTTAGCATAGCACCTATTAATATCCCATGGAAACAGTTTGGCTATAAACATATAAACTCTTGAAACTGCTTAGAAAGGATAACCTCAACCTATTGGGTTTGGGTAGACTATTTAAAGCAGAACTATGGGTCACATATTTGGGATAAAATCTGAAGCTGCCTTAGTGGTCTGTCTGGATTATTTTTAGATCTGTGTGTGTGTGTGTGTGTGTGTGTGTGTACATGTGTTTATATATACTATGTATAAATATGCATTTTAACTTCGAGGTTAGAAGCAAAAAAGAAGCAAGGAATATTTCTTCTTATACAAAAGCAATCAGTGTCCTAAGAGGGGGAAGGGGAAAGTTTGTAAATGTTAAGGCATTATCGCCATCTCCTATTGCCGGCAACCACTGATCACAGCTTCCTACAATGGTGGAAACATCTGGCCAGCTCTCAGTGAATGACAGACCATCAAAGATGACACCCCTTCTCATTAACCTCCCAGAGCTTGCCCCTCTGCTTCTAATCCAGCACCCAAAACACTTCTTTCCAAGTCTTTGATGCCTACCAACTGTATTCCTGAGTATTCTTTTGGATGATGAATTAATTCAAAAAAATAGTATTTTTTTAATGTTACAGTTTGATTTTGATTTTCAGAACATGTCTGAAAGCTTCTAAAGAAAATTCTTAGAAACTCACTCTAAAAAAATGTGCAGTTAAATGTATTTTTTAATTGTTGTAAAGGTAGGGGAGTTGTTTCAAAATTATTTTTAATGAAATGTAAAGTTGTTTTCTGAAATAGAACTTTATGCATTTTTTTAATTGTCATATATAGGGCGATTTTAAAGTAAATAAGAGCACAAGGTTCATATTATTTTAAATGTATATTGTATTTGTCTTCTCAGTGCTGTGGTTTTTAGTCTGAATAGCATCATAGTATGGAGCCAGCCTATTAAGCAGCCTGTTTGGGTAAGGAAACTCTGAGGCCAGCACAATGTTGCATTGCTCACTCTGTCCTTCCAATATGGTTAGAATTCCACAACCTAAATGATCATTTGTTGAACAAATTCATGCTTTTATTAGTCAAAATACAGAGAAAACAGAGCCTCCCTGTTTCAAGATATTTGCTAATGCATGGTTAATTATCACATATAGCTGACTATAATTCATTTTACAGGGGCGACCTCCTGCAGGTAACATACTAGCAGTTTATGAACCAAAATAACCTCACTATAGGTTAGAGCTGTTCCAGGGCCCGTCAGACACTCGGTGCTTCTAGGCCTTCTCACTTCACATTGCTAATTCGAACAAGGCTTTATTTTTATATTTGTCAGCAGCAAGACTGTAGGATGGTTGTTAAACTTCTCCCAGGCCTAATTAGAGCTGCAATGCTCGCATTCATAATGAAGCTCGTGTCTTGCTCGGAGTTAGTGAGCAGGGCTGTTACAGTAGCTTCCTGGCAGGCCAGGGCTGGCAGTTTTAAGGTAGCTCGTGGCTGCAGTATTAAGTGACTGCTGAAATTCATTGACTCCACCACGGCTAATGTGTCTAGATGACAACAAGTTTACACGGTTCTTTTATAGTTACGGCAAATGGGTCCATTTAAATATTTATTAGGTGATTATGGTGATGTGAAATGGAAAAAAAAAATGCAAAGTGCAATCTCCCAAGTATGACTGTTTTTAACCGTTGATGTGAGGCCCGGGATCATGGTATCACTCAAAATCGCCGCATCTTTCCCTTATAAATATTTATACTAGATCAGCAGTGATGAATGCTAATTTATTTGCATTCTATTTCTTTACTGACTTCTCCCTGAGCAGAAGTTAGTGGTGAAAAGTGGTGCAGCCTTACCAGGTTGGAAGGTATTTCAATCGGCCAAGCAAGAGGCATTTTGATTAGCTGGGGGAAAGTTCACTGTGCTGAAACTGAAGAGTCCTTTTTGCTCTTGGAGATGCAGCCTGAGTGGTCAGGCAGCTGGTGCGTTGCCCTCTCCCGGAGTTGACGCGTGCACTGGCAAGCCGTTTCATCTCCAAAAGACTGCTTTTCTGTATAGCAACTTGTCAAATCTTGGATTGAATTGGGTGAGGCTGGCTGATCTGGATGTTTGTCAGAACTTCCAACTCAATTTTTTTTTTTTTTTTTAAATTCTACAAGCCACTTAAAAGAAATACATTTTCACCATCGGAGAAATCTCAAATTGAATGCAGCATCTGAGACAGAGACGAGGTTAAAATGAATCCAGCTCTGTCTTATAAAGGTTACATGTGCGTGATACTGAAGAACACAGAGTCTCTGGAGGGAACTGTCGAAAAGTTTCAGACAGATAAAGGAAAACTGAATATTTTGCAACTGAATATTTTGACTGTGTAGGCAGCTGAAGCATAGGATAATGATTCCCAATTCATCCTCCTTAATGGTGTTTATCATTTTGTTCCCTATGTCTTAAAATGAACAGCATCACAGCATCTGTGTAGCCTTGACATGTAGAAATGCAGAATTTTCAGGAGATTTCTAGATGTAGTTTTTTAAATACCCTATTTCTACAGTTAGAATGCCCTGGAGGTCTAAGGAATGTCCCAATAAAAGTTTGCATAAAACACATAAGGCCACTGAATCAGAAGTCTCGGTAGCTACCATAGTTGCTCCAGTTGGGAAAAAAATTACCTTAATGTCTGACTCTAGCTAGCAGTGTATCTCTTTTTTACAAAATGTACTTGTCTCTCCTTAGGGCTGAACCTGTCAGAGTGCCTCTGATCTTAGACTGGTTCCAAGGGCATTAGTTAAAAATGATCCAAAACCACCTCTTTATATGATCAATAGCATTTCCCTCTAGGATAGGGCTGTAGCAAGAATTCGCTTCACTGGTGGTTCTACAAAATCAGATGATTCAAAGTGGCATCAAATTAGGTGAGATACTCACCACTAAGTAAATGCTCTGATGAATCTTTGGTCATGAGAAGACTCCTCCAATGATGTAAATTATTACCTTCAAATCTGCAGATGTTGATTCTAACTTTCAGAATCCAGTTATGTGAATTCTCAGAATAAAAAGCAAAAGCCGTGGGTCCCTCTTGATACGTGGAGACGCATGGCTTCATTTACTGTCTGTGGTCGGAGCAGTTTGTAAGTGACAGGTGGTTTGTTGTTTCTTCTTGGTTTCAATCTTCTCCACTGTGGGGATGGTGCACAGAGGCTGCTCACTCGGTGCAAACAGAAGCCCTCATCTTTGCCTAGTTTTGTTCTCGATGAATATAAAGTTGTCTTTCAATCCTCTCATTTGATAAATGAGGAGACATGAAATTAGGGTTTTCTGGAGAACTCAGAGTGGGCTGACACCCTACCCTACTCTATACGGAGGTCTTTTTGAGGACGTGCCCTGCTGATGGGCAGAACTCACCTGCAGCGCCCCTACAGCCACTTGCCCTCCAGGTGAATCTCTTGCGATTGGGAAGGTTCTTCTGTAATGGGTTGTTTGGTGCATTTCATAAAAGATTCAATCTACCAATGTTTTCTTTGCTCATAAGTTTTCAGTTTTGCCGAGCAATTTATAAATCACGGACCATCTCTGATGGGCTTTCCTAAAATCGAAACATAGCAACATATCACAAGTGGAGTAGGTCACTGAAATAGGTCATGAGAAGGCTATTCCCTTAAAATTGGTGCAAGGGCCAGGCACAAAACAGGGAAGTAAATTCTGTTTTCATATAAGAGATCACTAGAAAATTAGAGTATTTGGGCTTATCCTTTCAGATGCCCAGGAAAGCAAAACTGCCTATGACATCTGCTAGAGAAGTAAAAAAAGAAAATGCCATCTCGTTTTTGTCACTGTCATTAAGTCTGTCACCTTGAATGGGCTGGTTAATTTCTTTCAGATGAAAAAATAACAAAGCAGACTTTCTCCAAGTACATGGGCCCCATTTTTACATGGTGACAGGTAATTGCTGGCCATCCCAGCTGGCATGTGACCCCCAAAGTAAACAACATCACATTTAGATTCCAATTGACTCCTCAACAGATGACTTCAAAAAAGCAGGAAGACTTTCTTTGCACTTCTTTCTCCTCCTGAGTTTTCCTTTGTTGTGGTCTGCAGAAAAATGGCAGCCTTAAAAATGCAGTAGCCAAGTAAATTTGATCTCAGTCCTGATGCCATTTGGATGTGTATCCCTGTATGTGTGTGTGTGTGTGTGTGTGTGTGTGTGTACACATACCTGCATGCCCTCCTTCTGCCCACAGATTTCAGCTGTGGGGTCCATAGCATTGCTGTGTGTCCCAATGTCAGTGTTATTTTCTGTATGATTCTCAAGGCTTGTCAGTGTGGATCATGGTTGAATCTGCAGTCCTAGCTAAACAATACAATAAAAGAACTGTGTTGTTGTTGTTCATTCGCCGAGTCATGTCCAGTGCTTTGCAGCCCCATGGACAGTAGAATGCCAGGCCTCCCTGTTCTTCACCATCTTCTGAAGTTTGCCCAGGTTTATGTCCATTGCATCGGTGATGCCATGCAGCCATCGTATCCTCTGATGCCCTATTCTCCTTCTGCCCTAAATCTCTCCCAGCATCAGGGGCTTTCCCAATCAGTCATTCCAATGAGTACTTGAGGTTGATTTCCCTTCAGATTGACTGGTTTGATCTCCTTCCTGTCCAAGGGACTTTCAGGATTCTTCTCCAGCACCACAGTTCGAAGGCATCAATTCTTTGGCATTCTGCCTTCTTTATGATCCAGTTCTCACAACGGTAAGTGACCACTGGGATTACCATAGCCTTGGCTATACAGACCTTCGTTGGCAGAGCAAAGTCTCTGCTTTTCAACACACTGTGTAGGTTTGTCAGAGCCTTCCTGTCAAGAAGCAATTGCCTTCTGATTTCACGGCTGCAGTCAGCATCCACTGTGATTTGGGGCCCCAAGAAAAGGAAATCTGTCACTACTTCCACATTTTCCCCTTCGATTTGCCGTGAAGTAATGTGGCCGGATGCCATGATCTTAGTTTTTTCAATATTTAGTTTTAAGCCGGCTCTTTCACTCTCCTCCTTCACCCTCATCAAGAGGCTCTTCCGTTTCTCTTCGTTTTCTGCCATTAGAGTGGTATCATCCACATATCTGAGGTTGTTGATGTTTCTCCCACCTATCTTGATTCCAGCTTGTAACTCATCTGGCCCAGCATTTCTCATGATGTGCTCAGCATATATGTTAAACAAACAAGCTGGCAGCAGACAGCCCTGTTGCACTCCTTTCTCAATCTTGAAGCAATTGGTTGTCCGTACAGGGTTCTAATTTTTTCTTCTTAACCCGTACATAGATTTCTCAGGAGACAGGTAAGATAGTCTGGTATTACCTTCTCTAAGAGTTTTCCACAGTTTGTTATGATCCACACAGTCAAAGGCTTTAGTGTAGTTGATAAAACAGAAGTAGATGTTTTTTCTGGAATTCCCTTGCTTTCTCTATGATTCAGAGAATGTTGGCAATTTGATTTATGGTTCCCCTGTCTTTTCTAAACCCAGCTTGGACATCTGGAAGTTCTTGATTCACAAGATGCTGAAACCTAGCATGCAAGATTTTAAGCATGACCTTACTAGCATCAGAGATGAGTGCAAATGTCCAGTGGTTTGAATATTCTTTAGTACTACCTTTCTTGGGAACTGGGATGAGGACTATCCTTTCCAGGCCTGTGGCCACTGCTGGGTCTTCCAGATTTGCTGACATATTGAGTGGAATACCTTGACGGCATCATCCTTTAGGGTTTTGAATAGCTCTACTGGAATTCTATCACATCCACTAGCTCTATTAACAGCAATGCTTCCTCAGGCCCTCTTGACTTCACACTCCAGAATGTCTGGCTCTGGGTGACTGACCATACTATCATAGTAATCCAGTTTATTAAGATCGTTATCATACAGTTCATCCATGTATCTCTTCAATCTCTTCTCAATCTCTTCAGCACCTACTAGGTCTCTACCATTTCTGTCCTTTATTGTGCCCATCTTTGGGTAAGATATTCCCTTGATATTTCCAGTTTTCCTGAAGAGATCTCTAGTCTTGCCCCTTCTGCTGTCTTCCTCTAGTTTTATGCATTGTTCATTGAAAAAGGCCTCTCTGTGCTATTCTCTGGAACTCTGCATTTAGTCGGATGTACCTTTCCATTTCTCCCTTGCTTTTCACTTCTTGTCTTTCTTCAGCTATTTGTAAAGCCTTCTCAGATAACCATTTTGCCTTCTTGCTTTTCTTTTTCTTTGGGATGGTTTTATTCACTGCTCCCTGTACAATATTTCAGACCTCTGTCCATAGTTCTTCAGGCACATTGTTTACTAGGTCTAATCCCTTGAACCAACTCGTTACTTCCACGGCATATTCACAGGGGATTTGAATTAAGTCATACCTGGCTGGCATAGTGGTTTTCCCCACTTTCTTTAGTTTAAGCCTGAATTTTGCTGTGAGAAGCTAATGATCTGAGCCATCGTCAGCTCAAGGTCTTCTTTTCGCTGACTGTAGACAGCTTCTCCATCTTCGGCTACAAAGAATTATAGGTAGGAAAGAAATGAATGAATGAATAATGGTATGGGTGTTCAAAGCTTCAAGCTGAGAAGATCTATCAAATAACTTGCAATCAACTTCAAGTTATTTGATACCATATTGCAAAATATTCAAGTACAAAATGTTATACCCTGGTATGAAATGACTTAGTGTAAGGAAATGTAAATTCTTCCTACCTCCATCTTACCCAGCTCTTAAGCAGGGATGTTTTGCTTAGATATTGGTGATATTGCTTCACCTACTGATGTGTTGTCTGGGTGAACTCTTAGGGTAAGTTGTGAGTTGACAATTGAGTTGAGTACACTGTTTCCTGAAGGGTGACCCTTCCAGGCAACACTCTTTAAGAGAAGAGGTGGAGCCTGGGGCCAGAGAGCAGAGCATTCTGGAGGATGGCCAGGAATTATCACCACCCCTATTTCACAAAAGGGGGGATTTCTCAAACTTCATATAGACAGCTTTGCTTGAATAATCACAAAGTTTACTCTAGCTTGCTCTTTTTGGAGGGCTCTGGGTTGCCACACTAGCTTTAAAACAATGTGATAATTACCTAAAATGTATTATTTGCACAGCATTATAAAGTTTGTAAAATGTGTGTGTGTGTGTTATACATGTATGCAGATATGTATGTGTGTGTCTTGCCCTCACAAACACCCAGTGAAAAGCAGGGACTATTTTCTGCCACAGTTTAATCAATCAGGAAAAGAGATTCAGAATTCAATAAATAGCCCAAAACCATGCAGGTTACAGTTTGGAATAGAACCCAGTTCTCTAGATTTCTCACCTGGTATTCTTTTACAACATCTTAAATCTTATTATTAGCCTTGCAATATCTCAATACCAACTATTGAGAAGCTAGATGAAGATTTTTCAATACATAGATTATTTTTAAGAGCAAATGAATGAGATCATGAAACATTAACACATTTCAGTCAGTAAGACTTGAAAACAACTGTCCCCTGTAACCCACAATATTTTTTTATTCTCCAGGGTGGAAAGTGATTCACATCGATTAGAGTTTTCTGACCTTCAGAATCTATTTTGTGTTTCTCCATCCCCCTGGTTATGGTTTAAGCTCTATTTTCACTGTATTCAAGCTCCAGTTCAGTTCAGTTCAGTCACTCAGTCATGTCCGACTCTTTGCGACCCCATGAATCGCAGCTCGCCAGCCCTCCCTGTCCATCACAAACTCCCGGAGTTCACTCAGACTCACGTCCATCAAGTCCGTGATGCTATCCAGCCATCTCATCCTCAGTCGTCCCCTTCTCCTCTTGCCCCAAATCCCTCCCAGCATCAGAGGCTTTTCCAATGAGTCAACTCTTCGCATGAGGTGGCCAAAGAACTGGAGTTTCAGCTTTAGCATCATTCCTTCCAAAGAAATCCCAGGGTTGATCTCCTTCAAATGGACTGGTTGGATCTCCTTGCAGTCCAAGGGACTCTCAAGAGTCTTCTCCAACACCACAGTTCAAAAGCATCAATTCTTCGGCGCTCAGCCTTCTTCACAGTCCAACTCTCACATCCATACATGACCACAGGAAAAGCCGTAGCCTTGACTAGATGGACCTTAGTTGTCAAAGTAATGTCTCTGCTTTTGAATATGCTATCTAGGTTGGTCATAACTTTTCTTCCAAGAAGTAAGCGTCTTTTAATTTCATGGCTGCAGTCACCATCTGCAGTGATTTTGGAGCCCCCCAAAATAAAGTCTGACACTGTTTCCACTGTTTCCCCATCTATTTCCCATGAAGTGATGGGACCAGATGCCATGATCTTCATTTTTTGAATGTTGAGCTTTAAGCCAACTTTTTCACTCTCCTCTTTCACTTTCATCAAGAGGCTTTTTAGTTCCTCTTCACTTTCTGCCATAAGGGTGATGTCATCTGCATATCTGAGGTTATTGATGTTTCTCCCAGCAATCTTGATTCCAGCTTGTGTTTCTTCCAGTCCAGCATTTCTCATGATGTACTCTGCATAGAAGTTAAATAAGCAGGGTGACAATATACAGCCTTGACGTACTCCTTTTCCTATTTGGAGCCAGTCTGTCGTTCCATGTCCAGTTCTAACTGTTGCTTCCTGACATGCATACAGATTTCTCAAGAGGCAGGTCAGGTGGTCTGGTATTCCCATCTCTTTCAGAATTTTCCACAGTGTATTCTGATCCACACAGTCAAAGGCCTCAGCATAGTCAATAAAGCAGAAATAGATGTTTTTCTGGAACTCTCTTCCTTTTCCATGATCCAGTGGATGTTGGCAATTTGATCTCTGGTTCTTCTGCCTTTTCTAAAACCAGCTTGAACATCAGGAACTTCACAGTTCACGTACTGCTGAAGCCTTTTTACTAGTGTGTGAGATGAGTGCAATTGTGTGGTAGTTTGAGCATTCTTTGGCATTGCCTTTCTTTGGGACTGGAATGAAAACTGACCTTTTCCAGTCCTGTGGCCACTGCTGAGTTTTCCAAATTTGCTGGCATATTGAGTGCAGCACTTTCACAGCATCATCTTTCAGGATTTGAAATAGCTCAACTGGAATTCCATCACCTCCATTAGCTTTGTTCGTAGTGATGCTTTCTAAGGCCCACTTGACTTCACATTCCAGGATGTCTGGCTCTAGATTAGTGATTACACCATCGTGATTATCCAGGTCATGAAGATCTTTTTTGTATAGTTCTTCTGTGTATTCTTGCCATCTCCTCTTAATATCTTCTGCGTCTGTTAGGTCCATACCATTTCTGTCCTTTATTGAGCCCATCTTTGCATGAAATGTTCCCTTGGTATCTCTAATTTTCTTGAAGATATCTCTAGTCTTTCCCATTCTGTTCTTTTCCTCTATTTCTTTGCATTGATCACTGAAGAAGGCTTTCTTATCTCTTCTTGCTATTCTTTGGAACTCTGCATTCAGATGCTTATATCTTTCCTTTTCTCCTTGGCTTTTCACTTCTCTTCTTTTCACAGGTATTTCTAAGGCTTCCCCAGACAGCCATTTTGCTTTTTAGCATTTCTTTTCCATGGGGATCGTCTTGATCCCTGTCTCCTGTACAATGTCACGAACCTCATTCCATAGTTCATCAGGCACTCCATCTATCAGATCTAGGCCCTTAAATCTATTTCTCACTTCCCCTGTATAATCATAAGGGATTTGATTTAGGTCATACCTGAATGGTCTAGCGGTTTCCCCTGCTTTCTTCAATTTGAGTCTGAATTTGGTAATAAGGAGTTCATGATCTGAGCCACAGTCAGCTCCTGGTCTCGTTTTTTGTTGACTGTATAGAGCTTCTCCATCTTTGGCTACAGAGAATATAATCAATCTCATTTCAGTGTTGACCATCTGGTGATATCCATGTGTAGAGGGTTCTCTTGTGTTGTTGGAAGAGGGTGTTTGCTATGACCAGTGCGTTCTCTTGGCAAAACTCTATTAGTCTTTGCCCTGCTTCATTCCGTATTCCAAGGCCAAATTTGCCTGTTACTCCAGGTGTTTCTTGACTTCCTACTTTTGCATTCCAGTCCCCTATAATGAAAAGGACATCTTTTGGGGGTGTTAGTTCTAAAAGGTCTTGTAGGTCTTCATAGAGCTGTTCAACTTCAGCTTCTTCAGCATTACTGGTTGGGGCATAGACTTGGATTACGGTGATATTGAATGGTTTGCCTTGGAAACGAACAGAGATCATTCTGTCGTTTTTGAGATTGCATCCAAGTACTGCATTTTGGACTCTTTTGTTGACCATGATGGCTACTCCATTTCTTCTGAGGGATTCCTGCCTGCAGTAGTAGATATAATGGTCATCTGAGTTAAATTCACCCATTCCAGTCCATTTTAGTTCACTGATTCCTAGAATGTCGACATTCACTCTTGCCATCTCCTGTTTGACCACTTCCAATTTGCCTTGATTCACGGACCTGACATTCCAGGTTCCTATGCCATATTGCTCTTTACAGCATCGGACCTTGCTTCTATCACCAGTCACATCCACAGCTGGGTATTGTTTTTGCTTTGGCTCCATCCCTTTTTTCTTTCTGGAGTTATTTCTCCACTGATCTCCAGTAGCATATTGGGCACCTACTGACCTGGGGAGGTGCTCTTTCAGTATCCTATCATTTTGCCTTTTCATACTGTTCATGGGGTTCTCAAAGCAAGAATACTGAAGTGGTTTGCCATTCCCTTCTCAGTGGACCACATTCTGTCAGACCTCTTCACCATGACCTGCCCGTCTTGGGTTGCCCTGCGGGCATGGCTTAGTTTCATTGAGTTAGACAAGGCTGTGGTCCTAGTGTGATTAGATTGACTAGTTTTCTGTGAGTATGGTTTCAGTGTGTCTGCCCTCTGATGCCCTCTTACAATACCTACCATCTTACTTGGGTTTCTCTTACCTTGGGCGTGGGGTATCTCTTCACGGCTGCTCCAGCAGAGCACAGCCCCTGCTCCTTACCTTGGATTAGGGCTATCTCCTCCTGCCACCCTTCCTGACCTTCAACGTGGGATGGCTCCCCTAGGCCCTCCTGTGCCCGCACAGCCACCACTCCTTGGACGTGGGGTTGCTCCTCCCGGCCGCCACCCCTGGCGTCAGGCGCCACCCCTGGCCTTGGAAGCGGGGTGGCTCCTCCCAGCCACCGTCCCTGGCCTCAGAGGTGGGGTATCTCCTCTCGGCCGCCGCCCCTGACCTCGGACGCCGTGTAGCTCTTGGCCACGCTTAGTGCACTGAGCGCCGCCGCCGCCTGTACTTAGTGCAAAGACTGAGGATCAACTTGCTATGCTCTATATTGTAGGCAATGAACATAATATGGAGTGAAAAAAATTCAGGAGAAAAGCACCCTGATAAAAACGTATACTGAAGTTGTTAATAGAAATAGATGTCAAAATTATATGAATGAAGGGAAAAGGGGACACTCTACAAAGAGATTCTTTTGGTGAGTGAATTCTGATTTTAGTAAAGTGCCACCCTTTACTAAAAGAACAGCAGAAGAGATTTATGGAACCATCATGTAGAAGAACTCTATGGCTCTCAGACAGATGACCTGCTGGACAGAGTTCAGACCGTGGTCTCCAGAAGCACCTGCCTATGGACAGGCATTCAAACAACCGCTGTGGAGGGCAAATGGCAATAAGCCAGATAAGATTCCTGACCCCCATGGTTCACTACCACCTTCCACTGGCTCCTGCAAGAATGAGTAGGAAGGGTCCCCAGAGCCCTTCGAGTTCTGGATAGAAAATCACAGAGGGATTCTCAGGACACAGGTGATGTCTTCATCTCTGCTTCCAGCTAAAGATCATGTCTTTGGAAAAGAAAGGAGGGTGTGTGACTGCTGAAGGTGGTACTGGAGAGCTGCCAGTTTCCTAGACTGTGATCTGCAGCACCAGAACAAAGGGTCCTGGCTAGAATCTGAGCACGCTTCATAGAGACTGGAAAGAATGTATTTGGCAGACAATTCTGAGCTGATCAACAGAGTCGAAATGGAGCTTATATCAGAGAGCGAGAAATACAAGTCTGAATAAACTGCAAAATGTGATGGTATGGAGGCTGTCATGTCTGACATGGCAAGGAGCCACAGAACAAGGACAAGGGATCCTAGAATGTCTTCAGTTCAGTTCAGTTCAGTCGCTCAGTTGTGTCCGACTCTTTGCGACCCCATGAATCGCAGCACGCCAGGCCTCCCTGTCCATCACCAACTCCCGGAGGTCATTCAGATTCATGTCCATCGAGTCCATAATGCCATCCAGCCATCTCATCCTGGGTTGTCCCCTTCTCCTCCTGCCCCCAATCCCTCCCAGCATCAGAGTCTTTTCCAATGAGTCAATTCTTCGCATGAGGTGGCCAGAGTACTGGAGTTTCAGCTTTAGCATCATTCCTTCCAAAGAAATCCCAGGGCTGATCTCCTTCAGAATGGACTGGTTGGATCTCCTTGCAGTCCAAGGGACTCTCAAGAGTCTTCTCCAACACCACAGTTCAAAAGCACCAATTCTTCAGTGCTCAGCCTTCTTCACAGCCAACTCTCACATCCATACATGACTACTGGAAAAACCATAGCCTTGACTAGACGGACCTTAGTTGGCAAAGTAATAGCTCTGCTTTTCAATATGCTATCTAGGTTGGTCATAACTTTTCTTCCAAGAAGTAAGCATCTTTTAATTTCGTGGCTGCAGTCACCATCTGCTGTGATTTTGGAGCCCCCCAAAATAAAGTCTGACACTGTTTCCACTGTTTCCCCATCTATTTCCTGTGAAGTGATGGGACCGGATGCCATGATCTTCATTTTCTGAATGTTGAGCTTTAAGCTAACTTTTTCACTCTCCTCTTTCACTTTCATCAAGAGGCTTTTTAGTTCCTCTTCGCTTTCTGCCACAAGGGTGGTGTCATCTGCATATCTGATGTTATTGATATTTCTCCCAGCAATCTTGATTCCAGCTTGTGTTTCTTCCAGTCCAGCGTTTCTCATGATGTACTCTGCATAGAAGTTAAATAAGCAGGGTGACAATATACAGCCTAGAATGTCTTAGGCAATGACAAATTACATTTATATGCCAACTCTATGGAGCAGAGGGAACAAGCAGTTGAACTGAGATGTTAAGATATAAGAAACACTTTTGCAATCTCCTGAATATCCCTCAACTTATGTGGTGAAGCCTATGGTTGGAATAAACAATATGTTAACCTTTGAAGAAAAGGTAAAAACAAAATATTAACCCAATCCAGATAAGCATATATAAATGTCAGATCTCTGTGACCCAATTGCCTGCCCTAAGTCACCAAAGATAAAAATTCTGTTGCTCTGAAGGAGCAGCATCACTCTTGACAAACTCAGACACCCTTTCCTAGGACCCACTACACCATGTCCACAGACAGACCCAGACCATTTATTCAAGAAACATCAACCATGTGGTGGGTGGTGGAAATACACAGATGAGTCAGACACAATCTGCTGTCCTGGAAGCTACAGTTGGGTAGAGAAGAAAGATGTTAAAATAAAATTCTTAAAACTGTAGGAATCATGGGGATATAAGTAGAAATCCTAAAGGATTAAGAAGAAAGTGGGCGTTCCCGCAAAAAATATGGCCCTCCCTTTGAGTAAAGACCATGGAGGTTTGTGCCTGAAAGTATTCCCTTAGGGGACCTAAGACACAAAATCTGAAAACTGCAAGTGGCTGTATGCTTAAAGAGGATAAATTTGGCCACCTCTGAAGAAGTTTCTCATGAGGTAAATGCCTTTACTGAGCTTGATGAAAGTATTCAGTTACTGTGAGCTTGATGAGTCCTTCTAGAAACTTCCAACATATGCATTTCAAGCCTTTCTTGTTGCGTGTTAGCTTGTAGCTAGTCCTTAATTATTGTAAAGCTTTTGTTTCAATCCTGGTTGGAGGAACTCAATGGCATGTTGCCTAACAGAGGCAGGAAACAAAGAGGAATTTAGACCTGTCTATAGTGGTATCATATACTGTACAAAAATTTATAGATCCTAGAGAGGAAGTAAAGTGAAAAGTATTTCAATTGTGAAAAAGAGAACCCGAAGTTCAACTTTGGTGGCATAATACTGCAGCCTCCCTAGTCAGGCAGTGCTTAAGGATATTTTCCTAATATTAAATACAAATCATGCTAAAACTTAGTTTCAAATATGTGCATGCTCAGTTGCTCAGTTGCGTCTGACCCTCTGCAGCCCCGTGGGCTATAGCCCATCAGGTTCCCTGTTCATGGGATTTTCCAAGCAAGAACACTGGAGTGGGTTGCCATTTTCTACTCTAGAAGAGCTTCTCAACCCAGGGATTGAACCTGTGTCTCTTGCATTCTGCATTGACAGGTGTATTCTTTACCACTGAGCCACCTGGGAAGCCCTATGTTTGAAAATTTATATTTTAAAATATAGACTATATATATATATATATAGTTGTTGTTGTTGTTGTTGTTGTTAGGAAATCTGGCCACCAGCTAAGTTTATTCGTTCTTGTAAACACATAGTACACGAACATAATGCAAAAGTCGAGATGTCTCCTCCCTCCCTTGTTCCTCAGCCATTCAATTCTCTTCCCCAAACAACTGTTACCTGATTCCAGAGATAGTCTGAGTATATGGTGAAGCATACATATATCATTTTTTTAATTTATTATTATTATTATTATTTTTTTTTACTTTACAATATTGTATTGGTTTTGCCACACATCAACATGAATCCGCCACGGATGTACACATGTTCCCAATCCCGAACCCGCCTCCCACCTCCCCCACCCCACCCCCGCCCCGACACCATCCCTCCCGGTCATCCCAGTGCACCAGCCCCAAGCATCCTGCACCCTGCATCGAACCTACACTGGTGATTCGTTTCTTATATGATATTATCCATGTTTCAATGCCATTCTCCCAAATCATCCCACCCTCTCCCTCTCCCACAGAGTCCAAAAGACTGTTCTATACATCTGTGTCTCTTTTGCTGCCTCGCATACAGGGTTATCATTACCATCTTTCTAAATTCCATATATATGCGTTAGTATACTATATTGGTGTTTTTCTTTCCAGCTTACTTCACTCTGTATAATCGGCTCCAGTTATATTTTAAAATGTAGACGTGATCCCAATATGATAAGGAATTTTATCTCTCCATGTGTGCTTGTGCATGCCAAGTAGTGTTCGACTCTTTGTGACCCGTTGGACCATAGCCCACCAGGTTCTTCTGTCCATGGGACTCTCCAGGCAAAAATACTGGAGTGGGTTGCCATGTGCTCCTCCAGGGGGTCTTGCTGACCGAGGGATCAAACCAGCATCTCTTACAGCTCCTGCATTGGCAAATGGGTCCTTTACCACTACCACCACCTGGGAAACCCTGTCTCCCCATAAATTTACCAAAAGTATGACTCCATTAAAACTAGATTATCTCACAATCATTTACCTCATTAACAATTTCAGCTTTTAGAAAGTACAGGGGAAAAAAAAAAGAGGATTCCCCTTATACTTAATATTGGCCTTCAAAATGATATTAACAGGAATATTGAGAGAACCATGTCAGGGTATTTATAGATACAAGGAATATTTTTGAACACATACCCAAGGCTTTAAGAAATTCAGAGATAGATAGAAATACGTCTATATCTAGAAGATTTCTAAAGTGAATGGGAATTTCTAAGTTTGAAGAATGCCAAAGTTGAAATTCCAGCTGTTCAGTTGAAAATAATCCCAACTGGAACAAAAAAGGACAGATAGCCCATGAAACTGTGAAGATACATGACAGGGGGTGGGGGGGGCGAGGGGGTTTCTCCATTTAGATCTCAAAAGAATTCATTTGAAAAATGGAGTTGAATCAGAAGATATAGTAACCATGCCATTCATTTTCTGGCTGCTGCGAAAGCTGACTATCAGAATGAAGTATGTCTTCCTTGCATTGCTGAATAACAGAGAGAAGGAAGGAGACTCAACTTTCAACTTGTATTAGAGTGTCAGATGTTTCTAATTAATTAATTTGGCAGCTTCAGGTCTCAGTTTCAGCATGCACAATCTTCGTTGCATCACGTAGAAGCTTTTGTTGTGATGTACAGACTCTGTAGTCATAGCATGCAGACTCTCTAGTTCTGTGTTTCAGAACAGAACTTTTCCAGAGTATGCCAGCTCAGTAGTTGTGGCACTTGGGCTTAGTTGCTCCACAGCACGTGGGATCTTAGTTCCCCGATCAGGGATCAAACCTGTGTCCCCTGCATTGCAAGGAGGATTCTTAACCACTGGACCACCAAGGAAATCCCAGGGTATCCGATTTTCTATCAAGATGTGTCATTTCTTAAAGAATAGAATAAGCGATATAAAGAATTATATAGAATAAGAAATATAAAGAATCCAAGTCAACATTGAGAGGGAACAATTAGGTACCTATGAATTCAAGGTCAGGGTTTTAGGCCTTGAGAAGTTTTATCTGAAAAAAATTATATGGTGAAAATATATATCCCTATATCCTCTAAGCAGTCTTATTTCTGAGATGATATAATGAACAGGAGAGTTCTCAAAGGACTAGTGATCAGAAAATATCCAAATTTACTGAAATTTAGTTCCTTGAATTTAAAATTTATCCCTGGCAATGTTCTAGGAAAGAATGTTTAGTTGTAGGTTCAAATTTTTTTGAAAAAAATAGTGATCACTAAGAACCCATATTTGCTCATTAGGAACAAATTATAGCATTGTAACTTCATTCACCATTGAACTAAAATTTGCCATGTTGATAAATTAAAACACCACTCAAAATATAATACTTATTCATTTCAGCCAGTCATTCAGCAAATCCCCCAAGTGGATTCACAACTGGTTGAATAATTGCACTCAAAGACCGTGACAGTCTGGAAGAAATTTTGTAGGATGAGGGCTCTATCCCTAAGTATGACCTGCTCTATCAGTTGCCAAATTGTTTTTATCAGTAGAGCCTTTCCATTTGAGTCCATGCTATCTTCTCATTATGTGTTTCCTACAGACAGAGGAGAGTGATGGGAGGATGAGAGGTTTAAAACCTTTCTATATCAGGAAATGTTGACAGAACAGTCAAAACTCAGCCTACAGAAGTGAGAAAACGGACCCTTCATTTATATTGGCTGCCCAGAAGTCACCATGATTTTTGTTTGTTTTTTTTTTTGCCTCACTCCCTATTTTCCATTACCTCATTGCAGCAGTACAAACTGATAACTATCCTCTTCTTTCTGAGAGCATCACCCCTTGATTTCCACAGTGGTATACTATCCTAGTTTTTTACCTTTCTTCTATCTTCTCCTTTCTGTTTCATTTTAGTTAATCCACGCCCTCTGGCAAGTGTATTGGGACAAAGTTCAGTCCCTAACTTCTGCTCTCTACCCTTCACCTTCCCTTGGAGCACTTGTATCACTCACATTCACAGCCCATAAATAGTGCCCTAGTCCATAAATCCAAGCCTGACCACATTCCTAAGGCCAAGGTCCACTTTTAAGCAATTGCTTGAGGGTTGCATGTATTTGGAAATTCTACAATCATCTCAAAACCCATGCTTCATCTTGTCTTCCCTAATTCTGTCAATGGTACCACTAGTTTATAGGTCAAAACTTGAGAGAAGTCCTGACTTCCTTGACTTCCTTTCCTCTCATATCTATTTGGTTTATACCCTCATGTATAGATTCTCTTGCATTTCTCCATTCATTTCTGTTTCCATAACTGAGATCTATACCAGGTGTTGACTAAGTCATTCCACCATCTCCCCTTACAATGTTTCCTCCTTTTATCATCAGATCAACTATTCAAAAGTGAAGAGTATGAATCTTCCATCATGTCACTCCCTTCCTCACCAATGACATTCTTGCATTTCAAATTCTACTACAAAAGCTAACCTAAGTTCTTTTTTCCTTCCATGGGGTCTTAAATCACAACCCTGTCACTTATTAGCTGTGTGACTTCATTGTTGTTGTTCAATCACTGAATTGTATCGAACTCTTTGTGACCCCATGCATTCTAGTACACCAGACTCCTGCCTTCCACTGTCTCCTGTAGTTTGCTCAAATGCATGTCCACTGAGTCAGTGATGCTACCTAACCATCTCATCCTCTGCTGCCCCTTTATCCTTATGCCTTCAATCTTTCCCAGCATCGGGGTTTTTTTTTCCAGTGAGTTAGCTCTTTGTATCAGGTGACCAAAATATTGGAGCTTCAGCTTCAGCATCAGTCCTTCCAATGAATATTCAGGATTGATTTCCTTCAGGATTGATCGGTTTGATCTCCTTGCAGTCCAAGAGACTCTCAAAAGTCTTCTCCAGCATCACAATTCAAAAGCATCAGTTCTTCAGTGCTCAGACTTCTTTATGGTCCAAATCTCACACTGATGCATAACTACTGGGAAAATAATAGCTTTGACTCTACTGACCTTTGTCAGCAAAGCGATGTCTCTACTTTTTAATACGTTGTCTAGATTGGTCATAGCTCTTCTTCCAAAGAGCAAGTATCTTTTAATTTCATGACTGCACTCACCATCCACAGTGATTCTGGAGCCCAAGAAAATAAAATCTGTCACTGCTTCCATTTTTTTCCTTTCCATTTACCATGAAGTGATGGAACCAGGAACCAGATGCCATGACCTTAGGAAGGCTACTTAACATTTTTCTTTCAGTTTCTTTATCTAAAAGGAACAAATGAGTATGCTAACAGGATGTAACATCATCAGACTGTGCAGAGGATTAAATGAGCTAGTATCAGTTAGGGCACTCAGAACTAGTAAGAGCTATGCAAAACATTAAGTAAATAAAAATGTGTATATTCTCTAGCTGCCCAAACTGGAAGGTATCGTTTCCCATACTCTCAGCATTAATGAATTATAGATATAATGTTTAATCTGCTCCATTTATTAAATTATGTTTCACTTTATGTTTTCACATAGAATGTCCACTAGCTACCCACATAGACTGACAGTTTCTGGAGCACAAGTTCACATCAGATATTTATTTGTACCCCCACAATCCCTATAATTAGCTGCACCTATTGGCAATGTGCAAGCAATGATTACACACTGATATGCCTCAGGTTTTCCAAAAGCAACCCCCCTGGATCCTCCAATATTTTGTCCACCGTCTTAGCTTGGTTTCTAGATCTGGTCTCACTGAACTTCTGCAGAGGGCTGGTTTCTGGGGTACAATGCACCTCTCTCACTGGCCCTCTCTGAGTGCTACATTTATCAGGGACAGTGGGTCTTGGCAGTCAGACAAGAAACACAATCTGTAGACAGAGCCACCACAAGTCAATCTTGCCAGTACAATTCCTGCAGTTTGCTGACAGTCATATGGTTGTTTTCCAAGCCTCTAATATGGAATACCATAGGGCCTTTAAGGAGAAGTAGCTGAGGGTCAGGGACTGTTGGCAATTTTCCTTCTATTTTTTTTTTTCTTTGGGAGATCATGAGCCTGACACTTCGACTCTGAAATGATTCACAATGCCAGCACTGTCATGTAAAGAATGGTCTAGCTAAAGGTTGACGTTTTGGACTGAACTGGTGTGAATGCTTCAATGCTCTTCTGAAGAGCATCCAAAGCCACACATAAATAATAAGTTTGGAATGGTAACAAGAATGCCTGGGATGTGGCCTTCTGCATTAGCTGTATAATATTCTTGGTGGGCTATTTCAGATAAAGGACCATTAGAAAAAACATTTATCAGGGTGTGGTGGGGAAAAGCTTTCTTGGAGTAAATGGTCCCAGTACAGTTCATTTTTCTACACAATATCCCCACCCATGAACTGTGATCTCTGCTTAGGCAGAGCACTCAGCATGGAGGTAGTTAATATCCACGTATTGATGAATTGTTCAGCATGAGAGAAGTTCTGCTATCCTTATCATAAAAGCCTTACTGACACTGGGTCACACACTCTCATCCTTTGTGCCAGGTGTTGCTGGGTCTTACTTTATGGTCCAGTCAGTTTCATGGGCATCAAAGAAGCCACGCTGAGGCAGCTCTGAGAATTCCATCAACTAGATGAAAATGACAAGTTGGAAGTATCCTTTCCAGGTTGCCTCCAAAGTTTACATCAACATTAGCTACTGGCCATATTCACTTCATGAAGACTAGTCCTTCCTCTGACCAAACAGGAGATGCTTTGGAAGCACGAAACCTCATAAGTTAGTAATGGGCTCAAAGCACACTGCATAAGAACTTTATTCATAGGTACCTTATACCTGAAGGGTTGACCCACCTGCAGACAGGCTTTCAGAAGAAAATTCAGACCCTAGAAAATTTTGGTTGTAAGGACAGTCAGCTGTACCTCAAGAAAGCTCCCTGTCCTTCAGGTTTTCTACTTATACCTTCATCTTTGCCTATATTTCCTGATGCTGAAGTCTTCACCCCTCAAGAACCAGAATGGTTCCCAAACAGCATCTTCTTCTTGGTTTTCACAGCTGAGTGAGGGCTATTTGGCTTTGACATGCCTTACTCAGTTTGTGCTTTGCTATAGCCCATCTTCTTTGCCAAGCTTTCTGTGCCCTGTCTCCTGTCTACCTCTCCAGGGTGGAGTTACTTCCTCTCCACTCTACTCACACATCCCATTCACACAAATCTCTAAGGTATTCCCCGGTCCCACCAGTTCCTCTGTTTGATCAGTCTGCCCAGAGGCAGGCTCTGATCACCCACCCAGGAATGCATTTAAAGGTTGAGACAGATGACACTCACCCATGGATATGAATGAATGTGTATTTAGTATGCAGGCTGGGATTCTCAGGAAGACAGGGGTACTTACAAGAGTCTGATGATGAGAAGGAGAGAAAAGGAGGGTGAGACGGGGGTGGCTTTGGGCTCTTTCTGTGGTTGTGATGTGGGTTAAGGTGAGGAGTTCTCCATACTGTGGGCTAAGCCTACATGCTTTGAAATTCCATGCTGGGCACCTCTGCACACTGACCTTTCTTGTCGGGATAAGGTTCAGGATAAGGACGTAGTGGAGATATCAGCAGGGAGGGCACCCAGAGAGCCCATAGAAGTTGAAATGCAAAAAAAAAAAGAAAAAAAAAGGACACTTTATCCAACTTCCAAGCCTTCACACAAGCAGCTGTTCCAAGAGGCAGATTCTCACTTTCATCTGAAGCTTCTCGTAGGAATCACCTCCTCTAGGAAATCTCCTAGACTCCATTCAGCTGCATGAGACCATCCCCCTGTCCATTTCACTGATGTCTCTATTTTTACGGCAGCTATCGCATTTGGTCTTTGCAGTGAACTGAACTGCATCTCCAAACAATATATTTAAGCTCTAGTTCTCAGCACCTATGACATGAGCTTACTTGGACATGAGGTCTTGGCTGATGTCATTAAGGACCTTAGGATGAAGTCAATGTGGATTTAACAAGGGCCCTAAATCCAGTGGATTTAGAAAGGAGAGATTTGACACAGAGACCCAGCAGGGAGGCCCTGTGAAGGTGGAGGCAGAGAATGGAGTTTTACAGGTATAAGCCAGGGGTCACCATGGATTTCTCATTTCAGTTCAGTTGCTTAGTCATGTCCGACTCTTTGCAACCCCATGGACTGCAACACACCAGGCCTCCCTGTCCATGACCAACTCTTGGAGTCCACCTAAAACCATATCCAGTGAGTCAGTGATCCCATCCAACCATCTCATCCTCTGTTGGCCACTTCTCCTGCCATCAATCTTTCCCAGCATTAGGGTCTTTTCAAGTGAGTCAGCTCTTCACATCAGGTGGCCAAAGGATTGGAGTTTCAGCTTCAACATCAGTCCTTCCAATGAACGCTCAGGACTGATCTCCTTTAGGATGGACTGGTTGGATCTCCTTGCAGTCCAAGGGACTCTGAAGAGTCTTCTCTGTGGATTTCCAGTGGTTCCCAGTGACTGAACAACAACAACCCAGCAACCAGGAAAGAAGTGAGAAGTCAATTCTCTCTCAAAGCTCCCTAATGGAACTAACTTTACTGACACCTAGACTTCAGGCTCTGGTCTCAAGAACGTTTGTTCAGTCACTCAGTCATGTCCGACCCTTTGTGACCCCATGGACTGCAGCACAACGGGCTTCCCTGTCCTTTACCATCCCCCAGAGTTTGCTCAAACTCATGTCCATTGAATCAGTGATACCATCCAATCATATTATCCTCTGTTGTCCCTTTCTCCTGCCTTCAATCTTTCCCCGCATCAGGGTCTTTTCCAATGAGTCAGCTCTTCGTATCAGGTGGCCAAAATATTGGAGATTCAGCTTCAGCATCAGTATTTCCAATGAGTATGCAGAGTTGATTTCCTTTAGGATGGACTGTTTTGGTCTCCTTGCAGTCCAGGGGATTCTCAAGAGTCTTCTCCAGCATCACTGTTCTAAAGCACCAATTCTTTGGTACCCAGCCTTCTTTATGGTCCAACCCTCACATCCATACATGACTACTGGAAAAACCATAGCTTTGACTAGACAGACCTTTGTTGGCAAAGTGATGTCTCTGCTTTTTAATACACTGTCTAGGTTTGTCATAGCTTGTGAATTGTGAGAGAATACACTTTTATTGTTTCAAGTCACCCAAGTTGTGATAATTGGCTCCAGAAATCCTAGGAAACTGATATCTTTACAATTGTGTACCTAGATTTTTGTCTTCATCACGAGTCGCTTGCTCCTGGAAGGCAGAGGTTGTGTTTGGGTCTTCAGATTTCCACAGCCTAGTACAATGCCAAACATAAATAGGGAACACCTAAAGTGTTTTCTGAAAATTGTGCTCAGCCTGAATTGACCAAATTCAAAAGTGATGAAGCCCCTGAAATGAGCTCAACAGCAGGATTTCTGTCAGATCTGCTAGCTATGGCAAAGTCACAAAGGGCTCAGTCTCCACGTACACAGGCAAGGATGCAGTTGAGTTCATGCTTTAGACAGTTTCTTTCCTCTCTGCCTGCAGGTGGATTTCTAGAACTGTGTTGTGGAAAGCATCCCAGTGCCAATCTGCACAAGCGCTGAAGTGCTTTGGCCCACGTCCAAATGCTCTCTCCGGCTCTGTGTTAACCAGATTTGTCTAGAAGATGGACAAGTAGCCTGGAACTCTGAGTTAAACCACATGCCCCCACCGGGAGTCCCTGGAATGAGGGTTCCAATGGTGCAAATAATCTGTTGTTTGGTTTGGGTGCTTTCTTCTCTAGCTGAGCAAAGAGATGATTTTTTTTCCTTGGGAGGAGGTGAGTGAGGATGAAAATATTTACTTAGAGACCACCTAGGCCAGGTCTGAAAACTCCTGAGCCAGGTGGGAAAATTCAGCCCAGTGAGAGTTCTCTGTTTTTGTTAAAGAAAAAGAAATCACAGCTGGGGACAGCCCGGGAGCCTTGGCGCAGACGTCTGAGGCACGAATTCCCGAGTCAGACGCAGTGACCGCTGCCCTTTCATGCTTTTCCATCGCCTCATTTTACAGATGACAAACAGCCCGGCCACTTGTTTAAAGCTCAGGGCTTTCTTTTCCCTTCTGCTTCTCTCTCTTTTTTTTTCTAAAAGCCACAAGAGTGTTAGGTGATTTTTCCCTCCCTGCCTGGAGAACATTTATGATGGATGCTTCATCTCGCCCGCTCCTTGGGGCAGCTCAGGCCCTTGGACCGAGGAGCTGAATCTTTGCCTTGGGAGAGATTCTGCCCCCACGGAAGGGGCAGGTGCCTTTTATTGTAGCCTGTTCTGCATGGCAGCTGTGGGTGAGCAACGCACTGAATGTGGTGGGAACAAGAAATATAATTCAATTAGAAACTGTGGAATGGGTGCAGAAGAAATCATAGGTTCCCCACCTTCAAAGAGCTACACACACACACACACACACACACACACACACACACATTGAGTTGAAAACAAATAACTTTTTGCCAGCAAAAAACTGTTCCTTTTCATTTTTCAAAGAGTCTTCCCATCCACATTATTTCATCTTCGTGAGACTCCTGGGATGCAAGGCAGGTGGTGTGACTTTCATTTTGTGGACATGGAAACAGAGAGGTGGTATGACTGGACCCAGGGCACACAGTTTATTTGTGTCAAGGTGGGATCAGCATCTCTTCCTACTAGCTCCCATTTCTGGCACTTTCTACCTCAATAAAAGCAGTTGATCTCTGTTGGATCTTTTCTCTCACTAGATCCTGGTCTAAACACGTCGCCTGCTTTATCTCAGTGAATCTTGACAAGGATTCTCTAAAAGAAAGTACTCTTATTACTCCTGTCTTACAGATAAAGAGACTAGCTAGTTGATGTGGAAACCGGAACTCGGAACCAAGCCTATCTAAATCAAAAGACTCTTCCTGGTGACTTCAAGTTATAGATTTTAATATTTCCTTTGCTGAGAGGATACAGAGTAAAGCCGTGGTTATGTATCAGAAGAGCTTGAGCAAGACAATTCCTTAGAGAAGTGAACTTAGAGAATGTTATATAAGGTAACACAGACAGTTAAAGCAGGTGAGGCCCTTTGGAAGAGCCACTAACCTAATGCTCCGTACCCAGATGGCTTGGTTCTCTTAGTTGTACAGGTAAGGGGCTGAGGCTTGGAAGGATCAGGTACCTTGCTCACAGTCCACAGCTGGATTCTTATTGGAGTCAGGATTTATATTCAGATTATTTGTCCTCAGACAACGCAAATGTCTCCATTCTGCTGCACTTACTGGCCCCATAAAGGTGAAAGGTGACTATAGTCCATAAAGCCTGTGACATCCATATGGTGAATGGAGGTAATGTAGCTAAAACACTCAAGGAACAAAATTGCTGGAACTTAATAACAGTATGTTTTCATTTTCTCACTAGATTTTTTTCTAAATTTATTTTGCACTGTAGCAGAACACACAGCACTGTGCAAATTTCCATAATTTATCTAGCTTGCTTGAGGTTCTTTTGATACATCCATCATCTTGATGACAGATCTAAACACCCTCTTATTTTCCACTCTAATCCTACCTCTGTGGAGAGCAATATTAATGACCACTACCATTTTTTCAAGTACTTTCAATGAGAAAGCCTACATTAGCTTATATAATTGCCTCAGCAACTGTGCAAGGTAGCTATTATTTATCCCCATTTTAAGATGAGGTAACTGAAGCCAAGAGACGTTATATAATTTATTCAGTTCACACAGAGCATAAATGGCAAAGCCAGGATGGAAATGGGGGTCTGCGTGATTCTGAAATCCATCCCCTTTCCGTTGGCTGAAGGTAACTGGATAAGTTCTACCCAGAGGAAGTGAAAAAAAAAAGAATCTGTTAAGGTCATGTTTGTGTATTTTAATTTAAGATAATAAATAATAGGGAAGGGGCTGACATGATGGAAATGGTGCTTGGGGCAGGTGAGGAGAGACTGAAGGCAAGAAAAACCTTCTTCAGAGGCCACGAATTGCAATAGGAATTTGGAATGTTCAACACGTGGGTAGGGATGGTGGCTGTAGAAATGGGAAAAGGTGTCTCAGGGTCAGTAGGCTTTATGAAAAAAAAAGTAATTAGTGAAGTTTGAATGATAACCAAAAGGAAGGGAAGAATTGAAAGAGACTTGGGAGGCAGATTCTTGGGAGGTATCTTCCCCGTGTCATAACTGAGAGAAAGGAGATGTGGTGATGAAAAGAGATTTGAAAGGCAGAGGTGTTTTCCCTCTGGGATCCAGCAGAGTGGCCACTGACAACAGTTGTCACACCAGAGCCTCTACAGGGGGTTAGGGGTGAAGAAAGTTCTTCCTTGGAAAGGAGGATGTCACCATTGTCAACCCATCCCCAGATATGAAACTTTGAGTTTATGCAGGTTGAGAGCTGGGGAAAGTATGCTTGAGGCCAGTGTGTGTGTCTACACCTGGAGCAGCATCCTATTCGCCATGGTGATGCCCCCTCTACAAACCAGCTTCCCTGTGCTGAACAGAGCTTTGGGAGGACTGCTCTCCACCTCCCAGAGTTGGATGAGAGCTCCCATCAATCCTATCACCTCTTCAAACAAAATCACATCTCTGAAGAAGCAGCTCCGTCTTCCATTATTTTTCTGCCATTCTTTTCTGTCTGATCACTATATCACCTTCTAAGTGCTAGTAGGCTAAGTAGCATGTTGAGATCATTTATGGCTCTCCCAGTTACCCTGTGGGTGTTTTCAGTAATTTTTGTGATCCTGGTCACTGATGACAGCTATACACCCCTGGCTGCAGATGCCTGTGCACAGACTCAGGAAAGCTCACTATTGGACAAAGGTTGCAAAGTGGAAGTTCATGAACTGGACAGAGCCCACCAATATATTTTGCTTGCCCTATACAATATTTGTTAATATTTTGAATCAGCAGCTTTAAATTGTGAAATTTCACACATTTCCAGCTTCTCTTAAAACAGAAAAAGTTCTGGCAATCCAGGGCTGCAGTCCCACATGTCAGCCAGCAGCTGGGGCTGAGAAACCACAGCACTCTTTACACATGGCATTTTCTCTCTATTTTACCCCAGTCTCCACCACTCCTTACTGTCTGACATAAGGTCTTCTGCCCTCACTTACCTCATTATCTGGCCCCTATAGGCATTTGCCTTTGAGGCCTCACTGTGTGGTAATGGTATTGATTCAAATAGAAGCTACTTGGTGCCCAGAATGAATGCACTTGATCAGTAGATATGGATGGATGCTAATTCCTCTGCCTTCCTTTATGTCTCCTTCTCCTACTTACACCCTCTCCCCAAAATGCTCAGCACTTGTGATGAAGGCTGAGCACCAAGACAGTGCCCTTCCCTCCAGCATAACAGGGTCCCCGTTAGCCTCCTCCACCAAAGTGTTTCCACACCGCTCCCCAGCACAGCAAAGTAATCTCACAACCTGATCAGGCACCATATCCATGACACAGCCATCACTTGAGTCACATTTCAGAGGAGGAAAAGGGAAGAGAAAGTGGTGACGTGAAATAACATCTCTGAGTATTTTAGAGAAAAGGTGAGCACGAGGAAAGTGAATGGAGCCTCTGAGGAAAGGTTGGGAAGCCCAGGCCACAGAAAGCCTGTGAGATGGAGGTGATCTTGAGACAATGGACAGACATGGCAGCATCTTACTGTGAAGAGTAGTGTCACCAGACAGAATGAAGAGTTCAGGTTATCACTCTGTTGGGGCTGGAGATGGGGAGGGGCCCATTGGAGGGAAGGGGACCTGAGGGCAAGACAGGCTCAGGAAGGTGTGAGGGGTGTCCTGGGTTCAGGCTCTGATCCCGTCTTTGCTCACTCAGCATGTGACCCTGGGCCTCAGTCTTCCTCTGTGACCTTCAGGTGGCCAGAAAAGCATAAGCCCTCTCCTCCTCCCCTCAGCACCTAGCACTGTCCAAACTGCTCTCTCTGGCTTGAAGCTGCAGTGAGGACAAGACCCTGCCCCTGCTGGTTCAACCTTTCCCCTGGTTGACCAGCTAGCTCTTCATCCATGCAAAGGACACACTGTGTCAGCTTACCCTGAGAGAATGAGCAGGAAACCAGATGCCCAAAATGGATAAGAGTGTCCAAAATGCTGTTTCTTTCTGTGGTTGTGCACCAGTTGTGACTTGTGCTTTTTGATGGTGAGCTTCAATGAATTTAGACAGGTTTTCTTGTGACAGAGAAGTAGCATCTGGAGTAGGGAAAGTGCCGAGATGGAGCTGATTCTGGCCCTTCTACCACTGGGTAAAGTGCCTAGATCAGGATCTCTTTAAAGGATAAGTAAGTCAGGGGTAAGTAAGCCAGCAAATTTGGAAAACTCAGCAGTGGCCACAGGACTGGAAAAGTCAGTTTTCATTCCAATCCCAAAGAAAGGCAATGCCAAAGAATGCCCAAACTACCGCACGATTGCACTCATCTCACACGCTAGTAAAGTAATGCTCAAAATTCTCCAAGCCAGGCTTCAGCAATACGTGAACCATGAACTTCCTGATGTTCAAGTTGGTTTTAGAAAAGGCAGAGGAACCAGAGATCAAACTGCCAACATCTGCTGGATCATGGAAAAAGCAAGAGGGTTCCAGAAAAACATCTATTTCTGCTTTATTGACTATGCCAAAGCCTTTGACTGTGTGGATCACAATAAACTATGGAAAATTCTGAAAGAGATGGGAATACCAGACCACCTGACCTGCCTCTTGAGAAACCTATATGCAGGTCAGGAAGCAACAGTTAGAATTGGACATGGAACAACAGACTGGTTCCAAATAGGAAAAGGAGTACGTCAAGGCTGTATATTGTCACCTTGCCTATTTAACTTCTATGCAGAGTACATCATGAGAATCGCTGGCCTAGAGGAAGCACAAGCTGGAATCAAGATTGCTGGGAGAAATATCAATAAACTCAGATATGCAGATGACACCACCCTTATGGCAGAAAGTGAAGAGGAACTCAAAAGCCTCTTGATGAAAGCGAAAGTAGAGAGTGAAAAAGTTGGCTGAAAGCTCAACATTCAGAAAACGAAGATCATGGCATCTGGTCCCATCAATTCATGGGAAATAGATGGGGAAACAGTGTCAGACTTTATTTTTGGGGGGCTCCAAAATCACTGCAGATTGTGACTGCAGCCATGAAATTAAAAGATGCTTACTCCTTGGAAGAAAAGTTATGACCAACCTTGATAGCATATTCAAAAGCAGGGACATTACTTTGCCAACTAGGGTCCGTCTAGTCAAGGCTATGGTTTTTCCTGTGGTCATGTATGGATGTGAGAGTTGGACCGTGAAGAAAGCTGAGCACTGAAGAATAAATGCTTTTGAACTGTGGTGTTGGAGAAGACTCTTGAAAGTCCCTTGGACTGCAAGGAGATCCAACCAGTCCATTCTGAAGGAGATCAGCCCTGGGATTTCTTTGGAAGGAATGATGCTGAAGCTGAAACTCCAGTACTTTGGCCACCTCATGAGAAGAGTTGACTCATTGGAAAAGACTCTGATGCTGGGAGGGATTGGGGCAGGAGGAGAAGGGGACGACAGAGGATGAGATGGCTGGATGGCATCACTGACTCAATGGACGTGAGTCTGAGTGAACTCCAGGAGTTGGTGATGGACAGGGAGGCCTGGCGTGCTGCGATTCATGGGGTCGCAAAGAGTCGAACACGACTGAGAGACTAAACTGAACTGAACTGAAGTCAGGGGTACTGATGAGAAGAAAGTGTGGCCACTGCAAGCCTGACTGGGCCTGTTGGCAGCTCAGGGCTGCTGGGCCACAATTTGACTGACGAAGCCACCAAGAGAGTGCGTTTTTGTCCATTAAATAAATTATGACATTTGTTATCCTCAGTTACACTTACTGCAATAGGCTTAAGTTATATTGAAGGACTGAGCCCTTCATCTCACCTAGGGCTGAAACATTTCAAACCAGGCAGATACAATACCTCCAACATCTCTTGAATATTCCCTGGGGCATAATATAGATTATACTCAACACAGCACTTACAAATGGGCTCATGACCCTTGACTCTTAAGTAAGTGTATCACGCCCCTAGTGTGCCAGGGGAATCTTACTGGGTGCTTCAGAGACAGAAAAGAAATGAAGCCCAGTACCTTTCCTCAGGGAGATTTTATTCTGGTAGAGGGCCATCCTGCGATCACACTAATGCCTAAATCAGGCCCCCATGACTAAATCAGTGTGATAAGTATCATGAGGAAGATCTTTAAAACGTTCTATGGAAGCTGAGCTTTGGGAGAGCCACAGCAGATGCCTAGAGCAACAAATGAGTGATGGAAGAAGCTCCCGAGCTCACAGGGAGACAGATGTGTGTATGTATATGTGCGCACATACGTGTTTTCTTGACAGTTCATTGTAACTCACTGTGAATAGCCTCACCCCAATTTTAGCCCAGATCAGATGCAGAGGTGACTAGTTCTTGTTTCTCTTTACCTCTGTGCTATTCTCTCCTACTGTAGACCAATATTTGGATGCAGAGTTCCTTCAATTTCTCTGTTTTAAAAAAGTCATTATGAAAGCGAAATTAAGGAAACAATTCCATTCACCATTGCAATGAAAAGAATAAAATACTTAGGAATATATCTACCTAAAGAAACTAAGACATATATATATAAAACTATAAAACACTGGTGAAAGAATTCAAACAGGACACTAATAGATGGAGAAATATACCATGTTCATGGATCAGAAGAATCAATATAGTGAAAATGAGTATACTACCCAAAGCAATCTACAGATTCAATGCAACCCCTATCAAGCTACCAACGGTATTTTTCACAGAGCTAAAACAAATAATTTCACAATTTGTATGGAAATACAAAAAAACTCAAATAGCCAAAGCAATCTTGAGAAAGAAGAATGGAACTGGAGGAATCAACCTGCCTGACTTCAGGCTCTACTACAAAGCCACAGTCATCAAGACAGTATGGTACTGGCACAAAGACAGAAATATAGATCAATGGAACAAAATAGAAAGCCCAGAGATAAACCCACGCACCTATGGACACCTTATCTTTGACAAAGGAGGCAAGACTATACAATGGAGAAAAGACAATGTCTTTAACAAGTGGTGCTGGGAAAACTGGTCAAACCCTCATAAAAGAATGAAACCAGAACACTTTCTAACACCATACACAAAAATAAGCTCAAAATGGATTAAAGATCTAAACGTAAAACCAGAAACTATAAAACTCCTAGAGGAGAACATAGGCAAAACACTCTCTGACATAAATCACAGCAGGATCCTCTATGACCCACCTCCCAGAATATTGGAAATAAAAGCAAAAATAAACAAATGGGACCTAATTAAACTTAAAAGCTTCTGCACAACAAAAGAAACTATAAGCAAAGTGAAAAGACAGCCTACAGAATGGGAGAAAATGATAGCAAATGCAGCAACTGACAAACAACTAATCTCAAAAATATACAAGCAATTCCTGCAGCTCAATTCCAGAAAAATAAGTGACCCAATCAAAAAATGGACCAAAGAACTAAATAGACATTTCTCCAAAGAAGACATACAGATGGCTAACAAACACATGAAAAGATACTCAACATCACTCATTATCAGAGAAATGCAAATCAAAACCACAATGAGGTACCATTTCATGACAGTCAGAATGGCTGCGATCCAAAAGTCCACAAGCAATAAACGCTGGAGAGGGTGTAGAGAAAAGGGAGCCCTCTTACACTGTTGGTGGGAATACAAACTAGTACAGCCACTATGGAGAACAGTGTGGAGATTCCTTTAAAAACTGGAAATAGAACTGCCTTATGACCCAGCAATCCCACTGCTGGGCATACACACCAAGGAAACCAGAATTGAAAGAGACACGTGTACCCCAATGTTCATCGCAGCACTGTTTATAATAGCCAGTACATGGAATCAACCTAGATGCCCATCAGCAGACGAATGGATAAGAAAGCTGTGGTACATATACACAATGGAGTATTACTCAGCCATTAAAAAGAATACATTTGAATCAGTTCTAATGAGGTGGATGAAACTGGAGCCAATTATACAGAGTGAAGTAAGCCAGAAAGAAAAACACCAATATAGTATACTAACATATATATATGGAATTTAGAAAGACGGTAATGATAACCCTGTATGCAAGACAGCAAAAGAGACACAGATGTATAGAACAGTCTTTTGGATTCTGTGGGAGAGGGAGAAGGGGGGATGATTTGGGAGAATGGCATTGAAACATGGATAATATCATATAAGAAATGAATCGCCAGTCTAGGTTCGATGCAGGGTGCAAGATGCTTGGGGCTGGTGCACTGGGATGACCCAAAGGGATGGTATGGGGAGGGAGGTGGGAGGGGGGTTCGGGATTGGGAACTCATGTACACCTGTGGCAGATTCATGTTGATGTATGGCAAAACTAATACAATATTGTAAAGTAATTAGCCTCCAATTAAAATAAATAAATTAAAAAAAATTTTTTTAAGTCATTAGACACCATGGTCAAAAGTAGTGGGCTATGGGCTGGAGTCTGTTCGCTACCACCATTCCATCATGGGTCCACAGCTAAGCCAGGTCCTTTCAGCCTTAACCATACCATCTATCAAATATTTATCTCCCTATCTTGCTGGAAAGACAAGACACTTGTCTTTTGACAACTCTTCAAAAAGCAAATTCTTTATTGATCACCTACACCATGCCAGACAGTAAGCTAGGAAATAGAGTCCGTCCAAATTCTCTAAACCACCACTTAACCTGCCCTACCCTTGGCAAATGGCTTTCAAAATAAGCATGCATAAAACGTGCTCCTTTGACCCATTCTCTGAAAGAATCTCTTCCTCAGAGGAAAGCCAAATCAGTCCCTAAAATTCAGGGCAAAAGAGAATATGCTTGCTCATCAAAAAAAGTATACCATCATCTCCTGGCCAGACTCCATCTGATTTCTAGGAAACAGCCAGATCCTCCTCCAACCAAGCCCTAGACAGAATAATAATCCCTAACTTCAGTCTAAGCTTCCACTAAGCCTGTTAACAAAATAGTTTTTGATCTGGTTACTGCTCAGCATGGCTGCAGGAGGACGAGACGCACCCCTTCCACCCTGCCCCTCCTCCCCCAGTACCTCCTCTGAAATACAGATTTGAATTTCACTCCCTTCAGGGACACAAAAGCCAACTCAAATCCAATCGCAGCATCATCGATAAACTTACTGCCTCCCCCCACCGGTGCCTCCTAAGGCCCTATGATTTTCACCATTGGTTTCATTCCTTGAAAGTGATTTCTTTGTCCCCAGCGTATGCGGAGCTCCCCTCCCTCTGCCCCAGCCCTGTGCGGTGCTTCGGCCACTCCTGGAGCCAGGCCCTGGGAGAGGCGGCCATTCTTAGCCTCCCTGACAAAGCAAGGGTTCCCTTGGCAACAAGAACCGTGTGGAGGTTGGAGAAGGGGTTTCCCTCCACCCTCACCCCGGTTCTCTTTGAACTCAGGAGCTCACTCCAGGCTCTCATGGAGGAATCTCTAACCAGGGTAGGAAAACCGCAGTTCTGAATATCGGTAATTGGCATTTGGAGACAACTGCTTTTGCGTGCAACAGGCAGGAAAACGTGGGCAGAGTGGGCGAATGAACCTGGGTGCAAGCATCCTGGTCGGGCGGAGGGAAAGCTGGTTTCCTTTCTGTACTCAGGCAAATCTCAATCCCAAACATTTTGGGTCTGTGGATGTATCTTAATCTTTTGCGAGATGGAAGAAAGGGGAAGGGTGGAAAGAGAGAGCGCTCAGGAGACAAGCTTTTATCTTGTTTTCTGCTTTCTCTCTTACCTGTTGCTTTTTGCTTATATAAAGAGAAGGAAATCAGAAATTACTTGTTTCCATGTTAACGTCAACTCCTGCTCAATTTTTCTGCCACTGCACTTGCACACTGCCTCTCTCTCTCCTTTTCTTTCTTTTTGGATTTTATTGTTGTCACAATGGAGAAGAAAGATTTGTAAAGATTGCTAAAGGGCAGCATGAACTTTTCTGGTAGAGCGGTGACCTCTGTGTGGCTGAGCCTGGACTGGGCACAGATGGGACTGACTGACAGGTCCCCCTACATATCTGCATCCCTGTCACCAGCACAGATTGATCCAGAAGACCTCATTGTGCTTTTGATGGAGGGAATGTCTGTCATTGTGTTCTGTAGTAATCAAGTTTCTATAATTTTGTGGAAGTTTGTCGCTGAAGTCTGGGCGGAGGGCCAGGTAAGGAAAATCTAGAGGAAAAAAAGAATTCAGCTCTTTCGTTTCATCCTAGGACTTCAGAGTGGTGAGGTCCCTGCTGAAAAGTCTGAATGAAGCAGAGATGTGTCCAAGTAAGGGGAGGGGGAGGAGGAAGCCACAGACTATTCAGTTTTCCTCTCTTCCTTTTCTCTCCTTTCCTTCCTTCTTTCCTCTCTGCCTCTTTTTAAAAAATTGTGTCTGTCATAACCAGAGTCCAGTCTAGGCATGACTGTTGGAGGAGGTTCTGAGAAGGTGCTTTAAACCCTCTTTGAGGTTAAACTGATTGCTGCTTTCACCTATTTATCAATATCTCAATGTTAAGACTCTTACTTCTTTCATTCTGTGTTTGAACTTCCAGGAAACTCTTCAAGGACAGGCTCTATGCTGCTCTCCTTGCTACCCTCAGGTTCTAACCAATTACAGGGCCAGGCACACTTTGGGTGCTGAACCAGTGTTTGTGGAATTGAGTGGATTCTTAAAGGAGAAGCTGGAGGTATTACTGGCTATTAACCTTCACCATGTGCCACATGGAGTGCGGCACTAGGACACACTTTGTGATCAGGAGACCTAGACTCTGGACCAGGATGTGGCAGTGGGACCCTAGCCAAGCTATTTCAGCTCTCTGACCCTTCATCCATCAAGTGACAGAGCTTGGATGAAAATAGTGTTTCTCCACAAGAAGCACTGATCTGAAGTCTCCATGCCGCCCTCAAGCCTGGGGAGAAGAGAATTTGGTGGTTGGGGGTTGATGGTGATACAGTCTGGTCAGAAACACCCCTGCAGAGAAGGGTGCTGCTGCAGACTGTAGAGACTGAGCAAGGAGTGGCTCAGGGACTGGAAGCTAGAAAATTCTGGAGTAGACAACCTCTGACATTCAGAGATATGAGACTAATCTTTCCCAATTTTGTATCGCCTCTTGTATCAGGTACTTTCTAAGGATGAGACAATTTCTAAGGATGATTTTGCTGACTGAGGGAAGCACACTATTCTTTCAACTACGGGTCTAGGAGACTAGGCTTCTCACTGCTCATCTGTTTAAATCACTGCCCTCAGAGTGGTGAGCAATGAACGCAAGCCAGTCAGACTCCGTCACCTCATTCCAAAATATTCTTTCATTTATTCCACAATCAACAGATAGTTACTGAAAGTCTGTGAAGTCAGGCACCATTTATCAATGAACAAGACAAATTCTTTGCCCTCGCCATGCAAGAGAGAAGGGAAAAAAAGACAGACATGATTACTGCTTAGTAGGATCGGTGCTACAAGAAACACTAAAGCAACATAAGGAGACAAGCTGATGGATAAAATTGCCAGGAAAGTTCTTTTTCGGGAGGTGACATTTGAGGCATCAATTAAATGAGAGAATGAGCCATTTGGATACTAAGAGAATACTGTTCCAAGCTAGAGAACTAGGAGTTCCAAGAACTTGATGTGCAAGTCTCCTTGACATGTTTTAGACAAAGCAAAATGTCTGGGTCTGGAGTAGAGTAAGTGGAGTAGAGAAGAAAGGTCAGAATGGTGGGAATGTGATAGCACAGATCATAGGGATCTTATAAGCCACAGTGATGACTCTGAAGCTACCTTGTTCTGTTCTTTCAAGAAAGGCTTGATTCCATCCAATGTAGGATGGGATTTCACATGGAGGTTGTTAGATATGATCACTCCAGCAACTGGGTAGGAAAACAGTGTAGCCAGAGACAAACAACCTCCACAAAATGATGAGAAGAAACGGCAGTGAAACCTACAAGGGAGAAAATTGAGTGTGGCTGGATGAACCTGAACTTGAATCCTGAGCTTGTGACTTCCCCATTCTGTAACTTGGGAAAGTTAGTTAACATCCCTGATCTCTGTTTCCTCATCTATTAAAGAGGGATCCTATTGCCTTGGTGAGTTTGAAGATGAAGGGAAAGGATGTACACTATAACAGAAGTTCAAGGTGACTGAGCTGTTAGTATCAACACTTATTCCACTGCCTTTGCCTTGTTGGCCACTGATGAACAGGACAGCTGAGGACGTAGGCGAGTGGCTGGGATCCCACGTCATCCTATCTAAGTCACACTCCTTTGAGGAGTGAGAGGTAGGAAAAAAGTAGGAAGTGACTTGCCTAAAGACACACAGCTTGTTAAGGTCTGGGCTGTATTGGGAGATGGAGGGGCAGGTTTTTTCCTGCCTAGTATTCTTTCTTCCATGCCAAGAGTCAGCAAACTGTGGCTCCACAGGCCGAATCTTACTTGTCCCATGTTTTTGTACTTGCATACGTACTAAGTTGCTTCAGTTGTATCCAACTCTTTGTGACCCCATGGACTGTAGCCCACCAGGCTCCTTTGTCCATGGGGATTCTCCAGGCAAGAATACTGGAGTGGGTTGCCATGCCCTCCTACAGGGGATCTTCCCAACTCAGGGATCGAATCCAGGTCTTCCACCTTGCAGGTGAATTCTTTGCTATCTGAGCCACCAGGGAAGCCTGAGAATACTGGAGTGGGTAGCCTATCCCTTCTCCAGGGGATCTTCCTGACCAGGAATTGAACTGGGGTCTCCTACATGGCGGTGGATTCTTTACCATCTGATCTACCAGGGAAGCCCTATATCTAGCTTAGTTATGATCGACTAAGAAGGGGACCTTATCTCCAGGTCTCCAAAACAGCAGGACTGAGAGATTCTCTTGCGGGGATGGGGGTGGGGTGGGGTCATGGTCTTGGTGTAATAACACAGCAAAGGGCCTCAGGCCACTGGGAACCAGCAAGGGAGCACTGGTCACCCAGGGAGGACAGAAAAGGAAGTAGATGAGGACTCTGGTCAAAGGGACAGGAGTGGGGAGAAAAGAACTTCTGTATCCTTGCCCTCAGCTAGTTCAGATCCCAGAGACAACTGTCTAAAACTCAGGTGAGGAGAAAACTTGAAGGAAACTCGAGGACCCTGGAAACTGGCAGACGCAGCAGCTCTAGTTGATCATCTTGGCTTGAATGTGCACTGACGATTGGGTGTGTCTGGGAGACTCTATCAGGAAGCAACCACTATAGGGTCCATTACCTTATCCCCCCAGATGACCATCACCACCACACTGAGAAAGAGAGCCTGCTTATTCTCAGACCCCATGGTCTGAGGCCTCCCAGGAGTCCTCTCTTCCTCTCTCAAGACTTTAGGAGTACGTAGGGAACCGTGGTGCTGCAGTAGACGCTCGAGAACCTCTTCGACAGCAAGATCAAGCCAGTCAACTCTAAAGGAGATCAACCCTGAATATTCGTTGGAAGGACTGATGCTGAAGCTGAAGCTCCAATACCTTGGACACCTGATGCTTGGAAAAATTGAGGGCAAGAGAAGGGGACAACAGAGGACAAGATGTTTGGATGGCATCACCAACTGAGTGGACATGAGTTGGAGCAAAGTCTAGGAAATGGGGATGATGGGGTCTTACCAGGGACCATTTCCTTGCCTGGCAGTCAGGAAGACTGACTTCAGTCTCTTTGATCTCCAGGTTTCCACTGATGCACTTAAGTAGACCCTTCTCCTAGAACTCCACTGGCCATAAGCCTACTGATGCACTCGATCCCCAACCTTGATTATTAATTACTTCAATGTTTTCATCTTGTGTTGGTGGGCCCATTATTATAGGTGTAAACTTACTGGTCAGAAAGCAGTGATGGCTGCACTTGACTGAACCTGTGGAATCTAAGCTTGAACTTCATCCCTAGGTGTTCCTCTAGACTGCAGGTTTCAGACTTCAGCTTGTTGCCATAAGCAGTGGAAACTGGGTTACACAGTTTTCAACTCCAGGTAATATAAATACAGTACCATGTATTTCTTGGCACTCTAAACTTTCCAACCAGCCTACATGGAGAGCACCCTAGCTTTTTGGAATGCTGAATAATTCACCAGACCCATCAGCCTTGGTGTTTCAGAGCTCAGTAGGCGCCCTCCACTGATCCAATGAACAGATGTGCTGATTCTTCACTTGTTCAGAATGTTTCAGCTATTTGAAAACCATGGACTTGAGGAGTAAATCAGCCATGCTGCATCTTGACATTCTCACTAATTCACAGACCAAGTAATTCCCTTTGCCTCACTCCAAAGGTTATCTTGCCTAATTTCTAGCAGCAGTTCAGTAACTGTGAGATTGAGTGGCATGGCAGCTCATTTCCAACTTGGCTTACCGTCTGCACTATGGAAGAAAGAAAACTTCCTTAGTGTCTATCATCTTTTCCCGTCCTTTTTTCTTCTTCCATACTGGTGCTTAGATGAGGTTAGGGCCACTGCAAAATGGTTAATTAAACTGTAACAAAAAAACAGCAAATCCGAGACCGTGGTGGCTAGTGGAAGAGCTAGTAACCTCTGCTAGGCTACTGAGGACTCAAAACAAGTGGAACTAGAATACTTCCTACCTTCTTGGTGCTCACCATGGAAATGAGAACCCACTGAAATGAGCAAACCTGCCCAAGGAGGTAAAGACGGGAAACCAAACAGCATGTGGAGAAGAAGCGAATGTAATAGAAGGAGGCCTTGCAAAAAATAAGTGATTTTTTACAAGTGTGGTTAATTTTACTGAGACTTAAAATTATGAACACAGCATGCATTCTCTCCCCCGCAAAATAAAAGCTTTGAGAAAGTTTGATCTGCCTCCCATAAAAAGTTACAAAAAAGGCAAGTGTCTGCAAAAGCCTTTAAAATCATACTATTTTGAGTATGATAATCAGGAGTATATAATGCTGTCAGAAGTCAACTGATGTGGAATCACTTTAAATCAGTGTAGTCATCTGGGTTGCCCCATTAAAAAGACTCCTGAGCACTATTATTTATGGAAATAGCCATCTACCCACATCTAGGAACAGTCTAGACAAAAGAAAAAGAAAGAAAAGGAGAAGAATTAGCAGAATCAAAGAAGAAGAGGAAGGAAAATCAGAGGAAGAAGTAGGGACTTCCCTTGTGATCCAGTGACTGTAGATCCGCCTGCCAATGTGGGGTAAACAAGTTCGGTCCCTAGTCGAGGAAGAGCTCACATGCTGTGGGGCAACTAAGCCCACGCACCGCAAAGAAAGGAGTCGCCTCAGTGAGAAGTCCATGTCCCACTACTTGAGAACAGACCCTGCTCGCTGCAACTAGAGAAAGCCTGTGCATGGCCACGAAAACCCAGCACAGCCAAAATTACAATAAATAAAAAATTTTAAAACAAAGAAGTAGTAGTAGTAGAAGAAATAGTGGTGCCAGAAGAAGGAGAAGAGGGGGAAGAAGAAATGGGTCAGTTTCATTGAATTCTGTCTAGTGCAACAATTTTCCTGTTTCCCAAGTGAAAACAATCATTTTGTATTTAATCTGTAGCCAGAAAAAAATGGTATCCAGTGCTAAGTTTGGCATTCCATATGGTGTTTAACCAGGAATGGAACCAGCTAAGATTGTGCCCTTATGTATCAGCCTTTGAGATGTAATGACCTAATATTCATAAAGCAGAATTAGGCATCTATTACAAGCCCAGCCCTGTCTCCAGTTCACTTTTTACTTCCACGCATCACAGTTGGGCTGAACAGATGGTGTTTCTGCAAGTTCTCAGCATTTCTTTTGCAACTCTTAAACAAGTATGAGAGTTGGAGCCTTATCTTTGTCCAGCCAGCAATTATTTGCCAGATATAATTTTTTCCCTTTTTACACGATGTTGACAAGTAGTAACCGCTGGGTGGTTCTACGTGATGTGATTTAAGCTAGTAGTGCGTGAGAGCTTCTTTCCGAGGGATCTCTCTAACCACCTCTTTCCAAGACACACGCATTAATAATGCTTTAGCACCAATAGTTACTGTTTTTCTTAAATATCGTCAGCCTGAAGAAGAGCTCTCTCATTCAGGGTTTGGGTTGTATTGTTGTTTATTGTACTGCAAGGCGGAAGGGCGGAGAGTGGTGGGGAGCTGTCATCCTCTCTGAGTGTTGTCAGTGTGGGGATGGTGACGGGAAAGAGTTTTTAAATTATGGGATAGAAACTGGGGTCCAGGGGGGAGGAGTAATTAGAGGCTTTGGCCAGAGGAGGTGGGGGTGGGGCAGAGGGCAAGGACAGGGAGATGGGAGGGGTGAGCCATCTGGTGTTAATCTCCTGCTGTGTTTGCAGGGCAAAATGACGAGGGCACTTTGTCAAGGTACAGTCTGCATTTGCAGACACAGATGGAGCAAGAGGGAGATTAATACATGTGGTTCTAACCACCTTTCATATCTTTACAGCTAAACATTATTTATAGAAATCAATTAGTCCTCTGTCTTTGCAATCTTATTATGAGTCTCTGTCCAAGTTTCTGGCAAGCTCTTCAAGAGGATGATTAATGGTAAACTTTCAGAATGAATAAAAAATGAACCTTCCCCTAGGAACTGGTGTAGTGGAGAGAAAGGTAAATGATAAAAATTACAAACTCTTCGAGTCACTAAGAAACTAATGTAGGATCAGTGTGGTCCTTGCGATACTATTTTTCCTTATACGTCTCCTTTGTCTTCTCTTCTTTCTCTCTCTCTCTCTTCCTTCCTTTCTTCCTCTCTCTCTCCCTATCCTTTTTCTTCTCCCTCTCTGTCTCTCCCTTTTTGCACAAACACTCAGCAGCCTATTTGTCCTGGAAACTTTCGGAGAGCCTGACGCCTACAACTGAACTTGTGGGAAAGCAAAGGTTTATTCATTTGCTAAGCTAGTAAATGCCACTTTGATTACTGATGCTCATGCAAGATAAAGAATCCCAGGGAAAAAAAAAATGGAACAGAGCTCTCATGTTTTGTCTTCTGGAAACTATTATAAGAGGCGGGAGCCGCCGATTGGCCTCTGTTAAATGAGTCTGGGAGCCAGGTAATAGTAAGTATAAAATCCCATTGCAGTGTGTTCCATAGCTCAGACTCAGTCTTGCTAGTCTGTTACCAAAGCAGGCTTAGAAATGACATAGTTAGGATGCCTCAAATGTGAAGAAGGAATTCTCCAATAAAAAAAGCTGTAAAGCCAGGAGAGGACAGGAGATGGGGACACATGGCAGACAGATCTTAACTCCTGGAATCTTGAGGTGGAGGTGGTTTTATTTCCTTAGCTAGAAGAGGATTCTCTGGGCTTCTAATAATTAAGATGTTACTGGTGGCAAAGGGCAAGTGGAATTAGAGGCGCTCATTTGCCCCTTGAAGGACTATAAAGAATGCCAGGAAATTTTAGGAAATCTTCCTAGCCTCTCTTTCTGTCACTATGAAATGGGTAGGATACTAGTACTCCACTCAGAGGTGTGGTGTGAGGACTAAATGAAACCAATGTTAAAGGGCTTAAGGTAGTGTAAGCACAGCAGCTTCTCCCGAGGTGGCATCACTAGGGTTAAGAGGACTCAAAATGACTTTTCTCATTTTCTTAACACTGCTCAACACTGATCATGTTCCTTTTTTCTAACTCTCAACTGTATCTGCCAAGACTCTGCTAAGTGCCCCTGGGAAAGGCCATCTAGCTCTGTCTCTCCCACCCTACACTGTTACTTGATATGGATCTGGACACAGTAGATGCTAAATAAATGCTGTCTGATTTTACATTCTTTATGTTTAGATGGGCTTTTCCACTTAATTTGAGCTGCTGATATAAATGTATACAGGCTCTGTATAAAGGTAGGCTAATAATATATAAACTATGTAATTTCCACTTCTTCAATAATTCCCCACACTACAGGGAACATCTTTAAGCTTCCAGTTTGATGGAATTAACTAACACAGTAACTGACACCTAATAAGTGCTTAGTAAACAGTTAGGTTTTTTTTTTATAATAATCACATAATAAAAAACACATAATCACAGAATTTGGCTAAATCTTCATCAGCAATAGTTGGTTTGATTTTGGTGTAATACAGTTAACTTTTGAATTTTTGATACAGTTTTTAAAGCTTTGCTCCATTTACAGTTATTACAAAATATTGGCTCTACCCCCCACATTGTACAAAACACCCTGAGCGTATCTTACACCCGATAGTTTGTGCTTTCCACTCTCCCACTTGTAGATTGCCCCTCTCTGCTTCCTTCTTCCCACTGGTAACACTGATTTTTTTTTTCTCTGTGTCTGTGAGTCTGCTTCTTTTTTGTCATATTCACTAGTTTGTTGTGTTTTTTAGATTCCACATATATGTGATAACCAGTATTTGTCTTTCTCTGTCAGTACACATTTTTTGAATGATGAATGAATGCATAAAACCGACATAGGAAAATAAGACAGAGAGATAAGCAAGGAAAGGGTTTTAAATAAAACTTTGGTTAACTTTCCTTTTAGATTTCAATAGAAGAAAAATTTCATGACTGAATTAGAAAAATAGCTGCTTGCAAGCTATAGAAAATGTGTCTTCCTAACTCGAAGTGATTGGAAGTTTTGGGGCAGTTCTCAGAATCCATGAGAGACAACCACGCTTGAAAAAATGCAGGATCCCGGCAGCAGCTCTGGATTGTGTAGCAGATTCTGTGTAGCAGTCTCCTTGGTCATTTTGATCATTATTTTCATCCTAGTTCCACTTAAGCATCAAAGTCACAGGAGTGAGACTCATTGGCCTAACTTGGGTCACATGTCTATCACATCCCCACAGTAGGTTGGGGGTCTTATTTATAGTCCCATCAAGAGTATATAAAATGAGAAGAGGCCATGCTCCTAGAGGAAATCAGGATGCTGCAAGCAAACTAAAAACAAGCAGGTGTCAGAAAATAAATGTTCACATTATAAACTTACTAATATAGAAATGCAACAAATTACATATATATTAGTTTCCTAGGGCTACCATAAGGAAGCGCCACAGACTGGCTGACTTCAACAACAGAATTAAATTGTCTTGTAGTTCTCATAACTAGAATTTCAAGATCAAGGTGCTGGTGGGGTTGGCACCTTCTGAGGGTTCTGGGGGAAGGCTCTGTTCCAGCCTCTCTCTTTGGCTTGCTGATGGCTGTCTTCTCCCTGTGTCTCCATTTATGTTCTTTCTACACATGCCTGTATCCAAATTTTCTCTTCTTGTAAGGACACCATCATATTGGATTATGCACCACTTTCAAAGTAGCGCTAGTAGTAAAGAACCTGCGTGCCAGTGCAGGAGACATGAGAGAAGGCCAGTTTGATCCCTGGGTCAGGAAGATCCTCTGGAGGAGGAAATGGCAACCCACTACAGTATTCCTGCCAAAAGAATCCCATGGACAGAGGAGCCTGGCAGGCTACAGCCCATGGGGTTGCAAAGAGTCAGACATGACTGAAATGACTTAGCACCCACACATATTGGGTTATGTTCCACCTTAGTGATCTTTTTAGAGCCAGACATCCCGGAATGCAAGGTCAAGTGGGCCTTAGGAAGCATTGCTGCAAGCAAAGCTAGTGGAAGTGATGGAATTCCAGTTGAGCTATTTCAAATCCTAAAAGATGATGCTGGGAAAGTGCTGCATTCAATATGCCAGCAAATTTGAAAAACTCAGCAGTGGCCACAGCACTGGAAAAAGTCAGTTTTCATTCCAATCCCTAAGAAAGGCAATGCCAAAGAATGCTCAAACTACTCACAATTGCACTCATCTCACATGATAACAAAGTAATGCTCAAAGTTCTCCAAGCCAAGCTTCAACAGTATGTGAACTGTGAACTTCCAGATGTTTAAGCTGAATTTAGAAAAGACAGAGGAACCAGAGGTCAAATTGCCAACATCCACTGGATCACCGAAAAAGCGAGAGAGTTCCAGAAAAACATATACTTCTGCTTTATTGACTGTGCCAAAGCCTTTGACTGTGTGGATCACAACAGTGGAAAATTCTTCAAGAGATGGGAATACCAGATCACCTGACCTGACTCCTGAGAAATCTGTATGGAGGTCAAGTAGAAACAGTTAGAACTGGACATGAAAAAACAGACTGGTTCCAACTCAGGAAAGGAGTATGTCAAGACTGTATACTGTCACCCTGCTTATTTAACTGATATGCAGAGCACATCATGAGAAATGCTGGGCTGGATAAAGTACAAGCTGGAATCAAGATTGCCAGGAGAAATCTCAATAATCTCAGATATGCAGATGATACCACCCTTATGGCAGAAGGTGAAGAACTAAAGAGCCTCTTGATGAAAGTGAAAGAGGAGAGTGGAAAAGTTGGCTTAAAGCTCAATATTCAGAAAATTAAGATCACGGCATCTGGTCCTATCATTTCATGGCAAATAGATGGGGAAACAATGGAAACAGTGTCAGACTTTATTTTTGGGGGGAACTCCAAAATCCCTGCAGATGGTGACTGCAGCCATGAAAATAAAAGATGCTTGCTCATTGGAAGAGAAGTTATGACCAATCTAGACAGCATATTAAAAAGCAGAGACAGTACTTTGCCGACAAAGGTCCATCTAGTCAAATCTATGGTTTTTCCAGTAGTTATGTATGGATGTGAGAGGTGGACTATAAAGAAAGCTGAGTGCCGAAGAATTGTTGCTTTGGAACTGTGGTGTTGGAGAAGACTCTTGAGAGTGCCTTGGGCTACAAGGAGATGCAACCAGTCCATCCTAAAGGAAATCAGTCCTGAATATTCATTGGAAGGACTGATGCTGAAGCTGAAACTCCAATACTTTGACCACCTGATGCAACAAACTGACTCATTTGAAAAGACCCTGATGCTGGGAATGATTGAAGGCAGAAGGAGAAGGGGATGACAGAGGATGAGATGGTTGGATGGCATCACCGACTCAATGGACATGAGTTTGTGTAAACTCTGGGAGTTGGTGATGGACAGGGAAGCCTGGCATACTGCAGTCCATGTGGTTGCAAAGAGTTGAACACGACTGAGTGACTGAACTGAACTGAACTGAGTGATCTTTTAAATTTAATTACCCTGTCTCTGAATACAAGCACATTCTCACATACTGGGGGACAGGGAGTTAGGAATTCAAGGGATGGGCTGACACAATTCAGCCCATAACAGCATGCTATAAACACACTGATATACTAAATTAATCAAATTGAGCAGAACTGTCAATGGACATACCTATTGTGTCTATAGCATTTTTTAGTGAAAATGGAAAAATCATTCAGCAAACTCTGCAGAAATCCTTGATGTTTCAAATTTACTGGTTGAGCTAATAAAAACAGAGATAAACAGATTTTCTCCTCTTCATTATTCTCTATTAAAAAGATATTTGATCTTTTGCTATACAGTTGCTATTGGAGACTACTGTAATCACATACATATTTCTTTGGGGACAAATTAAAAGCAGCAGTAATAAATCTTAGCTTTCTACTATTGAAAATAAATTAAAATAAAAACATATTTTGAAACCTGAAAAATGAGAACTGGGGGCCTTTCTATATCTGAAATGCCAATTTTGCCTGTAAAAATTTTCAGAGATTTTTCTAAGAGCAGAGCCAAGCAGAAATGACTCAATATTACCTCCCACTGCACATACAAATTTTCTCTTTGACTGTGGCCACTGTTTAGATCTGACGTTGTCCAGCTTTAAGCAATACACAAAGTAAATAATGTTCATGTGGTGATGCAGAAAGCCCTGGCTGAATCCTGAGCTATACTTGTGTCCTAGAATTCTCAGCTCTCAGAGTTTATGGTCCTGTGATTCACATGTTCTCCACACATTTGTGGTTTTCTTCCATGACCAATGTCCACTTTTGTTAGACCTCATCCTCCATACTTATGTTTGCTTGGAAAGATGCACTGACCAAGGAACTTTGCTTCTGAAACTTTCATTTGCTAAAGAGGTAGTTGGCTCCTAAAATTTTAGAGGCAGTTTGTACTGTTGACATCTTTGCATGGGTGAGATAGCACTAGACTGCCATGAGGCTTGGACAGCACTGGGTCTTTGTCCAGCCAACCTCACAGAATCTGCCTTCCTTTGCCTCCATTTTCAATGCCTTCAGATATTTAATATTAACCTTCTTGACCTGGAAAGCAAGCCAAAGACACAAAAAAGCTACATGATGGAAACCACCAAATCCATCTCTGGAGAAGAAATCATCTAGAAATTTTAAACAGCTTTTATTATTCTTTACTCAGTGTATAGACATGATGTGATGTGATTTATGGGGTTTATGTATGTTGGTGTTTTACACATAATCACAGAATTTGGCTGAATCTTCATCAGTAATGAGACTTCCCTAGTGACTCAGATGGTAAAGAAGCCACCTGCAATGCAGGAAACCCAGGTTGGATCCCTGGGTTGGGAAAATCCCCTGGAAAAGGAAATGGCAACCCACTCTAGTATTCTTGCCTGGGAAATCTCATTGATAGAGGAGCCTGATGGGCTACAGTCCACTGGGTTGCAGAGAGTCGGACATAACTGACAAACTAATACTTTCTTTCTCTCATCAGCATTAGTTGGCTTGATTTTGGCATAGAATGAATTAGTATTCCCCTATGTATATACTTTGGCCATCTGATGTGAAGAACTGATTCATTGGAAAAGACCCTGATGCTAGAAAAGATTGAAGGAAGGAAGAGAAGGGAACAATGGAAAATGAGATAGTTGTATGGCATCACCAATTCAATGGACATGAGTTTGAACAAGCTCTGGGAGTCGGTAGTGGACAGGGAAGCCTGGCGTGCTGCAGTCCATGGGGTCGCAAAGAGTCGGACATGACTGAGCAACTGAACTGAACTATGTGTATCCAACAGTAAGAATGCAGGCCCCAAGGTCTCTCAGAATCTGTCTCACCAACATCTTTTCATTCCTCTCTGCTATGGCCACACCCCACTCACCATGTTTTCCCCACCCTTCTGCACCTTTTCCTCTGGCACCCCCTCTGTCCGGAGAAGACCTTCACCATGCCTCAGCTCTTTCTAAACACTTCTAACTTCTCATCATCTCAGTCTAACTTCTAACTTCTCAACTTCTCAGTCCAACCAGCAGATCCTCGGGGAATCCTCCCCTGCCTGCTTCCCTGATTCTTAGTCAGAGGCCCCTCCCCAACATCTCATGGTATCACGTCTAACTACACTGAGTCTGTCCTTACACTGTTTCATAATTGATTGTTTGCTAGGCTGTTTCTACCAAACTGTGAGCTTCTTGCTGAAGAGGACTATGTATATCACTTCTTCATCTCCAGCCCTTAGCATGGGACCTGGCACATGATGCTTAATGACTAGATGAATGAATGAACACATTTATGAGCTAAATTTTTAAAAAATGAACAATTAGAGACATAGCTTTATTAATATCAACAATCTGGAAGCTCTCAAAGCCTCTTTATTTGAAAGTATCATCAAAGTCCTTTCAGTATGAATGAATGCCCTCCACCGAGTTTGCAAGCTGAAAATGGTCTGTGATTCTCAGGTTATTCTTGGGCCTCATATTACAAAGTTAGGACCATTTCTCCAGATAGTGCATCAGTTTGCTTCTCAGTAGAAATCTTCTGTCAGTTGAAAGTACTCAGTGGTGGTAACTATTGCACAAACCACAGTGGAAAATAAAACCCAGGATGTACTGCCAGAATTATAGCCTGCTTAAGCAGAAGTGGTAATATACATAACATGTTCATTATCATGGTTTGTGAAAAGCACACTGGCCTTAGAGACAAAAGGCATAAGTTAAACCTGGTCTTCCCTCTGCTAGTTGGGCAGCACTGGGTGGAGTTAGTATTTCACACCTTATCTGACTTGATTTTTGTCAAGTGTAGTGGAGTTCACTCAAATGGCCTTATGACCTTCAAGTTCTGTGTCAATATGATGGAATGAAAATTAATGCTGCTTGTGTACCTGCTATGTGCCTGTCATTGCTTAAAGGTGGGTAAACCCAAATGCAGATTTTCCCCAAAGCCGCAGAAGCTTCTTTATACTCTCTCACATGTTGCCATTCTCAAGTTCATCGCTTAACAATTACAAATTATTTTTAGAACATGTATCAAAATTACCCAAAGAGTGTGTTCCATGACATTACAATTTCTATTATATAGACTGTTGTACGTTATATAGACTGCTCTAATATAGCCCATGACACAGAACACTCACTATTGTAAGCAGGATTTTATTTGGATGAGACAGAGCATTTCCTAGGTCTCATCTCCTTGTCAAGTGAAGTAGATTTTCCAAAAAGATACAAATGAGTGTTTTCTGGGTAATGTGTTCTACACTCCAACTTTTTCAGAGTCCTAGTGGAATCTATATAACGCCCATACCAGCAGTCAGCACCACATGCCCTCTTGTTGCCTCGGAATCAGCTATGTGGGACGCTTGGTGTCATATAGCCCAAACATTCAAATGTTGGACTCATTTTTTTTAATTTTCATCAGAGTATTTGGCACTTAGAGAAACAGCCAACTTCAGCTTGGAATACAACAACCAAGGATTGTTTACACTTGGGATTAGTCTGGGCTTTCTCGGGGGAAACGTTCTTTTTAACATCACTTTCTAGAACAGTGATCTGATCCTGTTTATGAACAGCATTGTCAGTATTGTTAATAACAATAAGAATTCTTTCCCTTCTGTTGTAATCATGCTCATCCATCCTTTCACCCTGCGTTGCCATAATTCAGGCCCTGTTATGTGATGCCTAATTCAACTTTGGAATTTACCTAACCCTTTCCCAGCCTCTGTCTTCCACATGTCAATCTGCCTACCACAATTTCACCATTATTTCAATGCAATATGCCCTCTGAAAAGCTTGCAGAGCCTCCCTCTAACTTACACAATAGTTCAAATGGATAAGGTCTTCCAGAATCTGATGCCTAATGCTGAGAGAAAAAGCCCAAGAGAAGAAGTCAGATGGTCTTTGTTCTAGCTCTGGTTGCACCAAAGCCAAGTTGCGTGACTTTCCCTCTATGGACCATAGTTTCCTTGCACGGGACGTGACGTGATTGGACAGGATCAGAGATGTCAGCTGAGTGGCATTCAGGCACCAACCCATCCCTGCTGTGCCCTAGTAGTTCATCGTTCATCAGTCTCTGGCTTTTTCCCACTGAGCACTAATGAGCTTCAGAACATGCATGCGGTCATGTCCGGTAGACCCCAGTTAACCCTGGAGATCAAAGCACTTCTAACTCCCTGGATGGGATGATCCCTGGGATGGCTTCCTACCACACTGCACAGCTCTGTAGTCTTCTTTCCATCAGATTTGCCTACTGCTCCCAATGTAAGGCCCACACTGTACCCAACAGCATTTGAATATTTTCTACAATACATTTGGAACATTTGAGGCCACTGGAAAACACTTGCACTTGAGTCTCTAGTCCAAATACCACTCATCCTGCAAAGCTCAGGTGAGCTGCATTTTCCCATGAGAGCTTTGCTGGTGACCCCAGCTGCAGGGTTCCCATCCTCCATTCAGAATTCCCATAGTAGTTTTTCATTCAACTCTAAGCGTATGTTGAGGACAAACTCTATGCCACCTCGTTAACTCTTTTGGCTGCCAAATTTAATGATATTTGTGTGACTTTCTCCACCACTACTAGACTATAAACTGAAATTTAAAAACAGGCGACTTGTGTTCAACTTCTAGTTCTTCCTATTAGTTTCTGTGAACCCATAGACAAATCTCTTAATTCTTGGGTACCCTTTACTGTTTACTAGTGAGTGCCTGGTACATCCTAGAAAATCAATAATTATTGGTTTAGCAGAAGGAAAAATAAAGGGAAAAACAGATGCAGAAAAAATTACCAAGACTTAGTTAATGAGCTTAATGAGAGTTAAATAAGAATACATATATATATAATATACATATGTGTGTGACTATATATACACACATGTAACATTGTATGATTTTATATATGTATATATAAAACTTTGAAAGCCTTGTCTCAAATGTCAAAAGCATGATAGAAACATGCACTTTATCACCACCAATAATACTAGATAAAACATTCATTGAGTGCCAGTTTTGTGAAAATAACATAATTTAGACTCTGACATGCTACAGAAAAGCAGGACAGGCTTTGGAACCCAGCTTCACCTGTGTTCATCGCCCTGTTCCTTCACTTTTGGTGGCTTTGGATGGGTCACCTGACTCCTCTGTACTTTCGCGTTTTATATGAGGGTAAACTACACTGTGATGCAGTAAGAACTCCCAAATCTTGAGGCTGCTTTTCCTAACAGAGGCATCTCAGTCATGCTGCATATCCATGGCAGGCAAGCAGGAGACTCTGTTCCACACAGTCACTCAGGGGCCCAGGGGATGAACCTCTTATCACTGCATCATTGGAAATCCCTAGGGCTAGAGCCCTATGGCAAGAGACTGGAAGTCCTCATACCAGCGATTAGCACCCAACACAGAAGGGACCTGTGTGACTCACAGATTCCGCCTCAGTGGACCTCAGAAGTACAGCCTTCCATGAACACAGAAGAAGCAAACCAGACCTTGGTGATAGTTAGAAATGTCTGATGAGGATAATAATGACTACTTGCAAGGACTCTTGAGAGAAAGAAATGTAAGCACCTCACCAAACACATAGATAGGACAGACCTCAGCAATTGTGAGAGCCTTCCTTCTTTCCCTCCTGATTAACTCAGCCAACTTGTATGTTTACTGTTATTCCTTTTCCATTTCGATCTCACGTCTTTGCATATAATGCTCAAGAAATTTTTGCTAAGTAGCTTTCATAAGAAATTTGCAATTATTTTCCATAAGGTATCTTAAATTCACAGGAAACGTGCGGTTGTAAAGTTACCATCAATTGCAAGATTCATTTAATATTTTGGGTAATTGTTATATCTAGAATACCCACAGGCATAAAAGCAAGTGTTTTGGCTTTTTTTGTTTTGGTCTGGTTTAGTTTAGCTTCTTTTTCCCCCACAAACACTTTCAGGATTCATACAACCTGTTGATAAACCTGTATTTCACTACTACCACAAAGCGTCTTATCAGCATGAGGGCAGCAGTTTCCTGTAGGTGCCAGTTTCCTCTTCTTTCTTTCTAACAAAATCCATACTTGGTTCAGGTACCCTCCTCACCACCTTGCAACCAGGTGCCTGTAGCAAGCTGACGCCACCCCAGCTCCAGGGGAGGACCAGAGTGATTTACAGGGGCCTGTTTTCCCCAGATTGGCTTAGGAAGCAGTTTGTGCCCAATTTGCCCCATGAAACAAGAGGAGAAATGTGCTGGGTGACTTGTGGGGGAGCATTTCTGGCCCTTGATAAAGAGAGAGACAGACAGAAAGAGGTGGGTGCTGCCTCCTCCTTCTCTGGTTGGGGTGAATGTGACTCTGGAACCACTGCCCACCAGCCCGAGGATGAGTCCAGGGCTGAGGTCCACAGAGCAGAGTGATGCAGGGCTGAATCAGTCAAGCCTGGAGCTTGCACTCCCTGTTTTATGAGATGACAAACTGCTTATTTTTAAGCTAATTTGAGTTAACATTTTCTATTACTTCTAGCTGAAAATATCCTGATTGGAAGTAAAACCATGATATATTAAGATTTACTCACTCATTAAATATACAAGTAAGAGCTCACTGCATTGGGTGTTTGGGAAACAGTGGTGAGTGATCACTGAGATACAGCAACCACTGGCACAGAGTTTACAGTGCAGAAGGGGAGACGGGCATGCACCAAAAGCCCACCCTCTGCAGTCTGCCTTGTTGACAGCACCATCTAACAGCTGAGCTTCCTAGAAACTTTGGGGTCATCTGCTGCTGCTGCTGCTGCTGCTGCAGCTGCTGCTAAGTCACTTCAGTCGTGTCTGACTCTGTGCGACCCCATAGATGGCAGCCCACCAGGCTCCCCCACCCTTGGGATTCTCCATCTAGGACCATGCTTTTTCTTTCTCCATCTTTCAGCAAATCTGTTTGGCCACACACCACACAACATCTATTTAGAGTTTGTCCACTTCTATCGTTCTCTTCACTGTGACCACTGTGGTCTGAGCTACAGTCATTTCTCCAGTGGTCAACTGCCAACTCCCTCCCCCTTGTATGTGTGCCTGCTTGGTCACTTCAGTCGTATCAGACTCCGTGTGACCCTATGGACTGTAATCCACCAGGCTGCTCTGTCCGTGGGATTCTCCAGGCAAGAGTGGTGGAGTGGGTTGCCATGCCCTCTTCCAGGGGACCTTCTGAACCCAGGGATCAAACCTGCGTCTCCTGCATTGCAAATGGATTCTCTACTGCTGAGCCACCCGGAAAGCCCCTTCTCCGTGTATATATGACTCTGATCTGTCATACTAGCCAGAACAGCACTGTAGACGGGGGTGGAGGCCTCCTTGGAGAGGCTGAGGAATGAATGGGGTAAGTGGAGATTGTAGGCTCTAGAAAATTGCCTCTAGAATGCTGACTGTGAAGAAAAATAGAGATGGTTATCTTTGTGGGGTGGTAGTCTCAAGGGAGTCTTGTTTGGTTTTTGCATTAATACAGTAACAACAGAGTGTGCTTAAACAGTGTGGGGGATAGTCCAGGAGGAAAGAAATGCCAAGGGAGAGTGGCCTCCAGAAACGAGGCACTGAGGGCATCCGGAATCTGCTCGGGAGGCCGGCCGTGGGTCCGTGGCGGCGGTGCTCGCCATTGTAACAAAAGGAAAGCGGAAGAGAAGGCATGCAGAGGTAGAGAGGGCTATGCAGGACGGGAAACAAAGCATTTCCTTCCGGGAGTCCCGGACTTGTTTATGAAGTACGAGGTGGCGCGTCCACCAAGGGTAAGAAGGCGGAGGGTGGAGGCTGCAGAGTGAGCAGGCGTTTTGAGCAGAGCAGGACGATGACAGAGTCATGACTAGAGAGGCAGAGAAAGCGTCCTGGGGATGCCTAGAGACATTGCCAGCTTGAAGGTGAGGCTCACAGGGGAGCGATGAGTCTGTGCCCCGCCAGTGGCCTCGGCAGAGACCCTGAGGACGCTCGTGCTGGGAGGCAGTGGGGAGAGAAGGGCTGCTCTGGGAGGCGGCCCTCAGCTGACCGAGCAGAGTAGTTTCACCCACTCCAGCCTATCTCATGACCCATCAGGAAGCTCAGGCCGCAGACACCGGGTTAGTAGAGGAGAGGCCCTGATTAGGCCCATCTGGAAGATACGTGGCAGTCACTGCCAGCCCTAGAGAGAAGAAACTTTTGAGGTCCCCATTCTGGGTCCTGAGAGTCTGCTCTTGGCCTGATACTTGGGAGTTCACAAGCACCCCCACCCCCCATGCTTCATCTTGAAAAACAAAAATGGAAGTATCCTCAAAAAATGATCTCAGAGATCAAAGAAAGTGATGATGAGTGAAAGCACCCTTTTACTCACTCAGCCAGTGTGCATTGAGTTTCTACTCCATTCTAGATACCGCCAAAGATTCAAAGAATAAGGCGGGCCCTGGTCCCTGCAGGGTTACTTGCCCAGAGGGTAGATAGATTCTCAAGCCAATAATCACCAATACGCTTACAGAACTAGTTGTGAGAGCTATAGGAACACAGAGGAGAAGCAGTCAAGTCCGTGGGAAGCTAAGTGAATGTTTGAGCCCAGTGGGTCATTAGGAGGAGCAGGCCAGTCTTTGCATGCGTGTGCATGCATGCTAAGTCACTTCAGTCATGTTCGACTCTTTGCGAACCCACGGACTGTAGCCCACCAGGCTCCTCTGTCTATGGGGATTCTCCAAGCAAGAGTATTGGAGTGGGTTGCCACGCCCTCCTCCGGGAGATCTTCCTGACTCAGGGATTGAACCTGTGTCTGTTAAGTCTCCTGCATTGGCAGCTGGGTTTTTACCACTGCCACCTGGTGCTGGTTGGTGGTTTAGTCGCTAAGACGTGTCCTACTCTTGTGATCCCATGGACTGTAGCCCGCCAGGCTCCTCTGTCCCTGGGATGCTCCAGGCAAGAATGCCGGAGTTGGTTGCCATTTCCTTCTCCAAGGGATATTCCTGACCCAGGCATCGAACCCAGGTCTCCTGCATTGCAGGCGGATTCTTTACCAACTGAACTATGAGGAAAGCCATCTGAAATGTCCTCAAATATCCTGGAAATAAGAATAACTTCTAAACTTATCTTCTGCAGCTGAAAGGGCATGGCAAGCAAGAGGAGCTTGCGTGTTTGGGGCTGGACCCCAAGGAGGAAGAGATTTTCAGGAGTGAGAAGCTCTGAGTCCCTGACGGAAGCAGGACAGACCCCACGAATGCACTAAGAGAGCGCTGGCCCCGGGGACTTCACCATGAGGCCTCTCCTGAAGGGCAGAAGGCCGCCAGGGCCTGGCTTTCTGTCTTTCCCCTGGGCCTTTGCAGGGGTTCCGTCCTTGGGCAGAGGGGAGGGGCTAGAGCTGGAGAAACTAGAGTGAATGGTTTTGATTCACGCCAGGGCAAGAGCAATGTGCAGACGAGAATCCTGTCTCCAGCATTAATTAGCCCAGCAGATGGGCCCAGAGCCTGTTTTCCCCTCTGACCTAAGCCGCACCTTATACCCCAGGAGGCTCCCTACAAACCAAGGCTTTGCAGCAATGGTTATAACAGCAAAGTGAGGGTAGCCAGTGTCATTCCAGGAAGTTGTGTTGTTTATCCCCAAACTACCTCTCCATTTGTGTGTAAATGAGTCGCATGATTCATTTTCCATAAACAGCGTGGGTGAACAGAAGGGGAAAAAATCCAAAGGCTGGGACTGGCATTTCGCTTTGTGGAAACTGCCAAAGAAAAGTTATTTTCTTCATTTTGGCATCCCTCTGAGAAGAGGCCAAGTCTCTGAAACAAGAAGTTGTCCACAGCTGGGTCACATCACCCTGGGGCTGGGTCTTCCGAGACCCATAACGATGGCCCAGGCACAGATGTCAGCCCTGATGGGAAGACAGAAAACAACACGGAAACGTGCGACTGAAATGTGGGCTCTTCCCAGCCCAACGCCTCGGGCTTGAGGAGGAAACTCCCAGAAGAGGAGCCTCCAGAGGAATCAAGGAAGAGGGTCTCTGTCCTGGCTCTGCTATTTGTCACTCTGAGACGTAGCCTCCTTGATCAAGATCTTCCAGAATGTGACCCTCGGCTTCCTTGTTAATTTATTTATGGCTATGCTGGGTCTTCTCTGCTGCATGCGGGCTTTTCTCCGGTCGTGGAGAGCAGGGGCTACTCTTCGTTGCGGTGTGCAGCCTTCCAGCTGCAGGGCTTCTCTCGTTGCTGAGCACAGGCTCAACAGTTGTGGCGTATGGGCTTAGTTGCCCTGTGGCATATGGGATCTTCTGGGACCAGGGATCAAACCGGTGTCCCCTGCATTGCAAGGCAGACCCTTAACCACTGGGCTACTAGGGAAGCCCCATCTTCCGTTTGTACTTGCTCTTACCCGGAATAATAATAGCAGCTGTCTTAGTTCATTTGGACTACTGTAAGAAAGTGCCATAGACTGGGAGGCTTATCAACAACAGAAATTTACTTCTCATGGTTCTGGAGGTTGGGTTTTCCCAGAAGAAGGTACTGGCAGATCTAGTGTTTTTTAAGAACTTTCTTCCTAGTTCAGAGACAGTCTTCACTGTGTCCCCACATGGCAGAAGGTGGGAGAGGAGTGTGCAGAGAACTTTCTGGGGCCTGTATAAAATTTCTTATAAAAAGGACACTAATTCCATTCATGAGGGCTGTGCTTTTATAACCTAATCACCTTCCAACCTTCAAACACTGGGTGTTAGGATTAAACATGGGACTGCTGGGGGTACATTCAGTCAATAGCAATAGCAAAAACAAGAATGACTCAAGTTTTCACTGCATGCTTCCTATGTTCTTGTAACATCCATAGAATTTTATACTGATTATCCTTCTCATCTATATTCTTCACATATGCTTATTTCACAAGTGAGAAAATAACTCAGTCTTATTAAAAGTAACTTTCAGCCCCTGATCAGACATCTAAAGGTAGCCGAACTGGGTCAAAACCACGTCTATCTGGTTTGAGGGACGAGGTCTTTCAGAGTAGGCCATGAGACACCATTTCTGTGTACCTTGTAACTTTCAGGAGGATAGCATATTCCTCATTCCCTCAAAACCTCCTGGAGTTTCCTTCATCTGCCTCCTTGGCAGTAAGCAGGGTCTTTCCCCACCGTTTCCTTGTTTGATTCTTAAGTTATCATACCAAATGCTGGGGAGGCCTATATCCACAACCAAGGAGAAGTGGACGAGTTGCTTCTGGGTCTGATACACAAAGCAGAGTCCTGGGAGTGTCCAAGGGCCCTGCTGGGAGGTGGCAGTGGGAACCTGATCATGAGAAGTGGCAGGTGCCAGCTCAGAGTTCAGCACAGGCTGAGGTTGGGAGCTGGGGAGCTTCCGAGGAAGGGGGGCCGGGATCAGGGGGGTGTCTGCTGGGACAAGCTATGGGCCAGGCAGCTCCGCCTGGCCCTGAGAGTACTCGAGAGGGAGCTGGCCGGTCCCATGCAGGCCTGAAGGCACCAGTCAGACTTCTGGTCAGGAAGTCCTCTATCAGGAGCCAGCCATGAGGGTCGGGCCGGCCCTCAGAGCGTCTGCTGTGGCCCCACGCATTCAGCTCTAGGCAAGCTCTGTGCCGTGTGGTTGATTTCTAGTTCCTGCCACCACGCTGAAAGATCCTCAGGGGCAGGAAGTGCCTCAGTGGGGTTTATGAAACCAGCATCTAGCTCAGAACCTAGCCTAGAGCAAGGCTTCTGCATTCAAACCTTGATAGCTCACTTCATCACTTGCCCTGTCTGATTCCAAACAAAACCACTGAAACTGGATGCTTTACCAAGATTGGTCGGAAATCGGTCGGTGTTTTACCAACCAACATTCACGGTCATCTGAGTGTCCTCAGATGTCCAGTGTCTGCTCCCTCTTGTTCCCCCGTGACCCTCCCCACGGCCCCTAGGCTCAGCCGCGTTGCCAGCTGGTCACCACTCCTGCCCAGTCCTGCCTTCAGCTTTGGCCCGACCTGCTCCCTTTGTGCAGAGTGTATTTCCCCCAGGTATTGGCAGCATTCACCTCCTCACCACTTTCAAGCCTTTGCTTAACTATCACCCTGCCGATGAGCTTTCCTCCCCACCACCTGTTTTTATACTGCTTGGATAGCTGAGCTTCCCCAGAGGACTCAGCACTTTCCGTCTAGCCATATACCTCAGTCCCCCCAACTAGAATGCAAATCCCAGAGGCCAAGGACACGTGCCTGTTTGCCCCACTGCTGTATTTCCAGCATCAAGAGCAATGTCTAGGATAGAGAAGGTACCCAAGAAATATTTGGTGAATGAACTAATATGCAAAAATCACCTGGGAAACCTCAAAATACCGATCTCTGGGACCCACTACAGAGATTATGATCCCAAATATTAATTATGTGCCCTGAATGTGCCTTCATGGTCAAGGTAGATTCCGCCCTTTCCCCATAAACACCTGAGTCCCGGGAGCAACAAGTGAGCTGCGGTCCCTCCCTGCCCCTGACCGGCTGCGCTGTGCTCGCTGCCCCATCCAGTGCCCGTGCTGCCTTCCAGGAATCCTCGGGTCAGGCTGCCACCGTGGGCACTGCAGCTGGGAGGGCAGAGAGGGAGTGCATTCTTTCCCCAGAGGCTGTCACCTCTTTGCCCGCCCTCGTCCATTTCCCAGGTTGGCCAGCAAGCCAGAAGCCAATGGGGCGGCAATCCTCTGCCAGCAGTCTTGCAAAAGTTTGTGTGCCCCTTGGCCCTCCCGTGACACCTGCCTGCAAAGCCTCTGACAACTCAGCCAGACGACAGTGGAGCTGTTGCCGCTTGAAACCCCAGCAGGGATGTGGAGCAGTCCTGTCCTGGGACAGCTGGACGAGAGCAGGAGAGAGAGGTCGAGGCTGACTTCCAAACCTCCCCAGTGAGCGATATTTCTAGCGAATTGCTGGAGGCCTCTTCAGCTAGTCCTGATGCAATTACTTGCATTACTCTTCCTTGTGAGGCCCCCGTGCCCTTGGGATGGCCCCTGCCCCTTCTCACCACCCTCTCTGGTGATTCATGTTTGCTTTCTGCCATGTGGGTCAGCTGTTCGTTCTTGCTAAGGGTCCTATAATTAGACCACAAGACCTGCAGCTCCTTGCTTGACTTTTGCCCAGAGAAGCCTCAGGGGGCACTCAGACCCCTGCCTACCCCTCTCACATCTATTCATTAGCAAGGATGAACGGAGATTGATTTCCCCAGACCCTCCCTACTCACCGACCCCTCCCCCAGACTGGAAGTCCACATTTGAAAGGCAAGGCTTAACCCTGGAGAATTAGCAGGTGGTGGCAAGGATGGGTTGTATTCATGTCAAAATGAGTCTAGAAAGCACATAAGTTTAAATGGACCTTCTTTAGGTTCTCTGTTTTTTATTAAGTAAGAGGGAGTTCATTACCTCTCTGTGTCATTATTTTTTCTTCTGTGCCCAGACCACCCCCACCCAACTTTTGAGGTGAAAATAATCAGAGAAAGAAAAATGTATCCATATGTGTATTAAATAAGTATTTTCCAAAGTTTAGACCCAGATCACTTTCTACACCGGTTTCTAAGAAAAACTGGGATGTCCTGACGTCTACAGGACTTTAGCTACACAAAACAAGTTATCAAAATGTGCAAAATATGAGCTGCCCAATCTTTTTGTCCTTCCTGGTGTCATTTTTAGACTAGAAGTGATGCTAAAGATATAACAGGGTAGGAACTTTAAGCTCTCGTCAATTAAGATGTTTTACAAGGAGGGAGAAAAAAGGCAACCCTGGCTATAACTTGGCGGTTAAGACACTGCCACCCTCGCAGCTCTTGGTACATGCACTGTCCTCAGTTGTTTCAGGCGTGTCTGACTCATTGCGACCCCATGGACTGTAGACCAGCCGGCTCCTCTGTCCACGGGATTCTCCAGGCAAGGATACTGGAGTGGATTGTCATGCCCTTCTCCGGGGAATCTTCCTGACCCAGGGATAGAGCATACATCTCCTGTGTCTCCTGCATTGGAGGCAGGTTCTTTACCCACTGAGCGCCCTGGGAGTTCCTTGGTCCCTGTACTGCTGCTGCTTGGTTGACTCAGGCGAGCCTGACTCTGTGCACCCCCATAGACTGCAGCCGGCCGGGCTCCTCTGTCCATGGGATTCTCTAGGCGAGAGTACTAGAGTGGGTTGCCATGCCCTCCCCCAGGGGATCCTCCTGACCCAGGGATCGAACCCGGGTCTCTCCCTGCCGAAACCTCACTGTGTCAGGAGGGTCACGCGTCTGACTTTGGTGACAGTGGCAGGCTGAGTGTTGGAGGGGTGCGCTGCACACACACTGCAGGGCACCGTGTGCTCATTACCAGGGATGGCGCCTCAGCTCACCAAGTCACCAAGCTGGAGCCAGCTGGTCAGTAGTGAGAGTCAGACAGTGAAGCCCAGATCCCCACCCACATTCAGGGGATGAAGCCCCCTGTCACTGGCCAGCCCCACCTTTCCTGGCCCAGCCCCAACCTCCCCCCAACTCTGATCACTCAGCAGCTGGGTCCCTGCTGCCCCAGCTGTCAAGTTTCCAGCTCATGCATTCAGTTATCCATCAATGGAGATCTCAGGGGCAGTTGAGCAGGAGCGGACAAACCAGCCTTTCTTTATGCCAACAGGGAATGCTTGAAATAACCAGACACACAACTCTGATTGATGCGGCCACAGTTTACACACCACACTACAGACAGTCTGAAAGGGCTGGAATTAATAGCCTATTATTAGATAGTGTGTGTGCTGGGGGAAGGGAGGGAAGGCAAGAGAAGGAGAGACAAGAAAACACCTTTTTATGACCTTCTCATTTCAGTCTGTTAATTGGACTTTGCAGAGTGTCATGCGACAATGGATGTGGGGGGTATTTTTAAACACCCTGCTCTGAGTCCCCCAGGGAAGGGGGATACCAGCCAGCTTGGCACCGACCCACCGACCACATTTTTTGGTAAATGATGCAAATCCCTGTGTTGGGCAGGGAGGGGTTAAAGAGACCAGTGAGTCCAGGACTGAGGGAAGGAAGAGTGGGGATTGCTTGGTTCACTTGCTTTCATGTCAGGTTCTGCTCGCCAGCTGCAGAGAGGGGAAGTGGAGTTTAAAACCCCTGGTAAGAAAATTTTCCTTGGTCTGAACATTGTTTAAATTCCTGAAGTGGGTGATCCCTGTAATAAATACCTTGGACTTTGTAAGACAGATACATTTACTCAAGTTTAAAGTTTGGATTTGACGGCTATGCGCTTGGGAATGCACGGAACTGGAGTGTTTGTTATACGTTGGAACCCATTCAATGTGCACAAGGAGTTAAGAGAACTCCATTTATAGCAAAGCAGACTGTCTTCCCCATGCCTCGTGCTCACGGTGTCAAAGTCTGTGCCGCATCCCATGTTTTGAACCTCGCTGGCCCTAAGCAGACCCTGGATGGCAGGAGCGAGACGGGCAGTCTGGCTCCAGCACCAGACGCACTTTCCCTAGACTTGTATGTGCACGAATCCTGGAACTAAATCACCTGCCTTCCATGCAGGAAAACAACTTCTCTGAGAAGAGAGTAGGGGATCTTCTGCAAAGCACAGAGGCATGGGAGAGAGAGACCCGGGAAAAGCAATGCACTCGAACTCATGTCCTATTTTTTATGTATACACACATATAAGGTTTCTGGCTCAGTCGTGATTATCCATAGTAGAAGATTCATCCTATCAGTTGAAACATGGGTTCTCTTAGGACCCAATGCCTCTTGCCTGAGTCAAAACACTTGATATTCCCCTACATAATACCACCTCAACCCTGCAATCCCTGTAGCAAAACCAGCAAGCCGGGTAACTCCATGAAGGCCAGATTGTAATCTGCACGAACTCAGGCCACCCTGGCCCTCTTTGACTGGACACTTTCCCCATCGCCGCCAGGTAAAATGACTTCTCTGACCTCTGTCCTTGGTGAAAGTCGGCATCCTTCTGGATTCACTGGCAGAAGTGGATGACTGACTGGTCAGCGCGAGTCTCACTTAACAGTCTGGATTGGTCTTCCTAAGGGGGTCCCCATCCAACCACAGACAAAGCCCCGTGACCTTGTCAAGTGTTGGCCCCGTGTTGGTGGACATGGCCAGGGACCACTGTACTCCTAGGCTGCTGTCCCACAAAGCAGCTGGGGTTTTGTATTCCCAGCATGGAAAAGAGCACCCATTTTTTCATGATGTGGAAAACAGTCTCACCTGGGGCTTGATGATACTTCTTAGAAGCAAGGGTCAAGAGTAAGTAGAGGTTCCTGGCCCATCTGCCCTGGAAAAGGAGATTGCAAAGGGGTGTATCTCATAATCTGCCTATACTTCATGTCCTGTTTCGTCTGGGGCTCAAGCCCCTGGAAGGAGACTCCAGTGTTTTCTCTGGACTTATTTGCTGCACTCAGAAACTGCCTCCAAAGATAAAAGACCAACATAACATTCATTTATGAAGATGTGTGCCTTTTATAAGCTATAGTACATGATGTTTGCAACAAAGATGTGAAAATATTTTCTACAATGTTATCTTTTTAATTGCCTAAGCTCCTAATTTTACCATAGTGGTCAGAACAAGTTTTGGTTTTATTTTTTATAAGCTGCTGTTTTGTTTTGTTTTCCAGTATGTTATTAATATTTAAGTTACTCCCAAGGCAGCATTTTGCAGTTAGGTTCATGATGTAGTTGAGATTTCATTGTGATTAAGGGAAGGAAGTCACAAAGGAATTGATTATAAACCCAAAACAACTACTGAAGAAATTCATACTTATAAATTTTTCCTGTATGTTAATGTAAGGAGCCCTTGATGTTGGTGGGTAACTGGTCTCTTGGGGGAAATGGGGGCAGGATGTCACTCACCATTCCCCGGCAGGTCCTCAGGACTTTGTTGTAACCAAGTTAAAAGATCCTAAAATGTTACAATCTGCAAAGGAAAAGACGCAGACTTGGATAAACTGGGCCAGGAGCAAGTCTGATGAACCCCAGGATTGTCTCATCTATCAGTCTTCCCAGATTTTGGCTGCTTCAGATATCATGCAGTTGTTGAGGGCTCTGGAAAACCAGCAGAACTGCAGTACTTTCAAATACAGTTGTTACCTGAAGGGCATCCATTTAAACATGCCCCACTGCAAACTGTATCACCGGCTATATACAATTGTATTATAATAATTGACAGCATAATCTAGTTTTGCTGATGTGAACACATCTTGGTCCCTGGATTCTTGAATAGAGCACTAACCTAGACTCAGATCTGAGGCACTGTCTGTTAATTCCACAGTTGGTTGTCAGAATTACTTAGAAGTTTCTTCCAATCTATACACTAAGAAGGTGCTTAAAATTCCATACGTGTATGCGTGTGTGTGTGTGTGCATGCTCAGTCACGTCCAGCTTTTCGCGACTCGATGGACTGTAGCCTGCCAAGCTCCTCTGTCCATGGAATTTTCCAGGCAAGAACACTGGAGAGGGTTGCCATTTCCTGTGCATGTGTGTGTGCGTGCCATTTCCTGGGCTTCTTCCAAATTAGACTTTTTGAGGGTAAGGCTGGGGAACTATATATTTTCAAAATTCAACCTTAAAGAATTTTGTAGGGTTTGTAATCCTTGGAGTAGGTGGGGAAAGCATTCCAGGATCATAATGGTTTACGTGAAAGGCATGGGTTGCAGTAAGACACAGTGTTTTATTTGGGTTTTGCTGCAGATCTTCTCGGAGCCTTTTATATGCCAATGAACATCTGACCACCATGGAGTGGGGGAGCGGGATGTAACGTAGCACTTCCCAAACTTATTTGAATGTAGGCTCCTTTATCATTCCCTGGTGGCTCAGAGGTTAAATTATCTGCCTGCAATGTGGGAGACCTGGGTTCGATCCCTGGGTCGGGAAAATCCCCTGGAGAAGGAAATGGCAACCCACTCCAGGATTCTTGCCTGGAGAATCCCATGGACGGAGGAGTCTGGTGGGCTACAGTCCACAGGGTCGCAAAGAGTCGGACATGACTGAGTGACTTCACTTCACTAGCGTCCCTGAAACTTGCTTTAGGAAACACCAGGATAAGGAAATGAGAAGACAAAATAGAAAGACTTCCTGGTAACACTTTCTGAGCTACTAACTCAGGACAGTAGAAAGCAAACCTCACTGTGTTTCCCTAACTAGAAGCAGTGGGCCAGACTTTGGCTAGGTCACCCCTCCTCCCCTGGGTGTTGATTGAAGAGTCCCCAGCCTCATTTGAAATGCTGTACCCAGCGGTCCCAATAACTCAAAGAGAATATGTTTATTGGATCAAGAGTTATTTGCAGGAACAGTAGAATGAGCTTTGATTTTTCTGCCATTAGACCAGCCAAGAACAGAGAACTGAAGGAGCTGAATGTGAAGAAGGAAGGCAGCCTGAATTTGGATTTTAATTTGCCCCAGTGGCTCAGTGGTAAAGAATCTGCCTTCAATGCAGGAGCCGCAGGAGACATGGGTTCAATCCCTGGGTCTGGAAAATCCCCTGAAGGAAGGCATGGTGACCCTTTCCAGTATTCTTGCCTGGAAAGTCCCATGGACAGAAGAGCCTGGCTGGCTATATATAGTCCATGGGGCACAGAGTCAGACACGACTGAAGCGACTTAGCATGCATGCACTTCTCACAAGCTTGTGGCCTTGGACGAGTCACTTAATCACTCTGAATCTCAGTTACTTCTTCTGTAAAATCAACTTGGGGATTCTTTGAGTAACAAATGAAATCAACTTTTAGGATACCAGGTTCAGAACCCTGGGCTGAGTAGAGACTTAAGAAGCCAAATAAAATGTTCCTTCCTTCCTCCCAAAATCTGGAGGTGAAAGCAGCATTCTTTAGCCTGATTTCGATTCTGCAAGCACACTTCCGAACACTACCATACTACAATCACGTGACTGAGTGCATGTCACAGCTTAATATCTGACCAGAGAAGGTGTTCAATTGAAACTATTGTGGCTGAGTAGTTGTATACGAATACATTTTAAAGCAACAACTTAAAGAGCCCTAGATTCGCCTAGGAGGAAGGGATCAAAGGGATTCCTGTAGCCTGCCTTATTCTCTTAAGTGAAGTGCTGGTGGGAATGCTTTGGGACTCTTTCTACACGTCATTTGTCCTTCCCCAAGAGAGGAAGGGTGGTCACTCTGATGGTTTGTTGGACTCCATTTTTCTAGAGGCAGGGTCACTTCCTGTCTCTGAGATGGAAGTAGAACCTGCTTTAGCAGGACAGCCATCCAGCTACTGTTATGAGGAGGCGTGTGAGTTTGTCTGGGGCCCCGTCCACTTGTGATCAGAGGGATTGAAAGTCTGCACTGTCTTCCACTCACCTCCCTTCCTGTAACCAACTGTGCAAAGCCCATAGTTCAGGCCAGAGAGCTGTCTCAGAGCCCCAGGCCTGCCCAAGCAAAAAGCACTTAAAGATAACTGTATTACAGAGATGACACTTTTGAAAATAGCCAGAGAAAAGTATTTAGCATCTAACTTATGAGATGAAATCCTAGGCTCCCCTTATATACAGTGTTTTAGTTGGTAAAACGATTATACTGTTTTCAGTCCTCATTAACACAGGCCACATTGATTGGTATTCCCCATGACAACTTAATTAGTATGCGAAGGATATTTTTCACCAGCTGCTTATGTCTTCAAGTTAAAAGTCAGCAACTAAATATATAGTATGGCAAGGGCATAAACAGTGAGACTGATTTTAGTGCTTAAAATGACTTGATTATCTATATTTATAGCTGTAATTAGAGAAAGGCTCAATTCCTTGTATAATCAGTTCTTTATTGGAAGGTTCTTGACAGAGGACTTGATGCTAATTCACCTTGTAGCATCGAAGAAGGAGCTCTGCTCTTTTCAGCCATACCACTGGCTTTAGCTTCTAGGTTCATTAACTACAAAACAGGTTGCCCTAAGTTATATATAAATGCCCTCAATAAAGAGCAGCTTTCAAAAGAGTTGCTGTTCCAATTTGCTCACATAATATATGCCTTTACCCAGAGTCTGGTTGGCTATTTTAGTCTAGAGAATGAGTGATGCTTTCTGCTATTATTATAAAAATAATGCTAATTCTATAAAAGGTTGATAACATGTCTAAAGCAAAACATAACAAAGAATTTTTATCCCTTTTACACAAATGCTTTTTTATCTGGAAAGTTTTAGAATCCATTTCTACATCTTTTTAGTATTTAGCATTGTTTTTGCATCCTGGTCTCTGAAATTGGAGGATTTTTCCTAAAGTTTAAAAAGAAAGCAATTTCCATAATAATAGTAACAGATGTGAGTTACTGAGCACCTACTGGGTGCCAGACCTTTTAGAAAGCACTTCTTTTTTTTTAATTTGCCATGTATATATTTCATGTCTGCAACAACCTTTATTATATCTCAATTCCACAGATAATGGAATGAAGGCTTGGAGAGGGAGGGAAATGACTTGCCCAGCCGACACAGTAATACGTGGTAGCTCAGGCAATCTGGCTTCCAAGAATGAATTTGTAAGCACTGCTTAAAGCTGCATGAAACCCATAGTGCTCAGACCACTGCTGCTTGCCCCTTTCCCATGGCTTGCTTTCTCAGAATCGACCAACAAGCATATATGCACATGTCACATATGCAGGATTACATGACGCTTCAGACAGTAAAGAGTCTACTTGCAATGCAGGAGACCCAGGTTCGATCCCTGAGTTGGGAAGATGCCCTGGGGAAGGGAATGGCAACCCACACTAGTATTCTTGCCTGGAGAAGCCCATGGACAGAGGAGCCTGGTGGCCTACCATCAGTGGGGATGCAAAGGGTCAGACACGACTGAGCGACTAACACTTTCACTTCATGTCACACATACTCGTACGTATGTATGTATGTATATGGCACATGTATTTATGTATACATGTCACAATATATGTTTATATGCCTACACATACAGTACATGGGAAGAACATAAACTGATTTGATTTTGGTATTCAAAACCACTCCATTATACTTCTAGCTACAGATCCTTAGGTGATAGACACAAATATTCTTTGTGCTTTGGTGTAATTTTAGAAGTTCTCATACACATTTTCATATAAAGCAGTTCTCATGATCTCATTTGATGCTGAGATCAGCCCTGTGAGGCTTGAAGATCTTGTGTTCTTTTAGCAGTGAAGTGGACTCCAAGTGAGTCCACTTCTTGGAGCAGAGCTCAGACCAGAACTGCACAGCCCATCACTGTTGCTCCAGAATATCGAAGTGCTGTGCTGCTTCAGGACAGCAGGTAAACAGTCGCTCTCTGGGCTGAGCAGGGGCTGGACAGATACAAACGAAGTAATAACTGTCCCAAAAGATCTGCAACATGAATCTCAGACACAGTGCTTGTATAGCAGTTTCCTAGTGACTTTGTCCTCCTGAGCAGTCATCTTTGCTGTCCTCTGTCTCTGACCGTGTAGTTAATTATGTCTCCTTGACACCGAAACTAATCCAGTTGACACCCTAGGGATTAGGGACATATACATTGATGTGACTTCCCTCTACTAGATTGTGAATTCAACTCTGCTTTCAGCACAGGAGCCCTGCAGCGGAAGTGCTCGAACATTTAGCCATTTATTTATTCGCTGTGTGTAAACGTTTGCTGGATTTGTCATTGGCAATTGAGAAAGATATGGAGACACAGAGTGGGGAGGGGAAGGTGAGAGGGTAGCACTGGTACATATACATCATCATATGTAAAACAGATAACTAGCAGGAAGTTGCTATATAGTGCTGGGAGCTTAGCTAGTGCTCTTAGCTAGAGGGGTAGGATGGGGGCGGGGGGGGGGGGGCCAGTAATTCTCATTTTTGTATGGCAGAAACACACCATTGTAAAGCAGATATCCTCCAATTAAAAATAAATTTTTAAAATATCTTGAAAATAAATAAAAAATTAAAATATTGTTTAAAAAAAACTGCAAAAAAGATATGGAGAAAGAGAAAAGGGACAAGATTCAGAAGCATCAGTGTCTATTTTAGTTATTTTGACATGATAGGCTCTCCATAGCTCTTCCAATCCCCCTGCCCAGAAGATCAAATTTGGGGAAAATTCCTAGGAGCTCCATCTTCCAAGAACAGGCTGTGGCAAGGCTGGTGACCCTAGAAATGGCCTATGAAGAGGTTCTCTGGGAACTTAATGTGCTCTCCAGGACAGTAGAACCTATACAACCTATAGGAGGTGGTTCTAGGGAGGACACCAATATGGCAAACCAGACTGCTTCCTCCCACCACGGAGTTAAAAACAATGTCCAACCTTCAGGTGGTAGGACAGAGAATGGTGAGATCATTCTCTGTCTGGCACAAGTTGCAGGCTATTAAGTCATTCGGGAAGTGTGGACTTGTACCGATCGGCGAGATTGGCCATGGCCAGTTTAATATGGTTTTGAAAATCAGCAAGTGCTTAAAAACTTGTAGTAAAAACCCTAATAAACTAAATTAGACCAAGACTCTGCCAGAATTGTATTTACCTCTTGAAGTGGAGGGTTAGGAAATCACGTTAAAAATTAAAATTAAAAAAAGAAGACCAAGAAAAAGCAATAGATTGTGTGTTTAGGTAGTTATTTGGTTAAAAGAACTAACTGTCCACTCTCAAAAGCAGCTCATTTGCAAAGTGACAGGTGAGTGTTTTTGATGACACACAGTGTTCATGAATGATGCCACCAGCCATCCCCCCTTTTGGCCTTTTTTTTTTAATGAGTCGTATTTGTTTTTACAAGGGTAAGTTTGGAGGGAGAAGGGTGTAGTTACCCTAGCCAGAAGAAGAATAAATGCTTTGTGCATTGTGAGTACCCATGTAGTATACTGAACAAGTACTAATAAGAATAAAATTATTGGAGCAAATAAAATCTCACATGCTTTTTAGTCACCTGGGAGAGGGGCTGTGCCAGCCTTCTAGAGCATATAAAAATAATTCTTCACATCTGAATAGCATTATAGAATTTATAAAGCCCTTTCACATATATTATCATGTTTGATCCTCAACAACCCAGTGAGTCAAGCACGATGTGTGTTATTATCCCATTTTACAGTGCAAGTGAAGTTAAGTGGTTTGACCAAACCATGGTCAAGTCAGTCATGCTTCCCACAGTCTTCTGATTTCAGAGCATCCACTGTATCTGCTGTGATCCACAGGAGCAGAGGTGTGAATTTGAGCAAAACTCTTAAGGCCATTCTAAGTAGAAGAAAATCTTTGACATGGGAAATGAACTTATTACCTGATTTCCTAGACATCAGAGAAATGGGGGAAAGCACAGGACCAAGGTCTTAGGCAGTCCAGTTCTGACTCAAACTAGGTGTGTGTCCCGTTAAGACGCATGTACAAAATGAAGAACTAATATATGGCATTCCTCTTCCTAATGGTGTCATTGAAAACCACACAAAACTAATGTAAGTTCTGGTGCCTTCTGAAGCTCAATGGCCTGCAGACCGCTTTCCCTGCCCATATTAATGAGTAGCCTGGTGTGTTAGTTTCCTATTGCAGCTGTCACAAATCATCCCAACGTCATTCTCTCATCATTCTGGAGGTTAGAGGTCTGGCATCAAAGTATCCGCAGGGCTGCATTTCAGCCTCTAAAGGTACCTGCATTCCTTGGCTTGCAGCCCCTTCCTTACATCACTTGCTTCTTTTATCACAACTCCTACTATATTCTCCTGCCTCCTTCCCATAAGGACTCTTGTGATTACGTTCAGTCCACCTGCACATCCACCGCAATCTTGCCATCTCAAGATATTTAATCATATCTGCAAAGCCCCTTTTCCCATGTAAGGTAGTATAGTCATATATGTTCCAGGGTCAGGTGCTGGACATCTCTGGGGAGTCATTATTGAGCCAGCCACAGCTGGGATTAGCAAAAGTCAAGACTGAATTTGTAATTTCTGGTCTCTATTCATAAATGGAATGACAAGGCTCAACAGTATAAACCAGCCCTCCTTCCCCTCTTCCCCACCATCCATCTCCGTTGTCTGTTATGCAAACAGCTAAAGGGATTTCATAATGAGAGAAGAGGCAGACAGAAGTCAGTTTATACACTTAGAAGCAGGCATGTGAGTTGCATCTCTTAGCCTCTCCTTTTGAATAAGGAAAACATTTAAAAGCATATTTCAACAGCTTACCCTGAAGGTGTCAGTGTTCTTTTGGCCTTCAAAGTCTCCCATCTAGATTAGCATCTTCCTGGGGCCTTCTTCTTGCCCCCCTGCACTTTGTACACAACACAAATACAGTGCCTACCACTTTGAATGTTAAAAACTGACTTGTAATCCAGAAATCATGTTTTTCTCCTGTACTCTTGAACACTATGTCTAGTTCATCTCTGTATATTCAAGGATTTACCCAGTTCTGGCAGATAAGCCCTTGATAAATGTTTGCGGGGTGAGTGTATTTTAGAGGATTTAATTTATATCTTCACAGTGCCAGAGAAAACTCAGTTCCTCCTGCCTCCTAGTTCTGGGCCTGTATCTCTAGTTTCCTCATTCCATTGTGTCATTATCGACAACATTTTGCCACCTGTCAAATACCTAATCTTTACTGAAACAACTGGTTCTCTATGAAAACCCAGAAAAAAGCAGATGCTTCTATATTCAAACCAAGAAAAAAAATTCTATTTCCTTCTTCCCATCAGTGGAAGATAGGGTTTGTGACAGCAGAGTCAGAGAGAAAGACTCACTCAGCACGTCATTCTCCTTGCCGCACGAGTGCCTACAGCCCTTCTGCTCCCATTCAATAACAGTGCGTTTCTAATGAAGGATGTTCTCAGGCATATCTTAACAAAGCAGAAGAAACAAAAATGCTTGGCCACTGCCTACAAATACTTTGTGATACATCACATCAGATTTTAATTAGTTCCCCCCCTCAATACTTTAACAATGCCTTTTATTAAAATAGAAGCAGATCCTTAATTTAAAATATGGTAGTGAATAGGACATCCAAATTTTGTGATCATGACTCCATTTAGGGAAGCAGTCAGTGGAAAGATTATTTTCTCCACATGCTCAGTCAAGGAACAAAGAATGGGCCATTAAAATTGAACCAAAGCGAGATCCAGTCGGACTGGATCCAGTGCCTTTCAGATCTGAGATGTACACCCCTGGCGCCCGTTTTCATGTTAAGCCACCACGGCTGCTCTGGTGGCTAACTGGATAGGAAATACTTTGGTAAGAAGTTGTGGCCAACAAGCAAGGCCATATGCGTTGTATCACACAAATTCTGCTTTCTAACCTGACCCCTCAGAATGATACTACAAGTGGGTCAGAGGGTAGCTTGATTGAAACTGTGTTGGTGAGAAGATACTCAAACCATTGGCCAGCCGCCCTTACTTCCCTGGCACAAACCGACTGCTGAGTATTTCCCAGGAGTCCATAAAAAACACTTGCGTGTGTTTGTTCAAACGAAAGAAGATTTGTCTCCCGGGAAAACGATTTAAACACGTAGAGACGGCGATCTCATTTTTGAATATTAGGTTTCGTTTTATGACAGATCATGCTGCTTCGTCCAGTCTATCGATATTAAAAGGCATGAACAAGCCACCTTGTTCTGCACCTCTCCTGTCCCCCTCTCATGTACATTTATAAAAACACAGGCATATCTGTTTCCACACATACTGTACAATATTTTATCGATTACAGTGAGACTTAGTTAGATCGTGTTTCCAGAGACTGAGAAAAGAAAACATAGAAAGTGGGAAACACTGAATTTGATTATGCCAGGCATGGAGTTTAGAAGACCTGAATTGTGGGGAGGTCTTGTATGTGAGAATAATCAAAATAGATTTTACTTTAAAAACTACCCTTTACAAATCATCTGGCAAAGAGATCCCGAGCATATTCCTTTGTATCTAGACACACAGTGCATACAGCAAATTCCTAGGGAGGCTGCTATTCATTGCCATACCCGTCTTCAGCTCTCTCTCCCTACTGCCAGGCTTTAGCTAGACTCCTGACGTCTCTGGCCAGGATCACTCCAGTGGTCTTCTGACTAGTCTTCAGGCAAGCCTTCCTCTACAAGTCAGCAAACTCTCTGCAAAAAATAAATCTGCCAAAAACCCTTGGAGTCTTCTGGTTGGCTGGATTTACATTACTCAATGCTCCTTAAGCCATCCAGAAAATAATTTAAGTCCAAAGATCAGATATATTTTTGCTCTGTTGTTCTTTTGTTTGGTTTACTTTTCACATTTAAAACTTTAATGCATCTGGAGTGTTTCCTATGAGATGAAAAAAAAAAACACAACTTTTTTTCCAGATAGATACACAACTCTTTGGGCTTCCCTGGTGACTCAGCAGTAAAGAATCTGCTGCAATGCAGCAGACGCAGGTTTGATCCCTGAGTCAGGAAGATCCCTGGGGGGAAGGAACTGACGACCCACTCCTGTATCCTTGCCTGGGATATCTCCTGGACAGAGGAGCCTGGCAGACTATAGTCCACAGGGTTGCAAAAGAGTCAGACATGACTTAGCGACTTAACAATAGCACAACTCTCTAGGCACTTGTCTTAAACTGTACTGCTCTTGCCCTCTGATCTATTTTCCCTGCTGTTCCGTAATTTAGCATTCCAGACCCCAGGGGGTTCCTGGGTTCTCAGCTCCATCCTGTTGCTTTCTCTGTTCATTCATTCCCAAATGCAGCTGTGATGGAAGGAATGGAACTCTTGGAATGTTTTGGTTTAATTACCCCTTCACTAGTACTTTCTCTGAAATTTCTCTAGCTGTTTTTATGACTTTGTTCTTACATGTAAATGTTCGAATCTTTTTTTTTTTTTCATTTTAATTGGAGAATGATTACTTTCCAGTAGTGTGATGGTTTCTGCCATACACAGCAGCATGAAACAGCCGTAGACATGCCTGTGTCCCCTCCCTCCTGAGCCCCCTCCCTCTTGCCTCCCCATCCCATCGCTCCACGTTGTCACACAGAGCACTAGCTTTGGGGGCCCTGTGTCACACATCAAACTCCCCCTGGCTGTTGATGTTCCTCATGCTTCCTACAAACATCTTGGTTACAATTTCATTAGTCTGAAAAATAAGCTATAAGAAAATTGACACTTTTACAGTCTTCAGTCTTCTTGACTAGAAAGATGCCATGACTCTCCATCTTTTCATCCCCTTTCACATCTCTGAAAGTGTTAAACTTGCTTTTTTATATAAGTTCAGCACATTTCACAGTTTTGTGGTTTATTTTTTGTTGCTTTATGTTTTTGAAGGTATACCAAATGCGATCTTTTTTTCATTATATTTTCTAGCTGGCTATTGCTCCTACAAAAGAAAGCTACTGATTTTTTAATATTTATTTCATATGTAATGACCTTACTGAAACCTCATCTATTCCAATATTTTTTTCAGCTGATTCTCACAAGTTTTTAAAGAAGATATTTTCCAAAAATAGTGACTTTTTTTTCTCCCTTTTCCAATAGGCAAAGGTCATACTCCTCATTTCTGTTCTGGTTCTCATTATATTGGCTTCAACTTCCAGAACAATGTGAAATCACAAACACAATTTTGATCCCCCAACTTCAAAGCACCTCTCTCCCCACCCCCACTCCTGAACATCCTCACTCTTCCTGGCATTTCTGCTAGACTCTCCTTAATGAGTTCCAACATCTCTTGGTGTCTTGGTAACTCTCCCACACTGACCCCTGGAACTTCATCTACTACTCCGTCCAATTATGCCAGCTAAGGTGGCCAAATAAAACACAGGACTCCCACTTAAATTTGAATTTCAAATACACAAAAAATATGTTTTGGTATAAGCACGTCCAATGTAATATTTGGGACACACTTATGATTTAACTCGTCACCTCTGTTTTTACTTGGTAAATCTGGCAAGCACAGTGCCATTTCTAATTGCTAAGCCCACTAAGCCAAGTTCACCTCTGTGATCCCAAAGTTCTACACATATATGTACATATATCTATTACCATTTCTTTAAAATTTTGCTAAAATCATATGTTCACACATATTTAATATCCCCAGAACCTAGTAGTGGCTGGAATATCTTAGGCATTTAATGTATGTTTGTTAAGTGAATTTTTTGAATGCATGAATGCTAGCAAGCGGATCATCAAATATTCATTGAACATCACTGGAACACATGGGCTGTAAAAACTTTGCATTTTAAATAGAAGAACAAACAGGTGCTTGGTTGTACTCAGGGCCAAACCATCCAGGGCAAAGAGAAAAGGGCAGCCACTTTTCCAAATTTTCAGAATGGGAACTTTTTTAATCCAGAAAATAACTGAATATATCCTTTTATTTCATCACTGGAAAAAGCCACAAGTACTGGAATAGTCAGGAGACTCTGGATTTAATTCTGACCCTCAGTTCAGTTCAGTTCAGTTCAGTCACTCAGTTGTGTCTGACTCTTTGCGACCCCATGAATCTACCAGTACTCAATCCCACTAGAATGCACTTGCCATATGGACAGGGATTTTCTTGTCAGTTTTGTATGATGAACTCATAGATGTATCCAATAAATATTTGTGAATTAATCAATGAACTGTTGAGCTTATGATTCTTGACTTTTGCAAGCCGGCTTAATACTTCTTAAAGCATGGTGTTGGTGAAACTGGTTTATTTAATACCTCCTAATTTCTCATTGATTTACTGTTGCTTATCTGCTTTTTCTTATCTGAAGGGCTATTTCCCTCTTTTCTAATTATATAAATTCTTCAGCCTCCAGAAGTTTAAATTCCGCCTAGTGCAGATTTCTCCTCAGATAATCTTCCCTTCCTTCTTCTCCTTTTCCTTCTTATGGCCGATAACCTTGTGCCATCTCTCCTACTGTTGGCCTGAACTATTTTCCACCTAAAAATAATTCCTGTTATATACCTTTGGAATTTTTATATCTTATCATTGCAACTGATTTGAACACCCCTTGAGGACAAAGACAATATAATTACATCTGTGCTATATATAATATATTAATTAACAATTATAATAACAATATATATTACATAATACATTGTATGTATATATGTATATATTGTATGTATGTATGTGTGTATATATATAGATATACATAGATAGATATACATATATGAACTTTTATCACCCTCAGCAGCTGACACAGGGCTTGGCTCTGTTCATCGGTCACTTAGGATCCCAGGCTGATGGAATGACCATCTTCTTGAAACTTCTGGTTGCCCTGTCAGAAGGCAAAGAAAGTCCTTGGGGCACTTGCCTGGGAAATTAAATGACCTGCCAAGGATGTGACATCCTGCTCTTTACATTTGTTCCCAACTAAAACTATTCATATGACTTCATTCACCCACAAAGGAACTAAGAAAGCAGTTCTCTACATGCCAAGAAGGTGTGAGACCCAAAATTGTTTTGGCAAAGAGCTTGAATGGGACACAATAAAAGGTAGATATTGGTGTAGAGTACAAAACAGGCACAAGCTAGCCAGTGATTCCATTTTTTAATTATGTAAGTTTCAAGTATGTAACAATTTAATTTGACATCTGTATACACTACAAAATGATCACCACCACAAGTCAAGTGTCGGGGCGGGGGGACCCCTCACCTTGGGGTCACAAAGAGTCGGACACGACTGAGTGACTGAACTGAACTGAACTGAGGTTGTTCCCATATCTTGACTATTGTAATTAATGCTGCAATGAATACAGGGGTACATGTATCTTTTTTAAATGTGTTCCTGTATTCTTTAGATGTGTGCTCAGTAGCATCTGACTCTTTGAGATCCCATGGACTATAGCCTGCCAGGCTTCTCTGTTCATAGAGTTTTTCAGGCAAGAATACTGGAGTGGGTTGCCTTGCCTTCCTCCAGGGGATCTTCCCGGCCCAGGGATCGAACCCACATCTCTGACATCTCCTGCACTGGCAGGCGGATTCTTTACTGCTGCACCACCTGCTTAGGTGTAAGCTGCGGGGAGGCAGGGGTCTTGATCATCTTTGTCTTCCCGATGGTGCTATGCGTCAATGATTACATAAAACACACGGTGCTCCCTGCCATAGTTTTGCGTCTCAGGAGTCCCTTTCCAGGTTGGGCCCAGGCTCTGGAACTCTTCCTGGCCTCCCTCTTTCCAAGACCCTAGGGCCTTTAGTGCCCTTGGAGCTCAGCCCTCAGCGTGCCTGCCACACCAGGGGTGCAGGTGGGCGTTGTGCCACGGGATGTGCCTCTGCAGCCTTTGATGGTGCTGCTGTGAGGTGGGCAGTGCAGGCAGGTGAGACGGCACAGAACTCTTTGGATAAGTACCCAGAAGTGGAACAGCTAGGTCATATGGTAGCTCTATTCTTAATTTTTTGAGGAATCTCCATATTCTTTCCCATAGTGGCTGCACCAAAATGCAGACTCATTAACAGTGTATGAGGGTTCTCTTCCCTCTGTATCCTCTCCAGCATTTGTTGTTTCTAGTCTTTTCCTTAATAGCCATTCTAACAGATGTGAGGTGATATCTCATTGTGGTTTTGATTTACATTTCTTTAATAATTAGTGATACTGAATATCTTTTCATCTGTTTGTTAGCCACATGCATGTCTTCTTTGGAAAAATGTCTCTTCAGATTCTCTGCCTATTTTTTAATCAGGCTGTTTTGTTTTTTTATTGTTGAGTTATTTGAGTACTTTCTGTATTTTGGATATTAGCACCTTATCAGATATAAGATTTGCAAATATCTTTTTCCACTCAGGAGGCTGCCTTTTCACTTTGATGATGGTTTCCTTGGCTATGCAGAAGAATTTTAGTCTGATGTAGTCTCATTTGTTTATTTTTTATTTTCTTTCCATTGCGTTTGGAGTCAGATCCACACACACACAAAAAAAATGCTGATCAGTGAGATTAACACCTCCGTGTTCTTCTAGATTTTTATGGTTTCAAATCTTCAATCTATTTTGAGTTAATTTTGTGTGTGGTATAAGACAGCAGTCTGATTTCAGTCTCTTGCATGTGGCTGCCTGATTCTCCTGGCACCATTTACTGAGGAGACTTTCTCCATTGTATGCTCTTTGCTCCTTTGTCATAAATTAATTTTCTATATATGTGTGGGCTTATTTCTGGGCTGTCAATTCTGCTCCATTGACCTATGTGCTTCTTTATGTGCTGGTACCATACAGCTTTCATTACTATAGTTTGTAGTATAGTTTAAAACCAGGTAATATGATATCTCTATCATCATTCTGTGAAATATGCCATTGGAAATTTTGTACAGATTGCATTCAATCTATAGATTGCTTTGGGCAATGTGGACATTTTAGCAATATTGACTCCTCCAATTCATGAACACAGAATATCTGCCCATATATTTGTGTCATTGATTTTCTTTCACTTGTATCTTAGAGTTTTCAGTGTACAGGTCTTTCACTTCCTTGGTTAAATTTATTCCTAGATATTCTGCTCTTCATGATGCAATTGTACATGGGTTATTTTCTTAATTTCTCTTTCATTATTAATGTATAAAAATTACACCAATTTCTGCATGTTTCCTGTTTTTAATCCTGTGAATTTACTGAATTGATATCAGCTCTAACAATTTGTTGTTGTTGAGTCTTCCAGTGCAGTTCAGTCACTCTGTCATGTTTGACTCTGCAACCCCATGGACTGCAGCACACCAGGCTTCCCTGTCCATCACCAAGTCCTGGAACTTGCGCAAATTCATGTCCATTGAGTCGATGATTTCATCCAATCATTGCATCCACTGTCCTCCCCTTTTCCTCCTGCCTTCAATCTTCCCCAGCATCAGGGTCTTTTCCAATGAATCAGTTCTTCACATCATGTGGCCAAAGTATTGGAGCTTCAACTTGAGTATCAGTCCTTCCAATGAATATTAAGGACTGGTTTCCTTTAGGATTGACAGGTTTGATCTCCTTGCAGTCCAAGGGACTCTCAAAAGTCTTCTCCAACACCACAGTTCAAAGCATCAATTTTTCTTTGCTCAGTTTTCTTTATGGTCCAACTCTTATATCAATACATGACTACAGGAAAAACCATAGCTTTGACTAGATGGAACTTTGCTGGCAAAGTAATGTCTCTGCTTTTGAATAGGCTATCTAGATTGATTATAACTTTTCTTCCAAGGAGCAAATGTCTTTTAATTTCATAGCTGCAGTCACCATCTGTAGTGATTTTAGAGCCCAAGAAAATAAAAGTCTGTCACTGCTTCCATTGTTTCCCCATCAATTTGCCATGAAGTGATGGGACCAGATGCCATGATCTTAGTTGTCTGAATGTTGAGCTTTAAGCCAACTTTTTCACTCTCCTCTTTCACTTTCATCAAGAGGCTCTTTAGTTCCCCTTCACTTTCTGCCATAACGATGATGTCATCTGCATATCTGAGGTTATTGATATTTCTCCCGGCAATATTGACTCCAGCTTGTGCTTCATCCAGGCCAGCGTTTCTCATGATGTACTCTTCACATAAGTTAAATAAGCACAGTGACAATATACAGCCTTGATGTACTCCTTTCCCAATCTGGAATCAGTCTGTTGTTCCATGTCCAGTTCTAACTGTTGCTTCCTGACCTGCATACAGGTTTCTCAAGAGGCAGGTCAAGTGGTCTGATATTCCCATCTCTTTCAGAATTCCCCACAGTTTATTGTGATCCACACAGTATTTGGATACATATTATTTTTTTCTTCCTTAATTGCTCTGTTTGGGTCTTTCAAAACTATGTTGAACAAAACCTGTGAGAGTGTACATCCTTTTCCTTTTCCTAGTCTTAGAGGAAAAGCTTTCAGCTCTTCACCATTGAGTATGATGTTAGCTATGGGTTTGTCATATATGGATTGAGGTATGTTCCTTCTATGCCAACTTTGTTGAGAGGTTTTTTTTTTTTAATCATAAATGGATATTGACTTTTGCCAAATGCTTTCTCTGCATCCATTTTCTTAATGAGATGTTTCCTGCTGAGCCATCCTTTCATCCCTGGGATAAATCCCAGTTGAGTATGTTGTATGATCCTTTAAGCGTATTGTTGGATTTGGTTTGTTAATATTTTGTTGAGGATTTTTGCATCTATGTTCATCAAGGACACATCTATAATTTGTGTGTGTGTCTATCTTTGTCTGGTTTGGGTATTAAGGTCATGCTGGCTTCATAAAATGTGTTTGGGGTGTCTCCCTCTTCTTCAGTTTTTTGGAAGAGTTCAGAAGAATAGGCATTATATCTTCTTTGAATGTTTTGTAGAATTCATCAGTGAAGCCATCTGGTCTTGAGTTTTTGTTTGCTGGGAGAATTTTTATTACTATTTCACTCTTCTCACTAGTAATCAGTCTATCTAGATTTTCTATTTCTTCTTGATTCAGCCTTGGAAAATTGTATGCTATAGAAATGCATCCTTTGATTTTAGGTTGTGTAACTTATAATAGTTTATAGAAGTCACTTTTGACCCTTTGTTGTAAACTCTCATCTTTCATTTCTGATTTTATTTATTCGAGCCCCCTCTCTTTCTTCTTGGTTACTTTAGCTAAAGGTTTTTCAATTTGGGTTATCTTTAAGGACTAGATCTTAATGTTAATGACCTTTTATTTATTTATTTGTTTATTTATTTTAGTCTCTATTTCATTTATTTCTGCTCTACTCTTTCTTGTTTCTCTCTACTAATATTAGGCTCTGTTCTTTGTTTTCTAGTTCTTTTAAGTGTAAATGTATGTTCTTTATTGAAAAGTTTTGTATATCTTGAGGCAGGCCTGAATTGCTATGAAACTTTCTTTCTGAGAACTACTTTTCTTGCATCCCATAGGTTTTGGTATCTTGTATTTCCGTTTTTATTTGTCTCTTGGTATTTTTTATTTCTCCTTTGATTTTTCAATGACCATTTTGTGGTTCAGTAGCATGTCATTTAATCTCCCTGTTTTTTGTTTTGTTTTGTTTCGTTTGCCATTCATGTGTGTGTGTGTGCACACGCACATGTGTGTGAGATTGATTTCTAGTTTTATACTTGTGTGGTTGAAAAAGATGCTTGATATGATTTAAATCTTGAATTTTTTGAAACTTGTTTTGTGACCTAACATGTGATCTATCCTGGGGAATGTTTCACGGGCACTTGAAAAGAATGTGTATTCTACCGCTTTTGCATTGCAGGCAGATTCTTTACCACTGAGCCACCAGAGAAGCCTTAAACAGATCTTGGGTTTGTTTATATCCATTCAGCCACTCTATGTCTTGATTGGAGAATTTAATTCAGTTATGATAGGTATGCATTTATCACCATTTTGTTAATTGTTTTGTAGTTCTATGTTACTTTCTTCTTCTCTTTCTACCTTTATATTTTGGTAGTTTTCTTTAGTATTATTTTTAGACTCATTTATCATATTCCTTTGCATATTTACTATGAGTTTTTCCCTTGTGATCACTATGAGTTCACATATACCATCCTATGTAAATAGTAACCTTAGTTTAATTTGGTAGCAACTTAATCTGAACACATTCCAAAGATTAACCTTTTAACTACTCTCCACCTTTTAAACTTTCAATGACACATTTTTCATCTTTTTATTTTATGCATCCCTTAACTAGTATTTTAATTTTAGTTAATTTTACTCCCTTTGTCTTTTAACATTTATGCTTTCTTTATAAGTGATTGATCCACTGCCTTTATTATATGTTTACTTTCCCTAGTGAAATTTTTAATTTTATATGTTTTCTTAAAAAAAGTGAAATTGAAATTGTTACTCATTCAGACATGTCTGACTCTTTGCAGTCCCATGGATAGTAGCTTGTCAGGCTCCTCTGTCGATGGAATTCTCCAGGCAAGAATACTGGAGTGGGTTATCCATTCCCTTCTCCCGGGATCTTCCCCACCCAGGGATCAAACCCAGGTATCCTGCATTGCAGGCAGATTCTTTACCATCTGAGCTGCCAGGGTGTTATGTTAAGCCCATATGTTTTCTTACTGCATGCTGAGTCTCTTCAGTCATGTCCAACTCTTTGTGACCTCATGGACTGTAGCCCGCCAGGCTCCCCTGTCCATGGGATTTTCCAGGCAAGAATACCGGAGTGAGTTACCATTCCCTTCTCCAGGGGATCTTCCTGACCCAGCGTTCCAATCATTGTCTCTTAAGTCTTCTGTACTGACAGGCAAGTTCTTTACCACTAGCACCACCTGGGATGCCCATATGTTTCCTTATTATTTAGTTCCATTTCTGTTTAGCTTAAAAAAGGTCCTTTCACATTTCCTATAGAGTCAGTTTAGTGAGTGATGAACTTTTTCAGCCTTTGCTAGTCTGGAAAATTCTTGATCTTTCCTTTAATTCTGAGTGATAACCTAACTGGGCAGAGTATTCTTGTAAGTATTTTCCTTTCAGTACTTTGAATATGCCATGCTAATCCCTCTTGCCTGTAAATTTCTGCTGAAAAATTTGCTGATAGTCTTATGATAAGCTATTTCTCTCTTGATATTTTTAGAATTCTCCCTTCTTCCTTAATTTTCAACATTTTAATTATAATGTCTTTAAGTATGTCTACTTGGGTTTGTATTATTTGAAACTCTCCAAGCTCCCCAGACTTGGATCTCTGTTCAGTTCAGTTCAGTTCAGTCACTCAGTTGTGTCCGACCCTTTGCAACCCCATGAATTGCAGCATGCCAGGCCTCCCTGTCCATCACCAACTCCTGGAGTTCACCCAAACTCATTTACATCGAGTCGGTGATGCCATCCAGCCATCTCATCCTCTGTCATCCCCTTCTCCTCCTGCTTCCAATCCCTCCCAGCATCAGGGTCTTTTCCAATGAGTCAACTCTTCGCATGAGGTGGCCAAAGTATTGGAATTTCAGCCTCAGCATCAGTCCTTCCAATGAACAACCAGAACTGGTCTCCTTCAGGATCTCTTTTACCCCCCTCCAAATTGAAATCGTTGTCAATCACTATTTCTTCAAATAATGTTTCTGATCTTTTCTCTTTTATTTCTGGACCCCCTTTAATGTGAATGTTATTCTGTTTGATATTGTCCTAGAAATCCCTTATGGTATCTTTACTTTTGAAAATTCTAGCTTCATTGTGCTGTTCTGTTTTCCAATTCACTAATTCATTCTTCTACCTCATCCAGTCTGCTGTTGAACCCCACTAGGATATTTATCAGTTCAGTTTTAACTTTTGTTTGGTACTTTCTTTTATTTTCTATCACTTTGTCAAAGTTCTTGCTGTGTCCATCCATTCTTCTCCCATGCTTAGTGAGCATCTTTATGAACATTGCTTTGAATTCTTTGTTAAATAGATTGCTTATTTCTGTTTCACTTGGTTATTTTTCTGAGGTTTTTATCTTATTCTTTCAATTGGTTTATATTCCCTTGTCTCCTCATTTTGCCTATTTCTCTGCATTTGCTTCAGTTTATTAGGTAAATCAGCTATCCTCTCAGCTTTCAAGGAGTAGACTTATTTAGGAGATGTCTTATGGGGCTCAGGGGTGAAATCTGACCTGGCCATCAAAGCCGTATGTGTTCCCTGTCTGGGCTGGATGCACTTTCCTGTTGTGGCAGGGCTATAGTTGCATCTTCAGTGTAGAAGGACTGGCTACAGAGCCTGGCCATAGCTGCCACAGGATGCTTGCAAGCAGGACAAACCCCCAGCCCAGCTTTGAGGCCTGCCTGCAATTGCTGTGCACTCAGGTGTATGATGCTATCACTCAGCTGACAGTGCAACCCAGCTAAGGCACAGGGATGCCCACTCATCTCCCTTAGGTGTGCCCACTGTAACTAATAGGCTGCTGCTGCTGCTACTACTGCTAAGTCGCTTCAGTTGTGTCCGACCCTGTGTGATCCCACAGACAGCAGCCCACCAGGCTCCCCTGTCCCTGGGATTCTCCAGGCAAGAACACTGGAGTGGGTTGCCATTTCCTTCTCCAATGCATGAAAGTGAAAAGTGAAAGTGAAGTCACTCGGTCGTGTCAGACTCTGTGTGACCCCATAGATAGCAGCCCACTAGGCTTCCCCATTCCTGGGATTCTCCAAGCAAGAACACTGGAATGGGTTGCCATTTCCTTCTCCAGTGCATGAAAGTGAAGTCGCTCAGTCATGTCCGACTCTTAGCGACCCCATGGACTGCAGCCTACCAGGCTCCTCCATCCATGGGACTTTTCCAGGCAAGAACACTGGAGTGGGGTGCCACTGCCTTCTCTGAACTAATAGGCTAGAGGTTGAATTCTAGAATGGCATCTGTCAGCACTAATATTAGCAAAGAGGTCTCAGATTGAAAGAATGGTAACTACCATTGTCTCAGTACCCAGGGGAAGTACCGGTTGGCTACTTCCTTGGTAACAGATACTTTCAGGTTAGTAAGTGGGTCCCCTTCATCTACAGTCCATAGGCTTTTTATTATGGGCTTTTTTTTTGTGCTGGTTTTCTGGTCAAGTAAGTATATGTGTGAACTCTTTCAGAGAAGGTTTTCCTTTCCTCAAGTTCTACAGTTCCTAGGCATATTCCTCATTACTTTTCTTTTCAAATGTGTTTAGGGAGCTTGTCTCTCCTGTATGGATGGTATGGATGAAGCTTGAATCTCTTGCTCCTCAGGAAAAAAGATCCCTCTGTGACCCTCCCCACTAGGGATCACCATGGCTGGGGTTTGTTGGTGAGACTATATCTCTATCCCTTCTACTCTGCTTGCTATCTTTTTCTTTCTGTTGTAGAGACTTTGTTCATCCAGTTTTTAGGTTCATTTCTAAGGGAATTATTCCAGGTGTAGGTGTAGATATGTTGTGTCTCTGGGAGATAGTGAGTTCAGGATCTTCTTATGCTTCTATCTTAAACCCTCTCCCTCAGGATATCTATTTTTTTAAAAACAAATGTGTGTAGCTAGCCAAGAAATTTGGTAGTGAGATATAAATTGAGAGAGAAAAGTGGGGGGGAACGGGTGAACTTTCAGACTAATGCCTGATTTTCCACTGAAATGATACCTAAATCGTGTCTCTTCAGAAAGTTGGACACAGTTTGTGATTACATGTAACTTATTGGCAACAGCTGTTATGACATAGACATTTAAAAGCCAATGTCCAGCGCTTCCCATGAGCTTTGTCCCTTTCTCTCCTCCCTACCCACAATCCCAGCATCACTGATTTTGACAATTTAATATTACAATCTTTCTGGCTCCACTCTCTTTGACTAAGACTTCCTTGGCTGTAGAAGGTGGCTCACAAACCACTGCATTTTCACGGCTGAATGAAGAGTTTATTTCTCCAACATACAGAGGGAGACTTGCCCCCCAAAGCACTCTTAAGATCAAAGCCCTTAGCTGAGTTACTAAAGTGTTAATTGACCAAGGGTGATTGCCAAAAATTAGTTTCTATGTGAACCAATTAAAACAAGATAATTGGAAGTTGTCAGCACTTCTAAATATTTATATCAGTTGATGCAAATATTTATTTACGTATCATCTGTTTGCAATTTTTATCACTTCTAGTCTCTGCAAAGCTGCTCTAAACCATTAGATCATTTCTCTTGATGCTTAAACTAAAATCTAAACTTATTCTAGTCAGCTGACAGAAAGCTAAAATATTTTTGTTCAAATTCATTTTTAAATGTATATTTTTGACAATGTGTTTATATTCCTCATTTATAATGGAAAGTGATACTGTAGCCATCATTTCAAAGGGAGATTTTTTTATTTTTTTCATAGCCAGTTCATTCTGTTTTCCCATGTGGAATTCATTAAACCAATTTTGTTGATTTTCATTATATCCCCAGAGTGTTAAAACTTTTCTTCATATTTCTGCAATTGGTTAGCAGTATCAGCCCAGGATTGCTTTTTATCTTTTCTGTTACTGCACATCAACTTTATGGGAGATCTGAAATATTAAGAATGCCCTCCTATTGAAGAAATAATCTTTCTCTCCCCATTGTAAATCCTCCCTCAGTACCAAGTCTCTCACCGACCTCAAAGCACATCTCTACCAACGTCTTCCTTACAATTTTGATATTCATTTACTTTATCTCACCTGTGTTCTAGAAATAAGTGTCTTCAGACTTTCCAGTGCTAGCTCTTGCATTAAAATATTTAAAATTGATAAAGTTTATTATTCCTATTGTATATGACTTTTAATTTAATAATGAAAGAGAAAACCCCCAGCATTTGAGAATAACCCCAGTATACACTTGTGCTGTGTTTCTATATATAGTTTGATCTGTGCAGAGTATTTTATGTTTTTATATAACTGTGACATTGTTCAGTTGCTCAGTAGTGGTTGACTCTTTGAGATCCATGGATTGCAGCATAGCAGGCTTCACTGGCCTTTGCTATCTCCCAGAGTTTGCTCAAATTCATGACTATTGATTCGGTGATGCCATCCAATCATCTCATCCTCTGCTGTCCCCTACTCCTGCCCTCAAACTTTCCTAGCATCAGGGCCTTTCCCAAAGAGTGGGCTGTTCACATCAGGAGGTCAAAATATTGGAGCTTCAGCTTCAGCATCAGCTCTTCCAATGAATATTCAGGACTGATTTCCTTTAGGATTGAATGGTTTCATATCCTTGCCAATCAAAGAGAGGACATCAAGAGTCCTCTCCAACATCACAGTTTGAAAGCATCAGTTCTTCAGCACTCAGCCTTCTTTATGGTCCAACTCTCACATCCATACAAAACTACTGGAAAAACCATAGCTTTGACTATAGGGAACATTGTCAGAAAAGTGATATCTCTGCTTTTTAATATGCTGTATAGGTTTGTCATAGCTTTTCCTCCAAAGAGTAAGTGTCTTTTCATTTCATGGCTGAAGTTACCATCCCCAGTGATATTGGAGCCAAGAAAAATGAAGTCTGTCACCATTTCCATTGTTTCCCATGTATTTGCAATGATGTGATGGGACTGGATGCCATGATCTTTGTTTTTTGAATGTTGAGTTTTAAGCCAGCTTTTTCACTCTCTTCTTTCACCTTCATCAAGAGGCTCTTTAGTTCCCCTTCACTTTATGCCATAAGGGTTTTGTTATCTGCATACCAGAAGTTGTTGATATTTCTCCAGGCAATCTTGATTCCAGCTTGAGCTTCATCCAACCTGGATTTCACATGATGCATTCTGCATATAAGTTAAATAAGAAGGGTGACAATATACAGCCTTGACAAATCCATTGTTCTATTTATGGTTCTAACTGTTGCTTCTTGACCTGCATACATGTTTCTCAGGAGGCAGGTAAGGTGGTCTAACATTCCCATTTCTTTAGGAATTTTTCACAGTTCATTGTGAACCACACAGTCAAAGGCTTTAGTGTAGCCAATGAAGCAGAGCAGATATTTTTCTGGAATTTCCTTGCTTTTGTGTGTGTGTGTGTGATCCAACAGATGGCAATTTGATCTCTGGTTCCTCTGCCTTTTCTAATCCAGTTTTTACCTCTGGAAGTTCTTGGTTCACATACGATTGGAGGATTTACCTTGATAGCATGTGAGATAATTGTACAGTACTTTGAATATTCTTTGGCATTACCCTTCTTTGGGATTGGAATAAAAACTGATCTTTTCCAGTCCTGAGGCCATTGCTGAGCTTTCCATGTTTGCTGGCATATTGAGTTCAGTACTTTCACAGCACCATCCTTTAGGATTTGAAATACTTCAGCTGGAATTCCATTAACTAGCTTTGTTTGTAGCAATGCTCCTAAGGCCCACTTGCTTCTCACTCCAGGATGTTTGGTTCTAGGTGAGTAATCACACCATCGTGGTTATCTAGGTCATTAAGATATTTTTTTTGTGAAGTTCTTCTATGCATTCTGCCACCTCTTCTTAATGTATCTTCTGCTTCTGTTAAGTCCATACCATTTCTGCCCTTTATTGTGCTTGTCTTTGCATGAAATGTTCCCTTGGTATCTCTAATTTTCTTGACGAGCTCTCTAGTGCTTCCCATTATATTGTTTTCCTCTATTTCTTTGCATTGTTCCCTTACAAAGCTTTCTTATCTCTCCTTGCTGTTCTTTGGAACTCTGCATTCAGATGGGTATATCTTTCCTCTTCTTTACCTTTCACTTCTCTTCTTTTCTCAGCTATTAGTAAGGTCGCTTCAGACAAACATTTTGCTTTCTTGAATTTCTTTTTCTTGGGAATCGTTTTAATCACCACCTCCTATACAGTGTTATGAACCTCCATCCACAGTTCTTCAGGCACTCTGTCTATCAGATCTAATCCCTTGAATCCGTCACATCCACTGTATAATCATAAAGGATTTTATTTAGGTCATACCTGAATGGTCTAGTGGTTTTCCCTACTTTCTTCAATTTAAATCTCAATTTTACAATAAGGAGTTCATGATCTGAGCCACAGTCAACTTCCAGTCTTGTTTTTGCTAGCTGTATAAACCTTCTCCATCTTTAGCTGCAAAGAGTATAATCAGTCTGATTTTGGTATCGATCATCTGGTGATGTCCATGTGTAGAGTCATCTTTTGTGTTTTGGTCGAGGGTGTTTTCTATGACCAGTGCATTCTTTTGCAAAACTCTGTAAGCCTTTGCCCTGCTTCATTTTGTCCTCCACAGCCAAACTTGCCTGTTACTCAAGGTATCTCTTGAGTTCCTACTTTTGCATCCCAGTCCCCTATGATGAAAAGGACATCATTTTTGGTATTAGTTCTAGAAGGTGTTGTATGTCTTCATGGAACCATTCAACTTCAGCTTCTTCAGCATTACTGTTTGGGCATAGACTTGGATTACTCTGATGTTGAATGGTTTGTCTTGGAAATGAACAGAGATCATTATGTCACTGTTGAGATTTCACCCAAGTACTGCATTTCAGACTCTTTTGTTGACTATGAGGGCTATTCCATTTCTTCTCAGGGATTCTTGTCCACAGTAGATATATTGGTTATCTGAATTAAATTTGAGCGTTCTCGCCCATTTTAGTTCACTGATTCCTAAAATGTCGATGTTCACACTTGCCATCTCTTGTTTGATCACTTCCAATTTACCTTGATTCATGGACTTAACATTCCAGGTTCATATGCAATAGTTTTTTATAGCATTGGACTTTACTTTCACCATCAGGCACATCGACAACTGGGCATTCTTTCTGCTTTGGCTCAGCCTCTTCATTCCTTATGAAGCTACTTCTCTCTTCTCCAGTAGCACACCAAGTCAACTGGGAAGTTCAACTTTCAGTGTCATGTCTTTTTCTTTCTGTACTGTTCATGTGACTTTTAATATTCAATTTTTCATTTTAATTTCACTTCCCACTCTATCATAACCATTTCCTCAATTATACCTTTTCATAATTATACCTCTTAATAAAGTTTTGGGCTTTTTAACGGTTATATGATAGTCCTTTAGTAAATATGTGTGCCGTAGTTTAGTTGGATCTTCTCTCACTGTATTTGAGGAGCATAGGATGGAGCTTGGTGCCTGAATCTGAGTGCTCAGTTCTTCTCCTTGTGGATAGAAAATATGCGGAGAGAATGGAGAGACAGATGGAACACAAGTTCTGATCCATACTGCAGTTGTCAGCTATGGATCACAACAGAATGCTAAATGTTATCAAGGGAGAATTGTTAACTTTAAAGTTTTAGGAAGGGAAAGAGGATGTTCTTGGTTTCAGTTTCAAAACAATTTAGAATCCATAATCCATTTAGGATCTGTAACCTGGAGCATAAGCAATTGAACCCAGAAATTTTGTGCCGATACACATGGAAAAGTCCATTGTGAACCTGTTCTCCCCATATCCTTCGAGGCAAGGAGAGAGACGGTAACCTGTTCATGCATCTCCCTCACAGGCTGGCACAAGACAAATGCAAAATAAAGAAATTGCGATGGTGGCCCTCATCTCCAGATCTTCTTGTGGCTCGTTTTCTACGCTGCATATTTTATTTCTTTTCATTTCCATTCCAGGTTTGAGCCCCACATTTTGCCCCTCTCCTAGTGCTGAATCCTGGGTGGGACCTTTCCAATGACTCAGCATCCTCTGCTTAAAGCAGGGCGCTCAAAAGAGAAAGGCAACTGTCTCATGTGCCTTGATCTACTTTTTGTATTTATCCATCTGTTTCAGGATCCCAAGAAGGCAGCGTGTACCGTCTTCACTTCCTACACTGGAATTCTGTACACTAGTGGTTTTATAAATGTGGGATTCGTGTGTTATCTGACAGTATACTAGAAACACAGATGTTCAAGCACCACTCGTATCTATTATATCAGAACCTCAGGAGTGAGATGCAGAAATCTGGGTTATGACTACCTCTCCTGGCAACTCGCTCACATGAACTCTGGTTGAGGCAGCCACAGTTTGCATGCTCAGATGGGAAGCTTATCTTTTTTACTGTGAGCTCTTCCCCCAAAACTTGCCTTTCCTCGATTTTTAAATCTCTAGGCCTTGAGTGAATTATGCTGCTTCTTTGGTATTGAGGACATTCATCTATGCCACCTTCATCCCTATTCAGTAACAAATGCCTCTAGTGTTTCATTTTTCTTTCTCATTCTGCACTCTTTTCAAACATGGTCAGCTGTTTTTGAAAGTGTAATACTTGGCTCCCCACCTTTTTCGTATTTTGTGGTGCTAATACGCTTGACTGGATCACCGTATGTTCTCTCCTTCCTCTTTCTCTTTGCTTTCAGCCTCATTCATTTGTTTTCTTCATTATATCCTTCCAGATTTTCTTTTGAGATCCCCTTTAGTAAGAGATATGAAGTCAGCCATTTCAGAAGCTGCCAAAATATCCATATTTAAAACAAATCTACTCCATGTGTGGGTCTCCAAGTTGAATGAGTCTGCCCATCAGCCCAGCAACTGACTCCATCTACACTCAGTGTTGTAGCCCAGGCTGGTTTTCCTTAAGGAAGTTTCTCAATCTCAGCATTACTGATACTTCAGTTTGGGTAATTCTTTGTTCAGAGGGCTTTCTTCTATGTAATAGCATGTTAAACAGCCAGTAGCCCCTGCCCTCTGTACAATGTTACAAACGTCCATCCACAGTTCTTCAGGCACTCCATCTATCAGTTCTAATCCCTTAAATCTATTTGTCACTTCTACTGTAAGGGATTTGATTTAGGTCATACCTGAATGGCCAAGTGGTTTTACCTACTTTCTTCAATTTAAATCTTAGCTTTACAATATGGAGTTCATGATCTGAGCCACAGTCAGCTCCTGGTTATATTTTTGCTGACGGTATAGAGCTTCTCCATATTTGGCTGCAGAGAGTATAATCAGTTTCATTACGGTACTGACCATCTGGTGATGTCCATGTGGGGGATCGTCTCTTGTGCTGTTGGATGAGGGTGTTTGCTATAACCAGTGCATTCTCTTGCAAAACTCTGTTAGCCTTTGCCCTGCTTCATTTTGTCCTCCACAGCCAAACTTGCCTGTCACTTGAGGTATCTCTTGAATTCCAACTTTTGCATCCCAGTTCCCTATGATGAAAAGGACATCATTTTTGGTATTAGTTCTGGAAGGTATGGTAGATCTTCATGGAACCATTCAACTTCAGCTTCTTCAGCATTACTGGTTGGGTCATAGACTTGGATTACTCTGATGTTGAATGGTTTGTCTTGGAAATGAACAGAGATCATTATGTCACTGTTGAGATTTCACCCAAGTACTGCATTTCAGACTCTTTTGTTGACTATGAGGGCTATTCCATTTCTTCTCAGGGATTCTTGTCCACAGTAGATATATTGGTCATCTGAGCTAAATTTGCGCATTCTCATCCATTTTAGTTCACTGATACCTAAAATGTCAATGTTCACACTTGCCATCTCCTCTTTGATCACTTCCAATTCGTGGACCTAACATTCCAGGTTCCTATGCAATATTGTTCTTTAGAGCACCAGACTTTACTTTCACCATCAGATACATCCACAGCTGGGCGCTGATCCTGCTGTTTCAGCCTCCACATTCCTTCTGGAGCTACTTCTCTCTGCTCCAGTAGCATGTTGGACACCTACTGACCTGGGGAGTTCATCTTTCAGTGCCTGTCAGTAATGCCTAACATGGCTCCCAAGAGCCACGTTAGGCATTACTGACAAGTGTCATATCTTTTTGCCTTTTCAGACTGTTCATGGGGTTTTCAAGGCAAGAATGTTGAAGTGGTTTGCCATTCCCTTCTCCAGCATTCCACGTTTTGTCAGAACTCTCCAACATGACCCATCTGTCTTGGGTGAGACATACACAGCATGGCTCGTAGTTTCATTCAGTTAGACGAGACTGTGATCCATGGGATCAGATGGTTAGTTCTCTTTGATTGTAGTTTTCATTTCCTAAAGCAAATGCCTTATGATTATATAGTAAAAGTGATAAATAGACTCAAGGGATTAGATCTGGTAGACAGAGTACCTGAAGAACTATGGATGGAGGTTCATAACATTGTACAGCAGGTGGTGATCAAAACAATCCCCAAGAAAAATAAATGCAAAAAAAGCAAAATGGTTGTCTGAGGTTATCACTTCCACTGTATAATCATAAGGGATTTGGTTTAGGTCATACCTGAATGGCCTAGTGGTTTTCCCTAGTTTCTTCAATTTAAGTCTGAATTTTACAATAAGGAGTTCAGCAAATATCTGAAGAAAGAAAGAAGTGAAAGGCAAAGGATAAAAGGAAAAATATATCCATCTGAATGCAGAGTTCCAAAGAATAGTAAAGAGAGATAAGAAAGACTTTTTAACTTAACAATGCAAAGCAATAGAGGAAAACAAGAAAACTGAAAATATTAGAGATCTCTTCAAGAAAATTAGATGTACAAGGGAACATTTCATGCAAAGATGGGCATAGTAAAGGACAGAAGAGGTATGGACCTAACAGAAGCAGAAGAAATTAAAGAGAGCTGGCAAGAAAACACAGAACTGTACAAAAAAAAATCTTAATAACCTGGATAACCATGGTGGTGTGATTACTCACCTAGAGCCAGACATCCTGGATTGTGAAGTCAAGTGGGCCTTAGGAAGCATCACTATGAACAAAGCTAGTGGGGCTGATGGAATTCCAGCTGAACTATTTCAAATCCTAAAAGATGGTGCTGTTAAAGTGCTCTACACTCAATATGCCAGCAAATTTGGAAAGCTCAGCAGTGGCCACAGGACTGGAAAAGGTCAGTTTTCATTCCAATCCCTAAGAAAGGAAATGCTAAAGAATCTTCAAACTACCTCACAACTGCACTCATTTAACATACTATCATGGGAACGCTCAAAATCCTTCAAGCTAGGCTTCAACAGTATGTGAACCAACAACTTCCAGAGGTACAAGCTGGGTTTAGAATAGACAGATGAACCAGACATCAAATGGCCAACATCCATTGGATCATGGAAAAAGCATGAAAATTCCAGAAAACTCTGCTTCATTGATAACACTAAAGCCTTTGGCCTGTGTGGATCACAACAAACTGTGGAACATTCTAGGGATAGGAAAACCAGACCACCTTACTTGCCTCCTGAGAAACCTGTACGCAGATCAAGAAGCAACAGTTTCCATAGATGGAACAACAGGCTGTTTCCAAATTGGGGAAAGAGTATGTCAAGGCTGTATATTGTCATCGTGCTCATTTAACTTATATGTAGAGTACATCATGTGAAATGCTAGGCTATATGAAGCACAAGCTGTTATCAAGATTGCCAGGAGAAATATCAATAACCTCAGATATGCAGATAACACCACCCTTATGGCAGAAAGTGAAGGGGAACTAAAAAGCCTCTTGATGAGGGTGAAAGAGGAGAGTGAAAAAGTTGGGTTAAAACTCAACATTCAAAAAACTAGGATTACACATCTGGTCTTATCACTTTATGGCAAGTAGAGGGGGAAACAGTGGAAACAGTCACAGACTACTTTCTTGGGCTCCAAAATCACTGCAATGATGGCAGCCATGAAATTAGACGATGCTTATTCCTTGGAAGAAAAGCAATGACAAACCTGGGCAGTTTATTAAAAGCAGTGACCTTACTTTTCCAATAAAGTTCCATATAGTCAAAGCTATTGTTTTTCCAGTAGTCACGTATGGGTGTCAACTCTAAGGAAGGATGAGTGCCAAAGAACTGATGCTTTTGACTGTAGTAAGTAAGCTGGAGAAGTCACTTAAGAGTCCCTTGGACTGCAAGAAAATCAAACCGGTCAATTGTAAAGGAAATCAATCTGGAATATTCATTGGAAGGACTGATGCTGAAGCTCCAATACTTTGGTCACCTGATGTGAAGAGCCAGCTCATTGGAAAAGACCCTGATGCTGGGAAAGATTGAAGGCAGGAGAAGGAATGACAGAGGCCGAGGTGGTTGGATAGCATCACCAATTCAGTGGCCTTCATTTTGGACAAATTTTAGGAGATGGTGAAGGACAAGGAAATCTGGTGGGCTGCAGTCTGTGAGGTCATAAGAGTTGGATTTGACTGAGCAACTTAACAACAGCAACAAACCCCACCCGGAAATCATGATAATCAAAGAAGAATGTTCCTAGATAATGCCAGATGTTGCCGAAGGATGTGAGGTGCAATTCACTCAAAGTTGGCCACTGTACCCCTGTGTTTATAACAGCACCATTCACAGTAGCCAAGATACAGAAACAGCTTAAATGTCCATTGACAGATGAATGGACAAAGGAGAGCTGCATGTATACAGTGGAATACTACTCAGAACCTAAAAAGCATGGAATAATGCCAGAGGAAGCCATGCGGATGGACTTGAACATTATCAAAGTAAGTCAAGAAGAGGAAGACAAATATGATACTTATATGTGGAATCTAAAATATGATCCAGACATATCTATGAAACAAAAGCAGACTCACATATATAGAGAACAGAACAGACTATGGTTGCCAAGGAAGGAGGAGCATGGGGGAGGGAGGGATTGGGAGCGTGGGATTAGCAGAAGCAAACCATTGTATGGGATGGATAAACCCCAAGGTCCCATGATAAACCATAATGAAAAAGAATGCCCAAAAGAATATATATATATAGATATATATTTATTTATAATTTAAATAGACATGTATGTGTGCATGTATGACTAAGTCACTTCACCATTTGGCAGAAATTAAACACAACATTGTAAATAACTGTGTGTGCATGCTAAGTCACTTTAGCCATGTCCAACTCTTTGCAACCCCATGGACTGCAGCCCTCCAGGCTTCTCTCTCCATGGAATTCTCCAGACAAGAATACTGGAGTGGGTTGTCATTTCCTCCTCCAGGGGATCTTCCCCACCCAGGGATCAAACCTGCGTCTCTTATGTCTCCTGCATTGGCAGGCGAGTTCTTTACCGCTAGCAGCACCTGGGAAGCCCGTAAATAACTGCACTTCCATAAAATTTACCAAAAAAGGATTTAAAGTTGGTTAGCTCATTCTCTCTGAGCCATCTGTGAGAGGATCAGAGAACAGAGGAAACTGTAAGGCCGCTTGAGTTCATAGAATCACGAAAGAGGCAGACAAGGCTTAGCAATTAAACAGCAACAATACTTGTCTTCTAACATGAACTTTAAAGCATTTAACATTTTAGGTTTGTACCTGCCCAATTTAGCCTCTAAAATCTCAGAATTTCTCCTAAACTAATAACTTCCTTTTTTCCACTCAGTCACAGCATCTTTCTTCATTTTTCTTTCAATTCTAACAACTTGTATTCTAATGATAAGATCAGAGCCTGTTGTTGTTGTTTTAAACAACTTCACTCTTCCTTCACTCTATAAGCAAATCTACCCTAGAAACAGAGAGTTCAACAAAATGGTCTTTCAAGTGTACTTCCTAGCTGACTACCTAAAGATAAACCAAGGATTCAGCTCCTCTTTAATCGTTACCTAGATCATTGTTGTTCCATTGCTCAGTTGTGTTCAACTCTTTGTGACCCTATGGACTGCAGCAGACCAGACTTCCCTGTCCTTCACCATCTCCCAGAGTTTGTTCAAACTCATGTCCATTGAGTCAGTGATGCCACCCAACCATCTCATCCTCTGTCACCCACTTCTCCTCCTGCCCTCAATCTTTCCCAGCATCAGGGTCTTTTCCAGTGAGTCAGCTCTTCACATCAGGTGGCCAAAATGTTAAGAGTTTCAGCTTCATCATCAGTTCTTCCAATGAATATTCAGGGTTGATTTTCCTTAGGATTGATTGGTTTGATCTTGCTGGTGAAGGGACTCTCAAGAGTCTTATCCAGCACTACTGTTTGAAAGCATCAGTTCTTCAGTTCTCAGCCTTCTTTATGGTCCAACTCTCACATCCTTACGTGACTACTGGTAAAACCATAGCTTTGGGTATATGGACCTTTGTTGGCAAAGTTATATCTCTGCTTTTTAATATGCTGTCTAGGTTTGCATAGCTTTCCTTCCAAGGAGCAACCATCTTTTAATTTCATGGCTGCAGTCACCATCCTCAGTGATTTTGAAGCCCAAGAAAATAAGTCTATCACTGTCTCCATTTTTTCCTTATATATTTGCCATGAAGTGATGGGACAGAGTTTCTTAAATCCACATCATAATCAGCTATGGATTTAAGATATCATATCTCATTTAAGAAATAAGCCTTATGAAAAAAAAAAAGCCATTTAGAAAATATTTGCCCAAAAGCCCCAGGATTCTGTGGGCAAGCTCCTTGAATTAGGAAGCTGGTCCTTCCACAGTCCCACCTCGAGCCTGTGCCGTTCCAAACTAGATCAACAGGAACCCCAGCTGGAACAGCTAAGCAAGTGTTCCCAGTGCCTGCCACTACCCTGCCAGCCAAAACCTCTCTCTTATTCTCTCTGCTCTGATGGAAAGTATCCTGGGATTTGCTATTGTTGTTGTTGTTCTACTTAAAGTCCAAATAATTCAGTATTGGCCTCAGCTGCACATTGACTTCAAGCTATTGTCACCAAACAAGTCAAACAAAGGCTAGCACTGCCCACTCGCACCAAATTGTTCATAATATACATAGCTATACTCGGATCTGTGGTCTCGTATTCAGGTTCTTTCAGTTCAGTTCAGTTCAGTCGCTCAGTCGTGCCCGACTCTTTGAGACCCCATGAACCGCAGCACACCAGGCCTCCCTGTCCATCACCAAATCCCGGAGTCCACCCAAACCCATGTCCATTGAGTCGATGATGCCATCCAACCATCTCATCCTCCATCGTCCCTCCTCCCCCTGCCTTCAATCTTTCCCAGCATCAGGGTCTTTTCCAATGAGTCAGCTCTTTGCATCAGGTGGTCAAAGTATTGGAGTTTCAGCTTCAACATCAGTCCTTCCAATGAACACCCAAGACTGATCTCCTTTAGGATGGACTGGTTGGATCTCCTTGCAGTCCAGGGGACTCTCAAGAGTCTTCTCTGCTTTCCAAATATCTGTAGTTTTCTTAAGATGTCTAGTTCATTGACTTGTTGAGGACTAGGATTCTAATCCTTCACCGTGTCTTCTCCACTAAGTGGATATCAAAGTCCCAGCCTGATAGCTGGAGAATGTCCAATAAACCCAAAATGCACAACAACCAGGAAACTTCACAGCAGAACCCAAACCAGGGGTCCCCCTTCCCCTCCTCTGAACTGAAGAACCTAGAGCCCATCGCCACACAACTGTCACTTGCCTGTCCACTCCCAGCAGGACCCCTGACTTGCAGCATTAACACAGGAGCCTGCTCTGTACACGAGAGCAGTGGCCTGCAGCCAGGAAGATGTCCCTCTCTGGAAAATGGCCTGGGGGACACAGGTCTTCCCATAGTCTGGGAAGTCAACCTCTTTCCTGGCTGGAAAAGACAGTTTGAGAGTAAAGAGAGAAGCCAGACATGCTCATGCTGATAGCTGTCCCTCGTGGCTGTGTCCTCATGGAGAACACAGGAGGCAGAGGAGGTTTGACTCCTTCTCCATGCTGACTCTTCAGGCTATCTACACTTTCTTTCCCCTGTTTGAAAAAGCTTTACTATGTGTCAGGTGCTATTTTAAGTGCTTTCCCTACAAGAACACATTTAATCTTTCCAACCAACCTCAGAGAAGGCCAATATAATCTCCAGTTTACAGAGGAGGAAACTGAGGCTGAAGTAAATAATTTGAATCCAGGTGATTCATTTCACCGTGTTCTTACTCAGTGGCTTTCTTTTAGGTTCTCAAAAAAGACATGCTCTTAACTGCTTCAGGATTTTGCACAAGCTATGCCTTCTGCTGTGATGATCTTCCCTCTCTCCTTCAATGAGATGTTCCAACCCAGCTTTCAGATTTCAGCTTAACTAGAGCTCTCTGGTTATACATCCATAATCTGTTATCCCAGATGAGATCAATATCTTTATTCTTGCAGATAAGACTCATCACAACTCCTACAGTTTCTATCTTCTATGCATAGAGAAAAGACTGGGGGTGGTAGTTTCTAAAATTCTAACAGTGAGATCACTGAGTGATAGAATGGCAGTTATTCTTGTTTGGTTGGTTGATTTGCTTTGTTGTTCTTATTTGCTTGTTTTTGCTTTCTACATTTTCCAAATGGTCCCATGCTTCAGTTCAGTTCAGTTCAGTCGCTCAGTCGTGTCTGACTCTTTGTGACCCCATGAATCGCAGCACGCCAGGCCTCCCTGTCCATCACCGACTCCCGGAGTTCACTCAGACTCACATCCATCGAGTCCGTGATGCCATCCAGCCATCTCATCCTCTGTCGTCCCCTTCTCCTCCTGCCCCCAGTCTCTCCCAGTATCAGAATCTTTTCCAATGAGTCAACTCTTCGCATGAGGTGGCCATAGTACTGGACTGTCAGCTTTAGCATCATTCCTTCCAAAGAAATCCCAGGGCTGATCTCCTTTAGAATGGACTGGTTGGATCTCCTTGCAGCCCAAGGACTCTCAAGAGTCTTCTCCAACACCACAGTTCAAAAGCATCAATTCTACGGCACTCAGCTTTCTTCACAGTCCAACTCTCACATCCATACATGACCACAGGAAAAACCACAGCCTTGATTAGACAGACCTTTCTTGGCAATGTAATGTCTCTGCTTTTGAATATGCTATCTAGGTTGGTCATAACTTTCCTTCCAAGGAGTAAGTGTCTTTTAATTTCATGGCTGCAATCACCATCTGCAGTGATTTTGGAGCCCCCAAAAATAAAGTCTGACACTGTTTTCACTGTTTCTCCATCTATTTCCCATGGAGTGATGGGACCGGATGCCATGATCTTCGTTTTCTGAATGTTGAGCTTTAAGCCAACTTTTTCACTCTCCTCTTTCACTTTCATCAAGAGGCTTTTTAGTTCCTCTTCACTTTCTGCCATAAGGGTGGTGTCATCTGCATATCTGAGGTTATTGATATTTCTCCCGGCAATCTGGACTCCAGCTTGTGTTTCTTCCAGCCCAGCGTTTCTCATGATGTACTCTGCATATAAGTTAAATAAGCAGGGTGACAATATACAGCCTTGACGTACTCCTTTTCCTATTTGGAACCAGTCTGTTGTTCCATGTCCAGTTCTAACTGCTGCTGCCTGACCTGCAGTAGTTCCTGGCGATAGTGTAAGTCGAGGTATACCAGTGAGTGTTCGGAGTCAGTAGTAATGAAGATCAGAGACTTTTTGGAAATCATTGAGCTGCAAGGTCAGAGAGCCGGATGGATCATTGTGGCAAGCATTACAAATACCTAGAAAGCTGGGAGAGAAGAAGAAAGCTGGGAGAGAAGGAGAAAGCATGCAAAGTATCTAATGATGTATGGTAGGGTATGGAAAAAGGGTGCAAGCAACTATGTAAGAAAGGGCAACGTAACACATGGTCTAGAAGAGCCACTAAGGTTCAAGGGCACTTTGGAGTCAGAAACACTAGTGGTCCATGCTGGAGCAGACTGTAGAGGTGGGAAAGCCCTGTTTCCATTCTGGTGAGGAGATGGACTGAGAAGATAGAGACAGAGGTGAGGTCTCTCACCTTAGCACATGGATCCAGAAAGCACAATGAAAAACACAGCGCAAGAAGGTTGGAAGGACACATACCCTAGGAGGGGGGATCTTCTTTTTGACTTTTTGACTAAAACAGGAAAGAAGGGGCCAAGTACAGATCAACTTGGGTCTACCCTTGGCCCAGATGGCATGACTAGCAGCATGAAGGACCTAGAAGCCTGGGAAGCAGGCTGGACCCTTGCAATGCTGGCTGTATGAGCATGCCGCATGCCTGATGCAGTCACACAGGGCCTCAGGCCTTAGCTTCATGCTCTGCTGTCACTGCGTTGAAGTTCTTAATCATTTTGCAAGAAGAGACTCCACCTCTTCATTTTTGCACTGAGTCCTGCAAATGACGTACCTGGTCCTGGACACCTGTAAGGGTGATAGAGGCAGTGTGGATGCGGGAGGCTGCTGGACGGGCGGAATCTTTTTGCTGGGGAAGTCTGGAGGTTGATTCATTTAATGACTATCTATTGAAGACTCCCTATGTGCTCAATATTCTGCTAGACACTACAGAAGGTAAAAAGATGGACAAGAAGTTGTTTGGGTTCATGCTCTGATTTATAAGGAATTTGAGCCATTGTTCTCCTGTTGGAAGAGTTTTGGAACAGTATCAATTGAGGTCACCTTTGGTGAAACAGAACTTCAGTGTGATTTTCAGGTTTTATGTTTACAGACTTCATATGTTCTTGTGACTTCAGAGGAAATGTTTCATTAAAAATTGATAGCTAGAAACGTAAACACTGGCCATTGATCAGGTTTCATATTATCTACTGCAGATTTGAAAGATACTTCATTCCTTGCCTAAAACCATCTCTTTGACATTTGAATAATTCATCTTTAGAAATTCATCATTTAATGATAAGATTTGAACTATAGTGGCCTGGGAGACATGAAAGGGTTTTATGTGCCTGTAGAAGATAGAAATTTGAAAAGAGATGTTTGAAAGTAGAAAATATTTTGAGCCAAATAATAGTTTAATGATGTCATGGAGAAAAGATTCGAGGATAAGCCAAGCTTTAAGCATCCTTGAGTGAACCTTTAGTTAAAGAGCTTTTACTCTGCTTTTTCTTCCTTGCACGGTTATTACCTCGGAGCTTCTAGTGCAAAAATCAGAGACCTTTCTAGATATCAGTGCCAGGTAATCTGAGAGAAATGATTTCCTGGTGTGCTCTGCTAGAAAAAGTACTGAACCAGGAGCCAAAGAAGACCCTGTTTCTAGCCCTGTGGCCTTCTGGACCTCAGCTTACCCATCTGTTAGGAGACATCAGTGACAGGGCCCCATGTTGCTGATGATGTCTGTCTCTACGCCAAGCTCTGCCCTGTCCATCCCAAAGAGCATCTCTGGCCTCCTACAGCTTCAGAAACTCAGCATCCCACAGGGAATTTAAGCTTACTGGTAATTCCAAGCAAAGGAATTAACCTCCAAGAATGAAAGTTTTTATTATGGGATGTGAAAGAAGAAGGAGGAAGTGATAAAAAGAAAGAAGATGGCAATGGTGAGGACAGTGACAGAGCTTAAAAGTCTAAGCCCCACACTGAACATCTCTGCAAAGTCCTGGGAGATGACATCCTTTCAGCTATGTTTGGCCTGAGGTTCCACCCCAGGACTTTAAAATAAAGGAGGGGTCTTACAGCACAGAGCAGGAAACAGCTTAACTTAGGACTGAATGTTAAGCATCCCTGTAATTGAAGACCCTACATCCTCCCAACCATCAGGGATTTCTCACCGCTCTCCTTTCTGCAAGATATTAGCCTCCTGCTGCCCAGCAAGTTCCTTTCAGTTTACTATAGAAATTTAATTCCTTTCACTTTCTTCTGTCGCAGAATTTAACTTCCACACCATCTACTCAAGGTCTAGGCCAGGAACTCATTAATGTTCTCTAATAAACAAAAGGCCTTCTCTAGGTTTCTCCCTCCCCTGGCACAAAAGAATTAGCAGAGTTCTTCCAAATTTCACCACATGGTATCAGACGAATAGTTGGAGCACTGGTTCTCAGTCTGAGTAGGAGGCAGCAGAGAAAACAGTTATGACCCTCCCAGGGGTATCAGGCAAAGTCTGGAGACATTTCGGTGATCACGACTGGGGAAGGAAGGGGTAATAGTGGCATCTAGTGGGTAGAGGCCAGGATGCTGCTAGCCTACAATGTGGAGAGAATATCTGACCCCAAATGCCAACAGTGCCAAGGCTGAGAAACCCTGAAATAGAGAGTTGTTTTTCCACTAATCTGAATAAGTTCATCCCCTTCTCCCCCTAAGAAGGAAGAAGAGGTTAGACAGTATAGGCTTTAAATAAAGAATTTTTAACCATTCTATCTTCATTTTTTAATTTATTTTTAATTGGAGGATAATTGCTTCACAATGTTCCGTTGGTTTCTGTCATACAACAATGCAAATCAGACATAAGCATACATATATATTCCATTTTCTACAGCCTCCCTCACACCCCCAAGCCATCCCTCTAGGTTGTCACAGAGCACCAGGCTGAGCCCCCTGTGGTATACAGCAGCTTCCCACCAGCTATGTATTTTACACACACTAATGTACATATTTCAATGCTACTATCTCAACTTGTCCCCTCCTCTCCTTCCCCTGCTGTGCCCACAAGTCTGTTCTCTAAGTTTGCATCTCTATTCCTGCCCTGCTACGTGTTTTCCTCTTTCTGATTTACTTCATTCTGTATAACAGACTCTTGGTTGGTCCACTTCAGTTCAGCTGATTCATTTTATTTATGACTGAATAATATTCCATTGTATGCATGTACCACAACTTCTTTATCCGTTCATTTTAAAATAATTTGTACTCTTCTTGTCTGTTGAGGGTTTTTTAAATAAATATTTTAGAAAGTATGAGCAATTTTTTCCATTTATTTACTTATTTTTATTTGGCTGCACTGGGTCTTAGTTGCAGCACGAAGGGGTCTTTGATCTTCACTGTGGCCTGCAGGATCTTAGTTGCAGCATGTGGATCTAGCCCCCCGACCACGGATTAAAGCTGGGCCTCCCTTCATTGGGAATGTGGAGTCTTGGCCACTGCACCACCAGAGAAATTCCTGTTGAGGGGTTTTGAGTATAGAATTTCTAAGCGAGTTCTGTGTTTCCTAAGGAATAAAAAACATGACTTCTGGGTTCCTAGTGCTGCTATTATTTCTTTTAGATTTACATATTAGGATCTTAAAAGTTACATGTTCAATAACTCTTCAAATTCAACATGTCAAAGAGTATGACTATAGCAATGGAATGGGCCTCCTTCCCTTCTCTCCTAAATTGTACCTCCTACGCTATTGAACCTATTAGGTTCAATGCAAATCTGTTCTTCCCCCTGAAACCATGTAACTCAGTTTGAGACTTGAAACCCTGGTCTTAGGACTTAATGAAAGAAATCTGGGCTCTTGATGTCTCATCACAGAAAGAATTCAGTGAGAGACAAAGTGATAGGTAAGAAGAGGATTTGTTTAGAGAGAAATATATTCCACAGCTGGGTAATTTCATAGGCTAATGAGTGAGAGCCTATGAAATTACTGTATAGTCAAAGCTATGGTTTTTCCAGCAGTCATGTATGGATATGAGAGCTGGACCATAAAGAAGGCTGAGTGCCAAAGAACTGATGCTTTTGAACCATGGTGTTGGAGAAGACTCTTGAAAGTCCCTTGGACTGCAGGAAGATCAAACCTGTCAGTCCTAAAGGAAATAAATTCTGAATATTCATTGGAAAGACTAATGCTAAAGCTGAAGCTCCAATACTCTGGCCACCTGATTCAAAGAGCTGACTCATTAGAAAAGACCCTGATGCTGGGAAAGATTGAAGGCAGGAGGAGAAGAAGGCAACAGAAGATGAGATGATTGGCTGGCACCACCAACTCAATGGACATGAGTTTGAGCAAGCTCCAGGAGATGGTGAAGGACAGGGAAGCCTGGTGCACTACAGTCCATGGGGTCAGAAAGAGTTGGACAAGACTGAGTGACTGAATAACAATGAATGAGAGAGTATTCCAGTTATTTTGGGAAAGGGATGGGGATTTCCAGGGACTGGGCCACTGCTCACTTTTGGACCTTCATGGTCAGTCTTGGAATTGTCATGGCACCTGTGTGTGTAATTTAGCCTGCTGATATGTTACAATAATATGTTACAATATGTTATTCTGAGGCTCAAGTTCTAATGGAAGGTGAATCATCTGCTATCTTGGACCTATTTGGTTCTAATTAGTTTATGTTATGTCCTTCTTTCAAAGGTTATGCCTTCCCTCCTGTTTCACTCCCATATTCCTTTTCTCTCTAAGTTATTCCCCACCCAGTCCTACAGAAATCACCTAATGTCAACTCACCCCACAGCCAATATGCTGCCTGGTTCTGACCACTCTCTTCAGCCCCTTTTCTACTTACCTACCTATTGTCAATGTATCTAATTAATCTCTGATTTCTCTAACCTTTCTAACTATCTACTTGTCTTTCTCTACTTCAGTCCCTCAACACTATCATCTGGGTTAGTTTAATAACTTCTTCTGACTATACTTCCTTTCTCCAGGCTGACCTAGCTGCATTCCAAAGCTATGCTGCAACCAAGATATTTTTGACAAACCAAATACATGTATTGTTGTTGCTGTTCAGTAGCCAAGTTGTGTCCAACTCTTTGCAACCCCATGGACTCTGCACACCAGGCTTCCCTTTTCCTCACTGTCTCTCAGAGCTTGCTCAGGCTTATGTCCAATGAGTCGGTGATGCCATCCAGCCACCTCATCCTCTGTCACCACCTTCTCCTCTTGCCCTCAATCTTTCCCAGAATCAGCGTATTTTCCAACGAGTCAGGTCTTATCCAGTAGTCAAAGTATTAGAGCTTGAGCATCAGTCCTTCCAATGAATATCCAAGACTGATCTCCTTTAGGATGGTCTGGTTGGATCTCCTTGCAGTCCAAGGCACTCTCAAGAGTCTTCTCCAACACCACAGTCCAAAAGCATCCATTCTTCAGCACTCAGCCTTCTTTATAATCCAACTCTCACATCTGTACATGACTACTGGGAAAACCATAGCCTTGACTAGATGGACCTTTATTGGCAAAGTGATGTCTCTGTTTTTTAATATGCTGTCTAAGTTTGTCATAGCTTTTCTCCAAAGGAGCAAGTGTCTTGTAATTGTGTGGCTGCAGTCAATATCTGCAGTGATTTTTGAGCCCAAGAATCCATTCATATCTCTCTCCTGTTTTAGAAACCTTCAAATAAGCTTCTTGGCTTTCTGTTCAAGAAGGCTTTCAGTCCTTTACCAGGAAGGAATGCTCTCATTAACTCTTGCTTATCTCTGTCCCCGCCTCTGGCCACTTTTTCCTGTGAAATTTTTTGGTATAAAGGTTTTGAGCTACTTAGGGTTCCTCAGCTCCTGTGCTGTCTCTGGGCCTGTGCACAAGCTGTCCTGCTGAGACTTCCCTAACCTGTCTTGCTCATGCCTGCTCATCTTGAAATCTCAGCTATGCTGTCACTGCTCCGGGGAGCTCTCCTGCATCACTTTGGCCGCTGTCCCTCCCGCATATCCTTCAAGATTCTTGGCAAGAAGTCCAATGCTTGTTCTTTGGACATGTAAATTTGGGACATTACTTCTCTTTAAAATTTATAATAAATATCAAAAGGTCTGAGATTGCTGTAGAAAGACCTATTTCACTTTCTTTAACCCAGCATTTCCCAAACTTCCTTGAACATTTAACTTCTTTTCACAAACCCATCATCACCATTCTTTGGAAAAATGTGGCTTAATGTGGCTTAATCTGGCTTAGGAAGAACCTCCTTCTCTAATAGTACCCGCCATGTAGCAGTATCATAGTAATTACCGTATGTGTCACTATAATTGTAAAGTCATTTTCCTAGAACACCTTTCATGTAAATACCTTGGTGATTATATAATCACCACACTTTTGCCAATGTTAGATGTTCAACACCTGGGACACATTTTAAGTATCTGGTATATGTTGATAAATACATTACTGACCAAAAGGACCATCTACTTTATTGCTATTGACAATTAATGTATACTCTTTGAATAGGGTGTGCAATGAAATTGTTTGGCCAGGATATCCCCATATCCAGCATAGAATATAATTCATAATATTATTGACATGTTTTCTGAGAATGACATGCTTATAAAGCTTTCTTAATGCCCTTATCTCTAAGATGAGAGTCTATCTACCCTTGATGCGTCATGTCAGCTTGGCTTCAAAGACGTTTTTTAATTGTCTTGGGACCCATATTTAGATTTTTTTGCTGTTGCTTTGTGTTTTATTTTTGAGAAGACCATGACTAAAGAATACATCAAATGTATTTAACTTGAATAGAACACTTATACTCCACATTTGCCTTGAGGGTCCTGAGAACATGGAGACTGCCCCCATACCACTCAGCTGAGGGGTCCTAGCCTACCAGCTCATCCCCCAGGAAAAGATTCCACCTTCACCTCTCACAACTAGCAGATCTCCCTACTGTTTAGGAGACCCCAAGAGCCTCCCTGCATATGGGCTGAGGACCCCTCCTCTCTTATGAGTCAGGCGATCTGGATGTCCAGACGAGTAACAGTGGGAAGAGAAAATGTACAAAGCATTAATGGCAACTTAGCAGCCTGAAGGGGGTAAAAACAACACAATCAGAAAATGTAGCTCTCTGTGAGGAACCTTTTCAAAAAAGAAACCAGAAGAACTCTAAAAGAAAATAATATAAATTTCTAAGGAGACTACAGAAGTTATTACAAAGGAGCAATCTGAGGAAAAGAAAGAGTTCTTGGAACTCAAAAACATTGCTGAAAAAGGAATTAAGTACCTTGAAGCTCAGATGGAAGAATTATCACATACAGAAAAAATATCTCAAAGAAATGGAAATTATGAGTGGAAAATGAAAGTTACACATGGAGGATGCATCCTATTGTTGGTAGAAGATGAATAGATTCAATCTTCTTGAAGGCCTCCATTTAATATTAAGCTGCATAGATCCTGTCAATAAAGTGCTCACAATTCTAAGAACTACCCTACAGTACAGGCGTGTGAGTCTAAAAAAAATTCAAAATGCTTTTTCATTGCAAGCTTATTGTAATAGCTAAAAAGCACATGCAAGCTAAATGTTCATCAATATGGGACTGGTTAAATAAATTAGAGCATTACATAAATAAGTTTCTATTTAGTCACTAAAACAAATGAAGAGATGTATATATACTGACTTGAAATATATGTCCACAAAAACTATTAAAAGATAAAAGCATACTTTATAAAAGTACATAGTATGACCTGTTTTGTTGAAAGAATGTTAATGATATTTGTGTATATGTCTAAAGGTTTATGTATGTATATTTGCTTTCATAAGCATAAAAAACAATTTGGAATAATGCCTTCACATACTATTGACAACATTACCTCTGGGAAATGAGGCTGGAGTGTTGGACAAGAACATTCACTTCTTTGTATACTTTAGAATAAATCTGTGAGGTTCTGAACACTTTTTCATTTTGGTGTTCTTTTATATTTTCCAAAATTTCTGTAATGAAAATAGCTTATTTAATTAAACTTTTACTGTTTAAAGCTAGAAAGAAATCAAAACACAAGAAGTCACATATAAGTAAACTTGGCAAGGCAATGGAAGGGTTTGTTGAGATCTCAGCAAACGCAGAGTCAAGACTAGGGAAAAAACAACAGTGAAATCCCAATACCGTAAGAGAAGCTATTTGAAATGTTTATAAAATTCACAAAACACTACAGCAAATAAATAAATGAGCTACTGTTAACAGAACTATTAACAATCATGAAAAGCCAATCAACTGTGATTTTTTAAATTTGGGTTAAATCAAGACCCAAAGTCAAAGAGAAAAGAGATTGAATATGGCATATTTTATAACCAATTGAGGAATATTTTTGACTCACATAGAAAGTGCAGCTCTTTGTCTGCTGATTCTTCACTTTGTACTCAGTAAAGACAGTCATAACCACCCTATGTTAGTGCTTAGAATGGGCAAGGTCTCTGCCAAGGGATTTATATGCGTATTCCTCTGATAAGCACAGCAATCTTAGGAGAGATGTAGGTGCCACATGTTATAGGAAAGGCATTGAGCTATATAAGGACTGACATCACACATGTGATGTCAGAAACTGAACAAGCATAAGCTTGAATGATGGTTAGAGGTCACACAGGAGGTCAGAGGTCACACAGGAGGTCAGTAGAGGATCTGACACTGAACACCTAGCCTCTGATACTGTTGTCTCTACCTTCAGTGTGGGAGCTGTGGGCAGAGACCCTCAAACTCTCAAGGAGCCAGCACATGAAGAACATTTGGTCAAAGTGAAGAGGCTCCACCATCCACAAATGATCATTTTAACCCAGTAACTGGCATATTCTACTTATATGAAACCTGCATCGGTTTTCCTAGTTTCCCAGGTAACTTAGAAGACTATTGGTTCCCAGCATTCCTGGAATTAAGTGAGATAAAGAACAAGTATTCTACTGTGTGTGTGTGTGTGTGTCTGTGTGTGTGTCTGTGTGTGTGTGTGTGTGTGTGTGTGTGTGTGTGTGTGTGTGTGGGTATGCACGCTCTGTCCCTCAGTCATGTCCGAATCTTTGCTACTCCATTGACTGCAGCCCACAAGGCTCCCCTGTCCAGAGAAATTTTCCAGGCAAGAATACTGGAGTGGATTGCCATTTCCTTATCCAGGGGATCTTCACAACCCAGGGACTGAACCTATGCCTCTTGCATCTTCTGCATTGGCAGGCGAATTCTTTACCACTGTGCCACGTGGGAAGGCCCTATTCTTACCATGCCAATAAGCAAATAATTTAAATTAACATAAAATAGAATTAGTTCTATATTCAGAATAAGAAAGTGGTAGGTAGCCACTTCATCTCAAAATTTATAATCTTGGACTAGCAGGAAGTAACATTGTATATTAGCGAGAGGAATAGGTATACTGATTTGACTCCATGTGTGATATTAGTCAAACAATTACATTGGCACTGATGAATTTTTTTGCTGTCATAAAATTTTAAAGAGCAGACAAGTCAAATATTTCAATCAGCATAAGCATTCATTTTCTTAAAAAGTGTCAGTCATAGGTTACAGATCATAACCAGATGGTATCAGCCACAAGAAGCAGAGTGAGAAGTTGAGAGAGATAGGTGATGCAGAGAATCCTTTGGTTGGACACCTTGGCCTAGAGCTCCAGGACTGTCAGTTGACAGATCTCAGCAATCAGAGCATAGGAGACTGGATTTCTAACAAGGAGACCAGAGATGGTATCCAAGTGCTTTGACAAGGCCCATTCCTATAGACCTGGCAATTGAATCAGACCCAAGCACTACCATGAACTGAGGATGGTAGATGCTGTCCTTGCATCTTATGAGCGTGGCTCCCGTGCTGGGTACAGGCAGAGACAAGTTGTGCGTTGTGTCTCCCCAAGGTGGGAGCAAAGGTTCAACTTCCATAGCTAAAGTAATCCAGGATTGATATCAGAAGAGCCCATCCGTGACCCCCTGGAGATCCCCATGGGGTGGAGGGATGGACTCTGCTGAGATGCATAGAGGGTAAGGCAAGTGGTAGCTTGGTCTCTTTCCTCCTGCCCAGGGCCTGTGCCCTTGATGATGTCCCTTCCTCTGGCGTGCTCTGCTTTCCGCACTTGCTCTCTTAACTCCTACCCTGTGGCCACAATAGCACCTCTTGCAGGCACGCTGACTCATAAGTGAATCAGGACAGTTCCTGATGCACACAGCACTAGCAGTGTTAGCTGTTATTATGAATATGGATTTTTCATCAGATATTATCCTAACACTTTCCCGATTAGAATTCCCTGATTCCTCTTTCTAGACTGAATCCTCAAAGAGCAGCTTCCCACCTCACTGAGCACCTTGTAATTTTGCACTGTATCGCCTCATGATCTCTCCCAGTGTTAGTTGTCTCTTCTGTCACACATTATCATGAGGGCAGGGAATGTATGATTAGTGCCTACCACATTGTCCTTCACATACCAGGCACTGAAGGAACATTTAGCAAATGAGCTAATTATTAAAGTTAAGGGCTCTCTTTCTCCTTTAAGAACTCAGGTTTTCCTTTTCAAATGTGGAAGTAGGCGTAGAAAAGCAAAGGCGAGTTTTTATGGTTTTTAATGGTCTGTAAAACCTCACCACCACAATGTTCTTAATGGCTTTATTTATTTTGTACCCCAAGAAAAATGATTGGTCCTACCGCATTAGGTAGCAACATAAGTTAGTCTCAAGGATGGTTTTGAATAGTTTTCAAAGTAATCAATGATATTTCTGTGAAATTGTTGCCCAAATGAAGAGCTATTATCCAGTGAATTGGTGAAGTAAGGGACGGTTTTCTTTATTGATACTTTCAAAGCTAAGGAAGAAGCTGTTATGTGAGGTAGTAGTAAAAACTTTTCTCAGTAGGCGAGAATGTTCTAAATCTGTTTCCTAGCAACAATTTCCTCAAAGGAACTGAAGGACTCAAAATTTCAGAGGAATCTTCGATACCCTTTTTGTTTGAGGGGCAAGAGCTGGGTGGCAGGGGAGTGAGGGGAATGTATATAGGGGGCAGGGCAAGTGGTCCTAATTCCTTCGAGTCGGTGATACATGTGACATTTTCCTGAATCTCATCATAGGGTCCATCTAAAAAATTCAACTCAGTAAAAATGTATTATGCACCTGCCTTACGTAAAAGCTCTGAAAGAAGAATATCCTTGGTTTTTTTTTTCTGGGCCCAGCCATTCAGTAATTTAGTACATTATCAATCTGGGAACCCCAACCCCATCATCTCTATGATTATAAACGAGGAATTAGGTGGCTTACTAAAATACTTAGGAATTTTCCAATGTGGATTTGGATCTAATTCAAATTATTAACATTCTCAGCAGTTGGAAAAAATGAAGATTTGAGGGAGGCCGTCTGGGAGAGAAATTTGGGAAAACGGTACAGTTTTGACTGCCAAGAGTGGAGACATTGCCACCCAAGCAAAATGGTCTCTGTAGCTACACCTTCCTAGCTCCAAGTCCATGAACTTATCGCAAGTTAGTTTTCTAAGGTGGCCTTCTGATTGTAATAATAACAGTAACAATACCAGGTAGCACTCTGTTCAGTATGGGCCAGCCTTATATTACTATTTGACATGTATTATCTTATTTAACCCTTACATCAGTTCTTTGAAATAGCCACTATTCTTATTTCTCTCCATCCCAAAGCATTGAATCAATTTGCCAAAGTCACGCTATTACTAAAAATGGCAGGGGCTGGAAAAATATTGCTCACCGAGGTGACTCATCTGACTCGTCCAGATCCACGTGGGTGGCGTGACAAGTGACAGGATCTTCTTGTCAGGCTGAGGACATTGAGACTTGACTGCTCAGGCTGGGAGATGACTAGGATCATTTGAATCTCACAACCCAAACACTTCCCATCAACCATGCGGACTTACCTGCCATTCTCAATAAACCTACTACCCTGAAAAATACCCTTTTGGATATAGCCACAATAGATTTTTTAAAAATAGATTTGGAAGCGAATTGTCTGGTGGGCTGCCACCCTGAACGAATTGCCGGCACAACTGGCAGACTCCCTCCGAGCATGGGCACAGTCTAATTGTCCCTCTTTTTTTCACTGCCATCTTGAATAAAGAGAAACCTGGCATTGATTTCAACCTCCCCCTGCCCCCAGAAAACTTGGAGAAATTTTCTTGGAGAAGAAAACTTGTCCACTTATCCCAATAAGCATGTATTGAGAAAATCATCATTTTCAGGAGGAATTTCAGTTAATGGAACAAAGGGTCAGACCTGGGCCTTCGAGAACAGGGTACACAGTGAGTACGAACCAGCAGCAAGAGGATGATGAACTGAGCCATCAGCCTGGGCAACCAGGCTCCACATCTCTCACCAGGATCAGACCTGGGAAACAAGGGACCATCAAGGAATCTCAAAATTAGAGGATGCTCGGGACAGGGAGCTGACTGTGCAATGAGGCACCACAATTGACTCACGTGCTTTCTTTGTGGACCTCAGCTCCCTGTGCCTCTGAGAAGAGTTTCCCAATAAAAATGGTTTCATCTCTAAGCTTCTCATTTTTTCAAATGAGAAAACATAGTCGAAGGCTGCACCTTCGGAGGCAATTCAATGCCCTCTTCGCTTGTAATTGGTCATCTGCATTTTGTTAACACAGTTTTTTCTCTCTTTGTTTCAGAGGCTACCATTTAAAGACAGGCATTTCACTTGCAGTAAAATGTAAGTACATTTCCTCCTTGAAATGGTATCTCCTTCTAGCTCTAATTCCTAAAGGCTCCTAATCTTTAAGGCTCCCATCTCACATTGCTGAATTTTCCAAGTCTGGCTCAACAAATGCAGTTTAAATCTAATATTTCACACTCTTGATTTGTGGAACATTGTGGAACATTTTATAAACCATTTAGGAAGCAGATCGAACCTGGCTGTGTTTGTGAGCAGGTTACCTTTAAAAGAAGGCTAGAAGAAAGTAAGGAGGAAAGAATTAGACAGCATTCTTTTAGATATTAGTAGAGTGTGACAGCATGCTTTTGAATATTCAAGTTCTCTCACAAGTGGCCGGCGTCTCTTTATTACTCTTTGTCCGGTTGATCCTTGGAGTCACAGATTGTTTTCCGTTGAACAATATTGTAGTTATCTTAATAATTCTTTCCTGTGTGTGCTGCATTACAGGCACTCTCTAGACCGGCGTTCTTTCTAGAATGACTCTCTTGAGTATTACATTTCTTCATTCTTGGTACTCTCAGCGTCCCTACCCAAATTACAAAATTCCTCTATTTCAAAAGACAAAATAAAATTATACCAGGTCCGAACTGGCAGTTCTGAGTATTTTAGAGTTTTGCCTTTGAGAATTGGGATGTGACCATTTTTTCTTTTTTAAATTAAAATGTGTCTAATAATTTTAGCCAGATAATATGAACATTCCATCTGCCTCTGGAATAATTTGATTATGAGAATCTAAGAACAAAGACATCTAATGTTCCTTACCTTGCCACATATATCACAAGTTCTTTTTTTAATATAAATTTATTTAATTAGTGGTTAATTACTTTACAATATTGTATTGGTTTTGCCATACATCAACATGAATCCACAGGTATACACGTGTTCCCCATCCTGAAACCCCCTCCCTCCTCCCTCCCCGTACCATCCCTCTGGGTCGTCTCAGTGCACCAGCCCCAGCAGAAAAGTCCCACCAGTCACACTAGACCCTATTATGCAAGTTCAAAAAGCAGAGGATAAATGTGGATTCAATATGAAGACTCTAGCTATTCAATAGTTGTTTAAGTGGTAGTGAGTTTCTTGTCACTAAAGATAAGTAAGAAGGAGATCAGCAATGCCCCACTCCTGATTCACACAGAATCTACTGGAAGGTGCATCTCAGCAGTCACTGAAGCATTTAATTAGACATCTTGGACCAGAGAGAATCCAGAGATCTCACCTAAATTATACATATACATGTTCTAATAAATTCTCTTTGAATCATTCAGACCCTGAGACCAATGATGTGCTCAGGTAAACTGTCAGAAAAACTTAGTTTTTACTGACTTCCCTGGATGATGTCTTTTGTTTGTTCTCTAGAAAAACTTGATCCCACTGCTATTCCCCAAATATCTAAATGTCAGCACAAGAAACATCACCCTTAAAATCATTTACATTTTATGTCTAAGTATTATGCACTCACTGGAATTTGTAAAATGTCAAGTTCTGTGTTATACTGCTTTGGTCTTTATTACATTATCAAGACACCTTCATGTTATAAATGATTTAAGCAGCTTTTCCCAATAGAGTCATTCTAGATTTTATGAGCAATCTTCCTTTTCATGTGCTATCATGAGTATTGTATAAAGGGTAACTTTTGACTGTACTCTCTCTTTTGAACATCGAATGTCATTCGGGAAACACCACCTGTGTTCCTTCCCTGAATATTCATATCTGGCAGATCTTTTTCATACAGAGTCTGGTTGTTACATTTACACTGCTTTTAAATAATTTAATGTTAAATACTAAAACATGGTTGATATATGTTTATGGTGAAAATTAAGTGAAGGGCAATTTAAAGCAGCATTTTAAGTCATTGTATGCAAATATGCAACTATAAACACATATATGACTATTAGCTCAAGATCTCTTAATCAAAATTTCAGTTGAAAACACCTTTTACCTCCTAGATTGGGGGCAGGGCAGAAATCTAGTTATTTCACTTTGGGTAATTTATGATCATTTTATTTTTACATTTTTTTTCTCAAAGACATACAAAGTGCTTGGTGACCTAGTTTATTAACTCTTAGTAAACTTGCACTAGAATTTATACCATCTTTGTACCTTTCCACATCATCTCAGAGCAACTGGCGCAAAGTTGGTCTGATCTGTGGAGTCATGGAAACGCGTTCAAATCATCAGGCTATTGTGACTGGGGTTCATTTTGGCAGCCAAACTCAATGGGCCCCTCTGGAGTTGGCCTTGTGTCCTAATGATGATTGTATTATACAGTCAATACAAATGGAGAACCACCTAATCAGCACTCCATTCAAACAAGGCTGCCATCCACAGTGACTGGCAGGAGGCTTTGCAAGTAAAGGTCCTGGGAATGTATATGCCAAGTAAAACCCCAGCCCCACTGTGGGGGAGGGAGGGCAGCCTTATGCAAGTCAGGAAGGTGTGCTCACTGCAGCGAAAGGGCAGGTAATGAAAGGAGCTCAGGAGAAAGAACAAGAAGGTGCATGTCTGATTCCCGGATCACTCCCTCAGAAATGGTATGATTTTTGAGAATTTTAGTTAACCTCTCAATTTCGAAGTATCTGTATTATGGTGGGGTGGAGAATGAACTGGGAAGAAAAACCTTTTCTTACCTCCATCTAAGGGTGGTTGTGATAACAGCGTAACATTTCAGAAAGATTTTATCATCTAAAAATGCTTTCCATCTTCAAAGGATTCTTCTTATTAATTATTGGAGGCATTTGCTGTTTTTCTGTGGAAGTCCCAGGGACTCTGGGAGCAAACTTTGGGTCTTACAATCAATATTTCACAAGAGAAGAAAAAGAACTATATGGAGCCATATCGTAGCCTTGGAAAGACTTGTACCCACATTTTTTGCTTCTTTTCAACTACAAATATTCTTTAGGACCACTGCCTCTGGTGGGAGAACTGTCTTCTGGGTGGTATGGATGAGAAAGTTGCCAAACAAACCTGAATTATCCAGAGGCCTGTAAAATGCACAGTTGCTTTTTAAGAGGCCTGGTGATATTGTATGTTCCTTTCGATTTTTGGCAGTCACGATTTTCTGCAATTTGTGGTTTTGCGATTTTTCTTAACGCAGACAACACTCTGGCTCTCATTCAATGCCCCACTGGTTGGGGGCAAGGGGGGAGGAGAGAGAGAGAGAGAGATTTTCCCCGGGGCTCTGACCACTCCAGAAAAAGAAGGAAATGTTAATGAAATAAGTCAGAAAGAATGCTTGAGACTCGTGGAAGCTGGTTGGTTAGGGGGGAAGAAGCAACTTTTAATAAACTGCCAAATGTGATTGGGATTTTATCAGGGGCTTTCATCAGCTACGCAAAGGTCTCTTCCCCATAACTCCTCTTGACTCTCCACTGGGCTTCGTCTAGACTGTAATCTCAGTTTCTTTTCTTTTCTTCTCCTATATGTGATCAGCCTAGAACAGTCTCTTCTTCCAGGTCCGATCAGTCCCTTCCGGCCTCGATGGGATTCTCTTTAAATACTCCATCTCTAAGTGTCTACTTGCCAATTACCTTAACTTGGCTTTTGTAAATTACCTGAAGATCCATGTGCCAGAGTTTTTGCCCTTATCTCTTAGCAGAGGTAGCGTGTGGATGTAGCTTTTATGTAGATGAGAGAAATCTGTTCTGTTTCTGATTATCATCTCTGGTAAAGCTTTGCTGACTTGTGTCTGCTTTTTTTATGATTGCTAGGCATTGTGCTGAAGGATTTAAAGTTGCATCCAGGGTGAACCTGTATTTCTTCTCTGTTCACTTCTTTATATCTAAAGAAACCCTGTTCTCCATGGAGTGGAATAGATATCCCAGGACTTATGCCCACTGTTCCTGGACTTTTGATGCACAAAGGCAATTGTACAGGCCCCTTATTTCTTCTCTTTCTATGACCTCAACATCACTGCTTCTTTTGCTTCTAGGAAGAATAAATATTACTTGTAGATTCATTGTGTAATTTTCACTTATTTGTGTAATATATGGTCTTCCTATATGTTCCCTGGGGAACTGTTTGTGTTGTATGATTATAAATCATGTGTTTTTAATTTTGGAAGATGCTTTCGACATGATGCTGTTGAACAGCGCCCCCTCCCCGAGCCTCCCTCCTCACAACAGTCTCTAGAGTCTCCAGCCTATGGAAGTCCAATCTGTTTTTTTAGGAGCTCAACCCTTTCAGCTTTATTTTGCTAACCTAAGATAACCTTCAGGTGGTTTGTACTAGCTTCGCTTTTGGAGCTGCTCAGAAGTTCACTGCTTCTCCCACAAGACAACGCTCCAAATATTTCGGAATCTGATCCTCTGTACTCTGTGACTGTCCCATGTCCAGGCTAAACATCCTCAGTTCCTTCAATCATTCTTCATATGACTTGATTTAGTTACCCTTTTCCATGTGTCCCAGTCACATTTTTCAATGTTCCTCTTAAAATGTTACAGCCCGAACTGAAAAGAATATTGCCCAGGTGGTTGACCACTGCAGAGCACCAAGGGGAAAAAAAAAAAAAGAAAAGGTCTTATTCTGGACATGTTATTTCTATTACTATGACCTAAGAGCACATCGCAAATGCCAGTAGCACTTTAGTCCTGAGATTAACGCTAGAACATCTACTTATGTTGTATAGAAGCAGACGTAAAAGCAGATTTTTTCCCCAGTCCTGTACTTGGTTTGAATATGCAAACCTTAAAGTTTATCCTGGTGACAATGATTGGTTTAAGAATATTAGTAGTGGAAACTGTTAGGAATTTTTTGAATTTGAATTCTTTTAAAATCCTGCGCCAGTTTTGGGACATACTTGATTTGTCTCTTGACTTCATTCAAGAGATTGATTTTTTTATTTATTTTATTTATTTTTTTTTTATTTTTTTAAAAAGCAAGTATCTGGACTTCAAGCTCCTCAAACCTGAGGTCATATTTTATTCGTTTGTATCTCCCCTGTGACATTCTGTTAAACAACCAGATGTTCAAGAAATGCTTTTATGAAATCAGTCAATAAAATCAAATAAGGCACCTTTCCAACACCTGGACAGAGAACCATCTTCTGATATGTATCAATGCTCTTTACAAACCAAAAACAAGAGGATTTTATGCTACTATAGTAATGCTTGGTGGTTTTGTAGCATTATAATGTAACCCTCAGGGATAAGCTGCCTGGATTCTAATCCCACTAGATTTTGCTACCTCTGTGCTTTGGAGCAAGTTTCTACCCATCTGGGTCTATTTCCTGATTTATAAAATGATGATATTAAGTTATTTGTATCTGCTTCATTTATTTGTTGCAATGATTAAATAAACTAATCAATGTCATCTAAAGAGAGTAGAATAGCTGTCAAAAATATAAAAATGATAATTAATAGTAGTAATAACAGTATTGTTGTTTCTTTTGTTGTTGTTCTCAAGACACGCTTGTGCAGCTACCCTATCCTAAGGGGAATCAAAGTAAGTGTAGCATTATTTGTTCATAGTGGACCAATATTGCCTTCAAATAATACCTGTATTACCAAAATACTATGTGATCTAATTATATAGAATTCAACTGCTTCATGCCTATCAGAGTTTAGGTATTCAAAAGAACTACAAGTGTCTAAAAAGATGAAAATAATGTAAATTTTACTAAATTCAACAAGGAATTATGTTATTATTCCATAGCAAACTATGCTAAAGATCTTCTTTATCCAAATTCCTCATAGTAGCTTCTCAAAAATCTGACCTCTTTCTCCCTACTGCTTATATAACAAGATCCTAGCCTGTGTTGCTTTTTTTCCCCCTCATTTCTCTCTTAATCATGTCCAATTCTGCAGGATTAATAAACAACTAGTCTATTATTTTCAGCCTCCAACAATTACATTTCTTGTATAATTTCAATGTGGTCTTTCCAGCCTATTCCTGCTATATATAGATAGATAGATAGATAGATATCATAAATCTTGTTGATGTAATGGATGTATAGCACAAAGTTCACAAACAATAATAAAATATGCAATATTTGGTTCAGTTCAGTCCAGTCACTCAGTCGTGCCCAACTCTTTGCAACCCCATGGACTGTACCACGCCAAGCTTCCCTGTCCATCAACAACTCCTGAAGCTTACTCAAACTCATGTCCATCAGTTGGTGATGCCATCCAATCATCTCATGCTCTGTCGTCCCATTCTCTTCCTGCCTTCAATCTTTCCCACCATCAAGGACTTTTTCAATGAATCAGTTCTTCACATCAGATGCCCAAAGTATTGGGGCTTCAGCATCAGTCCTTCCAACGAATATTCAGGACTGATTTCCTTTAGGATTGACTGGTTTGACCTCCTTGCAATCCAAGGACTCTCAAGAGTGTTCTCTAACACCACAGTTCAAAAGCGTCAATCTTTCAGTGCTCAGCTTTCTTTACAGTCCAAATCTCACATCCATACATGACTACTGGAAAACCATAGCTTTGACTAGACAGACCTTTGTTGGAAAAATAATGTCTTTGCTTTTTAATATGCTGTTTAGGTTGGTCATAACTTTTCTTCCAAGGAGCAACCATCTTTTAATTTCATGACTGCAGTTACTATCTGAACTGATTTTACAACTCAAGGAAATAAAGTCTGTCACTGTTTCCATTGTTTCCCCATCAATTTGCCATGAAGTGATAGGACTGGATGCCATGATCTTAGTTTTCTGAATGCTGAGTTTAAGCCAACTTTTTCATTCTCCACTTTCACTTTCATCAAGAAGCTCTTTGGTTCTTCATTTTCTGCCATAAGGGTGGTGTCATCTGTGTATGTGAGGTTATTAATATTTCTCCTGGCAATCTTGATTCCAGCTTGTGCTTCATCCAGCCCAGCATTTCTCATGATGTAGTCTGCATATAAGGTAAGTAAGCAGGGTGACAATATAAAGCCTTGGTGTTCTTCTTTCCCAATTTGGAACCAGTCTGTTGTTCCATGTCCAGTTCTAACTGTTGCTTCTTGACCTGCATACAGATTTCTCAGGAGGTGGGTAAGGTGGTCTGGAATTCCCATCTCTTGAAGAATTTTCCACAGTTTGTTGTGATCCACACTGTTAAAGTCTTTGGCATAGTCAATGAAGCAGAAGTAGATGTTTTTTCTTGAACTCTCTTGCTTTTTAGATGATATTGGCAATTTGACCTCTGGTTCCTCTGCCTAAGTCTACCTTGTACCTCTGGAAGTTCTTGGTTCACGTACTGTTGGAGGCTGGCTTGAATAATTTTTAGCATTAATTTGCTGGCATGTGTTCGGTTCAGTTCAGTCGCCCAGTCGTATCCGACTCTTTGCGACCCCATGAATCACAGCATGTGAGATGAGTGTAATTGTGAAGTAATTTGAACATTCTTTTGCAGTGCCTTTCTTTGAGATTGGAATGAAAACTGACCTTTTTTAAATTTTGTGGCCACTGCTAAGTTTTCCAAATTTGTTGGCATATTGAGTGCAGCACTTCCACAGCATCATCTTTCAGGATTTGAAACAGCTCAACTGGAATTCCATCACCTCCACTAGCCTTGTTTGTAGTGATGCTTCCTAAGGCCCACTTGACTTTGCATTCCAGGATGTCTGGTCTAGATGAGTGATCACACCATTGTGGTAATCTGGGTCATGAAGATGCTTTTTGCATAGTTCTTCTGTGTATTCTTGCCACCTCTTCTTACTATCATCTGCTTCTGTTAGGTCCATACCATTTCTGTCCTTTTGTGCCCATCTTTGCATGAAATGTTCCCTTGGTATCTCTAATTTTCTTGAAGAGATCTCTAGTCTTTCCCATTCTATTATTTTCCTCTATTTCTTTGCATTGATCACTGAGGAAGGCTTTCTTATCTCTCCTGGCTATTCTTTGGAACTCTGCATTCAAATGGGTATATCTTTCCTTTTCTCCTTTGATTTAACTTCTCTTGTTTTCTCAGCTATTTGTAAGGCCTCCTCAGACAATCATTTTGCCTTTTTGCATTTCTTTTTCTTGGGAATGGTCTCGATCACTGCCTCCTGTACAGTGTCACAAACCTCCATCGATAGTCCATCAGGCAGGTCTGGTCCCTTGAGTCTATTTGTCATTTCCACTGTATAACTATAAGGGATTTGATTTAGGTCATACCTGAATGGCCTAGTGGTTTTCCCTACTTTCGTCATTTTAAGTCTGAATTTTGCAATAAGGATTTCATGGTCTCAGCCACAGTCTTGTTTTTTCTGACTGCATAGAGCTCCATCTTTTGCTGCAAAGAATATAATCAATCAGATTTCAGTATTGACCATCTGGTGATGTGTATTCTTTTGTTTTGTTAGAAAACGGTATTTTCTATGACCAGTGTATTCTCTTGGTATAACTCTATTAGCCTTTGCCCTCCTTCATTCTGTACTCCAAGGCCAAATTTCCCCATTACTTGAGATATCTCTTGGCTTCCTGCTTTTGCATTCCAGTCCCCTATGATGAAAAGGACATCTTTTTTGGTGTTAGTTCTAGAAGGTCTTATAGTTCTTCATAGAATCATTCAACTTCAGCTTCTTCAGCATTACTGGTTGGGACATAGGCTTGGATTACTGTGATATTGAATGGTTTGCCTTAGAAATGAACAGAGATCATTCTGTCATTTTTGAAATTGCACCCAAGTACTGCATTTTGGACTCTTTTGTTGCCTATGAGGGCTACTCCATTTTTTCTCAGGGATTCTTGCCTACAGTAATAGATATAATGGTCATCTGAACTAAGTTTGCCCGTTCCAGTCCATTTTAGTTCATTGATTTCCAAAATGTCGATGTTCACTCTTGCCATCTCCTGTTTGACCACTTCCAATTTACCTTGATTCATGGACCTAACCTTTTAGGTTCCTATGTAATATTGTTCCTTACAGCACCAGACTTTACTTCCATCACCAGTCACATCCACAGCTGGGTGTTGTTTTCACTGTGGCTCCATCTCTGCATTCTTTCTGGACTTATTTCTCCCCTCTTCTCCTGTAGCGTATGGGGCACCTACTGACGGGGAGCTCATCTTTCAGTGTCATATTGCTTTGCCTTTTCATACTGTTCGTACTGTTATTTATTGTAAATTTCACATAACCGATTGATTCTCACATAACACTTTCCATTAATTTTTGCTGAATCTTGTACTTGTAGTCAACCAATGGCTGTAATTGATGAATAAATGTAGTTTACATGTAAATGTGGTTGATATTTATATTTAAGTTAATGAGTAAGACAGGGCTTCCCTCAATAGCTCAGCAGAGCTTCCAGGGTGGCCCAGTAAAGATGGGTAAAGAACCCAGCTGCCAGTTCAAGGAGACACTGGTTCAATCACTTGGTCAGGAAGATCCCCTGGAGGAGGAAATGGCAGCCCACTCCAGCATTCTTGCCTGGAGAACCTCCTGGAGAGAAGTGGCTTGTGGGCTACGCTCCATAATTTGCAGAGTCAGATATGACTGACTGAGCACAGCACACAATGTGTAAGACAGAAATGAAACAAAGATGTGTGTCACAGACCCACCCATTCATTCAGAATGTGAGCAACTTCTTTACTAAGTTGGATAATATGTTTTTAACACTATAAACTATTTCCTCAAGTTTCTGTATTATTCACAACATGACAGTTATAAACTCAATATTCCTTTTTGCCTAGCCTGCTTTACTAACATTTTCTACCTCACTTTCTTAAATTTAGACGAATCACACAATAAATCAGGATTGGATTTGTAGTGTTTATTGATGTCTTTGGTGTAGATACTTCCATCATGGCCAATTTCAAACAGCTAACATGACATCACTGAATATGGAATCAAGAAAGGATCGCAATGCCTTTATATGGTGTTTCTACCATACACGTGCAATAGACGCAGATAACCACAGAAGAACAGGTGATAATAAAATGTCATAAAACAGATATGAAGTGATGAGTTTTAAGTGTTAGATGTCTATTCAAATTTTTTTCATTTAGGTTCACTTCTGAGAGTAACCTGGGGCTTTCCTGGTGATTCAGATGGTAGACAATCTGCCTGCAATACAGGAAATCTAGGTTTGACTCCTGGGTTGGGAAGATTTCCCTGGAAAAGGAAATGGCCTCTGAGCAACTAACACACACACATGAGAATAACCTATACAATGACCTTTGAGCTGTGCAAGTCCACTTGTATGTGGATTTTTTTCAATAAACATATCAAAAAAATATTGCCACAACATGAAAAAAATCACAAATTGTACAGCCTAGAAATAACAATAAAGAAAAATTAGTATGTTCTGAATACATAAAACATGTAGATATACACATGGCATACAGAATACATGTTAATCAACTGTGGTGTTGGTAATGCTTCTTGTCAACAGTAATTAAGTCGGGGTGAGTCAAAAGTCATATGTAAGTTTTCTACTGCACAAGGAATCAGCACCCCTAATTCCCACATTGTTCAAGAATCAACTGTAGATTTTTCTTCTTTTTTTGCATTCCATTCTCCTTTACATTTACCTAGTATTGCGTTTATTTGTTCTTTGAAAACTTTATGTGTATCTCACTGTTCTTGAGACTTTTCTTCTCTCCCTCCTTCCATCCCACTCTCCTCACACTGCCTTCTCTATAAATTTTGCTGTTGCCTCTGCTCAGCCCCCCTCACCAGGACTCCCAGTCCAACCAAATCTCTGATAGAGGCTGATGTTCCTGCTCCATGGTTTTATTGAGGACATCCAAGCTCAGTCATTTTATAAAGTTGAGTGTATTTTCTTCAGCTTCCCTAGTCCACAACTGAATCCCAAGCCACATTTTTCTTCCTCCGTTGACAAGTTGAGAAGACTCCCGTTACCTCCTGGCCTCAATCAGTGAGCCCAGCTTTAGCTTCCCACTTGATATCAAGATTGCAACCCTCAGAAACTGCAGGTGCAGATCTCCTAGCCCTTCCTGATTCTAGTCCTCCCTTGTTCTGATTCCAAACTGAAGCTCAAGTAGAGGGCTTCACCCCTCCACTTACCTCTTTATTTTTCTGTATTATTTGTTATCTTCAGAGTTAATAAGTTTCTCTGTGAGCCAGGCTGTATCTTTTTGATACTTCATCTACTTCGTTGAGTCCCATATACTTACTTATATGGTTTTCTGGGGAAATTAATTGGAATAATTATGTGGTTTTTTTTAAATATAAAGGATTACAGCAATAAAAGGAAATACTAGTATAAAGCTGATGTATGTTCTCTGCCTAGAAAACACCCCCTTTCCTTTTTGTCTACTTGAATCTTAACAATTTTTCTCTGGCTACTTACTCCAACTCATGTTTTGTCTTCCTTCAGTTTAGCCTCATAAATATCTGTTAAGTTCTACAACAGCTTAAGCACTGTACTAGCACTGTGGAGAAGGAAACGGCACCCCACTCCAGTGTTCCTGCCTGGAGAATCCCAGGGACAGAGGAGCCCGCTGGGCTGCCGTCTATGGGGTCGCACAGAGTCGGACACGACTGAAGCGACTTAGCAGCAGCATGCTATGAGAATACAATAATGAAGAAGACAGGCGTGGTCCTTGTCTTCATGGAACGTATATCTAGTGTTGTTCTTGTTTAGTCTCTAAGTTGTGTTCGACTCTTTAACCACTCCGTGGACTGCAGCCTGCCAGACTCCTCTGTCTATGGGATTTCCCAGGCAAGAATACTACAGTGGGTTGCCATTTCCTTTTTCAGGGGGTCTTTCTGATCCAGGGATCAAACCCATGTCTTCTGCATCAGCAGGTGGATTCCTTACCATTGAGCCCCCTGGGAAACCCGTATCTAGTATGGGAAACCCGTATCTAGTATGAGAAACAACTAAACAAAAATTTGCTATACAGTATAATAATATTAAAGACCTTAACGATTATCATTAGAGCATCATATTTTACAACTGATTACATACCCATTTTATTATTTTATGATTTGTACACATGGATTAACCATGTTTCCCCAATTCTAAAAGTACCATGGAAACATTGAATATATAACCTATAGTTCTCTTATTTATGTCTTTGAATTCACACATTAAGCTGGGGATCACTGAGCACACAGGATTAAGTAGTCTTCATACTGCAGTAGGGTAAAAGGCACCAGATCACACAAAGAGGTAACTTTAAGGTCAGCTATTATTGCTTTTCGTCAATGGCCATTACAGAAGTTATAGAACAGTTTGTTGGTACAGAGTGATCTTTAAAGTCTCAGTGTATAGTTCAGAAGAAGACTATTATGCTAGAGTTAATTTTAAAAAGAAACGGCAGATTATTGTGTCTCCATGTTAATTCAATTTTAAGGCTAAAATAAAGAAACTTTAAAGTGGCTAAAGTAACTTTATTCCTGATTTATGAAGCATCTCATCTTTTAAAAGGAGAGAGGCAGACCAAAGAGGAGACACAATTCTACATAAAAGACACTGTAAAATCTAACTGTTCAGATCATGAATAGATACCGGGTTAAAGGACCTCCAGGAAAGTTCTAGTATATACTCCAATATTTGGATCAAATTAAAGATAATAAAATTACATCCAGCAGATGAACATAACAAGAGACAGAAAATACCAAGTACTAGTGAGAATATAGAATAGCTGGCATTCCCATATACTGCTGGTAGGTGAAACATTTGGTACAACCACTTTGGAAAACTAGCATTATCTCCTCAAGATGAACATAGGCATACCTGTAACTTATTTTTTATCAACACCCAAGAGAAACGCACTGTGGTATATTCACACAGCAAAATAACTGTAGAGCAATGAGAATATACAACTACATGGAGCCACATTAATAAAATCTCACAATGTTGAATGAAAGAAGCCAGACATTGGAAAGTGCTAATGCAATTAATAAGTGTTATGCCTGGAGAATCCCATGGACGGAGGAGCCTGGTAGGCTGCAGTCCATGGGGTCGCTAGGATTGGACACGACTGAGCAACTTCACTTTCACTCTCATGCATTGGAGAAGGAAATGGCAACCCACTCCAGTATTCTTGCCTGGAGAATCCCAGGGACGGGGGAGCCTGGTGGGCTGCTGTCTGTGGGGTCACACAGAGTCGGACACGACTGAAGCGACTTAGTAGTAGTAGTATGAATTCATTTGGGGAAAACTAATACCTGTTGAACCTTTTCTATTTTATCTTTTTTCCACCAAATTCTGTCATATCAGCAATAGTTGGAGCAGATTAAAGTTATCAGAAAGACTAAAAGACAGCAGAGTTCCCATCTGAAGAGGTCAGTGAGTTAGGATAGGAGAGGAATGCTAGATATCCAGTGAATAAGGCTAAGTTCTCAGCTAGATACTCTGTGGCAATGGGAAAAACATAAACAAGAGGTGAAACTTGAAAAGAGAGGCTAAAGGCCAGTAAGAAAATCCAAAACAATTGAAAAGGATCATACAGTGATAATGTCACCATTTCAATACTCAACCACCCAAAGATGGGAAGGAAAGAGGATCCCATACTTATAAGAAAGACCACACAGTGGCAAAAGAGGAACACACCCTGATCTGAGACCAAGATCACACATCTCCTGGTAAAGTTAGACAAAGTGTAGCTGGAGAAAGATTAGAAGGTATAACGTGATATGGAAGCCAGAAATGAGACTGCCTTTCCTAAACATGGCAGATACATCAAGAAGCTCTCAGGTAGATAGACTGGACTATCATTAGGACTACCATAACCTTCTCACCATGAGAACCAACTCAGGAAAAATGTTTAAAGGGCTGTATTTATTAAAATTATACATAAATATGCATTTCAAATCTGGAATTACAGTTTTATTTTCCAGGTACATTAAGGGGTATTGAAGAATGTTATACATTTATTAAAATTTAAAACTTATATAAGTAAAAGTGAAAATAAACAAATGGGATTTAATCAAATGTAAATGCTTTGCACCAGAGAAGGTGATGGCATCCCACTCCAGTACTCTTGCCTGGAAAATCCCATGGACAGAAAAGCCTGGTAGGCTGCAGTCCATGGGGTCGCGAAGAGCCAGGCATGACTGAGCGACCTCACTTTCACTTTTCATTTTCATGCATTGGAGAAGGAAATGGCAACCCACTCCAGTGTTCTTGCCTGGAGAATCCCAGGGATGGCGGAGCCTGGTGGGCTGTCGTCTATGGGGTCGCACAGAGTCGGACACGACTGAAGCGACTTAGCAGCAGCAGCAGCAAATGCTTTGCACAGCAAAGGAAACCATCAACAAAATAAGGACAACCTGTGGAATGGGAGGAAATGTTTGCAAATGACACAACCAAGAGGGAGTCAATATCCAAAAAACAAAACTCTTAATCAAAATATGCATGTACCTCTGTGTTCAGAGCAACACTATTTACAATAACCAAGGCATGGAGACAAGCCAAATGCCCATCAACAGATGACTGGGTTAGGAAGAAGTGAGATATACACACATACATATCACACACACACACACACACACTTAGAATAGAATATGATTCAGTCATAAAAAAGAATGAATGTAACTTGCAGCAACATGGATGGACCTGGAGAATGTTACACTTAGTGAAGTAAGTCAGACCGAGAAACAAATTCTACACGTGCGTGCTAGGTTGCTCCAGCCACGTCCAGCTCTTTGTGACTCTGGACTGTAGCCCGCCAGGCTCCTCTGTCCATGGGACTCTCCAGGCAACAGTTGTGGAGCGAGTTGCCATGCCTTCCTCCAGGGGATCTTCCTAACCCAGGGGTTGAACCTATGTCTCTTACCTCTCCTGCACTGGCAAGTGGATTCTTTACCTCTAGTACCACCTGGGAAGCCCACAAATACTATATGATATCACAGCAGTATACAATATCACTATGTGGAATCTAAAAAATAATACAGCTGAACTGCTATACGAAACAGAAAACAGACATAGAAAACAAACTTATGGTTACCAAAGCAGAAAGCAGAGGGAGGAAGGAGGGATAAATTAGGATTATGAGATTAACAGATACAAAATACTCTACGAAAAATACATAAGCAATAAAGAATTACTGTACAGCACAGGGAAATATATTCCATATCTTACGATGACTTATAATAAAATAGAATCGAAAAAAGTTGAATCACTATGCTATGTTCAGTATTGCAAATCAACTATACCTCAATTTAAAAAACACCCCATACAATTATTATATTCTATAATTCGGGGCCTTTAAATACATTTTCAGTTCAGTGAAACTTCACTGTACTGTGGCGAAGCCAGTTGGCCAGAGTTCGGCTATAGCCCATTATGAAATATCATAGATGGGGTGGGGCGTGGGAGTGCAGAAAGCAGGAAGGGGGGCCAAGATGCTGTTTGGAGGGAAGTTCTGAATGGCACACAGGGTGCGGCAGGAAGGGAGTGTGACTTAAAATACTGTGTACACGATTGGCTTTCCTTTCCTATTCATAACCTATAAACTTCAGCATGTTAATTTTTAAATGTGTGTCAAGCATGTGCTAATTGTCAAGCACTGCGCTAGGTAAGGCAGGTGAAGATCCCTTAGTAAAGGCAGTCTCTCTGTGCTCTTCTTCATTCTGGTAGAGGCATCAAGGTGAAGACAGGACAGAATAACTCCAAGGGAACAACTTCTTGTGCAAAATTTTCCCCGAATGGAAGAGAAACCATGTTTAATCATTTTTCCTGGATTGTTGTCTTTCTCAAGATTCTCGCCTCCTTCCTCGTGTGCTTGGTACCCCAAGTCACACGCCCAGAGTAAACACTCTCAAGGACTCAAAGTTATGGCATCATGATTCCTAGGCCTCGGTCTTCAGGACCCAGCAACCTAAGTTCAGAGTGGAGTTGCTCAGCTCTGAGAGACCCTCTCAAAAACGGATCAAGAGAAAGCTGAATGACTGAATGATGTTACTGCTCATCTTTAAGTTTTGGGGTGTGTGTTTTCTTTTAATTTTTATACCTGAGATTAGATACCCGGTCCTTTCATAAATCCAGAAAAACTGCATGCAGTCAGCAAGGAAGGGCTGAATATCACTGGATCCAGAGACCCTAAGTAGAAGGATTAGAGCTGTAGTTCTAACAAGAGAACAGCCAGGGAGTGGAGGGTTAAGAGAACAAGCTTGCTCAGAGACTCAGCTTGACCCTCTCTCTGAAGCTTGTCTCAACTCACCCCTCAGTGAAACAGAAATTTTAAGCCATTGCTTTGCTTTGGAGAAGGTTTTACTTAGAGAAGGATCAACCTTTTGTTCATTAAAACTTGAGGGTACTTCTTTAATCTTAGTAATTAAGATTCTTCTAATTTCAGTATGTGTTTTTCAAAATAAAAAGGCTTTCAACAGTATTGAGTATTTGAATTATCAAACATTTGCTGATTGCTTACTTGTCTGTAGCCTCTTGAAATTTGCTAGGTCTTGCTCCCAAAAGGCATTACTTGCGTTTTAATTTCTAATATTCAGTGGTCCTTTCTTTTTTGCCATCTGCAAATTTAACTGTATAATATTCAGCAAAAAGCAAAAAAAAAAGAAAAAAATTAAGTCATGTGAAAAATGTTGCCCACCTTCTCACCCACTGATCCTTTCTCAGGCGCAAGACTCACTGGAGGCCCAAAGCTGCAGGTTCCTCAGGTCATTCGTTTCATGCACTTGAATGACTCCCCTGGAGTGAAGGTCTCACCAAGTGGAGAGAGATCCCAGTATTTAAAGATTTTCTTTTACCTATCACGGTGCCTAAACCTGAGATAACCCTTTACTTGGTGCTCAACAGTGATCTTTCCTGCCACTCTAAATGCTTAGATTTATTAAAAGGTGGTCCCACAGTGTGTTATGGGTAAGTTAATGAATCTTCACAGGGTAATTTTGACAATGCAATTTTTTACCTTACACATCAGTTTTAAAACCTAAATCCCTCGTGGTCTGTGACTTTGGTGTGGTTCTTCAATTTTGTTAATACTGTTTTAAGCTGATAGAAACAATTAAAGTAATACTATTTTATCTGTGGACAAGAGAGATAATTTTATTTACAATGAAGCACATTCTAGTCCATTTTAATTATGTCATTAAAATGAAGACTAAATAGAAGTAGGGGCTAAGAGACACTATCAAGAGAAAAGCAATTCTCTAAGGAAACTGGAGAATCCTACTTTTATTTTGAAATTTTAACACAGACCTGCAGGAGCTGTACTGGTAATTGGTTTTTATAGTTTTGCTACAGCACTAAGTCATGTTTTATGGATTCTTTTATAGGAGAGCTGTGTTGCAATTTATTAAAAGGGAAGACAGACAGCATCAACCTACTAAAAGGTCAGAGAGAAAAAAGCAGATGGGTCTTCCCCTGAATCAGGTTAAAATGGTCCTGGCTGTCAAGAAAGCATCGCTTTGAAGAATTCATTATTCACACCAAAAGAGGCATCTGTAATCAATGTTGCTCCTTTCTATTTCTCATACCACAACCATTACCTCTAATCAGATGAGGAAGAAATTCAGTAGTAATTGCAAGGTGATTCCAAATTGCATTGGAAATATAACTTGGGATATAAGCTACCCAGACTGGAGTCCGCTTCCTAATTAGTATGTTTGGAGCAAACCTACCTCATTCATGGCATCATGGGCAAAGGCTTCAGTAAGGACTGAACTGAGAGACCTTTTAATCTCTTCTGCCTCCAAGAAAAGAATCTCAAAGAGACCAAGCCCCTCCAGAGACATAATAACGTCAGTCAGCCTCTAACCCATCTCTGCAGCTCTAGTTAAAGGCTGCAGCTCAAGTTACAAAGTTGCCCAGCTCTGTTTGTTGGATTCATTTGGTTTCCAACATTATCTCATTATTTTCTTTACAAACCCCTTTTGTATTTTTTCCCTTGTGGGTCTCATGCTTTGAAGAACTTAGCTTATTAAACAAACAGTTAATGAAAAATAAATGTTACCATTTTTATGAACCAAAATGGGAAATTGCCCATCAGAACTTTGATTTTGCGGACGTGTTCAGCATTACCACGTGAGTTATTACAGTCTTCTAAAGAAAAAAAGAAACTTTGCATTTTCAATTAGACTTTTTAGAAATGTAGGCAGTTTTCTATTGGCATGTACATCATTAAAATGCTGAAGCCTAATAATACATGAAGGTCTAATGGTAGCTATCCACATTATAAGGGAGTTTCCATTCAGAGACCTTAAGAACGTTATAAAATCTCTGCCTAGTTCTTGCATTTCAGACACAAGCTTCAAATATGAATTACTCATTTCAGGGTGCTGTTTAATTCTCTTCACTTGAGAACACACAGTTAAGCGCCTTGAGCCAATGGAACCACAAACCCAGGTAAAAGATGTACCACTTTCTGTAGGTAGAACAGCTGCTTTCTGACACCTGTGCTTATCACTGGAATCATATCCCTCACTTTCCATTTTCCATTCATGTTTATAAAATGAGGAAATACAATACACTACTCAGATAACTGACCAACAAATGCTACTTTTCAGGCAATGATGGCTTTGCTTGCTTGTTGGCAAGCAGCACTCCATAAAGAAAACTTGACGTGGCTGTTTGGTAAGGTATAAATCTGCATTTGGTAGAGGGAAGGAGACTTAGAGACTGAAATATATAATATACAGAAATGTAAGTCATTTGAAAGTCAAAATTTAAAAAGTTGAGCACTAAAGTATTGGAAGTAAAACACAGATTTCCTACATATATTTCATACCTTAGATTAACAATTCTATGTAAAAAGTAAACAACTCTGGAGTAAATATTTCAGCTTTTTATAATATTTTTAATATGCTAGCTACATAATACCAATTATTACCACTTATTGAGTTTTGATTATGTGCCAGTATGTGGGTATACAAACACCCAATTTGTATACCCATGCGTGTGCAAATTGGGTATTTGTTTTCACATGTTTTTTCCTGATTACCTGACTTAATCTTATTAATAACACTGAAAAATGGGATTTTTAAAGCATTTTACTATAGAAACCAAAGGTCAGCTATGAAGCATTCTGCCCAAGATCATATGCACCTACAAAATGGAAGATCTGGAATTAAGATTAAGTTCATCTGACTTTAAAAACCATGTTCTTTTTCCCACAGTTAAATGTCCTCTTAAGATTGCTTATTGAGACTGAATAGAACTGTTAAATCCTCCTGCCTTTGAACATAACTTCAATATGTTTTTCTCTCAAGCTACGTTCTAGAAAACTTAAATAGTGGATAGCAAGGTCCTGTTTGTTGTGTATTCGGTTTTAACTATTATCAGTTCTGCAGAATTGGACTGAACAGTGCCCACTTAAATAGGGCTTGTCTAAATGCCTGTTTCTCATAAATTCTCAAAGATTTGCTCGACCATCCATTCATCAATGGACAGCAACAGCTTCTGTTTCCATTTATCATACACCTCTCCGTGCCAGCTACTTAACTATGTTCCTTGTGCAAGTTATCATTGTTTTAGTCACTAAGTTGTGTCTGACTCTTTTGCAACCCCATGGACTATTGCCTGCCAGGCTCCTCTGTCTATGGGATTTCCTGGGCAAGAAGACTAGAGTGGGTTGCCATTTCCTTCTCCAGAGGACCTTCCCAACCAAGGGACTGAACCCACATCTCCTGCGTTGGCAGGGGGGTTCTTTACCACTCAAACACCAGGGAAATTACTTGTATAAGTTATACCTGGAGACATAAATGTTGAAAGAATGTAAAATTTAACATGTCATTCAATAATCAGAATAGTATTATGAGGCTTAAGTTACTATTTTCATGTAGGTGGAAGACAGAGGTTTGTTGAAGCCATACAGTGAAAAAATCAGGAAGCTGGAATCCAAGTATCTATCAGGCCCCAAAGACCATGCTCTTCCCCTGAAAGACCTTACCTGAAAGTTACAGCAGGTGGAGTGTCTTTGCTTTCAGGTTCTGGAAATTAGATTTTATTACATTTAGTATGGAAATCTATGTAATACCTGTCAAGGTTTCCCAAGAGCAGAGCCTAAGGCAAGGATGAAATTTCCTGTGCACACATGTGCATGCTCAGGGTTGTAGTCCACCAGACTCTTCTGTCCATGGGATTCTCCAGGCAAGAATACTGGAGTGGGTTGCTGTTTCCTCCTCCAGGGGATCTTCCCGACCTGGTACATGTGGTTTATTAGAAGGTGATTGAAGGAAACATAGGTAAGAAGAAAGAAGTGGAGCAGAGAAGGGAAAGTGGCTTCCCTGGTGGCTCAGATGGTAAACAATTTGCCTGCGATGCAGGAGACCTGGGTTTGATTCTTGGGAAGATCCTCTGGAGGAGGAAATGGCAACCCGCTCCAGGATTCTTGCCTGGAGAATCCCATGGACAGAGGAGCCTGATGGGACACGGCTGAGTGACTAATACACACACATAGAAGGGAAGGTTAAAAGGTGCTTTATCAAACAAGTTAACACGTGGACAGTTGGAACTTAATCCCACTGGGAGACAAGGATGCTGTGAGGACCACACTGCCATTGGAAATAGCACAGAATGGAGCTGAAAACTCCCCAGTCATGTCCAGTCTGGCCAGAACAGCCTCAATATCATTAGGTGAGTAAGTCACCTATAGCTAAGATTGTTCTGACCTTTGAGATTTTCACAAGATAAGGTTGTTGAAAGATATAAGAATAGATTTGATGAAAGAACAGAATTATCGTGTTCATGCCCAGAAAGGCTCAACATTATAAAAATGTAAGTGATCTCCTAATATGTAAATGAAAAAGAAACTCAAACAGAATATCCACAGGTTTATTAATAGAACTTGGCTTGATTCTAAACTTCATATGGAAGAATAAAGACAAAGCAAAGGCAAGAACAATAGCCATGGCAATTCTGAAAAGGGACAAAAATTGGGCAAATTCGTCATGAACAGATAGGTAGACTTGCAAAGCTGCAGTCATTCAGATAGTATGTACTGTCACAGGGATAGACAAATAGATAGGGAACTAAGAGGTGATCTCAAAAATGGTAGGTAAAGGAGGTTGAAGACTTCAGTGGGGAAGGGGGACTATTTATTCAGTAAGGGATGCAGGTCTGTTGACTTTTCATGTGGAGATAAATTACATAGGGGTTTCACTCTTTTCCATATGAAAAACCAATAGTCCCACAGTACTTTCTGAGAGTTGATCACTGGGGCAGCTTCCAGTGCTTTTGGATTTTTCTGCTATACCATTGTTGGCATTTTTTTCCTAAGGAAAATAAAAGCTTCTGTGAAATGGTTTTATTATATGTATTTACACAGTGGTTGAAACAAGGGTTTGGACATTGAACATCTCCTCAATAACCTTCCCTTCTCCCAGAACCTCCATAGGAACAGAATGCCTGTTCTCTCATAAAAGTGGAGCAGAAAGGCAATAAAACCTCAGGGTCCTCCATTCTCTTTTTCCTTTGAAAGTTTGTTTCATAAAACTCAGTTTTACTTTGTTTAGATTCCAGTGTTCTCTAGGCCCTCGGCTATATTTTGGCTGCTTCAAAATGCAAGGCAAATAAGTCTCATCATATCTGTCCATTGAAACAGTAGTTCAAATGCTTTTGGAGCCAAGTCCCAACTCATAAAAAAGGATATCATAGCTGATTAGTAATGTCTGCCGTGGACACAATAGGGAAAGCGACAGTGCGCAGGCCAAGAATTTATCATTCTTTAATTTGATGTGTTTCTATCCAGAAATATAAGCATATTCTTATGTCCTTAATCTAAGGAGATTAATATTGTAATTCAAATAAATCAATACCAACTTCTGCCCACAGAGTATTTTTTCATAAAGCACCTGATTAGAATATGCTGCACAAACCAGATTTATCCATCATGTTGCAGCTCTTTGAGAAGGAAAGGGGAGAGCCTACCCTCAACAGTTATTTGGCTTAAGCAAGCCAACAGTTGATTAGGGAATATGATATGCAGCCCAGGGTTTCCCTTCAAAATACGATATTCATGATAAAATTATGTTTTATCATGTATCTAAAATGGTATAGCCTTCATCAATAATCACTTGAAACTTTCTTACTTTTAAACAATTTGAACAATTTTTCCCAAGCAGGAAAGTTGGAGGACAACCTAAACCCGACACATCATTTTATTTGTTGAAAATATTTATATTTCACTTCTATCAAAGAAAAAATTGGAGCCACTTACAACAAAAGCCATATATAATCATTAATAAAAAGAGATAGTCTTGTTAATAAAAAAAGATAGGCTTGTTAATGAAAATAGATTGGTCATTTTTCTCCAAATAAAGCCAAATTGTGTATACAGTATTTTTAATTGGCTTCTTTGATATGGGAGCTTTACATAGCTTTGCAATACTGTAAAATAAAGTTTCAACTGAAATTTATAAGAGGGGCTCTTAAAAGCTTGATCTGTGGCTCAAGAAATAAGGTAATAAATATAATCTTATGAGAGAATAGGTTGGTGATTTTTTAAAATGAAGTTTCGGTTTCTAGGGCAGTTTTCATGCTAGTTAAGCCAACATTGGACTTAGTTGCATTTATATCAGCAAAGACTTTTGTTTGCAATTGGCAGAGAGTATATATCTCTTGCTGCCCTAAAGATTTTCTCTCCGATGTCCAAATTTTCAGATTAGGCGTTCATCTTACAATTACACAGTTTTCATTTTCACTTATTGTTTTGATGCTAAAGATCACCCGCTTGACCTCATCTCATTTGTTGTAACTCCCCCCCTAAATGAAGCTTCAAGGCTACCATGGAAACACATGTCCTATCTGGAGAATTAAAAGGGAAAAAAGTAACCAATATGCCTGACTTCTGTAGAAAGAGATCGTGGGCCCATAGCAAGACTCCTAGTATATGAGCATTAAGAATCTAAAAGCGCAAAAATGAATCAAGGGCTGAGGAGAGCTTAATAACATGAATATCAAGATGTCTTATTCAGATGCTCAAGCTGAGTTACAAATCTGTCTTGAAATCAGTGGTTTATATCTTTTTGTATTGAGTTATGGGCACCTTTGAAGATATAATAAAGGATCTGAAGCATTCCTTCAGAAATAAACAAAAAAAGAATCATTTATCAAAAAGTTATCAATAAAAATAACAGGTTTTTAAAAAAAAAACCATAAAGTTTTCTTAACAATTTAATTTTAATTGTAACAGCATATAAATAGATAGATGTTTAAATGTTAATTAGGAAGAATAACTGGAAATATTTTTTCAGAAGTAGCATCATAAACATTTAGAAGGAATTCCCTACTTTTGGGGTTGGGGAATGAAATGGTCACTACCCCACAGAGCTATAAGAGGACTAGGAATCAATATCCACATCAAGAATTATTTGTCTACTGAATGACTCATATTAATGTAGCCATCTCTAAGTATATATATACATGCTTTTTTAATAAATGAAATAAAAAATTACTCAGAAGGAAAAATCCAAAATTTGAGAAGCTATTGGAGAATGTATTGATATATTCATTCATCCCTCCACTTCTAAACTCAATAAATAGTTATTGAATGCTGGCCAATGGACATCAGCATATTGAGAATAAATTCTAGGGATTTCCATCAGATCATAAGCTCCTTGAAGGAAGGTAACAAGTTGGCTCAAGGCAACTAGCGGTCAGATGTTTCGTTTACACTCTGTGGCGTAATCACAGAACACAGCTCCCAAGCTGGCTTCTACCTGCCATTCAGTGCCTCTCTGGGTTGATGATATATGCTTCAAGAATATGAACTCCTTTATATATCCAGGGTTGCCACCACTGAGGGCACTTTAAAAATCATATATTTCTACTTCTTCACTTACAGATAGAATAAGAGGAGGCCTGTGGGATAAAATGACTTCTCTAAAGTTACCCAGTTCACCAGTGATGGAATCAAGGCTGGAACTCTTGTTATTGTGTTCTTTTCACTACAGAAAAAAATTAGGGCAGTAAATTTGCAAAGTGAAAGGGTTAGTCAGTCAGTCATCTCTGATTCTTTGCAACCCCACAGACTGTAGCCTGCCAGGCTCCTCTGTCCATGAAATTTTCCAGGCAAGAATACCGGCTTGGGTAGCCATTCCCTTCTGCAGGGGATCTTCCTGACCCAGGGATCAAATCCTGGTCTCCTCCATTGCAGGCAGATTCTTTACCATCTGAGCCACCAGAGGAGCCCCAGAAAATTTGTAAAAGAATTATTTAAATGTGTTCCTAGGTCAATTGCATTTATTTATGTATTGCTTACTTTCCTTCCACTTCCTCAGAGGTTTTATTTTTTTAATTTGAAGTACATACAGAATTAATAAGATAAAAATAGCAATTGAGGGAATCTGGAGTGAGAGAGAGGAGGTGAGAAAAATTAAGTGAAACACGAAGTTACTTTGGTAGAGGAAATGCACCAAAAAGTTTCACATAGTTGGTAAAAATAGGCCACCAAAGAAGGCTTTACTTCCTAGCAGCGAAGGAAGGAAGGACGGACACAAAATTCATGGTAGGCATCCGATAAAAACAATCTAAAATCTGAAAGGTTACATATTCTGTTATTCCAACTATATGACACTTTGGAAAAGACAAAACTAAGGCGGCAGTAAAAAAAAAATCTAAAAAAAAAAATCTAAAGTTGCCAGGAGCTGGGCATGAAAAGGGAATGAACAGTGGGAGCACAGTGGATTTTTAGAGCAGTGAAAAACTCCCGAAAAACACCAAGAATGAACCCTGACGTAAACTATGGACTTTGGGTGATTCTGACATGCCAGTGTAGTTCCCTGATGGTAAGAAATGTACCCCTCTGATGGGAGATGTTGGTAACGGGAGGTTATTCGTGTGGGGGGAGCACGGAGGTGAATGGGAAACCTCTGTACCCTCCTCAATTTTTCTATAAACATAAAACTTCTCTTAAAAAAGTAAAATGCTTGTGGAAAAAAAAAAATCTTGATTCTCAGGAGAAATTCCATGGCTCCTGGTCGTGGAAGTTTTTCCCGTGGGTCTTCAGAAAAGGCATTGCTTCTATTAATTCAACAGTGAATTTCAACAGTCTAGCTCCTGAGCCATTCTTCGTAGAGGCCAAGGGGACAGCAGTGCCCAGGAAAGTAAAAGCATCTGGACGAAAGACCAGAACACTGTGTTCCAGGCACACGGCTCACTGAGGGTCTGGCTTCATCAGGGATAGCATTTAGACTACCTGGAGAAAAAATAAACAATCCACCGTGATAACCCCTCATCATGTGCCCAGACTGTTCCGAGCATTTACATGTTATCTTGACATCTTCTTGGCAGACCCTAGTGAATATTGTTGCTTAAAACTGATTTTTTAATTAAGGACTAAACAATGGAAATTTCAAGATTATAAAGGTCATATTATCTGTCAAGAACTTGGAAAATCAATATTTAGTATTGCAGAAATTTGTTTTTCTAATGCTGAATCTGTAATCTTCCATGAAAATCAAAACATTTCACCAGAACATATGGTAGAAAACGTTCAAAGGAGAAAAGACAAAGTAAATCTTCAACATATTAGGTTAGAACCACTGAGCCACTGTCCTGTCTCCATCAAAAGAGCAGGTAATTGGGAATTTATGATATTTGAGGCACTCCAGCACCTATGAGGGGTCTTCTCATGTGGCTCAGTGGTGAAGAATCTGCCTGCCAGTGCAAGAGAGGCAGGAGACGCAGGCTCACTCCCATGGTCGGGAAGATTCTCCTGGAGGAGGAAATGGCAACCCACTCCAGTATTCTTGCCTGGAAAATGCCATGGACAGAGGAACCTGGCAGGCTACTGTCCATAGGCTCACAAAGAGTCAGACATGACTGAGCGCACACATACACACACACACACACACACACACACACATTCACAGTATCTATAAGAATGCAAGGTATGAATGTTTTCACTGATTTTAAGATGATGGCTATGAGAACTTGCTACAAGGCTTGAGTGTCAAATTAGCTATTCCACTTTGGGGTACACATCCAAAGGAAAAAAAAAAACATTAATTCAAAAAGTCACATTAACTTCTATGTTCACCACAGCATAATTTACAATAGTCAAGATACAGAAGCAACCTAAATGTCCATTGATAGAGGGCTGGATAAAGATGGTGTGGTATAGGCACACAATGGAATAGCGCTCAATCCTAAACTGAAATCTTACCATTTGCAACAATATGAATGAATCTAGAGGGTACTATGCTATGTGAAATAAGTCAGACTGAAAGAAGCCCGGTAGACCAATACCATATGATTTCACATATATGTGGAATCTAAAAAATAAAACAAACAAAATGAAACAAAAATTGATTCACAGGGAACAAACAGGTAGTTGCCAGAAGGAAGGGAGGTAGAGAGACAGGTGAAATTGATGAAAGGGATTTAAAAGAAACAAACCTCCGGTTATATGGTAAATAAGTCACGGCAATGGAATATGGTCAGCATAAGGAATATGGTCAATAATACTGTAATAACTTTGTATGCGAGCAGACAGTTACTAGACTTACCGTCATGATCATTTCAAAATGTATGCAAATGTCAAAGCTCTATGTAATACAACTGAAACTAACATCATAGTGCAGATTAACTACGTTTCAATTGAAAAACTAAGTGTTTTTTATCAAATAAAAGGATACAGGATGCTTGTGGCTGGTGCACTGGGATAACCCAGAGAGATGGTATGGGGAGGGAGGTGGGAGTGGGGTTCAGGATTGGGAACATGTGTACACCCGTGGCGGATTCATGTTGATGTATGGCGAAACCAATACAGTATTGTAAAGTAAAGTTTAAAAATAATAATAAAATATAATGTAGGAGCGAATTAAAAAAAAAAAAGAGAGAGAGACAGCAAATCAGCTCTTACTACCTTGTCTGTGTGTACCATTCAGTTCAGCTCAGTTCAGTCACTCAGCCGTGTCCGACTCTTTGCGACCCCATGAACCGCAGCATGCCAGGCCTCCCTGTCCATCACCAACTCCTGGAGTCCGTCCAAACCCATGTCCATTGAGTCGATGATGCCACCCAACCATCTCATCCTTTGTCATCCCCTTTTCCTCCTTCCCTCAATCTTTCCCAGCATCATACACACGAAATGATTATTTAAGCCTGTCAACCAGCTCACATAAGTGATTACTTCCAGAACTTCCAGGTAATTCCTTCCCCATGGTTACATCTCCAGGACCTGTTTTCCTCTGGACTGCATGCAGTCCGATTTTCCTAACACCCAGATGGGTCCTCATATAAACAGACAGCTCCTCCACAACAGAGCTTTTCAGCACCCCTTGCACATCAGAATCACCAGAGGAGCTTCAAAAGAGCCCAACATCCAGGCTGGACCCCAGCCCACGGATCCTGGAGTCTCTGGGGGTAGAACCCTCACGAGACAAAGATGGAGATAAAAAGAGGACAGAGACAGTATTGTAAAGTTAAATAAAGTAAAAATAAAAAATAAAAAAAGAGGACAGAGAACACGAGTCCCAGGTCCCTGGTACCCTGGAAGTGCGTGAGGAAGGAACAGATAGGGAAGAAGGAGACCAATCAAAGGGCTGGAAGCTTGTGCCCGGCAGAGAGGAATCTGATCCTGTGACTCTGGCTGCAAATGTAGCACAGCTCCCAGACATGAAGAACCCTGTTCCTCGCCCACTTCTGTGCATCCTGCCCCCTGCCCCCAGAACAGCCCTACCTCGACATCCACGAGCACTAGGCTTCAGTCACTACAGTCAGAGAGTGCCAGGGAGAGGGGGAGTGAAGAGTGAAAGGCCAGAGGGAAAGGAAAGAGGGTGGGGAGAAAGGCAGCCGGGAACGGAAGTCCTGGGTTCTAGCCTATCCTTGAGTGTGGCTGTTTGATTCAGGGATTCTCTTCTGTGTAGCTCTGCATTAAAGGTGTTTTGGTGGAGACAGCTGGCCACAACTGGTAGTTTCATTTTCACAACCCTCTTTTTTGTTTTTAACTGGAGTGTAGTGGCTTTCCAGTGCTGTGTTAGTTTCTGCCTGGAGCTAAGTGAATCAGTTTTACATATAGATATATCCCCTCTTTTTTAGATTTCTTTCCCACTTAGGTCACCCCAAAGCACTGAGCCAAGTCTTCTGTACTATACAGTAGGTTCTCATTAGTTATATATTTCACACATAGTAATTTGGAGAAGTCAATGGCAACCCACTCCAGTAGTCTTGCCTGGAAAATCCCATGGACGGAGGAGCCTGGTGGGCTGCAATCCATGGGGTCGCTAAGAGTCGGACACTCCTGAGTGACTTCACTTTCACTTTTCACTTTCATGCATTGGAGAAGGAAATGGCAACCCACTCCATTGTTCTTGCTGGAGAATCCCAGGGACGGGGGAGCCTGGTGGGCTGCCGTCTCTGGGGTCGCACAGAGTCGGACATGACTGAATCGACTTAGCAGCAGCAGTGAATATATCTCAATCCTAATCTCCCAATTCATCCCACCTCCACGTCTGGTCTCCGTAAGTTTGTTCTCTATGTCTATTTTTGCTTTGCAAGTCAATTCATCTGCACCATTTTACTAGATTCCACATGTAAGTGATATTATGCGATCGCTGTTTTTCTTTTTTTCTGACTCACCTCACACTGTATGACTGTCTCGAGGTCTGTCCACATCTCTGCAAATGGCACTATTTCCTTCCTTTTATGGCTAAGTAGTATTCCACATGTACCACGTCTTATTTAACCATTCCTCCATTAATGGATGTTTAGCTTGCTATTCTGGCTACTGTAAATTGTGCAGAAATGGACACTGGTGTACCTTTTTAAATTCTGGTTTTCTCCAGGTACATCCCCAGAAGTGGGATTGTTGGGTCATATTCTTAGTTCTATTTTTAGTTTTTTGAGTAACCTTCATACTGTTCTCCATAGTGGCTGTACCAATTTACATTCCCACCAACAGTGTATTGTGGTCAGTCGCCTAGTCATGTCCAGCTCTTTGTAACCCCATAGACTGTAGCCTGCCTGCCAGGCTCCTCTGTCCATGGGATTCTCCAGGCAAGAAGAGTACTGGAGTGGGTTGCCATTCCCTTCTCCAGGGGGCCTCCCTGACCCAGGGTTTGAACCCAGGTCTCCTGCATTGCAGGTGGATTCTTTACAGTCTGAGCCACCAGGGAAGCCGACACCAACCATACAGAAGGGTTCCTTTTTGCCACACCCTCTCCAACATTTATTGTCGTCATTTTTTTGATGATAGCCATTCTTACTGATGTAAAGTGACACCTCACTGTAGTTTTGATTTGCATTTCTCTGATAATGAGGAGTGCTGAGCATCTCTTGATGTGTTTATTGGTCGTCTGTATGTCTTCTTTGGAGAAATGTCTGAATAGATCTTCCACCTATTTTTTTCTTCTCCCCGTTGGCTTGTTTGCTTTTTGATATTGAGCTACTTGAGCTGTTTGTCTATTTTGCTAATTAATATCTTGCTGGTTGCTTTCTGGCAAATATTTTCTCCCACTCTGAGGGTTTCCTTTGCTTTGCAAAAGCTTTTACATTTAACTAGGCCCCATTTGTTTGTTTTGTTGCCATTACTCTGGGAGGTGAGTAAAAAAGTCTTGCTGTGATTTATGTCAAAGAGTCTGCCCACATTTTCCTGTAAGAATTTTATCGTGTCCAGCCTTACATTTAGGTCTTTAATCTATTTTGAATTTATTTTTGTTACAGTGTTAGGGAGCGTTCTAATTTCATTCTTTTACATGTAGCTGCCTGGTTTTCCCTGAACCACTTATTGAAGATGCTGTCTTTTCTCCATTATATATTCTTGTCTCTTATGTCATAGGTCAGGTGACCATAAGTACATGAGTTTATCTCTGGGCTCTATCCTGTTCCATCGGTCTATATTTCTGTTTTTGTGCCAGGATCATACTGTCTTGATTACTGTAGCTTTGTAGTATACTCTGAAGTCAGGGAGCCTGATCCCTCCAGCTTCACTTTTCTTTCTCAACATTGCATTGGTTATTCAGGGTCTTTTGTGATTTCATGCGAACTGTAAAAAGTTTTGTTCTAACTTCTGTGATAAACACCCCGGGATTTTTGATAAGGATTGCACTGAATTTGCAGATTACTCTGGCTATTATAGGTATTTTCACAATATTGATTCTTCCAATCCAAGATCACACTGTGTCTCTCTATATGTGTTGTCTTTGATTTCTTTTGTAACTATATCCTACAGTTACCAGACTATAGGCTTTTTGCCTTCTTAGGTAGATCTATTTCTAGGTAGCTTATTCTTTTTGTTGTGATGGCAAATGGGATTGTTTCCTTAATTTCTCTTTCTGATCTTCTGTTTTTAGTATATAGGAATGCAAGAGACTTCTGTGTATTAATTTTGTATCTTGCAACTTTACCAAATTCACTGATGAGCTCTAGTAGTATTCTGGTGGCCTCTTTAGGATTTTCTGCGTATAGTGTTCTGTTGTCTGCAAACAGTGAGTTTTACTTCTTTTTTCTGATTTGAATTCCTTTCATTTCTTTCTCCTCTCTGATTGCCATGGCTAGGACTTCCAAAGCTGTGTAAAATAATAGTGGTGAAGGTGGGCATCCTACCTTCTTCCTGACCTTAGAAGAAATGCTTTCAGGTTTTCCCTGTTGAGGGTGATATTTGCTCTGTGTTAAGTCTGCACAACCGCTTAGAGCTATAGAATATACTGGAAGGAGCACTGTGCCTTTGGGTACAGAGAGAGTGGGAAGTAAGTCCTATTTTTTCAGGCTTCCTGTTTTTAAGTCACAGCACAGCTCCAAATGCCTGGAATGTAGGGTTTAGTTCTCTCTGCCAACACAGTCCACCAAGCACAGACTTTTGTCCCAGAAAAGGACCATCACTACTCCCTGTTAGCTCAGGCTTTGTGGAAGGGGAGAGTCCTTGTGAGAAACACACTTGTAAAAAGAAAAGTGTATTTTACATCCTTTCCTCTGCACCCCCAAAGAAGTCCAAATTAATTGTATGAATTTAAAAGTGGCTAATTTTTAATGGAAATTTAATCTCCATGTTTCCCCAGTGAAAAAGTAGCCTGTTTACAAAGCAAGAAGGTCAGTGTGGTAAGTGTAATCCAATCATGCTTTGTAAATGGTCATCTTTTCCCTGGACTATTGTATATAACACAGCTTTTACACAAGCTTGTTAAATTTTAGGTATTCAAGACAATTGAGTCTAAAACTTTTGATTGCCTTGGTTATAGTTTCTCATTACTGGTTAAGACTCCATAATCTAATAACAGGAATTTATGTAAGAACTTCCAATTTACTATGGAGAAGAATTAGTAGATAATGACTCTGCCTAAAGAAAGAATGTGTCATGAGCTAAGTAAGACCTAACAAGCATGGTTGTTTCCCTTCTGAATCCCTCCATTGTCCGGTAGCGTAAACTACCTATGCTAGCCTTAGTCTGAGAACAGTCTGCTAGGGGTTAGAAAAGATTAATGAGAACATTTTCAAAAACTCAAGTCAAGCCATTTTATTGGGGAGTAGAGAAGGGTTGATTTTAATCCATTATCCATGAGCTTGGAAGGAAATCATTATTTGCAGACTACAAAATAAGAGAAAGATGTGATATTTCCCTTAGTCTCTCAAAATTTGGGCATTTTCCCCTTGGCAGACACAGCCTTCCCTCCTCTAGTTCTCTCACCTATGAAAGGAAGCCCAGATTCATCCGGCTTGCTTTTTCATTATTTGAGGCTGAGAACTTGGAGTAAACAGTGGGGGAGGGTCACATTCTGAAGGTTTAAGGATGGTAAGAGGTAGGAGGAAGAAAAATAAGGCCAGCTTCGCCTGACTGCCGACCTGTCCAGCTTTTCTTTTCTTAAAGGGTAGTTTTAGGCCACAAGTAATAATCAATTAATATAAACATTTAAGATATTTAAAATTGATATGTAGCAAATATTAGTGACCAACTATGAACCAGACACTTTCTCTATTATGCTATTAAGATATATATTATGTGTGAAAACTTTAATAACAACTTTACAGAATGGTTAATTTTATCCCTATTTTACAGATACAAAACCAAGCTCAGAGACATAATTACCTGTCTAAGGCTATACATCTACCAAGTGACAAATCAGGAGTTCTAACCTAATTCTATCTCTTTTGCCAAATAACATTATCTTCCAAGATTATCATCAGAAGTGTGTTAAGTCAAAATGGGTGTTTGTAATTATTTGTTCATTCATTCATTCATTCATTCAAGTTAGGCCTGGATCACCTAACTGCATACTGACTAGTGCCACAGGCTTTGAGGTCAAGTCCTAGGTCTGTCACTTGCTATGCTGGTGGCCCGGTTAACTCATTTAATCGTGGGTTCCTGATTTATGAATTCTGTGTGTGAATTCTGTGCTGAGGCACTCAGTCATGTCTGACTCTTTGCGACCCTACAGACTATAACCTGCCAGGCTCTTCTGTCCATGGGGATTCTCCAGGCAAGAATACTGGAGTGGGTTGCCATGCCTTCCTCCAGGGGATCTTCCCAACCGAGGGACTGAACCCAGGTCTCCCGCATTGCAGGCAGATTCTTTACCCTCTGAGCCACCAGGAAAGCCCAACTGATGAATAGGAGACCATGATGGTGCCAACTTCAAAAAGTTACTATAGATTAAATTAAATGATAACTTCAGGCCTTGGTTTGGTGCCTGTATATAGTAAGCACTCACTTAGCTTTGTGTTGACGGCAGTGGTGGTCATGGTGGTAATGGGGTCCCCGGGGTAGAAATGTTCTTTCTCTGCTAGGGAAAGCTGGCACTTGAATCCTGGAACCGATAGGGACCTCGGGGACTCATCTGCTCCTCTGCCTTCAGCTGCAGATGAAGCCGTAAACAACAGAGCTGCATCAGTGCCACATGCAAAGCAGCTAATTTTATTCACCAGCCCTTGAACAGTAATAGTCTCTCTCTCTCTTGCCCATGACTCTGGAAAAAGAGGGTCAATCCCACAGGCTCCAGGGCCCGCAGACACCCCAGTGACATGGTAGGGAGCATTTTCCAACAGTGTGTAAAAGCCTCCACTTGGACTCTCAGCCCTGTCCCAGACTCACGCGCTCCTCAGAAGCCCTGCCAGTTTACTCACAGTCACCAACCCTCCAGGCCACAAGTAAGTGAGGACATGGGGACTATTCAGGGGATTCCCTCCCCTGCAGATTTCATCTAGATTTTTGGCACTGTGGAGACAGGCATAGTCACAATTTCCTCTGGACAATTTAAGAAATTAATATTAAAGGATGTGTCACCCTGGACCTAGAAAACAGGTCGTCATCGGTTTCCTCCAGCAGCATTTGAAGCTCCAGGAGGGGATTTTGGAATCAAAGGGGAAACATTCCCTGGTTAGCTTACCTGTCTTGCCTTCCACTAACCCACCTTCCCAGAGCACTTTAGTCCTGTTCGTATTCAAATGCTACCCTGGAAACCTCACTGTAATTCCTCAACCTAAGATACACAAACATCTAGAACTAACCAGCTTCTGTAGCAGACAGATAATGCTACTACTTAAAGTCTCTGCTGGAACTGTAGAATATTAGCCAGAATAAGAAGAGCTGGGTAAAGGCTTACAGATTCCGCCCTTGCCTCTGTGTTCACTTGCACATGATGATTTTATTAAAATGGCACAGTGTTTTTATTTGCCATGAAATCCCCATCTCACAGTTCTAATAGGATTTACCTCACTTTATCTGATAGGTGAGATTTTAGGAACTTTCACGACCCACAGTCCAAAATAGAGATGATAATTCCAAACTATAATGACACTTTGTGTCCGATTCTGCAACTCCATGGACTATAGCCTGCCAGGCTCCTCTGTCCATGGAATTCTCCAGGCCAGAATTCTGGAGTGGGTTGCCATTCCCTTCTCTAGGGAACCTTCATAACCCAGGGATCGAACCCGGGTCTCCTACATTGCAGGCAGATTCCCTACTATCTGAGCCACCAGAAGAGCCCAGAATCATGCTAGTTTCTCAGTCATGTCCGACTCTTTGCAACCCCGTGGACTGTAGCCCACCAGACTCCTCTGTCCATGGAATTCTCCAGGAAGGATACTGGAGTGGGTAGCCATTCCCTTTCCAGGAGATCTTCCCGACCCAGGGATTGAACTCAGGTCTCTTACGCTGCAGGCAGATTCTTTACCATCTCAGCCATGGTATTATTCCCTACTGTGGCTTAAAAATCATCTTTCAAATATAACACTGGAGTGTAGATTTGAAAATAATAACAGCATTAATAAATGATGGCTGTCATGCTATTTTTTTCCCTCTAGATAACCTCCATTTTGTTTTCACACTGATCGCTGTGGCATGTGAGGGTTTTGCTCAGGTTCCATGGGAAGGTGCTGAGACCATCCATATGCTTTGTGCTGCAGAGTTGGGTGTACCTCGAGCCTGCCCATCACAAGGCAGGATTAGGAATAAAGGGCTGCTAGAGAGAGGACTTCAGAACATACACAAATTATCCAGTTCACTGCAGCTACCCTGGACTCTTTATTCATAAAATAGTAGGCACATCCTTCTGCCTTGATGAAATCCCAAATTATTAGTGATATAGAGTGACTGTGAAGAGGAGCAGAGTGTCAGCCATGATTTTTGCTTGCTTATTTCTTGACTATTCGTAAATATTTATTGAAAAATCTGACATTTGTTTAGACTATTTCTTTTTAACCAACAATGTAATTGAAAAAAATTCGGCTGGTACTTTTGTATAAACATCACTGTGATCTTGGTCTAATGCAAATTACTTGTAAACTGCCACAAAAGCTAAGAACTTTCTGCTTTCTTAAGTACTGAGGTTTTATTTTAAAATGTCATATAGATAAGACAGCCATGATTTCTTGAGTGTTTATTGCATCTGGACATCACTGCATGAAGTGGCTTATGTAATATTCACAACCACTCCATACTTTAGGTACTATTATTATGTCTACTTTTGAGACAAAAAAGACACAGCAAAGTTAAGTAACAGTCCTAAAATCACCAACCACTGAGTGGCAGAGTCAATATCCAAAAGCACTTCACAAGTCCTCATTTTTTTTCTTTCTTTCTTTTTTTTTTATTTTACTTTACAGTACTGTTTTGGTTTTGCCATACATCCCAGAGACAAGTCCTCATTTTTAACCACTGCGTCACAATTAGACTCTGGGAATCAAAACTTCTATGTCCTACTTTTTGTTATGAACTCTTGGACTTCTGTAAAAGGAAAAGGCTGGAGTAGGTGAATGTTCCCAGTATAACTTATATCAAGAGATTCATGGGAGAAAGACAAAAAGGATTTAAAAAGACAATAAAGTCCACTGGCATGCATTGTCATAGAGGAAAAAGAACAAGAGATGGTAACAGTGTGCCTCTCTAGTTCGTCAGTGATCTTAATGACACGGGTTCAATAATTTTAACTAGTCTCCAACTAGAACTAAAGAAAACTATAGCCTGGGTGTTACCCCATTAATGTTTGTGGAAACACATGAACTGGTTCATGTATATTCTCTCCTCTTTCTCAGCAAGCAACTCAATTCTCAGTCCCATCCTACCAGGTGTATTTAGTATCCAAAGAATTTGTTATCACACACAAAACACACACACTCCGTTCAAATTACTTAAAGGAAGTAACTTATTCACGGATGCAATTTGGCTCATTATGTGCAATTATGATCATGCATCTGCCATTCAAGCAGAGAGCTGCCCTGGGTTTCATGTGAGGATAACCAAAAATAGATTTATCGAAACCATGGTGGCCTAAAAATTATCATACCAAATTTAAACTTTCGGATGGACAACTTTCCCAGTGTGACTTCCTGTTTTGCAGAAAAGAGTCTGACGAAATAATAATAAAAGAGGCTCATACTCATTTCTGTTCACCAAGCGGCCGTTCCAAACAACATTTTAATGATTCAAGTGTAAATGAATCAGAAGCATATGGATTAGATTTCCCTTAAAATACACAAGGGTTTTTAAATGAGGGAGAGTGGAATGAAGAATTTCCCCAAATTTAGTGCTCTTTGGAAATGGCTCTTCTAATGTTATTAAAAATTGGCGGTGGGGGAGGTGGCGGGGTGCTGACTCACTTTGAACTGTATTTGGCAAACAGTGGTGGAGTGGGGAAAAGGTTTCTAACATCTTCTTTAAAAGAGGACCAACCTTCTTCTTGGGCATCAACTAATTCATCCCAACCAGCATTCTTGATGAGTTAAGCGTAAATGAATCAGTAACATACGGATTGCATTTGAAATACACTGGGGATTTAAAAATGAAGGAAAAAAGCACTTGATAAAGTATGTTTGGAATTTTGCCAAACCCATAATGTTTTTTGTATTAAAAAAAGAAAAGAAAAGATTTGAAACAATTGATGAATTCCTCCCAGGCCCTGCCATTCTCACCAGGCGGAATAGACGCATGGCTATTTGTGTGACTATTCCAGGCCCCTCCCTCTTAAACAACACTGGGGAACAGCCAGGGCCCAGCATCACTTTTTTGGTACCCAGACTTCTCCCTAATTTTAAGTGTCCATCTTACAGAAGATCACTTCCTGAGTAAGAGCGAAAGCTAGCATACTTGTAACCCCCTCGTGAGAATATGCAAACATAGTACCTTTGACTGTTCAGTCATTTGTTTTCCTCGATAAACATAAGAGGCAATTGAACAGAGATTGGAATCTGTCCCTAACTGGGATCTGATCTTGTCCTTACTTTTCAGCTTCCTCCCTTGGCATCTGAATAAAACAAGTGATGACTTGGTTCTCTGTAGCCCACACAGAGCTCCCCTAAACCAGTGGCTCCTCACTTTTCACCTCCATGGACCTTGTTATTTTTCCTTTCCTCTCCAAATCCATAGTTTGATGGATATACACCAGATACACTTATTGAGAAATCGTTTCCTCATTTTGTTATTAATAAAAAGAACTGCCGTTGCCACAGAACCAACAGAAACATCCTGAATTGATAGAAATTGAATTAAATAGGCGTCAGTTCCCCTCTGTGGTCTGAACCCATTTGGTTCTGTAACTCCAGTGGGTGTTTCTGACATATTGGGAATACCTCTGAGAAGCACGTCCCTTCCTGCATGGATCCCCAAAGGATCAAAATCCTAGGTAGTGAATTGTTAACCGAATGGGTCTGATAGGCATTTCAAGGTAGAGAGATGTCCAGAACAGCGCCAGTGGAATTCTGTAGGGAAGAGCTCGAAAGCATCCTGGTATCTTTCCTAAATGCTGGGCGAGTGCGAAGATGCGATCACTCTGAGAACCGTCTCAGAGAGAGTTGAGGAGGACGGCCAAGGCCACCCTCCCTAACACAGACCTCCCAGGGCCCAGAGCATCTCCTCTTCTCTCTGGAGCATCCTACTTCTCATCTGGAGCCCAGAGCCGACGGGGCGGCTCCATTTAAGACCTCTGCAGAGACTTTAGTAGTTTCAGTCCGTCCGCAGAAACCCAAACACCTATTTTATTTTCAAGAAAATTAAGTGTGTGTCGTCAAGGCTTGTTAGAGGGCTTTAAAGAAAAATTGACTCCATTATTCCCCTGCTCTGTTTTTGAGGGTGGGGTAGGGGAATGAAGGGAGTGGGAGGGAGTGTGACGAGCTAGGTAAAAATTCAAAAGTTCATCTCTTCACCTCAGAACTTCGGCAAACATTTTCCTGCAAGTTTTCAGGGCACTAGGTGGGACGGAAGCTCTTCTCATAACATTTGCAAAGAAGCTCTGCTCTCTGAATTCCTGTGAAGCAGACGCAACTCTAGCAAAAGCCTTGGGAGACGCATCATCTTGAGACAGCCATGGAGACAGCTTGACATTAATGAAAATGTGCAAATGAGGTCACAAACTAGGATGGAAGAACTGTTTCCAAACACCCTGTGACCCTTTTTCTTTCCTTTCTGCTGCGCCCAGAGGAAGGAGCCACAGTGACCACAGGGACGGGATTAACAGTGAGAGAGAAAGGAGAGGGTCCCCTTCTGTCCTTTCGGGTGTCAAGCACAAGGGTTAAGGTACCGTTGTCGCTCTTTGAAATGAGTTTTGTCTGTGGCGCAAACGACTGAACCCCAGCGAGCCCGAGTCCTGGGAGCGCACACATACACTTAATTTTATTTCAGGAAAGCAATCAAGCCAGAGGCACTTAGACCCTGCAGTGGGGCCTACTCAGAAACAAGACGGACAAGTTCACAGGCCATGGCCCAGCAGCCTCCAAAGGGTTGACATAAGATCGATTGGCCATCCCGGGCCATTTAGCAAACAGTTTACATAGGCGGCCTGGGTCCTGGATTTAAACTAAATGAAAACTATCGGGAGAATTCCCTATAAAGTGGACTTGATCTATATTAGGGAACAGGCTAATTATAGGGATTGGCATATATGGAATCAAAGCGAAACACTATATGGGACTGGAGAGTGGTGGTCTTTTATACCAGGGTGGTCTGAAACCGGGGTTTAATGTATGTACAATATACAAACATTTTTGACAGACCATTAACACCTATAATCTTGTAAATATTTGCAATTTTCTAGATCATAAATATAGCTGCATAAGCAGTTCTTTCAGAACATCATTTATACACCATTAAAGGTTAATTTACAAGTTAGTACCTTATAGAAAGAAGATATGTGGGCTTTATGCTAACTTTCTGAAAAGGGAGACTGGTGTCTCCAAAAGCAATTTGTAGCTCTCCTGTGGGTCTGACTGGGGTCCTATTCAAAGCACTATTTGAATTCTTTTCATCAGCTCATGTTCACAGCAAACTTAATCTTCTGTTTTGGGAGAAAAAGAAACAGAGGAGAGAGAACGATCTGAGGTCTTCGGGCTGTACTTCCAAGCATCCAACTGTTTATTTGAACAGTCTCTGTTGGCACCATCCTCATTTGTCATTGTCGCCCTGATACCTGTACCTTAGCCTCCAGCCCAAAGGGCTTCCAACAGCTCTCAACCTAAAGACCCCCTGAGGGACCAACCAACAGAGAAAGCCTGACCTACGAGGGTGACATTACATCACGTGACATTACATTTAGTGAAATATCAAAAGGGGGTGGATAAGGGGGCAGGAAGTGTTTGGGGGGATACTCTTTCCCCTTCCAGCTGGGCAATACTGGAGTCTCACTGAAGCTGGTGACGGGAACTCAGGTTCCTATAGGGACTGCCCACAAATTAGAGTGGTGGAAAGATGCTGGGGCTTACTGGGAAAAAAGCATCTCCTCTCTGGAGGGCTGGTAAAAGTGGGTCAGACCCGCGAGGAGGAAGCCACAGAGTGAGGTCAAGTGACCACAGAGGATTTATGCTGTCTGTTAAGAAGCGGAACTGTGTAACTTACTCAGCGTGTGGAGCCTCTTTTCCTCTGCAGAAGGATTCCATCGATATCATTGCCCTTTTCCTGAAATATGAACAGATGCCCGCCAGCCTGGCATGGCTCTTCTTCATGCATCGTCTGTCTGCCTCCGAGACCTCCCGCATGGAGAGGCTATCTTTCCCTGGTGTTCAGGAGCTCATTAAGACATGGGAAGCAAATTTCAAAAAGTTTGCAGTTCACAAACACACGTCCCCCTTCTCTTTCTGTTGATCTGGGGAAATTTCCCAAGTGTAACCAATCCCCCCTGTGCTTTTCTGCCCCCTCAGAATCAGCCTGGTTCTCAGGACAGCAAAACAGCTCTCTCTGCACTTGCAATCTGTCCAAGTTGCGCTGCAAACACAACACTGACCTCGGAGTCCAGAGGTTTAGACTCTAATCCTGGCTTTGCCACTATCTGATGGCAAAGAGAAATGCCCGTCTACTTGGCCTTCAGTTTCCTCCCCTGTAAGTGACCTTTCCATGACTCATGGTCTATCTTCCATGATTCCTCTTGTTTGGAGCCCATGAAACCTGTTAGTGCTGTCCTCTCCCCTCTACACAGCCTTTGTTTGGAGGAGTGAACAGCTTTGCCCTGGCCAAGCCCCACTCCGCAGCCCTCTGAGCCCATGCTCCCGTCCTTTCTAGCGTTTTCCTATGAAAGCTCTTCCTATGAAGGCCACTCTGAGCAACTTCCATTGCCTCTTGCTCTGCCACACCTGCCTCTCCATACTAGTTTCATATTATTAAAGATAAACAAGTGTTGATAGAGCTCATAGGTTTTGTGGGAACTAAAGATCCCCTGATATTCTGAGACGAAACCCAAGAGTTGAGCAAATGGTACAATGACTGATCAGGTTGGAGTTTAGGGATTTGGGGAACCTGAATAGACCATCACAACCTGGAAGCCCAGTACTGGACTGTGCATGCAAAGTGACCGAAGGGGACAGTATTCCAAGGGAAGGACACACAGAAGTGCTGTTGTAACTGTTAGGAGGGTCAGGTTGCTAGCTTTTCTCAGAAACAGTCAGGGTGTAGAACATTTACATCAGCGAACAATGAAATTTGGCTTTCGTGACATTTTTCAACTGTGCTTGCTGCTGCTGCTAAGTCACTTCAGTCGTGTCCGACTCTGTGCGACCCCATAGATGGCAGCTCAACAGGCTCCCCCGTCCCTGGGATTCTCCAGGCAAGAACACTGGAGTGGGGTGCCATTTCCTTCTCCAATGCATGAAAGTAAAAAGTGAAAATGAAGTCGCTCCAACTGTGCTTGAGTTGTTTGTAAATTAATGACTCAATCATTATATTTAATCTGAGTGTTGGGGGTCTCTTCTATTTGGAAATACAATCACTCTGAATCCTGGGTTGCATACTGTTCCTACCGTTTTTGATTCGTGGCTTCAGAGCTAGGCCTCATTGTATCTTATCTGCTTTCTGAGAATTGCACCCACATTTGAATCTAATTCTATGGCCTCCAAGACACCTCCTTGGTGAATCATCGAGAGTCTATACACTACTCCCACCCGAGCCCTCCCACCCTTCCTTCCCCTTCTCCCTACGGTTCCTCCCCCTGCTTTTAAAATGGTTCTGCCCTACATACCTTTTGCTCAGGTGTGTGGGTTTGTACCTTTCACTCACTCTTATTCTCACCTCCCTCCAGTAGCATTAATGAAGGTTATCATCTACTCTATGCATACCATTGATCTCCACTGGGTTAGCTTGTTAGCTGCCTCTCTCCTGGAGTGGGTTGCCATGCCCTTCTCCAGGGGATCTTCCTGACCCAGGGATTAAACACACATCTCTTACGTCTCCTGCGTTGGCAGGTGGGTTCTTCACCACTAGCGCCACCTGGGAGGACAAAAGGCTATTCCTTCACGCTGAGCCTCTGTGTTTGGTTGCACGTGAATAGAGGAAGCAGCCACCATGAAGGATGTCTCTGCGCCTTCTGTAAACTCACTACTGAAGACTCTGCTATGTTTCGCAATGTCTCATATGTAAGAAGCCATATGATCCATGCTCTTTGGGGGGATTAAGTGTTAAAATGAATAATAATTCTTTGTCTCTCTCAAGTACCTATTGCACTTGCTTTTAGGAGGTAATTAGAGTCACAAAACTCAGTTCAAGAAAGTCATCACCTGTCTGTCTGCCGTGGTTATCAAGAGGCTCAGGGCCTTGACTTCCCCCAGGTGTCATCACTTCACTTTATCTCCTCTCTGCACTGGCCCCACACTCTTCCTTCCTCCTCCTCTTTTCCACACTCCATCCTTGGTCTCTTAGCCATTTGCTCCATTCTCTTCTCTGCACTTCCAGCACTTTGTGGAAGGAATAGAGGATAAAATAATGCTACTTTGCCCTAGCAGTATGTTACATAGCAGGGGTCTTCCTGGGAAATGATGCCTTAATCCAAGACCATCAAAGGATGTTCTTATGAAAGGTGCCTCTAGCCAAAGGAAAACAAAATAAAGAGTTCTTTGAAGGTTAGAGAATATATACTTCAGTTGCCTCTTGGAGATTCCCAAAGAACATTAGGAGAGTTACATCTAAAAAGGTCTGACGTAAAGAACCCACTTGCTATTGCAAGAAACATGGCTTCAACCCCTGGGTCAGGAAGATGCTCTGAAGAAGGAAATGGCAGCCCACTTCAGTGTTCTTGCCTGGGAAATGCTATGGACAGAGAAGCCTGGTGGGCTGCAGTTCATGGGGTCACAAAAAGAGTCAGACATGGCTTAGTGACTAAGCAACAACAACAAAGGAAAATAAATGTATTTGAACACACAGTCCTTGTACATGGGGGCCTTTAATATGGGGTATTCAGAAGAACATACTTTGAGGATGTCTGACTTCATCCAAATAGCGGATTCCAGTAGCGGCTCTTTTGAGTACTGGATCAGTGTGGAGATGGAGGGGTGGCCTTACCTGCTCCCCAGATCAGACCAGAGGTAACTGCCCTCTTCTTCACAACTCATCCCTCCACACTGAACCCCTTCCCCAGAAACAGAGGCTTCCACAAACGATCTGTTCATCTTCATCAGCTCATACAGCTGCCCCACTCAGTCCTTACAGGTCTCCAGAGCTCCTTCCCAACCATGTTCAACTGTTCTGAATAAAGGTGCAGAAAGAGCTCCATCAGCTGGAATACCTGGACTTAAGTCATGGCTGAGTCCAGGGGTGTGAATTCAGTCATCATATCTGCTCTCTTCCTCTCTTGGCTGCACTTCTGACTGTTCATTGGTATCATCTTAGTATCTCTCTGCATATTGGGAATGAAGGCCACTGACCGCTCCCGGCGTAACTGCTGCAAACTAATGATCTGAAAGGAAGACAGACCCTCTCTGTCTGCTGTTCGTATACCACAGTGTGGAGGTACTGTGTCTGGCCTTGTTTTCAAGGTCACATGCCCATCCCTGTACCAAGAGCTGAAGAGTGTTGCCCCAAGGGATTTTACAGCTTGAGTCATAAGCCCACTGACTCAAGGAAGCATTAATGACAGAGAAAAACCATAGGCCTCCCACTGGAATACTATGCCTTGCTGAATAATATGCCTTGCTTATTTACAAATAAGTGGACCCCATTTCTTGTGACATTCCCCCTGTTAAAAATAGACCTTATTCTCTCAACATAGGCATCTCACCAATTTTTAGTGAGATAATTATATTCACTTAGGTCAGTCACTTTCCCCTTTGGGCCTCAGATTAATAAGTGTGAAACAAAGAGATGCTCTCCAAGCTCTAAATTTCTAAGTTTCTAATTCAAGAAGAGCCAGATACTTTGAGTCAGAGGGGATGCTGTTCTTGAACTCATCTCTAATTATCTCATTCCAGCTTAGATTACACCCTCACCCTCTCAGCATAAGAAACAAGAAGAAAACACAATTTCATTTTACTGCTTCCCCGATCAATAGCACTTACAGATAAGTTGGATGTACCATCTAAAAGCCATTCACAACCCCCTGACACATTTTTTAAAACCAATCATTTTAATTTAAATGTGCTCCGAAATTTTGCCTGGTCCTTCCAAGCCCTGGGTTTCAGGAGTTGTCCCCATTTCACATACAAGAAAGCTAAGGTTGAAATATTTAACTACTGTCTTGCTCAAAGTCAAAGGAGCTTGCAAGGGTTTCTGAATGGTGCCAAGATAGTGCCCTCGCTCAAGCTCCTAAGACTGCAGCATAGTCTAAAAGATCAGTCAGTCTTTGCCATCAAAAGCCCAGAGCTCATGAAAAAAAGTCCGTGACCTTCTTTCTTGTTGTTGTTCAGTTGCTCAGTCATGTCTGACTGTTTGCAACCCTATGGACTGTAGAACCCCAGGCCTCCCTCACCATCTCCCAAACTTAAGATGCCATCCAGCCAGCTGTCATCCCCTTCTCCTCCTGCCTTAATCTTTCCCAGCATCAGGGTCTTTTCCAAATAGTCAGGTCTTCACATCAGGTGGCCAAAGTATTGGAGCTTCGTCTTCAGCATCAGTCCTTCCAGTGAATATTCAGGGTTGATTTCCCCTAGGATTGACTGATTTGATCTCCTTGCTGTCCATGGGACACTCAAGAGTCTTCTCCAGCACCACAGTTCAAAAGCATCAATTCTTCGGTGCTCAGCTTTCTTTATGGTCCATCTCTCACATCCATACATGACTACTGGAGAAAACATAATTTTGACTATGCAGATCTTTGTTGGCCAAGTAATGTCTCTGCTTTTTAATAAGCTGTGTAGGTTGTTCATAGCTTTTCTTCCAAGGAGCAAGCGTCTTTTAATTTCATGGCTGCAGTCACCATCTGCAGTGATTCTGGAGCCCAAGAAAATAAAGTATGTCTGTTCTTGAACTCATCTCTAATTATCTAATTCCAGCTTAGATTACATCCTCACCCTCTCAGCATAAGAAACAAGAAGAAAACACAAATTCATTTCAATGCTTCCCCGATCAATAGCACTCACAGATAAGTTGGATGTACCATCTAAAACCCATTCACAACCTCCTGACACAGTCCTTAAAACCAATGAATTGGTTGTTTCCCCATCTATCTACCAAGAGTGATGGGACTGCATGCCATGTCTCAGCTTTTAAGCCAGATTTTTCACTTTCCTCTCTCACCTCATCAAGAGGCTCTTTAGTTCCTGTTCAGTTTCTGCCATAAGGGTGCTGTCATCTGTATATCTGAGGCTATTGAGATTTCTCCTGGCAATCTTGATTCCAGCTTATGCTTCATGCCTGTGGCTTTGGGCAAGTCATTGACCCTCCCTGAGCCTTGTTTCTTCTTTTGTAAACTGAAGATAATATCTAACTCACAGAATGTTGTATTATATAAAAAGAATGAAGCACCAAACACTGGGAGGCTTCCCAGGTGGCACAGCAATGAAGAATTCACCTCCCAATGCAGGAGACACAAGAAAGGTGGGTTCCACCCTTGGGTCAGGAAAATCCCCTGCGGTAGGAAATGACAACCCACTGCAGTATTCTTGCCTGGAAAATCCCATGGACAGAGGAACTTGGCAGGCTACAGTCCATGGGATTACAAAGAGTTGGACACAGCTGAGCAACTGAGCAAACACACCACGCCAAACAAGGAGTCTGATAGAAAAAGCACATTTAATCAATAGTAACTATTGTTATTGGAAAGAGAAAGGTGCAAAAATCTTCATGATGAAGTAGAGAAACATGGGTTTGTTACAATATTAGGATAGATACTTCTCGGTCTAGAGTAAGCTGGAGATTGTCTCCGCCTACCAGTATATTTTTAACTGGCATCTGAAGAAGGGAAATGCAAGGGATGAGTGGAATACCAGTTAGAAGGGATCCTAATTTCATACTTCACCACAGCTGTCTGGGAAAATGTTCTTCAGTTTGCGTCCTTTAAATCCCTGCCAGGGAAAACTGATAGATGAGTCTGAATTGGGCCCCTGGTTCAAAAGCCCAGATATTTTTTTCTAGAAATAGTTGTTAACGCATCTTAAGAGTCTGAGTCATCACTCTGACACAGAAGAGGGTAAATTCTAATTCATACAGGATGTTGCCTGTGTCTGGAACTCAGAACCTCTCTGGTAAATACTTTGGTGTTTTCCTTCATCTTTTGTGTATATATATGATACAATATGCATAAAACTTTTCATATGAATAAATTCTTAAAATGTGCACATTTCAGTATCCCTTGGCCATTTGACATTATAGGGTGTTCATTTTTCCTTATAATAAACAGCTGTCTGTAAATATCTTTATTCAATGGGTCTAAAATATTCAGTTCTGTGGCTGGCTTCTAATTTTCTTAGCCATTCCCCTGGCTAAGAAGCAACAGTTCAACAGCTGAACAACAGTTAGGCAATTAGGATTTTCTTTCCAATTTTCACTATTATTAATAATATTGTGATACATAAATTTTGTCTGAATTTTATATAGCTTCCATAAGAGTGAGTGTGTCAGAAGTGAATTTCTGGATCTAAAACAATGGACATTTTAATGATTTTTTATAGTGTTATGATTCCAAGAACACAATGCAACTGTATATTATAACCAGATAATCTCATTTTTATTTATCTATGCGATTAGTAGTTAGACATGAGATTTTTCTTATTTTTGAGCTACAACACTTCATCATTACATGAAGAACATTACTAAGACTTAAAGGAAATTTTAAAAATATATATATATAAAAAGGAAAAATCTCGAAGTATGAAAATAATTAAATTCCCATAGAATAGGTTTAATATTATTATGTCTTTAATATGCATCTGAAACTTTGTTAACTGTTTACATTGAAATACCTTTTATCCTTACAACAGGTAAACAATATAGTTAGGACAAAGTATTATGTACTCCCAGCAGTGAATGGTCCAAGAGCCTGGGCATAAATCTCATCCCACCTTACTGACGCTCACCAGATCACATTTCCAGTGTAGAAAGTACGAGGCAACCAAGTCATTTAACTGAAACGACCATGGGCACGTTTGGCTTCAGGTGCAGCCTGATTCAAGGTTCAGATGATATTTCCTTTCTACTGCTCGACTTTGACTTCCTCTATGCCTGTTTCATTCTCAGCCATGAATGGCCCAAGCACCTGGGCCCGCATCTCATCCCATCTCACTGACGCTCACCAGATCACATTTCCATGGCTCTGGTAGGGCAGCACTTCTGCTGTCTAGATCTTCATCTCATGCAACACGGCCAAACCACATGAACCAACAGTAGGGCAGAGGACAGAACTCTGAAGGAGCTTTCGGATCTTTGCGCAGGGTAAGAGTCAAGCATGCTGAGCAGTGAGAGTAACTCTGTTGTAGGGAGGCACTCTTTCTAATCAGCGTTTCCCCAATAAGAAACAGGCTCCAAGAGCTTACAGCGCTTGACCGCTCCAAGGTCACACAGCTAACACACTGCAGGGAGTGCACCAAAGGCAGTCTATCACCAGTCTGACTCTAGTAGAAGCGCTGAAGAGCTTGACGGGGCCCCCAAATCTCTGATCCAAAGGTAACCTGACTCCAGCACTTTTGAGGCTAGCAGTTTGCCTGGGTTCTTCTCTCGGCTCTGGGTCTCTATAAAATTGTATTCATTCATGATGAAAGCACCCACTCAGTCAGCTTGAGGATGAGGCTTCCTTTCTTTCTGACTTCTGGTTCCATGGACTCATGGTTAAGAACAAGGGAGTTGGAAGACAGGCAGGTAGGTTCATATCTCATCTCTAAACAACGTAGCTTGAGGATGTCACTTAAGCTTGCTAAGCTTCAGTTTCCTAATCTATAGGTGGAATGAAAAACAGTCCCTACATTACAAGGTTGTTGTGAGAATTCAGTAAGCTAATACATGAAACCTATTGAGACCCACATTTGCTCAACATTGGTACCCAGTGATGATTCGCCATTAGGGGCCATGAAAGAGTATTGTCCCCACCTTGTCATGGGCCTACCCAATCCTCAGGCATGGTTGCTCACAATTTCAAATCTAGTATAAAAAACTGGGGCTTCCAGGATGGCGGAGTGGTACAGAAGCCGCCTGGCAATGCAGGAGACACAGGTTTGATCCCTGGTCCAGGAAGATTCCACAATCCATGGAGCAACTAAGCCCACAAGCCACAACTATGGAGCATGGGAACCTCAACAAGAGAAGCTGCTACAGTGAGAAGGTCACATACTGCAATGAAGAGTAGCTCTTGCTCTCTGCAACTAGAGAACAAACTACAGAGCAACAAAGACTAAGCACAGTTCAGTTCAGTCGCTCAGTCATGTCAGACTATTTGCAACCCCATGACTCGCAGCACGCCAGGCCTCCCTGTCCATCACCAACTCCCAGAATTCACTCAGACTCACGTCCATCGAGTTGGTGATGCCATCCAGCCATCTCATCTTCTGTCGTCCCCTTCTCCTCCTGCCCCCAATCCCTCCCAGCATCAGAGTCTTTTCCAATGAATCAACTCTTCTCATGAGGTGGCCAAAGTACTGGAGTTTCAGCTTCAGCATCAATCCTTCCAAAGAACACCCAGGGCTGATCTCCTTCAGAATGGACTGGTTGGATCTCCTTGCAGTCCAAGGGACTCTCAAGAGTCTTCTCCAACACCACAGTTCAAAAGCATCAATTCTTCAGCGCTCAGCTTTCTTCACAGTCCAACTCTCACATCCATACATGACTACTGGAAAAACCATAGCCTTGACTAGATGGACCTTTGTTGGCAAAATAATGTCTCTGCTTTTGAATATGCTATCTAGGTTGGTCATAACTTTCCTTCCAAGGAGTAAGCGTCTTTTAATTTCATGGCTGCAATCACCATCTGCAGTGATTTTGGAGCCCCCCAAAATAAAGTCTGACACTGTTTCCACTGTTTCCCCATCTATTTCCCATGAAGTGATGGGACCAGATGCCATGATCGTCATTTTCTGAATGTTGAGCTTTGAGCCAACTTTGTCAATCTCCTCTTTAACGTTCATCAAGAGGCTCTTTAGTTCCTCTTCACTTTCTGCCATAAGGGTGCTGTCATCTGCATATCTGAGGTTGCTGATATTTCTCCCAGCAATCTTGATTCCAGTTTGTGCTTCTTCCAGCCCAGTGTTTCTCACGATGTACTCTGCATATAAATTAAATAAGCATGGTGACAATATACAGCCTTGATGTACTCCTTTTCCTATCTGGAACCAGTCTGTTGTTCCATGTCCAGTTCTAACTGTTGCTTCCTGACCTGCATATAGGTTTCTCAAGAAGCTGGTCAGATGGTCTAGTATTCCCATCTCTTTCAGAATTTTCCACAGTTTATTGTGATTCACACAGTCAAAGGCTTTGGTGTAGTCAATAACACAGAAATAGATGTTTTTCTGGAACTCTCTTGCTTTTTCGATGATCCAGCAGATGTTGGCAATTTGATCTCTGGTTCCTCTGCCTTTTCTAAAACTAGCTTCAACATCAGGAAGTTCACAGTTCACGTATTGCTGAAGCTTGGCTTGGAGAATTTTGAGCATTACTTTACTAGTGTGTGAGATGAGTGCAATTGTGTAGTAGTTTGAGCATTCTTTAACATTGCCTTTCTTTGGGATTGGAATGAAAACTGACCTTTTCCAGTCCTGTGGCCACTGCTGAGTTTTCCAAATTTGCTGGCATATTGAGTGCAGCACTTTCACAGCACCATCTTTCAGGATTTGAATTACCTCAACTGGAATTCCATCACCTCCACTAGCTTTGTTCGTAGTGATGCTTTCTAAGGCCCACTTGACTTCACAATCCAGGATGTCTGGCTGTAGGTGAGTGATCACACCATCATGGTTATCTTGGTCATGAAGATCTTTTTTGTACAGTTCTGTGTATTCTTGCCACCTGTTCTTAATATCTTCTGCTTCTGTTCGGTCCATACCATTTCTGTCCTTTATCGGGCCCATCTTTGCATGAAAAGTTCCCTTGGTATTTCTAATTTTCTTGAAGAGATCTCTAGTCTTTCCCATTCTGTTCTTTTCGTGTATTTCTTTGCATTGATCACTGAGGAAGGCTTTCTTATCTCTTCTTGTTATTTTTTGGAACTCTGCATTCAGATGCTTATATCTTTCCTTTTCTCCTTTGCTTTTTGCTTCTCTTCTTTTCACAGCTATTTGTAAGTCCTCCCCAGACAGCCATTTTGCTTTTTTCCATTTCTGACAGAATGTGCTCCATTGGAGAAGGGAATGGCAAACCACTTCAATATTCTTGCCTTGAGAACCCCATGAATAGTATGAACAGGCAAAATGATAGGATACTGAAAGAGGAACTCCTCAGGTCAGTAGGTGCCCAATATGCTACTGGAGATCAGTGGAAAAATAACTCCAGAAAGAATGAAGGGATGGAGCCAAAGCAAAAACAATACCCAGCTGTGGATGTGACTGGTGATAGAAGCAAGGTCTGATGCTGTAAAGAGCAATATTGCATAGGAACCTGGAATGTTAGGTCCATGAATCAAGGCAAATTGGAAGTGGTCTAACAGCAGGTGGCAAAAGTGACCATCGACATTCTAGGAATCAGCAAACTAAAATGGACTGGAATGGGTGAATTTAACTCAGATGACCATTTTATCTACTCCTGCGGGCAGGAATCCCTTAGAAGAAATGGAGTAGCCATCATGTTCTACAAAAGAGTCCAAAATGCAGTACTTGGATGCAGTCTCAAAAATAACAGAATGGTCTCTGTTCGTTTCCAAGGCAAACCATTCAATATCACAGTAATCCAAGTCTATGCCCCAACCAGTAACACTGAAAAAGCTGAAGTTGAATGGTTCTATGAAGACCTACAAGACCTTTTAGAACTAACACCCCCGAAAGATATCCTTTTCATTATAGGGGACTGGAATGCAAAAGTAGGAAGTCAAGAAACACCTGGAGTAACAGGCAAATTTGGCCTTGGAGTGTGGAATGAGCAGGGCAAAGGCTAATAGAGTTTTGCCAAAAGAACATACTGGTCATAGCAAACACCCTCTTCCAACAACACAAGAGAAGACTCTACACATGGACATCACCAGATGGTCAACACCAAAATCAGACTGATTATATTCTTTGCAGCCAAAGATGGAGAAGCTCTATACAGTCGGCAAAAACAAGACAGGGAGCTGACTATGGCTCAGATCATGAACTCCTTATTGCCAAATTCAGACTTAAATTGAAGGAAGTAGGGAAAACCACTAGACCATTCAGGTATGACCTAAATCAAATCCCTTATGATTATACAGTGGAGGTGAGAAATAGATTTAAGGGCCTAGATCTGATAGATAGAGCGCCTGATCAACTATGGACAGAGGTTTGTGACATTGTACAGGAGACAGGGATCAAGACCATCCCCATGGAAAAGAAAGGCAAAGACCTACCACAGCCAAAAATAAATAAATAAAATTTATAAATTCAATGTAATACATGATATTGAGACAATAAAAAAAAATCATGCTTTCATAGCAGAGGATTTAAGCTCTGCTTCAAACTGGAATTTCTGCTGATCATAAGTAGGTGAATGTTAACAGTTTATTCTTAACTCACAAAATCTTCATTCCTTTTATTCTTAACAGCTTATCACTCCTCCTGAATTCTTCTTATTCATTATATATTTTGACTTATCATAGGCTGTGTTTACAAGCCTCAAATGAGACAGTTTTCTTTTTGCTGAGAAAGCCCCAGCTTATTCCATTTCCTTGAATTGTGATAAGTTCATTTTCAAGATTTATTTGAGGAAAAGGAGGTTTCTTAAAAAGAGTGCACTCTATGCACATGTAATGTTTGTGGGTTACCCCATGTCAGGGTTCTCCAGAAAAACACAACCAACAGAATATACTATATAGATATATATATTAATAGAAAAAGATATATTATGAGGGATTAGTGGCAAGCAGTGGTTCCAATATGTTACTGGAGATCAACTGAGAAATAATTCCAAAAAGAATGAAGAGATGGAGCCAAAGCAAAAACACCCAGTTGTGGATGTGAGTATGAAGGAAGCAAGGTGTGATGCTGTAAAGAGCAATATTGCATTAGGAACCTGAAATGTTATATCCATGAATCAGGGCAAATTGGAAGTGGTCAAACAGGAGATGGCAAGAGTGAATGTTGACATTTTAGGAATCAACGAACTAAAATGGACTGAAATGGGTGAATTTAACTCAGATGACCATTATATCTACTCCTGTGGGCAAGAATCCCTTCTAAGAAATGGAGTAGCCATCACAGGCAACAAAAGAGTTCAGAATGCAGTACTTGGATGCAATCTCAAAAATGACACAATGATCTCTGTTCATTTCCAAGGCAAACCATTCAATATCACAGTAATCCAAGTCTATGCCCTGACCAGTAATGCTGAAGAAGCTGAAGTTGAAGGGTTCTATGAAGAACTACAAGATCTTCTAGAACTAACACCCACCCCAAAGATGTCCTTTTCATTATAGAGGACTGGAATGCAAAAGTAGAAAGTCAAGAAATACCTGGAGTAACAGGCAAATTTGGCCTTGGAATACAGAATGAAGGAGGGCAAAGGCTAATAGAGTTTTGTCAAAAGAACACACTGGTCATAGCAAACACTCTCTTCTAACAACACAAGAGAAGCCTCTACATATGGACATCACCAGATGGTCAACACCAAAATCAGATTGATTATATTCTTTGCAGCCAAAGAGGGAGAAGCTCTACATAGTCAGCAAAAACAAGACCAGGAGCTGACTGTGGCTCAGATCATGAACTCCTTATTGCCAAATTCAGACTTAAACTGACAAAAGTAGGGAAAACCACTAGACCATTCAGGTATGACCTAAATCAATCCCTTACGATTATACAGTGCAAGTGAGAAATAGAGTTAATGGACTAGATCTGATAGAGAGAGAGTACCTGATGAACTATGGGTAGAGGTTTAGGACATTGTACAGGAGCCAGGGATCAAGATCATCTGTAAGAAAAAGAAATGCAAAAAAGCAAAATGGCTGTCTGAGGAAGCCTTATAAATAGGTGTGAAAAGAAGAGAAGTGAAAAGCAAAGGAGGAAAGGAAAAATATAACCATTTGAATGCAGAGTTCCAAAGAATAGCAAGGAGAGATAAGAAAGCCTTCTCGGTGATCACTGCAAAGAAATAGAGGAAAACAATAGAATGGGAAAGACTAGAGATCTCTTCAAGAAAATTAGAGATACCAAGGCAGCATTTCATGCAAAGATGGGCTCGATAAAGGATAGAAATGGTAAGGACCTAACAGAAGCAGAAGATATTAAGAAGAGGTGGCAAGAATACACAGAACTATACAGAAAAGATCTTCACAACCAAGATAATCACGATGGTGTAATCACTCACTTAGAACCAGACATCTGGGATTGTGAAGTCAAGTGGGCCTTAGAAAGCATCACTACAAACAAAGCTAGTGGAGGTGATGGAATTCCAGTCGAGCTATTTCAAATCCTGAAAGATGATGCTGTGAAAATGCTGCACTCAATATGCCAGCAAATTTGGAAAACTCAGCAGTGGCCACAGGACTGGAAAAGGTCAGTTTTCATTCCAATCCCAAAGAAAGGCAATGCCAAAGAATGCTCAAACTACTGCACAATTGCACTCATCTCACATGCTAGCAAAGTAATGCTCAAAATTCTCCAAGCCAAGCTTCAGCAATATGTGAACCATGAACTTCCTGATGCTCAAGCTGGTTTTAGAAAAGGCAGAGGAACCAGAGATCAAATTGCCAACATCTGCTGGATCATCGAAAAAGCAAGAGAGTTCCAGAAAAACATCTATTTCTGCTTCATTGACTATGCCAAAGCCTTTGACTGTGTGGATCACAACTAACTATGGAAAATTCTGAAAGAGATGGGAATACCAGACCACCTGACTGGCTTCTTGAGAAACCTGTATGCAGGTCAGGAAGCACCAGTTAGAACTGGGCATGGAACAACAGACTGGTTCCAAACAGGAAAAGGAATATGTCAAGGCTGTATATTGGTCCCTGCTTATTTAACTTATATGCAAAGTACATCATGAGAAATACTGGGCTGGATGAAGCACAAGCTGGAATCAAGACTGCCAGGAGAAATATCAATAACCTCAGATATGCAGATGACACAACCCTTATGGCAGAAAGTGAAGAGGAACTAAAGAGCCTCTTGGTGAAAGCAAAAGAGGAGAGTGAAAAAGTTGGTTAAAACTCAACATTCAAAAAACTAAGATTATGGCGTCTGGTACCATCACTTCATGGCAAATAGATGGGGAAACAGTTGCAGACTTTATTTGAGGGGGGTTCAAAAATCACTGCAGATGGTAACTGCAGCCATGAAATTAAAAGATGCTCATTCCTTGGAAGAAAAGTTATGACCAACCTAGACAGCATATTGAAAAGCAGAGACATTACTTTGCCAACTAAGGTCCGTCTAATCAAGGCTATGGTTTTTCCAGTAGTCATGTATGGATGTGAGAGTTGGACTGTGAAGAAGGCTGAGCGCCAAAGAATTGATGCTTTTGAACTGTGGTGTTGGAGAAGACTCTTGAGAGTCCCTTGGACTGCAAGGAGATCCAACCAGTCCATTCTGAAGGAGATCAGCCCTGGGATTTCTTTGGAAGGAATGATGCTAAAGCTGAAACTCCAATACTTTGGCGACCTGATGCGAAGAGCCAACTCATTGGAAAAGACTCTGATGCTGGGAGGGATTGGGGGCAGGAGAAGAAGGTAATGACAGAGGATGAGATGGTTGGATGGCATCACTGACTCAATGGATATGAGTCTGAGTAAACACTCCAGGAGTTGGTGATGGACAGGGAGGCCTGGCATGCTGCTGTCCATGGGGTCGCAAACAAAGAGTCAGACACAACTGAGTGACTGAACCTAACTGAATGAGGGATTAGATCACAGGATTATGGAGGATAAGAAGTCTCACAGTCTGCTGCCTGAAAGCTGGAGGCCCAGGAAAGCTGGTGGTGTAGTTCTTTGTAATCCAAACCTGAAGGTCTAAAAACCATGGAACCAGTGTCTTAGATCAGGAGAAGATAATATGTTCCAGCTAAAGCAGAGAGCGAATTTGCCCTTCCTCCCCCTTTTTGCACTATTAGGGCCCTCAACAGATAATGTGATGCCTACCTACTTTGGGGAGGATGATCTTTACTTTTTCTTTTGATTCAAATGCTAATCTCTTTTGGAAACACCCTGGCAGATACACTCAGAAATAATGTTTTATCAGCCATCTTGGCATCCTTTAGCCCAGTCAATTGATCCAAAAAGTAACAATCACACCCTAACTCCTGAAATCCTAGATATAGAAATGATATATAATATAGAATCCATTCAGCAAATAGCCACTAATTGCTGACTGTTTGGTATGTCTAGTTTTTGTTTAAAGATTTATTTATAAACAATTGTTAATTCTCTTTTTGAAATTCTCCAGGAATATATCTAAATTCATGGGTCAATTCCAGGATTCTTTTCACTCCTGAGAATCAAGAGTCATATATATTTTTTTTACCTAATCCTAATTTTCTTCTACAATATTCAATCAATGTAATATTCAGTAAGAAAATCACTATTTGATATTAGTAATTAAAGTAATTTTCATCCCATTCTTAAAGTGATAGCTAAACACTTTCTAGACAAACTTTGGTATTGAGAAGTATAGGCATTTACAATTCCAAATTCTAAAGCTTCACTTGCAAGATGTCAATGCTCTAAGTTCTTTGTTTTTATTTAAGAGCATTTCTTGTTTGTTTATTGATCCATGGAATTTTCCTATAGTAGTAGAATCATGATAGTGATGATAATGGTATAATAATCATAGCAGTAATAGCTCTCATGTATTGAGTGCCTCCTATCTGCCAAGCACTGTCCTGGGTATTGTATATACATCTTCTCATGGAATCCTCACAGCAACCCTGAGAAGTAAGTACTATCTCCAGTTTACAGAGGGGGACATTAAAGTTAAAAAAAAATTGTGTTCAAAGTCTCCTAATAATAAACAGGACTGGAACCAAACCCAAATATGGCTAACTCCAAAGTGTACAGTGTTTTAGAATCAAGTTTTTAGTCCTTCAGAGGGTGAGTTTTTAAAAGCTGGCTCACCATGATCAGTCCAAAGAAGTAACAGTGATTTGATTAAAGCCTTGAAAGCTGGTGGTTTAGAGAAGTGTTCATGGAGGAGTACTGAGTCATATGATCAGCAGTGTATCCAGTAACATGGGACAGTGGTGTCACTGTCAGAGGCCTCCTCACACGTTTCAGTTCACCATTCTGCCAGCGAGAGCGAGGGATGACACCCACCCTGTGTCGGCCGGTCTGAAACGGGTAGGGCGGAGGGCGTTGAAAAATCCTTGATCCCCTAAGGAAGTAACCATTTATCAGGTAGATATCAACTGGCTCTTTATCATCAATGCCTTCTGAAAAGCAATTCCCAATAAGAGCCACTGTGAATTACCCATCGAAAGCAATGTCAAAATGATCAGAGCAGCTTTGATTCTTTGCCAATCTCTCTAGCATTCCTTTTTGTTTTTAATTGGAGTATTGTTGCTTTAAAATGTTTTATTAGTTTCTGCTGTATAGCAAAGTGAATCAGCCACAGGTATTATAAACCCTCTTCCTTGGAATTCCTTCCCCTTTAGGTCACCGCAGAGCACTGACTAGAGTTCCCTAGGCTGTGAAAGTGAAAACTGAAAGTGAAGTCGCTCAGTCATGTCCGACTCTTTGCAGCCCCATGGACTGCAGCCTATCAGGCTCCTCCATCCATGGGATTTTCCAGGCAAGAGTGCTGGAGCAGATAGCCATTGCCTTCTCCAGGGGATCTTCCCGACCCAGGGATCGAACCCGGGTATCCCGGATTGCAGGCAGACGCTTTACCGTCTGAGCCACCAGGAAGCCCTAGGGAAGTCCCTAGGCTGTAGTCTGTTCTAATTAATTCTCCATTTTATACAAAATAGTGTACATAAAAAAACTGTCATACAGAGTGAGTTAAGTCAGAAAAACAAATACCATATAGTAACACATATATGTGGAATCTAGAAAAATGGTATAGATGATCTTATTTGCAAAGCAGAAGTAGAGACACAGACATAGAGAACAAATATATGGATACCAAGGGGGGAAAGAGGGTGGGATGGATGGGAGACTGAGATTGACACATATTACTCTCCAGCACGCTTAATGATGACAGCTATGAAATACAACTCCGGTTCTTGCAGGATGGCTCCCAAGGAACTTTTCATTCTCTGCTGCCTCCTGCCCACCCTTAATCACTCCCTCTCTCAGTCATCCCTTTGGATCTAAAGTTTTCCCAAATCCCCAAATTAGGTATTAAGTGCATGTTTATTCCAGTATGATTTTCTCCTCTAATCTGGGAGATAAAAATAACGGAGACATGTCTGCAGTCTCATGTTACCCTCTGCTGTCCATCCCTAAAGTAAACTTGGGTATCGCGCCATCTCCTGCCTCCTCTTCCTTCATGTGGCCCAGTCCAGACAGGAGGGCTTCGAGGGTGGACCCCACGTGCAGCTCCAGCTTAGAAAAATTATTGTTGCTTTAGGAATATATGGACTGACTCTGAATATGTTTCTGGCACATCACCACTATTTTTTTTTTAAACTCGTTCTATTTCCAAAAGTAGGGAATGGGTTACTTATTGGCAACAGTTAGTTCTGAGAATTGACAGCCAGTAAGCAGTTTTAAGGACAGTTTGAACGATGCCTTATGACAAAACACAAATAATGATAAACAATTTAGAAAAGCCCAAATCTCATAACTAAATGGGCACATGGGAACAGTCTTCTTTTGTCTCCAAACACCTTGAAATGAGGTTTGTGAAACGAAGACATTTACCCTGAAAGATGGTCAACATTTAGCATGCATTGGCAAGAGTACTGGAGTGGGTTGCCGTTTCCTTCTCCAGGTAATCTTCCTGACCCAGGGATTGAACCCAGGTCACCCACATTGATAGACGCTTTACCATCTGAGCCACCAGGGGACCTACCCTGAAAGATGGTCAACATGAAGTCTGAAGATGAAACCACGCATTGCTTTAAACCTTTGAAATGAGCAGTGCCTGGCTGGACTGTTAAAGGCTGTAGGACTTTTCTTAGAGACAATCTAATGTGCCCTTAGATTTTCTTCTGGAGGCTAGTTCCATTTAACACTCAGCAACAGCCATGCAGAGACACGCCATGCACTGTGCCAATGAGAGTTTACCAAGTAAGAAAAACATGATTCCTGCCCTCCAAGAGCTTAAAAGCTGTGTTGGAAAGAGAGGGGCTACAGCCTCTAATATACTCAATTAAAGAAGTCATAATTGCATAACACCAGTTTTTATGTCTGTTGTCCTAAATTTCTACTTTCCAAATAGAAGTATGTTGACTCCCACAGAGAAAATAAATCTGCATGCTGAGCAATGTTCTTTTTCTTATGATGTTTAAAAGCAATTTTCTTTAAATGAAATTTAAATAGAAATTGCTAATATTGAACTTAATAATATTATTAGGTGTTTTTCCCCAAGAAGCATAAGACTTCAGGCTTCATCGTGTTTCTCCAAATAGCCTTTTGTTTTTATAGCTTGAAAATTGACAACAATTGAAAAGACAGCAATTGAGTTGGCATCCAGTGGTATTATAACACACCTGGCCTTAATGCTTGTGTTATTTCTTTCAGTCTTCTCTCCTCTCTGGTCCTTTGCTTTGTTCCTTCCCTGAGGAAATTCACATTTAGAACTTTGCTCAGTATGACACAAAGAGCTAGATAACATTCTCTGCTGGCAAGAAAGAGGCAGCTATTTAGTCTCGGCTGGGAGCTGTGGCAGTGATTGCTTTGCAAGGTTTACACAATTTTTTAAAAACAACTATATGACATTGTGTGAAGAGCAGTGGGTTTCAAGTGAGTCAGTTTGTAAGTTTTGTTGAAAATTTAGGCAACTTAAAACTTCTGGGGCCTCAATTTCCACATCTATAAATTTGAGCACTAAACCAGGGGTCCCCAAAATTCGCTGCATGTTAGAATTACCAGGAGAGCTTTTAAAAATCCTGATGCCTATGTTGCAAGCCAGACCAATTAAATCAGAATATATCAGGGTGGGAGTCACATGTATGTTGTTTAAAGATCCCCAAGGGATTCCAGTGTGCAACAAGGTTAAAAAACTATGGCAGAAAACTGATTTATCCAATGTCTTTTCCAACTCTAGTATTCTAAACTGCATGATTCTCTGAGCTTCCATGACTCTTCTTCAGCTTCAGTAGCAAACTCAAGCTATTAACAAATTTTCTATAGTTTCAATTCAAAAACAGCCAAAATCCCAGCGGACTTTTTTTGTGAAACTTGACAAATTAATTCAAAAATTTTAATAGAAAAGCAATGGATCTAGAATAGTCAAAGCAATCTTGCAAAGAAAAGAAAAAGCTGAGGGTCTCAATATTATCAAACTATAGCAATCCAGACATATGGTATTATTGACTAGTATAAGGATAGACAGACAGATCAATAGAACAGAATAGATGGTGTGACACTTTACCTTCACTTATACAATCAACTGATTTTCAGCAAAACTGCCAAAACCACTCGATCAGGAAAAGAAAATTTTTTCAATGAATAACACTGTAACAACTAGATAATAATTTGGGAAAAAAAATAAATCTCAATCCCTGCTTCACACCAAATGCAAAATTAATTTCTATTGATCACAGACATAAATGTATAAACTAAAACTGTAAATCTTCTCAAAGAAAATATAAGATAAAATCCCTGTAAATTACTGAACAAGACAATGAAAATACTAACCATTAAAAGGATAAATTAAAAATTCAGAAGACCACATTAAACATACTAATAAGCCACAGACTGAGGAAGAAAACTTACATTACACAGGACTTGTATTCAGAATATATAAAGAGCTCCTAACACTCAATAGCAAACAGACAAAGAACCCAGTTTAGAAATTAGCAAAATACGCAAACACTTCACAAAAGACAGAAAAATAACCAGTAAGCACATAATAAAACACCCAAACTCATTAGACATCAAAGAAATGCAAGTAAAACTCTTCATGAAACTGAAATGAAAGTTCAACGCATACATCAGAGTGCCTAAAATTAAAAAGACTGACAATGCCAAACGTTGGCAAAGAAGTACAGCAACTGGAATTCATATACATGGAATGTGGAAGAATACAATGTTATTGCTACACTGGAAAACTGTTTGGTAGTTGCTTGCAAGGTTAAGCATATATGTCTCACAGGACCCAACAATTCCATCCCTAACTCTTTACCTAAGAGAAATGGACCATACAAAAGCTTTCCACACAAATGTTCAGAGGAGCCTTATTCATGATAGCCCCAAACTGGAAATAACACAAATGTCCATGGACGGATACATGGCTAAATATATGGTATATTCATACTCAGCAATAAAAAAGAGAGAACTGCTAATACAAACTACAGCATGGATGAATCTCAAAAATATGTTGAGTGAAAGAAGCCAGACACAAAAGAATACATACAGTATGACAGTACTTGTACAATAATAAAATCAGAACAATGGTTGTCTTGCATATGAGAAGGGAGATTGTGCAATAGACTAGAACCCTCTAGGGCCCTGGAAATGTTCTATCTTGATTGAGGTGTGGTAGTTACATGAGTGTATATATATGTCAAAACACTTTCTAAAAAACCATGTACTTAAGATTGTATACTTATAATCTGTACGTAAATTATACCTCAAAAATTAACATTAAAAACAACTTTTGTAAATTGCAGAGTGTTATACAATACTAAAAAAGGTTTTAGCTTTTAAAGTCCTCTGAGAAAAAGATGTGTTTGAGGTGGTTAAAGTGCTGAACTGATGCTAAGCAATCAAATAGCAATGAGTATCTCATTTTCATTTGGATATTTGATATGATTGGCTAAAATATGATGAGTTTGTTTCATGACTTAGAAAATGAATACAATGCCTTCTAACCACCCTAGCTAACATTTTTTTGTTTTTAAAGCTTGGTACCAAGAGTGATCTGTATGAAAATACAAAGAACCTTGAACCTTTAAAGTAAAAAGTGTTGGCATATTCACTGTATGTATTGCTGAAAATTTTAGAGAAAAGCCTTGAATTGAAGTAGGAAAAAAATGGAAGTTTAAGATAGGACAATAGATATCACATTCTGTAATCCAAATTCTATAATAATCATGTGATATGAAAGTATGTGAATACAGCTAAAAGATGAAAACTGATTTAAATATACCAATTTACAATAAAATCTCTACTAAATTTTCCAGGAATAGTATGGAGGTTCCTTAAAAAAAACAAAAATAGATTCCCATAAGATCCAGTAAAGCTATGACAAACCTAGCCAGTGTATTAAAAACCAATACAGTATTGTAAAGCAAAATAAAGTTAAAAAAAAAAAAAGCAAAGACATCACTTTGCTGACAAAGGTCCATATACTCAAGGATATGGTATTTCCAGTAGTCATGTACGGATGTGAGAGCTGGCCCATAAAGAAGGAGGCAAAGTACCAAAAGAATTGATGACTTTGAACTGTGGGGCTGGAAAAGCCTCTTGAGAGTCCTTTGGACTGCAGGGAGACCGAGCCAGTCAGTCACAAAGGAAACCAACCCCGAGTACTCATTGGAAGGGCTGATGCTGAAACTGAAGCTCCAATACTTTGAGCATGTGATGCGAACAGCTGACTCACTGGAAAAACCCTGATGCTGGGAAAACTGAAGGCAGAAGGAGAAGAGGATGACAGAGAATGAGGTGGCTGGATGGCCTCACTGATTCAGGGAACATGAATTTGGCCGATCTCTGGGAGACAGTGAGGGACAGCGAAGCCTGGCATGCTGCAGTCCACAGTGTCACAAAGAGTTGGACACTACTTGGCCACTGAACAACAACTGATCCAGTAATCTCACTCCGGTCATATACCAATATCTAAAGGAAACTAATTCAGAAGGATACATGCGCCCCAACATTCACAGTAAGCAGTGTTTATAACAGCCAAGACATGGACACATACGGGGTTTCCTCTGCGGTGCTACTGGTAGAGAACCTGCCTGCCAATGAGGAGACGTAAGAAACCCAGGCTCAGTCCCTAGGTTGAGAAAATCCCCTGGAGGAGAGAATGGCAACCCACTCCATTATTCTTACCTGCAGAATCCCATGGACAGAGGAGTCTGGTAGGCTACAGTTCATAGAGTTGCCAAGAGTTGGCCATATGTATGTATATGTATGGTGGAATATTCCTCACCAATAAAAAAATAATAAAATAATAATATACTCAGCCATTTGCAGCAATATGGACCTAAAGATTATCATAGGGACTTCCCAGGTGGCGAAATGATAAAGAATCTGCTGGCCAATGCAGGAGATGTAAGAGACGTGGGTTTGATCCCTGGGTCACGAAGATCCCCTGGAGTAGGAAATGGCAACCTGCTCCAGTAATTTTCCCTGGAGAATTCCATGAACAGAGGAGCCTGGAAGGCTACAGTCCATGGGATCACAAAGAGTCAGACATGACTGAGTAGGCATGCACACACACAGATTATCATATTAAGTGAAGTAAGTCAAAGACAAATATCATATGATATCACCTACATGTGCAATCTTTTAAAAATGATACAAATGAAATTATTATAAAAAAAGAAATAGACTCACAGACATAGAAAACAAACTTATGGTTACCAAAAGTGGAAGGAATAGGGGGAGAGATAAATTAGAAATTTGGGATTAGATACACACTGCTGCTGCTGCTAAGTTGCTTCAGTCATGTCCGACTCTGTGCGACCCCATAGACAGCAGCCCACCAGGCTCCCCCGTCCCAGGGATTCTCCAGGCAAGAACACTGGAGTGGGTTGCCATTTCCCTCTCCAATGCAGGAAAGTGGAAAGTGAAAGTGAAGTCACTCAGTCATGTCCAACTATTAGCGACCCCATGGACTATAGCCTACCAGGCTCCTCCATCCATGGGATTTTCCAGGCAAGAGTACTGGAGTGGGTGGCCATTGCCTTCTCCGAGATACACACTACTATATATAAAATAGATAAACAACAAGAACTTACTGCAGAGCACAGGGAACTATATCAAATATCTTGTAGTAGCCTACAATGGAAAAGTGTCTAAAAAAGAATCCATATATATATATTTATATATGTGTATAACTGAATCACCTTGCTGTACACCAGAAACATTGTAAATCAACTATACTTCAATAAAACTAAATTTTAGGAAAAAAATAATTTCTTCAGGAATCAAATTCCCTTCCCTCTTTTTTTTTCTAACACACAATACAGACTCCCATGCACCTTCCGTAAAGTACCAGGAGTAGCATAGTTTGTAGGTGTTAAATCCTAAGTGCTCCCCACACACTCCTCCCCAGACCCAAAATTAAACTGTCAGGGAAGCCCTGCCCTAGGGTTGGGTCTACTGATTAAACACAAGAAGCCTCTATAAAAGTATATCCCTTGGTAGAGGGCAAGGTCTTTGCAGGCTTTGGTCATTATCAGTCCCAGTATCTAAAGCATAGTGGGGGCCACATACATTTTTTAGACTTTGTGATTCAGTGAATGGACACTGACATGACAGTAACAGTTCATTTTAACTATGAAATGAAGGAACATATTCCAAGTGTTAGCAGACCACCTAACACCTAGGTTGAACTTCAACTCCTTTCCCCCTTTCTCTATGTAGACTATTTTTCCTCCTTCAAGAAGCTGCTTTCTCTTGTTAGATGACCAGATCTCATTTGTTTTAACCACCGCAACCCAACCCCTTTCAAAAATAGGAAATAATCTGATATGACTTCTAGCTATCAAGACACTGATGATGTGACAATTCAGTTCAGGTCAGTTGCTCGGTCATGTTTGACTCTTTGCGACCCAATGGACTGCAGCGCTTCAGGCTTCCCTGGCCATCTTCCCAAAGCTTGCTCAAACTCATGTCCATTGAGGCAGTGATGCCATCCAACCACTCATCCTCTGTCATCCCTTGCTTCAATCTTTCCCAGCATCAGGGTCTTTTCTAATGAGTCAGTTCTTCACATCAGGTGGCCAAAGGATTATGGTTTCTATGTTTTAAAGTATTATGGTTTTTATGGCCATATTATCATTTTCATGCTTCCTCACCCAGTAATGGACTTTTAGACTGGGGAACAAAATACCCTATACTCTAATGTTTGATAAGAGTTTCCAGAGATATCTGGAAATACTGTGTGTGTGTGTGTGTGTGTGTGTGTGTAACGAGCTTGAATGTATATACAAGTATGAGTGTATGAGAAAGATTGATTTGTAAAATTCCAGCAATGAATGGACTTACATGTTATAAATTCCAGTGCTAGAAAATTAAAAACTACCATAAAATTTCCAATTACAATCTTTCAAAGTTGTTTTAGAAGATCCCCTAAAGAAGGGAATGGCAACCCACTCCAGTATTCCTGCCTGGAGAATTCCGTGGACAGAGGAGACTGGTGGGCTACAGTCCATGGGGTTGCAAAGATTTGGACACAACTGAACGACTAACGATTTCACTTTCACTTTTAGAAGGTACATTGTCAAAAATACTCATAAGATCTTCCATTTTTCTTCTTTTTCTTCACAAAGAAACACAGTCAGTCTTAAGTCTAAGAAAGATCTAATCAAGCCAATGATTTCCAGTTTCTCTTGATTGAATTTTCTTGATCTACTAGTATAGGCCAGCATAGGGAAGCTTACCTTAGAATAGAATGGCGTGGATGTCATTAGAGTGCAAAGGAGGGTTCTTTGTGAATATTGATAACATTTTATGAAATTTTGTTTCAGTTATATATTTGTGATGTGTGTGGGTCACAACGTAAAAAGCATAAGTCATGGTCAAAGAAGTTTGAAGGCCACTGCTCTATACAACAGCATAAAACACCCAGGCAACAGTGAAGGTGAGAAAGTGCAAATTCAGTAAAAGAACAAGAGTTTAGACATGTCCGTGCATGGAAGGGAAAGAGGGAATTCCCAGGCAACCTAAAGAGAGACTTCATTTAGTTCACTGAGATAATCTTAGTGAGGTAAAGAAGGAGAGCAGAAAAATTCTCCTCCACTTCCCAGAAAAGGTATAACTGCCATAATTGTCAGAAACGACAGAAAGAACTCAAACTACCTGGAATGAGCTACATAAAATATGAAGCCCAAGTCAGGATTCTATTTATTCTGTGACTATATAAATATTGCGCTATTTTTTGATAGAAAGGAATCTTTGACTCCTTTGGTAAATCATCTCATGGAGAAATCTACAACTATGATGGCCTTATAATCTGTTCCCGTCTCACAAAATTTTAATTGAGCCATGCCAGTGCCATTTAGGGTGACAGCAGGGGTGTGGTTGGGGACTGTGTGTGGTCTTTCCCTTGCAGACAAATTCCTATTCTTTGAAGAGCATGAGGCAGAGACTGGACAAACTGCTAAGGGTTTATGCCCTCGAGCTGCTGGACAGGAGATGGCCTCCCCCCGTCACTGCGATCCTTAGGGTGTTTAGGTCAAGAGCTCCCAGCTCCCAGCCCAGGTCTGTTCCAAACCCGCGATCCTCCAGAAGCTCATTCTGTCCCCTTTCTGATTTCTCTTCTTTTTCTACACACACACACACACACACACACACACACACACACACACACTCCAGATGACTCATGCCTCTCTCCATCTTTATTCCACTTCTAGTTGAGTTTCTCAAAACAAAATATATAGTTGAAATTCACATTCTTGGTTAGGAGAGGTCTCAGAGTTGGAGCCACATAATGCTCATGTGTTTGCCCTCTTAGTCTGTCATTAAGAGCAAGCCTCCCTCAGCCCACCCAGGACTTGAATCCTGCCTCTGTACCCAGCTGGGTGACTTCATGTCCTACTGCTACAAACACAGGCTTGCCTGTCCAGATCTTCAAACTTTACTTCCTAAATCCCAGCCCACCCCCTGCTATAGTCAGTAAGCCATTCAGAACTCGCATCATCTCCTTGCTGACAAACAGTCCCTAAATCCCACCTTACCTAGGACACCCTTATCTATACCTGCTGTTCCAGAGTAATGCTTAGTAACATGCCCTTTCATTTTCAAACACACTCTAGAGTGAAAAATCACCTTTCCAATACCCACTCAGCCACTTGGTTAGCTCCCTTCCTGTAGCCTGCAGTGGCCCATCCCTTAGGTCTGTGATTCCAGGTTGGCCAAGACTCAGCATCTCCTGTCTCCCAGCATCTTCTTGAACTTCCAGAATGGAAAGCTGTCCTGGCAAGAGGAAACTTAGAGAAAACTATGATGTTATCTTAGAGTCTTTGTGACTCTGTTTTAATGTTTTCTCATATTAGGTATCTTTTACTGCTGAACAACCCACCCCAAATTAGTGACTTGAAACAATGACAATCATTTATTATCTCTTATGGTTTCTGTGGTTTGGGAATTCCGAGGGGATATATTGGGGCCAGATTGTCTCTGCTCCAAAATGTCTGGGGCCTAAGCTGGAAGATCGTTGAGGCCTGCAATTATCTGAAGGCATATTCACTCATACATGGATGCTGTGGTCAGTCGAGGTCTGGCTGTTCGGTGCTGGCCATACTCACACATGAGCTTTCCATGTGATGAGGACTTCTTCGCCTCATGGTGGCAGGGTTTCAAAGACTAGTACCTGAGCCCGACGGAAGCTAACCCAAGGTTCACTTCACATCCCTCCACAGCATCCTTCCACCATATTCCGTTGACCAAGCAAGATGTTAGCTGAGATACAAGGGCAAAGGACCTCCAACTCCCACCTCTGTTAGCAGAAGTGCAGTCAACCTTATAAGATCAAGTGAGATGGGATGTCTATATCCATGCTTGGGAAATAACCAGCCACTTCTTCCAAGCACCCCACCAGCCATAGGCAGGATGTCATCATTCCTGTTAACCCATTCTCTCCAAATTTTCCAAGAAGTCCTTTGATAGAATGACATGGAGTGATAACTTTCCAATCAAAAATGCTACTACAATCCCCTGTAGTTGAGATACTGGTTACAGTTTCATAAATCTCTGCATCTGATCCTCATAATCCTTGAAGAAGATAGAGCAGACCTCACTCTCCCCATTTTTAAGCAAACACAAGGGAAACACAGCCACATCAGTAATTCACCCAAAGTCACTGAGCTGAGACTCAGTACAGCCGCTCTGATGTGGAATCAGGTTTCTTTGCACCACCAACTGACCTCCACCAATGCGAAAGCAGCATGGCACAGGGCCTCTCAGCCCGGCCTTTGGACCAAACAAGCCTGAGCTTGAGTTCTGGTTCTCCAGCTTGGTGGTTTTGGACAAAACGTTAACCTCCCTGAGTTTCCCCTTTTCACCCCTAGAATGAAAGCAGTAAAAACCTACTTTGTGGAATTAAAAGATGATAATTAAGTAACCTAGAGCAGTGCCTAAAGCATCTTGGGCACTTAGGAGCTAAGAAATAAATCTTAATGATGATATGTGATCTCATGGTTGACACTATCTACTTAGAAGCTGCTTTTTAAGAAGCAATTGCTAGGGACTTCCCTGGTGGCTCAGTGGTAAAGAATCTGCTTGCCAATGCAGGAGACACTGGTTTGATCCCTGGTCCAGGAAGATCCCACATGCCAGGGAGCAACTAAGCCCGTGCCCCACAGCTGTTAAGCCTGTGCTCTAGAGCCTGGCAGCCGCAACTACGGAAGCCAGTGTGCCCTGGAGCCGCAGGAGAAGAGAACCCACTGCAATGAGAAGCTTGCAAACCACAACTAGAGAGTAGCCCCCACTCACTACAACCTCAGATTTTTAGAGAAAAACCCACGCAGCAACGAAGATGCAGCACAAGAAAAAATAAATTTTTTTAAGTAAATGCTAATCCTGGCCACACACAAGAAAAAGAAGATGCTTTTCATCTGCATATAGATGGGGAAACATTCTTAATTCATATCTAAACGCCAGCCATCTTAGATTTTTCTCATAGAGATAGTGTTCAGTGATTTGAAGAAGAAACCTTTCAAAGGGAATCCAATTCTCATCTATGCAAACATTATTAAATGGAATATAGACTAATGATTAAATCTCCAGCTCAAAAGGCTGCAGGTGATGGGAGGTTTCTTTGTTTTGCAGAGCAGGAACCCATGTTGCTAGTAAAGAATCTCAGGAGTTGGCCAGCCCCGGATGGCTGGGGCAGAGCGTGAGGTTAACACTATTGAGAAGCACTCAGCAAAACACTCTCGTATATTATTTAAATGTACGGCATCCATTTCTGAGAAGGTGGATCCCCATTCACCCAACGTTTTGCTCTTCTTGTTTAAAGAGAATAGAGTGTTTCGCTTTATCCAGTGGCAAAGACTACTAGATATTTCTCGTCAATGAGTGACAAGCAAAGAGACTAAAGGAGTCAACGTTTACAGTCTCTGAGAAATGTATCTACACTGTGGGAGGCAGAGTCTCAGGTGAAAGTCCGAGAAGCTGCCTCCTTAGACCCTGAGAGAAAGGCGTTCTGTTAGAGTTCAGAAATTGTTTTCCTCCTTCTTCTGTCCCATCACTTGGCTCTGAGGCTTCAGTTCTGCTTCCAGGGCCAAAAGGACAGCAGATTCACTCATAAGAAAGCCCAAGGAATACTTAAAATGCAGAAGGCAGTCCTCAGCTCCTACTGGGTATAGTTCTCATTCATGTTAGCAGGAAGCCTGCCTACAGGGCAGGGCAGCTCAATTGAGTTCTTTCTCTGCTTTGCTGGTTCTCGATCAAACTCACCCTGTGGCTGCGTTAAGTGTTGATGTCTTGGCATCAAAAGGCAGGGAGACAGCTCCATTTCTTCTGGCGCCTAACGCCGGCTCTTTGGAGAGGCTACCCACCCGCTACCCTGGGTTGCTTTGGAATTCTCCTTGTTTATAAACTAAGCCCACATTGTAGCATGTGGCGCTCCTCACTCTGCAGCAAGGGGGAGTCCAAACATCTTCAGTGACCCTCTAGGGTAACCAAATCCCTGAATTCCCTAACGGAGTAACTGACTGTCTGCCATCCTGCTGCTTGTAGCTGAACAGCATTCTGTGTTTTCCATAGCTTCTTCATACACTTGAAGAAGCTGTGGTCTCCTGTGGTCTGGCAGACTCCATGAGGGAGGCACAGCAGACGTTGTTAGTCCATTTCACAGATGAGAAGACTGAGACTCATACAGTTTGATCATGCATCTGGCGCCTTCTGGGGCTGGGTCCTAACCTCCTAGCCATTGCATCTTCCCCACAATGACTGACAGTTACTTTCTCTTCCTTGCCCTTCTCTGCTGATTCTCCTCTCTCCCTTCCCCTCTCTCACCCACTCCCCGTCTCTCCTCCCTCCCTTCTTTCTTCTGTCCCCTCTCTCAATCTCTTTCTCTCCACACTTTCCTCAACTCCCTTATTCCAACAAGGATTTCAGGCAGGACCATAAACAATACAGAATTATGGAGCCTATGTCACTATTAATCCGGTGACTTTAACAGGAACTTGCACATCTTTCAGTGGAAATCCCTCTGCCTCTCTGTGACTCGTTTTCTCCATCTGTGAAGTAAGGATGCCATGTGGATAAATATAAGATAACAGAAACAGAAGCCAGACATGCCCAGAGAAATACTGAAGTGGGAGACATGCAACTTGTATCTCTTCAGGTCAGATTCATGTGTGCCTTGACGTAGAATTTTCACTGTCTCCTTTTAGAATTTGGAATTATGTTTGATTAGATGGGGAAACACGGGAAACAGTGTCAGACTTTATTTTGGGGGGCTCCAAAATCACTGCAGATGGTGATTGCAGCCATGAAATTAAAAGACGCTTACTCCTTGGAAGAAAAGTTATGACCAACCTAGACAGCATATTCAAAAGCAGAGACATTACTTGGCCAACTAAGGTCCATCTAGTCAAAGCTATGGTTTTTCCTGTGGTCATGTATGGATGTGAGAGTTGGACTGTGAAGAAGGCTGAGCGCCGAAGAATTGATGCTCTTGAACTGTGGTGTTGGAGAAGACTCTTGAGAGTCCCTTGGACTGTAAGGAGATCCAACCAGTCCATTCTGAAGGAGATCAGCCCTGGGATTTCTTTGGAAGGACTGATGCTAAAGCTGAAACTCCAGTACTCTGGCCACCTCATGCGAAGAGTTGACTCATTGGAAAAGACTCTGATGCTGGGAGGGATTGGGGGCAGGAGAAGGGGACGACAGAGGATGAGATGGCTGCATGGCATCACTGACTCGATGGACATGAGTCTGAGGGAACTCCGGGAGTTGGTGATGGACAGGGAGGCCTGGCGTGCTGCGATTAATTGGGTCGCAAAGAGTCAGACACGACTGAGTAACTGAACTGAACTGAACTGAAGAGCACTTGGAGTCACGGCCAAATCCAGAACATTTTCCCCACACTACCCTTTCTACTTGAAGAGACACATTAACTATTTCAAAGGTCCAGGGAAGAGTTGAGCCTACTTGGTGTTCTAAATAAGACTATCTTAGCAATTCAAAACATTGTTTAATTCAAATCCAGCTTAGGCAGTTGATAACTAGCCTCATTAATCATTGCACCAATGCCTCCTAACAGTTCCTCTCACCTCAGTTGCTATTGATTTGAAGATGTTTGGAGGCCTACATGATACTGAAATTACTCCAAACAATGTCTGATCTCATTTCCTCCCCTCCTGTGAAAATTAATGACATGAAGACAAGCTTTCATGAGGGCCTGTCTCCAGCCTCCAGTCTGTGAGGGCTGTAATGCTTGGAGAACATTGACTCATTATGAGGATTTAAATACTTCAAAGCTAATCTAGAGAGTCAACGAAAGGTAATATCTCAAAACCATGTCTCTTGGCTCTTAAAAGCTGTAGGTCCAGTTTGTAAATAAGAGTCGGGGTCATTCCACCCTGAGAAATGACCACAACCTAGAGAACCCTGATGAGATTGCAAATAATTCCTTAAGGGCAAAATGTCTGTAAGACAATATCACTGGATCATTGCAAGGGTTTGTGTGCATTTTTGGCCTATTCCCATATCCTTCAAAATCTGTTTTACATCTTCCTTAAATTCCTTGTCTGATTTCCTCTCTCTAAAGGCCTTGAATATGTTTTAACTCATTAATTGACTGAATATATGACATTTTCTATTTTGAATATATTCCCTCATAACATCAGGGAATTGCAAGGTGCCTGCTAAAAGTGACTGGTAAAGAGCCTCTTGATGAGGGTGAAAGAGAAGAGAGAAAAAGCTGGCTTAAAAACCCAACATTAAAAAAACTAAGATCATGACATCCAGTCTCATCACTACACAGCAAATAGAAGGGAAAAAGTGGAAGCAGTGACAGATTTTCTTTCCTTTGGCTCCAAAATCACTGCAGACAGTGACTGTAGCCATAAAATTAAAAGACACTTGCTCCTTGGAAGGAAAACTATGACAAACTTTGATGATGTATTAAAAAGCAAAGACATCACTTTGTCAACAAAGGTCCATATAGTTAAAGCTATGATTTTTCCAGTAGTAATGCACAGATATGAGAGTTGGGCCATAAAGAAGGTTTGAAAGCTGAAGAATTGAGGCTTTCAAACTGCGGTGCTGGAGACGACCCTTGAGAGTCCCTCAGACAGCAAGACCAAACCAGTCAATCCTAAAGGAAATCAACTCTGAATATTCACTGGAAGGACTGATGATGAAGCTGAAGCTCCAATACTCTGGACAACTGATGTGAAGAGCCTACCCATTGGAAAAGACCCTGATGCTGGGAAAGATTGAAGGCAGGAGGAGATGGGGACAAAAGAGGACGAGATGGTTGGATGGCATCACTGACTCAATGAACCTGAGTCTGAGCAAACTCCGGGAAACAGTGAAGAACAGGGAAGACCGTTGTGCTGCAGTCCACCGACTCACAAAGAGTCGGACATGACTGAGCAACTGAACACACACACACACTATGTTCAAGAAGGGCAAATCAGTCCAGATCCATGATCTGGATCAACTGACGTGGAGTACCCTACTACACAGCGCTGACTTTCTGATGCTCAGATGTATAACAGCCCAAAGCACAGTGAGGGGCCTCAGTGTGCTATTCCTGATGTTAGCCCAGCTAATCCAACCCTGGCTTCCTCTCACTGGGCCCGCGAGAACATTGGACAGCTGCCTGTTATGGTGGGCCTGGGCAGCCTTCACTTCTTGCCTAATCCGGCCTGTAGTCCTTTCCTGAGGGGCTTAGAACCTAATATCAGGAGCAGTAGATGGCCTGCCCACCCAGCATGCCATTCGCTTTTCACATGGGCCATCCAGAAATTTTCCAGGGTTTCTCTGAAGGACTGCGGCTTCTGTCACTTGGTCCAGAGACATCTGTTAAATTTCTGTAGTCTCATCCCCTATTTCTCTGAATTATCTTCTTAATGCCAAATGCTTGCCTTGAAAAGTAGTTGACAAATGACCCCATTTTAACAAAGAATCAGGAACTTATTAAGAGATGAAAGTGAAAGTCACTCAGTCGTGTCTGATCTTTGCAACCCCATGGGCTATACAGTCCATGGGATTCTCCAGGCCAGAATACTGGAGTGGGTAGCATTTCCCTTCTCCAGGGGATCTTCCCAACCCAGGGACTGAACTCAGGTCTCCCACATTGCAGGCAGATTCTTTACCAGCTGAGCTACAAGGGAAGCCCAAGAATACTGGAGTGGGTAGCCTATCCCTTCTCCATGGGATCTTCCCAACCCAGGAATCAAACCAGGGTCTCTTGCATTGCAGGTGGATTCTTCACCAACTGAGCTATCAGGGAACCTAATTAAGAGATGGGTACTTAATTAACTTGGCTATATGAAATCCTCTTAGTTTGTGACAGATTCTTTATCTTCTTCAGAACCACTGCCAGTATTTGGTTCATCATTTCAGCAGGGTCCAAGAGTGCCAATAAGATGGCATTCTTGAAGGAGCTGAGATCATAGGTTGCTACACAGTGGGTATCATTTGTATCTCCCTTGTTCTCTTTTCATCACTGGCATGGAAATCACAGTACTTTCCAAAGAGGCAGAGGCTGAGTCCATGTCCTACTATAAGAAAGCAAAACTTGATTTCCTAAGAAGTACAGGCAAACTGACTCAGAGGCTAAGGATCTAACCATCACAAAAGGAAAAACAAACCAAATTTGAGTCCTCTTGGTCTTGTGCCATCTTGGAGCTGCCTTCAAGGAGACAGCAGTGATGTGATCAAAAGTGGCATGCGGTCTCATCTTCACAGAGTGTGGCTCTGAGAAACTCAGGCCCGTGTTTGGGGAAACAGACTTGCTCTAGCAAGGTGGGCCAGGTCCAAAAGAAGACCTCTTGGGAGAAATGGAGTATCCACTCCTCTTCTGTATCTGCAGGGATCTCTAGGTGGTCTCAGGAGGACAAGGGTCCAGACATCAGTATGTGGTCCTCATCTTCTCTGGACCTTTTTTTTCTGTTCCCAAATCAGACAGTTCATTAGCATCTGGAACGATTCCTAACTAACATCCATATTCCCTTAAGCAACTGGAAAGCCAGCCAAATAAATGTAGACTCTCTTAGCAAAGCACAGTTTGATTTAAAAATGAAACAAAATGACGCACTGCCACCTCACCTAGCTAACCCTAGTGTGTGAGAAAAGACCGCAGGATAAAGGCAGACTGCCTGGGCTGCTGAGTCAACAGTAGGAAAGAGCTTCTCATGCTGAAAGGGCAACCAACAGCCCTATTAAATAAAGTCATATTTTTCTCACCTACCTATGACTTACTGGCTATAACTGTGAGAGGAATAACTGTTGCCAGCGAAGCCTCACTCCTTGGCTTGCATGTTCATTCATTCATTTGTTCTGACAACAAACATTTATTTAGCATCTACTTATATTCCAGTGGTTTTCAATTTCAGGTTTCCATTCATTCATTCAGAAAGTACTTCTTGCTAAACCCCTACTTATGGACCAAGCACTGTCTTGGTGCTAAATGTATAAGACATAATTCATAGTATGAAAAATGTATGGTCCAGTTAGTAATTCATGCTCTAGTCTCTCATCTAGTCATGCATCCATTCACTCATTCCTCTGATGCGTATTTGCTGAAGACTGTGCGACGCACCATATTAGGCACTGTGACAAACACGTTCATCCTCTCCTCTCTACCTTCTTTTCAACTCCTTTTATCACACATACGCCATCATCGCCACTGCCAAGCACAGAAGGAAAAACAAGCCCAACAATTTCGGGGACTTACATGCGTGTGCTTGTGTGTGTGTGGTTATTTTAGGGGGAGAGGTGAGAGGGTTTCAGGTGGGTGGGCAGTGGTATCTAGTTCCACGGGGCTCCTTCAAGGAGACACAGGTCCCATTCAGGGTGGGATCTAAGAAGGCAGATAACGGTTTCAGTGCAGCACAAAGTGAACCTTTGAGCCATGACTGCTGGGGAGCAATGGGATAAGCTGCCTCATGACTTGGCGAGCTTCTCACCCCAATATGTGGTCAGAGGTCAGGTGATGAGCTGCCAAGGACAGCATGGAAGAGATGCTGCTGCCCAGGAGACTTCTGATCCGTGGTCTAGAGTCTCTTTCTATTCTGAGTTCTCATTACCAAAACAATCTCCCTGGCACCTTCTAAGTATTCACAAAATACCTGTGAAACGAATGATTAAATAATCCTTCAACCATGTATTGAACCTTGAGGTTCTTGAAAGTAAAAGCTGGGCCTTATTCATCCCTTGTATTCCCAGGGCTCCATCCCTCTCCAAAGCACCAGGGAAAGTCTGAAAGCCTTTGTATTAGAGGATACCCAAGCTCCCTTCTGAAAATTCTAGACAGAAACATCTTCTTGTGGTTTAGCTACCTGGCAGACTCTCTCAGCAAGCCTAGCATCCTTTATAGGCATACTCAGTCATCTTTTCCTTAAACTCCAAGCTTTGTTTTCTTCCCAGTTAGCAAATTGCTGATCCCTCTCCCCCCACTATGAGGCCTTATGTTCCCAGGGAATTTGTTTTGCTATCATCTAGAAAGGCAAAATAAGCTATATAAAGAAGCTGAATAACGCCTTCCCAAAGCAAGCAGTAAGATTGGCTTCTGTGTTAGCTCTCTTTGGAGTCATCTGTGCCGTGTCCCTCTCTCTGGTGGCACCCGTCATCATAAAGAGGATACATGATTGCCGCTGGAACCCTAGTGAGTGATCTACGGCGCTGTGGGCCAGACACAACTGCCTGAAGAGAGCAGGAGGCAAGAGAAGCCAGAGTCGACTTCAAGATTCTTGGGCCCCAGGCCACACCGTAATTCAGGTCATCTCACTTTGCCAAGGAAGCTTATCAAAGAAGAAAACAGACTGACATTTTCTGGCCCTTTCTGGTTTGCTCTCGGAATTTGAGGTTGGATATTAGCCTGGCTTTCTGCATCCTGGGAAGAGATAGTAGAAATTTGAGAATTTTATTCTTTGATACCACTGAATGTGTGGCCTGGTACAGCACTGTGCATGCTGACTGACTTTAGCAAAACAGCTCAAGACACAAAGAATTTTAAACTGAAGCAAGGACCTGACCTGCCTATTCACGGCTGTGTCATTCAGGGACAGCCCAAATCTGGCAGAAATAGCTGAAATTTTCTGCCACAAAACTCAACCTGTTAATTTAGATGAAAATATTACTGAGTGAACACTGATTCTAAACTCCCTCTACTCCGATATGCCAAGAAACTTCCGGAAGCAATATACACAGGACAAGACCTGAGCTAGCAAGTGGCTAAGGAACATTTCACAGGGCATTTTGATGGCCAAATCTGAGAAAGCAATCACACTTTTAGCAAGCACGCATGATCTTTCCAGCAGCAGAAGGAACATCCAGTTCCTAGGACAGCTACAGAAAACTACTAAGCTTGTTTGCGAACATCTCTAAAATTACATTAAGTAACAAAGGAGTCAATATATCTTTTCCTGTTATTGATGTAGAGGAGACAATCAAAAACACTGGCCTTCTCTGGCCTCTGGCTGTTATCTGTCAATGACCACCCATGGGACTTCAAATGCCATAGCTGTTCCTTGGGAAATCCTCTGTGTCACGATACGGATGAGTCAGGATGAAGTGGGCCCAGTCCTTCAGGTGAACATGCTCTCGGATCGAACACACCAATCTGTCATCTCAGCAGAAAGACAGTGTGGCATGGAATTCAAGAAAGAAAGGCAATTTTCTTTAAAACCTTGGGGCAAGTACTTCTTATCCCGCAGGGTAGGGCCTTGACAGATCCTCTGCCCCCCAACACTCAGAGGAGCTCGCTAGACCAGGAGTGTCAGCATCGCCTGGAAACTTGTTAGAAAGGCAGCTTCTTAGGTCCTACCCAGATGCCCTGACTCAGGAACTCTGGGGTGGGGCCCAACAGTAGTGGGCTAATACGCTCCAGGTAATTCCAGTGCACGCTGATGTGGGAGAACCAGGACATATTTATGGAACTGAGCCTATGTCATACTAAGTGCATATATGTTTGGGTGTATGTATACTTAGTACTACCATATTTATATGCATATTATAATCATGTATATACATAAGCACTAAAGTTACTGACTTCAAAAAGTCGGTTTAATACAGTAGTGACTTTTATTGAAACCTCTGGCTAGTTGATGTGATAATGCTGAGTCCCTGGAGGACTACCTCCACATGCTTCCTGTGGTCTGAGTGCCAGAGAGGTTAAACAAACAACCCAGGAAATCAGGGGACTTTCTTTTGGCCAATTTAAAATAAACTATTAGGAATCTGATCTACCATCTAAGATTCTCTAAAAAAGTGAAATGCTTGGCCTGCTTTGCCATTTAGATGAGGCTGGTGAACAGAAAATTAAACAAATATTGGATATCTTCTTCAAAGAAGTGGATCAGAACAGTGGTAAAGAACATGGGCTTTGGAGTTAGATAGACTGGGGTTTAAGTCCCTCTCTGGCACTTGCCAACCGAGTGAAACTGGGTGAGTGTTCAACCCCTCTGGCTCTGCATGTAGGCCCTTCACTTATTTCTTCATTGATAAAATGGGAAGAGTGATAATACCTAGCTCTCAGAGCTGGGGCTTCCCGCATAGCTCAGTTGGTAAAGAATCTGCCCACAATGCAGGAGGCCCGGGTTCAATCCCTGGGTGGGGAAGATCCCCTGGAGAAAGGATAGGCTACCCACTCTAGTATTCTGGCCTGGAGAATTCCGTGGGCTCTATAGTCCGTGGGGTCGCAAAGAGCTGGACACAGTTGAGTGACTTTCACTTTCTTAGGGCCGATGTGAGGAATCAGTTGGATTGTACACATCATAGCATGCTTGATAAGTATCATCCCTCAAACATTTGGTCTCACTGATACTTTTACTGAGTTCACCCACAGCGAGTGTTATCAGATGTCCGGAGGTTCCTCATTACCAAATGCAGCTTCATTGGCTCTCCTTCCAGTTCCTCAGGGACTGTGTGAGACAATGAGACCATCAACGAGGACGAGAACCCTAGATTTTTGTGAAAATTCGGGGGACGGTTGGGAGAGAGAGAGCTTCCCAGGTGGCGCTAGTGGTAAAGAAGCCTCCTGCCAATGCAGGGGGCGTAGAGACGACGCGGGTGCCACCCCTGGGCTGGGAAGATCCCCTACAGGAGGGCACAGCGACCCACCCCAGTGTCCTTGCCTGGAGAACCCGGGGCAGAGGGGCCGGGCGGGCTACGGTCCGTGGGGTCGCACAGCCGGACACGCCTGGGGATGGGAAGCACGCAGGGGATGGGAAGCAGGGCGCAGGCATGGGGTGAGGGGACTGGGGAGGGCGGAGGCTGCCCTGTGTCTTTGGCCTCCGAAGCTCTGCGGTGGCCGCAGTTTTCCTTTCTCATTGTTAATGGCGTCTGGGCAGAGAGGCGCTCCGGAGCCAGACCTCTGAGGCTGTGTGTGGTGAGCCTGCAGGGGCTGGCAGTCGCTAAGGGCGGAAACCGCTGTTTGGGAGCTGCTGGCAGTTTAACTGTTTCTGATGCTCATTGCTGAGGATGAGAAAAAGGCAGGAGGGCCAGAGCATTCCATGTGGTGATTCTGTTCGTGGTAAGAGCTGCTTACCAAGAGAGCCAAAGGTTTCTTTGGAACCATAAGCTTATCAAGCGGCTTCTGGAAGGAGATTTTAGCTAGTTGCATGTCATAACATCAGTCTCCTAGACTCTTGTCTTGATTCTCTTTTTCTACTTATTTCAAAAGAACCACTTGGCACATTTCAGAAGTCAGTGATAACTGCTTTGTGACAGATATAGCTTCTGGAGGCTTAGGGAGTCCTTGCTGGGCAGCTGAAATGATTTATCAGAACCATTCCTACCGGGCTGTGATCATTATTATCCTTTAATATGCAAAGTAACCATAAGAGTGTAAATATCTCACAGCCTTAGGTGTGTGTGCTTCTGTCTCAAGGCTTGAGATACAGCTTAGTGTTGTCTTAAAGAAACAGAACATTCTCCAATGCATCGGTTTGGAAAAACAACAATAGGGGCAAGGTTAGCAAATCATGTAATAAAATACTATATACGGGAAAAGATATTTTCAAGTAATTTCAATACTCGATGCAATGTGAAGTTAAAAGAGCAAGAATGAAAGCCTTACAGAACAGTGAGTCTCACCAGCAGCAGCAGCAGAGCCTATAAACTTGACAGACGTGCACAGCGCCAGGCCCACCCACACCTACTGAATCAGAGGCTCAAGGAATGAACCACAGCAATGTGTCTTCCCAGCCAGGTGAATCTGATGTCATGTTACAGTTTGAGAACCACTGATAGAGAGCGTGAATCAATGTGACCACGTAAAATATACGCATATGGAAGAATAGACACAAAAAGGTAAAGTAGCTCTCTCTGTGATAGGAATTGGCTGATTTTTGCTTTTCCCTCTTTATCCTCTGTGGTTTTCATATATGCACCTTTTTCTAAAATGAACATATATAGCTTTTATATTTAGAGGAAAAGTAGGAGTAAGATTGTCAGATATTTCTTTTACGTGTATATTATATCAACTCATAGCATTAACATTTTTTTGAAGACAAGTATTCATGCACCTTCAGTGTTCTTCCGTTTCTTATTCTTACAATTCTACCTTCTTATATTTTCTTTAATGACTTTTCTCATCTCTGCTGCCTTTTTACTGACTTTCTCACCCTCAAGTCTTGAAGTCTCTGCTAGTAGCAAAAAATAGGATTTGGAGACTCTTAAAAGTCTGTATGCTTGGTTTGTCACAAGTAAGCAAGTAGCTGGGGGGGAGGGGTTAAGCATAATATTTCCTTTTGTATACGAAAGTGAAAGTCATTCAGTTGTGTCCAACTCCTTGTGACCCCATGGACTGTAGCCCACCAGGTTCCTCTGTCCATGGAATTCTCCAGGCCAGAATACTGGAGTGGGTTGCCATTCGCTTCTCCAGGGGATCTTCCCAACCCAGGGATCGAACCCAGGTCTCTCTCAATGTAGGCAGATTCTTTACGATCTGAGCCAGCAGGGAAATCCTTTTGTATATATTTCGCGTTTAACACACTTTCATGCATTAGTAATAATTTTTAGCTTCTGCATATATTTTCACTCACAACTTACATTTTGTTTAGATTAATTTTTTTCACTACATCAACTCGAAGCATTTTTAACAACTAGACCACTCTAATTTCCAGAGTTCCTTTACAAAGTAAGCAGATATTATGAGTTTGCATTCATACAAGGGGGTTTAAGTTCTAAAATGAGCAAATAACGTAGATATCACATATAGTCAAAATTATTCCATCTGTGTGTGTGTGTGTTATTCGCTCAGTTGTGTCTGACTCTTTGCAACCCCATGGACTATAGCCTGCCAGGCTCCTCTGTCCTTGGAATTCTCCAGGCGAGAATACTGGAGTGGGTAGCCATTCCCTTCTCCAGGGTGTCTTCCCCACCCAGAAACTGAACCCAGGCCTCCTGCATTGCAGGCAGATTCTTTACCATCTGAGCCACCAGGGAAGTCCGGTCCATCTTGGCAATAGACTATTATCTCTCAAGCCCTGGAAAAGACTTCACCTTGTACTAGATAACACGATTAGGGGCCATGTTATGCAAAAATGTACGCCTTTCACCTACAGAATTATTTAGTGCTGGGAGATGCTCACCACGTGAGCAGGCTCTCAGAGTCGGACCTGAATGAGAAAATAACAGGCTGCTCCTCCTACCTTGCACTCATTTTCTGGAAGTGGCAGATTATATTGCCTGAGTTGTTTAAATTATTTTGGAAGATTTGCTTTCATCTGTTTTGGCTGATGATACATAAATGCATTTGCCTAAGTGAAATGCACATTCGCCATTTGCTGTGATTTCCCTGCATATCTGCAGGATCTCCTGTTGTGTCCTGGGCTTCCTTCTCTCATCCTCCTGGCATATGTGCTCTAGGCGTGACTCTGACCTCCTCCCTGGTATTTCGATCTTACTCATCCTTTAAAATCTTTTGCAAAAACTTCCTCCTGCACAAAGCCTTCTTAATCTCAGTAGAAAGCAATCCTCTTCATGCTTTGAATGTCTCCAGGACATTAATCACTCTTTATTGTACTGGTATTTAAGTGTGTTTTAGCTTGTCCAAGAAACTCTGGGCTTCCCAAAGTAGAATTCAAGTATCTTTCACACCAATCTTGGCTTTGAATCTTAGATCAGCCCTTTCTAGCCAATCTTAACTAGCCAAAATTTCTAAATCCCTCTCTACTTCCCTCCTCCTCCGTAAAATGGGGATGGTCACAATACCAACTTCTGAAAATTCAAGTGGCTTTGAAGGAGATCCTGAACAGTCATGGGCAAACACAATATCCAGCATATAGTAAGGGCTTCCCTGATGGCTTAGCAGGTAGAGAATCTGCCTGCATTGCAAGAGATGCAGGAGACACAGGTTCAGTCCCTGGGTTGGGAAGATCCCCTGGTGGAGGAAATGGCCACCCACTCCAGTATTCTTTCCTGAAAAATCCCATGAACAGAGGAGCATGGCGGGTTACAATCCATGGGGTATCAAGAGTTGGACGCAACGAAGCACACGCACAGCACAGCAGCATATAGTAAGCTCCAGTAAACATGAGCTGCTTCTATCTCTATCTCCATTGTGATTCCAATAGTACATTTCTGCTCCATAAGTGTTTTTTTATTGACTGTATGAATGAATAAATACTATGGTTAGGTTCATACATAACCACTCTGAATTATCAGTGCTCAGTGGGGAGTTTGTAGTTGCAATTTGTCCATGAATCCATTAATGAACCCAAGACTCTCTTTTATTCTCAAGGCAGATATAGGGGCCGTTTGGGTAAATTCTCTGTCTTGAAGAAGCTGGACAGAGGAGCATGGCAGGTTACAATCCATGGGGTATCAACCAGCTAGCTCAGACCTCATTCAGCTCTTTGTTTTCATCCATGAAATGGGAATTAGAACGTTGGTCTGTGATTTTGCCTAGACCTAAGGAGAACCCAAGGAGGACTAGGCCTTTAGGGAGAAATTTTATAAACAGAGACTGTTTGGGGTAATTTGAAGAATCAGAGCATGAATTTGTAAATTAGCATATTTGAGCTAGAGCGCTTCCAATCACATGGGACTCTAGATGTCGCTCAGTGAGGGCACAGGGCAAAACCAGCTGCTTTTTGGGTTTGTCAAGCATCTCAAGTTATTTCTCAGGAGTTGGGGTTTGGCAAAGCCTGAAACCCACATTGCCAAGTCCTCCTTTCCCCCTTAATTTTTAAGCTCATGTGTATTTTAAGGGAAATTTAATCCGTATGTTTCTGTTTCCTTTACACTTAACTCATAAAAATGGTTTGTCAGGGCAATTTGATGTCCCAAAAAATCTTTGGAGCCTTTATAATGATATTTTTTAACCTTTTCCCCCCTCCCTTAGACACAGGAAATTGCATTTTTTAAAAGAAAATGAATCAAACTGAAAGTCTCAAGGTCAGTGTTGATGGGTCAGATACACAATCTCATGGAACTGAGCATTTGGAAACATGGCATCTTCCACTGTTGCCCCTGCAGGACTCCGGGGGTGAGAGAGAGATCAATTTCACATGCAGGCAGATGGCAGTAACTGGCAGTGTGTTGTGACAGAGTCCTCAAATATTTGATTGTTTGCCCATCAAGCTGAGAGTCCCTCTCCCATCCGAACTTCTGTATTGAGAGATCTGCTGCCTAGAATTTGGTTCCCTTTGCCTCGGTCACATCCTGAAGTTAGCGTCACAAATTCATGCACAGAAGTAAGCTAAGAGAAGTGAGACGGCTAATTCTAAAACACAGTAATTGTCTTCTAATCTAGTTGGCCACATCATCCTTAGAGAAAACAGAAGTTAGCATGTTTGTATTAATCGCCAGAAGAAGTGTTCTCACAGAGTTTTGTAAAGATGGCACACCTCTAGGGTTAGTGAGTCTGCTGTCACAAGAAGGATTCACATAATCCTCAGATATCCACAGTGCAGGTAGAAATATGCCATGCATTGGTACCACATCTCAGTCATATGAGGGATTATCTGGGGTTGTTTGACTTGCATCAGACCCAGGTTTATGGCAACGCTAACCCTTCGGCCATCAACTGGAGTTAAACTCCAGACAGGCTTCTTTCTGGCAGCATGTTCACTGCTGGACTGGACTGGGTCTTTCTGGGTACTCAGGATCACAGAGCCTCGCAGTGCATGTCATGTGATAGTTTAGGACTGACCAACCGTGGTGGTTCAGTTTAATCCAAAATGCCCTAAAACCATATGGCTGGCTTATTCTATCCCATTTTCACTATATGAGTTTAGCCTTTGCAACACAATGGCCCAAACTGAGACTTTCTCTGCCCTATAGACCAAAAAGCTATGTGAACATTCAACTCCCAAAACAAAACTGCTAATAGGAAATGCAGTCGAAGAATGTCCTAGTGGCTCTGTCGTTTTCAAATGGGGTTAAGTACAGAAGAGTCTGACTCACTGAATGATGAAGATTCTGAGCTTGAGGTACTTCTATTCCTGAGTTAGCTTATGATAGAGACAGAACAGTGAAAATTTAGACCAGAATGGCTGACAGAAGGGTAAAAGATGGGGATGTCCGAAGCAGGTGAATACCAAACCAGGGTACTCAGACTGCGTGTTGCTTTGATTTTGGATATTGTATAAGAAAAGAAAAGGTAGGAAGTGGCCAGTTTGGGAAATTCAGTGAGTCCGTGGGGCTTGATGGATATCAAGGTTTTATACAATTATTAAGTCTTAGGCAAGTGAGCTAGTCAGAAATCTTCCATTCTTCAACATCTGCTGCTGCTGCTGCTAAGTCGCTTCAGTCGTGTCCAACCCTGTGCGACTCCATAGGCGGCAGCCCACCAGGCTCCCCCGTCCCTGGGATTCTCCAGGCAAGAACACTGGAGTGGGTTGCCTTTTCCTTCTCCAATGCATGAAAGTGAAAAGTGAAAGTGAAGTCGCTCAGTCGTGTCCAACTCTTCGCGACCCCATGGACTGCAGCCTACCAGGCTCCTCCGCCCATGGCATTTTCCAGGCAAGAGTATTGGAGTGGGGTGCCATTGCCTTCTCCCTTCAACAGTCTAGACAGTGATAAATATATCAAATGTTCTTTTAAACTTACCTGCTTTGAGCCAAAACCTAGGTAAAATGCTTAACACATGAATTCACATGATAACTTTATAAGCTAATTATAATTATCCATATTTTACAGATGAGGAAACCTGAGCTCCTAGATTCATTTATTGGGGAGATTAAGTAACCTATACAAATTAACATAGTTAATGAAAGTGATGAAATTAAAAAATAAGTCAGTGCAACTCCAAAGCCTATGCTTCTTCTTTAAAACACCCTTAACGAAATACAAAACTTAATGAATACACTAACAACAAAACATCAGGAAGAGAAATTAAGGAAACAATTCCATTTACCATCACATATAAAAGAATAAAACCTTTTCTATAGGAATAAACCTATCCAAGAGAAGAAAAGGATTATCTAAAAACTATAAGATGTTGATGAAGGAAATCAAAGACAACATAAACAGTTACAAAGATACACTGTGTCCTTCAACTGAGAAAATAAATGTTGTCAAAATGACTATACTACCCAAGGGATCTACAGATTCAATGTAGTACTTTTCAAATTACCAATGGCATTTTTTCACAGAACTAGAAAAAAAGTTTTTAGTTTTATGGAAACACAAACAACCCCACCTGTATAGCCAAAGTAATCTTGAGAAAGAAACACAGAGTTGGGGGAATCAAGCTGTCTGACCTCAGCCTATACTGCAAAGATACAGTCATCAAAACAATGTGGTACTGACACAAAAACAGAAATATATATTAATGAAGCAAGATAGAAAGCCCAGAAATAAACCCATGCATCTATGGTGAGTTAATCTATGACAAAGGAGGCAAGAATATACAATGGGAGAAAAGACAGTCTCTTCAATAAGTGGTGATGGAACAACTGGACAGCTACATGTAAAAGAACAAAATTAGAATATTCTCTAATACCAAACACAAAAATAAACCCAAAATGAATGAATGAAACATGAAATAATTTACAACCAAAATGAAATACTATACAGCCTACATGTCTACTATACAAGGCCACTTCCTTTGGCTTCTTTTGGCGTTATAGTTCCTTTGATTTTTGAGTAAGTTATTTTCCAAAGTGACTTTATCATTTTACATTCCCATGAGCAAAATATGTGACCCACATTCACTGCATCCTCACCAGCATTTGGTGTTATCAGCTATTTTTAATTTCAACCATTTTGATGTCTGTAATTATGTCCCATTGTGGTTTTAATCTGCATTCCCCTAATAGTTAAGGATGTTGAACATAATCTCATATGTTTATTACTTATTTTTTATCTGTATATTCTCTTTGTTGACATGTTTCTTCTTATCTTTTGCCCATTTTCTAGTTGAAATGTTTGGTTTTTAATTTTTGAGTTTTGAGAAATCTATATATTCCATATATGAAGTCTATTGTCAGACATGTGGTTTGAAAATATTTTTTTCCCAATCTGCAGCTTGTGTTTTTATCCTCCTAACAGGTGTTCCTGTTAGAACAAAGAAACTATTCCTGTTTCTAACAGGAACACCTACAAAGAAAAATTGATGTTGATAAAGTCCATTTTATCAAATTTTCCTTTTGTTCATTATACTTCGAGCATCAAATCTAAAAACTTTGCCCAGTCCTAGATCCTAAAGGCTTTCCCTTATATTTTTTCTAAAAGTGTTATATTTTTCACATTTAAGCCTGTAATCCATTTTGAGTTAATTTTCACATAAAGTCTGAGACTTAGCTCAAGTTTCTTCTCTTTTTCTTTTTTTTGGCCTAATTGTTCCAGTACCACTCTCTTTCCTCCACTGGATTATTTTTGCACCTTAGTCAAAAGATCTTCAGTTCAGTTCAGTAGCTCAGTTGTGTCCGACTCTTTGCGACCCCATGAATCGCAGCACGCCAGGCCTCCCTGTCCATCATCAACTCCCGGAGTTCACTAAACTCACGTCCATCGAGTCAGGGATGCCATCCAGCCATCTCATCCTCTGTCGTCCCCTTCTCCTCCTGCCCCAAATCCCTTCCAGCATCAGAGTCTTTTCCGATGAGTCTACTCTTCGCATGAGGTGGCCAAAGTACTGGAGTTTCAGCTTTAGCATCATTCCTTCCAACGATCACCCAGGACTGATCTCCTTCAGAATGGACTGGTTGGCTCTCCTTGCAGTCCAAGGGACTCTCAAGAGTCTTCTCCAACACCACAGTTCAAAAGCATCAATTCTTCAGCACTCAGGTTTCTTCACAGTCCAACTTTCACATCCATACATGACTACTGGAAAAAAGTGACCATATTTGTGTGAGATAATTTCTGAATTCTCTATTCTTTTCCATTAATCTGTGTGTCTATTTAGCCAATACCACACAGTTTTGATTACCGTAGCTATCTGATGAGTCTGTAGCTATATGAAATTGAGTAGACTGACTCCATTCACCTTAGTTTTCTCTTTTAAAATGGTTTCACTACAATAGTTTCTTTGTCTTTCTACCTACATCTTGGAAAAATTTGTTCTATACTTACAAAAATTCTTGCTGGGACGTTTTTAGGAGTTATATTAAAACTGTATGTCCACTTGGGTGAAATTTGCATCTTTACTATGATTTTTTCATAGCAAAGCATTTTATTGCATTTGTTTTTCATGGAAAAGAATTTTATTTTCAATGTAGCAGTGTGTACATGTCAATCCAAACTCCCAATCTGTCTCTCCCCTCAACACTTTCCCCCTGGTAACTAGAAGCTCATTCTCTAAGTCTGTGAATCTGTTTCCATTTTGCAAATAAGTTCAATTGTATTATTTCTTTTCAGATTCCACATATCAGTGATATTATATGGCATTTGTCTTTGTCTGACTTACTTTACTTAGTATGACAATCTCTAGGGCCATCCATGTTGCTGCCAATGCTCTTATTTTCTTTTTAATGGCTGAGTAATATTCCATTGTGTATATGGACCACATCTTTATCCATCTGTTGGTGGACATTTAGGTTGCTTCCATGTCTTTGCTATTGTAAACAATGCTACAGTGAATATCAAGATGCATGTATCCTTTTGAATCATGTTTTGCTCTGGGTTTGTGCCCAAGAGTGGGATTGCTGGATCATATGGAAACTCTATTTTTAGTTTTTTAGGGAAACTGTATACCGTTCTCCATAGTAGATGTACCAGTTTACATTCCCACCAACATTGTATGAGGGTTCCCTTTTCTTCTCATCCTCTCCAGCATTTAATGTTTGCAGATTTTTTGGTGATGGACATTCTGACCGATGCGAAGTGATATCTCGTTGTAGGTTTGATTTGCATTTCTCTAATAATTAGTGATATTGAGCATTTTTCACATTTCTCTTGTCCATCTACATGTCTTCTTTGGAGAAATATCTCTTTAGGTCCTCTGCCTATTTTTTATTGGGTTGGTTGTTGTTATTGTTTTTAATCGAGCCATATGAACTGTTTGTAAATTTTGGAGATTAATCCTTTGCTGGTTACATTGTTGGAAAATATTTTCTCCCATTTTATTGGTTGTCTTTTTATTTTGTTTATGATTTTATTTACTGTGCAAAAGCTTTTGAGTTTAGTTAGGACCAATTTGTTGATGTTTATTTCCATTACTCTTTGAGACAGATTGAAAAAGATATTGGCGTGATTTATGACAAAGAGCATTCTGCCTATGTTTTCCTCTAGGAGTTTTATAGCATCCAGTCTTACATTTGGGTCTTTAATACATTTTAAGCTTATTTTTGTGTATGGTGTTAGAGAATTTTTTTAATTGGAGGATAACTGCTTTACAATATTGCATTGGCTTCTACCAAACATCAACATGAATCAGCCATAGGTTTACCCATGCCCCCTCCCACTTGAACATCCCTCTCCCCTCCCCTTGAGGTTGTTATCGAGACCCAGTTTGAGTTCCCTGACTCATACAGAAAATTACCATTGGCTATCTATTTTACATATAGTAATGTATATTTCCATGTTACTCTCTCCATGCCTCCCACCCGCTCCTTCTTCCCCCACTCCACCAGCTGTGTCCATAACTCTGTTCTCATTGTCTGTGTCTCCACTGTTCCTCTGCAAATAGATTCATCAATACTGTCTTTCTAGATTCCATATATATGTGTTAAACAATTATTGTTTTTCTCTTTCTGACTTACTTCACTCTGTATAATAGGCTCTAGGTTCATCCACCTCATTAGGACTGACTTAAATGCATTCCTTTATATGCCTGAGTAATATGCCATTGTATATATGTACCACAGCTTCTTTACCCATTCACCTGTCGATGGACATCTAGGTTGCTTCCATTTCCTAGCTATTGTAAATAGAACTGCAATGAACATTGGGTTACATCTGTCTTTTTGAATTTTGGTTTCCTCAGGATATATGCCTAGTAGTGGGATTCCTATGTCACGTGGTGGTTTTATTCCTAGTTTTTTAAGGAATCTCCATACTGTTCTCCACAGTGGTTGTATCAATTTGCATTCCCACCAACAGTGAAAGAGTGTTCCCTTTTCTCCACACCCTCTCCAGTGTGTTTTGTTTGTAGATTTGTTGATGATGGCCATTCTGACCAGTGTAAGGTGATATCTCATCACAGTTTTGATTTGCATTTCCCTAATAGTAATGATGAGCATTGTTTCATGTGTTTATTAGCCATTTATCATCTTCTTTGGAGAAAATTCTGTTTTTGTCTTTTGCCCATTTTTTGATTGGGTTGTTTGTTTTCCTGGTGTTGAGCTGCTTGTATATTTTTGAAACTGATACTTTGTCAGTTGTTCTTTGAGAAGATAAGCAAAATTAACAAGCCGTTAAGCCAGACTCATCAAGAAAAAAAGGGAGAAGAATCAAATCAACAAAATTAGAAATGAACAAGGAGAAGTTACAATAGACAATGCAGGAATACTAAGGCTCATAAGAGACGATTACAAACAACTATATGCCAATAAAATGGGCAACCTGGAAGAAATGGACAGACTCTTAGAAAAGTTCAATCTTCCAAGACTGAACTGGGAAGAAATAGAAATTATAAAGAATCTAATCACAAGCACTGAAATCGACACTATGATAAATAATTTCTCCAAACAAACAAAAGCCCAGGGCTGGGTAGCTTTACAAGTGAATTTTATCAAACATTTAGAGAACAAATTCCTATCCATCTAAAACTCTTCCAAAAACCTGGCATAGGAAGGAGCATTTCCAAACTCATTCTATGAGCCCACCATCACCCCAATACCAAAGCCAGACAAAGACAACACACAAAAAAGAAAATTACAGGCCAATATCACTGATGAACATAGATGCAAAAAAAAAAAAAAAAATTCTAGCAAACAGAATCCAGCAACACATTAAAAGGCTCATACAATATGATCAAGTTGTGTTTACCCCAGGGATGCAAGGATTCTTCAACAAACACAAATCAATCCATGTGATACACCATACTAACAGATGAAAGATAAAAAACATACAATAAGATGCAGATAAAGCTTTCAACAAAATTCAACACCCATTTATGATGAAGATCTTTTACAAAATAGGTATAGAAGAAACCTACCTCAATATAATAAAGGCCATGTATGATAAACCCACAGCAAACATTATTTTCAATGGTGAAAACTGAGAGCATTCCCTCTAAGATCAGGAATAAGACAAGGGTGCCCACTCTCACCACTATCATTCAACATAATTTTGGAAGTGCTAGCTATGGCAACCAGAGAAGAAAAAGAAATAAAAGGAAACCACATTGGAAAAGAAGTAAAACTCACTGTTTGCAGATGATATGATACTATACATAGAAAACCCTAAAGATAACATCAGAAAATTACTAGAGCTAATCAGTGAATTTAGCAAAGTAGTAGGATACAAAATCAATGCACGGAAATCACTTGCATTCCTATATACTAACAATTAAATATCAGAGAAATTAAGGAATCAATCCTATTTACCATTGCAACAAATAGAATGAAACACCTAGGAATAAACCTACCTAAGGAGACAAAAGAGTTATATACAGAAAACTATAAGACACTGATGAAAGAAATCAAAGACAACATAAATGGATGAGGAGATATTCCATGTTCCTGGATTGGAAGAATCAGTATTGTGAAACTGACTATACTTCCAAATGTAATCTACAAACCCAAGGCAATCCCTATCAAATTACCAATGGCATTTTTCACAGACCTAGGGCAAACATTTTAAATTCATATGGAAACACAAAGACCCCCCAATAGACAAAGCAGTCTTGAGAAAGAAGAATGGAGCTGGAGGAATCAACATTCCTGCCTTGAGACTATACTACAAAGCTATAGTCATCAAGACAGTATGGTATTGGCACAAAAATAGAAATATAGACCAATGGAACAAAAGAGAAAGCCCAGAGATAAACCCACACAGCTAAGGATACCTTATTTTTGACAAAGGAGGTAAGAATATATAATGGAGCAAAGATAGTCTCTCCAATAAATGGTGCTTGGAAAACATGACATCTACATGTAAAAGAATGAAATTAGAACACTTCCTAACACCACATGCAAAGATAAATTCAAAATGGATTAAAGACCTAAATGCAAGATCAGAAACTATAAAATTCCTTGAGGAAAAAATAGGCAGAACACTTACATAAACCACAGCAAGATCCTCTATGACCCACCTCCTAGAGTAATGAAAATAGAAACAAGTTCAGTTCAGTTCAGTTCAGTTCAATCACTCAGTCGTGTCTGACTCTTTGCGACCCCATGAATCGCAGCACGCCAGGCCTCCCTGTCCATCGCCAACTCCCGGAGTTCACTCAGAGTCGCGTCCACTGAGTCAGGGATGCCATCCAGCCATCTCATCCTCTGTCATCCCCTTCTCCTCCTGCCCCCAATCCCTCCCAGCATCAAAGTCTTCTCCAATGAGTCAACTCTTCGCATGAGGTGGCCAAAGTACTGGAGTTTCAGCTTCAGCATCATTCCTTCCAAAGAAATCCCAGGGTTGATCTCCTTTAGAATGGACTGGTTGGATCTCCTTGCAGTCCAGGGGACTCACAAGAGTCTTCTCCAACACCACAGTTCAAAAGCATCAATTCTTTGGCGCTCAGCCTTATTCACAGTCCAACTCTCCCATCCATACATGACTACTGGAAAAACCATAGCCTAGACTAGATGGACCTTAGTCGGCAAAGTAATGTCTCTGCTTTTCAGTATGCTATCTAGGTTGGTCATAACTTTTCTTCCAAGGAGTAAGTGTCTTTTTATTTCATGGCTGCAGTCACCATCTGCAGTGATTTTTGGAGCCCAAAAACATAAAGTCTGACACTGTTTCCACTGTTTCCCCATCTATTTCCCATGAAGTGATGGGACCAGATGCCATGATCTTTGTTTTCTGAATGTTGAGCTTTAAGCCAACTTTTTCACTCTCCTCTTTCACTTTCATCAAGAGGCTTTTTAGTTCTTCTTCACTTTTTGCCATAAGGGTGGTGTCATCTGCATATCTGAGGTTATTGATATTTCTCCTGGCAATCGTGATTCCAGCTTGTGCCTCTTCCAGCCCAGCGTTTCTCATGATGTACTCTGCATAGAAGTTAAATAAGCAGGGTGACAATATACAGCCTTGACGTACTCCTTTTCCTATTTGGAAGCAGTCTGTTGTTCCATGTCCAGTTCTAACTGTTGCTTCCTGACCTGCATACAGATTTCTCAAGAGGCAGGTTAGATGGTCTGGTATTCCCATCTCTTTCAGAATTTTCCACAGTTTATTGTGATCCACATAGTCAAAGGCCTTGGCATAATCAACAAAACAGAAATAGATGTTTTTCTGGAACTCTCTTGCTTTTTCCATGATCCAGCGGATGTTGGCAATTTGATCTCTGGTTCCTCTGCCTTTTCTAAAACCAGCTTGAACATCTGGAAGTTCATGGCTCACGTATTGCTGAAGCTTGGCTTGGAGAATTTTGAGCATTACTTTGCTAGCATGTGAGATGAGTGCGATTGTGCGGTAGTTTGAGCATTCTTTGGCATTGCCTTTCTTTGGGATTGGAATGAAAACTGACCTTTGCCAGTCCTGTGGCCACTGCTGAGTTTTCCAAATTTGCTGGCATATTGAGTGCAGCACTTTCACAGCATCATCTTTCAGGATTTGAAATAGCTCGACTGGAATTCCATCACCTCCACTAGCTTTGTTCGTAGTGATGCTTTCTAAGGCCCACTTGACTTCACGTTCCAGGATGTCTGGCTCTAGATGAGTGATCACACCATCGTGATTATCTGGGTCATGAAGATCCTTTCTGTACAGTTCTTCTGTGTATTCTTGTCATCTCTTCTTAATATTTTCTGCTTCTCTTAGGTCCATACCATTTCTGTCCTTTATCGAGCCCATCTTTGCATGAAATGTTCCCTTGGTATCTCTAATTTTCTTGAAGAGATCTCTAGTCTTTCCCATTCTGTTCTTTTCCTCTATTTCTTTGCATTGATCGCTGAAGAAGGTTTTCTTATCTCTCCTTGCTATTCTTTGAAACTCTGCATTCAGATGCTTATATCTTTCCTTTTCTCCCTGACTTTTCGCTTCTCTTCTTTTCACAGCTATTTGTAAGGCTTCCCCAGACAGCCATTTTGCTTTTTTGCATTTCTTTTCCATGGGGATGGTCTTGATCCCTGTCTCCTGTACAATGTCACGAACCTCATTCCATAGTTCATCAGGCACTCTATCTATCAGATCTAGGCCCTTAAATCTATTTCCCACTTCCACTATATAATCATAAGGGATTTGATGCAAAAGTAGAAAGTCAAGAAACACCTAGAGTAACAGGCAAATTTGGACTTGGAATGCGGAATGAAGCAGGGCAAAGACTAATAGAGTTTTGCCAAGAAAATGCACTGGTCATGGCAAACACCCTCTTCCAACAGCACAAGAGAAGACTCTACACATGGACATCACCAGATGGTCAACACCGAAATCAGACTGATTATATTCTCTGCAGCCAAAGATGGAGAAGCTCTATACAGTCAACAAAAACAAGACCAGGAGCTGACTGTGAACTCCTTATTACCAAATTCAGACTTAAATTGAAGAAAACAGGGAAAACCGCTAGACCATTCAGGTATGACCTCAATCAAATCCCTTATGATTATACAGTGGAGAAACAAGTTGGACATAATTAAACTTAAAAGCTTTTGCACAGCAAATAAAACTATAAGCAAGGTGAAAAGACACTCTTCAGAATGGGAAAAAATAATAGCAAATGAAACAACTGACTAGAGAAAGTTATAATTGCATTTTTTTTACATAGCTGTCATTTTCCAAGCAGCACTTATTGAAGACACTGTCTTGTCTCTACTTTATTAGTCTTGCCTCCATTGTTATAAATTCATTGCTCATATGGGCTTTTTTGGGGTTTCCTATCCTGTTCCATTGACTTACACTTCTGTTTCTGTGCTAGCAAAATACTGTTTCATGACTATAGCTTTGTAGTATAATCTGAAATCAGAGAACCTGATTCCTCCATCCCTGTATTTCTTTCTCAAGATTGCTTTGGCCATGCAAGTTGGGTCTTTTGTGTCTCCATAAAAATTAGAAATTTTTTCTAGTTCTCTAAAAAATACCAATAGTAATTTCATAGGGAATCTGCAGACTCCTTGGGAAAGAAAGTCATTTTGACAATATCAATTCTTCCAGTCCAAGAACATAGTGTATCTTTCCATCTGTGATGTCTTTTATTTCTTTCATCAGCATCTTACAGTTTGCTGAGTACATGCCTTTTGTATCCTTAGGTAGGTATATTCCTAGGCATGTTATTCTTTTTGATGTGATGATAAATGGGATTGTTTCTTTAATTTCTCTTTCCTATCTTTTGTTGTTAACGTATAGAAATGCAACATATATCTGTGTTTTAATTTTGTATCCTGCACATTATCAAATTCATTTATAAGCTCTACCAGTCCATTCTGAAGGAGATCAGCCCTGGGATTTCTTTGGAGGGAATGATGCTAAAGCTGAAACTCCAGTACTTTGGCCACCTCACGTGAAGAGTTGACTCACTGGAAAAGACTCTGATGCTAGGAGGGATTGGGGGCAGAAGGAGACAGAGGATGAGATGGCTGGATGGCATCACTGACTCGATGGACGTGAATCTGAGTGAACTCTGGGAGTTGGTGATGGACAGGGAGGCCTGGCGTGCTGCGAATCATGGGGTCACAAAGAGTCGGACACAACTGAGTGACTGAACTGAACTGAGTAGTTTTAGAATAGCTCCCTTAGGATTTTCTATGTATAGTATCCTATCATCTGCAAACAGTGACACTATTACTTCTTCTTTTCCAATTTGGATTTCTTTTATTTCTTTTTTTCTCTGATTCGTGTGACTAGGACTCACAAAACTATGTTGAATAAAAGTGAACATCTTTATCTTGTTTCTGATCTTTGAGGAAATGCTTTCTGGTTGTCACTGTTGAGTATGATGTTATCTGTATGTTTGCCCTTTATTATGTTGAGGAAGGTTTCCTCTATGCCCTGTTTATCATAAATGGGTATCGGATTTTGTCAAAAGCTTTTTCTACATCTATTGAGATTATCATATGGATTTTATTCTTCAATTTGTTAATCAATCACATTGATTGATTTGTGGATATTGAAAAATCTTTGCATCCCAGGGATAAATCCCACTTCATCATGATGCTTGATCCCTTTAAAGTTGCTTGATCCCTTTAGGTTGTTGGGTTTGGATTGCTAGTATTTTGCTGAGCATGTTTGCATCTGTGTTCATCAGTGATATGGTCTGTAATTTTCTATTTTGTGGTATCTTTGTCTGGTTTTTGTGTTAGAGTGATGTTGGCCTTATAGGCTGGGTTTGGGTGTATTCCTTCCTCTGCAATGTTTTCAAATACTTTGAGAAGATTAAGCGTTAATTCTTTTCCAAATGTTTAATATATTTTGCCTGTGAAGCCATCTCATCCTGGACTTCTATTTGTCCTGGGCTTGTTGATCACAGTTTCAGTTTCAATATTTATGATTGATTTGTCCACGTTTTCTATTTTTTCCTGGTTCAGTCTTGGGATATTGTGCCTTTCTAAGAATTTGCCCCTTTCTTCCAGGTTGTCATTTTATTGGCATATATTTGTCTGTAGTAATCTCGTGTGATCCTTTGTATTTCTGTAGCGTCTGTTGTAAATTCTCCATTTTCATTTCTAATTTTATTGAATAGAGCCCTCTCCTTTTTTTTTCCCCTTGATAAGTCTGGATAAAGGTTTGTCATTTGTTTATCTTTGCAAAGAACCAGCTTTTACTCTCATTGATCTTTTCTGTTATCTTCCTCATTTCTATTTCATTTATTTCTGCTCTGATCTTTATGACTTCTTTCCTTCTACTAACTTTGGGTTTTGTTTGTTCCTTTCTCTAGTTCCTTTATGTGCAGGGTTAGGTGGTTTGCACTTTTTCTTATTTTCTGAGGTGAGATTATATTGCTGTAAATTTCCCTCTTAGAACTGCTTTTTCTGGGTCCCTTAGGTTTTGGATCACTGTGCTTTGGTTTTCATTTGTCTCCAGGTATATTTTTTCTCTTTGATCTCTTTAGTGATCCATTGGTTGTTTAGGCCCCATTTGTATTTTTTAGAGGTTTTTGGTTTTCTTTTAGTTGATCTCTAATCTCATACCATTGTTGTTAGAAAATATGCTTGATGTGATTCCAGTTTTCTTACATTTACCAAGGTTCGCCTTGTGGCCAAGCATGTGAGCAATCTTTGAGAATGTTTCCTGTGCAATTGAGAAGAATGTGTATACTGCTGCTTTGGGATTGAATGCTCCATAAATATCAATTAATTCCATCTGGTCTACTGTGTCATTTAAGGCCTGTGTTTCTGTGTTGATTTTCTGTCTGGATGATCTGTCGATTTTTTAGGGGAAAATATTCTCCCTTTCACAAGAGTCGGACACGACTGAGTGTCTGAACTGAATTGAACTGAATTCAGCCTTTCAGCGTTTAGTATAATGTTAGCAATAAATTTCTTGGTAGACCTTTTTTTACCAAGCTGAGGATGTCCCCCATACCTATTTTTTTCTGAGAATTGCCAACATAAATGAGTGTTGAATTTTGCCTGATACTTTTTCTGCATCAGTTTATGTGATCACATGAATTTTCTTTAATTTCTTCATATGGTGAATTATACTTTTATTTCCAAATATTGAGCCAGCCTTGCATGCCTTGAATAAATGCCACTTGGTCATGCTGTTTAATTCTTTTTATACATTGCTGGATTTGAATGCTAACATTTGGTTAATGATTTCTGCATGAACGTTTATGAGGACTATTGTGTGATTTAATTTTGTTAGTACTGTCTTTGTCTGGTTTTATCAGAGTAACATTAAGTTCATAAAGTGAATTGAGATGTGTTCTCTCCTTTTCTGTGTTCTAAAAGAGACTTTATAAAGTTGACACTAATTCTTCTCTAATAATTTGGTAAAATTCTCCTGTGAAACTACCTTGGCCTAAGATTTCAGTTTCTTTATTATTCTTTTCATAGCACTAATGTTCCCCATTTAATTCTTGATACTGTTAACCAGTGTCATTTTTCTCTTTGTCAATAGAGATATCAATTTTATTTATCTTATCAAAGAAGCATCTCTTTGTTTCATTGATTTTCTCTAATGTTTTTCTATTTTCAATTTCATTGATTTCTGCTCATATCTTTATTATCTTCTCACTTTTACTTACTTTATTTTGCTCTTATTTTTCTAGAAACAGAAATTAAATTCAAAGATCATTTCATTGAACATAAAAGCATTATTTTCATATGAAAAATGATCCACTTATTAATGGGAAAGAAAGTTTAAATTTTTCATAATTAAAAATACAGCAATAGATGAACCATGAAGCCATTTTTAGTGTCTTAAATGACCTCCATAAGTTATAGGAAATATCAGAGGAAACATTAAAATGTCATTGTCTATAATTATGTACATCATGAGAAATGCTGGACTGGAAGAAATACAAGCTAGAATCAAGACTGCCAGGAGAAATATCAATAACCTCAGATATGCAGATGACACCACCCTTATGGCAGAAAGTGAAGAGGAAATAAAAAGCCTCTTGATGAAAGTGAAAGAGGGGAGTGAAAAAGTTGGCTTAAAGCTCAACATTCAGAAAACAAAGATCATGGCATCCGGTCCCATCACTTCATGGGAAATAGATGGCGAAACAGTAGAAACAATGTCAGACTGTATTTTTTGGGGCTCCAAAATCACTGAAGATGATGACTGCAGCCATGAAATGACCAACCTATATAGCATATTCAAAAGCAGAGACATTACTTTGCCAACTAAGGTCCGTCTAGTCAAGGCTCTGGTTTTTCCTGTGGTCATATATGGATGTGAGAGTTGGACTGTAAAGAAAGCTGAGCGCTGAAGAATTGATGCTTTTGAACTGTGGTGTTGGAGAAGACTCTTGAGAGTCCCTTGGACTGCAAGGAGATCCAACCAGTCCATTCTGAAGGAGATCAGCCCTGGGATTTCTTTTGGAAGGAAATGATGCTAAAGCTGAAACTCCAGTACTATGGCCACCTCATGAGAAGAGTTGACTCATTGGAAAAGACTCTGATGCTTGGAGGGATTGGGGGCAGGGACAACAGAGGATGAGATGGCTGGATGGCATCACTGACTTGATGGACGTGAGTCTGAGTGAACTCTGGGAGTTGGTGATGGACAGGGAGGCCTAGCGTGCTGCAATTCGTGTGGTTGCAAAGAGTCGGACACAACTGAGCGACTGAACTGAAATGAACTGAAAATTGAATTCAGACAACATCAATTTTTATAAAGAGCTACATCTTTTCAGAAAAAAATTGTTCTGAATCATCCCCTGTAGGTGTATGTATACATGGATTTCAAAATGATTTCTCAAAAATGTATACAAATATTATTAGAACATGTAAAATACTTTTAAGAGGTCCAATGATAATTGCATCAGCAAAAATATCCTCTCAAAATTTAAAAATAGTTTTGAGATTCACTCACATTTTCAAGTAACGTTCCATAGGATGACTAAACAATAATCTGTTGATCTGTTATCCTGCTAATGATCTTTAGACTATTTCCAGATTGGCCATTTTGACCAAAATTACTGTAAGTGGTCTTATACAACTCTTTTTGTAGATATTTATTTTCTTCTTTTGGATAAAAACCAAGGTAGAATTGTAGAGTCAAAAGTATATTATGTTTAACTTATATTTTCTTATATATTGTATCTATGAGAAACCGCCAAACAGTTCTCCAAAACTGTTATACCATTTTACACTCCCTTCAGCAACCCAAGTGCATTCAGTTTATTTCTCACCATCCTTACATCTTAACATTTGATGTTAAGCATTGTGGTAACTATAAACTGGTATCTCAGTGTAGTTTTGTTTTGTAATTCTCTGTTGATTCATCAAGTTGAGCACCCTTCCATGTGCTTATTGGCTATTTGTATATCTTCTGTTTTGATGTGTCTATTCAAGCCTTTAACAGGGTTCAGTTCAGTCAGTTCAGTCGCTCAGTCGTGTCTGACTCTTTGCGACCCCGTGAATCGCAGCACGCCAGGCCTCCCTGTCCATCACCAACTCCCAGAGTTCACTCATACTATTAATTCCATTTTATAGACAAGAAAATTGAGTTGAAGTCAAGTGACGTGCCAAAGATTCATAGCTAAAAAGTAGCAACCAAATTTTTTAGCCACATTTCCTGAATCTGACTGGTATTTCATTTCCCAAGTACTGTATTTTTTTATACATCAGGTCCCCAACCTCAGCTTTCCTTATCTGTACCAGTCTACAGCACATGAGGGCCTATTTGACAAGGTTTGGTAGAAGGTACAGACGTGGGAATGATTTTAGGTTACCTGAAGGCAACAGTGGCTTTTTCAAACAGAACTCAAACCATTGCATGCTAATTCTGGGGCCCTTGTGTGATGTCTGATGCCATCTCAGGCAGGAATCTACTTGCAGCCTCAACTAGTCAATGCTGCCAAACCCCCAAAATTAGCTCTTCTTGTTCAAGAGCAAGTGTGTTTCACTGGCCTACATGTAACTCTCTTCAGCCTATGTAGTTTTAATCAGTTAAAATAGCCACAATTTCTTCCACCCACATGTCACATTGCACTAAATTTATATTTGCTTGATGAAGTCTAAATGCTTTTAAGTTCTTGATTTTCTCACTCGTATATCTAAAGGAGATGGTGAACATGTAGTGTGGTGTATGTGTGTTTTAATTTAAGAAGCAAATGTATTTTAGAGCTGGACTATACAGAAAAAGCCCACTTTGATGCTGAAGGTAAATCACTGAAGGAGCAGAGAGACTGAATGACTGTTAATAGCTCTGGTTGTATTTGATATGCTGAGTTTGAGTGTTGAGGATCTGAGAAATAAGTGGGACTTTGTGACCTCCCTTTCAAACCAAGTGGAGACTATCCTAGTTAGATTGGCAGCGCAGACGGAAGGCGCCTGTTGCAGTCCTTTTAATCCTCTCTGAGCAAAGTCTTGGATTTTTCCCCTAAATAATGAATGAAGTGAATAAGCCATTGAGCCTCTAATTCCATTCAATGCCTTTGCTCTCCTGCGAGGTGTATCCGGTAGGTTTGACAATGCCACAGAAGAATTACATTGAGTACTTGGCATATGTAGTCCTTAAAAAAGCTCTGCTGAGCAAACTTACAAAGTGGCCAGGGCACCTCATTTGGCCCCTCCTGCGTCTGCTCTCATGGGATTTCAGAGTCTGGGACACAGTAAAGAAAGGGAAATGGGACAGAAGACGGAAGACAGAACTAGGCCAGAAATAAAAGGGTTGTGCCAACATTTGTAAGGAGAAAACGGGAATAATAGAGATGAGGCTAAGTTTTAACAAGATGAATCCTTAAAGCTTTCTTTTAAAGTATTATTACAAGTTCTTTAACTTTACTTTTATTTCTTCCTGTTTGTCTTTCTTCTTCGTTAAATACCTCTTTAGCGCTATGGGTCAGAAGCTCCAACATTTGCACAGCAAACTTGATCTAACATTTTTAGAAAAAAGGGAAAGGAGTTTTTCCTTTTTGCTAAGAGTAGTTTTAATGGTTAAAGTGGCATTTGCAGTCCAGGATTTACGTGGCAGTGTAGACTGCCTTTATCATTTATGGGTCCTGTCCTGCAGCTATAGGTCTTCATTATCATGTTTGAATGAGCAAATAGAATTTACATCTTCACTTTTCCTTTGCATTACTATTTTGAATTCTCAACTCTTTATGATTAACTACAAAGACTTATGTCTTCTCTATGAAGATGTGATATGAAATTATCAAAATAAACAATTTGTCAAGCTGGGAGGTATTCCTTGTAGAGACAGGCAGATGGGCAATCTGGTGAGGACTGGCTCCCAAGGCATCCACGCAGCTATCATCTAAGGAACACACAGGCTGAAAATGGGATGGAGAAAGCAATCTGTAAAAGAGGGCAGGCCTCTTCAGAGGTTCATTTATTTATCAGCTAACCAAGGACAAGAGGACCTGTTATGAAATTTGGTCACAGGCACTTAGAATTCAACTTAACAAGACTCAAACTCCAAACAGAAATATTTCTAGTTTTGAAATATGATTTTATGAAACTCCATTTTTGGCTGGCATTCAGGAGAAAAAATAAATGAAAGTGGAAGGAGAATTTTCTCTATGGCTTGATTGACCACCAAAACTACCAATTGTTACTTATGCAAATCATTCTTCAGTAAGTGAGGACCTCGGATAATGAAAGCATCAAATGCTCCTTTGCAGTGCAGTAAACGTGTACAAAAGCATCAGTCCTATCAATAGAAACATCTTGTTGACTTTTCTCCAAAGAAAATGTGAATAAATATAGGGCTCTATTAATAAAGGAAGGACATCTACATTATTTTTTTTAAAACAAATATTCCTGATAAATAACACATGTGTTACAAGCAAAATTACATTGTACTGTAGGGAAAGAAAGTTCACCTATATAAATTCTGCAGCATTAGAATATACAGTGGACTCTCCATATCTGTGGGCTCTGCATCTGTGGATTCAGTGAACCACTGATGAAAAATACTCAGGAAAAAAAATTTCAGAAAGGTCCTAAAAGCAAACAAATTTGGCATGAACCTGCAACTGTTTACATAGCATTTACATTGTATTCAATATTATAAACTATCTAGAGGGGTATAAGGTATACAGAAGGATGTTCATAGGTTGTGTTGTGCCATGTAAGTCCCTTCAGTCATGTCCAACTCTTTGCAACCCCATGGACTATAGCCCGCCAGGCTCCTCTGCTCATGGGATTCTCCAGGCAAGAATACTGGAGTGGGTTGCCGTGTCCTCCTCCAGGGGACACAATACCTCTCAACCTAGTGATAGAACCCACATCTCCTGCAGTTCCCGCATGGTAGGCAGATTCTTTACCACCACCAGGGAAGCCCGCTGATAGGTTATATGCAAATACCATACCATTTTATATAAGGGACTGGAGAGCTGGGTGGGGGGTATCATGGAACCAATCCCCTGTGAATACAGATACAGAGCAATGACTGTATTTCCAGTACAGACCAAAAGTAGCTGAGTGGAAATAAAGCAATTTAACTTGGCAGTAGCATGTGCAAAGGGCTCTTAGAGGTCTTTTGATATCATGAGATGTTCGAGTCAGAAGTGCCCATCAAGATATTCTAGTTTAACCCCTTCAGTTAATAGAGAAGAAAGTTGAAAGGGTTGTTTGGTTTTAAAAAGGGGTGGGGGGCAAGATAATCTTTCAGAAGATTCTAGCTGATGTCAAGAGACACTACATACCAACCTGCTCAGACTGTTCTGCAGAAAGGAACAATTCAGCAGGCCTTCCTCTTTGACTCATAAGAAAGATGTGAATTCCAACCATGTAGCTGGCTTTCTTGCTAGACTGTTGCTGATTTTGAAGTTAATAAAACTAAAGCCCATTGTGAAGCACTATTTGGAAAATCAGAACTAAACTTACACTCTTTGTCATGATCAGTTTTTAAGAAGATGACAGATTGGGCCTGCAGGAGGATAGAGACTCCACCCTTGCCAGGAATAAGAGGATTCTCTTTCTGGTTTGTTATTTTTATTATTTTTCCCAGTGCTTCTGAGATCAGGTTTATCACCAAGGCTGTGGACGAGGCTAGGAATGTGGTGGACAATATGACAACAACTTCCTGCCTGGGGTGTCCCTGAATGGCCAGAACAGTCAACATATAATCAGACCATCCACAGCTGCACTGTTGCTGCTGATGTCTTCATTATGCCTGTGGTATTCAGCTGGGTAATTCATTTCCCGAGTATGGCAATATCTCCTGATATGCTTAATGACTGGAATGTAATTTTGTAGCTTTTCAAAATGAATGTCTACCCTTGCACTTAGCTTTGTCCTAATATGGGAAACAATGATAGCCACCATTTGGAAACAGCATTGTACCATTCAGCTTTTTAGTGCAGGTTGGGTCGCCAAACCACAAAGGCAGGAAACGTTAGTGATTGGAATGACACACTAGATGTGGGTCACTTCATGTCCTTTATAATGACCTTTTTGCCTGCCTCTGCATGGCTATGGCTGTATTCTACAAAATACAGCGGTCTTGCCAATGATGTAAAATTAGTTAATTAATGGTTCCAAAGATGTGGTGGGCTTTGACCGTCACTTACCAATGCTGTCCTGGAATGGAAGAACTACATGAGAAATAAGAAATGTGACCCGCGGGTAGTATCCAACACCCACGCTGCAAGTTTTCTTTAAATTAAGGATGAAGTATAAAATTGGACAAGAACTTGGGAAAACTCTGGGAGATGATAAAGAACAGGGAGCCCTGGCGTGCTGCAACCATGGGGCCACAAAGAGTCGGACACGATTTGGTGACTAAACCACAACAGCAAAGTATAAAATGCATTCCTCTGAGTTCTACTTAACTCAGTTGAATTAAACATAGATGTATTGAACATCACTTACCATGCACAGGTTGAGCTCAGAGACACGACTCAGTGACCCAAAAGTCAGGCACGCCTGCGCCCTGCCCTCTTGGAGATCTCAGTACAGTAAGGATAGAAGGGACCCAAGTGACTCTAAGAAAGTTAGACTGTGCTAAGAGCACTAAAATAGCTAGAGATGCCACAGAGAGAGAAGGGAAAGATGCTCGTTCCATCTGGGGAACATAAAAGAAAAGGTTAACATGCCATCTCCAAAGTCTTCCACTTTCCAATCTGGATTCTTTTGAGAAATTCTGTTGTCCTTTAGGATCTTCCTGGAGTCAACTTCTCATTTCTGAGAGTTAGGACTCTTTGTCTTCTCTGATTTCTAAGTGCTTTCCAGTCATCACTGATGATCAGTCACAAGTATCCCAAATGAAAATGGAGAAGTCAGCATAAAAGTAGGGTAGCTTATCTTTGCTTCTACTACCACACCTGCTTTCCTGACTTCATAAAAGTAAATCCTACTATACAGACTCTTACTGGCAGCTGGGAAGTAGAAAGAGATTCTATGCTAATGCATTTAACTACATATTTTTATATTAGGATTTTCTTTAAAAAAAAAATAGGAGGAGAAAAGGAAAAAACAGGAGTAGAAGAAAGTGGAGAAAGAGTATCCTTAAAACTCAAGTCATCTTCTTGTTGTTTAGCCGCTAAGTCTTGTCTGACTCTGCAACCCCATGGACTGCAGCCCACCAGGCCCTCTCTGTCCATGTGGTTTTCCCAGGCAAGAATACTGGAGTGAGTTGCCATTTCCTTCTCCACAGAAGTCATGTGTCTTTCAGTATTTTGATTTATCAGCTTGACTACTTTAACTTGTATACTGAATCCTTATACAAGTCCTTATGGACTCTGGTTTCCATGCTTCCTGATGAAGAGTGATGTGATTTCATGAGTAGGTATACATGTACACAAGCTTTTGAAATCATATATTCTGAAAGTCGCTTTATTGTCCTGATCTAAACAAATTCTTTCACTGACTTATAAGTGCATGAACAGTATCAACATTTGAAAATTATTTGAGGATTCTACACAACATTCTTACAGGAAATGAAGACACAAAAATGCCTTTGGCTTTGAGTTGCAAACAAAAAATCTCCCCAGAGAATTAGCAGAAATGAAAGTTGTGAATGGGGACGATTCCAGTGTTTCTGAGATGGTTCATCATCTTCCCCGACAACCTCTTTATAGCCCAAATCTCACTACACAGAGGCATGATCAAGATCCATTTAGCAACCAATTTACTGTAAATGCTTTTCTTTGTGATAAAATACAGTATATCAAGGAAGGTAGATGGCCTTGGGGGTGGTTGTAAGAAGTAACCTGTGCTGACTCCTCTTGGAGAGATTTAGGTGAATGCTGCCACCTATTGATAGGTGAAATATATGCCACAAATTCCTACTCTGACGTGGTGGTGTGCTAATTAATGTTGGTCAGAGCAGATCTCATTACTCAGTTGGCCAAAACATTTTAACAGCCCCAAGTTCATAATTCTTCATGTATTTGTGAGTTTAAAAAAATAAGTATGTTATACTAATTTAAAACAACTCACAAATTATATTTCTGGTAAGAGGCAAAGGAGCGAGGTAGAAATGAGCTTTGCAATCAGAGACCTGGGTTGAGTCCCAGCTCAGCCCCTCAGCACATAAACAAGTTAATTGATCTCTCTGAACTCTAGTTTCCTCATCAGTAAAAAGTGGATAATCCTCTTTGTGTGAGGATTCAGTGATACTGCTGCATAACACACAAGAGGTATTTGATAAATGGCAGGATTTATTATTATGTTTCACAGAGTTATTAAAAGTAACTATTTCTGATGCAGGGATTGGTAATATGACAAACCACATCATGTATCCACTCTGGTGAATTCTTCTGTGTGGTTCAATTATCCTTCAGCAATGCTGCTTGTCTAGTATCGTATCTTTGACATTCAAAATTAGGACAGTGTGAACATAAATATTAGAACTTTAAGTGTGCCAATTGAGAAAATGAGGATAAATGAGCTTCATTACCAAATGTCTCTGGACTGCCCTAGAGGATATATGGGGCTGAGCAGATAAAGAATTATGATAAAAACTTTGGAGTTGTGTATAAATGGGGCTTTGTGACCTGCTGGATAAGGTGGAGACTTATAGCCAGACCTAGGAGGTTCACATTCCTGCCTCTGCATGGTGTGGGGGATCCTGGGCTCACACAGACAATAGGGGATTCATAGCTGGAGAATTCTAATGATGACTGAAAGGAGGGTGGCAGCCAGAACAAGAAGACTTTTCAGAAGCAGGACCCTGATTATCACATTGGTGCTACAGCCCAGCGAGAGGCTGCTGAGAGGCCGAATGAAGCCGTTCTTGGAAAGCTTTCAGTGAAGTGTTTGTAACCTCCTTAAGAGAATCCCATTTCTCAAAAATGCAATGCTGGAAAATCTCACATGATTAGTTCAGATAAACACCCTGTCATCAAATCACACTAGAAGTCATATGGACCATCTCTTTTTGAAGAGTCTTTTTGAATGTCATGAGTCTAGTTTCCAAGACTTAGAGAGAGGAAAAAAAAAAAAAAAAAGAGGGTATCTCAGGATATTTGAGGACCTTTACTTTCAGTCTGAAAGGTCAACTGGTGCTTAAAACAAAATAATCAAGAAATACCATGCCTATGAACAGTTTACACCTTTTGAAAAGGTCTGCTTGGGATTGAATAGGCAATGCCCTCCCCCACCCCTTTTTCTTTTTTCTTTGGGGCTTAAAAATTGAGAGGGAGGAGGAGGAAGAGTTTCACATTCATTACTAACAACTTCACACATAATAAGCATGTTCAGATACACCCTGGGGTGTTAGTTTTCTTTTCCTATTTTTTTTGTCTCCTTTTTAGCAGCTTTCGATAAGTAGCACATTTTATTTTTGAAAAAAGAATCAGAGCCGTTACTGAGCAGCCTCGCCCTAAGGAAGGTCAGGAGATTAGGGAGCGGAAGTAGGCTGGCCAAACTCTTTGCTGACCACAGTGAGGGACTGCCGCTTTCTTCCCATAGTTTAATTTTGAGACTCTGATGAAAAGGCACCCCCTTAAAAAAAATCTTTGCTGGGGGAAAAAAAAAAGAGTGAAAAATTGTTAGAAAATGATCATCAAAAAGTGATCAATTTAAATTTATGTCTTACAAACAAACCACATGGAATTAACCGCGGGGCAGACATGTATTTGCAATAGACATTCTCAAAATATGGGCATGCTTTTGCAGGAGAGACTGGACATTGGTAGCTTCTGATGTTGGTGGGTTTTGGCCTAATTTCACAAGTGTTCTGAAATTCTAAACGTTGCACTTCACAAATCAGAGACCAGTATAGGACTAAAAGGAACCTTTGAATTTAACTGGCCCAGCTCCCTCATTTTACAAGTGGGAAAAACGAGACCTCACAATAGAAAGTAACTTGCCCAAGGTCACACAGCTGCTGAGGAGAGCTCCACGGCTCAAGCTCAGAGTCCACACCCCAAACCAGGGTTCTTTCCAATGAGCTAAATAATTCAGAGATGGGAAATTGCAAACCCTCACATTTAACTGGGAAATCTTCTTTCAAGGGAAATTCTACACCCGTCTCCTTGCAAGTGATAACCTAGTGATTGCACTGTTTTCATCAGTCACATTTTTACAAATAGGTAGACTCATTCATCGGAGAAGGTGATGGCACCCAACTCCAGTACTCTTGCCTGGAAAATCCCATGGACGGAGGAACCTGGTAGGCTGCAGTCCACGGGGTCGCGAAGAGTCGGACACGACTGAGCGACTTCCCTTTCCCTTTCTCTCCTTGCAAGTGGCCCTGGATCTTTGCAGGCCTGTGTGCTAAGTCACTTCAGTTGTTGCTGACTCTTCGTGACCCTGTGGACTGTAGCCTGCAAGTCTCCTCTGCTCATGGGATTCTCCAGGCAAGAATACTTGAGTGGGTTGCCATGCCGACCCAAGGATCAAACCCATGTCTTGTACATCTCCTGCATTGGCAGGCGGGTTCTTCACCACTAGAGCCTGCAAGTTTAGCTGCGGCTGAATGGCTTCTTCAAAGCCACCTAGGCACATTCATCTGACTCCAAGGACTTGGTCTCCTGCTCTCTTCTCGGTCTTCAGAAGGATCTCAGAACATGACACGAATGCCGAAGTTATTTCTGTGTTTGATTACTGGGATTGAGTAATGCCATCACTATCTGCCATCATGCAAGTTCAAACTCAACTTCTTTCACCATCTCACTTCCTCCAAAGAATGCCCCGTGTTCATCTCCTAATTTGTACACTCACAAACCCATAACAGCAATGTCTTCCTGCTTAGAGATTCTTACCACTTCAGTTCATGGTCCATGACGGCTAGACTGGAAGGATCTTTAGTCAGCTGCAGTGATATTCTCCTACTCAAATCTCTGTCAACTGTACCTAAAGTCCAAACTCTTTAACGCAGTATTTGAGTGCTCTCTTTAGCCCCTGCCTACTTCTGAAACTTAAATTCCATTAGATCCTCCCATCACCACTTACTCCAGCCCAACGGGACTACTTGTCAATCCCCAAATATTCCAGGAATTCTGTGCATTGTCTCCACTCCTTTCTCTTCTTTCCAATGTCTGGAGGTTTTCATTCCTCCAGATCCAGTTTAAATGCAGCCTGCTCTGTAAATCTTCCCTACGTATCCCAGAAGGAAGTAATAATTGTTCTGTTCCTTTAGCACATTGCTCATACTTTTATGACATGTATTTAATTCTGCCCTGTATTATAAGTCACATCTCCCTCACTAAATCGATCTCTTCTATCTTTCAAAAGATATCTCATTCGTCTTGGTACCCCTCCTCACCATAATGTTCCATCCAAAGCTTTGCACATAATAAGCACTTTTCTTTCTTAATGTTTATTGAGCATTTACTATCTATAAGACACTAGGCCAGGCAGGGTAAGGGCTGGAGGAAGAAATTTTTAAAAATAAGTAAAATGCAATCCCTGTCTTCAAAGGAGCTTTAATCAGTGAGACACATTCATGAATGACCTAAGCAAGTGAACTGACTGTGGGGGTGGAACTGGGTGGAGGGGAAGTGCTGAGCATGGACTAAACATTCTCAGTGTTCCAAATGAGAACTCTGATTTTATGATATGGAGGGTGGGGCGGTGGAGGAGAGGTAGAGGAAAAGAAAGAGTAAGTGAAAGTCACTCAGTCATGTCCAGATCTTTGTGACCCTATGAACTACACAGTCCATGGAGTTCTCCAGGCCAGAATACTGGAGTGGGTAGCCATGCCCTCCTCCAGGGGGTCTTCCCAACCCAGGGATTGAACCCAGGTCTCCCACACTGCAGACAGCTTAGCCACTTTACCAGCTGAGCCTTCAGGGAAGCCCAAGAAACAGCAAGGCTGCTTTTAAATGCTATCTCTGGGCTCTGGTTATTATTAGGTCTGACTGATCCAACCCATCCTTCCCCCAATACCAGAGTAACCTTCCCAAAGCGGGACTCTGATCATTTAACTCTCTGTTCAGATGTTTGTTGTTGAATGAATCAGTGTCAAATAATTGCAGGCTTTTGTTAGGTGTTATAGAGAATACCAGTTTGTAGGGATGAGACAAACCCCAGGAAGCAGCTGGAGAACAAAAAGCAAGAGTGTGCAGTGCAGGTGCTGGGCGCGGCATGGGACAAAGCAAACGTGCGATTGGACTAATGGAGAAGGAATAATCAGAGAAGACAAGCATTCAGTGACGGCCACTTGGCAAGAAAAATTACACATACTAAGTGAACTTTAGGGTTCCTTTCAATTCTCAGACCCCTGTTATTCTTTGAGATGGTTTATGCATCATTCAATAAATACATGCTAAGTGCTTCCACAAAACACTCTCTAAGTATTTTTTGAACACCTTCTATAGGCCAGGAACTCTGCAAGACACTCGAGAGAGAGAGCAGTGAATAAAAGGCTGTATTTAAACTCTTACAGTAAAATGGGAATGATTGATGTCAAACAAAATACAAAAAAAAAAAAAAAATTGTGATGGATATAATGATGGGAGGGTACAAAGTGCTATAGGACCACAGAGTAGGAAGCTTAAAAGCTCAGAGACTAGAAAAATATCCCTGAGAGATGATGTTTGTGTTGAGACTCTAAAACCATACATGAGTTAGCCAGACCAAAGAGACTGAGCATTTAGACAGAAGAAAATCATATGCAGAATTCTGGAGTTAAGAGACAGCATTGCATGTCCAAGAACTTGAAAGATATTCAAAAAAGTTACAGCATGAAGGGCAAGAAGGAAGGTAACGAGAAATTAGTCTAGAGGGACAGGCAGAGCCAGACATGGAGACTTTTGCAAAAGTATGATGGGGGGTTAATATTTATTGATAAATTTTTCATAACATTAAAGTATTTGACATAGTGCATCTAGCCTACTAAGTAATAATAAATGTCTGTTGAAGAGTGGATTAATAAGTGAATAGATGAATGGTTCTCCTTTTCAATAGACACGGGCTCATGAAATGACTCAGTTTCAAGTGTTTGCTCCAAAAAGCAATGCCACTAGTATAGAAGGCATCACCCACTTAGTTTTGCATAGCAGATTGAACTAATAACCCCTGTGAGGCAGCCCCTAACCTCAGTAGAATTACTGAGAGTCACCTGGTTTACCCCAGCAGATGGAATTTAAGTCAATCTGCATCAAAATCAAAGACTTCCTAGAGATAAGGGTAAAGTTTTACCTGGCAATCACTTAGGCTTAAACTGTGAGAGGGTAGCCTGACTCTTTCTTAATCCTGATGAAAAACTTAGCCTTCTCAACCTCAAGGGCATGCATATTCCCAAATTAGATTATTTCTATCAATGTTTCCATGGACAAATAAGTTCAAGGGAGAGAAAAAGAGAAAGAAATCCAGAGAGAGACTTTGCCTTTCAAATGAGAAAAAAGTACAGTCGTGCAAAGCCAAACTGAACTCCTCCTTTGGACACCAGTTATTATGTCACTGAGCCTTATCTCGGATCTCAGACCCAGAACAACTACTTGTTGGGGATGACTAAGCTGCCAGGATGAGGTGTGGTCTCTATAAAGCGGGAAGACTTTCAAGAATACAAGATGCCGTTCCCAGGATTCTAATTGGTAACCAGGACATATATTAACACTCCACCCTCTCTTATAACCAAGAGACTTTCTCCTGATTTGTTACAGAGTCACATTCAAAATAGGGGAGTTGATCGAGCTCCAGGTATAAATCCCAGACCAGTGTCGGTGCCTAGCAAAAGGGTCCAAAATTATTTCTGAAGTCATTACAGAAGCTAAGCTTTCATTTGGCACAAACAGAATCTGAATAGAGCTTGAGAAAGATTTTCAGTGCTGTTGCTAGGGACGTGTGTGTGTGTGTGTATCTATGTGTGTATATGTGTGAGTGTGTGTGTGTATTCATATGTGCTCTCAATCAATGATGCTCCCTAAACATAATAAGCAGCCTGTGGAGGTCATTTGCCATTTTATTTCAGAGAGAAATATGAAAAATGCCTACATAAGTGGCTCTCTAGGAAATCTATTCTGTGTGTCTTACTCGTAGCATAATGCATAACCCTGTGAAAGGAGCCAGGTGCATCCAGATATGGCTGGAATGAAAGCACTGGAATCTTCTTCCTAAAAACTGAGACTTTAGGTGTCCCAAGTCCCAGGTCTGTTGATTACTTTCTCAGACCCAGCTCAGACAAAAACTGGCATTGGCTGAGCAGCCCCAGGGAGACTGGGACCTTTCTAAAGATGCCCCTTGTTCCTACTAGGAGAAGGATTGCTCGTGTGCCACGAGGTGAGAGGATACGGCTGCCACCTGTGTGCTTCTGGTCCCAAGCAGCTGTGGGCGTAAGAGGGTATCTGGCCCCAGGAGGCTGTGGACCATTTGCAGTCACAGATTGCTGGATGGGCTCCAGGATGCCAGACGATATTTCTTCCCCTGCAGTTCGTACAGGGCAAAGCTAACTGGCTGCCTCATCACCCCTTTGCTCATCCTTAAGTAACAATCTGTTCCGATTCAGTCTTGTTTGCCATGAAGCTTATTTTCCCTGTGGGCCATTCCTAATGGACCTCACAGTTACAATAGGCTAAAGGTGCACGGGAGTCATAGTATCCTTTCACTACATGCAAAAGGGCTTGAGAAATCAATCCCTCCCGGGGCTGCAGTCCTGAGAATACACCTAGACTCTGAGCCAAGCTGTTTCCTTCCCCCATCCTCTCCCTGTACATCACTGGCCCTTTCGTTTTGCCTTGAGATACCTTAGTGATCATGACTTCGGCTCTTGCCTGTAGTAATCCTCCTTGCATTTTACTCTTTACACAGAATAGGAAGGAGGTTTGCTTGCTTTGCGCAGAGGCTGAGCCACAGGAGAAAGCAGAGCCAATGTGATTTATTGAATGAAAGCACTGGACAATTACCAGCAACTTGCTCCTCTGCTGCCTCAAACAGCCTAAACTGGTAAGTCCAATTTATTGTCGTCTTTCTTCATGTGAATGTGAGGCTTTTTTAGTTACTGATTATTTTTAAAATATGTATGTGTTGCTGTGGTTTAAATGATGTAAAAAAAAAATTTGCATCTTCCAAAGTTAGCTACAGGCAGCCCAGGAAGATTGCACACAGGCCATACACAGTGGTTCTGCAATAACACATGCATGTTTACGTGAATAGGTAAAAATGGGGATAGGGAAGCTCCATTTCTGATAACTGGGCATTTTGTTTGTAGCAAGCTTAAGGATGTTTTGTGCTTGCATAACTGATTAGCATTAGCTATGAAAAATATCCTATTCTCTTGTTGTGTGAGATCATTTTCCACTGGGGTTCCTGAGTACCAACAAAATACCTGTGGGATCCGGAAAAGATGGATTCCATCACACTGATAATCCTGAATACAAATCTAGGCATATTGCTGTCTCTAATCCAGTTTGCAGGCTGGACATCCAGAGCAGAATGTCAGCATTCTGTCCGTCCTGGGTTGGCATGATCATAAATAGCATCATGACTGGATGTTGAGGATGCCCGCCAAAGGGACACAGTGACCATGCACGCACACCCTTGCCTGACCCACTGCCACTTTCAACGCCCACATTTCTCAAGTTCGTGTGTTGTTCCATGAACACATATAGTTGGAAGGATCTCTTAAGTGTGAAAGTGGAATATTTTGAGTGCCCTGTTACCCACGCTGGTTGTTGGCCCAGCCAAGGCAGCTAGAAGTACCACTGACAATCAAGGCTGAGTTTGCTTCTATGCTGGGCCCCCAAAATCCCTGTACTCCTTTAATTTTCTCCTGTTCTAAATAAGACATAAATGAATTTCTGCAGAGGGAGAAAGTGAATGGAGAGAACTATTGTTTTTCCTACCATCTCCATCACCACTGTCTCTCCTTAGTCTTGTTTTGCCTGGCTACTGCAAGACTTCATGACATCATCAATCCATTTCTGGTGGGCTCAGAGTCTACATAAATGTCATACAGAGTTTGATGTCTTTGGTGCATTCTCTCTGCAGTATATCACTGGCTGTTCAGATGAAGCTGTGGCCTTGAGTGCTGACAAGGATGGATGATGTTGGAACAGTGAACAGCATGTTTCTCTAAATACAAAGCAAAGTTAAGAAATCTGAGAGATGGGTGGCCTTTTGCCTAGTAGAAAGTATCCCCAGGCCACTCAGTCACAAGAACAGGGTCATTCTGCTGCATGATTTGGCTGTTTCAGCAAATGATGGCACCCTAACAGGAGGGAGACAGCATTGTTTAGTGGCTAGAGATGTCAGGAAAGGCAGTCTCTTTCGGTGATTTCCCCAGTGGAGTGTGTGTCTTCGAGAATTCATTTACTCTCCCTGAATCTCCATTCCTCCACTCCTTCCATTCCTAGCTGTTTCAAAGAAGACACACTAAGGTCAATTAATGTATCTATGAGTTACGACTTAAATCTTTCTTGTTAAAGGATGCAATAGGCAATCAAGATCACCGTTGATGGGCTTTAATCCGGAGCCTGTGTACCAAAAACCCACAGATGAGAGTTTCCGTGGGGATGAGGAGATGCATGCCCCCTCCCTCATCTAACAGAGATTACACTTAAAGAATTGGAAGGGGGGCATAGAGATGAAAATTGGCATTTTTTTAAAACTTAAAATTCAAATAAATTGGTCATGTAAATAATTTTTTCATTATATTGCACAGTAATAACTGATTTTCTATACTTGGATAAAAAGATACTGAGGGCCTTAAATGTTTGAAATAAGCAAACATGTGAATACTTGGGGAGAGTTAATTCAAGGATGAAAGAAATCCATGAATTTATGACAACTTTCAGATGTTCTAATTACCCCCGTACCCATGTACATGGAATTAGGAGCTGCAAATGTATTATGATTTGAGGTGTTCTAGAAGGTTCATCAGCTAAAAAAAAAAAAAATCCATCTCCAGGACTAAGATAAATGAAATTATTTTATGTGGGATTCAGTTAAGCATTGCTGTCCTTTATGAAACACAGATATTTCTTCAGTTCAGTTCAGTTCAGTTCAGTCGCTCAGTCATGTCCGACTCTTTGTGACTCCATAAATTGCAGCACGCCAGGCCTCCCTGTCCATCACCAACTCCCGGAATTCACTCAAACTCATGTCCATCGAGTCGGTGATGTCATCCAGCCATCTCATCCTCTGTCATCCCCTTCTCCTCCTGCCCTCAATCCCTCCCATCATCAGGGTCTTTTCCAATGAGTCAACTCTTCGCATGAGGTGGCCAAAATATTGGAGTTTCAGCTTTAGCATCAGTCCTTCCAATGAATACCCAGGACTGATCTCCTTTAGAATGGATTAAAATGGACTGGTTGGATCTCCTTGCAGTCCAAGGGACTCTCAAGGGTCTTCTCCAACACCACAGCTCAAAAGCATCAATTCTTCGGTGCTCAGCTTTCTTCACAGTCCAACTCTCACACCCATACATGACCACAGGAAAAACCATAGCCTTGACTAGACGAACCTCTGTTGGCAAAGTAATGTCTCTGCTTTTCAATATGCTATCTAGGTTGGTCATAACTTTTCTTCCAAGGAGTAAGCGTCTTTTAATTTCATGGCTGCCGTCACCATCTGCAGTGATTTTGGACCCCCAAAAATAAAGTCAGCCACTGTTTCCACTGTTTCCCCATCTATTTCCTATGAAGTGATAGGACCAGATGCCATGATCTTCGTTTTCTGAATGTTGAGCTTTAAGCCAGCTTTTTCACTCTCCTCTTTCTTAGGACAGATAATAAGTTAAGTCACTGATCCACATGTGCATACGAAATCCTTTCAGTTGTCTCCAACTCTTTGCAACCCCATGGACTGTAGCCCGCCAGGCTTCTCTGTCCATGGGGATTCTCCAGGCAAGAATACTGGAGTGGGTTGTCATGCCCTCCTCCAGGGGATCTTCCCAACCCAGGGTCAAACCTGCATCTCTAATATCTCCTGCATTGGCAGCTGTGTTCTTTACCACTAGCGCCACCTGGGAAGGCCCAGTCACTGATATCTTACCATTAATGAAAGTATTAAATTTTTAAATGTATGTGTTAAATGTATTTAAATGAATGTATGAAATATTTTGTACCTCAGGGGAAACCAAAGAATGCTACATTAATATTATATTAATTCTATTGCTTTCTATCTATTTTATACCTGTCCCCAAGAGGTTCCTTCATAATTATTATTTCACTCTTGATCAGAAAACTAAGTAGCCTTTAGGACAAGCTGCCTCATTTTTAGTGAAATGCTTGGATTAGACAATATCATCTAGACTTCCTCTAGGCCCTTGAGAGTCACACTGTGAAAAGCTGGACTCGCCTTCTTCCTTCTTTAAATCCACTTTTCCTCCTATGTTCTTTTTTTTTTAATTATTGGTGGAAGGCCTATATACCTAGCTGGCCAAGCAGAGAACATAGAAGTCAATTTCCTAATTCCTTGGCCTTTCCATCCAATCACTAAGCATGCGTGGTTCATTCCGTCTTCTTCACATTTGTAAGCTGCCCAGCCCTCTCCATCTCTTCTACCACACACTGTAGCTGAAGCCACCAGCTCCCACAGGGGCTTCTTCAGGACCTTGGTTTTCACTTGCCACCAGTCCTGCACCGCCCTCTCCCCTTCTGGATGCCTGCAGAGAAATCTCCAAAAGTGCAAGCATCAGCTTTGTCTTAAAATCCTCTAGTGATCCCTATTGTGAGCAGGTTGAAATCTGTGCTCCTTAGGGTGGCATGTGAAGTCTTTTTCCATGGGGATAGTCTTCATGCCTGTCTCCTGTACAGTGTCATGAACCTCATTCCATAGTTCATCAGGCACTCTACCAGATCTAGGCCCTTAAATCTATTTCTCACTTCCACTGTGTAATCATAAAGGATTTGATTTAGGTCATACATAAATAGTCTAGCGGTTTTCCCTACTTTCTTCAATGTAAGTCTGAATTTGGCAATAAGGAGTTCATGATCTGAGCCACAGTCAGCTCCCGGTCTTGCTTTTGCTGACTATGTAGAGCTCCTATCTCTTTGGCCGCAAAGAATATAATCAATCTGAATTTGGTGTTGATCATCTGGTGATGTCCATGTGTAGAGTCTTCTCTTGAGTTGTTGGAAGAGGGTGTTTGCTATGACCAGTGCATTTTCTTGGCAAAACTCTATTAGTCTTTGCCTTGCTTCATTCTGCATTCCAAAGCCAAATTTCCCTGTTACTCCAGGTGTTTCTTGACTTCCTACTTTTGCATTCCAGTCCCCTATAATGAAAAGGACATCTTTTGGGGGTGTTAGTTCTATAGGGTCTTGTAGGTCTTCATAGAACCGTTCAACTTCAGCTTCTTCAGCGTTACTGGTTGGGGCATAGACTTGGATTACGGTGATATTGAATGGTTTGCCTTGGAAACGAACAGAGATCATTCTGTCGTTTTTGAGATTGCATCCAAGTACTGCATTTCAGACACTTTTGCTGACCATCATGGCTACTCCATTTCTTCTGAGGGATTCCTGCCTGCAGTAGTAGACATAATGGTCATCTGAGTTAAATTCACCCATTCCAGTTCATTTTAATTGGCTGATTCCTAAAATGTCAACGTTCACTCTTGCCATCTCTTGTTTGACCACTTCCAATTTGCCTTGATTCATGGACCTGAAATTCCAGGTTCCTATGCAATATTGCTCTTTACAGCATTGGACTTTGTTTCTATCACCAGTCACATCCACAGGTGGGTATTATTATTGCTTTGGCTCCATCCCGTCTTTCTTTCTGGAGTTATTTCTCCACTGATTTCCAGTAGCATATTGGACACCTACTGACCTGGGGAGTTCCTCATTCAGTATCCTATTATTTTGCCTTTTCATACTGTTCATGGGGTTCTCAAGGCAAGAATATTGAAGTGGTTTGCCATTTCCTTCTCCAATGGACTACATTCTGTCAGAAATGGAAAAAAGCAAAATGACTGTCTGGGGAGGACTTACAAATAGCTGTGAAAAGAAGAGAAGTGAAAGGCCAAGGAGAAAAGGAAACATGTAAGCATCTGAATGCAGAGTTCCAAAGAATAGCAAGAAGAGATGAGAAAGCCTTCTTCAGCAATCAATGCAAAGAAATAGAGGAAAACAACAAAATGGGAAAGTCTAGAGATCTCTTCAAGAAAATTAGAGATACCAAGGGAACATTTCATGCAAAGATAGGCTCAATAAAGGACAGAAATGGTCTGGACCTAACAGAAGCAGAACATATTAAGAAGAGGTGGCAAGAATATACAGAAGAACTGTGCAAAAAAGATCTTCACAACCTGGATAATCACGATGGTGTGATCACTCATCTAGAACCAGACATCCTGGAATATGAAGTCAAGTGGGCCTTAGAAAGCATCACTACGAACAAAGCTAGTGGAGGTGATGGAATTCCAGTGGAGCTCTTTCAAATCCTGAAAGATGATGCTGTGAAAGTGCTGCACTCAATATGCCAGCAAATTTGGAAAACTCAGCAGTGGCCACAGGACTGGAAAAGGTCAGTTTTCATTCCAATCCCAAAGAAAGGCAATGCCAAAGAATGCTCAAACTACCAAACAATTGCACTCATCTCACACACTAGTAAAGTAATGCTCAAAATTCTCCAAGCCAGGCTTCAGCAATACGTGAACCATGAACTTCCAGATGTTCAAGCTGGTTTTAGAAAAGGCAGAGGAACCAGAGATCAAATTGCCAACATCTGCTGGATCATGGAAAAAGCAGGAGAGTTCCAGAAAAACATCTATTTCTGCTTTATTGACTATGCCAAAGCCTTTGACTGTGTGGATCACAATAAAGTGTGGAAAATTCTGAGAGAGATGGGAATACCAGACCACCTGACCTGCCTCTTGAGAAATCTGTATGCAGGTCAGGAAGCAACAGTTAGAACTGGACATGGAACAACAGACTGGTTCCAAATAGGAAAAGGAGTGCGTCAAGGCTGTATATTGTCACCCTGCTTATTTAACTTCTATGCAGAGTACATCATGAGAAACGCTGGACTGGAAGAAACACAAGCTGGAATCAAGATTGCCAGGAGAAATATCAATCACCTCAGATATGCAGATGACACCACCCTTATGGCAGAAAGTGAAGAGGAACTAAAGAGCCTCTTGATGAAAGTGAAAGGGGAGAGCGAAAAAGTTGGCTTAAAGCTCAACATTCAGAAACGAAGATCATGGCATCCGGTCCCATCACTCCATGGGAAGTAGATGGGGAAACAGTGGAAACAGTGTCAGACTTTATTTTTGGGGCTCCAGAATCACTGCAGATGGTGATTGCAGCCATGAAATTAAAAGACGCTTCCTCCTTGGAAGGAAAGTTATGACCAACCTAGATAGCATGTTCGAAAGCAGAGACATTACTTTGCCGACTAAGGTTCTTCTAGCCAAGGCTATTGTTTTTCCAGTGGTCATGTATGGATGTGAGAGTTGGACTGTGAAGAAGGCTGAGTGCTGATGAATTGATGCTTTTGAACTGTGGTGTTGGAGAAGACTCTTGAGAGTCCCTTGGACTGCAAGGAGGTCCAACCAGTCCATTCTGAAGGAGATCAGCCCTGGGTGTTCTTTGGAAGGAATGATGCTAAAGCTGAAACTCCAGTACTTTGGCCACCTCATGAGAAGAGTTGACTCATTGGAAAAGACTCTGATGCTTGGAGGCATTGGGGGCAGGAGGAGAAGGGGATGACAGAGGATGAGATGGCTGGATGGCATCACTGACTCGATGGATGTGAGTCCGAGTGAACTCTGGGAGTTTGTGATGGACAGGGAGGCCTGGCGTGCTGTAATTCATTGGGTCTCAAAGAGTTGGACACGACTGAATGACTGAACTGAGCTGAACTGTGAAGTCCTTGATCACCCAGCCCTATGACTTCTCCAGGCTTCTTTCTCAAGGTCCTGGAACAGTGGATGAAATGTACCACTGAACATGTCAGAGCCCAGACAACTCCCATCAGATCTCCTATAGACACTGATCTACCAGCAACACCGTGATGGTTCACAAATCCATGTCCTAACTTGACCCAGCCTGCCAAGAATGCCTTTTTCTTTCCTTCCTACATTCCTGCTCAGGCACCACCTTCTCTCACCCCTTTCCCCATACCCCGTTCTCCCATAACCACCTTCTGTCACCCACAAAGTTAATCACTTATTCCTTTTGCTACTTCTTGGCCTTAGACATTTGAGACCAGTGTCTAGACATTAATTTATCAGATATAGACCTTTATTTCCTGGGTTTAAAACCTAGATCTGTGCCTTAGTAGTGCCTCAATGTCTATGTCGAGTGAGGATGATAATAGTCCTTATTTCACAGGGCTGTTGTGGGATTCAATGAACTGATACATAAATTAGTATTCTAAACAGTGACTGTCTCAGAGAAAGTGCCATGGAAGTAAAACATATTATTGTTACATATTTCACATATCACACTATTTCATAGCTGCATACACTTGTATAACTGCCTGCATTTTTAGCCTATGAGCCCCTTGGGGTAACAGTAGGTTAATCACTTGTTTCAAATTGCCCAGGACTTATCCAATTTTAGCAGTATAAGTCCTGCAACCAGGGAAACCACTCAGTCCCAGGCAAGCCAAGCCAATTGGTTACCCTGTTAGGACGCTGCCCATTCACCTCTGAATAAGCATCTAACATAGGATACATAGGTTACAAAGTAGATTATCCATAAGGACCTATTAACCTATAGAACCACTATTAATGGTCTTTTCACTTTCTACCTCATAAATATACTTTCAAACTTCAAAAATCAGTCTTCTAGCTGTGAAGCCACAGCTGACTTTTAAAAACTTATCACTGAATAACTGAATATATTATTTTTTTTAAAAATGCACAGGAACTGAAAAGGATGCTTCCACCCTGTTATGTACCGTCAGTGTAATAGAATTGGCCACACATTAGCAACTGAAGACATACTCGTCATGTTAAGCAGTAGAGAATGGGGGAAGGGGTCATACTTTCCTGTCTAGTGACAGGCCGGTTGGAGTCTAAAGGTCCCTAGTTCACCTCACAGCCTGAAGAGCAATCTTGTCCCAGTCAGAAATGTTCCCTTCACTAAATGTATCTGTCTACCCAGCTGTCAGAAATGGCTAGAATTCCTGTTTCTAATATGCTTTGTTTTACCACCGCTCCTCATTCAAACTGGCTCAGTTCATTTTTCACAGTACAAATAAAACAAGAAAGTTCCGCAACCAAGTGCCTATGAGACAGGGACTCTGGACATGCCAGAACTCATAATGAGGGCAAGATCTTGTCTTCAGAATCAAGGTCTAGCAAGAAGCTGATAGGCAGCCAGACCAGAATAATAGCAGAGTTGCTAAGAGCAGGAGGTTTAGAGTCAGAGTTCCAATTCTACTTCCTCCATTTACTAGCTATAGGATCTTGGACAAATTACCTCACCTCCCTGAGCCTCAGTTTTCTTGTTTTTAAAATGATGATGTATTAGTAGTGCTGATTTCCTCATGAAAGTGAAAGTGAACTCACTCAGTCGTGTCCAGCTCTTTGTGACCCATGGACTCTAGCCCACCAGGTTCCTCCGTCCATGGGATTTTCCAGGCAAGAGTACTGGAGTGGGGTGCCATTGCCTTCTCCAGGGTGTCTTCCTGACCCAGGGATGTATCCCGGGTCTCCCACATTGTAGGCAGATGCTTTACCATCTGAGCCACTGGGGAAGTTATAACGGTCCTATGATTTCTCATAGGATTGTTATATTTTGTCTTAGCCTATGAAAACAAAGCCTGAGGCAAAGTCAATTGCAAATATTCTATTTGGTACTAACAGATGCAACCTCAGGGCATCAAACTTAAAGGAATAAAAGAAAATGAGCCAAAGAATGAGGGGGAACAAATACAGGTGGTTTGTAGCTGAACTAACCAAAACATAACAAGAAAACACATATGGCTGTTTGTTTGCATGTGACTGCTTCCAAGAAGCCTTCAAAACAGTCCATAGGGAAGGGTTGGAGAGGGAGCGATCTGCTGGATACTCCCGGTCTCCTGTCTCTCACGATCCAGCTTTCCCATATCTGGATGTTACCCAGTCCTTCACTGTAGCCATGATTGAAGCTGGAGCCTCCCTCCGTGGGTCTAGTTGGGCCAGAGCTGTTGAAGCTACTGTCACAAGAAGCATGATGGACCCGCCCTTCACCTGTGACAGCTGGGGGCGTTAAGAGACGGGTCAACAGCAGCGGCCATAGCTCTCTGAGCAAGCGGCCAAAGGCCCGGAAACAGGTAGTTTTGAAATAAATCTGAACAGATTCCACTCTCCATAGGTTATTCTTGCCATTTTGGACGTGGATTGTCCAGGCTACTGTCAGTCTTGCCTTACAGCTTGGCTCTTCACAGATCCAGGCCATAATATATCAAAGAGCAGAAGTCTTTAATTTTCATTAAGTCCAATTTATCACTTGATTTTATGGTTTGTGCATTTTGGGTCTCCTCTAAGAAATCACTATCTTATTCAAGTTCACAAAGATTTTCTCTTATGTTTCCTTCTAGAAGTTTTGGTTTTAGCTTTCAAAGTTAGGTCTATGATCTATTTCAAGTTAATTTGTATATATGATATGAAGTGGGAGTTAAGGTTCTTTTTTGCATATGTATATCCCATTGTGCCATCACCCATTGTTTCAAAAGAATATTGAAAAAATAATTTTTCTCTATTGAATCATCTTGACCCTTTGTGAAAAACCAACTGACCATATATGTTCAGGCTATTTCTGGGCTCTCTATGCTGCTTCAGTCACCTATATGTCAATCCTTATGCCATTGTCTTTATATATACAGCAATCCTTACAACAGTACCATATCTTGATTATTGTAGCTTTATAAGTCTTGAAATAAGGTTGTGTAAGCCACTTTGTTCTCTTTTCAGCATTGTTTTGACTATTTTAGATTCTTTCCATTTTCATAAAGCTTGTCAATTTCTAGAAAGAAAAACAGACTGCTAGAATCTGATTGCAAGTGCATTGAATCTATAGCTCAGTTTGGAAGAACTAGCAGCTTAACAATACTAATTCTTCTGATCTGATCTTGAAGAAGGCCTATCTTTATTTATTTAGGTCTTCTTTAATTCACATATTAGTGTCGTGTAGTTTTAACTGTAGTTTTGCATATATTTTGTTGTATTTAGTTCTAAGTAGATTTTTGTATATTTATTAGATTATTCTACAGAGGTTTTATGTCATCTGCAAATGAAGACTGTCTTCCTTGTTTCTTTCCAATCTATATGCCTTTATTTTTCTTATCTTACTTCACAGGCAAGGATATCTAGTAAAACAGAAAAGGTAAGAATGGACAGTCTTGCATTCTTTCTGATCCTGGAAAGAAGGAGTTGGTTTTTAATTATTAAACATAGTGTTACCTATAGGTTTTTGTAGATTCTCTTTATCAGATAGAAGAATTTCCCTTATATTCCTAATTTTTTAAAAATTTATAAATGGATATTGACATTGTCAAATGCTCTTTGACATCTATATGGTACATCTATAAAGATGACCCTATGGCTTTTCCCCTTTATTCTGTTAGTGCAATGAACTATGCTGAACGCTATACTAACTTGCTTTCCTGCAATAAACCATGATTGATCGTGATATTATGCTCTCTGTACACTGCTAAATCCAGCTGTGGATGTGTCTCATAGTGAAAGTAAAGTTCAGGGCTGTAAAGAGCAATATTGCATAGGGATCTGGAGTGTTAGACCCACAAATCAAGGTAAATTGGACATGGTCAGGTAGAAAATGGCGAGAGTGAACATCAACATTTTAGGAAACAGTGAACTAAAATGGATGGAAATGGGTGAATTTAATACAGATGACCATTATATCTACTACTGTGGGCAAGAATCCCTTCGAAGAAATAGAGTAGTCCTTATAGCCAACAAAAGAGTCCAAAAGACAGGAGGTGGGTGCAACCTCAAAAATGACAGGATGATTTCAGTTCATTTCCAAGGCAAATCGTACAGCATCGCAGTAACCCAAGTCTATGACCCAACCACCAAGGCCAAAGAAACCAAATGGTTCTAGGAAGAACCTCAAGACCTTCTAGAACGGACACCAAAAAAAAAAAAAAAAAAGATGTCCTTTTCATCATAGGTGATTGGAATGCAAAAGTGTGAAGTCAGGAGATACCTGGAGTAACAAGCAAGTTTGACCTCAGAGTACAAAATTAAACAATATAAAATGAATTTTGCCAAGAGAACGCACGGGCCATAGCAAACACCTTTTCCAACAGAAGAGATGACTCTACACATGGACATCCCCAGATGGTCCATACTGAAATCAGATTGATTATATTCTCTGCAGCCAAAGGTGGAGAAGGTCTGTGTCATTCAGTCACTCAGACATGCCCAACTCTTTGTGACCCCATGGACTGTAGCACACCAGGCTTCCCCATCCTTCCTTATCTCCCAGAGCTTGCACAAACTCATGTCCATTGAGTCGGTGATGCCATCCAGCCATCTCATCCTCTGTCATCCCCTTCTCCTCCTACCTTCAATCTTTCCCGGCATCAAGGTCTTTTCTAAGAATTCAGCTCTTCACATCAGGTGAAGGTCTATACAGTCATCAAAAACAAGACCTGGAGCTGACTGTGACTCAGATCATGAGCTCTTTATTGCATAATTCAGGCTTAAATGGAAGAAAGTAGGGAAAACTACTAGACCATTCAGATATGACCTAAATCAAATCCCTTATAGTTCTATAGTGGAGGCGACAAATAGGATTAGATCTAGTAGACGGAGTGCTAAAGAACGATGGATGGGGGTTCTTAATACTGTACAGGAGGCAGTGACCAAAATCATCCCAAAGAAAAAGAAATGCAAGATGGCAACGTGGTTATTTGAGTAGGCCTTACAAATAGCTGAAAAAAGAAGAGAAGGAACAGGCAATGGAGAAAGGAAAAGATATACCCAACTGAATGCAGAGTTCCAGAGAATGGCAAGGAGAGATAAGAAAACTTTCTTAAGTGAACTGCGCAAAGAAATAGAGGAAAACAATGGAATAGGAAAGACTAGAGATCTCTTCAAGAAAATTGAAGACACGAAGGGAATATTTCAGGCAAAGACGGGCACGATAAAGGACAGAAACAGCAAGGACCTAACAGAAGCAGAAGAAATTAAGAACAGGTGACGACAAGAATACACAGAACTATACAAAAAAGTTCTCATGACCCAGATGAACATGATGGTGTGGTCACTCACCTAGAGCCAGACATCCTGGAGTGCAAAGTCAAGTGGGCCCTCGGAAGCTTTACTATGAGCAAAGCTAGTGGAGGTGATGGAATTCCAGCTGAGCTCTTTCAAATCCTAAAAGATGATGCTGTGAAAGTGCTGCACTCCATATGCCAGCAAACTTGGAAAACTCAGCAATGGCCACAGGACTGGAAAAGGTCAGTTTTCATTCCAATCCCAAAGAAAGGCAATGCCAAAGAATGTTCAAACGACCATACTAGTGTGCTCATTTCAGATGCTAGCAAGTAATGCTCAAAATCCTTCAAGTTAGTCTTCAACGGTACCTGAAGTGGGAACTTCCCAATGTACAAGCTGAATTTAGGAAAGGCAGAGGAACCAGAGTTCAAATTCCCAACACCTACTGGATCGTAGAGAAAGCAATAGAATTCCAGGGGAAAAAAATCTACTTCTGCTTCATTGACTTTGCTAAACTCTTTTACTGTGATCACAACAAATTGTGGACAATTCTTAAAAAGATGGGAACACCAGAACACCTTACCTGTCTCCTAAGAAACCTGTATGCAGATCAAGAAGCAACCATTGGAACTGGACATGGAACAAAGGACTGGTTCAAAATTGGAAAATGAGTACATCAAGACTGTATATTGTCACCCTGCTTATTTAACTTATATGCAGAGTATAATCATGCAAAGTGCCAGGATGGATGAAACACAAGCTGGAATAAAGATTGGCAGGAGAAATATCAACAACTTCAGATATATATATGATACCACTCTAATGGCATACAATGAAGAGGAACTAAAGAGCTTCTTGATGAAAGTGAAAGAGGAGAGTGAAAGAGCTGGCTTAAAGCTCAACACTCAAAAACCTAAGATCATGGCACCCAGGTTCATCACTTCATGGCAAATATATGGGGGAAAAGTGGAAACAGTGACAGATTTTATTTGCCTGGGTTGGGCTCCAAAATCACCATGGATGATGACTGCAGCCATGAAATTAAAAGATACTTGCTATAGTATCTTTATTTCAAGTTAAACCTGCAAGAGAACAGCTTCACTGAACTCTTTGCTAAGCAACACGAGGACTTCAGTAAGGAAGACCTGATGGAATTGAAGGCGCAGAGAAAGGACAAAGAGAGACAAGAGGAGGAAGTAACTGAAGAGAGTCACAGTGCAGGAAATGGCAAGGGGATTTTCTCTGTTTGAGGAGCAGTGTTGGGGTTTGTGGCATAGGACCTGAATATAGAACAGTCCATGAAAGTTGCAGCAGCTATTTGGAAGCCAGCGCTACCATGTCATCTATGATAAGAAAAAAAAAAAAAAAAAGCTACTGCCAAACATCACTGGGTTGTTTTCTCAAGCGTGTATATAGAAAAGAATCCAACAAAGAACCAGAACCTGTGCCATCAGGGACAAGAGTGAGTGAAGCTGCAGCTTGCCCTCCGTCTCCTTTGGCTGGCAATCCGTCACCTCTACCGTCTCCACCCCCTCTTCCTTCTCCAGGCAGTAACTCTTCTTGCCTGGTCACTCACTGCCAGCCCCTGGATGCCATCTTTTGCACTGTTCTACTGTTCTTTTCCAGGTACTGTACTGTAAGATTTATAGTGTTTTATTTTTCACGTTTGTTTTTTTTATATATGTTTGTGTGAAAGGTATTATAAACCTATTACAGTACAGTACTATACAGCTGATTGTGTTAGCTGGGTACCTAACTTTGTTAGACTTACCAAGAAATTGGATTAACAAATGTGCTCTTAGAACGTAACTCATTCATATGCAGGGGACTCACATGTAGATAAAATAGATAAATAACAAGGACCAATTGCATAGCACAGGGAACTCTATTCATTATCTTGTAATAACCTATAATAGAAACTATTCTGAATAAAGAAAATATATAATCTTATATTTAACTGAATCACTTTGCTGTACATTAGAAACTAACATGACACTGTAAATCAACCATACTTCCATTAAAAATTAAAATTAGAAAAGAAACCCTACCATTAAAAAATTGGCCCTCAAAATAAAAAAGAATCAAAGTTAAAAAAAAAGAGGGAATGATAATGATTCCTTCCATTTTTATGAAATTCTGGAAAATGGAACCAAATCTACAGTATTAAAAAGCAGACCAGCAATTGTGTGGGAACAGTGGACCTAAAATAAATAAATATTCAGAAAATATTTATGGAACATCTATTTATTTCAAGCACTCTGTTAAACAATTGGTATGTGTTACTTCACTTAAAACTTTAATACCCCTTTAGACATGACCATTAAAATTGAGATGGTAATACTGTTACAATGAGGAAATCGAAGCGAATATTCTGCTAAATATCATCCAGTTAATAAGTCGAAAAGCCAAAACCTGAAATTAGATCAGACTTACATCAAAGCCCTTACTTTCGATACTGTGCTTAAAACCACATCCTTCTGGCCTCTCTGATTTTCTGATGAAAAGTCAGCTATAATTCATTTTGAGGATCCCTTATACATAAGGAGTTATTTCTTGCTTGTTTTCAAGATTTTCTCTTTGTCTTTAGCTTTTGACAGTTTAATCATGATGTATCTAGGTATGATTCTCTAACTCTATCCAACTTGGTGTTCACTAAATTCTTGGCTGTGAGTTTTTCATCAGTTTGAGGAAGCTTTTGGCCATTATTTTTTCAATCTTCTTTCTCCTTCTGAAACTCCTATTAAACGTATCTTGGTATACTTGATGTTGTCACAAAGATCTCCAAAACAGTTTTTCTTCATTATTTTTTCCTTTTTGCTCCTAAAACTGATTTCAATTGACCTATCTTTGAGTTGGCTGATTCTTTATTCTGCCTTTTCAAATCTGATGTTGAGTCCCTCTAGTCAGTTTTTCATTTCAGTTATTGTGCTTTTCTTTTTGTTAATATTATGGGGTTTTGCTGCTGTTGTTTTTATTTGCTTATTTTTGGCTGCACTGGGCCTCCACTCCTGCACACAGGCTTTCTCTAGTTACAGTGAGAGAGTGGGGTCTACTCTTCATTGTGGTGCATGAGCTTCTCATTGCAGCGGCTCCTCTCGTTGGTGAGCACAAATTCTAGGCATGCGAGCTTCAGCAGGTGCAGTACTTGGGCTCAGTAGTTGTAGCACATAGGCTTATCGTCCCCTGTCTTGCGGAATCTTCCCAAATCAGGGGTCAAACGTGTGTCTCTGTATTGGCAGGTGGGTTCTTCACCACTGGATCACCAGTGAAGTCCCAATTATTGCACCTTTCAACTCCAGAATTTCTGTTTGGTTCTGGCTTTGCTTAATAAATTGATATTTTTTATATGGTGAGACATCCATTCTCTTGATTTCCTTTATTTCTTTAGACACAAATTCCTTTAGTTCCTTGAACATATTTAAGATATCCAATTTAGGTCTTTGTCTAACAAGTCCAACATTTAGACTTCTTCAAGGGCAATATTAATGTATTGCTTTATTTCCTGTGAATGGAAAACAGCTATGGTATATTTTATACCTTTTTCTGTTGAAAACGAGGCATCTTAAACAATATAACGTGGCAACTCTAGAAATCAGATTGTCCCCTAACTGAACTTGTGAAGTCCAGAACTAAATCTGTAAAGTCTGTATTTTCATCATCTGTGGCCACTGAAGTTTTTGTTGGGTTAACTTTGTTGTTCAGTCCACTCAGTCACGTCCCATTCTTGATGATTCATGAAGTGCAGAATGCAAGGCTTCCCAGTCCTTCACCATCTTCTGGAGCTTGCTCAGCTCATGTCCATGAAGCCGGTGATGCCATCCAACCATCTCATCCTCTGCTGTCCCCTTCTCTTCCCACCTTCAATCTTTCCCAGCATCAGGGTCTTTTCTAATGAATTGGCTCTACACATCAGGTGACCAAATTATTGGAGCTTCAGCATCGGTCCTTCCAATGAATATTCAGGATTGATTTCCTTTAGGATTGACTGGTTTGGTCTCTGTGCTGTCCAAGGGACTCTCAAGAGTCATCTCCAACACCACATTTCAAAAGCATCAGTTCTTCAGTGCTCAACCTTCTTTATGGTCCAACTCTCACATCCATACATGGCTACTAGAAAAACCATAGCTTTGACTATATGGATTTTTGCTGGTAAAGTAATGTCTCTGCTTTTTAATATGCTGTCTAGGTTTGTCATAGCTTTTCTTCCAAGGAGCAAGCATCTTTTAATTTCATGACTGCAGTCACCATCTGCAGTGATTTTGGAGCCCAAGAAAAAGTGGTCAGCTAATGATCAAATAAAAATTTCATTAAAGGGCTAGAATCAATCTTGGCAGAGTGGCTCTACGTGTATGCTGAGGCATGCCTTCGATACTCATCAGGCAGTGGATAGCTCTGTGGTAGCCTTCATTCTCACCTGGCACAGTGGTAAAGAATCTGCCTCAGTGCACAAGATGCAAGAAATGTGAGTTTAATCCCTGGGTGAGGAAGATCCCCTGGAGTAAGAAATGGCAACCCAGAAAATTTCATGGACAAAGAAGTCTGGTGGGCTACAGCCCATGGGGTCGCAAAGAGTCAGACACGACTGAGCAGTTAGGCACACACACAGCACATAGCCTTCAACATCCTGCTTGCACAGACCTCAAACTCAGACAGAGATGAGAGCTTAGGACCTTCTCAGGTATTTTACGAGAATCCTCTCTCATCTGGGAATGCATGTGATCTGCTAGATCCCCAGGAATGGATCAGAACTCTTCAAAGTCTTCTTTGGATATCTAATTCTCCAACATTTTATTTTAAGTTTCTGGTTATCTACTGTTTGTTACCACTCTTATCCACCACCTCAGACAGCTATAATATTAAGCCACTGCTGGTGTTTGTTTTCAAACACATGCCTCAGAGGAAAAGGTTGTTTGCACTTGGTGAGCTCTGAGTTAGATCAAATTTTAAAAAGCCTTGTGAGTGAAATCTTTCAGGGAACCACCAGACATGTCAAAAAATGACAGTTCTCTCAAGACAGGTTTTATCTCTATCACCATTCTGCACTATCCACTGGCTACCAGACTACTGTTTAGTCTCCACAAAGCTCACTATTTTTAGCAAATTCAGCTTCTTTTCTTGAATAAACACTTCCTGCATTGCTGCAAAATTTTGGTTAATTTCCTGGGTTTTGAAAAATTAATTCGGACAATTTTTGCTAAGAAGAGGATCTTCAGAAGTCCTGATTTTGGCATTCCCACTGTCATACTTTTCTTTTGTTTTAATATCTCTGTAAAATGTTTAATTAGGTATACCACTTGTAAATGGCAATTTAAAAAATCTCAGTTGGAGAATTTTATCTTTTATTAGGGAAAGTAAACCATTTGAATGTATTGTGCTCACTAATATATTCAGTCTTAACCCTACTTCATTTTGTATTTCATTTATTATATTTTCTAATTTTATTTCTTTTTATTTTTCAAGTATTTTTAGACTTATTTTCATTCCCCCTTCCTCCTAATAGTTTGAAGCTCTACTTACTATTTCTGTTTTACCATAAGTTACCATAAAAATACGGATTAAAATATCTAAATGTATTTTTATCACAATAAAGGCTAAGTAGTATAATATATACATAAAATCAGATTTCAAAACAATGTTTAAAACAAAGAAAACTAAATTATTACAGTGTACTTTGGTGTTTCTACCTTGGGAAAAAGACTTGAAGTAACTTTAATAATTGCTGCTATTTACTGAGTGAGTTGGAGAAGGCAATGGCACCCCACTCCGGTACTCCGGTATTTTGCCTGGAAAATCCCATGGACAGAGGAGCCTGGTAGGCTGCAGTCCATGGGGTTGCCAAGAGTCGGACACGACTGAGTGACTTCACTTTCACTTTTCACTTTCATACATTGGAGAAGGAAATGGCAGCCCACTCCAGCGTTCTTGCCTGGAGAATCCCAGGGACGGAGGAGCCTGGTGGGCTGCCATCTATGGGGTTGCACAGAGTCAGACACGACTGAAGTGACTTCGCATTGAGTGAGTACTATGCACCAAACAGGATGCTAACCTTTGCATTGTGAATTTATTTAATCTTCAGAACTCTGTAATAAATCATTTTATATATAATTAGACTAGCTCAGAGAATTTTGTTAAAGTGCCCAAAGTTACATCAATTACAGATAACAATATCATGGTTCAAGCTTGGCTCTGCCAAATTCCAGAGCCAAAGTTACTCTGCTTCTCAAATGCTTGCCCCTTTCCATGGTGAAAATTTAAGAGCACATTTAGTTGGGAGGGGGGTCGGTGGTGGTGTACATGTTTATGAGAACAGATAACAGAAAGTTGTCCTTCTAAGTATCTCTCATCAGACAAAATTCTATGTATAAAGGAGAAAAAGAAAATATAATGATGAAATGGTGAAATCTAGAAACATGGAAACATGCTAAAGGATGGCCTGGAAGGAAGGGACAGCTGGGATGGTACGAGAAGGAAGTCAAAGAAAGAGAAGAAGCCAGTCTCTTCTGAGTGAAGGGAACAGATGGGAGATGAGCAAAAACAAAAGAGGCCACGTGGGTAGGTGTCATCAGTTAGAGGCCAAGTCACTAGAATCTGATCAATTGACAAGAATTTATTTACCGGACTCCTGGGCACTGTGAGAGATACTAAAGAATGTGCGCTCATTTGGGGAATGATAATGATGTGGACAAGACAGATGGCTTGAGCTGGGGCAATAATGCTGAAGGAAGTGACTAGAGGCAGGTGGAGGCAGAAATAAATAAGACAATCCCCATGTGAGCTAGCTTGCACATCAGAAATCTGAAATTTCTATGAGAATGGTAAGATATAGAGGAAATGCTATAGTTGCTATTGAATTATAGGTAAAAGATTTGTGGACAGAAGGAGAAAGATGCCATATCACCTGCCCTTTCCATTTCTGCTTTTGTGTAAATTAAAAGATTATTGAAGATGAATGAAAATGCACCCCCAGGTACATACATTACTACAGACAATGTTTTGCATCCTCCTTCTAAATGTAAATATGGCCGTATAGCTAAGACTGGATAGGGCCTGATGAAGACTATTAATATCAAATAGGTCTAGTCTCCTCAGTAGGCACTAAGAAGTCTTTGTGTTGAAGAAAATTACAAGCAAGTTTTAATAGGTGCCTAAAGACGTTCAACAATGTAATGAAGAGGGATCTCCACTCATTAAATTGAAAATAAGTCAAGGTTAGTTGGTGCTAGTGGAAATGGAACCCAATTCAGAGGCATGAGCAGAAATAAGCTTTCTGGGTAGACCCTTACTATATAATATAAAATAGATTCTCATATGTGCATTTATTTTCTCTAAAGTATCTACTGAATATATTCTACAACAAAAATGATAGCTGCCAGGAGTCTTCTTATATTCTAAGCTCTTTATATTCATTATTTCGTCAAGTCCTCACAACCATAATACGTAGTTGTTGTTATTGTCCCTATTTTATAAATGAGAAAAATGAGATTCAGACACATTAAAACAGCTGACTCAATATCACATAGTCAGTATGTAGAAGAGGAACAATTCACATCTTCTGTTCAGTTCAGTCACTCAGTCATGTCTGACTCTTTGCAGCCCCATGGACTGCAGCACACCAGGTCTCCCTGTCCTTCACCATATCCAGGAGCTTGCTCAAACTCATGTCCATCAAGTCGGTGATGCCATCCAACCATCTCATCCTCTGTCATCCCCTTCTCCTCCCACCTTCAATCTTTCCCAACATTAGGGTCTTTTCCAAGGAGTCAGTTCTTCACATCAGGTGGCCAAAGTATTGGAGCTTCAGCTTCAGCATCAGTCCTTCCAATGAATATTCAGGACTGATTTCCTTTAGTATTGACTAGTTTGATCTCCTTGCAGCCCAGGGGACTCTCAAGAGTCTTGCCCAACACCACAGTTTAAAAGCATCAATTTTTCAGTGCTCAGCTTTCTTTATAGTCCATCTCTCACATACATACATGACTACTGGAAAAACCATAGCTTTGACTGTATGGACATTTGTCAGCAAAGTAATGTCTCTGCTTTTTAATGTGCTGTCTAGGTCAGTCATAACTTTTCTTCCAAGAAGCAAGCTTCTTTTAATTTCATGGCTACAGATACCATCTGCAGTGATTTTTGGAGCCCAAGAAAATAAAGCCTGTCACTGTTTCCATTGTTTCCCCATCTATTTGTCATGACATGATGGGACAGGATGCCATGATCTTTGTCTTTTGAATGCTGAGTTTTAAGCCAACGTTTTCACTCTCTTCTTTCACTTTCATCAGTTTGTGTTATATTTCGTTTACCCTGAGACAGGCACCTTTTAAGTTCTGGGGAGATAAAAATTAATACTTGGCAGTCTTTGTTCTCGTGAAACATATAGACTAGCTGGGAGAAAGAATGCCAAACAAACAGTTGTGATGGGATAAAATATTTACTATAACAGGCACATACTGAGTGAATGAGTAAAGAAATACACAAATTTGCCTGGAGGTGTCAGAAACTACTAGAGCCTCCGCTTTAAGGATCGGCAATTGTTTTCCCAGGGGATGAAGGCACAGATGGAATTTTAATATATACAAAGCAGTGCATACAATGACACAGAGGCAGGAAGGAGTTTGAACTGTTTAGGAACCTCTAAGGCGGTCAGAAAAGACCGCAACATAAAAAGCAGAAGTACAGTATCAGATGAAGCTGGAGCGGCAAGCGCTTGTTTGTCAGGCTGAAGAATGTAGGTTATACCTGTAGGAACTGGAGAATCGTTGAACTCTATCCTATGAAGAGTTTGATCAATAAAAGAGATTTTCCATGATATTATTTTAGAGTCTATAAGGCTAAAAAAAGTCAAAAACTGGAGATGTCCAGGTCACAGCTATATGGCAGCAATACAAATAGAAGACACTATTAGAAATTTGAGGGCAGGTGGTGGGAAGGCAGCAGCATGTTCCAGAGACCTGGGTGCAATGCACCAGAGGTTACACCGGGATAGAGACACTTGGCACATAACTAACTGCCTTAGCCACTTATTCCATTCTTGCCTTTGTTCACCCAATCCATATATGCTAGGTAACCATAGCCTAGGCAGCATTCGTATTTCAATAGCAACACCTACATAATGGTGGATGGCTTTTGAAATCCGTGGCTGACCTCCTGGAAATCAACATCAGGTATGATGTTGGTGAACATTTCTTCTTAAATTGAAGAAAGTAGGGAAAACCACTAGACCATTCAGGTATGACCTAAATCAATCCTTCATGATTATACAGTGGAAGTGAGAAATAGATTTCAGGGACTAGATCTGATACACAGAGTGCCTGATGAACTATGGATGGAGGTTCATGACATTGTACAGGAGACAAGGATCAAGACAATTCCCAAGAAAAAGAAATGCAAAAACACAAATTGGCTGTCTGAGGAGGCTTTACAAATAGCTGTGAAAAGAAGAGAAGTGAAAAAGCAAAGGAGAAAGGGAAAGATATAAGCATCTGAATGCAGAGTTCCAAAGAATAGCAAGCAGAGAAAAGAAAACCTTCCTCAGCGATCAATGCAAAGAAATAGAGGGAAACAATGAATGGGGAAGACTAGAGATCTCTTCAAGAAAATTAGAGATACCAAGGGAACATTTCATGCAAAGATGGGCTGGATAAAGGACAGAAATGTTATGCACCTAACAGAAGCAGAAGATATTAAGAAGAGGTGGCAGGAATACACAGAAGAACTGTACAAAAAAGATCTTCATGACCCAGATAATCACAATGGTGTGATCACTCATCTAGAGCCAGACATTCTGGAATGCGAAGTCAAGTGGGCCTTAGAAAGCATCACTACAAACAAAGCTAGTGGAGGTGGTGGAATTCCACTTGAGCTATTTCAAATCCTAAAAGATGATGCTGTGAAAGTGCTGCACTCAATATGCCAGCAAATTTGGAAAACTCAGCAGCGGCCACAGGACTAGAAAAGGTCAGTTTTCATTCCAATCCCAAAGAAAGGCAATGCCAAAGAATGTTCAAACTACTGCACAATTGCACTCATCTCACATGCTAGTGAAGTAATGCTCTATAATTCTCCAAGCCAGGCTTCAGCAACACGTGAACTGTGAACTTCCTGATGTTCAAGCTGGTTTTAGAAAAGGCAGAGGAACCAGAGATCAAATTGTCAACATCTGCTGAATCATTGAAAAAGCAAGAGAGTTCCAGAAAAACATCTATTTCTGCTTTATTGACTATGCCAAGGCCTTTGACTGTGTGGATCACAATAAAGTGTGGAAAATTCTGAAAGAGATGGGAATACCAGACCACCTGACCTGCCTCTTGAGAAATCTGTATGCAGGTCAGGAAGCAACAGTTAGAACTGGACATGGAACAACAGACTGGTTACAAACAGGAAAAGGAGTACGTCAAGGCTGTATATTGCCACTCTGCTTATTTAACTTTTATGCAGAGTACATCATGAGAAATGCTGGGCTGGAGGAACCACAAGCTGGAATCAAGATAGGAGAAAGATCAATAACCTCAGATATGCAGATGACACCACCCTTATGGCAGAAAGTGAAGAAGAACGAAAGAGCCTCCTGATGAAAGTGAGAGAGGAGAGTGAAAAAGTTGGCTTAAAGCTCAACATTCAGAAAACGAAGATCATGGCATCTGGTCCCATCACTTCATGGCAAATAGATGGGGAAACAGTGGAAACAGTGGCAGACTATTTTAGGGGGCTCCAAAATCACTGCAGATGGTGACTGCAGCCATGAAATTAAAAGACGCTTACTCCTTGGAGGGAAATTTATGACCAACCTAGATAGCATATTCAAAAGCAGAGACGTTACTTTGCCAACAAAGGTCCATCTAATCAAGGCTATGGTTTTTCCAGAGGTCATGTATGGATGTGAGATTTGGACTGTGAAGAAAGCTGAGTGCCAAAGAATGGATGATTTTGAACCGTGGTGTTGGAGAAGACTCTTGAGTCCCTTGGACTGCAAGTAGATCCAACCAGTCCATTTTAATCCATTCTAAAGGAGATCAGTCCTGGGTGTTCATTGGAAGGACTGATGATGAAGTTGAAACTCCAATATTTTGGCCACCTCATGCAAAGAGTTGACTCATTGGAAAAGACCCTGATGGTGGGACGGATTAGGGGCAGGAGGAGAAGGGGACAACAGTGGATGAAATGGCTTGATGGCATCACCGTCTCGATGGACAGAAGTTTGGGTGAACTCCGGGAGTTGGTGATGGACAGGGAGGCCTGGCGTGCTGCGATTCATGGTGTCACAAAGAGTCGGATATGACTGAGCGACTGAACTGAACTGAACTGATGATGTTGGTGAGGATCTGTTTAGAGATTTGTGGAATAGTAGTCTAATACTACTTGGAGAATGTCAGCAGTAAGTGTCCTGGTGGACACTATCTGGAGTATCTGGGGTGGCCAGGCATGAGCCTATGGGTGTTGTTCAACCACTAAGTTGTGTCTGACTCTTTGTGACCCCATGGACTGCAGCATACCAGGCATCCCTGTCCTTCACTATCTCCTGGAGTTTGCTCAAATTCATGTCAGTGATACCATCCAACCATCTCATCCTCTGTCATCCCCTTCTCCTCCTGCCCTCTTTTCTCAGCATCAGGGTCTTCTCCAGTGAGTCAGCTCTTCACATCAGGTGGCCAAAGTATTGTAGCCTCAACTTCAGCAACAATCCTTCCAATGAATATTCAAGGTTGATTATCTTTAGGAGTGACTGGTTTGATCTCCTTGCAGTCCAAGGGACTCTCAAGTCTTCTCTAGCACCACAATTCAAAAGCATCAATTCTCAGTCTTCTTTATAGCCCAATGCTCACATCCATGCATGACAACTGAAAAGAAAAAAAACATAACTTTGACTAGATGGACGTTTGTCAACAAAATGATGTCTCTGCTTTTTAATATGTTGTCTAGGTTTGTCATAGCTTTTCTTCCAAGGAGCAAGCATCTTTTAATTTTATGGCTGCAGTCACCATCCGCAGTGATTTTGGAGCCCCCCAAAATAAAATCTACCACTGTTTGCATTTGAAAAAAAAAAGAAAATGAAGTCACTCCGTTGTGTCCTAGTCATTGAGACCCCATGGACTGTAGCCTACCAGGCTCCTCCTTCCATGGGACTCTCCAGGCAAGAGTACTGGAGTGAGTTGCCATTTCTTTCTCCAGGGGCTCTGCCTGACCCAGGGATTGAACCCGGGTCTCCTGCTTTCCAGGCGGACGCTTTAACCTCTGAACCACCAGGGAAGCCCTGCTGTTTGATTTGTTCCCCATCAATTTGCTAAGAAGTGATGGTATTGGATGCCATGATCTTAGTTTTTTGAGCCTATGGATACATGAGTACAAATTCCCCAAAAGTCTGGACACTAGAGTACTTCAATGAATCTCAGATAACAGGCACAGTTTAACACCTTGAAAGAAGAAGATCTTCAGGAAAAAACTACACTCTCTTATACACCCAACAGAAGATAGCGTGTAAAGTATAAGTAGCAAAATTCCAATTATATAAAGCCAAGAAGAATGGAACAGACACCCTGGGTTATAGAATTCATATACTACCTCCCAGTGGGACAGAGCTCAAAAGATTTTGAGTAGAGGCTCAAATCATACATATGTTTGTATGTGAATGTATATTTATATAGTAAATGGATGTTGTCATTTCATTCTTGTCGCCAATTAGCTGTATGGCCATAAACAAGCTGTTTCCCTTCCCGGGGCTGCAGCTTTCTCATCTATAAGGTGAAAAAGCTGGATCTGATGATCTCTAAGTTGCCTTCCAGCTATAATATTTTATTAAGATTCCAGATGGTTAATGGAGATGATAAAATTCTTTGTCAACTTATAATCACACTATGTAAATTATTATAACATTTGATTTTTCTCCTCCTAGGAATTGTCGTGTGAAAATGACCCAACAAATGCAAAATTTACATCTTTCTCAGTCAAAAAAACATAGCGCCCCTTCGTCTCCCAATGCTGCCAAACGCCTGTACCGGAACCTCTCAGAGAAACTGAAAGGGAGCCACTCTTCATTTGATGAGGCCTATTTTAGGACAAGAACTGACCGGCTGAGTCTCAGAAAGACTTCGGTGGTAATAAAACTCTTTTTATTCCCATCTTGGTTTGATTTGTGCAGTTGTGTTTGGATTTAAGGAGATTTTAAGATGATCCTCATTAACTTCAGAACCTGATGTTTGCAAGTTTATAAATGTTGAAAGTCAAGTAAGGCAGTAACTGCACATACATATGTTAGCCAAAGTTGGAATGACTGGGAGATTTTCCCTTTCTTTTTCTTAATTTCTTTTCCTTTATTTTCGCGTAGTTTTTCTTTCGCTAATAAACCGAAGAACTCCCAAAAGAGCAGTTTGACAAATAGAGAGTTTGAGATCAAATAGGCCTTCTTGGGAGATCCAGTGTTCATTCAAATACTGAGTAAACAATGAACAATGTTCTATTTACTTACTTATAATGTACACCCCATCTGCTTTCCAAAGGCTTTCAAGACAGGATCCAGGCAAAAAATGCAAAGATATTATATAATGGTAAATAAATCGATAGCAATGATAATAATGGGGGACAGTAAAGGAGTAGGAGAGGGACAAAGAAGGAAGAAAAAAAACTAGAAAAAGAAAATAGTGAGGTTAGAAAGAGAAATAGATATACTAAAAACCTAGGCAAATATAGTACCTGAAATTTATCATTGCATTTATCTCTGAGTCCCCAGTCAGTCAAAGCAGAAAGGGAAGGACAACTGGTAATAGCATTCCATTAGCTAATAATTGAAAGTATACCAAATGATATCTTCCTGGTGCTAAGTCCTCTGGCCTTTATAAGATACAGTGAATTATGTAATGGAAAATAAAGAGTAGCATTGGGGATGTTATAGACATTCTCATATAGGAGGTTCTTGTATTGCCCCTCAGTAAAAGCTGAGAGCATAACATTAACATGATCCGGAAGAATGTCTATGCAGGGGTTTATTTCACCATTTGTTTGAGCTTAAAACAGAAATGAGCCCTAGCCTTCCCAGATAGAAGCGTACTGGAGTTCACCAACAAAAGCATGGAGAAGGAAATGACTTAAGAGTGAGAGCAAATACTGGCATATGAGAAATTAGACATACTAAGAATCACAAACAAATACACAACTGTGTTGTTTGGAGAGGGAAGCATATTAACTTTGCACTTTGGTTTCTAATTGTTCTCATTTCAAACACATCTTCTAGGAGGACTTGGTTAAGCTATGGCCTAAGCATCAGAGGCTCTTCAGCTTAGCAGGTTGTCGACAAAACACTCTTCCAATCAGCAGACTGCCATGTGGGAAAGAGACCTGCATACCAAATAGCTCCATCCCTTCGGTCCCCATTGTCAAAACAAGTATTTGCATAATAACTTTCTGTTTTCCTCAGATTTCATTCGTGTGTTATGCACTCAGTTAAGCTGACCTGCAGCCTTTGATGGAAAAAATAGATTTTTGATGAGACTAAAAATAAAACCTGCCAACCTTAGTATTTGGTTACTAAAGGTTTAATCAGACAACCCATAAGCTAGGTCAGGACCACTGGTATTTCAGCATGTTTAACCACCAGGCAATTCCTGGAGAAGAGATCAGATAAATGTATGAATAGTATATGTGTTGCTCTTCTCCCATGAGCTATAAAAATATGTATTTGAGAGAATTCTAAAGGTTTTCTCCTTTGTTTGCTATTAATATTCTGAAAGAAATTTTCAAAGGAAATATATAGTCTCTAGCTACATTTTTCCATAGGTGATTTGTATCCTATGAATACTGAAATTTTGGCCCTTTCAGGCAGCAAAGCAGTTTGTTACCTAATCCACTGAAACCTTTCCTGAATACTACCTCTTGATTCCCTCACCTGAGGTTTCAGAAATGCAAAGTATTCAGTGACTGTGACTCTAGGTTGAGAAAGCGTAGAGGTTAGTACAAAGGAGTTAGGAAGTGAGTCTGCAGGCTGCTGCTGCTAAGTCGCTTCAGTCGTGTCCGACTCTGTGCAGCCCCATAGACGGCAGCCCACCAGGCTCCACCGTCCCTGGGATTCTCCAGACAAGTACACTGGAGTGGGTTGCCATTTCCTTCTCCAATGCAGGAAAGTGAAAAGTGAAAGTGAAGTCGCTCAGTCGTGTCTGACTCTTCGCGACCCCATGGACTGCAGTCTACCAGGCTCCTCAATTTGTAAATAGCGAAGGGACATGTAGAATTGTAAATTTCAGAAAGATTACTCTTGTATGGAGTAGTGAGAGAGGAGACTCAGACAAGAAACCGGTAGGTCGTTGCCATAATCTGGGAACAGTCTGAGCAACAGTCCAGACATGAGGATGGAAAAGGAGGGGCTAACAGAGAAAGGGCATGTGCTCTCAATCCCAAGCTAGTCATAATGTAAGTTACCTGTGCGATGTTATCTATGCCAGCATTCTCCATACTATATTTTGTAGAACATTATTCCAGGACAGTTAAAACAAATACAATGAAAAATATGTTCTGTGAAAAAAATTATTTGAAACAGGTCATACTTCTCACCTATGAAAGGATCATAATTGCATATTAAAATTAGTAAAGGTCTTGGGACTTCCCTAGTAGCTCAGCGGCAAAGAATCTGCTGGCCAATACCCAAGACACAGGTTCTATCCCTGATCCGGGAAGATGCCACTTGCCACAGAGCAACCAAGTCCATGCACCATAGCTATTGAGTCCACACCCTAGAGCCAGTGAGCCTCAACTACTGAGCCTACAAGGCACAATTACTGAAGCCCGTGTGCCCTAGAGCCCGTGCTCCACAAGTGAAGCCTCTGCAATGAGAAGCCCAGGCATGACAACTAGAGAGGAGCCCCCACAGCAACACAGGTAGAAAAAAACCCATGCAGCAACAAGGACCCAGCACAGCCAAAAATAAAATAAAATTAGTTTTTAAAAGATGTGAAAACATAATAATATACAGAAAATTATGTTCAGTCCAGTTCAGTCACTCAGTCATGTCCAACTCTTTGCCGCCCCATGGACTGTAGCACGCCAGGCCTCCCTGTCCATCACCAACTCCCGAAGTTTAAAACTCATGTCCATGGAGTTGGTGATGCCACCCAACCATCTCATCCTCCATCGTCCCCTTCTTCTGCGTTCAATCTTTCCCAGCACCAGGGTCATTTCCAGTGAGTCAGTTCTTCACATCAGGTGGCCAAAGTATAAAATAAATTTATTTTTAAAAGATGTTAAAAATAATAATAATATACAGAAAATTATGAAATGTAATTTATTTTAAAAAATCAGCAAAGACCTTGAGAGCTCTTGGAGTAAAATAATGCAATAATGTGATTTAATCTAATATTGACCAAATTCATTTGACCACATGTTCCTTTCTTCATAGAACACCTCATAACAGCCTCCTGAACAGTATTCCCCAGAAGACTGCTTTGAGAAAAGCTGATGTCTGCTCTTACCTATAGACTGTATACTGAATGTCTCCATGCATCTAAATGTACAGATTTTTTCAACGCGCATTAGAAAGATGGAGGGAGGGTCCAACCGTGTTTGCTTTAGAGATCTTGGAGTAAAAGGGCTTCTCTGGTGGCTCAGACAGTGAAGAATCTGCCTGCAACGCAGGAAACCCAGGCTCGATTCCTGGGTCAGGAAGATCCCCTGGAGAAGGAAATGGCTACCCACTCCAGTATTCCTCCCTTGGAAATCCCATGGACAGAGGAGCCTGGTAGGCTACAGTCCAGGGGGTAGCAAGAAATTGGACAGGACTTAGTGACTAAACCACCACCACCATCATTCCACTTAGAAGTGGAAATGTAGTCCCTGAAGCAGTCCCTGAAATCTACAACAGCCAGGCCATGAAGACAAGCTGGTCTATGAAACTGTGCTAACCTACTTCATTCTTCTCCAGAACTTCCAGGGCAATGAAGCCATGTTTGAAGCAGTTGAACAGCAAGACATGGATGCTGTGCAGATCCTCCTGTATCAGTATACACCGGAAGAACTAGATCTCAACACACCCAACAGTGAGGGGTTGACACCTCTGGATATCGCCATCATGACCAACAATGTACCCATTGCTAGGATTCTTCTGAAGACAGGGGCCCGAGAAAGTCCACACTGTAAGTAAGCTTGAGAATAAAGCATATACTATTAAGGCCAGACCCCAGTTTTATACCACTGAAGTAGTTGTTACTGGCCATTAGAAAGAATGATTCACTAACCGTAGGCTCTGAAAGCCTTTACATGTTTTCATAAACTGTCATGCAAATAGTGACAGTGCTTATATGTCGAAACATCCAGTTACATTTTAAATAGAATATATGGAGTGGTATTGAACAGGAACCTCAAAGGAACTTCCTCTTAAGAATTGAATGCAAGTTTTAAGATATGTGAAGTACCCCAAACAAGGCTATAGCACAGGAATTATACATAGAAAAAAGAATGAGATAGAAAAAAGAATAAGCATGTGTGTGTTAGTGTCTTTCTATTCAGTCAATACTGGGGTGGCTCCATTCATTTATTCACTTAATCGACAAACACCAAAAAAAGGGCGTGTTCTAAGTACTTGGAATACAGTGGTGAGCAAGATAAAAATCTCTGCACTTATAGAACTTATATTCCAGTGGAGGAGATTTCCAACAAGCCAGAAAATAAATCAAATATAAATTCAAATAGTGATAAACACTATGGAGAAATAAAGTGAATGAATGGGTACAGATTGATAGAGTGGGACTATTTTAATAGAATTGGGCAAGAGGAGTCTCTCTGATGTAGGGACACTTGCTCCTGGTCCTAGGTGATATCAAGGAATGATCCATGAGAAGATCTGGGGGCTAATTCTAGGCAGAGTGAATGGCAGGTAGAAAGGTTCTGAGGCAGGCAGAAATGAGATGGCCATGTTTCTGAAGAACAAGAAGGCCGGAGTGGCTAAAGCAAAATGAACACAGTGGAGAGTGATGTTGAGGGAGACGTCACCAGGACCAGATGGTTCAGGATTAGAGAGGCCCCGGCGAGATGCTTCACTTTGATTGTAAGTGTGATAGAGACATAGTGAAACGGTTTAAGCAGGCGAAAGACACCTTCTGGGGAATTCCTTGGCAGTGCATGGTTAGAAGTCCGCACTTTCACTGCTAGGGCCCAGGTTCAATCCCTGTCAGGGAACTAAGATCCTGCACGCCACATGACATGGCAAAAGAAAAGAAAGACATTCTGCTTCATATTTTAAAAGATCCCTGCCGTGCTCTGCAGAAAAGACAAAGTGATGGGAGCAGTTGTGAAATTGTCAAAACCAGCTAGGAAGCCATTCTAATGGTCCAGGAGACAGATGCCAGTTACTTGGATTAGCACAGCAGTGACATTGATGGTGAGCAGGGGTGGAATTCTGGGTGTATTTTTTAACAGCTTTATTGAAATACAATTTACATGCCATACAATTCACCCACTTATCATGTATAATTCAAAGATTTTTAGTACAAGTACAGGCTTGTGCAACCATCACCACAATCAATTTTAGACCATTTTCATCATCCCAAAAGAAATCCCATACCCTTCAGCTATCACAGCCCCACCTGCCCACCCCTCTCAGCCCTGGACAACTACTTTCTGTTTCTATAGATCTGCCTATTCTGGACATTTCACAGAAATGGAATCATTTAATATGTGATCTTTTGTGAATGGCTTCTTTCTGAATGTATTTTGAAGCAGAGCTGATAGTACTTGCCAAAGGGAGCTGCTCTGGGGCCATCGACCCTGCCCAGGAGTGGATGGGATAAAATCACACAGCCCTTGCCCTGTGCCAGGCACTATTCTGAGCACTTTACATGTATTGACTCCTTTAATCCTCACACAGCATTCTGAGGTAGGCACTCACATTCCCCTAGGTGCAAACTCTCTGACCCAATGACCACAGCGGCTCTGAGCCACCGTTTTTATGTTTCCTAAAAGAAAAAAGTAAACTCATCAAATTGTTAGTTTGACTAATACTGATTCACTCACTTCCAAGTGGTGAGACCCAGAAGGCTGAAAAAGAAGCAACAAATATATAATTAGAGGTCACGTCGATGCTCCTAAATTTCGTAAAACCCCGCCACCCAAAGACTAGGTACAGAGGCAAATCCTTGTATCAGAAAACTCCTTCTTTTAAAAATGCTAAGCTCCCCACATCCATGTCAAAAAGAATGAGGACTTGGGTTCAGTAGCATGGGGCTCTTCAGTAAGAGCTCCTTCGTCAAAGTACCGCTTCTTTTTAGTGGAACTGGAGGATTTGGATGGATGGGCAAAGAAGGATGGAAGAAATGAGAAAGGTTTATTTGCTGCCTTCCAATTTATGTTGCAAGAATGTCTGTCCCAAAGACCCAGTGAGAGAGCAGTGGAGAGAGAATCAAGGGGTCTGAACACAGAGAATGCAGACTGAGCCCCATTCTATAGGAACAAGGAGACCATTCATCCAGATGTTGCCTGCACTGAGCTGGATGAAACATTACTCTTACGTACCTGAGACGCTACAGAAAATGTCTGCATTTTCCACGAAACCAGTAAGACTCCCAATCCCCCCCCAAACCCCTTTGTGCATAATTAAATCTCCATAAAAGAACCCAACTACTAAATATCTAGTTAAACCAAAAGAAAATTCACTGAAAGATCCCTGATTTTTCCTCATTCCCTGTGGGATGATAACCACAATATCATCACCAAGTTGTAAAGGATAGTGAGAGAGAAATCCAGGTTTAGCTTCTGGGAAATATGATACCTAAGTCACCTCAGCCACCCAAAAAGTTAAAGAGACAGGATCGTGTACAGACTCCCACATGTGTAAAAATGGCAAAAGACAGCTGATTGAGGGACTATGAAATCTCCACATACATTATCTCCCGTTTTCACACTGGTGCTTCAGGATAATGGTATTAACTCCATTTTGAAGAAGAGGAATTTGTGATTCTGAGAGGTTATGTGACTGACCAAAGGTCACACATCGAGCAAATGAATAAGGGTGTCAAGGACTGAAGTCCAAGTGTGTGGGATAGCATACCTGGGGTCCTGCTGTGCAAATTTGCTGTCTTTCCAAGTAACCAGTATGGAAGGCTGTGGCCACTAGGCCCCTTTCCCTTCCCCTTTTTTGCTGTTTGCTAAAACTCCACTGTGTGTTTCTTTGTTCTGTTCTGTGCACTGAGGTGCCGTTTCTGTTGGGAAAAAAGCAGGAGAGAAGAACACAATCTGTTTCCAGGGATTTTTAATTCACTTTATATATCAAGTAGAAAAGAAATCAAATTGCTTCGGTGCGTGAGTATGAGTCAGCCCATGAGAAAAAGTCTGGCAGCCAGAGCCAGGTAAGCAAGCACCTGTTGCAAACTGTTCCACAAAAGCAGTAGAGGCAGGATAGAAGAGCAAAAATGATAATAATAACAATGAGCTCTTTAAGTTCTTAGAGTATTTTACACATTGCAAAAATGCTTTTGCTTTCATCTGATCCTGACCACTGGTTTGTGAGATGAGAGTTGCCCGAAATAACAAAAGACAAATAATTCATCCAGTGCTCCAAAGCTAATAAGTGGTGGACCCACAATTTGAACCCAGATCTTCTATATTAAATGCTTTGGTGTTTAGTATTAAATGTATTTAGTATTTGGTATGAAATGTGTTAGGTATTTGTAGAAAAGCATTAGCCCACTTCCTGACACAATGTGGATATTCAGGTCCTTTCTTCCCTGACTCTCTTCCATCTGCTCATCTTCTATTGCCTGTCAAATATTCAGGATTTCTAATAGGGCAAAATTTCTGTCTTCCCTTCCCCTGTGTGTTCCCTTCTGAAAACAGCCCAATACTCTTTTCACTATGCCAACCAAAGATTTCGACATAATTCAGAAGAAAGTCCTCTGTATTTGTCTCCATTTCAAAACAGGAATCACAAAAACACAGATACGTTTGGGGACTTCACCTCCTAAGCCATTGGTCAGGCATGTTGTCCAGGTTTTAACCCCTCAATTCATAGAGCTATATGGAGCTGTTCTTAATAAACATGGCTTGAAATTCAGCCATGTACATTTCCTTATTCGTAAGGGAAGTGCCAGAAGCGGCCACCCAAATTTGCACACTGCCCCAAGGTTAAATATATACAGAACTTCAGCCTGCTCATTAGATGAATCAACTGTCTTTATTTGGCAACTTTTTTCTGTTCCTCCCACCTTTAGGTGAGCAGCACAAAGTAATATTCATTCCTTCAGGAAGAAAACATCAGCCATTATTGAAGGAGAATCCCACATAGGTATGCTGAGCTTAGGAGACAGGCCCAGAATCTCAAAGGACCAGACCTAGGAAAACTAATGCACAGAAGTACTTCAGAACGCCTGGGGACTATCCTTTTGATTTTTTCACCCGCTCAGTATCCCCCTTGCTATAACACATACTCAGTTGAACAACTGCTATCTGAGAAACACTTGCTCCGAATCTGAAAGTCCCCTGTCATAAACCCCTCCCTTCTTCCAACTCATCCTGCCCTCCCCTTTGACTCACACTTCCACAGTCTCCAGAGGAGCTTACTGAATCGTCAGTGCTTTTCTGAGGTCGCTACCTATTTGGCATCATTTAGGCTCTCCCCATGGACAGAGGAGCCTGCCAGGCAGAGTCGGACCCGACTGAGCGGCTAAGCACAGCGCAGCATAGGCTCTGTAAACAGTGATCATAAAGAAACTAGTTCTTTTGGGACACCTACCGTGTGCAAATCTGGTCACTCACGTGAATGTTATCTCATCTTTTGATCCCAACGCCTGGCACATAGTAGGAGCTGAGAAATTTTCAGGTGAAATTTTCAGACCTGTCTTATGCTGTTGGGAATCACAGGTACTGAATTTTAGCACACGTACATGTGTTCTCACACACACAGTGTATGAAGAAAACTTTGTCTTCCAGTAATTTACACTGTGGGGAACCTTCAGTTGCTGCCGTTGCTGTGTCTTCCAGGCACTGTTTTGAGACTTGGTTGCAGACATAGCCTGACTTTTTGTTTTAACACTGATTCATAACATGGCAGACTGTTCATCTTTCTGCCCTTTCCTATAGCTGCATTCTCCCTTCGGCCCAGACCCTCTCCTCCCTCTCTGCATTCCATTGTGAACTCCTCTCTCTTGCCTTCCCGTGGATACTGCCTGTGGCACTAGGAAGTGTCTCCCAGAATTAGTTACTTCATAAAATACGATCGCAGAGTAGCTGTCATCTGAGTGTGGTGCAGACACCAATGTCAAAATTTGGCAGCCTTGTCAGGATGCACCGCTCATTTCTGCAGTAGTCAAGGGTCCATGCTGGTGCTGGGACTGGTTCAGGGCACGTCTAAGAGGTGTGACTATAAACTAATGAGGCTGGCTTTAGGTAAACAAACACACCAGAAAGTCTACAATCCACACGAATGTTATCCTGTAACAGGGTCCTCATGGGAGACCCCACACTTGCTTCAACAGTGCTGCCATTGCTCTAAACACTTTTAGATTTGTCCTCAGAGCCAGTTTATGAGAAAATCTGACTCGTTGCTTAGAGTCACACCTGATTTTTGTTCCAAAACAGCATTGCTCAGCGTCATCACCCTCCCTGTTTACCAGACGTGGCTTCCAATGATTTAGAGAGGTTTCCTGAAATCAAATCCACCCTCAAAAGACAATGATTTTCAACCATTAAAACTATGTAGAGGACAAGGCTTAAGCAGGTCTCTAGAATGTGTCCCCAGATATTTTTGTCTGCTTCATTAAAATAGGTGTGCAAACCATCACCCTGACTTATGAACTTGCTCCTCCTCAAACCTTATCCCATACTGCTCAGCCCTCACCTGACCAGACCTTCACTCCATATACGCACACCTCCACTCCATTCCTTAAGCAGACCTCACTATCTTATTAGAGGGCCTTTATATGGCTATTCTCCATGCTTGAAAAGATTGAGTGCTTTTAATCTTGATCATTACATTGCCAACTCCTTCTTAACATTTCAGTTCAAATTTCACATCTTCAAGAGAGGCTTTCTTTGGCCACCAAGTCCAAGGTCTAAAGTCTCTTTTTTTTTTCCTTGAGTTTATGGGGATCTTTAGTCTCTTTTAGCAATTTAAAGATGTTGAAAGCAGTGATAGAAAGTACATAGAAAAAGGATGTAAAGCAAGAATTGTTCTCCATATCCACTGTTTTGGGCATGAGAGGCCATTTTTTTAAAACAAGATTTTACCTATTTCATTTTTATGTAGATAAGTATATTAGGCTAGACTTTGCTGTAGGAATAAAAATACCCTCCCCCAATTTCAGTGAACTTACCACAGAGGTTTATGTATGGCTCACACAAGCTTGCTTGGGTTCAGGCCACCCTCCCTGGGCAGTTGACCTCCATGCTTGAGAGAGGAACTGGGTTGCAGAGCGCTGTACATAGGTCTTAAGAGTTTATTCTGCAAGTAAAGCCACTTCTGATCACATTAGTTTATTTTCGTTTTCTGCATAGCACTGAAATCACTATACAATATTTTCTCAGTGTTTTGATTTCCTTATTTTCTCTCCCCTCTGCATTAGAATGTAAACTCCAAAGAGCAAAACTGGTCCCATTTGTCACTCTATCCCCATCAAAGAGTAAGCACTTGATAAATATGTGTTTAGTTGAACTGAATAAATCCCAAGACTACTTCTACTTCTTTTGAAGGGTGTGAATACATGATTAATTTCGAAGGGAATAATTTTAGTAAATATCAAGTGAATTTACCTCTTTTATTTCCAAATAACTCTTTAGACATCAGGTGTCCATAGCCTAAGTTCCAGTCACTTGCCCTTCAAGAGCTGATCACTGTTTTTTCGTTCTTTTGTTTTTAATTTTTAAATATTCCTGCAACGCTGAATGTATTCTCCTTTCCCAAAATTAAAACATACATAAAGTATAAACATACCTTTGTTGGCCAACCCAACACCACATGCGCACATGCACACACTCACTGTCTAGGCTTCTGTCCCTCAATTCAACCAACATAACCACTGCTCTGCTCTAGAGACATGATTGCGCCAGAGGATCCATTTCCAAACTTATTCAATTGACTGCTGGTGAGAGGCCTGTGTTCTTTCTGTATGGGCCTCTCCATTGCACTGCTCCCTAACATGGCAATTGGCTTCCCCTAGAGGACATTATTTAAGTAAGAGAGAGAGACCAACCTAGCTGGAAGCACCAGTTTCTTTTGTAACCTAATACCAGAGGTGATACGTTATCACTTCTGCTGAATCTTATTGATCTTGATGCCCAGCACAGATGAGCTCTGGAACAAGGTGTGAATACTAGGACAGCGAGATCACTAGGGGGTCTCAGCTCTGGAACAAGGTGTGAATACTAGGACAGCGAGATCACTAGGGGGTCTCTTGGAGGCTGGCTCCTCTACTACCTATCTAAGATTGTCGAGAATTAAATGCAATAGGTTTAAAACATTTCCCTGGCACATTTTAAATGGTCAAATAAATTGTTAGCCAATATAGCTCTCAGAAACAAAATAAAACAACCCAGGATTTTCTGGCAGTGAATTTAAATATTTTACCCATCTGTTGTATGGTCTGTGCTGTGAAAACACTGTCCAATATGAGCACTTTTTAAAGTTTGTAGGATTTTGTGTTCTAAAACGGCACTGTCAAACATAGACATACGACTGTCGAGTACTTGAAATGTGTCCAGTCCAAATTAAAATGTGTTTTAAATGTAAAATTTACAATGAATTTTTAGGGCTTAAATACCATATATATATAATTAATCATTTCATACTGATTCCGTGTTGAAATGATAATGTTTGGATCTGTTAAGCTAAATATATCATGAAAATTAATTTCACCTATTTCTTTTTGCTTTTTTAATGTCACTACTAGGAATTTTTAAATGCTGTGACACACTATATTTCTATTGGACAGCACTAAAAAAATCAGCAGAAGTTACAGCTATCTTATTTCATCTTTAACCCCTCTATAACATTATTGAAAAATCTGCTTTGGATTTTCTAAATAAGTTCTTCAATTATTTTGTGTGTTTGTTTCAGAGAAAATGTCCATTTGCCCCTTGGAGTTTGGGAGACGTGGGCAGAAAGTCTCTCTATGTCAATAGCTCTAGCTTCTTAGAGCAACAATTACAACTTACACTGTATAACGTGGACTTTGTGAATCCACGTTCTGCTGAAAGTAGCAGAGAAAAACATTCCAGAGCCCCATGTCCAAGCTGTAATGAGTTCTAAGAGAAGAAAGCTCACAGTAATTGAAATGAAACGTTTAATCTCCAAATCACTAAAACTCTTTGGGATTCACACTCTCAAAGTCCTTGGGAAAACCTGAAAACAAGACAACGGGTTGAGACCCAAGTGAATTTTGAGCCCTGAATCTTATTAAGACAGGTAAATTGCAACTTATGTTTTGAGTTTTTTAATTAAAAAACATTTAATTATTTAAATATATCTATATTACTTCTTTTGACATTCCTAGCTAGAAACAAATCAGTTGTGAGGTTGTTAGAAGGTCGTCATTTATGATCAGCAAAGATAAATTTTATTAACTGCTCTTCTTGGTTTCCCAAAGGAGACTGGCTTACAATGCAAGGTTTATACATAAGTGACCTTGTTTTCTCCTTTGAAATTAAAGATAGGGTTGAAATTGACACCACTGAGTATATGGTATATGTTTGAATGGAAGCTAAAACAGAACATTTGTATCTGGGGCAAGAGATTTTTATTTTTTGATGGAAGAACACAAAGGTATTTTATAAAAACAAGTATTTGATTTATATTTGTGTGCCTCTTAAGTATAACACAGACCAGTGGGTTTAATAAAAATTATATAAACCTGTACTAATTGAGAGTCTTCTGTGTACAATGACTGGTGAGCAATGAGTTCCCCTCATGAAGAAAATCATACAGAACCAAGGGTACTATAGGAAGAGGCACCAAAGGCTAGTGGTAAACATCCTTCTACCACTGAGTTTAAATGATTATCTTACTGCCCCGTATTTCTCATCAGTGAAAACAAGGGAAATGCCAATGACAATAGAAAAGGTATCACTACATTGCAAAATAGCATATCATTAGTAATGGGCAAATGTATTTTTTTAAGTAAGCCCAATGAATCGTTCCCTGAAAGTGTCAATAAAAAATTAAAATTAGTTTACATTTTACTCTCTTATATTTTTCAAACTTTAAGCAATTTAGGCCCAACTTCACTAATTGCAAGGTAAAAGAAAAAATTAAGACATGTAAGGCTACTAAGTAGTTGCCAATCAGTAGGTGAGATTCTGATGGTGAAGAAAATCCACTCGGGCTGATTATTACGTATCTCAGGATTTAAACAGTAACTGTAATTGTATTCTTTGAACACCAAGTTCCTGCCCCTCCCCCCATTCCCACCCCAGTAGTTAATTAGCTGGGCAGGTCTTAGAACAAATACCCACTCAGAAACACTGGGTGGTAGAAATGCTGTTGATAATTAAACACCACAATAGCATGGAGCCTATTTCAGGAGCCGCCGAGTGGTCTTGCCCCAGCCGAACCGCTCACCACACACTCACAGACCCTCTTTTGTGCTGGCTATGGCTGCACAGAGGGATAGTTGCTTGACTGGAGAAGGGCTCAACTGCAGTAAGAGTGAAAAGACCGAACCTCGCAAACAGGTACAGGAGTTCCGGACCCAAGGGGAAAATATCCAGAGACTAGAAGGAAAAGGAGAATGGATCCAAGAAGGGAAGTGACAGGCAGCAAAATTGATCACAGAATAGACATTAACCTTTCTAGTTTCTCTGTCCAAACAAACCACCAGAATAAGCTCACCAAGCTTGGGCCAAATAGATAGCACTTAGAAAAGAGCAATGCATAAAGAATAGGTTGATTTGCATTCCATTTGGGTTTAGAGGAAGTTCACTGAGTCTAAGGTTTTTAAGTTGGAACATCATCCCACCTCCCTGGATATCAGTTTATCTTTAAAAATGAGGGGGTTGAAAACGTTCTCATTCTGGGTGGAAAAAATAGGAATAAGAGTCCCCAGACAATCTCCAAGGTGTCAAAAAGCTTAACAGAGGCATCATTACTCAAGATAAAACTACACAGTCTAATATGATTATTGTATTTACCTGCTTTTCCTTAAAACATTAGTTTGTTAGGTTTGATTATCTAATGCTGAACAGATGCTTCTATTGGCACTTATATAGGTCATTATTAATAGGGAGAAAAATGATTGCTTTAAGTCAGCTGATTTGGCAGTCAATAAAGAAAATCTTTCAAGAGAGAGTGTTTTATTAAACTATTAAAAAATCCATAGGATAAAAATAATAAAAGGTTTGCTTGGTGAAATGGTTTGAAACCACTGGCTCAGTTTGTGCCTCTCCAACTCGTGCATGAAATTACCTCTAACGGAAGCAAGTCGGTATATTCCCAGGGGCACCTGGGAACTTAGCCTGGAAAAAAAAAGAGAGAAAGAGATCTATAATCTATCTTTTCTAATCTTCATTTTTTAAGGAATATGTTCCACTCTTCTCCATAATAGAAGAGCTTGTTTTGACTTCTAAATAATTTTCTTTCATCAAAAATCTGCCTAGAAAATTCAATGTTCCTGAAAGAGAGGCATATTTATTCTGAGACTTCAGAGATACCCACTGAACTCCATCAATACCACCACTATACTATGTTGTTTAAGTTAGATGTCTCAGTTTGAGATGCACAGGTATCTAAACCATCTTGGAAAACTTACTTGGCCATAAAATTCTATGTATCTTTCTTGCTATTCTATGAAGAGGTGAATGCTTTATTTTAAAGATTCAGAGTCCTTTTACCCCTACAACTCAAATAGCATCAAGTCTACAGTCTAGGAATAAAGGCAAAGTCTAGAAACAAAATGCGTTGTGCTAGGAAAAGCAGGAAAAATTTCAGGGGGAGCCAAGCATAGCTCAAGAGAAGCTGTCCATCTGAAATGCCACCTGGAATTCACACCAGTAATAACTGTTGTGGATATAAAAATTAATAGGGGGGATTTCATAGTATTAGAAAAATTTATTTTTATAAATCATGTGTCTATCGCCCAAGTGTTGACGCATGCATGCAATTCAAACATCAAGCTCACAATAAAAAGCTCACTGAATGACTTAGCAAGGACAATTCCCCCATTTTGTCCATAATTTGGAGTGGAAGAAGGTGGGGGGAGTGGGTAAAGGGTGCAGGTACTGGGTCAATTAATCAACCTGAAAACTGTGACACAAACTCTGACGCCTAAGCTATGTCTAAAAATACACAAATGTATACGAATTTGTTTTAAACTGTCAATGCCTATATTTAGGACCTTCCCAGCAAGGCTATAATGAGACTGTGTTTGAGGGCTTCAGTCATAGCAGACTCTACCATTAATCTGAAGTTAGTTAAATTAACAGCATTTAGTCCTGACTTGTCAATCTCGCTGCTTCAGGAAATTGCACCTTGAGGCTACTAATATTGCCAATTTTTCCACAGGAGTATGCGCCTGCGTGTGCGTATGTGTATTTTTTTTTTTTTTTTCCTCCAGAACCTCTGTGTTCATACACCATCATTGCTTCCCTACACCCACAGCACTTACATTATCATTTATTCTGGCCTGCTTTAGCCTTCCCAAGGGGTTCTGCATAGTGTAGCTTCTCAGTGAAAGAGTTTTTTAGCTCTATATTTGTTTGTTTATTTTTTTGTCATGGCTCATGACTGAGGCTTTAAAAAAAAGTGTGACAGTATTCAGAGTACGTGATTGACTGCTACAGCAACGTGCATTAACCATGACCGATCTGCAGCAAAACACAGTCCTGAGTGTTCTAAACAGCAACTTTAAAAAGGAAGAAAAAACGAAAAAGACTCAACTAATTTCTCATTGACTTCATCTGTAAATAAATTTAGATTGATGCTAAGCAGGGGCAATAATAAATCAGTATTCATTTCCTGTAATTAATGCAAACATGCCTATGAACACACGACGAGATGAATATATAACCACGTAATTTCCATTTCAAAATACACCTAAAATTTTTCACTTTGCGTTATCTTCATAATATTTTCCCTCTTAATTAGAAGAATAAAATGGTTAGATATCTTTCCCACCCACCAGGGGGAAATATTGTTTTGGTCACAGAGAGTGTCAAATACATTTTGGTGACCGATCTGCAGAACCTGGTTCTGCTCTGTTTCATTATCTGTGTGATCCTCTACCCTATGCATGCTAAGGCTCTCTTCTCTTCTCTAAACTAACCAGGAAGAGCTCCACTGAAGTGGCCAAGTGACCACCTAGGCAGGCCCTCACATGCATGAGTGCCCTGAGTGAACAGCAAGAAGCAGACTCCCAATCTGACATAAGAATCTGAAATGTTCTGTCACTGACATGAACCTTCACTCACACAGGGCAGGTCGGGTAAATAATATGATGTGAATCAAATAAAGATTATCACACACACTGAATTAAAAAAAAATACCAAGCCTGACAACCTCTCTTGGCAAGAGGAGTTAATATAACTTGCTCTCTTGGGCACGGGCATCTCTAGAAGTCATTCTCACAGTCAGAGCACAATTAAAGGGTAAAAGTGACCAAAGATCACACCCAAGTCATCCAACCATCAGGACTCACTAGTTCTATTGTGGCAGCAATAGTGGAAGACTTTGTTAACAATCCCTGGGTGGGGAAGTTCCCCTGGCAGAGGGATAGGCTACCCACTCCAGTATTCTGGCCTGGAGAATTCCATGGACTGTATAGTCCATGGTGTCGCAAAAAGTCAGACACGACTGAGCGACTCTCACTTTGTTAGCAATAAATTAATTGACTAACAATAACAAAATTACCACCAAGAAAAATCCCTATGAGCTGGAAAGAATATAAAAACATAAGATTTGATCAGGTTCTACAAAAACAAACAAACAAAAAAAAACAGCAAAAACCGAAAACACATCTTCAGCAGGATGCAACTTGCCTCATGGATGACTTTCCTTAAGACCTTCCTAGTCCTACAAAGCTTTTGCCCTTAAGTGTTTGTACCTCTGAAGATTCCGGAAACAACTACGTGCAACATGAAAGAGAAGTGAGCCTCCTGCCAGCGGCATTCTAATGACCTCTGCTAGGCAGCTATCTGGGCCCCAGGGCAATGGGAATCTCTTAAACCAATATGTTTGCCATTTAATCTGGTTGTGTCACCAATTAGACCTTATCATAGTAAGAGAGCTAATGATGAATATAGATTCCACTTTCCCCAGGCATTTTTAAAAACTCTTGGTAGACTCCCAGATACCCTGTCAACAAAGCAGCGTTTCCCCAGAAAGAAAAGCGAGTCAGCCCATTTCTTTCCTTCCAGTTGTCAGCCTGGAAAGCCGATCTATGCACCTCAACACACTGGTGCAGGAAGCCCAGGAGAGGGTGAGTGAACTGTCTGCTCAGGTGGAGAATGAAGGATTCAGTCTGGACAACACAGAGAAAGAGAAACAGCTGAAAGCTTGGGAGTGGAGGTACCGACTCTACAGACGCATGAAAACAGGCTTTGAACATGCCAGTGAGTATAAGCAGAGGACTTGTTCGTTTAACTAGACTGAACCCTGGTTTGAGACAGCAGGACTTCTTTCACTGAGTTTTTGCCACTCGAGGGATCACGGATGGCCGTTGTCAGCCTCTTTGGGGCAAGGGTTCTGGGAGGCTGTCAAAGGGTCTTTTGTCTTGCTTGATTTTCTGGCTCCTGATAGGTCCTTTGACCACAGCCGTGAGGCTGTTGGCTCCCCTCCACCGTGTCACACTCAGCTAGCACTTTCCACCCGCTATGCCCTAACGTCTAATGGCCTGGATGGTCTGATTCCCTACGTGGCTTTATTTTGAGATGTGGAGGTGGAAAAATACCTGTTTGCCTATTTGTCCAGTTTCTGCTTCAAGTTCAAGATTAAGTTGTTTTCAACTCTCTACTATATACAGCTTATATAAACTGACCTTCAGTTAATACAGCCAACAGAGAAGGATAACCAACCTGTGAATTATGCTTTTGTCTGCACTTCCATTCTCTTTACCAGCTCTTTTTGTTAATTTAAGAAAAGCTTTGTTTTGGGATAATACTCGTTAGCATTGGAAGGCACTGCTTAGTGTCACCCTGATATAAAAATTCACATACAATCCGAACACTTGTGAAACATTAAACTCTTATTCCAAAAGCTGATCTTATTTAAGGAGCAAAAAAATTAGACTTGAAATGTTTAATATAAGGAAAAGATCAGTTCATTAGTTTGGGAACTATCTGCCTCTGCTTCGTGATAAACACCAAAGGCAGAGAAATTCTTGTTTTCTGTAGTATTGTATTCTAAATACCAAATCTAGGCCTAATCCTTTCTCTTGAAGCAAATAGCTTAAGTAATATTAATGAAAGGTTGCTTTTAATATTAACAATCCCTTTAGTAATGCTAATACATGCTTTAAATAAAAAGCATTTCAATAATTGTTGAAATTATTTTCAGCAACCGTTTCAATAAATGCCTTTACCATTGTACCTCATTTAGGATAGATTAATATTAGAATTAATACTAGAATCATCAAATCATTAATTTGATGCCATTTTAAAATTTTTTTCTAAATTAAAAAACATCTTCTGGGTGTCAAAAAGTACTCTGAGTGATAGAAGTCCTTTAAAACCTGGGGTTAGTTAGTGGACATGACATTTGCCCATGAAGTCTTTCTTAGAAAAATAGTACCTGATGTAATTGGAGGCAAAGTGAGAGCAAGTCAAGGTAGCATTCCATACTGGGAAGAGCCCAAAATTGGGCATCTGAAGCCACAGACTTTCATCCTAGCTATGTCTTTACTGTGTTCTTGGACCGGTAATTTGCCCTCATTGGGTTGAAGTTTCCTCATCCTAAAAGTGCGGATGTGGTTATGCATTCTTTCTACCCAACAGGGTTGCAAAAAGGCTCCAGGGAAATGATTTGCATGAAAGTAGTCTGTACTAACAATGTTGATTCCTGCTAACACTTTCTGACCTCCTCTCCACTGGTCCAGCCCAATCTTCTATTGTGTTGCTAAGGTACTTTGAGAAGGCTTAACTGGTATTATTTACCCCTTCAGAAGATGTTCTAATTCTCAAATAAGACCACGATGGCAACAAATAAAGGCCATTGAGACTTCTAATGAAAATGCTCAAAGCCAAAAGCTATTAGGCTCTACAAACAAATGTCTCCACAGTGTGCGTTTCAGGGTATCCTTTGAAGAGACAGGAACATTGTTTGAAAAGGATTTGCTATGTTAAGATCCTTGTGTTTCTCCTTCTGTCCCAGGAGCCCCCGAGGTGCCAACCAGTGCTTGTCTCGTGGTAACCAGCAGCACATCACTCACTGTCAGCTTTCAAGAGCCTCTTAGTGTCAACGCAGCTGTAGTAACCAGATATAAAGGTACTGGATTCCAAATATTTTTGTCACTGCTTCTCCTTAAAATGCAAACTGCTGTTTGAGGATCAATTGCACATTTTGCATGTTTGTTTTTTCTGCCGAAAAGATTTTTTTCATCCCATTTACTTTTTCAAGTTGAAGTATTTCCATAGGCATTCACACAAAGAGTGATAAGGTGATGGAGAGTGTTACAGACGAATAGGATTGATATTTCATTCTTGCTTGCAGAGCACGCACCTCCTCTGTGTATAGCATTCACTTGTGGACAGTTCTGAGTAGGACACACTAAAGAAGCTGCCTCTATCTACAGGGCTCAGAGGTTAAAGATACAGTGCAAACTAAATAGGGGGCATATGAATTAGTAGCTGTAATAGCAGGTAACTAGGGTTGATAACTAAAACAACAACAATATCGGAAGTCAGAGAAGGAGGAGGGATGGTTAAATCATAGAATTGGAAAGGCCCCAGTGAAGCAGTGGCAACTGGGCCTGGCTCTTAAGGATGGCTGAGATTTGAACCAGAAGTTATTGGAAGGAAAGCGAACTCCAAGTGAAGGGAACAGTGAGCGCACATACCAAAGCAAGAACATTCCAGAACAAGTAGAGAGCAAGGGAGCTAGCAGTGCAGTGGTTCCAGGACAGAGTTCATGAGAAGAAGCAGTGAAATGTACAATTGGAAAGTGCTAAGGAACTGGGGTTAGAAGGGAGGGATAGAATGAGGCTTGAAATCAAGATTAAGGAATTTCGACTTTATCTGATGAACTCTGCAGACCACTGAAGAAGATAGGAACAAAATCAGAAGCAGATTTTTCAAACATTTAAGTTCCAACATTGTGTGTGATGTAGCTTCCCAGGTGGCACTAGCGGTAAAGAACCCACCTGCCAACATAGGAGACATGAATTACATGGGTTCGATCCCTGAGTCAGGAATATTCCCTTGTCTGGAGAATCCCATGAACAGAGGAGCCTGGCGGGCTACAGTCTACAGGGTCGCAAAGAGTCGGACACGACTGAAGTGACTTAGCATGCACGCACATACTGTGTATTGAAAGACGTGGATTTGGAATAAGGAAATGAGTTGGGAAGCTTTTATATTCAGGAGAGAGGTCATGACAGCCTGACCTGACTGCTATAGTAGCCCTGGGAAAGGAGAGAGCCCACAGGGGGGAAGATGCTATGAGGATAACAGCCAAGGCTTACATAGTGCTTACCATGCTCCGGGCACTGTGTAAAGCCTTTATATGTATTAACTCTATTCCTCACAACAACCTTATAAGTTAGGTACTGTTATGGTTCCCATTTGCAGATGAGAAAAGTGAAGCAATGAAATGAAGAACTTACCTAAAGACACAGTAGGGCCAGAAATATCACATTACGTTGACTCTTGAATGTGGTGGACAAAAAAGAAAGAAATCTATTTTCCTGATTCAGGAGGATGTATGAAAATTCCCTGAACAGTTCTAAAACTTGATAAGACTCTCCACACGTATTCTGAAATGCCAGGCCACAAGGCAGAATTTCTGTGTTCAGGTCACTGCCATTCCCATGGACCACAAAAATGTCCAAGTAGTGTACGCTTCCTTTCTCCTTCTAGGGCCTGTTCCCAGGAGGACTTTCTCTGTCTCCAAATTACCCACAATTTGTAGCTTTCTGAGTTTCTTGGAATTTTCCAGATATCTCCACTATTTTTTATATCTTAGGTAAAACAGCATTGAATTATTTATCACTTTGGGTTTTCTGTATCCAGCTAAGAGAGGGCAGCCTGAGGAAACAGCAGATAAATGAAACCACCAAGAACGGCTGCCCACAGCCATCCTTCAATTCAACTCTGATAATTTCTGTTGGATGCCAAGATTTTCTGAAATTCAGAGCAAGTGTTTGCAGGCAATATTAGACATGACATTTTCCTTTCTTTCTACCTCCCTCCAGCTCAGGGCTTTGATAAAGAGTTTCATCAATGCTGCCCAACTTGACATTTTCTTCTTACGTTTGATTAGTGAGCTATCAGGAGCTAATTTATCCAGACTGTCAGCTATTTAATACCCAACCATAATGCCAGCAAATTCAGTCAACATTCACATATTAACACGTATCATCTCAGGAGACTTGCATTTGGGTGAGGTTGAAATGAAAGGTCACAAATGGGTTTTGTTAGCAACTAGAGAGGCTTAATTAAGTATTATAAATAGAACTGTCTGTTGCACTATAGAGTAGGTTTCCTCGTTTTAATTTATAAGGTCATAAATTGAGTCCTTAACCTGACCACTCTCAAGGGTTATTTAAAACAGCTGCCAGCTTACTGTACCTAGAGACAGCAGGACAGTTTTTAATTCAGGGTTGAAGTAATTACTTAATTATGGAAATACTAACAAAACTACACTGAAACAAGGCGAATTATTTTGTTTGCGTTAAAAAAGAAGAAGAAACAATTAAGAAATCCACAAAATGAAGTGGCAATTATCTTATTGGTTAGAGGGAAGGTTTAACCCTGAGTATTTAGAGTTTGGCAAAAACATATCACTCTCCAGAACTTTGGGGTTCAGCAAAAACTCAAGCCTATTTTGACAACTGGATATTTTCCCCCTTCATGCTTAAGCCAGTTTTTGAAAGAAAATCTGAATCCTTCTGTTGCTTCTTATTTACATTCAACTCATCAACATGTGTTTTTTTGTTTTTTGTTTTCAAAAAATGTTCACTGATATCCAGAAATCTTTTAAAGGGCATCTCTTTCTTTATACACCTTCTTCAGGCCCCAGGGTTGGCCAAGCACCAGGCCAGCAGGCATCACAACTTGGAGATTAAAGTCATCCATTTCAGCTCAAAACCCAGAAAACAGTTTTGAGTGAGACTCTCTAGACTCTCTGCCTGCATGTTCCTTGAAAACAGTAAAATGGAGCTCAGAGAGCTAGTCTGTTTCTAGCTGTTTCTTCCTTGGATTCCAAGAGTGCTTACATCTTTTGGTCCCATCTCACCAGTTTTCATGGCTTACAGAGCAAAACAAGAGTTATTTCAGATGCTCTGATGCTTTGGACAAGTGCCAGAACTTCGTTCCACATTTTCTCCTTGCCACCTTGGGTGACCTACCCAGAGCTCTCATTTGCAGAGGACATGTCGTTTCCCAGTAGTCCCAAAGCAGAAAATATTTTCAAAAGTGACTTTACTGCCCTTTGCAGGGCTGAGGGTGGATAGGACGGTATCCTTTAACAGGTGCAGTGCAGCATGTGTTTTCCATCTACAGGATGATTTCTTTTCTAGCTTTTTTTTAAAAAAGCAGGCCTTGAAGTGGTGACACTTTGCAATCTGCCAATGACAAGATGCTGTAGCTGCTCCGGTGCATGTGGGTAGTACCTTGGTTTGGACGACGTCCTTCCCCACCTCTCTTCCCATCTTGTTCCCTAAGAGATTAGAAACTGCCTCCCTAATTCCTTCCTACAAAGGCTTGAATAGCAAATTATTTAACTGCTCCTCATTTCATGGCATTTTCAAAAATAAATTAAAAAGCACTTCTTCCCGCAGAGACTGCCAGGACCTTTCAGGAGCTGGTAGTGTATCTGCTTCTTCAAAGACCAGGCTGGTGCTTCTGCCAACCACTTCCTCCAGTTTTTCTCAGAAGGAGAGGAAGCCAGAGGATTCCAGAGAGATGTCTGGGGGCACTGCAGCTTCTAGAAGGGAAGGTGCACCATTTGCACATTAAAACCCTCAGGGCTGATAATTTACAATGGTAGTGTGAACTTGATTATGACTTGGTCACTTGGGCCATCTTTTCATAAGACTTAAGAAAAATCTGACTTCACAAGACTTGGGTACACACTGCTCAGTACTTTATACTATTTTTTACCCCTTCTATTTTTTTCCTCCTATATGTTGTAATTGGAAAGATACTTGTGTAAACCAAAGAATATATTGCATAGGAAATGTAATTATTTTCCATGTTTAATTAATTGAAGAATTGATCTAATCATAAGCATGAGGGGACTATCCTCATTACTAGACTGAAGTGATATCATTCCACAAAGTGATATTTCTAACTTTATTTAGCTTGTTTGGGCAGAAGTGAAGCCTAAAGTATGCAATGAAAACAACTCAGAGAGGCAGAAGTTGTTACATCCAGAGGACATGAAATGCAATGCATTAACTTTTTGCACACAAGTGAAAATGTGGAAGCAAGTTGAGTGACATGTATGATGAGGAAAAATAGAAGATCCAGGGAGAGTGACAGAATGCCTACACTACTCAAAAGTCATTTCTCTAAGCTGCGGCAGCCTTTGTATCCTAGCCCGTCATTTCTCCGCTGGTAACTCAGTAGTCAGCATCCAGCCAGTTTACTCTCCAACCAACCTGTAAAGTTTTCTGTGGTGACATATGTTGTGAATCATATCCTTTCTGCATTGTCTTCATTCAGAAAAAAAAATCTAATTTTCAAAACACACAGTCCAGAATTATGCAAAAGAAAAAATCAAACACGTATCATGTGATGTCATTTACATGTGGAATCTAAAAAAGAAAAATGATACCAAGGTACTTACAGAAACAGACTCACAGACTTAGAGAAGGAACTTACAGTTACTGGGGGGACGTTGGGGGGAAGGGATAGTCAGGGAGTCTGGGATCAACAGGTACACACTGCTATATTTAAAACGGATAACCAACAAGGTCCTACTGTGTAGCGCAGGGAACTCTGCTTGGTGTTATACGGCAGCCTGGATGGAAGGGGAGTTTGGGGGGAAATGGGTATATATATATGTATGACTGAGTCCCTTTGTTGTCCACTTGAAACTATTACAATTATAATAAAAAAAAAATAAAAAGTGTATATCCTGGGTGGAAATACATCAAAATGCTCATGATGATTACCTTCGGGGGGTGGGGATTATAAGTGATTGTTACTTTTTCCTTTTTTGTATTTCCAGTTGTCTGCCGTGAACATGTATTATTTGTAAAATTAGAAAGAAAATAATAAATTTCATTGAAAAATAAAAGATACATATAGAAAAAATAAAATTAAAAGTTTTTAAAAGTAAATAAATTAAAAGTTTTTTAAGACTTTAAAAAATTAAGAAAAAGTTGAGATGTACCCTTTTCTCAAGGTTACATCTCTATCACCAAGCTATCTTCTGTTATGAGTTTAATGTGTAGACTTACAAAACCTTTCCTGATGTGTGTGCACATATATGTACACACACCCAGATGTTTACTATTGTTTGTGTACTCTAAGATAAATATCATGCTATGTGTCTAGTCATACAGTTAGATGTTTTTTCAGTTCAACAATATACATGTCAGTGTGTTTGGATATTCATTCTTTTAAATAGTTATGTAGTATTCCTATTCCATAGACAGCAGAGCCATAGTGTATTTAATCATTCTCCCACTGATGAATATAGGCGGTTTCAATTTTTTTCCTATTTTACAATGTTTCAGGCCTTGTATATGTCTCTTTTACCTGTGGGAATATTTTTTCCTGGGATTGTAAACTGGAAGTGGAAATATTTATGTAGTCCCATACTCTGCCTCACTGCCTGCTGCTGCTGCTGCTAAGCCGCTTCAGTCGTGTCCAACTCTGTGCGACCCCATAGACGGCAGCCCACCAGGCTCCCCTGTCCCTGGGATTCTCCAGGCAAGAACACTGGAGTGGGTTGCCATTTCCTTCTCCAGTGCAGGAAAGTGAAAAGTGAAAGTGAAGTCACTCAGTCATGTCCAACTCTTGGCGACCCCATGGACTGCAGCCCACCAGGCTCCTCCGCCCATGGGATTTTCCAGGCAAGAGTACTGGAGTGGGGTGCCATTGCCTTCTCTGTCTCACTGCCTATACCTATGCTAATACCATATAATAATGTCACAGTACATTTTTAACATCTGGTATAGCAATATGTTTCTCTGAAATGAATTTTTAAACTGCGTCATATTCCTAAATTAATTTGGAGAGACTTCTCACCCATGACATATCTTTCTAACAAAGCTGAGTTTTACGTTTTCAGGAAAGTTTAACAGCTGTTTATTTATTGATCTTCATTCCTGTAAAGTTTCATGCTGAATGTATTTTTACAGTTCATTATAAATGAACTCTCTTTTCAAGATATTTTCTAATGGGCTATTGTGGGACAGTTGAAGAACTCTTGCTAATTTTAGAACAATCTTTAGTTGACTGCTTTACTAAACTTAAATAGCCTCTTTCATCCCAATAGATTGTCTTGCATCTCATGAATTTTGTCATTTCATCTTCAAGAAAGGATCATTTTGTCCCTTCCTTTCTAATACTTTTCATTTCTTTTCAGATACTACTTTATTAACTAGAATCGATATGAGTTCTAGTTCCCACTATACTGTGTATAGTAACTGGGATAGTAGGTATTCTCTCTTACCTTCTTTGTCAACATGTATCTAATATTTTAATTACATGTTTTAGATACATGGCAACATGTATCTAATATTAAGTATGATGTCTACTGTAAGTTTCTGATAGATACCTTTTGCAAAGTTATGAAAATTTAATTTAGATTATGATTGTTGATATAGTGGTGAACACAATTTTTAAATATCCTCTGTGGTTAGGGCCCCTTTAAAACCTCAAAAGTCATGTATTTGTGAGTTTCCTTTTAGAATTTTGATCATTTGTCTGTTTTATTGGTTTGTTTGAAGAATTGACTTTTTGATTCATAAAATCTATTTCTTGTTTATTTTCCATTTTATTAATTTCTGGCTTTATCTTTGCCAATTCTATTGCTTTCTGTGTGTTTACTTTAATGTTTCTTTCCTAATTTTGTGGCATTTTTTTATTTGAAAGCTTAATTTACTTGTTTATTTTTCTTCTTCTAATTCATGGATTTTAAGCTATAATTTATCCCCTGATTAATATTTTGTCCATATCCAAAAAGTTTAAAATGTATTGCTATAATGATCATTTACTTATAGATAATCTGTAATATGTTTCATTTCCACTTGAATCAAAATTTTTAGATGAGTCACCTTAAACTTGTAACTGGCCATACATTTTTACTATAGCTTTATTGTTATTTTCTAATTTTGTTCTATTACAATAAGAACATTTTAAAATGTGGACTGTATTCTGTTGAGATTTTTTTTTAATTCCTACTTGTGGCTAACCAATGAATCAGTGGATATATGTACCACATTTGGTGTTTGAAATGAATACATAAACTCCATTGGGTATACAGTGTGAATGTGTGTGTGTTATTTAAATCCCTGTCTTTTTCTAAAGTACTTGTCCCTTTGACTTTTGATCTCTGAGAAGCTGTTTCATTTGTCTTGCTTAATACTGTTTGCCTCAGTTTCTGTCTATGATTAATATTGCTTTCTATGTTTTCATTTGCCGTCTGTCTTTTTGTATTTCTTTTATTTTCAACTTTCCATGACATTTGAAATACGTTTGTCTCTTGTAACAAGCATAGAAATAAATTCATATACTCTGAGAGTCTCTTTCTATACACTTAATTTTTTTTGTCCAGCGTGATGTATCCTTATAAGAATAGGATTGAAAGGCAAATTTGTGTGAGAAAACATCCGTGACTTGCTCCATCCTTACCTCCCTTCTTCCCCTCAGGGCCAGCCACCTTTAACTCCTCCACTGCTCGTGGTTACACGTCTTCTTTAATTAATAGGCTTCTATCGCTATTTTTTATCAATTGCAGGTTTTATGTATGCAATAGAACTAAAACAGAATTTAACTCTCACAATACCACACACTTTCTTATTCTCTCAATTTAATTATATTCCCATTTTTAGTTAAGGCAACAATGTTTATATACCCCTATAAGCTTTTGACATTCCAAAATAAAGTATTAATAGTATATTTGATATTTCCTTCCCTAAGTATTTTTCTCAGTTCTCTAATTTTCTTTTTCTCTTTCTTACCCTACTTCAGTTCAGTTCAGTCGCTCAGTCGTGTCAGACTCTTTGCGACCCCATGAACCACAGCACACCAGGCCTCTCTGTCCATCACCAACTCCTGGAGTTGACCATTATCTTATTCAAAATTCATTTCAAATGGTCCTTTCAGAGTAGTACCTGTTTTCCCAAGAGTGGTATTTACTTTCCCTCTCACAAGACTCTCTGCTCATGTTCCACTGTATAATAATAGCTCATTAGGTTTCCATTAGGGAAAGGCTCATTAAAATCACAATGAAATATCACTGCATGTATGTCACAGTAGCAGAAACTTTAAAATAGTGACACCACCAAATGAGTGGAATGCAGAGATATCAGATCACCCATACATTGCTAGTGGGAATGTAAAATGATGCAGGCAATTTGAAACACAGTTTGACAATTTCTTCAAAAACTAAACGTGAAACTACCATTCATCCTACCAGTTGCATTACTAAGCCTTTATCCTAAAAATTTTGTGTTTATATAAAAACCTGTATATAATGTTTGTAGCAGCTTTATTTGTAATTGTCCCAAACTGCAACAGTTCAGATGTCCTTCAACAGGTGATTGATTTAACAAACCATGGTACATTCAAGCCATGGAATAATACTCAGCAATAAAAAGGAACAAAGTTATTGAGATACTCAACAACCTGGGTGAACCTCCAGAGATTTATGCTACGTAAAAAGCCAATCCACAAAAGCTTCATAGTATATCATTCCATTTATATAGCACTCTTGAAATAACAAAATTAGAAAAGTGAAGAACAGGTTAGTGGTTGCAGGTATTAATGAGGAAATGAGGAGGAGATAAATGAATATACATGACTCACTTTTTGGTTTTATAACTAATTGATATGTTCTAGCATACTTACTTGGAGAAGGCAATGGCACCCCACTCCAGTACTCTTGCCTGGAAAATCCCATGGACAGAGGAGCCTGGTGGGCTACAGTCCATGGGGTCGCCAAGAGTTGGACATGACTGAGCGACTTCACTTTCACTTTTCACTTTCATGCATTGGAGAAGGAAATGGCAGCCCACTCCAGCGTTCTTGCCTGGAGAATCCCAGGGACGGGGGAGCCTGGTGGGCTGCCGTCTATGGGGTCGCACAGAGTCGAACACGACTGAAGCGACTCAGCAGCAGCAGCAGGAGCAGCATACTTATGTACCTTTTAAGAGATTTGGAGAGAAAAGGGGTAGGCAAACATATGTCAGTTTAGCATCTTAATTCAATCTCCAAGTCACTTCTCTTTCTTAACCAGACTGTATGCTCAGTAAACATGACCTAATACTAACATTATCCTAAGCCAACATACTAATGAAATCATAACTGCTATTTCAAAAAATTATGCGAGCTAGGTGAGAACAAACTTGAAACTGGTTTTTACTCAGCTAGTGAAAGATTATTCCTAACACTGATGTCTTCTTCTTGTTATATTTGGAAAATGATAGATCCTTGGAGTAATGAGTTTGGGGAACATTTTTCTCTAATATATGAGGTGTTTGTTGAACATGGAAATCTTGTTTTTCACTTTTCCCTTCATGTCCTACATTCCAGCAGCCTTGGCCTTCTTTCCGATCCTAAACCATTTCCCCCCACTGTGAGTTCTTTACACATGATGATCCTTCTACCAAATACAATAATGATGGAAGGCATAAACAACCCACTTGCATTAATAGGCAGATCTTCCAGACATAAAATCAATAAACCAACAGAGATCCTAGCTGATACAACAGAACAGTTAGACTCAAGATATTTTCAGAACATTACATCCAAAAAACCCAGAATATATACATTCTTTTCAAGTGCTGTACATGGAACCCTCTCTAGGACTAACTATATACAAGGACATAAAATATAAAATATCCCGTCCGTGACTTTAAGAAGGTAGAAATCATTTCAACCAACTTTACAGATCACAGCAGCATGAAACTAAAAATCAACCACAGAAAGAGAAACAAAGAAAAAAAATTACATGGACACTAAACAATAAATTACTGAAAAACCAATGGGTCAATTATGTAATCAAAGAGGAATTTAAAATATGTTGAGACAAGTAACAATGAAAACACAATCCTACCTATGAGATGCAGCAAAAACAGATCTCAGAGGAAAGTTCATAGCGATCCAGACCTTTCTCGAAAAAAAAGAAGAAAAATTCCAAATAAAAAGCCCAACATACCATTTAAAAGAATTAGAAAAAGAAAAAAAAAAAAAAAAACTAAAGACAGCAGAAGGAATAATAAAGATCAGAGAGGAAGTGAATAAAACAGATATTTTTTTAAAGTTGCTGAGTTGCTAAGTCTCCGTCCACTCTTTGTGACCCCATGGACAGCAGCATTCCAGGCTTCCCTGTCTTTCACTATCTCCCAGAGTTTGCTCAAATTTCTGTCCATTGAGTCAAAGATGCCATGCAGTCATCTCACCCTCTGCCATCCCCTTATTCTCCTACCCTCAAACTTTCCTAAGATCAGGATCTTTTCCAGTGACTCAGCAGTTCCCATGAGGTGGAAACTTCAGCTTTAGCATCAGTCCTTCCAATGAATACTCAGGGTTGATTTCATTTAGGACTGACTGATTTGATCTCCTTACAGTCCAGGGGACTCTCAAGAGTCTTCTCCAACACCACAGTTCAAAAGCATCAATTCTTTGGCTCTCAGTCTTCTTTAAGGTCCAACTCTCACATCCGTACATGACTACTGGAAAAACCATAGCTTTGACTATATGGACCTTTGTTGGCAAAGTGATGTCTCTGCTTTTTAATACATAGTCCAGGTTTATCATAGGTTTTCTTCCAAGGAACAAGTATCCTTCGATTTTTGTGGCTCTAGTCACCATCAGAAGTGACTTGGAGCCCCCAAAAAATAAAATCTGTCATTGTTTCCACTTTTTCCTCTCATCTTTTTGCCACGAAATGATGGGTCCAGATGCCATGATCTTAGTTTTCTTAATGTTGAGTTTTAAGCCAGCTTTTTCATTTTCCTCTTTCACCCTCATCAAGAGGTATTTTAGTTCCTCTTCACTTTCTGCCATTAGAGTGGTGTCATCTGCATATTCAAGGTTGTTGATATTTCTCCCAGCAATCTTGATTCCAGCTTGTGATTCATCCAGCCCTGCATTTCACATGATGTACTATGCATAGAAGTTAAATATAAGTTATACAGCCTTCATGTACTCCTTTCCCAATTTTGATCCAGTCCATTGTTCCATGTCTGGTTCTAACTGTTGTTTCTTGTCCTGCATACAGGTTTCTCAGGAGTCAGGTAAAGTGGTCTAGTATTCCTATCTCTTTAAGAATTTTCCACAATTTGTTGTGACCCACACAGTCAAAGGCTTTAACATAGTCAATGAAGCAGAATTGCTTCATTGACTGGAATTCTCGTGCTTTTTCTATGATCCAGTGGGTGTTGGCAATTCAATCTCTGATTCCTCTGCTTTTTCTAAATCCAGTTTGTACATCTGGAAGTTCTCAGTTCATATACTATTGAAGCCTAGCTCGAAGAAGTTTGAGTATTATCTTGTTAGCAAGTGAAATGAGCATAATTGTATGATAGTTTGAACATTCTATGGCCTTGCCTCTCTTTGTGATTGGAGTGAAAACTGACCCCAGTCCTGTGGCCACTGCTGAGTTTTCCAAATTTGCTGGCATATTGAGTGCAGCACTTTCACAGTATCACCTTTTAGGATTTGAAATGGCTCAGCTGGAAATCCACAACCTCCTCTAGCTTTGTTCATAGTAATGTTTCCTAAGGCCTACCTTACTTCATACTCCAGGATGTCTGGCTCTATGTGAGTGGCCTCATCATCATGGTTATCTAAGTCATTAAGAACATTTTTGTATACTTCTTTTGTGTATTCTTGCCACCTCTTCTTAATTTCTCCTGCTTTCCTGCTTCTGTTAGGTCCTTACCATTTATGTCCTTTATTATGCCAGTCTTTGCATGAAATTCCCTTGGTACCTCTAATTTTCTTGAAGAGAGCTCTAGTCTTTTCCATTCTATTGTTTTCCTCTATTTCTTTGAATTGTTCACTTAAGAAGGTATTCTTATCTCTCCTTGCTATTCTTTGAAACTCTTGCATTCTTATAGGTATAGCTTTCCTTATCTCCTTTGCGTTTAGCTTCTCTTCTTTTTTTTTTAATATAAATTTATTTATTTTAATTGGAGGCTAATTACTTTACAATATCGTATTGGTTTTGCCATACATTGACATGGATACCACAGGTGTAAGGCCTCCTCAGACAACCACTTTGCCTCGTGCATTTCCTTTTCCTGTGGAAGATTTCGGTCACTACCTCCTGGTACAATATTATGAACCCCCATCCATAGTTCTTCAGGCACTCTGTCTACCAGAACTAATCTTTTAAATCTGTCACCTCCACTATAGAATCATAATGGATTTTATCTGGTTGGCTCATATCTGAATGGTATAGTGGTTTTCTCCACTTTCTTCAAGTTTAAGCCAGAATTTTGCAATAATGAGCTCATGATCTGAACCACAGTCAGCTCCAGGTCTTGTTTTTGCTGACTGTATAGAGCTTCTCCATCTTCAGCTGCAAAGAATATAATCAATCTGATTTCACTATTGACCATCTGGCGATGTCCATTTGTAGAGCCATTTCTTATGTTGTTGGAAGAGGGCATTTGCTACGACCTGTGAGTTCTCTCGGCAAAACTCTGTTAGCTTTCACCATGCTTCATTTTGTACTCCATAGCCAAACTTGCCTGTTCCTCCAGATATCTCTTGACTTCCTACTTTTGCATTCCAGTCCCCTAGGATGAAAAGGACATCTCTTTTGGCAAGAATTCTAGAAGGTTCAACTTCAGCTTCTTTGGCATTAGTGGTTGAGGTATAGATTTGGATTACTGTGATGTTAAATGCAAAAAAAAGCAGTAGGGAAAAAATCAATAAAATCAATAACTGGTTCTTTGAAAGGGCAAACATAATTGTCAAACCTCTGACCAGGGTCATCCATAAAAGAGAGAGGAACCAAATAAAAAAAGTAAGACATGAAAAAGGAGAAATAACCTCTGCAGAAATAAAAAAATAATAAGACAATACTACGAACAATTATATGCCAACAAGTTGGACACACTGGAAGAAATGTACTTGTTTCTAGAAACATGCAACCCACCAAAACTGAATCAAGATGAAATAGATAATCTGAACATACCAGTCACTAGAAGTGAAATAGAATCTGTAATTAAAAGCAAACAAGCCAGCTCCCTGAAAACAAATATCTAGGACCAAATGACTTCACTGGGAAATTCTACCAAACATATGAAGAACTTATACCGATCCTTCTCAAAGTCTTCCAAGAGATAGAAATGGGAGGAACATCCCCAAAGCAATTCTATGGAGCCACCATCACCTGATACCAAAGCCAGAAGGTGACAATACCAAAAAACAAAAGTACAGGCAATATCTTTGAAGAATATAGATGCAAAAATACTTGACAAAATATTAGCAAACCAAATCCAACAATACAAAAAAAAAACTCATATTCTACAATCAAGTTGGATTCATCCCAGGGTCACAAGGATGGTTCAGCATACGCAAACCCATCAATGTGATAAACCACACCAATAAAAGAAAAGACAAAATGACACGATCATCTTAATAGGTGCAGAAAAATCACCTATAAAAATTCAATATCCATTCATGATAAAAAGTCTTATCAAAGTAGGTAAACAAGGAACACCTCTCAACATAACACAAGATATGTATGACAGACCTACAACCAACATAATACTCAATGGTCAAAGGTTGAAACCTTTCCTGCTGAAATCTGGAACAAGACAAGGATGCTCAGTTCATTTCAGTCACTCAGTCATGTCTGACTCTGTGACCCCATGGACTGCAGCACGCCTGGAGTTTACTCAGACTAATGTCCATTAAGTTGGTGATGCCATCCAACTATCTGATCCTCTGTTGTCCCCTTCTCCTCCTGCCTTAAAGCTTTCCCAATCTTTCCCAGGGCCTTTTCAAGTGAGTCAGTTCTTCACGTCAGGTGGCCAAAGTATTGGAACTTCAGCATCAGTCCTTCCAATGAATATTCAGGACTGATTTCCTTTAGGATGGACTGGTTGGATCTCCTTGTAGTCAAAGAGACTCTCAGGAGTCATCTCCAACACCACAGTTCTACAGCATCCATTCTTCAGTGCTCAGCTTTCTTTATAATCCAACTCTCACTTCCATACATGACTACTGGGAAAACTATAGCTTTGACAAGATGGCTGTTTGTTGGCAAAGGTTGCTTTTTAATATGCTGTCTAGGTTGGTCATAACTTTTCTTCCAAGGAGTAAGCATCTTTTAATTTCATGGCTTCAGTCACCATCTTCAGTGAGTGTGGAGCCTCCCAAAGTGAATCCTGTCACTGTTTCCACTGTTTCCCCATCTATTTCCCATGAAGTGATGGGACTGGATGCCAAGATCTTAGTTTTCTGAATGTTGAATTTTAAGCCAACTTTTTCACTCTCCTCTTTCACTTTCATCAAGAGGCTTTTTAGTTCCTCTTCACTTTCTGCCATAAGGGTGGTGTCATCTGCATATCTGAGGTTATTGATATTTCTCCCAGCAATCCTGATTCCAGCTTGTGCTTCTTCCAGCCCAGCATTTCTCATGATGTACTCTGCATAGAAGTTAAATAAGCAGGTGACAGTATACAGCCTTGATGTGCTCCTTTTCCTATTTGGAACCAGTCTGTTGTTCCATATCCAGTTCTAACTGTTGCTTCCTGACCTGCATACAGATTTCTCAAGAGACAGGTCAGGTGGTCTGGTATTCCTATCTCTTTAAGGATTTTCCACAGTTTGTTGTGATCCACACAGTCAAAGGCTTTGGCATAATCAATGAAGGAGACGTAGATATTTTTCTGGAACTCTCTTGATTTTTCAATGATCCAACAGATGTTGGCAATTCGATCTTTGGCTCCTCTGCCTCTTCTCAATCCAGCTTGAACATCTGGAAGTTCACGGTTCATGTATTGCTGAAGCCTGGCTTGGAGAATTTTGAGTATTACTTTGCTAGTGTGTGAGATAAGGATGTTCACTCTCATGTTTCACTCAACATACTATGGAAGTTTCAGCCACACCAATCAGATATGAGAAAGAAATAAAGGACTCCCAAGATGGAAGAGAAGAGGCAAAGTTGTCATAATAGCCCTGTAGATTCCACACAAAAACTAGTAGAACTGATAAACAAACTCAGCAAAGTAGCAGGATACAAGATTAACATAGAGAAATCTGTTGCATTTCTTTACACTAGTAACGAAATATCAGAAATGGAAAGCAATAAAAGGAGGTTGAAAAACCTATATGCTGAGAACTATAACATATTGATAAAGTGATCTACAGATTTAATGTAATCCCTATCAAATTATTCATGACATTTTGCATAGAACTAGAACAAACAATTCTAAAATTTATACAAAACCATAAAAGACACAGAATTGCTAAAGCAATTCTGAAGAAAAAGAACAAATCTGGAGGCATAACCATCCCAGACTTCAGACAATACTACAAAGCTACAATAATCAAAATAGCATGGTAATGGCACAAAAACATGCAGATCAATGGAACAGAGTAGAGAGCCCAGAAGGAAACCCGCACATCAACAGTCAATTAATCTTTGACAAAGGAGTCGAGAATATACAGTGAAGAAAAGGAAGTCTCTTCAGCAAGTGGTGTTGGGAAAACTAGACAGCCACATGTAAATCAATGAAGTTAGAATACACCCTTACACCACACAAACATACACACACACACACAAACTCAAACTGGCTTAAAGAGTTAAGTATAAGATATGACACCATAAAACTCTGAGAAGAGAATGGAGGCAAAACATTCTCTGACACAAATCATACCAATGTTTTCTTAGGTCAGTCTCCCAAGGCAAAAGAAATGAAAGCAAAAATAAACAAATAGGACCCAATGAAACTTGGAAGCTTTTGCATGGCAAAGGAAAGAATCCACAAAAGGACAACCTATGGACTCAGAGAAACTATTTGCAAACAATGAGGCCAAAAAGGGATTATTTTCCAAAATATATAAACAACCCATGCAACTCAATAACAAACAAACAAAAACAAAACATTGTAAATCAATTATAATTTAAAAAACAATGATCCCTCTGCCTAGAACATTGCTTCCCATTCTCTGCCCACTGATTGTTTATGTCTCTGTTAAAAGTAATTTCTTCAGAGAAGCATCTTCTAGTATTCAATATAAATCAGCCTATTGTAAGTTCTATTATGTCTTTCACCTTTTCTCCAAAGTAATGGTCTTCGATTATAAATATCTCTAATTTTGTGATACATTTTTAAGTTTAAATATGTTTCTTTATTATAGAACTCATTACAGTCATTAATATCTTATATATAATAATAAATTATTCCCCAAATTTAACTTGAGCATCATTGGATGTTTCATGGGAATAATGGTTTCATGAGGCCCTGAGAATATTCTGTTAGTTTCTGGTGTACACCAAAGTGATTCAGTTATACATTTATATTTGTATATATGTTATTTTTTATATTCATTTCCATTACAGTTTATTATAGGATATTGAGCATAGTTCCCCATGCAACAGTCGAACTTTGTTGTTCATCTATTTTATATATAGTAGTTTGTATCTGCTAATACGAAACTCATAATTTGTCCCTCCCCAAACCTCTCTACCCTGTGGTAACCAAAATCTTATTTTCTATGTCTGAGTCTTTTTCTGTTTCATAAATAATTCCACTGTGTCATATTTTAGATTCCACATATAAGTGATATCACTTGGTATTTGTCTCTCTGTATCTGACTTTGTCCCCGTCATACAATAGTCTCTAGGCTTATCCATGTTGCTGCAAGTGGTATTATTTTGTTCTTTTTTATGGTCTATTAATATTTCATTGCGGGCTTCCCTGGTCATTCTGTGATAAAGAATCTGTCTGCCAGTGCAGGAGACGTAAGTTCAATCCCTGAGTCGGGATGATCTCCTGGAGAAGGAGATGGCAACCCATTCCTCTGTTCTTGTCTGGAGAATCCCATGAACAGAGGAGCCTGGTGGTCGATAGTCCATGGGGTCACAAAACCTTGGACATGACTTAGTGACTAAACATCAACAACAACAACACTCTTTTGTATGTATGTGTGTGTGTGTGTGTGTGTATCTTTATTCATTATTCTTTATTATATAACTCATTAGAGTCATTAATATCTAATATACATAATAAATTATTTCCAAGTTTAACTTGAGCACCATTGGATGTTTCATGGGAATAGTGTTTCACCAAGTCCCGGGAATATTTAGGACAGTAACTCTCAGACTAAGCTGAACAATAGGATCACTTTAGGATCCATGCCAGGGTTGATTTCAAGACCAATCAAATCTGAGTCTTTGTAGGATAGGAACCCAAGCACAGATAGATTTCAAGACCTATGAGATGGCTCTAATATGCAGCTAGGTTGTTAACGTGTGGTCACATTTTTTATATCTGCACCTCCCTTCAGACTGTAAACCCCATGTGAACAGGGACTTTTTTTTTTTCATCTCTGTGCTCCTAGAACTTGGCACAGGACTCAAAGTTTTTATGGCAGGTACTCAATTCATTGGCACAATGAACACAATAAACAGTTTCCCTTGTTTATGGTGCTTAGAGGTTAGCGGAGAAAATTAAACTCACCTACATAAGAATTCAATTCACAGTATAAAGAAAATAGGGCTTGTCATAGACCAAAGTGTTGAGGCTGGAGTTTTTAATTGGCTTTGTCCAACACCCTCTTTTACTGAACCTCACCCTTCATCCCTGTACTTTATATGTAGTTTCTGTTTCCCTTCTCAGCTACCCCCTCCCCTTGCCTTCAGTTTCGTTTTTCTGTACTATGCTGTCTCCCCTAAACTCACTGTCTTCAACACCCTCGCTGCTGGAAAGTTTCTGCAAAGGTGATCACATCACTACTGAGTAGTTTATTTCTTCCTCACACACCCCTCCAGGAACTTTGGAGCCGTGAACCTCTTGGCGGAGAGTGAAGCCTACCAGGCAGCTCTTTATTGCCTTGCAACTGTGAGACTCCCCTTCATATCTCCTCCTGGAGAAAAATCAGCCTGCCAGTAGAGATTTAACCGTAGAGCAGTGCACAGTTGGGTGCCAAGCCCCGCTTTCCCCTTCAACCAGTCACATCACCACCTCACAGCACCATGCCCAGCCCTGGACGGAACACACTGTATCACTTACCCCCTGGGAGCCTGGCAGTTGCTGAGCCCAGACGCCACAGGGGCTGCTGAGTCTCCAGGGGTCACAGAGGCAGGTCTCCACTCAAGGCCCAGCTCTGTCCACAACTGCCCAACTAGGCACATAGCTGATGAGCCACTTTCTGAGCCAGCCTCTCCCCACGGAGATTTTCTCTTGATTCGCTTTTGGCCAGAACCCTTTGCAGCGTTATAGTTTGTCAATAGTCCGCGACTGCTTTCTAGAATTTCTCTCCAGAAGAAAGTGTGTTTTTCTAAGAAATAGGTGTTGTAGCCTGAAGCCTAATTTCATGTGAGGGCTCATAAATGAAACAAAAATAATCACCCTGAAGCCTGAACACTGAGGGGCCTCTCCACGCTGTGAAGAGTGCTTCCTTTTGGGAGGTGGGAGGCAGGGGGTGGTCCTTTGTGCTTCTTAAGTACAAATTTTCCAATTATAAAAATAACATATGTTCCTTATATCACCCAGGGTCCCAGGAGAAAACACACCCAGCGTGAATTTTAAAGAAAGGGATTATTTACATAGAATTGAACAGTGTTTATAAGTGAACAAGGAATAGCAAAGCACGCAAGACAAGCAACACTGGGAAGCTGTTATCACCCCTACTCTTGAAAGAGCAAGGGGAAAAGCCAGGGTGGGGACACCAGTCAGCAGTTGCTGTATGAAAGGACACACCTACTCCCTGACTGAGGCACTGGATGAGCCCGATTAGGAGGTGCTGGAGGAAACATCCATAGAGGTCAGCCTCTAGAGAGACACAGAGTGGCACAGAAAAGGTGAAAAAAACATTCTGGGGTGAAAAGAGAGTGGAAAGAAAGAAGGAAAAACAAGCATAATAATTATAGAACCTTACAAAGAAAATTTAAACAAAGAAACATATCATTCACCCTTAATCCTACATCCCAAAGAAGTCTACTCCTTAAAGGAATGCCCAGTATTTCTTAGCATATCCATTAAAACTGATATCATACATATAATAATAATGATGAACATTTGTCAAGCCATGTGCCAGGCACTGGGTCAAGTCTTTACAAGCATTGCTTTTCCTAAACCTCACACAGCTCTAGGGAACAGGTACAATTATCATCCTTTCCTCATAAATAGGGAACCTAAGGCAAAGAGGGGAATTTGCTGGAGGTCCTATACCCACACTTGAGTTCAAGTGAACTTCAGTCATCTGTCCCAGAGCCTCTACTCTTGATGACTATACTGCACCACCTTTTCCACGTCACATCCCCATGTTACAGCTTTTGCTTTGAAGAAGTCCTGCTGTAATCCATACTTCATGTTATATGGAATACATATTTTCCTGATTGTTGGCTATTCAAGTTGCTTCCAACCATTTCACTACTGTAAATGCTGCTGCCGTGAACATCTCTGTATTTAGAGTTTTTCCTGCACTCGGGAATATTTTTTAAAGGAGAATTCTACTAATTTTTCCTCCATTTTAAATTCAGTCTTGACTTTTCTATCGCCTCTGAGTCACAAAGTTGTAAATAGCTAACTGTAGACGTGGGAAATAATATTAAAATTCTCCTATTCTACCACCTACCCCACCCCAAAGAAAAGAAAAATAAAGAAAAGTGCGGGGGCGAGGGGGAAGCATAATAAGGCAAGGAGTTTTAGTTTACAGAAACAGCTTCTAAATAGACTGAGGATCCATCACCCCTGCTTAATCCCTCTGTCCCAGGTGGTAAATGGGAACACAACCACGAACAATGAGTGTAGAGCACACAAGAAGTGCTGTCCACACATTGACCAAATCTAAGTAAATAGCATTAAATCTTTTCTATTCTGATCAACCACTTCTAAATCTGATTAAGTCTCTGCTAGAGTACCCTGATGGATAAAAACAATTCACCAGGAAAACTTAAGTCAGACTGTTAACTGCCAAAGAAGAGGTTTCCATTGACAAAGGAAAGGTGTAGGATATTCCATGAAGTGCTTTAAATTCTAAAAATGTGCATTGGGTTTAGGGACATTCATCCCACCACTCTTAAGTACAATAATTAATATCCCACTCAAGGAAAATGAGACAAGCTATATTCTAAAAACGACCTAGCTTTGTTGGCAAGTGTTCGTCAAAATCTTAATCTGCCTCTTCCATACAGTGTGCGGATTACGGCATGGGATAACTGAAGTCAAAGTGTTCAAGTAACACCGTCTCCTGGGAGCCCATGATCCACGAAGGATTGTGTCCTTGCAAACTCTGGTGGCAGAGCAGGAGTCTGCATGCACAGGTCACTCCTTGTATGGTAGGAGGAGCCCTACCCAGCAGGTCAGGGGGCTGCTGTTCCAGTCCTGGTTCTGCTCTGACTAGCTAGGTAACATCCCTGGGTAAGCCAAGTCTCCTCTTTGAGCTACAGTTCTCTCCTCCGAAGAAATGAGGGCATAAGATTAGATCAGTGGTTTTCAAACTGATTCCATGGACTCCTAGGTCTCCACAGAGATGCCTCAGGACAATGTGGGAGGGCAGGATTGGCCGTAGGTGAAACTGCAGGAGGTTTTCCAGACTGTACAGTCTAAATAATTGTCTTACTGTTACAGTCTTTCAGAGTACTGGGTAAGTTTCCCTTCGGTCTTTTCCCAGTTTGTAATGACATCTTTATCCATATATCATTTCCTTGCTGTCTGTCTCTCTTTCTAGACCATAATCTCCATGAAGACAAGGGCTATGCCTATTTAGTTCACTATTATCAACTCAGTCACAAGCACAATGGTTGGCACGTGGTGCCATAGCTTCAGTAAAGTACATAGTGTTTTTGTCCTTCTCTTCATTGATAAATCAAATGAAAACAACTATCTCTGAGTTCTGACTTGACCCTTACTTCTTAGAAACTGAATGACCTTGGGCACAAAGATCACAGATTCACTGAGCTTCGGTATCCTTTTTTTTATAAAATGACTGGGATAGTCTATGATCTCTCAGGTCTCACACATCAGTGGGGAAAAGATGTACACAATTCAATAAGAGGGATACTGAATAGAAAAATAAAATGTAATAGAATGAGCGTCTCACAGTTTACTTCCAGGTAAATTATAAAAATAGCAGAGATTCCAATGTAAACATAAAATGAAACCATAAAAGTTCTAGACAAAAACATGAGGAAAATTTTTTACAACTAAAATAGAAATGGCCTTTATAACCATGACTCAAAATCTAGAATAAAGTCAAACTCATTAAAAAAAAAATCTTCAGCAGAAAAAACTATAAGCAGCATAAAAAATACAAAATTTCTTACAATAGACACAGACTCATCTTTCTAACATATACACAGCTTTTAAAATCTGTAAGAAAAAGTGAAGGATGGATAGTTCATAGAGAAACACAGATGGTCGCTAAGCATATAAGAAGAAGTTCAAGTTCCCTCATTGTTAAAGAAATGGAATTTAAAACTGACCTATCACTTCTCACCTCTGTGGATGGCAACAATCCACAAGTTTTAATATTTACTCTGTAGATTGGACTCTAGGAAATAGTAACTCTGGTATAATAATGCTGGAAGAATAAATTTTTATGACCCTTACGGGGGGCAATTTGGCAATATTTATCAAAATTACAAATTGAAACAATTACAAAATGCAAATAGCAAATGCTTTTAACCTAGCAACCCATATTAGGGATATTTATCCTTATAGATGTACTTAAAGATGTATAATATAAAATATGCACAAGATTATTCATATGATTGTAAGAGTAAAAAAAAAGAGTAAATACATCATATTCAGTTTATAAGAGTAAAACAAAGACTTATCTATCAAAAATGTGCACGTGTGCTAAGTTGCTTCAGTCATGTCTGACTCCTTGTGACCCTATGGACTGTAGCCCACCAGGCTCCTCTGCTCATGGGATTCTCCAGGCAAGAATACTGGAGTGGGTTGCCATGCCCTCCTCCAGGGGATCTTCCCAATCCAGGGATCAAACTTATGTCTCACGTGTTTCCTGCATTGGCAGGCAGATTCTTTACCACTGTGTGGTTGCTAAGTCATGTCCGACTCTTTGCAACCCCATGGACTGTAGCCTGCCAGGATCCCCTGTCCATGGGATTTTCCAGGCAAGAATACTGGAGTGGGTTGTCATTTCTTCCTCCAGGGCTTTACCACTAGTGCTACCATACATTGTAAAAATCAGTGTAAATTGAATGGAAAGATCTCCAGGAAAAATTAAGCTTAAAAGAAGTTTAGAAGAGTACATATAATATGCTACGTTTTGTGTAAAATGAGGGTGGGATGCTGATCTACATTCTTATTTGCTTACATATGCATGAAGAAATTCTGGAAGGTTATATAAGACACTAAGAACAGTGTATACCCATGAAGGGCAAATTTGGGAACTGACAAGATAATAGACGAGGAACTGAAGGAGACTTATCCCTGTAGTATTCTTTACACCTTTTGGTTTTTGAACCACATGAATCTATTCAAAACATTAAATTTAATTTTTTAAAGATCCAAAGATAAATAAATAAATAAAGTTCATGGGATACAGAGAAAAACAGGTGAGTCAATGAAAAAAGACCTATCAGACAAAAGATGCCATGAAGTGTGGCCTTTATGGAAAAAGTGAGGCCAGGAAGAGAGACAGTTTTCTCCCCAAACCCAGGAGAAGAAATGCTCAAAAGTACACCTTTAAAAAGTGAGAAAGGGAACAAAATTTTTCTATAAATTTCAAGTGTTTTTCCTGTATTTACAATCATGAGAGAATAATACATAAACCAAAGTGGGAAAATTATTTCAAATCTTTTAAAGGGAAAGAGAAAAGTATCTGCTGCTATCATTTCCATGACCATAGTGGGTGAATTCCATGGAGCAGGCTTCCATGTTATTCAATAACAAATTTCTCCAAAGGAGTCTTTTGTAGTGCTTATTTAAGCTATCAGGAAAATGAAGAGTCTTAAATAACCAGAGTGTTTACATACTTAATTTTTGTGTAACATTAGAACCGTAAAAGCTCTCTCTTTAAGATCCGGAGTATGTGACACATGCAGTTAATTTCCACATTAAATTATTGATTGAAAAATACACACATTATCCTATCCTAACCTAAGATTAGGTCAGGTCAAATTTTGTTGCTTTTGGCCAAGGGCTTTTGTAAGACTTACAAGGCTAAGAGCAAGTAGAGGGTTATCTTTGGAAAATCAGAACGAGGTTCTGAGTGGGAAAATACTTAGCATTTCAGAGGTAATTTCATGAAATTCATCATGAGACTAGCACATCACTGTGTTGATTTAACTGGAACTTTATAAGATCACTTTAGCAACAGTTTCTAAAACTGCCAAGTTTCACGTATTCATTTAACAATAAATAATTACCCTTTTCTAGATTGATCTGTAATGGATGCAAATTTGAACTACCTCCAAGAAGTCTCTGACATGAGACCAAATAAATATGGCAAAAGAAAAAAGGGAAGAAAAAGTGGGTGATCCTTCAGCTTAGGGATCCAAAAGTACACATTTGATGGGTTAAAGGTGTCTAACAGTATCTACCTTCAAACCTGGACATGGACATGGAATCTGGAAAGAGTTTAATTATTCTGTCAGAGTAAAGAAAATGTGTATCTTATATATAAAAAAAAAAAATCAGTCTAGCATATAGGGCATATTTAACAAAGTGTTATCTTTTAGATTGGTTTATGAAGAAATGTAGTAAAAATGGTAGCGTTAATAGTAGGGAATGTTTACTGATTTCTTTTACAATGTGCCAAGCTAAATGTTTTATCTGCATTATCTCATTTAATCCTTTCAACAATCTTATGAGGTAGGATCTATTCTTCTCTTCAGTTTGTTGGGGGAAATTAAGAAGTTGCCCAAGTTGTACAGCTAATAGGAGATAAAGTCAGGATAAATACATTTCTCCAAACAACATACCCATAGCAGCACATTGGACCTCCATTTATATTAAAACATATACAGGCTTTTATTGCTCTGTAGTAGGTCAGAGCTAACTCATGATCAATAGATTCTTTGTATTTGATTAAGGCTTCTGAAACATAGGCTTGAAATAAGGGAATATAACCACTCCTAGCACAAAACTGCCAGAGTATCAGAGGACTTCAAGATAGAAAATCATTTAGAACTTACAAAGAATTTTAGGCTATATTTTCTGTAGATCATTTCCATTCCATACATCCATATCAGAAACAAGTTCAGTTCAGTTCAGTCTCTCAGTTGTGTCTGAGGCTTTGTAACCCCATGGACTACAGCATACCAGGCTCCCCTGTCCATCACCAACTCCCAGAGCTTGCTCAAACTCATGGCCATCAAGTCAGTGACACCATCGAACCATCTCATCCTCTGTCATCCCATTCTCTGAATGGCATGAAAAGCCTTTCAGTCTTTCCCAGCATTAGAGTCTTTTCCAATGAGACAGTTCTTTGCATCAGGTGGTCAAAGTGCTGGAGTTTCAGCTTCAGCATCAGTCCTTCCAATGAATATGCAGGACTGATCTCCTTTAGAATGGACTGGTTTGATCTCCTTGCTGTCGAAGGGACTCTCAAGAGTCTTCTCCAACATCACAGTTCAAAAGCATCAGTTCTTCAGCACTTAGCTTTCTTTATGGCCCAACTCTCACGTCCATACACAACTACTGGAAAAACCATAGCTTTAACTATATGGACCTTTATCAGTAAAGAAATGTTAGACTGGAATAAATTCAGAACCATATTTTAGCAAAGTGCCTAGATGCTTTCTTCAGTGACTGTAATTACTGCAACTATTTTCAATGTGAACTTTCTAGAAAAAATATTTTATTAAGCTTAAATAGCTACATATTTAAATTTCTTATTGACCAATTAGTTGGTCCATCATAGTATTTTGGGTGTCTTTCTGAAAATTGTAATAGGTGTTTATGGAAGTTTTCTGTCCCTATGTACACTTATTATTTATCTTTCCTCCACCTGCTTTCTTTGAGACATTCTGTTAAATCTATATTCCTATTATGAATTAACAGAGATATAAATTGCTAGTGAATTAAGAAAAAGACACCTGTGGAAATGATGGGAGCTTTTATGTAGACCTGCCAGGGATACTCTCCTGTATTATCTTTGTGGTGGAGGAAGACAGCAATCAGATTCTTTATTCTCAAAAACTACATTTAATTCACAGACTCATTTTCACAAATAAAACAGGGGAAGGGAGTCAGAAAAACTGAGATTAGATGTTTGGGTTATCAAAAGCTTTCATTTCTTTTACTACTTTGAAAATATTTATACCAGATAAAAAAGCAAAGAGAGAACGAAAGTCTGGTGTAGTCTGTAGTACTGACATCCTTCCTGGTTACAAACATAACCAGTTTCTGAAAGATCAGCATAACAGATTCTGTGGAGGCAGTTAAACTGATACAAAACCAAAGCTTCTCCACTACAGACTGGGTTTGAAGGAATTAAAAAGAACTAATAACTAGTAGCTAGTGGTTGGGAGGAAGTCATGACATCATGTTACTTAGAAATAGTAAAGCTAATGCTTTTAAGATGTTGTTGTTGTTGTTTTTATTTTGCATCATATAACTTGTTTCTCCTTCCTGTGAGATTCCAAAGAAGGAACTGGATTGCAATAAACTTTAAGTCTCACCCAGGGACAATATACACTTAGAAGACAGAGTAGACATCTTTTCCCCAATTCCTCCTGCTAAACACAACTAAAAACGCTAGATACCCTATCGAAAAAGCATAAGAAGATCCTGAATGATGAAGAAAAGAAGGCAGACTGTCCAAGAACTTTGGGACTCAAGAACCACACAGAAGTCACTTCCCTGGGTTTTCCTTTGCCTTATCTATTCAGGACTTGGAGCTAAAGAAGCCAGCGCTATTGGTTGCAGACCAAAAAAAAGAGCCCAACGAAAGCTCTCTCTAGCCGAAGAACCAGGAAAGGGGCAGATTAGCAAGACAGAAAAACGTTAGACAATAATGGCTCCACTCCAACCAGATACCATAGGAAAAAACTGTGACCCCATCCCCAACCTTGGCAATAAAGGCCAAGAGGGGAACCCAGACTTCCCCCATTGCCAGACTATAATGGAGAACCCACACATTCTGGCCAGGGTAGTGTCAGAGAAAACCAAATAGAAATTTTATCCCTGCTGGTCTGTAACAAGGTCCCCTTTCCTTCTGGGGTGGAGTCAGGAGAGGTCTAGTGAAATGTGGGAAATTTCACCACTGTTCATTGTTAACAAAGTCACCCTGACCATGTCAGTAGAGACCACATAGGAAGCTGGAACATCCACCCTGCCCAGCAGTAATGACGATGGTGACCCCCTCTCCTCGGGTATTAGTGGAGGCCAAGTGGGAAACCTGCACTTCCAGCAGTTAGAAGGAGTTCCCTGCTTCCCCTGCTGGAGTGATATCAGAGAAAGCCAGCTCAAATAGAAGTTTAAAAAATACCCCAAGTCTCATCAAATAATACAAAAATGTCTAGTCATCATTTGAAAATCATTCACTGAAAGAAAGAAATCTATCGGTAGATGTCAGTATTAGGACACCAGAGATGAGGAGTTTCCTGACAGTGTCTACATCAGCAGTGATGTTTCAAAGGCAAGTACAAAGATGCTTGGCACACACACACATACAAAAAAAAAAAAAAGGAAAAGAAAAAAAACCCAGAAATTGTAAAGCAAAATAATAGGAAGTCTTAGCAAAGAAGATGTATAGAGAAATTAAATGCAAACTGTACAACTGAAAAATGCAATTATAGAAATACAAAGCTCAGTGGATATGCTTAATAGCAGAATGTAGGGGGCAGAGGGGGAGAGAGTTAGTGACCTAGAAGACAGAACAATAGTAATTACCCAATTTGAAAAGCAGATTGAAAACAGACTGAAAAAAAAAATGAGAGTCTCAAAGACCAGTGGGATCATAATGAAAGATCTAATATTTATGTTATTAGAGTAACAGAAAGGGGAAGGGGGAAGGGCATTGATGAAAAAGCACTAAGAGAAATAATGACTGAAAACTTCCCAGCTCTGGCAAAAGATGAAAATCTGTATTCAAGTAGCTAAGCTACCCAAACAAGATCAACCAAAAGAAATCCATACCACATGACAGTCAAATTTCTGAAAACTAAAGACAAAGAAAAAAATCTCTTGAAATCACTAAGAACAAATGCATTCAAATGACACTGGATTTCTCACCAGAAACCATGGACTTCAGACAGAGGTGGAATAATAATTTTCGATGATGAAAGAAAAGAAGTGACAACTCAGAATCCTATGCCCAGCAAAATTACTTATCAAAGATTTTTTGGTAGATTTAGACAATGCTGTTTAAAATTTATATTAACAGGCAAAGAAATTAAATAGCTACAATAATTCTCCCAGAACTAAGTAGTGAAGGGTAAAAGGGATTAGTCTACCCAATTCCAATATTTATTGTATAGCTACCATAATCAAGACTGTGTGATGTTGGTGGAAGGACAGACACAAAGATCAGTGGAACAGAAAAGACCCAGAATTAGAATCACACAAATATGCTCAACTGATTTTTTGACAAAGGTGCAAAAGCAACTCAATAGAGGGAAGATAATGTTATCATTATCATTAGCATAGTAGCCCAATATGTTACTGGAGATCAGTGGAGAAATAACTCCAGAAAGAATGAAGGGATGGAGCCAAAGCAAAAACAATACCCAGCTGTATATGTGACTGGTGATAGAAGCAAGGTCCGATGCTGTAAAGAGCATATTGCATAGGAACCTGGAATGTCAGGTCCATGAATCAAGGCACATTGGAAGTGGTCAAACAGGAGATGGCAAGACTGAACGTGGACATTCTAGGAATCAGCGACCTAAAATGGACTGGAATGGGTGAATTAAACTCAGATGACCATTATATCTACTACTGCGGGCAGGAATCCCTCAGAAGAAATGGAGTAGCCATCATGGTCAACAAAAGAGTCTGAAATGCAGTACTTGGATGCAATCTCAAAAACAACAGAATGATCTCTGTTCATTTCCAAGGCAAACCACTCAATGTCATAGTAATCCAAGTCTATGCCCCAACCACTAACACTGAAGAAGCTGAAGTTGAACAGTTCTATGAAGACCTACAAGACCTTTTAGAACTAATACCCAAAAAAGATGTTATTTTCATTATAGGGGACTGGAATGCAAAAGTAGGAAGTCAAGAAATACCTGGAGTAACAGGCAAATTTGGCCTTGGAATACGGAATGAGGCAGGGCAAAGACTAATAGAGTTTTGCCAATAAAATGCACTGGTCATAGCAAACACCCTCTTCCAACAACACAAGAGAAGACTCTACACATGGACATCACCAGATGGTCAACACTGAAATCAGATTGATTATATTCTCTGCAGCCAAAGATGGAGAAGCTCTACACAGTCAACAAAAACAAGACCAGGAGCTGACTGTGGCTCAGATCATGAACTCCTTATTGCCAAATTCAGACTTAAATTGAACAAAGTAGGGAAAACTGCTAGACCATCCAGGTATGACCTAAATCAAATCCCTTATGATTATACAGTGGAAGTGAGAAATAGATTTAAGGGCCTAGATCTGATAGATAGAGTGCCTGATGAACTATGGACTGAGGTTTGTGACATTGTACAGGAGACAGGGATCAAGACCATCCCCACAGAAAAGAAATGCAAAAAAGCAAAATGACTGTCTGGGGAAGCCTTACAAATAGCTGTGAAAAGAAGAGAAGTGAAAAGCAAAGGAGAAAAGGAAAGATAAAGGCATCTGAACACAGAGTTTCAAAGAATAGCGAGAAGAGATAAGAAAGCCTTCCTCAGCCATCAATGCAAAGAAATAGAGGAAAAGAACAGAATGGGAAAGACTAGAGATCTCTTCAAGAAAATTAGAGATACCAAGGAAACATTTCATGCAAAGATGGGCTCAATAAAGGACAGAAATGGTATGCACCTAACAGAAGCAGAAGATAGTAAGAAGAGGTGGTAAGAATACACAGAAGAACTGTACCAAAAAGATCTTCAAGACCAAGATAATCACAATGGCATGATCACTCATCTAGAGCCAGACATCCTGGAATGCAAAGTCAAGTGGGCCTTAGAAAGCATCACTACAAACAAAGCTGGTGGAGGTGATGGAATTCCAGTGGAGCTCTTTCAAATCCTGAAAGATGATGCTGTGAAAGTGCTGCACTCAATATGCCAGAAAATTTGAAAAACTCAGCAGTGGCCACAGGACTGGAAAAGGTCAGTTTTCATTCCAATCCCAAAGAAAGGCAATACCAAAGAATGTTCAAACTACCACACAATTGCACTCACCTCACATGCTAGTAAAGTAATGCTCAAAATTCTCCAAGCCAGGCTTCAGCAATATGTGAACTGTGAACTCCCAGATGTTCAAGCTGGTTTTAGAAAAGGCAGAAGAGCCAGAGATCAAATTGCCGACATCTACTGGATCATGGAAAAAGCAAGAGAGTTCCAGAAAAACATCTATTTCTGCTTTATTGACTAAGCCCAAGCCTTTGACTGTGTGGATCACAATAAACTGTGGAAAATTCTGAAAGAGGTAGGAATACCAGACCACCCGACCTGCCCCTTGAGAAACCTATATGCAGGTCAGGAAGCAACAGTTAGACCGGGACATGGAACAACAGACTGGTTCCACATAGGAAAAGGAGTACGTCAAGGCTGTATATTGTCACCCTGCTTATTTAACTTCTATGCAGCGTACATCATGAGAAACGCTGGACTGGAAGAAACACAAGCTGGAATCAAGATTGCTGGGAGAAATATCAGAAACCTCAGATATGCAGATGATACCACCCTTATGGCAGAAAGTGAAGAGGAACTAAAAAGCCTCTTGAAGAAAGTGAAAGAGGAGAGTGAAAATGTTGGCTTAAAACTCAACATTCAGAAAACGAAGATCATGGCATCTGGTCCCATCACTTCATGGGAAATAGATGGGGAAACAGTGGAAACAGTGTCAGACTTTATATTTTTTGGCTCCAAAATCACTGCAGATGGTGACTGCAGCCATGAAATTAAAAGATGCTTACTCCTTGGAAGAAGAGTTATGACCAACCTAGATAGCATGTTGAAAGGCAGAGACATTACTTTGCCGACTAAGGTCCTTCTAGTCAAGGCTATTGTTTTTCCAGTGATCATGTATGGATGTGAGAGTTGGACTGTGAAGAAGGCTGAGTGCCAAAGAATTGACGCTTTTGAACTGTGGTGTTGGAGAAGACTCTTGAGAGTCCCTTGGACTGCAAGGAGATCCAACCAGTCCATTCTGAAGGAGATCGGCCCTGGGATTTCTTTGGAAGGAATGATGCTAAAGCTGAAACTCCAGTACTTTGGCCACCTCATGCGAAGAGTTGACTCATTGGAAAAGATTCTGATACTGGGAGAGATTGGGGGCAGGAGGAGAAGGGGACAACCGAGGATGAGATGGCTGGATGGCATCCGCGACTCGATGGACATGAGTTTGAGTAAACTCCGGGAGTTGGTGATGGGCAGGGAGGTCTGGCGTGCTGTGATTCATGGGGTCACAAAGAGTCGGACACGACTGAGCGACTGAACTGAACTGATCTGAATGTTTTCAAATAATAGTGCTAGAGCAATTGGATGTCCACAGAGGGAGAAAAAAGAAACGTTGCTCTAGGATCCAAACAGTGTTCAAAAGTTAAGGTGAAGCAAAACATGGACTTAAACATGGGAAGGAATAGAAAAAATTACAACTATTTTAATTTGTTGACATCACTAACAACTTTTATTTTCTTTTATCTAAATCTTATGTTCCTTATTTTTAAAAATACATATTTTCTTCAAAGCTGTAGAAAAAGCCAATGAATGATATGATTTTCATAATTAATGATTATAAAACTCTTTTTAAGAATGCCTAAAATATTAGGTATTTCTATGGAAAGAACGAGGGTCTCGCCTGGTAGCTCAATCAGTAAAGAATCTGCCTGCAGTGCAGCAGACCCAGGTTTGATCCCTGGGTCAGGAAGATCCCCTGGAGAAGGAAATGGCAACCACTCCAGTATCCTTGCCTGAAAAATTCCATGGACAGAGAAGCCTAGCAGGCTGCAGTCCATGGGGTCGCAAACAGCCAGAGACGACTGAGCAACTAACACTAACTATGGAAAGAATGATGGTCTCATTTACTTAAAAGCCTCTTCCTAGTGGTTTGAGAATAAATCCCTATCCTAACAGCTCTATGATGAAGAGAGCTCTACAGAAGTTTATCAGTATCTCTTTCAATGAGATTCGAACTGCCCCTTCATGACCTTGCTTTTCCACCTTCCTCCTTACAGCAAGTTATCAACAAATAACTAAATCATGTCCTCTCTCGTATTATGCCTATCTTTTTCTAAAACATGAGTTTAATGAAGGAGGAACCGGTATTATTTTTTAAATATAACCACAATTCCCTTCCTCAGTCTTTGAATTTGTTCTCAGTTCCTCTACTTGTTAGCTGTGTGACCTTGTTGTTCAGTCGCTAAGATGTGTCTGATTCTTTGCAGTCCCAAGGACTGCAGCATGCCAGGCTTCCCTGTTCTTCACTATCTCCTGGAGTTTGCTCGAATTCGTGTCCATTGAGTTGGTGATGTCATCCAGAGATCTCATCCTCTGTCACCCACTTCTCCTCTTGCCCTCAATCTTTCCCAGCATCAGGGTCTTTTCAAAAGAGTCAGCTCTTTCACTTTCATCAAGAGGCACTTTCTGCCATTAGAGTGGTATCATCTGCATATCTGAAGTTGTTGATATTTCTTCCTGCAATCTTGATTTCAGCCTGTGAGTCATCCAGCTTGGCATTTCACATGATGTACTCTGCACAGAAGTTAAAAAAACAAGGTGACAATGTACAGCCTTGATGTACTCCTTTTCCAGTTTTGAACCAGTGCCTTGTTCCATGTCCAGTTCTAACTGTTGCTTCTTAACCTGCATACAGGCTTCTCAGGAGGCAGGTCAGGTGGTCTGGTATTCCCGCCTCTTTAAGAATTTTCCACAGTTTGTTGTGATCTACACAATCAAAGGCTTTAGGGTAGTCATTGATGCAGAAGTAGATGTTTTTCTGAAATTCCCTTGGTTTCTCTATGATCCAGTGGAGGCTGGCAATTTGATCTCTTGTTCTTCCGCCTTTTCTAAATCCAGCTTGTACCTCTGGAAGTTCTCAGTTCAGGTACTATTGAGGCCTAGCTTGAAGGATTTTGAGCATTATCTTGCTAGCAGGTGAGATGAGCTCAACTGTTCAGGAGTTTGAACAATTTCTGGCATTGCCGTTCTTTGCGGTTGGAGTGAAAACTGACATTTCCAGTCCTGTGGCCATTGCTGAGTTTTCCAAATTTGTTGGCATATTTAACAGTATCATCTTTTAGAATTTCAAATAGTTCAGCTGGAATTCCATTCAGCTCCGTTAGTTTTGTTTGTAGTAATACTTCCAACTGCCTACTTGATGTCACACTCCAGGATGTCTGGCTCTAGGTGAGTGACCACACCATCATGGTTATCCGGGTCAGGAAGAACTTTTCTCCAGGTGGCCCAGACAGTAAAGAATCTGCCTGAAATGCAGGAGACCTGGGTTTGATCCCCGGATTGGGAAGATACCCTGGAGGAGATCATGGCAACCCACTCCAGTACTCTTGCCTGGAAAATCCCGTGGACAGAGGAGCCTGGTGGGCTACAGTCCACAGGGTCACAAAGAGTCAGACACGACTGATAACTAAACACGCACACGCAAGAACTTTTCTGTCTACTTCTTCTGTGTATTCTTGCCACCTCTTCTTAATCTCTTCTGCTTCTGTTAGGTCTTTGCTATTTTGGTCCTTTATTGTGCCCATATTTGCATGAAATATTCCCTTAGTATCTCCAAATTTTCTTGATGAGATCTCTAGTCTTTCCCATTCTATTGTTTTCCTCTATTTCTTTGCATTGTTCACTTAAGAGGGGTTTTTTATATCTTGTTGCTATTCTCTGGAATGCTGCATTCAGTTGGGCATATCTTTCCCTTTATCCTTTGCCCTTCACTTCTCTTCTTCTCTCAGCTCTTTATAAGGCCTCCTCAGACAACCACTTTGCCTTCTTGCATTTCTTTTTCTTTGGGGTGGTTTTGATCACCACCTCCTGTACAATGTTATGAACCTCTGTCCACAGTTCTTCAGGCACTCTGTCTACCAGATCTAATCCCTTGAATCTATTTGTCACCTCCACTGTATAATCAAAAGGGATTTGATTTAGGTCCTACCTGAATGGTCTACTAGTTTTCCCTGCTATCTTCATTTTAAGCCTGAATTTTGCAATAAGAAGCTCATGATCTGAGCCACTGTGGTGTGAACTCTGGTGTTGGAGAAGACTCTTGAGAGTCCCTTGGACTGCAAGGAGATCCAAACAGTCCATCCTAAAGGAAATCAACCCTGAATATTCATTGGAAGGACTGATGTTGAAGCTGAAACTCCAATACTTTGGCCATCTGATGCAAAGAGCTGACTCATTTAAAAAGACCCTGATGCTGGGAATGATTGAAGGCAGGAGGAAAAGGGGATGACAGAGGATGAGATGTTTGGATGGCGTCACCAACTCAATGGACATGAGTTTGAGTAAACTCTGGGAGTTGGTGATAGACAGGGAGGCCTGGTGTGCTGCAGTCCATGGGATCGCAAAGAGTCAGATATGACTGAGCAACTGAACTGAACTGATCTGAGCCACAGTCAGCTCAGGTATTGTTTTTGCTGACTGTATAGAGCTTCTCCATCTTCAGCTACAAAGAATATGATGAAACTCATTTCAGTATTGACCATTTGGTAATGTCCATGTGTAGAGTAATCTCTTGTGTTGTAGGAAGAGGGTGTTTGCTATGACCAGTATGTTCTCTTTGCAAATTTCTATTAGCATTTGCCCTGCTTCATTTTGCACTACAAGGCCAAACTTTCCTGTTACTCCACGTATCTCTTGACTTCCTACTTTTGCATTCCAGTCCCCTATGATGAAAAGGACATATTTTGGGTATTAGTTCTAGAAGGTGTTTTAGGTCTTCAGAGAACCATTCACCTTCAGCTTCTTTAGCATTAGTGGTTGGGGCATAGACTTGGATTACTGTGATGTTGAATAGTTTGCCTTGGAAACGAACCAAGATCATTCTGTCATTTTTGAGACTGCACCCAAGTACTGCATTTCAGACTCTTTTGTTGACTAGGAGGGCTACTCCATTTTTTCTAAGTGATTCTTGCCAACAATATCTACAGTAGTAGATATAATGCTCATCTGAATTAAATTTTGAGCAAGTACTTAGTTCCTCTGGCCTCAGTTTCTTCCTAAAGTAGGAAGGCAATGGTTGCGCTATTTTCAGTCATGAAATCAATCCACAATTATTTCAATGATATACAGTCTAAAATAACTGAAAGCACGAAAACTATTAAGCAGAAGAAAAGTTGAGCCAGTTTTGAGAGGTGAAGCCCCAAAGGACATTTTCTTTGCCCTGAGGCATCTGCTTATTATCACCAGAGAGCTGTTAGAATTCTCCAGGCTTCCCAGGTGGCTCAGTGATAAAGAATCTGCCTGCCAGGGCAGGAGACACCGGAGACACGGGTTTGATCCTGGGCGGGAAGATCCCCTGGAGGAAGAAATGGCAACCTGCTCCAGTGTTCTTGCGGGGGAGAATCCCACAGCCAGAAGAGCCTGGCGGGCTACAATCCATGGGATCACAAAGAGTCGGACACAACTGAGCACACACATTGCTGCTGCTACTGCTAAGTTGCTTCAGTCGTGTCCAACTCTGTGTGACCCCATAGATGGCAGCCCACCAGGCTCCCCCGTCCCTGGGATTCTCCAGGCAAGAACACTGGAGTGGGCTGCCATTTCCTTCTCCAATGCATGAAAGTGAAAAGGGAAAGTGAAGTCGCTCAGTCGTGTCTGACTCCCAGAGACCCCATGGACTGCAGCCCACCAGGCTCCTTCATCCATGGGATTTTCCAGGCAAGAGTACTGGATTGGGGTGCCATTAATTCTCCAAAGTCCACGTCTTTTCTTTCTCCAAGAAGTTAGGTCTTAGGATAGCTTTGTCCACAAAGGAGAAAGAGCACTTCCTATAGGCTTCACCTTTCCTACATGACTGTTTTCTTGAATTAGAATGTACTTTGTTTGGTTTGTTAGGGAGAGAGAATATAATTTCTTGCTAATTCTATCTCAGTGATTTTCACTTGAATAGTTTTAACTTCCCAACAGAAATAGTTTGCTAAAACTTCCCCATGATTTCTAAGTAAAGATATTCTTTTAAATGATACCTATCTTTCTTTTCTGATATTATTCTTCCATGTGTAAACAGTCCAATCTACCTAACACTGGGGTAGTAATTTCTTTGTTAATTAATAAAGCTAAGGAATGTGTTTGTGTTGGCTGGATGTTCTTTAAGATCAGAGGATAAAGATTTGGACTTAGGATCTGATCTAATCTAATTCTGGAAAATCAAAACCCAGTCAAAGTTAGCAAAAGAATTGGGATACCTTTAATGGTCTTAAGAGATAACCCTTTGTTTTAAACCATTAAAACAGAGTGATAAAAAGGAGAAAATTAAAAAGTTTAAGGTATAAATATAAAAATATATAAAATCAATTTTAGAAAAGAGTTTTACTTAAAATGGTGAGGTGGTGAAAGCCAAAATACAACAACAAAATAGCAAAATACTAGGAGCCACATGAGATATGTATAGTACATAATAAAAGAAAAACCTAGGGTCCTGGAATTTAATAACCCAAGAAAAGCAGAGATCATGTGGACCAACTTAATCTTTTAAAACTATGGAAACTGAGACCCAGAGAGGTGAAGAGACTTGCTGAAGGTCACAAAACTATCTGGCAGAGCCAAGATAAAAATCCTAGGTTCCTTCTCCTAACTCACTATTATTTTGCCCATAGCATATTACTTCCCAAGAAAAACTCACCAGAAATTACACAGAGGTCTGATGCCTCAGCTAGGAACTTCAGGGGTTAAGGCACCTAGCCCATAATCTGAGCAATTTGTAGAACTGAGGTGAGATTTCTTGAGTTTGCAGAGGTTGAGAATTCTCAACAAAAGGAGCCTGTTCAGTGCTGATCCCCTGGGGATTAGAGTAAAATGCTGAGAGCTCTTAGATACTTGCTACTTCTGCTGACATCAGAAGTTTACATCTCAGGCCTCAGATTCTTGCATTTCCAACTGGTATAGATTATGGTAACCAATACATCAGGTCAGAATCTCCAGACAGTTGGTCAACCTTCAGTCAATGCCCAGGACTAGCCCACTGGCCTTCCCTCTCCAGAACTTGAAAAAGAAACATAAATGTAAGAGATTGATTCTGCTCTTTATGTGGTTTTTCTCAAGCATAACCAGCTTTAAATCGTGATGACATGGGTCTATCCTCCTTAACATATAGACAATATTTTCACAACCTGGCCCCAACCTTCCCTTCCAGCCGCATCTCCCACCTCTTATCATCTTGCATTCTAAAGCCAAGACTACAGAGTGGCTCGCCTTATGCTGGGTTCGTCATACAATCTCATGACTTCACACGCTTTCACATGCTGTTCCCGTTGTATAACATGCCCTCCCCCCTTCTCCCAACATCTAGACTGAACAAATAAACAGCTGGATAGATGAACGAATGGCAGATAAATGAGAGAATGAATGAATATAATTTGAGAAGCACCAGAAAACCCTGCCATCTTAAAGCAGCTCCAGCTCCCACTCAAAAAATTAAAATTAAGCCTCTATTATTTGAATAGTTTCAGCTTCCTTCTTGTATCACACCAGTGTTGTTATTATCAACCACAAGGCGTTTATATAGTTTAAATAATGATTATGATATTGCAGTTGGAGTCTTGAGCACAAACGATGTAAAATTATACCTAGGGTGCGTGTATTTGGGCATAACCCTGGATATTTCAATGGGAGTGCAGCGTATACCTGTAACCCATTATGTTTTCAGTAGAGGAAACAAGTTTGGAAACTTTGTAGTAGAAATAGTGCCCTGTGTTTTATCTTCTGACTTTCTATTTTAAAATAAAAACACTTTGGGGGAGAAATGAATAATCAAAATATATAAATGAAAATAGTCTCACTAGCATGTCTTTACACTGTTAGCCATCATTCATACTTTGATGTGAAGCAATTTACTATTCAGTTCAGTTCAGTTGCTCAGTCGTGCCCGACTCTTTGCGACCCCGTGAATCGCAGCACACCAGGCCTCCCTGTCCATCACCAACTCCCGAAGTTCTCTCAGACTCACGTCCATCGAGTCAGTGATGCCATCCAGCCATCTCATCCTCTGTCGTCCCCTTCTCCTCCTGCTCCCAATCCCTCCCAGCATCAGTCTTTTCCAATGAGTCAACTCTTCGCATGAGGTGGCCAAAGTACTGGAGTTTCAGCTTTAGCATCACTCCTTCCAAAGAAATCCCAGGGCTGACATCCTTCAGAATGGACTTGCAGTCCAAGGGACTCTCAAGAGTCTTCTCCAACACCACAGTTCAAAAGCATCAATTCTTCGGTGCTCAGCTTTCTTCACAGTCCAACTCTCACATCCATACATGACCACAGGAAAAACCATAGCCAGATGTGTCTTTAATTTTTATTAGATGTTAAACTTTCCTCTGTGACAGCTGGGTTCAGAATTTGGATGATGGGAGAAGACAGGGTGGTAATTTTGGAAGCTTGGCACAGTGGTGCAAGAGAGTAGGCTTATTTAGAAGAACGGGATAACTCAGTGAGGCACGTATAGACATTGCTCTGGGGGAACAGGAGAGAGAGACCCAGGAAAAAAGGAGTTAGAAGGCCCCAAGGAGAATTCAGATATCAGATCTCCTACTTCAAATTTGCATTTTCATCCCTTTCAATAGATGGAAAACTTAGAAAAATCAGATATTTTCAATGTCTTCTGAAAATGAAAGCTTTTATTACAAATTTATATATCATTTTAAAATCACTTATCTCCCAACACTAGTCAGATAATTTATAGGTAAGTAATACATTTTAAAAGTAAATATCTTTGCAGCATGGTGAGATGGTATCTTGCAAATATGTCACTTATATATGTAACAATTAAATGTTTTATTGAGTGCCCTTGGCTTTTTACTTGCAAATTAGTTTTCAGTAGAATTACTGGACTGTGCAGTTTTATGCCAGACTTTTTGATACAGTAAATACTAAAATAAGTAAAATTTCTCTTCATTCTCCAGTCTCAGGCAGCATTTAGCCAAACCTCCCCAACTCCAACACACGTGCATTTTTAACTATTTCTTCTCTTTGTGTGCTATTAAAATTTGTAGGTAACTAAATAATCAGTTCATAATACATGCTATTTAAAAATCAAAACCCTGAATCATAAGATGCTTATTACTTTTCTATTTTAAAGCTTAAAGAAATAAAATAAGTGGTAAGACATTTCTAAACAAATAGTGATGATGAATACCTTGATATGACACTTTGCCATTCAAAACAATTCAAAATAAGTTGAGTGGTGATCATTAAGATGCCGGAAACACTTAATTTCAGCTGTGACCCAACTCCAGTAGGTTTTGCAGTTTCTATTAAAATGGAAGAATCTATTCCATAAAGGGGAAAGTCAAAGCTGTGTAATTGTTTTCGCTTCTGACTGGACTTTCATTTACTGTTGAAGCTCACCGGCAGAACTGGTGATGCCATTGTGAACTTTAAGAAGAGCCACACGAAGAGTCATGTTCCAGGTTTAGAACTGCAGGTGTCCAGGCTCCCAGAGTCCTGGTCCTTGCCTAGGAGGGTGAAAGCGACAGCGTGTTTGTACAGCAGCAATTATATGATGTGGTTCAAGCATCTGTCAACACCATTCAACAGTTACTCTGAGTAGATTCATCTTAGTAACTGAGTTGAAATGAGGTAGGTGGGGGGAGAGGGAAGAATTGCATAGAAAGGTCACACTTCTCAGGCATGCCAGACCTTCATGAGAAATCTAAGTTATCTGTGCACAGTGTTGGTAGTGAATGAGCTGGGCAGACACTCCAAATATTATAAACCATAGGCCCTACAGAAAAGAAAGAGTTTGGGGGCCATGTGTCACACAGGCATGTGGTTTCTGTAAGAACAAAGTCAGAAATTGTGCAGCTGAGTTGTAATACCGGCACCTCCTAGCTGTGTGAAAGTCAGTGAAACATTCTTCAGAATTAGCTCTCTTACTTAACATGTAAGAATAAGCAGAGTCTGTGAGATCTAAATGCCTCTCATTACTCTCCTTACACCGACACTGGTCAAGTTAAAACATGAGCTGATCATGTCATTCCCCTGCTCATTAACCTCCACTGGCCCCCATGAGATAAAAACCAACCCTCAGAACTGCATCAAGGACTTTCACATATCAGCCCATCTCTCAGCCCCACATCCTTCTTTCCTCTGCTGTGACTTATCAGGCTCAACTCTTTCAACCCTCAATTTCTTCCCCTGGAATGCCCTTCTCTGTGTGGCAAAATCTCACTCAGTCTTCAAAACCCAGACCAAATATCACCTTCCTTTATTCCACGCCCTCCCAACTTTGATGGTCCTTAGAACTTCGACAACACTTTGTTCACCTGCAAGATCACATCTTACCGTAATTGCCTGTATCTTTATCCATCTGCCCATTGGTTTGTGAGTCCTAGGGCAAGGGTGATGTCTTATTCCTGTGTATATCCCCATCACAGTGCCTTCCGATCTTAAAGATGCTCAAAGAATTATGTAATCATATATGGAAATGTGAATACATGAAGGCGTTTTGAAACTGGAAACTGTGATTGGCATTAGTAAAGGTGAAGAGGGCATCCCAGGTGGCACTAGTGGTAAAGAGGCCGCCTGCCAATACAGGGGACTTAAGAGATGCAGGTTCAATCCCTGGATTGGGAAGATCCCCTGAAGGAGGGCACAGCAACCCACTCCAATATTCTTGCTTGGAGAATCCCATGGGCAGAGGAGTCTAGTGGGCTACAGTTCATAGGGTCTCAAAGATTCAGACATGACTGAAGCAACTTAGCATGCACGCATGCACAAAGGTGAAGAATCTGAGCAATAAGGAGAATTTGGCCCCAGAATTTTGTATCAGAACACTCCTTATTCTAGATGCCACACGTTTTTCCACAACCCTGCAAAGGAATGGATGGGTGCACAAGCAGATGAGCCCCTTGGTATTTCAAGGCATAACACACCCTAACCACTGTGGGACAGAGTCGGTCCATGGAATAATACCTTCATCTGACAGGTAATTGAAGATTCAGAAGGAATCTCTCCGACTTTCTCAAAATTAAAACTCACAGATCTGTGTACCTCTATGTTTTCCTCTCTACAGCCACTGTTTTCCTCACCTCTCAGTACATGCTGAAGTTTCATTTAACTATGACGGAAAGAGGCACCGGATTTTTGAGGCCAGACAGACAGTTTGAAATCCGGTTTGAAATCCGACCCTCCCATTCATTCCCGTGTGTGGCCTTGGCTAGTGTACTCAGTCTTGAAGAGTCTTTGACCTCACCTCCAAAATGAGAAAAATGCACAAGGCTTGTGGAAATCAAATGAGAAAAATGTGGAAGAAGGTATTGCAAACTAAAAATGTTTTGGAACTCTAAGTTGTTATTCTCCTGATGAGAAGTAGGCTTACCAGCCACATGCTCACCTTCTTTGGTGACTTCTTCCCCCATTTCTCTCTCTGGGATTCTTTGCAGAGGACCCACAGTATGGATATATATCTCACTGGGCTTGGGTCTGCTTTTGCATAGAGGAGTATTTGCTCCAATGCCCAGGAAGTGTGATCTACTTTCTTCTCTGCAAAGGAGAACTTTTGCAGGGGAAATAACAATTTCAGCAGCCCCTGTGGTAACAAAGAATTTCTTTGATCTCTTGCCACTATCTGAGTGTTGTTTGGAAAGCTACTTAAGGATGAAAGTGTCCTCCAAGAAACCTACTGTCAAAGAAGATTTCAGCTCACCTCAAATTCCACCAACTCTTGAGGTTTTGCATGTGGAAAAACGAGATGGGGACAGCTACCTAAGTATTGAATGAGCAATGAGATGTCAATGTTTTTATTACTGCTTGCAACTGAACTCTGAGTCAAGCTGAGACCCATTAAATATACCTGAAGGGAGAGCATGGTTTTTGAGATGACCAGGATATTTGATTTGGAAATTTTTAAGTATACCGTGTTGCTAATAGCTCTTAGTTAAAAAAAAGAATAGAACTCCAATATTTACCATTTCCTATGAGAGTTTGAAATGCCAAATATTTGAATTTGCATAAAAATTTGGCTCATAAATGTCTCAGTGAATAGGAAAAGGTATATTGTGGTGGCTAACAAGATGCCAGGCACTTTCCTCCTCTTTACAAAGGGCAAGATAATGCCAGCCCTGAGCTGGTACCCTGTCTCACATGAATCACAGCACTAGTAGAATCTCTCTGGTCTCCCTGACTACAGCCTTGCCTCTCTCCAGTTTTTCTCCCATAAACCATAATAGAGGGCTTTCTAAAATGCAAATCTGATCATATGATGGCCTGATCTTTCAATAGCTCCAAAACGCCTTCAAAATAATGTTGATACTTGTTAGCGTGATGAGCTCCTGCCTCCCTGTGGAATCACATCACTGATTAAAGTCACGCTCTCATCCCACTCACCTCTTCTGTTCTCCATAACTGCCCTGCCATCCCCTGACCAGCTATGATTCTGTGTCTTTGCATACCCAGAGGCTTCTGCTAGAACGCCTTTAACACATCCTTCAGGAATCTGCCCAGAGCCAGTTTGTCCAGAAAGTTATCCCTAACCACCGTCTCCTCGGATTTCTGAGGGTGCCCCCCTCTAAGCCTGCCTCTATGACAGTACTCATTGCATTATAACTTATTGGCTTGTCTTTCTCCCCCATTGAACTGTAATTATCTTGAGTTTTAAGATTAGGCTACATTCATATCCCCAGCACTTGACATCATCTGGTGTCTAACAGGGCAGCGCTGCAAGTCTTGTCAATCAGCCAAATAGTACTAGATTGAAAGTTGAGCTTGATTTCTTATCCCAAATATGTCAGCAATTATCCTGGTGTTGGGTGTTGGACAAATAGATACAAAATTCAATAAACTCAACTATATCTATTGAAATCCAATTATGTATATATCCTTCCAATCAATCCACATAATTCTTTTTCTCACCGTCTATGGGCCAGGTATCTTACTATTGATTTAAATATTGCCAATGGCCTTCTTTCCCTGCCTTATTATCTATATTAAAATAGATAAAAGGGTTTTCAAAATTTGGAGAGCTCTATCATCCCCATAAGTGGATGACCTCTTTTGAATGTTTGCAAAATAACAGTCTTGGTTCCTCATTTTTAACTGTGAACGTGAAAAAAATCTTCTCTGTTAAGAAAATCAATGCAATCATTCATTTCCGACATCTTTATTGGAAACCCACTAAGTTCCATTTGCTCCCATGGGCCAAGATAAAAGGCATGGGTGAATCTGCCAGTTAAACAGATGAGCTGTAAAACACTCAACACATATTTTAGGTCCAAGCTACTGGTTCAAATATGTTTTGTAAGTATTGAAAACTTACAGACATCACATATAAGCAGAAATGTTGAAACCAAAGACAACAAACAAAGATAACTAGAGCACTACCTCCAAGAAAAGGGATTATGCCCTTCAAATAGCTCCACCTAGGATTCTATGGAATACATTCTACATTGTGATGTATAACTTTTCAGAGGGAGATGTGGGGGGAAAAAAATGCGTGTATGTTGCTTACAATGTCAAGGGTTTTCTTTAATATTCTGAAGCCCATTCGGGATTTCTGGAACCCAAGCAAAGAATCCCTCTATGAGCATATTGAGGTTCATGCCCTCATCATCAGCTAGTCTGATCCTCCACATAGAAGCAGAATCTGAATCTGGGATCGGGGAACAGGGCTCTTTGTCTCCCTCAGAATCTCTGAAAGGCTTATTCTTGCCTTAAAATCTAAAGACTGAATCTTTCAGGATCAATACAGGCACCTTGCTGAGTAATTCACAGTAGAATGCGAAAGCAAATACGGAAGGGAAGTACCCCAAACGCACATTCCCCTTGGTGAGATACAAAGGACCGAGGACTGTGGTTAGCTGCCCTAAAGTGGCCTTATTCTTCCTTTTCTTTTCTTTTTTCCTTTCCTCCCTCCCTTCACCGTTCCTCCTTTCCTTTCTTTCCTTCTTTTTCTTTCCTCCTTTCTTCTTTTAAATTTTGTTTCTTTCTGACTGTGCTGGGTCTTCACTGCTGGGTGCAGGCTTTTCTCTAGTTGCGGTGAATTGGGGCCCCTCCCCAGCTGCAGTGCACAGGCTTCTCGTTAAGGTAGCCTTTCCAATTGCAAAGCACAGGCTCCAGGGCACAGGGGCTTCAGCAGCGTGGCTCAGTGCTTAGTTGCTCCAGGGCATGTGGAATCTGCATTTGCAGCTCAATTCCTCATCACTGCCACACCAGAGAAGTCCTCTTTCTCCCTTTCCTTCTCTCTCCTTTTGTTTTTTCTTTTCCATCCCTTCCTTTCCTATTTATTTCTATTCGCCCACAAATTCCTCTGGATCCTAAGGAACCACTCCTGCTTTGGAGTTGGTTTATCCCCACGTTGTTCTTCTCTGATAGCTCAGTTGGTAAAGAATCTACCTGCAATGCAGGAGACCCTGGTTTGATTCCTGGGTCAGGAAAATCCGCTGGAAAAGGGATAGGCTACCTACTCCTGTATTCTTGGGCTTCCCTTGTGGCTCAGCTGGTAAAGAATCTGCCTGCAATGCGGGAGACCTGGGTTCAATCCCTGGGTTGGGAAGATCCCTGGAGAAGGGAAAGGCTACCCACTCCAGTATTCTGATGGGGAGAATTCCATGGACTGTATAGCCCAGGGGGTCGCAAAGAGTCGGACACGACTGAACAACTTTCAGTCAATTCAGTCAATCAATAATGTGCACTCTCTTATCTCGGCTTAAGCGTCTTATCCAGAGGAGAGAGAAACGGGTGAAAGAGGACATGGGTCTTGTTCAGGACTTGGGAGGAATAGAGTTAGTCATGGTGGAGAGGTGGAGAGGGAGGTGAAGGAGGAGTAGCTGACACCAGTGAGGTTACGTAAGGTGAAACAGGCTCAGAATACATGCCAGCAATTCACATGAGTTTTCTGTGACTGTTTACATTGCTATTTCTCCTTCTAAATCAGTGCATGTCTTGGCAACCACAGCCACATGGGGCTGACATGGAGATACAGAACACCTTCATGAGCCTCACAGTCCCCAGCAGGAGTACAAGCTCCTGCCCTGCTAGGCGGTCACTGCCCACTATCCTCAGTCCCTCTTAAACCACAACAAAGAAATCACAGGATTGGAGACAAGGCTGGCCCTTGGGGAAACGAGACAGGGCTGCCAACCTGGAGCCCTGTCTTAGGTTCACACACTGGAAGTCAATTATTATAAATACTTCCTACAAACTCTTCACAGCTGGGGCTTCCTCTAGCTTAAAAGACTTCAACATGGCTGTCAGTCCATTCATCACCTTCTCGTATGGGCTTGGGAGAAAGACAAAACAGATAGAGGTTCAAATCCAGACTGCGCTGATAAGCTATATATCCTTAAGCTATTTATTCTTTGGGTTCTCAGTTTTCTCATTTGTAAAATGAGACAAATGTTATCTGTGATACAGGATCATAGATACCCCAATAAATCAAAGTATTCCAATAAATATTAATAACTATCTTCCCAGTATCCTCCAAAGATCACTGGGCATTCGCTTCCTCATAAACCATCATCTCTTTATGTCTAATTCAGGATTTTCTTTTTACCTTTTTTTCTGTAGCATTTTGCACATGCAATATTTTAAAAGGCAACCCATAACCTCTTGAAAAATAATTGGAGCAATTTTCATAGGAAAACTGCCAACACATCTTTTGCCAATGTTTCTTTCCCATTATTAGAAAACACTGAGCCTAACTCACCATCAACTAAAAATACTCTTTATTGGGGCACTTAAGCAAGGTACCTATAGCTACTGCTCTTTCAGGAATATGCTAGAATTCATGGCCCCTCATTAAAATGTGCCCTCAAACAATGCACTGTAGATAAGGTAGAAAAAGATGCTGTACACATTTTATTATTTCTCAGGGTCCAGCTGACAACAGGTGTTTTCTCACTTTGACTCAGGAGGAAGGGGAAATAAGTGCCTGGCGCTTTATTCAGTTAACAGCTATTTTTGGAACTATTATTATTATTCCATACAGGACACAATGTTGGTCACTATGGGGGATACAAAAATGAGTCAGATACAATGTCTTCCCTGAAGAAAATTAAGGGAAAAGTCATTTAACATGGTTTTTTGAATGCCCACAAGGTGCAGATCCTCTTTTAGGCCCTGGGGATACAGTCGGGAAAAAACAGACAAAACATGAAGCCCGTATTTCTTGAATAAACAAATAGATTTAAACAAGATGATTTCAGATAATGATAAGAACCCTAAAGAAAGAAAGAAAATGTATTGGAGAGAGATGCAGATGAGCTTGGGAGAAATAACTTAGTAACTTAGAGAAAAAGAGAGTGCAGATGAAGCAAAATGGGTAGAAACTAGGACAGGGGATTCCAAAGAAGTAGGCGGGTGCCAGATCATGATTCCTTGTAGACTAGGGGTCTACAAATTCTTTCTATAAAGGATCAGATAGTAAATATTTTAGGCTTTGCAGGCCATATGGTCTCTATTGCAACTATTCAAATCTGCCATTGAGACAATATGTAAAAGAATGAGCGGGGGTTGTGATCCAATAAAATCTTATTTATGGATACTGAAATATGAATTTCATACAATTTTCACAACTTACAGTACATTTTGGTTCTTTTTTCTGTGTGGAAACCATTCTTAGCTCACAGGCTACACAAAAACAGGTGGCAGGCTGGATTGGGCCCACAGGGTCTTAGTTTGCCAACCCCTGTTGTAGACTATGTTAAGGTGTTTAGATTTCATAAGGTTATAAGGTTTCAATGAAGGAGAGTATTGTGATATTATTTATGTCTCAAAGAGACTGTTCTGGCTTCAGTAGACTGGGGGAAGGGGGAGCGGGTATGAACAGAGGGAGAGACCGTCTGGTTCAGCTCTGAGACTGTCCTAGGAGTTCCAATGTGAAATGGTGGTCGCTTGGATGAAGGTGATAATAACTGAGTTTAAAAAAAAATAAAAGAAAAACTTGAAATATGTTGTGCAGATAGAGTTGAACATGCAGTCCATGAATCATTCTAATACAAAATAGAGAGTATTAATGTCACAAAGAAGGACAGATAAAATTACTCTGAGCAATTGGGGAGAATAACCAGGGCTGAAGGAGCATGAGCCTTTCACTCAAGTAGGCTTTGATAAAGGAGATGGGAGAGGCTTCAGGCTGGAAAGACAACTTGTTTCCTGAGAGTTGGCATGGTGATGGAGGAAGCACAGTGGTCTGAGACACACTTGATCTCCCTGTATCTCCTGTCATTATCTATAAAAAATGGACTATAATATTAAAGTGTAAGCTTCTTAAGGCTAGGGGCCATGGCACTTGTCTTTCCATATGCACACAACCTAACTGAACAGTATTGTAATATCTATTCAATAAATATTTATTGACCTACTACAATGCAGAAGACCTGCGTTCAATTCCTGGGTTGGGAAGGTCCCCTGGAGAAGGAAATGGCAATCCACTCCGGTATTCTTGCCTGAAAAATCCCATGGACAGAGGAGCCTGGCAGGCTATAGTCCATGGGGTTGCAAGCATTGGACACGACTTAGCAACTAGAGACAGAGAGAGACCCACTATAAAGTAGTGAAGTGTTATTCACTTAGTCGTGTCTGACTCTTTGAGACCCCATAGACTGTAGCTCACCAGGCTCCTCTGGCCATAACATTCTCCAGGCAAGAATACTGGAGTGGGTAGCCATTCCCTTCTCCAAGGAACTTCCCGACCCAGGGATCAAAGCGGGTCTTCAGCACAGCAGGCAGATTCCTTACTGTCTGAGCCACCAGGGAAGCTCTGGTGGCATACACTAGCTATTCAGCTCAGTTCAGTTCAGCTCAGTTCAGCTCAGCTCAGCTCAGCTCATTTCAGTTCAGTCGCTCAGTCGTGTCCAACTCTTTGTGACCCTATGAATCGCAGCACGCCAGGCCTCCCTGTCCATCACCAACTCCCGGAGTTTACCCAAACTCATGTCCATCAAGTCAGTGATGCCATCCAGCCATCTCATCCTCTGTCGTCCCCTACTCCTCCTGCCCCCAATCCCTCCCAGCATCAGAGTCTTTTCCAATGAGTCAACTCTTCGCATGAGGTGGCCAAAGTACTGGAGCTTCAGCTTTAGCATCAATCCTTCCAATGAACACCCAGGACTGATTTCCTTTAGGATGGACTGGGTGGATCTCCTTGCAGTCCAAGGGACTCTCAAGAGTCTTCTCCAACACCACAGTTCAAAAGCATCCATTCTTTGGCGCTCAGCTTTCTTCACAGTCCAACTCTCACATCCCTACAAGACCACTGGAAAAACCATAGCCTTGACTAGATGGACCTTTGTTGGCAAAGTAATGTCTCTGCTTTTGAATATGCTATCTAGGTTGGTCATAACTTTCCTTCCAAGGAGGAAGCGTCTTTTAATTTCATGGCTGCAATCACCATCTGCAGTAATTTTGGAGCCCCAAAAATAAAGTCTGACACTGTTTCCCCTGTTTCCCATCTATTTCCCATGAAGTGATGGGACCAGATGCCATGATCTTCGTTTTCTGAATCTTGAGTTTTAAGCCAACTTTTTCTCTCTCCTCTTTCACTTTCATCAAGAGGCTTTTTAGTTTCTCTTCACTTTCTGCCATAAGGGTGGTGTCATCTGCATATCTGAGGTGATTGATATTTCTCCCAGCAATCTTGATTCCAGCTTGTGCTTCTTCCAGCCCAGCGTTTCTCATGATGTACTCTGCATAGAAGTTAAATAAGCAGGGTGACAATATACAGCCTTGACATACTCCTTTTCCTATTTGGAGACAGTTTGTTGTTCCATGTCCAGTTCTAACTGTTGCTTCCTGACCTGCATACAGGTTTCTCAAGGGGCAGGTCAGGTGGTCTGGTATTCCCATCTCTTTCAGAACTCTCCACAGTTTATTGTGATCGGAATATATATTCATAGCCATTGTCTTCACAGTGTTTTTAAGATTAAAAAGATAACTGCAATAGTAGGTAATCACTATGCTACTATTATATCTCTGAGACATGTAACAGGAATGTTAATTTTATCTTCAGATCAGAGAACACTTTCGTGCAAAAGTGACATATACACTAGAAATGTAAGGGGGAAAGGAAGGGACAATTACAAAAGTCAAAAAGGAAAAAGCATTTCCAGCAAAATGAACAGTATGTGTGGAGAAGAAGAAGCTTGACATGTTTAAGGATCTAAAAATCAGAACGAGAACTTGTGAGTACATTGAGACTTAAGCTAGAAGATGGAGAAGGCGTATGTTACCCAGGGCCTTGCAGACCAGGACAAAGGAAGAGGACATTATCACAGGCTCAAAAAAGCTTTTATGTGAGTTTTGGGTTCACACAGACCTGGCTTTAATTCCCGGTTCTGCCACTTGTTAAATTGGCAGACAGAATTATTTTAGCCTATCTTGCAGGAATATTGTGAGGAAAAACATAGCAAAATTATCTGTGAAAGAACCTGGTCGATTTTCAGTAAGTGTTAGTTTTCTTCTGCTGGAGCACCGGGCAAATGCAGAGAGTAGTGAAAAACAAGGCTCGGAAATTAGGTTAAACGCCCAGGAAAGAAGTTTTTGTTTTGTAGGTCAAGGGAGCAAAATGGACCTAGGATAACTGTCCCTCACTCATGTATGTCCACATATAAACCCACTCAATTTGAGCCTGTACTCAATTATTCTACAAGAGTGGAGTGTGTCCAAAAATCAGTATGGCACGAGTCCTTTCCTTAGGTAGTTTAATTAGTTAAGGACAGTCCATGTAATTCTCCAGGCCAGAACACTAGAGTGGGTAGCCTTTCCCTTCTCCAAGGGATCTTCCCAATCCAGGGACTGAACCCAGGTATCCTGTATTGCAAGCGGATTCTTTACCAGCTAAACCACCATAGAAGCCCAAGAAGAAAAATGGGATGTTCAAACTGGGTATAGTAGATTTACAATAGCTAAGATATGGAAACAACTGTTCAGTGCCCACCAATGGATGGATGAATGAATGAAGATGTGGGCCACACACACATACACACACGAGAATACTACTTCGCCACAAGAAAAGATGAAATCTTGCCATATGCAACAACACAATGGACCTTGAGAGTATTATGTTGACTCAGATGGAGAAAAATATTGTGTGATTTCATTCATATGTGGAAAATAAAAAGTTTTAAACAACATAAATGAACAAAACAAACGAAATTAAAAACACATGCATAGATATGGAGAAGAGAATAGTAGTTACCCAGAATGAAGGGAGGTAGGGAGAGAACCAAACAGGTAAAGGGTGTCAACTGTATGGTGACCGATGGAAACTAAAATTTTAGTGGCAAGCACAGTGGGGTGTGTACAGAGGTAGAAACACGAGGCCATACACATGAGACTCACAATGTTGAACACATGAGACTCACAATGTTGAACACATGACACTCACAATGTTGTAAACCAATGTTACCTCAATATTTTTTTAAATGGGTAGGAAAATTACCCCCCACCTCCAAAGCCAAAGAGAATACTCTTCTCTGAATGAAAACTGTCATGTGGCAAAAAAGTTGGAATGCTTTTGTTTCTTTGTATTTTAATTCCATGAGGACTCAACAGGATTCAGAAAGCTGTGAATTGATCACATATCTTGGACCTTGTGTGTACAAATCAGACACTTGATCCTGCACTTTCCCACTTTGTATGCTTTAGAAAGTAAAACAGCTTGTCGGAGGCTCTCCCTGTAGACAAGAAGGGCATCACTCCACGGGAACCAAAACAAAAACAAAAATCTCAGGAAGCTCACAGAGCAGCTCTTACCCCACGGAACAGGTTTCAGATGCTGCCTATTCTCAGAGCAGGAGCGTGGGACAGCACTCCCAGCCTTCAGATCTCTAACGGTCACTTGTTTATGACCCTGCTCTTGTCCACCTTTATCCATTGCACAATTTAAAAAGTTTACACTTCTTTAATGAACAAGAATTATTATCAAGACAGCTTTTCTTAAAAAGCAGTCTAAAATAACTGAAAATCTACTTAGACATTTTATAACTTGAGGGTCCTTAAAAAAGCTTTAAAAATAGAGTTATCATTGTTGTCATTGTTTCAGTTCAGTTCAGTTCAGTCGCTCAGTCGTGTCCGACTCTTTGCAACCCCGTGAATCGCAGCACGCCAGGCCTCCCTGTCCATCACCAACTCCCGGAGTTCACTCAGACTCACATCCATCGAGTTGGTGATGCCATCCAGCCATCTCATCCTCGGTCGTCCCCTTCTCCTCCTGCCCCCAATCCCTCCCAGCATCAGAGTCTTTTCCAATGAGTCTACTCTTCGCATGAGGTGGCCAAAGTATTGGAGTTTCAGCTTTAGCATCAGTCCTTTCAATGATACCCAGGACTGATCTTTAGAATGGACTGGTTGGCTCTCCTTGCAGTCCAAGGGACTCTCAAGAGTCTTCTCCAACACCACAATTTAAAAGCATCAATTCTTCGGCACTCAGCTTTCTTCACAGTCCAACTCTCACATCCCTACAAGACCACTGGAAAAAACATAGCCTTGACTAGATGGACCTTTGTTGGCAAAGTAATGTCTCTGCTTTTGAATATGCTATCTAGGTTGGTCATAGCTTTCCTTCCAAGGAGTAAGCGTCTTTTAATTTCATGGCTGCAATCACCACCTGCAGTAATTTTGGAGCCAAAAAATATAAAGTCTCACACTGTTTCCACTGTTTCCCCATCTATTTATCATGAAGTGTTGGAACCAGATGCCATGATCTTCGTTTTCTGAATCTTGAGCGTTAAGCTAACTTTTTCACTCTCCTCTTTCACTTTCATCAAGAGGCTTTTTAGTTTCTCTTCACTTTCTGCCATAAGGGTGGTGTCATCTGCATATCTGAGGTGATTGATATTTCTCCCAGCAATCTTGATTCCAGCTTGTGCTTCTTCCAGCCCAGCGTTTCTCATGATGTACTCTGCATAGAAGTTAAATAAGCAGGGTGACAATATACAGCCTTGACGTACTCCTTTTCCTATGTGGAACCAGTCTGTTGTTCCATGTCCAGTTTTAACTGTTGCTTCCTGACCTGCATATAGGTTTCTCAAGAGGCAGGTCAGGTGGTCTGGTATTCCCATCTCTTTCAGAATTTTCCACAGTTTATTGTGACCCACACAGTCAAAGTCTTTGGCATAGTCAAGAAAGCAGAAATAGATGTTTTTCTGGAACTCCCTTGCTTTTTCCATGATCCAGCAGATGTTGGCAATTTGATCTCTGGTTCCTCTGCCTTTTCTAAATCCAGCTTGAACATCTGGAAGTTCACAGTTCACATATTGCTGAAGGCTGGCTTGGAGAATATTGAGCATTACTTTACTAGCATGTGAGATGAGCGCAACTGTGTGGTAGTTTGAGCATTCTTTGGCATTGCCTTTCTTTGGGATTGGAATGAAATGGACCTTTTCCAGTCCTATGGCCGCTGCTGAGTTTTCCAAATTTGCTGGCATATTGAGTGCAGCACTTTCACAGCATCATCTTTCAGGATTTCAAATAGCTCAACTGGATTTTTTAGTTACTCAGTCGTGTCCATCTCTTTGCAACACTATGGACTATAGCCCACCAGGTTCCTCTGCCCATGGAATTTTCCAGGCAAGATTACTGAAGTGGGTTGCCACTTCCTATTCAAGGGGATCTTCCTGACCCAGGGATCAAACACAGGTGTCCGTGTCTTCTGCATTGCTGGTGGAATCTTTACCACTGGGCCATCTGGGAAGCTCATAAAACTCAGTATTTACTTATAAAAATTAGTTTCATTCATGGAGAAAAAATTCAAACTTTATAAACTTGATTTAAAATGTTACTAGTTACTTCATATTTGAGACAAACAGATCAAACCAAAAAGCTCTCATTTTCATAATACCCCTTACATAACAAATTATCACACATATTTGTACATGTGGGTGTACTATCATCTTAGAATATTTTTATAAGTAACCTAAAATCTGATTTGACAAATCATTCAATTGAAAAGTGCTGTGCTGATTTTATTATGCAATCTTGACTCAACAGTGGCTTTCAGCTTTACTCATATATACATAACAAAAATTCCCAGATATCTGAGACAAGTATTCTCAGATATTTGAGGAAGGGTGAAATTAATAAGGCTAATAAAATAACAAGTAACAAAGGCTTTCCCTAATCCTAGAGAATGAAGCAAAAAGAGAGATCATGTAAGAAAAATTGGAAAAGAAGAAGAATTTGAAGTAAATTTGGCCTAGGACCCTTTTACATTGCTGCTCCTTCGATTTGCACAAATTAAAGAATAAGAGAAACTAATAACTATATCTCAGTGGAAAAGGCTGCAAGGAAAGGAAAGCAGTTGAGTCATGATGGAGAAAATACAACAAAGAATATAAAAATTTATAGCTAAGTTAAGCAAGAAATGATGTCAAAACCATTCTGAAGTTGAGAAGTAGCAAGGAATGATCAATGAATTAGAAAAGCAATAATCTGCTGGGCGTTTTATACGGCGGTGTTCCAAAGAAAAAGGAAAAGTGAGAGGTTTGTAGGAATTAATGGCCAATGTTTCCATTTTCAGGCCACAGTATCGTAAACGTGCCCATTCATAAAACCTAGATAATTATGAAATGAAATATTCATGACAATAATGTATACTAATAAAATGTAATGAAGAGTATAATAATAATGAAGCCGATGACCCTGTTTGGGCATGGAGCTCTTACCGGCCGTCAGAGAGAGTAGACTAGGGTGTTTCGCCATACATACAGCCAACGTTGAGGTTTCGGTTGGCCAGTGCGTGACACCGCCATCCTTGTCACAGTCAAGTGCACAGATGCCTGCCCTACAAGCTGCGTGCTGTGCTAGCTTCTGGGCTCGGCCTGGCTTGGGCAAGCAGCGCTAATGTAAGGAGTCTGAGCGCCTGTGCAGACCGGTGCCTGGGTCTTGGCCACTGGACAGACCTCCCAAATGGTAATTCCTTAGGAAATGAACATTTGTCCCAGATCCCCTCATTGTGCCACTCCTGCCTCTTAAGAGGCTTACATGCCTCATTTTCATCTTAGATAACAGAATGTTACCTAAGTTATCCTTGAGAAATCTACCCTCCGTGGACACCATAGTCAGGATACATCCACACTCATACTTTATCTGAGCAACCATCTGCATTTATCCGGCGGTACAATGGTAAATGTTAAACAATTGGAACTCTGAGGAAAAAAAAAGTACACACACACATACATACACACACACATACACACACCAGTCTTTTAATAAATTTTACTGGTAGGATATGTAGCACACAACTTTAAAATAATAATAATAAAATATACCATACACTTCCTTATAAATCCCTCACAGTCTATCCCCTTCATGGGTCACAGCCTTGTCATAGCAAAGAGGCTTGTGTAACTCAATGAAGCTATAAGCCATACTGTGCAGGGCCACCCAGGACAGCCAGGTTATAGTGAAGAGTTCTGACAAAATGTGGTCCACTAGAGAAGGAAACGGCAACCCACTCCAGTATTCTTGCCTAGAGAATCACATGGACAGTATAAAAAGGCAAAGATATGACACAGGCAGATGAGCCCCTGAGGTCAGAAGGTGCTCAGTATGCTACTGGGGAAAAGCAGAGGGCAATTACTCGCAGTTCTAGTAAGAATGAAGTAGCTGGGCCAAAGCAAGAATGATGCTTGGCTGCGGGTGTGTCTGATGGTGAGTAAAGTCCGATGCTGTAAAGAACAATACCACATAGGAACCTGCAATGCTAGGTCCATGAATCAAGGTAAATTGGTCATGGTCAGGCAGGAGATGGCAAGATTAAACATCAACATCTTAGGAATCGATGAACTAAAATGGACAGGAGTGAGCTAATTTAGTTAAGCAGCCCATTATATCTACTACTGTGGGCAAGATTCCCTTAGAAGAAATGGAGTAGTCTTTATAGTCAACAAAAGAGTCTGAAATGCAGCACTTGGGTCCAAACTCAAAAACGACAGGAGAATCTCTGTCCATTTCCAAGGCAAACCTTTCAACATTACAATAATCCAAGTCTATGCCCCAATGTTGGAGAAGACTCTTGAGAGTCCCTTGGACTGCAAGGAGATCCAACCAGTCCATTCTGAAGGAGATCAGCCCTGGGATTTCTTTGGAAGGAATGATGCTAAAGCTGAAACTCCAGTACTTTGGCCACCTCATGCAAAGAGTTGATTCATTGGAAAAGACTCTGATGCTTGGAGGGACTGGGGGCAGGAGGAGAAGGGGACGACAGAGGATGAGATGGCTGGATGGCATCACTGACTCAATGGACGTGAGCCTGAGTGAACTCCAGGAGTTGGTGATGGACAGGGAGGCCTGGCGTGCTGCAATTCATGAGGTCGCAAAGAGTGGGACACGACTGAGCGACTGAACTGAACTGGTGCCCCAATCACTGATGCTGAAAAAGAAGCTAAAGTTTACCTATTCTCTGAAGACCTACAACACTTTCTAGAACTAACACCAAAAAGAAGTGTCCTTTTCATCATAGGAGATTGGAATGCAAAAGTAGGAAGTCAAGAGATATCCAGAGTAACAGGCAAGTTTGGCCATGGACAGTAAAATGAAGCAAAGCAAAGGCTAACCGTTTGGTCAAGAGATCACTCTGGTCATAGAAAAATCCTCTTCCAACAACCCAAAAGATGGCTGTACACATTGACATCATCAGACGGTCAATACTAAAATCAGATTGATTATGTTCTTTGCAGCCACAGATGAAGAAGCTCTAAAACAAGATCTGGAGCTGACTGTGACTCAGATCATGAGCTCTTTATTGCAAAATTCAGGCTTAAATTGAAGAAAGTAGGGAAAACCACTAGACCACTCAGGTATGACCTAAATCAAACCCCTTATGTTTATGCACTGGAAGTGACAAGTAGATTCGGGAGCTCAGCTCTGGCAGACAGAGCGCCTGAAGAACTATGGACAGAGGCTCCTAGCATTGTACAGGAGGCAGAAACCAAAACCATCTTGAAGAAAAAGAAATGCAAGAAGGCCAAGTGGCTGTTTGAGGAAGCTTTACAAATAGCTGAGAAAGAAAGGGAGAAGTGAAAGGCAAAGGAGAAAGGCAAAGGTATGCCCAACTGAATGCAGAATTCCAGAGAATTCAGAGAATAGCCAAAAGAGATAAGAAACCCTTAATTATAATAAATAAATTAATTAATTTTTTAAAAAAAGCCTTCTTAAATGAAGAATGCAAAGAAACAGAGGAAAACAATAGAGTGGGAAAGACTAGAGATCTTTTCAAAAAAACTGGAAATATCAAGGGAATGTTTCATGCAAGGATGGGCACAATAAAGGACAGAAACAGTAAGGACCTAACAGAAGCAGAAGAGATTAAGAAGAGGTGGCAAGAATACACAGAAGAACTACACAAAAAAGGTTTTTATGACCCAGCTAACCCAGATGTTGTGATCACTGACCTAGAGCCAGACACCCTGGAGTGAGAAGTCAAGTGGGCCTTAGGAAGCATTGAAAATGAAAGTGAAAGTGAACGCCGCTCAACCGTGTCCGACTCTTTGGGACCCCATGGACTATACAGTCTATGGAATTCTCCAGACCAGGATACTGGAGTGGGTAGCCTTTCCCTTCTCCAGGGGATCTTCCCAACCCAAGGACTGAACCCAGGTCTCCCACATTGCAAGCAGATTCTTCACCAGCTGAGCCACAAGGGAAGCCCAAGAATACAGGAGTGGGTAGCCTATCCCTTTTTTAGTGGATCTTCCCGACCCAGGAATCGAACTGGGGTCTCCTGCATTGCAGGTGGATTCTTTACCAACTGGGCTATCAGGAAAGTCCATTAGGAAGGAAGCATTACTACGAACAAAATTAAAGGAGCTAATGGAATTCCACCTGAGCTATTTCAAATCCTAAAAGATGATGTTGTTAAAGGACTACACTCAATTGATCAACAAATTTGGAAAACTTAGCAGTGGCACAGGACAGGAAAATGTCACTTTTCATTCCAGTGCTAAAGAAGGGCAATGCCAAAGAATGTTCAACCTACCATACAATTGGACTCATTTCACATACTAGCAAGGTTATACTCAAAATCCTTCAAGCTAGGCTTCAGCAGTATGTGAACTGAGAACTTCCAGATACAAGCTGGGTTTTGAGGAGGTAGAGGAATCACCAGAGATCAAATTGCCAACATCTGTTGGATCATGGAGAAAACAAGGGAATTCCAGAAAAACATCTGCTTCTGCTGCACTATGCTAAAGCTTTTGTGTGGACCACAACAAAGTGGAAAATTCTTAAAGAGTTGGGAATACCAGACCACTGTACCTGCCTCCCGAGAAACCTGGATGCAGATCAAGAAGCAACAATCAGAACTGAACATGGAACAATGGATTGGTTCAAAATGGGAAAAGGTGTATGACAAGGCTGTATATTGTCACTCTGTTTAATTAACTTCTATGCAGAGTACATCACACCAGCTTTGATGAATCACAAGCTAGAATCAAGACTGCTCAGAGAAATATCAACAACCTCAGATATGCAGATGGTACCACCCTGATGTCAGAAAGCAAAGAAGAACCTCCTGATGAGAGTGAAAGAGGAAAGTGAAAAAGCTTGCTAGAAACTCAACATTAAAAAAAATAGAGATCATGGCACCCAGTCCCATTACTTCATAGCAAATAGAAGGGAAAAAAGTGGAAGCAGTGACAGATTTTATTTCCTTGGGCTCCAAAATCACTGCAGATGGTGACTGCAGTCATGAAATTAAAAGATGCTTGCTCCTTGGAAGGAAAGCTATGACAAACCTAACAGCATATTCAAAAGCAGAGGCATCACTTTGCCAACAAAGTTCCATAGAGTCGAGGCTATGGTTTTTCCAGTAGTCACATACAGATGTGAGAGTTGGACCATAAGGACAAGCGGAGTGCTGAAGAATTGATGCTTTCAAACTGTGGCGCTGGAGAAGACTCTTGAGGGTCCTTTGGGCTTCAGGGAGATCAAACCAATCAATTCTAAAGGAAATCAACCCTGAATATTCTTGGAAGAACTACTGGTAAAACTGAAGCTCCAATACTTTGGCCACCGATGCAAAGAACCGACTCATTGGAAAAGACCTTGATGCTGAGAAAGATTGAGGGCAGGAGGAGAATCAAGTAATAGTTCTGAGTACTGGAAGAATATTTCCTCAATTATTTTGTGTTACTCATAATATAACAGCCACAGAGACATTTAACTTTAATTTGAATTATTAACTCTCCATCACTTTCTTAAGTCTAGACTAGTGGTCAGCAAATTTCTCTACAAAGGACCAGAGAGTAAACATATTAGGCTTTGTGAACTGCATATGGTCTCTGTCCCATATTCTGTGTGTGTGTGTGTGTGTGTGTGTGTGTGAACACGTGCATTTACAGCCCTTTAAAAATGTAAAAGCCTGACCTCTGGAAAGATTTGGCTTTTAGCTATAGTTTGCCAATACTTGGTTTAGACATTCCACAAAATAAAAAATCAAGCTTTGGTTTCATAGCATTTGCTGGCTTCTATGCTGCACATATTCCCACCACACCCAATCTGAAGCTACCAATGTGACGTCAGTAAACAGACTGGGGAGCTAAGCGTAGTAGTACATCATTACATGCTATTTCCACCATACTGATAAAATATGTATCAATAATCTTAAAAGCATAATTAATAATAAAATGCTGTAAATTAGGAAGCCATGAGTTTTGATTATTTACTGTCTTTTTAACACAATTTATTTATCTATAAGTTTGTACAATTTAATTTTTAATGATGGCTATGTTTAACTTCTAGCTGGAAAAATTCCTGAAATTTTAACAATCAGCTCTTGCAAGTCATATGGGTCAACACCAGCACCCACTGGAATTATCTGATCTAAATGTGGTTGGAACCAAGCTCTGACTTTCTCCTTCTGCCTCTCTGTGCTGTCTCTAAAAGCCACCCTATCATATCACCTAATCTTAGATATGACATAAGGAGATTTTGCACTTTGTGATAAATCTGAGACCTTCCTAACTCTTAATTTAATGTTTTAGGAAAATCTAGTAGATGACTCTACTAAGGAAAGAGATCCTATAAATGAAAAGAAAAAAAAAGTGATTTCTATATGATCTGAGATTGAGGGCTTATTTATACTTCCAATAACTCCAGTAGTAGAGATCATTTAGACTTTCTCATGCCCAAACTGCAGAAATTACTGAAGAAATTTTTGCTTAAAGGCACCTCTGGCTAAGACACGAGAAAAACACAAGAGGTGAAGCTCTGTGAATCTCACTGAAGACATTAAACTGACGGCAGCTGGGCCTCTGGAAGACTGGTGTTCCTCCAACAAACACTTCATGCCGTGCTTGGAAAAAAGAGAAAGAGCTCTTAGTAGTAGTAAGACTCCCCAAAATTTTATATTTTATTTAGAAAGCAAAGATGGTCAAGAGAAAGTACAAATTCAGATGAGCGCCATAAGAGGAAAGCCATTAGGAGATAAAGAAGCAAATAGATCAGACTGTGGAGCTGAGTTTTGTTGCTGACACTTGTATACTTTTGTAGTGTTATGCTCTTTTCGAAAACCTGAACATTTAGAATCTCTTCGTCATGTCTGTATCTATAGGTAGCTCCGTCATATGGCAGGCAAAACTAAGACAGTGCCTAATCTATATAAGTAGAGGCATATTATTTTTATGGATGGCAGAATCTGACAATAAAGAAATGAATATAGCCTTCCAATTCCAACTGCACTTTTAGTCTGCTAGAAGTAATAGGTGCAGGAAGGGTTTACTAGTGTCCCCCCACCCTCCACCCCCCCCAAAAAAAAGCCTTTTGCCCCTAATTTAAATCATTGTTTTTCTAGGGAAATTTAATTTGGGAAAAAAATGTTTTTCTAATTAACTGGAAGACTGTGTGCTATGCAAACAATAAAGATTCTTGTTTGAAAGTAATGCATGCCCCTGCTCCTCGAACTACCAAGGGAATTTAAAATAAAAAATGTAAGCGGCTCCAATCTTGTATGTTGCCAGACCTAAGCAGAATTCCCAGATTCAGAGTTTTCACGTGAGTTCCCAATTTAAAACTCACAGTGTGGAGTGGGTTCATGCTTTAGCAAGACAGATCTTCTCATCTCTGGAAATGACTATATTTGATCTTTCTCCGGGTTTCTAGGCATGTTCCTCTCTCCCTCTTCCTCTTGGCTTGAAAGGTTAGAAACTGCACAATTAGATGGATCAAGGGAAGATTTCATAATGCTCTGGTGCTGGGCTGGGCAGTCTAGCCAAATTCCATTCATTAGCTAAGGCGCCGAGTGAGTGTGGCCAGTAAAAATGCTGTTTTGGTTCCATAGAAGTGCTGATAGGGAGTAGGAAATAAACTTTAATTTTGGGGGTCCTCAGAGACAGTATAGATAGACAAGTGAACAGCCTCGGATGCTGGGAATCTGAAAGCCAGGAATTAATCTCCATCTCAACTACTTATTAAGCAGCTCAAACAACTTCTATTCTCTTTCGACTGAAATTTTTTCTATTCTAACACTGTTTTCTTATTCTTTAAGTTCTAGGGTCAGATTTCTGTCTGTCTTAGTCTTCAAGCATTCCGAAGTCATGAGTCAAGTATTCAGTTCACCCCATATATCCTGAGCCACCTATACTGTGCTAGGTGCTATGATAGATGCATGGTATCAATGGTATTAATGCAGCTTGATTCAGAGAGCTCTTAGACTAAAGAGGAGACAGATCTATTTGATCCAAAATAATAAAGCAAGTGCAATGTAACAGATGTATTACAATTGCTATGGGGAATTCCTTGGAAAGCCACGAAAAGCTGTGGAAAGGAAGGGTCCTGGAACCAGGGGTTTGAATGAAGTGGGTAGAAGATTTGGGGAAAGGTGAGCATACCAAAAGAGAAAACAGCATAAGCAATGGGCCTGAAGCAGAGTGGCTGGTGAGGCTCAAGTGGAAAGCTTGGTGAGGGCCTGGGCAAGAGGGTACCTTTTACAGTCTGCCCTCCTGATGTGTGAAGAGGGTAAAACAACTTCTCTAGACTGAGTCATTTGAGATTTGAAGGAGAAGCTGGACAATAGCAAGCTTTAGATTTTTTTTTTTAATCAGTTGCAGAGAAACTAGACATTGCTGCAATGTTACCTCTTTATGCCTTTGCTTTTACACAGTCCTCAGCATCACACTTTCACTTTTCACCTTCATGCATTGGAGAAGGAAATGGCAACCCACTCCAGTGTTCTTGCCTGGAGAATCCCAGGGACAGTGGAGCCTGATGGGTTGCCGTCTATGGGGTCGCACAGAGTCGGACACGACTGAAGCAACTTAGCAGCAGCAGCAGCAGCAGCAGCGGCATCGCACAGTGGTGCGTGCCTCACTGAGGCTCCCCCGACGCTGGATGGCCTCTTCATTTATAACACTGTTACAACTCCAGGGTTTGCTAATCACTCAAGCCACACCATGAGGCATGAAATTGACCTGCATTTTGACCAAGTTCTCTGCTTGCACCCCCTAACGCTTCCAGTCGTGCGTTTTCTACCCTTCTCCCTGGGACATTTCTCCTTACATTATAGACTTCAAATGACAAGGCCAAACCGTTAGGAGCTCTTTTTCTTCTTAAGCTTTCAGTCTGTGGTTTACATAACTGTCTTCAGGAAAATGGTGATGGTTCAGCTAGAACTCTCTCACCCAGCTGACATTTCTAAAGCTTAGATAAAAGTGAAATATTTGTTAAAATAGCAAATCACATTTAAAATATTCATAGCTATTTGATATAAATACACTGATTCACAGTTTGAGCCAGAGCCAAATGTTAAGAAATACTAACACCTAGGTTTTGTCTGGCACCTTTTTTACTAATGTTCAACTGCTGTGAGCTATTGCATGATTGCACCCTGCTTTTATTTCCCAGACCTAAGTAGAAACAGTTGCCCTAATCTTTATCTGAAAATTAGAAGTCTTATATAGTCTTAAACTTCATATACACAGCTCCAACCCTTCAGGGATTTAGAGCAGACTTATAAGTGATTTTTCTCATGGCTTTAATATTAAGTCTTTAAACTACCTACACATAAGTTTCCAGAGAGACCCTAGTAAGTTGCCTTCTTAGAACTCCCAATTGACTCTCAAAGTGATTCCTACTCACTCTGTTCCCAGGAGTGAGCAGAATCACCTTCTGTATGTCAAAAGAGCCCACCAACCCAAGGAAGTACATAGAGGGGAAAAAAAACTAGGTTTGTCCCAGAAACAAACAAAGTTGTCCCAGAATGGACTGGCCATTCCAACGTGGAGAATTTTTTTCCTTCCACATGAGTCTTCTCTTTCTCTAAATCCTTCCCCTGTTGAAATCTACACACATTATAAAATCAAATTAGACTTAAATGTTTAAACCTTTCTATTAACTCCTAAAGAGGACTATACCTCCCTACAAACCTGCTTCTATTTGTTTTGTGTGTGTGTGTGCGCTGTTTTTCAAGAAGCCAGGCCCTCTTTTCCACCTGAAATATGCTTTGTAGAACATATTTCAATAGAACATGACAGCGCTTATTCAAAAATAAACTGTTGTTTCTTCAGAAACTTTAAAAACTGCATCTCTGAGAAACTTTTCATTAATCATTTCTCAAATAATCTGCTCTTATTCCCACTAATTCTTAGCTCTTCTTTTGGATGTTACCCTGAATCCTTAGCCCAAAATCAGAAGCTCTTGATCCTCGGCCTTGGACTTGGGGCTTCACCACATCAGTCAACCATATATGTCTCAATGGCAACCAGAGATATTTTTGTTTCTAGAATTTTCCTATATTCTTTGTTCTTTATAAATGTTCTTGCACATGTGCTACTGATTTTCATTTTGTTTGTGATAATTCCCTCAGTGACTGCTCTTTTTTCTTTAGCTTAAAATAATATGCAACATTATTCTCTGATTACAAACTCTCTCTAATTTGACTTTAGGAAACTTGGCTTTAACAAGAACTACGAGCTCATAAGCATAATAAAACATTTGGGAAAAAAATCATACATATATGCACACATATATAAAATACATATATTACAATACATCCATATATATTTTTTAGAATATGTATTTATAATAAGTTATAGGCTTGATTTGAGAGTAAACATAAAACCTTAATCATTTGATTCTAATTAGACTTTATAATGTGCCTGAGAGCTTCAAAGGGCAAGAGTCTGGAGAAGAAGAAGATTCACATGAGAAAAATATCTCTATGTTGGAAAGCCAGTCTATTCTGGATTGTGTGTGTGTGAACATGTGTACATATGCAAACACACACAATAAAACAAATATATATGTATTTGATTTGTGAAATATTTAGTAAGCATCTTCTACGCACCAAGAGCCCAGATCCACGTGTGGATCTAGAGGGAAAAAAGGCCTAGCACTTTTCTTACTCTTAAATTTCCCAACATCTAACAAGAAGACGAGACACATACAATACAGCATAATTATGTGCATTAAACCTCATTTTTATACAAATAAAGTACTTTGGGAACACAGAAAAAGATGTATTTAATTAATTATTCCTGAGGAATTTAAAGGATTAGTGGGGTTTTGACAAACAAAGCTGGAAGATGAACACAAGACAGAAGCATAAAAACACACAGAATAATAGCCAGGCAACAGAGATTTATGAAGCAAGGACTTTGCTTTGGGAAATGGCAGAACATAAGCATAGTAGAATAAGGTTGGGACTAGACTGTGAAGGTCCTTGAATGCCTTGTTAAGATTTCATCTCACTTTGAAAGCAACTAGACACCGAGAGAAGATTTTCGGCAGAGAAACTAAATAATTTGATCTTTATTTTAAAACTATAATGCAGGTTATAATAAGAAGATTGTATATAAGGATACAGATATGAACAGAAAAGTCAATTAAGAGAGTTTATTATGTAGGCCTAAAAAAAAAAAATCAATTGCTCATGATTGTGAGAGTCTACTCTAGAATAGCTTCAGTGAGGGAAGAGAGGGAAATTTATGGGAAGCATTTAAAAACAGAATTTTCTGGGTATAGTAATCAACCAGTTGTGAGGAAGTGGAGAAAAAGAGGAGGCCAGGATGCACCGAGTTTTAGGTTGGTTGACTAGATGTGTGGCAAAGTTATGAGTGAGAATTAAGAAAAAGAGAAGAGAAACATTCCTATAAGAAAAAGTACTTAGTGGAGTACTTCCACAGCAGAGGAACTGTCTGAGTCTGGGGGAGCAGCAGGATTTAGATGGTTTGGCTTAATTTTGAAGTATTTAAGTGTCATAGAGAATATAACTTAAATCTTAAGGTTTATAGCTTGTCATCATGAGGTTTAGAAATATGCAGGCCTTGTCTTCCATGTGACTTAAGCTCACGCTTCATTTAGGATTGCCTCAAATCCTGCCATGTGTAAACGGTCACTTAAGATGCTTTTCACTGATGATGTACAATCTCTCTCCTGACCATGGGTTTTTCCAACCAGTGGAAAATGTTATGAAAGAGCATGTCTCACAGTAAAATGGGGTGTCACAATCTGAGTGTTAGATTTCACTGTGAATGAACACCCGCTTTGGAGATGTCAGGTGTGTGGGGAGCAGTGAAGAGGTCAGCCACAAATCCCAAATTCTCCAGCTGAAAAGAAGCCAATGAAAAAGCCTGGAAGACACTATCATGGAGGAGAAGCAAAGCCACAGGAGTAGAGCATAGGACGCTAAAAAAAAAGAGAATTATTCTAGAAGGAGGAGTCAAATTATGCAGGAGGGCATGAAAGGAGGCTTCTTCATTTGTGAGAAGAATACCCCTGGGATCTTCAAGTAAAACTCTCAGCAAAATAGTGAACCAGAAACCAGACCTGGGGAACAAATAGAAGGTAATATCCTAATGAATCCTTCACTTCTCACATGTAATAAATAACTTATCTTCTATATACAACAAACATATATAATATGTCTTAGCATGTGTGTGTCTATACACATAAATACATACCAGTGGCGCTGGGGTAAAGAACCTGCCTGCCACTGCAGGAGACTTAAGAGATGCAGGTTCGATCCCTGGGTCAGGAAGATCCCCTGGAGAAGGGCATGGCAACCCACTCCAGTATTCTTGCCTGGAGAATCCCATGAACAGAAGAGTCTGGCCAGCTACAGTCCATGGAGTCACAAAGAGTCGTACACGACTGAAGTGACTTCGCATGCACAATCATTGTTGAGGGAGTGAGTGCTTTTTTCCTGCTTTTGTTTTAAAAAAATAATGGTGGACGTGGAAACTGCCTTACCCTGAGAACTGTTAAATTGCCAATATAGGGGAAAGATGATAAACTTCACTGTTTTTGAGAGAGATTCTTGATAGATGACTGTTCTTCCTTTTTCTTTCTCTATTTTTCTCTCTCCTTTGCTTTCCCCCCACCCTCCCCTTTCCACCCAGTGGAATGGAGCATGTCTAAAGACTTTTGTCCTCTGGCTGGAGAAATCATCGTGGAAAACCTGCAGACCCTGAAATACACAATCACAGGACTGAAAACGGTAAACGCCAAGTCTTCCCGTCACACTCCCTGCTCCCCTGCCCCTGATGTCTGTGCTGGGATACTCGTAGCAAATGCCTACTTTGGAAGCAACAGCCAACGCCCATTCCTCTGGCAACAACTGCCACTCATTAAGCATGATATGTCTGGTATCCATAATCTGAACCCCACAAAGGAGAGAGCAGACAGCATGAACCACTTTGTAAGCTGCCATGTTCTACAGAGATCAGAAAAAGACTGGCCTCATGCAAGCCTTGAAAGCTGCTGCTTTCTGGATCACAGTTTAATCTTGGGGCTGGGGGGAGGGATCAAAGGCTCTCAGAGATCCAATTTTGACTCCCTGTCTGATGGTAAAAATAACAGCCTCATCTAACCCTCACCCCGACAGCTTTGGTTGAGATCAGTCATCAACTGGAGTCACACAATTTCCTGAGAGAAATCCTTTTCCCCTGATTACAAAAAAAAAAAAAAGTGTGTCTAAATCTGCTTTCACAAGAAAGAAACTATATTTGGTGGCACTACGGTTCTCAGTAACCTGAACCAATTTAAACTGTGAATGAAAAACTGAAACAAACTGCTTATTTGTTTAACCAATCTAAATGTTAATTATTTATAGAACTACAAACTATACGAGCATATGAAATGCAGTATATAAAAACACCTAACAACTCACTTCAGACTGGAACAAACCCTATATTTCCTCAAACAATTAATGCAGCTAAACTGGGCCATCACTTTTGTTTTAATTAAAAAAGGTTTTAGGTAAACTTAAACCTGTATTATTGCTTATCCAACTCAAATAATTAATATCTTAGGACCTTCAAATGTGAGAGGCAGAGGGAGAATTTTCTTGTTTTTCTAAAAGGCTAATCAATTAAAACAGTTATCTGTAGAGCATAATCCTGAAGCCCAGAATTAAAAAGCTGTGTTAGGTTGCACTTCATCAAGTTTGAACCAGCTTATTCTAATAGAATTCTTGGCGGTTGGGTCATCATCACAGAATCTTAACTTTTCATCTTACTTACACGTCTACACCAGGGCCAAAGCTATGGATTAGCAGGACAAACAAATCCCTGAGTGGGTGGCCCCCAGAGATGCTATCAGCATCTGATGCCCAACACTATAGCTCACATGGTGGAAGAGGGCCAGAGAGAACCCAAGGGAATTTCCACTGCTTAAAAGAAAAAGTGATATGGTGATAAAAATGGAAAACTCTCCACAGAGAATTCTCTAATATTTGAACTAATTTTTATAGGGATTAAGGTTTTCCACTTGGCCGTCCAATGAGAATAATGCAGACACTATCCTAATCACATAAAAGCCTAGAAGCAGATTTACACTTCTACAGAATCTCCATAATGTTGAGGTACATAGAAACCCACTTTTAATGTTATAAAAATTAAGTTTATAATAGGTAAGGCCACTGTTATTAACTCCCTAGCAAAGGCTCTACAAAGATTTCCATTTTTTTTTTTTAACTTCAAACACTATTTTACAGATTTCACAAGCAATGCTTTAACAAGTGCTGACTTCGAAATACCCTTTTGGGGGGAAAAAAAGTATTCCTCAAAGCAAAAACATAAAACTATACAAAACATTTTAAAATGCTATAATCAAACAAAAAACAACTTAATTCTCTCTTAAAAATTGAAGCATATGAGACCTCCCTGGTGGTCCAGTGGTTAAGACTCCACGCTGCCCCTGCACCTGCCCAGGGAACAGGTTGGATCCTGACTGGGGAACTAAGATCCCACACGCCAGGGGGCACGGCCAAAAATAAATAAATACATAGAAGTCCAGTTTATTTACAATGTTATATTAGTTTCAGGTGTAGAATGTCGTGATCCAATATTTTTATAGATTATACGTCATTTAAAGTTATAAAATATTGGCTATATTCCCTGTGTTGTACATTACGTACTTGCTGAATCTTCATTTTTCACCTAGTGGTTTGTACCTCTTAATTCTCTTCTCCTTTCTCTCTCCTCCCTACTTCTCTCTCCCTACTGGTAACCACTGATTGTTCTCTATATCTGTGAGTCTGTTTCCTTTTTGCTATATTTACTAGTTTGTTTTATATTTTAGACTCTACATATAAGTGATATCATACAGTATTTATCTTTTTCTGGTTTATTTCACTAAGCATAATATCCTCTGGGCCCATCCATGTTGTTGCAAATGGCAAAACTTCACTCTTACAGCTGAGTCCTTTGTGTGCGTGAGTGTGTGTGTGTGTGTGAGTGTGTGTGTGTGTGTGTGTGTATCACATCTTCTTTATCCGTTCGATGGACACAGATTGCTTCCATACCTTGGTTATTGTAAATAATGCTGCTATGAACATTCAGATGAATATATCTTTTGAAATCAGTGTTTTGCTTTCTTTGGATAAATATCTGGATGTGGAATTGCTGGATCATATGGAAGTTGTTGGTTTTTTGTTTTGTTTTTTTTTAATTTTTTTGAGGAACCTCCATACATACAAAACTCCTTAATTCTTGACATCTTAGGCTATTAAAGATATAAACTATTGTTTTAACAATGGTTTTTAAAAGGAAGTAACATCAAAGATTTAATTTTTTAAAAAATAATTGGGTAAAGAATATTTATTACAGTATTATTTATTGTAGCATAAAATGTGGAAACAATCTGTCCACCGATGAGGGATTGGTTAAATAAATTAATATGTTTAAACAAAGTGGAGTACTATGCAACCACTGAAAGAATGGAGCAGATCTTTAATTATTAATCTGAAAATGTGTTCATTACAACTTGTCAATTTTATAAAGCAAGATGATGAGTTAGAAGAAGGTGATAGCATATGCCACTAGGGAGGAGAAAAAAAGGAAAAACAGATAAAGGGTGAGAAATTGCAGGTTTTGGTAAACCATACAGGACTATGACTTAAAAACTGGTGTATAATATTTGGGGGGAGGTCAGGAGAAGCAACTATGATATTCCAGTTTTGGAAAAAAGAAAGCACAAAGAAATTAAGAGGGCACCCCAAACACATTTATTATCATGTAAAAACATAGTAGTCAAGAAAAGCTAGAAAGTTAAAGTGTGGGTAATGGGATGAATGAGTTCATCAGACACAGTAAAACTGACTAAATAAAACTCCCAATGCTTCATTCTCTCTGTTTCAATACTTTGCAGGGCCAACAGTATTTTGTTCAAGTGTCGGCTTATAACATGAAAGGATGGGGACCTGCTCAGACCACGACGCCAGCATGTGCTTCTCCTTCTAGTAGGTGGTGGCTGTGAATTCTCTCAAGCCTGGCCAGGCTCCGACTCCAATTCCATCCTCGGGATGCCCCTGCCATTCCCTCTCCCCACTGCTTTGGACTAACAAGACCTCCTCAGAGTAGCATCGGCCACATAATGAATGATTCCTCTGCAGAAATGTTTCTCTGGGAGGCAACTCAGTGGAATGAAAGAAGGGGGAATTTGGAAGCAGCAAGACTGAATTTGATACCCATTATACATTTTATTAGCTGCATGGCCTTACAAATTTACTTAAATTCTCTGGGTCTCAATTTGACATCTGTAGAATGGGTGGAATCATGCCCTTCACAGGGCTTTTGTGAGGATGTACTGAAATGTCATACTAGGACTGGCTGGCCCCGAGTACATGCAACCCACTTTAGCTCTCACCTCCCCTCCCTCATCAAAAATCTAGCAAATCTTATTTACATTCCATCAGAAGCAAAGTTTTCTTATTAACAGGCACTCTGTCACACTCTGCCACAAACAAAATCTGTAATATTTGTAATGGTGGCGGAAAAACCCAGCAAAGGCCGTTAGTTTAAAATTAATAATTTATGTGTGGTATATTTGGTAATTCTCTATTAAACAGAAAATTTAATAAGAAGAGATATCTCCAGACATACCACAATATGATAGATTTTTCTGTATAATAAGTCTATTGCTCTGAATTATATTTTAGTTTTAAAAAAATCTTCACTAATGTGATCATTTAGAATGGTATCACATGTTCTTGCGAAAGTGCAAACAGCTCCATCCTTTGTGGAAAACAATGTTTATATTATATCAACCGCTGTAAGAACATTCATTTCTTTCTATCCCATAATTATACATCTAAGAATATAACCTAAAGAAACAGATGCAGACACACAATCATAAACAAACATGGGCACTGCAGCAATAAATTGATACAGTGAAATATCATGTGTGATGGAGAGAACAAATATCCGACATCAACTTCATGGTTAAATAAAACATGATGTATAAGGACCCACACTAGAGAGCAAAATGCAACCATTAAAAATGGTGTTCTTAAAAAGCCAACATTGTATAGAAGACATTCTTATAGTGTAAGTTTTACATAAACAAATTTCACAATTTTTTCTCATTTAAACTGTGAGTCTGACCACAGTTAGGTAGGTGTGTCTGCATATAATTAGTAAAATTTAACAGTAGATATTTCGGCTATAAGATCATGGGCTCTTTGGTTTCCTTGTTATACGTTTATGCATTTTTCAAGTATTCTAATGATGTTTACCTGGGAGAAACCAAGAACCAGGTGGTACCATATGAGCTGTCACAGTCGGGATGTCGCTTAACCCTAACAGCAGTTGCTGTTCCCATCTTGTGGACAAACCTCACCTTTATCCTCCACATCACTATCAACACCAAGCTGACATTTCTAAAGCTGCTTATATGCTGCATGTTGATCTAAGAATTTTATACAGACTAAGTCCATCTTCATAACAAACCTATTGAGCTGATTTTTATTAGTTTACTGATGACGGAACTATTCATGTTGATGCACATAACACACACACACATAGCCCAACAACACAAAATTAGCAAGCACTGAAGTCAAGTCTAAACCCTGTGTCCCTTGCTCTTAACCACCATGCTCTACTCCTCCACTAGTAAGGAAATTAGGATTGAGAGAAGATGTTGCCTTGCCCAGGATCATGACTTTGGTACATGGCTGAGCCAGGGTTAAGTCTGAACTAGTCAAGACTCTATGCAGTAACTAGCTCCCTGCTATCAGACTAAAAGCCAACCAGCCCATACACAACTTTGGTACATGGCTGAGCCAGGGTTAAGTCTGAACTAGTCAAGACTCTATGCAGTAACTAGCTCCCTGCTATCAGACTAAAAGCCAACCAGCCAATACCAACTACTGCTGCTGTTGTTCAGGCACTCAGTCATGTCTAACTCTTTACGACCCCATAGACTGTAGCACGCCAGGCTTCCCTGTCCTTCACTGTCTCCTGGAGTTTGATCAAATTCAAATCCATTGAGTCAAAGATGCCATCCAACCATCTCATCCTTGTCGCCTCTTCTCCTCCTGCCTTCAACCTTTCCCAGCAGTAGGGTCTTTTCCAGTGAGTTAGCTGTTCACATCAGGTGACCAAATTATTGGAGCTTCAGCTTCAGCATCAGTCCTTCCAATGAATATTCAGGATTGATTTTCTTTAGGATTCACTGGTTTGATCTCCTTTTTGGCCAAGGGACTCTCAGAAGTCTTCTCCTACACCCCAGTTAGAAAGCATCAGTTCTTCAGCACTCAGCCTTCCTCATTGTTCAGCTCTCACATCCACGTATGACTATTGAAAAACCATAGCTTTGACTATATAGACCTTTTTCAGCAAAATGATGTCTCTGCTTTTCAATATGCTATCTAGGTTTGTTATAGCTTTTCTTCTAAGGAGCAACGATTTTTTAATTTCATGGCTGCAGTCAATGTCTGCAGTGATTTTGGAGTCCAAGAAAATAAAGTCTGTCACTATTTCCATTTCTTCCCATCTATTTGCAAGAAGTGATTGGACTGGATGCCATGATCTTAGTTTTTTGAATGTTGAGTTTTAATCTAGCTTTTTCACTCTCTTCTTTCACATCAAGAAGCTCTTTGGTTCCTCTTCATTTTCTGCCATTGGGTGATTATCGATATTTCTGAGGTTATTGATATTTCTTCTGGTTATTGATATTTCTGAGGTTATTGGTATTTCTTCTAGCAATCTTGATTCCAGCTTGTGATTCATTCAGCCCAGCATTTTGCATGATGTACTCCACATGTAAGTTAAATAAGCAGGGTGACAATATATAAAGCCTTGATGTACTCCTTTCCCAATTTTGAACGAGTCCATTGTTCCATGTCCAGCTCTAACTGTTTCTCCTTGACCTGCATACAGGTTTCTCAGGAGGCAGGTAAGATGGTCTGGTATTCCCATCTCTTCAAGAATTTTCCACAGTTTTGGGGATCCACACAAAGGCTTTAGCAGAGTCAATGAAGCAGGAGTAGATGTTTTTTCTGGAATTCTCTTGCTTTTTCTATGATCCAATAGATGTTGGCAATTTGATCTCTGATTCCTCTGCCATTTCTAAACCCAGTTTGTACATCTGCAAGTTTTCAATTCACGTTCTGTTGAAGCCCAGCTTGAAGGATTTTGAGAATTATCTTGCTACCATGTGAAGTAAGTACAATTGTGCAGCAGTTTGAACATTCTTTGACATTGTCCTTCTTTGGGATTGGAATGAAAACTGACCTTTTCCAGTCCTGTGGCCACATCTGAGACTTCCAAATTTGCTGGCACATTGAGTGCAGGACTTTCACAGCAGCATCCTTTAGGATCTTAAATTGCTCAGCTGGAATTCCCCATCACCTCCACTAGCTTTGCTCATAGTAATGCTTCCTAAGGCCCACTTCACACTCCAGGATGTCTGGCTCTAGGTGAGTGACCACACCATCATGGTTATTTGGGTCATTAAGAACTTTTTTGTAGAGTTCTTCTGTGTATTCTTGCCTCTTGTGGATTCAGATAGCTAAATCGGGCCATACAGAGCCTTGGACCACAAATACCAAAGATCTCTAAGACTCCTGAGTCCCCTAGCGTTTGATGATTTAACTATTCCAGTCTTACCTGGGCATCTTTCTTACTGAAGACTTGCCAGAAACACGTGGGGGAATATTGCAAGATTAAGATAAAATGCTACTATACTATCCAATATACTAAGATACTTAAGGAACCAATCTCATTCCAGGGTGGGACAGAGAGGAAGGGTATGTATCTTTCAAGATGAAGGATAGCAGGAATAGAAAACCAAAAAAAAAAAAAGAAAAGTAGGAAAAAACAGTACGCCTGAAGGTGGGGCAGGGGGAAACCCACTCCAAATGCATACCCCACGCAAGTTCTGACTTATATTATGTTTTACTTATAAACATCAGATGGATCCTGGTTCTGTAAACCTCAAATTCTATTCAGATACTCTCCCTCACAGTCCATTTGAAGAGCTCTCTCCAGAATGAAAAGAACAGTTGTCCAGGGCTGAGAAGAGCTACTTATTACTTGGTAATTAACATAGCAAATGGCAACACTTTCTAAAACAGCGCATTGATTAGCAGGGGTATCTGGCAAAGAACTAAAATCGAAACATGTCATTATAGTCGCTGCAGACTTGCCATGTCACTTGGAAAGAACAATATAAAAACACTCTGGTTCTATTTATAAACAGAGTATGACATTGTGATGTAACATATATCAGCATTCAGATATTTACTAGAGGACAATGTATTCTAACATGACAGAGTAATTGGAAATTTGGTAATATGTTCCAGTAAGCTATAAAGCTTTTTAAAATATTTTTACAAAAGGCCTTAATGTGTTTTTATAGACTGATGTTAAACGGCATGGTACGTACCAAGAGAACAGGACCCAGACAGACTTGTCTGAGTTATGATCAGGAGAGCCCTGATATCGCCAGCGAATGTAAGCTCTGCGTTGTGTTGCAACTGGAGTGTTCTCGTTACCAGAACAGTGAGCAGTATTATGTGGCACAATCTGCTCTTTTCCTACCATGCTAAGTTTATTCCTGTCAGGTTCCTGATTTCTTAATATATTTTCAATTTTGTTCCTCATCCCTAAAGTCTCCTATTTTATGTAGTCATCAGAACCTTCCAAACATCTATGAGAAAAACTCATTCTTTCCAAAAACCTTGGCATCATGTCCAGTGCTCACTAAGGCTGCAATTTAGCATTAGCAATTTTCTAATGTATCACAAAGTCATCAGTTCAAGCTCGCCTCTGATGTAATAGGGCTCAGCTGAAAGAGCCAGGTCTCATTCATCTCCCCCTGCATTGATGGCAGTATTAACACTCATTAGAATGTATGAGTACGTTCAGAGCCATGTAGTAATGCAGCCACCCAGGAGTCTCACTCAAGCAAACAGCTTTGCTCATCTTATCTGAGTACTTCATATATATTCACCTAAGAGAGCAAACACATAACAGCCTCTGGGAATTCACGAGAGCATCGTTTATTCTCACTGTGTCCAGATACCAGGGACACTACAGATAGTCCGAGGGCCATTTGGAATTTGTTTCCTCGGATATCTCTACATTTCCCAGTAAAAGCTCTTGCCTAGCCCATTCTACATGAACACCATCATGTTTCAAGTCACAATGCTTTACCAACATTTAATGAGCATCTCCAATGTGCCCAGAATAGTGCTTTACTTACATTATTCCTCTGAAACCACAAATAACCTAAAAAAAGAGATTCAAAAGCTCACTTTACAGAGAAGAGCCCTGAGGCAGAGAGAAATTAAGCCATGGTTTCTGCCAACAAGACACAGCGTCCACAGAAATTACCTATGCCAACTCCCTGTCTCGAGTTGACCACAACTAAGCCACAGCACACAGACTCCAAACAAACTCTCACCCTCCTTCTCAACAGAAAACAAAAACAAAAACATCACCACGATATAAGGAAATGAGTGCTATACAGAGGGTCACGGACTATGTTATGGTCCTGGCTATGCCACCAACAAGCTGAATGATTTAGAACTGGAATGGCTATATCTGGGCCTTTATTTTCTGAGAGGTGAAAAAGGAAGATGGCTACATGGTGGGTAGATGGGACGGAAAAGGGATTAGAAAATCTCCGAGGCCTTCCACTTCAAAGGGAATTATCTGCTAATGTGTTTGAAATGTATGTAATGTTTCCATATACACCATTCAGGAAGTTCACTTTCCATCAATGAGGTCCCTTCTTTTTAAGTTATTATTTACATAAGGCTTGCCATGTAACACTGTGCTGAATATCTAATATAATACACCTCTCATTTAATCCTCACAAAAATCCTGCCAGATAGATACTATACCCCTTTTTCATACTACTGAGTCAAGTCTCTGTCAGCTTACAGATACCAAACTAGGAATCAGAAGTGTCAGGGCTTAAAACCAGACTTATCTGACTCCATAACCCGAGTCCTTTCTGACTATGCTGAACTGCTTGGCCTAGGATAGACCAATCCGGAATGCTTTTACCTAACGTAACTGACATTGGTGCCTTCCTTCATAGCTCAGCTGGTAAAGAATCCACATGCAATGCAGGAGACACCAGTTAGATTCCTGGGTCGGGAAGGTCCACTGGAGAATGGAGAGGCTACCCACTCCAGTATTCTGGCCTGGAGAATTCCATGGACTATATAGTCCATGGGGTCACAAACAGTCAGCCACAGCTGAGCGACGCTCACTTTCACTTCACTTTCAACAGTCATGGCATCAGCTTAACAAGAGGCTGAACAAGAGAGACTCACGATTTTAAAATAACTCTAGGTGGAGGGAACTTGAAACTTGTTCAGTTAGAACGTAAGCCTCAGATATATTCATGAACTAACTGGCTTTTCTTGAAAAGAATGCCTACCAATTTTAGAGAAAGCATTTAAACTAAGAAGCACTTTAAGTTGTTGCTTTTGAAAGATCCAGAAAGTAAAAGCCAGGGGGAACGAGATTAGAGGAGGAAAGGGATGGACTTTGAAATGACTGACCTGCTGAAAAAAAAAAAAAAAACTAGAGTTGGAGACAGCAGAATTATAATCTTGACATTAGTCCCAAACGGATTATTACTTTTGATATCATCATAGCCAAATGGAATGAAAATAGAAGGGGGAGAAAAATCTCAGTGGGTATTGCAATTTAAATTTGCCATGTAAGCTAATACTGTATATTTAGAGACGGAGCAGACAGGGTGGTTGGTGGCTCAGAGTATGTGCACGAGCTGCTGCGCCAGCTAACCAAAGCAGACATTCATTAGAGCTAAAATGTAGATTGCCATTTCTTGGCATCTGACATGGGCTCTTTCCTTGGAAAGAAATGTCAATTTGGCCAAAAGTGTGAAACCTACAATAAAAGCATTGGGACTGTGGATTTCATCTAGTCTGCACATTCCCACCCCTTTCTTTCCTTCTGTGGAAATGCAGTCGCGACCTGGGGTGCTGAATGGAGAGGTAACAGGGGAACTGATTAGGACACGGATGCCGAAAAGGAGGGTAAGGAGCTGTGGGAGGGGACACTGGACTCCCAAATCCTCTATTTTCTTTGGGCTTTCGATTAGCATTTTCTCTTGCCTTAAAACGGCCCAACACAAGACACCAACCACAATTACTGTTTTGTACAGGGCCTGAACAATGGCAGCTTCCAAACCCTTGGCAGTTCCTGCTCCGTGTGCGAGTGCTGGGTGCTCATCCACAGAGTCTGTGGGTAGTCTAAGTAAAACTCAGCTCCTGAGGCCAGGCAGGGAAGAGGCCTCTCCTACTTGAAAATTTCACTCTGTTTGTTTCTTTTGTTCAATAGACTGGAAAGACTATGACGACAGAGCGCCCAGACACAAGGGACAGAGTGAAGTTTTGGAAGGTCTGCTGCAGCAGGTCCGAGCCCTTCATCAGCATGATAGTTGCCGGGGTAAGGATAAAAATCTCCTCCGAGCCATCGACTGAGGTCTCAGTGGCGCCGGTAATTTTAGCAGCTTCCTAACTGGGTCATACCTTCTCATTCATCAAGGAGGGAGAGAGATATTAATATTTGTACATCTGGAATCACTTTACAGCACTATCTTGCTTTAACCCTTGAGAAGAGACTCTCCCTTCCTTCCCTTCCTCTTTCTTGTGCACCCTCACTCCATAGGAACAGTTTGCAAACAAGCACAGGAAAAGTAGAAGCTGCCACTAGTTTTGTTTAAACTGCACCTTCACAGAGCCTCTCAGTGTGCTGGATCTTTGGGATGTTCACCCTCAGACTTTTCACCTGCAACAAAAATTCTCTGAGCATCCTGTGGAAGCTCAACCAATTGCATCAGCAAACTTTTGTGTGTATTTATAATAAAGTTTACACGCAATTTCACATTCAATATCTCTTCATCCTCATTTTGGAAATTATCACTGAGGCTACGTGACTTGACCAAGGTCAAAATGCCAGGAAGAAACAGAATCAGGATACCAGCCTAGGTTTTCTGTCTCCAAGCCAGTCTTCTTGTTACACCTCATTTTTGTGTCCCAGTCTTACATCAGGACTGGGCACTGGCTTTTACTCTCACCCTGAATTTTAATCTTTCCCTGTACTACTGCTCATGAGAAAGTAGGGCATACCTTCTCTAGATGTAGCTGACTATTCCCAGAAAATCTCTGAGAAGCTTTAAAAAGATTATTTTCTACTTGGGCTGTTCAAATGGGACAGGGTCGGGTTTCTGATCTGTGTAATGATTTGTGGAGCAGGCACTTAGTTTTATTTGGAGAATTAAAAGTTCCACAAAGTTTTCACTTTCCATGCTCCTTCACCCATCAGGTCTCTGACTGCACTGCACTCTCTAGAAGAGGGCACTGCTGAACCCTATAGTTGGAACTAAGAAATGCTAAATGGGTTTTCACTGGGTATAAGGAAATCATATTAAGCACTAGCAAAATTTGTTCTCAATTGCTATATAGCTTTGACAACAGAGCTGTTAAGAAATGCCAGCTACAGCTAGAGATGAGGGCAAGTGTCTGCAAGAAAATCATGTTCTAATGAGTGGCTGGTTCATTAGGAAATGTGAACATGCATGGAGGAAGCTTGAGAAGGAAACCCAAGGGGAATTTCATTCTTGGATCTCTAGGAAAACTTTAGCCAGACAAGAGCCTTCAGCATTCCACACTGGCCAAAATACCCTCAGTTCTCAGTTATCCAGGGCCCATTTAACCAAGCCAGGCGTTACCTAGGCTCCATTCTCGTCTGCCTTTCCATCATTTCCCTGTCCTTCGGCTCCTGCATGGCATGCAAAAATGAGAAAGCAATTGGATAGCTTTTTCTCTGCAACTCATAAGCCATTTTGTGTTTTCTGATAAAGATCAGAGGGGGGAAGCTAACACTACTCATGGAATGAGGGATCGTTTTTTATATTATCTGAGGATTTAGATGCTCTCTCCAATACTACTGGGTTACAGTCCAATAATCGGAAAATGATTGTCTTGACAGCCCAGTCATTTCTATGGTTGCCATTCAACTTTTATCATGTACATATTTTCCAATGTAAATATACACATAGCATCAAGCAAGATTTAAGTAAGGCATTAAATAGAATTCCCAAAAGAGAAGAGTATTTTTATATTGAAATGAACATTGGATATTTGAACGGTACCTAAAGTGTGTTCCAAAGAAGAGTGGTTGCATAATTTGCTTTGTTGAAAAAGGATCTCTGGTCAAGTAAATGTGGGAATTGTTACATTATATCTCCCTTTATTGAAAATGTAAAACAGACATTAAATATTAAAGACTATGATAAAAAGACATATTGAAATTGGTTAAGCAAGCATTTTCCAAACTTATTTGGCCATTGTAAAACATTTTTCACAGAATTAGTGTTCCAAGGCACAGACTTTGAGGAACACTGACCTACCATACTCCAGGATAAAAGAAATTATCTTCCAAGATGATACAACATAAATCTTTCTAAGTCTAAAAGGATAAATGAAGGATACAGGAAACTGCAAAACTTTAGTTTAAAATACTCAAGTACATTGATACTATGTGGTTTACAACGTTCGTAATTAGAAAAGAAACAATTATTTAAAATCCCCTTTTTACCGCTTACTATGCGCTAAGAGTTGGACACGACTGAGCATGTTCACTTTCACTTTTCACTTTCATGCACTGGAGAAGGAAATGGCAACCCACTCCAGTGTTCTTGACTGGAGAATCCCAGGGATGGGGAAGCCTTGTGGACTGCCGTCTTTGGGGTCACACAGAGTCGGACACGACTGAAGCGACTTAGCAGCAGCAGCAATACATACTTAAGAGAAGCATTTAAGCTCTCTGAGCCATAACTTCCCTATCAGAAAAAGCCAGCATAATAATATCTATCATTCAGGATCGTTATAAGAGTTAAATTAGATAATGGATTAAACTCATCTGGCACAGTGTAGGCACTAGGCAAACTCTAGTTTCTTTTTTCCCATTGTTCTTCCAATTGAAGAATGGAGCACCCTCCGTCCTCAGTGCTTTATATGTCCTAGAATTAAAATGGAATCACTGACTCCATTGTAATGAGCCTGTAGTACTCAGTAAACACACAGCATATTCTAAATGCAGAACTAATAACAAAATATTCCTTCTCCTACCAAAGCCCTACACAGAAGATACCAAAACCCACATTGATTTCTTTATTTTGGGCAAAAGAACTGGCCACAGCTAATTCACAGCTTTAGAGATGGAAATTCAGTGGAGGTATTGCATGGTCTTTATTGTTCACAGGGTCAATGCCCTGACATATATAATGAAATATAAAGAAGTCAACTGTGTTCACTAAAGCAGTCCCCTACAGGAGTGGATTTCAATTATTTTCCAATTTTTCAACTGGCAAATATTAACTGAAACATTGTCTACTATGTGTTAGGTGCTAGATGTACTGGTATGAATAAAATAAACTCTCTATGCTCTAAGCACTCAAAAGCTAAAGACCAGCTGCATTCAGAGTCCAGAAAACTAACCATTGCTCCAGAATTGTGCACTAAGCAAAAACAGAATAGCAGCCACAGTGTTCTTGGGAGGGAAGTGAGCTTAGATCTTGTATTAGTCTGGTGTCTTAGACAGTAAAAACAAGTCTGCCTGCAATGCAGAAGACCTGGGTTCCATCCCTGGGCCAGGAAGATCCCCTCGAGAAGGGAATGGCTACCCACTCCAGTATTCTTGCCTGGAGAATTTCATAGACAGAGGAACCTGGTGGGCTACCATTCCTAGGGTCACAAAGCGTTGGACACCACTGGGTGACTAACACTTTAATCAGTCAAGATGGGCTGTCATGCTGCGGTATCCAAATGAACTGCAAAATACTTATTTCTTCCATGTGCTACTACTATCTGTCACTGGTCAGCTGAGGGCTGGCTACCCATCAGTCTTGTCATGATACTCTTTCTAGAAGTATTTGTCAGAACCCATGGGAGGAAAAGGACACTTGAAGGTCTCATATGGACAAGACTAACATTCACACTTAAAATCCACTGGCAAACTGGTCACATGGCCCCAACCCAACCACAAGAGCTCCAAGAAGTGTAATTCTACTGTTTGCCCAAACTGGAGGAGACCTGGAATATTTGACATTTTCATGGGCTTCTTCCCCAACTAATAGCAGCATTTCTCATTTTCTCTTTTTTTAGCCTAATTTTTTTTTTTTAGTTTAGTCTTCATTTTTAATTAAGTTATATATGACTGTACTCTGAAGCCAGATTATGTGGGTTCAAACACAGGCTGAACATTTACAAAGCTGTGTGATCTTAAGTAAATTCCCACTTTCTCTATACCTCACTTTGCTCACTTGTAAAATGCAAATAAGAATTATGTAAACCTGTCAGTTATTTGAGAACTGAATGACTTAAAATAGGTAAAGCATTAAGAAAAGCTTTATTATTAAAGAAAAAGCAATTTCTCCCATCATCTGTTTTTTATTTCCTAAAGGCTCAATTATTTTGATGTTTTTTTCTCTATCTCTAAATAACAGGGTTATATTGCTAATTCCTGATTTTAAAAAATTATAGTTACTACTTCACTAAGGACGATGATTATTTCTTTTTTATCCCTCCACTCTCTTACAAGCACATATAATTCCTACCCCCTTATCCTCCTTACCCACCGGAGAAGAGAATGGCAATGCACTCCAGTATTCTTGCCTGGAGAATCCCATGGGCAAAGGAGCCTGGTGGGCTATAGTCCATGGGGTTACAAAGATTTGACATGACTGAGTGACTAAGCATGCATACATCCTCTTAATATTGTAATTTTATAAGATCAATATTTATTGCTAACGTTATAATGATCATACACATTTTATGATCGTTTTCCTTTCCTAGATAAACTTTTATTTCCGCTGTAGGTAACACTCAACTTTTATTATGTGTTTTTTTATCTTTCCATGTTATAACTAATTAATCCCCAAGCTACTCTCTGGATCCATCAGTTTTTTCTCAGTACAATCAGATACATAAGTATTGTTTCAAGTGCATCTTAAAGAAACCTCTCAGAGAGTCCTCTAAACTGCTCCAGTCTAGACTGGTTACTGAATGCCTCCGTGCCTGTTATTGAGGATTCTTCTTGCCACTCTCCGATACTAGAGTTCTCTGTCTACCACCTCTTCCTTTTTCTGGGGTTTGTCTGTCATTGGTGGAGTCTTTCCTCCAGTAGCTTCCTCACAGGATCCTTGGGAGCTAATGTGTGGATACATTAAGCGTCTGGAGATATACTTATTTTATTTGGTATTTATATAAGGATTTGGATACATGTAGAATTCTCAACTGAAATAATTTTCCTTCATATTCATTATTTTCAAGCCTTTAGCACTAAAAAGTCTGACACTATTCTGATTCCAGAAGTTTTATATGAAAGCTACTTTTTCCTGCCCTGGAAGTTTTTAAGCTTTCTTTATAACTTCACTATTCTAAAATTTCACTGCTATGTCCCTTTGAGTGGCCCTTTTTTTTTTCTGTTGTGCTGCACATTTGGCAAGCCCTGTCAATATGGAAACTTACAGCTTTCAATTATGGGATATTTTCTTAAATTATTTCTTTAATTATTTCTTCCCCTCCTTTTGCTCTGCCATCTCCTATGAGAACCCTAATTCTGATACTGGACCTCATAAACGAGCCCCGTTTGTTTTTTTAATTCCTCTCCTACATTTTCACGTTCCTTTGCTCCACTTTCTTGCAGATTCCCCCAGTTTTATTTTCTGTTGGGCTTTTCAGACTTCAATAACATAGTTTTAGTTTCTGATGCTCTCTGTTGTCCTATGAATATTTCTCTTACAGATGCTTATCTCTTCTCAGTTCAGTCATACACTCATGTCCAACTCTTTGTGACCCCATGAATTGCAGCACACCAGGCCTCCCTGTCCATTACCAACTCCCAGAGTTCACTCAGACTCATGTCCATCGAGTCAGTGATGCCATCCAGCCATCTCATCCTCTGTCGTCCCCTTCTCCTCCTGCCCCAATCCCTCCCAGCATCAGTCTCTTCAGTTCAGTTCAGTCGCTCAGTCGTGTCTCACTGTTTGCGACCCCATGAATCACAGCACCCCAGGCCTCCCTGTCCATCACCATCTCCCGGAGTTCACTCAGACTCACGTCCATCGAGTCAGTGATGCCATCCAGCCATCTCATCCTCGGTCGTCCCCTTCTCCTCCTGCCCCCAATCCCTCCCAGCATCAGAGTCTTTTCCAATGAGTCAACTCTTCTCATGAGGTGGCCAAAGTACTGGAGTTTCAGCTTTAGCATCATTCCTTCCAAAGAAATCCCAGGGCTGATCTCCTTCAGAATGGACTGGTTGGATCTCCTTGCAGTCCAAGGGACTCTCAAGAGTCTTCTCCAACACCACAGTTCAAAAGCATCAATTCTTCAGCGCTCAGCCTTCTTCACAGTCCAACTCTCACATCCATACATGACTACTGGAAAAACCATAGCCTTGACTAGACGGACCTTAGTCGGCAAAGTAATGTCTCTGCTTTTGAATATGCTGTCTAGGTTGGTCATAACTTTTCTTCCAAGGAGTAAGCATCTTTTAATTTCATGGCTGCAATCACCATCTGCAGTGATTTTGGAGCCCCAAAAAATAAAGTCTGACACTGTTTCCACTGTTTCCCCATCTATTTCCCATAGAGTGATGGGACCGGATGCCATGATCTTCATTTTCTTTTACAAGGATGCAAAGTCTTTGCTTGTCTCTCAGGCTATTAATGATTGGCTTTTTTTTTTTTTTTTTTTCATTTTAAGTTTTCTTTTTTCAACATAGACTCCTCTCTAAACTGCTCTTTTGCTTGTTTCTGGCCCATGCTTTTTCTATTACCTGCTTTCCAAACCGCCCAGTGATCCTTGTATATGTGCTCAGATTTAAGAGAACTCAATAGCTGTTGAGAAGCTCTGAACACAAGGATCAGGCTCTTAAACAGACCCCTGTAGGATGATCTGGCATAGCCTTATCTTTAGGAAAGTAATAAAGCCAATGTCAGAATCTTTAGTTTTTTTCGTATGCTAATCAGAGTCTCCACAGACACTATTTCCAGTGTTCTGCCTGGAGGATGGAAGTTTGAGTACCAGTGTTCCCAGAGTCCAGTGGGGAAATATGCTGTAAGGAAGCTTTCATTTAATCCACTTGTTTTGAGTATATACCACTCCCTCCTTCCATTTATAACCATACATCATGTCTTTCACACCAGAGAGCTCCGTTTTTATTCTTTCCTGAAATTAAGCTACTGTCTTTCATCTAGAACGGGGAAGGAATAGGGAAGGCTGTCTAGACCTCCAAGTACTTTTCAAACAGATTTCAACAAACCCTCCTCATTTTAGCGCCACACTCACCATTCACTTCCAGCAGTGTATGATGCCCATGGGGTGAGTCATGTTACTGCCCAACTTTCTCCACTGTTGGCTGAGGATTCGTCTTCCTCAAGTCTACTAAATCCCTCTGTCCATCTGCTTCCTCAGTTCAGTTCAGTTCAGTCACTCAGTCGTGTCCGACTCTTTGTGACCCCATGAATCGCAGCACGCCAGGCCTCCCTGTTCATCACCATCTCCCGGAGTTCACTCAGACTCACATCCATCAAGTCCATGATGCCATCCAGCCATCTCATCCTCTGTCATCCCCTTCTCCTCCTGCCCCCAATCCCCCCCAGCAACCGAGTCTTTTCCAATGAGTCAACTTTTCTCATGAGGTGGCCAAAGTACTGGAGTTTCAGCTTTAGCATCATTCCTTCCAAAGAAATCCCAGCGGTAATCTCCTTCAGAATGGACTGGTTGGATCTCCTTGCAGTCCAAGGGACTCTCAAGAGTCTTCTCCAACACCATCTGCTTCCTAGCTACCAAAATTCACTTGCTTTTATCTCCTTTCCCATCTCTTTGTCTTTATAGATTTACATCCCTTCCGCTTTTAAAATCTCTTAAATTTTTAAATTTCTTAAGTGAGAGAATTCTAGAAAAACATCTATTTCAACTGGAAAAGGTCAGTTTTCATTCTAATCCCAAAGAAAGGCAATGCCAAAGAATGTTCAGACTACTGTACAATTGCACTCATCTCACACTCTAGCAAAGTAATGCTCAAAATTCTCCAAGCCTGGCTTCAACAGCACATGAACTGTGAACTTCCAGATGTTCAAGCTGAATTTAGAAAAGGCAGAGGAACCAGAGATCAACTTGCCAACGTCCACTGGATCATTGAAAAAGCAAGAGAATTCCAGAAAAACATCTACTTCTGCTTGGTTGACTGTCCTAAAACCTTTGACTGTGTGGAAAACAACAAATGGTGGAAAATTCTTGAAGAGATGGGAATACCAGATCACCTTACCTGCCTCCTGAGAAACCTGTATGCAAGTCAAGAAGCAACAGTTAGAACTGGACATGGAACATTGGACTGGTTGCAAATTAGGGAAAGAATACATACAGTCTGTATATTGTCACCCAGCTTTAACTTATATACAGCATACATCATGCGAAATGCCAGGCTAGATGAAGCAAAAGCTGGAATCAAGATTGCCAGGAGAAATATCAATAACCTTAGATATGCAGATGACCCTGTCCTTATGGCAGAAAGCGAAGTGGAACTAAAGGGCCTCTTGATGAAGATGAAAGAAGAGAGAGAAAAAGCTGGCTTAAAACTCAGCATTCACAAAACAAAGATCATGGCAAATAGATGGGGAAACAATGGAAACAGTGACAGACTTTATTTTTGGGGGCTCCAAAATTACTGCAGATGGAGATTGCAGCTATGAAATTAAAAGATGTTTGCTCCTTGGAAGAAAAGCTATGACCAGTCTAAGCAGCATGTCAAAAAGCAGAGACATTACTTTGCTGACAAAGGTCCATCTAGTCAAAGCTATGGTTTTTCCAGTAGTCATGTATGGATGTGAGAATTGAACCATAAAGAAGGCTGAGTGCTGAAGAACTGATGCTTTTGAACTGTGGTATTAGAGAAGACTCTTGAGAGTCCCTTGGACTGCAAGGAGATCGAACCAGTCTATCCTAAAGGAAATCAACGCTGAATATTCACTGGAAGGACTGATGCTGAAGTTGAAGCTCCAGTACTTTGGCCACCTGATGCGAAGAGCTAACTCATTAGAAAAGACACTGATACTGGGAAAGATTGAAGTCAGGAGAAGGGGATGACGGAGAATGAGATGGTTGGATGGCATCACCGACTCAATGGACATAGAGCAAGCTCCAGGAGATGGTGAAGGACAGGGAAGCCTGGCATTCTGCAGTCCATGGGGTCACAAAGAGTCAGACATGACTGAATGAGTGAACAAGAACAACTCTGCTTTTAGTAAGGTTTGGAAGAGAGTAGCATGTGATGGATATGTTCAGTATGCTGCCTTTAATCAGGACTCCCAGCAGCATTTCAAGTAGGATATGACCAGCCAAATTCATGTTCAAGTTAAAATGCTTTTGCTTTGTCCTGGCAGGACTAACCACTATCAGCACAAGCTTGAAGCTGGCATGAAAGCTTGCATCAGTCAGCTCATTCCCAACTTGTCCTATAGGATCACAGGCAGAGCCACACTGGGCCTCAGGTACAAACCATCTGCCCAGGTTTCCATGTCTAAGAGCAGTGATAGACTGTTCGCATCCCCAGTAACAAGTCTGTCAAGAGTTTGGTGACGACCCCAACCACCTCATCTTCCCTTCGTTAATTATGCTTAAGGATCAAATCAGTGACCATCTAGCACAGCTTTAGGGAGCACTGTTTGCAAATACTGTTACAGGAAATCTACAACTTTTTTATTTAATTGAAGGATAATTGCTTTACAATGTTGTGTTGGTTTCTGCCATACAGCAACATGGATCAGCCATAAATATACATATGTCCCCTCCCTCTTGAACCTCCCTCCCACCCCCTACCCCATTCTGCTCCTCTAGGTTATCACAGATAGCACCAGATAACCAATCACTAGGTTATCACTGAGCTCCCTGTATTATACGCCAACTTCCCACCAGCTGTCATTTTACATATGGTAATGTATATGTTTCAATGGTACTACTTTTATCAGTGAGAGCTCCAGATTGTAAATAAAAGAGCTAAACAGAAGCAATGGGTGATTTGCTCATCACAGTAACCACAGAACCTAACATACAGCAGTGTCTCAATAAATATTTGTCCAGTGAATAAATGTATTCTTCTGAGTACTGGGTTTTTTTTATTTTAGACAAACCACTTAACCTCTCTCTGTCAGTATCTTCTTCTGAATAATGAGGATGTTAACCATGCCTACAGCTATTTTTGTAAGCCAACATACACACTGGAAACAAAAACAAAAACTACCCCCAGAATATTAGCAATGGTTCTGCTGAAGTGGCAGGATGTCATGTGTGGGGTTTTGTTCATGTTCTATGCTCCAGACTTCCTGTAATGTGCCTATATTTATTTTATAATAAAAAAATTAATGGAATATGCAGTCTAAATAAGAGTTTTGCCAACACTGAGAAGTGAATATTAAAAGGCAATATGGGCCGGAGACAAAAGTTGATTCTACTTCTTTTTATCCCACCTCATAATAAATAAGGAGGATAGAAACAAAACACCTGCGTGATTGCCCCTGGAGTTATAAACGTTACTCATCTTTAACATTTTTGAGGAGCTATTCATTAACTGAGTTAACTACTGGCATCTCAAGATACAGAAGCTTCTGGACAAAGTGAATGAGCTGAGTCCCTCTGAAACTGAATATAAGTGCACTGAGAGAACAGGGGTGAGTTAGGCAAAAAGATGGGAAGAAGGCTCTGAGAGTGCTCTTCTTCCAGTGAAATTTACACTGTATTTTTTTCCTGTGTTCCAGAAAGTTCAAAATTGCAAACCTCGGGCCGTAAGCAGTCAGTCTCTAGGAGCCTGAAACACCTATTCCATTCCTCGAACAAGTTTGTGAAGACCTTGAAACGGTGGGTCCTTTGTAGTTTTTCCAGGAAGTCTTTGCATCTCAGGAATCTACTGATTTTGGTTCTGAGTGGAAACTCGGTAAATATTTCTCTTTTATTATTAAAAGAATATAAAATTCACCTTTCTTCTGAGAATCTGGACAAAAGAGTCATTTCTTTGAATTCTAGCCAATAAATGTGTGGCACTTAACAGGAATATTTTCATAGGTATATTTTAAACTATCATTTGTCATGCCCAAAAATATTATTTCCATGATTCAGGTTTGGAGAAGATGGTTGAGGACAATTTTTATTTTGCTTTTTCTTTTTAGGGGAGTCTACATAGCTGTTATATTTTATTACAAAGACAATATGTTAGTCACCAACGAAGATCAAATACCGATTGTTGAAATAGATGACTCTCACACCAGTTCCATTACACAAGATTTTCTGTGGTTCACAAAGGTATCCTGAGTTCTAATTTTGTTCTTCCCCACTTTGCACCAACAGTACCTCACATGAATCTTTAAAACTTTAGTTGAGAAGTTGAGGAGTCTCCTGTGAGCAAAATATTGGAGTGGGAGTAAATTATTTCAATGGTCTCTTTCTGGCCCAATATGCTCTTTGTCATTAAAAATGCTAAAATAGTATCTACACTACATTTTCAAAGCAAAGAAGCCTCCATCCTGTCAGATTGTGTCTCCACTATTCTGAGTTATGGGATCATTTGGCAAAGACTAAAATGGGGATCTGATTGTTTCATTAACATTCAGATCTTTTTCCAATTGGACAGAGATCAAAAAGTTGTTCTGCATGTATCTGAAAATGGACTGGAGAACAAACATCGGGCGTCAGGTTTCCCTCCCCCTGCTTCGCTTTGATGCCACAACCTAAATCACGCACTGGCTTGGATGATGATATGACCTCGTGACTTCTTTTGCAGCTGTCTTGTATGTGGGAAGATATAAGGTGGTTGAGGCAAAGCGTACCTATCTCCATGTCCTCGTCCACAGTACTACAAACTCGGCAGAAGATGCTTGCAGCAACAGCCCAGCTACAGGTGAGGGGCAGCCTAGGTTTCAACCGAGACCTCCAAGGAAATTTTGGAAACACATGTCAGTTAAGTTACCAGTCCCACCTGGAAAGGGAAAGGGTGGGCTCCTTGCTGTTTTAGATCCTTTGACATATTAAGTCTTCTCGGATACTCTGAGCTGTATACCTGTCTTTGTAGTGAACCTGTGCTTTTGGCACTCTCCTGGGAGAGGAATAGAGGTTTATCTTCAAGAATCTAGAAGTAAACAAGGAGTAAAGAGACCTGAATTCTGGATCTGATGTTAATCGGTCAACTCATTTCTGCTTTCTGGATCTGAGTTTCACCATTTGCACAATAAGAGTTTGATTAGCTCTGTTGATGAGTTCTGGATGTTTTGGCATCCTATGGATCTATATGAGTGTACAGAGATGGAAAAAGAGACCCTCGGATATTTTAAAGAGTTTCTTGGCTTGATGTTATGGGAAAACAAATCTATCTGCATACCTTTTTAATAATTAAAAAACAAACCAAAGGAAAAAAAAACTCTTAAAAACTTATCTTTCATTCTGAATTTAACCCTTCTGTACTATTAACCCAATCAGATCATATCTCCAAGCCCTACAAGAATCTTTGTCGGTTACAGAGCTCCTCTTAAAAATGACATTGAATTCTAGCCAGACATTTCTGGGTTTCCCTTTCATTGTTTTGTTTTTGTTTCAGTATTATCTGAATTTGTGGTTCTTAGCACAAGAAAACCTCTACTACCTAGAATTAGGATCTTTAAGGTATCGATGAGGCTTTGTCAGAGATGGGTTATTGATGTTGTTCAGTTGCTGGGTCATGTCCAACTCTTTGTGACCCCATGAACTGCAGCACACCAGGCTTCCCTGCCCTTCATTATCTCCCGGAGTTTGCTCAAACTAGTGTCCATTGAGTCAGTGATGCCATCCAACCATCTCATCGTAGTCGCCCCCTTCTCCTCTTGCCCTCAGTCTTCCCCAGCATCAGGGTCTTTTCCAATGTGACAGTTCTTCGCATCAGGTGGCCAAAATATTGGAGCTTCAGCACCAGTTCTTCCAGTGAATATTCAGGGTTGATTTCCTCTAGGATTAACTGGTTTGATCTCCTTGCAGTCCAAGGGACTCTCAAGAGTCCTCTCCAGAACCACAGTTTGAAAGCATCAATTCCTGGTGGCTCAGACAGTAAAAAATCTGCCTGCAATGCAGAAGATCCAGGTTCAATCCCTGGGTTAGGAAGATCCCCTGGAGGAGGGCATGGCAACCCACTCCAGTATTCTTGCCTGGAGAATTCCATGGACAGAGGAGCCTGGTAGGCTACAGTCCATGGGGTCGCAAAGAGTAGGACATGACTGAGCAAAGAACACTTTCACTTACAGTGATAGGTATCTACCTACAAAGCTGTCAGTTACATAATCTCCAGAAATATATATAACAGAAATCTGCATAAGCTGTGTTTGGCCAGGCCATATCATCCAAAGCATAAAAAGAGAGTCAGAATAACAAAAATTTTCCACAGCTTCACCCCTACCTGCAATTACAGGAACTTCATTTCTTGACCCATGCAATAATTTAACTCCTTGAAATAATAATTATTGTCTTGATATTATAACAAATTCTGAAAGGCAACTCTTAAACCTCCTGTACTATATTCCATTGCGTAGGTGGTTTACTGTCTTGTGTCTTCAGTTCAGTTCAGTCACTCAGTCGTATCCAACTCTTTGTGACCCCACGGACTGCAGCACGCCAGGCCTCCCTGTCCATCACCAACTCCCAGAATTTACTCAAACTCATGTCCATTGAGTTGGTAATGCCATCCAACCATCTCATTCTCTGTCACCCGCTTCTCCTACCTTCAATCTTTCCCAGCATTAGGGTCTATTCCAGTGAGTCAGTTCTTCACATCAGGTGGCCAAAGTATTGGAGTTTCAGCTTCAGCATCAGTCCTTCCAATTAATATTCAGGGTTGATTTCCTTTAGGATAAACTGGTTAGATCTCCTTGCAGTCCTAGGGACTCTCAAGAGCCTTCTTCAACATCACAGCTTTAAAGCATCAATTCGTTGGTGCTCAGCTTAATTTATAGTCCAACTCTCACATCCATACATGACTACTGGGAAAACCTTAGCTTTGATTAGATTGACCTTTGTCAGCAAAGAAATGCCTCTGCTTTTTCACATGCTGTCTAGTTTGGTCATAGCTTTTCTTCCAAGGAGCAAGCGTCTTTTAATTTCATGGCTGCAGTCACCATCTGCAGTGATTTTGGAGCCCCCCAAAATAAAGTCTGTCACTGTTTCCATCTATTTGCCATGAAGTGATGGGACCAGATGCCATGACCTTCGTTTTCTGAATGTTGAGTTTTAAGCCAATTTTTTCACTCTCTTCTTTCACTTTCATCAAGATGCTATTTAGTTTCTCTTCACTTTCTGCCATGAGGGTGGTGTCATCTGCATATCTGAGGTTATTGATATTTCTCCCAGCAATCCTGATTCCAGCTTGTGTTTCTTCCAGCCCAGCATTTCTCATGATGGACTCTGCATGTAAGTTAAATAAGCACAGTGATAATGCACAGCCTTGACATACTCCTTTCCCAATTTGGAACCAGTCTGTTATTCCATGTCCAATTCTAACTGATGCTTCTTGACCTGTATACAGATTTCTCAGGAGGCAGGTCAGGTGGTCTGGTATTCCCACCTCTTTCAGAATTTTCCACAGTTTATTGTGATCCACACAATCAAAGGCTTTGGCATAGCCAATAAAGCAGAAGTAAATGTTTTTCTGGAACTATTGCTTTTTTGATGATCCAACAGATGTTGGTAACTTGATCTCTGGTTCCTTTGCCTTTTCTAAATCCAGCTTGAACATCTGCAAGTTCACAGTTCATGTACTGTTGAAGCCTGGCTTGGAGAATTTTGAGCATTACTTTACCAGCGTGTGAGATGAGTGCAATTGTGCGGTAGTTTGAGCATTCTTTGGCATTGCCTTTCTTTGGAATTGGAATGAAAACTGACCTTTTCCAGTCCTGTGGCCACTGCTGAGTTTTCCACATTTGCTGGCATATTGAGTGCAGCACTTTCACAGCATCAGCTTTTAGGATTTCAAGTAGCTCAACTGGAATTCCATCACCTCCACTAGCTTTGCTTGTAGTGATGCTTCCTAAGGCCCACTTGACTTTGCATTCCAGGATGCCTGGCTCTAGGTGAGTGATCACACCATCGTGGTTATCTGGGTCACGAAGATCTTTTTTTATCGTTTCCTGTGTATTTTTGCCACCTCTTCTTAATATCTTCTGCTCTGTTAGGTCCATATCATTTCTGTCCTTTATTGTGCCTATGTTTGCATGAAATAGTCCCTTGATATCTGTAATTTTCTTGAAGAGATCTCTAGTCTTTCCCATTCTGTTGTTTCCTCTATTTCTTTCATTGATCGCTGAGGAAGGCTTTCTTATCTCTCCTTGCTGTTCTTTGGAACTCTTCATTCAAATGGGTATGCCTTTCCTTTTCGCCTTTGTCTTTAGCTGGTGTCTTCAGTAAGATCTAAAAAAAAAAGTGCTTTCAATTTCAACTCACTCTTTTTTTCATTAATTTATTTAATTGGAGGATAGTTACAATATTGTGATTTTTTTTTCCATACATCAACATGAATTGGCTGCAGGTATACGTATGTTCCCCCGATCCTGAATCCCCCCCCATCTCCCTCCCCACCCTATGCCTGTTGTCACAGGGCACCAGCTTTGGGTGCCCTGCTGTATACATATGGAATCTGGAAAGACAGTAACCATGATCCTGCACGCAGGGCAGCAAAGGAGTCACGGATGGAAGGAATAGAATATGGACTCAGTGGGAGAAGACAAGGGTGCGATGATTAAGAGAATAGCATTGAAACATATACATTACCATATGTAAAATAGATGATGGCCAGTGCAAGTTCAACTCACTCTTGATTGCATAATCTTTTCCTTCCACTCAAGATGTTCTTGGAGTCAGGCCATGATGACTGTGCTAAATTCAAAGAGGCTTTTCCTCTCATCACTGACCAGCTATAACTGGACTAAGCCACTATACCTCAAAAACAGCTCTTTGTTTAGGATAAATTTCATTTTCAGTAGGCCCCTTGGTCCCTTAGTAAAGTTCTTTCTCAGGAGTCCTTAGCAGACCCTCCTATTAGCCTACCATACAACCCAGGCATGTTTAGATTACAGACTGAACAACTTTAGAATTTCAAATGGGGCTCTTTATTTTATGTTTATTAGACTCTTCCCAGAACATCTTCATCTAATATCAGAGAAGGACTAGGCTGTCACAAGTCATTGCATTTAAACACGGAGGGGCTAGAGAGAAGCCATAATCATCAGTGTGCCCTACTCAACTATTACTTCCATTGAAATAGCTCTTGGATTTGGTCCCCCAATATACTGGCCCCCATCCCTATTCATAATGCATCTGCCCTCTTCTGAGGTCATTTGGCTCTTTGTCTAACTTAGATTATTTGGCCTATAATAATTACCCCCTTGAAAATCCTCTAAATTTCTGGCCACTCTCTCCCTCCACATTATTTATTTGGAAAAGATCCAAGCCTGGACAAATCCAACACGCATTCACTATCCTGGAGAAGTTGCTCACTGCTGCATTAAAAAATAAAATAAAATTACTAAACAGGGGCAGGGGTGTGATTGGCTTTATGTTTTATGTCGTTACTACAATTTTCACGTATAGTGTTCCCTACTGATCACGTTCCATTTCTCTACTAAATTCACTTTCCCAAATTACAAGGCAACTATTTGAAACGTTCTTCATTCTACCACATCCCTTCCCCTTCCCCACACTTTCCATCCCCACATCAGGATATAGTTTACTGTATAACTCTTTAAGAAAATAAATGGGAAATAATTATTTGTCTACGACCAAATTGCAAAGCCTCCTCGCACTGGCACCACTTCCTCTTCCTTCCCCCCATTCCAGCAGACAAAGTCTCACTCCTCTTACCAAAGGCTCATCTCTCACATGAGCTGTAGATTTCAGCTCTTCACTCCGTTCTTCAACTACGATCACTCTTCTCCTCCTTAGACCCAAACTTGAAAGAGTAGCCAACGTTCTCTTTCTCCATTCGTGTCCTCACTTCCCATTTAGTTCCAAGCTTTCTCCCTGATTTTACTATCATCATGCCTACCAAACTGCTCTCTCAGGCCACCAATAATCAGAGGCAGATGGCGTTCATAAATCTTGAGCTTCAGGGTCCCTCACTTGCGTGATCTCCCGTGGGCGGGGGAGCTGTAGAGTGCTTAGGGAGGGGAAGCTGAGTTACAACCAGCAAGCATTTCTGGTAAACTGCCTAAAGAAAGGGCTTCCCAGGTGGCTCAGTGGTAAAAAAAAAATCTGCCTGCAATGCAGAAGACACAGGATTGAATCCTTGGGTTGGGAAGATGCCCTGGAGAAGGAAATGGCAACCCACTCCAGTATTCTCGCCCATAGAAGTCCATGAACAGAGGTGTCTAGTGGGCTACAGTCCATTGGGTTGCAAAGAGTTGGACACAGCTGAGAGACCGAGGATGCATGCATGCCTAAAGAAATCCCAGATCAAAAATTCCAAATACTCCAGTACCGGGGGAGATTTTCTTTCTCAGTCTAAAATATTCACTTTTATTTTTATTTTTTTTTTAATTTTTTTTTTTATTTTTTTTTTAAAGGAAATCATCTTTTATTTTTTTTTTTAATTTTAAAATCTTTAATTCTTACATGTGTTCCCAAACATGAACCCCCCTCCCACCTCCCTCCCCATAACATCTCTGTGGTGACTTTTATACCTAACTTTTCATGTTTGTAAATTTTTATTCTTTATCTTAAAGAGGGCCCCCAAATTGTGTGGTACTGGCCCCTAAAAAACTTGCATCCATCCCTCCAGTGATTTCAGTTTCACTATATGCGATAGAAACTTTTAAGTCCTCTTTGCGGCTGACATCTCGGTAGCATTTGATACAATGGTCTTATTCATTTTAAAATTTTAAACGGTCACATCACTTGGCTTTCATGACTCCACACTTTCCAGATTTTTCCAACTTCCTGGTCTGCCTCAGGCTCCTTTGCTAGCTTGAATGCTATTTCCTCCGATTAGAATCTGCATCTGCTTCTTTGTCTCACTAATTCCTGTATATCCTTCAGATCTCAGCTTCATTTTTTAAAATTAATTCATTTTTTATTGAAGGATAATTGCTTAACTCAGCTTCATTTCTATACTTCCTCAGGGAGCCTTTCTCTGATCTCCCACTTAAGTGAATCACTCGCAGAGCACCTTGTATGCTTCATTCAGAACGGTGACCAGAATCCCATCTATTAATTATTCATATCATTTTTGGTCAGTGTCAACTTGGACTGTGAGTCCCTGAGAGTATTCTCTGTCTTGGTTATCACTATATCCACCATGTGTGGCACGTGGCAGATCCTCTTTCCCTACTTCCTGGATAAATGTATGTATCAGTCCAACCTCTGTACCCCTAAAATCACACTTGAGGATACTCTATCTGACCAAAGGGAACAGGGATTACAGAAATGTAGCTCATGCCACAGGCACCACCTGGATAGTTCTCTAGCCCCTCACAGTGACCAGTGCCTTCGAGTACTCAAAATAGTTACCCCTTGCAGCGCCACAGGCTAAAGCACTGAGTGCTGAAATAATAGAAGTCACTTTCAGCTTTTTTTTGTAGGAAATATTGCCCAAGTTCCTTACTGATCTTTAAATGAAAATGTCTGGAACTACTGAAGCCACTCTTTTTGGGGGAGCAGAGGGTGACAGGGCACAGGAAAAACTCCACAAAATAGGAAGAAATATAAATTTGGGGAGATTTATATGTAATATTTTAGGTCTCCTTACTAAACTAACATTTCTTACAATGTTCTGAGAAACAGCATTCTTAAATAGCTTGATTGGCATCAGCCATACATAAACCCTGTTGCTTTACCAATGGTATATCTCATTTTAATCCCCTCCCATTCAGCATCACTACCACTGCCTCATTACCCCACTTATGTCAAAAGCTTCCAAAGTCATCCTCCTGCTTCCAGTCTTCACACCCTCCAATCCATTCTCCATACTCCTGCCAGAGTAGCCAATAAAAGGTCCTGACCCAGTCATTCCATGACTTACATTTTCTCAAGAGTGGCCCAGACATTTGACAATGGTATGCACAGGTCTTCCTTACCATCTTTCTCCCCCTCAGGGGGCTGTGAATCCATCATCATAGCACATGCAAACTGCTGTGCCTTCTGAGCCTTATTTTCCAGTTTCTGCTCTATAGGGAGGCTTTTTAATACATGATAACAAATAACAATCACAAAACAGCAACTTTCACTTCCCTAACAGAGTAAATGCCAGACACTGTGCTAAGTTCTTTACAAACGATACTCATTACCTTCACCACACCATAATGTGAAAGTACTTTTATTGGCATTCACTTAACACAGGATAAAACTGAGCCCTAGAAAAGGAAAAGAACTTGCCCAGGGCTCCACAAATACGAAATAGCAGAGTATGGCTATAAACTCTGACATATACAACTCCACAGCCTGCATTTTTTCCCAATATTTCATCATCTTATCATGCATTCATTTTACAAAAAGCAAACAAAAATTTTGAAGAGAACAAATTATGTACATGATAGTCTAAAAAGAAAAAGTGAAAGTCTGTTCTGCATCATTCGGAGTCTATTTAGTAATGAAGTGAAGTGAAAAAGTCACTCAGTTGTGTCCAGCTCTTTGTCATCCCATGGACTATACAGCCCATGGAATTCTCCAGGCCAGAATACTGGAGTGGGTAGCCTTTCCCTTCTCCAGGGGATCTTCCCAACCCAGGGATTGAACCCAGGTCTCCCACATTGCAGGCAGACTCTTTACCAGCTGAGCCACAAAGGAATTCCAAGAATACTGGAGTGGGTAGCCCTTTTCCAGCAGATCTTCCTGACCCAGGAAACTTTATTTGGAAAAAGGTAAAGTCACAGTGGTAAAGAATCCGCCTGCCAATCCAGGAGACACAAGAGATGCAGGTTCAATCCTTAGGTTGAGAACATCCCCTGGAGTAGGAAATGGCATTCTCGTATTCTTGCCTGGAAAATTCCATGGACAGAGGAGCCTGGCAGGCTACAGTCCATGGGATCACAAAGAGTCAGATGTGACCCAGTAACTGAGCACACACAAAAAAAATATGAATACTACCTGAGCAGGAGAGATATGTATCTGCCAACAATTGGATTTAAAAAAGATTAGAAAGCCTGTAAGTGACCAAGACCCCACAATGTTTTCCCTACTTTTACGAAAATGGAAGAGGCCCCGAAAGGCAGAGGTGTACCTTCCTCCTACACTGAGAGATGTCCGAAGTACTTATCCTCAAAAAATAATAATCTGACATTATAGATTGGGTTATATTAAACTTCCCTCCTCTACAGCTTTTATTTTATTTTTGTGAATTCATTTATTTTGTTTTTTAAATTTTTATTGGAGTACAGTTGATTTAAAACACTGAGTTAGTTTCAAGTGTACAGCAAAGAGAATCAGTTATATACTTACAAATATCCAGTCTTTTTTCAGATTCTTTTCCTATATCAGTTCAGTTCAGTCGTTCAGTCGTGTCCAACTCTTTGCGACCCCATGAATCGCAGCACACCAGGCCTCCCTGTCCATCAACATCTCCCAGAGTTCAGTCAGACTCACGTACATTGAGTCCGTGATGCCATCCAGCCATCTCATCCTCTGTCGTCCCCTTCTCCTCCTGCCCTCAATCTCTCCCAGCATCAGAGTCTTTTCTTAATGCGTCAGCTCTTCCATGAGGTGTCCAAAGTACTGGAGTTTCAGCTTTAGCATCATTCCTTCCAAAGAAATCCCAGGGTTGATCTCCTTCAGAATGGACTGGTTGGATCTCCCTACAGTCCAAGGGACTCTCAAGAGTCTTCTCCAACACCACAGTTCAAACGCATCAATTCTTCGGCACTCAGCCTTCTTCACAGTCCAACTCTCACATCCATACATGACCACAGGAAAAACCATAGCCTTGACTAGATAGACCTTTGTTGGCAAAGTAATATCTCTGCTTTTGAATATGCTATCTAGGTTGGTCATAACTTTTCTTCCAAGGAGTTAGCGTCTTATAATTTCATGGCTGCAGTCACCATCTGCAGTGATTTTGGAACCCAAAAATATGAAGTCTGACAGTGTTTCCACTGTTTCCCCATCTATTTCCCATGAAGTGATGGGACCGTATGCCATGATCTTCGTTTTCTGAATGTTGCACTTTAAGCCAACTTTTTCACTCTCCTCTTTCACTTTCATCAAGAGGCTTTTTAGCTCTTCTTCACTCTCTGCCATAAGGGTGGTGTCATCTGCTTATCTGTGGTTATTGATATTTCTCCCAGAAATCTTGATTCCAGCTTGTGTTTCTTCCAGTCCAGCGTTTCTCATGATGTACTCTGCATAGAAGTTAAATAAGCAGGGTGACAATATACAGCCTTGACGTACTCCTTTTCCTATTTGGAACCAGTCTGCTGTTCCATGTCCAGTTCTAACTGTTACTTCCTGACCTGCATACAGATTTCTCAGGAGGCAGGTCAGGTGGTCTGGTATTCCCATCTCTTTCAGAATTTTCCACAGTTTATTGTGATCCACACAGTCAAAGGCTTGGGCTTAGTCAATAAAGCAGAAATAGATGTTTTTCTGGAACTCTCTTGCTTTTTCCATGATCCAGCGGATGTTGGCAATTTGATCTCTGGTTCCTCTGCCTTTTCTAAAACCAGCTTGAACATCAGGGAGTTCACGGCTCACGTATTGCTGAAGCCTGGCTTGGAGAATTTTGAGCATTACTTTACTAGCATGTGAGGTGAGTGCAATTGTGCGGTAGTTTGAGCATTCTTTGGCATTGCCTTTCTTTGGAATTGGAATGAAAACTGACCTTTTCCAGTCCTGTGGCCACTGCTGAGTTTTCCAAATTTGCTGGCATATTGAGTTCAGCACTTTCACAGCATCATCTTTCAGGATTTGAAAGAGCTTTGTTCATAGTGATGCTTTCTAAGGCCCACTTGACTTCACATTCCACGATGTCTGGCTCTAGATTAGTGATCACATCATCATGATTATCTGGGTCGTGAAGATCTGTTTTGTATAGTTCTTCCATGTATTCTTGCCACCTCTTCTTAATATCTTCTGCTACTGTTAGGTCCAGACCATTTCTGTCCTTTATCGAGCCCATCTTTGCATGAAATGTTCCCTTGGTATCTCTAATTTTCTTGAAGAGATCTCTAGTCTTTCCCATTCTGTTCTTTTCCTCTATTTCTTTGCATTGATCACTGAAGAAGGCTTTTTTATCTCTTCTTGCTATTCTTTGGAACTCTGCATTCAGATGCTTATATCTTTGCTTTTCGCCTCTCTTCTTTTCACAGCTATTTGTAAGGCCTCCCCAGACAGCCATTTTGCTTTTTTGCATTTCTTTTCCATGGGGATGGTCTTGATCCCTGTCTCCTGTACAATGTCACAAACCTCAGTCCATAGTTCATCAGGCACTCTATCTATCAGATCTAGTCCCTTAAATCTATTTCTCACTTCCACTGGATAATCATAAGGGATTTGATTCAGGTCATACCTGAATGGTCTAGCGGTTTTCCCTACTTTCTTCAATTTGAGTCTGAATTTGGCAATAAGGAGTTCATGATCTGAGCCACAGTCAGCTCCCAGTCTTGTTTTTGTTGACTGTATAGAGCTTCTCCATCTTTGGCTGCAGAGAATATAATCAGTCTGATTTCAGTGTTGACCATCTGGTGATGTCCATGTGTAGAGTCTTCTCTTGTGTTGTTGGAAGAGGGTGTTTGCTATGACCAGTGCATTTTATTGGCAAAACTCTATTAGTCTTTGCCCTGCCTCATTCTGTATTCCAAGGCCAAATTTGCCTGTTACTCCAGGTATTTCTTGACTTCCTACTTTTGCATTCCAGTCCCCTAGAATGAAAAGGACATCTTTTTGAGGTGTTAGTTCTAAAAGATCTTGTAGGTCTTCATAAAACCATTCAACTTCAGTTTCTTCAGCATTACTGGTTGGGGCATAGACTTGGATTACTGTGATATTGAATGGTTTGCCTTGAAAACGAACAGAGATCATTCTGTCATTTTTGAGATTGCATCCAAGTACTGCATTTCGGACTCTTTTGTTGACCATGATGGCTACTCCATTTCTTCTGAGGGATTCCTGCCCACAGTAGTAGATATAATGGTCATCTGAATTAAATTCACCCATTTTAGGTCGCTGATTCCTAGAATGTCGACGTTCACCTTTGCCTTCTCTTGTTTGACCACTTCCAATGTGCCTTGATTCATGGACCTGACATTCCAGATTCCTATGTAATATTACTCTTTACAGCATCAGATCTTGCTTCTATCACCAGTCACATCCACAACTAGGTATTGTTTTTGATTTGGTTCCATCCCTTCATTCTTTCTGGAGTTATTTCTCCACTCATCTCCAGTAGCATATTGGGCACCTAATGACCTGGGGAGTTCCTCTTTTGGTATCCTATCATTTTGCCTTTTCCTACTGTTCATGGAGTTCTCAAGGCAAGAATACTGAAGTGGCTTGCCATTCCCTTTTCCTATATAGGTCATTAAAAAATACTGAGTGGAGTTCCTTGAGCCTTTTTCTAGATCTTGTCTTTATTAGTTATCTATCTTTATATATAGAAGTGTGTATATGCCAATCCCAATCTCCCAATTTATCTCTCCCTATCTTTTCCCCCTTGGTAACTATAAGTTTGCTCCCTACATCTGTGACTCTATTTCTGTTTTGTAAATAAATTTATTTCTACAATTTTTTTTAGATTCCTTTTCCACAGCTTTTAGAAATAAGTGTTAATGAGCTAAAGCCAGGTAACAATTCATGAATATTATGTCTTTTTCATTTTTCAAGGTGGGGGCAAAAGGGTTTTCCCCAAATTTTATTATTTTCCAGGCCTTCATATCTTATTCCAGACTTCCTTCAACTTCCTGTGGCACTGCAAACTGAATAAAGATCTTTAAGTATTCTGCATCTGTCTAGGGCTTACTGACACCCCTGCGATGTGCTGTGGTTACACCCTAGATGCTTGCCGGTGAGCCATCATATGGCTCTTTACCGTGTAGAATCCTCAGGGTTCCCAGATCTGCTAGTCCTGACTGCATAGCACGACAGGCATTAACATGGTCTGTTTTTCCTTTAGGCTCTAAAGAACCCCACATTTGCCCCCTTATATGGCTGCAATTTACTTTCACAAGGATATTCTTCTTTTACGTTGGGCTCTTCCCAGAGCTAACTATCTAATTCAATTAATTATCAACATAGAATTTCAGAAAGATTTTTAGTGCTTTCTTGTTTAGTCTCTTAGTCAACACATCCAAAGCTAATAGTGGACCAATGATAATAACTCTGCCTAAATGAAATGATCATCTCATTCAATGTCTACCCACCCACTTTGATCCCAAGCAAATCATATTTTCCAGTGTCCTAATGATAATATGTGAATTCAGACAACAAAAACTTCTTGAGCTATTGCTATGTACCAGGCACTGTGCAAGGAACCCAGAGAAAAAGAGATGGATCTCATGACATTCACATCAATACACCGGAGAGCCAGGGTCGTGCTAAGATGCAAGTTGGTACCAGAAACAGCAAGGGACAAAAGAGGAGATGCTAAATTCTACCTATAAGAGTTGAGAAATTCCTCCCAGAGGAGGTGAAACCTGAGATGAATCTTAAAAACAAGTAAGTGTTGTTTTCCAGTCGGAGCAGTAAAGAAAGCCTATACCCTATCTACCTGTATCAAGCTTGAGAGTACAAAATACTTCCTCATACATTGCTTGATTTAATCCATCACTCTCTAAGGTAAGGATTAGCATAAGGGATGTCTGAGCTATAAGGAATCTTAATTTTAGCTGATGAAGCTCGGGGCCAGAAAGAGTAAGTCATTTTTCAAAAGTCTAAGTGTTAATGAACAGCAGCCAGCCTGAAACTCAACACCAGGATAACTAAAAACTTAACAGCAGTAATGTGCTGGAGTCAACTTGTACTCACTTAGAAGAGACAGCTGTTAAGTATTCAGAACTTTTCAAAGCCTGCTATCAAACTTTTGATAACATGAAATAAAATATTGTGGGAGTATTTACATTACAAAAATTGGCATATTCTATATATCCGGACTTTTTTTTTTTGATGGCCGGTTTACCAGCATGCCACTGCTGATTAAGCCAGTATGACCTTGCAGCAAACTGCTTTATATATAAGGCTGTAGTAAGAGCCTTACCCAGTTATTTCCCTATGATATATAAGTTAATTGTTGGAAAGCAATAATCTGACTGAGTAGTTAGGCCATTTTTTAAAATAGCAAGCCTGCCAAATGAATTTTTATAATGTCAACAATTATTTATGAAATTTCTTATTTATCAATATGCATTCTGCCCTTGTAAATTAAGAAGAAGAAAAAGACACAGTGCCTACCTATGAGGATCATTCCAGTGTTTTTGTAAATGTGGATACTGATCAGCTGGCTCATTTATTTTTAGGTCATCCTAATTACTTATACAAATTCAAGTTCTACTTTTGCTCTCCTGCTAACAGGCTATCTCGTCAGCACTTATATGAGCTCACAAAAATCACAGCTAAGCTCTGAGATGATTAATAATTTTAAAAAAACCATAGATATTCAAAGGAAAGGGAGATTTTATCCTATTCATCTACTGCTCTAAGTCAAAAATCTTTAAGCTTTGCACATGTGTAAAACTGCTTATTTTAATAACATCTGCCTGGGCCCCTCCAAAATTTAATGTGGCATCCTTCTCTTCTTACCTTTCTAAAAGTATTGTCTACCTTGTTGACCTAGCTCACAAACAATTTCAACAAATTTTTAAATAAATAGAACTCTCTGAAATGCAGATAAGTCAAACCAGGCCAATCTTCCAATTAAAGTATCTTGAAGGGAATGTGCAGTCATCTGGGGACCTGTACAATGTGCTACATTGTCAATTCACGTCTTCATTTTGAACAACCCCACTTCATACCAGCTTACTGTAGATCTCTTGAAAACTCCACAAGTAGCATACTTGAAATATCAGGCATTTTTCTTTAAAACATCTGGGATTCTCTTCAAGTGCTGGTAACTGAGGTTTATGTGCTGGTGTGTCTATGTGGGTAAGAGATATTTACAGACATTAAATTTGCTTAAAAAAACATAATTTTTGTGCCTCTTGCTATAATCTTCGCAGGCTTATGGTAAAGACATTTTCTTTGAGCGTCTGTTAAGTACATTTCTATGATGCTACATATTCTAAGTTTAAATCTGCTTAACAACAACAAAACAGCTTCTCAGAAACATCAGATAATTATTCAGTGTCTTTTGTTGCAGTTATCTTGCTTCATTTGCGCGTGATCAAAGCTACCAGAAATCTGTTCATTTCTAGAATTTACTTGGGACACACAACTTGGGAAGAGTTTACTATGAACCCATTAAAGATCGACATGGAAACATCCTCATAGTCACCATCAGAGAAGTGGAGATGCTCTATTCATTTTTCAATGGAAAATGGATGCAGATCTCAAAACTGCAAAGCCAGAGGAAGTCTCTCTCAACACCTGAGGAGCCAACAGCCTTAGACATTTTACTGATAACCATCCAGGTATGTAGTCTTTTCAATTTCGCAAAACATTTAAAGTTCCAAACTCTTTTAATTGAACCTCTAGTGAAATATACCAAGAGCCAGTTACATATGCACAAATGGAAAGAAAAGGTCCAGAGACATATCATTGTTTGCATTCCACACATAGGAAAGATGCAGAAACATCCTTCAGTTCTTCACTTCTACAAGCCCCTTCAAAGGCCCTAACAACTTCACATTTATAATTTTCTACTCTTTTCCTTAAGGAAAGCATCAAAAATGGAGTTATTTTCAGGCCCCATCAAACTTGGGTTTGCCCCTAAACATACAGCTAGAAAACGGCAGAGCTGAAATCTGAATTCAGATCTTCTGCTGGAAGCAGGCTTCTTCCTGCCATTTTAACAGCACATTTGAGGGCAGGAGTTAGGATTTTGGTGAGTGGGGGACGGGAGAGAGAACTAAATAGTCACGGAGACGCAAACACCAGGCAGCTGAGATCCAGCCTCCCGCCTGGATGGCAGAGCTGGAATCTGCTGCCTTGCGCTCCAAGCTCCGCGCTCACTCCATGCCGCCCCACCGCCTCGGGTGCTCTCTCTCTCTTCTTCTCTCTCTCACACACTCTCTTTTCTTTTCTTTTTTGTCGTGCTGGGTCTAGTTGTCCCACGGCTTGTGGGGTGTCAGCTCCCTGACCAGGGATCAAACCCACATGCCCTGCATTAGAAGGCAGGTTCTTAACCCCTGGACCACCAGGGAAGTGCCCTCACATGTTCTTATGTGAACATGGGCTTCAAGCTGTGGTTTGGTTTTGTTTTTTCCTTCTTTTAAACCCAGTGATGAGAACAAGTTCTGTAGAGCTCTCCAGTTGTGTGGTAAAGCTAGGAGAAACAACTGCCTTAAGGCCTACATAACCAATGGCATATATCCACAAAATGGCCAATCTGGAATAATGGGAAAGGGCTCAATCTCACAAGCCAAACCTAAGCCTTGACCCAGTAACCCCACATGATCACCTTAAACAGCTAAACCACTAGCCTGCTGACTTAGGTCCATCCTCCACTGAGGCGTGGCTTGTACAATAATCTCACCTTTCTGTACTTTTCTGGCCCAGACCAGGATAAAGTCCATCACAGCAAAGGTAAGCTAACTGGTCAAAGCCAATACCTCTGGATTTCGTTTCATGGAATTTGGGTTCATATGAAATTTATAGAGGGTGATGCTGTGTGTGTGTGTGTGTGTGTGTGTGTGTAGGTGTAGGTGTAGGTGGGAGCAGAGAACGCAGACACATTCGTGGTTCCCCTTTCACCTTTTATAAGTAAGTGCTAAAAGAAACATTTAAAAAATCATAATAAATTGAGCTTTTACAGGGTGACTAATACACTAATCCCTTATAGGGATAAACTGGAGTCTGGGCTACCTTTGCTCCTAGAAACGAAACACATCACAGGCCCCAGCATGATATAATACCTGGTTTCTCCTAGACTTATTACATTAAAAATGTGTTACAGGTGCAGAAAAATTCCAATCTGGCAAAAAGTTGTTAGAGGAGACCAAAAATAGAGGCAAGATCAGGTTTCCACACAGATCCAAGTGGAAAATTTACCCCCGCTGACTGGCACATTCCTGCTTGATGTCATTCCCACCCACCCCCTACTTCTCCTTTTTCCTCCTTCTACTTTTTCTCTCTCCCCTCCTTCCCATACAGGTCTCACACTAAAGAGGAAATGGGTGAATAAAATCGCTAGGGTAATCACTCTTAGACCTAACATTTAATTTCGTTAGGAGGTAGCCCCACCAACTCAACATAGAGATAGATCTTGGTATTGACCAAAGGAGGCTGGATAATTCCCACAATTACAGGCCACAGACCCATTCTTTTTTCTTAGGGTCACTCAAGTGATGACCACTAGGCCTTCTGATTGGAAGCCTGAGCTTCTTTCTGTTTCATCACACCGCATTTTGAGGCACTGCTATGGAACAAGGCTGACAGTATGAGTCTTGACTCCACCGTTTTTGTTTATGTCACTAGAGCAAGTTATTTAATTTCTTACCCCCTGTCCTTCCTCTTCTGAAAATAAAACCTACTTCATGGGTCTCTAATGAGGATTAAATGAGTTAAATATATAAAGCATTAGAAGAACAGCACAAAGTGAATGCTTAGTAAATGCTGTTGTTGTTGTTATTGACCAGTCGCTAAGTTGTGTCTGACTCTTTGTGACCCCACAGACTACAGCAGGCCAGGCTTCCCTGTCCTTCACTGTCTCCTGGAGTTTGCTCAAATTCATGTCCATTAAGTTGGTGATGCTATCCAACCGTCTCATCCTCTGTCACCCTCTTCTCCATTTGCCTTTTATCTTTCCCAGCATCAGGGTCTTTTTCAATGAGTCAGCTCTTCGTATCAGGTGGCCAAAGTATTGCAGCTTCAGCATCAGTCCCTCCAATAAATATTCAGGATTTATTTCCTTTAGGATTGATTGGTTTGATCTCCTTGCTATCCAAGGGAATCTCAAGAGTCTTCTCCAGCACCATAATTCAAAATCATCAATTCTTCAGCTCCTTTCCTTTACGGTCCAACTCTCACATCCGTACATGACTACTGAAAAAGCCATAGCTTTGACTATATGGACCTTTGTTGGCAAAGTGATATCTCTGCTTTTTAATACACTGTCTAGGTTTGTCATAGCTTTCCTTCCAAGGAGCAAGTGCCATTTAATTTTATGGCTGCAGTCACCATCTGCAGTGATTTTTGAGCCCAAGGAAATAAAATCTGCCATTGTTTCCACTTTTTCCCCTTTTATTTGCTATGAAGCGATTGGCATTAGATGCCATGATCTCGCTTTTCTTAAGTTGGGTTTTAAGTCAGCTTTTTTACTCTCCTCTTTTTCACTTTCTTCTTTCACCCTCAAAAGACTTTTTAGTTCCTCTCCACTTTCTGCCATTAGAGTGGTATCATCAGCATATTGTCATTGATATTTCTCCTGGCAATCTTGATTCCACCTTGTGAGCCATCCAGTCCAGCATTTCCAATAATGTGCTCTGCATACAAGTTAAATAAACAGGGTGACAATATACAGCCTTGTTGTATACGTTTCCCAATTTTGAACCAGTCTATTATTCCATGTCTGGCTCCAACTATTGTTTCTTGACCTGAATACAGGTTTCTCAGGAAACAGGTAAGGTGGTCTGCCTGGTATTCCCATCTCTCAAGAATTTTCCATAGTTTGTTGTGATCCACACAATCAAAGGTTTTAACATAGTCAATGAAGCAGAAGTAGATGTTTTTCAGGAATTCCTTTGTTTTCAAATAGCCGATATTCCAGTGAATCTCTGGTTCCTCTGTCTCTTTGAAACCCAGCTTGTACATCTGAGAGATCTTAGTTCACATACTACTGAAGCCTAGGTTGAAGAATTTTAAACATGACCTTGCTAGCTTGTGAAATGATCGTAATTGTATGGTAGTTGACATTCTTTGTCACTGTCCTTCTTTGGGATTGGAAAGAAAACTGATCTTTTCCAGTCTTATGGCCACTGTTGAGTTTTCCAAATTTGCTGACATACTGAGTGCTGCACTTTAACAGCATCATCTTTTAGTATTCTAAATAGCTGAGCTGTTAGTTATTTTTATTATTTCTCTACTCAGAAAAATCCAACCAATACTAGGTTCTCCTCAGGGCACACCCAGTTCATCGCCTCCTCATCCCTACTCTCCCAGGAGACCTTAGGTACTGGTTCATTCAACCCTTGGAGTATTTCACTACTTCCTCTCCTTTACATAAGAAGTAAGGAAAAACTGTATAAATTTAGACTAAAAATAAAGACTATGTGATCCACAATGGAATTTTTAAAACAGATAAGGGCTTTAACACAATCTGGGCCCACAACTAATGTACTAATCCTTTAGGGCCCCAGGGAACTTCCAGGGTCTAACCCATTCAAATTCCTGACCCTCTCAAGTATCAGACCTTCATAGAAGGCCTCTCTCGTGTATCTGGAAGGGAAAGAGAAACCCTTCCCACACTTTCCTGGGAAGGAAAAGGGAGTTAGTACAGACAAGTCAGAATCCCCCTGAGCAAAGTAACTGGCAATGAAAGCACAGCTGACCCTTGAACAAACATCACAGGAGTTAGGGGTGCCGATAAGCCCACCTCCAGCAGTGAATTCACATATAACTTTTGACTCTTCCAAAATTTAACTACTAATACCCTATCACTGACCAGAGCTTTACCAATAACATAAATAATTGATTAGCACATTTTATATGTATTATATAGTATATTCTTATAATAAGATTGAGAAAAGAAAATGCTATTAGGAAAATCATAAGGAAAAGGAAATACACTTCCAGTTCAGTTCAGTTCAGTTCAGTCGCTCAGTCGTGTCCGACTCTTTGCGACCCCATGAATCGCAGCACGCCAGACCTCCCTGTCCATCACCAACTCCCAGAGTTCACTCAGACTCACGTCCATCGAGTCAGTGATGCCCTCCAGCCATCTCATCCTCGGTCGTCCCCTTCTCCTCCTGCCCCCAATCCCCCCCAGCATCAGAGTCTTTTCCAATGGGTCAACTCTTCGCATGAGGTGGCCAAAGTACTGGAGTTTCAGCTTTAGCATCATTCCTTCCAAAGAAATCCCAGGGCTGATCTCCTTCAGAATGGACTGGTTGGATCTCCTTGCAGTCCAAGGGACTCTCAAGAGTCTTCTCCAACACCACAGTTCAAAAGCATCACTATACTGTATTTATCGATACCATAAATTGATATCATCTCTTTACAAGATGAATCCTCTGTCAGTACCTATCAAAACACCATCTTATACAAAACACTGTAGATGTTATACCTATTACAAACTGGTGATGTTCAGTTGCTCAGTCAAGTCCGACTCTTTGTGACCCCATGGACTGCAGCAGGCCAGGCTTTCCTGTCCTTGCTAGACATGAAAAATGAAAAGGTAATGTGAAAAAGAAATTCATATTTATTTATTGAGTATAATAATTCACACATTGATAATAAAGAAGCAGCAGTATGATCGCTTTGTGGTAGCCTAATCAATCCAATGTATGTATGAATGTATGTTTCACAGTAGCCTAGCCTATAGGCTAATGAATGGTCATGAAATTTTTATGGCATACAGTATTACAGTCACACTCATAATACAGTATTGGAAGCACTGTTACTTTAAAAAAAAATCTAATGTGATGATAGGCTTATAGGCAGTTTCTCCAGTTATGAGAGAGGAAATATACTACATGGTGATGTAATTCTTTGAAAGCACAGTTATAAACCAGTAAGAAAACTAAAACATTACTAATTTTACATTAAATATTCCTCACCTTATGCCTATGTAAGGATAGCCTAACCACTTCAATCCAAGTCTTGTACAAGTGTACACATTATTCTCCATATATATTTTTGCATATTTACTGAAATCCATTGATAAGTAGACTCACACAATACAAACCCAGGTTGTTTAAGGGTCAACTGTATTTCCATCAGAAAGGCCCCTCACAGGCGCTGAGTTTCTCTGACCATAACCTTCAGGGGTCACTTCAATAACTAGAAACCTCACAGGTGAGGTTTTTTTCTGAAGATTAATCTCTGACGCTTGTACTTTAAAGTTTATAACACTTTGTCACATCTGTTTGACCCTCATGAAAACCCAGTGAGGCTGAGTGGGAAATCTGTGTCCAATCCATAAATGAAGCTATGGATTTCAGGGAAGGAACTCATCAAGGTCATACCAGCCAAAAATGAGCTTGTGGGCCCAGGACACGGGTCTTCTGACTCCTGGTGCCCTTCCCATCTGCAGGGATGCTTCACTCACCTTCCCCTTCTTTTTCTCTAGACCCTTTTTAAAACTGTGGTCCTAGAGAAGCTGTGATGAAGCTTGCCTGTATCTTCCTCCTATCCCTGCTTTCCTTCTCTTGTTCTCCTTAGACATTTCCTGTCACCTGCAAACACCCAGGATCTTCTTTTTACACCTGAGGTTCTCAGGACCAACTATCTCTTCTGTCCTTTTCTGCTATTTTCCTGCACATTCCTGCTATGCCTCCTAGGATCACCTAACATAGGAGTTTAAAACTACTGAAATCAGGAAGATTAAAGGAAATGAGTCAATTGGACTGAGAATAAGAAATAACTGCTAAGTCACTTCAGTCGTGTCCGACACTGTGCAACCCCATAGACGGCAGCCCACCAGGCTCCCGCGTCCCTGGGATTCTCCAGGCAAGAACACTGGAGTGGGTTGCCATTTCCTTCTGCAATGCATGAAAGTGAAAAGGGAAAGTGAAGTCGCTCAGTTGTGTCCAACTCTTTGCGACCCCATGGACTGCAGCCCACCAGGCTCCTCCGTCCATGGGATTTTCCAGGCAAGAGTACTGGTGTGGGGCGCCATTGCCTTCTCTGAAGAAACAACTGGGGTCACACAAAAACTTGTTCATCAGTGTTCAGAGCACAAGTATTCACAACAGCCAAAGAGTGGATACAACCTAAACGTCCAATAACTGATAAATGCATTAACAAAAGTGGCACATTCATACCATGGAATAGTATTCAGCCATAAAATGAGTCAAGTACTGATCCATGCTCACATGGATGAAAACATTATGCTAAGTTTAAAAAGCCAGCCACAAAATGCTACACGATTAAATACCCAGTGCAGGCAAATCCATAGAGACAGAAAGTAGATGAGTGGTTCCAGAGGCAGGAAGAGGAGGGACCGGGGAATGACAGCTTGTTAATGCAAGGATTCTTTCTGGAATGATGAAAACAATCTGGAATTAGATAGTGCTGATAGTTGCACAACCCTGTGACTTTAGTAAAAAACTGCTGAATTTTATACTTTAAAAGAGTGAATTTTATGGTATATGAGTTATATCTCAATATTAAAAAGTGGAAGTAATAAAGACTATAGTAACCTGGAGAGCCCTTGTCTCATCTGAAGAACAGCCCTATTCAGCCACAGCCAATTGCAGCGGAAGAAAGTGGTCCCAATGTTGAAGTATTTTTCAATTTTTAAAGAGAAGTCAAAAGTCCAGAATTTGGGATAAAATCGCTTTATTTTTTAAAAGTTAGAAAACAATTCAGAAACTTTACATTCTTGGCAGCCTGTATCATCTTGGGCCACTGGCCACCATTTTATGACCTCTGCTAACCCTGGACAATTCAGCTTCCATGCCTTATCCGATCAAACAAAAGTCAATGGAAAAGCAACTAATGTTGCTCCTCTAACAAGCTCTCAGGATATCTGGTCAATGAAGAGAAGATGAGTGGCCCCTTCCTCTGTACCAGCACAACATGTTCTCTCCCCAAGGTCCAGCCCCAGATCCCCACTACGTCTGGGCCTCTCACTTCATATTTAATAAACATTTTTTCAGCACCAACTATGTGCCAGGAACTCTTCTAGGTGCTATAGAAAAAACAAATGATTAAGTCAAGGTCCTTGCTTTCAAGGAGTTCAGTCAAGGGAGGGAGACAGACATGTAAACAAATCAAGGTAATACAAGGCAGAATTAAACCAGAGCCTGATAGCAGCACAAACAGTGTACTATGAAAACACAGACAAAGTGGCTATTAATTCTACCTGGAAATATCAGGGAAGGCTTTGTAGAAGAGGTGACATTTGGCTGAGCCGGGAAGCGTAAGTTCACAAGGTAGAGAAAAAAAAGAGAAAGACGGCGGGCGGGGGGGAGGGCAGTTAGGGAAAAAAAAAAACAGAAGAGAGGGAGGGAAGAAGAAAGGAAGGAAGACAGAAAAGAAGAGAGGAAGGAAGAAATTAAATAGATAATTAAATAGAGGGCATGGTTAAAAAAGAAAAGAGGGTACAAGCTGGGAAAGTAGATCCCACCCTCCCTTGCGTCCGCAATGGACATTACCCAACCTTCATCACACCAGGCTAAGAAAAATCTACCTGTCACTCTCACAAACTGAAATATGAGTTCCATGAAAGGAAGAATCATGTCCTATTGACCTTGATGTCATTAACATCCTCGCATAACGCCTGATACACAGTAGTAGTAGTGTGTGCTCAGTCATGTCCGACTCTTCGCCACCCCATGCACTGTAGCCCACCAGGCTCCTCTGTCCATGGCATTTTCCAGGCAAGAATACTGGAGTGGGTTGCCATTTCCTCCTCTAGGTACTCAATGAAAGTTGGCAGGATGAGTGAATTCATGAACCAAAAAGGAATCAAAGAAGAGAGATTAGGCTATATATGAGGAAGGGAAAAGCAATCCATTTTGGCTGGAGGCAAGAGACACAGGAGGACTATAGTGGAAATAGAGACTGGCAATGCAGATTAGAGGTCAAATCAGGCAATACATAAACCCAGAGGCATTTGATTTAGCTTAGGAGGCCTTTCTGGCTTCCCTGGTGGCTCAGCTGGTAGAGAATCCGCCTGCAAGGCGGGAGACCTGGCTTCGATCCCTGGGTCGGGAAGATCCCCTGGAGAAGGGAAAGGTTACCCACTCCGGTATTCTGGCCTGGAGAATTCCATGGACTGTATAGCCCATGGGGTCGCAGAGTCGGACACGACTGAGCGAGTTGCACTCACTCACTCAGGAGACCTTTCTAATGCACCTCAGATCATGTGAACAGGACAGCTCTTTCTCTTCCCATGCATTTCACAGGCTCCGAAAACATTCTGACTAATGAAGGATAAATGACTATGTAAAGGCAGGAAAACATATAGTAGATGCTCAGTAATAGTCATTACAAAATTGAATGAAAGAGTGAATTACTCCATCCCAGAGTGACATTGTTTTTTACGTAACCACAGTATGTTCCCAACTCAATTTCTATTTGTGGTCAGTTCTGACCCCTACATGTTTTTTCTTATACTCATACCCATCCTATATTTTTACTCTTGGGTTTGGGTCTTTACAAGCACATTTTCTTATTAAGTTTCAACCCTAATTATGATAGGCTTATTTTTCCAATGCATAGGGTCATTCAGAGCTTTATTACTATTTTCCAGAAAATCAAAACCACACCAAATTTTGGGACCCACAAATTTGATACACACATTCTTTATTTGTCTGGAACATCGATAAATATGCTGAACAGACTGGCTCTCAGGACCAGTCTCTGCCGCGCCATCACTCAGCATGTCCTACTATCGCCATAATATCCCCATCATCCACAAATCTTCAACCCTGATGTTCAGCTTACAGATTATCCTGGAGATGTCTCCCTGGTCTATGGATTCTGTTCTTTTGCTATTAGAAATTAGAGTTGTGCATATGATTTGCCCATCACAAAACCATGTTGACTCTTACGTAGTGTCTCAGGGTCTCCTAGTGACTGCAAATCGGTTGCTTGATAGCTCACTCCCATTCTTCCCAAAGATCAATAAGTTGGTGGTCTTTAATTACCAGGGTCATTCTGTGTTTCTCCCCTTCCTATTTCAAAGATAGACATATTTGCCCTTTTCCAGTCTTTAGGGACTTTTCCAGTTCTCCATCACTTCTCAAAAATAATGACCTGTGGGTCTGTGGCCACATCTGCTTGTACACCAAGTACCCCTAGGGTGCATGTCATCAAATTCTGCTGATGTGAATACTTCCATTTTTCCTTCTCTCATTAATTGTTTCTTTCTCTTTGATTGCCTGTTCATGTCTCAAAATGTCACCTTGACTGAACTTCCTGTAGTTAACTATCTGCGATCTGCTCTGAAGAGACAAGATGAAAAAATTCAGCCTTATCGATCACCTGATAGATGAGTTCCTCTCTTCTTAATCATGGAGTTAAATTTTTCAAGTCTATCTTTTGCCATGTATCATATAAGTTACTTATTTGCTTTTCTATAATGCTAGTTATGTCCTCCTTCCAATTGTGTGTCCCTCTTCTGCTTTTCTCACACATTCTGTTTTAAAGACAAGGCCTGATTGCCACATGGGGCATACCTGTTATATGCAGAAATAGTACTGGGTACTAAAGAATCTGAAATTTAAAAAAAAAGTCCCTGCCATTAATTTCATAATCTAGTTCAACCAAACAACATAAAAGAAGAAAAATATAAGTTAAATACTCCTTCCTCTGTATGCCTACATTGCCTCTATTATAAACGGGTTTCAGTATATTGTAATCATTCCTCTACTTACCTGTTTTTCGTAAGCTCTTTAAAAGTAGGGATTATATCAGGTTCACCTGAAACCCCAGTGTCTCCTATAGTACCTGTATCTCAGTATGCTTGATAAGGATGTGAAAAGAAGACAATACAAAATAACATATGTTATTCTCACTGCAAGAATAATGGAGTACGTAGCCATTCCCTTCTCCAGGGAATCTTCCCAGCCTAGGGATTGAACCCAGGTCTCCCTGGTGGCTCAGAGGTTAAACCGTCTGCCTCCAATGCGGGAGACCTGGGTTTGATCCCTGGGTCGGGAAGATCCCCTGGAGAAGGAAATGGCAACCCACTCCAGTATTCTTGCCTGGAGAATCCCCTGGACGGAGGAGCCTGGTAGGCTACTGTCCATGGGGTCGCAAAGAGTTGGACACGACTGAGCAACTTCACCTTCACCTTCACCTTCTGCATTGCAGGCAGGAGGGAAGCCCATGTTAGATGTTACAAATGGTTCATCTACAGAGGAGGGGTCACTCCTTCATACGTTTCTGTTCCATACTGAATTCTATACCATTCTAAATACTTGTTTTTCCTCTTCTTTTTTGCCTCCCTAGAGGTAGCATTGATTCCCTCTTTTTCACCCGCTTTGAAAACAGGCTAAACGCTGGCATACAGGAATCCTTCTCTTAGAATCAGTTTCCTGAGTCATCATGCCTGCTTTATTTCACCATCACACTGCTCAAATGTATACAAAGTCTTACCTACTGATATAGGGAAAAGGGAGCATCTATATCACCAAATATTTATTATCTGAGTCCCTGCAGTCACGTAGAGAAAAAAGTCACAACCTTAGTAGGTTGGCACTTCTTGCTGCCCCAAATTCATTCAGTCTCTGCTGCCTATAGAATAGTGTGATGGGACAATTTGCAACGCAAGGCAAATTCAACGCAAATCTATTACAAGCTAAACTTTAAAATCTTGTAAAAGTTACAAATTTTGTGAAGCTGATGAAGACAAGGAGACCTAATCAAACAACACGCATAGCTACTGACAACTGAGAATCTAGCAGAGGTAGGCCAGTTAACAACTGAAGAACACACAAGGAACAAGGATCATGTAAGAGATTGACTTGAAGATCAAGTTTTTATGCCAGGGGGAAAAAATATATGAAGCTTTCAAATCCTCTTGCAAAAATTATCCTGTTCATGATTACATTGTGAAAGTCAAATATTAGGAAGAGCATTCCAGCTATCATATAATTTAGTAGTGACCAATTATAACTCAAGTGTTAATAAGATATATTGCTATTACTTGTTTCATTTTTCAAGATAATCAGTCAAATTCTCTTTTTCTCTTACTTACTATAAAACTTTGACCCTTTTCCTGACACCAATTGTCCTGAAATAATGAGGCTTTTCTATACTGCTTTATCAGTTTTTACAGTTATGCCCCAGCTAAACAATAAACCTCCAAGGATAGAAATTATGAATTCTATTTTTCGTTAGTACCTTCTTCTACCACCACCAACCCATTCCAAATCACAACTCACACAGCTACTTGTGGAGCAGAAATCTGAGGAAAATAAGCATGCAGAAAATATTACTGACTGCCTACCTGCCTTGGAGGCTAATTCTCCTGAAGGTTAAGATGGCTGTACCAGCAATACATTGTTAACAGTCATGATGGTGATATCCAAGGTTTCTAACTAATCACCTAGCTACAGCTCCTTTAATTCATGACACAGTGTACCTAAGAAATGAAAAGAGATTATCTTTTAATGTATTTTTTGTTTTATTTTTCATCCTACAGGGTATTCTCTCCTATCACAAAAGGAGTCATCAGCGTCTCTCTCCTGGATTATATCTGGGTTACCTAAAGCTGTGTAGCTCTGTGGACCAGATCAAAGTTCTTGTTACCCAAAAGCTGCCTAACATTCTCTGTCATGTGAAGATCCGTGAAAACTATAACATTTCCAAGTAAGTTATGAGAAGTTTGGGTTTTTCTTGTGATGAAACAATGGTTGAAGGGATGGGTTTGACGTGCCAGAAGGAAACTGAAGTGTGACTCCGGGTGAAGTTTTTATGATGAGACGCCTTCAGGGGCCAGCACACGGGGGCAAAGGCATCGCTTGGTCTTAACATTAGGGTAAGGAAAGTGAAAGTGTTAGTCGCTCAGTCGTGTCGACTCTTTGTGACTCCATGAACCATAGCCCGTCAGGCTCCTCTGTCCATGAAATTCTCCAGACAAGAAGACTGGAGAGGGTTGCCACGCCCTTCTCCTTGGGATCTTCCCAACCCAGGGATCAAAGCCAGGTCTCCCACATTGCGGGCAGGTTTGTTACCTTTAAAGCCATACCTCGATTTTAACATTAGGATAAGCAGCGCGCCCATTTAAACAGGATGCTATCCTTTCACTTTCCTCTCTGCAGACACTGACATTCAGGTTAGTGAACAGATGCCCTTTTCTTTCAACACTTCTATTTCCAAAATCTTTTCTCCATAACCTAAAAAGTCATATTTTAAAAAATCACTTGTGTGAATGGGTTCTAGTAGAGTGACTGATTACCCCATAATCTTAAAGGACCCTCCCTACTCTCATTCTTCCCACTCCTAATCCCCTGACCTAAGGACTTCGTATGTTTCCTATGCTCTGTATGATTCTCTAGGGAAGAAAAGAAGTCTAGGCCTGAGTTTCTGGAAACTGCTCTACGGTTTGGCATTATGGTGAACGGCCCTGTTAACTTTGGAAAAGTTGCCCAGTCTTGGTAATCTGACCCAGCTTTACAACTAGCCCTCTAGTAGCCCTCTGAACGTCTACTAAAATGAACTGAATTGGGCTCAACATGGAAAGACTAGATGAGAAAAGAAAAAGAACTTGGAAAAGAGTTTGTCAGGCTCCGGTGACAGTTGAGATCATCCTAGTTGCACCTACAAATTTGCTCAACCAAAGGAGACTCTAACTTGGTCATTTAAAATCTGGTCCCTAAAGTGCAAAGGTCTTATTAACTGTAGTGTCTCACAATATATTACTAAATATGCCTTGGTGACAGTGATGGCGATGAGGATGACGCATGAGGTCTTTAGAGCACTCACCAGCTGCCATATTCTCTTCTTTCCCTAATCACACACACCTAGACTTGAAGCCTGCCATCTGGTGGCCACTTCTACAATCAGCAGTAGTAATCTCCGGCCTTCCCAAGAGGCTCATCTGTGGGTGGATTCTGCAGCGGGTACTTTCATCCATTTTCTAGATTTGTGTCTTAAAGGTTTCAATTCTATCTTTTAGTGGTTGTACCAACTAATCTCCATTTGCCAAGGATCCAAGTTTCATTTCTACAAAAGATTCCAGTAGTCTTCATTGTACCAGTTTCATCTCCCTCATCCTTACAGGCTAAACTGATTAGTTAGCGGTGGATGTCTAATGGTATTCCTCCTGGTAATTTATTTTCTAATTTGATTACAGATACTATTTCAGCAATGTGGTCCTTTCGATTTTGTGCATACTTACGCTAGTCAGCACCCCTCATTTAGTTCTCTGTCAGTGATGGAAGAAAAGATAGAGTTCCCAAGCAGGTTCTCAAAGATTTCAGTTATTTGTGAGGCCAACAGTATGCCCAGATTGAAGCGGGATTTAATTTTCCCTTTTTTCCCCTCTTATTGAGACAAAGGGTATATTTTTCCATAGTCTTTTCCAGTATGGGAATTGAAACGAAACTGATATCATGAAAACAGAAACTTTTCTAAGAGGGGAGCTGGTTAAAAGAGAGTATATTCCGATGCAAAGCTTCTGCCACAATCAATTTCATTTTCTGGCTCATAGCTTGGAGCCCAGTGACTGTAACCCATCAGGGAGAGCCCTCAGAGGATTTTCACGAGGGTGGGAAACACGTTAGCACCTCCTCTCTTTCCATCCCAGAACAACAGGGCTTTCCTTTCCTCCCTAGCCTGCTCCCGAGAGCACATTGCTTCTCCTTGCCATCAGGAGCAAATGGGCCCAGTGAATCTGTTTAGAGACTTGTGCTAAAACACCTTACAGAAACAGTGCTGCCCAAGAGGTGTTTCCCTTGATCTTTTCAAGATCCTTTTGAAGAGCAGCCTTTGGGGGACAAATCAGACGTGCTTTCCTCCCGCCTTCCTTCTTTCCCCTTCCTTTCTGCAGAACGTTTGGAAAAGTTCACTAGGAAGGACGGCAGAGCATGCAGAATAAAGACGCAGATGACTGGTTTGAAAAGAGGACAGAATCAGTGATGTGTGTCCCCTGGTTCCTTTTATTGGAATTGTCTGGTGTTCCTGTTTGTGATTCTCCTCAAGCTTTTGGAAAGGGAAAGAAACCAAAATAGTGCCCACGATTACAACAGGCCAGGGTTGAAATGTGCCGTGTGGTTCCTTGCCTGAGTTGGACCAGAGTCCTGCGGTTACCCAACTGCTGAATTAACCAGCAGATGCCCCTGTGGTAAAATGTAGGGTCTTAGAACTTACAGGGGATCTTCAGGGAAAGAAAAATCATTTCAAAATATTTCAATGCTCCAATCTCAAAAACTGATTCATTACAAATCAGACCTGCTGTTCTGAGGTATATGTGGTTTGATAGGTGAAATAAACTTGAGAAGAGCTCATTTTAAGCTCTATTTGGGTGGCAAAAAGTTCAAATTTCATGAACTGCATCAAGTTTTAACCACCAAAAATTGGTTATTCAGGTTCTGGACATATACACTAAAAATGTTCTGAGCTGTGTTCTGAACTTTTGTTGTATTTCTAATTTTAACTTGACTCAATGTACAGAGAGGAGTGGGAATGGGTCCAAAAGCTTTCTGGCTCTGAATCTATGGAAAGTGTGGATCATACTCCTGACTGCCCCATGCAATTGTTCTTCTACGAGCTCCAGATGGCAGTGAAAGCTCTCCTTAAGCAGATCAGTATACCTCTACATCAGGTACTAGTCTTTACCATTATTTTCATCTTCTTTTTATGACTCATGGAAACTGCGTTATGGTGTGAAACTCAAGAGGTGAAAAATTACACGTATATACATTGTGTTCATTGACTTACATGCCGCTTTGCACATACATGCACATTTTCAGTCTGATGCCTACACACAGACACTGAGTACACTTCCGCACCTTTACGCTAGCTCTTCCATGTTGACGTCTCCCAAAGTTCCCAGACCCCACTTTATTGTGGTCCGGTCAAACAAGGAAAAATTGGCTAAGCCACCCTGAAAGACATCAGCTCTTAGCTTCAGGAGAGCGTGAAGCAAGGGAAGTAAATAAATAAGTGTATAGTTAGATTTGCAAATGATTTCCTTAAGAACAGCAGATGACTGGTAATGTAAACCTAGAGCAGTGGCCAAGGTTGTTGCATGCTATCTTTCCACAAACAGAAAATTTGCTGTCAAAATTATTGTCTTGTCTAAGTCCAAACGTGCAGATCTCACCTCCACTAATAAGCAACTTTTAAAAAAGAAACCGTTGGCTTGGAAGACAAGAGTAAAGGTTTACTAGGTTTTGCCTAGTGAGCTAATATCACGTAGCATTAGATTCTCTTCTTTTTGATCTGCATTTACCATCTCTCTCCACTCAATACACACACATACTATTTCTATACACACGAGTGAAATAAGCCAAGTTTAGCCTGCAAACAGGGACACTGTGACAGGAGTGACTGGCTCTCTTTAAACAACAGACAACCTGAATTGGCCTCTGACCCAAGGAGACAAGAGGATAGATTAAAGACTCTAAGAGTGTTCTTCCATTAGGGTACTACTCTGATTACAAGTCAATGTTGCAAAGCTAGTCCAAAACAGCTAACGGTGAAAAAGAATAAATTGCATGAGATGCTATAAAGACACTAGGCGAGTTAACTGGATTATTCCAGGGGTGGCCATATACTCAGGAGGAGGAAAAAAAATGCCAGCTCAACTTCTGACAGTAGATACCATTAAAGGGTTTCTTGGGCTTAGCAGGTCTGAAGCAGCTCATATTTCATTGGTGACTCTTGGGCTACGCATACATTGGGAGCAGGCTGCCCAACTGCCTAAGAGTACATACAACATTTTTTTTTTTTTGGTACTTGTAAAATTTTCTCAGTCCTTGGCCAGAAACTACATTTTCCCCCCTTAACCAACTTAAATTGAAACTAGTGGATTTTTAATTCAATCCATTTTTGTTGCTTCATGTAATTATATTCATCATTTTGAAAAGCCCACAGAACGCAATCATTTTCTGCTTTTATAAGAAGCATAAATGTTGTTTTCAGAGTTTATGTGGAACATTACTGCCTTAAATCTTGATTTTATATAGCATTATTAAATGGACTGAACCCTAATATTTATGTTGTATAAAAATTCCAAGCTTAAAGTCATGTAATTTTGTTAGATGTTTTATGCCAGTTTGGTGTTGTTTATGTAAGTGCCATGTTGTAACTCTCCTATTTTTCCTCCGCGCGTGTCCCTCTGCAGGCAAGGAACTTCCGCCTCTACACACAGGAGGTGTTGGAAATGGGTCACAATGTGTCCTTTCTTCTCCTGCTCCCTGCCTCAGACGACGTCTGTACAGCCCCAGGACAGAATAATCCTTACACCCCACACTCAGGGTTTCTTAACCTCCCTCTTCAGATGTTTGAACTTGGTATAGTAGCTTGTTTCACCTAGAAATATTAACCCAGCCTCCTTATAATAAAATCACAAAGTTATATCTGTTCCCCCTTGTCCCAGTGGAGGGTCAATAAATCACATGATGGCTTTGGCAACAACCCTTCCTAGAACTGTGTACAAGTCTGAGAGAAAGCAAAGCTCCAAGACTATGTGCCTGAGCAATAATTACTGAAACTTAGCTAAGGCCCAATGGAGAGGCGGGACTTCTAAACAGAAAGTTCAGTTATCAGGCTGCAGTTCTTGCCTCCCCCTTGCTTTCCTAAAGCATAAATATAAGAACTGATGTTTTCATGAAAAGCACTGCCCCTTCTCTTTCTGTTTTTCCTCTCTCCCCGTCTTCCTGCCCCATTTTCACTCCAACTGGGAAAAAACCTGAAATTAAAATGTAAAGTGCGTATCAATTTAAAGCAGAAAAAGGTCTGTAACTTTAAGTAGTGCTAACTTATTAAATAGACTCTAAATTTCTAACAGACCATTTGAGAAATTGACAGGGTCTCCCAGGATGCAATATTGTGATTATAATGTGGGATTCTCAATGGTAGAAGGTCTCATCCTGACTTTCAAAAATGGGTAGCCTGGGCCCTGGGTTCTCTATTTTTACAGAGACCCCTGCTGCCCACTGAAAATGTGAATAGGGAGGCTTTGTCTCCTCGCTATGCTTCATCTTGTAACAGGCCAATAAGAGGCAATTAACAAGAGTTCCGTCAGTTCAAATGGACTGTAGGATCTGTGGGCGTGGGAGGGAATGGGTGGGTGGAATAGAAGGCAGTCTCTCTTTGGATTGCTCCCCAGCTACCAGATTTAGAAAAAGACAAGGAAGCTGACTGATGTTTCATTTTGAGACCTGGGCATCTGAATTTGAATTTATCTCTTGAGGATAAATGGATGACGTCTCCCAGTTTCCCTTGCTCCAAAGAGTTTACATGCTCAAAAGCTGATGAGCAGCAATTGCTATTTCCCAGAGGAGGGAGAGTTATTAAGAGAAGCCTGAATCAGACTTGCAGACGGAGACTCGAGGGTACTGGGTCCTCTACTGGGTGGCACTGGTAATCCTTTAGCTTTCTTGTAGCTTTTCTGAGCCACATGACTGACAATATTGGCCATAACACTCCCAAGATGCCTGAATGTGACTGTGGCCATTTAATGAGTTCCCCATACAGCGGACATTTTTAGTCTATGATATAACTGCACTGCTATGACAAAACATGGTTTGAGTCAAAGACTTTCAATTCAGGTCCACACATACACATCAGGTGTCTACTGTGGAGATTAAGAGATGAGTTAAGACAATGACTCTGCCCTCAAGGGGCTTTTTAGTAGAGTGGTAGGAGTAAAATAAAGATACAAATTAAATTTTAAAATACATATAATGTGCTTAAATCTTAAGTATTAAGTGATACTGAAAAAAGAAAGGAAAGCATGTTTTCTTAAAGAAGGTATCAGAAAGCCACCTTGGAGAGAGGGTATTTGTTGTAGGTGTTAAAGAATGGACTGGATGCTAAGAACAAGGATAATGAAATCTCTCCTGTCAAAGGGAGCAGAATGAGCAAAGACATAATAGAAGAACTCAGAAAGAATCAGAAAAAGAGCACGTGGTCCGGTTTAGCTCGATCTGGGAAAGGACCGGAGGCAACAGTAGCCATAAGCCTGTGAGGACAGGCTGTAGCCGTATTGGGCAGTATTTTACGAATCAGGCTGAGGAATATATTTAAGATGAACTGAAAGCAGGACTGGGGAGATAATGCAGAGGCTGTAATAATACTGTGATGTCGCAGTAGAAACAAACTCAAAGGAAACAAGTGTAGATGTGAGAAGCACGGGAAGCAACCGACAAGACTGGGCAGCTGTTTGAATGAGGACAGTCAGAGCTCAGACACATTTAGTACCCCCGTAGTTTTCAGTTTCAAAGACTGTGAGGATATTGCTACCATTACCAGACCTAATGAAATCAGGAAAGAAAATGCTTTGGGGAAGACTATGATGCTCTTAGCTCTGAATATCTTGAGCTCAGTGGTAAAGAATCCACCTGCCAATGCAGGAGATGGAGTTTTGATCTCTGGGTCGGGAAGATTTCCCCTGGAGTAGGAAATGCAAATGTGCTTCAGTATTCTTGCCTGGAAAGTTCAGTGGGCAGAGGAGCCAGGCGGGCTATAGCTCCCGGGGTCCCAAAGAGTCAGACGTGACTGAGCATGCACACGTCTTGAGTGTGCAGGTGTTAATTCAACATCCAAGCAGACGTATACAACTGGCAGTGGAAATGCAGGAGACAAAGTTGGTTACTAAACACAGGAATTTGGCCAGACTCTACTGGTAACAGATGAAGCCATGGAAGTGAGTGATTTCCCATGGGTAGATAAATGACAGAGAAAAGAACTAAAGAAAATCCTTTATTGGAGAGCGAACTGAGAGCCCATTCTATGTAAACGGGCCATACTGTTCCATGATTACAGGCAAAAATACATGAGGCTCGTTTCTCGATGTTTCAGGGGCCTGGGTGGGAACAACCAATGGTTTAGTATCAATCATAACAGTACACGACTCCCAAGATCCTGGAGAACCAAGCCCTGCAAGCATCCTATCTTTCTTGCTGGGAGGCTCCCACACTCTTCTTGGGCAACCACACTTTATCCTACCACTGTGACTCTCCATTCTACAATTTCCTCTCTTCACTCATTTCTTCATTAATTCACCTATAAATATTTATTAAGTAACCTACTATGTGCCCCTCCTCCCAAGTGGCTAAGTGGTAAAGAGTCCTCCGGCCAGTGCAGGAGACGCGGGTTCAATCCCTGGGTCAGGAAGATCCCCTGGAGAAGGAAATGGCAACCCACTCCAGCATTCTTGCCTGGGGAAATCCCATGGACAGAGGAGACTAGCAGGCTATAGTCCATGGGGTCACAAAAGAGTCAGACACAACTTAGCGACTAAAACTGAGCAACTGAAGCAACTATGACGTGCCAGGCATTATTCCAGGTATTGAAAAATCAGCGAACAAACTCCTCATGGGGCTAATAATATTCCAGTGGGGGAGACGAATAGTAAACCAATCAACAAACATTAGTATTGGAAATGTCAGGCAGTAGTGAGAGCTGGCAGCAAAAATAAATGAGGATAAAAGGCTAGGCTGAAGGGACAGGAACTGCACTTTTGTATAAGATGACAAGGAAAGGCCTCTCTGAAGAAGATAATCTGAGCAGAGATGAGAGATTTCCATGCAATGAAAATAGCAAGTGCAAAGACCTTAACAGTAAAAGTGTGCTTGGCTGAGACATCAGTATAGATGGAATGTAGGTAAGCAAGAGCAACAAAGACAGGAAATGATATCAGGTCAGCATCAGAAGGTCATTCATGGCTTCATAGGTCATAGTAAGGACTTTGGATTTTATTTTTAGTGTGTTGGAAATCCAATGGAGACTTTTGAGTAGAATGACTTTTTAATATAAGCTTTAATATAAGTAACTTTTAATACAAGCTCTGCAAAATACAGTAGTCCCATAGGGTGTTCCTTCCTAGGATTACTGGTCGGGGAGAGAGACTGTCATACAGGAAGATGCTGTGAGACTATATGAGCAGGGTCGAGCTGGGGCAAAGTGGTACAATCGTAGACCCACTGCCCCCCACAGCTTGAGGGCTGATATCCCCAACCCTTTGGAGAGGAAGAGGATAGCACTCCTCTGCAGTTATAAAGCATGTGCCTGGGCTGCCCCAGGAATAAAAGGAAAAGCCCTTAGAAACTGTCCTGAGACGTGGCATCTTGGGGATTTGCCTATACTGAGGAGGTGACCCTGCCCTGACCCCGTGGGCAGTCACAACTGACTGTAGGCCTATGAAGAGGAAAGCTGACTTTTATCGATTTCATTGACTCTATGACTTTGACTGACTCGATGAGCAAGATTAAGAAACTGGGAAATTTTTTAAAACCAGTTTGAAGCCTGGTATGCATTTTATACTTCAGTGTTCGGCTACATGCTTCATTCAACAAACATTTACTGAGTTTCCACCTGGCATATAGTACCACTGTATGCCAAGTACTATGCTAGGGCTGGACACATAGACATTAATAGGACACAGTCTGCCCACTGGAAGCCTAGAACCCAGTGGGGGATATTATCTATACCAACAGTCCCAAGCCAATGAAAATTCTTCTGTGAGAGGTCAGTTGCTGAATTTCAGAGAAAAAACACCTAATCCTTTCTTACAGAGATAAGATTTAAGATAGACTTTGAAGTATAAGTAAATATTCAGGGGCAAAAAAAAAAGGTAGACCAGGAAAGGAAAATCACTGTAAGCGGAAGGAATAGCATGCACAAAGGTTTGGAGACCTAGGAAAAATGCATTTCACTTTAGTACACTCTGAGTGGCTCACTGCGACAGATGCTTAAAGCATCTGAGCAAGTGTGACGGGAGACAAAACTAAAATTGAAAAAAAAGGAAAAATCACGAAGGGCTAAGCCACCCCAAAGCAGTTAGACTTTATTCTATAAGCAATAAGGAGTCATTAAAGGTTTTTAAGGAAAAGAATAATATGGTTATTACCGGGTGTTAACAACTCTGGATTGCAGGACAACAAGAAAAAGGCTTGGCCTAGAGGCAATGAGTCAGTTAAGAGACCGGCCCAGGTGGGCATTGATAAGAACTCAGACGGAGACTGCCACAGCAGGGGGACAGGAGAGAAGGCAGGGGCAAGAGGAATTTAGAAGTTCAAGTCAATAGGACTTTGTGATTGATTTAATGTGGCTGAAGAGAAAGATGGAGGAGCCACGGAGTCTGAAGAGGGTGCTGAAATGGATAACGCTGCCATCTACCAAAACAGGAAATAAGAGGGGAGGAACAGGTTTGGGGGAGGGGAGAGATGATGAGTTAGTTCGGTCTGACAAATGATGAGTTTTGTTTGAGGGGCCTGTGGGATATCCAGGCATTGAGCCTAATGGAATCCAGGCCACAAGCTTATAAGAAATGGCACAGTCCCAACCCTCATTCCTAATGCCCATTTTTCATGATTTAGGATACCATTCCTGAGTTCCAACTGTCAACTCGTTCACTACCAGGAATCTTTAGAGAGGCATCTTATACCCAGGTTCTTTCTGATACCTTGGCAGAGAACCATAGAACTAAACTGAGCCTAAGAGTTAATCTTATTGGTTCCTTAGCTTCCAGACTAGGCTACATGGCCCAGACTGATGGGACTCTATTGAGGAAGCGATCTTTAGGAAGAATATTCTAACCTCAGTCCTGTTCTAATATTCAAACTACTAAATGCCCCATTCTTCCCAGGGGGATGGGGAAGGGATGTGAACAAAAATTCATTTTGCATCTGATATGTGCCACATGCTGCCCAGGCACTTTATTATTATGTTGTTTTATCTTAGGTAGACATTATTATCCTCGTCTTACCTATTAAAAAAAAACCTGAGGCTCCCTGGGGTTATATGCCTATTATGAAGGTAGTAAGTGGTAGAAGTATAATTCAAATCCAGTTCTGTCTTATACCTAAGCCTAAGTACTTTCTGCGCTACAGTACCCCTAATCTGACTTCCAGTGTCGGTGCTGACGGCATTTTAGTCTGTCACTATCTTACAAAGAAAAAAGACAGAGAAAACACCACAGAAAATTAGTCTTCGTTTGTAAATTACTAACAAATCATGCGGTCTGGGATAATGCATTTTTGAATCCTTATACCATTTTGCCTGCAAAATGCATGTGATTCACATTAGGAAAAAAAATTAGAAGCTTCCAGTCTATCCTCCCCTTCTCAGTGATGGCTACCAAATGTATCATTGCTAAACCACAAAAGACTATGTTAAAGTCACATTTGTTAAAGTGACATTAAAGGCTCCGGATGAAAACCACTAGAGTGGGAAAGTGAAGCACTGTCCTTGTCGTTGGAAGGTCCTCGGCGCTCACTGTGGCGGGTGGCGCAGCCGTGTGGGTGCTGGGAGACCACCCACTGATCCGAGGCTCTGACCACAAAGAAACTCAGCAAGAGGGAGTTGTGGACATCCTGGCGTTCTAGAATTCAGATGGGACTGATAGCATTTCCTCTAAAGAAATTCTTCAGTGCCTCTACCTTCCAGTCATATTTTAGAAAGAAGGAAAAAAAGACGATTTTTTTTTTTTTTGCAACTTGGTTTGGAAAGGCAGACTGTGAGACACTTCACTCTTCAGCCAAGAGAGGACATCTGTCAAGTGCAAACAGGATATAATTCCTCCTTGAAAGGCATGAAGACACATTCAGGGAGCTACAAGGGTCAAGAGTAAGCTGAAAAGTAACTGTGACTCTTTCCTGTAGAGCAGCCAGTAAATATCAGACTTGAAATATACCTTTTGAAAGAGGAAAATCAAACGCACCTTGAGGAAAGAGAATAGAGGGGAAAAGGAGACTTTGGAATAAAGGTCTGCTGTCTTCAGATACATTCTGTTGTTCATTCAGGCAATAAACCATAACTGAGAAGTTAGCCACCCCCCAACCCCCGCCCCCGTGGCTCACATCATAGAAAATGCCTGCAGTGCGGGAGACCCGGGTTTGATCCCTGGGTCAGAGAGATCCCCTGGAGAAGGGAATGGCAACCCACTCCAGTATTCTTGCCTGGAAAGTCCCATGGACAGAGGAGCCTGGCAGGCTACACAGCCCATGGGATGACAAAGAATCGGACACAACTGAGCAACTAACACTTGACTTGACTTGACTTGAGAAGTTCCAGTGCTCCAGGTTTTGAGGAAATAAAAATTAACAGGAGATATGGTTTTTGCCCTCAAAGAAATCAGTCCAGTAAGCACATTATTACAATAAAGCAGGATAAATGTCCTGGTGTATTTAAAAACAAGTGGTCTAGGACCACAAAAGACAGAAGCTAATTCTGCCTGGAGTGAAAGAGGTACCAGTTCAGATTTCACTGAGGAGAAGATATTTAGCCTGAATATTCAAGTATGAGAAGAAGCTGACATGAAGGTATTGGTAGAGAAGGTCCTGGAGGAGGAGGAAATGGCATGTTCACAAACATGGAAGTACAAAATGACCAGCTTGACCAAAGCATAGAGTCGATGCAGGCAGAGGGTGGAAGGCATGACTGAAGACAGATTAAAATCCTAGATCTCAAGGAGCTTGCTTTACTGTGATGTTTGGATTATATCCTGAGTCAAGAAGGTGCTCTACGAAGGTGTATAAAAGGGAAAGCATGAAATGTAGATCATTTGGGAAGAGCTCAATAATTCGCATTTACTGAGATCGGTTCTGCTGTGTGTCAGACAAGGAAGAGTTAGAACAGAGGGAGTAGAAGGAGGGATCTAATACAAGAGAGAAAGAAAAAAAAAAACCCAGACCCAAAGCTCCCCAAAATCAGAAACCACTCCTTGAAATAGTGCCCAGCTGGATTAAGGACGGACCACTGGAGGCGTCACTCCATTCTTCTCTACCCCTTCAATACAAGGAAATCTAAACAGAGCAGGTCACCCTTAGCCTCACGTGAGTTTCATCCTGAGGGAAAATCAAGCAAGGAGGCAGCCAGTGGTAAGAGGGGAATTGTAGGGTACACAAAGTCTCTCAATGTGCAGAGAAGTAGGGCTTCCTCAGTGAGGTGTGGAGATGACCAGATGCCCCGTTTTGAGGTAGTGTGGTTTTAGCTTCCCAAAATGGCCAGGTCTAGGTCTCTGGAATCAATAGCAAAGAGGCCTGAGGGCAGTAATTAGATGTTCTTCCTAGAATTCCTCACCAAAGAAGCCAGAATAAAAATGCTTCCACAGATCTGGTGAGTTATTCCAGCCCCATTTCCGAAGCATGGAGCACGCTGATACAGGTCAGAGGTACACAGAGTGAGTGAGGTTCCTGGGAAGTGACTCTCCAAACTCAGCAATGGCCAGGAAGAGTCTGGTACTACGCAAGTCTGAATCAGAGTGCTTGCCTCATCTTACTGGACTCTGAGGTTATAGCATGTGAGCAGAGCCGATCAGAGAAGTAAGAAAAGCCTGACCACCTCAGGCTGCCTGCGTCAGGCTGAGACCCACGCCCCTCTCTCCCTTCTCCATGGCAGAGATGAAGGTTAGGCTGTCTCCACTGGCCTCTAGCCCATTATCTTTTAAGAGAAGGAAAGGAAAACAAAACTGGGCTGCAGCACACTAGCTCCATCATCTTTCCAGAGGAGTTGGGGAGTGGAGAGGCAGCAGAAGAATCAAAACTCATCATACTAGGTCCTTAGGAAGTTTCCCAGCCAGACGAAACACAAAACACACCCTGAGAAAAACATGTCTTTTATCTTCTGGGACTTCTGGCCTTGGCAAGGAACACGCAAGATACACACTAGAAATCAGACATGGCAATCAAAACTGGGTTTCAAATGGATACTTGCCTCTTTTTTTCTCTTTAAATTGGTAAGCAAACTTATTTTCCCAGTAGTAGCCCAACTTTAGGGGCTGAACATAAGCTGCAGCTTTAGCCAACTCCACTTCCCCATACCCTACCAGGACTTGGTAAACCTTAAAAGGGAATACTGTCTGACTAAAGCCAGACAACTGGCCCCTTAAGAGCACATTTATAATTTATTTATGGCCTAATATTTTCCAATGATAGGATTAATAAATCATGTTTTCATTCAACTTGTTTTCTCTGAGGTATGAATTTCCCTATTTTGATACCAGATCTTAACATGTTTTATTTTGCTTGTCCATTTTCCAGTTCATTTTTGCAGCTACAGGGAGAAATTTATTAGTCTGTATTGCCGCCTTTCTGCTGTCGTGGAGCTGGATTCTCTGAATACCCAACAGTCCCTGAGGGAAGCAATCTCAGACAGCGAAGTTGCAGCTGCCAAACAAAGACACCAGCAAGTCTTAGATCTCATTCAGGTAACAGTTTGTTTTATCTGAGGTAAGAGGAAGAAGGAAGGGACAGGGTGGTGAGGATGAGACCCAAGCATGAGAAAGAACAGCAGTCTGGGCAAGAGACCACTATGTGCAAATAGACTGTTAATTTGGTTAAAATGCGGAACTCAGGGAAATACGAGTTTTTAAACAAAGGCTTAAGAAAAAGCTACAGATAAATCAGTGTTAATAAGACCTCTATCAGGCCCTGTCGTGGGTCGCTGTAGTCTCCTACGTTGAACAGAAAAACAACTGCCAGAAGAAGTGGAGATCAGAACATTAGTAGCCAGTAGCCCAGTGATAATTCCAACAGAAAGAAAAACTGTATTAATTCATTCAATATCAGAGAGAAAAAGAACAGAATGATCCATCGGCTTATGTAAACCCAAATTCAGGACATAAGATTTCTCATTCTTTGGACTTCTTTCTGGCAGAACTGACATTTTAATGCATAGCTATAAAGGCTTAAAAATGTGTGAGCCCTATGGTGACGTCTCAGGGTCTTGAGACAGTGGGACTGAGTAGTCATCAAGAGAATTTGGATCTGGTCTGAAACTGCCCCTAAATCCCTTGGACAAGTCTTACGATCTTTATGCCTGTGCGTGCGTGCATACTAAGTCGCCTCAGCAGTGTCCAACTCTGTGCAACCCTATGGACTATACCCTGCCAAGCTCCTCTCTCCATGGGATTCTCCACGCAAGAGTACTGGAGTGGGTTGCCATGGAATCTTCTTCTCCAGGGGATCTTCCTGACTCAGGGATTGAACCTGTGTCTATTACATCTCCTGCATTGGCAGACAAGTCCTTTACAACTAGCGCCATCTGGGAAGCCCTTTTATGCCTGCAGTATAACCCAGTTCACAAAATGAATGCACGGTCCCCTCTTAACCTCAGGGGATACAACTTAAGACTGGATGACTGAAACTGCAGATAGTACCAAACCCTGGATATACTATTTTTCCCTATATGTACACACCTATGCTAAGTTTAATTTATAAATCAGGCACAGCAAGAGATTAGCAACAATAATAAAATAGAACAGTTATAACAATATATTGTAACAAAAATTATGTGAAAGTCTTATCTCTCAAAATAGCTTACTGTACAAATTTAATGTCTTTTTCCATCTTAACTAAACACTAATTATGTACTGTGGCCATGACTTTTGTGATTTGCGGTACAACAGCAAAACTACTAGGAATTCCTTTTTCCTTTTTCACAATTTCATGGAATGAAGATTCATTCTTATCATAGATCTTAGCAATTTCACCATACAGGTTTTTTGTCCCTTACCTTATTAAGTATGGGACTGTCAACTGTTCAATTAAAGAAAGCACTTTGTAGCTTCTCTTTGTCATAAGCAAATTGCCAGCATCTTGCACTCTTGCACTTTGGGGCCACTATTAATTAAAATAAGGGTTACTTGAACACAAGAATTATGATGCCACAGCAATCTGATAACCAAGGTGGCTACTAAGTGACTAAGGAGTGGGATACGCTGGACAGAGGGATGATTCACTTCCTGGGAATGCTGGGCAGGATGACAGGAGGTTTGATCCCGCTATTCAGAACAGTGGCAATTTAAAAGTTATGAACTGTTTAATTCTGGAATCTTCCATTTAATATTTTCAGACCTCAGTTGAGCAATGGTTATTGAAACTGCAGAAAGCAAACCATGAATAAGCGGGGACTTCTATAACAGCAATAACCCCATCATGAATATCACTTTGATATATATTCAGATCAATCTGATAAATAAATATTTGTTGGACACAAGCGTTGGGCACTGTAAGGGAGATATGAAGTTGAATTACACATGGTCCTTGAACTTCACTTAAAATTCATTAGGGTAAACAAGAAATGTGTATAAATGCTATCTGTAAAAATGATTTAGGTGCCAAATTTGTTGCCTCATCACTCAGTCATGTCCGACTCTTTGTGACCCCATGAACTGTAGCCCACAAGGCTCTTCCGTCCACGGGATTTTCCAGGCAAAAATACTGGAGTGGGTTGCCATTTCCTTCTCCAAGGTACCAAAAGAGAAATATAAAAAAAATAAAGTAAAAATGTTTTGTGTCAACACAAAGAAGTAAAAATTTACTTATATTTGTGGGCATTAAAAAAAAAAAATGCCGTAGAGGATGTAACTTGATATGTGAGCTGGGCCTAGGGGCATAGGTTAGTCTCAGTGAGGAGAGACAGAATGAGGAGCTGCCAAAGAAGCATAACCAGATAAGGGAGAAAGAGCAGAAAAATCCTACCTGGGGAATGATGTGTAACCAAGATTAGTTTGGGCATAAACCGAGTAAAGGACAATGGTGAAAAATTAGGTAAGAGTGAAAGGAGCAATGAAATCAGATCACATGAGGCTTTATTAGAGACCATAGTAAGAAATTGGTACTTGATGCTGTAGGCCATAGGTACCCAGCCAAAGTGTTGGAGAAAGTCAGTGACAGGGTCTCACAGATGTTTAAGACAGATTCAAGCAGCGGAGGATATTCCTCCCATTCACATTGATGTGTGGCCACACTGGTTGCTCACAGTGAGCACTCATTCTCATTGGCTACTAAATCATTTGCACGTCATTCCTAGACTTAAGGAGAAGACTAAAGGCAGGGAAACCAGATACAAAGCTATTAGACAACCCTCCAAGCAAGTAATGAGGACCTAAGATGAGAAAATGCCGTGAACTTTGGGCAAATAAAGTTCTCTAAATCTCAATCTCCTCATCTGTAAAATAGGGATGATAATAATAGGAATAGCTTTCAGTGTCACTGAGAGAATTGAATACGATAATACATATAACAATTTCACTGAAGTGCGTGCACATAATAAGTATGCAATAAATTATACATTCATTCACTAATAAGGGAAAATACTTTAAAACATGATGTGCAAGATTGGGGGTTTATTAAGTACTCATGAAGAAGATATTGTAATATGCTTGCAAAGTGTGAGCCAGACAAGTCCTATCCCACCTCTCTCATCCTAAATGAGATATTTTAGGTGACCTCTTAGACTGAAAAAATAAACCTTTCCAGAACTTACTTGCTTTCTTGACCTGAAAGCACAGTATTTAAAAATTAAAAACATTTACATCATTTATTTTATTTCTAGTAAAAATGAAAGATTGATAGAGGAAGGGGGTGGGGAAAAGAAGAAAGAAGCAGGAGGAGGATGTGAAAGATTGGCGTATCTTCTGAACCCAGTGTAAGGAGCAGGGGAGCATAGTAAGAAGAAGAATGACCAGAATTCAGTTACCATACATTTTTAGTCCGGAATCTTCCACCGATAAACCTTGGGCTATTGGCCAATTTATTTGATCCAAGGGCCTCAATTGTTGGAACTGGGCTGGACGACTTCTTAAGCATTGAGTTGGCTCTAACATTTCATGACTTCTTTAACAGCCATAAATAGTTTTATAGAAGCGCTTCTTTACCTTTACCTTAGGTTCTATCTCCACTTTATTCCAGCTAAGGCTCCCCTGACTGCATTATGTCCAACCAAGAACACTGACTTTCTTTAGCCTGTCACATACTCCAAGAGTCCCTCGCTCCATTCTTACTTCCAGATGACAGTCCTTGCCCCTTTCTCTCTCACCTAGCCTATGGCTCCTCCGCTTTCTCCTCTTTCCTTTTCAGCACACCATTAAGTGGGATGGATGAAGGCAAGCGAGGCCAGGAATTCTTTAAAGTTCTAGCCTGCTCTGGTTTCCTAAAGCAGGTAACTTGAGAGCCCTCTCTACGTACTCTCCAGCTAGCCAGCCAGGTAAACGGAGACTTGGATGAAAGCCAGTTCTCCAAGAGTTCAAGAAAGCACTTCTTGGCCAGGCTAAAACCAGACCATCTTGCACCCACAGCCATCAGTGGACTTCCTTGCCCCGTCCAACATGGATAATTTCACTGACTAGAGTTAATGCAGGATCATCTCTCTCCTTAACGAGATTGGGCTTCTCAGTCTCTCCTGCTCAGAATGAAAACCAGCTGCAGCCATTCACCCATTGGCATCCAGCACTCAGTCCACCACACACCATAATCGGCAGAGGCAAGTGCCAGCTGTGGGAGCATTTGTGTGATTCCAGATCTAAGACAGTGTTGAAGGCACTACACAGACCAAACATTGTAAAGAGCAAGGGAGTCTGTGTAAATACAGTTGGGAAAAGAAGCCAAGCAGTGCAGCCAGAGAGGAAGGGCTGGGCCGGGGGAGGTGTAGAAAATCATAGATAAGGTATACAGCCTTTACAGACAACACATGCAGCAGAAATGGCAGAGTGCAGAGACTTGGCACTGGGCATATTTGGAGCTGCTAAAGCCGAAAGGGCAATTAGGCTATAATTTATATACTGGAATGCTTCAAATGCTCCTAAGCTGTAATAGAAACACAGCTCATTAAATATAGCCAATCTATCATCCCCTCAAGCACCTTGTAACTGTGCTGTGAGAAAACCAATCACCTTTACATTTTAATAAAAATATTACCTTGCCTGCGTACAGAGAAAGGAGGGAAATTTATGGGATGAAAACCAAAATCTTTAAAGGGCAAAGTGAGAAATGGATGCAAAACTTTTAACCAACAGACCTAGTGAGTTCACGGGCTTTCTTTTTTAAAAACATGTCAGCAAGTCTTTAGAAGCTGTATTTGGACGGTAAAATCAAGGGGATTATGTTGGCAGTTATTTTTAGATCAACAGTATAAGGTAAAATGAGTGAAAATTGCGCTTCTCTTAGAGTTACTTAACTAAGTCCGTTAAACTCGGTCTATAGTTTCCCTCTACCTGTTTCTGATTTCTCTTCAGTGAACACTTCTTCAGTGCCATCACTGAGAAAAATTAAGAAAGAAACAGTGTCTCTACACATAAATTTTAAATTTTTTGTACTAAATCTCACTGTCCATCCTCAGTAGTAAGGCTAAAACAACCTATCCAAAGACAGCGAGTGGAGGACAAGTTATTAATAATTGTATTCATTTCTTAAGGCTGCTGCAAGAAATGGCCACAAACTGAGTGGCTTCGACAGCAGGAATTCACTGTCTCACAGTTCCGAAGGCCAGAAATCTTAAGTCAAGGTGTCCGCAGAGCCACACTCCCTCTGGAGAGGGGGAGAATCTATCCCTGGCCTCCTCCAGCTCCCGGTGGCCACTGGCGTCTCTCGACCTGGGGCTACCTCAATTCAATCTTGGCTTCTGTGATCACACAGCCTCCTCTTCTGTCGACCGCATCTCTGTCTGCCTCACTCTTGTAAGGATGTCTTCATGCAGACATTCGTCACTGGAATCAAGGCCCACCTAGATAACCTAGGGTAAAATCCTCCCATCAAAATCCTTACCAATCACATCTTTTGCCATAAAAGGTAACATTCATTCTTTTATCATATAAAGTAATACAGGTTCCAGGGATTAGGATGTGGACGTATATTTTGGGAGGTCACATGCCGTCCACTATAGTAACAATGACTGTCATTGCAACAACTGAAAATTTTATAAGAATGTACAGATTACAATGTGCACTCACCTACATCATCTTACTTAATCCTCATAATAATTCTGTTCAACGACAGAGATCTAAAGTATTAGATAACCATTCACTCATACCTTCATTGGCTGAACAATCATTTACTGAGTACCTATTCTTTGCACAGCCAAGAGTAAAAGGTACAGAAGCATAGTACCTGCCTTGGCAGGACCTCTAAAAGCTGTCCACAGTCATGCAGTGCCTCACTTTGAGATGAGAGTATGCTGCATGAGGTGAGATCAATAAAAGCTAGCTGAGAAAGCAACAATCTCATTAAGAAAATTTGTCCAAGCGTTAAATGGAACTTCCACCTTATTTACCCCTTGAACTTCAGATTTTTCCCTATATAATGTTCAGTGGGCCTGCCACTGTTGAACCTTCAGCCCAGCTCACTGGCTGACAAAGCCTGAAGCTCAATTTCATGCTTTCATTAACAACACTAAAAACTCTGCTCAGTTCTGTCACTCCGGGATAGAACATTACCAGAAGGCAAGGGAAATGGCAACCAACCATGCAGTGCCATGCATTAGCTCACTGAAACTTGCCTGTCACTCTGAACTCTCACAGTTTCAGAAGCCACTCTGTGTTTATTGGGAGCATCTGGTTTGTGGATATTCCTAAGGACAGATTAAGACTCTAAAATTTGAAATCTGAAAATAAAACAGAATATTAGATAGTCCCTTCTATAATCAGAGACACCTTAACCGTGTAGTAGTCATACAATAAACATCTTCTAGCTGGAAACTAAGTGACCCCAACTTTCTAAGGGTTCTTCAAAAATAAATCACACAGTGTCAGAGCTGGAAGGGACCTTAGACATCATCCAGCCCAGCCTCTTCTTTTCACAGCGAGGTAAATGGGTCAGAAGTCAATGGCTTGCTCAAGGCACCCTGTGAAATTAGATGCAAAGCTGTTTATTCCAATAATGCTTTACTAGTTCACACAGGACTAAAACAATATTTCTTTCTCCACTTGTTCTGAAATTCAGACTTTATCATATGCCTTCCCCATAAATCCTAATGAGGAATATTTCATTACATGCTGAGAATTAATAACAGTTTACATGTGTGCAAAATGTACCCTGCAGTTTTATAAAGCACCTTCAAACTTATCATTTCACCCAATCATCACAGCAGTCCTGTGGCATATAAAAGAAATATTTTGTCCACATTTCACAAATAAGGCAACTAAAGCTCAAAGGGGTCAAGTGATTTGCCAAAGGTTGTTATAGAACCAATAAGTTGCAGATCCCAGCTGGAATCCAAGTCTTTCACTATTTGCCTTAAATGAAATAGCCTCTTGGGTAAAAAACACGCAAGACACAAAAGGTTATAAAAACGAGATATTTTCTGGTTTAGTAAATCTATGTTGAAAATATTTTACCCATGCTCAAAACCAGATACTGTAGAAAATGTATCATGTTGGACCCTCAGGGAAACTTCACACCTTTTTAAACCTGTTCACTAATTCAATGCATGCATGTATGCTAAGTTGCTTCAGTCATGTCCGACTCTTTGCGACTACACGGGCTGTAGCCTGCCAGACCTCCCTGTCCATGGAGATTCTCCAGGCAAGATTATTGGAGTGGGTTGCCATGCCCTACTCCAAGGGATCTTCCTGACCCAAGGATCGATACCACATCTTTTGCATCTCCTGCATTGGCAGGCAGGTTCTTTACCACTAGCATCACCTGGGAAGCTAATTCAATGTATTTTACCATTTTATTCCAAAGCAAATAGATGAAGTTTGGCGTGAAATGAGGTGGATCATGGATGCTCTACATTATGCAAGATACAAGCAACCAGTTTCTGGCTTATCCATCACTAAGCTGATAGATCCTTCAGATGAGCAGAACCTAAAGAAGATCAATTCTACATCATCCCGTATAGACTGCCTTCCATCACCATCACCATCCCCAGAGATGCACAGAAGAAAGGCAGTGAGTGGTAAGCAATAAGATCCAAAATTCTGTGTTTCAGTCACCAGACGCTTGGTCCTAATCTCCACTGATGAGGTTTGTGCTGAGTCGTTAGACTCAGCAAGCAGTAGAAACCTTTGCTCAGCAGTAAGAGTCTAGAAGCATAGAAGAAGCAAAATCAGCACAGAGGAGGGTAGGAAGCTCAGGCAACGACCTGAGATCATATCCAGTTAGGAGTGGAGGAGATTCATGCCAGTTCCAGTTCAAGCTTCCCATATACAAAAGGAATTTGACCAAAACCAGGGAGTAAAGAAAACAGGCCCAGTCTCCAGTAAATAGGGACTGACAGGAAGGAGGCAGGAAGGAGGTCCTAGCCTGGGTAAGAGTTCCAGGCAAACTTCCCACCAACATGGCACCAATGTCCTGGGGTGAAGATGGGAAAGCAAGAAACCTTGGGTAAACTAGAATCCTGAGCCTGAGGCCAAATAAATAGGTTGGTCTCATCATGGATACAACAATCTGGAGACAACTTACAGATAAGCTGCAGGAGATGCCTAGCAAGCCACCTCCACTCTTGGGAATTAAATTCGACTTTACATGGCAAATACTACTAACTGAAAAAAACATAGTTAACACAAACTTCTGCAAAACCCTTTTATACATATAAACAGAGAGAAAACATACTAGTCAAAGGCAATATAATGAATGTTCTTGCCTAGAACATGTTGAAACAAATGCCATTTTTCTAATCAATTAAAAACTGGTATTCAAAGCATCTTTATTCTATATCTTATGAGCCAATTTTATATGTTCTACAATGATAATAATTGATATTTTTAATAAACAGTTCTAAAATGTGAACTTGTCCCATAGGGGGCAGCATGGTGTAGCAGAAAGAGCCTGGCCTTAGAAATCAAAGACCTGGATTCAAATTCCAGCTTTGCTGTGCTAGCTGTATGCGCTTGAACAGATTACTACATCTGAGCCTGTTTCTTTGTATGTAAAATGAGAATAATACTATATACACCTTGAAAAGTTATTTGTGAATAAGAGTCTAGGTCAGAGGTTCACAGAACATAATAGTCAATAAATTGCAATATAGTATTTAATGTTATTTTTATTTCAGAAAACTTTAGCGGGTATATGAATCTTTTCTATAAGGAAGTTTATGTACATTCTAAAAAACTTCAGTGTCTAAAAATCAAAACTTGGCAAGTGTAAGAACTTGAGAGACAGCTTACTTATATTACCAAAGGGTTCTATCATTTAACAAATAACTCAACAAAATAATTAGGTAGGTTTTATAGATTCCCAGTAAGCTCAGGATACAAATAAAACACTATCCCTACCAGAAGCTAATTAATGGGGGAGACAGACACATTACAAACAACTTCATACTAACTGCATATGTGCTACTGATATAATAAGGATATGCACAGGGTGCTCTAGAATCTAATGGAGGTGTTAACCAGGAACTCATAAAATCAAAGAGAGCTTCCTGGAGGAGGTGACAAAGTCAAGTATTGAAGAATAAGCAGAATTTGAACTGAAAAAGAGGAAAGCAGAGGAGGCAGAATGTGCGGGTGTGTTGTAGTTCAGGGAACTGGAAGCAGTCTGGCTGAACTCAGGATCTAAGGATAGTATCCTTTTTTTCTTTTTTTCATTTAAAAAGCGTTTATTGGTCACCCACTATGTTCCAGGCACTCTTCGAGGTAAAAAGGATATAGTGGTAAACAAAGCCAAGTCTGTGCTCCCACAGAGCTGGCATTCTAGGATGACAATGAAAATAGAAACAAGATGATTTCAGATAGTGAAAATTCCAAAGTATAATACAAAACAGCAATTAAGGTGGCTAGGAAGGGTGCTGAATCCACTAGGATAAACAGCAGAGACCTGTCTGTGAAGGTTACATTTGAACCAGCAAAAAAAAAAGATCCAGTTATGCAAAGATCTGGAGTCGGATATCCCAAGCGACAAGACAGCGAAAGGCTCTGAGGTGAGCAAAGGGTGACAAGATGGCCCAAGTCTTTGGAGTAGATTGAACAAAGGGGCTGGTGATGAGAGAAGGGGTACAGAGAAAGGCGAGGAGCAGATCAGGCACGGCATGGAAGGAAGCTGGAATTTTATTCTATTTGTGACCAAAAGCCACTGACACCTCTTAAGCAAGGATTGATATAATCTGAATTATTCTTTAGAATCAAATCTGTCTGTTGCTTGAAGAGACCGATGTTGGAAACAGGGAGATCAATCAGAAAGCTATTAACAAAGAAGATAGAAAGTTTTCTGGCATCAGGACATTATGATGTCATTTACCAAAACACAGATGGACAGGAGGAGAAAAAGTTTTAGTAAATGGGTATGGTGAATTTAGGTTAGTTTTAGGGCATTCCATGCAGAAAGAAACATTCAAAAGCAAACAGGATGCATGGGGTGTGAAGTTCAGAAAAGATAAATGAACTAATAATATAGATTTAACCATTGTCGACATAAGACTGCTTGATATTCACTATGAAAATGCTTGATATTCCCCATGAATATGCTTAATATTCCCTAGAGAGAGTAGATAGAGTAAGAGAGGAGAAGGAAAGATGTCTGTGGAACAGAACAGCAAGACTTCTTAAACTGAGAAGTAAAGACAAGAGGAAGAAGATAAAGAGAGCAGCGTCACAAAAATTAAAACATGTCAAATGATGGTAGACAAGGTTAAATAGAACAACAGCTTCTATTGTTTTGTTTCGACTTTTCAACAAGAAAGTCGTCAGTAACCTTGAAGACAGCAATTTGAGAAGAAAAGGAGATAGAAACCGAATGGGCATCGATCAGGGAGTAACCCGGAGGTTAAAAAATGGGACCAGTAAGGATACACTCTTCAGAATCTTGTCGCTGGGGAGGTGTGAGCTTGAAAGGGCGTGTTGACAAGGCAGGACAGATATACCCTCCGTTGTTCCCCAATTCACATAACTCTACAAACAACTCTTCCATTTCACTCCCACCTTCACAGCCGTTGTCTGTCCTCTCTGCTCACAGAACTTTCTCAGTGTTTAATCTTCTCTTAGCCACAGGCTCCTAAGTAGGTCCCCCCTGGCTGTATGCGGGTGGCCTCTCCTGTGCCACGTAAGTGCCAAATTCTCACGTTGCCCAGATGACGGGTTACACACACTCCCTGCTGGGAAGATCTGGCCAATTACACTTGGATTTTATTATTAACTTAAAATGTGAGCGATCATCATTCTGTTTCTTAAAATATAACTCTCTCTTGGGTCCATTTATTTCTCTGAAGCCAAGATTCCATGGGCTGTGAAACACAAAGATGTGGAGGGCAGCAAGTGAAAAATGGAACCTGGGGACAGGGAAACTGTTGGGAAAGGGGAGAAACATTTAGCATCCCCACACAAAAGCAGAAGCCTTTCAGAGCAACGGAATCTGCACCTGCATACTCTGTCCTCTCCACTAGGGTGCCTATTTTTAATTGCTTGGAAACCATTAATGAAAAGGGGAAAATCCAATTTAGAGGTACATCCCCTCTGGGTTGCTCATAGGTCAAAGTTTACAACACAGTTCCATTCAGCGTGAGCAGGGGTCACCTAATTTCTGAGAAGTCTGCTGGAAATGCAAAGCCTGTCACAAGCCTAGACTCTGGTACCAGCCCAAGATTCCGTTTGAAGGCTGTTGAGTACCTTGGATTTGTTTGTGTGTGTATATGTGTATGTGGTTGGACGGGCAGGGTGGGAGGGCAGTGGAACTCTTTACTTCCCATTTCTGTGTGGTTTTCAGACACAAAGTACAACTCGTCTGAGTCAATTAAAATTAAGCATCTCCCAAAGACCCAAGAGGGAAAGTTGGCTCCTAGCAGAGGCAGCACAAGGCAGGGGGTGGAATGACTGGTCCATGGCTAGGTATTTTCTCTCCCACTCCTTCTCTGTGGGTATAGTGGTCACAGACAGCAGCAATTTTTTTTTTTTTTTTTCCGATACTGCTATTTCTCCTAGTGATGCATGGGTGAGGCAACAAAGGGGAGGGGAGGCGCTGTTTCCTTCAGATGCATGTGAAGATTATTCTGATCTTCCAAATGTAACTCTTCCCAGTAAGATTTTCCCAGATGAAGTGAAAATTAAGAACACTGTGAAAAAAAAAAAAAAAGAACACTGTGGCATAAACAGCTCAAAAAAATAAATAAACAAATAAATAACAGGAATCTGAAGATGGGAAATTAGAAGGTGAACAAACCCATGAGCTTCTACTCAAGGCTTGATGATTTAGAAACAAAATTCTTTGTTTCTAAATTATCTAAATTCTACTCAAATACAGTGGAAATAAATTCAGTGAAGCACACACACAGAAAGTACCCGTTTGAACAGTGATATATTAAAAATGTGATGATAGATTCTTAGGGCAAATACTACTTCTTTTTCCTTTCTTTCTGTCCTGCCATGCCCCTTGCCTTTAAGAGAAAAGCAATAGCTTTAAATCAGTTATTCCTTCCTGCAATGTCATCTCCCCATAACACCCTCAAAATCCACATCAACTCTACTCTGCTGTTGTTGGCCTGGTCTGCAGAGACCAGGAGTTGCAACACCCATTAAATGGCAAGAAAGCCAAGCTTCCTAAGCCAGCACTAATACTATGGGCAGAACTTCCATCAGACAGCTCGTGGGTCAAGCAGAGGGGAAACACAAGGTTCTACCAGTGCCGGCCTGCCCAGTGGCCCCTCTAAGGGAAATTGAGGAGCACAACCAGCTTTATTAAAATAACAACTGGGCAAGGCGCCTACAATGCTTAATGGAGCATATGGCCTGGATCTGGGGATGGAAGCTGCACTTTGCATTCTTTTCCAGGAAGGGAGGGAGTGGCAGTGGCCTAAAATCCCTGGAAACTCTCCTCAGTGCCCTGGCTGGCATCCTGGAGATTTTCCCAGCTTGTTCTGGGAGGGGTATCCCACTCTAAGCAATAGGTTCCACTAAGTCCTATAATAAATAAGACAACCACTATGGAAGTCAAATATTTAGATTCCCACTAGAGCAGGGTTTCCAAAGTGCAGGTCCATGAACTTACAATATAATATTTACCACTTCATACTTCAGCCCTTTTTCATCTCTTTCCTGGGTTACTACAGTTACAACTTGCTCTTTCTCTTGATTTATCTCCTATCTCCTTTACTCTTGGGAGTTTTAGCAAAAATTTACATAATTTACAAACTCTTTGCTAAATCTAGGATGAGAAATACAGTACTGGACTAATACAAGACACCATTCAAGACATTATTGTTCTTTACTATCAGTACAATTCTCACAGCAAAATCTTGAAGGTGTTTTTATTACCGGTTTGTATTTTAATGAGTCACCTTTAATATGTTTTCTAGCTATTCTCTATTTAAAAGCGAAAAAGATTTCAATATTAACACCTTCTGTTTCAAAATTAACACCTTAAACTATTTTTAACAAACTAATTTAATCCTTATAGCACCTATAGAAGATAGGTAACATGATTACCTACATGCTACAGATAAAGGGGCTAAGTTGGGAGGGGCTAAGTGATTTGGTCAACATCATATACACTGTAAGGAGCAAGGCAGGACTTCAGCCTAATTTTCAGATAACTGTCCTTTCTGCTACAACTGTGTTGACTCAAGTTAAGAGTCACCAAATATGAAGCAAAATGAAAAAAATAAAATGAAGTTAAATGATGTAGCTAATTGTTTTCAGACATTTCTGTGGCAGATTAAATTAGATCTTTTCAGACTGCATTCAGTATTGTTTTTAGGAGGCAATCAAATCTCACTCTTTAAGCTTTCAGATTTCAATATCTGTTTCAGTTTCAATTCCATGCAGCATTCTTTACTGAGACTCTTGTATGGATCAGATATAGCACAACAGGCTAATAATACAATGACGATGAATTCACACTCTACTCCTCATGGTCTGTTCATACGTCCATGTTCAGATCTAGGAAATATAGAGGATTTATATGCCCCTTTGCTTAACTCCTTCCTTAGTCCTTTCCTTCACTGACTGGCTTCTTCAACATTTACTAAGCAGAGCTGAATAAGACATGGTGCATGTCCTCTGGAGTTTACACTTAATGAGAGAGATAAAAATATAAGAGAATAATTTATAATAAATCTTGATAAATGCAGTAACAGAGATATGAATAAAATGCTTTATGAGCCAAGAGAACTGAGCAGCTAACTCAACCTGGGGACATGAGCACCAGCTCTTCCTAAGACCGCGTCTTAAAATGTGATGCTCAATCAAAATATCAGAATGTCAGCCCTTAAAGCATACCTTCATATACTCACTAGTCCCCTACCACCAACAAATTCTCACTATCTGTATGTTGTGGGGTCAAAGTGCAAACTGTTCTAGTAGAGCATTTGACCTGACTACAGGCTGGAAAGAGTTAAGCGATACAACCCCCTTAGCACTTGGCTTCTAGACATTTTCACTATCAGACATCTAGTGGGTTAAACGGTAGCCAACCAAAAGACATGGTTGTGTCCTAACTCTCAGAACCTGTGACCTTATTTGGAAAGAGAGTCTTCACAGATGTAACTCAGAACCTTGAGATGAGATCATCCTGGATTATCCAGGTGGGCCCTAAATCCAATTACGAGTGTCCTTAAAAGACGCAGAAGAGGGCCCATGTGAAGGCAGAGGCGGAGACTGGAGTGACGCAGCCCAAGGTAGGCACAGCCACGAGCAGCAGTAAGAGGCAAGAAGTTGTATTTTCCCCCAGAGCCTCCAGAGGGAGTGCCACCCAGCTGACGACCGTGAGAGAACACCTTTCTGTTGTTTTCAGCTGCACAGTGTGTGGTCATTTGTTACAGCAGCCACAGGAAACTAGTACAAACCTAACATATTTCTCTCACTAAAAGCTTAATATAACTGTGTGGGCATCACACCAGGCGGATCACATGAGCTAGGTCCCAGCCTGCAGGAAGCTTCCACAGAAAGCCATGGGAATAGCAGTAGAGCAGATCTTTGAAAGAAAGAAAAGAAAGAAAGGGAAGTCGCTCAGTCATGTCTGACTCTTGGCGACCCCGTGGACTGTAGCCCTCCAGGCTCCTCTGTCCATGGGATTCTCCAGGCAAGAATGCTGGCGTGGGTTGCCATTTCCTTCTCCAGAAGGGGCAATTTCCTTCTCCAGGGGATCTTCCCGACCCAGGGATCGAACCCAGGTCTCCTGCATTGCCGGCAGACATTTTAACCTCTGAATCGTAGGTCTTTGGTGTGACACAAATCTGCGTATAGGTTCCTATTCTGCCACGTGTCAGCTTATATGAGCTGGAAAATTTAATCCACTGCAGTACCATTGCCTGGAAAATCCCATGGACAGAGGAACCTGGTAGGCTACAGTCTATGGGGTCACAAAGAGTTGGACACGACTGAACGACTTCACTTTTCACTTTCAGGCTTCAGTATCCTTATGTGCGAATGGGAACTGGTGTAAGAATTAAATAAGATAAAGCTCCTAGAACATTGAGCATGATGGCTGGCTCACAGTAAGCACTAAGTAAACATCAAGTACTATTAATATTATTGTGGATACAAATGAATAGTATATATGGATAGCTGAATAGACGACAGTGATCAAATAGAGAAGGGAGTTTGAGTAAAGTCAATTACCAGTTAATTGCATGGATCTTTTTTCCAGCCCAGTGTCAAATGTTCAATTAACCTCTGTTCGTCAAGGCCCTATGGCACTACCACTACCATCATCAAAAACAGCTAAGAGTTCTGAGACCCTGTTTTCTGTTTCCACATGTGCGCCGTGGCTGACTCCTGCCGATGTCTGGCAAAAACCACTACAATATTGTAAAGTAACTAGCCTCCAATTAAAATAAATTAATTAGCTTAATAAATAAATTTTAAAAGATTGGGAAAAGGACTGTCTAAAAATTGTTTTAAGGAAGGCAAAGTCATTCAGCCCAAGCCTTTATCCAGTTCTCTTAACTTGAAAAGCTGTGTCTGCCTTCTTCCCTAACCAGGAGTCCTTACATTTTTTCACTAAAGATTGATGACAGCACCGGCGCTCCCAAGTGATCCTCCTTGCTATTTCCATCACCTTATTGCTCACATCTTCAGTCGTTCCCTTTCCAGTAGTGTCTTCTCTACCCACAAACACCTTCCCTCAACTGTGCTACCCACCATGTTCCCATTCCAGCCCTCCAGGATGGTTTGGCCAACCGCTTAAATTCAATCTGTCCCAAATTAAATTTAGCATGTCTTCCACTGCCCGACCCTCTTGCAGTTAAAACTCCTCTGGTTTGATGCTATTCCTATTTTCCAGGCACCAAGGCTAGAAACATATTCGTCATTTCAGGGCCTTTACACTTGTTTCTCCAAGTTGCCTAGAACACTATTCCCTAAAATTTTTATAAATCTGGTTCCTTCTGATCATTGAAGTCTCATCTAGACTCCAGAGATTCCTCCCCTGGCTACCTTATTTGAAGAATCTCCCTCCCAAGTCACTCTCTAGCTGAAATCCAGTTTCATTTTATTCATAGAACTTCACACTCTCTGAAATTAATCTTAGGTATATTCTGACTTACTTACTTTCTAATCCACCCTCTATGAACTGCTTGAAAGCAGAGACCATGTCCGTCTATCATAAAATAGGTGCTCAGTAAACATCTTCAAATGAATGACTTTCCTGGAGTTCTGTTTTCTTCCTCATAACTACCACTGTTGCTGAACCCCACAACCTAAAAAAGGTAAATATTTAAAGGAAAAAACATATCTTGGACAACAGCATCCCAGCTGACCTCCCTGTTGTTTCCTCCTGATTCAGTTCATCTTACATCCTACCTGTGACATAATTATTATAAATTTCAGCTCTCATCTTGCTAATTATTTCTCTAAATTTTTCTGATAAATACCCATTGGCTACAAAATTAGGTACAAACTCCTTATCTAGGCATTCACTGTTCTCCTCTGGTTCTACCCTGTCTTTTTTAAAAAAATAACCTCTTTTAACCATTTATTTAAAATAATTGTAAGAACATCAGGTTGCAAAGAAATGTACAGGAATTTCCATGTTCTCCTTCCCCAGGATCTCCCCAGTGTTCACATCTTACACAGTTCTTGCACAATATCAAAACCAAGAACCCGGTACAATCTACTGTTCATCTAAATTTCGCCAGTTATACACATGCATGTGTGTGTGTGTGTGTGTGTGTGGTGTGTGCACGCATGTGCAAGCACATAGCATGTAGGCTCGACTGCATAGCTCTGAGCAATCTGTCATACACATAGTCTTGGGTAATCACCACCATAGTCAATGGTACCATCTCCACAAAACTTCCTCTGTTACCCCCTTTATACCTCACCCACCACACCCCACTCCCACCCTACCCTGGCTACTACTAATCTGTTCTTCATCTCTATAATTATTTCATGAATGTTACATAAATAGAATTCTTTATTTGTACTGATGAGTAGCATTTCATTGAATGGGTGTATCACAATTTGTTTAACCACACATTCATTGAAAGGTATTTGGGTAGTTTCCAGCTTGGGGTTAATACCAATAAAACTGTTATATGAACATTCATATATAGGTTCCTGCATGAAAATAAACCTTAATTTTTCTAGGATAAATTCCTAGAGTGAAAATGCTGACATCTTACTTTTGTAGCCCCATTTTCCCCAAATTCCACTCTGATTCCCATCGAACAGTCAAACAGGACTACTTACACTGTTTCCTTTTGCTCTATTTTCTAATCCTTTCCTCAACATTTGTATATTTATTATTAAAAGCTGCCTCAAATAATTTTTTGAAAGTAGATGAAGAAATAAATTAATATACATAGAAACAGAGGTGGAGAGAAAAAATAAACATGATAGTGTTTTATCAATCCTGTCCCAATAAAATATGATCTCTTTCCTATAAACCTGCATCTTACTTGCTAAACTTCTTTTATAAAAGGTATGTTCTTCCACAGTCTCATAGATGCATATGCCCCACTTCCATTAAAACAGTAAAATCCCTGAAACAGATCATTTCTTATTAATTTTATGTTCAGCCAGCCACTAAACATGGTGTTTCTGTTAGAGCAGGAGCTCAAGCAAAACAAAATCTTCATTGTTGAACAAATGGGTGAATTAAGTATCTTTGCCGGAAGGGGGCTCTGGTCCAACCAGGAAACCAGGATGTTATATTTGCATTAAAATGATAACTAACAATACAAGTCTATACAGGCTAAGTGCCAAAGGATAATAGAAGCAAAAAATATTTCAGAAGTGCAGACAAGTGGGCAATCCTTTCTGGGACAGTTGAGAGATACTTTCTAAAAAAGGCTTTGTTTGAGGGAATCCTTGAATAGATGAGTGGAACCAAAATAAATAAATAAATAAAGGAAGTCCTTTTTGATCATCATTAGTTAAAGAACAACATATGAGTTGATCTCATTCTCTGTAGCTGGATCCATAGTAGGGATGTGCCCAAATTTTTAAACCATTCCCCTAATTAAAAACATTTAGATTTGCATCAGTTAGGATTAAGTCTGAATCTGTGTTACAGAAAACCCAAATAACGGTGTCATTAACACAAGATACTTTATTTCTCTCTTATGTGAAAGAAGCCCAGAGATAAGACAAAGCAGGGACAGTACATAGACTCTGTGGTCTTCAGTTCCACCATCCTAGAACATGGCTTCCTTTTCCAAGGTTGCCTCATGAGCCCAGCCAACACATCTTGTTACAGGCAATTGGAAGAAAAAACAAAATGGTCCATCTCCCAGCTAAGCCAGCTCCTTGAATGCAGCCTTCCAAAAGCTTCGTAGCATATTTTCAGTTCTATCTCACTCACCAGAATTTAGTTACATGACCATGCCTAGCTGCAAAGGAAGCTGAAAAAAAAAAAAAATGTCATCTTTTACATGAATGCACTGCTGTCTCAAACAAAATTTAAGATTTTGTAACTAAAAAAAGGATAATGGATATTGGGTAGCAGCCAGCAGCGAACGAACAAAACTGGAATCTTGTCCTGCCAATGAGTAAGGAATGTCATCTTCTATAGCCAGGAAAAAGAAAAAAAGGAAAAGAAACACTTTACTCCCTGACCCTGAAATAAACAAACAACCAAAAAATATATATTACATCTGGTTCTACTCCCTAAAATAGAAGAAACCTTAATCCCATTTGTGTAAATTACTCACTCCATTAACAAAACAGTTTTTTTCCCCTGAAGCTTGCAATATTCTTCTGATAATCGTGTCTGAGTTTCCACCATGAACAGACGAACTATAACCTTATAACCCTGTGGGGTTTTACTTCAAATACCTGTTGTACTTTTTAATCAGCAAGCCAGTACTGAATTTGGACTCCCTTGCAGAACTTTGCCAAGTAAAGTATTTTTCTTTTCTTAAACTATTTTTCTTTTCTTAATGCTTCTGTGTCTCTAAGTTTTCCTTCACAGTAGCCTCAGCCACAAGGTTATTTCTAGTTTTTCACTATTATAAATCATGTTACAGTAAACAATTTGTAAATGCTTCCATGTATACATAGTGACAATTTCTCATAGATATCTAAAAAAAGGACTTGCTGGGACAAATGATATGCACTTATTAATCTATTCTACAAAGCTGCTATTAAAAGAGCCAAACCAGTTTATAGTCCCACCACCATTATATGAGGGTCCCTGACTTCCTACACATCACCAACACAAGAGATTATCATTCTTCTCAACACAGGAGTTGATCATTCTATTTATTTTCAGCAAATCTGATGGGCAAATAAAAAATGCCCTGTTTTTTACTTCAACTGCATTTCCCAAATGACTACCTAATTAGTAATTACAGTCTACCTAGGTTGAATAGTTTTATTATGCTTATTGTCCATTTGTATTAAATATTCTTTGAAGTGTTGGTTATCTTCTGCCCATCTGGATTGTCTTCTAATTTACAGGATATCTTTATGTAGCCTGTAAAATTAATCTTTTCTTATACATATTATCAGGAGAAGGCAATGGCACCCCACTCCAGCACTCTTGCCTGGAAAATCCCATGGGTGGAGGAGCCTGGTAGGCTGCAGTCCATGGGGTCGCGAAGAGTTGGACACGACTGAGCAACTTCACTTTCACATTTCACTTTCAAACATTGGAGAAGGAAATGGCAACCCACTCCAGTGTTCTTGCCTGGAGAATCCCAGGGACGGGGGAGCCTGGTGGGCTGCCATCTATGGGGTCGCACAGAGTCGGACACGGCTAAAGTGACTTAGCAGCAGCAGCATACACATTATCACTATTTTCTTTGAATCTATCCCTTATCTTTATTTTATGTGATCATTTCAAAGTATTAAGCTTTCATATATTCAAATTATCAGTTACTTCTTTTCTGACTTCTGGGGTTTTATCTTGCTTAGAAAGACCTTCCTACCCAAAATTACAAACATACTGTTTTCTAATACTTGTAGAGTTTGCTTGTTATATTTAAACAACATGGAATTTACTTTTATATGTGAGATAAGGGAGGATGTTCTCGAATTATTTTACTGAAGGATAACCACTTGCACCAACACTGTATACTGAAAACTCTATTCACTCCTAGTTTGAAGTGTTATCTTTACCATATGTTCAATCACCACACTGAATTAAGACAGTTCCTGAACTTTATATTTCTGTTTTACAGGTCCATCTGTCCATTACACATCAATTTTTATTGGAAGGTTTAATTACCAAAATTCTATAATATGTTTTGACACCTCATAAATCAGGCTCTTTCCTATTGGACCTTAAAAAAAACCTTAGTTATTTTCACAAATTTTCTTTGCCTGATAAATTTAAAAATCCATTTATTAAATTCCATTTAAAAATCCCATGGAAGGGATTTCCCTGGTGGTCTAGTGGCTAAGACTCAGTGAGATCCCTGGTCAGGGAACCAGATCTTACATGCCACAACTAAAGATCCCTCCTGCCACAACTAAAACCCAGTGCACCCAAATAAATAAATAATCCTATGGTGATTTTTGAATGGGACTGGCTCAGATTTGAAAATGAGCGATTTCTTGTTCTTTTTAACAGGACTTGAATGTTTTCCAAATTAGCTTATATTTACCAAGTACCCAATATGGCCTGAATTCTGTGGAAAATTCAAAGGAGTTTAAGACAGTTTTTGTCCTATAGAAATGTACAACCTGGTTGGGAAAAAAATATAAACATTTTGTACTGCATTAAATTACAAATACTGTATTTACAGAACTAAACTTCTGGTTCACTTATGACCAGTGTAGCATGCCCTTTGAGGCTGATTTTCGCCTCTGATTTCACTTCTGTTTTATTTTCTCCTTTGGCCTTAATTTTTTTTTTCTTTTTAAACACTGACAACAAGGTTAACTATTTATATGTATAAACGATTTTTTCACAGTCACTTTAAGTAAGAAGTTCTATTATCACCCCCATTTTGCAGATAAGAAAACTGAAGCTCAAAGAGGTTAGGTTAAGTAACTTTCCCAAGATCACAGAGCAATCTGGAGGACAGCCAGGGTTTGAATCCAGGTTTCCCTGACTTCTGCCACCGTAGGGCCTCCTCTTCTTTCCCCCTTTTAAGTTTCTGCTCTTTTATCAACTGCAAAAGTCACCTCTGAAATAAGATTAGGGAACGAATAAATGAATGACATCCAGGTTTATTTCCTGTTTCACCCTCTCTCCACAAGTCCAGGGAAAAGTGAATAGTAAAATTAGGTGTGGGCAAGGGAGGGTTGGTCCAGTCAGACTCCCTCTCCCTCCTTCTGCTTTTAGCTAAGAACGGGATCTACTAAATAACATAGAGTCCTACACAGAACGACAATGTGGGACCCCTTGCTCAAAACTTACTAAAATATCAAGAAATCAGCGGAGACCACTAAACAAAGCATAAGCCCTTCTAGGCACGGGGGTGTGGCCTCAAACACAGGCCCCGTACTTGAGCCCTGGCTAAGAGTTTCTCTTTTTTTCTAAGCACAGTCTCTGGCTTTGCAGATTCACAGCCTTGCTCTGACGAAGAAGGCTGCTCAGAAGTCTTCCTGCCCACTGACAGCGACTATGACTCCAGTGACGCCCTGAGCCCCCGAGACCTGGACCTGGTATACCTGTCATCGCACGACATTGCCCAGCAGTCCCGGAACGGACTGAGCGGCAGTGCCCCCGACGTCCTGCAGGTGCACGATATGAAGCCTCCTTCGGGGCCAGGCCAGGACACCGATCACGCGTGCGCCGAGCTCCTGCACAACCTGACCCTCACAGGCCTTCCGCCCAAGAACCACGCCAAGATGGCGCCAGGAGCACGGCCGCCGCTGGGCTTCCTGGGAAAACGGAAGTCGGCCAAGCAGCCGCACTACGGCGGTTCCAGCCGCCATCACCGCTGGCTGCGCATGCACGGGGAAACGCAGTCGCTGTCGCTGTCAGAGGGCGTGTACACACAGCAGCTGTCCAGGGCCTGTGGCCTGGCCCAGGAGCCTGAGGAGGCCGAGCGACTAGGACCTGCCCCCGAGGGGCCACGGGGCCTGGCTCTGGCCCATGCTGCCAGCCTCCCAGAGGAGCGGAAGAGCAGCCTCCAGGACCCTAGGCCTGCGGTGCACCGCATCTTCGTGGAGGCCTACCCTGCAGCCCTTGTGGACACCAAACCCTGGGCCGCCTTAAATCCTGCCGTCATAGGCCACTCGGGCCTGCCCAGCGCCGGGGGCCCGGAGTTGAGCCCAGAGGACCCTACCACTTCCCCTGTGTCAGAGATATTCAGCAGCATGCTTTAGGGAGGTCTACAATTGGCTGTCCACTTTTCACTGAGAGTCCCTGCATTTTCCATCACCCTCCCCCAGCCCGCCTCCACCCCTGTTTTCACCCAATTTGAACTGCTTTCAAGGTTAAAAATCCAAAGGTTAGAGGTTCAAGGTCCTCTTTTTTAGAGTTGGAGTGGAGGCAAGAGTGGCCAGTCTCATACCCAGTTCAGCCTATAAAGGACGTAAAAGAGCTTTAGTGTCAACATGGAATCCTGGACACAAGAGTTCAAGCATACCATCCTGATGGTCGCACCTGTGGCAGAGGTTTGTTGTTCAGTTTCTGCGACGTGTCCAGCTTTTTGTGATGCCATGGACTGCAGCAGGCCATGCTCCTCTGACCTCTACCTTCTCCTGGAGTTTGTTCAAAGTCATGTCCATTGAGTTGGCAGTCCTATCTAACCATTTCATCCTCTGCTGCCCTCTTTTCCTTTGGCCTTCAATCTTTCCCGGCACCAGGGTCTTTTCCAGTGAATCCACTTTTTGCACCAGGTGACCAAAGTATTGTAGCTTCAACTTCAGCATCAGTCCTTCCACTGAATATTCAGGGTTGATTTACTTTAGGATCGACTGTTTGGATCTCCTTGATGTCCAAGGGACTCTCAAGAGTCTTGTCCAGCCTTTCAATTCGAAAGCATCTATTCTTCAGAGCTCTGCCTTCTTTATGGTCCAACTCTCATATCTGTACATGGCTACGAGAAAAACCATACCTTTGACTATATGAACCTTTTTCTGCAAAGAGATCACTCTGCCTTTTAATACCCTATCTGGGTTTGTCATAGCTTTCCTTCAAAGGAACAAGCGTCTTTTAATTTCATGGCTACAGTCACCATCCACAGTGATTTTAGAGCCCAAGAAAATGAAATCTGTCAGTGCCTGAACTTTTTCCCCTTGTATTTGTCATGAAGTGATAGGACCAGATACCATGATCTTAGTTTATTAAATGTTGAGTTTCAAGCCAGCTTTTTCAATCCCATCTTTCAGCTTCATCAAGAGACTCTTCACTTTCTGCTTTTAGAGTAGTATCATCTGCATATCTGAGGTTATTGATACTTCTCTTGGCAATCCTGATTCCAGCTTGTGATTCACCCAGCCCGGCATTTCCCATAATATACTCTGCGTAGACATTAGATAAGCAGGGTGACAATATACAACCTTGTACATCTTTCACAAATTTGAACTTGACAGTTGTTCCATGTCTGGTTCTGTTGCTTCTTGACCGACATACAAGTTTCTGAGGAAATAGTTAAGGTGGTCTGATATTCCTATCTCTTTAAGAATTTTCCACAACTTACCGTGATCCTCATAGCCAAAGGCTTTAGCATAGTCAATGAAGCAGAATTCGATGTTTTTCTGGAACTCCCTTGCTTTTTCTGTGATCCAACAGATATTGGCAATTTGATCTCTGGTTCCTCTGCCTTTTCTAAATCCAGCTTATACATCTGGAAGTTCCCAGTTCACATACTGCCAAAGCCTAGCTTGAAAGATTTTGAGCATTACCTTGCTAGCATGTGAAATGAGCCCAGTTGTACACTAGTTTGAATGTTCTTTGTCATTGTCCTTTTGGACTAGAATGAAAACTGACCTTTTCCAGTCCTGTGACCACTGCTCAGTTTTCCAAATTTGCTAGCATATTGAGTGCAGCACTTTAACAGCATCATCTTTTAGAATTTTAAGTAGTTCAGCTAGATTAAGATTTTAAATAGTTCATCAGCTCCACTAGTTTTATTTGTAGTTATGCTTCCAAAGGCCTACTTAATTCCACACTACAGGATGTCTGGCTCTAGGTGTGTAACCACAGCATTGTGGTTCTCTGGGTCATTAAGACCTTTTCTATATATTTCTATGTATTCTTGTCACCTCTTCTTAATCTCTTCTGTTTCTGTTAGGTCCTTCCCATTTCTGTCCTTTATTTGGCCCATCTTTGTGTGAAATGTTCCCTTGATGTCTCCAGTTTTCTTGAAGAGATCTCTAGTCTTTCTCATTCTATTGTTTTCCTCTATTTATTTGTGTTGCTCTTTTAAGAATGCCTCCTTATCTTTCCTTACTATTTTCTGGAACTCTGCATTCAGTTGGGTATATCTTTCCCTTTCTCCCTTGCCTTTTATTTCTCTTCTTTCTTCTGCTGTTTGTAAAGCCTCCTCAGATAGCCACTTTACCTTCCTGCATTTCTTTTTTAGGGATGATTTTGGTCACTTGCTTCTGTACAATGTTACACACCTCCATCCACAGTTCTTCAGGCACTCTGTCTACCAGATCTAATCACTTGAATCTATTCATCACCTCCACTGTATAAGGGATTTGATTTAGGTCATACATGAATGGTCTTCCAAGGTGGCTCAGATGGTAAAAATCCACGTGCAGTTCAGGACACCCAGGCTCAATCCCTGGGTCTGGAATTGGTTGTCTGGCATGGCAACCCACTCCATTATTCTTGCCTTGAGAATCCCGTGGACAGGGGAGCATGGCAGGCTACAGTTCATGGAGTCACAAAGAGTCAGACACGACTGAGCAACTAACACACACACCTGAATGGTCTAGTGGTTTTCCCTACTTTCTTCAATTTAAGCCTGAATTTTGCAATAAGGCACTTGTGATCTGAACCACAGTCAGCTCCAGGACTTGTTTTTGCTAACTGTATACAGCTTCTCAGTCTTTGGATACAAAGACCATAATCTATCTGATTTCAGTTTTGACCATCTATTGATGTCCAGGTAGAGTCATCCCTTGGGTTGCTGGAAACAGGTGTTTGCTCTGAACAAACAAACCATGTTCTCTTGACCAAACTGTGTTAGCCTTTGCCCTGCTTCATTTTGCATTCCAAGGCCAAACTTGCCTGTTATTCCAGGAATCTTGATTTCCTACTTTTGCATTCCAGTCCACTATGATGAAAAGGACATCTTTTCGGGTGTTATTTCTGGAAGGTGTTGTAGGTCTTCATAGAATCAGTCAACTTCAGCTTCTTTGGCCTCAGTGGTTGAGACATAAACTTGGATTACTGTGATGTTGCATGGTTTGCCTTGGAAATGTACTGAGATCATTCTGCCATTTTTGCGGCTGCACCCAAACACTGGATTTCAGACTCTTGTTGACTAGGAAGGCTACTCCATTTTTTTCTAAGGGGTTCTTACCTGCAGTAGTAGATATGATGGTCATCTGAATTAAATTCTCCTATTCCTCTCCATTTTAGTTGACTCTTCCCTAAGATGCCAGTGTTCACTCTTGTCATCTCATGCTTGACTGTTTCCAATTTATTCATGGCCCCAAACATTCCTGGTTCCTATGTCTTATCGTTCTTTATAGCATTGGACTTTACCTTCACAACCAGACACACCCACACTGAGCATCATGTCTGCTTTGCCCCAGCCACTTCATTTTTTCTGGAGCTATTAGTAATTGCCCTCTGCTCCTCCCCAGTTGCATATTGGCCACCTGCTTTGGTGGGGTGGGGTGCTTATCTTCCGGTGCCATATCTTTTTGCCTTTTAGTTCTGTTCATGGGGGGGTGTCTCAGCAAGAATAGTGGAATAGGTTGCCACTCCTCCAGTGAACCACAGATTGCCAGAACTCTTCACTATAACCCATCTGTCTTGGGTGGCACTGCACAGTATGGCTCAGCTCATAGCTTCATTGAGTTATGAAAGCCCCTTCACCATGACAAGGCTGTGATCCATGAAGGGCTTGGCTGAAGTAGGATAACCCAAGAGCCACCCTCAGCTCTGCAGCTGACTCTGTAATCTGACTCCTGAGGTTAGTCTCTTTCAAGCATTTGTGATTGATAGGAAGGAGTTTTACAGATGAAAATAAGATTAGCATTGTTTTTCCCTCCATTCCAAACCTTTAGAAGAGTTTGTGGAAAGAAGCCCAAGTTGTGTCTCTAGGGAATAGGGTCAGTGGCCTTGTCCTGGGTTCCCTGTCAGATAAACCAAGTTGTTCCAAAGTGCATGTTTCTCAGCAGCTCACCAAATCCAATCTGTCCATCAGCACTATCTGATTATTAGGCCTTGGGTAGGCCTTTTCTTCAATTTAGTGCTGTGTGGAAACCTCCAGAAATGAAAGCAGAGGAGGCATCTCTTCTAGCTCTCTCTTGCAAAGATAGAATAGGCCAGGAAGCAGCCCACTCTGTCCACTCGGATCCCATTCAAGCATGAAAATGGGCCATGAATTATTCCTGGGTGCAAGGAGATGGCTGAGTTAAGTGGAAGTCTGGATTGGAGACAAGACAAGGGGAGGGAGATGGGGACGTGCAAAATTGTATTTCCTTTCCAGTCCTAAAATAAGCAAAGCCGTGGGGGCTGTGACTCTGAGAATGATAATGGATCTGTTGCCGGTTCTTAGGTGATAGATTTGTAATTGGACAAGAAAGTGCCCTTCAGACGTGGCCAGGCAGGGATGGAATTTTCTCAGTGACTCAGGCACATCTCCTCACCCCCACACAGGTCATCGGACAGACTGTCCAGAGTTTCAGACAGTCTGCATTCCCTTCTTCAATCCTCAGTCAGTTTTGCTCCTAGATCAGCTGCCCCACTGGCCTCGGGAAAAATCTTAAAAGGCCTTGTCAGTGGCTCCATGGCTATGCCCGAAGACACCCAAAAACCTTGCTTTGGTCTCAAGGACTCCCACCTGCCTTTCTCACAAAGGAGAAACCCAAATCAAAGAGCAATTACATTGGGCATTCAAAACAGGCATGAGTCTTCTCTTCTTTCCTGGACCCAAGATCCATTCAGTTCACTGATATCTAAATGGTCCTTTTCTGCTTCACAGGCATTTTGGTTAAATATTGCTCTTTACGGTCCTACCCCTGTCCCCACAGTCCTGCCATTCCTTCTCATGGTAAATCATACGAGGTCACCTGTTCACAATGTTATTCTGATTCCTTCCATTTTTAAAACATTTGATTTAAACGTAAGTAATTATCCTGGTATATAGGTACAGATTTGGTCTGTGGCCTATGGTCATTAGAAAACTAAAGCCCAGAGCTCAGTCTTTGTTTTAAGAGATTTTCTGCTCAATGAACCACTCCCCACCCCCAAAGAATGTTGATCAGAATCACTGCAACTCCTTTCCCAAGCCTGGAAGGATTTTAAAATGCAATTTTATTCTGTTCCGATTGCATTCTATTCTAGAACTAGAATAGACCATAAAATTAGTCGAAGTCCTGGCATTTACAGATGAGGCAGTTAAGGCCCAGAGAGATTAAGTGACTTATTCAAGGTCACAGAGCTAGTTTTGTCTTAGAGTTAGGGTCAGAACCCAGAACCATTTCCTTTAGGGCAGACTGTCCCATTGGTAATTGGTACATACCTAATCAGCTTTGGATTGTCTATATTCTACTTACTTAGTTTGCAGATCATTTACTTCTAATTCCAAATTCAACTCTTTTTCTCCACCTTTTCTAACAAATTTCCAATGTCACAGAGCTCCTTGTTGCTAGAAAATGCAAATTTCATACAATAGATATCTAAGCTAATTAATTAATTATAATTAAGTTAAAACCTAATCAGGAGAAATGCATTTAAAATTGCTTACCATATGACTCCAGTTTAAAAGCAAAAATAACACAGAATTGTCTCCACTCAATTTCTACTTATCTCTAGTATAAAACATTACGTACATTGAATGAGTATGTGAGATGAGATGCTGAAATTGTCAAGGATCCCCTGATCACGACCTTTCCGGTGGCATGGAAAGAAGTTTGTGACTGAGCTAGATAGGAGGCATTTAACAGGCAAGCAAAGCAAAGACTGACCCATCCCTCTGACCCCTCATTCAGTCAGCATATTTTGGTAACATTGGGCCAAAGAATGACTCATTAAGTAAAATGGCATTAAATTCAAACCCACTAATTTATATTATGGGCATAGGGGATTTTTTTCACTTTCTATGAGGAAAAGAGAAGCATGCCCGTGAAGTGAATAAATGAATGTTAGATTTCAGTGGGCATACTCAATCAACTTGAAAATGCATTTTCCTAGCAATATTCCTATTAGAAAAATAGACATTATATCCTCAATAATCCACTATTTGTTCACGGAGCTTCCCTCCACCCACACCTCTACTTTACAACTCCTTGTGAGCCTAGTTTCAATTAATACCTTCTTGTGAGGAATAATTGTGTTCTCCAGATCATAGTCCTTTATCCAGCTGTCCAGTCTTCTCATTTTAGAGTCTTGACAAAGTTGAAGGATGTTTTGTTTGTTTCTTTTGCCCTGTCTTATCAGCTTTATTTAGTTTTGTTTGTTTCGGATGTGATAGACTTTTGTCTTTTATTCTTTTTAAGTCCAACTGGGGAGCCTCTGGAGGAAACTTCCCTGATTCAGACCTTCTTTTCCACAGTGCTTCTCCCATGCTTAATTTTCACCTTTATGAAACCCTCAAAAATCACCGCTCAAAGTCTTCCCTGGGACTCTATTCTAAGTCCCACAGAAATTAAGTTATCAAGTATGAAACAGATTCCCAGGCCACAAGGAGCTCACATTTCGCTTTGAGTGTGGCCATCATCATCATCCGTTACCTTATCCATGTCTTAGGAGAAGCGGGAGCCTGTCGCCTCAGCCAGGCCCACACAGTGTATGTTGGGCTAGACATTTTTGGTGTCACTCTTGCTATCTATCCATAAAAGAAGATAGCCTGGAAAATGCAACTCATCGAAAATGCAGATCATGCTCAGTGATCACTTACAAGGTTATCAGAGCATTTTTCTTGGTGAAGATACCTGAGAGCCAGTCATCAAAAACATCCAGTCTGGGGAGTGGGTGTTTTAAGAAGTGACTATTTAAGATAAGAACCATTCCATTTTAAGAACATTCACTAACGTTCAAAGCAATAACTGTACTGGAGAAAATGGTTCCATGTGGTTTGAAAGTTGAAGCCAGTTAGTAATAATATTCCTCCAGCCCCCATTCCTAAAGGATCTCAAAGCACTTTATGAAAAGCACTGACTGAAGCCTTGTTGTACTCCCCTAAAAAGACCTTGTCCTGGAGCCACCTGGCAAACACCTACGCCATCCTTGCCAGCAGATCACACCAGACAAGCGGGAAAGAGGACTGGCCTCATCCATTGTTCTCCTGCCACACGAATGTACGCCCTGGTGAACGCTGAGCTCTTCCCTCGAACACGGTTTTAGACAAGTAGGCGTGCAAGATAACCCCACCTCCTTGGCGCTGTCTCATTCTTCACGCTCCACCCTAAGTGCACTCCCTTTCTCTTGGACAACTGTCAACTCGAGCTGTTAAGGGGTCTGCAGGGCGTTTCAGTCCCCTAGTTCTGTTAACAGCACACAGAATTCACTGGCTTTTTAAGACTGATACTTGTTCGAAAGTTGATGGCATTATTCTGCAGCTCGCTCAACTTTGCATGTAGCAGAGCTACCGCAGACAATGTGCATCTCTTGATATATTTATTTATTGGACTATAACATACCAATTAGAGAGGGTAGTTATAGATTAACAGGAGAGCACTCTCAGAGAATTGAAAGTGCTACGTTGTCACTTTATAAAGTCTAAATATTTTTCCAGATGATTCAATTAAGCAAATCGGAACTTTTTTCTGGTCATACCTTTAAGGAAATTTTTGAAGGAGCTATTTGGGAAGCAATGATACCTCTTCACAGGTAGTAGGGTGAACAAGGCAAAAACTTGTTTCTTTGCCGGTCTCCTCTCATAAGATGTGCAAACACATGGCTTATGACTGTTAAGCTAAACTTCAATGCGGCCTTACAAACAACAAGGGTAGTGTATTTGAAACTATGTGTACAGCTTGGAGACTTATTCTAAGATCTTAATTCAGAGCTTTTCTGAGGTGTTGAACTTTGCCATTAGCAAAAAGTATTTTTAGAAAAATCCATTGACTGTTTATGAAGCTCTGATTTTGCCATATTTCAGGTCTCTGGTTTTTCCACCACATCTGCACACAGTACTTATATTTGTTTTGTTTTCTTAATTATTTCTTCCATTTCCATTATTAATGAATTTGTAAATTGATTATTCAACAGGAGAGTTGGGTTTGTTTAAGTAATCATATAAGTAGACTGTGACAATACTCTCTTTGGATAAAGGAAGGAGATTTGTTGTTGTTTGTTTTCAATATTATCCTATGGTCTTTACTCTCTAGATATATACATTTTTTTTTTTTTAATTTTAGGAAAAGTCAATATTTAACTTAGTGGCAAATGTTAAGAAGCTATTAGTTAATACTCTGCTCCTCTTCCTTCATCCCATGACATAAAAGTCTGAATATGGTTTCACAGTTACCACCATCCAGTAGCTGATTTATAAAACCAAGACCAGCAAATTGTTACATTAAGTCACTCTGAGTTGCTGTACTGCTTCTTGCCCTGTGACAAAGCTGATGTTTGGGAGCTCTTATGTATATGATCACAGCATCAGTTTAATGTTTTGGATGGAAAACGAATTTAAAGAAGTGTGGGGGTGGGGTGGGAGAGTAGGAGTGCTTTATAGAAAAAATAATTTAAGTGACATTCTATTAGGCAGTGTTTAATTGCTTTCTGCCTAATGTGTACATAGTAATTTGGCTGATTATTGGTTGTTATTTGTTCAGAATTTATTGTATCTCTTTGCTACGTATGCAACTGAGTCTATGTAAACGTTTAGACTTCGGTATGTTATCTGCACAATTTTGTGTGCTTTAAACCTCTGTAAATGTACAGAAGAATCATGTACGGTGTGTTAAATGTGACCTCCAATCTTGAAACAATAATATTTTGTAGTATGTACTTTTGCAGACTATTTGAACATTTTAAATAGATATTGTAACTGGCCAGTACCCTCAGTCAAAACCAACACTGGTGAAATGCATGCCTCTTGAGCCTACCAATTTATATGAGGTCAGGGGTTAACAAGACTTAAGATAATTTTTCTAATGGCAAGTATTTTTGATAATTTCCTACCTGCCTAATTGTATCTGAAAGAAAAATTGTCAACAGAAGAAATCTTACCTGTCAGAGGGAATGACTTTATTTCATAAGCATTAAATAATACTAATATACTTTATATCTAATTTGATGTTGTTGAAACCTAGTTCAAGGAGGAAGAAGTCAAAAATATTGTTGATTCTTCATAAGGTCTTTTGTTGTTTAAAGGATAATTTCCAAACCCTTGTCTGCAGTGTGGAAAATGTCAATTAATAAACTAATAGAATTGTCAGTACTTGGCTTACCTGTTTTTCCCAAGTCTCTATGAAGACAAAGATTTTTCAGTCTGAGCTTTTAAAATCTCACTGAAACTTTGAAAGAGTTACTCTTTAGGACATTGTCTTGACAATTATTGGAAAACTCTGACCTGTTGGCCCTCTATCACTCAATAGCAGTTGAGTAATTTCTCTTGTACTGTTTGTTGGTTGGTGTCAAGTATTAAAAATACAGCAGCAAACTACCACGGCAAATATTCTCATCAGACTGCACCCAGGAGCTCAGGCATCTTGACCTCAGCCCTCCTCCACTGCGTGCATGTTTAAATGTCTTCAGTGCATTTCTGCGTGCGCTGCCCTATCTCCGCCTCTCTATGCCTTTATTAATACACCCACAAAGCTCTTCCCTTACCGCTACTCCTTCTGGCTGAGATTTGAGATTTCTTCTGTGTTTGAGAATACTACAAACAGATTACTTCAATCCCAGGAACTTGCACAAAGGTCCTCTTGAATTCCCAAGAACAGAAAATACACTGCTTTGGACTATGTATTTGTCTTATGTTGTTTTACAGAATTCTTTTAAATACACACACACACAAATTCAACTTTTCTGGCATGTTTGTGGTCGGCTTTCCTGACAACCTAAGAAGGCTGTTGTGTTGTCCTGATAAAACGTGCTGTTTTCCCTATGTAAATTGTCATCTTTCTAAGCAAACCATTACTTTCTCTCCCTAATTCTGTCTTTAAATAAAAGTTTACCTTCTTTTTCAAATCAAACAGATGACACTGCTCTTTGATATCCTCTTTCTTCTATGGACACTCCTGGGGAGGTGTTGGGAGAGGGACATAACAGAGTAAGAGCAGGTCTTTCAAATTCAAGCCAAGTAAGAAGTGAGCCTTCATTGACTGCTTAGCCCTTTCGATAAGGTATGCCAAGCAATATACAGTATTTCCATCTGCCAGAGAGAAATAATTCCTTCTTCTCCAGAAAAATTTTCGAATATTATGTTAGAGAATTAGGCAAGCTTAAACCAGGAGTTTCTTATTGATTTACAGTGACTGCCAGGCAGGGGAAAACACTCACCAGGAAATTCTCTCGCCCAGTATTATCTGTCAAGGAAGTTAGATTTTTGCAATGATTCCTTGACTATGCAAATGCATTTTCTTCTTCAGGTAGCACATGGCACACTCACCTTTGCATAATGCTTCTTAGGCTGTCTATACTACTACTACTAATAATAATAATCCTTATTCTATCATATAATCCCTCTTCTGTCAATCATTGTACTGTTATTTTGCCACAGAAGGGACTGGCATTAGACACAGACTAGAGGAAGCTAGGCCCCAGCAGTACCCTAGACTGGATCAGGATACTAGTCTATACTAGACTAGATCAGATCTCTAACTGCCTGTTTTTTTTTTTCCCATTATGGTTTATTACAGGATATTGAATATAGTTTCCTATGCTATATAACAGGACCTTGTTCATCCATTCTATATGTAATAGGTCACATCTGCTAGTCCCAGACTCCCAGTCCTTCCCTCTCCTACTCCCTTCCCCCTTGGCAATTGCCTGGTTTTGTTTGGCTTTTCTTTTTTTATCTTCACCTCCCCAGCACATTTCATAGCTCCTCGTACAAAGACTTGTTAAATGGGTGATAAAATGATGAAGCGATCCACTGAAAATCAGGTTAATTGTCACAGTTTGCTTAACTTCTCCGCAGAGAAATGAACTCCAGGACTTTTCCACATGCATATCAGCCTGTGGCTCTCTATAATGGATCAGAGGACACTCCTTCAGGCTGTATTGAATGGATTTCCTGAAAAACTCTACCCCAAACTCCACATGCCGCCTCCAGAGTGCTTTGATGGAGGTCAGCCTCCTGAAGGAAGTCAGGGTGGGGAACATTGCCGTCCAGACAGCCCTTTGGATCCAAAAGCCCAGCATCCAGTCCAGTGACTGGACACCATGGAGGTGGACACGTGCTGGTCACCTATCCCAGCTGCACCCTCAGGGCACCCAGAAAACCTGCAAAAGTATTGTCCCAATGCCCAAAAGGCCATTTTTGCCCACACCACTTATCCCACCAAGCTTTTGGTAACTGCACTCTCCTATATGTTTATAAAAGACTTTCACAAGCACCGTCCTAATTGAGACTGACAAACCTCCCTGTGAGGTGATCACAGCAAGAACTTTTATCTCCATTTTGCAAATAAGGAACTTGAGGCTCAATGAAGTGAAATCCAGGTCCCAAGACTCCTGACTATCCAGCATGCTCCATGCCATAGACTTAGGTCTTATGAGAAGGGAAGGACAATGCCTGAGCTGGCCACCAGAAGCTCTCTGTCTCTGGAACAGACACCTTGCATGGACAGACACACAGAGGACATTATATACGAAGACAGTGACCACAAAGGAAGCTGAATCAGATAGCAAAGCACACAGACCCTTTCCCGGGAGGCCCATGTTTTAGCTCAGGGTCCGGCACTCTGTGACTACAAGCCAGACACTTTTCCTCTCTGAACTTACAGATGAAGACATCTATCAAATGCGCAGGATCGTTTTCAGCTTTGAAATTCAAATACTCATGAGGGGCTCCCCTGATGGCGCAGTGGTAAAGTATCCACCTGCCAGTGCAGGAGAGAGCGGGTTGATCTCTGATCCAGGAAGATCCCACATGCTGAGAAGCAACTAAGCCCCTGCTGCACAGCTATTGAACCTGTGCCCTAGAGCTCCGAAGCCACTTACCCTAGATCCAGGGCTCCTCAACAAAAGAAGACAGCTCAGTGAGACGTCTGTGCATCACAAATAGGGAGTGGACCCCGCGCCGCAACTAGAGACAAGCCCACGCAGCAACGAAGACTCAGCACAGGCAAAGCTAAATAAATAAAGTTGTATAAAAAAAGAGATGAAATGGTCAAATACTCACAAAATTTTAAAATTTCAAATAAAAAAATACACTGGGGATATATCAGAGATGAGTCATGATTCCTCTCAGAGCATCTCTGTTTTGTTTATATGTTTGGTGCTGCCTTTGCTTTTTGGGGAAAAGCAAGTGGGTGAGGATAGCAGACACGGCAATGAGTCTATCCCAGAGCAGAGAGTGGGGAAGGAAAACAGCTGAGCGATTCCTGCTCAACATCCCATTCCAATACCTGCCCCCCAAGTTCCTCCTTCTGCTCCACTCTGACCCCAGTCCTTCTCAGAAAACAGCCTTGTTTATTTCCATTTCCCTTTACCTGATCATCCAGGCCATTGTGGAATCACAGTGGATAGGGTCTGGAATAGCCCTTGGACCTGCCCAGGCATCCTGACTTGGCATCAGCACCATTCACCAGCTGTTCTCTTAGATCCTGCCCAACCACTGCCCTACCATCCCTTCCCTGGAGTGTCCTGGAAAGGGTCAAGGCGTTGCACAACTCCAGGGGGCACTATTATAAAGTGTGGAATGTTCTCCATCAGCCATTTCCCAGAACCCAGGAGGGAAGCAAGCAGGCCTTCTGCCAGACAGCACGCCTGCTGTGGGCATCTCCTTTGGGCTGGAAGGGAAGTGCAAGGGTTGGCATGGGACAGCTCAAGGCCCCTGTCCTGCAGGATGTTTGTCCTGCCACGGTGGGGCCTGCTTTGAGGCACGATGGTAGACACACACTTGATTCTTTCGAGTCCGGAGCAACTCAAGCCCCAGCCCGGCCCCCACGTGGGCCATTCGGCCTGGCCAGTGCCAGATGCCAGCCATTGTTCTCCTGCCATCCTCAGCAAAGCCTGTGAGGTCAGGACAGCACCATTCCCTGACAAACGTTCAGTACATTTCCTCGGGTCCCAGGAGGCTTGATACTGAAATGTTTTCCTCCTCACAGTTATATTTTCCTTGGTTGAAAAAGTTTTGTTTTGGAAGTTGCTACCCTGTCGAGGTAGTGAGTCAGTTTGGGAGGCCGGTGCAGAGGGGAAAATGCACATCACTGGCAGAGGCCCGCAGCATGGGGGTGAGGGAAGGTGGGAGATTCCGGGGGGAGAGCCAGGGCCCCACCCTCCGCCCCCTCCCACTCCTGCAGGAAGAACACAGCCCCTCCTTCCCAGCTGGGGCGCCTCTTCACTGGGGTCAGGGGCCCAGCCCCACTGGTCCTTTCGGACTTATTCCTGGGAAAGGCCAGGTAGGCCGGGAAGGAACTGGCGTTACAGGCCACCTTTGGAGTGCCAGCGAATCATCAGCTCCCCACCTTCTGTGAAAGTTGGTAGTGGTATCTATATTTTCCAGGTGGGCAAACTGAGGCTCAGGATAAGGGGAATCACATGCCTGACGTCACCCAGCCAGCAAGTGGCTGAGGCCAGAATTCAAGGAGTCCCCTGCTGGCTATGCCACGTGATCTGGCTAGAAGGCTCATTCATTCCTACCCAGAAAAGGCCCAAGTGACTCCGGGGAGGGACAAGGGACACACCTAGAGAGACAACCGGGGAAGGACTTAGGCGGTGGAAGAAGAGGGGCTTACGGGCCACCCCTGACTCTCCCTGCCATCTTGTCTTCCCCTCGGTTTCCCCACCCTATACATTTCTTCATCTGGAGAGAAGACTCAGATACAAAAACACACATCGACGCACCAGCACTCTCAGATCCCACCCCACACACGCAACACACACACACCCATCCACGCCAGCACAGAGGCGCACACATCTGGAGGTAAATCTCGGGATTCAAGGGCTGGCTCCATGCCAGCTCTGAGCCCCGAGTAGCCCACTGAGGAGCCCTGGTCTGCCTCACTTTGGGAGGTCAAATCAATGAAAGAGCCCTGGTAGTTTAGAAAAGAGAAAGGGAGAAAAAAAGAACACCAGCACCTCTCATGATGGGAGGTCAGAGCAAATGAAACCAGGAGGAGGGGGTAGCAGTATGGGGGCGAGGGGGAGAGAGTGGGGGTGGGGAGCCTGGTGCTGGCAGCTGAATTCCTACCCTGGCCCAGCTCCAAAAGATTAAAATAGAGCTCTTAGAGTGTCCCCTCCACAGACCAGCCTGCCAGGGGCCAGACAATACGTGGGTTTGTGCTCCAGCACAGGCCTCCAGAGAGGTGATGTTTTTACCCGGACAGCTAAAGGCACAGAAGCAGGTCTAAAGCAATTCCAAAGCTCCTTTGGCCCACAGTCCCAGAACAGGCCACGGCAGAGGGAGCGCTCCCGGCTGCTAGGACGCACACAGATCAGCTCTTTTCTCGTCTCACCCTAGGGCAGGCCGCTGGACTCACACTTCTGCATTCTATCTGCTCCCAAAACACCCAACTGGCAGGGCCATGTGGGATAAAGTCTTAGCAAATTCGTTATACTTTCATTTGAAAAAAAAAAAAAAAAAAACCTCAGCCTGGCTGTAAACAGGCAGCTCTACTAATGAGGAATGGACAGGGTGTCCCTTGGGGTTATCAGAAATACTCAGATAAGTACAGACACCTCATTTTCCCTACCCAGGGAACACAGTTCCCCCAGAAGGAAGCCCCACTGGCCACTTGAGGCTTCATCTGCTTCCTTGGAATTCTTGAGGATTTCAGGCAGCTGCAACTGAAGTCAGACCACTTGCTAATGCAGAGAATGAAAACAAGTATGCGTCAGCTAAGCGCACAGGTTTTGGGGTTTGCCAGACGTGGGTTCTAATCCTGACTCTGCCACTTGGTTGCTTTTTGAATATGTGCAAATTATTTAATCTCTCTGGGACTTGGATTATCTCTAATACCACCTACTAAGGATCCTAGGGTTAAGTGAGAAAATACATTAAATGTGGAAAAATCAATGCCTGGCATCTATCTAACAAAAGCTAGCCAACAATAACAAAAAATTCCCTCCTACTGGGTTTCTGGAAGACCTCTCCCCCTTAACTAGGATGAAAATGTAATTTGTCATCAAAACCAGAACACTTTTGACAGTGAGAGTGGATACTAACTGGACAGACCCTAGGACAGACTGACTTACCAGGGACTGTCTCTGGAAAACTAGGACAAATGAGCCCCCTTCTATAACTTTCTGAAGGGTTCCTATATAATATTCCATTAAAATGATTCTTTCAAAATGGCCCTAAACTTAATTCTATATCATGAAGCCCACTGGAAGTAATAACCCTCTATGACATACCATGTTATTCACACATGAAATTGTAATTTTAAATATAATTTTATTTATATTTAAAAATCATAAGGTTATAATGTTAATATATATTATCACTTATAATCATAAGTGATAAGTCATATTTGGATGGAGGATTAAAAATTGATAAAAGTCTACTGCTGTTTTAATTTTTTCTTTTCTGATATAAGAAGCTCTTATTTAAGTGTAATGGAAAACTCCTCGTTCTAGTTCACAGAACACCAATATTCCACAAAAGCAACATTTGGGAATCTCAGTCTTAAAGAACCAAGAATAACCCCCCAGGGAGTAAGGGATGGAGGGCAACTTTTGTGATCGTGACATATTTTCTTTTCTTTAAACAGTTTTAGCCATTCAAGAATGAAGATTAAGATGTAGGATGTCTCAGCTCTTCACTAAGTATATCTCTCCACAGGGCCACGTGAGTATCCTCATGGCATGGTGCCTGGCTTGCCCAGGGCAAGGGATCTAGCAAAGAGAGCAAGGCTATCTAATTGTGCCTAGGACTGAGGACAGTCCCAGGCATATCACTGAGTTGGTTGCCTTAATGAAAGTGGTAAAGGATCCTTCTGTCAATTCTAGAAGCCTGAGAATTATCCATGGGCTTCTTTTTCAGGACTGAAAGCAACAGCTTTAGTCTATTAGAAAGAATCTTTATACCCCAAACCAGACAGCTCTCCAAAAGGAATCCTGTCAGCCAGGTAAAATCTGGGACTTCAAATGCAGAAAATGCCAGAGAAGCCTTTTTTTTTTTTTTTTGCATGACTATTTTGAAACACACCATTGATTGTAAGCTTATGGTATCTTCCACTCAACCCAGCCAATCCTTCTCTAGGCTTTGGGTGCCATTGGGATCTCAGGTGCCCTCCTGACTTTCTGGAAGATTCTTAAGGTCCCTGTTGCCCCTTCTGACTTTATGTGTTTGTTGTTTGTTAAAAATAAAGCATCTTCCCCTGGAGTGTTTTGATTGCATTAAATGCATTGAAATCACATGTGTAGGGCTGTATGGGCTTCCCAGGTGGCGCTAGTTCTAAAGAACCAGCTTGCCAAAGCAGGAGACATAAGAACCATAGGTTCAGTCCCTCAGTCAGGACTATCCCCTGGAGGAAGGCATGGCAACCCACTCCAGTACTCTTGCCTGGAGAATCCCTTGGAAAGAGGAGCCTGGAGGGCTACAGTCCATAGCGTCCCAAAGAGTGGGACACAACTGAAGCAAATTAGCATGCATGCACACACGTAGGGCTGAATGGCTTACACTGTGATCTGTCTTTTAATTCTTACAACCTGCAAGGTGGTCACTGAGATGATGCCCATTTTTCTCACGAAGATATCGACTCTAAGAGAATATAGCCAGTAAGCAGAGAAACAGAAAATATAGACCTACATCTTTTGACTTTAAATCCTATGCTCTGTCTAGTATATCACACCTCAGTATTACAATCCATTTATTTTATTTAACATGAAATGCTATTTAGACACGCTCAGTCCTTGCATTTCACCTAAGTCATTTAAACCACAACACACACATTCACACCTACACTCTCTGGCACACATGGATGCATTTCAAAACTGGGTCTATAGAAATTAGCCTACCCTAGATCCCAACTTAAACAATGAGTAGATGCATTTTCCTGGGTTTTCCTTCAGTCACACTGCCACTTTGAGAAATTGGCTACTGCATAAATAAAATAGAATAATGGCTTAGAGAGTTGGTTTAAGGTAGAAAAAACAGTACATCGTTTATTATAGCATTAATCAGCATAAAAGAATATAAGACATGGCACCAAGTAAAACCAAAATCCCACCTTGAGAAATCTCAATAGTGATAAAAGCGTAAAGAGATAAGAATATTTGTACAGAATGCTTAATGCAGCTTTGCTGTTCGTGGCAAAACTAACTAGGAACAACCTGAGTGCCAATGAATAAAGGAAGAGTTGGACAAATTACGCTGCGTCTATAGTGCTGCTATGAGATTCCCAGGTGGCTCGGGGTAAAGAGTCCCCCGCCAAAGCACAGATTCCATTCCAGGCTCAGGAAAATCCCCTGGAGGAGGACCTGACAACCCACTCCAGCTTTCTGCCTGGACAATCCCATAGATGGTGGAGACTGGCAGGCCACAGTCCATGGGGCCGCACAGAGTTAGACACGATTGGGCTGGCACACACAGAGCTGTTATCTAGAATAAGAGCCATTTATATTGACCTGTAAATATCCATGATGGGTTGAGAGGAAAAAAAAAAAAAAGATGAAGGGGAGGGAAGGGAAGGAGAGTGAGCATGTAAACGGTATTTTATGACCCAGCCTGCTGTAAGTAATTTTTTAAATCCTATTAATGCATATGTGATACACACATATGCGGAGAAACATAAATTGTAACTTCTGACTTTGGACTAGAAGAAGGATGCAAGAGATTACTAACATTTTTCATACTTTGGAATTATCTGACTTGGTTAAAAAGAGAGTACATATTATTTCTATAATTTAAAACCATAATAAAGCAGATCAAGATAAAAGAAAAAATAAACTAAGACCAGAATTTTGCCAAGTCTGATTTCAGCAAAGAAAACTCAGATTCCTGCCCTTAACATCTTTGAGTTTATCCAAATGCACTCTCTTAATTGGCCCCAGACACTGACATCTGTGTGGAATACCTCCACTCCTCACTCTGCCTTGGTTTTCCAAATGGCCATCTCTGCTGGATGTTCAGACTTTAGTTGAGGCCCATCTTCCCCACCCCCACATCTCCCTCCACCCACTCAAACCAAAAAAGACTTTGGTCCTTGCTGAAAAGGCCAAGAATAAATCCTTTCCACCCCAATTATTCTACCAATGCATCATTCTCCCCACTCTTTTCTCCCCAAACTCCAGATGGTGAACTCTGGAAATGGGTGACCGTGGGAGGAAGTGGAATCTCCCTTTCTAAAGGTCTTTACCAAGGGAGGCGCATCTGTGGGGGATGGCTTGGATTAACTGAAGTTAGAACAAGTTAGTTATGGGTGGCTTGCCATTTTGGGGAGCGCTGATTGCATGCAGAGTCCAGTGAGAAGGAGAGACAGGAAATCAGGATCTCTGGTGGCAGAGAAAATATCCACAGATGAAATCAGTTCGTAGCCTGAAGAAGTAGTAGTTAGTCAACAGTTTCTATGCAGCTTTTGGGCCACATAAACCTAGAGAGACAGCTTGAACTAGTGACAGGCTCATCATTCAGAACAAGCTTCATCCGCAGAAGTCATTTAGTAGGGATTAACCCCATGAACAGTATGAAAAAGCAAAATGATAGGATACTGAAAGAGGAACTCCCCAGGTCAGTAGGTGCCCAATATGCTACTGGAGATCAGTGGAGAAATAACTCCAGAAAGAATGAAGGGATGGAGCCAAAGCAAAAAAAATACCCAGCTGTGGATGTGACTGGTGATAGAAGCAAGGTCTGATGCTGTAAAGAGCAATATTGCATAGGAACCTGGAATGTCAGGTCCATGAATCAAGGCAAATTGGAAGTGGTCAAACGAGAGATGGCGAGAGTGAACATCAACATTCTAGGAATCAGCAAACTAAAATGGACTGGAATGGGTGAATTTAATTCAGATGACCATTATATCTACTACTGCGGGCAGGAATCCCTCAGAAGAAATGGAGTAGCCATCATGGTCAACAAAACGAAATGCAGTACTTGGATGCAATCTCAAAAATGACAGAATGATCTCTGAAAAGTTATGACCAAACTAGATAGCATATTCAAAAGCAGAGACATTACTTTGCCAACAAAGGTCCATCTAGTCAAGGCTATGGTTTTTCCTGTGGTCATGTATGGATGTGAAAGTTGGACTGTGAAGAAGGCTGAGCGCTGAAGAATTGATGCTTTTGAACTGCAGTGTTGGAGAAGACTCTTGAGAGTCTCCTGGACTGCAAGGAGATCCAACCAGTCCATTCCGAAGGAGATCAGCCCTGGGATTTCTTTGGAAGCAATGATGCTAAAGCTGAAACTCCAGTACTTTGGCCACCTCATGCGAAGAGTTGACTCATTGGAAAAGACTCTGATGCTGGGAGGGATTGGGGGCAGGAGGAGAAGGGGACAACCGAGGATGAGATGGCTGGAGGGCATCACTGACTCAATGGACGTGAGTCTGAGTGAACTCCGGGAGTTGGTGATGGACAGGGAGGCCTGGCACGCTGCGATTCATGGGGTTGCAAAGAGTCGGACACGACTGAGTGACTGAACTGAACTGAAAGTTCCATTATTTACATTTAAAAAAATCCTAGAATGAGATGGGAGAATTGTAACTGGGCAAAGGATTGGGGAAAAGTTGATTTAAGCATTTTACTTAACAAACTCCCAATTAAACAAAAGTATGAAAATTTGTTAAGAAAAAGGACCCCACACACACATACCCATGATTAAACTAACGCAGTCTTCAGGTATTTTAGTACAAATAAGTCTATCCATATAGTAATCCATGTGTTCATTCTTTCAGTAGCAAACATTAATTGAATGCCTGCTATGTGTACTAAGCATGGGCTAATGAGTTCTAACAATTACATAGTCTTCTGTATTCATATTTTGGGTCTTCTGCCCAATTCAAGGTACCCTGTTTCAGCTTTATGGACACACTACATGAGAAAAGTAGGGGGTATATAGCAAATCATGTGTGGAATAGATAAAAGAATTCAGGATATTTAGCCAGGAGCATGCAGTCAAACATCTGGAAGGCTACCGTAATAATTCAATAGGCTTCTTTCCCATGGTATCATTTAGGAGGATTACAACTGTAGTAATTTAAAAATATATCCACAAATTCTTCAAATCCCTTCCCTTAAAAAGGTGGAAATTTATCTCCCTCCCTGTGAATGTGAGCTGGACTCAGTGACTCCCTTCTAACGGAATGTGAAGGAAGTAACAGGGGGTGACTTCTGAGACTGGCTCATAAAAGGCATATGGACTCTTCCTTGCTCTCCCCCAGACCTCTTGCTCCGGGGAAAGTCAGCTGCCATGCTGTGAAGATGCTCCAGGAGCATTATGGTGAGGTCCACCTGGCGAGGAATTGAGACCTTCTGCCTACGGTCATGGGAGGAATCACCTGCACGCAGGCCTGCCTGCCTCCAATAGAAGCTCCGTTGACTGCAATCCTGACTGCAGCCTTAGCCACAACATCACAAAATGCTCTGAACCAGAACCACATAGCTGAACTTCTCTTAAATTCTTGACCTTCAGAAATCCTGTGAGATAGTGAATGTTTGTTGTCTTTAGGTGCTAAATTTTGGAGGAATGTGTTACGCAATGGATAACTAACATAATAGCAAGATGTATGTGTCAGGGAGACCAATTTAATTTTAACAGAAAAAAAAATCACAATGATCACAGTTGTCTAAGAGTGTAATGAATGGTACCACCGTTGAAGTAGCGAGCTCCCTGTGTTCAACCAGGAGGACCACCGCTGCCTCTCAGGGATACTGTAAAGGTGATGTCTATGCTCAGTGCCTGAGGATGAGCTTAGAGCCCAGACTCTTCATTTTTTCATCTTTATCTTTCATATTCCAACAAGCCACCATTGGTTTCTTGACCTTCATGCCTCTCTCTGGCTAAGAAAGTGACACCACCTTCATACTGTGGCAAGGCAACTCTAGGATGGTTTTCCTCTGGGTCTCAATTTAGATCCAAATTGGCTTGTCCCCACCAGGAAGATGCCTTTGCTTTGTGCAATGCTCTCTCTGCCATGATTCAGAGATCCATCAAATGAAAGTCAGATTTAAGACCCCACTGGCCCTAGATTGTACCCAGAACACAGAAATATCTTCAAAGCCCAAGTTGCTGCAGTCAACATTCCCCCTGCTGCTATTGATAATTTGTACCATATTGGCTAGGTTATTTAACATTTCCAAATAGGATTCTGTAGTGGCTGGAAGTCAAATATTATGGAATAGCTCTTCATCATCCTGGAGCCTGGTGCCCACCCTCTCCGCCCACCCTTCAGCCACCAGAATGTTGGGCAGCCCAAGCTTTCCTTACCAGCCACATACCCCCCAGCTCCTTGCCCTGCTCCTGCCTGGAATAGAGACCTCTGCCATGTCACATGAGCAGCTCCCAGGGGATGGAGGGGAAGAAGAGGTCAATGGGGACAGGGGAGTCCACAGAACAAGCTCAAGGCAGGTGAAGCATGCTCAGGACCTGAAGGATCCAATTAAGCCCAATTCACTGGGATCCAGTTTTCCTACCGAATTCCTGGGGAAACCAAATTGAATAATGTGTGGCTTATTCAGAAACACACATCCCTGTGTTGTTGGCCAAGGCAAGGGCAGTGTGGCAGGGGGCTTAGGCAAGGGATACAGGTGTACCGAAATGAAAACAACGGGCTAAAGCAACAAGCCCCCGCCTGTGAGGAACACCCCGTGTTTGGCTGGATTACTGGGGTCGGAGCATGCCTGTGTATATACGCGGGCTCTTGTGTGCGTTTGCAGCTGGGCCCAGGGGTGGGGCCTGGGGGGCCTTCCAGGGAGGGAGCAGGAGCGTGACTACATATTTTAAATGGCAATTGCGAAGAAAACCATCAGAGGTGCTCTAACGCACGTCTGGCTCTGCCTTGTGCCAGCTCCTACAATAACTTTAGAATCTCCTCCCTCATTTCATAAACATTTTATGTACGTTTTTCAGTGGGAATATTCTTGCGCGTTTGGGAAGAGAGTGCCTCTATGCAGTTCAATCAGCCTAATTGGAGCCTTATACGCTTCTCCTGGGATGGGAAGCAGGAGGAGTGATGGTGGCTGAAATGTGGGGTAGGGGACAGGGTGGGTCGAGATGGGGATGGAGTTGAGAGACAGGGGAGAGGTAGACGATTCCATGAAAAAGAAAATTATGTCATTGTCCTGCTTTCGGCCTGTCCTACACCTTTCCATGGAAAACCTGTTTAACCCGCTTTAAACACACACACACACACACACTTGCAGCAATTGGAAGTTATGAGTAAGGGTTGTGTTGCCTTTCTGTTCGACCTCCACTCCTGCAGACCTGAACAATTCCATCTCTCTTTCCCAGCTTACCTGTGGTGTGTGGGGCCTGCTCAACGTGAATAAATGGCTGTTTATGGATGATAGCATCTGGTCCGCCCCTGATGAGGTCACCTTGTTATGTTAAATATTTCTACCTCCTGGTGGAGGGACCGAAGCTGATTGCTCTCAAGAGCACCTCTGCCCAGAACAGAGAACACAGCACCCAAGGCAGGATGCACACTTTTCAAAGGTTTAGTTAGGCTCCTCTGTGAACTTGAAAGATTCCTTTCAGGCCCCAGGACCAGAGCAACGGATCATGACTTGAGCCTAGTAATGCCAATATTCATCCCACACGTGGAGAAACTATTGTAGCGGGTTCTGAATACCTTGTCTGCGTCCATTCTCACTACACCCCTGGCAAGGGTGTTATTGTTGATTTGATCTCCATTTTACAGATGAACCAACTGAGGCTTGAACTTGCCCAAGGCTCCACCAGAGTGAAGAAGATACAGGATTTGAACTCAGCCTTCTCTGGCTTCCACATTTAGGATCATGCCACTGTAGATTCTGGGGGAAACAACCTGGAAGAATGAAAAGAATCAGAAACGCTGTGTGGTCCAATGATCCAGCCTCTCTGTGCACCAACTTCCTCACCCATATGAAGCAGGAAGTGACCACCTTTATTAGGTAGGACTGTCAGGGGTCAGCAGAGATCTTGCAGATGGTTTACAAATTTATTGAGTAAATCATCAAAAAATGATTGCAGCCAGTTTGTTGACTAAAAAAAGAAAAAAAAAGAGAGAGAGAACCAATGAATCCAAACATGGATAAACATCTCTCCAAATGAAGCCCACTGTTACTCAGAGGAGGAATCCCCTGCTGATTCCTAGGTTTCTGAACAGAAATGACAAATTTGGAGCTAGAAATCCAGAGTTTCCCAGATGAGTCAAAGAACTGAAGCCCTCTCCTCCCCAACATCATTCTAAAAAGACATGTTTTTCCAATGTTCATGAAGTAGCTATCCTAAGATGTGGAGGAACATGTGAAGAAAACAAGCAGATTCATTTTTTTTAATGAGGTCAGAAAGGAATACCAAACATGTTGGATCTCCAAGGTATCTGCTTCCTTCCAGCTGTCCACGGTTTTCAGCTAGGTCCTGAAATGGAGTTCAGGACACCCAGACAAGTAAGTAATTCTAAAGAGCAGTGCCAGGAAAATATTAGAGTTTAAAAAAAAAAAAAAAAAGCAGAGATTCATTTATTTTTTAAATATATACATATCTTCCTATAACATTCCTGACACCAAAGAACTCTGGACAATTCTGCCTCTACCTGATCAGGCTCAACCACCTCAGGGCCTGCTGAACCCAACCTTACAAGCATCACCCCAACCTCTTTTTTTCCTCTTGACGTGATTTTCTTGTGTCCAGTCCCCTGTGGACACAAGATGAATTGTGGGATGAATTGGTTCTCTTCCGAACACAGTGGGGGCGTTCTGCAGTGCTGACGCTGTTGTGGTAAGTCAGGCCTCCAGAACTATTGGGTCTGAAATCCTCTCCAACCCTGGCCTTTAGAAGGCCAGTTCCCCAGATGGGGCAGCTCTGGCCTGCTGTCTCCTGCCTTGAGAATCAGCCCGGGGTTCACAGAAGGAGACCCCAGAGAGCTGTAGGGTTAACCAACCAACCATAAACATTACCTCCTCCGCTGATCTTCAAAGGCTCAGGAAAAGAAAACAAACCACATAAATCTTTATCAGGGCTCCTTATGACTGCCCCGGGAGGTGGCTCCTGGAAGAGCTGGGTGGTGACTCTGTACAGAGGATAAAAAATAATTTCAGTTAGCGGTGCTGAGTCAGAGATGGATTGCTTTTATTTTTCTTTTCTCCTCTTTTCTTTCCCTCCTCGACTCCTCCTATTAAAATGACTTCCTTTAGTCATTTGCCGGCCAGGAGCTCTGTAGTGACAATCCTCGATCCTCCACCAGCTTCCTGGTTTCCATGGCTATTATGAAGGGGATTACAGAGTACAAAGTATGAGACGGCTGCCCCGCTGAAAATATTTCAATAACACACCTTGCCATCCGGGACAAACTCTCCAAATCCACTCCCAGCTCCTAAGCACACATACATAACGGCGGGGCTGGTATTTAATAGCACAGAAACCAAATGCTACTCATGATGCTCGGGCAAGTCATTCACCCTCTGCAGGCCTCATCTCCCAAATGTCACAGCTGGTGGCTTACGAGCCACCTAGTAACTCCGACTTAGCATGTTGCTGAGTTCTTGTCTATCTTCTTAAACACAGAATTCCCACCACAACTCTCTGAGGCTTTACACATCCCATTCTACAGATGAGGAAACTGAGCCTTGGAGAGGTTAAGGAACTCACTCGAGGTCACGCAAACACAGGGATAAGAGCGCTTACCTCATAGACAGCTGAGGAGCGGATGAGATAATGTCTGCAACGTGCTTAGCATGACTCCTGGCACCTTGTGAGTTCTCATTCAGAGAGCGCACTCTCATCTAGAAATCTTCCCTGACCTTCTCCCTCCCCGACCCCACATACGTCTCTACCAGATCTCTGCTCCCAAGCCCTTGCTGGTCTCCCAGCCCCAGGAGCTCTTCGGAGGTGAAGGAAGATGTGTCTCACCTCTGCGGTGCCGGCCGGTGCTTGGCACATAGTAGGGACAGAGTGAAAGTCTAAACAGTGAACGAATGAATGAATGGTATGAACAAACGCCCAGTTAGTAGACAGTTTCTAAAAAAAAAGTAGTCAAAATAAATACTACTAGTAAAATGACTTTTTCTAAAGACGGTTAAAGATCTAAAATTTCCTGGAGGAGCTTGTGGTGCTAGTGGAAAAATGTACAACAGGGAACGAGGAACGAAGTCATCCTCTTTTTTTAAATACCAGCTCTCACTGTACTTTCAGGGCTTCACAGACTTCTCCAGAATGCCCATGAATCATAGGAAGAGGACCCAAGAGTCCTGAGTCCCAGCCACTCTGACTAACTTCAGCAAACATCCTCAGTTCCAGGGAAGGGGTGCCTGCAAGAAAACCACACCCATGCCCACCTGCACATACACACACAAACACATATGTACACAAGACACACCTGTCCCACCAACCAATCAATCTCTCAGCATTGACAGACCACCCACTCCATGCAGCACCCCTTACAAAATTCAGAAAGAAGACATAAAATATCCTAAAGGTCCCAGGACTTAGTGGGAAGAATGGACAGTCTAGCTACTGAATTGGGACTGTGAGAAGTGAGGTTGGCAAAACAAGTTTATTGTGATAAAAATACTAGCTACCATTTTCTGGACACGTGCCAGGGACATTCCCAGGGACATGTGTGTAATTTGAGGAAGTACAGTTGACCCTCAGACAACACTGGTTTGAACTGCATGGGTCCACTTATAGGCAAATTTCTTTCAATAGTAAATATTTTGGTACAGCATAACCTGTTGTTAGTCGAATCCACATTCCACGTGGCACCACGGCTACATAGGGCCAACTACAAGTTAAATGCAGACTTTTGACCACACAGAGGGTTCCCATCCCTACCAACATATTGTTCAAGGGTTAATTGTTTATTCGTTCATTCAACAAATGCTCACTGAGCCCCTGTTATGTGGTGGGCACTGTTCTAGATGACAAAGCTAAAACTGTAGCCAAGCTTACCTTCTAGTCCTAGATGCGTGAAAATTATAAAGTTGTTAAAAAATGGCAACAAAATACAAAGCAAACTACAGAAAGTTAAGCTTGACACCGAGCTCCACACTTAGCAGAGATACACAGCAACAGGCGTCCTCACAGGGAAAGGGGTGGTGGCCTTGGCAGAACCTCCGGGAGTTGGCGGGGAGGGTCGGGGCTTGTGGGTTTCTCAAAAGGCAGGAGTTCAAAGAAGCCTCCAGAAGGTTAGGGCACTCACCCAGTGCCCCCCGACTTACAGCCCAGGGAGGTTTCCACCAGTAAAATCTCCTCCTCCTTCCCATCCTGAATCACATCGGCAGGATCTAATGGAGGAAAGTCCATCACCCCAAAACCAGAGTGCATGTGAAGCCAGACCAGACCCTCGCTCCTAACAGGATGCCCGCTCGCCTCCCTGGGTTATTATGTGATAAGGAAACTGAGTGTACAAGTCCCTAATATCAGAACTCACTATTGTTGTTCTGACTGCCAGAGCCTTCAGGCTCCCTCAAGCTTCCTCAGTTTCTCTCCAGTCCCATCCCTCCTCGGCCTCGAGGCTTCAAACAGATGATAGGAGAAGACACCATTTACCACGGGACAACATTAGGCACTGTCCCACACATTGCCTCAGTTAATCCTCTCGGCACCCTGAGAGGTGCCTACACCCTGTGACTGGCACAAAACCCCGCAACGGGGAAATTGCCAAGGGGGCCTTTGACTCAAGATTCCAAGCACTTAACCACTGGGCGATACCGGCCTCTGAGTCTCCTGAAAACACTGCCTGGCCCATGGTCCCCCCACAGGAGGTCCAGAACCTCCGCCTGCCCCAGTGATGGCCAGCTGTATTAAGTCCGAGCATTCACTTTGGTTGACCAGATCTCCCCATCAGCATCTGTCACAAAAGAAGGAGGGCTCTCTCTTGTGTGCTTTGCCCACGTGGTTTCCCACCTTGAGTGCCCTTTCTGAAGGGCTCTCTCTATCCAAATTTCCAAGGCTTATGTCCCGTTCTTTCTCTTCCACGGGCCTCCTACAGCCTCTCTATCCCTCCCTGAGCTCCACCTTTTCTGAATGTCTTGATCACATTTACAGTCAGCATCACCCAGTTTAGCATCTTCCTGTTTCCAGCTCAACAAGCATTTGTTGAGCTCCTTCTGTGTGCCAGGCACAGCATGCAGACTCTGAAAGAGAGAGGTCCTCAAGGATCCTACAGTCTCTCAGGGGGATGACAAGGCAGCCTGCACCCAAGGCAATGGAGCGGCAGGTCCATCGGAGAGGTCTGTGCAGCTTCGCTTGTGTTCATCCGGCGTCATCAGCTAAGGGCTTCTCATGCAGTATAAGGCAGTGCAAGACTGGGGATTAAGAGTGTGGGCCTGGGAACCAGAATGCTGGGCAAAAAGCCATCAACTGTGTGACTTTAGAGAAGATCCTAAACTCCTCGGAGCCTTACCTTCCTCACCTGTAAAAATGAACGTAAAGACGGTATCTACCCACGCTGGAAGTGGGGACTGATAACAAGGGAGGTTAGGATTTGTGGGAGTGAGGGGTGTAGGGGACACCTCTGTACCGCCTCCACCACCTCACTGTGAACCTAAATCCATCCTAACACAGTCAGAATGAGAGAGGAAGGAAGGAAGGGGGGCGAGAGAGAGAGAGAAAGAAAAAGAGGAAGAAAGGGAAGGAGGAAGGAAAGAAGGAAGGGCAGCTGTACCTCATGGGTTGGCTGTGAGGATTCAAGGAATTCCTGGATGGGAAGCATCCCCTTGTTTCTGTGCCAGTACATAATAAGTGCTCAGTAAAACCCTGATTTCAGTAGCATTCATGTCATTATCCAAGCAAGAGGGAAGTCCTCAGCTCCACGGTTGTTTGTACACTTCTTTGGCTTTTTTTGAGCCTGGGGAAGGTTTTTGTCATCCTATCTGAGTCCTGTTCTCAGAGTGTATCATCCAAAGCCCCAGCAGAATTCTCTAACCGGTAGCTACAAGGGGCTCTTATGGATCCCAGTCTCTGGGAGTTGTTGCTTTCCTGCCCTCCCATGTTTTAACAGATTGCTATTGTTTTCTCGTCTGTGGAGGGAACAGGGGAGTGCAGTTCTCTGAGTAAAATCAACGCACACAGCCAGGAGCTGGGCTTCTCCTTCCCACAGACACGGCCCTGCCCGCTGCCGCCCTTTCCTCCTTCACACAGGCGGCCCCTCCAGTTTATCCCTCCCAGCGGGACGGTAATTTTCAGTTCAGGCCGAAAGGCTTTGTTTAAATGCGGCGCTTATGTGGTAATAGAGTGTATTTCAGGGCTTGTTTTTTCTGAGGGTCAATGTTGAATTCAGTCTCCAAATAAGTCTATCTTCTTCCATCCTCTCAGAGTTGTGGGTGGGACTGAAAAAGGTGGAGGCAACAAGAAGCTGAGGAAGAAAGAAGGAAAGAGGAGACAGGAAAGAGTCTGGGGGAGTGCTGAGGAGGAGATAGGCACCACGCTCCTTCGCAGACGAGACCTCCTGTCTGGAAGACGATTTCTAAAATAACAAGGACAGCGATTCCCTGAGAGGCTGCTGCATGTCAAACAGTGTGCTCGGTGTGTGAGCCACAGAATCACATTCAGTTTCCATCAAAAGCCCTCTGGAGTATATGTGATTGTGCCCATCTTACAGACAAGGATACTGAGGCTCAGAGAGGTGAAGGAACTTGTCTCTAACTGCACAGCCAGTGAGATGACCAAGCTGAGATGGGAACCCAAGTTTCTTTGAGTTTCAGGCTCTGTCTTCTGTCCTACGGGGCAGCAATCAAGGGCTGTTCAGTAACAGGATTGGTGAGGGGAGAACTGTGTGATCATATACTCCAAATCAGTCATTGATAGAGAGTTTTATTATATGAAAGTGAAAGTGTTAGTCGCTCAGTCGTGTTCAACTCTTTGCGACCCGTGGACGATAGCCTGCCAGGCTCTTCTGTCCATAAAGTTTTCCAGGCAGGAACCCTGGAGTGGGAAGCCATTGTAACAAACCCATGTAACACCTGATATAGGGTCCGCCTCAGAATATGTAAAATAAGTGATTCCCCTAAGGGAGGAGAGGGTTGAGGTGGGAGGCCACAGGACAGGCAGGAGATGATGAAACAGGTCATTGAGGAGGGGACTTGGGGATGTATCCCCTACTGGAGAGTGACAAGAGGGAAGGCTGGGGACTGAGGAGACAGGCGAGCCAAGAATTACTTTCTAGAAGCAGGTCTACCACTCATGGAACGCTGTACCAAGGGATCAAAGGAAGCCTCGAGTCTTGCGCTTTGGGCAGAGGCAAGGGTGGGTCCCAGGAGCTGTGCAGCAAGGGATTATCACAGCCGCCACCTAAGTGTCCCCAAGCAGCTGTGCTGGACTCTTAGCACAGAGGGGTCGGCAGGTTTTTCAGCACTCCTATTAGAAAGTTTAAAGGGTTTATGTTTTCTTTCCAAGAACCTAGCTCAAAACCACTTCTCTGCCAAAAGCGCTCTCCAGGAATTCTTGCCTGTGAATATCCTTCTTACCCAGTTATTTTATGGCATGAACCCTCCCCCCACCCCATCCTGAAACAAATGGAACTGGGAACAATTGGAGGTCTGGATCATCTCTCTAGTCTGTCTCCAGAGAGATGTGAAGAATGTTGGGGACATAGTGACCTCAGACGAAGTTAGACAATATGGACACTATGCCTCCTCAACCAGAATTTTGTAAGGACTTAAAAATCAGTCCTTTGTCTCTTCAAGCCATTGACGTATCTGGGTACTTGTTACTGTACTGTGCATGTTCTTGCTCATCCTGTGGAAGTCGTGAAATGAGAAATAAATATCACTTCCCAAGAAGAAGAATGGCTGATGATTTGTGCAGCCAAGCAACCATGATGCACGCTGGAGTCGAAAGTCATATCTTATTAAAGCACCACAATCCGCGTTAATATAACGGACCAGAATAACTCTAAGGGAGCCATTATGGTCCATTACGAAAATAACATTCATTTGCAAAATAAGGAACATAGCAAAATGCAAGTTGTTCCAGTTCTTTCAGCTAAATTACACATTAAGCAAGCAGACTTCCTCTTCCAACATTTTGAAATGGTTTAATATGCACTCAGGCTGGCCAGGGCATGGATTTTCTAAGACTGCCCCAAAGGTGAAGCCTGGAAAAAATGAGGACTGATTGCCAGGGAGACATTCAGCCTTGCTTGGGTGTTGATCAGGTGGGCATGACTGTGCCTTGGAACTTCTCCTGGGGGACACGACTGACACCAAGAAGCAGCTGTGAATCCCAGCTGGCTTCATCCAAGAGCTTATTGGCTTCTCACCTCCGCTGGTTTACTGGTGAGAACTTAGGGGTGAAGGGTAGTGGGCGTTTGTTATTTTTGCCTTTGGAGCATTGATTCATACAGTTTTCTGGTAATGGTTCCCTGAATTCCATTTGGGAGTCTATCCCCTACTCTTGGTCCGTGCAGTAATACCTAAGAATGATAATGAGTGTGCATGAAGCTCGCACCGTGGGCCAAGCACTGGTCTAAGCATTCTGCACGCATCAACTCTTTCAGTTCTTACAGGAGCTCCACGGTGTGGGCTGTTATTCTCCCTATTTCAGAGATGTGTCAGCTAAGATAGAGACAAATAGAGACAAATATTTACTATTTTGCTTAAGCGGCAGAAGCAAGATTTATAAAGCCAAGCCATCCACATCCAGTGCCACGGTCCTAACCACAAGTGGTTAGTGTGTGTGTGTGTGTGTGTGTCTGATTCTTTGCAACCCCCTGGACTGTAGCCCACTAGGCTCCTCTGTCCATGGGATTTTCCAGGCAAGAATACTGGAGTGGGTTGTCATTTCCTCCTCCAGGGGATCTTCCCCACCCAGGGATCAAATCTGTGTCTCCTGCATTGACAGGCAGATTCTTCACCAGTGAGCCGTCTGGGAAGCCCACAGGTTAGCGTTAACCTCTACTCCAATTCCAGGGGCAGGACCATGAACTAGGTCTGGCCAATGCAAGTTTCCTACATTATAGACTGCCTTCCAGTGGTGATTGATTCAGAGAGGAATATATTAGCCACGTTAGACTAAGTTTGCCCAATCCATGCAAACCCATGGAGCCACACTTGAACTGCTAGAAATAGGTTATTGAAACAGTGTTCGTTTCCTCTGACCATGAACCTGAGACAGGAAAGCCTTGAACGTCTGGGAACCACCATGTCGGGAGAACCTAACAATGAAACCAGTGCAGATAAGATCAAAGAGGTGAAGGCCCTGAATAATAACACTTGAACCCCTGAAGTTATTATACACCCTGACCTTTTCTAGGAGCCGATCAATTGTCCTTTTACTTAAGCCAGTTTGACTGGAGTTTTCTGATACTTGTTACATAAATAGTCCTAATTAATATAGAAATTAAGTGTTAGAACTTACAAAATTGACAAGATTTTTGGTATACATTGCTTCACCATTGCATTCTTTTATTCATCTATTCAATGAATCATAAACCTTTACTGTTCATCTAATTATAGTCATTGACAAAAGTTGGAGGTACTCTCCCCGCTTCTAGATACAGTTAATTCCCATAACTTGCCTATCACTCTTGCAGGCTAATTTCTATTTGCTCTATTTGCTTATGTATGTAAGAAAAGATAAACCCCTCTGAGTTACAGACTTATTTAACCTGGGATCCCAGATGTCCTCTCGGGTCCCTGGCACACTCCCTTTAATAGTACTTATTACATACCTTTCTTGCCTTATTAAATACCTTACTGGGGGCTATGTAACTTGTCCGCATTCTCGGTTGTGCAGGACAAATCCAACTCTAGCTAGCTTACATAGAAATGAAATTTCTGAAGGAGTATCGAGTAGCCCAGAGGATCAGCAGCAAGTCTGGAGAACCAACTTGCGTAATAGGTAGGCGGGACGAAGGGAAGTCGGGCAGCCTGAGCCCTGGCAAAGCTGTACCTCAGAAGAGTCTGGCATGGCTAATATAGAAGTGTCCAGGCTGCCTCCACTGGGCAAGAGATGCTACCACCAGGACTGCTAGAACCACTCCTAAACCCCTGCTGCTCTGCATTTAGTAGCTCAAGATTCACACACCCACACAGAGACATCCAATTAGCTGAGCTCAGGGCACTTGCCATGAGCTACAGAGGGTACTGGTTCTCCAAACCTCTTTCTGGGAGGTTAAATCTGCCTTCCCTGAAACTCACACCATGAAACTTTCCCCAAACATTTCTTGGTGGCCACAAAGTGACAATCGTCAGTTACAAACGGTGAGCCAATAAGATGAAAACAAAGATCGACATGATCTTTGCCCTGGTAAAGTTGACTGTTAAGGAAGAAGTCATAAATTAAGTAATCAGGCAAGAAAAGAGACACAGCTGAAGATGACTACAGTGAAAGAGAAGATTTATATGCTGCAAGGAATACAATGCTCTAAAGTGTGTTTCAGCTATCCATTGCTGTGTAACAAACAGACCCCCAAACCTGATGGTTTAACACAACCATTTACTTTTGCCCCTCATGGTTCTGGAGCCTGACTGGGCTCAGCTAGGTGGTTCGGACTTGGAGTCTCACATATAGTTGTAGGCAGACAGCAACTAGAGGTGGAGTCACATGAAGGCTCAACTGGGCTGAAAATTCAAGATGGTTTTTTCACACGGTTGTTCGCTGATGCGGCTTTCAGCCGGGCATTAGCTGGGGCTTTTGACAAGAGTATCTGTCTATAGTCTCTCCTTGTAGCCTGGGCTTCTCACAGCATCCCTCCTAAAGCAAGTATTCCCAGAGGCCCCTGTGGAAGAGGCAGGGATCCTTACGACCTAGCTTCAGAAACTGCATGGTGTTACTTCTGCCACATTCCACTGATCAAAAAATGAGCCACAGGGCCAGAGTGGATTCAAAGAGAGAGGACAATGCAAAGCATAGATGCTAGAAGGTGTGAGTCATTGGGGGCCATCCTCAGAAACTAGCTCCCACAAAGAGTGCGTACTAGAAGAACGTGGCCTGGCATGCAGGGTCAGGAAAGGTTTCCAAGGAAGTGTCAGTGATCCAAGACCTTATAGATGAGGAGGGATTGAAACAGTAAAGACAAGAAGTGTGTTTTAGGAAGAGGAAACAGCATGTGTGAAGGTCCTGTGGCAGTAAGAAGCGTGGCACTTTCAAGTACAGAAAGTGAGTGTGGCTGAAATGCAGCGACTAAGGCAGAAAGAATTGATGCTTCTGAACTGTGGGGCTGGAGAAGGCTCTTGAGAGTCCCTTGGACTGCAAGGAGAGCCAACCAGTCCATCCTAATGGAAATCAGTCCTGAATGTTCATTGGAAGGACTGATGTGGAAGCTGAAACTCCAATACTTTGGCCACCTGGTGGGAAGAACTGACTCATTTGAAAAGACCTTGATTAAAAAAAGAAAGAAAGAAAAGACCCTGATACTGGGAAAAATTGAGGGCAGGAGGCGAAGGGGACGACAGAGGATAAGATGGCTGGATGGCATCACCGACTCAATGGACAAGAATTTGAGTAAACTCTAGGAGTTAGTGATGGACAGGGAAGCCTGGTGTGCTGCAGTCCATGGGGTCGCAGAGTCGGACACGACTTAGCAACTGAACTGAACTGAACTGAAGGCAAGATGTGGACCAGGATAAAATAAGAGAGACTGGGCAGGAACCAGTTCTAGAAACCCTCCTATAGGCTACATGATATATGTTAGTCTTCATGTTTAAAATGGAATAGTTTAAAGCGGCAATCAGAAAATATTTCTAGATTACATGGATGAGGGGATGACTCCATTCAATCATTCCACAGACAGCTATTGAACATTGACACTGGGCAGGAATAATGAATGCTGTGAATAAAATCAACTTGATAGAAGTGTTGGCAGCAGAGGGTGTCTGGCTTCTTTACAGCAGATCTCTGGAGATGGCCTCTCTGAGCATTTGGCATTTGAACTGAGAAACATACAGTGAGAAGGCACCAGTCACAACAAATTGTGAGGGAAAACATTTCCGTGAAAGGGGCGCAGCAAATGCAAAGGCCCTGTGGCAGAAGTGAGGTGCTCTCGGAGCAAACGAACAAAAACAGGGCCAGGGTGTCTGCAGCACCACCATCCATGTAGGGAAGAACTCCAAACTGGCTTTCTAAAAATGGCAGGGCCACCAGCAATGCTTTCCTATCAGGACAGCGTATCACCAAGCTGCGGCTTCGGTGACTCCGGAATGTCTCTTTCTGCTAGAATGCTTGGAATGCTCTTTCTCTTCTGGCCTGGCCCTGCCTGTCCTCAGCTATGAGACTCATCTTTCATCATGCACTTCCAAAGCTCAGCAACCCCCAAGGAAGCAATTTGGCAGAATGTTCAAAGAACCTTAAAGATGTTCATACCCTTTGATTCAGTGATTCCCCATCTAGGGATCTAGCCAAAGGAAATAATCATAAATATGGAAGAAGACTACTACACAAAGAAGCTCATCCCAGCATGATTTATAGTAATGAAAAATGCTAGTAAATCAAATATTCAACCATAGGGGAAAGATTAAGTAAATTAATGTACATCTCCTAGATGTGGGCATTAAAAACTGTGCTCCTGATGTATTGAAATAACATCAGGAAATGCTTGTGTTATAATGGTAAGATTAAAAAGCAAGATATAAGATAGTATATATGTGATTTCTACAAAATTACATGCAAGGAAACTACTGACAGTAATCATTTCTTTAAGAGGAGATTATAGGTGATTTATTTTTCTTCTTTTCCGTAATCCTTCTACTTCCTGTAATGAACATTATTACTTTTAGGATGCAAAATAGACTTTATCTCCTTAAAATAAAAAAGAAGCGATTGTTTCCCACCATCTTTAGGATCACAGACAAACACCTTAGCAAACCTCCTATCTGGCCACAGATTACATTTTGTTTTTAAAAACTATATGTTTTTGACTCCCAAGATCTTTTTCTTTTTACCAGAATCTGATACACCAGCTAACCCAAGTTTTCCTTCTCCTCCAGATAACAATCATTTTTGATGGCAGATATTTAGGTACCTATTCTCTTCCTACCTGGGGCTTAAGGAAGGGAAGGAGCAAGAAAGAACCATCCAGCCTCCATCTGCTCTCATCTGGCTAAGTCCTCCCCATCTTTCAGCGCCCACCTTGAGCTCCTCACTTCCCAGAAAGTCTTTCTTGACTAAGCCGGCCTAAGTGGCCTCCCTTTTCTAACAGTCTATAGCCTTTCCATGTCTGTCTGTGCGGTTCACATTGCAGGTTCAGCACACCTGCTCTCCCCCCACTCCACGGGGTCCCACGTAAGACTCATCAGCTCTTGAGAGTTTCCTTGCCTTTTCGTACCATTGCATCTTGCCCCCTAGCAGAGAACCATCTTGTTCAGCTCACGGGGGTCCATCAGCATTCCATAAAGGCATAAACCCGTGACTGTGCTTGAGTAAGTCTGACTGACTACACGGCGTCTTTGGGAGCTCTCACTGACGTCGAGCTCAGGCCCCGCTCTTGACGGGGATGTCTTCCGCCGGCAGAACGCCCCCTGCTTCCCTCCCGGTTCTCCTCCATCCACCACCAACACTGACCAGCTCCAACGCAAAAGGACTCAAGCCGGGGCTGGTGACGTCAGAGGGACGTGTACAAATTCCCCACACATCAGCCACTCAAGAAAGGACCCTTCTGCCTGCTTCCCCATGGACTCCCATAAATTTTGAGCCGCGGTCTTTTTGTTTGTTTGTTTAATGAACCTAAGTTTAGGGGAGAGAAATTGTAGCTCACTGGGCAGAAGTGCTTTCTGTGGGAGCAGATGTGCCCTAGTTCTGGGCACAGGCCCACCTTAGGGTTTCTGATTCTGTGGCAATAAAGCTCTCATCTCCCTGCACAAGTAAAGCGATGCCCAGCTCTGCTCTCTGCTCCCAGAGCGCACACCTCGGAGGGGCCCTCTCACTCCGTGGGGTAGTTATTCCTTTGCTTGCATCTCTGAGTTCTCTGAAGGGCCATGCTGAGTCTTTCTTGCCTTTGTTTACTCAGCACCAAGAACAGTGCCCGGCTCACAGAGAGGCCTTGCACTGTGCGTTTGTGGAGGGAGTGAATGAATGAATGGTAAAGACCGCAGAAAACTCAGAAAGAGCTTCCAAACACCGACTTCCAGAATACAGTGACAAGTTTATGCCCTGTGTTAGTCTCCTCGGGCTGACAAAACAAATTATCACCAAGTCGGTGGCTTAAAACAAAAGAAATGTGTTCTTTCATGGTTTTAGGGACTGGAAACCTAAAATCGCTTGGGCCATAAAGAAGGCCGAATGCTGAAGAAGTGATGCTTTCGAACTGTGGTGCTGGAAAAGACTCTTGAGAGTCCCTTGCACAGCAAGATCAAACCAGTCAGTCTTAAAGGAAATGAACCCTGAATAGTCATTGGAAGGACTGATGCTGAAGCTCCAATACTTTGGCCACCTGAGGCGAACAGCCAACTCAATGGAAAAGACCCTGATGTTGGGAAAGATTGAAGGCAGGAAGAAAAGGGCACAACAGAGGATGAGATGGCTGGATGGTATCACCGATTCAATGGACATGGGCTTAGGCGAACTCTGGGAGACAGTGAGGGACAGGGAGGCCTGGCGTGCTGCCGTCCACGGGGTCACAAAGAGTCGGACACGACTGTGACTGAACAACAATGAATCTAGAAGGGAGGGGTCTGCAGAGCCATGCTCCCTCCAAATGCCCTGGGGGACAATCCTCCCTTGTCTCGTCCAGCTCCTGCTGGCTCCACTCCTTCTCTGCCTCCATCTTCATGCGGCCTTTGTCTAGTCTCTGTGTGTCTCTACCCTGTATGCCTCTTATAAGGACACTTGCCACTGGATTTAGGGCCTACTCAGATAATCCAGAATGGTCTCACCATGAGGTTCTTAACTAAATCTAGTTACTAAATGTGTAATTTAATTACTAAATTACATACGCAAGACCCTTCTTAAAATGAGGTCACATACATGAGTTTCCGACATTAGGAGTGTACTGTATATATCTTTTGTGCCATTCAACCCAATAAATGCTCTATTTTAGAGCTTTTAATTAATTAATTAATTAATTAATTATTTTTGTCACACCACTCGGCATGCGGGATGTTAGTTCCCTGAACAGGAATCAACCCATGTCCCCTGCAGTGGAAGCTTGAAGTCTTAACCACTGGCCACCAGGGAAGTCCCAATAAATGCTCTTTCCTATAGTTTGTCGGTCATTCAGTTCAGTCGCTCAGTCGTGTCCGACTCTGTGACCCCATGGGCTGCAGCACACCAGGCTTCCCTGTCCATCACCAAATCCCGGAGCTTGCTCAAACTCATGTCCATTCAGTCGGTGATGCCATCCAACCATCTCGTCCTCTGTCATCCCCTTCTCTTCCTGCCTTTCAATCTTTCCCAGCATCAGGATCTTTCCAAATGAGTCAGCTCTTCGCATCCAAAGTATTGGAGCCTCAGTTTCAGCATTAGTCCTTCCAATGAATATTCAAGGTTGATTTCCTTTAGGGTTGACTGGTTTGTTCTCCCTGCTATTCAAGGGACTCTCAAAAGTCTTCTCCTACACCACAATTCAAAAGCATCAATTCTTCTTAAAGAAAGCATTCAGCTTTCTTTACCACTCTCACATCCATACGTGACTGCTGGAAAAACCATAGCCTTGACTAGGCAGACCTTTGTTGGCAAAGTAATGTCTCTGCTTTTTAATGTGCTGTCTAGGTTCGTCATAGCTTTTCTTTCAAGGAGCAAGCGTTTTCTAATTTCATGGCTGCAGTCACCCTCTGCAGTGAGTTTGGAGCCCAAGAAAATAAAGTCTGTCACTGTTTCCATTGTTTCTCCATCTATTTGCCATGAAGTGACAGGACCGGATGCCATGATCTTAGTTTTTTGAACGTTGGGTTTTAAGCCAGCTTTTTCCCTCACCTCTTTCACTTTCGTCAAGAGGTTCTTTAGTTCCTCTTAGCTTCCTGCCGTAAGGAATACTTTTTGAAGGCAGAGACATATTTATTGCCATCTACCCCAACACCTAACTCATGTGTTCAATCACTCAGTCATACCCGACTCTTTGTGAGCCCACGGACTGTAGCCCACCAGGCTCCTCTCTCCATGGAATTCTCCAGACAAGAATACCAGAGTGGATAGCCATTTCCTTCTCCAGGGGATCTTCCCGATCCAGCGATCAAACCTGGGTCTCCAGCATTGCAGGCAGATTCTTTACCAACTGAGCCACTAGGGAAACAGCTAACCCTAACACCTACTATAAGGTCCATTTTTAAAATGGAATGGGTGCTTATTCTGCCACTAACCACATCTAGGACATTGAGTTACCACCTGCTGGCAAAATGTGGCTGGGTAAGTTTCTCCCAAGTGCTAATACCACCTCTTGGAACCTTTTTTCCCCGCACCAAAGATTGATGCTCCTGGGATCACACACATACTATCCCTCTATCATTTCCCTGCTAACATAAAATACTGGAACAGCCATTTGCAGAGAAGATAAATTATTTGGCACAGAAATCTTGGTGTAATAACTACACCAAAGGATTTAATCCATGTTTATTATATTGAGTCATATCAATTTAATTCAGTTCCAGGAAACTTTGATAATGTACCTGAATTTTCTGAACAAAACGTTCCCTCTCCTGGGCACACTACTTTAGAGCTGTCATCTAGTGAACCCTAAGTTTTTCTTAAAGCCAGATAGTCCGTGTTCACCTTCCAACATGTGACTAGTCCCTCAGGTTAACAGGCTCACAAACAACACCACCAAAACCAAACCTCATCTGAATTGCTGTTGATCTGGACTGAGTGAGATGATTTTCAGCTCATATTTGTCTGTCATGTGAGAGAAGGATAAAAGCAGTGGCCCTGGAAATGGCACTATTTGGGAGCAAGCTTTCCAATGAGCAACACGTGTGCAGGACCCCAGGACATCGGCACCCACAAGGCTTGGGTGTCACTTGCAAGTGTGTGAGCAGCGGGCATTTGAGGCTCAGTCTGACACACCCCACAAATGCAGCTATTTTGGCAGCTTGAATCCCGGTGTCGTGTCGGTAGAGGACAGAACAAACTCAAGTTAACCCTAGTTACCTCCTTGGGTTCTGCTCTTTGGGAAGGAGTCAGCCAGGCAGACAGCTGCCACTTCAAATTCCACTCCCCGGGAACAATGTACTTTATTTTTGGAAAGAGGATAAAACAAAGGAGAAGAGAGCAATGCCGACAAATATACATTTGCTTTTCTATTTATGCAAAGCCCCGGCCCCTCCATCACCTCAGTTACCAGTTGTTTAGAGCAGCTATAGAATATATAGACTTGTAAATAGTCACTGGCCTGCATCTCAGGAGAAAGTAATACAGGTCAGCTCCCAGGATGGTACATCCCACTGCTGTAAAGAGCTACGTAAATAACAGGATTATTTCCATGACAGACTGTTGGCCCACATGGTTGTGATTAATGCTCCTATATGACAAATACTTTCTAGATCCTTTCTGTGTAAGAGTCACTCTCTGCAGCCGTGGTATTCCAGTCATGGGCTCTTCATTATACAAGAGGAAAGAGAGAAAGAAAAGCTGCCCTCTCGTTCTGTTTCCATCATGTTCCCTCTCTGTACTCACTACCTTCCATAGGATTTCAAAAATCATCGTAATCATGCTCACAAAGCATCATCCCACATGAAAAGCCCACTGGTGGGAAAAAAAGAAAGGACAGAGAGACAGCCAGACAGAGACAGAGAGAGGAAGGAAGAGGGGAAGAAGGAATGGGGCAGGAGTGAGAGATGGCGACAGGCAACAAAGGCAAAGAAAAATTTAAAAACAGCTCCGTAGGAGCAAGGACTGTGTTTGTTTTGCTTACCACTATATCCCCATAACCTAGCACAACCTACTAACCCTGGCGCATAGTAGGCCCTTGTTGTTCAGCTGCTCAGTCGTGTTCAACTCTTTGCAGTCCCATGAACTGCAGCACGCCAGGCTTCCCTGTCCTTCACCGTCTACCGGAGTTTGCTCAAGCTCATGTCCATTCAGTCGGTTATGTCATCTAACCATCTCATCCTCTGTTGCCCCTTTCTCCTCCTGCCTTCAAATGTTCCCAGCATCCGGATCTTTTCCAATGAGTCAGCTCTTCACATTATGTGGCCAAAGTATTGGAGCTTCAGCTTCAGCATAAGTCCTTTCAGTGAATATCCAGGGTTGATTTCCTTTAGGATGGACTGGTTTGATCTCCTTGCAGTCCAAGGGACTCTCAAGGCACAACAATTCAAAAGCCTCAATTCTTCAGCACTCAGCCTTCTTTTTAGTCCAACTTTCACATCCATACCTGGCTACTGGAAAAACCATAGTTTTGTAAGTAAGCCTTTAGTTATTTAATGAATAATTAGAATAAGTGCAAAAGTTGTCTAATAATTGAATGGAGCATAGTTCAAAACCATCTCTATAATAGTTTCCTTCTTCTGCTGTTGGTCATCTTGTCACTTAACTCGTTCCCTCTTGGAGAAAAGATTGAAGACTGATACTTCAGGAACCCTACTACTATGTGCCAAGTATTTTGACTTGGTACCTCAGGCAAAGCGACACAACAGTTATCCTAACTATCTGATAAGCGGTACCTATATACTGAAAGAGGTTACATAACTTGCCCATTGTAAGACAGCTAGTAAGTCGAGGGATGGGAATCTAAACACAAGCCTGGCTCACCACAGAACCAGGTAAGTGTAACTACCTCTTGCTGCTTCCCGGGGGATTATCAAAGTACATCAGCAGCATCCTTTAGCATCAGCCTCTAAAATGGAGCTAGGTTTCATTAGGATTTGAATTTGACTGTGATAACTCCATCAGCTACGTAGAAGAATTTTTCACAATGAGATCTTAGCTGCAACGCATAATACTCAGAGGCAGTTTTTTAAAAAGACACTAGCCCCATTCCATTTACTCCTTGTGAGATTTCTAAAGAAGGTTGCCTGAGAAATTAGAATCACTCATATGTGGAATATAAAAATAAAAAAATTAAAAAAAAAAAAACAAAATAAATGAAGAAACCAAACCAAATCAAAACAAACACGTAGATACGGAGAGCAAGGTAGTGGTTTCCAGAGGGGAAGGGGCGGGAGGAGTGTAAAATGAGTAAAGGAAGTCAACTCTATGATGACAGATAAAAACTAAAATTTTGGTGCTGGGAGGCTGTAGGGTATACAGAAGTAGAAATATAACATTGTACACATGAAACTTATATAATGTTATAAACCAATGTTATCTCAGTTAAAAAATAAATTTTAAAAAAGGAATTGGAATCACATACTTATTGTCTATTGATTTTCCTTCCAGCTTGTGAGAAATGGCAAGAAGGGACCGTATCAGTTCTGCTCACTCTTGTAAACCTGGAACCCAGAGCTATATGGTGTGGATCAAATATGTAAATTGCTTAGTCATGTCTGATTCTTTGTGACTCCATGGACTGCTGCCCACCAGGCTCCTCTGTCCACGGGATTCTCCAGGCAAGAATATTAGACTGAACTATACGGTGGTACTCCATATTTAATGAATAAAAGTGAGGGTAATGAACTCCCCATCGGGTAGACTTCTGCATCTCTGGATTAGGATTCCAAGCAGGCTGGGATGATATGTGTGAAACTGGGACTGTGGGGAATCCAAAGCATGGTCCTGTGAAACAGCTGGAGAAAATGAATTCAGACTATGGAGAATTATTCTCTCCCACTCAGTTATATTTCACATTCCTCCCACACAATAGGCCCCAAATCAGATGGCAAGGAGCATTTCCTCAAACTTCAGGCCCTTTTTAGTTGCAGGCGAGCATCCTCTAACTTCCCAAACACTCCATATGGTGGCTCCTATCAGCAGCAGGCTATGAAAAGGACTTGATTTACCTTAAGGACTGAGTCTTCAGAGGTTTGGGACCCTGAGTCAACATCATTTAGCTCTCAGAGGTGGAGAGAAGCAGAAAGAACCCAGGCTTTCTTCGGAGCATGGTCTCTTGAGACCGAAAGAAACGTAAATGTCCTTCTCATTTGTCACCTAAAAAAAATGGACCCAAAGTCATCCATTTCATTAGTAGGAGAGCCCAGACTTGAACTCGGGTCTTCTGATAGCCTCTAATCCAGAATTATTTTACCCACGCTCATCCCCACTCAGGTAGCTGTGTAATCAGAGAGCCAGCACAACACAGAGAGGGAACAGACAGCAGAGTCACTAACCTCACGAACTGTGTGGTCACCAGAATCCTTAGCTAAGTCAAGGACAAAGAGAAGGACAGACATGCCCTCTGAGCCCTGAGGGGACCTGCGCGAGTGCTGTCTGAGCCGGGCAAAGCAGAGCTCTGGAATAACATAAAAAGCAGGATATTGAAGAAGTGGTACAGGCATGGAGTTAAAAACATGCATTTGAATTCTGAGCCAGCGACCAGCTAGTTCTACAGCCTCTGCCGAGTTACTGAAACTCGTTGAGTCTCAGTTTTGCCATCTGTAAAAGGTGGACCCACCCCACAGGGTTATTGTCATCATTTAATAAAACAAGGAATGCAGACCCTCTAGCAGAATTCTTGGCATGTAGAGGAGAGTTGATCAACTTTACACCCACTCCTCCTCCATCAGTCTAGGAAATGGGAAGAGTAGATTCATTTATATGTAAATGATAGAGAAATGGCAGGTATATATTAACACTATGTCATTCTCCATGACTGTGGTACAGGATCAAAGTAAGACTTTTAAAAGGTTATATCTTCAGCGATGAAGTCATGGCTCTCTCCTAAGGGAAACAGGCATAATGATTACCCCCAAGAGAAAAGAGGTCCTCAGGCAGCATACATGGAGTCATGTGAAACCCACTGAGCTCCCCCAGTTGATTGGAACACAATTGAAATTCTAAACAAAGTTCCCAGTCCAGCACAGACTACCATGGACTGTCATAAAAGAAGACTTGGGCCCGCTAGATTGCTTTTCTCTCTCTAAAAGTTAAACTGAGAAATATCAGGAGAATAAAGCTGCTGGCAGCTGAAGACAGAAGATTATGAGACAGAAATAAACCAGAGAGACCGTAACACGCGTCATGAACAAAATGATGAAGTCAAGAAAATATAAAGAGCCGAAGTTGAGGAAATCAGGCAGGAGGAAGGGGAAAACAGCCGTGGAGAAGAGATGAGTCATGAAAGCGATGGAACACCGCAGTCACGATCCATACCCTCCTGAGGCCAACACTCCTGGAACCACCCAGGAGTCCAGATGACTTTACAATTCCACTTTCAGGCTCTGTGTGGCCCAGATTCTGCTGGAGTTCTTGATCTTCCCAAGGCCAATTGAATAACTTTCCCCGAGTTCCCACACACATGTAACCTCAAGACGAACTTATGAATAATTTGAATGAATTTTTTTTTTCACCCAAACAAGTCTGATTAAGTCAGCCTACTTGCTATGTTTGACATATAACTTGGGTTTCTTGGGATCAGTCCAATTTCATGAATTTGCCCTAATGCTTGAAAGGGGATTCATTAAAACTATTTTTTAAAAAAATACTATTTAACTTTCATACTTGTTTATGACTTTTTCTGCCAAAAAAAAAAAAAGGTCATGAATAAGAATGGGCTGGTTTTGAACTTAGTAAATATGGTCATCTTAATGATGTACAAGGCAACTGACCAGGCTCTGTGGGATAAGTAAGAAGGGAGGGAGGGCAGGCATGGAGCTAGGTAAGTCTCTCTTCCTCCTTGAAAACAAGAATGTTTTCGTTGAGTTATTTCAACAGAACTCTACCCCAAAATCCTATAGAAGAATGAACAATGAAGCTCCATAAGAGTAGATATCATATCTGCCAATTCATTATATATCACCAATACTTGGCACTAAGCCTGGAACTCAAACAACACTTAAAACACACACACACACACACACACACACACACACACACACAGAAAAAAAAGAGAAAAGCAAAGGAGAAAGAGAAGGAAGGAAGAGAGAAAGGGTAGAAGGGAAAAGGGCAAAAGCCGTAAAATGTGCCTCTCAGATCTCCTGCTACCAAGAGCATACCAACTGATAGACCCAGCTGCTGAGTTCTGAGTGGACACCAAGACCATGCCCCCCATCACTGCTTTCAGCCAAAGAGGAAGCATGATCAGGGAACTAAGGCCACAGTTCCTGTGGAATGTGGGATCCCTTTGATGTGGACTGTGGCTCGAGAGCTCCCCACTGACCTAGCTGAAACTCTTTTAGAACTACAATGCCATGTAAGATTCTACATATCCAAGTTTTCTTCCTCTTTCCTTCACAGATGTCAGACTTGCATCATGGTCTAATGGCTCTCCCAACCTGCTTTGGCCCCCTCCCCTTTCTCCCTCCCCATCATCTTAGCATCTCCATCTCAGAGAACCTAACTAATGTAGGGAGGGCGGAAATAACACAGAGAGGGAGGGTGCTGAGCATGGCCAAGTTTAGAAACTAGCCCATCTCAAAAGTTCTTGACCTTGGAATCATGAATCGGGTTTTCCAGTTCTTTTCCAGTGGTACAGCTAAAGAAGAATGACCAACTTGACACACGCACCCAGATTCACCCTCTGCCCAGGGAGCTGACTGGTATGGCTTGTGCCTTCCAGACTCTTTCACTGGCTGCCTTCAGGTTGGATTTGGCCATTGAGAGGCTGCAGTAGGAGACTGGAGGTCAGACAGAGAGAGGCTGGGTAGGGTACTTCTTCACTGCTCCTCCCTGCTTCAGCACTGTGTTTCTGCCTATAACTGCATTCCTTCATGACTGCAAAGTGGCCTCTACCAAGTGACTGCCTTCCTGTTTTTCCAGATTTCAGCAGCTGCTTGTTAGAAGAGAATCTAGCACATTGTGAGACTGCCTTCATTAACGGCCAGTTAGTGGCCTCCCCACGTCCATCTTCCGTAACTTCATGGTCGCCTTCTGCGCTGATTCTGGTCTTGGCCATATGGTTTGCTTTGGCCGATGGGAAAGAAGAATGGTGAAAAAAAAAGAAAAACCACTTCAATGTTTCTAGTTCCTCTTTGCTATCACCATGAAACAGTGATAGTCTCACAAGATGATTGAGTTAACCTGCTGTGGGATTGTTTTTAAAGCCCAGTCTTCCAGCCCAGCCTGCTAATACCAGCCTAGAGCATACCCATCTCCAAACATATGAATGCTTAACCAAGATCAGAGGAGTCCCTCAGCAGACCTACCAAGAAGTGTATGTGTGACCCCAGCAGAGATCACAAGACCCGTCTGGTAAACCTGAAGTTCATGAGCAATAGCAAATATTTCTTCTTTTAAGCCACTGAGCTTTGGGGTCAATTTTTACACAGCACCATTGTGATGATAGACAACAAATACAGTGTCTTAACAGGTTTTCATTCAGGGAGGAAGTAAATCCTGCCCAGCCAGGCTTGCTTCAGGGGAGCAAGAAAGGGAACCTGGGAAAGAAAGAGTTGGTAGGGACTCTTTGTAAAGGACAAGTTGATGGTCCCTCAGTAAAGGACTAACAATCCAAAGAACTGGTCTTGAATGACTTTCTAAGCCCAAACCAGACTTAAGTCATGTGTTACAGGCCTAAGAAAGTCACCGTGTAGGGAAGAAATAAGGCTGTGGTCTTGAGACTCAGACAGAGAAGGCCTGAAGGCCAAATTCCAAGTGAGGCTGGAATTTCATCAATTCCAGAGAATTCCATCAATGGAGTTGTGTTCACTAACTGAGAACTAAAAAACAAATCTCTGCATATGGTCAGCACCCTGAGGTAGAAGTAAAGCCCTGGATTGAGAAGACTGGGCAGAACTGGACCCACAGGAAGATCCAGATCAGATCCAGCCTTAGGCATGAGTAATTGGAATGGTCATGCCTGCCTGTGAATCAGAGAAGTGGGGTTTTGCAAGTGATGCCCTCCCCCGCCATCCAGAGAGGGCAATCAAAATCTACAAGCATCACTGGGCAGTACATTCAGAGAGAAAAGTGAGGCTAAGAAGGCAGCCTCATCACTAAAAAGCAAGACAGACTGCATAGGCATCTGGCCCCAAGGCACGTGTTCAGGTTCTCTATAACTTCATAGCACACAAGCCCCAAATGCAGTGTCTTAAAACAGCACCGATTTATTTTATCTCACAGATTATATCTCAGGAATTTGGGCAGGGCACAGCTGACTGGTTATTCTGTTCCACGTAATGTCAGCAAAAGACGTTCAGTGCTATTTGACTGTGGACAGACAAGAGATAGCTTCTTTCCCACAACTAATACCTGTGCAGGTGTGGCCAGAAGGCTAGGCTGGTCATACTAGCATCAGGGTAATTAAATATCTAACGTGACTGCTTGGGGATCTCACAGAGAGTATCCTTAGAGGTCTAGCCCAGGGCTTCCAGGCTTTATATGATCAAGCTTTGGAGAAGCAAAGAATTTCCAGCCACCTTTAACTAACCTCACCCTGATGTAACAAATGGTCTCCCAAGTCAGTTTTAACATTCCAGAAGGCACACACAATGATCCTCAGAACTGGAAGAGAATATTGGCATTTCAATACATGTTTATTTTCTTTTAAAAATGAATGAATGAAGCTTTATGACTATTAACGCCTAGGTTGGCAGTACAGCCTTCTCTGGTGCATGTGATGGACCAGAGCAAACAGCCCTGAGGGATAAGCGGGATTCCCACGGGACAGAGGCTGACACTGGGGGTCTTCTCACTTATTTGCTTGATTTCAGAGCACCTTCATGCAGTTCGCAAACTAACGTTTTCTGTTACTACAGAAAAGGCTGTACATTTGTAACCGTATCTGTGTTAGTCGCTCACTCATGTTCAACTGCTTGCTACCCCACAGACTGTAGCCCACCAGATTCCCCTGTCCATGGAGTTCCCCAGGGATGAGTACTGGAGTGGGTGGTCATTCCCTTCTCTGGGGGATCTTTCCAACCCAGGGATCAAACCTGGATCTCCTACATTACAGGCAGATTCTTTACCATCTGAGCCACCAGGGAAGCCTGGGCTGAACATTTGCATCCCTCCAAATTCATATGTCGAAATCCTAAGCCTCCATGTGATGGTATTTGGAGAAGGGGCCTTCAGGGTGATTAGGCCACGAGGGCAGAATTGGCCACAGGCATCTTTCTGCCATGTGGGGAGACAGCAAGAAGTCAGCAGTATGAAACCAGGACAACAGCCTGCACCAGAGGCTGACCGCGCTGACAACCGGATCACAGACTTTCCACGTTCAGAACTGCGTGAAGAAAATTCTATTTTTGTGAGTTACCGGTCTTTGTGTTATTTTCTTATAGCAGTCTGATCAGACTATGACAATTACCTAAGTTTAGCCAAACTCATCTTCACAAAATGGACAAATGACTTAAAAGAATTCTTGCAAAGAATATGAACAGAGGACGATGCTGATAGTGGCAGGACGAGTGACCAGTAAGAAAATGACACTCTCACTTTCCCTGCTTCTCATGGAGCTATCCATTGGTTGTATCACCAAATATGACAAGAATATTGCCAAAAAATCAAATTGATAAGAAGACTATTTGCAAAATGAGTGGCTTTAAATCTCCTTTCATTTACAGCTAACCTCACTCCAAAGGCATATTGGTTAGTGTATATTTAGCTAGTACAGGCAGCAAGACATTTAAAACACTGCTAATTTATTCCTTTAAATTTCCTACTGAATTACTGAACTTACTTCTGAATATATTTTAATTGCATATTATACTTGCACAGCAGCTATATATACATATATATGTGTATTGTTGCTGTTGTTTAATCACTAAGTTGTGTCTGACTCTTTTGAGACCCCACAGACTGTAGTCTACCAAGCTCCTCTGGGATTTCCCAGGCAAGAATACTGGAGAGGGTTACCATTCCTTCTCAAGAGGATCTTCCCTGCCAAGGGATCAAACTCGTGTCTCCTGAATTGGTAGGCAGATTCTTTACCAATGAGCCACCAGGTAAGCCCTATATATATGTGTGTGTGTGTGTGTGTGTGTGTGCGCGCGCGCGCGCGCACGCACGCATAAATATAATGTATAAATACCAAAGTAAATATACAAATATTGTGAGTGCTTCATCAAAACCATTTTACCAGTAAGGAACATGATCAAAAATATTTGAAAACTGGTGCTGGAAGGAGCAGGAAGATAACAAAGTCAATGGCCTAAAGGAGGGGAGTAAACGCAGGAGAGGAATGAGAAGTGAGCAGGTGAACGGTGCCTGGCCTGGAAAGATCATCTCCTGAGAAGGTGTCAGAAGCTCCGCTGAGTGTCTGTACTGTTGACCGGTCATCAGTTTGGCCCCATCACCTCATCACTAGTTATGTGTTACTGTGATTTCTGTGTTGGTCTCATCCCCAGTCCACCCAGCCCGAAGCCCAGAATAAGAGCTCCAGGCCAGAGATCAGCTCCTGCTCACCCCCACCCACCGGCACCCACTGCGGTGTGGCTGCTGCCCCATCTGGTGAGTCTGTCCTGGGCCTCCTGGGCTCCTGGGTTGGTGGGGTTCTCCCACAGTCACAGACACCCAGGCCTCCCGTCTTAGCATTGGGCTCTAATCCTAGCACTGACCGTATCCCACTGCACCATCAGAGTCTCTGCTCATTTTTCAAACTAAACGATGAGCTCCTTAAAGGCAGAGATTTCACCTTATTCATTTCCATAGCCCAGACCAGGCGTGTAGCGGACATCCAAAAACTCTATGTGGAATAAATGCATGGGAATGCATAGAGGTGAGGCTGGTGCTTGATCTTCATAAAACGATTGCCACAGCTCCTTCCCCCGTTCCTCTCTGCTTCCCCTCAGAAACACACTTCTATTTGTCCAGGGCTGAGTCACGAGCCACTTTGTTTTAGACAAGACTCTTTTAGTAACAACTCAAACAGGTTTAGAATTAAAAAAGAAGAGCAAGGGCTTGATTAACGTATACTGACCCACTTAACCATGAAATCGAGGGATGAACCTGGTTCCCAGCACCCCTAGCTTCAGGATTTCAAGCGTGAGCCCCAGAGCCTTCTTTCCCACTCTCTCCCCCCTCATTTGGTACTGTCACTGTCTGGGAATGGCCTCATTCTCACCTGTTCTACAAGGTAGTCCTTTCCCAAAGGGTAGAGAAGATGCCCTCTAGCCATCCTCCATTCATATGCTTTTAGCTCCCTCACCTAAAATGCAAGGGCCTTTCTTCAGATCCACAGTCCCAGAGAGAAAGGGAAAAAAGTTCCAGAGAAGGACTGTGATGGGTCTGTGTGCTCAGTCATGTCGGACTCTTGGCGACCCCACGGACTGTAGCCCACCAGGCTCCTCTGTCCATGGAATTTTCCAGGCAAGGATACTGGAGTGGGTTGCCATTTCCTTCTCCAGGGATCTTCCTCCAAAGATCAAACGCGAGCCTCTTGCTACTCCTGCACTGGCAGGTGGATTCTTTACCACTGCACTACCTGGGAAGCCCCTCGGAGGGGTCTAGCTAATGTCAAATGTCCATTCCCGCCAGAAAAGTGGAGATGTGGGATTGGTAGACCAAGACTATGCCCCATCTCTGCATCCAGGGGCGTGAGAGACTGTGATTGGCTGTCCCACTGAGTCACGTGATTGGAAACTGGGAGCCAGGTCTGAAAGGAGGAGGTGGGGGGTTTCTGGACAGACAGGAGAAAAAATAACAGATGTCTTCTCCAAAGCTCTCTGGAAAGTGCCCTGCATAAGAATCCCCATTGCTCCCTGGAAAATTCAGGCCTAATCTTTGAGCTAAGAGGAAAAAAAATCCTTCTGACAAATCACTTTCTCCCTCTGCCGGCCCATAGGCCTCTTCAAAGGAGATTCTGTTTCTCTCTTATTTGTGTCTCTACCAAAATGACGCTGGGTGGTCAAACTTTCAAACCCCCCTCAGAGCCTGCAGCCAGACCCTGACAAGCAAGCCTGGGTCCCACCCTCAGCCCGAGAAGCCTCTTAGCACAGGGCTTCAGCGAGCTGCAGGCTGTGCTGTGCCAGCCCCAATCAAGCCCGGGCCAGGGGGCCACTCTGAAGGCCAGCAGCCCGCTGCTTTGGGAGCTGTCTCCTGCCAAAGTGTTATCGTCAGGCCTCTGTTCCCAGGCGCTTCGAGGCTGAAGGCTGGTCTCAGCCTGGCTTTGACAGCCGGGCTCCGGGCCTGGCTGGGGGCTGCAGATCAACAGCACTTTGTCAGCCCGGCAGGCACACCTCCTAGAAGCTGAAGTGCACACTGAACGGAGGCGTCTGCAGAGCTCCTGGCCCCGGCAGGCCCTCTGCGTGTTTGGGTAAAGAAATATGCAGCCTGAGCTGTGGTCATCGCTGCCTGAGCCGCTGAGCTGCAATCAACATCAACACCGCAAGGACACAATATTTTCTCCCGACTTACAACACGTTCATTTATTTTGGAATTTCTGTGCCAGCTGAGGCTACAGGGCGGTGACAGTGGAAAACTTGTCCTGGGGCCAAGCAAAAGAGAGAGTTGCAACTGAGCTCCTGTTCTGAAAAAAGGGTGCTCGAAAGCAGCAAAAAGCAAGCGAGGCTGAGAAGGGTGACCTTCACCAGACAGCAGACCATGGGCCACAACTCCTTTGGAGGTCTGCTGTCACTCCTGCAAGGGGCTCCGCAGACTGGCCGCTGAAACCTGGTTCCTGAGAAATTACTGACACCCTTGGGGCTTCCATTATGCAATATGATCCCCTCTCTTTTTCTTTCTCAAAGATCCCTGGGGAGTCAGAGATCATGGGTTTTCAAAGGCAAATCCCTACCCTCCAAAATCCCTACCCTGGCTTTACTGTAAAACACCATGTGCCTGCTAACTCACTTCAGTGGTGTCTGACTCTTTGCGAGCCTACCGTAGCCCGCCAGGCTCCTCTGTCCATGGGATTCTCCAGGCAACAACACTGGAGTGGATTGCCATGCCCTCCTCCGGGGGATCTTCCTGACCCAGGGATTGAATCTGCACCTCTTAATGTTTCCTATATTGTCAGGCAGGTTCTTCACCTCTAGTGCCTCCTGGGAAGCCCATAAAACACCATAGGGAAGTGGACATGATTGGGATTCAGAGTAAGAGAGTCTTGAGTCTGAATTGTTCACACAACTACTTACTGAATATCTTTGGGCAGATGCTTTGCCTCTTCTAGTTCCAGTTTCCACATCTGTTTTTAAATGGACATAAGATTGTCTAAGCAGCAAAGTAGCCATGGGAAATAGGGTAACTGATTGAAGGACACAGCACAGTGCCCAACTTTCCCTGGGCACTCAGTACATGACAGGTCCGACCCCTTTGTCTTTCTGGTTGTTCCTGGCTCATCTGGATGAGCTTTATAGTGTACCTGTAAAACAGACTAGGATGTTTCCAGGATGGAAAGACTATTTGTTGGGGGACTGAGAACTTCTCCAGATTGGTGGCTGGTCCAAGAAAGGAGCCTTGGTGAAGGGAATGGATCCCACTCCAGCGTGTGATGACTTTCCCCCATCGAAGAGGCCCTCGGAGTGGACCACTCCAGTTACTGACACAAGAGTTCTCAACAGAAAAAAAAAGAGTTCTCATCAGAAAGATTGGTATGTCCCAGGCCCAGGTAGGCACCTATGGCTGATATCTGGGGCTACCTTCCACAGAGAGCCTATTTTTCCAGCAAAGTACCAGGCTCCTCAACTCAAGGCAAAAAGGAAGGAAATCCCAAGCATGCCATTCTCATCCTACCAAGAGAAAACATACCTGCTCAAGGTGTGCGAGCTCAAGGTGTCACAGCTACTAAGAAACGGGGCGGGATCTGGAACTAAGTCGGTTCACTTTGAGTCTGGTTATCTTCTTATAACAGTGAATTTTGGAAGGAGGGGGGTTCAGGATGGGGAACACGTGTATACCTGTGGCAGACTCATGTTGATGTATGGCAAAACCAATACAATATTGTAAAGTAATTAACCTCCAATTAAAATAAATAAAGTTATATTTTTTAAAAAACAGTGAATTTTAACCAAGATGACTGTCATTCTTCATGGCTTATTGCTCAGTCACTAAGCCATGCCTGACGCTTTGTGATCCCAGGGACTGTAGCATGCCAGGCTCCTCTGTCCTCCAGAGTTTGCTCAGATTCATGTCCATTGCCTCGGTGATGCTATCTAACCATCTCATCCTTTGCCATCCCCTCTCCTTTCGCTTTCAATCTTTCCCAGCCGTAGGGTCTTTTCCAAAAGCTTTTCACATCAGCTGGCCAAAGTACTGGAGTTTCAGTTTCCACATCAGTCCTTCCAATGAATATTCAGAGTTGATTTCCTTTACGATTGACTGGTTTGATATCCTTCCAGTGTAATTCACAGTAGTCCTATAAAGACTCCTGAATATTGAAGATTGAACCCCGGCTCCTGGAGAAATGCACCGTTAGATTCTTGTGAGTCTTTTTTTCTGTCAACCAAACAATCCATTTACATGTGATTCTGCTCAAATAGATTTTATTTAATATATATTGTTGACTTATTAACGTTGAACTATGCCCAACAGAACCAAACAAAGCATGTTTAATACCGGTTATTTTTTCTATATAGCACATCAGAGCTTTCATGAGCTTCAGAATGCAGGGCAGCACTTCAGCTCCCCACGCTTGGGGGTCATTTTAAATGAAATCACCAACAAAAGCCAAGATGCAACTCTGGCACTAAATAGACCACAGAAGGGACACATTACGAAAGCTGAAAGAGAAGGAAGGCAAAGTGTCATCTTGTTTGAGGCACACATCAGGCAACACAATTTTTGCTGCTGTGTACACCCACAAGTGACTGCTGAAGCACTGTATGTATTGATTTGGGAGTTACAAATAAATTTTAGCAAGTAGGTGAATTTGCAAATACAGAATCTACACATACTGAGCATCAACTATAATTTATCATCCATGCCAAGACATTTTTTTATGAGTGAAAAGAGTTGCTACTACCAATTATACCAGGACAACTTGTATAAACTAGAACTGTCCCAAGCAAACCAAGATGTATGATCACCCTAATGTTAGCCTTTGAGGCCCCTTTGAGAATCTGATGAAAGCCATGAGCACACACATTTTTTTGCAGACAATCCCAAGGAATTCACAGACTCCAGAGTTCCTTGGGTTACACATCCGGCCCTGAAAAGCAATAAAAAACAATAATATGCAAACCATAATATGGTAAAAGTATGCCTAAAACTTGAAGCTAAAATAATGATGGGATAAGTTTAAGTAGAGGGAACACCCCACCCCACCCCCGCCCCCCGGGATCTTAGACATTAATAGACAAAGTCACTATTGATATATACTTGTCTACCAGGGTTACTGCTCCCGTGTCATAGGTACAAATTCATTCCAAATTTGAATTCACACACCATGAATCTGGGCAGGGAAAGGAATGAAAACAAGTCATGAAGGATCCTGAAAGTTTGACATGGGTGTGCTCAAAGCCTTAGTTACCCACTCTTCCTCTGCCAAATGCCCCATCTTCAGCACTCACACAGAGGGCCAGGCGTGGAGACCATCTGCCGCAGGAGAGGACCCAGCCAGCACATCATTCGGACTCACTTAGTAGAGAAGCAAAGAAAGTTCCCCTGCCCCCATAGCCTGGGGCCTGGAACGAAAGACCACCAGAATGTTAACAGACACCCCTACCACCCCATAACCTTACCTCCACAGAGAAAAAGATGGGAACCATGGCCACCGACAGGAGCCCTAAACAGCTCTGAAAATTGACAATTCCAGTGTGATGGCTTAAATGGAGTTGGTTGAATGGAGTCTAGAGCTGCTATCTTGAATGCCTACCGTATCACACTCCTACCCTCATCACTCACTTCCTCACTTGGAAGAGCACAGCTGCCCAGATGTGTGTTTCCCATTAATTCTGCTGGCTCTAGTCTGGAATAAAGGGGACATTTTCATGCCAAATTAAAAATGACTTGGAAATGTGCATTGTGTTGGGAGAACTGGCCTTCTGAAAGGGGTAGAAACACTAGGGAAGTTGATTTCCTCACCCTGCCTACAGACAAGCCATCAAAGCATCCCCTCCCCATGAAGCAGCCACCTCTGCTCAGTTCCCCTTTACAGACTGTTAGCATCTCCATTATTCACCCCCAGGGTGGGATAAAGCACGGCGCAAAAGCTAAGATCTTTAAACTGTCTGAGTGCCCGTTAAGCACATTAATAACATCCACCATCATGAGTCTTACCAACATAATTTCCGACTTCAAGCCGGGTATGAAAGAACGGGAAATCATCTGAGTTTATCAACCAAGGAGACCACCTTAAGTGCAAAAAGATTATGGGGTGATAGGGGAAAGCACAGCTAGAGGAGAAGATTTCAGAACACTCTTGACCATTATTTGGCTACTTACTTTCCCTCCCGTACACCCATGTCACTGAACTTAAGAGGGTTTTTCTGGTGTTTATTTTTTTTTTTAAATTGAGTTATAGTTGATTTACAATATTATGCTAGTTTCAAGGGTACCAAGTGATTCAGTTATACATACACACATACAGAGATTTTTTTTCAGACTTTTTCCCTTATAGGTTATTATAAAATAATGAGTATAGTTCTTCATGCTAAACAGTAGGTCCTTATTGGTTATCTATTTTATATACAGTAGTGTGTATATGTAAATCCCAGCTCCTAATTTATCCCTCATCTCCTTCCCCATTTGGTAACCGTGAATTTGTTTTCCATGTCTGGAGGTCTATTTCTGTTTTGTAAATATGTTCATTTGTATACTTTTTTCTTAAATACCACATATAAACAATGTCAAATGACAAATGTCTTTCTCTGTCTGATTTATCTCATTTAGTATGATAATCTCTAGGTCTATCCATGTTGCTGCAAATGAGATTTCATTATTTCTCATGGCTGAGTTATATGTATGTATGTGTGTATATATATAATATATATGTGTGTGTGTGCACGTGTATTCAATCACTTCAGTCATGTCGACTCTTTGTGACCCTGTGGACCATAGCCCACCAGGCTCCTCAGGAATGAGTTTTCATGCCCTCCTCCAGGGTATCTTCCCAACCCAGGGATAGAACCCATGTCTCTTAGGTATCCTTCATTGGGAGGCAGTTTCTTTATCATTAGCACCTGGGAAGCCTTATACGTACATATATTAAGTGTCCATTGCTGCCAATTGTGTCCATTGCTTCTTCATTCAGAAGAAAGAGGGTGTCAAGTTCAGCCTGGGAGATCAGGGTGTCCATGCTGCAAGAAGTCATACAGGGTTCAGTTGTAAAAGAAAGCAAATCATCTGAGAAACGGGTCTTGGGTTTGGGTCAGTGTTACAGCTGCCTGCTCTAAACTGTGTGTGTTGAGGGGCAGGCATGGTGTCAGCAGAAGGAGGTTTTAAAAATAATCAAGGTACTTCCTGAAGGACTGGGTTCCAGGCAATTCACGTGTCTGAATTCACCCCCTTTCCGCAGCTCTCCAAAATGAATGTTGCCGTATCCATTTCACAGATGAGAAAACTGAAGCTTAGCAAGGCCTGCCGGTTTATCCTGGGACCCACAGCTCCACGTGGACAAGCTAGGGTAGAAACTAAGAGTGTGGGGACTCAGAAAGATGTGCTCTTTACCTCTCTTCTGCTCTGTCTGACCTGATGTAAGAAAGTACATGTGTGAAAAGAGGGAGGGTGGCTGAAGAGAGATCTGTGTATTTACCATCTTGGAACAGAAGACATTTTAGCAAAGCCTGACCTACCAGCCCAGGTCAGGAGCTTGGGCCTTAGAGCCGTGTGGGGTCAGAGGGGCCTAGCGAGCTGCCTCCGAGCCCCTCCTCTCATGGCCCAAGCCTCAGGACACCCTGCTTATCTCTCCCTCCCTTCCTGACTGGCTGGGACTGGGACCAATTTGTGGGTGCCATCGGTGCCCTAAGGCAGTGTTTGAGTCATCTTCCCTGATGCTACAGAGAAAAGAAAGGAGGAGCCAGCCATCCCCCAGGAGCCTGGAGACATGGGGAGAAAGGGCAGTGATGGATGGAGGCCAGCATGCAGAGGTCACGCCTCGTCTGGCTGTCTTCAGCCTAACTCTTCCCCAGGGGCCTCTCCCCCATGAGATCATCTCCCACCACTGGCTTCAAAAAGACGCTCAGTCGGGGACGGGCCTTCCCGCGTTTGAGACTTGTGAACCCAAGGGCCTCCACCCCCTGCTAGCTCCCTGGTCTTCCAAGGAAAACCGCCAGGTAGAACTCAGCAGGATGAGGGCTAGTGAAGCTCCTAGGTCCTTTCACACCAACCCAGGTGATGGGTTCTGGTTGCTTCCAAACTTGACAGATGTCCATGGACCTCTGAAGCCATAATAGGGGTCGGATCAGGAAAGCATGACGGAATCAGCCTGAGGGATTCTGCCTGGTGCAGGAACGCAGCGCCCCCACGTCTAGCTGCAGGACTGTGGGGCAGTCACCTCACCTTCCTGAGACACAGTTTCATGACACCTTATAAAAATGGAAGTAAAGGAAGTGCTTAAAGGGGTTTGTAGGCTGGAACACACCAAAACGTTCACTGTCGTCGTCATTAACATTCAACTAAAATGATGTGAAGGGTGATGACCTAAAATGCTCCACTGTGTGCGACATAAACATTGAAATAGCGCTGTGTGCCATCATTTCATCTAAACCTCACAAGAGTTCCAAGACAGTTACTATTCTCTCTTTCGTTTTCCTTTTTTAAATTTTATTTTATTGGAGTATAGTTGATTTACAATGTACAGTCTCTGCTGTACAGCAAAGTGAATCAATTATCCATGTACTGTGCATACATCCACTCTATTTCAGATTCTTCTCCCGGACAGGTCATTACAGAGTATTGGGCAGCCTTCCCTGTGCTTCACGTAGGTCCTTATTAGTTATTTATTTTATATACAGTAGTGTGTGCATGTCAACCTGAACCTCCCAATGTATTTCTTCCCCCGCTTCCCACTTGGTAACCATAAGTTTATGTTCCATATCTGTGACTCTGTTCCTGTTTTATAAGTAAGTTCACCTACACCGTTTCTTAGACTCCACCTCTAAGCTATGTCAGACGACATCTGCCTTTCTCTATCTGACTTACTTTCCTCAAAAGGGCAGGCTCTAGGCCCATCCGTGTTGCTGGAAAAGGCGTTGCTTCACTCTTCTTCATGGCTGAGTAATATTCCATTGTGTATATGCTCCACATCGTCCTCCCCCATTCATCTGTCAGCGGACACTTACGATGCGTCCGTGTCTCCTGGCTATCGTGCTGCAGTGAACACTGAGGGGCATGCATCTTTTCGAATCATGGTTTTCTCGGATTATATGCCCCGTACTGGGACTTCTGGATCATACGGTAGTTGTATTTTTAGTCTTTTAAGGAACCTCCATACTGCTCTCCATAGTAGCTTTACCAATTTATATTCCCAGCAACAGTGCAGGAGGGTTCCCTTTCCTTCCCATCCTCTCCAGCATTTGTTATTTGTAGATGTTTTGATGATGGCCATTCTGACCAGTGTTAGGTGGTACCTCGTGGTAGTTTCGATTTGCATTTCTCTAACCGTTAGAGATGTTGGACACCTTTTCATGCGCTAGCATTCTCTCTTTTCTACAGATGAGAAAACCAAGGCTGAACTAGGTTAAGCACTTTGTCCAATATCTTATAACTCAGTTCATGGCAAAGCTGGGATTGGAACAAAATTATGTCTGCCTGGAATAATACATAATTATTCCTTATGCCCAAAAAACAAGCAAAAGTGGGGAAGGACAGCCTGGGTTTGCTTTCCTCCTCACCAGGGGGTCCGTCCCTGGTCAATTGCTACACTTAGCAATTGAAAAATTGAAACATTTTTTAAGAAAAAAATCCATAGTATCAAAATCATAAATGTATAAAACCTCAAAGCCAACAATTCACCCCCAGGAACTTCTCTCAAAGAAAAAGTCAGGTGAGTGAGCACAGGACACGCCTCAAAGCTGTTCCACTGCAACTTTCCCTATAAAAATCAAACACTGGAAAAAATCAAAATGCTCCTTGTTAGTCAAAAAAAAAATTTTTTTGTCATGATATGTGCATGCTATGAAACAGCAAGCAGCCATTAAAAAGAATGACTCTGCTTGTACTGTCACGGATGTATATTCACGTCGTTAAATAAATGAAGCAAGCTGAAAAGAACATGAATAATAGAATCAACCACTTTTGTTTCAAATACAGAAAAGGGGAAAAGAAAAGGAAAAAGACTCAGATCGAGCCCCATCTCTTGGGCCTCAGATAGAGGCCAGGCTGCCCCAAGCCCTGTGATTTCAGGGAAGGAAAGGCAAGTAAACGGAGCTACGAGGGGATGCCCTTGACTTCTCTTTTCTGAACACCATTAAAATTTGATTTTGAGATTTCTTAATGATATCCTGCGGCCTATGCAAGATACCAACAGTGCAGATTACAAAATTACAAGGATGATTATCCTGCCCCACTGACTGAATTGCCCCAACTCTGTACTCTTCACTTGTATGTATGAGTTTACACAATGTACTGAACAATTATATATACATACCCCCAGGGGGAGAATATAAACCATCAAACTGTTAACACTGGCTACTCTAGGGAGGGATGTGGGACACTTCTGTGTTTTTACTTTTTATATTCCTCATTATTTTAATTTTTAACAGCGCATTTGGTCATTTTTCTAATTTAAAAAACTTAATGGTCAAAAGCCACTCATTTAGGCATACATAGAAGAAAATAAGAAAAAACAAACAAAAATTAGATGCAGTCATTGCCTTTAAGTTGCAGAAACTAAACTGGACCTCTCACCATCCAAACCTCACCAGACCAAATCCCAATTACATACAATATGGCACAGCAACGCCGTCCAGACCAGGTTACTGGGGACTGGGGTGAGGAACTGGCCTATTTTGTTTATAGTCCAGGTCAGTACTATGCGCATAGTATGTAATATGAACAATGCTCATACTATACATTCTATAAGAAATTACTGAATGTGGAACGAACAGAGAAGAACTCAGGATATACACAGAAAGGCAATTTACTTGACTTAAGCGATTGAGATGAGGAGGCCAAACTGTGACCAAACTCCAATACTTTTGAGCGCAGCTAAGACTGGTCTGTAATTAGCATATCAAGTGTTTGCCTACCTGTAACCACTTCTAAATTGCTTGTACACATTTGCTCATCAAATATCTATTAAAGCTCCTAAAACCAGTCCTTGCCCCTAAGGGGCTTCAATCAAGCAGTTCAAGTGGACCTATAAATTCAGTGTTTGAACATGCTACTTGTTAACAGACATAGTCCCGGGCAGGGCTGCAATTCTGGTTCTGACTTTACCAGTCATAACCAGCTGTGTGGACTGCTCTGACCTCCCACCCTCCTGAGCTGTCAAAATGGCAATGCTCAAGCTAGACATGGTCTCAAAATATTATAATCTCGTTATGCTCCTGAGACTAGATTCTCATTTAAGAAATCCAGGAGCTCTGGATCCTAGCTCCAGACACAAACCACTGAATGTCACCCTCAGGCCCCTTCAGCTCAAAACTGCTGCTTCTAAGCACATTGACCTTTGTCCTTGCAGTCTCACCAGGGTCCTAAGACTGCAAGTCACCCTTTCCTGAGGGCTTCAAAGTTCAGCCCAAACCAGATGAACTCTGATCTCACATAAGTAAGTTTTCCTGGAGATTCATGGGAGCCCTGTGCAGGGGGGAGAACACTGTAAGAATCAAGAGCACAGTCTCTAGACTTAAGATCTGGTTCCAATCCCAGCTTCCCCACTGACCAGCAGAATGACCTGGAATGTGTTACCGAATCTCGCTCAACCTCAATTTCCCCTTACATAAAATAGGTATAGGAATAACATCCATCTTGCATTCAGTGCCTGGCAAGTCCTTAACACAGTGCCAGGAGCAGGGTAGGTCTGGTGGGAATGGTAGTTCTTAATGAGTAAGGGAAGATAAAGCGAACAGGATTACAGGGTCGGATGGGGATGTGAGGTCCAGCAAAGCAAAGGTGACTTTGGGAGCATTCTCTCAGGACCCATGGTTACTGTTTCTTCTACGGGTGGGTTGGGGGCCAGGGGAAGGTGGGATGCTTGTGAAGAGGTGATGGAGTTCTAGCTTCCTCAGTTCTGCTCCTCTGATTGCAGTGTATTTCTCTCTTGTGTCCATCCTGGAACACTGCACCTCTTGCATCCATTCCCTGGAGCCTGGTTTGTTGCAACAGTGAAGCAAAATCAATGCCACCCTTGTTACCAACTCCCACCTGTGTAAGACAGTCTCAGACCCCTCCCAAACCCCAAACCAAAGCTTGGCTGCTCCTTCAGGAAGATTACCCCACAGTTAACCAAAAAAGACCATTTCCCAATAGTGCTCTAACCTTCGGGTCCTGGGCTGGTGATGGAAAGTGTGCAAAGGCATTATGATGGAATCACCGGTTCTAAACTCTGGAATCCCCCACATCCAAATTAGCTGCTGCGTGTTGCAGTGGCCTCGCCCCACCGGGCCATCTGCTCTGAACAATTTCGCCTCGCATCTAACTCAGCCTGTTGGGAGAGACTGAAAAGTCAAGATCCATTCACTTTGTTTTCATTTTCCCAAGCAGCTCAGATCTAACATGAAAAGTGCAATAAACGGGGAGTATCAGTGCTCACTGAAAATATCACTTCACAAGTGAAAATCTATCCAAACAACCAGTTGTAGAGGTTCACCCTCCTCAAAAATGCAGCTGTCACCAAAAATACATTGGCGATCTCTCTGCTCCTTCCCTCTGCCTCTGTCCCTTCCTCCCTCGCCCAGCTCTCCCTGTCTTGCAATTTAGCTTTAATTGCTCTGTCAGCTCTAAAGGCGGCTAATTGACGCCTTTTATTCCGCGTTCAAACTCCTCGGGAAGAAAGGAGCTCGCGTCCCCCCCAGCCCCCCAAGCCCGGAGCGGCGCGGGGCGGCCGATTTAGCACGCCTGTCTCCCCGCGAACCGAGCTGGGTGCTGCGCGCAGGGGGCGGGCGGAGGGAGCCGCGGAGGCGGGGAGGGGGCTGGGCGGGGGTTGGCGCGTCTATTTTTAGTGAGGGTTTTATAGAGTGGATCCCTGTGGCTTGGCTCCACACTGAAATATTGTCCTCGTCTCAATGACATAAACACAGGGCAACTTGGAGACCTTGGCGCCAGCCCTGGCCGGAGCCTGTGAATGGGCAGAACGGTGGGATGGGACTGAGCGAGAACCCCGCTGTAATTACAAATAAATCCGCCCCCCGCCCCCAGCCCTGGCTCTCCCAGCTCCCTTAATACCGCAAAAAGCCTCGGCTTTTGTGTAAATAAGACGAACCCAAGTTACTGAAAGGCCTACCAAGAGGCAGCTAATGGCATAATGACTTGGGTAAGCTTCGGTTAAAAAGGAGGCATTCGAGAATTAATTAAGCGGCCATCGCCCATCAGAGCGGGCCAGGCAAAGGCACGGGTGGAAGGCCCCGCGGGCTCCTGGAGTAGATCCAGGTCGCTGTCCTCGCAGATCGTCGAGCATTCAGACCTGGCCCGGCTCCTCGACACATCGCATCTGATAAATTGGAACCAATTAGCACAAGGTCTCTCAATGCGATTCTCTGGAATGTCCCAGACCGGGCTGGATGGAGCTGTTGCTCCGGACTGCCTCAGACATGGAGCCACACTTTCCAAAGCCTATTTAAATATAGCCTTGCTTCCCTCCAAATGTAATCCCAACCCTCATTTTTATCCTTGGAAACTTTGCGGGGGGGGGGGGGGATGGGAGGCGGGGGGGGGGAGGTGTTGCACAGCCCCCATCCCCCACTCCCGCAACCCCGTAAATAAATAAACGATTGCACCGAATTCCATTTGAAGTTGTCAGTCCCGGAATGGAACTTTCATCCCATTATGAATTTCATGGGTGAGACGTTCAGCCTTTGAATGTGGCTGACGCCTCCATTGAAAGGCCCTAATTGCAGTCGTAGGAACTGCCTGCAGACACCACACTGTACACACCATCGCATTCCTCCGAAGAAAGAACATCCTATGAGAGCCGCCCAAGGCCTCCCCTCAAGGCAGCAGCACTGTCAAGGTTTCACTTAAACTTTAAACCAAAGTTGCCCTATCGAAGGGCCAGGTGCTAATTTGGGATTTTGAGGTCGGGCAGCTTTGCCGTGCCTGACAGGGCTCTCACTATGCCCAGGGGGCTGGCTGCAGTGGGCCTCCAGAGCCCCGGGAAGGGAGCCTTTCAATCCATACGGACTCCTGAAGGACGGCTTTTATTTTCGGATGAACTTCCTCTGAGCCTGAGTGCCCGGAGCTGCCCGCCTACCTGAGTCAGGAAGGCCCCTCCGGGGTGCCCAGGGGAGGGGAGTCCCCCGTCCACCCGATGTCCAGTGACCCCTGATGGGATCGAGCCAGAGAAGCAGGGCGCAGGACAGGGAGCTGTGTGTGAAGAAGCGCCGCGCCCTGCTTGCCGGACGTCACGGATGTGTGCGACCAGATGCTCATCATGTGGAATCATCGTTTTAGTCATTCGTCTCCAGGACTCTTTTCCTCTCCCCAACTGAAACTCTGTAGCCATTAAACTTTGACTCCCTCTTTCTCCTCCCTCTCTCCCTTGACAACCACCATTCTACTTGGCCTGTAGGACCTTGATTACTCTAGATACTGCGTGAAAGTGGAATTAGGCAGTATTTGTCCTTCTGTGATAGAACTGGTTTCATTCAGCATAGTGTCCTCCAGGTTTGTCCACGCTAGAGCATATGTCAGAATTTTCTTCCTTTTAAAGGCCTAGTAATATTTCATTGTATGTATCCACCACACTTAGCTTATCCATTCTTCTGTTGATGAACAACACTTGGATTATCCCTGCCTTTTGGCTATCGCAGGTAATGCTGCTGTGAACACGGCTCTGTGTGAGTTGCAGGCCCTGCTTTCAGTTCTTCGGGATATATACTCAGAGATGAAAGGGCTGAATCTTATGGCGATTCTATTTTTAAGGAACTTCAATACTGCTTTCTGTAGCACTTCCATCATTTTACAGTCCCACGAGCAGTACACAAGGGTTCCAGTTTCTCCATATCCTTGTCAACACTTCTTTTCATTATGTGTATACGCATATAATGGCCGTCCTAATGAGTACGAAGTAATATCTCATTGTGGTTTAGGACACCAAAGATTTGTTTCTGTTTAATGTTTGCTTGGGCAGCTCTCATCCTCTTTCTAAAATATAAAAATGCGTGTAAATGCCCACCAAATAGATCACCCTTTTCTTCCCTCTCCCCGAAGATAACCACTGTCTCCAAGTTGGTATGTATAATTAATTCCCATTATAAGTTTTACCACATATGTTTGCATCCATTAATAATTTATACTACTCTTTTGTAAGTCACCTTGAATTCCATTTTTGTGTCTCTCCTCACCACCACTTTCCATATTTATTAGTTGTGTAAGGAACACAAGAAGCAGAATCCTAGATGAAGCAAAAAGGGGCAATCGAGAACAGACCACAAGTTTGAGATTGGGCAGAGCTAAACCACAGCTCTGCCACTTTCTATCTGGGTGACCTTGGTCAAGTCTCTTGACTTCCCTGAGTTTTAGTGTCCCTGCTTATACACTGAGATGTTTTGAGGGCTACATAACATAACAAATATAATGCACTGTACCAGGCACACACCAAGAGCTCTTCCGGTAAGAAAGCAGAAGAAGAGAAAGAGGTTGCCATCAATTTTCTTGCCAAGCTGGACCTCTGCCCTGCTGGCACTCACGCAGAGCACCCACTGACTCTTTCTTGCCCATATCTTCATGCTGCCGTGAGGCAGGACAGACCGTCTGCAGAAGCCTAAGATTCGCGCTTTAAGAAACTGGTGATTTAAGTTATGAGAGTGAGGGTCCCCCCCTCCCCCTCCTCACCCCATCCAGAGAGCAGCGGCAACTGGAGGAAAGTGAGGAAGGAGGAGAGGGGCGCCTGAACTGTTCTGCCAAGTCACCCTACTTGGGGGAGGACATTCAGCTCAGTCCCTGAGCCTGGCTGCAGAAACTGTAATCCAATACCTTAATCCATTTCTTCTTCAAAGCTTTGCCCTGCGTGCCAGGTGGACAGAACCCGAGTGATGCTGAGCTGCCCCTGAGAAACTTGTGCAGCGGGCTGTGTCATTCAGGCTGGGAAAGAATACCCGGCAGGCTGCCTCTGACCAGGTTATCTGGACAGTTGGGGCTATGGAGTGACAGCTTCGAGGACCTAAAGGATGTTTAGGGAATTGCACCTCTTCGGTGTTGACAGTGAACCCAGCCATTGATCCAGCCACCCCCAGTGAGTGTTGACGGAGCCAGATGTGGTGCAAAGCTCTTTGGCTACGCAAAGGAGAATCAGATACGAGGGGAGCCTACTCTTCAGAGAGATTAGTGCTCTTCTGCCCTTTTGGAAACTCTTCTGAATCCACTGCTCCAAGAAGACAGCATGGACTGGGAGCAGTAGGGGCAGAAAGGAGAGAAAAGAGTTCCCAGAAGCACTGGGTGCTAGGGTCTCAAGGGTGGCGGGTGGAAGACTCCACCATCTTCCCTTCCAAGGGCATGGGCTGAGTTCAGCCTGACATGTCACAGCAGCTGTGCCTCCCCAGAAGGAGCTGGGATCACTCAGCTACTCCCGACCCCCAGCCCAAGCTGCAGCTTCCTGGGATGGAGCCAATCTCGCCCCACCCTCTGCCCAGCCCAGGCTCGCTTGTGTTGCCAAAGACAGCAGACCTCAAGATACTGAGCTGCTAATTTGTGAGGATTCAGGCTGCTGAAGGTGTCAGTACAACAACCAGGCTGTCTCCAGTTCCGCACAGGCAAGTTTTTGGTGTGCACCAGTTAAATAATAAGGCATCTATTTTGGACAAGTTGGTCTTTTTATTTTCTAGATACCTACGAGGGACCTGGTTTATAAGAAAAGATCCAACAGGGAATTCCCTAGCTGTCCAGTGGTTAGGGCTCAGCGCTTTCACTGCCAGGCCTGGGTTCAATCCCTGGTTGGGGAGCTAAGAGCCTGCAAGCCAAGCAGCATGACCAAATAAATAAAAAAGATAAAACATAAGCCACTGCAGTCTGGATTTGCTGCATTCATTCAGAGATGGGCACAGTTTTCCCCACCACAGTCTCCTTCTACGCACTACCAGGATCCATCTGAATTGCTTTTTGTCCCCACAAGCAATTCACAAGTTCAGGAAATCATTCATTCGCTAGTCATCTACGGTACACCAAACACAATGCTAGGCACCAGAATTAGAGAGATGAGCTCCCATGAAGAGCTTGAGACTAGTAGTCAAGACAGACGAATGCCTAGAATGCCTAGAACGGATTACCATCTGGTAACCCACAACCTAAAGGAAGAGCTCCCTGATGGCACAGGAGATTCAAGGAAGGAGCAATTCATTCTGCCCAAAAGGAATCGAGAATGGAGGCGGCCATGCTTCAGCAGAATCTAGAAGGCTGCAAATGATTTTGCAAAAGACAGAGAGTAGACAGAACCTATAATGATGGGACAGAGCAGGCAATGTGTAGAGACGTCTGAGGAGTTCCCTAAATAGAAGGTGGACAGCAGAGGCGGCGAGAGAAAGAGGAAGGGAACAGGTAGAGCAAAGGTTAGATTGGAAAAGGCCTCTGATGTCGTAAAGTTATCCAGGGGATAAACAAGAGAACCCTTAAAAGCTTTTGAACAACTGTAACGAATTCCATTTCTATATACGAGTTTCTTTCAGCCTGTTTCTCCTTCAAGAATGCCAAGACTTTGGGAGAAATCAGAAGGGCACTTTGGGAGAAATAAGAAGGGCACTTCAGTAGGAAGCTTCTTGCCTTGGGCGGGCCAGTCCTTTTGGCAAGCCCTCCTTCTCCGCGGGAACTTGGCAAGAGATGAGGGTCTCAACTAGGACCCCGAAGGCTGTGGATGACGAAGAGGCGCTATCAGGGATAAGTCAGAGAACTCACCAATCCCCCACCCCACACCCCGTCACAGCCCTGTGGTCCCTAAAAGAGGACAAGTGCCTCAAAGCTCGCCCGGCTGTCAAAATATTTAGAAAAAGCATATTAAAATCACACGCAGAACAATAGACTACCTCAGAAGTAAACGTTCATGCTGTTGAAGCAGCCTAAGCCATAAACATTTAGTCTTGAATGTAGCTGCCTCTCGTCCTGGGCCGGGGGCTTGAAAGAAAAGCAGAGTTCTATAAAATGGGATCTGCCAGGATTTTCTTACCCCTGTGGCAGGATAATTACGATGCTTCTTATTACATTTAAAGGCTCATCTGTGGTGACTCAAATCCTCCAAGAGGTGAGGGAGGCAGCTTTGCATTTTTCTCAATGTATTTTGCTGAACCGCTGCTGTAAGTCACTTTTGAAACACAGCGACGTGAAAATGAGGTTGGAACCACAACCTTGCCTCATTACCAGCCCGCCCCCTCCCTGCCACCTCCAGGCACTTCAAGGGCCCTTCTCCCAGCATTTTAGGGATTATCTTTGCAAGTTTAATCAAGCTTTACATTAACTAGTTAACATGGTTAAGCCTTTGTGTAAGGAGAGAAACCCTTGTCTGAAATTGTAGCGTACCAGATCCTTTTGTAGTGAGGTAGGGAGGAGACCCAGGGGCCCAAGTATTGGACTTCCCTCCAACCTTATCCATCTCTCTACCATGGATGGGGAAATTTTAAAAATATATATGCATATAAATAATTTATAAAATTAACTTTTTCCCTAAAAATCCGATAAATAATGAATCATATCTTAGAAAAGTCTTGTGTTGAAACATGAATAAGCCCACCAACCATGCTGGTGAAGCACTGGCCACTGTCTTATGTACTTTTATTTGTATTTTAATTAATGTTTACTTACAATCTTAACTAATTGTGCTGAAGAAAAGTTTGGAAAATCATTGCGATAGGTGGGAGAGGCCTGATGGGTTAGAAGGTAAGGTAGGAACCCGTTTTATAAATTTACAGAGGTTGTTTTTATAACTTTGAAGCTTCTTTTTCATTACTACGGGTATGTTTTGTGAGTTACGATAATGAAATGTCATGTTTTTTTTTCCTTAATTAAGGACATTTTTTAATGAATCTGGGTAACAATTCTAAGGTGAAACCTTAGATATAAGAAAAATAAAAGCAGCTGGGGGTTTCAGAGACATTGTTTGTCTTGAGAGTGATGTGAGAACGCTTGATCAAAAGCCTCATTTTACTACAGTCATGCTCCATTATGGAGGGTGGGACTGTGGGTAGGCTGGGGGATGGGGAGTTTGAAATGAGCCCTCCCCCCATCTGACCAGATTGTCAAAAGTCACTGGCCAGAGTAAATCTCCCTTGCCTTCTGGGTTGATACTGATGACCTCTGGAGGAAGCCAGATATGGGTCACATTAAGGGACCAGTAATGGACCAACAATGGCACCCCACTCCAGTACTCTTGCCTGGAAAATCCCACGGACGGAGGAGCCTGGTGGGCTGCATTCCATGGGGTCGAGAGGAGTCGGACACGACTGAGTGACTTCACTTTCACTTTTCACTTTCATGCATTGGAGAAGGAAATGGCAACCCACTCCAGTGTTCTTGCCTGGAGAATCCCAGGGACGGGGGAGCCTGGTGGGCTGCCGTCTCTGGGGTCGCACAGAGTCGGACACGACTGAAGCGACTTGGCGGCAGCAGCAGCGATGGACCAACGAAGATTCATGCCTTAGGAAGAAGGCCCCATTGCGCCCACAGCTCTGAGCTAAGCATCCTCTCCCTACCTCCTTAGACAATCTCAGATGCAAAAATGACCTTGGGAAGCTCCCTCATTTCTATGGGCCTCATTTTTCCCCATCTATAAAATGAGGATTTAATCACTCCTACTCCAGAAGTTCCTGTTAGATGTAGATAAGAAACTATTTATAAGGCACTTAGTAAACTTCTGGAGGGCTTTCCTGGGGGCTCAGTGGTAAAGAATCCACCTGCCAAGGCTGGAGATGTGGCTTCAATCCCTGGGTCGGGAAGATGCCCTGGAGAAGGAAATGGCAACCTACTCCAGTATTCTCTGGCTGCCTGGCATATGAACTCTTAACTTCCCCAACTAGGGTTCAAACTCTGCCCCCTGCACTGGAAGTCTTAACCATCTGGCCACAGAGGAAGTCCTCGAAGGAAACGGCAATGCACTCTAGTATTCTTGCCAAGAAAACCCATGGACAGAGGAGCCTGGCAGGCTGCAGCCCACGGGATCGCAGAAGGTTTAGCGACCAAACAACAACAAAAACTTCTGGCACATGTTAAATTCATAGTCCTGTCTCTAAGACCGGCAGCTAGGAGAGAAACCCTCTCTTGTACTTGCCTGGGGACTCTGTCCCCCAAACCCTCAACCGAGGTGACATCTTTCCAGTCGCCAGCCCCTACCCCAAACTCATTCCAGACTGCAGGGTTTAGATCAAGCCTGAGATTGGGCTTTGGTGCATTTTAGTCTAGTTTTGTTTTTCAGCCCAGTGGTGGGTGGTTTTGATGAGGGTATCACTTTATTTTGAAAACAATCTGATTTCTCTGTAGATGCCGGAGATGGGAGATTAAAGTGTCATGAAACAGTGCCTATCGCATACTTACATGCATGCGTACAAACACTCCCATCTGCACACAAAAAGCTCCTCAAACCGGCTGCTCCCTCACCACACCACCACACAGGAGTGCTGAATCATTTAACTAACCCTGAAACAAAGATCCTCCTAGAATAGGAGTCAGCCCTGCCCTGCAGCCCAGTGCTGACTTCAAAACTCTTTTCAACATCTATTTCCAGCTTTACTTGCCCCTGATAGTCACTTTGGGGCAAGTCGTTGCCTCTCAATGCGCTGATTTTAATCTTTCGCTGACTTTTTCCTTAAATGCAAATATGTCTTATGATTGCGCTCTCTTTTTAAGCAGATTTACACACAAATGACGTAAAGTGAAAAGCTCTCTCCCCTTCTCACCTCACCCACTTACCCCACTCTTCAGAGGTAATCATTACAATTAATGAGTTATATCTTAGAGATTTTTCCCCTGCACATAATCCCTTCATAGAGAATAAAAACAAGGATTCTAGGGCTGAACCAGTCTAGACTTCGATCAGAATAAAGTTTTGTTTTTGTTTTTAATAGAAGCTGTCTTAAAATATTGAGGACCTATGATCACCATAGTGCTTCCCCAGTGGCACAGTGGTAAAGAATCTGCCTCCAGTGCAGGAGCTACAGAAGACCTGGGTTTGATCCCTGGGTCAGGAAGATCCCCTGGAGAAGGGCATGGCAACCCACTCCAGTATTCTTGCCTGGAGAATTCCATGGACGGAGGAGCCTAGTGGGCTAGAGTCCATGGGGTCGCAAAGAGTCGGACACAACTGAAACGACTTAGCAAAAAATGATCGCCATATTCTTTCAAGTATTTCTAAACTCAAGTATAAGTTCAAATTGGATTTTTAAACTGCTTGAGACCCTTGATGGCCCACGATTAGCCCCTAGTCTTCCAGCCGTGAGTCCTCAAACACCAGCAATTGCCCTGGTCAGCTTGTTACAGAGTTTGGACCGTGTTCCCTCCTCACACTCCCCCAAGTGTCATCCAGCCCATGCCCCCTCCTCACTCCTCAGCCTGAGGCGTGGCCCTTTGGTCACTGGACATTGGATTTCCTGAAAAGATTTTTAGATCCTCCACCCCCACCGCAACATTTCTGTGCTTCATCGTGGCAACTGACATCCTGACTTGTAATCCCGCATCCATTTTTCTTTATTTTCCCAATAGCCTTTGAGAGTATCCGCAATCAGAGCACCTGCCTGGTGACTATAGGGAGAAATAAGACCGATGGATGACAGCAGGCAGTCATCGCAAAGCGTTCCAAGTCTGCACGGATGCTTGGATGGTGAGCAGACAGAGGCAGGGGCTAGGAAAAAAATTCAGAGATGTGAGACTTCTGCATTTAGGTGGAAGCAGTGGCTGGAACCTGTGAATCAGCCTACTCACACAGCGGTGGTTTTCACTGTATTTTTCACTCCACTGGGTTCCTGTCTCCTTGTTATCTTGAGTCTCTGAGGGGATAAGGGAGGCTAGACCATATTATCTCAATAAACATCTGTCTGAGGCAGCAGGATGAGAGGATGTGGGGGAGATGTGGGCCTAACCTGAGGTGGGTGCTTGCGTGTCTGATGGGGGGAGGGCTGTGTGTAAATCCACATGGAACGTGCCTAAGAGGGACTGTCTCCAGGAACCCTTACAGCCTGGGGAGCAAAGCAGGGCCCGGGGCGGGTGGGGGCGGGGGGCTATGCGGAGGATGCATGGTGTGCGCGCGCGCGCAGGGGTGTGCACCCCGGTCTGTCTGTGTGCACTGTTCCTGTGTGTGTTGTGGTGGGGGAGGTGCACGCCTCAGCAGATGTATCAGCGTCTCTAAAGTGTGCACTCGTGTGGATTCTTAAGGGAGAATGATGGCAAGAGGGAAGCGAGTTCTAGAACCACTGGGGTTTTAGTTTCTGTTATCGGGGACAGTTGCCTTTTCACAGAACAGCATCTCCTCCTTCACTTTGGGCTTTCCTGGGCTGCCCCTGCTGTAGGGCTGGCATTCCATTCATTTCCCTTTTGAAATTTTGGGTCGCCTATGGTAGAAGTCCACAACTCAGAACCAAGTGGTGTTTGACTTTTAAATGTATGTGTGTATGTGTGTGTGTGTATGTAGAGAGGGAAGGGGTGTGTGTGTGTGTGTGAGCACGCACATGCACGTTCGCACACAACACAGTGGACCGAGAGAAACGATAAAACAAGATTTCCTTTCCAGATAAAAGCCTCAAGTCCAGAGAGGCCCAGACCCCCGCCCCGGAGAGGCGAGGAGAAGCCCTGCAGAGCCGAAGGCCGAGGCAGACCCAGCGCGAGCCGGGCCGAGGACGCGGCGTCTCCCCCGCCCGCCCCAGGCCCCCCACGCCAGTGCAGGCTAAACACGAGGAGGCTGCTGTCTCCAGGGCTGGGAGAGAGGCGCCCTCGTTAAAACTCAGATAAACAGTTTATCAGGAGATGAATGAACCACCGGGCTCCAGAGGCGCTCCCCTTCCCCAGCGGAGCCGGGCGGGGCGGGGGCACGGGAGCCAGGCTGGGAAGGGAGGCGCGGTCAGGGCCCAGCGACCTCTCGCTGCCTCCCTTGGCCTTTGCTTTAGCTTTGCCTCTCTGTGCAAACGCACTGCTCAACTATTTATCCGTTCTCTGCCCCACCTGCCCCCCACAGCCCACAATCTGGAGTCCCCTTCCCCTCCACGTCTCCTCTTTCTGGCCTCCCACCCCCTCCCCCCTTTCCTATGCTGCTGAGAACTCCTCTGCTGTCCCCAGCATCTCATCACCGAAATAATCACGCTCAAAATATTAGACTGCATGGCCAAGCTGCACTGGCCCCCACCCTGGCTGCCGGTCCTGAACTGACCAGGGTTCCCCGGCCTCCTGCAGGCCATCTGGTGCCCAGCAAGCTCCCACCCTACAACCCCTCTCACATTCCTCCCGCAGTCAGGACAGGAAAGTGACAAGCCTTGTGGCTGACTTGTCCTCATTTTGCTCAGTTGGGTCAAGCCCAAAGATGCCATCTGGGGTCTCACTGACAGCAAGCCCATAAAATTCGACATGTAGGGGACCCAAAAGACAATCAGAATCAGAGTGACAATTTTTGTGTGCCTGGGACGATGCGGGGCCTAAAAGAGGGTTGTTGACACGCCTTCTCCTCTGCGGTGCCTCCTGTCCCTTGACCCTTCTGTGTCACGGGGCCTCAGAGAGGTGCAGTGACTCACCCAGGGTCACAGAGCTGGCAGGTGGCTGGTTTTCCAAAGTCAAGCCCCACGTCCTCTGCATGTCACCCACAGATTCACTGGGGCTACACTTCCAGGGCCGAAAAATAAAATAAAACAAGACTATTGAATTGTTTTGAGAATCAGCTGAAAGTAAGAAAAGATGCATTAGTAAGTGTCCTTGGGGTCCTGCTGCCTTGACTTGCAGTTGCCAAAGCCATTGTTCAGAAGGCTGCCTCAGTCTCCCCGGACCAGAGGGCTTGGCAGGGATAGTCTTGGGATGCAGATCTCCGAGAATGGACCTGCAGTCGCACTGTTGACGAGACTCTTCCCACATAGGCTGCCGAGGCCCAGGGCCCTGGCCAATCCCACTAATGTTCACCTGCTCCCCTTCCCACCCCAGGACGTGATCAGCAAACGGAGCTGATAACCATCCCTCCTTTGGCTAATCTCCCCACCACTCACAGCTTCTTTTTGAATAAACATGTCCACTTTGTCCCCCTTGTCAAGCTCCTTCTTAAATAGAGCAGCAGAAGCATGGAAATGGGTCAGCTGCTGAGTCCCCCAAAGAAATTCTGGCTCCCCGCCCCTAAGCTCCTGAAGGCCAGGAGCCATGAAGAACAGCTCAGCTGCACATGCTGAGTGGACAGAAAGCAGGCCCAACAGTGTTGGGGGTGATTCCGACAGAAGCGCAGGCCCTTTAAGCCCCTCTGGCTCAAATCAGAGATGGTCAGTCGAGAGCGGTGGGGTTCCCCGAAGAACTAACATATGTTGGAAGTCTACTGCCCACTGTATACTCTGCGGTGGGCACTGAGCTAAGCACAGCCTCCTTTATTGCGATAAAGGATACAGGACACAGTTCTGAGAGGTGTGTGTGATCCCCGTTCTACAGAGGGGGAAATGAAGTTTGGCGTTGAGATGCCCATGTTGAGAATAGCCCAGCTGGTGAGTGGCAGGACCAGAATTCTAGCTGAGATCCGCCTGGTGCGGAGGTTGTCTTTATGCTGAGTTTCTCTTTTATGACAGTTACTGTCCCATCTCCCACACCCTAGCTCTTTTGGCCATCCCTGATATGGTGTGCTTCCCTTCTTTATGCAAACTCAAATCCCTTCCTCAATCTACTCAGATAAATATATCCTTTTTCTTCATCAAGCCCAGCTAAAGTTCAGCTCACTATTAAGGTATTAGTAGTACTTAGTGTCTGATAAACAGCATGCCCAGATTCACCCAGTACCTAAGTGGCAGGGAGTGGGGCTGTGATTGCAGGCGCCCCAAGTGAGGCATTTCAGAACTCCACGCTGAAGAAGAAGTGTGGTTTGAACAGACCATAGCTTATAATTGTTTCAACTTTTGGGGTCATCATGAAAGTGAAAGTGAAGTTGCTCAGTAGCGTCCGACTCTTTACGAACCCATGGACTGTAGTCTGCCAGGCTCCTCTGTCCATGGAATTCTCCAGGCAAGAATACTGGAGTGGGTGGCCATTTCCTTCCCCAGGGGATCTTCCTGACCCGGGATAGAACCCAGGTCTCTTGCACTGCAGGCAGATTCTTTACCATCTGAGCCACCAGGGAATCATCATAATGTATTATAAAATTTCAAACATTCAGAGAGCATGAAATTGCAATATTTACCAAAAGTGGGCATGAGTTTTTTTAAAGATTGCAAAACACTAGTCTATGCTCTTAGGGGAATTTAGCGCTTTTTTTTCCCACACTCTGCTGAAGTTTTCTTCATACACTTATCATATCCCCCTTTACTGGACTGCAAGCATCTTGGATGGTAGCAACTGACTGTGAGTCCCTTCTCCTTTGTGAAGACTCCCCCAGAGTCTTCACCCAGTGGACATTCTATAAACAGGTCATGCAATCTATTGTCTGACATGGTTTGTTTTCATTCTACTCCATCTAAACAAAGAACTGAAGGATCTGGGCTGCTTTTCAAACAAAAACAGGTGATCTGAAGGAAAGGAGAGGAGATCAAGGGAAGAGAAGACAGCACAAGAAAATGTCACTAACTGGAACCCGCCATCTCGGGAAAGCTGGGCTAGAATTTAACCTTTTGAACTCTTTACTGAAAAATTATTCTCTTAGTTAATTCACAGCAGTGGCAGAATTGTTCTGGAACATTTAATCTTCCTAAGAAAACAAACCAGTGCCAAACCCCCTAAAACACATCAAAGAGAAAGGAGTGCTGTTTAAGAGCCTACTGTGTGCGAGGTTCTAGTCCCACATTTTTTTCAGAATCAATGCAATTCAAGCAACCAATTGGTTGTTTTTATCTCCTGTATTCATCAAAGCAAGATTTCCTTGTAGGCAGTACCTTGTTTGTCTAATTCTAGATTCTGTCTAGACCTGAAAGTTTAAGGAACTGTTTTCCGCTGAAACTAGCCATGCCTCCCAATTGCTGGGGTTTTCCAGAAATACTGTGCCTCGGAACAAAGTGTATTTCCTTAAATGATAAACTTCTGTATGTGTTTCCTGGGGGTGAGGGTGGGGTGGGGTGGGGTAGGGTGGGAGGGAAGCCGCACAGGTTGAAAGGAAAAAAAACAGGTCTTTAGGGAAAGAAACTGGAGTGATTCAGGCTGTCAAAACAAGACTTCTAACTCCACTCTGTGGAACGCTGTGAATACTTGAGTCTTCCACGCCGAGTCTCTGTTCTCCAGCTTTCTCCAGACTCTAATCACAGCCCCTCAAAGGAAACTGAGTTTGAGTGTTCAAGCTTGGATTCAGCCCCTCATTCAAGGAAAAAATGACCGGAAGTGTCATTTCAATATCCACCTCCCATAAAAGACAGACTGCTCCTGGAAGAGAAAGCATCATGGAGCTTTATTCATAACCACCGAAAGGTAGATCGGAAGAGTCATGTGATTATGTCGCTAACGCGGAAAGTAAGGTGTGCGGTGCTACCACAGCGGCTCGTCTGAGGTTAACACAGTCCCATCAGGGCGGACCCCGGCCAGGACTCAGGTGCCCTGCCGCCAGTTCCTCTTCGAAAGAACGGAACAGACTCACTCGTCAGCGCGCACGCACACACACGCACATCAGCACGTCCACGTCCACACGACGACGCGGACACTGAAACAAACCGAGTCCGGCCAAGCGGACAACAGACAAATCCACCTCTCCGGGCCCCCCCTCCAGCTCCGGGTGCAGGGCTCGCCGCGGACCGGCAGAGGGCGCGCCGCCCCCAGGGAGCCGAGCGGCGGCCGCGCGGAGCCGGGCGGGCGAGGGGAGCCCCAGAAGCCGGACGCGCCCCTCCAGCTCGGCCACTCAGGGTGCAGGGCCCGGCCGAGGGGACGGGGAGGGTGAGGAGCGGACCCCCCTTGAGAGCCCGGGGGACACTCGGGCCGGAGGCTGCCTAGGAATTGCATCACGCTGCGCAACGCTGCGGCTCCTGGAGTCCTCCGGCGCAAAGTGTGTGTGTGTCTGTGTGTGAGTGTGTGTGTGTGAGTGTGTGTCTGTGCGCGCGCGTTGGGGGGAGGGGGAGGGGACTCAGACCGAGCCCGGGAGAGAAGGCGAGACGCGCCCGGGGAAAAAGCTCCCTGCACATGGAGACATTCCTTGCACCGAACTACACCGAGAAGCGAGCCCCCAGCACCGCCCCGCAGCTCCCCTCCCGGGGCAGAGTCCCCAGCTAGTGAGGACCTTCCCACCCCCGCCTCGACCACCCCCCAAAACCAGCCCTGCACCCTCCAGCCCGGCTCCAGCACAGCCGCGAGCCTTCCCCGGGACTGGCCCTGGCGGGGCGCCTAGAGCCCCAGTTGCATTGCTCCAGGAGAAAGGAGGGGGGCGGTGCATTTTGCCGGAGGAGGAGAAGGGGGGTGGGTGGTGGGGGAGAGAGAAAATTGCGCGGAGACCTGCCAAGCGCCACCGCCGCCGCCGCCGCCGCCGCCTGTGAGCTCCGGCGGGCAGCCGGGCTGTCGGCTTCCCGGGGCATCTGGGTCCGGCGGGGCACAGCCCGGGCGCTTTCGAAGCCGCCGCCGCCGCCGCCGCCGCCTCCGCGGCGAGTGCAGGCGGCTTCCCCCAGAGCCTGTGCGGCTCCGGCTCCTCGGGGGTGGAGAAGTGGGGGGTGGGGTTGTTGTTTGGGGGGAAGAAGGGGGAGGGGGCAACGCCGAGAGAGTCAGTGGTTTCCATGGTGATGGAGCTGAAAGTGCAGGAAATTTAAAGGCTTGGACCCTGCGAGACAGACAAACCGGTGCCAACGTGCGCGGACGCCGCCGCCGCCGCCGCCGCCGCCGCCGCTGGAGTCCGCCGGGCAGAGCCGGCCGCCGAGCCCCGAGCGGGCGGAGGGAAGTGCCCCGAGGACCGGCCCGAGCCGCGGCGCTGCCCCGAGCGGCCGGACGACGAGCCGCGGGAGTAGGAGGCGGGGAGAGCGGCCAGTCCACGCGCCCCGCGCCGCCGCCGGCCCGGGAAGGCAGAGAGCAGCCGGCGCCCCCCGCGCCCGCGGTCGTCCTGGAGTGGTTTCGGATGCCCCGCCGCGGCCGCCTGCCCGCGTAGAGCCGGGAGGAGAGTGGCGGCCCGCTTGCGCGCCTCCTTTCCGCCCGGGTGGGAGCCGGCGCCGCGCGAAGGGCTCTGCGGGCGACTCATGCTGCCGGCCCTGCGCCTGCCCAGCCTCGGGTGAGCCGCCTCCGGAGAGACGGGGGAGCGCGGCGGCGCCGCCGGCTCGGCGTGCTCTCCTCCGGGGACGCGGGACGAAGCAGTAGCCCCGGGCGCGCGCCGGAGGCATGGAGCGCTGCCCCAGCCTGGGGGTCACCCTCTACGCCCTGGTGGTGGTCCTGGGGCTGCGGGTGGCACCGGCCGGCGGCCAGCACTATCTCCACATCCGCCCGGCTCCCAGCGACAACCTGCCCCTGGTGGACCTCATCGAACACCCGGACCCTATCTTTGACCCCAAGGAGAAGGATCTGAACGAGACGCTGCTGCGCTCGCTGCTCGGGGGCCACTACGACCCGGGTTTCATGGCCACCTCGCCCCCTGAGGACCGGCCGGGCGGGGGCGGGGTGGCGGCCGGGGGCGCCGAGGACCTTGCCGAGCTGGACCAGCTGCTGCGGCAGCGGCCGTCGGGGGCCATGCCGAGCGAGATCAAAGCGCTGGAGTTCTCCGAGGGCTTGGCCCCGGGCAAGAAGCAGCGCCTGAGCAAGAAGCTGAGGAGGAAGTTACAGATGTGGCTGTGGTCGCAGACCTTCTGCCCGGTGCTGTACGCGTGGAACGACCTGGGCAGCCGCTTCTGGCCGCGCTACGTGAAGGTGGGCAGCTGCTTCAGCAAGCGCTCCTGCTCGGTGCCCGAGGGCATGGTGTGCAAGCCGTCCAAGTCCGTGCACCTCACGGTGCTGCGGTGGCGCTGTCAGCGGCGCGGGGGCCAGCGCTGCGGCTGGATTCCCATCCAGTACCCCATCATTTCCGAGTGCAAGTGTTCCTGCTAGAGCTCAGGGCCCCCCGCCCGCACCCGGACACTTGATCGACCCCCGCCGTCGCCCCCCGCACGGTCTCCAACCGGTTCCACCACCCTCTCGCGAGGGGATTCAATGAACTTTTTTTTTTTTTTTTTTTTTTTGCTACAGAGACCTAGCTTTCTGGTTCATGTAATGCACTGTTTAACTGTGTAGGAATGTATATCTGTGTGTATATACGGTCCCAGTTTTAATTTACTTATTAAAAGGTCAGTATTATACGTTAAAAGTTACCGGCTTCTACTGTATTTTTAAAAAAAAAATTTAAGCAAAAGGAAAAAACGAACAGAGAAAAGAGAGACTTATTCTGGTTGTTGCTAATAATGTTAACCTGCTATTTATATTACAGTGCCCTTCGCATGGCGAAGCAGGGTGGGGGGGGAAAGTTATTTTTTCTTAAAGTACAAAGAGAGGGGAGAACTTTTGTAGAGGGACTTTTAAAAAGCTATTTTCCATTCTTCGGAAAGTGTTTTGGTTTTCCTTGGACCTCGAAGAAGCTATAGAGTTCAATGTTATTTTACAGTTATTGTAAATATAGAGAACAAATGGAATGACTAATCATTGTAAATTAAGAGTATCTGCTATTTATTCTTTATAATATCCCGTGTAGTAAATGAGAAAGAAGTGCAGAGCAGGATTAAAGAAAACCACTAAAACCGACTGCGCTCCACACTGCGATTCTCTGTGTTGGTGATTGATGGGGGGGTTGGGGGTGGGAGGGGCGGGTAGGGGGTGCCGCTGTGCTTACGCTGCCTGTTGGGAGAAGGGGCTCATCCCTTCTCCTGGGGTGATGGAAGTGACCGCTCAGTTTTTCGTGGGGGGGGGGGGGGGCTATTCTCAAACTCCTCACTTGAGCATCACGTGGCCTCCTCCCAGTCTCCCAGCCTTTTCTCCCTATGTCACCAAAGCTCGGGCCCATCGTGACCTCGACACCCAGCCGGCCCCCTGGAGCTGACCCCAGGCTGGGCCGAGGGGCGGGGGTGGGGGGGGAGGGTGGGCGGCCGCTTTGTCCTGCCTGACAGGCCCTTCACAATGGGGACACGTGTCTTTCACACCTACCCTGGGGGCGGAGTGCCGCTGAAACTTGACCCCCGAGGAATGGGGGGGTGGAGGAGGGAGATCAGAGCGCGCCCACCCAGATCCCGCCACCCCTCCCGCTTCTCACCGCCCCCCCCCCCCCCCCACAACCCGCCCGCGTTAACCCTTTGCACTCCCGGAAGCGATGGGGAGGCGATCCCTTGGAATCGACACACAGCCTCCAGGGTCCTGCAGGTCTGAGGCCCCGAAATCCAGGCCCTCAGACAGAATTGCTGGAGGTAGCTGGGAGATTTGACACTCACCTCCTCCTCCCTCCCCTGAGACCTAAGGAGGGCTCAGAGAAGTCCGAATTTGGGTGAAAAGACGTCACCCCCGGGGATCTGCAGCTGGGCACCGGGTGTGCCCCCCTCTGGACTCTTACTCCACGTGGGGGTGGGAGAGGGAGGCGAAATCGGGGTCAGATCTTTGAGCGTGTGGGTGCTATAGGGGGCAACAGGCCTGTGACCTCTTAAAGGGACGTGCAAAACATGCCCCCCACACCACCCCTCGAGAAGCCAGCGCGTCCCTGCGCCTCACGCGCGTCCCTGCGCCTCAGCCCGCGGTGGCGCCCATCCGCGCCGCTCCACGTGGGCCGGCTTCCTGACACCGCTCAGCACTCCTTTTATTTATCTTGGACTCCGAAGTCGCTCTCCTGTGCTCCCTCCCCACCCCCTGGCCACCTCCCCGCGCCTCCCTCCCGGCGTCCCGCCCCCCAGGCCGGAGTCCCGGGGAATCTATGCTAATTATTTCAAACCTGCGCTAGTCCCCGGCGCAGCCGCCGAGCCCCCGGCCCCGCCCGCCCCGTCCCTCCAGCCGGGCGCTTTCTTCCCTCCCGACGCAGCCTCGGTGGCTCCTCGTTTCAATAGCCTGGCTCGGGAGCCGGACCCCCTCCCCGGCGCTGCCTCCGTCAGCCGTGGGACAGACGTTAGGGTATTCATTAACTGAGAGCAGAGGAATAACGGCATTATTCCCCCCAGAGAGGGCACCCTGCCCCCGCGACTATCTGAGGCTTCATTGTAAAAGGATTAAAAGTTAAAGACCTCCATCTTATGATTCTTTCATTTAATCTTCCTGGCGCCTGGGAGACATGCTCGATGGATGATGGCTTTTAAAATATTCCTAATGTCGGCTACCTTAAGACTCCAAGCCCGGCAAACAAACGTAATTTATTTCCAGAAGAAAGGGGATATTGAGATGTTTAAGTTTATGAACCGCCGTCCCCATGTATATTTGTTAAGTTCTGACAAATACCCAAATAATGTTAAAATCAGCCATTCATCACTTATGAATTTATGCAAAACTTTCTGTGCCCCGGGCCAATATTTTTTTAGACAGAATTTCTCTTGCACAGGGCGGGGGAGGTGGGGCGGGGGGGAAGGGGAGGGGGCTTACGGGGCGGGGGGAGCCGAAAGCAAGAATTTTCATGCCTGGTAAACACGCAAATTATGCGAAGAGAGTTATTCCCAGCTGGGCGGGCAGCCAAAACTCGGAGAGCGCGCCGAGGCCAGCGCCCCCGCCCCCACGTTGGCAATGTCACTGGATTACAATGCGAGGTCTTCCCCTCGCGACGCCCCCTCCTCCCTCCGCCTTCAGGCCCGCCTGCCCCTCCTCCCCACCCCTGCCCACTTGGAAAACCGGCTCGCAGCCGGCGAGCTTCTCGGCTTTCAGAGCGGGAGTCCGCGGGAGCTAGGAGGACCCGGGCTGCAGACGTGACCAGCAATAGACAGACCCCTGGACAGACAGACCCAAAGGGCAGACCCGCAGCGGTTCCAGACCAGCAGAGAAGATCCAGCAGAACCCAGCCAGCCCAAGAGAGCGAAGGCGGTGCTGGCTCCTGGAACCTTGTGACTAACGTGCAGCCGGTTACGTCTCCATTATTATTAATGTTGATAATACTAATAATAGCATCAACGCGGAAAGGAGTAGAGAGCTCTGGGCAGAGAGGCCAGAAACTGTCCTCTGCGGTCACCTCGTGCCTACCTCCTGTAAGAAGGAAAATTGATCTCAGTGTCTTCTGAGGCTTTGACAGCCCGTGTCTATGAATTTATGCAGCTGCTGAGGGACCACGCCCCCCCTCCCAGAATGGAGATTTATCGCTATTACTGATACAGACACTTCTACTTTTTCAAAATCCTGTAAGAGAATGGCAAGGTTTCCCAGCACCCTAGTCCTCCTGGCCCTATTGCCCGAATTCACTCATCAACCCTCTTCTGTTGTCAACTCTTCCCTTTTCTCCCTTCCTTCCCCCTTCCAGCACCCCCACACTTGAGCACGAGCACAAGGGAGGCCAAATGTCCTCGGAGAGCCAGCCCCCTTAGGGGAGGGCCCTCTGGCCCCTGGAGTCTGGGAATGGGATCTGCTTCCCTGTTGACATGGAGAAGGCCAGGGGTCCATTATCAGTCTTGCTTCTGAGACTCCTGGGAAAGGGGCTTGAAGTTTGGTGGCAGCTGCAGGGGGAGGCTGGCTGTGCATTAAGAGCTCTTAGCTGTGCCGGACGTGGACAGCAGGCGGAGGGCCCAGCCCATACTGGTATTTTGAAGGGGTGATTCATCCTTTTTCTTTAATTCTCTTGGAATGCCCAAACTGGAGGGGAGCTTAGATTCCAATGCCCACCCCTCGATTTACAGATGAGAAGACTGAGACCTCATGGGGGCTTGCTGAAGATCACACAGATTAATACAGCTGAGGGTGACTGGGTCTCCATGGTGCCTCTTCACTCTTCCCTTCCCCTCTCCCCAATTTTTATTTATTGGTGGGGGAGGGGCGTGAGAGAGCGTTCTCTCCAATACTGCCATAATGGTAACTGATCGTCAGGAAGGTGATCAACCATCCTGTTGCATCTGTTCAGTGAACAGTTATTAATGGCTTGCCATGTGCCAAGAGCTGAGCTAGGCCCTTATATACATTCTCATCTGAACTCTTTAGTTTCCAAATAAGGAAATTGGAGCTCAGAAAGTTGAAGCGTTTCACCCCAAGTGATACAGTCAGTGGCATGGTGATGGCTCAAAAATCTGAGCTTATGCTAAAGCCTACACTTCCTCTAAATACCCCTCCCCCATTCAAGCAGACAGACACCTGGCTTGGAAGATCCCGAATGCAACATTACGCGCTGTCCAGGCTCAACTCAAGCTCTGCGAGCATCCATGCCTGGGACGCCACACAGGACATTTTTGTGTACCCTGTTAGGTGCCAGGACCTCTCTCACTCACCCCCTCCCCAAAACAAGAAGCTTACAATGCAGGAGAGGAGGTAAGAAAGAACCGGGGGGTATGCACTAAAAGAGGCGCTAAACAAACCAGCAAACAAACCTGGGCCAGAGCGAGGAGGCGGGCTCCCTGCTGGCCTGTGCAACCAGAGGAGGCATCTGAGTCACAAGGACAATTGATTGTGGACCTCTGAGGTGAGGCTATGAGAGGAAAGGGCATTTAGGTGGAGAAGCGGCATACAGAAGCAAAGACATATTGCTGGAAAAGTGTCTGCATTGGGAAACAGCTCAAACAAACATCAGTATAGGATGGATCCACCCCAAGGGAGAGCAGACAGTAAGGTCTGAAAAGCAGGCTGAAGCCTAATGATGAAGAACCTTGAATGCCGACTAAGGGCACGAAACACTATTGCTCGGGCAAGAGGGAGCCACGAGGCACTCTCGAATAGGGCGGTGACGCCGTTAGCACCCTGCAGCAAAAGAACTATTTATTCACTCAGCAGTTTTTGAGCACTGTTGTGGTTATTGTGTGCATGCTAAATCGCTTCAGTGTGTCCAACTCTGCAACCCTAAGGCCCGCAGCCCTCCAGGCTCCTCTGTATGTGAGAGTCCCCAGGAGAGAATACTGGAGTATGTTGCCATTTCCTTCTCTAGGGGATCTTCCCAAGCCAGGGACCGAACCTGTGTCTCCTGCCTCTCCTGCACTGGCGGGTAGGTTCTTTACCACGAGTGCCACCCGGGAAGCCCATTTTGGTTATTACTGATAGGTAAAGAGCTACACCCAAACTGACAGTCTTCGAACAACTATTTTATTTTGGTCATGATTCTGTGGGCCAGGACCTTGGGAAGGCCTCAGCTGGGCAGTTCATCTCTGACACCCATGGAGTCAGCGGAATGCGGGAGGGTCCACTCCCAAATGGCTTCACATCTCTGGGGGCTGGGAGCTCCACTGGCCTGCTGACCAACACTCCTACAACTGACTTCCCCATGTGGCTTGGGTTTTCTCACAGCCTGGTGGCTTCAGAATAACTGGACTTTGTACATGGTAGCCCATGGCTCTAAGAGAAGGTGTTCCAAGAGATCTAAATGCAAGCTGCAAGACTTCTTACGAAATTGTCTCAAAAGTCCCAGGACCTTGTTTCTGCCACAGTCTATGGTTAAGCAAATGTCTAAGACCAGCACAGATTCCAAGGGAAGGGAATTAGACATCACTGCTCAATAGAAACAATAGCAAAGAATCAGGGGCTGTCTTTAATCTACCATAATCACTTTCTATCGGCTAAGCTCTGTGTTGTATGCCCCAGACACAAAGATGAAAAGAGACTGTCATTTTCAAATTAAGTTTGGTGCCTGGGCCCAGGATGGATTGGAAGTGGGATAACAGCTCGGAAAATTTGTTAAGGAGGAACTTGCCAAGGTCCAGAAAAACATCAGTTAAGAGTTGATACCTGAGGAACAGCAATGCCAGTGAACGAAAAGATCATTTGCCAGAGGCCTGGAGAGGACTTGGTGGCTGATTAAACACGAGGACTGAGAGGAAGGTCAGAAAGACCTGATGTGTCTGGCCTGCAAGGGACCAGGCACAGACAAGGAACCTAAGATGGAAGCATTTCCTCCCACCCCACCCCTTTCCTACACACCCGTGCACACACACACACACACACACACACACACACACACACACGGAGATTCCAGGCTTGTCCAGAAGAGGGAGGAATCTGAGAAGCCTGGAGAATCTCTCAGTCTGTCATCGAGAGGAGTGAGTGAATGAATGCTTGAGCAGTAAGGACAGAGCAAAAGAAAGAGGGCAGGGACAAACAGACATTCTGGGCTTGGGGAGCAGTAGGATTTCCCCCAGCAGACAGATGGGTCCTGATAGCACCAAAGGGAAAGTGAAAGTGAAGTCGCTCAGTCGTGTTCGACTCTTTGCGACCCCGTGGACTGTAACCTACCAGGCTTCTCTGTCCATGGGATTCTCTACGCAAGAATACTGGAGAGGGTTCCCATTTCCTTCTCCAGGGGATCTTCCCGACCCAGGGATTGAACCCAGGTCTCCCGCATGGGAGGCAGACGCTTTAACCGACTTGCATTTGGGGGTGATATGAAAAAAGGAGCACAGGCAAAGCCAGGAGAGGCCAAGGAGCAAAGAAGGTCCTGACACTCTGAGTGGTGTGCCAGCCCACGCTTCGCCTTGCTAATTTCATTCTCTCTGTGAAAGGAGAAGCGTTTACTGCCGTTATACAGATGAGGAAGGTAAGGCTCAGAAAGGTCACGAGACTGGCCCTAGGGCACATATCCAGCAGGTGGAAGCTCAAATCCAGGACTCTGATTTCCTGCGACATCGTGTCTCCCGCATTAGGGCTTCCCTGGCAAGAATGAAGCATCGCCCTTCTCTGCATCACACGAAGCCCTGAGCGCTTCACTTTCTTAAGGAAGGGGGTTCTCTGCATCACACAAAGCCCTGAGCGCTTCACTTTCTTAAGGAAGGGGGTTCTTGACCTCTGGGGCTTAGAAGAGGGGTGTCCAGGTTGGGACTCAGGTCAGGCCCCTCTATTAATCCTCTGCTGGCTCTCAGGACCTTTTCTTCACAGGATGCATCGCAGTTTGTAGTTAGTATTTATGATGTGCAGTTAACTGTTTGTATTGTGTTTTTTTCTGGGAGTGGAGTCTGTCATTTTCACCAGACTCTAAGGTCAGTAACACAAAGGTTAAACCCTCTCCCAGTCCATGCAATTTTTAAGTGACAGAATTGTTGATTGTTAACTCATGCTTTTGGTCTCCACAACATCCAATACCATACCTGTCCTGGTGCGTGTTCGGTCAATCCCAGGTAAAATGCAGTGAACTGACTTGGGGTCTACAGGGAGTCAGTGTCGTTTCTTGAAGAAGGGAGGAAGTGGGGGGATTCAGAAAGGTAAAACAGTGGGCTGGAAGGCCGCGCATGAGACTGCTACCGTCATCTGGCTCTGGAGGGCGGTGTGATGGGAGGGCAGGGGGTAGAAAAGGACAAAACCAAGATGTTTTAAAGGAGAACGGAAATTAGATCCAGCCCGCCTCTTTGAATAAAAGAATTTTTCTGGAGCTGAAAGAAAGCTCTCCCTTCAAACTGCACAAACCCCCTTTCTTTTACCACAATCCCAGCTTTCCCCATGCATGCAGTGCTCATCATATTCCCTACAGAGCCACTGTAGGCGTCACGCATTTGAGACCCCTGGACTCAATATAAGGAGGGGACTGAGAGTCAAAAGCAAATGTTGAGTCTTTAAAATGAGAAAAAAGGAAGTGTTGAGGGAAGCCAGGTACAGAATTTGGGAAGAGGATCCAGATTTCAAGGATAGATAGAACTGCAACATATAAACGCCTTCATCTGACTGCAGAAACAGGCCTGTCAACTCCAGGTCAATGGACAAGTGTTCCAGGTCTAGTTACCTTGGAAGAGAACTGGGGTCAGAAGCAGAATTTTCAGATTTCTAGCTCAACCCTCCTTTTACAGTAGTTCTAAGTACAAAGAGTATTAGATTTTTTAAGAGCATTTTCATATACGTAGTTTTATGTGCAATGAGATGTGAACCAAGGGAAGGAGATAGGTCTGTCTTGTGTCCCCAGGGCCTAACCTTTAGCAGCATGTCACAGATATCGCCTGGAAGGATTGATGCACACAGGCTTGTTTCACTGATAGGAGAGCTGAAGCTCACAGAAGTGGAAGAAAGGATGGATGCTCACGGGGCTCATTCCAGGTGTTGGCAGCAGGATGAGCTGGGGCCATCAGTAACGGGACTGCTGCTGCTGCTAAGTCGCTTCAGTCGTGTCCAGCTCAGTGCGACCCCATAGACAGCAGCCCACCAGGCTCCTCTGTTCCTGGGATTCTCCAGGCAAGAATACCGGGGTGGGGTGCCATTTCCTTCTCCAGTGCATGCATGCATGCTAAGTCGCTTCAGTCGTGTCTGACTCTGTGCGACCCTATGGACAGCAGCCCACCAGGCTCCTCTGTCCACAGGATTCTCCAGGCAAGAATACTGGAGTGGGGTGCCATTTCCTTCCCCATCAGTAACGGGACATCCGGCTGCTGTTACTTCTCTCTGCTTGGAACTGGGCTCAGGAGACCAGCCACACATCTGTGGCCACGCAGCTGGTCTATGGAACGGGTGTAAGGACGATCAGGTGGTCCACACCTGCCAAGGCAAGCAGGCCCTACAGTGGCTGGTTTTGGCAGCCTCTTCCCAGCCCATGTTGCAAAGGACTCCCGACTGGTATTCAACCTATGGAATTAAGGGGGAAAGATTAGTCAGGCAAGGGAAGTTGTCTTTCCCCCATTTTACAGACATGGATGCGTGGGGAAACAGGAAGCTTAGCGAGTTTCCCGACCTTGCACACTCGCTGGGGGTGGCTCCAAGATCCAAACCGCACTCAGCGCTCTGCTGGGGGACGCAGAGGGGTTTTGTGCTCTCTGAGTTCATAATCCCAGCCAGTCTCCCTGATTGCACGCTCGCCCAGCTCCAATCCATTCTCCACGCTGTTGCCCAAGTGACCTTAAGACACACATGTGGTCTTGTCACTCCCCTTCTCAAAACTTCTCAGCGCCTTCTCATCACTCTCGGGGATAAAGGCCACAGTCCTTCCCAGGCCGAGGCCCCCGCCCCTGCCTCTGCGCCCCAGGCACACAGTCTCTCCAGCAGGTTCGCTCACATAGGAGCTCCCCGCGGTGCAGGGCCTCCGCCCCTGCTGCCCCTTCAACCCAGAGGTGCTCTCTCTGCCGCCAGCACCCCTAAACACCACCCTGCCCTTTAGAGCCCCCTCCTGCAGCAAGCAGGTCAGGGCCCTCTCTCCACGCTCCCTCGGCTCTCAGGACCTTTTCATCACAGGATAAGTCACAATCGGTAGTTAGTTGTGTTTTTTCACTTAATTTCACGTATCTCTTTTCCTGGCTGTGCCGGGTCTTTGCTGCGGTGCGCGGGCCTCTCTCGTCGCGGCGGGCAGTGTGTGGCATTCTCACCGCGGCGGCGCCCTCACCGCCCTGGCGTCTCTGGGTGTGGACCACAGGCTCTCGGGCACTCGGGCTTCTGTAGTTGTGCCTCAGCAGTCAGGGAGCTCACCTGTGTCTCCTGCATTGGCGGGCGAATTCTTCACCACTGAGCCACGGGGGAAACTCCAGCTAGTAGTTATAACTTGCCCTTCTTTTCTTACTCTGTCTCCTCCAATAGACTGTCACATCCCTCCATTTTATTCATCGTGGTATCCCTGGGCCCTGGTGCGGTTTGGAGCAGATACAGATACTCATGTATATATAGGGATAAATGATCACACTGAATAAATGAAGGAGCAGTAACTGATCAGCTTCCTGGTATCAGCCATGTTCTGTCTGGGGCTCTGAGGATACCAGAGCTCAAAGTCCATCTCCAGTTAAATAGTGATCCAGGGAAAATTTAAGAATGTGCCCCAATATGTGATATAGAGCCAGGAGCCAGGACTGTTCAGATGACCCTATCAGTTCTGGGGATTACAGCGACTCCCAGGCTACTGACGCCCAAGATCTCTGCTCACTGGAGGATGTGGGGAAGGATAAGTTGCCAGATACACTCTTTTACCAAATCAAGGACAATTCGAATAAAAGGAACTCCACCCTCAAAATACAGTTTCCATCAGGAGCTAGATAGCAATGAGGGATTCCCTGGAGAAAATTTCAAGACTCTCGAGGCGTGGGTGGAAAAGTCACCTTTCCCCATATCCGAAATCCTTAAAAATCAGACAGATTGCCTTATCTGCTGGACAGTTAAAATTTGATCTTTCCCTGCCCAGGGAATAATAACATTACACAATGACTGACTCAGACCTAATGCTTTACAGTTTAAAACCACTTTCACATCCATTATCTGTTTCAGACCACACAGGGGCGCACAGCCAGAATTTTTATTATCGTTTTAAAGATAAGGAAACTGAGGCTTGAAGAATACCTTGCCCTGGAGGCAAAAGCCTTTCTGCCTGAGATAGGAGCTTGATGTGGGGGTAGGGAGGGAACCTTGGATTTGGAAGTGAATACCAGCCTGGGTTTGAGTCCTGGTCTACGGCCCTGAGTTGTGGGCCTTAGTTATGAGGCCTGACTACCCTGATATTTCATTTCCACATATCTGAAGCAGGCATAATGTCCACCTTTCCGGCCTGTTGGGGTTTCTAGTGGGTTCCAGGCAGGAACCTCCAGGTGAGGTGCAAGAGCCCAGTCAACGACAGTCCCCTTCCCTCTGGGCAATCTCAGGGTCAGGGCAGCACCCTCCTGAGTCAGGAGAAAAGGTGAACGTCCTGCCACGCAGAGCCAGTGACCAGCTCCTTTCCCAGGTCTCAATCTGCAGGGTCCACTCCTGGAGGAAAGAATCCAGCGGGTTCCTCTTTTCTCAGAAAAGGCTGCATATTTAGGGCCAGTTGCTTTTGTTGTTATTATAGGCCAGAGTGGGTAAGGAGGAAAACCCGTGGCCAGAGGCAAAGTAGAAAAAGGGTTACCTCGGGGTGAAGGGAAATTGGAAAGCCAGGGAATTTGTTTTATACAAACTCAGCCCTAGGTAAATTCACCCTCATTTCTTAGTTATTTTCAGGAATCACTCAGACACGACTTGCTTCTAGAAACAGTTTTGACTGGTATCACTCTCACCTCGTTTCAGGGACAGAGACTCTCACAGCCAGCAAGGCCAAGGCCTCCTCAAGGGTCAATGTGTGGCATCAGGGGATGGAGAGCCACCGGGGCGTCTGTCCACCTGGGACCACCCCCAGGGAAAGGAGGAAGCTGAGGCCCAGGGACGGGAAGTGACACGGTCCAAGACCAAATCTCAAGTTGGAGACCCAGACAAACCGAGAAATCCTGAGGTGGGTGTGGGACCACCGGGAACTAAGCTGTGGACTCAAGTGCCCGCAGTTTGCCCACATCCCAAGGCCCCTGCCCAAGGGCCGGGCTCTGCTCTGTCTTCTGTCTTCCCTTCGGAGTCAGTACCATGGGGAGGCCCTGGGCTGTGGCCCCTGCCCGCTGGGACCCATGGGGCCATGTCCAGTGTGATTCCCCTTTCTGGCTGGACCCGTGGAGACCGACGCTTCCCAGAGTTCTGGTCCACTCCCCTCTTCTCCTTTCATAGGGGAAGCTATGCCTGAGGGGGAAACTCTGGCTTTCCCACAGTGGGGGCTACCACACCGGGGTGGCCAGCATCTTGATCTCTGCCCTGGACCATGCTTTTCTCCTGAGCTCTGAACCTGCCTTCCAGACTTCACCACATCAAACACAAGTTCAAGCGGAACCCTAACATTATTCCTAAGCCTTGCAATAAGTTTTTTCCTTCTTAAGTAATGTCCCCACCATTCACCCAAGTAGATGGTCAAAACGAAACAAACGAAAACAGTCACCCTGGTCTGCCTCTCGTAAGCATCCTCTCCCCCCAACAAAGTATCTACCAGCACCTCTCGAATCACCTCTCAGTCTGTCTTCTTGCCCCCATGAGCTATAGCTCAGGCCCTCATCGTCTCTCGCCTTGGCCTTTGAACACCCTCACAGTCCATTTCTTCACCTCCAGCCTTGTCCCATCCTCAACACTGCGACTTGCATTGCTATTTCCCTAGCACACACTCCAAACTTCCAGGGTCTCCCCTTTACTGTAAAACCACGGCTAACTTCCTTAGCGTGGCGTCTTTTACAGTCTATGACCCCAACTTACCTTCCACGATAATCTGTCATTATCTTCTGCTCCACCCCACCCCCACCAACCAGCCACAGCACCTTACTCACGGAACTTGCCAGCCCTTTGATGCTTTCTGTACACCTGAAGTGCCCCCTGCCTCACCCTCGCCCCATCACTCCGAACCAGGATTCCCACCTAGGAAAGACCCACTTATCCTTCAGGGCACAACCCACGCGGTACCTCCTCAGCCCTTGGCCAGGGTGGAATTGTCAAGCCACACTTTGCCCTCCCACAAAGTTGATGATTAATAATAAGCATAAGTAGATATTAACTGCCCATAGGCGACAGGCACTGTCCCTAGGCACTTCGTGTGCACAATGTCTTTTAAACTCCAACAGAGATCCCAAGTGGCATTACTACTGACAGGTTCAGAGAGATTTGGTGAACTACCCATGGACTCTTTGTTAGTGGCAAAATCATGGTGCAAAACCAGGATTCAAACTCCTGAACCCATGTTCCTTCCAATTTTGCATACTGCAGCTCACCTCGTTAGTCCAGCACTTATAAATGGGGGTGGACCCATATGTGGCTTCTTTGGATTTCGAAGCCCCTGAAGGGCAACTGCTGTCTTTGACTCTACCTTTTAACCATGTTATCCGAAAGAGTGCTTGGCACATATTAAGCATCTGATAAATATATGGTGAATGAGTAACTGAGCAACTGGATATGAGAAGGGGTTCTGGCTTTTTCTTTTTAAATCAGATCCAAACAGAATGTGTTGGTTTGTTTAATGCACATTGGTTAATTCCAACTTCAACTTAAGGAGATCTTTTGAAGACATAGGTAATGTGGGTTGTTAAAAGCAGGGACTTTGATGTTGACGCTAAGCTTTTTACCCCATCCCAGCTGTGTGACTGATAATATTAATGCCTTCGTAAGCTCTAAAACCCTGAGCAAACACAAGTCTCTGTTATTAATATGTGCTTCTCCAAAGAGCACTCAGCCTGTCCCCACCCAGACAGAGAAGGAAAACGGGGAGAGATAACCCCAGAGATTACTGGCATCTCACTGGAAAAGCCTGTGGACACCAGATAGGGATGCTGTTCTGTAAATGCTGTTGTCTTGTAAGGATTCAGCAGTGAGGAACAGAAGCCTATACCAGGAGCAACTGAGGTCAGAGTCGCGTAAGCCCAGCGAGGCAGGCACGTTAGAGAGACCACGTGACTGCCATTGCTCCAGGCCTCTCGCACTAGAGATGGGGAGACCCAGGTCCAGAGAGGTGCAGAGACTCGCCCAAAGTAACAAAGCTGATTAACACTGGAGCTGGGACTAGAACCTAGTGATGCCCATGACATGCCAGATTACCATCCTCCCAATATTCAAATCACTTTTCAAAATTAATTTATTTTTTGTTGAAGGATAATTGCTTTACAGAATTTTGTTGTTTCCTGTCAAACCTCAGCATGAATCAGCCATAGGTGTACATATACCCCCTCTCATTTGAACCTCTCCCCCCATCTCCCTCCCCATCCCACCCTTCTAGGTTGACACAGAGCCCCTGTTTGAGTTTCCTGAGCCATACAGCAAATTCCCGTTGGCTGTCTGTTTTGCATATGGTAATGTAAGTCTCCATGTCACTCTCTCCATACATCTTGCCCTCTCCCCATGTCTGTAAGTCTGTTCTCTCTGTCTGTTTCTCCACTGCTGCCCTGTAAATAAATTCTTCAGTACCATTTTTCTAGATTCTGTCTACATGTGTTAGAATACAATATTTATCTTTCTCTTTCTGACTCACTTCACTCTGTATAATAGATTCTAGGATCATCCACCTCAATAGAACTGACTCAAATGCGCTTCTTTTTATGGCTGAGTAATATTCCATTGTATATATATACCACACAAATCACTTTTTAAAACACTAGACATAATTATCTTTTTTCTGTGTTCCTGAACAAAGCAGTCAGTCAGTAGTTAGACCTCTTCACCCACAATGTCAAGGAGACCCTTCTAGCGTCTCCAGAGGCCTGGAAGCTTTGTGAGGTGGCAGGGGGTGGGGGGGTTGCTGAGGGGCCGGTGCCCAGGGTGTTTCCAAGACAAGCGCCCTCCTCCCTGCCAGGCACAGGCCAGCCACTGCCGCTCCTCCTCTGAATGTCTCCAAGTTGGGAAAGTGAGCCCAGCATCTGAGTCAGGTGAGCATGATGAGCAGAAAGAGCTTAAGTTTTAGAGTGTCAGAGCTCTGGATGGGCAGCCCACTTGGAGAACCTGATGGCTCAGCTGGTAAAGAATCTGCCTGCAATGCGGGAGACCTGGTTCAATCCCTGGGTCAGGAAGATCCCCTGGAGAAGGAAATGGCAACCCACTCCAGTATTGTGGCCTGGAGAATTCCATGGATGGAGGAGCCTGGCAGGCTATATAGTCCACAGGGTTTGCGAAGAGTCAGACACGACTGAGTGACTTGAAAGTGAAGGTCTCTCAATCGTGTCCGACTCTTTGTGACTCCATGGACTATACAGTCTGTGGAATTGTCCAGGCCACAATACTGGAGTGGGTAGCCTTTCCCTTCTCAAGAGATCTTCCCAACCCAGGGATCAAACCCAGGTCTCCCACATTGCAGGCAGATTCTGTACCAGCTGAGCCACAAGGGAAGCCCAAGAATACTGGAGTGACTAGCCTATCCCTTCTCCAGCAGATTTTCCCAACCCAGGAATCGAACTGGGGTCTCCCGCATTGCAGGCGGATTCTTTACCAACTGAGCTATGAGGGAAGCGACTGTCAACAACCCTGCCAATCTTTCCCCATCCCCAGCAGAGGTGAAACCATGGTAATGCGATTCCCTCATTCATGGCAGGGGTTGTGCACTCACAGTGAATGAAAAACTTTCCTTCCCCACTGTCCGTCCTTGAGAAAACTCAGGGCCAGCAGCAGTCATCTTCTAGGCACTTACCATGTGCCACAGCCTGTACTAACCCTCCCCATCCCAGAGGGAAGAGCTGGTACCACTGCTTGCAGATGAAAGAACTGGGACACACAGCGTCCACTACTTTAAAAGAACTGGAGACGCAGGGGCATCTCCCTGCCACGCAGGGTTATCTCCTTGCCTCGCAGGGGTATCTCCCTGCCTCGCAGGAGTATTGCGAGGATGAGAGCAGGTAAGAAACATAGGTGCCCAGCACCATACTTGCCATATGTGGAGACTCCAGAAGAGCATTTTACAGGGTTGAGGCAAATGGCAAGGAAGAAGAAGGGGAGAGACAGGGGCCAGGATGCCGGGGCCTGTTCTGACCATGTGGCATCTTGAAGGGGGTCACCTCACTCAGGGAATGGGAATGTTGATGCCCCTTGGACAATTTCAATCCAGTTGTTAAAATGTCTGTTCACTTCCAAAATGACTACCTTCTCCCTTTCTCCAGCTATCTTGCAGGCGTGTGCAAGCATTCACGTGCAGACACATACGATACACATATTATGGCTTTTGTTTTTCTTCTGCTTCTTTTGCTTCCCTGCCTTTGGTAGCCATGGCAACACAACCCAGTAGCAATGCGTAGGTGGCATAGTTGCTGTTTCTCCCATCCGCTTATCTTGCTGATCAAGACTGATCACATCGAACTCATTCAGAGGGCTGGGCTAGCCTCACCCTAAAGGCAGTGGGACATTATCCCAAGGGAGGAAGCAAAGGGGACACAGTTAGAGAACCTCTACTTTAAAAAAACAAGCAGATAAAACAACCCTCTGTCTAGGATGGAGACAGAGCAAAACACCCCAAGCCCCTAGATGAGCCTTCCCCAGGCAAGGGTGCTGGTGACGCTACTTGGAGTCTTCAGCCCCTGTGGCAGGTAAGGAGGCTTGCTATTTCCAGCCTTTTGGGTCTCTGGATGAAAAATCTGAGCCCCATTCTTGCAAGTCTGGAATTACAGAATGCACACCTTGCTCCAGTCCTCAGATGCTGGACCCCACAGCTCTCGTGACACCCTATCAAGTGAGGTAGGTTGCTCAGAGCCATCCTCTGCAGTTACCCGGCATGCAAGGGGCCACATACCACATCACACACAGCGTCTCACTCCGTCCTCCCATCTACCCGAGGCAGGCCTTGCATTGCTGCCATTTTTTGAGACAAGGAGACTGAGTCTGTAAGAAAACACCAATCAGGTGTTCACAACCTCTTCATCTGAGGTCAAGTCTGAGTCCTTGGCCATCAGGCTACAGTTGATCCTGGACACCATTTAGATACTACCACAATGTGGTAATACTACGCCTGTGGAATTGATGTGGCAAGCATGTCGTTTAGAATTTGGAGGGACCTTAAAGAGTAGATCCATTTCACAGTGGAGGAAATGAAACCTTCTATCAGGTCTACCTGGTGGCTCAGATGGTAAAGAATCTGCCTGCAATGTGGGAGACCTGGGTTTGATCCCTGGGTTGAGCAGATCCCCAGGAGGAGGGCATGGCAACCCACTCTGGTATTCTTGCCTGGAGAATCCCCATGGACAGAGGTGCCTGGCGGGCTACAGTCCGCGAGGTCTCAAAGGGTCAGATATAACTCAGTGACTCAGCACAGCACACAGCACACACGGCCGTTACTACTGATGTCCAAAGAGGGGAAATGATATGCTCAAGGCCACACAGCTTGTATGAAGATAGGGTTGAAACTCCAATCTTAGCTCTTGCATGCATGCTGAGGTACATAATTTGCTATGTACCTGCTAAGCCAGGTGCTGGAGCTATAGAGAGGCAGCAAGACTGGTTTCCGACCTTGAGGTGGGCAAATGTTGTTGTGTGAGTTCTCGGTCCAGCCCGGGAGCTTCGACCAGTCGAAGAATGAGTAAGAGTGAGTTAGGCAAAATAGGGGGGCAAAGGGGAAGGGAGGAGGCAATCCTGGTACGGAGAATGGCATGACCACAGGCATGGGCAGCTGAAATAGCTCGGTGTAAAGTAGGAACCTTATACAGATCAGGGTTACATAGAGTGTCCGTGAGAAGGATGGGAAAATTAAAACTCTGGTCAATGTCAGGGGCCATACAATAGAGGGCCTTGGAATTTAGGAATTTGGACTCTCTCCAAAGTCACTGGGAGACACTGGGAGTTCACGTGGCACCGACTCTCATGTACCACCACAGAAGGGTTCACTGGAAGCCAACGACGTGTTCTGTGTATCATGGAGAGGGTAGATCAGGAGAAGAGGCCAGTTAGAAAACTTGGCAATGTCTTGGCTCAAGATCAAGTAGTCTTTTGTCATAGAAAGATTAGGATGGAGAGGAGACAGTGCATGCAAGAAATTCTTGGGAGGTAAAATTGACAGGTCTTGGTGATTGACTGGCTACAGAGAGTAAAGAGAGGGGAGGAGTTGAGGATAACCCCAGTGTCCTTTTCATTACATAACCTTGATTACTGTCTGGAGTGTTCCCAGCCCAAGAACAAGGTACCTAAATGTCTAACATCATCCCGAGGTTGCTTGGAGACCAGACTCAGAACAAACAGAAAGAACAGTCAAAGGGCCATGCCTAATGTGTCTCTGCCACTAACAGGCAGAGTGCCTTCAGGACTCTAATTTGCAGGGTTTGGTTCCTCCATCTGAGACAGAGAACTGGCTTGGCCCACCTCTCAGGTGTCTTCCAGCCCTACTTACCTTCCTGCTGTGATTATCATGAAAGTCAAACCCCTCTATTCATTCATACCTACGGCGATATCCGTTACCACTCTTCATGCGCCTACTCCTGTTCTAGGAGGTGAGGGAGTCCCAAGATGAACAAAGGTCAATGTCAGCTGTCATGGAAAGAGGATGGGGAGCTATAGACAAATAACAGGCAGTTCCAACATGAGTGATGGGATCAAAAGGCACTCATAAAGGCTCTTCACCCAGGTTGGGAGTAGAATAGGTCAGAAACTATTTCCCTAAGAACAAGATCCCTAAATTGATATTGAAGGATAAATAGCCCGGCAAAGAAAGGGGAGAAATGTTCCAGGCAGCAGTAGCAACATTGGACAAAGGTCAGAAAGTAAGACAGCGCATGGTCAGCTCAGGGAATTGAAAATGATAACTGTACGTGGAAGTGTGTTGTGAACAGTCAAGTACTATGCCATCATCATCATCCTGTTTATAAAGCTGGATCTGGCGAAACACGTCACAAGCGCAAGGATGCATTGCTCTTTTCCAAAGACCAAGTGGCACCTCCCTCCTCTGGAGTGTACTAGTGATACAGAGAGATATCTTTACTCTCCAATTCTTTTACTATTCTCCATGACTCTTCCTCAAGGAAAGAATGTCAGAGGTATTATACAATGCAGTTTCACCATCCATTAAAAAAAATCACTATCACCATTATACATAAAGAAACTGAGTGATTCAGCCAAGAGTGGAGAAACCCAAACTTGATACCTATCTCTCTGGCTCCAGGTCACCCTCTTTCCCACAACCCATGTAGACCTCCTGGTTACACAGAACATAGGGCCACACCCATCATTCTCAAAGACTTTAATAGCAGACTGCATTTCCCAAAGTCAGGGTTCCTTTTCATTGATTACCTTGTAGGTAGGTCAGCTTAAGTCTCTTTAGTTAAGCCATCTCCAAATCACTCTGGGTGGAAGATAGGAATGGTTTTCGTCTGGGAAGGTTTCCTGTAGACAGCAAATCTTATCCATAATGGGCAGATTTCCTATGTTTAATCAAGGAAGGTGATATTTCTTATCTCTGAGGTTCTGGTGTTTTAATCTTTTGCATAAGCCAATGTTTGCTTAGAATTTGGAATCCATCTTATTTGAGGGCTTAATCCATGCAGTAAGGTGAAGGAGGAAGAGAATTGGAGCTGGGGGCCCAAGGCGGGAGCCTTCCTTAGCCATTCCTTCTCTGCCTTGTGACCCAGAAGCAAATCACTCCACCATAGGCATGCCTGGGGTCCACACAAAACCTCGGTGTAAATCTCAATACTCCTTATGATTGGTTCTATGGACACTGCAAGTTATATCATTTCTGTGAGCCTTAGTTGCTCATCCAGAAAAATGGGAGCAATCCGTTATTCCCTTCAAGATATGTAATGCTGGAATATCTGTGTTGCTTAGCTGATATAAACAGCTGGGAGAATGTAAAACAGTTCCCTTTATGTTTCTCTGCCTCTCTGGATCACTTTCCTCATTCACAGAAGGGAGATAAAAATCTCTCCCCTGTATACCTCATTGGGCATCTGAAAAAATTCCATGCAGTCATGTTTGTGAAAGTTCTTGTAAACTTTAAAGTTTATGACAATATGAGATATAATTTACTTTAAGTCATGAAGTGTTAGTCACTCAGTCGTGTCCAACTCTTTGTAACCCCATGGACTGAAACCCACCAGGCTCCTCTGTCCATGGAATTTTCCAGGCAAGAATACTGGAGTGGGTTGCCATTTTCTGCTCTAGGGGGTCTTCCTGACCCAGAGGTTGAACTCAGGTCTCTTGCATTGCAGGCAGATTCTTTACCATCCAAGATACCAGGAAAGCCCACAGAATATTGGAGTGGGTAGCCATTACCTTCTCCAAAGGATCTTCCTGACCCAAGGATCAAACCCGGTTCTCTTGCATTAGAAGTGTGCCGTCTTAGCCACTGGACCACCAGGGAAATCCCACTCTATCTAAGGAGCTATGCAAAACTCTCCACATATCTGTTTATTATTTTATGAGTGTCCTATAGGGTGGGTGTCATCATTTCCAGTTCCCAAATAAGGAAGCCAGAGCCCAGAAGGTTAATTGCCTTTCCCAGATTGACAAGATAGTACTCGCTGGAGCAGAGATTAGAATCTGGTTGGTCTGACTCCAAAACCAGTGTTCTTCCTATGAGCCCTTGTTCCCATTGAGTCCTGGGGTTACAATCCTAGTCTCTGAAGTCAGGCTGCCTGCAGTCCCTTTTGAGGTCCATGTCACTGGGGGAGAGTTATTTTTTCTCTGCCTCAGTTACCTCATTTGTGAAAATAAATATTGGTAGTATCTAACTCTGGGGCATAAGATTCTTCATCTCATTTACTTCTAGTTTCTTCAACTTGAAAATGAGAAAATAACAATGATTGTACTGTGCCAGGCTGGAGGCAAAGAGATCTTACCAACAACCTTTGTTACTGAATCTTAATTCTAGCTCTAAGATCTGGGCTGTTCCTTACTTGAGACTTATGTCTAACCTTCTCTGTGGAGCCTTCTGAGATCATTTAGGGGTAGTGTTTGGACTCCTCAACATGTTAACACTTGTTTGTATGTCATTGAATACATTTATATAAATATCTTTTATGCCTTAACTGATAACTGTGAGATTCACAGCTTTCTGGAATCTAATAATAATAACTGTCATTTGCTGGGTAGCTGCCATATGCCTAAAATTGTACACTGAGCCTTATGAAGTGAGCTTTTCTATTCCTATTATATAGAAGAGAAAACCGAGGCTCACAGAGGTTAGTTTGCCCACGAACACACAGCTGTTTGCACAGAATACACTAAAAAATGTTTGTCAAATGAATGAATGAATGAATGAATGAGTGATGTGTCCTCAAAACCACTAATAATTTAGTGAACAAAGCCCTTGTCACTTACGCTCTGACCCCACAGCATCTAGAATAGAACTGATTGCGTAATGATACCAGACTCAGACTTGAACAGAGTAAAGGCCGAGATGTCTAAGGAGTTTCCAAGGCCTCCATTGAGTGGACACACTTTGTGAGTGGCTCAGCAGGGAGCACATAGGCAAGATTCACATCTGTCCATCTGCAAATATTGGGCACTCAGAGCTCCATGGGGTTGCCAAGTGGCCACCTAAATTCTCATCTCTTTTAGGGACATTTGATTTGTTGATGATCTGAAGAGCCACAGCAGAAATTTATTTGCAAGGTTAAATCTCACCATCAGTTCCTATTTGTTATGAAAACTGGATTCTCAAAGGCCAGTTGCCATTGATACCATTGATCCTCAGTGTTCCAATAAACCACATTTTCAAAAACAAGGTAACACCCTCAGAGCACAATGATGCTTCTCACAGTCTCCACAGAACTTTTGCTTTCTCTGACACTTGGCACCCAAATGTGACATCAAGCAAGTAAGGAGGAAGAGAAAAGGGAGGGGACACAGAGGCTAGGGCATGCAAGAAAGTCAACATTATTGCTTCATCCAGGTGTCCCACAAACATTTAATGGAGGCCTACCTGGCAAGGTGGGAGAGCCATTGTTCTTATTTTCTGGAAAAGGAAACTGAAGCTCAAAGAGATCTGTCAAGATGATTAAGATATGGTCCTTACCCTCAAAGAGACCCCAATTCAATAGAGGTGACAGACACAGAGGCCATGACCTATGACCCAAAAAGAGTGGCTACAAAGTATTCAAGGTGTGTGGAAGAGAGTGCAATTATCTTAAGAAGGAAGGACTCCCTTTGGGAAGTATTTGCAAATTAGGTGAAGTCAAGCCTGACAGTGACATTTGACAATGACGTTTGACTCTGTTTCATTTCATGAGAATATCATATGCAACCCGATTCCTCCCACAAGTATGTGAGAGGGGTCCAGCACTTGGAGATTTATCTGTGTGATTTTAGACAAATGACTTCATACTTTTAAGCCCCAGTTTCTTTCTCAGCAGAATAGGAATTTGTTGTTCAGTCACTCAGTCACGTTCAACTCTTTGCGACCCCATGGACTGCAGCGCGCCAAGCTTCCCTGTCCATCACCAACTCCCAGAATTTGCTCAGACTCCTGTCCATCGAGTCGGCGATGCCATCCAACCATCTCACCCTCTGTCGTCCCCTTCTCCTCCTGCCTTCAATCTCTCCCAGCACCAGGGTCTCTTCCCATGAGTCGGCTCTTCGTGTCAGGTGGCCAAAGTATTGGAGCTTCAGCTTCAGCATCAGTTCTTCCCACAAACATTCAGGAAAGATTTCCTTCCAGGCTGAATAGGAATATGACCATCCTAACTTCTGTTAGGACTATTGTCATGATTACCGCTGTTTCCCTAGCTAATTTCTTAGATTGCTGGCGGGCTTGGGGGGATGGGTAGGGTCTTACAGAAGTAACATGCATCCCCAAGCACGGAATCCCCAAGGACCTCCTGTTCGTGTGTAGAGAACTATATTGCTGTTTTTGTCGATGGCCTGTCCCTGGATTCCCCAGTGGCCAGATACTCTATTGATTCCTCAGTAAATCAAATATATCCCAAGGATGAATCAGCCCCCAAGGACTTCCTTTTCCCTCACATGCCCCAGAAGAAGCAGGTCAGCCCCACGAGAATTTTGCAGACTCGACGTACTCGACACTGGGGTCACAGAGTCCGGGGCTGTCCTGGTCCCTGCAGCTCAGCTGGCAGCGTTCCTGGCCTCTCACTCCTGGATGCCAGTACCCGCCTGCGGCTGCAGCGACCAGAATGCCTCCGGCCGTTGCCAAATGCCCACGGGGCTGGGCAGGGGGCAGAATGGCCCCTGCGGAGAATCACCTGTGCTGCCCCTGCCCCAGGAGGTGTGCTGTTTCCCTGTCACAGGTGAGAAAACACCTGGGACCCAGAACCGGAAGGAACAGCCCACGCTCCAGGAGCCTGGGAGCCGGGAGCTCTCCTCCACTTCCTGGGGCTCCTCCCGCCTAGGACCACAGCGCCCTCGGCCAAACGAGGCGCTCCTTCTCGCTCCGCCCGGCCCCCTCCCCACCGCCGCGCGGGCAGGAGTGCCCTCTGCTCCCTCCGCCCTGCTGTCGCCCCTTCCGTTCGCCCTGTGGGAGGGGGAGGCCCACCGAATGCCAGGATGGGCACGCTGTCGCGGCAGGAAGGCGGACAGGACCACAGGGAGGAGAAAGCCCAGCCTCGGCCTTACCCCAGACTTCAGACTTCAGACTTCAGGGGGGGTGTGCTGTTACCACGCGGCAAACCCCAAAAATCAAAAACAAAAAGCCTGCTCAAACCAGATTCCTCCGTTGCCGTGTAAGGCAAGGCCTTGGCCAGCTCTATGCAACCTGGGCGAGTTGGGGTAGGAGGTAAGCAGCACAGAGAAGGGCATTCTGGTTCAGTCCCCAGTCCCCACCCCCAGGCCCCCCCAGGGCCCCTTGCATTCCTCCTGGAAGGCCCCTGAGGATGCACTAGAATAACCCCCTCGGTCCTCCTGCCCTGCGCTCGCCTCGGCCGTCCCCTCTGCAGAAGGCCGGCATACAGCCTGGTGCACGCTCAGGGGCGTGTAGCATTTTGTCTGAATAGGCCCCTATGTTCCCATAATTTATAGTGGTAAGTAATCTTATTTGCAAAGCAAGCCCTTACAGTTATAAAAAACAAGTTAATTGACTTGCATAAAAATCAAACATGTAAAAGTTTTCCATCTTAACACAAACAGCACACTGAGCCCATTTGTACAATAGCTACGATGCAGGGCGGCCCGCGTCTGGACTACCTAGGACCCGGCCTCTTTCATAACCCGAAATGGAATCTTAAACCCTGACAAGGCCACATACCGATGGGAGTTACTGAATTTAGAGGCAGTCACTCAACTAATTATACGACGTTTTATTTTTTTCCTTGTGTCAATAAACAAACTTGGGTCTGACTTCTGACACCGAGTCCTAGAAGCCAATTAAGAGGCGTTCCCAATATATTACAGGGTCTACAAACAAGGATGGCTTTTCTTGGAATCATGAACATCATGTTTCTTTTAATGAGTGTGAAAATATATGAGTTTCTTAATCACTGGCAACTCCGATGGCGTCTGAGACAGGGAAATCACTGACTCGCAGCTCAGGAATGAACAGGGGCCGGATTCTTGACGGGCTTTTTACGACAGGATCTTCTGCTGAGGGACTGCGGGGAAGACAGCATTCAAGAAATGCTGCGTTTAGTTGGAACATGACAGTGGGCTGGTGGTGAAATCAGCGTCATCACCCCAGAAGAAGCAGAGAAAGGAGCCCACCGGATCTTGTGCAGAAAGTAAGGACCCCACCGTGGTGAAGTGGAGGAAAAACTGTAAGCCTGCAAGACGAACACTGCGAAGGGCTGTCATGCTGCCCCGTGACTACCCCCAGCCTCTGCAGGTAAAGGGAAAGGGGAGGGAAACTAATGTTTATTAAGCACTCATCACGTGCTGTGTGCTTTTGCTTTCTGTATCCTATTTAGACCTCCAGAGAACCCTGCCAAGAAGATATCGGTTCAGTTCAGTTCAATCGCTCAGTCGTGTCCGACTCTTTGCGACCCCGTGGACTGCAGCATGCCAAGCCTCCCTGTCCATCACCAACTCCCGGAGTTTACTCAAACTCACGTCCATTGAGTCAGTGATGCCATCCAACCATCTCATCCTCCGTCGTCCCCTTCTCCTCCCGCCTTCAGTCTTTCCCAGCATCAGGGTCTTTTCCAATGAGTCAGTTCTTTGCATCAGGTGGCCAAAGTATTGGAGCTTCAGCATCAGTCCTTCCAATGAATATTCAGGACTGATTTCCTTTAGTATTGACTGGTTGGATCTCCTTGCAGTCCAAGGGACTCTCAAGAGTCTTCTCCAACACCACAGTTCAAAAGCATCAATTCTTCGGTGCTCAGCTTTCTTTATAGTCCAACTCTCACACCCACACATGACTACTGGAAAAACCATAGCTTTGGCTAGACAGACCTTTATTGGCAAACTAACATCTCTGCTTTTTTTAATATGCTGTCAAGGTTGGTCATAGCTTTTCTTCCAAGGAGCAAGTGTCTTTTAATTTCGTGGCTTCAGTTACCATCTGCAGTGATTTTGGAGCCCCCCCCCAAAATAAAGTCTGTCACTATTTCCACTGTTTTTCCATCTATTTGCCATGAAGTGATGGGACCAGGTTCCACGACCTTAGTTTTTTGAATGTTGAGTTTTAAGCCAACTTTTTGACTCTTTAGTTCTTCTTCACTTTCTGCCATAAGGGTGGTGTCATCTGCATATCTGAGGTTATTGATCTTTCTCCCGGCAATCTTGATTCCAGCTTGTGCTTTATCCAGCCCAGCGTTTCTCATGATGTACTCTGCATAAAAGTTAAATAAACAGGGTGACAATACACAGCCTTGACATACTCCTTTCCCTATTTGGGATCAGTCTGTTGTTCCATGTCCAGTTCTAACTGTTGCTTCTTGATCTGCATAGAGATTTCTCAGGAGGCAGGTGAGGTGTTCTGGTATTCCCATCTCTTTCAGAATTTTCCACAGTTTGTTGTGATCCTCACAGTCAAAGGCTTTGGCATAGTCAATAAAGCAGAAGTAGATGTTTTTCCAGAACTCTTTTGCTTTTTCTATGATCCAGCGATGTTGGCAATTTGATCTCTGGTTCCTTGCCTTTTCTAAATCCAGCTTGAACACCTGAAAGTTCATGGTTCACATACTGTTGAAGCCTGACTTGGAGAATTTTGAGCATTACTTTGCCAGTGTGTGAGGGGAGTGCAATTGTGTGGTAGTTTGAACATTCTTTGGCATTGCCTTTCTTTGGGATTGGAAGGAATACTGACCTTTTCCAGTCCTGTGACCACTGCTGAGTTTTCCAAATTTGCTGGCATATTGAGTGCAGCACTTTCACAGCATCATCTTTTAGGAACTGAAATAGCTCAACTAGAATTCCATCCCCTCCACTAGCTTTGTTCATAGTGATGCTTCCTGAGGCCCACTTGACTTCACATTCCAGGATGTCTGGCTCTAGGAAGATATAATTGCTTCTGTTTTACAGATGAGAATACCAAGGCCCAGAGACATGAAGTGACTTGGCTAAGGTCACACAGCAAGTCAATGGCAGAGCCAAAGCCAGTTCTCATTCAGATCAATCATGTTAGTAGCCCACCGCTCCTATGGGGTGAGAATAGCCTTCAGGAACCCGGGATCAGACATGATGTTTCCTCTCTGAAGAATGGCTCCATCTACCCACTCAGCAATATCAACACAGATGAGAAAAGTGCTCTGCATCCTGATGGGGGTGTTCCCAGAGGAGGAGCACGCGTGTGGTGGGGGCGGGGTGGGTGTTCCCAGAGGAGGAGCACGCGTGTGGTGGGGGCGGGGTGGGACTGACGGTCCGAAAACACTTAGAGAGTGACCCGTCTCTGGTGACTTCACATCCCCCAGTGATTCTAATTCTGAGACGGACAAGTGAGGAAAGAGCACCCAGGAAGACAGGCCAGCCTGAGCACCGATGCGAGGTTGTGAGCATAGAGTGAGCGCGGCCCTCGGGATCCCCACCTCGATGGGCCGGCGCAGGAGGATGTGCAGAGGGAGGCAGCCAGGGGAAGGGGGCGGGCAGGGTGGGTGCTCTGGACCACTCCCAGGGCGGGGCTTGTTCAGGGAAGGGGAGGGGCACCCGGCGTCGGAGCTCAGGTCCCAGGCTCTACAGTGCGGGGTTCAGAGCAGGGGCTTCTCCCTGCCTCCCTGCCCGCCCCCTTCCCCTGGGTGCCCCTCCCCTGCACATCCTCGCGTCCCCAGCAAGGTGGGGATCCCGTGGGCTGCACTCACTCCGCAAAACAGGATAATAAGAGTGTTGCCTGCTTAGAACAGCACCAGGCAAGTCACGGGACCGGTAAACGTGAGATGCTGAAGATCCTCCTCTGGGGCCCTCCACCCGACACGCCGCCGCCTTGGACGCGTCTCCAGACCTCCCAGTAATGTGGATGTGTGGGCTCTTGGCGCAGAGTAGGGGCCCGTCACTGCTGTTAACTCTGCCCTCTCGCCTTCACCATCTCTGGGACAGCCAGTGATCACGGCCTCCCCGAGCGAGCAGCCCGTCACCGCCACCATCCCGGCACAGCGACCTGTCCTGGCAGGCCGCGATGCCACCCAGGCAGACAAGACAAATGGACTTGCCACCCACGCGGAGTGGGCACCGGGGCGCGGGGCCTGGCTGCAGGCTCCGCCGGGCTCCCTTCCGGCCGCCATGGCTGCCCGTGTGCGTGGGCTCTGCCCAGTGGAGGTCCTGTTATTTATGTTTGGAAAATGCATTCAGGGCAGTTCCCAGAAGCACTTACAGAGCTCTTATTTAATTGCGACTTTATAAACTCGCTGCTCCAAAGACTGAGGGATTGATGGTCTCGCCTGGCACCTGGAGCAGCCCCGCTACAAATGCTTTTCCCAGAGCGGCCTGGGAACCCAGCTTCCAGGAGCCCCAGCCCCATGCGGCTCTGGCCTGCAGCCAGCTCTGGAGGTCCCTGTGGGCCTCGTCACCCTAATCCCCAGCTTGGGGATGGCAGCAGCTGGCGGGCTGGTCACACATGCAACGCATACACGGAGACCCCCGTCAGCTCAGGACCAAGAACTTTGGGGGTAGGGTGCAGCTAAGAGAAGCCCTGTTGCCCCCCTTCACCCTCCCCTTGTCGCTGACCTGCAGAAAGACCATGAGGATGTCCCAGGTCCCAAATATGGACAGCAGGGGCCAGGACTGCTGAGCCTGTCCCCCGACGCCATCGAGGTCAGCAGGCCTGGGCTTGCAGTGCTAGCTCCATTTCCGGGCTAGTTCTCTACACACCCTGAGCCTCAGCATCCTCTCCTGTAAAGTGTGGCTTGTGGATCCCATGTGTCAGCATCACTGAGAAAAATGAAACGGAATTGCGATGGTGCCTCTCCTGGAATGTAGAAGCAGACGACAAATAAATGGCATTTACTGGATTTCCACAGCCACAGAAATAAAGGGTCAAGTGTCTTCAGTGAGGTCCTCCTAGACTCAGCAAGTGTAAGCCTCCCATCCAGAAGAAACCCAGACCTTCACAAGGATCTCTGCTCACACAATCACTTTACACAGCACCATACTAGAGTGCCCTGCAGGTGGCAAAAAGCAGGCTGTCTGCCTTCTCTCAAATTACCTTCCCTCCTGCCCGCCAGCATTTGGATGGTGAGCCTCACTCCACAGACGAGGCTCATGGTAGAACGCAGGCAGGATGACTGTCAACAGCTTCTTCTCCAAGCCTTGCTCCCTTTCCTCCACACCCGCTCTGCCCTTAGTTAGCTCCAGGCCCATCTGTGCCTCCAAGATGGCCCCAAACAACCCTCCCCTCCCGCACCCACAACCCCCAGGAGCAGGGCAGGACTGCATGGCCCCTGGGGCACTGTGGGGACAACCAGGTCACGCAGACATTTCTGTGCCCCCCGTGTTCTCTCGGCTCACTCCCCATGGGAAGCAAGTTGCATGTCACGAACACTCAAGCCGCCCTATGGAAAGGTCCTTGTGGTGAGGATCCAGGACCTCCCACCCAAAGCCATATGAGTTCAACATCTCAGAATCGGTGGTCCAGCCCCACTCAAGACTTCCATCTCAGCCTGGCTGCAACTTCATGAGAGATCCGGAGCTGCAACCCTCCAGCCAAACCACTCCCAAATTCTATGAGATAAGAAATATTTGCTCCTTTGACACAGAAAACAAACAGGGTCACCAAAAGATGATGAGATGGGGGATAAATTGGGAATTTGGGATTAACAGAAACAAATTACTATGCATAAAATAGAAATACAGGACCTACTGTGTAGCACGGTGAACTATAATGTCTTAGAAAAGAACCTGAAAGAGTGTGTGTGTGTGTATATATATATATATATATATATGAAAAACTGAATCACTTTGCTCTGCACCTGAACCACTGTAGATCAGATACACCCAATAAAAAGTACTTGCTGCTTTAAGCTACTAACTGTGGGGGTAATTTATTACCTAGCATTCGATTCATCTCACCCGTCCCCTGCTGCTGCTGGTGCTAAGTCACTTCAGTAATGTCCGACTCTGTGCGACCCCATAGATGACAGCCCACCAGGCTCCCAGGTCCCTGGGATTCTCCAAACAAGAATACTGGAGTGGGTTGCCATTTCCTTCTCCAATGCGTGAAAGTGAAAAGTGAAAGTGAAGTTGCTCAGTCGTGTCCGACTCTTTGCCACTCCATGGACTGCAGCCCACCAGGCTCCTCCATCCATGGGATTTTCCAGGCAAGAGGACTGGAGTGGGGTGCCATCGCCTTCTCCGACCCCTCCCCTATCCATGCCCTAACACTTACTCCCCTGCCTCTTTCCATCCTACACAACACACCCACTTATTTCAGACTGGACAAGCGTGGTGGTCACTGTGTGTACTTGCTCCCTTTGTTGGGTGTTTTCCTTTGTTGCTTATCTGCAGTGTGTGTGTGTGTGTGCACTCCCCAGATACAGGCCACTCTACCACTACACTCTGCAGCCTCCTCAAATGAAGATCCTAATAACTAAGCTTTTCAAGAAATAGGTGTCTCGTAGAGATTCTAACATTTCAAGACCAAGACTTCCTGGCCTTCTGCTTCTCTGTTCACCTCCCCTGTCTGTGTCCTCAGCTCAGACTCACATTACTTCCCACCTGGACCAGGTAAGAGCCTCCTTGCTAGGCACCACCCCCCCGTCCTCCCCCCGCCACCGCCAACTGTGCCTCTTTGTTCCCTCCATGCTACCGTCATGCAAACACCATCTCATTTTTAAACTACCATCTGATTAAATCCCTTCACCCTGTCCTCACCACCTCACAAGAGACAGTTAGTCTCCACGGCATGCCTTTTGAACCTCCCTGCAACCCCACCTGCCATTCCTCCCCAGTGAGGTACCGACAGGCTCCTGACATTCTTGCCTCTGCGCCTTGGTGCTGCCTGTGCCTTTTATGTGCAAGCACTTCCCAGCCTTGTCCACCTGGTAAACCTCTATTCAACCTTCAGAACCCAGGTCAGTCGTTGCTCCCTGGAGATCCGAGTCTTCAGGCAGACTTAGGTCCCCTCGGTACTCCTGGGTGTCTCTCTCAGATCACACTGAGCCCGTTGCTAGAATTGTGCACTCCTGTGTCTACCCTGAGAGGCTGGAGACCCCTAGAGTTCCATCTGTTTTTGTTCTCTTGGCATCCGCTTCAAGGGCTTGGCACATAATAGCTACTCAGAGAAGATATATGGAGCCAGAAAATTGTTGTGGGCAGGGGGCAGTTTTCATTCTGAGAACTAGCGTACATGAAGTTAGATGGTGCCGTATGAAGCATAGAGAAGACCCACCATAAATGTTAAGGTTGGTGCCTTTTTCGCCTTTGCTCTGCAAGCAGAGGAGCGGGCCTTGTTTGTTTGACTGTGGCCGCTCAGTTTTTCATTTACACCCAGGAGTTCGCAGGCTGGTCTGAGTTTTCAAGTACATTAAACTCTCCTTGAACTCTGTGGGCTGTTATCCCCCCATAGCCTCCATTCCTGCCAGGTCTCCTGGAATCGTCGTGTTTTTCTTTTGGAAACCTTGACAGTGGGTTTCATAAAGCCATGTGACATTTACTTTTCCCGTCTTCAGAGAATCTCACTGAATTCATTCGTCCCTTCGCTTGCTATCTATGAGAACAGGAGTGAGAACACACAGTCCGGAGCCTCGCTGCCCAGTTGCAGCCTGGCAAGCTCTGAGACTGGCTTGTCCACACCCTCCTCTGCCAAATCTGTAAAGTGGGGCTATCCTGGGGGGCGGGGCAGGGTCTGCTGTGAAGACTCTGACACTGCGGATACACAGCAGGTGCTTAGTGACCACTGGTGTTCATTTATTCTGCTGATCATTCTTTAGTGCCTGTGCAGGCCAGGCCCTGTGAGAGGTAGAGGAGAATAGGACAAGCTCCTCACACCCTGGAATTCACAAATCAGAGAGGGACGCAGGGAAAGAAGCATGCCATCACCAGTAATGCCGGTGAGTGCTCCAGGGGAGGGAGGCGGCCCTGCAGCTGTTTAGTGGGAGCAAAGAGGAAGATGTTTTTGCTAATATGGGAGTTGAAAAGGCATGTGGAAAAGTGGCAGTTTACCAGGGACCCCGGGAGGGTCCCTGGGGCAAGGGAACCAGCACGTGTCCAGGGCCAAGGGTGAGATAGCAAGCAGCATGTCTAAAAAGCTCAGCAGCTGACAGCAACTGAAACACCAGGGAGATGCTATTAGCTCCATGTTCCAGGTGAATTAACTGACATGGAACACACAAGTACATGACGCGGCGAGGTGACTGCACACAGCCTGCAGACTCGGAGGACCTTAGGGAGCAAGCCACTCCCAGCAGCAGGCACCAGAAGAAATGGAGACATCTGCAGGCCTGCCCCCCTTCCATCTGCATCTCAGAAGGCTCAGGCCGATGGTGACCAGCTTGCTGACTACTGCAGTGGCCCAGGCAGGATGGGCTGAACTATTAAGGAAGGAGGGGGACAAAGGCAAAAGACATTTAGAGCAAAAGATAGCACGCTCTGTCCCTAGAAGGCCAGATATAAATATTTCAGCTATCGTGGGCCATGCGATCTAACAACTGCAAGTTACATAAGCAGCCACAGACGATCTGAACATGAGCACTGCTTGTGTTTTGACAAACTTTATTACAACAGGAGGTTGCAGGCCACACGTGAGTCATAGGCTGAGTTTGCCAACTGCTGATTTGAAAGGTAGATGGACGGAAATTGACATCCAGAACTGCAGGGAGGAGGAGGAGCTCAAGAATCCCAGAGGGTCTTGAAGTCCAGTACCCTGCCTCTTTGCCAAGGTGGCCGAGTTATTTGTTTCCGAAATACGAAGATCAAGATTCCACAAGCTCCTCTGTCTTCAAGAAGTTATCCCCTACAACTGTCACCTCCTGACGCCCCTTAGGACCGGCATGACCCCGCACTGATCTTTGGAGGGGTTGGAGAGCAAGCATGAAATACAGACCCGTGGGGAAGCCTTTCAGAGTGCCTGGCTCCCCATTTCCAGCCCAGACCCACCTCAGGCCTGTAGGAAAAGCTAGAGCAACCATGGCTCCGTGGAGTTCCCCGGCAGAGAGGGAAAGGGCTGGCCCAGAAGCCAGCACACACCCTCCAGGCAGCCTGTCTGGATCTAGTCCGTAAGACGACTGCTCGAAAATGGCACGTGAATCTAACTGGAAGTCATAAGTACCAAGAAAGCTGGCTATATTAAAAAATGTTGCACATAATTCTAATGTGAAGTGTCTACCACTGTATCCTTCTGCACTGCTGATAGCAGTACAAATTGGTGCCAAACTCTCGAAGGGAGCTTTGGTTACAGCTTTCAGAATGTAAAACATCTCTTTAAATAGCAGTTCCACTTCTAGGAATGTATCACCTGAAAGCACTTGCAAGGACCTATGCCTGGGGTTATCCATTTCATGGCATTTGCTGGGCCTTGAGTCTCCCTTAAAAGCAACCCAAACCCTCAGTGTGTTGGTGTTTGAAGAAGACAGGACTTTGGCAAATGACTAGGTTTAGATGAGGTCATGAGGGTGATTCAGGTGACCATTATATCTACTACTGTGGGCAAGAATCCTTAAGAAGAAATGGAGTAGCCCTCATAGTCAACAAAAGAGTCCAAAATGCAGTACTTGGGTGCAATCTCAAAAATGACCAATGATCTCTGTTTGTTTCCAAGGCAAATAATTCCATATCACAGTAATCCAAGTGTATGCTCCAACCAGTAACACTGAAGAAGTTGAAGTTGACTGGTTCGATAAAGACCTACAAGACCTTCTAGAACTAACAGGAAAACGAGATGTCCTTTTCATCATAGGGGACAGGAATGCAAAAGTAGAAAGTCGAGAGATACCTGGAGTAACAGGCAAGTTGGCCTTGGAGTACAAAATGAAGCAGGGCAAAGGCTAACAGAGTTTGGCCAAGAGAACACACTGGTCATAGCAAACACCCTCTTCTGACAACACAAGAGAAGACTCTACATATGGACATCACAGATGATCAATCCTGAAATCAGATTGATTATATTCTTTGCATCCAAAGATGGAGAGGCTCTATACAGTCAGCAAAAACAAGACTGGGAGCTGCCTGTGACTCAGAACATGAATTCCTTCTGGCAAAATTCAGATTGAAACTGAAGAAAGGGAAAACCACTAGATCATTCAGGTATGACCTAAATCAAATCCCTTACAATTATGCAGTGGAAGTGACAAATAGATTCAAAGGATTACAGCTGATAGACAGAGTGCCTGAAAAACTATGGACAGAGGTTCCTAACATCGTATAGGAGGCGGAGATCAAAACTATCCCCAAGAAAAAGAAATGCAAAAAGGCAAAACGGTTGTTGAGGAGGCCTTACAAAGAGCTGAGAGAAGAAGCAAAGTGAAAGGCAAAGGAGAAAAGGAAAGATATACCCATTTGAATGCAGATTTCCAGATACTAGCAAGGAGAGATAAGAAAACCTTCCTAAGTGAACAATGCAAAGAAATAGAGGAAAACAATAGAATGGGAAAGACTAGAGATCTCTTCAAGAAAATTAGAGATACCAAGGGAACATTTCATGCAAAGATGTGTTTGCATGAAGGGCAAAATAAAGGGCAGAATTTAGGACAGAAATGGTATGGACCTAACAGAAGCAGAAGATATTAGGAAGAGGTGACAAGAATATACAGAAGAACTATCCCAAAAAGATCTTCATGACCCAGATAACCACGATGGTGTGATCACTCATCTAGAGCCAGACATCCTGGAATGTGAAGTCAAGTGGGCCTTAGGAAACATCACTATGGACAAAGCTAGCAGAGGTGATGGAATTCCAGCTGAGCAATTTCAAATCCTAAAAGATGAAGCTGTGAAAGTGCTACACTCAATATGCCAGCAGATTTGGAAAACTCAGCAGTGGCCACAGGACTGGAAAAGGTCAGTTTTCATTCTAGTACCAAAGAAGGGCAATGCCAAAGAACGCTCAAACTACCGCACAGTTGTACTCATTTCACACACTAGCAGTCATGCTCAAAGTCCTCCAAGCTAGGCTGCAATAGTACATGAACTGAGAACTTCCAGAAATATCAATAACCTCAGATACACAGATGACACTACTCTTATGGCAGAAAGCAGAGAAGAACTAAACAGCCTCTTGATGAAGGTGAAAGAGGAGAGTGAAAAACCTGTCTTAAAACTCAACATTCAAAAGACAAAGATCATAGCATCCAGTCTGATCACTTCATGGCAAATAGATGGGAAAAGAATGGAAACAGTGACAGATTTTATTTTCTTGGGCCTCAAAATCACTGCAGATAGTGACTGCAGCCATGAAATTAAAAGACACTTCCTCCTTGGAGGAAAAGCTATGACCAACTTAGACAGTGTATTATAAAGCAGAGACATTACTTTGCCAATAAAGGTCCGTCTAGTCAAAGCTATGGTTTCTCCAGTGGTCATGTATGGCTGTGAGAGTTGGAATATAAAGAAAGCTGAGCACCGAAGAACTGATGCTTTTGAGCTGTGGTGCTGGAGAAGACTCTTGAGAGTCCCTTGGACTGCAAGAAGATCCAACCAGTCCATCCTAAAGGAAATCAGTCCTGAATGTCCATTGGAAGGACTGATGCTGAAGCTGAAGGCCCAATACTTTGGCCACCTGATGCAAAGTACTGACTCATTAGAAAAGACCCTGATGCTGGGAATGACTGAGGGTGGGAGAAGGGGATGATGGAGGATGAGATGGTTGGATGGCATCACTGACTCAATGGACATGAATTTGAGTGAACTCTGGGAGTTGGTGACAGACAGGGGGGCCTGGCATGCTGCGTCCATGGGGTCGCAAAGAGTGGGACACGACTGAGCGACTGAACAAGGATAAGAGCAGGGCTCCTGTGGTGGGATCAGCACCCTGGTTAGAGAAGAGACAGGAGAGGCTTGGCCCCTCCACGAGCACACTCCAGCAAGAAAGCCCTCACCAAGAACCAAACCTGCCAGCACCTTGCTCTTGGACTTCCCAGTCTCCAGAAATGACGAAGCGAATTCTTGTGTAAGCCCTCACTCTATGGTATTATGTTACAGGAGCCCAAATTGACTAAGACACATCATGATAGCAGTTTTAAAATTTAAATGTTTATCAGTAGGGAAATGACCCAACTATGGTTCGTTCATAGTATGGAATGCTACACAGCTGTTAAAACTTTGAGCTACATTTATAGGAAGGGACCCAAATGGATCCTGATTCATAATTAAGTAAAAGAAAGTCACAATAAAATATGCAATTTCAGTTTTTTAAAAATAAGTATAAGGACCCACATAAATATATGCAGCATGGAGACAAGCCAGGAAGAGAGTGGATGCAAGCGAGGTATCTGGGGAGTAAATTGTAAGGAGGTGACCCCCCTCACCCAGGCTCATGGAGGTATGGACACTGCCCCTGCAGAAACCTGCGAGCAGGCACCACCTTATGTTTCGCCCCCTGGGCACTTTGCTTCACCTTGGTCCCAATCCCGACGCATAGAAAAAAGTTTGGGGCTCATACACCGATCACTTTTGGAGAGAAGTACTGAGGAGATGGTAGCAGAAAAATCTTCATTTTTGAGTTTACACCCTCTTGTAGGGCCCAATATTTTTCTACAAAAACACATGACTTATTAAGTGGGATATTTTCCTTTTAAAAATTCTATCACTTTATCCCACTAATACATATAGATTTGCATTAGTTGAGTGATTTTTAAAAATGTATATCTGTATCAGTTCAGTTCAGTCACTTAACTGAGAGTTGTGTCCAACTCTTTGCGACCCCATGGACTGCAGCACACCAGGCTTCCCTGTCCATGGAACTCTCCAAGCAAGAATACTGGAATGGGTTGCCATTTCCTTCTTCAGGGGATCTTCCCAACCCAGGGCCTGAACCCACGTCTCTTATGTTCCCTGCATTTGCAGGCGGGTTCTTGACCACTAGTGCCTGCCTGGAAACCCCCAGGTTCACCATAAGCACGTGTACCAACTGCTACACCAAATAGGAGTTTCTTTTCCCCATGAAGCAAGAAGTCTGGTTCCATGTCATGTAATTTTGATATCAGCTACCATCAAAAACCATACCTCAAAAGAAAATCAGTGATCCTAGAGAGAGGGCATGCAAAGAGCTACAGAGGTGAAACAGAAACATGAAACACCAGAGTCTGAGTCCCAGCTCTGCCTCAGACTAGTCACTCAGGAAAACAAGCCCACTGGTTGTCTGGTGGTTAAGAAGCCACCTTCAATGCAAGGGATATGGGTTCGACCCCTGGTCGGGTAGCCAAGATCCCATGTACCACGGAGATAGCAAGGCCTGTGCGCTGCAGCAGAAGAGGCCCACACACCGCCACAAAGAGCCAGTGCAGGCAAAAATAATATACACAAGGCCACGCATATCTTTAAGGCATTCCTCAGTATCTTCATCTGCAAGATGGGAATTATAACATCTTCCTAAATGTTGAGAAGATGATAGATGCAATGAAATGATACCCATGCCCTTAGCTACCATGGGTGAGCTCTCCCCAGAAGTTAGTTTCTCTTTTCTTGAGGCTTCCTGCGACTTCAGCAAAAGGTTTTATAAATTAAGTCCCATTTCTTCATCAAAGTGCATGGTCTTCTCAGAGCAGTTCTGCTTTTATTTCTCCTGGGTTATCGGTTGGCAGAAAAGCCACAGTATAGTTTTGCCAGCCCCAGAATATGGCAGACTGGTTAAGCTTTCATAAGAGAATCCAGACATCACGCTTTGAAAGCCAAAGAATACCAGGAACACCTTTGGATTATCTGGTGCTTCGCCCTGCTTATTCTTTGGGAAGAGTCTGCTTGACCTCTCTCATCGTTCAGTGTGTAAATATACACCCAGAGATTCCTTTAGCAGAGATCCTAAAGGAAAAAGAGCTCCCAGGCGGACCTTAAACAGAAGAGTAAGGGGACGTGAGTGGCTTGTCTGGAGCAGAGGTTTCAGCCAAGTCTGGAGTCCGTTTTGAAATATGTCTTGTGTGCAGAGCACTACTCTAGATGCCAATGGAAAAAGCCGATGACCCATAGGCTGGGTCTGTGGTGCCCTTAGTCTTTTGAAGGGGAGATTTGTCATGTATGAGCAGAGAGATAGGCGCATTTCCTTGCCACCCCTTTACTGAGAGAGGACTTGGATGAAGAGTCAGTATATTGTGGCCGGAATGAGATGGAGAGCAGCCGAGGCACAGGCCGCAGGGAGGGAGCAGCTCTGATCATTCTGTGGGTGTGATGGGGGCCTTCATGCGTGCTGGGATAGCATCCTGATTATACTTTGAGGAACTGCCTCCTCCTCCTGGAAACAGCGGAGGTTCCCAGCACTTGCTGTGATGGGCACGGACTGACCTGTTGAAGCCCCGGGCCCATTTGGGAAGCCGGCAGCGTCCAGCAGTGGCTAACAGCCTAGGGCGGCCTCTTGCTTTCACTCTGTTATGTCTTGCAAATACTTTTTACATGTGTTGGAAGGTGAAAAAAAAAGTTGAAAATTAATTCCGTTGAGACTGGAGGGTCTTTTTAATGATGGTGTCCAGTTCTCCCCTGGTTCCTCCCTGGAACTTGATCTGTAAGCAGTGCCCGAGACTGAATATGTAGAACATTCTTTCCAGTGGCAGCCCTGCCTTTTCCAAACCTAGGTTTCCAGCCTCTCCTCTTATAAGCACCCCCTTACTCCCTCCAGCAGAGGAATCTTGTAGCCAAGGGATGCTAACAGGTGCCACGGTTGCTGCATGAGAAGGTGAGTGCGTGCGTGCCTCTCCGGAACTGTGTTTTGTATAACTTAAACTCCCAAACCTGTGAAAGCTGAAGCCCTCTCACTCTCATTCTGCACCCCCATTCCCAAACTCCCCTGAAGTCCTCTCGGGTTCAGAAGACTGTGTTGGAGGCAGCCCTGAGCCCTGACCTGCTCCTGAGAGATGCTCTGGCAATCTCAGGCTGGCTGCTGAGCACCCGAGGGAAAGAGAGGGAGACAGGAAAACTTGCCCAGAGCTTGGAGGCTAAGCTACGCATCAGTGCCGATCACAGGCGAAGGTCTTAAGCAGGTCTAGCCTTTGAGGTAACAGGGGGCTTTTTCCACCAGACAGTTCTCTGCTCTTGGCTCCACAATGGGAGGTCAGGAAGGAGTTCCCACCCATTCTTGGAGAAGCTACTCGACTCTAGAGCAACCAGGGACAGGCCCTATCAGGGTGCTGTAAGGAGATGAGCAATATAGCTGGTATTTACGATTGAAAACACATAAGGGCAAATATTTGGCTAAGTGTTTATTTGCTAGCGGAACTTTTTAAATGGTTGATTGGAGCCCAAGTGTCAATGTGGGGTGTTTGATTAAAAACAAACTGGGTAAGTGTTTCTCCACAGCTGTGAACTTGGCAAGTTTCTGATTCTTCAGCTCTGGAACTCTCAGCGGGCTCCGTCCCTTGACGGCAGGCAGTGGGCAGGGAGCCCCAGCCGGGTGGCTCACTCTGTCCCTGCTGCTGGGAAGGCCAAGGGCTCATGTCCCCTTGTCAGAACTGGGTCCCACTGCACAGCGGGCACCGTGCACAGTCTGGGGTGACCCGGGAACATTCCAGCCACCTCTGGGCATGATCTGTAACTGAGGCTTAATCTCTTCATCACAGTCATTTCGTGAGAATCAGCTCTGAGCATCACTCTGGGGATGACTAACTGTTTGCAAATCTTTCTTTTCCCCTCTCTCGTCTTTTCTCTCTCCAAGTGAAATTTCATGCTTATGCAACGTATGTCTCTTGCTATTAACTCTGAACAGCTGGGGGCGGGGAAGGGTGGGACTTTAGCTTTACTAAAAGGTCCTCAGCATACGTCTTCTCTCCCACAAAACAAACAACAAACAAAAATCTCTTGCATCTTCTGAGTTCTTCCCCTGTGCCTCACTCCATTTCGGGCTCTCCCTCCATCCATCTCAGTTCATCTTACTGTGTAGGAGACGGTCATCCCCATTCTACAGATGGGTAAATGGAGGCTCAACAGCATGCCCTGTTTTTCCTGAAGCCACACAGATAGGAGGTGGCGAACAAGATGTGAGCCTAGATGTGTCAGCCCCTATAGAGTCTCGCTTTTACACTCCCTCCTCCCACGTTCACTCCCTTTACCCTACAGGCACCATGCTGGGTGAGCCAGAACAAGGAATAAGGGCCCGTGAAACCTGGGGGAGAAGACCAGCAGGGACATAATCCACTGCTCCCAACTCTCCGTCTTAGGAGAGACGGTCATCCATAGCTTGGGAAAGAAGACCCCTCCTGAGTGGCTGGCCCCCTATTTAGCAGGCCCCCACAGGACACTGGATGGACACAGTTGGGAGTCAGCACCACTTTGAAATGTATTCTGCTCAAGGAAATGGGTGAATAGGGAGGAGAAAACGTACACCCTCAGAAACGTGTCCTTTAACCCCTGGAACCACACATCCCTCCATCCCATATTCCAACTGTGCTTGAGAGGCCACAGATGTAGGTGCAAATCCTGCTGGGCACATGACAAGGAACAATTATGTACCGCTTTCTGAGCCTCAGTGACCCCATCTGTGAAATGGGGATCTTCATGCCGCCACACAGCATGATTGAATGTTGACTAGGAGGACATCCACCAAGAATTGGCTGGCACTGAGTGTCATCCCTAAAAGAATTACACTCCTCCCAGACTTCCTCTGAATCCTGTAGGAATCCCTGTTTTCTAAGAGGACAAAGCCCACATCTCTGTTCTAAAGCAATTCCCACCCCACCCAACTGATGAAATAGTCCAAGCCTGTCCTTTCCCCTCTCCATTCTGCAAATTGCAAGCAAACAAGACTGCTCATGATAGGTGGCCCTGGAGTTTGGCCAGATTCCTGAGAGTGAGAGAAAATGCCACACTAAATTTCCAGGAGACAGTCCCCAGAGAGAAACTCTCCCCGCCGCGGGCCCCCTTCCTTGCACCACCGGCCTGCCCTGAGCCCCATGGGCCGAGATGAGGGATGCGATGCCAGGGACTCGTCTCCTCACCACAGGCCTCGTAGGTGCCAAGGAGGCCCTCACCTCACAGAAGAGGGAAACTGAGGCTCTGAAAAAGGGAGCAGCTGAGCCAAAGCCACAGACGCAACAATTCAGGATGAATTCTCTATCTTCCAAAGCCAGGGCTCAGCCGCATGTCAAGGAGGGGACTTTGAGAAGGCATAGTGGACGTTGCAAAATGATGTTATACTTAGAAAAAAGGAGAGAAATAGCTTTTTAAAAATTATACAAATTACTAAAGTTAAACAAATGTTCCGTTGGGCATGAGTAAAAAGAAAATTAAGAAATATTCCCTTAGACACTGAGGGTGAGCAATCGACCCGGAATTATGTAAAAACCACTCTCCTTTTTTATGAAGAGGAGGTCTCTACCTCCCCTTCTGTCTACCTCCTCTTCACATTCACACAACTGTCCTGCAGCTCGAATAAGGAGTAGGGAGGGGTGTGCGTGTGCGTGTGCATGCGTGTGTGTGTGTGTGTGTGTGAATAAAAACTCGTAATGGAAATAATGACTCACATTTTTCTTTCTCCTGCCACTCATCTTTTATTTGAGCATCGCTGCATTTCTGTGTAGGATTGTAGGCCTGCTTTTCCACATGAAGAAGAAACAGGGAAAGAACATAATTTTCCCAGGGTCCCACAGAAACTGAGCATCAGAAAGAAGAAACCAGCCCAAGGATATCTAACACTTGAGGTCCACGCTTTTGCGGAGCTGTCCTTTTCCCACCCATTCTGCGGCCTGTCCTGGGTGTGGCCCTGGCCAGACTTTGACCCCAGATCTTCTGAATCTCCTACATTCTTCACAGAAGGACGTATTCAGCAGTGCAAATGTCCTGATTTTATAGGTGTGTGTGTGTGATATGCATACATAGGCAATACACAATGGAGTAAATTTTATATCCTATACACGCAGCTACATGGATGTGTTTACACATGTGTGTGTATAAAAGACAGCTCCTGGGACTTCCTTGGTGGTCTACTGGCTAACACTCTGCACTCCCGGTGCAGGGGGCCTGGGTTCGATCCCTGGTCAGGGAACTAGACCCCACATGCAGAAACTAAGAGTTTGCATGCCCCAACTAAGACCTGGCACAGCCAGATGAATAAATATTAAATAAAAGAGTCTTTATTAAAAAAAAAAAAAGACAGCTCTTTTGGAACCCAAGAGAAGAGAAGAAGGAGGCAAAAAGAACGAAGAGTGTGGAAAGAAGGAGGAATAGGGTGTGAAGGAGGAGGAGAACGAAAAGGAGATACAGTCAGAAAAATCAGAAGAGGAAGAAGAGAAGCGTGGGTGAGTCAAGGAACTGCCAGGAGAGGAGACAGAGAAGACGCAGAGGAAGGAGTCTCTTCCTGGCAGGATGAACGGCTGTGCCTCTCTGAGACCGTTAGCTTACTGGCAGTTCTCAGGGTGCTCCTGGGGCTCAGGAAGTGTGGGTTCAGCCAGGAAGGTGCCTCAGAGCTCCTTTTGTCTCAGCACACTCTGAGACCCCCACCCGGGCCTACGGAATGACAGGGGACAGGCGGGCAGGCCTGAGGAAGATGGAAGGAGGGCTGTGTCAGGGCCAGCCCAAAGGATGCTGGGAAATTCCCTGCTCCTTGCCTCCTTCCTGGAGCCGGGAGGGCTTCTTCCTCCCCAGACGCCTAGTGGTCCACAGGCAGGTGTTTGAACATCACCAGTTTCTCCCTAGGACCTGGCCTGAGGTCCGTCTTCCCCTCCCCGTCGGGGGCCTGGAGATGTACACAGCAACCTCCTTGTGCCTCAGTTTCCCCATCTGTATGTTGGCGTGGTAAGAATACCCATGCCACCAGCACTTGTGAGCAAGAAATGAATGTGCCCCGTCTGGACCCCAAGGGGACCCAACAGCTAGTAGCACTGATTGTTCTTGTGCGCCTCTCGACTGAAGCACCCCCTGGCTCCCACAGCTAATGCTCCTGTTAAACAAGTCTCCTGGATTGTCAGTCCACGGGCTGACCATACACGGAGCACCTGGTGTCTTAAGCCCAGGGGAACCAAGAGTGAGATTTCTGGCAGTTTGGGGAGAGAGACTGTGTTCTTTCAGATGACATTTAGTGCACACCTACTATGTGCATGGGCTTGACAGTGCAATTGCAGCTAAGAGAAGCCTTCAATACTCATTCCTCAAATTTTCTTCTTTCTTCTTTTTGAAAAACTGTCTATGTGTCTATCTATCTCTCTAGATGAACTGTCAGCTTCCTGAGGATGGGGGCTCTGCCTCAGTCCTTCTAAATTCCCACAGTGTTTGGCACGGAGTAGCTGCTTAATAAATATCTGGGAAATAAGCCAACAGGGAAACAATGAGTCCCCAGGAAGGGCCTCCTTGTGGAGGTGGGGAGGCCCCGCCACCTCCCATCCCCATCAGAGGCCACGAGCAGCCTCTTAGTCAAGTCAAAAGAACTGGAAACGTGGAGGTGGTAAGACTGGACCTGGGGTCCCCATGTCCCCGTGCAGCCTACGGCTCAGAGCATCTGAGTTTATCTTGCCATCTTTCAGATGAAGCTAGGCCCCCTACCCCCTTGAGTTGCTGGAGGGATAGAACACAAGAATTAAATGGCAGCGCCCTCAAGCCTTCTCTGTACCTTTTCTCTGGACAACAGGACAGAGCTGAACCCCTTCGACTTCTCCAGTTAGCAACAAACTCCTCAAGATCAGAAGACCCAAGGAATAGCTAGGCTCATCCTGTAAGAAATGTAGCCACTCAGAAATCCACATGCAAGCTCTAGGAGTAGAGTGCTGAAGGTCAGTGGCATTTTGCATAAAATAGAATTCCGGTGGCTGCTGTCCATGCCCACCGTGTCTCAGTACACCTTCGTATCAGCTCTAAGGAGTAGGTGTCCAGAGCCCCATTTCGCAGATGAGGACATAGGGCTCTGAAGCTCCCACCTGGTGGGTGTGACTCATCCCTCTGTGGATGTGTCTGACTTTAAAGTATCTTCTCTCCTCCACCCCATGGCCTCTGTCCATAAATGTTGAAATAGCTGTTCATTCTCATCAGCAGCTTTAGTCAGAGGATGAGAAAGTGGAAGTAAGGAATAGGGTGAGGGGAGGGGGAATTTGGGGAAAAGGAGGCCAAGAAGCCTTTTCCATTCTGAAATGAGTTAGAAACATTCCAATTCCATTTTTCACTGTCTATCGCATCCTAAGAACACAAAGACCTCAGCCAAACCCCTAACTGTTTAAAGAGTAACAGAACTCCAGATTAAATTAATATCCACATTCAAACAGTAGCTACCGTCGGGCAATTGCCAAGCTGTCTCTACCCTCATGAGAAAGGGAAGAAAGCAAGTACTAGCCAGGACCTTCGATCCTGAGAACAGAAACCAGATCCCAATGTGGTAGCGCCATGCGGGGGAGCCTCAGCACAATCAGACCTTTTCCCGTTTCACCCAAGTCAGCCCCTTTCTCACCGGACTCCCGCCTAACAGCTCCCCAAAGTGATCCAGGCATCAAGTCCACAACCTCGGTTTTCATCCACAGATCAATCACCCTAGCTCATTACAGCACCGGAGTGCGCTTTCCCATCAGGAGGGCAACGTTCGTTCACCCTGCCTTTCATCTGCCCAGGAAGGAAAGACAAAGACAGGAAGGCAGGAAGGAACGGTGCTTGAGTCCTGAGACAGTGCTCACGCGTTTCCTCCTTGGGACAGAACCCAGAGAGCAGGGTGTCACTGAGCCAAGTGTGCGGAGTTCCAGGAGAGCAACCCAGCGGGTCTACATCACCTGCAACCGACAGGCCCTGAGAGGCGGCCCCGAAGAGCAGGGAGAGGGAGGGGCTGGGTTGCAGGAGATGAAACCAAGCCACCAGTAACCGGAAGTGGGGGGAAAGCAACCCTAGATCTCCAGTTCTGGGATGAGACGTCTCCCCCAAACGCCCTGGGCAGCCCCTCAGAGAGCTCAGCTACTGTGCACCAGGATGCCCCACATCTGGTTCTGTGCGGGGTCAATGCAACAAAGAGCTGCTGCCCGTCTACTCCCGAGCTGTGACCCCTTCAAGGACCCCTGGGAAAAACGACTGTGGCCTCAGTGCCAAGGAAAGCTGCCCTCCCGAGAAAACATTTTTAAAATACACAACATGAATCTTACAAAGAACGTTTCCTGCTTTCCTTTGCCCAGGCTGCTCAGAGACGAACTTACTAACCAATTTTAACAACTATGCAAGACTCCATGCTGTGCAGCTGGGTGAACTGACACTGCCCTAGCTTCATATCTCTCTTCATCTCATTTTCTTTCTGCCGTGATTTCTTTAACGTATTGCATCTCATTTAGGGAGCTGGCTAATATCCTTCCTGGAACGAAAAGAAGCCTGTGGGACCTAATCAATCAGACATTAAATAAATAAATAAAATGCAAAAATTTGGTTTCATCTTCACACAAGCCTATTGGGAGAGTGATCATGGTCCTCACATTGGGGATGAGGGCATTCCAGGCACAGAGAGTTTAAGTAAGTTACCCAAAGTCGCACGGCTAGTGAGGGACATCACTAGGAAGCTAACCCAAGTCATCCTGACCTTAAGTTTCAAGCTTAAAGTTTAGCATTTAAAGTGTGTCCTCTTCCCACTGCTTACTGCCGCCAGAAAGCTCTGTCTCTATAAAGGCCCTCTGGCCTCTCCTGGCCTCCTGACCCAGGAGGTCTCAGGGCCTCAAGTCCTTCCAGAATCCATGAGCAGACCCACAGAACAGGCCGCTGCTCCCATTTCTCCCCCTCACCCAGGACTGGGTGAGAGAACACAGGTGCAGACGCCCTCTCTGCCCCCAGCCCAAGCCTGGCCGGGCCCCGTGCATCAGGGCTCGGCGCCTCCATTCTGAGCTGTGGGTTCGGGGAAGGGCGCGTAGTGCGTGTGGTACTGATTTGCACGCATCCCCCCGGGCTTCACAGAACCCTTCCATTCCAAGTCTGAGAAGCCAGGCGAGGCTTTTTTTTTTTTAAACACAACTCTCTCCCCATGCCTCCACTCCCCCAGCCCTGCCCAGTCCACAACCCTCCCCGTCTCTGACAGCTTTTCTTCTTGAATCAGGGAACTAGATGCTGCCAAGCGAAAATGTAACTCAAACCTCAAAGGGCTCAAAGGCGCTAGAAACTCACAAGGCACGATTGCCCCAGAGATGCTGCTTTGCCCCCGGGTGTGGCTCCCTTGTAGCCAGGGGCCAGCACCGCTGGGGGTCCGGGTATTTTTAGCTGATAATGTAGGTGTCCTTGCGCCTGACTCCCCAGGGATGAGGGTGGCTTCTCTTTAGGGGTCAGGAAGGAGGCTGGGAGAGTCCAGAAGACCTTTGCATTTTGTCACTGCCTACCGTGTGCCCAGGAACTTTCAGGAGCATGCAGACCCTCACAGCCACCCAGGAAGGGCGGTGGGAGCTGGGCACCCTGCTGACCTATGACATCAGCAAGCAGCCTGTCAAGAGGTGAGGCTGGAACCCTCACTCAGGACCAAAGCCACAGCGCCAGAGACATGGGTTGCAAGGGACAGGTGCCTCGGGGTGCTGGCAGGGAAATGGGTACACACGCTTGTCCAGCCAGCTCCTCCTTGACAATGTCAACAGGCGAATGATCTGCCAAGTGGAGCCTGTTGTCTGCAGACTTGCAGAGAGGAGTTGAGTGATGCAGGCAGGTGGGCATAGTCAGAAATGGCTTTCTCAAGGAGGCGAGTCCTGAGCCCCACTGGGAAGGAGGGAGCAGGGGCGACTGGAGGCTGCCTTCTACACACAGCCCTGTTTGTCCTCGGGTCTCCTTCCCCACCAAGACCGACCCTCTAACTGGCCCACACAAGGCAAACTGAAAATATCGGGCTCCATGTTCAAAAATTATTTTTCATAAGACAGACTCAGGAGAGCATTAAACCAAGCACCGGGCTCCGTGCAACTGCTCTGGCCGTGTGCCCTGAGGCCAGCCCTCAACACCCGCTTTCTGTGCCCATTCAGAGGAGGGGGAGCTGACCACATGCGCCTCCGTAGCCCAAGTGCAGCCCAGGAAGAGTCATCACCAGCTTCTGCTGATTCTTCATCCAGGCCTCGCTCCAGACATGCCTTGGCGTTTGGCAAGTGCCACCCCCAGTCTGATCCAAAGCCCACTCAATGAATGCCCATTCATTTAATTCCGGTGAAAGAAGTGACACTCACTCACAATCAAGTATGAATAACCAGCACCAGTTTAGACTGTGACCCTCCTACAGAGATTTTCATCTTCACAGGGATCAAAGCCTTAAGCTCAAGAAACACTTTTCACTTGGTGGCCTTCCAGGCATCAAAGAGTAGCTGGGGAGGCAGTGCTGGGGGCCAAAGGCAGAAAGCGTTTACCTGCCCACTGTGGGTCAGGCCAGTCCCTCAGGAGAGATGGAGGGATGGGCCGGAGACAGTGCTGGATCCCAGGGACCCTTCTGTCCTCTCACAGTGGTTCAAACACGCGCTTAATTTTCATCACGTAGGGTTTGCTGGAGCAACTGAAGAACGTTTGTGGTTAACTGATTGTAAGCTTTATGAGAATAGGGACCAAAGCTGTCTTGTTCCCCCAGAGCATAAGGCAACCAAATGAACCAGTACAGTTTATCCTGATAAACTGTAGGTGGATGGATAGAGGGACAGAGGAGTGGACAGCGGCTAAGTGGACGCATAATTATGTAGGTGGATGGCTGTGTCGGGCGGGTGGATGGGATGTGCAGAAGGGTGGGTGAGTGGCGGGTAGATGAATGAACTGATGGGGAGTGGATAGGTGGATGTATGCAAGGGTGGTGGACAGCTGGACTGGTGGATGGGTTAAGGGATGTACGGGTGGATAAATGGTGGGAAGGTGAGTGAAATGCTCAGTTCTGTAGTAGATACTTTTGTGTTTACGCCTTTTTATTTCCCAAGTGTTGCCTTAAATCCTCTGTAAACAAAGTGAGGTTTAAACAAGTAAACTATCTCTCACCAGCTCTGTGAGTTAAATATTATGCAAGATTATAGCTCCTCTAGCTTAGAAGGGGCCAACCAGGATCCCAGTCTCAGTTTGCCTGAGTTGACCCGAAGCTCTGTCCACAGCCCTGACATACTGAACAGGCTGAGCGTTTCTCCAGGGGCCACCTGCAGCCCTGCCTGCGGAACTTCAGCTCTGAAGGGGCCCCACGCCCTGCTCCCGCCTCAAGGGCACAGGCACGTGCAACTTGTTTTCTGATATTTGCTAATTCAATCAGGCTCCCTGATGCATCACATTTCTTTTCTGGAATTTTCCAGCCAATACCTCCTGTTCTTCAGAGATGTTTGGGTCTGGGTCAGACAGGGCATGAAGACCATTTGACTGAAAACCAAATCACATGAAGGCAATATCGCAGTGAGCTGTCTGTCTAGCTCTTAGTCTTGATATTCCCCTGCCCTGCTTCACCCACCCTTTACTTCAGCTCTGGAGGGCAGTCCCCTTTTGGAGGTCAGGGAACTCTAAGAGAATTTGCTGAAAGCTATTTATTTGGCCCCAGGCCTCCAGTGTACATAAACACAAAATCACACACACAGGGACTCCCTTTGCAGAACCCCTGATCTTATTTACTGCTGGGGAATTCACTGTTTGGGGTGGGTCATCTCTTCATAGTCCAGGTATGTAGTACGTGAACGATTCAGATGGTCGATTCCGCTCCCATTTCTCTTTATCACTGTCAGATAATTAAACAATAAGATGTGTGTTACACGGGCTCTCCAAAGTTACATAAACTCTGACTCTGTCCTCTGAGAGTGTAGTAGGCAGTTTCTAAGAAGGCTCCCAAGGGTCCCTGCCTCTAGAACTCACTCCCTAGTCTAATTCCTCCCTCTTTTTTTTATTGTTTTACTTTATTTCTTTGCAGTTCCTGCACCATGCTGCACGCAGGATCTTAGTTCCCTGACCAGGGATCAAACCCAAGCCTCCTGCAATGGGGGTCTTAGCCACCAAACTACCAGGGAAGTCCCCCTTCTCTTTTTTAAAAAATTAACTTATCAAAGTATAGTTGACTTACAGTGTCGTGTTAATTCTTACTATACAGCAGAGTGATTCAGTTATATGTATATATGCACATTCTTTTTTATATTCTTGTCCATTTTGATTTATCACAGGATACTGAATATAGTTTCCATCCTATACGTTGCTTACCCATTCTATATTTAATAGTTTGCACCTGCTAATCCCACACTCCCAGCCTACCCCTCCCCCACTGCCCTCCCCCTTGGTGACACAAGTCTGTTCCCTACGCCTGTGAACCCATTTCTGTTTCACAGAAAGTTCACTTGTGCCATATTTTAGATTCCACCTAAAAGCGATATCATATGGTATGTGTCTCTCTCTGACTCACCTCACTTAGCATGTTGATCTCTAGGTCTATCCCTGTTGCGTTCTGGCATTATTCCATTCCTTTTTATGGCTTAGTGGTATTCCCTAATTGCCTACTTTTGAATGTGGGTTGGACCCAGTAACTCTCTTCAGTGGACAGAATCTGGATGTCCCTTCCAAGATGTTGTCTCAAAAGAGCCTGGCTTCTGTCTTGTTTGGCCTCTTCAACTCTCTTGCGAGCTTGCTTTAGGGATGTTATAAGCTGCCTTATGGAAAAGGGCAGCCTCTGCCCGTCAGTCCGAGAGGAACTGAGGCTCTCAGTCCAGCAGCCTGTGAGGACCCAAATCCTGCCAGCAACCTCCTGGGTGAGACTGGAAGCAGACCCCTCCTGCTGAGCCTTGAGCTGTCAGTAGCCCCAGCTGTAGCCCCAACAGCGGAGGGCCTGGGCCGGAAGGCTCAGCTAAGCCACACGCAGATGCTGGCTCCAGAGAAACTGTGAGATAATGAGTGTGTGCTGCACCCGGCATTCAGTTTAAGGATCCTTTATTACACCTGCGTGGATAAGTAATGTGGTTGTCTGACATCCTATTGAACAGCTGCTCCGTGACAATGACTCTAAGGAAAAAGAGATGATGAATCAGATGCACTGCATGCCCTCTAGATACCCTCAGTCTGTGAGTCAGCTAGTAAAGCAGACCATTATGTCACCTAGATAAATATTATAATAAAGGCATTACCATTGGCAGAATAAACAAGCCATAAAAATCCACTGGCCAAGGCGAGTCAGACGGCCAGACTCAAGGTGAAGGGGTGGTAGGGGGATGTACTCCACCCCCATGTTAGCAGGAGAGACTCTAAAGTCACAGGACAGAGGATATAAATATCGAGGGGATAAGGAATCGGGCCCCCCAAAACGCAATCTACTGCCATGAGAAGGCATCGAGGAAGTGTAAACGCACGTTACTAAGTGAAAGAAGCCAGGCTGAGAAGGGTCTTTACTGTATGATTCCAACTCTAGCATGTTCTGAAAAAGGCCAAACTATGGAGACACTTAAAAAGATTAGGGTTTCAAAGGAAGAAGGGATGAATAGGCAGAACACAGGGGATTTTTAGGGCAGCGAAACTACTCTGTATGAGATTATAGTAATACATGCTACATGGCATTCCCCGTTTGACCCAAACCCATGGAATGTACATCAACAGTGAGCCCTAATGTACACTGTGGATGCTGAGTGACATCCATGGGTCGATGCTGATGCATCAGCTGCAGGGAATGCGCCACTCTGGTGAGGGTGTTGACTGCAGGAAGCCATGCACGTGGTAGGACCGTGGCTACGTAGGAAATCTCTGCCTTTCATTCAGTTTTGCTGTGAATCGAAACTGCTCTAAAAACGTCTAAAAATACAACCTACTATAAAGGGCTATGGTGGTTTAGGAAAAAAAACACATTTAATCAAGGCATAAAAAAGAGACTGAAAGGAAACGTATCAAACGCTGACACTAGATGTTGGCAGATTGCATAGGATTCTTGCTTCCCTCTTTATATCTTTTCCAGCTCCAAATATTCTGCAAAAAGCATGTTTACATTTCAAGAAAAAATGTTACAGAAAATATGAGACCAGGTCACAGAGCCTGAAGAAAGGAGAAGGTATTTTTGACTGAGAGGCCTCAGGAAGTGCCTGAAGGCAGGTGACACGGAGCTGGCACTGAAGGTCAAAGGAGCATCTGGATCCAGAAAAGAGAAGCCACCCGCTAAGCCTGGAGCGAGACTTGCCTTAAAGTCACTGAGACAGTGAGCGCATCTCAAGGGGACGGCTGTGCAGCTAGGCAGGATACCCTGCTGGTTAACCGAGGAGCAGTGGTGAACTCCGCTTGTGGAAGGTGGAGGTGGGGGGAGATGGGCATCACCTAAGGAGCCTAAAATGTCAGTGATCAAAGGGACTTCCAAAAACAGATCAGCCCCTTCATCTCATTTAAGGTCATGTTTAACCTAAAAAACAGCAAATTTCATACGGCTCATCCTAATACCAAGAAGGGGCCCCGAAGAGTGACTTTCCTCCCATCACAGAGGCAATGAGTGACAAAGCCAGGGCACATACAGTGGCTTTTAGCAAAGCAGAGATAGACTGAGGAAGCTCAGGCTTCCTCTCTGAGGAGCTCAGATAAGTATGGCCTTGATGAGAAGCTGACAACCTGGGAGGTTTTGACCATGTGTACACTGTCAGGCTCTCAGAAAAGAAAGTCCTGAATATAGCTCGCAGCATCATTCAAGCAGGTGCATCAGATTTGTCTTTAAAGTGAGACTTTCTGCAGAGAGGCGTGGGGTGATCATTGCTGGCAGACCCTCCAGGGCAGAGGCAGCAGCAGCTCATCCCCCTCTGTCAGTCCTGGCACAGTTCTAGGCACATGATCATGTTCAGTAATGTTTGCCAGATCAACGCCCTGAGTCTCTGCACTTCCACCTTTCCCAGGCCAGGAGCCTTTAGCTCTTTGTCTCCTGCTCTTCCAGGGTCAGAAGAAGTCTCCCCAGTCTTGCTCTGTAGTTTTTACTTTTAGTTCAGGAGCTTTGGGTGGCAGGGGGTGGGGCAGACGGAAGCACGGGTGGGAGCTGGACAGCCATCCAGAGACCCCGACACTCAGGGGCGGCTCCACTGAACCACTTTCTGTATCGCAGTGAGAAAACACAAGTTTTTATAAGAAAAAAAGGGGGCAAATCCATCCCGATGCAGGGGGGATTTGGGAGTAAGCATTAGCCTCCTAAGAGGGTTCACAAGGTTATACTTAGTCTCTCTCTCACACACACACTCACACACACACACACACACGCCCAAGCACACACGCACACTCATTTTGTATCAAGCACCAGGTTGAGTAGGTCAGAAAGGAATGGTCCCATTGTTCCCTGTTTGCGCTTGTTTTTCAGGAGACTGCCCCAGAATGTCACTTCTCTACCCTTCCCCTACCTGAAAATGAGCTTAGAACTTGCCCTTGATTTTGCCCCAGGACCAGTCCAGCTCAGAATGCTCACAGCAGGGCTATTCAATGAGCACTAATCATTTCTTCCTATCTCCCCATGAGATTAGAATGCTCTGGGCTCTGGCTCCTGGTACAGCCTGACTGTGTTAGGCCCCGACACTCCCCGGCCACTGTGAAATACCCTGGAAAAAACAGGTTCTGGAAGAAAAGATCTCCTTAAAGCGCTGCTGCTTCAAACTTCTCTTTCACTGAAGGTCTTGGAGGTGGGGGCAGGGCGTATAGGGCCTGAGTCGACCCGCGGAACGGGGAGAGAATGCACGTTCAGGAGACCTCTGCCCTCGTGGAGGCTGCTGGTGGGGGCAATCCAAGGATGCCCATGAACATGCCTTCTTCTCCCCCTTGGTTGGTCCCCAGGCTAAAAGCCCAGCCATGCCCCAGGCCCAGCAGAGCCACAATTACCAAGTCTCCAAGCCTGTCCTGAAGACCACCTTCTTGGTGTCACCTGCTGATCAGCCGGGAAGAGGAGGCCGCTCACCTTAGTCACCTCTAGCCAAGCTTCAGGCTTGGGACCCCCTTGCCTCTCTCTCTTCCCAGCTCTTGTTTCCACCCAACCGAGCTCCTCCTGATCGGGGCCTGCAGAGGAGAGCCTGCTTCTGTGACTCTTTCCAGCTGTCAGAGAGGCCAGCTAAGAATAACCACACCCAAAATAGTGCTTAGGATGATTTAGGTGTGGCTCAGCCCAGAGGCAGGTGGATGGACTAGATGACCTTCTAGTCCTGGGATCCCTCATTCATTAACAGAAATCTACTGATTCCTACTATGTGCCAGGTACAATGTTAGGTGCTGGGGATGCAGTGGTGAATTAGATGCATGGCCCCTGCCCTCATGGAGATCTGAGCTTAATGAAAAACCTGTAGCCCACGTCTACCCCCACCACCTCTCTGGCCCCAGTCGGAGTCAGTGGGTTTTGCCACTGTGCCGTGGCATCGTGTCCAGACCTCTGCCTACCTTGGAACACGTGCTAAGTCACTCCAGTCATGTCCGACTCTTTGCAACCCTGTGGACTGTAGCCCGCCAGGCTCCTCTGTCCATGGGATGCTCCAGGCAAGAATTCTGGAGTAGGTTGCTGTGCCCTCCTCCAGGGATCTTCCCAACCCAGAGATCGAACCCCTGTCTCTGACATCTCCTGCACTGGCAGGCAGGTTCCTTAGCACTAGCTGGGAACATACTGTATTATAATCACCCATCTCTTCAGTTGCTTCTTTACTAGATTCTGAATTCGGGAGACAAGAATCACTTCTATCCGCAGAACTTAGCTTACTGTGTTGGCCCATTGTAGATGAGAATCAAGATTAGCTGAATAAGTGGATGGATGGATGAACGGATGGATGGATAGATGGATATAGATTGATGGATCAAGTCCTTTACTTTGTGGAGATGTTAACAAATAGGAATTTTCTTCCACCTGCTTCTTTCTTTGGACTCTAGTTGGCTTGCCTCCATTATATCAATTTGAACCATAATAGAATTAAATATAAAACATCCTAAGTGAACATTTGAGGAGCAAAAGGATGCCAGAAGACAGCATAATGCCGACGCGTCTCGCTCTCACACAGCCAGCCCCTTTCTTGCTGTGTGCAGACATGCCTTCAGTCCTTCTGGACACAGCTCCTAGGTCACTGCTGCCAACTCCTGGAGATGTTAGGTACGTTGAAGCTTATTTACCATCTATGAACTGGATAATCAAGCTTGGCCCGGAGAAGCAGGGATCAGGTTCTGATAGATCTGTTGAGATCGGATGATCAGGAATGAAACTTCTAAAACAAAGTTTTACATTGAACAAGCCTACCCTACCATAGCTAAGATCAAACAGTACTTTAAAATACTTTAACATTGTCATTCAGATGCTAATGATCTTGTTCTATATACTGATTGATGAACTGTTTGCTCATCTCAACAAGAAGCCCCCAAGTTCTCAAGTCTCCCAGGGAATCCGAAAATTTCCAAATCTAGCTCTAGAGAGGGCCAGACACTGATCATGTCACCATCTCATGGAACCTACAGTTTATTACCAAGGTGATAAACCTCCACTCTTCCGGAGAGCATTCCAGACCCTGCATGAAACCTAAGGTGCAGTCACAGTAAACTCCCTACCAACGACTAGAATTTTTATTCTCTCCTTCCCTAAGAATGCCTGTTCCCCCATCTCCACCTAGTTTAACTCTGCCCATTCTTGTGAAAACATGGAAAAAGGCTTACAATTCATGATTCACTTTTTAACAATGTACGTATGCTTGGTACGATAACATATGATATCAGCTATAACAACAAGCCCCGTGGAGAAGCTGTACCCGGGAGGAAAGGCTAGCGAGAAACGCAGCAAGATGCCAACGCAATGTGTATTCGTGGCATGGAACCGTGAGTGGTACTTCTTCTGTTCTCTAAATGGTTCCTGATAGAGTTCTGTGGTTTTTATCATGAGATCCTTATACTTGGTCAACATCTACTACAGGATGAGAATTAAGCCACTTTTAGTCATTATACCTAGAATACAGCCTGGTAGAAATGCTAACACCTCCAAGATGCCTTCCCTGACTACCCCCTCCCACTGTCCCCACAAGACACTGTATTTCCCCCTGTGGACCCTCCAGTCTTTCGTTAGCATCTCTATCGGAGGACTTACCAGGGTCTATATTGAATCACAGATGATTGTATACATGCCTGTCCAGCTTTGTGATGGAAAGACATTATTTTTAAATCAATAAATGAAAGAGCCGTTGTGTTTCCAGCCTACACAGGTTAGGACAAATCATATTATAATATGATATAAATTATTATATTCGCATTACTACGTTCAGTTTTTTAGATGACTCCTGCCCATTGCCTGCATCACTGCCCAAATGATTTCAACTCCTAGACAGTCATTTGCAAGGCCACAATGTAGGGGGCCTTCAGAGCTGGAACTGTCCAGATCATCTGACACTTGTCGACCTTTAAAACGAGTAAAATCAAACCCTTAGGGAATTAATTTGCAGGAAATATGAAAACCAAGTCTTGGTTGCAAGCCATACACTATCTTTGGGATTTAAGCATTCAGCCAGTTGGATGAAGTATTACTAGCGCCACTGACGATGGGAAGAGAATGGGCCTTCCTCCCAGGCGAGACTGCAGAGTCACCCACCAGACTCACACAGGTACAGACTCACACAGGTGGAGGGTTATTTGTTTGAACTTGCAAAATGGATTTCTTAAATGTTTGAGCTAGTGCTAGAAGTGTTTTCAAAGTGCCTGCATACTCATCTTAAACACACACATTATTAAGGGATTTTATTTGACATTTAACAATTTTGTATATTAATATTCCCGTCTTTCCCCTAAATGGCCTAATCCATCTAAATCCATAGCATCAAAAGTCATTACACATAAAGAACAAGATGTTGCCAGAGCCACTGTGGCCCGGCATTGAATTTGCGTGAGCTGAGATGATTCGGGCAGATTTATATCCTGTTATTTCCTGAACTCGGAGCAAAACTCACAGGTTCAAGACTTTGAAAGCATTTGTCTGAGCAGTCTCCCTGCATCACTGGGAAGGGGAGGGCGTTTCTGCCATCTGCTCGCGCAGCCTTGCCTTCCTTCACCTCTCTCTCCAGCTGGCTGTGTGAACCCTGGGGTGAATCCTAAGGCCCATGACCACTGGGAAGAGGAGATCTTTACTTTATCTTCCTTCCCCTGGAAAATTTTCTTTTCCCTCTTCCCTGGTCCCCATGATACGGAAAGAGATTTGTAGAGAGTGTAGGGGGCACTTCAGATTCTGAAATTACTACTTTGTTCTTCTCACTGGCAAATGACATAAAGGGTTGGGCCACAGTAGTGGTTTTTAATCATTTTTGAGTCACACACATCTATAAGAATCTGATGAAAGCTCTGCATTCTCTCCCTAGAGAAAGTCAGATATGTGCACACACGCAAAATTTCGCTTGCAAATAGAGGCGGTTCACATGGTGAATTACTCATGCATGGGTTCCCCAAGGATCTGTGAACCCCAGTTTAAGTATCGCTGATCTAAATAACAATCCCTTGCACTTCTGTTTGATTTGCAGCGCATTTTTGAAACCTTTCTCTTGTTAGACAACTTAGTAAGGTAGGGATCCATTTCACTCCCATGTAAAATTGTCAACCTGGCTGAGAAATGCATTTTGACTTTCTGCTTGCAAATCTTAATTTTCACCTCCTTCTGATGGGAAATTGCACTTTGGAAATTGAAATTCTATTTGTTATATTTTTGTACTAATTTGTTAACACTAATTCCCCCCCCCCCCACCCCCCCACCCCAAAGCATGGAAAGCTCATGGACTGAATTCAGAAAGCCTGGGCTAGAATCTAGATCCCCTTGGCCCCTTTGTCTGAGGAAGGGCATGACAACGCCTATCTCCCACGGGTCAGAGGATTTCATGAGTCATGCCAGGAGTCTCGTCTGAGCCACACCCCCCAGCGGGACATGTCAACGTCTCCGAACACAGTCAGCGGACCTATTGTTTCCATAATACAAACTACAAAGAATCAAACCTACGAAATCTTCTAGACTAGCGGCGCTAAGCAGGAGATAGAGTGAGAACGTGTTGCAGGTAGTGGGAGTTTTTCGAAAAGGCTTCTTAACTGCTGAGATAACAGTGATTCAGTGTCTATCCTGATGCTCATTTCCCAGCCGTCTGCCTTTGAATGGGAAGCTGTGAGACCAAAGAAACCCAGTTGCTTCACTCATTATGTAGCTTGTTAGTAATAAGCAAAAACATGGATGCTGTCATATGCGGGGCACGAACCCCGAGCACCTCATAAACGGAGCCTAACAACTCTGCTCGGAGTAGCCGCGCCATCCCTGCTCACTGCACCCCCGCTTTCTGCCCAGCTGGGCTGGTGGTGGCTGTGTGCAGGGCTGGAATAACAAGCTGGCAGTGCAGCCAGCCTGAGCTCTTCCTGGCACCATTGGCCCCCAGACTGAGAGGGAGTAGGCAGGGCCGCAGCCCGCCCGTACAACTCTGCTGTGTTACTTAGGACAAGATGCCCACTCTGGGAGGACTGATGGAAAAAGGTGGCTCCCCCATGCTGGCCCTGCATTATGGGCACAGACATGGCAGGCAGAAAAAGGCTGGTTTCAGCCCTTGCTCTTCCCCAGACGTGGTGCAATAGATACAGCAACCCCAGAGCAAGCCTCCCCTCAGGTCTCACTCAGTCCTTCTCGCAGAAGACTTAGGACTGAGGACACAGAAACCCCAAACAATGGGGAGGGCAGATGGCTGACCTGGGATCAGACGTCGCCCACCCTGTTCTCCAGCCCTGCTCTCACTGACCATCGTTCATTTGATCAACAAACATTCAGTGAGTTCATTCTTTATGCCAGCGACATGAGGCACATCCCTTAGGTTTTCACTGACTTCTTATAAAATCCCTGCAAGACATCGACTGCTATTCCCATTTAATAGGGAAGGAATCTGAAGCTCAGAGAGATAAGTTATTTGCTCCATGTCATACAGCTAATGAAATGCAGGGCTGGGATGCAAGCTCGCTTGTATCTGACTCCGAAGTCTCAGCGGGCCCATCCAATGCCTTAGGTCAGTGGCTGTCAAATTTGGCTGCACGTCAGAATCACCCTGGGAGCTTTTAAATCATACCAGTACGCGGGCCTCACCCCAGAGATTTAGATTTAATTGGTCCAGGGTGGGATCAAGCGCCAGGGTTTTTGTTGTTGTTGTCATCATTTTAATCTTCCCTGGTGCTTCTAATCTGCACCCAGGATTAAGAACCACAGATTTTGGTGAATTACTCATCGTAGTCAAACTTAACTCATTTCCACCCAAATAGCTGAAATGACAGACCGTCAACCAGGGAGTGAGAGCTGATATAGCATCAGAAAAGATTCCCTATTCTAAAATGTAGCTACCCTCCCTGCCACACCTTTGGACCTTGAACTTTTCCAGGTTCCCTCCTTTTAATATTAAATAATATTTGTTCTCCTGCTGCAGCCTAGTGGAGACTAGTCATTAACCGGCTAATACCAAGAAGGCGGTATTGAGAGAAAACGAAATTGTGGTTACCCAACAGGAAAGGGGGTGGGAGGAAGGATGAATTAGAAGGTTAGGATTAACATATACATACTACAACTACTGTATACAAAGCAGATAACCAACAAAGACCTACTGTACAGCACAGGGAACTACGCTCAGTATTTTGTAATAATCCATAATGGAAGAGAATCAGATATATCTGAACCCCTGTGCTGTATATCTGCAACTAACATGATATTGTAAATCATCTATACTTCAATTATAAAAGAAGAATGGTGTATTGGGAGAAGACTGATGGGGTAGGAGAACCCAGGAATAAGGAAAGTCATGAGAGAAGACATAGGCTAGGTTAAAAAAATATTAATAATAGTCATAATGCATAATTACAATAGCTAAACTTACATTGGACTTCCCTGGTGGCTCAGACAGTAAAGCATCTGCCTACAATGCCGGAGACCTGGGTTCGATCCCTGGGCTCACTGCATTCCCGCTCTTGTTCTAAGTGCTTTATAAGAATTAACTCAGCCGCTCTGTTGAGGTGAATGTATCTACCCTCTCTATTTTACAGATGAGGAAACTGAGGCCATTAAATAACTTGCCCAAGGCTTCCCAGGCAGACAGTCTACGGCACATGCCCTTACTTTTGTCCACTTGAGTTTTCCCCAAGCCTAGGTCTGCTGGTGGCTTCCTTGCCCCACTCAGAGTCATGTTTGCTAGGTCTGAGGACTGTGCCAGTCTCCTCTCTGCGCAGCTGATCAGCCCTCCCATGTCCAGCCACTTCCCCTGGTCTGCTTAGCCCGCTGTAGCCAAGGCAGTTAGCAGTGTGGGATGAGGGGAAGCTCCCTGGCCTGATGGTCATACAGCCTGGGGTCTCCCTGCAGGCCTGCCCCTAAGTGGTTGCACATCCAGGTCAAAGGGCGACTTAAGTCTCTGGACTTAAGTTGCCTTCTTTTAAAATGAAGGTTTTGAATTGAATCGTCTATAAAAGCTCTGAGAAGTCCTACATGAAGAAACCAGATTCACGAGGGTTTCCTGAATTCACAGGACCACTGTAGTAGATTGCATTATTGCTGCCAATTCCTCACTCTGCTGTGACCTTGCAATTCCTACCACTAGCGGTAGCATACATTCGTTTCTCTGCTTTCGGCAGAGATTTTGGCCAGGTGACTTCGCCCTGGCAGATTTTTGGCCAGGTCTAGCCAATAGGATGTTAACAGACACGATAGAGGGAAAGGCTTGAAATATGCTTATGCAGGTAAGCTTGCCCTCTTTTTTTTTGCCATCATCCTGAGGAGACCATGCCCCGGGTGGCTGCCTGATCCCGGAAGAATAAGAGACGTGTGGAGCAGAGGCGCCTCCAGTTACCCCACAGGACTGTGAGGAAAATTAAAAATCAAAATGCACTCATGTTTGCTAAGTTGCTTCAGTCGTGTCCAACTCTGGGCAACCCTATGGACTGTAGCCTGCCAGGCTCCTCTCTCCATGGGATTCCCCAGGCAAGAATACTGGAGTGGGTTGCTATGCCCTCCTCTGGGGGATCTCCCTGACTCGGAGATTGAACTCACGTCCCTTACATCTTCTGCATTGGCAAGGGGGTTCTTTATCACTATCCCAGTGCCACCTGGGAAACCCTAAAAATCTAAATAAATCATGATAAATATTATTATCAGTCACTGAGTTTGGGGTTGGTTTGTTACTTAGCATAAGTGCAGTGTTAACTGACAGATACAACTACCAAACTTTTTTTTTTTCATTAACATCTATTAAATGCCCAATTGAATGTTCCAAGGAACACATTTGGAAAAAAGTACTTCTCTAGGAACATCTGAGGCCAAGCTTTTTTTTCCTCAGTGTGCCTCCCTTAGCTTCACCGAGCAGAGTGCTCACTTTTCGTCTGGTGTTTAGTATAGGTCTCTGGTGGCTCAGAGGTTAAAGCGTCTGCCTCCAATGCGGGAAACCCAGGTTCGATCCCTGGGTAGGGAAGATCCCTGGAGAAGGAAATGGCAACCCACTCCAGTATTCTTGCCTGGAGAATCCCATGGACAGAGGAGCTTGGTAGGCTACAGTTCACGGGGTCACAAAGAGTCGGACACGACTGAGTGACTTCACTTTCTCACACCCCTGCACAAAGAAAAAGCTTCTTGAAGGCAAGGACTCTACACAGTCATCTTTCCATCCTCAAGGCCTGGCACATGTAGGTGCTTAGTAAGTGTTGGTTAAAGGAAAAGAACGTCATCATAACTGTCTGGGCCAAGTTTGTGGACAAGGTGATCTCTAAGTATCCTTCCATCTTCAGCATCCTGGAGCTCAGCAGCCAAGCCCTCCTTCAGTAGGCCATCCATGGGGACTGGGAGCCAGTGTCACACTCCTTGCCATCCTCCCCGTGTCTACTCTCGATTTCTGGCCTCATTTCCTCTATCAACTCAGCTCCCATTTTCTGTGCTGTTATTCAGTGTTCGGAGAAGGCAATGGCACCCCACTCCAGTACTCTTGCCTGGAAAATCCCATCGGCGGAGGAGCCTGGTGGGCTGCAGTCCATGGGGTTGCGAAGATTCGGACACGACTGAGCGACTTCACTTTTACTTTTCACTTTCATGCATTGGAGAAGGCAATGGCAACCCACTCCAGTGTTCTTGCCTGGAGAATCCCAGGGACGGGGGAGCTTATTCAGTGTTGGCCATGGGGATGTTAAAAAGATGGGCAGGTCACACACTCTCCCCTGGAGAAGCTCAGAGACGCTGCCAGTCCCACTGATGCGGAAATTTGAGGCTCAAAGTTCAAAAGACATGAGACACACGGGGCGAGTCAGTCACCCGCGAGTCCTAAGCAGGAGAGGGCAGGGTCGGCCTCATACCTGAGGCCTCTGAGAGCGCTGTACTGCTCTCTCACCCAGAGTCCAGATCATCGACCATCCCACCTTCAATGCAAATCTAAGAAAGTCCGTTCATGATAGCACTGAGCTTCTGTCTAACTAAGCAAGCCCCCTGCCTCCCTTCCAGGCAACTCTAAAGGCTCCTCAAGGAAATTTGGGGTTTTCCTAGAGGGGGCCAGGCTCCTGTCACTTAAGCAATAGCCTTTCACACCCTCTAGTGGTTAGAGGGCATTCTGACATCCCGGAGGAGCGCGGTAACTCCCCTGCATGCGTGCCTGTGTGTTCAGTCCTGTTAACTCTTTGCGAACTCCCCAGGGCCTACCTACAAAGTGAGCCTGTCCTCTGGGAAATCGGTTTGGCAATACATATCAAAAGCCATAAACACAGTCCTACCCTTTAACCCAGTAATTCCACTTCTGGGACTCCACTCCAAGGTGATAATCCAAAAATGGAGAAAGTCTGTTAGCACAATGATGCTCACTGCCTCATTGTTTAAAATATCTAAAATCAGCCAATATCCTAAGTAACAAAAAAAAAATAAAGAAATGATTAAGCAAATTATGATCTATACACACGAAAGTGTCAGCATTGTGAGGTCGGTTTAAAAATGATGGAAAGTGGCAAGGTGAAATCACTGGAGTATGAATACTGAAATCGGAGGGACCAGTCTAGTCTCCATCAGCAGGTGATCGTTGACACGCTCATGCTCGCTAAGCTCTCTGAGCCTCAGTTTCTCTATCTGTCAAAGGGAAGAACATGCTGCCTTGCAAGCTGGGCACCTCAAAGACTGTGTTGAGCCCTTGACACCATGCCTGGTGCAGAACAGAACATACAATCACTGGAGTTGCCGTTATTCTTATTACTAAGGTTTGAAATCATGTTACAACAGGGCAAATGCATCTGAAATCATGGTGAGCAAAAAAAAAAAAGAGCAAGACACAACACAAAATTGTATCTTTACTATCATTTCACTTATACAAAAAAGAAAAAAAGATACAGAAGGAGAACTTTTTAAATTTTGTTTTGAATTGGAGTATAACTGCTTTACAATGTTGTGTAAGCTTCTGCCATTTAAGCACACGACTCAGCCACACGCACACACGTGCCCCCTCTCTCTTGAACCTCCACCCATCTCCCAATCCCATCCCACCCCTCCAGGTTGTCACAGAGTATTCGTTGAGCCCCCCGTATTACACAGCAACTCCCCGTTCGTTATCTCTGAAAGATATACATGACATGCCGACAACGCTCCTGTTTTTGCTTTGTTTTTTTCCCCAGCGAACATTTCTTGAGTCGGACGTGCTCAGAACCAAGAATGCCTTAGAGACATTAAGATTAAAGAAAGCCCCCTGAGGAGGTCACCATCTACTGGGTGAAACAGGCCCCGAGGGCAAGAGGACAGGGGGCCAGTGGGAGGGGGAGGGCTCGGACAGTTTCCCCAGGAGAACTTTACGGGGCTGCCCCGGAAGGTACGCACATTTTCCCCTAGCCTTCCAAGGGTGGAAGCATCTTGTTAGGGCAGGGGGTGTAACTTCATGACACCCACCCAGCTTCACTCTAAGTAGCGTGATTGGAGGCGACCGAGGAAGACAGTTGAGAGGTCAGTGAAGTCCAGGGGCACAGGCTTTCCCGCCCCCCGCACCCAGCTCACCCCTGCGGACCCCCAGTCCTTCCCCCACAGGCAAAGGCCCGGCCTAAAAGCAGCATCGCCAGCGGCGTCCCAACTGGCACCACGCGAGTGAGCCGGAGCCACTGGTTTTCTCTCACTGCCTCAGCTACTGCAGATTTTACAGAAAAAATCATGAGTGTCAACCAAAGTTTTGCGTGTTTCGTGAGGCTTAATCTGCTGCCTGTCCTAGCAGTAGGGAAAGAGAGGCCTGCAAGTCTCTTCAGCCCTCCCCTGAGTATAAGAGGTGCAGCCAGGAGTGTTGAGGTCTCTAGCCTGAGGTCCTGAGGTCCTGAAGCTGGGACACTCTACCTGCCTCTCGCCACAAAGGAGATGGTTGAAACCGCAGCCTCATCCAAAGAAAGCCCCGCTCTGGGCCAACAAGTGAGGTCAGAAGCGTCTTCCGAATTGCCCTTCTTTTCTTCTATGCTCACTTGACCTTCAGGTTTCCAGGGGATACAGGTAGGGCCTGGATGTTCTGGAGCTCAGAGAATTCAGAGATCACTGTAACTGCCAGTCTAACTCCCCGCAGCTCCCTCAGCCCTAAGTCCTTTCTGTCCACCTCCGGGAAGTAAGCTCTCCGTTGCCGTTCCCACTGCAGAACAAACCTCCCCAGGCCGAGTGGTATTAAAAAATCGAATTGTTTTCTTTCACCCGCAGATTCTCTCGGGGAGAAATGTACAAGGGGCACTGTGGAAGAGCTGACTCTTCCACAACACGTCTAGGAGGACCCCAGCTGGGGAGACTCACTCTGGACCCTACTGGAAGGCTGGGGGCTGTTCCTCTTTCCACCCAGTTACATTTTATGCCGAATCACAAGACACAGTCATTTTGAGCCGCTGCTTCCGTGAAGAGTGAGCCACTCTTCTTTTCTTCCCTCTTCTTACAGCTCCCATCCCCAGAAGATTCTGGAACTGGTCCTGAGGGAACCGAGCCAGAAGCCTGAGGAGCCCTAGCATTTACTGAACTGATCCCGAGAATGGTCCACGTATCAAGTCAGGACATCCTCTCCCACCAGACTGCTCTCTTCTTTCTCCACATCCAGTAAAATGTTTTAGGAGGACACGATGACCTTTTTTTTAATCAGTAGCCAAGAAGACTTAGTCCAAGGGCTGGTTTACGGTCTCAAAATGTTCGGTCACTGTCTCTCTCATCAAGACAGAACAAAACATCCTAGTGAGTTCCTCTGGTGGGCTCCCGATGGATGCCAGGTATATAGGGGTTGCTTGACTCTTAACCCTGCGCAATAGGGGTTAAGTAAGAAGAGAGAATCCCTGAGGATGCGGTGACATCAGCCCCTAAAGATGGGTTTGGTATATACCACTCTGGAATCCCAAATTGGAAAGGAGCTGTTTGACACATACAGGTAGGCTCCATTCTAAGAAAAGGGGTTGGCAATAATCCAAGGCTTAACAGCAAATTCTAAAAAATGCGAGCGCTTCCTCACTTTCTATCAAAGATGATGCTTTTATTAAAGGAACTTCCTTGATGGATTTAAGTGCTGGTTTATAGACTGGCAGCAACTAAGAGGCAGGAAAATACAAAACGAAAGACTGGGCCCACAGCCAATCAAAGACCAATCGCAAATGAAGACAAACTTCGGAAGCTGTAACATCCAGCGCTGAAGTGGGATTTGCTTTTCACACATATACCCACGCACTTGAAGTGACACCCCCTGAGTCCAGTCAAGTATTCCTATGACGTGGGCCCAAGGCTGCATTCCAGGCTTGGGGAGTAAGACGGACTAATGCGCAGAAACGACAGAACAAGGATGGCATGTTTACAGAACGCGGAGGAGACAGACATGCCTGGAGAAGAGGGTGTGCGTCAGGAAGCAGGAGGAAATAAAACTGGCCAGGTAGGGTGGGGCCGTTCTAGCAGGTTTGAAAGCTAAGCTGAGGCATTTGAACTTGAACTGTTAGACAAGAGAGAGCTCCTGAAAGGTTTTTCCTCCAAGAAAGGCATGATCAGAGAGGAGTTTTAGGGACACCCATCCGGTATGGGCATAGGACAGAGCGGAGACACGGACAGCAGTGAGCGGGTGGTCGCAGGCCTGAAACCGGGAGGATGGAGGCCCTGAACCAGAGGGAGGCAGAGCACCTGATGGAATGTTTCCACAAGAGAGACAGTTTCTAAAGGAAAATGGCACACGCGTTTGTCAGGGCCCAGATTTGACTGCAAGTCTCCCGTCTTTGGAAAGGTGATACTGCTGGACTTAAGTCCCATTTCAACACTTTCCAGCTTCAAAAAATTCATTTTCTCAAGATATGGAGTGGAGTAGGTTAAACCCAAGTCTGTTCAAGGTGCAATCAAAGGTTAAAAGGAACCAGTAATTTTTTAAGCAAACTATGCATCTTTAAGCCTCTAAGAGCAGAGTCATCTTTCCAGCTTGGACCCTAAGGTGGCTATGTTCCAATGACACATCAAATCAAGTCCCCATACTTCTTTGGAGACTGCCTTCAGAGTCTGCTCTATATCCCTTTTAAACCCTACAATATCTTCTTTTGACAACATAATTAATTCTGTAAAAGGATAGCCACAGGTCAGTCTGGTAGGGAACAAGATGATCAGTCAGGCTGGGTAATGGCTCTTTGGGTTAGAACAGAAGAAATAGCTGAGACTTTTGGGGAATGTATTGAGATGTGCGCATGTTTTCTTCCTATCTTTTAGAGCTCTGTCATCTCTAGTGATGTCCCATTCTGCATTCACAGTACTCATTGGCACCTTTGCTCAGTTTGTCTTGACCAATATTTTTGTCAGTTTGTCTTAACTTGAAGTCTTTTCAAAAATCTGACTTGGAAGTACGACGCACGAAAGGAGAAGAAAATGCAGCCGCTCCCCTTGTATCATTCATAGACTGACTGAGAGGGGGATTTCCTGCAGAAGTTGCAATAAAAGGTTTTGAGCAAGGGTAGTAGATGTGTTCTGCTAACACTGAGACTCTCTGCAAAGGTATGTCATTCCTTCAATCAACAGGACTAGAATGCAGGTGAGAATTAACGAGGAGATCCCCGCCTTCAAGCAAGCCATGAGCAAAGAACTACCTCCCGTGTTGACCACTTTTACAGAAATAACGCTGATTTGTCTCTAACTCATACCTTTCATTTTCTCCGATTGTGACCGGGACATTGCAGTCTCACTAAACAGCCGTGTGCTCGCCCCCATTTCCCAGATTCCCTTGCAGTTAGACTGTAACCACATGACTAGTTCTAACCAATGGGACATGGGAGGAAGTATGCCATTTCCAGACTCGGTGATATAAGCTCCCAGTGTGGCCCTCCAGTTTCCTCTTTCCAGACTGCAGTGATCATACATCCCCCAGACAGGGACATCTGGGACCCTGACTCACCACCCAGAAGACAAGTGCTCGGGAGATTCCCTCAGCTCACACTGGAAAGTTCAGGGGGTGAGAGAGAGAAATCTTGGTAGCATGAAGCCACCGAGTGTGGGGCTTTATTTGTTACCACAACTGAGGTTTCTTGCCTAAAACTCTGAAATAACAACAGAGGATGGCAACATGGTGTAGTGGGAAGATCAGCGGCCTCAGAGTAGTCCCAACCTGGGAGAAGTTAGTGCCCGGCGTAGAGGCTGCTCATCAGAGTCACTTGCAGTCTACACATCTCCAATGAGACCAATAATTTTCCTCTGACAGAACGGACTTACTGCTCCTGGAGACAGGAAATGAGAGCTGACAGCCTGCCTTGGACTCTCCCCATGGCCAACTTGACCACAGTCGGCCCGAGTTTTCGCACAGTAGAAAGGGTGTACCTTCCATCCCACCTGCTTCGTCGCATCCAGGAAGGACTTCCAAGAGAATAAACTACACTACTTCCTCCTTTAAAAAGCAGGCATAAGCAATGGCTCAATAAGCTTTCGCACATTTAGACAAAGTAATGTTATTCAGCCCTGAAAAGCAATGAGCTTTCAATCCAAGAGAAGACATGGGAGAAACTTAAATGCATATTACTACGTGAAAGAAGCCAATTGGAACAGAGCATGTACTGTATGATTCCAGCTTTACGACATTCTAGAAAAGGTAAAATTGTGGAAACAGTGAAAACATCAGTGGTTCCCAGGGGCGGGATGTTGGAGAGAGAGATGAATAGACAGAGCCCAAAGGATTTTTATGGCAGTGAAGATACTCTGCATGGCATTATAATACAAGGTTTTGGCAAATGTCATTTATACATTTGTCCAAAAGCATAGATTATACAACAATGAGAGTAAACGCTAAGACAAACCTATGGACTTATGGTGATGATATTGTGTCAGTGTAAATTTATCGGCAGTAAAAAATGGACCACTCTATACATGCATCTAATGTATCCTGAAAGAGATGGGAATACCAGACCACCTGACCTGCCTCTTGAGAAATCTGTATGCAGGTCAGGAAGCAACAGTTAGAACTGGACATGGAACAACAGACGGGTTCCAAATAGGAAAAGGAGTACGTCAAGGCTGTATATTGTCACCCTGCTTTTTTAACTTCTATGCAGAGTACATCATGAGAAACCCTGGGCTGGAAGAAACACAAGCTGGAATCAAGATTGCAGAGAGAAATATTAATAACCTCAGATATGCAGATGACACCACCCTTATGGCAGAAAGTGAAGAGGAACTAAAAAGCTTCTTGATGAAAGTGAAAGAGGAGACTGAAAAAGTTGGCTTAAAGCTCAACATTCAGAAAACGAAGATCATGGCATCTGGTCCCATCACTTCATGGGAAATAGATGGGGAAACAGTGGAAACAGTGGCTGACTTTATTTTTTTGGGCTCCAAAATCACTGCAGATGGTGACTGCAGCCATGAAATTAAAAGACGCTTGCTCCTCAGAAGAAAAATTATGACCAACCTAGATAGCATATTAAAAAGCAGAGATATTACTTTGCCAACAAAGGTCCGTCTAGTCAAGGCTATGATTTTTCCAGTAGTCATGTATGGATGTGAGAGTTGGACTGTGAAGAAAGCTGAGCACCAAAGAATTGATGCTTTTGAATGGTGGTGTTGGAGAAGACTGTTGAGAGTCCCTTGGACTGCAAGGAGATCCACCCAGCCCATTCTAAAGGAGATCAGTCCTGAATATTCATTGGAAGGACTGATGTTGAAGCTGAAACTCCAATACTTTGGCCACCTGGTGCAAAGAGTTGACTCATTTGAAAAGACCCTGATGCTGGGAAAGATTGAGGGCAGGAGGAGAAGGGGACAACAGGAGATGGCTGGATGGCATCACCGACTCGATGGACATGGGTTTGAGTAAACTCTGGGAGTTGCTGATGGACAGGGAGGCCTGGCGTGCTGAAGTCCATTGGGTCGCAAAGAGTCAGACACGTCTGAGTGACTGAACTGAACTGAACTGAATGTATCCTTGGTGAAAAATGCATCGATGATGTTGATAAGGAGGGATCAGGAGGGAGCCTCTCTGTGCATGTGTGGGGGCAGAGGGTACCTGGACAATCTATATGTTCCTCTCAGCTTTGTTGTAAACCTCAAGCTGCTCTAAAAAATAAAGTGTTTATCAAGGTAGATGAGTATGACCTTTCTGTTACAAAACCAAACCAGAGTCAAAGGGGAAGCCTCTAGTAACCTTTCCCCACAGCTTGTGTTCTGCCTCCGCAGAGAAACCACCCTGGATCCTCCTTCCAGCCTGCCCTATCCATTTGCATACTGATGAAGGAACATAGCTCCGCTTCCGGTTCTTAGTCTATACGCGGTCTCAAAACACGAATAAGCGAAACAGCAGGTACTCCTGTTCTGTTCTGGCTTTTGTTGTTTTTCTTTCTTGACTTTTCTTTTTTTTTTTTAATTTACATTTATTTATTTCATTTGTAACTTTTGATATTTTTCAACACGTGGGGCCAACCTAATGCCTTTTTATTGCTACACAGTTCTTCTGTAGCATGAAGGTAGCATTATTTATATAATTATATGGGATGTTCTGCAGCTGTTATGAACATGCTCGAGCCACCGGCTGTGTACGTGGGCCAGCCTTTCTCTAGGGTGGGTACTTGCAAGGGGACTAACTGGGTCAAAGGGCACACATATCTTTAGTTTTAACAGACACTGCCAAACAGCTCTCCAAAGAGGCCATACCCACATATTTGCATCAATAGTAAATAAGGGTCTTTCATTTCTTCACCTTTTTTTTTCTCTGATAGTGAGTGTGGGTGACTTACAGGTAGAATTATCTTAAGCTGGTAAACATGCTTATTGTCTGATTATGAGGTCATCTCATGCAATTGCCTGCTTGCAGACAAGGATGGACGTCCACATTGCCAGCAGCTTTCACCACTGTGCCCATTAGCCTGTAGGCTCTGACCCACCCAGACAGGCGTCTGTCAGTATTGACAGAGGAGATTTCTATCTTTTAGTGAACAGTGGCCTCCACTCTTCTCTGCATCTCTGAGAGTCCTAATGCCCAGGTCACATCACCCAGAGGAGGTGCTGAAGGCAAACAGCAGTGCCACGGGGCCGGCAGGGAGAGCAGCGCCCCCACCCCAGGGCCGCCAAACACTCTGCATCAGACAAGGAGGATGGGCAGCAGTACTCTAAAAAACCAAAATTAATGCAAAGGTCCAAGTTGAACGGAATATAAAAATTTCAAAGGAAGACACAGGCAGTATTGCTGATTTTTCCATTTTCCTCAGGCTTCAGTGTGTTCCGTACAGTAGTCATTAGTCGTTTTAAGTGGATCTGGGAGACACACACACACACTGTAAAATCTTTGCCTGTGTGACTTCGGGAAATTTTCTGAAGCCTTCTGAGACTTGGTTTTATCTTTGGTGAGTTGGCAAGGATTAAAGGACATATAATATGTACAATGGTGGGTTTTCAACAAACACCTGCCACCATGGGCACAGGGCTCCCCCGGTGGCACTAGTGGTAAAGAATCTGCCTGCAAATGGAGGAGAGACGTAGGTTCAGTCCCTGGTTTGGGAAGATCCCCTGAAGGAGGGCATGCAACCCACTCCAGTATTGTTGCCTAGAGAATCCCATGGACAGAGGAGCCTGGCGGGCGACAGTCCCTTAGGTTGCAAAGAGTCAGACATGACTGAAGCAGCACGCACACACCGTGGGAACTAAGCCCAGTACTAGGCTGGCTGTCGTCTATGGGGTCGCACAGAGTCGGACACAACTGAAGCGACTTAGCAGCAGCAGCAGCAGTGCTATTATTAGGCGCCAAGACAACCTTGCTGGTTGCTGCTTCTGCTCTCATCCTCGAGCCTGATTTGGTCTCTAAACTTTCTCTTGGTGACCAAGTGGCCCGTGTGTAGACTGCAGATTGCCAACAGGAAGAACGAATCTTACTGGGCACTGGGTTTGAACTTTGTCCTGGGATGGGCACTTTCATACAGTATGTCAGTTAATTGGCATGATAATTCTTTGAGAGGCATTGATGAGAAAACTGAAGCTCAGAGAGGTTAAGTGACTTGCCCAAGGTCACAGAGCGAGCCAGCGACTGAGCTGGGCTTTGGGCCAGGTCCCTTTATATACAAATATATGGTCCAATGTTTATTGGTGTCAGTAGGATAAAGAAAGAGCCTGGTGAATACAGATCCTGTGGGCAAAGACTCCCTCATATTCCCTGCCTGATCATCACCCAAACTCAAACAGCAGGTTCTGCTCCTGATTCGGCCCAGACCTACTGCCTTCAGGGGGTGTTGGTGTCTCTCACACAAGCCCCAGAGCCCTCATGATTGCCTCTCCTGAAGGCAGGCACCCACTGCCCCACCCTCTCCCCACTGCCTCCCAGCTCCCCCACACAATGCAGCCCCAGCCAGATGACACCAGGTAGATAATAACATGACCTGATTCTGTTCACCCTCATCCTGGCCTGCTTCCGGGTCCATCACCCTTTTCTGCCCAGGCTCTGCAGGCTGGTCTGCACACAAACGAAGGCTGGGCGTGAGTGGGCCTTTTCAGAAGCAGTTTGGCTTCTGTGCTTAGAGCCTTTGGAGACCTCTCTGGGCGCCCAGCCACTCTGCTCTGCTGGGTCCAGGGGTTAAAGGCCCCTGACTAGGCCAAGCCAGGCCCCGGGTACCAGTTGGTTCCTGAGGAGGAGATACGGAGAAGGGGAGAAGGGAAGAGACTCCATCTCCAGAAGGTCACACCACTGTCAGATTCCTTCCCTAGAATCTGGCACTGTCTTCCCATCTGTCCTTCTCCCAGCTTCACTTCCCAAACAGTGTCTGTCATCACTGGGAGAGTCACCGCTGGCTGTCTCCATGAATCCACAAATCACCTTCCTGCCATCGCTGGGCAGGGGGAGGGGGTGTAGGCAGGGGTGGGAATCAATAACCCCATTTTCCGTCACCGGCCCCCCTCACCCCTTCGCCACCCAGGGCCAGGAGCCTTCGTGGGCCAAGTTTGCACCACATGCCATTTGTCCAACCTGCCAGAAGATCTTAGCATTGATATGCCCTCTAGTGGGTTTTTAAAAACAAGAGTCACACCCACACTGAACAATAATCAATTAACTCTGGCCATGTCTACGGGGTCCCAGGGCCAAAGCTATGCCATTGAAGGTAGCCAGCCACCTGGCCAAGCAGAGCTTCTCCCCTGACCTATAGCCTGGGTGTTGCAGGTAATAATTGCCATTAACAAGAAGTATTCCCTCAGGAACTGATGCTATTGGCCCAGCCAGAAGTGGGGTCCCTTCAGCCCACACCCCAGCCTTCTCCACTGCCTGGAGAGCCTACAACACTCAAAACTCACTGCAGAATCTGCTTTGCTTCAGTGCTTCTCCTTGTTACGCCCTGCCCTCATCCGGGAGAATGGCCCTGCTTTAGGCTCAGGCTGTCCTCTTGCTAGCATCGCCCAGTCATGGCTTCCAGCAGTTTCTGTGTCAACCTGTGAATTCCCTCTTCTCGTCTATCTCAGGGTTTCTTACCCGTGGCACCCCGGACATCTCAGTCCAGCTAATCCCTTGTTGCAGGGGGCGTCCTGTGTCCTGAGGGGTGTTCAGCACCTTCCTGGCCTCTACCTACTAGATGCTATAGCATCTCTCCATTTGTGACAACCCAAAGCATCTTCAGACAATGCCAAGCCTCTCTGGAGGGGAGAAGGGGAGGGAGAGAAAAAACCACCACCCACTGAAACTCACTAGCCTCTGGGCAGAACTTTTTGTGGATCTGGGCTGGGATCTGAGGGTGCCAGAAATACCCCCTCTGCACCCGTGTAACCAGGGATTAGTCCTCTCCGTCTTGGCGGCTGGGAGGCCAGGCCATTTAACCTCCATAGTGCCCTGTAAATGCACACCCTCCCAAGCAGGCTCAGACCTTGGCTCAGGTGGCGGCATAAGGTGTGAGGCTGGGGGCTGAGGGGGGCAGGACAGAAGGCAGGGTGCAGAGAGGATGCGAGGGGCAGCCGGGGCTGCAGAGGCTGGATCCATGCTCCATCAGGCACTGCCCCTGGCCGGCATTTTATTTCATCCTTAGAGGGCCCCCGTGATGCAGACCTCCCTACAGGCTAGGTTTGCAGGAGCGCGCTGTCTGCAGAGCGGCCATGGGGGAGAGCCGTCCATCCTCCTTTTAGAGATGAGGCCAGTCAGCTGTGCGGAGGGCCGGTCACCGAGGAGCCCACCCCGGCCCCTCTCGTCCGGAGCCGGGAGACGTGTCGCCCGAAAGTCAAGCACCCGAGCAGGGCGGGGGGAGGCGGGGGTGGGGAGCGGCGTTCCCCCAGGTGAGAAATCTGGGCGAGTCCTTGGCCTAGTTTCAGAATGCGCTTCAGGGCTGTCCCCACTGGGGCGCGGAGCGCAGGCGGCCTAGATTCCTTCTGTTCCTGTGACCCAGTTCCTCAGTGAACGCCCCGCGGCCGCTCCACGCAGACCCCCTGAGCCTGGGAGGCCTCGCTCCCTGGAGGCAGGGCCGCCCTGCTGCCTGGCGTGTCCTCGGATCGCCCACCCCTGGCTCTTCGCGGAGCCCGGCAGGCCGGCCTGCAGGCCGAGGAGAAGGCCGAGGCCTCCGCTCCCACGGCGGCGAGGCCGGGGAGCCCAGCGCTGGGCCGGGCGCGGGGCCTGCGGCGGCCCCGGCTCGGGAAGCAGGCCTCGGCCGGCGCACCCCCTCTCTGGGGCAGCCCTGCCCCTCTGCCCACCAGAGAGGCCCACCTGGCCCCTGACCGCCCTCGGAGACGAGCGGAGCCAGAGGTTACTCGGGGCCACCCTTCCGTCCGGTCGCTGAGACAGAAGTCAGCCAGGGCAGAGCCCCTGCGGGCCCCCGGCCGCGAAGCAGCGGGGCGGCCCCAGGCTGTGGCTGTTCACCCTCTGCCTCCCTTTGGGCCAAGGCTTTCAAAGCTGGGCCCAGAGCAGGCGGTACAGGAAACGGCCCTGAGCAACTCGCAGGGGGAGGCTGTCCGTCTGTCTAGCACGCTTTCTCCGCATTTGAGGAGCCACACACAGGCCGCGTCGATCGTCCAGCGTGGCTACGATGAAGGAAGACCGATTTCCAGGGAGGAGCAGACAGGCGCGGCTGTGACGTTTCCCGCCTTCCGGCCTCCGTCTGGGCTTCCCATCCCTGGAGAATGAGAGCATCAGGGCTGGGGGCCACTCAGAGAAGGGAGCTGGGGAGGAGAGACTGCCTCCAGGTGTGCCCAGGTAAGCGGTGCCCGGCAGCCCCAGACTCTGGGGGTGAAGGGGCACAGAGGCCGTTCTTTCTCCTCTCCTGTGTATGCTCTGACAACCAGGCCGTCTGTACCGGTGAGCAGGGTGGGACCGGGTCCAGGGACAGGCTGCAAGAGAAACCAGGCAACTCTGCTCTGCAGACAGGTGTGGAGGGGTGTCCCTTCCAGTCAGAGTCAAGGGCCTGGGGCACTGGATCTCCTCCTCCTTGCAGGATGCCACCCACCTAGACAGGGCCCCAGCTGTGGGTACGTCCAGTCACCTCTGATGGCCCGCCAGGCGGTGGGGCTGAGGAGTTCGGCACGCAGAGTCGGGATCACTTCAGCTTGAATCTAGGCTCCTCAACCCAACACATCCAGGTGGCTACAGATCCCCCATATGACCTTGGGCGTGGTGTTTAACCTCCTTCTCTCTCCTCTGTAAAAACCCTGCCTAAAGCATAAACTATTCAGATAACTCGATGAGGTGGTGTGTGTCAAAAGTAGGGGCTTAGACACCCCTTCTCCCAGCTCCATGCAGAGCAGATAAAGACTGAGTAAAGAGGTGGGGAGGGCGTGAGGGTCAGGGAGCCCCCAACATCACAATATAATATCCCAGAGGGAGAAAAATGCCAACTCTAGGAAATGAGGTACAACTTATCAGTAGTAGATGAAATCCACCCCCTCTTTTGAGGCTGTTCTGGTTAAAATCGCAGCTCAAGAGAGCATATAAAAATAATGGAAAACTCTGAGATAACAAACGCCACCCCCGGCAAGAACATCACTCACAAGGCCAGATGGTCTTGGCCCATCCGACCCCCTGACCATTGCTTTCCTTCTTTGCTGACATCCTGGCAACACACAGGTTTGTCTGAATAAGCCCTGAGCTCTAGGGAATGTGAAGGTGATTCCCAGTGTCCTAACTCTGACAAGGGGAAAAAAAACAACAGACCCCACCTCCCGCCAGCTCCCAACTTCCGCACACAGAGACCTAGGGTCCAGGGGACTTGCTGACAAAGGAATCAGGCTGTGACAAGAAAGAATTTAAGCCAGCACTGAAATACACACACGTGGCAAAGAGTGTTTGCACCACCTGGCTTTCTGCTCACAGCGCAGCCACAGCCCCTACCATCTGGAGGGTGGGGAGAGAGTATCCAGGAAAGGAAATCCTCGGTGGGAGAGTCTGAGGAGTACTCTGTAAGGTGAGCCTCAGCTCAGCCTTGGGGAGCAGGAGAGCCATTTCAAGAGGAGACAACCTAGTCAGGGGGACTCATCAAGGTCATTTGGGCAGCAGGCCCCAGCCCTTACTAAGTGCATGGGCTCTGGAGGCTGCTCACGTGAGCGAGGCATCACCCTGCCTGCCAGGAGCCTCCACTCCAGTGAAAATCACCTAGAGCTCACCTTAATGTCCTCTATAAAAACAAAGGCGGTGGCGGAGGGGAGTGTTCTCCAGAAGCAGAAGAGCCAGCAGTCACCCCCAGCGCTGATCTGTGTACAGCTATGTCTTTCTCCACATAATCAAGGTACACACAGCTCATAGTCACTTGTTTTATTTTATTTCATTCTGCTTTTGCAATTAGTAGCTCAAGCTATTTTTGCCTCAACAGAAAGAGTTTAGCATCTCTTTCTTGACACCTGAGCCCCGAGTTTCCTGAGAACACTGAATTTACTCAGCCCAGAGGACACAGTCCCCATCTAAATTTTCCAGCAGAGGAGCTGTCACTGTTAGCTTCTTCCGCCCCAGAGTGTGATCACTGAGGATGGGCCCATGGTGAGTGCCATGTGCTTGCTGGTCCAGGCCCCTGCCCACACCACCATGATGTCTGCGTGACCTCCAGGGCAATTCTTCACACTTCGCACTCGCTCCCTCCATAGCCCACCTTGCTGAGCCAGCCGCTCCCTGCACTGGGGAAGCTCGATCAGTGCAGGCCACAAGCTCCGGGGATGGACCCTCTGCGAGAACCCTGAAGCCAAGGTGACCTAAGGCCCCGGGATAGACTCTTTGAAAAGTTTTGTTTAGAGATCTTGTCACCTTTCTGGACGTTGGACTTGGTTAGAACCACTTTACTTTGAATTTAGGGGAACAGGGGATGGCATAACAGTCCTTTTTCTTCTCAGAATGCCATGGGCATCTTAGAAAATTAATCTGCCTTCTCTCAGCAATCAGATCTGCATAAAAGAAACCCCAGGTCCTTTTTTCGCCCTGTTCCAGAACAATGGGTGTCCACTTGCTAATATCTGTAAGATGGGGGAGAGGACTTTGCATGCATCTGTCCCCTAAATAATGATGGCTGAGCCAAGGTGATTTGCGGAACCTGGGGATAGGTTTGGGAGGGGCTGGCATAATTTCTGAACATCCCCACCTCGACTCGAAAAGAATTACAGAACAGGATTATATAAAGTTGTGATTTTTGTTGCCCCTAATTCTGTAAACCACCCCACCCCCTACCTCTAGCTAACTCCCCCAACCCTGCCCTTACCCCAATGTAATATCTTCAGACCCCTCCTTTTAAAAAAAAATACAAATTCCACCTCCCCTATTGTTCTGGAAGAAGTAGTCCAACCCATGACCAACTCCATAAGCAATTGTAAGAGTTTGCCAGGGCAGCCATAACAAAGAAGAGTCCGGTGGCTTAAACGAGAGAAATCTATTTCCTCGCAGTCCTAGCAGCTACAAGTCTACAAGAAGACACAAAATCAAGGTATATTGCCAGGGCTGGGTTCCTCGGAGACCTCTCTCCTTGGCTCATAGGTTAGTATCCACCCCTATGACCTCATCTTAATCACCTCTTTGGGGCCTCTATCTACAAATACAGTCTCCGTCTAAGGTACTAGGGGTTAAGACTTCAACTGAGGGGATATAATTCAGTCCACGGCAGTAATCTGTCCAAATGTCACTAGAGTGAAAATCCAGAAGGGCAGGGATTTGTACCTGGTACATGACAGGGGCTCAACAATTATTATTTGAATGAATGAATTCACCTACTGAGGCGCCTAGCACTTCGTACCCTGCCGGCAGTGCGGTCGCTTCTGGGCTTAACTCACCTCCACCACTCGGAAGACGCTTTCGTGCCAGGCTCTTGTTTGCTCCACCTCAGTAGTCCTCACAGTCCCTAGGACCGGGCCTTCGTCACACGCACCAGGACACGTTGGGAACCTGGGCAGCCCTTGGCTCCTTTGCTTGCTACTAGACACCTGCCTCTGAGCCATTCACTCAAGTCTCGGCTTCTCTCCCGTGAAACTGACCCAACTGCTGCCTCACAGGGCCCTTTAGAGGTCTGGCTGAGATCACTTTGTAAATATCTTTTGTAAACTCCAATGTGCTTTTACAAATGTTAACTGTCACTCTCGGGTATTTTGTAGCAGGTGGTTTTCCTAGTTACTGTGGCTGCTTAATAAATTACTCTAACATTCAGTGTCTTGAAACAACAACGATGTGTATTTTGCTTACAAACCTGCAATTGGTCGGGACTCAGGAAGGGCAGTTCTCTCTGCTCCACTCGGTGTCGGCTGGAGCCACCCCAGGGCTGGTGACCAAAAACACATGAAGACTTGATCACTCGCTCATAGCCCTGGCGGCTGATGCTGTCTGCCAGCTAAGATCTCAGTGAGGCTGTCAGCCATGTGATTCCCACGTGGCCTCTCCGTGTGGCCTAAGTTTCTGTGCAGCATGGTGCCTGGACTCCAAGTTGGAGCATCCCAAGACAGCCAGGCAGATCCATGTTGCCTTTTATGACCCAGGCTAACAACACGTCTTCCTCTCTCTCAAGAAAGTGAAAGCTGCTCAGCCATGTCCAACTCTTTGTGACCCCATGGGCTATACCATGGAATTCTCCAGGCCAGAAAACTGGAGTGGGTCGCCGTTCCCTTCTCCAGGGGATCTTCCCAACCCAGAGATGGAACCGGAGTCTCCTGCATTGCAGGTCGATTCTTCACCAACTGAGCTATCAGGGAATTCCCTCCCCTTCCTCTCTATTCTATTAATTGCATGCCCACTAAGTTGCTGTAGTCATGTCAGTCATGTCCAGCTCTTTGTGATCCCATGGACTTAGCCCGCCAGGCTCCTCTGTCCATGGGATTCTCTAGGCAAGAATACTGGAGTGGGTTGCCGTGTCCTCCTCCAGGGGATTTTCCTGACTCAGGGATCAAACCCGCGTCTCCTGCATTGCAGGCGGGTTCTTTACCGCTGAGTCACCAGGGAAGTCCATTCTATTATTTAGGCACTTGCAAAGGCTCAAGGGTAGGGGACATAGACTCTGTCTTTTGATGAGAAGTTCAATATTCTGGAAGAACGTATGGGCCTTTTGGGAGAGGCCCACATGTTCTGTGGCCGTTTGGGGAGAATACCATCTGCCACGGCACTGGATGTATTTTTTGAATGAATGAAGGAACATCTTCTTATGGCCTTACAGCAACGCCCAAGGCTCCCACGGCAGTCTCGTACTGTGTATCTTTCCTAACTTGCCTGCTCGTTTAAAACTTACCCACTCCCATCCCAGTTTATCAGAGCCCCAGCCTTTTCAGATGAAGTGTAGGGATAAGAGATGAATAGATAAACCAATGCCCGACACTGGCTTAGCTAGGAAACACCTGTCAGGTTGTAGAAGGCTGTCCCTTTTCCGCAGCTAACACATCTAGAAGGCCCACACCTGGGAACCTCAGAGAGGGGAGTGGCCCCCTGTCTCCCCATGCCATCCACTTCTCCCTGCACACTGTCCCCACCATTTCCCTCCGCTAACTGTTTGGTGATGGGTAAGCTCCCCAGTCGACTGATGTGAACAGCTGAGTCATTGGAAAAGTCCCTGATGCTGGGAAAGATTGAGAGCAGAAGGAGAAGAGCGCATCAGAGGATGAGATGGCCAGATGGCATTACTGATGCAATGGACATGAACGTGGGCAAACTTTGGGAGTTGGTGAGGGACAGGGAGGCCTGGTGTGCTGCAGTCCATGGGGTCACAAAGAGTCGGACACAACTGGGAGGCTGAAGCATGACAACAAAGCCCCCCAGGCTTGGAAGGGCCGCTGTCTGGTCTGAACCAGTTGCCTGTGGACCCCGTATCCTTAGCTCGAGTCTCTTCATCCTGCCACAGTTCCAGAGGCTGGTCAGGGGAGCCTGGGAAATTCTGAGTAGTCCCCAAAGGCTCCTGAATGGTCAGTGCCCAGGGAGCACCCAGTTCACCGCAGGAAGTGTCCAAAGATCATTAACCGTGTCGCCCCAAACCGTGGCGTTTTCCGCACATCCCTTCTGATTCATCCGCATTTGTTCCCTGACTCACTGGGTCTGTGTTGTCCTTAACAGCATCTAGCAACAATGATGAAATACCAGCCTCTTTATTTTTTTGTTATGTTCCCACTGGTCAGGAGAGTCCCACTTGGACCACAGTGCTCCACGGGTAGTACCAAAAGAGGCTCTCCCTGTTACCTCTCTCTCTCTCTCTCTCTCTCACACACACACACACACACACGCGCACACACACACACACGCACACACACACACGTGCGCGCGTGCGCACACACACACGCACACGCACACACATACCTACTCACACACACGCACACACACACGCGCACACACACACATACCTACTCACACACGCGCGCACACACACACACACATACCTACTCACACACACACACGCTCACACACACACACACGCACACACACACACACATACCTACTCACACACACACACACGCGCACACATACACATACCTATTCACACACACACACACACATACCTACTCTCACACACACACACACACACATACCTACTCACACACACACACATACCTACTCACACACACGCGCACACACACACACGCGCACACACACACACACGCGCACACACACACACTATCTCTGGTGACTCTTCATGGCCTCCAAAAAATATTATTTATTTTATATTATTTATTTTGGGAATAAAGCCCAAACTGTTTACTTGACTTACGAAGGGCTCTGAGGAACTTCCTGGTGTCCACCTTCATCTCTGGCCACTGTCCTGCTCACGTCCAGACAGGCTGAGCTTCCTTCAGATCCAAAAAGGCTCTGTGTTCCCTCCTGCACGGCCCTTGGTCACACTATTCCTCCACCCAGAACTTCCCTCTCCTTCCTCCACAGCCTGCAGCTCTCAGTTTAGAAGGCACTCTCCCGGGCAGCCTTCCCTGGCACTTGGCGATGTCAGGCATCCCTGCCTCACGCCTCTTCACACCCTGGAAGTCCCTCTCCCCTGGGTGCTGTCTCTGCGATTAGGCGGCTGATGTCTGCCTGCCTGCTGCCCACCGCAAGCTCCGCAAGGACAGGACGTGCCCGCCTTGCTCCCTGCGGCGTGCCCAAGGCACAGCATCATCCTCGGCATACCGATCCAGGGGAGGGGGAGTGAGATGGAGAGAGAGGCCACCCCCAGGAGGGGCAGCAACTTCTCTCTCCAGCTCTGAACCCCACCAGCACAGTGAAGGCTAAGCAACACCCAATAGTGCCCCCAGTGCTGCCGGGGACGGAGAAGACCAGAAAGGACCAGCGAGGGGAAAGGAGGACGAGGATGTGGCGGGAAAGTGAAGCAGGAAGAGGGGCGTGTGTGGGGCACTCCGCTGCGCGTGGCCCCCAGGTGCACACCAGTGAGCTAGGAGGTGTTAAACCACAGAGCAACCAGGGCGCAGCTGAGAGGGTGTGCCATTCGACACTGTTTTTCTGTTAAAAGAGGTTTATTATGGAGTCCGATGAAAACCCCACACTGATCTTTAAGGAAATAAATGAGACTTCAGAGATACTGCGTGTGTTCATGGTGAGATCTTTGCACTTAACTCTGCCCTCTCCTTCCTCCACAGAGAGCCCTCATTTCAAGCGCTTGTCTTCTGGTTCTTTGGTTGAAAAGCTGAGACCGCTGAGATGAGGCCTGGGCTTCCTCACAACACGGGGCCTGATTACAAGCTGGAGCATCCCACAAAAGCCAGGCAGGGCCTCATAGCACCACTTTCCCTCTCCTCCATTGATAAGAAATCTCTGCGGCCCTTCTCGAGGGCGTTTGAGAGCCAGACATTTGCAAAAGAGAGAATCAGGAGAGATCATTCTACTTTCAGATCTTACGTCATGTTTCTTGGCAATCCTGAGGACCTCAGTTCAGTTCAGTTCAGTTCAGTCGCTCAGTCGTGTCCGACTCTTTGTGACCCCATGAATTGTAGCACGCCAGGCCTCCCTGTCCGTCACCAACTCCCGGAGTTCACTCAGATTCATGTCCATCGAGTCAATGATGCCATCCAGCCATCTCATCCTATATCGTCCCCTTCTCCTCCTGCCCCCAATCCCTCCCAGCATCAGAGTCTTTCCCAATGAGTCAACCATTCACATGAGGTGGCCAAAGTACTGGAGTTTCAGCGTTAGCATCATTCCTTCCAAAGAAATCCCAGGGCTGATCTCCTTCAGAATGGACTGGTTGGATCTCCTTGCAGTCCAAGGGACTCTCAAGAGTCTTCTCCAACACCACAGTTCAGAAGCATCAATTCTTTGGTGCTCAGCCTTCTTCACAGCCCAACTCTCACATCCATACATGACCACTGGAAAAACCATAGCCTTGACTAGACGGACCTTAGTGCAATTTAATAATTTCTTTTGTGACAAGCTCATGCCAAGTCTCAAGTTTGCCAAGAGGCTGGTGGCTAACATGTATGTATCCTAAAACCAGACACACACAGTGGATTATCTCCCCTAATATTCAACCGTAACCCCACGACTCCCACCATTTTCTAGATGAGAACAAACCGCAGGAGTTCAGAGAAATCGAGTGGCTTGCTCAGTTACAGTGGCTAAGTGGGAAGGAGTGGGGAGGGGAAATTTACTAACACAGGGACTCAGTCCCAGAAAATGGCCCAGGATTTGTACTCTCTGCCCCCAAACTCTGTTGCCTGGAAGCGTTGGGCCCTTGTTGAATGCCTCTTCTATACCTAACTGCTTGGGGCTTTCAGCCCCTCACCCGTGGCAACTCGTTCCATCAAGCTGCCAGCAAAAGTCACCTTTGCTTCCATGCTTGGAAAGTGTTTCCTAGCCCTTTGGCTCAGTGGGTAATCACGCACACTTCCCTTTCCCTTCCAGTCACTCTTGGTCACACACTCAGGAATCACAGGACCCAGGTGACAAAGGGGAAGTGGAAACTCAGCTCCTCCTCCAGATACGACATGGTAAGACCACAGGGTAGGCAGCCTGCACCCGGAGCAGAAATGTACTCTTCCCTGCATCCACAGACAGGTCGCTCTCCCTAATTTCCTGGTCGCTTTCTCCCTCTCCCCACAATTATAGGCGACCCTCTCGTCTGCCTGGCGGACCAGAATAAATTAAAACTGGAAACCTGCAGCCCTAAACCAAGTCTTGGCCACTATTGACATTGGTGGAGATGACTCTTGGTCGTGGGAGATATCTTGTGCATTCAGGACGTTAGCAGCATCATTGGCCTCACAGAATAGGAGGCCAGTAGCATCCCTACCCCTGCCTCCTAACCATCGAAAAAGTCTCCAGAAGTCGGCAAATGTTCCTCGGTGGACAAGACCACTCTCAGTTAGGAACCACAGATCTAGACACACAGGCCACTTACACCAAGGAGCTCTCAAGGAAAGTCAAGTTCAAGAATGTAGCTGGTGACAGTAAGATTTCTTACCCTTTGATAGGATTTAGCACTTCAAGGCTTCCCCTTCTCGTCGTCATGTTCCTTTCCTTCACTGCATGTATCACAGCACCTCCACTGACATCCCCCAGTCTTGGAACATCATTCTGATTGTGTGTAGGACACAGGGTTTCATTACCCTACCCACTGCACCTCACACCAACAGCTCTCAACCAACTACAGATGGGAGTTTGCAGATAAATGCTCCAGCTCCCTGGCCCCTTGGGGACGATAACTCTGTGCTTCTGTTTTACAGTTTCTCCAAATTTTCCCCACAGGATTAAGTTCTCAGCCACCCATAATGGTAGCCAGCTCACCATTGGTTCTCTGGCATTTAACCATGCCTGGCACTTGTTGGACACACTACTTCTTGGATGCCAGATGAGTGAATCAAATCTGAGAGGTTCCTGCCAGCTAGGCCAGCAAGCTACCTCAGGCCCAGAGAGGGAAGTGACTTGCTCAAAGCCACACGGGAAGTCACTATCAGAGCTCAAGGCAGAATCCAGCTGCCCTGGGTCTTTATACGACTGGGCGCTGCTTCCTGGCCAGCATGGCTGGAAGACAGGCACGGGAGGGGGGATCTTCCTACTCTCTGGGTGACTCCAGGCACAAAACCAGCCAACTCCTCCTCGGTCTTCAGGATGAAGCTCAGCGTCTCCTGCGCCGAGAAGCCCTGTCTGACCCATCCCAGCAGGTTGGTCACTCTCTCCTTGCATCTCCAGCCTCTGCCACATAGATCGTCATCATAGCAGCTGCTCCAGGACATTAAATCTCTTTGCTCACATGACTCCGCTTCTGAAATCTGAGCTTCTTAAGAGTAAGCAACCACATGTCTGGGTGTGTTCTCTTGTCTGCCTTACATTGTGTAGCATAGAGTCTGACTAGGCACTCAACAAATGTCTGCAGAATTACTGTGCAGTTATGATCCTAGATGGTGCAGGATAATTTCCAAGTGCTATCAGAATTCCAGGCTTCCCACATGGCTCAGTGGGAAAGAATCCGCCTGCCAATGCAGGAGATGTAGGTTGGATCTCTGGGCCAGGAAGATCTCCTGGAGAAGGAAATGGCAACCCACTCCAGTATTCTTGCCTGGAAAATCCCATGGACAGATGGTCTATGGTCCATGGGGTCACAAAAGAGTCCCCCACTTGACTTAGTAACTAAAACAAAAACAACAACCAGAATTCCAGGGCTCTCAGTGTCTTTGCAAACTCATTGTTTCTGAAATCATGCCTCTAACATTTAGTTGCAGAGAACTTTTAGAGGTGCTGCAAAAGAGAGATGGAAGAAACTGGAAAATAATATTTGTCAACATTTGTGGAGCATTTATTGCATACTAGGTATCCTTTGTGCATTATCGCACTTACTGTTTAGATCAGCCCTTTGAGGAGGACGTTGTTATCTGGCCCGATTTATGATTGAAGGAACCGAGGCTTAGAGAGATGAATGTGTTTTGCCCAAGCTCATTCAGCAACATGAAGTGATGCTGGGAGAGAGACCAGACAGCCTGCCTTTGGAGCCGGAGCTCTTAGTTCTTTTAAGCCCTGTCTATCCTCAAGAAATTCACAAAGAGACGCAGCAAATAAAATGCAAATGTGTGAAAGTTCTTGCTTATCAGTTGATGTCACAGTCTCATTCTCAGGCGTATGAGCCTGTACAGGATACAAACCATAGCCTCTCCATGTTTGGTTCCTTCGTGGCCAGCCTTGTGCCAAACAAACAGCAGATGCCAGATACACGTCAGAAGACCACGTGGACGTATCCCTCCAGCCCATGGTGTGAGGAAATGCGATCAGACCAGGTGAGGGTTGCGCGTGATGGTCTTCAGGCAGCACAAGGGGCAGGAAAGCCTCGGAGTGGGTTTGTCTACGCATGTCGGCTGCCCTGACTCGTCATGCAACCGGAACACTTCAGTCATGACACAGGTCAACCCTTCCCTTCCTCCAAGGAAGCTTCCTGACCGACCCTGTCTCCTCTCTTTACAGAGGAGAAAACTCTGAAGCCGAGAAGACTGCTAATCCTTGGCCCCTCGGGTTCTGCGTGTGGTGTACATGGGAGCATACACGGTTTGCCCACTGCTTTTCCCATGTTCATTCCTTCACGGGAGCCCAAGACTGGACCAGCCTTCGAGATGCAAAAGATGTGTTAGTGATGGTCTTTCTGTTGACACACCCAGTGGAGGAGGCAGCAAAACATGTCCTCTGTTTATTGCCCCAAAGACACCCGTATATCGGGCTTATTCGCTAATCCCGCAGCCTGCGGGGTTATGTCCTGGTGTTGTCTTTCAAGAACTAGAATGGTTTTGGAGGCTGGGTTAACAGATGAGGACCTTTGAGAATCTTCAGAGAAAGCAGACACGTCTTATCATCAGGACTTTTGGGTTCTCAGCGCCGGGCTGACTGCAACATGCCTGATACTGAGTGCTGTTTTCCAGACAAGACGCCGCACCCTGCTTGAACCCTGCTGCGGTGGGGCTGTCTCACGCTGGGCCATGCCCTCGGCTGGGGCCCATGAGCATGCTGGGATGGAGCAGCGTCCTTGTCTGCACGCTCCACAGGGCCCTCATCTCACTTTACCCCCGAATGTGAATTCTTAAGGATCAGGAGCTCTTTCTAATCACCTCTCTATGTCCTTGGCAGATAGCACATAGCAGATGCTCAATAAATGGCCAATGAATTAAATGACAATTATTCAGCTAAATCAGAGCCAATGTGCTTTGCATGTGGAGAGGTGGGGATTTGTTGAATCTGGCACTGGATAGGGTACCAGGTTATACAAGTGAACAGGAGCTACCCAGGCCCTGCCTTTGCAGAGTTAACAGTTTGGTGGGAATGTTGGACAAGTGAGCAGAAGCAGAGGCATCCAGGCCACCCAGGGAGGTGGAAACGCGGAAGGGAGTGTTTATTCCACCCTTCGGAGTTCTTGTGCCTTTGCTGTTTAGCAGTCAGGGGGCAAGCCACCTCGACTCCATCACTCCTTGCCTTGGTCCCCACGCAGGTAAATAGCATCTGCTTTGAGGTGGACCATGTGAGGGTGGAGATAAAGCAGCTCTTTCTCACCAGAATGCATCTTGGTCAGTCAAGGACTGGCATAGGACCTAACAGCTGGGAAGGAGTCTAGGGCCCAGCCCCACAAATGTGGCTGGCATAAGGCACTGAACTGGTGGGGTGTCCACACCCAGGCTGGTGCTTAACATGTACACTTGGTGCTCAGACACCAAGGGTTAAGCTTGTGGAGAAACTCAACCTGCGTCTCCATTGACAAGCTGTGTGCCCAGCTCCAGGCTGTATCAGGTCACAGGAAACCAGCCACAGGCTGGCCAAGCTCCGCCGTTATCTCCAGGGAGCACTTTGCTGTGAAGATGCCCTGGAGGCTAGCACAGGCCCTGTCTTTGCCACAGCAAGCCAGCCGGTTGGCTGGGCCATGGGATACAAAAAAAAGGTCTAAAACAAACAAATGGCACCCTCCCAAGTTTGAGAGCTTGGCAAGAGGCCTGGACGAAGCACCCAAGCCACATGGATTTGAGTTGCAGAGTCCAAAGCCCACAGAATGTGTCTTGCGGGGGTGGGGTGTCAGCTTCATCTCAGGTCGTTCTTATCATCCCTACATCACCCCTAGCTCTGAACCGAAATGCCTGTGGCCTGGGACAAACCTGAACCTGACCCCATACCACCCACTTCCCCTGAAGCCTCTGGCTACCTTCTCCTTTAAACACAACAACAACAACACAACGCACCCCTCAGGAAGCGTTCCACGTGCTGCTGCCGTGGGGGCCCCCTGACTCACTGCCGGCCTCCACATTTCAAAGCGGAGCCGGAGGAGTGCCCGGTGATTCCTGGGTGCCAACACAGCTCACTCCCGAGCTCTGATCTATGGATTGTTTTGATTTCCCCCTTTGAACTCTTCCCACCCTGCTCCAGCGGCAGACAGAGATACTGAATTAAGCGACAGACACGTTGGAGACAATGAGCGCCGGGGGCCCCCGGCCCTCCCCCTGCGCCCCTCCCTTCTCCTCCCCGAAATGTGCAGACATCTGCTAGCTGGAGCCGGGCGCTGCAGTCATAAAGAAGAGCTGGCAGGAGAGTGATGTACAGCCCCGGGGCCCTCCCCAGTGACTGGCGTTAACCTCCAGCGGAGAGGCGCTCACCCCATTTCCGACCGAGCCCTTTGTTTCACACCAGTCAGCAGAGGTGCCTCGGCCCTGGCTGAAGATTTAAGCAAATTATAATGAATGATGCTCAGCAGCTCCGTGGCCCTAATGAGAACAAGTCGCACAGACATATTGTCTCCCTGGTTTCCTCTGTCCCATTTCTCGCCCTCTGTTTCCTCTGCTCACGACACATGGGTCCCATTAAACATTCTCGTATTTAATGTGGTTCCCTTAAATTACTTCTCAAGTTTTCGAGTTCCATTTAGAATTGGATTTTGCTCTTTGGACTGTGGTTTTGATTTGGGGTTTCGTACATCTCGCCACCGCTCCTCTTCTCCACCTAGTGGAGATGGCGGGCACCACCCAGCAGAGGGTGCATCCAGAGCCCCCACCAGTCAGGAGTGTTAACCAGGACCCTTGACTCACCCGAGACTTCTTTTGCCCTTCTCTTGAAAGAAAAAGAACTTAACCCAAACATACACTGATGTCCATTTTGTGACCTTCGCCCCAATCGCTTCATCCCCATCACAAGGAAAGGGGGTGAAGACCTTCTAAGTATACCATAATTTATCCCGAAAGGAAGACGGAAAAACACCTTTCTTGGTTTGTCCTGAGGGGTCTGTAAAGAAAGAGCCTAGATTTGAATTCACTTCAGATGAGTGTGTGCCCAGTCACTCAGTCGTGTCCAACACTTCGCTACCCCGTGGACCACGGCCCCCCAGGCTCCTCGGTCCGTGGGATTCTCCAGGCAAGAATACTGGAGTGGGGTGCCACGCCCTCCTCCAGGGCATCTTCCCAACCCAGGGGCTGAATCCAAGTCTCTGGCATCTCCTGACTTGGCAGGCGAATTCTTTACTGCTGCGCCACCTGGGAAACCCCTCGCTTCAGAGGATCACGCCTCAGTTTCTGCAAATTCACATTCTGCAGAAAGGGAGTTTCCTCCTGTGCCAAAGCAGGAGAGAGAACTCACACTTACAATGCAAGTTGGCAACAAGCACAGATGTCGAAAGCATATCCCGGGCAGCTCAGTGAGCTGAAGTTTTATCATCCTGGAGCTCTGTATGTGTAAATGTTACCCTGGGTGTCCAGATATAGAAGCACCAGTTATGTGTACCCAAGACGGAGATCTCTAGGGGGAGAGCTGAGAGGATCCCATCGACCACGGTGGCTGGCAGGGCACGCATGAAGACAGATCCCATGCCCCACACGTGCTGTCAAGCAGCAGTGTGGGGTTCTTTGGATTAGAACACTCTGAGTGAAACTTCTAAATTGGAAGGGGTTTTCAGGGCCCCTGCTCCCCCATCACTGCAATCCAGAAGCCTCTAACGCATGCCTGCCCGTGCTCACGTCAAGCTCCACTGCCCAAGGGCAGCCCAGGGCATCTGAGAGCCACTCCAGGGCCTGTCATGGAGCGAGGTGTTCATCTGTGTGACCTCTAGAAAGGCATTCAACCTCTCTCAAACTGCACTCATTGGACAGATACGTATCAAGGAATGTTCTAGGCACTGGGGATGCATCACATACAATTTCTTAATCATTTTGAACAATTATCTTATCTATAACATGGAAACGGTGGCCCACCTCACAAATGAGATCATGTTTGGGAAATTCATAAGTGGTCATGATTTCTCTTGACTACAATGATCAGAAAAGTTTTCTCTATGTGGAAGTATAGCTTCCATATAGAGAAGTATTGGCTTCCCCGTATCTTCTCCCTTGGGTTTTTGTCCTACCTCAGAGAATGGACCAACTTCCTCTTCAATGACATGCATCCCTCTCACAGTTCCTCTTGTGTTTGCTTCTCCAGGCAGAATGCTTTCCTATCCTTCGAATTCTCCTCACATCAAATAATTTCTGGAACTTTCTCCACCTTAGCTACTCTCTGTGCCTGCATGCTCAGTCATGTCTGACTCTTTGCGGCCCCATGGACTGTAGCCCGCCAGCCTCCTCTGTCAATGGGATTCTCCAGACAAGAATACTGGAGTGGGTTGCCATTTCCTGCTCCGGGGATCTTCCCGACCCAGGGATCGAACCCAGGTCTCCTTATCTCCTGCACTGCACACAGATTCTTTACAACCGAGCTATCAGGGAAGTCCTAGCTAGTCTCTGAGTACACTCTAATCTATCCATGCACTTCTCACAATCTGGTGCCCCAGACTGAACATGATCCTCCAGGTGACGTCTGACCAAGAGCATAAACAGACAACGCCCTGCCACCCCCCAGCCCAGAGGACTGGGTCTCCATTCATTCTTCTCTCTCCTGTTGTGTTGGCTGCTAGCGATCACGTCACACTGTTGGCTTATTCTGAGCTGGTGGTCATTTAAAAGCCTCAGATATTTTTCACATGATTTCCTGCCAAGGCAGTCTCCCCCACTCTGCATATTTGCCATTTTATTTTTTTTCCCCACATAAAGGCCAGACTTTACATGGAGGCCTGTTAAATTGTGTCTTACTGTTTCTGACCCAGCATTCCAACTTGTCAGGACCACTCGGGGTCCTCATCCTGTCACCTCTGGTATTAACTCTCCCTCCCAGATTTGTGACATCTACACCTTTGATCAGTACGCCTCCTGAGTTTTCATCTAATGATAAATCAGACAGGATCAAGGGAGACCTTGGCACTCTGCAAGAAACCTCTCCGAAGGTTGACACCCAACGCCCGTGAGTGGAACACAGCCCCTCAAGGCAGTAAGGAGATGGAGCCTGAGCAGGGCTCCCTACACACCCACCCGTGGGGCCGCCTCGCGCACCCCCTCTACGTAGCTGCCTGCCTCCACCTCTTGCTCCTCATCCTGAAACCTGCCTCCTTGTCGGTATTCCCCTCTCCAGGTCTTCTTGGTGACCCTTTTTATTTCTGCCGCATCCTGGACCCGTCTGATCCTCTCCCCTTCACCCAGTCTCTCTGGGCAACAGGCTCAGGGTTTGCTGGAACTTGTCCTGGCCCTCCCGGGCTTTCTCACAGTGTCAGACTCTCACCCTCAGCCAAGTTCAGATCAATTTGTGACTTCTCTCCACCACCCCAGCCGCGTTCAGCACATGGGCCGTGACATCCATCCAATAGTCAACACTTTGGATTCAGCTGTTGAGCAGCTGCAAATACACAAAACCACGACTCTCATCCAACCCACATTTCACCATCTTAGCCACAAGGAAACCATGAGAGAAGCTGTTAACCCTAAGCTGAAATCAAGACCTGCAATGTTTAGTGCATACACCTGATGCACAAACATAGTAACCTTATCAGAAGAGGAAATGAGGTTAGTTTGGAATAACTTGTGCTCAGTGAAGTCATTTTATTCTCAACTGGCCATTGCATTCCTTCCTAAACGCTCACCCACCATCTGCTCCTTAATCCATTCTGTTGTCAAGGATCTACCTCAAAATCATTTGTCTGGAGTTTCCAGAAACTATCTTCATTCTCCTTTATGAAAATCAGAATAATCTCTGTGCAGTTCCTGATCCTGGCACCACCTTCTATTCTCCACAATTACTTAAAACTTACTGACAGTGGCTCCCAATCCCACCGGAAAGTTCTTTCCACACCTCGGGATATGAGTCACTGGGTCAGATACTTGGACCCATTTGAATCCTGCTTCTTGCCCCCTTCTAATCTAATCTCCTCATCTCCCTTGAGCTCTGAGCTGGTCAGAACTGCCTTGGGCTGCAGCGAGCAGAAAATCTAGGTTTCAACTGGCGTAAACAATAAGGAAAATAGATTACCTCATAAAAGGAGAAGTGCTAGGCAGAGAGACTTCGGGACTGGTTACTTGAGTAGTTCAATGACCTCGTCAAGGACACCTCTCTGCCCTTCTACTCTGCCATCCTCAGGCTGTCGATTCAGTTCCCTCGTGGTCAGAAGGTGGCTTTTTCGTTTCTAATATCCCAGGCAAACACGATGGTGAAGCAAGGACACTTTTTCAGAAATCTTAACAGAACCGTCCTCGCATATCGTTAGGCACAAGTCTGTCACCCATCCTCAGAACAATCAGTGATGAAGGGCGTAGAGCCACGCAACCATCCTGGACAACTCAGAATTTATCACTCAGATGTGAAGGGGTGTTAACACTTTAAACACCAGCCATCTGCCAACAAAGAAGGAGGACGCAACGACTGAGTTGGCTATTATATCCATAGACTTCAAACCTCTACATATTGTTTTTCTCATTCTAGTTTAACATCCTTGAGAGAATTATATTTTCAACTCCTATTTGATTTTCTCGGCCTTCTTATCTAACATTATTTCCTTTTGCCCAATCAAAGGGTCTACACTTGCACTGCTTTTCTTTCACTAAACACAGCCTAAAGACTTTGTATTGTCCTTCTTCGAATGTCTCCTTCTTTAAAGATAAGTTTATTCTGAACCTTAACCTTGCCATCACTGTTCCCACAAACTCACTCCACTCTTTGGCTCTCATCCTCAGGGTCCAGGGGTTGTACGTGTTTTTAAAGTCAGAATTCAACGTGGGGCAAGTTTCATGGCCCCAGTGTGGAGCCCTTTTTCCTCCTCATTGGGATCAGCTCTGACTGTATTGTTACAATGCTTTGCCCAGGAACATTCTATCTTCTTTCCTGACATCATCAGCTACTGGACCAGACTTCTCTAAGAATGTTCAAAATGTGCTACAGTGGACATCACTACGTCCAGGGGCCCTATTTCCTTTTGTTCAACTGCTTCTTACCCACCATCCTCAACCCAACCTCCACTGCTGGGTGAAAGAGTGACCCAGGCTGGGGCTACCATAGTATGTGTTCCATCTTGCAGTGGTGATGGTTCCAGAGCAGCACCTGGGACCCTCAAGGCCAACAGTGGATCTGGCTTGCATCGAAAAACAGAGACTGCAGGAGATAAAGAGCACATTTCCACCTAGGCTATCAGTTCAGTTCAGGCGCTCAGTCATGTCCGACTTTTTGCGACCCCACGAACCGCAGCACGCCAGGCCTCCCTGTCCATCATCTCCCGGAGTTCATTCAGACTCATGTCCATCGAGTCAGTGATGCCATCCAGCCATCTCATCTTCGGTCGTCCTCTTCTCCTTCTGCCCCCAGTCCCTCCCAGCATCAGAGTCTTTTCCAATGAGTCAACTCTTCTCATGAGGTGGCCAAAGTACTGGAGTTTCAGCTTTAGCATCATTCCCTCCAAAGAAATCCCAGGGCTGATCTCCTTCAGAATGGACTGGTTGGATCTCCTTGCAGTCCAAGGGACTCTCAAGAGTCTTCTCCAACACCACAGTTCAAAAGCATCAATTCTTCAGCGCTCAGCCTTCTTCACAGTCCAACTCTCACATCCATACATGACCACAGGAAAAACCATAGCCTTGACTAGACGGACCTTAGTCGGCAAAGTAATATCTCTGCTTTTGAATATGCTATCTAGGTTGCTCATAACTTTCCTTCCAAGGAGTAAGCATCTTTTAATTTCATGGCTGCAGTCACCATCTGCAGTGATTCTGGAGCTCAAAAAAATAAAGTCTGACACTGTTTCCACTGTTTCCCCATCTATTTCCCATGAAGTGATGGGACCGGATGCCATGATCTTCGTTTTCTGAATGTTGAGCTTTAGGCCAACTTTTTCGCTCTCCTCTTTCACTTTCATCAGGAGGCTCTTTAGCTCCTCTTCGGCAGTTGCCTTCCCACCTGTTGTTTGCAGATTGCAGTACTAAAACCGCGGGATGAGAGAAGGGAGACCTAAGTGGCCTTTGATAAGAATGAGAATAACTGTCTTATTCAAGCTCCTGATTACAGCGGTGCCTGAAGCTGCTCTGTCACGGGCTTCCCAGTCTCAAGGGCCAATTCACTCTCTTTTGCCTGATTGCCAGTGAAAGGGCCCTGCTTGATACATATGTTTACCCTCCTAACGTCAGGGGCACATGTTTGTGTCCAGCACCCTCGTCTTCGCTATCACAACCTCCAAGGTTACATCATCTCTTTCCTCCAAAGTTCCCACAATTTTCATTATTATGGGACCAGTAAGCTCATTCCTCACTGTACAAAATGCCAAGAGATACTGCTCTTCTCTGTCTCCTTTGTCTTTTCAGAGGTGTTATTGCCATACAAAGTGAAAAGACTTGCCAACCATCATGCTTTTAGGATAATGAGACCTTCACTTGTAGCAGGGAGAAGGAAATGGCAACCCACTCCAGTGTTCTTGCCTGGAGAATCCCAGGGATGGGGGACCTGGTGGGCTGCCGTCTATGGGGTCGCACAGAGTTGGACACGACTGAAGCGACTTAGCAGCAGCAGCAGCAGAACCTGTAGCAGATGACTGGTGAATTGTAACTCCTCATGATTTCTTCCCTATATTTGTGTGAGGGGACCAGGCCTTTTTAAAAATACCACCTACATTTTCTGTTAGTCCAAGTCTTAGGGAACTGTTGACTGAAGTTCCGCCCATGTTGGCCAGTCACAATAATAACCACTTGCATGAATTGTTTCACAAGAAGTCCTGGTAAAGAAACACGCTGCTGCTGCTGAAAACCAATCAAGAGAATTTGGGAGGGGCCAAAAGGAGGGCTTCCCTTGTGGCTCAACTGGTAAAGAATCTACCTGCAATGTGGGAGACCTGGGTTCAATCCCTGGGTTGGGAAGATCCCCTGGAGAAGGGAAGGGCTACCCACTCTAGTATTCTGGCCTGGAGAATTCCATGGACTGTATGACAGTCCGTGGGGTTGCAAAGAGTCAGACATAACTGAAGGACTTTCACAAAAGGAGGAAGGAGACAGCAGTCCATATGTCTTACCAACCTCCCCAGATCCTTCATGCTGGAATCCATCTTGGCTGAGAGATGCGTGCACCAGCAGGAAGGACCCTGAGTCAGGCCAAACACGGGCCAAGCAAGACGACTGGCCAGAGACAGCCCAGAAACCAACCCCATCACCATAAAACCTGAGACCGTGAGCCAGTCTGTGGCTGAGCAGTTCTCTGGTCCCTTACCCTGCTGCTCGCTGCCAGACACCACTTTCCAATAAAGTCTTTTGTTTCGTCAGCACATGTCTCTCCTTGGACAATTCATTTCCAAGTTTAGACAAGGGGGCTTCCCTGGTGGCTCAGTGGTAAAGAAACCACGTGCCAATGCAGGAGATGCCGGTTCAAGCCCTGGGTCAGAAAGATCCCCTGGAGAAGGCAATGGCACCCACTCCAGTAATCTTGCCTGGAAAATTCCATGGATGGAGGAGCCTGGTGGGCTACAGTACATGGGGTCACAAAGAGTCAGACACGACTGAGACACTTCACTTTCTTTTTCTTTCTAGAGCCCTAGAGTGGGTCCCCATTGCAGACCCCTTGTGTCTGGATTCTCACTCCATTCTCTTTGGGTTCAGTTCAGTTTAGTCGCTGAGTCATGTCCAATTCTTTGTGACCCCGTGGACTGCAGCACGCCAGGCCTCCCTGTCCATCACCAGCTCCAGGAGTTTACTCAAACTCATGTCCACTGAGTCAGTGATGCCATCCAACCACCTCATCCTCTGTCATCCCCTTCTCTTCCTGCCCTCAATCATTCCCTGCATCAAGGTCTTTTCAAATGAGTCACTTCATTGCATCAGGTGGCCAAAGTACTGGAGTTTCAGCTTCAGCATCAGTCCTTCCAATGTATTCAGGACTGATCTCCTTTAGGATGGACTGGTTGGATCTCCTTGCAGTCCAAGGGACTCTCAACAGTCTTCTCCAACACCACCGTTCAAAAGCATCAATTCTTCGACACTCAGATTTCTTCACAGTCCAACTCTCACATCCATACATGACTGCTGTAAAACCATAGCCTTGACTAGATGGACCTTTATTGGCAAAGTAATGTTTCTGCTTTTGAATATGCTATCTAGGTTGGTCATAACTTTTCTTCCAAGGCGTAAGCGTCTTTTAATTTCATGGCTGCAATCACCATCTGCAGTGATTTTGGAGCCCCCCAAAAATAAAGTCTGACACTGTTTCCACTGTTTCCCCATCTATTTGCCATGAAGTGATGGGACCGGATGCCATGATCTTCGTTTTCTGAATGTTGAGCTTTAAGCCAGCTTTTTCACTCTCCTCTTTCACTTTCATCAAGAGGCTCTTTAGTTCCTCTTCACTTTCTGCCATAAGGGTGGTGTCATCTGCATATGAGGTTATTGATCTTTCTCCCAGCAATCTTGATTCCAGCTTGTGCTTCTTCCAGCCCAGAGTTTCTCATGATTTACGCTGCATATAAGTTAAATAAGCAGAGTGACAATATACAGCCTTGACATACTCCTTTCCTGCTTTGGAACCTGTCTGTTGTTCCATATCCAGTTCTAACTGTTGCTTCCTGATCTGCATACAGATTTCTCAGGAGGCAGGTCAGGTGGTCTGGTATTCCCATCTTTTTAAGAATTTTCCACTGTTTGTGGTGATCCACACAGTCAAAGGCTTTGGCATAGTCAATAAAGCAGAAGTAGATGTTTTTCTGGAATTCCTTGCTTTCTCTATGATCCAATGAATGTTGGCAATTTGATATCTCATTCCTCTGCCTTTTCTAAATCCAGCTTGAACATCTGGAAGTTCACAGTTCAGGTACACTTGAAGCCTGGCTTGGAGAATTTTGAGCATTACTTCACTAGCGTGTGAGATGAGTGCAGTTGTGTGGTAGTTTGAGCATTCTTTGGCATCGCCTTTCTTTGGGATTGGAATGAAAACATTATAGTGAAAATTAAATGAGATATCGCAAGTAAAATACTTTGATGATGACTACCAATAGAAAAAAGCAAAATATATACATATATATTAGCACCAATCTTTATCATTTTTTTACTTCATTATCCAAGTTTTCTACCCTGTTCCCCCTCAAGTTCATTAATGTTCATGCTGTTTGCTTGCGATGGGTAACTCCTCCCCGCCTGCAAAAGACTGCTCTCTCTCTTTTAAGCCAGTTGCATCCTCCCACTGCTGGACAAGCGCCATCCCAACAGGTGCCCAGCCCTCGGAATGGCCTCTTCCCGTCTCACGTCAGGTCTGCCTTGCCTCTCCGCTGCATCTGCTGGGGCCCAGACTCCTGAGCATCTCTGCCTCCCTGTTTGTGTGTCTGTTTCCTGTGTCCTTTGCCTGAGAGACTGGCTATGAGCTTTTGCTCAGTTTATGGACCATTTTGCCGTTTTGTTTGCATTTCCCCTTGCCACGTCACATAACCCAGGTTTAAAGCCAAGTTCTCACACAAGGCATTTCTGAGCACGGCAGGAACAACCCCAGAGGAACCTGGAGCATGCCCCCTCCATCTACCCTGACGTGTTGCTGCTTCTCTGCCTTCTTCTCTCTTCCCAAACTTCCCCATGTCCCAGGTTCTTGTCCCTAACTAGCCCAAAGCACAAAAGCTTTAGCTGATTTTTTTCTCCTTGCCTCATACTATATTCTTAATATTTCTAAAGACGACTACCTTCAATCTCAAACTGCTTATATAGATATTTTCCTGAATCAAAACAACTTCTTTCACAAGAAGACTTCTAGTTCAAGACATAAGAATTTGTTATTCACGCATATATTTCATCGAATTTTATCTGATACTTTTTTCTCCCTCAGTTTAAAGTATTTTGATCAGTAGGCATGTCCCATTCACATACATTCCTCTTGGTTTTTATGACCAGCATTCCAAACCCAGATCATCCTTCTGTTATCTTAAGCTGTAGGCTCAAATACCAAATCCTGTTTTTTATTTCTTCATTTTTTTTTTTTTTCCACTATCTGTAAGTGGCTCTGGTCGCAAAGAGCTGGACACAACTTGGCGACTAAACAGCAACAACAGAATGGTTCTGATTTCCTCTAGATCTGAACGCCCCAATTTCAAGACAGCAAAGAAGATGAGAGAAATAGAGATGCATACGCAGAGCGGTATTTCACAGGAACTTTAAGTCCATGAATTAAGGTAAATTGAAAGTGGTCAGACGAGACGGCAAGAGTGAACATCGACATTTCAGGAATCAGTGAACTAAAATGGACCAAAATGGGCAAGTTTAACTCAGATGACCATTATATCCACTACTGTGGGCAAGAATCCCTTAGAAGAAATGGAGTAGCCCTCATAGTCCACAAAAGACTCCGAATCGCAGTTCAGTTCAGTTCAGTCGCTCAGTCGTGTCCAACTCTTTGTGACCCCATGAATCACAGCACGCCAAAAGCAGAGACACTGCTTTGCCGACTAAGGTCCGTCTAGTCAAGGCTATGGTTTTTCCAGTGGTCATGTATGGATGTGAGAGTTGGACTGTGAAGAAGGCTGAGCACCGAAGATTGATGCTTTTGAACTGTGGTGTTGGAGAAGACTCTTGAGAGTCCCTTGGACTGCAAGGAGATCCAACCAGTCCATTCTGAAGGAGATCAGCCCTGGGATTTCTTTGGAAGGAATGATGCTGAAGCTGAAACTCCAGTACTTTGGCCACCTCATGCGAAGAGTTGACTCATTGGAAAAGACTTTGATGCTGGGAGGGATTGGGGGCAGGAGGAGAAGGGGACGACCGAGGATGAGATGGGTGGATGGCATCCCTGACTCGATGGACGTGAATCTGAGTGAACTCCGGGAGATGATGATGGACCGGGAGGCCTGGCTTGGGTGAAATCTCAAAAACGATAGAGTGATCTCTGCTCATTTCCAAGGCAAATCACTGAATATCACAGTAATCCAAATCTATGCCCCAACCAAACTCCAGGAATTGGTGGTGAACTGGGAAACTTGGTGGGCTGCAGTCCGTGGGGTTGCAGAGTCAAACATGACCAAGCCACTGAACTGAACTGAACTGATGGCGCCTGTATCTTCAAGATGTTCGGTTTCTTATTCACAGTACCAAAAATCCCAATAGTTTTGGTGGCCCAGACACCTACTCACCCCATCAGTGATTTTCAGGGAATGGTTCTGATGGCTGCTGGCAAGTTCTTCATCATACCCGACACATAGGTCCTACACAGAATACTCGCCAATTAAGTCGTCAGCTCCGGGCTTCCCCGGCGGCTCAGCGATAAAGAATCTGCCTCAATCCAGGAAATACAGTAGATGCTGCTTCAAACCCTGGATGTGGAAGATCCCCTGGAGGAGGGCATGGCAACCCACTCCAGTATCCTTGCCTGGAGAATCCCATGGACAGAGGAGACTGCAGGCTACACCCCGTAGTGTCACAAAGACTCAGACATGACTGAAGTGGCTGTGCACACACGCTCACATGTAAGCTCCGCTCATGGAAAACGCCACAGCACGTCTCAGGGAAACAGTGCTCTTCACTGTGATGCATCTCTCTTCCCTTGGAACAGTGAGTCCACCCTTCCCCTTGCTTATACTTGTAAGTGTGCTGGTGGGTGAGTCTTAAGTTGGGAATTTTTCAGAACACCTAGAATTGACTCGTTGATGCTATACGTGGGTTAAGATGCCCCGATAAAGAGGTAATCTGAGGCTGAACTGAGAGCGTAATCAGATTTCATCAAAGCAGATAGTAAAATGGGGCCAAGATCCAAATTACAGCGCCGACGGTGGGCCACAGATTAACAGGCATACTCATTCAAAAGGAGTACCTTGGATCATTCTGGAGTGATGATGAAAGAGATGGCCAGGCTTGGGAAGAAATTAGGAATCTTAAGTCTGAAGGAGGAGGATCCAAGGACTGGACAAGGGTGCAGGGCCTCCAGTGGAGCCTCCCAGAGAACCTTATCAAACTCTTTGCTGCTGCCAGAGTGGATTCTAACTGGCTAACCATGATGTCATAGCTTCTGTAACCACAGGATGTCCCCCAGGGCCTGTGTCAGCTGAGGGACCGTGGGCCTACAGAGAGCATTTCCAGGCCATTTCCTGCTTCTCTTTTTCCCCCTAGGTCACCTGATTATACCATCTTGATTCTTGATCTTTTTTAGCAAAGTCCCAAGCTGAGCCTAAAGTTATGTCTGTAACTAGAGACTTGGATGTGTCTCTAGGATGTTCTGGACATCTAGGAGTTCTGGACATCTAGGACTTCATCCTACTAGAAGTTTGTTTATCCACATGAGAAGCTGAGGGGGACTCCTAAGAAATAACTCACCCTAAGAGAACAGGGAAGTGGGCAGAGACACACAGCCTAAACAACTCCTTATCCTCAGAGGAAAGCTGGTTCTGACGGTGGCATAGCATCTGCTTCTGGGATTTGTCTCCTGGGCAGTCTCCCTCACAGCCGCATTGTGTAGATCCTAGAAAAGGACAGACCGTGACTAAAAATAAGCAGAATTAATGTTGCTGAAATTCTGTATTGTCACAAAGCATAGCAAAAAGAGATCTCCCTTTCGTTATCATAGTGCAACACACAGCGGTAGTTTGCACACCCAGAGAGATGACTCAGTGGAGGTATATGGTAGTGAACTTCAACATGGCTCCCAACGATTCCCGCATCTCCCGGAATTTGCCTTTTTGAATAGTCCCCTCCCATATCTTATCAGAGTGGGTCTGTGTGACCAACAGAATGTGGCAGAAGTTACATCTTGTCACTTCCAAGGCTAAGAATCATTGCAGCTCCCTCCTTGCCCTCTCTCTGAATCATTCATTCTGGGGAGAGCCAGGAGCCACGTTATCAGCACACTTTTGAAGCCCACTAGAGACATCCATGTTGTGAGAAGCTGAGGCCTACAAACAAGAGCCATGTGAATAGACATCTTGGAAGTGACTGCTCCAGCCCTGACCTAGAGACGACAACTTCATGAAAGACCCTGAGCCAGAACCGTCCAGCTAAGCCATATCTGGATTCCTGGTCCTAAGGAACTGGTGGGATTCAAACATTGGTCCATCTGTGAAGTGTTGGGTAGTAGATAGCTAACATCAATAGATAACTAACACAGAGTTCAGCACTGGAAGTGAGGGGTTGTTATAGTAAATATGTTCAAATGTGGGAGAGGCTTTAGAATTAATAAGCAGAAGGTGGAACTACTTTGAAGAGAATGCTGGTGAAAACTTGAAGTGCTTTGATGAAACTGTAGATGCGTGATGACCTCTAAGGAGTCTGCAGATGAGGGTATAAAGCAGAGTGAGAAAAATCTTACTGCAAAGTGGGAGAAAAGGGAAATCCTGCTTATACAGTGGTAGAAAGTTTAACAACACTGTCATCTGCAGCTAGGCAGAAAGAAAACATACCTAAGGAAACGGGTCCAGCTAAGGGGTTTTCTAAGCTATGTGTTAAAGGTGACACTTGGTCTCTTCCTGTTGCTTAAAATAAAATGTGAGAGAAAATAGAAAGGCTAAAAGAAGGGCTGTTAACGTGGAAGAGCTAGAACTTGATGGTCTTGAAATTTTCCATTGTCCCAAGATGGCAGACAATGCTAAAACTAAGAAGTGCCTTCTACACAATGATTAATTTCAGGGCCCTGTAAAAGAAACGTGTAGAAGGTGGAGCTAAGGGTGTGGCAGTAAAGCCCTTTATTGGGACCTCAGGAAGCTCTAAGGTAGTATCTCAGAAGGCTATTCAATCAAAAGAAAAATTGCTCTAAAAAACTTAAGTATGTGCCTTGCAGATACTCCCAGTTAAGCAATAGAGTCTCTGCTGCTGCTGCTGCTAAGTCACTTCAGTCATGTCCAACTCTGTGTGACCCCATAGACGGCAGCCCACCAGGCTCCTCAACAGAGTCTCTAAGAAGTTTAAAAATATTGTCCTTCTACCATTTCAGTGTGAGTCCACTGGTTTATCTCAAAGAGATTTCTGGGTGTAGCCTTTTACTAAGATATTGATCACAGAGACTCACAAAGCTTTTAAGAGAATTATATTTGTAGAAATACAGCCAACTGGGACTGAAAAGGATAGAAACATTGTGAAACATAAATGATCTTTGAACCTCTCTTCCCAAATTTCAGCAGCAAACAGGCTTGGAAAACGATACAGCTGCAAACAACACTACCCTTCCCAGGAAAGTGGGGCAAACTCACAGGAAGAAGCAAGACACCAGAGGGTGGGGCAGAGAGCGGGGAAGACTTGCTGGCATTCAGGAGTAAAATCGAGTCTTCAAGAATCCTCAACATCTGTCCAGCTGTATTTCAGACTGCAGTGGACTATGAGGGCTTTCTGCCTTCTATTCTCCCCATGTGGAACAAACATGTCTATGATGGTTATCCAATGCCTGTCCATCACTATTATACGTTGAGCGGGTACATTCACACGTCTTTGTATTTTTGAGGAACTATATTTAAGGAGCTGAATTTAAGGAATGGTACCTGAGGACACTTCTCAGCCCCTTATTTAGATACAATTCAGGAACTGATACTGATGCTCTGATGGAATGGTACCTTGGACGCCTTAGGTGGGAGTGAATGTATTTTGCACATGAGAACAAAAATAGTTAAAAACAGCAGGCTGAGTGTATTGATTTTTCAAAGTCTACAGATGTTTTACTCTTCTCTTCAATAGCCGGAAATAAACTTCCCTCCCCTCGAGTGTGAGCTGGACTTAGGAGCTCAGCTGTAAGGAATAGAATGCAGCAGAAGTGACGACGCGCCCCTTTGAATACTAGGTCCCTAAAGGCGCCCCCACTTCCTGCTCGCTCGTTCCCCTTTAGACCCTTTGCTCTGAGGAAAGCCAGATTCTGCGTTACAAAGACGCTCAGGCAACCCGTGGAGATGCCCACACGATAAGGAACTAAGGCCTCCTGCCAACACCCAGGTGAGTGGGCCATTTTGAAAGCATATACTCCCAGTCAAGCCTTCGGATGATATCCTAACTCAAACTCATGAGAGTCCCTGGACAAGATTTACCCAGCTAAGTCACTCCTGAATCCCTCACCCAGGAGAAAAGCTGTGAGATGATCACTGATGAATATAGCCCCTTAGCTTCCACCCCACAGACCTACACTGGACACGCAGTGTGCGAGAAAAATCAGTCTTTATCGTGCTCGTGTGCCGGTGGGTCATCTGCCTGTCTTCTTTGGAAAAAAGGCTACTCAGGTTTTCTGCCCATTTTAATCTGATCAGCTTGTTTGCCCTCTTGACACTGAGTTTGCATGAGCGGTCTATACACGTTGGATATTACCCCCTTATCAGTCACATCATATGCAAGTATTTTCTCCCATTCAGTAGGTTTCCTTTTCATTTTATCAATGGTTGCCCTTGCTGTGCAAAAGCTTTCAAGTTTAATTAGGTTTCATTCTGTTTATTTTTGCTTTTGTTTCCTTTGCCTTAGGAGATAAATCTAAAAATTATTGCTTTGATTTACGTCAAAGAGTGTTCTGCCTATGTTTTCTTCTAGGAGTTTCATGGTTTCCAGTCTTACATGTAGGTCTTTAATTTGGAATTTATTTTTGTATATGGTATGAAAAAATGTTCTAATTTCATTCTTTTACATGTAGCTATTCAAATCTTTATTATTTTAAGCAACTGATATTTGAAGATTGCTTATAACGGCAGCCTAACCTAGTCTTGGCTAACTGAAACACTACGCTTTACCTCATGTTAAAGTATAAATAAAACCCATATTCAGAAAAGTAGTGCAAAGTACCTATATTCCATAGGTGTCTCAGTGAGGTAATAATGATGCTTGGTTCTCTCCACATCTTGCATCTCTCAGGCTCCTGGAAAAGTCTGCTTAATGAGAATAAGGCCTATTCATTCCCAAGCTGAGTAGTTCTCAAATTCTAGTGAGACTAGACTTCCTGAGAGTTTGATATTATACAGTCCCAGGCCCCACTCCCAGAAAGCCAGCTTCTGGAGAAAGGTTTGGGAACTTGCCTAAAGCAAATTTTGACAAGAGCGGCAGGAGATTCTGATGCAATTTGAAAACTTCTGAGCAAGTACCTAGAAGACAACATGCTGAGGGACAGTAGCTGTTGGTAGGGCAAAGTCAAGGCCACAGCCTAGAGGCTAAGAGTGTGGGTGTTCCACGACTGTCTTACACTAGGGCCATTCTAGTCTCTCAGGAATCTTCTTGTTACTTTTACTGTATAAATAAAACTTCCTGGTTCAATACCCAGCTTAAAAACAATGACAACAACAGCAAAGAATGTGGGCACTGCAATCTAGCAGAAGTGGGTGAGAAGTTAGCCTCTTAGTAACTGCGTGCTCCTGGGCAAGCACTGCATTTCTCTTGCTTCCATCGCCGTATCCATACAATGGGGATCCATTATTAATTTCCTTGAGATTATTCGGAGTAGTCAATTAAGTTATATATTTAAATTAAGTTATCTACTTAAGTTATATACTTAAATTACTAGAAGTGGTAACTGACGCATAACAAAACGGAAGACATCTTCAAATGCAGGGTGGCGTTAGCGAGAACACAAAGAAAGGAGTTAAAGAGAGTCGGGATCAGGTCCCACCAAGCGAGGATTAACTAAGACGAAGGCATGTGTCTTGCTTCATCCAGCTCCTACTGTCTACTTCCTCTCACAGCGAAGCTGCTGCAGTTCATACATACATGTTCCAACTAACAGGGGTTTTGACGGTTTCCAGGTTTCCAAACCATGTGGAAACATAGAGCATTCACAATGTTTTGCTCCTGAATCCATGTCGGTCTCTGACATTGTTCCATTAAATAGCATCACAAGGACAAACTACAGCACGTTAGGAATGGAAGGGATCCTAGAGGCCCTCCAGTCTAACATCTCCCTATACCCATTTTACAGAAGAGAACACTGAGCTCCTCAAAGATGAACATGTGATAAACCCCCCACGTTGTGAGTGGCCAGGCCAGGCCTCCAGCCCCGTTTCCTCAAGTCCCTGTCTTTCGCTCTTTCTTTCCTGCTGACCTGGTATTTCTCTATGCATTCGAAAAAAAATAAAGACCACTGAGAAAGGGATCACTTTAATCAGCACAGAGGAAGCATGGGCCACGGTGTGACGTAGGAGTGAGTGAGTTCCAGGCCACTGCTTATGCTAGGCTCCGAGTTCCCGATGCTGTTTGTCCTGGGGCCCATCCACGTGACATCCATCACTGCAGCATTGGCTGGAGACCCTACCCTGCTAACATTTTAAGGGCTGGGAGAGAGGTGGGGACCTCATGGAGAGAGACTGTGTTCTGTGCCTGGAGAGAGGTTTAGGAATTTGTCTAAAGCAAATTTTAACAAGAGCTTCAGGAGACTCTGTTGCAATTTGGAAAATTCTGGGCAGGTACATAGTAGACAGCCTGCTGAGGGACAGGAGGGGTCCCTCCACTGGGACTTCATGGGGAAACTAACGGGAAAGATAGCAAAGCTCATCGGACTGAGAATGTAGTTCAGTTCTCGACTCTGCTGCTCATTTGCTGTGTGACCGTGAGCCTCTCGCCCTTAGCCTCCCTGTGCCTCAGCTTCCTCAGTGATATTAAAAGTGTTAACACCTGCCAGTCTACCTAGTCTGTGTTCCAAGAAACCCCGAAGAGAGTCTAGTCTAACCTCCTAATTTGATTTACAAACAGCTCACCAATTCATTTGCATGAGATCTTGGACACACGTGAGACAATAGTGAAAGGCGGTTCATATATATTGGAGTCTAAGGATCAAGTTAAATGAAAATGGCCAGCCAGTCATACCCTGTTTCCTAGAGTCCAGAGGCTGGAGATACCTTCATAGTATCCACCTTGGGATTCTTGAAAAGTGAAAGTCGCTCAGTCGTGTCCGACTCTGTGACCCTATGGACTATACAGTCCACGGAATTCTCCAGCCCAGAATACTGGAGAGGGTAGACTTTCTCTTCTCCAGGGGATCTTCCCAACCCAGGGCGCTGAACCCAGGTCTCCCGCACTGCAGGTGGATTCTCTACCAGCTGAGCCACAAGGGAAGCCCAAGATTATGGGTAGCCTATCCCCTCTCCAATGGATCTTCCTGACCCAGGAATCGAACCAGGGTCTCCTGCTTCCCAGGTGGATTCTTGACCAACTGAGCTATCAGGGATTCTTAAAGACAGAGGGAAAATGCTTCCAATTCCTTTGTCAAGACAATTATATCAACAGATGTCCTGGATGGAGAGACCTAGACTGCAGAATGAGAGAAAGCCCATTCAGAACAGGGGCCCCAGGAGCCCTGACCCTGCACACCAAACTCCGGGGAGAGGCAGGGAGGAAGCTGTGACCAGGGCACAAAAAAGCAGACTGGTGGGCTCTGGAGATACGTCTTGAATATCCAGAACCATAGCTCGAGCAGGGCACTGGGCTCCAAAGACAGGCTGAGCGGAAGACTGGCGGGAGGGTAGGGGGAGCTTTGCTTTATTTTTGGATTTTGCCAAATCAAAAGAATTTGGGAAATGATGGAAACTGCTGTGCTGAAATGCAGACTCTGCCAGGTCAGCATAAGGCCTGTTTATAAGTAATTCAATCTGAGGCGGGGAAGAGCTGCAGGCATGCACTCACACACACAGTCACACACCCGTTCACACACACGTAACTTTAGCACAGGCCGGTGGCAGCGGGACGCCCGATCCTGGTGTTGATTCCTGAGACCGTGGTCAGCACGTGGGCTCCTGGCCGGTACTCATTCATTCATCCATTCTCTCCAGCATTTGCTGAGCACTTGCAATGCATCAGGCATGTGATAAGCTCTGGGGATAACATGGGGAGCCCAGCAGAGGTGGGCTTACAATCCAGCAGCTATACCACCGATGGGAATGCAGATTCCCCACCCTCCTGTCCCTGGCCCACATAGAGAGGCAGGCGCGGGAATGGTGCGGGTGTAACCCAGGAAGACATTGTTGGAGGGGAGCAAGGAGCTCTGCGGCAGAGGCCATCCACGCTTCCCACTTTTGTTATCACTGAGGGAGCAGGCAGGGCTCCCCTGGGGGTGGGAAACGCCTTCCCTTGCCTCAGGGGAGCCATCACTACAGGTCTAACCAGTCTTGACCATCTCATTACCCTTGGCCTCAGCATATAGAGAAGAGAAGGAAAGGCAACCCACTCCAGTATTCTTTCCTGGAGAATCCCATGGACAGAGGAGCCTGGCAGGCTACAGTTTATGGGGTCACAAAGAGTCGGACATGACTGAGCAACTTCACTCCACTTCAGCATATAGACATGTGACCAAATCCTGGCAAAAGAAGCACAAGAACTCTCAAGGGGACGGGTTCCTTTCCCAAACAAAAAGACATAGCCCCTCTGCCCTTCCCCTTTCTTCCTGAGACAGGACCAAATGCCTGGAGGTGTAGACACCATAGTAAAACCTAAGGCAACATGGCAACAGGCTAAGATGATGGGACTAAAAGAACGGGAGCGGCTGACATCACCCCAGAGCTGAACTGCCTTCCTTGGGACACTCACCAGGTGAGAACAAACAAGAAATAAACAATACCACCAACACTTTATTTGCTAAAGCTGCTTGTAATTCGGTTTTGTGTCTCTAGCAACGGAAAGCATTCCAGAAGAGTCCGAAAGAAGACGTTATCAGTATCATCATGGGACAGCCCTGGTGAGGATCCCAGACCTGGGAGATCGTTGTAAAGAGCCAGAGCCAGGAAGTGAGGTGCCAACTGGGTCCTGGCTTAAAGAGAGTGGCTCCTGGGCAGCCTGAATTCTGTCACGTACTGGGAGCTATGTACACGGGACCCACGTCTCCTCCCTGACGAGGAGGGACTACAGCACCAAAACTCCTTTCTGAAGACTTACCAGATCTTTCCAACTCCAATTTCTGGCTCTTCAGTCTAAGTTGGTACTCTAATAGCATTTGGAAGAGCTATGAAGATAAGATTTAAAATCCTGTGTGTAAGAGAAAGAGAACTGCATGAGAAAAAAGCTCCTATTTAAAAGCTGCCATTGTTTCATGTCTCGTAAGAGGGGTATTCAACTGCCTGGGCTGGAATCTAGCTTCTCAGTAAGTGTGTGACATTAAGTTACATAACCCACATGTGCCTCACTCTTCTCATCTGTAACATGAGGTTAATATGATAACCTCTTCTTCACAGAGATAAAACCTGATGGCTCAGAGGTAAAGAATCAGCCTGTAATTCAGGAGATGCAGGAGGCATGGGTTTGGTCCCTGCATTAGAAAGATCTCCTGGAGGAGGAAATGGCAACCCACTCCAGTATTCTTGTCTGGAAAACTCCACGGACAGAAGAGCCTGGCAGACTGTAGTAGTCCACGGGGTTGCAAAGAGTCGGATGTGACTGAGTAGGCCTGTTTTGAGGATTAAATTAATTAATTCATCTTAAACTCTTAAAACAAGTACCTAGCACAGGGTAAATCTTTGAGAGAATTTAGCTAATATTGTTAATAATTTCTTTGATTCTGAAATGGCTTCACATTTTTAGCACCTCTGAAATCCTGATGTATCTTTTAGAGAACAGCATGACATAGATAATTGGAACCATTTTTTTTTCTTTCTTCAAAATTCACTAACAATTTAAATTACAATCTATAGCATCCTATTTCAATGACGTGGGAAACTATTATTGAAGCAGATCTTCTTGTGGTGAAAAGGACCACTTGAGTAGTCCCATAGGCAAAAGATATGTAAAACAAGAAGGCACCTCACTGTCATCAAGAAAGGAATTTTGGAAATTTGTCAAAGTCCACTCTGCCCAATTATCTCTTGTTTGTGGAACTCAAAGGCTTCTAGTGAAGGGATGGGCAGATTTCAACATGGGAGGGACAAGCAGATCCAGACAGAGAACGATGCTTTTTTGGATTCAAGGTTATCCAAACATCTGAAGAATTGAGACTGCATAGTGAAGTCATCAGGCTTCCCAGGGTGGCTCAACGGTAAAGAATCTCCTTGCCGATGCAGGAGATGCAGGAGACGAACATTCAACCCCTGCTCGGGAAGATTCCCTGGAGAAGGCAATGGCAACCTACTCTAGTGTTTTGCCTGCGAAATCCTGTGGGCTGAGGAGCCTGGCGGGCTACAGTCCATGGGGTCACAAAGTGATGACAACAAAGTGAAGTCATCTGAGCAGAAAGAAGGGTCTCCCAAGAAGGTGCTCTCTGAAGGGAGGGGACCAGGGGACTGTTACCCCAGAGCCAGAGCTGAGGCTGTCATACAGGAAGTTACTCCCCCAGCTCACGCAGCAGAGGTGGACACGAGGCGGCGCACACTCCGCTCCCCTCTGGGAGGCACAGCTGCTTCTAACAGAAGCCCCGCGGGTCTGGGTCTGAACAAAGAAGCTTGTGGAGAATTGCAGCTTATCTTGGGAGAGCAGGCGCAAGGGAGGAGAGAAGGGTGTTCCTCCGGTGGGGAAACAAGCACTATAGTCAATTTCAACTTGAATAACAAGGGTAGGATAGCCTAATTGTTAGCTTAAGCACGTAAAGCAAGCCATATGAGCAAAACTATTATTAATTAATAATAATCATTGATAAATGCTGGAGAGGGTGTAGAGAAAAGGGAATCTTCTCGCACTGTTGGTGGGAATGTAAATTGATACAACCACTATGGAAGACAGTTCAGTTCAGTTCAGTCACTCAGTCGTGTCCCTCTCTTTGCGACCCCATGGACTGCGCAGCACGCCGGGCCTCCCTGTCCATCACCAACTCCTGGAGTTCACCCAAGCTCATGTCCATTGAGTTGGTGATGCCATCTAGCCATCTCATCCTCTGTCCCCTTCTCCTCCCGCCCTCTGTCTTTCCCAGCATCAGGGTCTTTTCCAATGAGTCAGTTCTTCACATCAGGTGGCCACAGAATTGGAGTTTCAGCTTCAGCATCAGTCCTTCCAATGGAAGGCAGTAGGCAGTCCTTAAACACTAGGAATAAAACCACCACATGACCCAGCCATCCCACTACTAGGCATACACCCTGAGGAAACCAAAACTGAAAAACACATGTACCCCAATATTCAGTGCAGCACTATTTACGATAGCTAGGACATGGAAGCAACCTAGATGTCCATCAACAGATGAGTGGATAAAGAAGCCGTGGTACATATACACAGTGGAATACTACTCAGCCATAAAAAGGAACACATGGATTCCGTTCTAATGAGACAAATCAACCTAGAGCCTATTATACAGAGTGAAGTAAGTCCGAAAGAAAAATATGTACCTATATTTCTATATATATTATTACATTATATTATATTATATTATATTATATTATATATATATTATGTTCTGAGAAGGCAATGGCAACCCACGCCAGTACTCTTGCCTGGAAAATCCCATGGATGGAGCTATATTGATTATTCTTCTATATATATCTTTCTATATATTATATATATGTTATATATATCTATCATATACTAATGCATATAAATGGAATCTAGAAAGTCAGTACTGATGAACCTATCTGCAGGGCAGCCGGGGAGACACAGATATAGAGACAGGCTATGGACAAGGCTGGCGGGTGGGGAGGAGAGGGTGGGATGTAGGGAGAGGGTAACATGGAAACATACACTACCATATGTAAAATAGACAGCCAATGGGAATTGGCCGTTATGACCCAGGGAATTCAAATTGGGGCTTTGTAACAACCTAGAGGGGTGGGATGAGGAGGAGATGGGAGGGAGGTTCAAGAGGGAGGGGACATAGGTAGATCTATGCTGATTCATATTGGTGTTTGGCAGAAACCAACACAATACTGTAAAGCAGTTATCCTTCAATTTAAAATGCATAAATTTAATTTTTTTTTAATTGTTGATAATATAACATTACTACTAGCAGCAGCCAACATATCACATGCCCACTAAATAAGAAGTGCTGGACTCAGCACAATATATCTACTCAGCTGGTGAAGAGTAATTGTAAATGTGATCATGTGATTCATTTGACAAATGAGAAAATGAGACCCGAGAGCCCAACGCACTTTCCTACAGTCACACAGCTGGTGTGCCGCAGAGCTCAGGTTCAAACTCAGTTTGTCTGAATCCAGAGCCTGAATCAACCATGACTGGTGACAGAAGGCGGAGTTTCTCCGAAGGGCAACGTACCAGTTGACTCCTGACTGCGCAGTGTGCTGGGGGCGGGGGTGGCTTCCCCCCTTCCAGCAGGAGGCATCATCACCCCTTCCGCTTGCTAAGCACTGTCAAGGACTGGCCGCGGAGGTGGGCTCTGCTTCGGAGCTCCGTTCCCAGTGCTCCCGCTCGGCAGCCAGACCGTAACAAAATACCGCAGACCTCTGGCATGGACAGAAACGTATTTTCTCACAGTGCTGAAAGCTGAGAAGTCCAAGACCAAGCGCCAGCAGGGCTGGGTTTCTGGTGAGACTACCTCTTCCGGGCTTGCAGACTACGGCCTCGTTGGTCCTCACGACAGGGAAAGAGGGAGGGGCGGGGGAGACCGAGAGAAGAGACCTTCTCTTCTTCTTCTTATAAGGCCATGGTTCTCTCAGATGAAGTTCCTACACTTATGACCTCATTTGACCTTAATTACCTCTAAATGGTCTTCCCAGGTGACTCAGTGGTAAAGAATCCGCCTGCAAATGCAGAAGACACAGGTTTGATCCCTGCCTTGGGAAGATCCTCCTGAGAAGCAAATGGCAACCCACTCCAGTCTTCTTGCCTGGAGAATCCGATGGACAGAGGGGCCTGGCAGGCTACAGTGCTGCAGGTCATAAAAGAGTCAGACACGACTTAGTGATTAAACAACAGCAACAACCTCCTGACGACTTTATCTCCAAATGTGGTCATACTGGGGGTTAGGGCCTCCACAGCATGAATGGGGCGGGGGCACAAGTCAGTCCATAGCAAGCAGTTACCTTATTCTCATATTCCTTTTTATAAAATTGAAGTGTAGTTGATTTACGATGTTGTATTCGTTTTAGGTGTATAGGAAAGTGTTTCTGATATTCTTTAAAAGAAGGAAGTTTTCCATGAACATCTACTCCCAGGTATTTTTAAGACCCCAGAAGTTTATTTTGCTGTTCTTTTAATCTTTGAAAAATTTTTGTTTTCAATTTTTATTTTATTTTTATACAATTTTTAAAGGTTACTTTCCATTGACAGTTATTAAAAAATATTGACTATATTCCCTGTGTTGTATACAATACATCCTTGAATCCATCTTACCCCCAATATTTTATACCTCCCAATCTTTCACCCTTGCATGCCCTCCACTGGTAACAATTAGTTTGTCCTCTATGTCTGTGAGCCTGCTTCTTTTATATTCACTGGTTTATCTTATCTTTGGAGAAGACTCTTGAGAGTTTTGATCAGCAAGGAGATCAAACCAGTCAGTCCTAGAGGAAATCAACTCTGAATATTCATTGGAAGGACTGTTGCTGAAGCTGAAGCTCCAATGTTTTGGGCACCTGATGCCAAGAGCCAACTCATTGGAAAAGACCCTGACACTGGGAAAGATTGAGGGCAGGAGGAAAAGGAGGTGGCAGAGGATGAGATGGTTAGACAGCATCACCAACTCAATGGACATGAATCTGAGCAAACTCTGGGGGACAGTAAAGGACAGGAAAGCCAGGCACGCCGCAGTCCATGAAGTCACGAAGAGCTGAACACGACTTAGCAACTGAACAATATATATTTTTTAGAGTCCATGTATAAGTGATATCATATAGTATTTGTCTTTCTCTTCCAAGACACCAGAATTTTAGATCTGAGAAGAATCTTTGGGTAAATCAAGTACAAACTCCTCATTTCACAAATGAGCACATGTGACTCTGAGGTATTAGGAGACTTGCCCAGAGTCATACAGCGAGTTAATGGCAGCGCTGAACCCGGTCTTCTGATTCCAGTGGTGCAGCAGCATGTGTTGCCGAGCTTTAAAGGAATGATGATGGTGAGGACGATGGTTGGCACCCCTACTATGTGACAGCGGCTTCCCAGGTGGCTCAGCGGTAAAGAATCCCCCTGCCGAGGCAGGAGATGCAGGAGACGCTGGTTTGATCCCTGGGTCGGTAAGATCCCCCGGCAGAGGGCATGGCGACCCACCCCAGTATTCTTGCTGGAGAATCTCATGGACAGCGGAGCCTGGTGGACTACAGTCCATGGGGTGGCTCAGAGTTGGGCACAAATGAAGTGACTGAGCTCGCACACACGCACTAAGTGACAGGCATTGTATAGTTCACTTTACATACACCATCTTACTAACCTTCACAATAGCACGAATAAAGGGTATGACTGTCCACCCTAACCCCCAGTATGACCACATTTGGAGATAAAGTGTTCAGAGGTGAGGTACCTCACTCAAGCACACACTGCTAGTTTGGTGGGTGGCCGGAGGGTTTAAACCCAAGTTTAGGTCCAAAGTCCACAGTCTTCCAGTTTCAATTTCCATCAGGCAAGGGGGCACCCTCAGTGGGCCCAGGCTATGAGCCAAGATTGGGAGCCAAGGGAAGGTCATGGACATGCAGGATCAGCGTCGAGGATGCAAGGGCTGCCGGAGATGACGAAGTGAAAAGAAGGAGGGAAACAGGAGGCAAGCCTTGATGGCTTCCCAACGCTGCCACCAAATGGCTCAGGGAGCTCCAGGGCCTCCTTTTTTTCCCTAGGGAGTCAGGACGAGTTTTTTCCTTTACCTTCAAGCTTGACATCCCTTTATAGGTAAATCAGCCTTGCAGACAAACATGAACCGTGCCAGGCTGCCCTCCCTTCAGGCTGCAAAGGAAATGAAATTGGCATTCTCTAGTCCTCACCTGGCAGGCATCACCATGCAGCCCCAAGGGACTGGGCTAAGGCTGGGTGTCAGGCTGATGGGCTATTGTCTGGAGTCTTGAAGGGAAGGGGGTGCTGGGGCAGGTGGGGGAGGAAGCCAGCTCGCAGGAGAAAGGTGAGCGGCTGGCCCCGGCCCAAGAATGCCAGGGGCCCCTGGCTCCCGCTGCCTGGCCCTGCTTCCCTGGCGGGAACAATTCGTGGTGTTGTCAGGAAGTGACACTGAAACCCCGTTCCCCTTATACCTCCTTCAGCCTCTGGCAAAAGGAGGTTCCTGGAGGGAATATTTTTAGTTTGACAAATGAAAGCCTGGGACCGAGGACAGGAGGGATTAAGGGAGCTCTTCTCTGACACTCCTGGAGACGGGGAGATGATGAGTCAGATAGAGAGGGCTTAGGCACGACTTCTCAAGACATTCCTCAAGCATGAGCGCAGGCCAGCCGCGCGGATGGATTCCTCCCGCCCGCCGGCCGGCGTGCGGGGCGGGGGGCTGTGCGGGAGGGGCCCGGGAGCCGCTTCTCCCGGTCCTGTCTTTCCTGCCCAGGGGCACATCGTTGGACAGCAGCTCCGGGGATCAAAGCGCCGCCTGGGCTGGGCCGGCCCGGAGTCAGCAGGCGTGGGTTCGAGCTCAGCCCTCCTGGCTCGCTGGCGGTGACTCTGCGTGTCCTCAGTTCTCCCTGGATGCTTCAGTTTCCGCGTGTGTAGACCGAAAGTATTGTAATGCCTCAAAATGATCATCCTGAGGCTGTACTTCTGAAAAAAGCACGCACAGTGCTGTGGACACGTGATTCTGCTGAGTCTTTAACACCCCACGCACAGGTGTGCTGGAAACCTCACGGCAGAGTAACAAACCCAGGGTTTAACCCTCTCACCACCTCCGTGAGGTAGACTTCATCACCCCGACTTTACAGACGAGGAAACTGAGGCTCAGAAGGGGGCGTGGCTTGCCCGGGGTCACAGAGCTAACAAGTGCTAGGTTGACGTCACCCTGACTCCAAAGCCCGTGTCCTGAATCCTTGCACCGGTGACTCCCTGGCTAGGCCTGGATCTGGCCGGAGCTCATCTCTTATCAGAAGCCACGAGTGACAGGAAGATCAAGACAGCGCTCAGGGCCAGGCGCCAATCAGCCAGAAGGGGAGAACAGACTGCCAGCCAGAGGAGGGCCAGAGGAGGCAGGGACGGGAGCCCAGAGCAGGGCTCAGACGGGACTGCAGGTCGGAGGGGCAAGGGAAGGGCCCCGGGCCTGAGCCTGGGCCCTTGGCAGCATCAGCCGGGGGCTGGCGCTCCTGGCAACGCAGTGGGTTCTGGAAGAGGAGGTGCACTTAAAAGTCAGTCTGCGGACGCAGATGTAGAGAACAGACTAACGGACAAGGGCGGGGAGGAAAGGGACAGGGAGAGATGAATGGAGAGGGCAGCATGGATGCGTACACGCTAACACAATAGACAGCCAATGGGAATTTGCTGAATGAGTCAGCGAATTCAAACGGGGGCTCTGCAATAACCTAGACGGGTGGGAATGGGCGGGAGGTGGCAGGGAGATTCAAGAGGGAGGGGACATACGTGCACCTATGGTTAATTCATGCTGATGTTTGACAGAAATCAAGCCAATGTTGTAAACCAATCATCAATCAATTAAAAACAAATCTTCTTTTAAAAAGTCAAAATCTGCTCATTTGGTTGGAAGAGCGAATGAGGCAGCCATGAAATAGAGATTGGCTTCTTTCTCCCTTTCCTGACTGCTGGGTTAGGTTAGGCTGGGTGCTCCCAGAGACTTGGTGCCAAGTCACTAAGTGAGCTCTAGTCTAACATGTAAGACTGTGCTAAGCAGCTCACCCCGAAGCCACCCCCATGGCCCACCTATTCAGTTTTCATTGGCCCACAAGTGAATTCCAGAATAAAGAGTAAGAGATCACCAGTGAGTGCTTCTGCTCAAGAAATGCTGATAGTAGTGACTTCACTGCTGAAATTAGTGGAGTTTTGTTTTTTTTTTTTTTTTTTTTTTTCACTTATTAGCATCCTCCTCTTAAGTAAGTGATCTAAGTCCAGAGAATTCACTTTTTATCCTTCATGGAACTTGATTCAGCTATTTTGTTTCAAACAGAAAACAAAAAGGGTATTCCATGCATTTGGTTATTTTCTTCTTTAGTTTGTCCTCAGGAAGAAAGGAAGGGAGGGAAGAGAGAGGGGGGAGTACCACTCACACCACAAACTCCACTCCTGATGAGCTCACAAGAAGAGAGGCACCTCTCCACCACCACCACCCTGCTGCGGTCCCAGGGACTCGTCCCCGCACCCCTGCGGGGCCCCAAGGCAACACAAGCCCATCGGAACAGGCCATGCCTTCATGTTTGCACCAGCCACTAAAAATGCTCAGGGATAATTTTGCACCTTTCCTTCAAGCCATGGGACCTTGGGCAAGTCATCTGAACTCCATGAGCCTCAATTTCCTCATCTGTAAAATGGGATTAAAATGCCACCTTGTCTCCTATGGCAGTTGTGGAAATCTGCCAAGAGAGATGCAGAGGTCATGTAATGCATATAGTATTTATTGAGCACCTGTTGCGTGCCAGGCGCTGCTCTACACGTATGTGCTTGAGTTCTTTCCAGGAAAGAGGTGTAGTCGACTTCATGGAGCTGAGGAGGTCAAGAAAGCTTAACAAGGACACTCCTGAGATGGGGACCCTGACTTGTCCTTCCCAGACTCTGCAGCAGGCTGAGCTGTCTTTCAGTCAAGCTTCTTTGACTTTCTTTAATGTTAGGAATGCAATGGTTCGGTGCAGTAGGCGCTGCAGGACAATAGCGGAGATGGGGGCGGGGAGGGTGCTTATTGGTGGGACAGGACTTGGACCTCACGGGCGCTGGTGGTGAGGAACCACCACGAAACCCCCGCGCCACCAGGGACAGAGGGTTCTGTCTGCCTTTGTCGGCCACGCTAGTTCCTCTCACGGTGTCTCACCTGCCAGGGCCCCCCCCCACCACACATGCTGTCCCCCTACTCTCAGCTGCCCCACCCGCCCCTCCCAGGCCTCTTCGCCATCCAGTAGCTTCTGCTTCCACAAGGCCAAGTGCTTGCCACGTGGGGACATCCAGACTCCTTCCAGTCTCCTCCTGTGGTCTCAGACCGCAATCGTTCTTTGCCCGCGGGATCTAGAATTTGAAAGACTGAGACCTGGAACTCAGTCCTAGCACTGAACCACTGCTCTGTTTTGAACAAGGTGCCTCTCAGACCCTCGGATTCTTTTTCTGTAAGTGGTGACCCTAATACTATCAACTTCTTTGGGTTATCAGTTCAGTTCAGTTTAGTCGCTCAGTCGTGTCTGACTCTGCGACCCCACGGATTGCAGCACGCCAAGCCTCCCTGTCCATCACCAGCTCCTGGAGTTTACTCAAACTCATGTCCATCGAGTCGGTGATGCCATCCAACCATTTCATCCTCTGTTGTCCCCTTCTCCTCCCGCCTTCAATCTTTCCCAGCATCAAGGTCTTTTCAAATGAAACTGTTCTTCATATCAGGTGGCCAAAGTATTGAAGTTTCAGGTTCAACATCAGTCCTTCCAATGAATATTCAGGACTGACGTCCTTTAGGATGGACTGGTTGGATCTCCTTGCTGTCCAAGGGACTCTCAAGAGTCTTCTCCACAGTTTTGAACACCACACTTCAAAAGCATCAGTTCTTCGGCACTCAGCTTTCTTTACATTCCAACTCTCACATCCATACGTGACTACTGGAAAAATCATAGCTTTGACTAGATGGACCTTGTTGGCAAGGTAATGTCTCTGCTTTTTAATATGCTATCTAGGTTGGTCATAGCTTTTCTTCCAAGAAGCAAGCATCTTTTAATTTCATGGCTGTGGTCACCATCTGCAGTGATTTTGGAGCCCCCAAAATAAAGTCTGACATGGTTTCCACTGTTTCCCCATCTATTTGCCATGAAGTGATGGGACCAGATGCCATAATCTTAGTTTTGTGAATGTTGAGCTTTAAGCCAACTTTTTCACTCTCCTCTCTCACTTTCATCAAGAGGCTTTAGTTTTTCTTCACTTTCTGCCATAAGGGTGGTGTCATCTGCATATCTGAGGTTATTGATATTTCTCCTGGCAATCTTGATTCCAGTTCGTGCTTCATCCAGTCCTGCATTTCTCATGATGTACTCTGCTTATAAGTTAAATAAGCAGGGTGACAATATACAGCCTTGACGGACTCCCTTCCTGATTTGGAAATAGTCCAGTTCTGTTGCTGCCTGACCTGCATACAGATTTCTCAGGAGGCAGGTCAGGTGGTCTGGTATTCCCATCTCTGTAAGAATTTTTCACAGTTTCTTGTGATCCACACAATCAAAGTCTTTGGCATAGTCAATAAAGCAGAAGTAGACGTTTTTCTGGAATTCCCTTGCTTTCTCTATGATCCAACAAATGTTGGCAATTTGATCTCTGGTTCCTCTGCCTTTTCTAAATCTAACTTGAACATCTGGAAGCTCATGGTTCATGTACTGTTGAAGCCTGGCTTGGAGAATTTTGAGCATTACTTTACTAGCGTTTGAGATGAGTGCAATTGTGGGTAGTTTGAATATTCTTTGGCATTGCCTTTCTTTGGGATTGGAATGAAAACTGACTTTTTCCAGTCCTGTGGCCACTGCTGAGTTTTCCAGATTTGCTGGCATATTGAGTGCAGCACTTTCACAGCATCATCTTTTAGGATTTGAAATAGCTCGACTTCTTTGGGTTATGATGCAGAGTAAATTTTAAGATTTTTTTTTGACATGGATCATCTTTATTGAATTTGTTACAATACTGCTTCTGTTTTGGTTTTCTGGGCATGGGGGATCTTAACTCTCTGGTGCGGAATTGAACCTGCACCCCGTGGACTGGAAGGCAAAGTCTCAACCACTGGACCACCAGGGAGGTCCTGATGCAAAGTAAATTAGATAATTAGGACAGAGCCAAAGACACAATAACCACTCAGACTCAGAGCTGTTATTATTGCTAGTGCTGTTATTACCACTGAGTTTGAAAGAGTTGTCTCAGATCCCATTTCTTTCACTTAAGAACATTTAACTGCAAACCACAATTCCACCAAGGGCACCCGGCCCCTCGCTCCTGGGGCTGGTGTAGGAGTCGAGGGGCCAGGGTGTGTGATCTCAGCCGGACCTGCTGCTTCTCCTCCTCTGCCTCACCCCAGTGGGTGATCCCTTCCCATTTCCCTAGGAGGCCAGTCTCCTCCCTCCGCCTTTCTTCCAGAAGATCATATAGAGGGTTCAAGCCTTAGGGTCTAGACCCCATCACTGCCCGAAGATTCATCCCCAGGAAGTCACACAGTGGCGAGGCAGACAGGAATCTCAGAGGCCAGCTGACCTCATAGGGGGAGACTGAGACCCAGAGACCAGAGGCCAAAGACCCCACTGAAAGTGCCAGCCCAGGAATGAGACCCTGCCTTTCCCCACACCGTAACCAGTGTTCAGGCCACACTTTTTTTGCCCTCAGTTTGGGGGTTCCCTCTGTCCTAGTCAGCAAGCAGAGACATGCCTGTGCTCCCAGAATCATCTGTGTAAAGAGGGAGGGATATACGTACATCTATGGCTAATTCACGTTGATGTGCGGCAGAAATCAAACCAATATTGCAAAGCAATTATCCTTCAATTAAAAATAAATAAAATTTAAAGAAAGAATGGTAAAGGCCTTGGGACAAACCGGAGGGGAAGGGACACCACACCCAGAGATAGCAGGAGACCCGCGGTAGCCAGCAGGCCACAGGCTGGCCGCGGGCCAGAACCGCAGTAACTCGGGAGGCACCGAGGCGGGGAGCCGTGCCGTCATGTGAATGGCGGTGTCTGCGGGCCTTGAAAGTGAAAGGGGATTGGGCCAGTGCACTGCACGGCCCCGGGGGCCCTAAGTCAGACCGCCTGCCCTGCCTGAGAAACGCCTGCCAAAGCGCCAACGTGAGAAATGAATTTTAAAATTTGATGTTATTAAAAACTATCAGCTCTGATTTCAAAGGCTGGCAAGCTTGCTTCTGAGCCAGCACCCACCCAGGCCCGGCTGACCTCACCACGACGGCTAACCCATGACATCAGAGCTGCCCCGGGCAGAGAGTCTGGTGAATTAGCACTCTCTAAAGAGAAGGAAGATGGAGTTACAAGCTCCCCAGTGAGGGAGAACTGGAGAATCCTTCCTGGCTTCGCTCAGATTCCCAACTGCTTATCAACACGCACATGCCTGGAACTGCTGGGTCTTGAGAGCCAGCCTTTTGACTTTTGATTCAGGGTGGGCTCCAAGCCCCAGAGATGAGGCCAGTGGCTCCCAGGGGGAAGATGGATGGACCCTAGCCCCAGCATCGGCCCCTCCATCTCTGCCTCTGTGATTACCCTGCCACGCTGGTTCCAGCCGTACCACCTCCTAATTGTATGAAGACAATGTTCTGGCCTCCAGCCCTCCGGCCTCCCCAGCTTGAGCTGAACAACTAGAGGCTGCCCAGGTCCCAGCCCATTCTATTTACCTGGTCAGGGGCAGAACCTTGACACTGTTGTTTTGAAAGACCCCAGGAGACACAAAGGAGCGGGCAGGATGGAGAGTTCAGCCCATCCTTTGCACGTCGGCCTGGCTGTTCTCTCCAGGTCTGCTGCCCTCCCCGAGGGCGGACGCCGACCACCTCCCCTGGGATGCAAGCTCCTCCACCAGCCCCCCGGGCCTCCCCCGGCCCCCTGGGTCTCCCCCTCCCGCCCCATCTTCTTTCACTCTCCCTCATACTCTGGTCATTGGCACAGATCTTCACGTTCTAAATAAACCGCCTCTTCCAGCTTTCCAGCTCTGACCATTCCCTTTGCTTGGAAAGCCCAGCCCATCCTGCAGGCCTCCCACCCACGCATGGACATGCTTTTCATAACCTTCAAAGCCCAACATCAGTATCACCCTGCGTCAGAAGACTCCCCTCAGGTCCATGCAGCATGAACTGGTTCCTGGTGATGCTTCAGTCGTGCTAACCACGGGGTGGGTACCACACATTATCAAGGGTCCACACAGCCTGGTTCATTTTGTCCTCACCCAGCCTTTCAAAGCGGGTCCTATCACCATGCACATTTTTAGAGATGAGAAAACAGAGGCAGGGAGACAGGAGGTCACTTGCCCACGATCACACTAGTGCCCAGGGGGGCAGGAACCCTGGCTGTTGGGCCCGGATCTGCTGTGCTAGAGACCAGTTCGCCCCTGCTTCTGTTGCCATCCTTACAGGCCAGTCTCTCCCACTTGACACTGAGCTCCTCGAGTGCAGGAACTTGGTGTTATTATTGTAGACACTGTAATAAAGTAACATTGTTATGATGATGATGAGTATTTAGTAGATCAGTACCCTGATAGAAACAGTAACAATTGCTCCACCGTATGGAGTATCCTCTCTGTGGACTGAGTGTTCCTATACTGTCTTCAACAGCCACATTGAGATGTGAATCGTCTTCACCTTATAGATAAGTCATCTGATTTATCCATGAGGCTCTGTGAGGTTAAAGCTCAAGGTCACCCCCTGCCTCTACCCTCTGCTCTCCCTGCCTCCACCTCCCCAGCGCATAGTCAAGATACAGTCAAGGCTTAGGCGTCTGATCAGTTAAATGGAATGTCTCATTCCTAGGCCTCGACCTTTGATTCTGAGGCTGCAGCTTAATCCAAATCACCCTCAGCTATCACGTGCCTACTATGTGCTGGGAACAGTGTTGCGGCTCCATCAGTACCAACTCATTCATTACCCAAGCCCCAGGAGGCAGGGCCCACTGTTCGCCCCATTTTTTAGATGCCTTGTGGGAGACCCACAGAGGTTGCATGCCATGCCCGACGTCACACAGCTGGCAAGGGGCAGAGCCAGGAGGGAGCCAAGGCGTATTCCGCGTGCTCTGCTCCCAAACCCTCTTGCAGACGTCTTCTGGGGACAGAAGCCCCCGGGGAAGGAGGAGGGCAGAGCTGGGAGGCACATTCCACCAGAGGCAACGCTCTCAGATGTTTCCACAGACTCCTCCGCCCCTGTGGGACCGGCTCGTGTCTGAAGCACATGAGGGGACGGACCGTCCAGTTGCTCCCAGTGGCATCTCATCTCGGCTCCGTGCAGGCCCCTGCGCATTCCTGGTGACGTCAGCCAGCTGTGCGTCCTCGTCTCCAGGAGCAGGCTCTGTCGCAGTCCGGGGGGGCCGGGCAGGGTGCGGAGGGGTGACACGCAGACAGGCCCCTCTCGGCGCCTGAAGGAATGCGTCCCGGCTAGGGCCTGCGGCCGGGTTCGGGGAGGGTCCCCAAGCAGGGTCACTTCCCAATGATCCCAAGGTGAACGCTGAGGCTGGAGATGAAAAATCATCCAACTGAATAAATAAATCACCAAAGAGAGCAGCAGCCCCGGACTGCCGAGAAATTCAATCCTAAACGTGGAGAGAGTTGGTAGGGGGTGGGGGCCAGAGGGCTGGGGGGGACTGAGGTTCTGAAAAGATTTAATTGGTGATTGGGCCCCAAGAATATGTAAATAGTCTCTCGGTTTCTGCCCTTTTAGGAGAAACAGATGCGCAAGACTCCAAGCGGAGTTTTCATGTGAAAATCACTCAGACCCCGAGAATGCCATTTAAAATGTGTATAACTTGATTGCTATCTCCTAGAAGGGAGGGCTCCCTATCTGAGGTTTTCTTTTACATTAGCCCCCTACCCTCATCGCAAGATCCATTTTTCTGTACCCCCTCCCCCTTCCCCTCCTCCTAAGCCCTAGGTTAGATGCCTAAGACAGATGAGGACAGGACCTCAGAGTTGCATGCAGTGTTGGTCGGGGGAAGCTCCCCCAGGGTCGCCTAGAGCTAAACCTTTAACTTCAAGATTATCTAAGTAACAATTTCCAAGTCCTGCCTCTGCTAAGAACCATCCAGTGACAAGCAATGGGTCCCCTGCTTCTCCTTAGGCAACCAATCCTATTAGTTTGGACAACACTGACTCCCAAAATGTTTCCCCATATGTGGAACTAAATTTTGTTTCTCAAAGTCAAGTCTTTTACTTCTGCTCCTTGGCACTACACAAAACCCGACGGGCCATGCTTCCCTTTCCAAGCCCTTCTAGAACCCCTCTGGGATTCTGAACTGTAAAAAAAAAAAGAGAGAGAGAGAGAGAGAGAAGGTGGAGAGTCAAATGGAAGGAGTTTGCAGGGAGAAGTCAGGATGCTTGTGTCCTGGGCTCAGTTGTACTCCCTGACTCGCAGGGTCTCAGTTTCCTCATCTGTAAAATGGGAAGCTTGATGCCTGCCCTTTATCGGTGAGATGAGGGTAAGATGAGAAAAGGGAGATTCATGTATTTTGAAGGTAAAACAAACCTATTAAAGTGAATCATAATTAAAAACACCAAACAAAGCCATGGAAGTGAAAGGGTTGGGAAGATTTCCTCCTCGCTCAGCAAGTCGAGAGAGGTGATGATCTCCAGAGTCCCTTCCAGCTCAGATGTGCAAGAGGTTTCACGAGGAGGAGCGCAGGATGTGAGCTTGCTAGTTCTGTTCAAACGCTGACCCATTTGTCTCTGGCCCGAGTGTCTCCTGTGAGCAGATATATATTTTAGAAGAGCAGAGAGAGGGGGATAGGACAACAGGGGAAAATGGGGAAAGGAGACTCATTTATTTAACCACCTAGCAAGTGTGTATCAAGATCCCAGTGCATGGGCCACACTGAACAGAAATGCAAGAGTATATTCCTGACAGCAGAGAATTCACCAGTGACCCACAGGATGATCCTACACAGTGTGGGAGGCTGCCCAATGCTGCCCCCCCGAGATGTCCGCACACTGATCCCCTAAAGCTACCGCTTCCTTACTTTACACAGCAAGAGGGACTTTGTGGGTGTGACTGGAGTCCATAACCAGTCGTCCTGTATCATCCCGGGGGACCCAACGGAGCCTTACAAGAGAGAGGCAGGGGCTCAGAGTCTGAGAAGAAGATGTCATGATGAAAAGCAGAAGTCGGAGTGATGTGGGACCTCGAGGCAAAGAGTGGGGACAGCCTCTAGAAGCTGGAAAAGGCAAGGAAATGGACCTTCTCCTAGGCCCTCCAGAAGGCCAACAGTCCAGCCAGCCCAGAAGCTCTCGAATTCTGACCTCCAGAAAGGTAAGAGTATAACCTGTGTTAAGTTACTAAGTTCCTGGTGATTCATTAGAGAAGCAAAAGAAAACTAATATAATGGTTCCCAGGGAAAACTTTCTATGTCGATTTCTATACAATTGACTTTATCTGTATTAGAATACATGGATCACATTAATATGTGTGTGTGAGTATATATAATACATATATATATATATATATATATATACACACATATATTCCCTGGTAACTCAGCAGTACAGAATTCGCTTGCCATGCAGGAGACATGGGTTCGATTCTTAAGTCAGGAAGATCCCCTGGAGGAGGGCATGGCAACCCACTTGAGTATTCTTTGCCTGGGAAATCCCACGGACAGAGGAACCTGTCGAGCTCCTCTGAGAGCTCATGAGGTCACAAAGAGTCGGACATGACTGAGAGCCTAACACACACACATGCACACACACACACACACGCACAGAGTACAAGTGCTCCTAACCCACCATATATATATGAGAGATGGTAAGGGATAGCGAGGCTTGGCGTGCTGCAGTCCATGGGGTCACAAGCAGTCGGACATGACTTAGCAACTGGACAACAATACACACACACGCACACACACACGCACACACACGCACGCACACACACATGCACACACACGCACACACGCACACGCACGCGCACACACGCACATGCACACGCACGCGCACGCACACACGCACACACGCGCACACACGCGCACGCACGCACGCACACGCACGCACACGCACGCACACATGCACACGCACGCACACGCACACACACACGCACGCACAGTACAAGTACATCTAACCCAAACTCAATCCCACCTGGAGGAACTGCACTTGCCAGTCCCTCTGCCGAGAACGCTCTCGCCCTGGACCTTTACATAGCTCCCTCCTTCTCAGCTCTGTTATCTCTGCTCAAGTTTCACTTCCTCAGAGCCTCCTTCTTTGACTGCTCTTTCTAAAACAGTGTCATGCGAAAGACAAATATCATATGATATCACTTATATGTGGAACTGAAAAGGAAAAAAAAGACAGACATAAACTTATTTTCCAAGTAAAATGAGACACACAGATATAGAAAACAAAGTTATGGTTAACAAAGGGGGAAAGAAAGGCGGGAGGAAGGGTAAATTACTAGGCTGGGATTAACATACACATACTGCTATATATAAAATAGGTCATCAGCAAGCACCCACTGTGGAGCACAAGGAACTCTATATCGTGTAAAACCTATAAGGGAGAAGAACCCTAAAAAGAATATATATGCCATATGTATATATGCATCGAGGCTTCCCTGGTGTCTCAGATGGTAAAGAATCCGCCTGCAATGCAGGAGACCCGGCTTCAATTCCTGGGTCAAGAAGATGCCCTGGAGAAGGGATTTATAAACGGAGTAACCCTGTATAGGTCACCACATAATACTGAGCATAGTTCCCTGTGCCATACAGGAGGTCCTTGTTGATTATCTATTTTACATACAGTAGTATGTGTATGCTAATCCCAGCCTCAGTCTATCCCTCCTCCCACCGTCCTTTTCCACTGCAGTGTTCTTGCCTAGAGATTCCATGGACAGAGGAGCCTGGAGGGCTATAGTCCATGGGGTCGAAAAGAGCGGGACGTGACTGAGTGCTGAGCACTTTCACATTTCAAAGATGTATTTCATACGCACCCAGTTGCTTCAGTCATGTCAGACTCTGTAATCCCTTAGACCACGGCCCGCTAGGCTCCTCTGTCCGTGGGATTTTCCTGGCACGGATACGGGGTGGGTGGCCATTTCTCCCTCCAGGGGATCTTCCCACCCAGGGATCGAACCCACGTCTCCTATGCCTCCCGCATTACAGGCAGGTGTTCACCTCTGAGCCAACAGGGAAGCCCCCGCGTATCATAAATATATATATGTATAGGCTGAGTCGCTTCAGTCGTGTCCGACTTTGCAGCCCCATAGACGGCAGCCCACCAGGCTTCCCCGTCCCTGGGATTCTCCAGGCAAGAACACTGGGGTGGGTTGCCATTGCTTTCTCCAGTGCATGAAAGCGAAAAGTGAAAGTGAAGTCGCTCAGTCGTGTCCGACTCTTTGCGACCCCATGGACTGCAGCCCACCAGGCTCCTCCGTCCGTGGGATTTTCCAGGCAAGAGTACTGGAGTGGGTGCCATTGCCTTCTCCAATATATATGTATACACACACACACACACATATAGAAAGTGAATTGCTGTGCTGTACACCTGAAACTTACATGATACTGTAAATCAAATATATTTCAATTAAGTTTTAGAGACTCTTCACAACTCTCCTTAGTCCCACACGCTCGGTGGCCTATGGGCCGCTCGCCATCCCAGCAGCCTGGCGGGGAAGTTTTGCTCTGGGCCTGAGGATAACTCAGTAGGCAGCGTTGACTGGAAACTAAATTCAAGACGTTTAACTGGAACAGCCAGATTCTTTTCCATCAAAGATGATTTCAAGATACTGAATGCAATATCCTGTGCTATACAGCTCCAGTATGACTTGGTGCAGCAGTATCAGGAGTCCTTCCTGTGGAAATTGCTAGAAAGCACACTTCAACTAACTACGACTAAGTTAGTACCAGCGAAAGGACTGGAGTTTATCTACATGATGGAAACAAAGCCATTTGTCTTCCCTCGATCCCCCATGCTTCTCATCCTGGGCCGATAAGAAAAGACATTATAAGGGAAGACAGAGGAAAAGGGATGCAAAGAGAGAAACTGTAAGAAAGAGAGAGTAAGAGGCAACCTAAGAGGGGCCATGAGCAGGGGAAGCTTGAGAATGGCAATGATCATTGTTCAAGTAGAAACATTCTGTTTGAGAACCACCTAAATCTCAGCCTATGCTATTAGGTGCCAAAATAGGCAAACGTCTTTCAGGTCCATGTCGTCTGTGAAAGGTAACGGCAGAAAGGGAGCTTGGGAATTTGCGTATAACCGGCCAAAATCTCCCTGCTGGGTTTGAGCAAAACTTGGCTGAAATTTGCAATCAATAAATGAACAGAATAAATTCTTTGAAATCAAAAAAAAAAAATAATGTTTTAAATATCGTCAGGTGTCCCACCACCAGGCCCCAGATGTTCCAGTGTTTCTAGACTGCAGGCTGCAACCCATCGGTAGATCGTAAGGTCAGTCTCAGTGACGCATAACCAGTATATTTTTTAAACACAGTAGAAAAGCAGAAGAAAAATGAGAACACATCATGTGTGGTAAATGTAAGCACTGTTTCACAACCTTTTTGTTCTATTCTGTGTGTGTGTGTGTGTGTGTACACATATAGGGCTGCAATGTAAAATAACTCACTATGCATCAAAAATTTCAATCTAATTCACCACCCTGCTGAATTTTCTCCAGAGTTGATATCACCATCTGTGATTCTCTTGTATGTTATCTACACTCCATCTCCTCCGCAGGCATGTGATCTCCATAAGGTAAAGACTTCACTGGAATTTTCTTTGCTGTGTCCCTGGCATCAGGAAGAGCCAGTTACCCCATAGGCATTCAACAAAAATTTGTTGAAGGAATGAATGATGTATTGAGACTATGATTTCATGCATATTATTGTTGAGAACAGTAGTAATGTTTTTCAAAAGTAAGTTAATTTAAAGGCTCAGATAAAGGCACTAGGAACACAAGTAGAATCCAGTGAGGCAAAAATTATGAGGATGACACTGAAATAGTAAATTTGGGGAAGCAAAATAATGGGCTTACTCCCTGCTCCTGAGGGGCGTGAAGCTAGCTGGGGCAACACGCTGCAGAAGAGCCAAGGGACAGATGGGCCTCACTCCAGAACGCCGGGGGTCACCCCCACCTCCTTTCTCTCACCCTGGAGAATGCTGTGGCCAGGAACGCAGAAGGCAAGCAGGCGAGGCTGCATGACAATTTGGGGCATGTTGGTTTCCTTTCAATCCCAAAAGTCTGAAAGGCTTCACCCCAACTCTAGCCCACCTTTCCCCACCACCCCTCCCACCCTGCGCTCTTCTGTCCGGGAGCGTGGAGGCAGCACTTTACAGAGGAAGGGTGCCCAGCTCAGGAGTCAGGCAGAAATGGCTTCCGATGGACCTGTGTCTCCTGCTTATTCACCCGAAAACGAGCAGGTTTTTTTAGCCTCTTGGAGCCTTCCTTTCCTTATCTGTAAAATGTGGAAATAAAATAACAACTCTATAAAGAGCCCAGAAGAAAACCGATTCTCAGGAAATGCCGATTTTCTTCCCTTCCCTCTTAAGGGATTTATGCCTTGTTCTTGTGGCTCAGCCTCTAACAGATGCCCCGAAGGTAAGGACCATTCAGAGGCCATCTGTGACAAGCTTCTGAGGGGCCCTCAAATGTCAGCTCCAAGCAGTCCAGGCCGGAGCCCCAGCAAGAAGACTGTGCCCTGAGGCGGAGGGCAGGGGACCCTTGGGCAGGGTAAGGGCGTGCATGGAGGTCCCGGGAATGGTGACAGGCCCCTCCAGCACCTGTGTCCCTTCCACACATCCCTCTCCCACTGAAGTATAACCTAGCCAGGACCACATGATGACGTTTACGGCTCTGGCCATTTTTGCTTTTGTAAACCCCTTCCTCCATCAACCAAAGATTTAAAGTCTTATTTTACCACTACAGTGGTATACAATGAATATATGAATAGTACATAATAAAACATTTTATTTAGCCTAAAAGGTTTTCTTCCGATTTTTAAAAGAAATGCAAATATATTCAAGGGCCCCTAAAAATATTAGATACCCTGTGCCCACCATGGCAAAGCATAAGTCAGTCCTAAGTCCAGCCTCTCACCACTCATCCTTAATGATGGAAATTCACTGCTTCCACAGGGTCACAGGCCATGGAGGTGAACTCTGGATTACTAGAAAGCACCTGTTTATAATGAGGGAAAAGGTGTGTCCCTTGAGCTTCCATTCTCCTTGGCCCCAACTTTAGCTGCTGGAACTACGGAGAACAAGCTAACTAGTACTTTCCCTGTGGCTTTCCTGGGGGCTCAGACGGTAAAGAATCCACCTGCAATTCAGGAGGCCTGGGGTGGGAAGATCCGTTGGAGAAGGGAACGGCAACCCACTCCAGTCTTCTGGCCTGGAGAATTCTGCGAACTGTACAGTCTATGGGGTGGCAAAGAGTCAGACACGACTGAGCAACTTTCACCTTCCCTGGAGGAGAACAGCTGTCTCTAGTGGGTTGAATGGTGGCCCCCAAAAAACATGTCCACCTCCCAGAACATCCAAATTCTACCATATTTGAGAAAAGGGTCTCTGAAGATGAGTTAAAGATCTCCAGAAGACATCACCTCAGATTATCCAAGTGAGCCCCCAAACCAGTGACAAATCCTGTAAGAAACACACAGCGGGGAGACAAGAGAAGAGAAAGCAGTCAAAAACAGGAGGGAGCTTAACTGCCTCAAGCCAAAGACTGGTGGAAGCCATAACGGCTGGAAGAAACGAGGGCGGACCCCCCGCTAGGGCCCCTGGAAGGAGCGCAGCCCTGCTGACACCCCGATTTTAGACCTCTGGGCTCCTGGACGGTGAGAGAATGAACCGCTGCTGTGAGCCACTTCGTGTGTGGCCATTCGTTGCAGCACCTCCTGGAAACTAATACCCTTCCGCTCGTGATGCTTCTGCGCCCCCAGCCACCCGGCGCTCTTATTCTTGGAGCTGTAGGAAAAACAAGGGTTTTCTTTCTATTTTTGTTGTCATAGATAGAAAAGAAGGTGCCTTTAATCAGAACGACAGCAATCTGGGGAGATGGTGGGCTCAGAGTCCCCCCCACCGCCGCCAAAACCACCTCTAAAGATTCTGCTTGGCCATGAAAGCTTTCAAAGGGAAAACAGGGAAGCAGGCTCAATGAAGCACTGAGACAGGGAGTCAGAGGCATCACCATCCCCTGCTGCCTGCAGGCTCTGCGACTCCTCTGTCTTTCTTTAGATGTTAGCTTAGAACAGGGCTTTCAAGTCTGGATCCTGATTCTGACTCTGCCAGTTGGTACCTGAGTGAAATAGGTGGGTTTCCTAGCCTCCCAGCTAACTCATCTGTAAAATGGGGACAAAAATATCTACCTTATAGGGCTGTTGTGAGGATCAGAAATAATAACTAGAAAATGTTTAGCTTCATGCTTAACAACAGGAGGAATAATCATTTCCCACTGGGCTCCAATGAGGGCCTGCAGGGCCCAGAACAGGCCTCTCCCTTGCTGAGACTCTGAAGCAGATTGGCCCCACACTTGTAGAGGAGACAGGATGCCTGGAAGCCCAGAGAAGCAGAAAACAGCCCTACCAGGCGAGAACCCCGGGAATATTCCTAACTAGGAGGTGGTGTTCATCTTGAGCTGAGGGCCTGGAGCATCCAGCTCAGTTCTCATACTCGGAAGAAATTTTGGATCCACTTTCTTCTGGAAAACCAAGAAAATACGGAATTCTTTCAAGATACTTCCTATTTGATTATCTGAAAGAGAATATGGGGAAATGGATGGAGGAGGAAGAAGCACACCTTTCTGAATGACAGTAAGTCCTATAGAGAATTCTGGTCCACTAGCAGGCCATGGGATGAGCAAGACTGATGTGAAGTGACCTTTTGTGAGGCACCAGAGAAAGGTGTAAACATCAAGGAGTCGGACTTCCCTGGTGGTGCAGAGGATAAGAACCCACCTGCGAACGCAGGAGACACAGGTTCGACCCCTGGTCCGGGAGGATCCCACAGGCCGCCGAGAAGCTCAGCCCAAGCACCACAGCTACTGAGCCCACGCTCTAGGGCTTGCAAGTCCAGGGCTGAGCCCATGCGCTGTAGCTCCTGAAGCCCACGTGCCCAGAGCCTGTGCTCCACAACAAGAGAAGCCTTCTGCGTGTGGCCACAAAGATCCAGGGCAACCAGAAACAGTAATAAACTCCTTATAAAAAGCACATCAAGGAGCCATGGGGAGTCCAGGCAGCTAGAGAAAGGAGTGCAGACATGGGAAGGGTAAGGACTGAGGAGCCCCTTACTGTGAGGGTTCGATCCCTGGGTCGGGAAGATCCCCTGGAGGAGGGGCTGACAACCCACTCCAATGTTCTTGCCTGGAGAATCACATGGATGAAGGAGCCTGGAGGGCTACATTCCACAGGGTCGCAAAGAGTCAGACACGACTGAAGGGACTTCGCAGGCGCACACACACCCCCGACTCCAGAGCCCTCACTCTGAACCATGAAGCTGGGTGTTCCCTCTTCCTCTACAAAACAAAGACAACTATACCTTCCTCATGGGCTGTTCTACATTCGACCATTCACAGAAGCTTCCATAATGGCCAATGTGACTGTTCCTCGGGCCAGTTTCTTGCCAGCCTCCTAGGACACTAATGGCTGAGCAGTCATTTGGTTAATGAGGTATTAATATTCCCATTCTGATAAGAATGTGCCAACCCTGTACCTCCTCTCATCTCATGAAGCCTCGTTCTTCACTGATTTGATTTCTGTGTATATGCAATCACAACTGTCAATATAGATCAACATTCTCTCTGAAAAATGAGGAAAATAAAAAGGGGAGCTGACTTTTACATTCAGAAACAAGAGGATGCAAATGGTATTTTCCAGAGGTTACGTGAATTATCCCATAACTCCAAGGTGAACTGGCTTTTTCCAGCAAGAGGAAACCACTTTAGCGGGTGGTAGACAGCATCACTTCTCAAAGAAATGACATGGTGCTCTGCACTGGTGCAGAGATGCCCACATCCTCCAAAGGTCTCCTGGCAGACCCTGGTTCCTGCAACTTTGCCCAGAGGCCTGACACTGCACAGAACCTTCCCGGAAGAGCTATCTCTAGCTACGCCAGGTAGAAGATGAAGGCTGCACAGTTCCTGCGCAACTCACAGGTCAGGCCAAGATCTTCCTGTACCCCAAGAACCCAAAGAGCTGCAATCAAACAGACCCGGTTTCAGATTCTGGCCTTTGATTGATAACTTTGGGAACTTTATTCAAATCCTCTGAGGCTTCCAGATGGAGATGGCAACTTTGTTGAGAAGTTTTGGGACCCAAATGAGGTGACTTAATGGGTCACCTCCCATGGGTGACTTAATGGGTCACCCATGGACGGAGGAGCCTGGTGGGCTGCAGTCCATGGAGTCGCTGAGAGTCGGACACGACTGAGCGACTTCACTGTCACTTTTCACTTTCATGCATTGGAGAAGGAAATGGCAACCCACTCCAGTGTTCTTGCCTGGAGAATCCCAGGGACGGGGGAGCCTGGTGGGCTGCCCTCTATGGGGTCGCACAGAGTCGGACACGACTGAAGCGACTTAGCAATGGATACAAAGTTTAGGCAAATGCAGAACTCAAAGACTGACAGGTCTCATTACAACAATAGAAGCTTCTCCCTTGAGAACTCCTGTTGTTGCTGTCCAGTCAGTAAGTTGTGTCCAACTCTTTACGCCCCATGGACTGCAGCACGCCGGGCTTCCCTGTCCTTCACTATCTCCTGGAGTTTGCTCACACTCATGTCCACTGAGTCAAGGATGCTATCTAAACATCTCATCCTCTGTTTTCTCCTTCTTCTCCTGCCCTCAATCTTTCCCAGCATCAGGGTGTTTTCCAATGAGTCAGCTCTTTGCATCAGGTGGCCAAAGTATTGGAACTTCAGCTTCAGCATCAGTCCTTCCCAGGACTGATCTCCTTTAGGATGGACTGGTTGGGTCTCCTTGCAGTCCAAGGGACTCTCAAGAGTCTTCTCCAACACCACAGTTGAAAAGCATCAATTCTTTGGAGCTCAGCTTTCTTTATGGTCCAACTTTCAGATTCGTCCATGACTTCCGGAAAAACCATAGCTTCGACTGGATGGACCTTTGTCAACAATGTCTTTGCTTTTTAATATGCTATCTAGGTTTGTCATAGCTTTCTTCCCAAGGAGCAACCACCTTTTAATTTCAAGAAAGCAGTCATCATCTGCAGTGATTTCAGGGCCCAAGAAAATAAAATCTGTCACTGCTTCCATTTTTTCCCCTTCTATTTGTGATGAAGTGATGGGACCCTGTGCCCCAATCTTTGTTTTTTGAATACTGAGTTTTAAGCCAACTTTTACACTTTAGATCTCTTAACTTTCTGCCATAAGGGTGGTGTCATCTGCATATCTGAGCTTGTTGATATTTCTCCTGGAAATCTTGATTCCAGCTTGTGATTCATCCAGTCCAGCATTTTGCAAGATATTCTCTGCACAGTAGTTAAATAAACAGAGTCACAATATATAGCCTTGTCATACACTTTTGCCAATTTTCAACCAGTCAGTTGTTCCTTGTAAGGTCCTAATTGTTCCTTCTTGACCCACATATAGATTTCTCAGGAGATAGGTGAGGTGGTCTGGTATTCCCATCTCTTTAAGAATTCTCCACAGTTTGTTGTGATCCACACAGTCAAAGGCTTTAGTGAAGTCAATGAAGCAGAAGTAGATGTTTTTCTGGAACTCCCTTGCTTTCAGTATGATCCAATAGATGTTAGCAATTTGATCTCTGGTTCCTCTGCCTTTTCTAAATCCAGCTTGTACATCTGGAAGGCCTCGGTTCACGGACTCCTGAAGCCTAGCTTGAAGGATTTTGAACCTAACCTTACTAACACACAAAATAAGTGCAACTGTGTGGTAGTTTGAACATCCTTTGGCATTACCATTCTTGGGGATTGGGATGAAAACTGACTTTTTCCAGTCTTGTGGCCACTGCTGAGTTTTCCACGTTTGCTGGCATATTGAGTGCAGCACTTTCACAGCATCATCTTTTAGGATTTGAAATAGCTCAACTGGAATTCCATCACCTCCAACAGCTTTGTTTGTAGTGATGCTTCCTAAGGCCCACTTGACTTCACACTCCAGGATGTCTGGCTCTAGGTGAGTGACCACACCATCATGGTTATCTGGGTCATTAAGACCTTTTTTGTATAGTTCTTCCATCCCCTGGAGGAGGGCATGGCAACTCACTCCAGCACTCTTGCCTAGAGAATCCCCATGGACAGAGGACCCTGACAGGCTACAGTTCATAAGATCACAAGGAGTTGGACACGACTGAGCAACTAAGCACATCTGTGTATTCTTGCCACCCCTTCTTAAATCTTTCTGCTTCTATTAGGTCCTTACCGTTTCTGTCCTTTATTGCGCCCATCCTTGCATGAAATCTTCCCTTAGTATCTCCAATTTTCTTGAAGAGATCTCTAGTCTTTCCCATCCTATTGTCTTCCTCTACTTCTTTGCACTGTTCATTTAAGAAGGCCTTCTTATCTCCTTGCTGTTCTCTGAACTCTGCATTCGGTTGGGTTTAGCTTTCCCTTTAACATTTCCCCAAATACGTTGGGCCAACAGCACCACCTGGTGGTCAGACCTAAGATCCGGCAAACCTGGCCTCCCTTTTAGGACTTTCTCAATGTGGGCAGAGATGTGCTGACATTGCAAAAAAAAAAAAAAAAAATTATTTGCCTTCCAAAAAGGAAGCTAATTGAAAGAGACCTGCAGTCAGGAAAGGACCATATCTATTTATAATTCTTCCCTGATGGAATAAAAAATGGGCATAGTCAAGAAGGCGGACATTGGGTTCCGCCCACCTTATAAGACAAGACAAGACAAGCAAGACATTGTACTTTTCTGAGCCTCTGCACTTTCATCTATATGACGAAAACAATAGGTACCAAAAATGAAATTAATAAAGGTCCAGGTGACTGGCATCTAGTACACACTCAAGGCAATTTTTAATATTTAGGAAGCAAATGAACGTGTCTAATCCCCTAAAGGTGTGTCTAGTCTTGCGGACAACTGGGATGTTTTTCCAAAAAGAAACAGCCAAGCCCTCTCCTGGGCCAGGTTCAGTTCTCTCTACTTGCTTTGTTAACCTCTTCTCCAGGGGACACTACCTCAAAGACTGGTCTGCTTGAGAAGCACCTGCCAGAAGCTGGGGTTCCTGGAGGCTGCAGAAGGAAGCCCATTCATTCATTCACTCATTTAACAGAAGGGCAGAGTGCTGCAGGCTTCCCTGGTGGCTCAGCGGTAAAGAATCTGCCTGCTAATATAGAAGATGCAGGAGACGCGGGTTCAGTCCCTGGATCCTAGAGAAGGAAATGGCAACCCACTCCACTATTCTTTCCTGTGAAATTCCGTGGGCAGAGGAGCCTGGCAGGCTCCAGTCCACCGTGTGGCAAAGAGTCAGATACAACTGAATGTCTAAGCCCGCACACATGCACACACACTGAGCACTGGAGACCCAAAGATGATTTTGACATGACTTCTGACCCCAAGGAGCTCGCTTGCTAACTGGGAGACAGACCAACAAGGAAATACTTAGGTGCAATGGATACTGTAATAGAGCTATGTGCTGTTTAGGAAGGTAACACAGAGGAGGAGGTATCTCGCCGAGAAGATTTGGATAGATTTAACAGTTACCCACCAACTGCTGGGTAAGAAGCACACGGTGAGGACTTAGGGATACAAGGATGGATAAATCTCAACCCATGCCCCAAAGAGGCTGTGATGGACAGGCGTGGGTGAAGGACACAGACAGGCCATGCATGCAGTTTGGGACTACAGGCTGTGGGTCCAGGGAACTTGGAATGAAGGGACAAGCTGAGCCTTAAAGGCGGGACAGAGCAGGATCCGCTGGTGGCCTCTCCACACCCATCCACTGCGTCCCCTGAGCTGCTTCCCCTGCTTTGGGAGTCAGGAAATGCACATATCACGTTTGATTCGACACCATTTTTACAGTTTGCTTATCCTCCACTCTGGTCCCTTCTCCAAAGGTCCCAAGTAGGTGAGGACTGAAGCACATCACCCAGAACATCCCAGGCAAGCCCCCTCCCCACTCACCCTGCACTGGTACTGAGGGTCCTCTCCGAGGCCAGCTGCCCAGCAGCAGCCTGGCCCACCTTCCCTGGTGTCTTGAAGCCTTGGGTCTCTCCCAGCCGCCAAGTCGCCTGAGGTTCCAGGGTCCCTCTGACCTACTAACTGCTGGAGGCTGGATGGGAGGTACCACAGAGATACTGCAGGGCACGGGGGAACAGCCCTTAGGTTCCAAGGTCCCCTGCACTCCCATCCCGAGCCGTGAGCAGAACCCACCACCCAGGCACCCCCATTTCCCGAGTGCCTGCATGTCTGCTCCCCTACAGCGGGGGCACAGCAGGGCCGGGACAAGCTTGGGACCTGAGCGTTCACTGAAGTTCTGCCATCTTCTAGCTGGGAGGTTTTGGACAGGTTACTTAGATTCTCTGGGCCATGATTTCTTCACGGATAAAGTGGAGAACAGTACCTACCTCAATGGGGCTATACAAAGTTCTTAGAGATGGCCTGACACACAGGAAGAGCTGTCAGCGCTTATTCAGCAAGTGTGTGCCAGGCTCGGGCTGGGCGCCAGGGATGGAGCCGCAGCCGTGGACCAAGCAGGCCAGGTCCTGGCCTCACCGTGTGTATGGTCTGCTGCGGGAGACGGACTGTTAACACTCGGGGTGCACACAAATGATTATATAGTCACCAACTGTGATGAGCGCTCTGCAGAAAATGGATAGTATGAATGGGGAGAAGAGAAGAAATCAGAGGAGGCACTGGAATGAGATCCAGGGGAGGGGGTGGGGGGAAGCATTTCAGCCAAGACCAAAAGGATGCGCGGGAATGAGGTGATGAGCTAAGAACAGCGAGCCAAGGCTCCCAGGGAGCCAAGAACGCTGTGCCCTCGGGAACTGGAAGGACTCGCACGGGGAGGCTGCAGCTCCAGGGCAGTGAACACAAGGGCGAGGCCTGGAGCTGAGGCTCGGAGCAAGCAGACGCCGGCGCCTCCGGGCCCCACGGGCCACGCAACAGCCTGGCCCTTGTGCTCCACCAGAGGGAAGCCACTGAGGTGCTTTGGGTGTGGGTATAGCGTTCAGAGGCTATCTAATTGACATTTTCAAAAGATCACTCTGCTGATAACATTAAGAGGAGAATTGAGGACACCAGAAAGGAAGTGATTATAAACAGGGAAGGGGCGAGGGCCGGTGTGCGGGGCATCAGGACTTGAGATCAACAGGAGCTGGTGATGGGATGGATGTGGGAGGTGGGGGAGAGCAAGGGGGAAGATGCCGTTTAACCGCGATGGGGAGACACTGAGGCAGGAGCAGACCTTAGGCGAAGAGTCCTCTTTGGAGATGTCAGTTTCTCCTGGGGATCTGGAATGCCAAAGAAAGGGAGATTCACGAGCTACACGTTCGGGAGTGAGACCATAGAGGGGCTGTGTCAAGCGGTGAGGATGCAGAGATGGGGGCTCGGGGCAGCGACCCCAGCACTCAGAAGGCAAGTGGAGGATCAAGAGCTCCCAAGGAGACTGGGAAGGAACCGCCCCGGAGGGAGGAGGAAAACCAGCCGAAACCATTGTTTCAGAAAGCAAGATGTGACCCCCGGAGTCCATAGCTGCTTCAGGGCTAGGAAGATGAAGACGGAAAGGAACCACCGTGGCCGGCCTTGCGTCGGCCGTTGCGAGGACAGCCTCGCGGAGCGGGGAGGCGGCTGCCTTACTGGGCCAGGCGCACGCAGGGCCAGCGTGCGCGGACATGGCTTTTCATCGGCTTCACGCTGGCGGGTGGGGCGCGGAGTGAAAGAAGCAGCAGAGAGGGCGGTGGAGTCAAGGGATAGTTTTGGATCCCTTTAAAAAGTTGAAAACATTGAGCAGCTGTGACAGGGCTGGCTGGGATGATCCATCCAACAGGGAGGGCCAAAGGGCCACGAAGATGGAGAGAGGCGTCGAGAGGCAAAAGCGGGCCCGCGGTGCAGAGCCTCTGCGGGCGCGGGAGCCTCGAAGGAGAGGATGCGGACAGCACGGGGGGCGGGGCTGTAAAGGGAATCAGAGGCGAGTTAGCACGCAGCTCTGGGCGAGAGCTATTCAATCCTTCCGCATTCAATCCTCAACCAAGTCCTGGGATGTCAGTTCTATTTCCCCATTACAGTCATCAGGGGGCTTCCCAGCTGGCGCTCCTAGTGAAGGGCCCGCCTGCTAATGCACGTAGATGTACCAGACACGGGTTTGATCCCTGGGTTGGAAAGATCCCTGGGTTGGAAAGATCCCCTGGGGAAGGAAACGGTAACCTGCTCTAGTGTTCTTGTCTGGAGAATCCCATGGACAGAGGAGCCTGGTGGGCTATGATCCATAGGGTCGTAAAGAGTCGGATAGGACCGAGTGACTTAGCAGCACATAGTAGTGACGGGGATGAAGCCTAGGAAAGTTGAGTCACTTGATCCAGCATTCTGTTCTTGAGCTGCCAAGCCAGATTCAAATCCTAATTTGTCCAACTCAAAGACTGTTCTCTTCAGCCGGTCGCCCTGAAAAGCTCACAGGACAACCCTCATCACAGAGAGAGTGCTCATTAATAGCTGGGGTGTCGGTTCTAAGCAGAAGTTCACCACCAATCCAGCTTTGCTGATTTGAATCTCTTAGTAGCAGCAGAGCATGGCGTCCTAGGGAGTCGAAGGGGTTGATAAAGAGGGGGAGACTTAGAAGGGAGTAGGCAGAATTCCCTGGTGGTCTGGGGGTTAGGACTCCATGCTTCCACTGCAGGGATCACAGGTTCAATCCCTGGTTGGGGAACCAAGATCTGCATGCCTCACGGAGTGGTCTCCTAACCCCCACCAAAAAGAGAGAGAGAGTGGGTAAAGATAAGAAGAAATTGGGGTGGAAGGGCAGGTAAGAAAAGAAGAGAAGGAAAGATCAGTATAGACTCGGGGGATGCAGGCTCCCACACATGGTTCTCGGGGTTCGCCTCTTCATTCCTACCATGTCACTGCCTGTGTCCCCACATCTTTGGTCCAGACACCACACACCAGAATGTGGGTGAACTGGAGCTCTTCTGGGTTCTCGATTTACTGGATATCATGATTTGGGGATCCCCATCAAAGAGGGTGAGGCTCTAAACTCTGGACCAAGCCCGGCTCCATCACTTATTAGCTGTATAGCTGTCAACAAGTCACTTAACCTCTAAAACTGTGAAAGATGTACTGATGCATTTTCCTCTGGTATTTCCTGCTTCTAGGTCCCTTGTCCCCTGGGGCAACTGACCTCTGCAGCGTCTATTTCTTCAGGGAAGGAAAAACCCACCTTGGAAGCCAAGAGAAAGCTTTTTGAGTTTCAAAAATGGACCCTCAGGGTCTCGGGACACAGCAATTACATGAAAAATCAGAACTAGGTTGCTTGATCTAAGATGGATGAAAAGACCCCTCATATACAGAAGTAATGGTATGCATCTCACACTGGTCAGAATAGCCATCATTAAAAGTCTACAAATAGCAAATGCTGGAGAGGCTGTGGAGAAAAGGGAGCCCTCCTACAGCGTTGGTAGAAATGTACGTTGGTGCAGACACCACGGGAAACAGTATGGAGGTTCCTCTGGAAACGAAGAACAGAGCTACCGCATGAGGCAGCAACCCCACTTCTGGGCATGTATCTGGGCAAAGCTATAGTTCAAAAAGATCCGAGCATCTTCACAATAGCCAAAATGTGGAAGCAACCTAAATGTCCATCAACAGATGGCTAAGTAATGTGTGATGTGTGTGTGTGTGTGTGTGTGTGTGTGTACCACTCAGCCATAAAAAGAATGAAATAATGCCATTGGAAGCAACATGCAACTACAGATTATCACACGGAGTGAAGCAAGTCAGAAAGAGAAAGACAAATACCATACGATATCACTTACATGTGGAATCTAAGATACGGCACGCGTGCAACTGTCTGTGAAACACAAACAGGCTCACAGACGTAGAGGACAGACCTGTGGTTGCCGAGGGGTGGCGGGGTGGAGGGGAATCTGGTGTTAGTAGATGCAAAGCATTACAGAACCGACAGACAACAAGCCCCTACTGTTCAGCACGGGAACCGTATTCAGTCTCCTGGGATAAATCACAATGGAAAAGAATACAAAAAAGCATATATATATATAACTGAGTCACTTTGCCAGAGAGCAAAAAATAATAGAAAGGTGTAAATCAACTACAATAAAAAAGAAAAGAAAAAAGTAAGTAATGGCGTGGCAAGACAGGCTAGCTGTTTACCAAGCCCATCCCCCTTGGTCGGGGCATGCAGGTAGGCTACACCTGCCAGACACCTCTGCAGGGAAGCACAGCCAGGTAGCTGAGTCCTAGCACACAGAGTGCTGTCAGCTGTGACATGGCACTTCCAGGCCTGGCCCAGAAATACCTTCCAAGCTCAGTTCTCGGATGCTCCTGCTCTGTCCCCGGCCTGAGGCCAACACACCAGCAACTCTGGAAGCCAACAGGCTACGGATGGAAGGGGACTGGAGAGCCACCTACTGATGAGAGAAATCCATTTCAGGTTTCATGATGAATAAACTCCAGAGTTTAAACTATTATACAGGCATGGAATTGGCATCTAATGCTGCCCGTTACTACAAGTGTGTAAGAAGCTAATGACAAACGAGCTTGGTTGTGCAGGAGAGATGGGGAAACAACCAGCTCCTTCTATCCAGGCTTGTGGGATCGGGGGCAAGCAGGGGTCTGTGCCTCGATTTTTAGATGGAGCCATGGAAAGGTGGTGGCAAACCCACAGGGGAGCGGCTGTGTGGCATGTCCAGAAAAGGGGAACCCAATAGAGCCTCGCTGGGTTGGAAATAACCACAGTGCATGGGAGAGGACAGTTCCTTGTGTAGCCAAGAGAGGCCCAGAAGTTAGCTGAGAGACAGCTAGAGCTCTTGCAATTAAGAATAAGAAGTGGCAGACACAGTAGTGACCAGAACAAGGGACATCGCAGTGGAGACCTGCAAAGACTAGTCTGCCCCCGGAACTCAGACAGAAACTCAAGAGGAGTGCTGCAGGGCAGGGCAAGGCCCACAGGGAATGGAATCCACCAAGGATCAGATTGTGTCCTGCCAACATAACGGAGCTTGAAATAGAAATTTAAGTTGAATATTTGCACATCTGAGTTTGTGGACTGAGATTCTTACTTGCTGCTTCTCCATTAACGGGGCTGAAAACCCTCTTCTGCCTTCCTTGTAGAGCAAAGAGAAGCAAAATCTAATAGCATTCCTCATAGTGCACTGTCCACCACCCTGAAGTGTAACTTATCACTGTAGTCATCATTGTCTTCATGGTTAGTTTCAGCCAAAATTGATGGGGAAAGATCCCCAAGCATCCAGGAACTTTACAGCATGAAGGTCACGCTCTTCCGGCAGCCCCAGGGAGTGTCCCCTCCATCGACAAGGTCCAATTTTGCCAGCCCTCTGGGTCGCCAACACACAGGCCCTAATCCTGAAGCAGTGACTCCTTCTCTGTCCACCACCCTCCTCTCCTCCTTCAAGCAAAAGGAGTCCTGTTTCCTAGAGGCCCATCGGGGGCGGACCGGCTGACTGCGCAGCAGATGACAAGTGAGAGGGGGGCTTTTGATGAAGGGACGGAGCTCAGGAATGCTGAAGGATGTCACCACCTCACCCAGGTGAAAGCTGAGCCCAGGCCCTCTCTGCGTCTCCCCACAGTCACTTACATCCTGTACTATGTTCAGCCTTTAACGGAGACATTGCCTTATGGACGCAAACGTTATTTCCCATCCAGAATAACCGCTAATAATAATTAGCGTATTTAGTGAGCATTTACCAGATGGCAGACCCTGCACTAAAAATGTTGCTGCCCTATTTCATGTCCCTTTCACAGAAAAATTATTTTCATTTCAGAGATGAAGTGCTTAAGACTCAGAGAGACTCAGTAAGCTAGGCTAGGTCACACAGTTTGAACGTGACAAAAAGTCAGAATGCAAATCTGAGACCATCTGACTTCAGAGGCCAAGCACTTACCCATCAAGCTACACAGCGTCCTGTCTTCTTTTTATGACATTTTTTGTGCATGTGCTAAGTCAATTCAGTCGTATCCAGCTCTTTGTGACCCCAGGGACTGTGGCTCGCCAGGCTCCTCCGTCCATGGGATTCTCCAGGCAAGAATGCCGGAGTGGGTTGCCATGCCCTCCTCCAGGGGATCTTCCCCACCCAGGGATCAAATCTGAGTCTCTTAACATCTCCTGCACTGGGAGGTGGGTTCTTTATCACTAGCACCACTCGGGAAGCCCTATGACATCAGAGGCATCTGTGTTCTACATGTGTGGGGAAGCTAATACTTTGAAACAGAAAATCTGTCATTATAAGTGATCACAGGCCATCTTCACTTGTTGCTGGTTGTTTAGTTGCTAAGTTGTGTCTGACGTCTCCTGCACTGGCAGGCGGATTCTTTACCACTGAGCCCCCAGGGAAGCCCCATTTTGCTTAGTACCATCTTAACTGAACTTCAATATCAAAACTGTGTCCTGACCTTTGCAAATCTCAGGGGTCAGGGAACCATGCATTATCCTCATTGCCCTTATCAGTGTATCAGACTGCAACAATGCCGTGTAACAAACCTCCCCAAGCTCGGGGCATTTGTTTCCGTCACTCAGCTCTATGAGTTGGTTGGGGCGGCTCTGAGTCAGGTTGTAGCTCAGCTATGCTTGGCTCCAGGCTCGGGGCATTTGTTTCTGTCACTCTCAGCTCTTCGAGCTGGTTGGGGCAGCTCTGAGTCAGATTGTAGCTCAGCTACACTTGGCTCCAGGCTCCGGGATGAGTGCAGGCCTGTCTACATGTCCACAGGTTTTCTTGGGCCAGCAGCTACTGGGGCATGTTTTTTTCTCATGGCAGGTCCTAGGCGCACAAGAGATCACGTTGCACAAGCGCATGAGAAACCTCTGACTTTAGTATCTCATGTCAGATGGCCAAGGTGACATCAGTGTGGGGAGGAAGTGACCTGCACCCGCAATAGGAGGGCGCTACAAAGGCACATGGCAAAGGGGATGGACAACCACCTTCAGGGCGAAATTTAAGACCCAGAGCCTGGTGGCCACAGTCAGCATCGGTATCGCCCTGACCAGCAGGCGTGCGCTTGGTGAAAGGATCAGGCTGGCAGAGAGCAGCCCTGATCTGGAGCCCTGCCTGGGGTGCATCAGCCCAGCAGATTTCTGGTGACCTCCTCTTCCCTGCTGCCCCTTCCTACCTCCCAGGGGCATCTTTGCTCCTCTTCACACACCTCCAGGCACCCTCCTTTCAACTCCCCCTGTTTCCCTGGCCCTGACTTTTCCAGAGCCAGTCAGGTCCTTGGCAAAATCCAACTGAGCCAGTTCAGTTCAGTCTCTCAGTCGTGTCCGACTCTTTGCGACCCCATGAATCGCAGCACACCAGGCCTCCCTGTCTATCACCAACTTCTGGAGTTCACTCAAACTCACGTCCATCGAGTCAGTGATGCCATCCAGCCATCTCATCCTCTGTCGTCCCCTTCTCCTCCTGCCCCCAATCCCTCCCAACATCAGAGTCTTTTCTAATGAGTCAACTCTTTGCATGAGGTGGCCAAAGTACTGGAGTTTCAGCTTTAGCATCATTCCTTCCAAAGAAATCCCAGGGCTGATCTCCTTTAGAATGGACTGGTTGGATCTCCTTGCAGTCCAAGGGACTCTCAAGAGTCTTCTCCAATACCACAGTTCAAAAGCATCAATTCTTCGGCTCTCAGCCTTCTTCACAGTCCAACTTCACATTCAACTGAGCCAAGAGACAGCTGAAGCAGAAATCAGAATTCACTATAATAAACAAAACCCCTCAACTTTGAGCCACTTCCCGACTTGAACCTGACAACTCCCTCAAGCACACAGGGCTGGGAATGTTATCCAGGTTCCCACTGCACAGAGGAGGAACCCGAGGCCAGAGAAGTTACGCTCTTTGCTGAAAGGTCTCCTGGTAACGGCCCGGCCAGAACTTGAACCCAGGACTCCTCTCCCTGGGCCCTGGTAACGGGAGGGAGGGAAAGTCATCAAGTGCAAAGTCTTGAAAACAACCCAGGCTTGGGAAAGTCAGACTCGGTTGGAAAAAATGTCTGGGGGAAAGGTGTGTCCCACCCAGATCGCCTGCACACACTTCCCTCCGGAAGCCTGGTCTGCACGGCCACGCACACAGCCTAGCCTGCAGCAGCCCTGCGTGTGGACGTGGCCACAGACGTCCAGGCCACAAGAATTCGGTGTCCTTCTGCGTGCCTTCAGGAGAGCCGACTTCCATCTTAATTCTAGGAACTGTATGAGTGTATTCATGCCTGCCCCTGAGCGCTGAGGAGACACGGTTTTCTCTGTCTCCAGGGAGTTTTCATCCAGCCACCGACCCCCCCAACCCCTCCCCCCACCATCCCACCCCCCACCTTCTCCAGGCTGGAAGATAATCTCCCTATTCGATTGGTTTTTCAAATGGGATGAGAAATGTAAACAAAGTCCTCTCTGCGGTCTTTTCAGCTGCAAAGTGGCGTTGCTATGTTTTGGAGATGATAGTAAAAGAAGGACATTTTTTTTTTCTTTCAGTTAATGAATTGGCTGACATTATGATGTCAGAAGCACTGGAGCCAAAGGTGTTTTGCTAAAGGGAGTCTCCCCACAGCCCCCCCTCCAGACGACACAGCACCCCCGGAGCCCATAGCACTTGGGACTGTTCACGCTGTTTACACACCCAGCTCCCCTGACTGCCTCTTTGTGGGAACTTGTTTACATGAATTTATTTTGGGAAAATTCCATTAGACGGGACCAGGGTTTCTTCACAAATCATTGCCTCTCACTTGTGTCTTGATCAGATCTGGGCAGGCCACTCTCTTTGGAGCCCTGACTCCCTGAGCTTCTATTCGTGGGTGGGAGGGCTGGGGGAGGGGGAAGAGGACATAAAAGATAACGAAGTGGCCTGCGGGGATGGGCTTAGGAAAGAGAGGTCTGTCTGGCAGGATCCGAAGCAACGGGACTGCAAGAACAGGGGGTCCCCACTGGCTTGGGGCCTGCAGACGCACAAAGCCAGTTTTTCAGAGTAGACATACACGGATTTGCACACCTCAGCGCCCTGTGCTAAGAAGCCAGAGCACACAGACAAACGTATGATGCTTCCTGACTTCAAGAAAGCCAGAATCTGAAGGAAGAAGGAGCACCAGGAAGAAGCAATGGAGTGGAGCTGGGGTCTTGGGTCCTTGTCCCACGCGGCAATCACTGAGCACGTCGATCCCCCTGTGAAGTCACGCCTGCTCTTCTGTTGAAGAAGAGTTCCAAGTACCAGATGCGCCCACTTTGTTTCCATTGGTTTGACCTTACCTTGGCTCACAACGTACACAGGCCACACGGCTGCCTCCTCAGTGCCAGAGTAACCCTTCCTTGTTCCCTGAAGAAAGACTTACTGGGTCCCTACTAGATGCAAGGCCTCAGGGATTCGGAGATGCTGAGATACCATCTTTGCTCTGCAGAAGCTCAGCCTGGGCCCTCGTGGAGAGGCGAAGGGAATGGAGAACACAGAGAAGCCACCAAGTGGACATGCACCCTCGGGTAAGGGAAGCTGGCTGCAGTTCCTGGTATCCTCCAAGGAGGGTTGGAAGGAAGAGGCCAGTTCTGGTAGTAACTCAGCACCACTTGTGGGTGAAGGCACCCTAGACCACCATCTGCCCAGCAACCAGACAGACTTCTGACCTTGAAGACGGGTGAGGCTCATGGTCACAAAGCTCACAAAACAACCCTGAGCAGGTCTGCCTCCCATGGGCTTCCTCATCTCTAAGAGGAGGGGGCTGCACTGTTGAGTTCTGCAGCTGTGCTAGCCACGGAAAACTCTGGAAACAAAATCTCAAGCAGTACTAATGGCTCATACTTACTGAGCACTCACGACATACCAGGTACAGTTCTAAGTGTTCGACATGAATGAGTTCACTCAGTTCTCACAGTACCCCTATAAGCTGGGTACTAGAACAGCAACTCCCTCCGGGGTTCTCACCTGGGGAATCCCAGGGACGGCAGAGCCTGGTGGGCTGCCGTCTATGGGGTCACACAGAGTCGGACACGACTGAAGCGACTTCTCAGCAGCAGCAGCAGCAGAGAAAGCAAATCTACCAAATATGAAGTGATTTGCTTGAAGATCCAACATATGAACCGTATGTGTACACAAAGGGACAGTGCCCTTTGTGGATGACAGGGTAGGTGTCCCTGGTCCCTGCAGAGCTGACTGTAGATTCTCAGGGTCAGAAATAAAAAGACTCTCCTTTGCTGGGGCTTCCCTGCCTCTCCAGTGTGTAAGAATCCGCCTTGTAACGCATGGGATGCGGGTTCGCGCCTCGGTCAGTCAGGGAACTAAGATCCCACGTGACACAGGGCAACTAAGTCCGTGCGCTGCAACTACTGAGCTCACGCCACGACTACACAGAGGCCCACCAGCCACAGTTAAAAGACCGCTCCTACAACAGAAGATCCCAAGGGCCACAGCTGAGACCTTACGCAGCCCCAAACAAGTTTTTGTTTTTTGTTTTTTTTTTTTAAAGAAAGACTCTCCTTTGCAGATGCTGACCCATCCCCCTCTAGGACCTTAAAAGACGCCAGCAGGGTCCTATGAGTGGGGAGGCAGCGGGACAGGGTAGAGGAAGCCTTCATTTCAGAGTCAAAAGCTCAGCTCATGTCCCAGCTTTGTTGCTCGCTGACTCAGCAAGTTACTTGAGCAAATTCCTGAAACTTTCCAGACCTTGCTTCCCTCACAGGGGTTGCATGAACACTAAATGAAAACATGGATTCAAAGCACCCACGACAGCATCTGTAGTAGATAGTAAAAAAAAAAAAAAATAGAGCAACTCTTGTTCTTATCCAGACGGGCGCAAGGGGCAGCAAAGGGAAGGCAAGCCGGGCACCGTGGTGGGCTAATCCTCGAGCCCCAGCCTGGCTATGTTTCAGGGATGGAGACCACCCGAGGGCTGACCTTAGTGGACTTTCCATTCTCCCACCACTCAGCACATTCCCACGCATACTGCAAGGGCTACTGGATGAATGAGAATGACTTAGTGAATGGATGGGTGAAAGACGGATGCACGGATGGAGAGATGTTCCAGAATGGTCGGTTCTCCATAAAAACCTCCACCACGCCCAAGTACACGTCCCATTTCAACACCTCAGGGAACATGCCAGCCCTTGCCACCTCCCTACGCTCCCAAAACCTGTGGCTCACCTTGCCAGGTATCTCCCTGTGGCTTCTCTGCTCAGCCCCCTCCACAAGAACGCATTGTTGTTCTATCTGGTAGTTTTCGACTCTGGCCTTGCCTCGGAACGGCATCTTTCGGAGCCACCCTCAGCAGCCCGGGGGGCCAACCCCATCCCAGTTCTCAGTTATCCCCTCCACAACCCCGGTCTGTGCACAGAGCTTTCAAGTTGTTGGGGAGGAGGTAATATGCAGGCATTCATTCCCTGGAGCCCCAGTCCCTGGAGACCTGGGCTGAACAGTGGCCCCTGTGTATCTGGGCATTCCATGGCCTGACTCCAGCCATGCACTGAGGTTGTTTCATGCACAGCCTTAAGCTCTGTGCTCTGCCCACTGAGGGACTGGGAGCAGGCCCAGCCTGAGGCTCTGTCGCCCTCCCTTGGCAGTGGCGAAAGGTGAAGAGAGAGCTCAGCCTCCAGCAGAATACCTGGAGCCACAGCCTACTCGTCCTTCTGGGGGCCCGTAACAGCCCCCCAGCTGTAATCAATCCAGGAGCAGCTGGCTTCCCTACAGCCAGGGTTGCCAGCCCAGCACACGGATGCACCACCAATACCATCATAGCTCCTGCCCTCACCATCCCCAGTCCCAGAAAATTACCCAGGACTTGGAGCATCTTGCCCTTCCCCTTGCAGGTGCAGTGCTACCGAGAAAACCTCCGGTCCAGGTTCTGGGGGATCACGCGTGTCCCCTTCCTAGTTTCATACCTCGTGGAGAAGGTCGAAAGGTAGGCATGACTCCTCTCCCAAGCCGGGGGAGGAGACGAGGCCGTCTTGAGGACGCAGGGTGTCAATCAACTTCTGTGTTCTTTTTACATTCAAAGCCTCAATTTCAGGAAGGAATGGCCCACATTTCAGCAGGGTTCCTGGTGGTAGGATGCTAATTAGCAATTCCAGGTTCAGTAGGAAAGGACCAGCTCTCCACTGGCCTGAGGGTCAAGTCATTCGGACTGACACTGAGCTGGCTGGGGAGGGCAGTTTGGGAGCAGCTGGGTCTCCCCACGGAGCGTGTGGGGAGCATGTCCAGAGGCTGGTGGGTCTGTCATGTGTGGCTCACTTCACCCTTCAGACACTGGCCTCTTTTGCCCAGAGCTTCACGCAGGGAACCCATGAGCCCTCGCAGTACGGCCTCCTCATGCAAACCACCTTTGGCTATTGGTTCCAGAAAAAAAAAAAAAATGCACTTTATGGGGCAGATTGTAGAGGCCCTGTTCTGGAATCATGTCCATCAAGTGTGGCCTGGAGCCCATCTCTGGGATAAGCACAGCAGGCCCCTTCTCCTGCAAAGACATCAACACCACGCCCTCCTCCTTCCTGGCAAGACCCTCCTCACCCATCTTAGAGAAGAACAAGTCAGGTCTTCCCTGATGGTCCAGTGGTGAGGATTCTGCACTTCCACTACAAGGGGTACAGGTTCGATCCCCAGTTAGGGAACTAAGATCCTGCAAGTGTCACGGAACAACCTTAAAAAAAAAAAAAAAAGGAAGAGGGAGCATCCTGAAAGATGCATCAGGTACCTGAACAAGTCAGGCGAAAGGTTAGTTCCCAAAGAGACTGTTAGCTACTCAGGTCACCAGACAATTAAAACTTAAGGGGTGTTTTCCCTTTCCACCTTTCTGAAGAAGAGAAAGCTGCTAAGGAAAACAAAATCCACTACAGAGAATTGCCTCTAAACTCTAATCTCACTGCATATGCGATTACAGGATTACAGTGTGAGGAAAACATACAAACAGCCACCCCTGAGGGCGGATGGGAGGGGTCAAGTCCTGGAGAAAGTGCTCGGGAAATAACTGCAGTAACCATTTTCATTCGAATGACGTTTATAATTACTGTGCTTCAAACATCATACAGATTAAAAGAGACCTTCTCAGGGCTCTGATTTATCCCTCAAAAGCAGGACCTGGTGCTGCAGAGACCTGGCCTGACATCCACAGGCCACTCAATGAATTGCCACTCACAGCTGAGTGCAGAGTCCCTGACACGCAGCGCAGGAGGGCTCTTGTTTGTGGGTCTGCAGGCCCAGTCTCCAAATGTGATGGGAGACGGGAAGATGGAGGGGGTGGGGTCAGGAGATGCCAGGCTCTGTGCCGGGGAGGTTGCCCACTCCCATTCATGACTTCAGACCCTGCCCCAAGACAGGAGGGTGAGCTTTGCCCCAGGCCAGGGTCTTACTGAGAACAAGACTATTAGCAGAGCATCTGGGCCCCCCAGAGGAAGGAAGGCCAAGGAGAGGCTTTCAGCCTTGGGCCAGGACGAGAGAGGGGTCATCAGGCCTCCACCACCTCCACCAAAGAGCCAGGTTCTGGGGTGCTGCCAACATCCTCTTCTTGATCCGGGTGCTGGTGAAAAGGTTTTCGGATTCCTTGTTTAGCATTTATGCAGTTTTCTGCCTTTGATTAAGAGTTTGTTTTTTAAAGTCACCAAAAACAAAATCAAACGTCCTCCCTCACAGTCTCTGGGTTCTTCACAGCCCCTTTTTACTGGGCAGAGGGGAGCACCCAGGCAGCTGTTGCTATAAATTGCCCAGTTTAATCCAAGTCAGTGAAAGATTGGGTCAGGCCGGGAATGGCCCCCAAGGGATATTTCACTCTTTCACCACAAAACTCAGAATCTGACCTTCATCTGCTCCTTCATTCACCTCACAAGCTTATGTTCACCACACATTTCCACTCAGCATCCTCTAAACTGGACGTCTCACACCTACTCCGAAATCTGTCTGACCTCCTCTGAGTCACCATTTCCCCAGAGACAGACTCGAGAAGCTGAGCTGAGGGCTCTAGTTCCCCTCAGCTGTTTGAGGTTTACAACAACTGATGCATTACACTGTAATTTCTGCCCTGGAAAAGTCACCAGACTCCATCCCTTCCCTTCCCTGAATTACACCTGCCTCTTCCGGCCCCCGAACCCTGACAACAGCCTCCTCCTTGTATCACGGCCTGCAGCCCCCACACCTTCCAGATCAACCTCCCTGCACCCATCAGAGACAGTGCATGCATTATCACCAAAGGCTTTCGACGGCGCCCTACTGCCTCTGAGACAAGGCCACAACAAGCCCCAGTTTCGCCAGCCAGGCCCTCCATGACCCAGACCCGCCTCCCTGGCCTCGCTGCTTTCAGCCCACCGACGGCAGGGGACCACTCTCCACTCCGCACGCTCACCCGGCGCGTTTTGACTTCCGTGACTCCATTCACAGGACCTTCTCAAACCCACATACTCTCGCCACTTGCCGATCCTTTGATGTCTCCCTCGGCCTCCAGGGCTCTGCTCAGAAGTGAACTCCTCTGAGAAGTCCGCCCTAATCCCCTGCTCAGATTTCAGAACCTCTTCACTCGGCAACTACTACACGCTGTCCAGACTTGACTACCATTCTGCCCCATCACGTTGGGACCATCATCAGAAAAGCCAGCCGGCTCTCCCTTTGGAATGTTTCCAGAATCTGGGCATCCCCCTCCACCTCCAGGGCTGCACCTCGTGCAAAGCATCACATCTCTTGCTGGGATTCTTGCCCCTTAACTGTTCTTCCTGCTTCCATTCGGGCCTCCCAATAAGATCTGTTGCTTACAGAGTGACACTCTGAATATGTCTCAGGCTACACTACACTTTGGCTCAAAGTCTTCCTCAGAATGAAGTCTAAAGTCTCTATCACAGCCTGGAAGTTTCTGTGGGATAGGCCCAGCAACCTCTTTGCAAGGTCCTGATTTTTTTTTTTCCCGACTATCTATAACCGTAAAAACCACGCTAAGCTTGTGTGCTACATATGAGGTGGCAAGCCAGATCTGCCCATGGGCTGTAAAGCGCTTACCCCCAACTTCAAGGCTGAACCGGCATCCTCCAGGTGAAGAAGGAAGAATGGGTTGGGGATAAGCATCAAAGTGACCCTGCAGAGTTAACAGCCTTTGAAAAATCTTAAAAACGTAAATTATATAGTCTATTTAGAAATGGAAAGAAGCTTAGTGTGAGAGTCAGGACTGGGGCAGGGTCTGGACTGAAAGAGAAGATCAGAGGGGTCAAATGAGGAAGGACCTTTCAAATTACAGACTTCATATATGCTGTGAATTGTGTAAAGACGTGATCAGACCCTGATGCTGGGAAGGATTGAAGGCAGGAGGAGAAGGGGACGACAGAGGATGAGATGGTTGGATGGCATCACTGACTCAATGGACATGAGTTTGAACAAACTCCAGGAGATAGATAGTGAAGGACAGGGAAGCCCAGAGTGCTGCAGCCCATAGGGTTGAAAAGAGTTGGACTGGACTCAGTGACTGAACAAGGACAATGATCAATCAGGCTTACAGTTTAGGAACCTGTCTCAGGAAGGAAGAGAGAGGCTTTAGTGCAGGCAGGATCGTTCTGGATCCTGTTCACAAGCCTGCAGAAGCTACTGTTAAATATTCAGGCATTTTTGTAAGTCAGCAGTTGGACACATTCGTTATTTTTAAGTTAGATTTTATACAGTTACAATGAAATAAATTACTTTTAAAACCAAGGTAGCCAGTACTCAAAACCTTATCACTTTATCTTACTTTATGACGTTTTACTATCATCTTCGCTCTTGCGGTTATTTACGCCTATGCATTTACGGGGAAAGCTGCATAATGACGAGCTACTGAGCATCTCTGCCCAGCTGTACCCTCCAGGGCCTGACGCGGGTAGCTTGAAAGTGGCTCTCTCTGTGGGAGTACTTACACCCCAGAAATGGACCAAAGCTACAAATCAGGACCCCCCACCTCACGCCCCCAGCTGTTAAACCTTAACCAGTGCCCTGCCTGGCCTAGGGCGGCGATGGGTACGGCGTTAGGAAGGAGGGGCAGGGCCGGGGCCGGGGGGCGGCTGGGATGAAATCGCCTCCACCAGGTAGCTCTGGAGCGATGAGGGAGAAGAAGGAGACGCTTCCAAACGCTTCCACATCAGAGAAGGGTCTCTTTATCAAGAGGCCGCGGGGCGAACCCAAGCCCCGGCCCCACACGCTCCCTAAGGGCCGGGGTCCGCAGCCGCAGGGCGAGCGCGGTGCGGCGGGAGGACGCGAGCGCTCGCGCAGGGCCCCCGGGGGGGTCGGCCCGGCCGCTGCGCCCGCGCTTCCAGCCCCTTCGCAGCTGCGCGCGGGGCTGTTGGCGCGCCCGCAGCGCCCGGCCAGCGGCCCGGCGTGCATCAGCCCGCGGCCCCGCGGACCGGTCTCGCCGACATCGCTTCGCACGGCCCCGTGGTGCCGGCGGCCTGCTTCCCGACCTCGCGTCGGGGGCGGCCGCCGGTACTCGGCGCGGATGGGAACCGCGCGCTCCGGGCCAGAGGCACGCAGCCCGCCGCCCGCCGCCCGCGCCGGCCTCCCTCCCGGCCCGGGGGCCGGGCCTTCCTGGTAGAGCTCTGCGGAGAGGCGGCTGGAAACACCCGCGCCTGGAAATGACTCGCGGTCGGGCCTGGCGCCCGGCCACAGGCCTGCGGCCTCGCTGCCGCCGAGTATCTTTAGCAGGAGCCTCGGAACCGCGGGCCCCCCGCCCTGCCCGCTCACAGCCCCGGGCCGAGCCTCGCCCTCGAGCGCGCGAGGAGGGCCCCGCTCCATCGCCCCCCGTGTCTCCTGACAGTAAGCAGGGCTTCCGCGGCCTGGACGGGGCGCTCGTTCCCAGGATCTGGCTGCATGTACACGGAAGCAGCGGAGAAAGGAAGGCTGCAGAGGGCGAGGTCAGCGGAGACAGCCGGGGCTCTGGACACACCAGAGGCTCCCGCCATCGGGCAGGAAGGGCCCCTGTGCCCGGGAGAGAGAAGATAAAGCCAGGCGAAGCGGTGGCAAGACTGACAGAAGAGGGTCGTGGGCCTAGAGCGGAAACCCACAGGTGCAGTTACAGGGTGAAGGAGCCGTCGTGGGAGGAGAGGAGGCCTCCAGACTAGAGGCAAAGGGAGGAGGGGGTCCTGAAGACTGAGTCAGGCAGAGGCCCTCCAGGAGCCCTCAGAGGCTGCAGAGGCGCCAGGCCCGGTTTCCCAAGGGCCCTGGAAGGCCTCCTTGCAGACACAGTCCAAACAGGACCACCCCGAGACCGTCTTTCAAGAATGCCAAGCCTTCATTTCTTCACCAAATTTCCAGGCCGCCCTTGGGCTGGGGTCTCGCGGCTGTGGGAAGGCGGCAGGTGAAGGAGACAGTGAAACTTCTCTTGGTCTCCATGACTGGTGGCCTCTGTTTTCTCTGAGACGCTGACACGGCCGGGGTTAACCCCTCGCTGAGACGGTACAGTGTCAGAATTTATTTTGGGGGGGCTCCAAAATCACTGCAGATGGTGACTACAGCCATGAAATTAAAAGACGCTTACTCCTTGGAAGAAAAGTTATGACCAACCTAGATAGCATATTCAAAAGCAGAGACATTACTTTGCCGACTAAGGTCCGTCTAGTCAAGGCTATGGTTTTTCCAGTAGTCATGTATGAATGTGAGAGTTGGACTGTGAAAAAGGCTGAGTGCCGAAGAATTGATGCTTTTGAACTGTGGTGTTGGAGAAGACTCTTGAGAGTCCCTTGGACTGCAAGGAGATCCAACCAGTCCATCCTGAAGGAGATCAGCCCTGGGATTTCTTTGGAAGGAATGATGCGAAAGCTGAAGCTCCAGTACTTTGGCCACCTCATGAGAAGAGTTGACTCATTGGAAAAGACTCTGAAGCTGGGAGGGATTGGGGGCAGGAGGAGAAGGGGACGACAGAGGATGAGATGGCTGGATGGCATCACTGACTCGATGGACGTGAGTCTGAGTGAACTCCGGGAGATGGTGATGGACAGGGAGGCCTGGCGTGCTGCGATCCATGGGGTCGCAAAGAGTCGGACATGACTGAGCGACTGAACTGAACTGAGACGGTGCACAGGGCATGTGGCTGTTCTGTAGATCCGTCCGCTGAAGCTCCTCTCTCTCTCTGTCTCTCCCCCTCTTCTGAGCACCTTCCTTCCCACTTTCTTCTCTCGCTGCCCCCTCCGTGTGCCCATTCTCTACAATTCCAGGAGTTGGATTGTTCTTTCTCGAGCTGAACCACCCTCAGCCTCCCTGTAGGTTCCACGTTTGCTCCCATGTCTGCCCTCCAGGGCTGGGCAGGTTTCGTAGATAAGAAAAGGACCATGGGGATGATGCTGGGGCTGCCGCTGATGATGCAAATATTACTCAGCTCTTATCTTGCACTGAGAAATTTGCAGCCATTCCTTCACATACGAGGATCGCAACCTCACAGAATAGGTGCTTTAACCATCTCCATTTCAGAAACTGTGAAACTGAGACTTGGAGGCATTCAGTAACTCGTTCCACATTTCACAGTAAACGGGTGGCAGAATTAGGATTTGATTCAGAATGTGATCCAAAAGCCAGTTCTCTTAACCACGGGGACGCATTGATTTTTTTTTTTCTCTGTCTTCAATTTGTGCATGCATGCTGTCAATTCAGTCATGTCTGACTCTCTGCAACTCCAGGGACTGCAGCCCGCCAGGCTCCTCCGTCCATGGGGATTCTCCAGGCAAGAATACTGGAGTGGGTTGTCATGCCCTCCTCCAGGGGATCTTCCCCACCCAGGGACTGAACCCAGGTATCCTGCATTGCAGGTGGATTCTTTACTGTCTGATCCACCAGGGAAGCCCAAAAATACAGGAGTGGGTAGCCTATCCCTTTTTCAGGGGAACTTCCTGACCCAGGAATCGAATAGGGGCCTCCTGCATTGCAGGCAGATTCTTTACCAGCTGAGCTACCGAGGAAGCCTTCCCAGAGTTGAGTAGAAGCCTTTCCCCACGTGCTTATCAACCTCCTTGAAGATCATCGTATCCAGCTCCTTCCTTTTGAAAAAGAATGCATTAACCCTGCCTGTCGGGCTTCCATCTTTCAGAGACCTGAGAGATTCAAGCACAAAACAGAGATAACAGAATCAGCTATGCAGAATATCTATTAGGTACCACGTCTGCCATCTCTATGATGTCACTTGCAGCCGCCCATTTGGGGATCCGCCCTAAATCGACTTCCACCCCCCTCTTACTGCTCCTTCAACACATCTCCCCTCATGCTGTGCAGCGGGTCCTCGCTGCCTCCTTCAGGTTAGACATTCCCTCTGTCCACCACTCCCCCGCCTCCACCCACAATAAACCCAGCTCAGATGCAAGCCTAAACCCTGCCCATTGTCACCACAGTAAACAGCCTGGACACGAAGCCCACCTCCCTCACTCCCCAGAAGGTTAATAAATCAGATTCAGACGCCTATTGTTCTGGACACAGTCAGAATCAATTGCAGGATTTTAAATCTCTCAGCACAGAGCAGCTGGCTGGCTACGAGAGGCCCCACTATGTCTCTGGGAAAACTTTGCCAGGGATGGAATGAGAAAGGGAAAAAGGATCAAATAATCAATAGCTATCGTGAGCTCTTGGCCTTCTCCACAAAGTTTCCTTCAGGAGGCAGGTCCCCAACTTTATCCTGATTCTCACTTCATAAGGGAAGGAGGAGGGGCAGAAAGGCAGGTCCAGGTCCGCTGGACCCAGGCTTAACCCTCAGATGGGTGGGGTTGCTCCCCACCCACCTCTTAACCTCACCAATGCCTAATTCCATCTGCAAATGTTTGAATCTTTCAAAAGTGAGCACTCACAGCCTGAAGCCACAGGGTGAATTCTAGTTTATTATCCCAGAATTCCCAAGAAGAATTCATAGAAATCCTTGTATCTTAGGCTAATTACCACTCACCACCCCCACCCCCTAGTCGTTGGCCTTTTTTTTTTTAATCCCTTACTCTCATGGGAGACATGGTGTGCCTGCCACTGCCGCCTGAGTGGCTGCTAGCATTTTCCCTAGCTGTTTATGTGGAAAATCATAAAAATATTTGGTGGCCAAGAAAAGAGAGGGGAAATGCTTTGGTGGTCTGATGCAACAGAAATGCTTTTTTGAGTGGGTAAAAAAAAAAGCTGGCTGTCTTATTCTAATCCAAAAGCATGCATAAACGCTGTATTGATTGAAAAGTACTAGGTGGAAGGCACATTTTTCTCAGAGACCTGCCCCCACTCCACTCCCTCAAAGCAGACAAAAGCACTATTGGCAGCTGGCAGAGGGTAAGTCACTTATAATCCAGCCACAAGGTTTGGGAAGAGCTGAAAGCAAAAATTCTTGTGGGCTGTGCTCTACCCTGAGTCTGGTATTATGCTCCTGCCCTGGTGGCCTAATTCTCTTGGCTGAAAGCGGAAGCAGTGCTGATGATGGTGATAGCGATGATGATGGCAGAGGTGGTGAGGGTGATAATGGTGGTCGTGGTGATGGTGGTGGTGGTGGATGATGTCAGGAATGGTGGTGATGGTGGTGATGATGTCAGGAGTGGTGAATGATGGTGGTGATGATGGTGGTGACCGTGGTGATGACAGTGGTGGTGGTGATGGTGGTGGTGGTGATGACGGCAGAGATGGCAATGGTGATAATGATGGTAGTGATGATAGTGGTGGTGATAGTGATGGTGGTGGTAGTGATGGTGTTGACGGTGATGGTGGTGATTGTGATGGTGATGGTGGTGGTGGTTATGGTGGTGATGCTGGTGGTAGTGATGGTGATGGTGGTGGTGATGGTGATGATGGTGGTGGTAGTGGTGGTAGTTATGATGGTGATGGTGGTCGTGATGGTGGTGATGGTGATGGTTGTGGTAGTGATGGTGGTGGTGGTGATAGTAGTGGTAATGATGGTGGCGGTGGTGGTATTGGTGATGGTGATGGTGGTGGTGATGGTGGTGGCGGTGATGGTGGTGATGGTGGTGATGGTGGCGGTGATGGTGGTGGTGGTGGTGATGGTGGTGGCGGTGATGGTGGTGGCGGTGGTGATGGTGGTGGTTATGGTGGTGGTGGTGATGGTGGTGGTGATGGTGGTGGCGGTGATGGTGGTGATGGTGGTGATGGTGGCGGTGATGGTGGTGGTGGTGGTGATGGTGGTGGCGGTGATGGTGGTGGTGGTGGTGATGGTGGTGGTTATGGTGGTGGTGGTGATGGTGGTGGTGGTGGTGGTGGTGGTGATGGTGGCAGTGGTGATGGTGATGGTGGTGGTGATAGTGGTAGTGATGGTGATGGTTATGATAGTGGTGATGGTGGTGGTGATGATGGTGGTGACGGTGGTGGTGATGGTCGTGATGGTGGTGATGGTCGTGGTCATGGTGGTGATGGTGATGGTGGTGATGGTGATGGTCTTGATAGTGGTGGTGGTGGTGATGGTGGTGGCGGTGATGGTGGTGGTGGTGGTGATGGTGGTGGTTATGGTGGTGGCGGTGATGGTGGTGATGGTGATGATGGTGATGGTGATGATGGTGGTGGCCTTGATGGTGGTTGTGGTGGGAGTGGTGGTGGTGGTGATGGTGATAGTGGTGATGGTGGTGGTGGTGATGGTGATGGTCTTGATAGTGGTGATGGTGATGATGGTGGTGGCCTTGATGGTGGTGGTGGTGGTGGTGGTGGTGATGGTGGTGATGGTGGTGGTGGTGATGGTGATAGTGGTGATGGTGGTGGTGGTGATGGTGATGGTGGTGGTGGTGATGGTGATGGTCTTGATAGTGGTGATGGTGATGATGGTGGTGGCCTTGATGGTGGTGGTGGTGGTGGTGGTGGTGATGGTGGTGATGGTGGTGGTGGTGATGGTGATGGTCATGGTGGTGACGGTCATGGTGATGGTGGTGATAGTGGTGGTAGTGATGGTGGTGGTGATGGTGGTGATGGTGATGGTGGTGGTGGTGATGGTGATAGTGGTGACGGTGGTGGTGATGGTGATAGTGGTGATGGTGGTGGTCGTGATGGTGATGGTGGTGGTGGTGATGGTGATGGTCTTGGTGATGGTCTTGATAGTGGTGATGGTGATGGCGGTGGTGGTGATGATGGTGGTGGCCTTGATGGTGGTTGTGGTGGGAGTGGTGGTGGTGGTGATGGTGATAGTGGTGATGGTGGTGGTGGTGATGGTGATGGTCTTGATAGTGGTGATGGTGATGATGGTGGTGGCCTTGATGGTGGTGGTGATGGTGGTGATGGTCTTGATAGTGGTGATGGTGATGGCGGTGGTGGTGATGATGGTGGTGGCCTTGATGGTGGTTGTGGTGGGAGTGTTGGTGGTGGTGATGGTGATGGTCTTGATAGTGGTGATGGTGACGATGGTGGTGGCCTTGATGGTGGTGGTGGTGGTGGTGGTGGTGATGGTGATGGTCTTGATAGTGGTGGTGGTGGTGGTGATGGTGGTGATGGTCATGGTGGTGACGGTCATGGTGATGGTGGTGATAGTGGTGGTAGTGATGGTGGTGGTGATGGTGGTGATGGTGATGGTGGTGGTGGTGATGGTGGTGGTCATGGTGGTGACGGTCATGGTGATGGTGATGGTGGTGATGGTGGTGATGGTGGTGGTGGTGATGGTGGTGATGATGGTGGTGATGGTGATGGTGGTGGTGGTGATGGTGATAGTGGTGACGGTGGTGGTGATGGTGATAGTGGTGATGGTGGTGGTCGTGATGGTGATGGTGGTGGTGGTGATGGTGATGGTCTTGGTGATGGTCTTGATAGTGGTGATGGTGATGGCGGTAGTGGTGATGATGGTGGTGGCCTTGATGGTGGTTGTGGTGGGGGTGATGGTGGTGGTGGCGATGGTGGTGGTGATGGTGGCACTGATGCTGTTGCTGCTGCAGCTGATGCTAATCAAAAGCCATTTGTGCTACATTTCACAGTCATGAAGCCTCACCACAAATTCTCTCTCATTTGCTGCTGGTAGTGATGTCCAGAGAGAGGTGAAGTAGGAATCATTATCACATGGCACCCATTTCATAGAGGAGGAAGAAAATGAACCCTAGATAGTCAGTGTCTTGCCCAAGAACAAACAAACTGTCAGTGGCAAAACTCAGATTCAAAGCCTGCTTTTTTATCATAATGCTTCAGACTCTAAACAGTGCTGCGTCATAAAAAGATCATCGAGCCACATAGCTCAAAACTTTCCACTGGCCACATTTTTTTAAAGTAAGAAGAAACTGATGAAACTGATTTAATACAAGCAGACTTCGTTTTATTGCATTTCACTGTATTGCTCTTCATACGTGTTGCATATTTAATAAATTGAAAGTCTGTGGCAACCCTGCATTGGACAAGTCCATCAGTGCCATTTTTCCAAGAGCATTTTGCTCACTTCACATCACTGGATCACATGTTGGAGACTCTCACGATACTCCAAAGGTTTGCACTATTATATTCATTATGGTGATCTGTGATCTGTGATACTGCTACTGTCATTGTTTCAGAGCGCCATGAGCAGCACCCAGACAAGATGGTAAACTTAGCTGATAAATGTCATGCGCATTCTGACTCTTTCACCAACCAGGTGGACCCCCATCTCTCTCCCTCTCCTCAGGCCTCCCTATTCCCTGAGACCAACAATATTGAAATTAGGCCAATTAATAGCATCACGTGCATGTGTGCTAAGCTGTTTCAGTCGTGTGCGGCTCTTTGCAACCCCATGGACTGAGGCCACCAGTCTTCTCTGTCCACGGGATTCTCCAGGCAAGAGTGTTGGAGTGGGTTGCCATCTCCTGCTCATAATGGCCTCTAAGTGCTCAAGGGAGAGGAAGGGTCACACGTCTCACTTTACATCGAAAGTTAGAAATGATTACATTCAGTGAAGACGGAATGTCAAAATGAGAACAGGCCACAACCGAGGCCTCTTGTACCAGTTAGCCAAACTGTGATTACAAAGGAAAGTTCTTGAAGAAAATTAAAAGTGCTGTTCCAGTGAACACATGAATGATAAGAAAGCAAAACAGCTCTGTTGTTGATATGGAGAAAGTTTTAGTGGTTTGGATAGAAGATCAAACCAACTGCAATATTCCCTTAAGCCAAAGGCTAATCCAGAGCAAGGGTCTAGCTCTCTTCAATTCTATGAAGTCTGAAAGAGGTGAGGAAGCTACACAAGAAAAGTTTGAAGCTACCAGAAGGTTGCTCATAACACTTAAAGAAAGGAGCCATCTCCATAATATAGAAGGGCAAGATAAAGCAGAAAGTGCTGATGTAGGACCTACAGCAAGTTATCCAGAAGATCTAGCTAAGATAATTGATAGAGTTGGCCACACTAAGCAAATTAAACAGGATTCAACTGGAACACTATGCCATCTAGGACTTTCATAGCTAGAGAAGTCGATGTCTGGCTTCATAGCTACAAAGCACAGGCTGATTCTTAATAGGGGTTAATACAGCAGGTGACGTTAAGTTGAAGCCAATACTCATGTATAATTCTAGAGTCCTAGGACCCTTAAAAATTATAGTAAATCTGCTTGTGCTCTATAAATGGAACAACAAAGCCTGGATGGCAGTACAACTGTATATAACACAGATTACTGAATATTTTAAAGAATACTGGAGTGGGTTGCCATGCCCTCCTCCAGGGGATCTTCTCAATCCAGAGACTGAACCTGCATCTCTTAAGCTTCCTGCATTAATAGGTGGGTTCTTTACCAGTAGCGACCCTCCGTACCTAGAGAGTCTGCCTGCAATGCAGGGAAACCGCCTGCAATGCAGGAGACCCAGGTTCGATCCCTGGGTTGGGAAGATCCCCTGGGAAAGAAAATGGCAGCCCATTCCAGTATTCTTGCCTGGAAAATCCCATGGACAGAGGGCTGGTGGGCTATAGTGCATGAGGTCACAAGAGGTGGACACAACTTAATGACTAAACCACCACCTCTCAATATTTTAAGCCCAGTATTGAGACCTACTGCTCAGAAAAAGATTCCTTTCAAAATATCACTACTCATTGACAATGCACATGATCACCCCAAAATTCTGATAAAGATGCACAATAAAACATGTTGTTTTCATGCCTGCTAAGACAGCATCCATGCTGCAATCCATGGATCAAGGATTAATTATCCCCTTTCAAGTCTCATTATTTAAGAAATTAAATTTTTAAGTCTATAGCTTTCTCTATATAGCCACAGGTGGATCTGGGTAAAGTAAATTGAAAATCTTCTGGAAAGGATTAACCATGCTAGGTATGCCATTAAGAAAATTCATGATTCATGGGAAAAGGTCAAAATATCAGCCTTAACAGGAGTCTGGAAGAAGTTGATTCCAACTCCAACAGATGACTTGGAGAGGTTCAAGACTTAAGTGGAGGAAGTAACTTCAGGTTTGGTAGAAATAGCAAGAGAACACGAATTAGGGATAGAGCCTGAAGATGTGATAGAAGGACTGTCATCTCATGATAAAACTTTAATGAATAAGGAGTTGCTTTTTATGGATGAGCAAAGAAAGCGGTCTGGTGAGGATACTGTGAAGACTGCGGAAACGACGACAAAGGATTTAGAATATCATACATACTTAGTTCGGCTTCCCTTGTAGTTCAGTCAGTAAAGAATCTGCCTGCATTGCAGGAGGCCCCCAGGTTTGATTCCTGGATTGGGAAGATCCCCTGGAGAAGGAAATGGCAACCCACTCCAGGATTCTTACCTGGTGAATCCCATGAAGAGAGGAGCCTGGCAGGCTGCAGTCCATGCGGTCGTAAGAGTCAGACACGACTTAGCATGTGTCCACCATATACTTAATTGATAAAACAGTGGCAGAGTTTAAGAGGACTGATTCTAATTTTGAAAGATGTTCTACTGTGGGTAAAATATTATTAAGCAGGATTGTATGCTACAGAGAAATTACTCATGAAAGGAAGAATAAATCAATATGGCAAACTTCATTGTTGTCTTATTTTAAGATATTGACACAGCTCCTCCAGCCTTCAGCAATCACCAGCCTGACCCGTCAGCAGCCGTCAACACTGAGGCAAGACCCTCCACCAGCAAAAAGATTACTATTCACTGAAGGCTCCAATGACGGCTAGCAATTTTTAAGCACAAAATATTTGAATTGTTATGTACATTGTCTTTTTAGACATAATGCTTTTGTGCATCTAATAGACTATGGTATGAGGTTGCCAGTGGGAATTTGCTGTGTGACTCAGGGAACTGGGGCTCTGAACCTAAAGGAGTGTGATGGGATGGGATGAGAGGTGGGAGGGGGTACCTGTACACTCACGGCTGACCCATGGTGATGCATGGAGGGAACCAGCACGATGGGGTAGAGCATTATCCTTCAGTTACAAGTAAATATTTTTTTTTAAGATTATGGTATAGTATAAACATAAATTTTACATGCACAGGGAAACCAGAAACTTGTGTGACTTGCTCTATGTGGTGCTTGCTTTATTGCGGTGGTCCGGAACTGAACCCGCAACATCTCTGAGGTGTGCTTGCACTGTACGTAACCCAGTATATCCCAAACATGATCATTTCAGCAGATAATCAATGTAAAAATTAATAATGGGATATTTTACATTCTTTGTTTTCATACTTGTGTTTTGAACTTGGAGCACATTCTCATTTCACTGTGGCAAGTGGCTACGTTATTGGCCAGCAAAAGTCTAGAATGATCCAGAACGGCTTTGATAACTGGGTGTGGTACTGAGAGAATCTCAGACAAAAGGAAGCATGATTGCTGCTTGACTCATCTTTATTCCTGAAGAGAAAAAACTCTCATCCTGAGTTGAGCTCCCCATAGTCAGGCAGGGAAGGTGCAAACGTTATTTCAGTTCATGAATGGTATTTTTCTTTTTCTTATGCTCCCCCTCTTCTTTCTCTCCTTCTTGAGCAACAGCTGCTAAAACATCTAATCTAGATATTAACACTGAGTTATTTGCAACTCATCTACAAGCAATCACGTGGTCTCTGCCATCTGAAGATTTTCTGACCTCCAACTGAATTACATATGGTGCTACACCAGGTACAGAGCAAAAACAATGATCCCTCAGAGAACACTGGCCACTTATCTGTGTGCTTCCCGTGGGGAGATATGGTTGGAGGAGAAAATGAAGGAGGAGGAAGTGAGAAATGGAAGGAAAGAGGGAGGAGAGTACTGGATTGAATAGTGACCCCCCAAATTCATATTCACCTGGAATCTCAAAATGTGACTTTATTTGAAAAAGGAAAAAAGTTCTTTGCACGTGTAATTAGTTAAAATGAGGTCAGACTGGCTTAGGGTGGGCCCTAGTTTATTGACTTGTATTCTTAGAAAAAAAGGGAAATTTGGACATAGACTCAGAAGACACAAGGAAAAACATCACGTGAAGACAGGGGCACAAACTGAGTGATGTGACTGCAAGCCAAAGCACACCAAGGATAGCTGGCAGCCACCGTAACCAGGAGACAGCCGTGGACCAGAGTCTCCCTCAGGGCATCCAGAAGGAACTGCCCCTGCCAGCACCTCGACTTTGCACTTCTGACCTCCCAGACTATCAGAGAATACATTTCTGCTGTTCTGAGTCATCCAGTTGGTGGTAATTCGCTATGGCTGCCCTGAAATACTAATACAGAAAAGGAAGGCCAAGCCAGACATGTTCACTTGTGAAAATCACTAAAGAACAAATACAGGATCAGAAAGAACTTGCCGTTGAGAAAATCAGCTCTCCTCTCGCTCCTCCCTCTCTGATCACCCACTCTGGTCATTATACCTGAGTCTCAGGTTTGCCTTGAAGAGATTAAGCCTTAAAACGAGGGGTTCAAGAATTTCAAATATTGTCTGCCGAAAAAAGAAACTCTGGGCTTCCCTGGTAGCCCAGTTGGTAAAGACTCCGCCTGCCGTGCAGGAGACCCAGGTCCGATCCCTGGGTCAGGGAGATCACCTGGAGAAGGAAAGGGCAACCCACTGCAGTATCCTTGCCTGGAAAATCCCATGGACAGAGGAGCCTAGGGCTACAGTCCACGGGATCACAAGAGTTGGACACGACTGAGAGACTAAACCACCAAAAGAAAAAAGCCACTTATTCTATGTGATTGCTGAGGACAAGATAAAGACCAAAGATCAAACAGTATAGGAAAACAAATTTCAGCTCCACATGCAGAAATTTTAAATCGCAAGTGACCCATGGCAAGTGGGCTGCCTCATAGGATGAACTGGCCCTAGAGGTATTAAGAGAGGCTACGGGGATTTTATCTTTCTGATATCATCCAAGGAAGTCCTAGTGGGATAGGAGAATAAACTGAATGATCAGAGAACACATTCCCATTAAAGTTGACCCTGCATAGATAAGGCTTTGTGTCTGCTGGGCCCCAACCTCCAGGAGACATGGCCCGGCTCCTGGCTTTGGCTGACCAGACTCTCACGTATTTTGACTAATATGGAGATTCTAATCAGAGAGATGCAGGGGCTAGCACAAATAACTTGGAACCATAGCAAGTCACGGCCACACGCAGGTTAAATGTATGGGGGAGCAGGAAATAAAAGTAAACAAGAAAAACCAATAGAGAGGGAGAAAGCAGAAAGAAGCAGATTTCTGGTGTTTCCACATACTTATTTCTGCATATCAAATTACTCCAAAATTTAGTGGCTCAAAATGACAGCCATTTTATTATATAGCTTGAATGTCTGGATTAGGAATTTGTGCAGGGCTCAGCTGGGTGATTCTTCTGTTCTGCTTGGTATGGACAGAAGTCACTGTGTGCTCATCAGCTGGCAGATGGGCTGGAGCAGGAGTGTCTGAGATGATTTCCCTCCTGTGTCTGGCATCTTGGCAAGGAGGTGGAAGCCAGGCTCAGCTGGCACTATAAACCGGAGTGCCCAACTGTATGCTCCCAGCACGGCCTTTCAGGGTTATTGGACTTCTTATAGGAGAGTCAGCACTCCATGAGTATTTCAGTGAACACGCCAGAAGCTCCCAGGCCTTTCATGGCCTAGCCTTAGAAGTCTCAGAGCAACATTTCTGCCACACTGCATTAGTTGAAGTGGTCATAAGCACACCCACACTCAATACAGACCCCACCACTTCATGTGAGGGAGGCGGTTAAAGGATTTATGGCCATGGTTTAGAGCCACCACCCCAGAGAGGAGAGAGACAGGGGGAGCCGCTTTCCAGTTTGCAGCTCTCATGAGAAAGCCTCATCCTTAGCAAGAGTCCTCTTTTCACTTAGTTAATTTGAGTGGGCGTCTAGGCCTTGCAACCAAAATAGTTCTACTTTGGGCTAAATTTTGTCCCTCAGAGTTTGGTGTTGAAGTCCTAACCTCCAGTACCTCAGAATATACTGTATTTGGAGTTACGGTCTTTAAAGAGGTGATTAAATTAAAATGAGAGCTTTAAAATGGACCCTAATGCAACATGACTTGTCTCTTTATAAGAAGAGATCAGGACACAGAAACACCCAGAGGAAAGATCCCAGGAAGACACAGGGAAAAACTGCTGTCTGCAAGCCAAGGAGAGAGGCTTCTGAAGAAACTGACGCTTCCAATGTGTCGTTCCTGAACTTCTAACCTCTGGAACTGGGAGAAAACAATTTCTATCTTTTAAGCCAGGCAGTCTGTGGTGTTTTATTGTGGCCACTTGAGCAACCTCATACAGAGCCTGACTAATCAAGTGTGCCCACTATAGGTATCTTGGTACTAATTCAAGCAGTGGGAAACCTGGGCCTGCAAGCCTACTGGTTAGAGCAGGATGGCCCCAGCCCAGGCAACTCCAGTGCTCAGCGAGAACACAAAGCATGCTGGGAGCCCAGGCCGCTGCCTCTGCAGTGTGCGTCCAGTGGAATCAGGAGACACAGAACAGGCGACTCCTCTCTCCCATCTCCCCTCCCGGCAAAGAAAAGCAGTGACTCTCACCCCTGCAGTCCCACCATCAACATCTCACCCCCAGCCAAAGCAGCCGCCCTCCTCTTGTTCACTCACTTCCACGATGCCCACTGTGGATTCTCACTAAGACCTCTCTCTCCGGCTTGCTGACTTCCGTCCCTTCTTAAGCTGGCCTGAGGCCATGGATCCTCATTTAACTCGCTCGCTGGCTGTCACTGCCCATCCCTCACCACCTCGCTCCTCAGTCACATTGAATCCAGAGGGCCTTGCAGCTCTGTAGCCGAGCCCACAGTGTTCCATCTCCCCACACCAGCTGCGTGGGCAGGTGCCAAAGGAAACGCCACAGAGAAGACCAGCCATCCCTCCACACGTCCCCACTGGCCATTCTCCCATCTCCCACAGCGCTTTCCAAGCCTCCCTCAGGCCCCTCCAGCCCCCAGCCTGGGAAGCTGACCTTGCCTCCTACTTTGCAGAGAAAATAGAGGCTGTCAGGAAAGCATACCCTCACTTTCCTGCCACCCCCACCTACGTGCTCTGTATATTTGTGCTGCCCTTCCTGCGGCATGCAAGGGGTGTGCACCACCTGTCCAGGGCTAATCCCACCACCTGTGCCAAGATTCCACCCACCCCCACCTCCCTAAGTCCCTGTCCCACCGAGCAGCACCCCGTCTTTCCCGTGCCCTTCCTCCCACTGTGGGCATCTCAGTCTCAGCACAAATACTTGATCAGGACTCTTCTTCGCAGGGAAAAAAAGGAAAGTCCTCAGCTTTGTTCTTGCCTTTAGTAACAGCTTATTTCCCTGCTAAATTCCTGGCTGAGAAATCTGAAAAGCAAGCTATTTTAAAATTTCTTATTTTTCACGCATGCATTTTAAAAGGGAAAATCTCTTAGGGTTTTTATTTCTATTAATAAAAGGGTATATGCTCACTGTTTATTTTCAAAAGAGTCTAATCATGCAAGAACATTTAGAAACCAACATGGGGCTCTCTTCTGTCAGGGAGAACTAGGCGCCGTCTGTGGCTGTACCCACCACTCCCGCCATCCGTCTGGTCAGACACGTGTAGGTACCAAGCTCGGCACTGATAGGTTTATAGTTGACCAGCTTTTCTCACCACACAACAGGCTGTGAGTGTCTTTCCAAGTCAACAAATATGAGAGCGTACTGTTATTGATGCTGCTAGGATTTTGTTGCATGGACTTGCCACAATTACTCAACCAGGATCCCTACTTTGGGCATTTCATTTGCAATTTACTGTCCCTTCTCAACCCTGCCAAGCCAAAGAGAAACGCCTTCCTGGTTTCTCCTTCCAACTGCAGCCCCCTGCTGCACCCTGCTGCACTAGTGAGCCACCTGGGAAGCCCAAGGAATACGGGCTGGGTCTGGAAGATCCCCTAGAAGAAGGCATGGCAACCCACTCCAGTATTCCTACCTGGAAGATCCCATGGACAGAGAAGCCTGGTGTGCTATAGATCATAGAGTCCCAAAGAGCTGGACATGACTGATTCGACTTAGCACTCAACTAGTAAAATCACACAATCATGTCTGACTCTTGTAGCCTACCACGCTCCTCTGTTCATGAGATTTTCCAAGCAAGAGTACTGAAGAGGGTTGCCATTTCCTTCTCCAGAGGATCTTCCTGACCCAGGGATTAAACCCGGGTCTCCCACTTTGTAGGCAGACGCTTTACCCTCTGAGCCACCAGGGAAGCCCTTTAGCACTCACGCAGTACATATATATATATATAACGGAATGTTACTCATCCATAAAATGAATGAAATAATGCCATTTGCAGTGACATAGATAGACCTAGAGATTATCATCCTAAGTAAGTCAGCCAGAAAAAGACAAATATCCTATGATCATTTACATGTGAAATCTAAAAAAAAATTATTTTTTAGAAATTATTTACAAAGCAAATAGACTCACGGACACAGAAAGCAAATTTATGGTTACCAAAGGGTAAAGAGGATAAGGAGAAAATTGGGAATTTGGGATTAACATGTACATACCACTATATATAAAATAGACAACAAAGACCTACATCATACAAGGAACTATATTCAGTATTTTGTAATAACCTACAAGGGAAAAGAATCTGAAAAGAGTAAATATATGTGCATATATTCAACTATATATAAATAATGTATATATAATTATACATAAGTACAAACAAAGCTAGTGGAGGTGATGGGATTCCGGTTGAGCTCTTTCAAATCCTGAAAGATGATGCTGTGAAAGTGCTACACTCAATATGCCAGAAAATTTGGAAAACTCAGCAGTGGCCACAGGACTGGCAAAGGTCAGTTTTCATTCCAATCCCAAAGAAAGGCAACATCAAAGAATGCTCAAACTACCGCACAATTGCACTCATCTCACATGCTAGTAAAGTAATGCTTAAAATTCTCCAAGCCAGGCTTCAGCAATATGTGAACTGTGAACTGCCAGATGTTCAAGCTGGATTTAGAAAAGGCAGAGGAACCAGAGATCAAACTGCCAACATCCGTTGGATCATCGAAAAAGCAAAAGAGTTCCAGGAAAACATCTATTTCTGCTTTATTAACTATGCCAACGCCTTTGACTGTGTGGATCACAATAAACTGTGGAAAATTCTGAAAGAGATGGGAATACCAAACCACCTGACCTGCCTCTTGAGAAACCTGTATGCAGGTCAGGAAGCAACAGTTAGAACTGGACATGGAACAACAGACTGGTTCCAAATAGGAAAAGGAGTACGTCAAGGCTGTATATTGTCACCCTGCTTATTTAACTTCTATGCAGAGTACATCATGAGAAACGCTGGGCTGGAGGAACCACAAGCTGGAATCAAGATAGAGAAATATCAATAACCTCAGATATGCAGATGACACCACCCTTATGGCAGAAAGTGAAGAAGAACTAAAGAGCCTCCTAATGAAAGTGAGAGAGGAGAGTGAAAAAGTTGGCTTAAAGCTCAACATTCAGAAAACGAAGATCATGGCATCTGGTCCCATCACTTCATGGCAAATAGATGGGGAAACAGTGGCTGATTTTATTTTTCTGGGCTCCAAAATCACTGCAGATGGTGACAGCAGCCATGAAATTATAAGATGCTTACTCCTTGGAAGGAAAGTTATGACCAACCTAGACAGTATATTCAAAAGCAGAGACATTACTTTGCCAACAAAGGTCCATCTAGTCAAGGCTATGGTTTTTCCTGTGGTCATGTATGGATGTGAGAGTTGGACTATAAAGAAAACTGAGTGCTGAAGAATTGATGCTTTTGAACTGTGATGTTGGAGAAGACTCTTGAGAGTCCCTTGGACTGCAAGGAGATCCAACCAGTTCATCCTCAAGGAAATCAGTCCTGGGTGTTCACTGGAAGGACTGATGTTGAAGCTGAAACTCCAATACTTTGGCCACCTCATGCGAAGAGTTGACTCATTGGAAAAGACTGTGATGCTGGGAGGGATTGGGGGCAGAAGGAGAAGGGGATGACAGAGGATGAGATGGTTGGATGGCATCACTGACTCGATGGAGTCTGAGTGAACTCCGGGAGTTGGTGATGGACAGGGAGGCCTGGCGTGCTCCGATTCATGGGGTCGCAAAGAGTCGGACACGACTGAGCCACTGAACTGAACTGATATAACTAAATCATTTTGCTGTACGCTTGAATCAAGTATAGTTGTCAATCAACTATACTTCAATTAAAAGACAAAAGCTAGAGGCTAAAATGTATTTGGTGCTTAGGCATTGATTAACTTATTTAATTCTCACGTAAACCCCACAAGGTACCAAATAGGAAAAGAGAAATCACTTGAAGTCCTTAAAAAAGAGGGAGTTTAATGCAGAGAACCAGCTTTCTTGGTGATAAAACAGCAGAGAAGCCAAACAAGAACAATGAGAGAGCCCAGTTTAGTCCTCAGAGAAAGTCACTACCCCACCCCCAGCCAGAGCTGGGCAGACAAAGAGATTGGGAATCATGGCTTCTGGGCTCGTCCGGAAGCTGGAAACACGGTGGCCCTTTGCAGCAGGAGCAAGGAGCTGCTTGCAGAGACCAGACTCCAGGCAGAAAGAGAAGTACTCTGGCTTCAACCCCACCCCGCCCATCGACCTCCCGCCAGCGCCTTTCATTGGCTGAAACTTGCTGGAAGTCAGATGTCACAGGAGCCCTGCGCACGCAGCCTGCGAGGGTGGGCACCGTGCCGGCAGAGCACGGGAAAGGTGCAGAGCAGACAAGGCGTGCTGGCCCGGGCCAACATAGGTACCATTATCTCCATTTACACATAAAGAGACAGGCACAGAAAAGCTGAGCCACTTGCCCCATATCACACAGCGAGTCAGTAGAGAGGTGGGGGTCTGCACCCAGACTGCCTGGCTCTGGAACCCCCAGTCTGACCTGCAGCGCTCTAGCACCTTCCCCAAAGCCTCTGGTCTCGCAGCCAGTGGCTTCCTCTGGCTTCTCTGGCTTCCGTCCTTTCCCTCTTTTTATTTCTGCCTGGCACAGACACGGTACTTGCACACACACAGGGCTTTGGGGTCAGACAGATGAACTCCATTCCAGCTCCACTACTGATTAGTTGGGTAAAGTCACTTAATCTATTCAGTCAACACATGTGTATTCAGCACTGACGATATGCCAGTCCCAAGGACCTAACCCCTTTGAGTCTCTGTTTTCTCATCCGGACGATGGGAATATGGTACACACTGGTCACGCAGATGCGCTGAGGCAACTGTCCTGCCATCTCATTATTACATTGTGTGCACGTGCTGAGTCGCTTCAGTCATTTCTGACTCTTTGTGACCCCATGGACTGCAGCCTGCCAGGCTCCTCTGTCCAGGGGATTCTCCAGGCAAGAATACTGGAGTGGGTTGCCATGCCCTCCCCAGGGGATCTTCCTGACCCAGGGATCAGTCTCACGTCTCTTACATCTCCTGCACTGGCGGCAGGTTCTTGAGCACTAACGCCACTGGGAAGCCCAGTATTACCTTTCTCCCCACCGATGCTGATGGCCCCTCTCCTTCGTCTCTCCCACCTTCTTGCTCCCGCCAAAGCTTTAGGTGCTCCCTGCCAGGCCACTGTTCATCTTGGCTGGTGGCTCATGGAGCAGACATCAGAGCTAAGCCCCCAGAATAGCAACACCCCCAAGTCACTCGCCGCCCCCTCAGGCCAGCCCTGCGTCTCCCAGAGCCTCAGGGTCCCCATCTGGAAAGTGGACTGGGGGGTCACCCCATTTGTCCACAGGGAAGAGGCGGAGAGGGCGGAGGGCAGGGGAGCAAGAGGAAAGCTCTGCAAAGGTGAAAAACATTTAATAACATGAGGTAAAACAGCAATGGCTTCAGGCAGCAGAATCTGGTGTTTGCTCACCTTCCCTGCTCCCAGGAGTCCCGCTGCTTCTAGCTAGAAGGTCAAGAGCTCCCAGGCCCATGCATGCAGGAATCCCTGGGTCAGGCAGAGCCACTGGGCCTGTTCTCAGCACAGGGAGGGTGTAGGGCCAGGCAGGCTGGCCTCTCACTCCACACGCCCCCCAACCCAGGAGCTTGCTTCAGGAGCAGCCTAGGGGGTCCCCATGGGGGCCCACCGAGTCCGTCCTGCTCACTTTCAGATCCTCTGTCTGCTGTGCATAGACCCTGTGACCTCGGCAAGACCTGCTTTGCTGGGTCTCAGGCTTCATCCCTGCGGAATGGAGACAGAGGCACTTGGCAACAGCCACTTGGGGGCTGGCAGGGGCTGAAGGCACACTCAGCAGGGAGGTGCAAAGAGAACCTGGGGAAGGGAGCTGCTGCTTCCCAGGGCGGAGGCAGTGCAGGAGCCGGAGAGACAGCAGGCGCCCCTGCTAGGAGCCACTGCCCGACGCAGAGCCAGAGCAGGGAGGAGAGGGGAGAGACACGCCGGCCTCTCTCTTCCGGCCGCTGACATCCCGCTCGCCGATCAGACAAGCCCAGGCGAGGCTGCCTGTGAAAGCCCAGCCTCCCGGGCACAGAAGGAAGAGCAAAGGGGGATCTGGAGGGAAGGACATCGTCCCCACCCCAGCAGCATCACGGTTCCACCGGAAGAGGCAAAGGGCTGCGACCCGGGGCATGTCTCCCGCCCCCGTCAGCCCGTCTGCTGTCATCACTGTCAACTTCCTGCCATTCTGGCGTGACACTGCCTCCCGCTCTGTTCTGCCGTCCCTTCTTCGCTCAGATGAAGGGAAGACCCCGGTCATCCCCTGTCTTCTTAGAGAGGAAATAATTGACAGAGATGACAGCATTCAGCTCCATTCCGATGACCAAATTTCACCTCGGGTCTCATTTCACAGGGGTGGGGGCTAGGGTGCAAAGCACCGAAACCTCCTTGACTTCACCTTGGCCTGGCCTCCCGAAGAGTGGTAGGCTGGGCTTCCATCTTTAACATGCTCTTTGCCCCTCACAGTCAAGGAATCAAGGAAATGAATCAGGTCTATTGAGCCCAAATCGATTCTACTCACATACCCAGGGTAGCTCAGTGGTTTGGTGAAGAGCATTCATTCGCTTTGAAGCCAGCCAATCCCAGGCAAGCTGGTAGACTTCTCTGAGCCTCACTTTCCTCATTGCAAAAATAATCACGCAGGCCATCTCTGCGTTGCCGTGGGAATAGAAGGAGAAAGCAGGCACAGAGAAGCTTTCCATAACCCCTTCTTCCCCGGAACAACCCTGCAGCGCAGGTGTGGCAGACGAAGAAATGAGGCCCATAATAACCAGGAAGGAACTTCTCATGGAGCCACATCAGCAAGCTCATCTCAAAGCGGAAGGCCTCCCACACCCCAGCCCATCCGAACGGCCCTGCCCATTGACTTGTCCCCACCAGCCAACGGTCACTGCATTTTGAAAAAGCCCAAAACCCTTTCTTTCCGCTTGCTCTGAGAACCTGTTCTGTGGCTTTAGCTTTCCGGTAATTATTGCTTTGATGTTATGGACAGATGGGAACCTGGGTGTACAGCCATCGGCTTCCATGCTCGCAGCTGTGCAGACAGGGCTGAAAGGCAGAGGGTGGAGGGGAGCCTCTGAACGGAGCGAGCACATAAGGTGATGAAGTGGCTGACTACGTCTAGTTCTTGGGCTTTTCCGCCACTGAAACTATCAGCGCTGGTATTGGAGCCAGGACCCCAGAAACCTCAGTCTTACCCCTGACCACCCCACCCACACAACCTGGAGCAGCTCATTCCTCCAGATCCTGCCCTCCGAATCTAGAACACGGGTTCTCTCCTCTCTTGCGGGGCTATGGGGTGAAGCCAAGCCACTCAGAAAGCTGGGGTCAATGCTGGAGGTGGTTCAGAAGGGAGCTTTGGAGTCCTGGCTTTGAGTCCTGACCTGAACTTTGCTCTGTGTGACCTTGGGCAAATTACTTCATCCCCTGGGCCTTAATATCCTCATCTGGGAAGTGAGGGCGATCATTCATACGTCAAGGTGTCCTGAGGAGTGTGGAGTGAGGTCACCCGAGGGGGGTCGCCACACAGGCCCGGAAGGGCTCAGAGAGCAGAGGGGCATTGAGGAGACAAGATGCATCAGAGCCAAAGTCACCCTCTCCTGCCATGCATGCCAGGGGCGGGGGTGGAGGGGGGGCGGGGGGTGCCCCAGAGAGCAGCCTCCCGGATCCTCAGACAAGGCTCCCGCCTGCCCGTCTCCCTGCCCCTCTCGGTCTGTGGTCCTCTTTGACTCGAAAAAAAAGAGAAGGGAAGGGAAGGAGAAGAAAGGGACAGAAGCACTCTTCCTCTGGAGCCCTTTGCCCTGAAACTAGCTGGAGAATGCCTGAGACAGTCCCTCCACACAGAGTATGTTGAGCCACTTTCTGGGCTTAAAAAAATATATTATTGTTTACCTAACGGGTCTTCTGTGAGAAATGGGTGTCTGTTCCTTTAAACAGAGAGCAGCGTGGCAGACAGAGCGGCTCCGGGGTTGTTTGCAGCCAGAGGAGGGGGAGACACAGGACATCCTGTTGTTGAGCAGAGACGACAGAGACAGACAGACAGACAGGGAGGAAAGGTCAGCACAGACCCTAGCAGGCGAACTCAGCTCATTTTTCCCCCCTATGGAGAATTTTCCTTTTCGAAAAGAAAATATTCACATTTTTTTTTTTTTTTTGGCCTATATTTCCCTGTCTAACGCCAGATACTACTCGCTCTGGTAAGACAAGGGAAGCTTCCCCAAGTGGAGTGCCTTGTCAAGATAAAGGAGGTGCTGCTGGTCTCAGGTACTTGAACTTTGTGCCGAAGGTAGCACGTTGAGAACTTTTCCGAAATTCAGGACGCGGGAACAGGAATCAGAAAAAGCATATCTCGTTTGCTGAGTGGCTGTGACTATCGTATATCACCTCCAGTCTTCCCAAGACCTCTGCCGGGGAGGCTTGTGTATAGCCATTTTACAGATGTGGAAACTGAGGCTCAAGGGCATGCCTAAAGTCGGACAGATGCCCCAGCGCTCCCTTCAAGTCTCCGGGCTCCTCTTTTCAGAGCTCCGCGCAGCCTCCTTTGTAAACACAGCCGCAGATCTGAGAGGGGCGCCAGAGGGGAGGCAGAGACGGGGTGGACTTCTGGCTGTGCGGTTTACCAGCCTCGAGTTCAAACACTCCAGCAACCCCTTGGTTCCTACGGTTCTCTGGCATCAAGAACAAGCCCAGGCTTGTAAACTCCCTGGGTATGTCTGATTCAACCACTACCATCCTCAGCAACATAACAGAGCATTAAAAAAAAAAAAAAAAAAACTTTTAAGAAAGGTTTCATCAGTTGCCACATCAGACCGCGGACTCCCCCGCTTACATCTGGAAGGGGCTCCCAAGACCCTGCGGGACGCAGTCCCTGCCTGCTCCTCCAGCCCCAGCTCCTCGCCCTCAGCCTTGCGCCCCACTCTCTGCCACAGGCTCACAGCCCTCTCGGTTCCCCTGCCACCACACTGCCCTAAATGAGAGCCACAGCCTCAGACCAGCACCTGGGGCATGGCTGGAGACTCGGGAGTTCAGCCCCATCCCAGAGCCTGCCTTTCCAGAACAGCCCCGGGTACACGCTGCAGCGTGAAGAGCTCCGCTCGTGCACGTCCAATGTTTTCTGCCTCAGGACCTTCGCACATGCTGCTTCCTCCGTGTAAAGCAATCCCCTTTCCTCTTGGCCCAACTTGGCCCTACCCACCCTGACTCAAAGGTCACTTCCTCAGGAAAGGCTCCCTTGACCCTCCAATAACATTATTCTCCCTTAAAGGCCCAGCGTCTTCTCTTTTCCAGCGCTTTCTGCAGGGTGGTTGCTTATTGAATGTCTCTCTGTGAGGCTGAGGCCGCGTCTCGTCGGCTTAGCAGGAGCACGGAAGGAGCTACACAAACAGGCTGAACGAACAAACACGGCGCTATTTCTGGCGCTGCTAGGAGGTTCGCAGACGGACCCTCCTCTGGGGCATTCGGTCTCTTGCAGGCATTTTCATTCAGTTTCAGCAAATATTTACTAGGTGCTATTATGTATCCGTAGCTGGGGTCATGTGTGTCAGGAGACTACTTGTAACAAAGTGGATCCCTGGATTCAGAACAGTGATTCTGTTGTCTCCTTTAGGGCACAAGGTCAGGGGCTGAATGAAGCTAAGCCAAGAAATGTACATTCCTGGTGGTAACAAGGAACCCTTCCATGGAGGATAGGAAATTGATATTTCCTGGGCTCCACTTCTGGACCAGGCACCTACGCAGCCTGCAAGCGTTTTATATATACATACACACACACACACACAGTATACCACTTTATATATGCAAAATGTAAAGGACGAGAATTAGACAAGATAATTATGAGGAAGCCAAGGAAGAAAGATTCACACTTTCACATATCGAGACATATTACAGATTTACAGTAATTAAATCCATGTGGTATTTGTGCAGAGACTGACAAATAGACCAATTTGAACAAAACAAAGAACCCAAAACAGACCCTCACATAAATGGAAACGCCTACACGCAGTTGTGACAGTATCCTTCAATGAGGAGAGGCTGAGTTGCCTCATAACTGGTGCTAGGTCAGCTAGCTACTCACATGGAAAAATTAAAGTGAGATTGTTGACCCACTCTCCAAACAGAAATAAATTCCAGATGGATTAAGGACTCAATTTTTTTAAAGCTTTATATTTTTAAAGAGAAAATAGAGGAGAATACCTTTCTAATAATTGGCATACGGAGAGATCCTTAAAGCAGGATGGAAAAATAATAATCCAAGAAGTAAAAGATTAATGCATATGACAGAAGTAAATTTCAAAAGCTCTGTTCAACAAATAACACCATAAACAAAGTTAGAAGACAAGTCACAGAATAGATATTCAATTCACATGACTAGCACCCAGAGTACAGCCCATCAGCCTACATATCGCTAAGAAACTGAACAAAAAAGGAAGGAAGGAAGGAGAGAGGGCGGGAGGAAACGAGAAAGGGACATAGAGACAGAACGAAGGAAAGAAAAAAGGAAGCGGGAGTAGCAAAGAACTCGAAGGGTGATTTCCAAGAAGATAATCCCAAGTGAGCACTAAGTATTTGAAAATATGGTCAGACACCTCAGTGATCAAGGAAATGCAAATCAAAGCGAGTCGTTCAACAGACGGCACAAATTAATACATCTGTCTACAAAGAGTGTTGATGGAGAGGTGGGACGACATTGATACACCCACTACTGTGTTGGGACGACTTGATACAACAATTTTGAAGTGGAATTTACTAATACTCCGTAAATTTGAGAGGGAAGATAAAAGCTGTACTTTATAAAAACAAGCCAAGAGTGGCTCAGCTGGTAAAGAATCCACCTGCAATGTGGGAGACCTGGGTTCGGTCTCTGGGTTGGGAAGATCCCCTGGAGAAGGGACAGGCTACCAGTCCAGTATTCTGGCCTGGAAAATTCCATGGACTGTATAGTCCATGGGGTTGCAAAGAGTCGAACACGAGTGAGCGACTTTCACTTGCACTTTCAATAGCAAAACTGAAGGTGTCTCGATGGCATAATGGAACAATTTAACTCCTGGGTAGGAACCTTACAGAAAGGCTTATATATAAGCATGAGCATTTATATGTAAAAGCATTCATTGTGGTATTGTTTACTAACAAGAAATAAAAGGAAATGATCTTTTCAAGAATAGGAGAATGGATCAACAAATTATGGCATTTATTTAAAGTGGACTCATGTACTAGGAGGAGGGTAGAGTCACGGGAGGGAAGGAAAAAAGGATTGTGGCTTATATATCCTTATCCAACCAGTCCATCCTAAAGGAAGTCGGTCCTGAATATTATTCATTGGAAGCACTGATGCTTGAGCTGAAGCTCCAATACTTTGGCCACCTGGTGTGAAGAGACCCTGATGCTGGGAAAGATTGAAGGCAGGAGGAGAAGGGGACGACAGAGGATGAGATGGTTGGATGGCATCACCATCTCAATGGACATGAGCCTGAGCATACTCCAGGAAGATAGTGAAGGACAGGGAAGCCTCACGTGCTGCAGTCCATGGGGTCGGAAAGAGTCTGACAGGACTTAGCAACTGAACACCAACCACCCAGAAGCCAGCTCATGATCTTCCATAGCACCCACCTGACTCCTCCAAAGTGGTTAAAACTTCATCTCCATCAGATCTTTGGTTGCTGGTAACAAATATTGACTGATTAAGAGAAAGAAATGCTTTGGAAAGTTACTGGGCTTGCCCCCAGACTCAAAGATGAGCATGGAAAGAAGCAGGAACCAGGCTTCTGGAACCTCAGTGTAGGAGCACATGGACCATTCCTCAAAGCAAACTTTGCCCCTCTCAGCACTGTTGACATTGGCAGCCGCAGAGTCCCTTGTTCTAGGCGCTGTCCTGTGCGATGGAGGAGGTTTAGCAGCCTCCCTGACCTCTCTACCCACTAGATGCTAATAACAGCCCTCCACTCGTGAAAATCAAAAATGCCTCCAGATACTGCCATCTGTTCCCTGGGGGGCAGAGTCACACCTGGTCCTGAAGCTCTCTGACTGTGGGCCTCTGAGCCACAGCATCACGGGGGAGCTTATTAGAAGTACAAAACCTCAGGCCCTACCTAGACCTTCTGAATCAGATGCCCTGAGGGCAGGCCCCGTAATTTGCATTTTACAAGCCTTCTGGGTGATTCTGAGAGTTGCTTTGCCTGGCTTGGTCTTGGGATGCCCTCAAGTACAACCTCCCTCCATCCGTGTATGTAACCTCCTAAGACTCAGATACTGGGACCATGTATCTCCTTGTTCATCAGTCGCTCAGTTGTGTCCGAATCACTGCAACCCCATGGCCAGGCTCCTCTGTTTCTGGGATTTTTCAGGCAAGAATACTGGAGTGGGTTACCAGTTCCTTCTCCATGGGATCTTTCCAACCCAGGGACTGAACCCAGGTCTCCTATATTAGCAGGTGAATTTTTTACTGGTGAGCCACCAGGGAAGACCATGTATCTCACTGGTCTAGATTAAATCTCATGCCCCTCTCTGGCAAGAAGAGACAGCTTCATACAGACCTACATGGAATAGGGAAGAAGGCAGTTTCCCCAAAAGTCAGAGGTGGATGCTGTTGTTTCCAGAGATGGAGAGGAGGGATTCTGGGCTGCAGCTCCTTGACTCATCAGACATTAAGTTGTGTTCAGCCACTACGTCATGTCCAGCTGTTTGCGACCCCGTGGACTACAGCATGCCAGGCTTCCCTGTTTTTCATAAGCTCCAGAGTTTGCTCAGACTCATGTCTTTGAGTTGATGATGCCGTCCAACCATCTCATCTTCTGTCGCCCTCTTCTCCTCCTGTCCTCAATCTTTCCCAGCATCAGGGTCCTTTCCAGTAAGTCAGATGTTTGCATCAGGTGGCCAAAGTATTGGAGCTTCAGCTTCAACATCAGTCCTTCCAGTGGTTATTCCAGGTTTGATCTCCTTTAGGATGGACTGGTTGGATCTCCTTGCAGCCCAAGGGTCTCTCAAGAGTCTTCTCCAACACCACAGTTCTAAGTCATCAATTCCAGTGATTCCCTCTGGATCCCTTGAGTGCTTTGCTGGAATCTTTACTATCACTGATGGTGCTGTTGAGCTCCAGGTTGGCCTCTTATGGTCCCAGGAAACTGTCCGGAAACACCGTGAACTTGAACTTTCGCAACGGGAAGCCCCAACTCACTCCCTAGTTCTGCTCCCTCCCAGCTGCATAACCTTAGGCCTGTGAGCCTAAGCTTCCTCACGAGCAAATGGGATAATAATCCTTATCCTACTGGACTGTTGTGAGGGTCAGATAAAATAATGGCAAGATGCGTTATAAATATTGATTATTATAGGAAAGGCACAGATTTGCAGCAGTGGACAGGGTGGATAATGAATTGCAAAGTCCTTTTCTCGGCATTTGGATAATTATCAAATGGCCTTTCCTGTGCCAGATGCCCCCATCTCTGGTTAAAACATCAGCCACAGATGACCCAGAGAGATTTTATGGGGAGGGAGGTGGGAGGGGGGTTCATGTTTGGGAACGCATGTAAGAATTAAAGATTTTAAAATTAAAAAAAAATAATAATAATAATAAAAAACAAACATCGGCCACATCCATTCCTCTGTCTCAGCAGCTGTATAGTGATACCTTATGTTCACATGACGTGTGGGTGCTTGCAAAGTGCTCTCTGATCCATCATCTCATTGGATTTGATCCTTACGACATCCCTGGGAGGGAAAGAGGACCGACATCTAAATACCCGTTTCATAGACAAGGAAGTTGAGGGTCAACATGATGAAAATTTGACCAAGATCACAGGACCAAGCCATAGTGGAACTGGGACCAAATGCCAGCCCTCTGAGAAAAGGAGATTTCACTGCCCTGTACTCTGATACCCAGGAAAGACACCTAACTGTGATGAAACACAAAATTTCGCGAACTTTCATGAAGGAGTGAAAGTGAAAAGCAACGGTGAGAGTCACTCAGTCGTGTCCGACTCTTTGCGACCCCATGGACTATGCGGCCCATGGGACTCTCTAAGGCCAGGATACTGGAGTGGATAACCTCTCCCTTCTCCAGCGCATCTTCCTCCTGCGCATTGTGCAAAGTTTATTAAGAAGAGGCGAGTCTTTTCAGAGTTCCTTTCCTGCCATTGGAATGTCTTGATCCTGAGTAGGTAGGTGGAGACCCTCTGGGGAGTTTTGTTTAGCAGCTCAGTGTTTTTTGTGGATTTTTGTTTAATGTCTATTTATTTGGCTGCGCCAGGTCTTAGTTGCAGCATGTGGGATCTAGTTCCCTGACCAGAGATGGAACATCAGGCGCCCTGCGTTGAGAGTGTGGAGTCTTAGTCACTGACCACCGGAGAAGTCCCCAGCTCAGCGTTGTTAAAGGCGCTATGTCGACTGCAACTCAGGCACACCTAAACACAGCCTACGTCATCTCTCCACCTCTGCGCTGTCGCCTCTCAGGCAGCGCTCCTGGTCCTGGGAAGGAGCAACTAATCAACTGGGCCGAGGAAGGGCATCTTTGCAGGGGCTGCCAGGGGTAGGAATAAGGTTTACCAGTGGGTAATGGATCTTCCTTCCCATGCCAGTGCATACGATCCAACACTACACAAAGGGAGGCTGAAGCAGACAGAGGGGCCTGAAGTCCAGCCCATCTCTACTCTCCAAGCCATGTGTCCTAGCCAAGGCTCATTAAGCCGAGCTCGGACTGTGTTGCAGGCTCCAGTAACCCTGCAAGCACTTGTGAGGCTACAACCTGCCCTAGCATACATGGCAGCCCTGCTTCTCAGGGAAACGCAGAGGACGTGGCCGCACCGGGCTCCATTCCCACAGGGCGGCAGCTGGAGGGGGCGCAGTCATACAAGCTGCTGTCTTAGCGTGGACACACACAGTCCACACCCCACAGTGCCCAGCCGGCCCGGCGCAAACAAGTGGTGACTCTTGTGTGTATCACCTGCCTGGCCCCCAAGGTACTTGAGTTTATGACCCCTGTCCTAAACAATAAATGTTTTACATTGGTTTATCTAGGTAATTAGTTTCACAGTCTATTCCTGAATGGCATTTTTTCTCTCCTCTTGCCCCAGCAACCCCCGTTCCCAGCACTCCTGGTTAATCTTTTTATTTTTACTCTATGTCTTCCCAAAAATACATACAATACAAGATTTTAAAAAAAAAAAAAAAAAAAAAAGGTCAGACTCCTGGTAATCTTTGGAATGTAGGAGGAGCACTTTCCCCACAAAGCTATATTAAGAAGTTTAATTATCATAAAATTACTGTACAACAAATATATCAAACATTAAGTATGTACACTGTATATATACACTGAGAATTCCTGGGCAACCTCAGTCTATAAACCCATTCACCTCACCTACAACCTCAACAGACTCTTTCTTTCTCGTCTTTGACCAGCATGGGAGACCCATGCTTCTAGAGAGCCTCCCACCTTTCCAGGGCCCATCACTCACGCTATGTTCTCAAGGTAGCAGGGAGAAACTTTCTCAGCTCATCCCAAAGATGCTATCATTTCTCTCTTCTGTTGACTCAAACTCACTCCCAATTTTAGGCATTTTGTTTTTTCAGTTCCCGTATTTCAGGAAGCCGTGGGGCTCCAGGTTGCTCTTGTGGGCTGCCTCAGTCAGCTACTGCTGCATAACAAAGGCAAACACCACAGTGGCATACAACAGGAAGTATTTCTCACCCTACGCCTGAGGGTCAGTGGGGGTGGCTTAGCTTCAGACTGCAGGTCTTCGGGTCACCTGGGGCAGCTCTGCATAACCCCATCTTCCTGGGCCCATGTCGTGCTTTTCTCATGGCCACAGCAGAAGCAGGACAGCAAGCTCAGCAGCACAAGCTCCTTTCTAGTCTCTGCTCATGGCATATCCAGCAGCATCTCATTTGCCAGGACGAAATGACAAAGCCTAAAGTCAGTGGTAGGCAAGCAGAGTTGCCCCGTGGGGATGGACAGAAAGGGGAGAGAGGGAATTTTTACAGATAACGCCCTCCTTGTGCCATTTTAGTCCCAAATTTTCATTCCTTCCCCACGTGCAAAATACACTCACTCCATCCGGAAGACACTCTAATAGTCTTATCCAATCCTGACACGGACCTGGAAATCAAGAAACCTAAGACCTACATCACACCTCGCTGAGGCTCCTCTTGATCCACAGAAAAGCAAAAAGACAAGTTGTTTTTCCCATGTAACCCTAACGCACAGTGGTGCGACAGGGTCAGAAACACTGCAGAAACATTCTCACCTGAACAGGGATTAATCTGGGAGTAAGGGGTGTTGCTTGACCTGGCCCCATGTCGCATACCTTCAGACTAGCTCCCTGGTCCTTTCTCCCCAGCTCTGCCCCGGGAGGTCCTCCCTGTCCATCAGTCAGGGCCACTGCTGAAGTGCCCATTGTCCCCTTCTCCTCCCACCTTCAATCTTTCCCAGCATCAGGGTCTTTTCCAAGGAGTCGGTTCTTCACGTCAGGTGGCCAAATACTGGAGTTTCAGCTTCAGCAACAGTCCTTCCAATGAATATCCAGGACTGATTTCCTTTAGGATGAGCTGGTTGGATCTCCTTGCAGTCCAAGGGACTCTCAAGAGTCTTCTCCAACACCACAGCTCAAAAGCATCAATTCTTCAGCGCTCAGATTTCTTTATGGTCCAACTCTCACATCCATACATGAGTATTGGAAAAAACATTGCTTTGACTATACAGGCCTTCATCAGCAAAGTAATGACTCTGCTTTTTAACATGCTGTCTAGATTTATCATAGCTTTTCTTCCAAGGAGCAAGTGTCTTTTAATTTCATGGCTGCAGTCACCATCTGATTTTCGAGCCCAAGTAAATAAAGTCTGTCACTGTTTCCGTTGTTTCCCTGTCTATTTCCCATGAAGTGATGGGACTGGATGCCATGATCTTCGTTTTTCGAATGTTGGATTTTAAGCCAGCTTTTTCACTCTCATCTTTCACTTTCAGCAAGACGATTTAGTTTTTCTTTGTTTTCTGCCATAAGGGTGGTATCATCTGCATATGTAAGGTTTTTGATATTTCTCCTGGCAATCTTGATTCCAGCTTGGGCTTCATCCAGCCCAGTATTTTTAATGATGTACTCTGTGTATAAGCTAAATAAGCAGGGCAATAATACCCAGCCTTGACATACTCCTTTCTTGATTTGGAACCAGTCCATTGTTCCATGTCCAGTTCTAACTGTTGCTTCCTGACCTGCATACAGGTTTCTCAAGAGGCAGGTCAGGTGGTCTGGTATTCCCATCTCTTTCAGAATTTTCCACAGTTTGTTGTGATCCACACAGTCAAAGGCTTTGGCATAGTCAATAAAGCAGAGTAGATGTTTTTCTGGAACTCTCTTGCTTTCTCTATGATCTAATGGATGTTGGCAATTTGATCTCTGGTTCCTCTACCTTTTTTCAAACCATCTTGAACATCTGGAAGTTCACAGTTCACATACTGTTGAAGCCTGGCTTGGGGAATTTTGAGCATTATTTCACTAGTGTGTGAGATGAGTGTGATTGTGTGGTAGTTTGAACATCCTTTGGCGTTGCCTTTCTTTGGGATTGGAATGAAAACTGACCTTTTCTGTCTTGTGGCCACTGCTGAATTTTCCAAATTTGCAGGCATGTTGAGTGAAGCATTTAACAGCATCATCTTTTAGGACTTGAAGTAGCTCAGCTGGAATTCCATCACCTCCACTAGCTTTGTTTGTAGAAATGCTTCCTAAGGCCCACTTGACTTCGCATTCCAGGATGTCTGGCTCTCGGTGAGTGATCACACCATTGTGGTTATCAGGACCATGAAGATCTTTTTTGTATAGTTCTTCTGTATATTATTGCCAACTCTTAATATCTTCTATTTCTGTTAGGTGCATACCATTTCTGTCCTAAATTCTGCCCTTCATGCAAACACATCTTTGCATGAATTGTTCGCTTGGTATCTCTAACTTTCTTGAAGAGATCTCTAGTCTTTCCCATTCTGTTGTTTTCCTCTATTTCTTTGCATTGATCATTGAGGAAGGCTTTCTTATCTCTCCTTGTTATTCTTTGGAACTCTGCATTCAGATGGGTATATCTTTCCTTTTTTCCTTCGCATTTCGCTTCTCTTCTTTTCTCAGCTATTTGTAAGGCCTCCTCAGACAGCCATTTTGCCTTTTTGCGTTTCTTTTCCTTGGGGATGGTCATGATCCCTGCCTCCTGTACAATGTCACGAACCTCCGTCCATAGGTCTTCAGACACTCTGTCCATCAGAGCCACCAGACCAGGGATCAAACCCATGTCCCCTGCATTGACAGGTGGATTCTTAACCAGTGGATCACCAGGGAGGTCTAAACATCTTTATAATATCTATTATTTCTGTAGCACTCATTCTACTCCTAGAAGAGATTGATTGGACCATCTCAACTCTTGTGGTCCATACCATGTTAATGGGCTTTTCTGGCATATATTTTCCATTAATTTCAATGCCATCCTCTGTCCTGGGCCACCCTACATAAAGTTATAACCCTCCTACTCCTGTCGTGTTTCCCCATGACATATTTCATGTACTTTCTATTATGGTTTGTCTTCAACAAAATGTAAGTTCCATAAGAATAGAGTACTTTTTCAGTTATTCACTGTTTCCAGTGCCTGCAAAATCTGTAGAAAGGAATACATTCTTAATAAATGGAATGACAAGCTTCCCTCGTGGCTCAGTGGTAAAGACTTTGCCCACCGATGCAGGTGACATGGGTTTGATCCCTGTTCTAGGAAGATCCCACGTGCCTCAGAGCAATGAAGCTGTGCACTGCAACTGTTGAGACTGTGCTCCAGAGCCTGTGTGCCTGCACACCCTCAGCCTATGCTCTGCAGCAAGAGAAGCCCACACATCGCGACCAGAGAGGAGCCCCCTCTCCTCGGCCCCATAACTAGAGAAAAGCCTGTGCAGCAACAAAGACCCAGCACAGTCAACAATAAAATTTTTAAAGTTAAAAAAAAAATAGAATGATGGGTGGATGGATGGATGGAAGAAGGAATAAATGAATGAATGGATAAGCAAGTTCTGAATCCTTCGCTTGAAACGGGCTTCATACTCTGGGCTTCCCCCACCACACCCCTGCAGGCTCCAGCTCTGTTGCAAGGCAAAACCTCGCCTTCTCTTTCTGATTCTGACTTGCCTTCTCTCCTTTAGGATTCCGCCCAACACGACAGGACTCCGTCAAACTCCCTCCGTCAACAGCTTAGCAAGAATCCCCCTAGATACTCAAGTTTTCTGAATATCTCATGGATTCTCATGGGCTTGAAGGCCAAACTTCCACAAATAGCAGAGGATGATTAAAACTCTAGTGGATGAACTAGAATCAAGTCAGAATCAAAAAGCATAAGCTAAGGAAAGCGAGTGCAATTGAGCAAAAAGTGTCACTGAGCTTCCTGGTGACCAAGGCATAAAGGGAAAGAGGATGGGGGGCACCATTAAGAGATGTGTGCTAGTCTGCTAGGCAAGACCACCTTTTCTCCTGGGCACCGTCAGGTACAGTAAGCAGAGTAAAATTCAGATAGAGAAGACTTCCCACAGCGAAGGCAACTTCCTGCAGACCCGTGAACTCAACAATGACCTTGAAATTAAAAACGAGGAGCTCCTGTGAGCTTCAAGAAAGGGCTTCATAGCCTGAGGGCAGCATCCTGTTTCCTGGAGGAGAGAGGAAGTCAGCATGGGGGAAGAGCAGAAGGTTAAAGCATCTTCCAAGAGAGAGAAACTCAAGATTTATCCAACTGCATTTTATTGTGTTTTTCAAGCTGCAAAAAGATGAGAACCACAGAGTAATCAGCTCCCTTAACTGGCAGGAAGATACAGCATTTCGCTAGCTCCTTGACTTACTAATTCGCTGGCTCACTGTGGGACCTTGGGGGTGATTTTCGGTCTGAGAGCTGAGGGCTAATGTGAACATTTATTTCTGGAGGGTGTTGGAAAGCCTAGATTCCGGTGCTCCCATGTGAGGCTTGGGGGGTGGTCACGCCCAAGAGGCTGTAGCGTCCCCTCTGGAGGGGCCAGGTGTGTGCCGGAGAGGGAGCGTTATTGTGTTAGTAATAGAAAAGATTGGAGCAACCAGCTTTTTTGTAGTTGTTGAAATTCCTTTTTACCATACAGAGTGGGATTTGGTTCCTGGGATGACCAATGACCAAACTCATCGCTTTCTCATGACCTTTGTAAAACCGTGTTGACTTCTCCAGTCCCATAGTTTACGTTATCACACTTCCTTCTAAAAGCCTGGCTTCCAAGCTCCGTGGCCCGCTTTGTCGGGAGAGGACAGAGAGATGCAGGCGTCATATTTATAGCATAGCCCTCTTTAGGAAAGTGAGCTGACTTCAAATTCAGAGGAACTTGAACTCAACACTACCCTCCTCAGTTTGGCTCCCTTAGCCTTGAGGCAGAGGTGGGGGCTCAGAGAATCAAGGACAGAAGAGTTTACTGGGCCCCAAAGATGGAGCAGTAAAAGCACCTTGGAGCAGATGCCACCAATACAAGAGGTCATTCTGTCCCCCCACCCTCCCCCCACCTGGATCCTGCCCGGTTCATGGCTGAGTGCCGAAGCCAAAATTTGGTCAAACTCTTTCCCGGATTCCCAGACGGGGCTTCCCTGTCCTGGGTTGCTGGCGTCTTCTCTACTTACTAAATGTGCTTTGTGATCTCAGGTAGTGGGAGGCAGAAAACCCACTGCTAAACAGGGAAGCAACTGAAAACCCCAAATGCCAACACGTCTGGTCGGGTACACAGCCATGCACTATCCCATTCATTCATTAATATCCCCATTCACAAATACCTGTCGCCAGCCTGCTGTCTGCCACAGCGACTCAGGGCTGCAGGGCTGGCAGCTTCGTTCAAAACTAGGGAGGAGAACCAACCAACCCTGGTCAGAGTGAAAAGAAGAAGGGAAAGTGCCTTCAGCCTCTGCCGGGCTGAGTATAGCCTGGAGCAGCCGGGGGTATCCTAAAGAGAGGCATGAAGAATGAGATGGAGCCAGGAGGTTAGTAAAGCAATTAAGGAACGAAATTGAGAACACTCTCAGCCTGGCCCCCCAGGAGGGTTAAGGATTAGGACAGAGCACAGAGAGCCTCGTCTAAACCTCACCTCAGAGACCATCCCCAGGATCCTGGGGGACTCAGGCGGCCTCCCTGCTGTGGGGCAGGCATCCTCGGCGACCACGGAAATCATCAAAGGCTCCAGCAGCAGGAATACCCCGGCCATTAGACAGTGGAAGACAGATTTCCTCTGAAATGTGCCTTTAAAGGCAGCTCATTTACTGTCCTGGGCCCCAGGAAAGCCCACAATAGGTACCATCCAGGAAAACCCGACTCGTGCAGAGCAACACGGTCTAACGTAGCGTAAGAACCGTAGGTCAACCCAAGCAACGACTTCCTGCCTGCACAGGCCTATTGGGCCATGAAAGGGGGTCCTCCTGGAGAGACTGTGAAATCGCCTTCTCGCAAAGTTTGTAGCTTCTTGCTTCCTTCCTTAGGGCGGTGGATGGTGGGCCTGCCCAGGGGCAGGCAGAGAGAGGTGATAAATTCTCAAGCCTCTTCCTCCCATCCCAGGAAGCACTTTCCAATCTAAAAACTTAGGGTTCCCTGGCCTTTCTGGGTTTACAGTTGAGTCCAGAAAGCAGATCAGGACGGCAACTGTTTCAGACTCTCAAGGAGGTGGGCGTGACAGGTATAGGATGAAGCTTCACAGTTTGCTTTTTTATCTTATTTTTCAGAGATAGGTCAACTCAACCGAGTAGCAGGCTCCAGATTTTCAAATACTAAATGAGAAATACTCTTAGCCTGAAAGCCATTTTCTATTTTAAGATGTGGGGTTTCTCCAGCTTTGTAACAGCTGTAGGGTGTAAAACAAAATCCATTCCTTTCCAGTCCCTGCGAAGCTCTAAAGTAGCAAAAGGTAAACCCAGATGGGGGTGTGGGGAGGAGAGGGTGAAGAGCGGTGGGGGGGGGGGGGGGGGGCGGGGGGGGCCTGTGGGGGGTGGCTAGGCCAGACGTGGAGCAGAGCGCGTGTGTTCCTCAAGCTGTGGAACATTTCCTCAAACAGTAGGTGTGAACCCTCCGAGCTCCTGAGGAGCTATAGATTTTACACAAGCATCTGAGAGCTGTGGATACACCCCTAACATTTGAATACAAACTCCCCAAGTGACACGGTCAGACACACACAAGCTGCGTCTCCCAGCAGCTGGACGCTGACATCCTCCGGTACAAGGAAGAGAAAGGGGGTTGGGAGGCATGTTAGGAGGTGGTCCTTTCATCTGGGCCGTGTTGGGATCTGTGACACCTTCTCCAGGATAATTCTTACTGGCTTTGCAAACACTATAATTGCCCCATCAGGGCAGCTGCCATGACCGATTTGGTTAAATGAGTCCGTGACTGTGGTGACTATGTACCGTGCACACTGCTCCGTGAGCTACAGGGTGGGCGCTGGGCTTCTGACGACGGTGGTCCTGATCGTGCCGACCTTCTCTCCCTGCTACATCCCTGCCCTTGGTGCGCTTGAGAACTAGTCACTCCCCCATTCACTGGCCCTTCCTTGCTTTCAGTCAATATCCACTGGGTTCCTCTCAAGAGCTAGAGATGCAGCCACGGCTGAGACAGCCTGCTGCCCTGCTCCCCATCCCGTGCGAGGGACAGGAGACTTTCAAGCAAAGGAACAACCACAGACAGACAGACAGACATATAGGCAGGTAGATACGGAGAGAGAACTTTAAAATTTACTATAAATAGATTAAAATGTATATATGTGTGTGACTATGTATATGTATAGACAGTGGAAGACAGATTCCTGACCCATATACATATGGGTCGGGAAGATGAAGGAAATGGCAACCCACTCCAGTGTTCTTGCCTGGAGAATCCCATGGACAGAGGAGTTTGGTGAGCTACAGTCTATGAGGTTGCAAAGAGTTGGACTCAGCTGAAGCAACTTAGCACGCACACACGCATATATACAATTTTTTTTCCAAATGGTGACAAGTGAAATCCAGGCAGTGGAGTGACTGCTCTGGGGCCTAATGCTAGCTCAGGGGGGTGGGCAAAGTCTCCCTGTGACACTTAAGCTGAAACTTTTGCACCCAGGAGCCAGCCGACCGGTGAAAATGCAAGGAGGATGCTCCGGGCAGAAGGCCCAGCAGGTACCAAAGCCTCACGGCAGAAAGGAGCTTGCCGTGCTCAGGGAGCAGGAAGAAAGCAGCACAGGAGGGCACGGGGTGGGCAGAGTGCCACAGAACCGTGTGGGTCCAGAGTCAGTGCCAGGAAGAGACGCTCACCGCGGGGGTCCAATCCTCAGCCGTGTAGCTGAGAAACAGAGGCTCACCAAGCAAGCCTGACTTGCTCAGGGTAACTCTGAGATTAAGACTACAGCTGGGACTGGTCCCCGGACCTGTGACAGTCTGGCCCACTTTTGTTCCGTGTGTCGCATGTCACAGCTCGCATGTATGTAGCACAGGCTTACGGAACACTTGGTTGGGGAAAGGCAGATTGGGGGAAACCTAAGAGCTACAGGAGATGGTGAAAGAAAGCCTAGACGTCATGTTAACCAGCTCTAGCCTCAGGCCCAGACTGCCCCTGACAAGACTGGTGACATTGGGGACATCACTTAACCTTTCTGAGCCTCGACCTTACCATCTGTACAGTGGACGCATCATGCAGACAATGTGAGGGGCCCGTGACATCATTTTTCTGTAGCTGTCATACAGCCCTGGCCTGTGGTGCTAGAGAGACACCCCCCCCCCCGCCCCCCCAGGCATAACCTTCTCGAACACTACATGCTTCTTCACACGCGCTACTGAGCGCCCACTCTGTGACGGCACTGCGCCAGTCCCCAGGAATACTGCAGGGGACAAAGCCACACGCAGTTGGCTGGCACCCGAGATAGGCCACCATTGACAAAACCACGCGGAATCCACGGTTGCGCCTGCAGGAAGCGTGGGGCAGCTTGCTGGGCTGTGAGAGACCGTCCAGAGGAGGGGGGTCTGGCTGGTGAGGTAAGCAAAAGCCTCTCCGAGAAAGTCGAGCTTGGGAAGCAACGTGACCCGTGAGCTGGGGGTAACCAGGCAATGGAGAAGAGCAAAGCGCAGCAAGTGCCAAGGTCCTGGGAGGCAGAGCATGGCAGATGTGAGCGACTGAAAGAAGCCGGAGTGTCCGTCAGAGGGCGGAGGCCCAGCAGCAGAGGAGGCTGGAGGTGGAGGAAGGAGCCAGACCACAGGAGCCTGGTGCCGAGACAAGGGGGTGGGGTTTATCCTGAGAGTAACGGGAAGTCTTACAGGACATTTAAGCAATGATGCTTGGAACGAAATCATGTCACTGTCTCAAATGATTAATTGAATAAACATTTACTGGGCACCTTGATGGCTCAGTGGTAAAGAATCTGCCTGTCAATGCAGGAGACCCTGGTTCAGTTCCTGGGTCAGGAAGATCCCCTGGAGAAGGGATAAGCTACCCACTTCAGTATTCTTGGGCTTCCTTTGTGACTCAGCTGGTAAAGAATCCACCTGCATTGTGGGAGACCTGAGTTCAATCTCTGTTTTGGGAAAATCCCCTGGAGAAGGGAAAAGCTTCCACTCCAGTATTCTGGCCTGGAGAATTCCATGGACTGTATGGTCCATGGGGTCCCAAAGAGTCGGACACGACTAAGTGATTTTCACTTTCACTTTGACAGCTCAGTGGTAAAGAATCCACCTGCTAACGCGGGAGACACAGATTCGATGCCTGGGTCAGGAAGATACCCTGGAAAGGAGAATGACTACTCTCTCCAGTATCCTTGCCCAGAGAATTCCATAGATGGAGGAGCCTGGCGGGCTACAGTCCATGTGGTGGCAGAGAGTCTGATATGACTGAATGGCTAACACACTTTGTATGTACAAATTGCTATTCCAGGCACCATGAAGATAAGGAAGATAGCTTGGGCACTAAGGCTCTAAAGGAACAGTGAGGCAAATGGCTCACTGTAGAGGAGCCCTGGGCTGGGTACTGAAGACATGGGTTCAAGTTCCAGCTTTGCCCTTTACTAAAGAGCCCAGAACTCCTTGAGGAGAGTGACTAGGTTCGACCATCTCTTGGTCCCCAGCACCTGGCACACAGGAGGATGCATAAACAGAATAATCACATCACTTTGGATAATATCCATAAGGCCTAAGATTTGCTGAGGGCTTTATTGCCTTTTAAGACCTTTCATAGGACTTCCCTGGTTGGGGAACTAAGATCCCACAGGCTGAGCCACAGAGCCCAAAAAACCCAGGAAAGACTTTTCACATACTGGATCTTATTTTATTCCCATGCCATCCCTGTGAGGTAGATTAAGGACCAACTGCATAATCTGTGAGCCCCAGTGCAAAATGAAAATATGGGCCTCTTCGTTTAAAAATTAATAAGAATTTCAATACAGCGGCAGCACAGCATTAAGCCAAGGCCAGGATCCTTGTAAGGGTGGAATCCTGTGTTACCGCACAAGCTACAGGTCCATGAAGCCAGCCCTGGGCATATTCTATTCTATTCATTTCACAGGTGAGGAGACGGAGGCTCAAGGGAAAGGGACTCTATGTCACTCCGCTGGCAACTAGAAGAGTGAACCTCGAAAGAAATTCAGGCCCTCTGAGTCCAGGTCTGGTGTGCTTCCTGGTGACACAGCTGACTCATTCCCACTCTGGGTCACAGCTCTGCTCCAGGGTGTTCCTGGCAGGGAAGTTCTAAGCATTGTTTGAAAAGTGGGGTAGACAAGAAAAAGTGGAATGCGACTGTTCATGATGTTGCACAGAACACTTCAACAGGTCCCACGGCTCTCAGGCAAAAGGCCAGAGAGGGAGTCCTTTTACAGTCTGTTGCTGTTCAGTTGCTCAGAAATACACGAAGTACAAAGTGACTTTTACCTGCTGCGCTGCAGGCAGAATTGACAGTTCAGAAAGACCACCCTCCAGTGACTCTCTGTGACCCCGTGGACTGCAGCACACCAGGCTTCCCTGTCCTTCCCAGTCTCCCAGAGTTTATTCAAACTCATGTACATTGAGTCAGCGATGCTATTCAACCATCTCTCCTCCTGCCCTCAATCTTTCCCAGCACCAGGGAATTTTCCAATGACTTGGCTCTCGGCATCAGGTGGCCAAATTACTGGAGCTTCAGCTTCAGTCCTTCCAATGAATATTCAGGGTTGATTTCCTTTAGGGTTGACTGGTTTGATCTCCTTGCAGTCCAAGGGACTCTTGAGAGTCTTCAGTTCAGTTGCTCAGTTGTGTCCGACTCTTTGCGACCCCATGAATCGCAGCACTTCTCGTCCATCACCAACTCCCGGAGTTCACTCAAACTCACGTCCATTGAGTCCATGATGCCATCCAGCCATCTCATCCTCTGTCGTCCCCTTCTTCTCCTGCCCCCAATCCCTCCCAGCATCAGAGTCTCTTCCAATGAGTCAACTCTTCACATGAGGTGGCCAAAGTACTGGAGTTTCAGCTTTAGCATCATTCCTTCCAAAGAATACCCAGGGCTGATCTCCTTTAGAATGGACTGGTTGGATCTCCTTGCAGTCCAAGGGACTCTCAAGAGTCTTCAACATCACAGTTCAAAAGCAGCAATTCTTCGGCGCTCAGCTTTCTTCACAGTCCAACTCTCACATCCATACATGACTACTGGAAAAACCATAGCCTTGACTAGATGGACCTTTGTTGGAAAAGTGATGTCTCTGCTTTTCAATATGCTGTCTAGGTTGGTCATAACTTTTCTTCCAAGGAGTAAGTGTCTTTTAATTTCATGGCTGCAGTCACCATCTGCAGTGATTTTGGAGCCCCCAAAAATAAAGTCTGACACTGTTTCCACTGTTTCCCCATCTATTTCCCATGAAGTGATGGGACCAGATGCCATGATCTTCGTTTTCTGAATGTTGAGCTTTAAGCCAACTTTTTCGCTCTCCTCTTTCACTTTCATCAGGAGGCTTTTTAGTTCCTCTTCCCTTTCTGCCATAAGAGTGGTGTCATCTGCATATCTGAGGTTATTGATATTTCTCCTGGCAATCTTGATTCCAGCTTGTGTTTCTTCCAGCCCAGCGTTTCTCCTGATGTACCCTGCCTAGAAGTTAAATAAGCAGGGTGACAGTATACAGCCTTGACATACTCCTTTTCCTATTTGGAACCACTCTGTTGTTCCATGTCCAGTTCTAACTCTTGCTTCCTGACCTGCATACAGGTTTCTCAAGAGGCAGGTCAAGTGGTCTGGTATTCCCATCTCTCTCAGAATTTTCCACAGTTTATTGTGATCCACACAGTCAAAGTCTTTGGCATAGTCAGTGAAGCAGAAATAGATGTTTTTCTGGAACTCTCTTGCTTTTTCAATGATCCAGTGGATGTTGGCAATTTGATCTCTGGTTCCTCTGCCTTTTCTAAAACCAGCTTGAACATCTGGAAGTTCACAGTTCACATACTGCCGAAGCCTAGCTTGGAGAATTTTGAGCATTTGTTTACTAGCATGTGAGATGAGTGCAATTATGTGGTAGTTTGAGCATTCTTTGGCATTGTCTTTCTTTGGGATTGGAATGAAAACTGACCTTTTCCAGTCCTGTGGCCACTGCTGAGTTTTCCAAATTTGCTATCTTGGCCCTGATTAAAAGTCTCCAGTTGCATCACCCACCCCTGCTCTCTCCTTTGAAATGTGCTTTCCAACCACACACACCTTCCTACAGGTTCCCAACTGGCCTTGCCCCCTCTTACTTCCAGGCCTTTGCTTGTACTGCTCCATCAGCCCCAGATGCTGTGTTATGAAGGATGAGTTCAAGGCAGCCGGCTGAGGAAGGGAGCAGGGCAGGATAAGAAAGGGCACCTAAGGCAGATGACTGCAGGCTGCCTCCTTAGAAAAACTAACCATCCATCCATCAATTTATCCATCCTTCCATGCATCCATCCATTTATCCATCCTTCCATGCATCCATCCATTTATCCATTCTTCCATCCATCCATTTATCCATCCTTCCTTCCTTTCATCCCTCCATTCATCCCTCCATCCATCCACCCATATGTCCAATAAGTATCCACTGAGCCCTGTGTGCTATACATGAGGTATTCAGTTGGGCCCTGGGCATCCGGAGGTGAATAATCCGTCCCTCCCACCCCCAAGGAACTCACAGTTCAGTGGAAAGACAGACAAGCATTACCTATCGTACAAATCCCCAGTTTCACAGCCTCCATGAATCCAGACTCCTTCCTCACAATTTATGCAGATTCTTAGTTTCTTCCTCTTGATTCTGTCCCCATGCTTGTTCATTAAGCGTCATCCCAATACGGCCTCGAGCCACTGGGCACAAAGCCCTAAGCCCCTTTACTAGCTTTCCGTAGGAAACATAATCCCAGCGGCAATGTTCTGGATGTGGTGACGCTGTAGACCTGACACGCTACAGCCTTCCACCGTCTTCCTGGTTTGCCCTCAGGAACCCTCCACTTCACCAAAGCCCAGCGATCGGCACGGCCCCCTGCAGGGATGGTCCAGTCCTCACTCCCTACCCCGACACATCCCAGGGGCAGCCGGCCCCCAGAACCTGGTGAAGATGAAGTGCTCGCCTCACAGAAGGGAGGGTGACAATGAAGGAGGCGGCGCGCAGCAGCAGGACAAGCTCAAGGTGTCCAGAGAGGGCGGGGTTGCAGGAAAGACTCCTGGAACAGGCGGATCAGATGAGGACATTTCCAGCGGGCAAGTGGAGAGGACAGAGAAGCCAGAGAGGGCACGGCGAGTCAGAGGCGATGAAAGTGGCTCAGCGGGGCAGGAGCATCAGGTGTGCGGAGCTGAAGACAACTCCCGGGAGAAAGCCAGGCACGGTGAGGCCAGGAGGGGCCGGGGGCCGCTGAGGACCATGGGCTTGAACCTCTGCTTGCAGAGCTGCTGGTGAGAGAGCTGAAGCCAAGAGGTGATACGCTGGTGAGAGAATTCCGAAAAATTATAGGGGCTGAGACATATGGGGTCACTCAGTCCCAACCCGGAGGCTGTGGGAACCCCAAGGTCAGGGCCAAAGTCACTGCAAGGCAGCAGTGTGCCTTGCAGCCCAGGGGGGACTGGGTATGAGACCAGACAGAGCCATTCCTGGGGACAGGCCTTGTGATAAAAACAGGGAACAGGGCCCCAGGGAGGCTGCCCTTGTGTCCCCAGAGGTGGGGGAAGGCCACACCTACTCTGTCCTCCAACAGCTCCTCTTAAGCATCTGTCATCAGGCCAAAAACAAAGTCCGCAAGATTCGTGGACTGTCCAGACCTGGCAGAAGGAGTCACGCCAGTTTTCAAATGTCCTCAGGTCTGCAAAACTTCAGGAGCACTTTTTTTCCCATGCTTTCTGCTCCTCTGCACACCCCACAGCTGCTTCACTCTAAAAGCCACATGGATTGTAAGAGAAACAGGATCAGTGTGGTCCTGGCGCCTTCACACTTGAATCCTCCAACGGGCTGTCTTGTGAGAGACAGAGCGCTTCCCAGGCACCTTGGTGGGCTCCCTGAGCAGCTTGTTTTGAATCAGCAAATTGGATCTTGCCAGGACTTCATGTTCAAGTTCAATATTCATGTCAGAACCCACGAAATGTGAGTGAGTTCTAAATTTGGAAAACCATGTCCTTCCACCTCTCCCACAAAAGCATTCCTTCAGCTACTGGCAAATCCTCTCCTCGGTGTGGCTGTCCAGGTTTGGTTCTGAATGACTCTCAGGCTTCAAACACTCGAGGTGCTCCCGCAGCAAATCGATAGAGCAATAACCCGCTTAGGAAAAACGCACAGAGGGAATCCAACATCTAACCAGCTTCTGTCTTGGCAGAGCTGCTGGATTGAGTCTCGTTTCTGTTCAGGACGTCTGCCCTGACTTGAACTTTGACTCCCTACCCGCGTCCTTCCTGAACTGTTTACACTGTGAACATAACACCTAAAAAGATTTATTAAAAAAAAAAAAAGAGCTGACTGTCATTTTTAGAAAGGCAAGACACCCAACACATCCCACTCTGAGTAGATTTCTTTGACGGCTTGTGATGTTGCCTGAATGGTAAATATACCCTCAGACTCCAAGTAAATAGTCCAGGGCATGTAACTTGGGGATAAAAGAGGAAATTTTACACAAGGTGGCCACAGAGGCCTTGTCATTTCCCAGAAAATTAGAGGGTCTTCCAGTGCCCCGTAAATTTATCACACGAGTATTCTTCCATGACTTCAGGAACAGATGGGGCCTGTTCTGATAATGTTTCCCAATCCCCATAGATAACATGGAGGGGAGGGGAGAGGGAGGGGCAGCTGGGATGGCCTGCCGTTGTCCCCAGAACGGGGGTGGGGGGAAACCAGTGCCCTGGCCGGCAGGCAGCAGCCCACAGTCTGGGCCTCTGGTCTCTTAAAAAACACTTTGTTAGCACCATGGCCTTTTGCTTCTGAAGGGAGGCAGCAAGGAATCCGGGGGGAAAGTTCATCCCTGTATCTGGCAGCCCTTTCCTGAAGCAGCGAGCTGGTAAAGGATGGGCTGAAAGATCCTCAACTGTAGAGGAGGGGCTGGGATCCAGGAGTGGCCGCAAGGGGTCTTGAAATACATTCCTCTGCCTCGAGGGAGGGTCACAGGGATCCTGAAATCAGAGCAAGACTTCCCAGCTCCTGACCAACCAGTTTCCCACCAATCAGTGGGGATGGAGAAATGCAATCGCCTTCCAGGTGGCGAGTGCGGGCTCACTTTAAAAAGCAGTTTCCACCACTAATCAGAATAGCTAATATTGACTGAGGGATTCCCAGGTGCCAGGCGCTGGGCTGATCACTCGGCCTGGGCTCACGCATCCACTCCGCTCCACGCTGCATGCGAGGGAAGGAAGAGGAGATGCAGAGACGTCAAGAGGTCAAGGCCCTGCCCAGCTCATTCTCATTTCCAGGTCTTGTCACTCACTTGTCCATTCAACATACTGACTGAGTGCTTACCAGTTATGTTACCACCATCCAGACTTTCGATCCAAACTTTTGTAATTAGCCCGTGCATGCGTGCTAAGTCACTTCAGTCGTGTCTGACTCTTTGTGACCCCATGGACTGTAGCCCAGCAGGCTCCTCTGTCCATGAGATGCTCCCAGAGAGAATACTGGAGTGGGTTGCCAAGCCCTCCCCACTGCCTTTTCACACTGAGCTTTTCCATCGTTACCATGCCCTTAACAAGCATCTCTTTATGCCGCTGTTTTACCATGCACTGGTCATAGCAAACACCCTCTTCCAACAACGCAAGAGAAGACTCTACAACATGGACATCACCAGAAGGTCAACATCGAAATCAGATTGATTATATTCTTTGCAGCCAAAGATGGAGAAGCTCTATACAGTCAACAAAAACAAGACCAGGAGCTGACTGTGGCTCAGATCATGAACTCCTTATTACCAAATTCAGACTCAAATTGAAGAAAGTAGGGAAAACCGCTAGACCACTCAGGTATGACCTAAATCAAATCCCTTATGATTATACAGTGGAAGTGAGAAATAGATTTAAGGGCCTAGATCTGATAGATAGAGTGCCTGATAAACTATGGAATGAGGTTCGTGACATTGTACAGGAGACAGGGATCAAGACCATTCCCATGGAAAAGAAATGCAAAAAAGCAAAATGGCTGTCTGGGGAGGCCTTACAAATAGCTGTGAAAAGAAGAGAGGCAAAAAGCAGAGGAGAAAAGGAAAGATATAAGCATCTGAATGCAAAGTTCCAAAGAATAGCAAGAAGAGATAAGAAAGCCTTCTTCAGCAATCAATGCAAAGAAATAGAGGAAAAGAACAGAATGGGAAAGACTAGAGATCTCTTCAAGAAAATTAGAGATACCAAGGGAACATTTCATGCAAAGATGGGCTCGATAAACGACAGAAATGGTCTGGACCTAACAGAAGCAGAAGATATTAAGAAGAGGTGGCAAGAATACACAGAAGAACTGTACAGAAAAGATCTTCATGACCCAGATAATCATGATGATGTGATCACTAATCTAGAGCCAGACATCCTGGAATGTGAAGTCAAGTGGGCCTTAGAAAGCATCACTATGAACAAAGCTAGTGGAGGTGATGGAATTACAATTGAGCTGTTTCAAATCCTGAAAGATGATGCTGTGAAAGTGCTGCACTCAATATGCCAGCACATTTGGAAAACTCAGCAGTGGCCACAGGACTGGAAAAAGTCAGTTTTCATTCCAATTCCAAAGAAAGGCAATGCCAAAGAATGCTCAAACTACCGTGCAATTGCACTCATCTCACATGCTAGTAAAGTAATGCTCAAAATTCTCCAAGCCAGACTTCAGCAATACGTGAATCGTGGACTCCCTGATGGTCAAGCTGGTTTTAGAAAAGGCAGAGGAACCAGAGATCAAATTGCCAACATCCGCTGGATCTTGGAAAAAGCAAGAGAGTTCCAGAAAAACATCTATTTCTGCTTTATTGACTATGCCCAAGCCTTTGATTGTGTGGATCACAATAAACTGTGGAAAATTCTGAAAGAGATGGGAATATCAGACCACCTAACCTGCCTCAGTTAGAAGCAACAGTTAGAACTGGACATGGAACAACAGACTGGTTCCAAATAGGAAAAGGAGTCCGTCAAGGCTGTATATTGTCACCCTGCTTATTTAACTTCTAGGCAGGGTACATCATGAGAAACGCTGGACTGGAAGAAACACAAGCTGGAATCAAGATTGCCAGGAGAAATATCAATAACCTCAGATATGCAGGTGACACCACTCTTATGGCAGAAAGGGAAGAGGAGCTAAAAAGCCTCCTGATGAAAGTGAAAGAGGAGAGCGAAAAAGTTGGCTTAAAGCTCAACATTCAGAAACGAAGATCATGGCATCCAGTCCCATCACTTCATGGGAAATAGATGGGGAAACAGTGGAAACAGTGTCAGACTTTATTTTTGGGGCTCCAAAATCACTGCAGATGGTGACTACAGCCATGAAATTAAAAGACGCTTACTCCTTGGAAGAAAAGTTATGACCAACCTAGACAGTATACCAAAAGCAGAGACATTACTTTGCCGACTAAGGTCCGTCTAGTCAAGGCTATGGTTTTTCCTGTGGTCATGTATGGATGTGAGAGTTGGACTGTGAAGAAGGCTGAGCGCTGAAGAATTGATGCTTTTGAACTGTGGTGTTGGAGAAGACTCTTGGGAGTCCCTTGGACTGTAAGGAGATCCAACCAATCCATTCTGAAGGAGATCAGCCCTGGGATTTCTTTGGAAGGAATGATGCTAAAGCTGAAACTCCAGTACTTTGGCCACCTCATGAGAAGAGTTGAGTCATTGGAAAAGACTCTGATGCTGGGAGGGACTGGGGGCAGGAGGAGAAGGGGACGACAGAGGAGGAGATGGCTGGATGGCATCACAGACTCGATGGACATGAGTCTGAGTGAACTCCGGGAGATGGTGATGAACAGGGAGGCCTGGCATGCTGCGATTCATGGGGTCGCAGAGTTAGACACGACTGAAGTGACTTAGCAGTAGCAGCAGCAGAGAAATAAGAAACAGCTATGATATTCTTCTTATCATTATCCTATTAAAGCACAGCCTAGGCATTCCAAGTGAATGCCGGAACCAAGATTCAATCTCAGCTCTCACGAGGCCTACACCTAAACCCTTTCCACATAAATGTGACCCACCCTCTGGGCCCCATCTCCCCATCGCGGGCTGCTTTCATAAAAGACAGTAGCACAGAGCACCATGGAGCTTGGCAGTTATTCACGTGGCCTCTGGAGCCAGACAGCCTGGCTTCTAAATCCTGCCCCGGCCATGTACTGATTGATGACCTTGGGCAATGCCTCTGTTTCCTCATAAGCAAAAGGGAGATAATAAGAATACCTGCCTCATAGGATCAGAGAAGGCAATGGCAACCCCCTCCAGTACTCTTGCCTGGAAAATCCCAGGGACAGAGGAGCCTGTTGGGCTGCCGTCTATGGGGTCGCACAGAGTCAGACACGATGACGCAACTTAGCAGCAGCAGCAGCCGCCTCATAGGCTTGTTGTGAAGATCGATGATTAATATTATTTTTATAACTATATAATTAATATATATTATAATGTGTATGTTATATATTATAGTAATATTATAATATTAATATATATTCTATATAATTTACATATATATATATAGTGATTGACAGCATCGGTGGTAGTTGAGTCATTAAGTCGTGTCCAACTCTTGCAAGCCCATGTAATATAGCCCACCAGGCTCCTCTGGCCATGGGATTTCCCAAACAAGAATACTGGAGGTTCCTTCCTGCCGTTTCCTTCTCCAATTATAATTGATATGTTATATAATGCTAATGTTTATTACACTGCACATTAATTTAATCTAGAGTACTGGTTAATATAGTATATTAATAGGAAGCTCTTACGACAGTGTCTCACACTTAACAAATGCCATCTAATTGTTCATTGTTTTAATGTTACTATAGAGGCATCTGAAAGCAAACAGGCTGGGAAGGGAACAGCAGAATAGGGCAAAGAGCTCTAGCTGGGAATCCAGTTCCGTTCAGTTGCTCAGTTGTGTCCAACTCTTTGTGACCCTCTGGACTGCAGCACGCCAGGCTTCCCTGTCCGTCACCAATTCCCGGAGCTTACTCCAATTCATGTCCATTGAGTCGGTAATGCCATCCAACCATCTCATTCTCTGTCGTCCCCTTCTCCTCCTGCCTTCAGTCTTTCCCAGCATCAGGGTCTTTTCCAATGAGTCAGTTATTCGCATCAGGTCACCAAAATATTAGAGCTTCAGCATCAGTCCTTCCAATGAATATTCAGGGTTGATTTCCCTTAGGATTAGGAGATCCAGGAGGGGGAAAACTGACCGGAACTGACAGTCAGGAGATGCGGCTCTACTCTCCAATCTGCCACTTACAACCTGTGCAGCCGGGAACAAAGCTGTCAGTCTCCTCCTCTCCAGTTTCCGCGTTTGTCTGGTGGGAGGGAGTTAAACTTCTTTGGGTTGGGGAGGTTTGACAAAGATCCCCGAACTCCCTCATCGGACCCGAAACCTCTGGAGACTCCAATGAGTGCACCAGCCAGCACCCCCACTTTGATTAAGACCAGTGAGAGAAGATGATCAGTTTGTCTCACTTAGAACCAGGCTGACCAACTCATCTCAGTTTCCCCGGGACTTCCTCAGTTCTAAAACCGAAAGTACCACATTCAAGAAACACAATCCCAGGAAAATTAGGACAGCTCATCACACTAATTAGGTCAGCCTCTTTAAAAAAATCCTATAATCTCATCCATCGTTCTCGAAATCTTGCCACATAAGTAAGTTACCACCTTCAGATATTTTGTCATAACTGTGTTCCAACTGTGGTGGTTTAATTGCTCAGTTGTGTCCTACTCTCTGCGACACCATGGACAGAGGAGCCTGATGGGGCTCCTCCCATCAGGCTCCTCTGTCCATGGGATTCTCCAGGCAAGAATACTGGAGTGGGTAGTCATTTCCTTCTCCAGGGGATCTTCCCGGCCCAAGAATTGAGCCCGGGTCTCCTGCACTGCGGGAGGATTCTTTACCAACTGAGCTATGAGGGAAGCCCAAAAAAAGACACTGCTGAAACGCAGGATCGAACCAGAGACCTCTAGATCTTCAGTCTAAGGCTCTCCCAACTGAGCTATTTCGGTCATTCCAACCGTGAAATTATCAAATACGCATATTCTCTGGTGGTCTGATGGTTGAGAATCTGCCTTCCAGTGCAGCGGATGTGGGTTCAATCCCTGGTCGGGGAATTAAGATCTCACATCTTAGTGGAGTGTGAGCTTGCACACTGCACGCCAAAGCCAGGGAAATCCACACGCTGCAATGAAGAGCCCAGGCAGCCACGCACGCATGCACGCACACACACGCACGCACACGCGCACACACACACGCACACACACACGCACACACGCACGCACACATGCACATGCACACACGCACGCACACATGCACGCACACACGCACATGCACACACGCACACACGCACACATGCACGCACACGCACACGCACACACACACGCACACGCACACACTTCGTTTTACATTGTTACTGCAGCAATCAGGATAAGCCAGCTTAGCTGAAAGTTAGTCACTCAGTCGTGTCCGACTCTTTGCAACCCCACGGACTGTAGCCCACCAGGCTCTTCTGTCCATGGGATTCTCCAGGCCAGAATACTGGAGTGGGTTGCCGCTGCCTTCTCCAGGGGAACTTCCCGACCCAGGGATCAAACCACCTGCATTGCCAGCGGATTCTTTACCGTCTGAACCACCAGGGAAGCCCTGAGGCGACAAATAACCCACCAAGTAGAGAGCTGGAAATACACAGGAGTAGCACTACCGCTGTGAAAGTAAATCAGCATTGCGGGCCATAAAAAGGGGGAAGGGGGATAAAAATCATTGAAAATAAAGCAAATGACACCAACTAGTGGGGTTGACTGAAGGTTCTGTCTGGGCCCACGTGTCTGCTCGCTTTTTGGTAAAAGGAAGGATTAGTAGGAAATTAAAACATCCTGTGATTTTCTTTTTTCCATAAGCAGGATTGAAAATAAATGGATCACTTTGTGATTTTATCTTATTTAATAAGGTCCCCTGGAGAAGGAAATGGCAACCGCATTCTTGCCTGGAAAATCCCACGGACAGAGGAGCCTGGTGGGCTACAGTCCACGGGGTCGTGAAGAGTTGGACACAGCTGAGCAACTTAGCACACACAGTGTAGTCCATCTATCTATCTTTAGATAGTCCATCTATCTAAAAGTCACCTCCCACACCACCAGCGGAGGACATCAAATATACTGGGAAAGACAGAATAAGAGAAAGCACAAACGCAAGGGCTGGCTCGTGCATTTAAATGGTCAGCTCTTCCAGAGGCACCCATCCCCCCAAAGCAGCTTTAACCACTAGGTGCTCCCAAGTGTCAGAAGGGCCACCAGCTGAGAGGGGGGCCCCCTCTCCAGCCTTTCCTTGGTCAGGAATTCCACCTTGCCTAGGGCAAGTACCACGGGAGACAGAACGAGCACCCAAGAGAGGTCTGTTCCAACAAGATCAGGTGGGGAGGATTTCAGCAAAGCAAAGCGGTGGCAAAGGACGTGTGGCTTTAAGATCCCAACAAGGTTTAGGCGGGTCCCCGAGAAGATTAAGAAATGACTGTAAATTCTCATCATGTGGTTGAAAGGGCCTATGTCACAGCTATTTCTTCCAAAGGAATGCACGCATGCTGTCACTTCAGCTGCTGTCTGACTTTGTGACCACGTGGGCCATCGCCCACCAGGCACCTCTGTCATGGGATTCCCGGCAAGGATGGGAAGTGAAGTGGGTCCTCCTCCAGGGGATTGTCCTGACCCGGGACATCAAACCCATGTCTCCTACATTGCAAGCCAAGTCTTTACCCCTGAGCCAACGGGGAAGCCCTCCAAAGCAATAGTACCAAAAATGGTTTGCCACCGAAGACTGATTACCCAGACAGATGCCGGATGGAGCTGCAGGGGAGCCCCGCCTCACCGTCTGTAGTCTCCTCCACTTCCCTGAGCACCCTTCTCCTTCTCCATTCCAGCCCAGACCCGCTTACTCGTCTGGGCGACCTCATCCATTCCATGGCTTTAAATCCCACCTATGTGGCTGATGACTCCCAGTCTGCAACACTATCTGCTTGCACTCCGGACTCCAGACCCTACCAGTTCCTCCCCACTTGGATGTCTCAACAGAACCTCACATTCCATGTGTCCAAGTTGAACAGGCAGTCTGTTCTGCCCCAAACCCATTTCTCTTCCACCATCCACTCCTTTGCTCAAACTCAAAAGCCAGGAGTCCGCTGTGATTCCTCTTCCTCCCCAAACCCAGCTCTATTGATTTTACCACCTAAATGTTTGTAGAAGTGATCTTCTCCATCCCCACCCCTCCCACCGTCCCGCAGGCACCCACATCTCTCCCCCATCCAACTACGGAGTCTACTAATCGGTCTCCCAGGGTCATCTTTGCTTGTCTCTAGTCCTTCCATCAGAGAAGGCGATGGCACCCCACTCCAGTACTCTTGCCTGGAAAATCCCACAGACAGAGGAGCCTGGTGGGCTGCAGTTCATGGGCTCTCGAAGAGTCGGACACGACTGAGCGACTTCACTTTCACTTTCACTTTCATGCATTGGAGAAGGAAATGGCAACCCACCCCAGTGTTACTTGCCTGGAGAATCCCAGGGACGGGGGAGCCTGGTGGGCTGCCGTCTGTGGGGTCGCACAGAGTCCGACATGACTGAAGCGACTTAGCAGCAGCAGCAGCAGCAGCAGCAGTCCTTCAATCCACAGCACAGCTACAAGTATCATCTTTAATGGTAATCTTATGACCTTATTTGCCTTGCTTAAACCCTTCAGCTGCTTAAACCCTATAGGCTTTGCCTCTGAAACCATGGGTTAAATTCATTTCACCCGCCTTCACTGAGATTGTGTTAAGACTTGCAATACCCTCCAAGCACATGTAGCCTTGTAGTTTTTCAGTTGCTCAGTCATGTCCGACTCTTTGTGGCCCCATGGACTGCAGCACGCCAGGTCTCCCTGTGCTTCACCATCTCCTGGAGCTTGCTCAGACTCCTGTCCATTGACTCAGTGACGCCATCCAACCATCTCATCTTCTGTCGCCCTGCCCCCACCCTCAATCTTTCCCAGCATCAGGGTCTTTTCCAATGAGTCAGCTCTTTGCATCAGGTGGCCAAAGTATTGGAGCTTCAGCAATAATATGTAGCCTAAGCAATATCATGTTTGCTCGAGTTACTTTCCAGGAACTTGGAATCAGCTGTGTCTAATTCAAGCCGAGCTGGTTAAGACTGGGCAGGACCTCCCAGCCTTCGACAAGGCATGTGTGAGTGTCAGCTCAGTGACCTTTTGCCACCAGGGGCCTGGAAGGTCCCCCTTAGCACATGCAGAAGCCTGTGAGCTAGTCACAACTGCTCCCCATCGTGGTCACCGCAGCGCCTTTCCCCTGCTCCCCCACACCTCACGCCGCCCCGCTTCTCCGTTTGTTATCCCACAGATACCCTGGGTCTCTGGTCTTCAGGAAGGTGGACTGGAGATGCGTTCTCTCGTCCCCTCGCTCGCTTGGCTGCCTTGCAAACAAACTCTCTCTTTGCTACAAACCTCTGCAGCCCAGCATTTGGCAAGCCAGCCAGAAGGTAAGACCAGACAGACATTCTGCCTGTGGTTTGCTGGCCCCTCGCCTGTATCAAAAGCAGCTGCCTGATCCATCTGTTCCAGGGACCATCCCCTAGATTTCCTGGCAAGGTTCCACTGACCTTCGGTGCTTAGCTTTCCTTTGTAGCAAAGAGATGGTTTGGGGATTTGGGGGTCTCGAAGTTTGGAAGACATTCTTTTGGAGAGTAATTGTGTTAAAGAAACGCACCTATGTCTAGACTGTTTTCGCAAGCCTCGCCAAAAGGTGGGCTGGGGCCCAGCTGCCAGGTTGTTGGCCGGCAATATAAAAGGTTACTACTACTGAGGCAATCCATATCTGAATTAAAGGCCCAGGGTTCCATAGAACCAGGACCCTAGTTCTTGGGTTTGTTGTTTAGTTCTTGTTTGTCTGTGTCTGATTGTCTTAACAGTTAAGAATTGGCTATTGGAGATTGAGCTTCTTGGTGACTGTAAGCAAGAACTCTTGGAAAGATTTTGTTGCTGCTACCACCTAGAAGCAAAGCTCCTTCAGTTTCAAGGAGAAGTGCTAATCCAATTTCCTCTTGCAGCCCTCCAGGCTGTATTCGCCAAGTTGAAGGACTTTAGATTACCCATCCATGGTAAAGAACAAGATGGCATTAATCTTCTGTAACTCTGTATGGTCACAACATCCTTCAGACTCAGAGCAAGGTGGCCTAAAAATGGCTTCTTAAATTACAGTATAACTCTGCAGCTAGATTTATTTTGTAAATGGGAAGAAAAATGGGATGAAACATCATACATACAGTCGTGTTATTGTATCAAAATAAACCTGTGCAAAGAAGATGTAATCTTATAGTCCAACAGGAAAAGAAGACAAATAAATTGGCTTCACTCGACGCTAAGGAAACTTGTTTGAACTGCTGCTGATCCAGCTGAACACTCCCAATGGCCCCTCCTCCCCGACACGAAGGGGTAGCTGCTCTTTCATTGCCAGCATCTGAGCCACAGCCTCAGGCCTGGCTGTTGAGAAATAAGAATGGTCTCCCCTCTCATACCCACTAGGGCACTGAATGTGACAAGGGAGCTACCAGACTCAGATGGAGCAAGATGCATCAAGGCAAGTCCCCCCTGGGTGAAGGGGCGTCAATGTTGAGACTAGGCGGCTGATGCGGTTGAAAAAGGGAAGTGGACCCAGATTAACTTCCACCTCATTGAATTGGAAGAGCAACATGACAACTTATAGAGATGATCCAAAGAAAATGGGAAAGATTTTCGATTTTTTGGTGGGGGGGCAACCCACAACCGAACCTGGACAGATAATCAAAGCTGATTAAATACCCTCTTTACTTCAGAAGAATATAGAATGGTGATGGATAAAGCTAGGGAGGAGGCTGATGGCTTCACACAGAACCCCTGGCAACCTGCTATAGGCTGCAGCAAGCACAGCGGTACCAGCAGCGGATCCTAACTGGGACGGGAATGCTGGGCTACCAGCTGGAACACTGTAGACGTTGCATTCTTGCAGGATTATGACAAGGGGCACCAAAACAAAGAAGCCTTAATAAAGTTCAGGACGTAAAAGAGAAACCAAATGAAGATCCTTCGGAATTTCAGAAAAGGGTCTTTAAAGCCCATAGGCAGTACATAGACAGAGAGCTGCAGTCCCAGAGAATTTAAAGATAGTTAATATGACTTATTGGTCAGAGTGACCCCCAATATACAGAAGAAACTGTAAGAGATAGAAGTGTTGTCTATCACATGGACCCTGCTGCTGCTGCTGCTGCTAAGTTGCTTCAGTCGTGTCCGACTCTGTGCGACCCCACAGATGGCAGCCCACCAGGCTCCCCCATCCCTGGGATTCTCCAGGCAAGAACACTGGAGTGGGCTGCCATTTCCTTCTCCAGTGCATGAAAGTGAAAAGTGAAAGTGAAGCCACTCAGTCATGCCTGACTCTTCGAGAGCCCATGGACTGCAGCCCACCAGGCTCCTCCATCCATGCGATTTTCCAGGCAAGAGTACTAGAGTGGGGTACAGTTGCTTTCTCCACACATGGACCCTACTCTGTTCTTTTTCTGAGGTTCTGAAGGTTCTGTTTCCATTCAGACTCATGCAGCCAAAAATAAGACGGAAGCTAAGCTGAGAGCACCACAAGCTTTATGCAATGCCCAGAGACTGGAAAAGCAGGAGTCGGGTTCTCAAACCAGCTTCTCACCTTAAGCATGAGGGATTTGCTTTCAGGGTGTAAGAACAGTGGGGAGAGGAGGGAGGATGATTATGGTAGGCAGGCACATCAGTTCCCTGGGAGAGAGTGGGGTGCCCCCCCTTTTTGGTCTGTGGCTTCCAATCATGGCTGCTAGTAGGGGTGTCATTTTTTATGCTAATGTAGCCAAATCAGCGGAGAGTAAGACTTGGGGTCTGTTGGAGGTCAGATTCATTGCCACCTTGGTTTCAGCTGGTTCCGTACAGTTTTTGCTTTTCCTTTCCTATAGCTGGCTTTCTTTGTGTCCAAACTATATGATCTAAAGGTATATGTTAGTTTCTGTTCGAGGGAGGGGGCTGATGGGTTTTGAGCAAGAGTCTGGTGGTAACTCTGGTGACTGTGGGGCTTAAAGGATGCCTATGTCTTAGCTTGCTGAAACTGCCTTTAAAGTTTTTAATAGCAGAGACCAGGTTCGGGAGAGAAGGGGACAACAGAGAATAAGTCAGGCCACTCTGCTGGCAGCTGCCCTAACATAGGGGAAAGAAAGGGCCAAGCTGAAGCCTTCACGGGGAACTCCGCAAGAGGGTTGCCTTTGCACCTGGACAAATGGACACAAAGTACAAACCAGAGCAGGCTTGTATATTGCAGTCTCCTCTGTTCCAATCCTGGAAGAAAAAAAAAAGCTTGCAACCATTCCAGAAGAATATACTGCAGGAGGAATTTCTTAAAGGAGGAAATAATGAACCTCTGGGCTAAAATCTTGGAAGATTAAAAATCCAGAAGACCAAATCCATCCTTGCTGGACTGGACCATGTAAGGAACACAACGGAACATGGAGACCATGCTACGGGAGAAAAACCGTGACCGAGACCATTCCAACCTTGACTTTTCTGAGTCAGCAAGGGAACCCCTAACAGATCTCAGGTTCTAACGGAAGCAAGCTGTAAGAAAGAAATTTGGGTGATCATTTTCGTCTGCAGCTTGGCAGTAGTGATGCTGGTAAGGTAAAATTCTTCTAAAGGAAATCTGAATCACTTGTCACACTACCAGAATGACTGTCCTCTTGTGTTTAAGCCTTCTCCACCCTCAAGCCCTTGTTGGGTCTAAGCCCCTGATTGGCAGGAAATAGCTGGAGCAATCGTTGCCTCTCTTCCTCAAGGTTGAGGAATAATCCGGGAGGGCTGAAACCATGGCTTAAACCCATCTCACCTGTCTTCACTCATCAAAGTTGTTTTAAGACTTGTATGTCCTCCAAGAAGAACATAGCCTAAACAGTTAGATGATTGCCCAACTTTTTTTCCAGGAACTTGGAGCCAGCTGTGTCTAATTCGAGCTGAGCTGGTTAAGACTAGATAGGACCACCAACCCTTCAGCTGAGTACGTGTGTGTCCACTCAGTGATCTTTTGACATCAGGGGCCCAAAAACTCCACTGTCAGAACACATAGGGGCCTGTGGCCTAGATAGACCAGAACCACATTATTCCACCTTCTTCTAATCACCACTCCCCATGTCTGAGACTGCCCTGCTTCTTTATTCATTAGCCTATAAATACCGTGAGCCCCTTGCCTTCAGGGTGGTGGGTTTAAGGCTTGTTCTCTCTTCTCCACCCTTGACTGCCTTGCGAATAAACCCTCATTGCTGCAAGTCTCGGCCTCTCAGCTCAGCGTGCACCAGGCAAAAGGAACCCAGTTGGGTAGCAATGAAGCGTCACGTCCTTGACACGGATATCAGGGCAGCGTGTGCCCTGCCTTCTGACCCACGCAGGCTCACCTCCGTGCGTGCTCCCTGCTCTGGAAACCTTTCACTCCAGCCCCACGTGCTTCCCCCACCTTCTCCTCGGCATCGGGGTCTTGAACGAGCTAGGAACAGGCCCTCTCCCTGCCTAGCTCACTCCTCAACCCTCATCTTGGCACTTGTCTGGGGTCCCCAGGCCAAAGCAGGGCCCCCTGGCTCCCATGTAAAGCCCTAGGTGCCCTGGCCTCCTCCCTCCCAGCACGCAGCATAGAGGTGCTCTCCCTGTCCACTAGCTGATGCCCACTAAGCTGCCCGCTGCTTGGACACAGGGGCCCACCAGTACCTCCCACCTAGCACAGTGCCCAGGGATACAGCCAGCACTCTATGGATACTCGAAGACAGAGTGATAATCCTGAGAGCTACCTGGCTGCCCCGCCCTCATCCCTCTCAATGCCCTTTCTGAAGGAAACTCAACAGCACACACTCTGATTTTAGAGATCACAGACTCTGGTGACACCCCTGGGAAGCCTGACAAAAATGCAGCCGTGGGGGGTTCACCCAGCCCTCAGGAAGGACCGAGGTTGGGGTCAGGCTGCACCACACACAGGAAGAGCCTGAGCTGGTGCCGCCAGCGCGGGCTGTCCTGAGCCTTTGGTCTTGGGTTTCTCTTCCTAGAGTATTTATATCCATCCGGAGAAGCTGGCTGGTTTCATTAATTGTGAGCGTATGTCTACCCAAGGCAGCCATACGCGGAATATGTTGAATACCAGACCTTATATGGGCATCCCTTGTTGATTTATATATGAATACATGACATGAAGGGGGCTCAGGCAGAAAGCCAAATGTTCACCCTCCCCTGTGATCTCAAAGGCGCAAGTTTGTTGGCATATTGTTTGTTTTTAATGGAATGACTCTCCTTTCAATGAAAAAAGATCATGGTAAGGCCCACAGATGTTTAATGACCAGTATAGGGACAGGCGTGCAGTTAAGAAGGGGCGGCAAAAAGTGCAGATTCAGTGTCCGGGTTTCAAATGAGAACCGCTAACATGCAACAGGTGTGAGTGCCTAGCACCCTCTACAGAGCCCACGTGCCAAGAGAGGCAAGTTCAATCCCTGGGTGTGGAAGGTCCCCTGGAGAAGAATCTGGCAACTCACTCCAGTATTCTTGCCTGAAAAACCTCATGGATGGAGGAGCCTAGTAGACCACAGTCCAAAGGGTTGCAAAGAATCAGACCACAACTGAGCAACTGAACACACACATCCTCAACACAAACGTACCCCCTCATTCAATCCCCACAGCATCTGTACAAGGTAGGTGCTGCTGTTATGCCCTTTTTGGCAAATGAGCAAACCAAGGCCCAGAGAGATCACAGTGATGAGCCCTGTTAGTAAGTGGCAGGGCTGGAGTCTGAATCCAGGCAGCCTGGCCCCACAGTCCAGAGGAGTTGGGCCCCATGGGGATCCATTCAGTCCAAACCAAAGCTGAACCCAGGATCCTGTTTTTGGAGGACTCTGCCCCCCTGCCCTGATTGGGTCCCTTCTCTCTTGAGGGCTATGGAGAAGCTACAGGCAGGGTGCTGGCCCCAGGGAGCACACGTGTCTACAGTAGGACAAGTGAGCCAGTGTGACGTGCCATGCTATGGAACCAGGTGCCAGGGACTGGGCCATCCAAGTAGGCATAGGCCCTGAAGCCCTGATCCCTGGTTCCCTCTCTGCTCTGAGGCTGCCATGTTCCACGGTGGTGGACAAGTCAGTTTCCTCTTGCGAGGCTCAACTTCCAAATCCGTAAAATGAAAATGCTGATAACAGATGTGCTAGGTCCTGTCTCCCAGGATGGCTCAAGGACTGTATGAGAGAAAGTGTGCAAAACGTTTAGGACAGAGAATGTCTCCAGTAAACATTGGTTCTGTGATTTCTAGCATGCGGTTCAGGACATCCCCAGTTCTTCACTCACAAACATGGACCAAGCACCTAGGAGACATCGTGCCAGGTGCTAGGACTACCTTAATATTTGCTTATTAGATAAAATCAGTAAAGAGAACTGGGATGTGGCAAGCCACACAGCCAGAGCTTTAGTTTCCTAATCTATCCGGTGGGGCAACTACGGCTCCGGTGGGGAAAATGAGCTCCCTCCCTGGGCTCCTACCAAGGAGAAGAGAGCAGCGAGGTCTTCAAAGAGCACACTGGTCAGAGAGGCTGTGAAGTTAGGTGCACACGAGGGCCAGCGCGAGTGGCAACGTGAGGCCCATGGAAGCCTCGGGTGCTTGCAGAGAAATCAAGACGGTGTGGAGAAGGAGGGTGAGGAGGCTGCAGCAAGGGGGCTGAGGGTGTCCCCTGCGGGTGCAGAAGCACCAGTCAGGGCCCAGCTTCAGGGCATCAGACACCGGGAGTCAGTGGGCTTGAGGAGGGGGGTTACCATCAGACAGGGATTGGGCTTCCAGGCAGGCAGCTCTGAAGTGGCGAAGTCTCCATCCAAAGTCTTCTTTATCTCCAGACTCAACCCAGGACAAAGGATAGCTAAACACTGAAGCTGGAGTCTGAGTGTGGGATTTTTTTTTTTTTTTTTTTTCCTGTTCGGTGCCCAGTTATTTGCCTGTTCGCCAGCCCTGGGATAAGACAGAATTTATGTCTCACCAAAGAGGCACCAAAAAGTGAAGCAGACAGAGACACAGAATGAGATGATTATGCAGAGCATTTTTTGTTTTGTTTTGCTTCAACGTGTCTCCTCACTAGAATGCTGCCGCAGTCTCCGGGGAGCGGTTCGCCCTCCAGAAAATATGACACTTTATTTCCTGCCCTTGTTTGTTCACACACCCCATTACCATCCATCTCAGCTTCATGTAACTGCCAGCCGGCATTAACGCCCTCCTCCTCGCCGAGGAAGAAAACAGAGAAGGGAGAATTCAGCAGATTTTGCCCCGTGGCACCCTCGGCGGCACCAAGATAACCAGAGCAGAAACCACAATTGGATTCTTAATTCCGGCAGCCCAGGAATGCGAAGGTCGGTCGGTTTAACCACCTCCTGCGTTTTCCAAAGAGAGTCGGCTCGTTATTTCGGTTGTCTGGGCTCCCTTCTTTGCTGCGGAGAAAGATACATTAATTAATTAATTTTTTTTTTTCTTTTTTAACGTTGGGGCAGGAGATGTTGCAAACTGTCAGGAACTGTCAGTGGGCGCCGGCCCCATCAGGTAAAGCGGCCAGCGGCGGAGACACACTGACCCCCAGTGGCCGGCCGGGCCCTCGCAGCCGGGCGCCCCCGGCCCCCAGCCTCGCCCCGGCTGGGCGAGACCGCTGCTTCCCCGCAGCGTGTGAGCTGCAGGGTGGCCTCCCCGTGTCCCCCCACGGCTGCCCCCGGCGCAGACGCAGACAGCCGCACACAGGGAGACACACGCAGACCCGCGCACACGCTGCCCCAATTCTCCTCTTCTCCGATTTCGCAGAGCATCCATCTCCCGAGAACCTTCACCGTGGGCGATCTGGGCTTACAGATGAGGCCTGTTTCTGCTGCTCCCGGCGTGCATGGCTGTGAGAAAGGCCTCCGGGGGGCCCAGCAGGACCCAGGGCTGAAAGGGAGGGGAGGACCGGCCCTGTGGAGGGCTCCCGTGAACCAGGCCCTGGGCACCGGAGCCATAGTCGCCCCAAAGAACGGATTAGGAAACTAAAGCTCTGGCTGTGTGGCTTGCCCACATCACAGTTCTCTTTACTGATTTTTTTTAAATAAGCAAATATTCACATAAAACCTGTCAAGCAGTCATCTAGTACTGTATCCATCTCCCAGTTAACTAGACTGCATCTTTACTGCAGTCCTGGGAAGTACTATTACCCCCATTTCACAGATGAGGAAACTGAGGCCTAGAGAGGTTAACTCACTAGTGAGTGGTGGATCTGGTGTTCAGCCCCGCAGTCTGCCTTCACTGCACTCTGGCCGCTGCGAGGCAGCCTGTATCCTGGATACTTGTAAAGAGAAAACCGGCACTCCAAATCCCAGCTCTTTCCCTGAGGTCTCTTATCCCCCAAGGATAAGACGCTGCAGCTGCACAGGTGAGAGCTCACAGACCGTCTACAGAAACATAGTGGAGAAGGCCGCACTGAATCTCCTGGAAGTCACGGACCATGCCATTCACCGTCAGAGCCCCAGACCAGGCACATGGCGGGAGGGGTGCTCAGCCAGACTGGACCTTGAAAGAAGGTTCATGAACTTTGAAGGAAGTTTCAGTGAAGGTGGGAGGCAGGTTACAAGGACTGCAAGAACCACCATGCTGAGGCAGAAAAGCACAGATCATGTTTCCCAATACTGTCCCCATGAAAAGGTATTTTCAAACCCACCCATGCTCTTCTGGGCCACAACCTGAGTGTGTGTGTATGCATGCACGTGTGCGCGCTTGTGTGTGTGTGTGTGTGTGTTAGTCGCTCAGTTGTATCCAACTCCACGATCCCATAGATTCTAGCCCACCAGGCTCCTCTGTCCATGGAATTCTCCGGGCAAGAATACTGGAGTGGGTTGCCATTCCCTTCCCCAGGGGATCTTCCCGAGCAGGGATCAAACCCGTGTCTCCTAAGCTAGACTGTAGTTGAGCGCCCCCTACTGCACATGCCCGTAATTAATATTTTCTAAAGTGTGTCCCCCTCCCACCTCTGAATTTATCTCCTCTGAGCTTCACAGCAAGAGCGCATAAGATAAATATAATCAGCCCCACATTAAGCAAGAAAAACAGAGGCTCTTCCAAACGGGCTGACTTGTCCTGGTCCCAGCTAATACGTAGAGACCTGGCCACCCGGTTTCCGGCCTTCCAAAGCCCACGCCCCCACGTGCTGTCAGTATCAGGCAGGACCCTCACCGGGGAAAGCCCAGCCCCCACCCTGGCAGCCCTGTCGGTCTCCCATGGAGCCTTTTGAACTGGCCGACTGGTTCCCGTCTTGCCCCAGCCGTTCCCTCAGCCTGAGATGCTCTTCCTGTACATGGATCTTCACTTGGTTGGCTCCTTCCTGTCATTCCGGTGTCAGCTCAAGTGTCATCTCCTCCGAAAAGCCTTCCTTGTCCACCCAACCTAAAATAGCCTTCCAGTCACTCGCTATTGCATCACTGTTTTGTCTTCTTCCCAGCAGTGATTCATCTCTGGTAATTTCATGTCCAGTTACTATTGTTAGTCTCATCTCACGTATAATGCAGGCTATCAGTTACACGGCCCAAAGCTAACATGTGCCAGCAGAGCTTCAAGAGCTCTGCACACAGTAGGTCATTTAATCATCACACTCTCCTTTCCTGTAGGTTCCATTATTATCCCCATTTTACAAAAGAGGAAGCTGAGACAGGGGAGGTTTGGTAACTTGTCCAAGATTCCACCTTTAGTGAGCACGGCTCTTGGCTACTACAAAGACATCAGCCTTCAACAGCAAAAACACTAGAGAATTCCCTGGTGGTTCAGTGGTTAGGACCTTCATGCTTTCACTGCTATATCCTGGGGTTTGATCCCTGATGGGGGAACTGAGATCCTGCAAGCCACCTGGCACAGCCAGAAGCAGCAACAACAGCAAAAAGAAAAGCAATTGAATTTTTAAATGCATAAGGGACTTAAATAGAAATTTCTCCAAAGAAAATATACAAATGGCCCATAAGCATATGAACAGATGCTTCGTTAGTTGTTGGCTAAGTGGCTAAGTCACTTCAGTCGTGTCCGACTCCGTGTGACGCCATAGACAGCAGCCCACCAGGCTCCCCCGTCCCTGGGATTCTCCGGGCAAGAACATTGGAGTGGGCTGCCATTTCCTTCTCCAATGCATGAAAGTGAAAAGTGAAAGGGAAGTCGCAGTCGTGTCTGACTCCTAGCGACCCCATGGACTGCAGCCTACCAGGCTCCTCTGTCCGTGGGATTTTCCAGGCACGAGTACTGGAGTGGGGTGCCATCACCTTCTCTGTCATTAGTGGTTAGGAAAATGCAAATCAAACCTTAAGATAGTGCTGCACACGTGCTGGGAAGGCTATAGCCAAGTCAGCGCTCTGTTGTGACCTGGATGGGTGGGATGGGGGGTGGGGTGGGCGAGAGATTCAAGAGGGAAGGGAGATGTGTATAGATATAGCTGATTCACTTCATTGTACAGCAGAAACTAACACAACAGTGTAAAGTAACTCTAGCCACTAAAAAGTAAAATTAAATTAAAAAAAATTTTAATAGGAAAAAAAATAGAAGGTATGTGTTGGCAAGGATGTGGAGGAATTGAAACCCTCATACGTTGTTAAGGGGAATGTTAAGTGGTGCAGCCACTATGGAAAACAGTTTGGTGATTCCTCAAAAATTGAATCATAGAATTGCCATACAACCCTGCAATTCTACATCCAAGTATATACCGAAAGAAATGGAAAACAGGGACTCAAACAGAAACATATACGTGAATGTTCATAGTAGCATTATTCCCCATAACTAAAAAGTGGAAACGCCCGGATGACTCATCAGCTGCTGAATGGCTGAACAAGATGTGGTCTATCCATCCAGTGGAATATTATTCAGCCATAAAAAGGAATCAAGGGCTGACATAAGCTACAGCAAGGATGACTTGTAAAAACATATACTCAGTGAAAAACACCAGCCGCAAAAAGCCACATATTGCATCGTTTGGTTTACATGAAATGTCAGGAATAGGTAAACCCATGGAGTCAGAGACCAGACTGGTGGCTGCTAAGGGGTGAGGAGAGGAACAAAGAGGTATTGACTGCCTAATGGTTGTAGAGTCTCATTTTGGGGGAAGAAAATGTTCCTGAACTGGATAGTGATAATGGTTGCGCCACATCGTCAATGTACTTCATGCCACTAAACTTATACTTTATAATGGTTAAAGTGGTGGTGTATATATGTCTGAATTTTAAACTTTTAAACTTTTTTTTAAAAAGTTCAGACTTGTCTGTCTTGTTCATTTATGGATCTCCAGGGCTTAGAATGTTAGGAAGCACACAATAGGTGTCCAAAATATGTTTGTTGGAGAAACAAATAGAAAGGAGCAGAGCCCAGGCCTCCCAGCTCCCAGTCATGAGTTCTTTCCACAACATCAGAAAGCTCTAACTCAGTGGTTCTTAACCTCTGGGTCATCCGGTTACCTGGAAGGCTCGCTGAAACACAGACTACAGGGCTTAAGCCCAGGACCTGAGAGTTTGCTTGTCTGACAAGTTCTGGACTGGCCCAAGGGCCACACTTTGAAGCCACTGCTCTCTGCTGCCCACTAAACCACCAAGAGAAGAGGAACTTTGATGTGACCAGGAGAGAGGAAAGCCAGGGCTGATGCTTAATTCAAAGAGAAATAGATTTAAACCACAAATGCAGCTACGCAAAAAAAAAAAAAAAAAGCCATCAGTTTTAATCAGTCGAAAAGTCTCTGAGGCAAAGACTTGTTTTCTATCAGCTGAGTTGACAGGTTTGGTGGGGAGTTTAACTGGACTGGAGGAGACTTACTATCTGCCTCCTCAACTCAGACACATCTCTTGCTCCTCAGAAGTGAGGCCACACTGGCCTTCTGGAAGCTCCTAGAACAAAGCGGTTCCTTCCTTGGGGCCTTTGCACTTTCTGCTGCTTCTGCCTGCAACAACTCTGGCCCTCCCCATTCCCTCCCTTTCATCCCCACCTCCATCTCCTTTGTCTGACTGATTACAATCCTTCCTTCCCTGTAAGAAGGCTTCCCTGACGAGCTGCATTAGTTCAGGATCTTTAAGGCATTAAAAATCTATTAATTATTATCACATTGATATTATTAAAAATATTATAGTCATTTCAATTAATGCAAAAGTGCATTCAAAAAAGCAAACACCCTTTTATAATTTTTTTTCCAAACTAAGAACAGAAGAGAAATAGCCCCCAAATAGCCTTCTACCAAAAGGTGATAGCAATCATATTATTCCCTTTGAACACAGATGGGAGGCAAGAAGACCTCTGTTCAACACTGTTCTAGAAGTCCTAGATGTAGTGATAAGACAGGAAAAACCAACAAGAGTTATAGCTCTTGTAACAGAAGAAACGGTATTGTCCTGAGCAGTAAGAGTTTCTACACAGAAAATGCAAGGGAACCTACAATATGCAAGGGCCATTTGTTTCTTCGTGTTGATGATTCTTTGTTGATGATTCCATTAGAATCGTGCCCTGGGCTCTCTTTTCACCCATCACCAAAGAATAACTTGTCAAGTTTGGAGAAAGAACTGGGCCCGCACAAACCAGCAGCCTCCTTTCTACCCTTTTGGGGAACCAGCCTGCCTGTAGGAACCTCTCATCCTCTCCCCCCCATCACCCTGTGATATCTGCGATGGCAAGACCAGCAGTCTTCCAGCTCTGTCTGCAACTGGGTACATTTAATCATGGAATAGGATATTAAAGAGCCTATTGTAGCCACAAATCTAATCCCTATTTCCCAAACAGTTTTGTGAAGAATTAAGGTGAGAGTTTGCACCTCTGTCTATCTGACTCCTGCAGACTCCTAACTTCTCAATTTGTTCTAAACTTGGTAGAGGAGCAAAGGTCATACATAGTAACCCTCTCAAAACCTGAAACTATTAGAATTAATAAGAGATATCAAAAAGGTATCTGGAAACAATATATAAAAATCAATATTACTCCTATATACAGCAGAATAACCAACTAGAAAACGTAATTTTTTTTTTTTTTTGGCTGTGCGGCATGGCAGCTGGCAGGGTCTTAGTTCACCCACCAGGGATCAAAGGCTCGCCCTTGGAAGTGAAGTATGGAGTCCTACCGTTGGACCACCAGGGAATTCCTGAGAAAATGTAATTTAAGAAAATTCCAGTTATAATTTTAAAAGTCCTGCAAGGTGCCTAGGAATAATGTTGACAAAAAGTATGCACAATCTTCATAAAGAATATTATAAAATTGTAATGATGGATGCTAGAAAGGGGCCTAAAGAAAAGCTGAGATTGATCATGTTCACACACATGAAGGTTCAATAATGTAAAGATAGCAAATTTTTCTCAAGTAGGGGGGCAGCCTTTCTGTACCCTGTATTCCCCCAACCACTCTCTATCTCTTCTCTAAATAAGAAGTTTTAATACATACCAGTAGTGTTAGTCACTCAGTCCTGTCTGATTCTGCAACCCCGTGGACTGTAACCCACCAGGCCCCTCTGTCTTTGGAATTCTCCAGGCAAGAACACTGGAGTGGGTTGCCAATCTTCTTCAGGGGATCTTCCCAGCCCAGGGGTCGAACCCAGGTCTCCCGCATTGCAGGCAAATTCTTTACTGTCTGAGCTACCAGGGAAGCCCCAATACATAAATAGAATTTATCTTGATTAATAAAGCAATGTCCAATAATTTTTTTTTAATAGTAATGACTACCTTTATGGAGTGCCACTTGATAAATGAAAGGGCTTCCCAGATGGCGTAGTGGTAAAGAATCCATCTGCCAAGCAGGAGCTGCAGGTTGAATCCCTGAGTCAGGAAGGTCTCCTACAGGAGGAAGTGGCAACCCACTCCAGTATTCTTGCCTGGACAATTCCATAGACAGAGGAGCCTGATGGGCTACGGTCCACAGGGTTGCAAAGAGTCAGACAGGACTGAGCAACTGAGCACTCACTCAATAAAGGAATAATCACAATAACTCTTGAACTAGGTGTCATTATCATTATTCCCATTTTACAGATGAGCTGAGACCCAGAGAAGTTATTCAACTTGCCCAAGGACGCGCAGCCTGGCTCCAAGCCTGTTTTCTTTCTTTCTGTGGGTATTTTGCTTTTGTGTGTCTGTTCCTGTCTGGCTGTGTGCAGTTTTGTAGCTGCGCTGGGCCTTTGCTAGTTGTGCAGAGCGGAACTACCCTCCAGTCATGCTGTGCAGGCCTTGTGTTGATGTGGCTTCTCTTGGTGCGGAGCGTGGGGTCCAGGCACTTGGGCATCAGTAGTTGTGGCTCGTGAGCTTAGTTGCCCCAAGGCACATAGGATCTTCCTGGACCAGGGATCGAACCTGTGTCCCCTGCACTGCATGGCGGATCCTGAGCCCCTGGACCACCAGGGAAGCCCCAAGCCCGTTTGCTGAACTGCTGCTCCCTGCTGCAGTCAGGCTTTTCCTGGAGCCCCCATGCTCTCACTCACCCGCCGTCTGTGAGGCGGAGAGGCTGACTTTGGAGTGAGTGCACTGTGAACCCAGAGCTCGAGCCCCTTCATCTGTGGCCTCAGAGACCGCGTGCCCCAACGCGCCTCCAGGGAGGAGGTTGAAAATCAGGGTCCGTCTGACCGAGGAAATTCCCTCTGATCCTAAGAGGAGCGTCTGCCCCTGAGATCTGAGCTGCGTCCAGGGTTCCTAGCAACTCAAAGAGACCCCTCTTTCTCTGATGGGACAGGAGACCTTGGCTCCCTCAGGGTCTGCTTTGCTTTGAATTCTGCTTCATTCCTCCTCATCTTTGGGACTCATCAGGGAAATCATCTTGCCTTCTGTCCCCCGCACTCATGTGCTCCTACTTCTTAGCAAACACCCCGAGACACAGGTGCTGAGGTGGCCTGCGTGGGACTGCCCTGTCTGCCGCTGTGCCCCATCCAAGTCTCTGTGTTAAATATCAGACCCGCAGAACGGCTCTGGTGCTCAGTGACACCTCTGCTAGGTGGGGGTGCAGTGGGGTCCCAGTAAAGACGCATCCTGAGCACTCAAGAAGCTCAGATGAAGCAATGACCTGACTGCGTAAGGCAGACGAATTTCAGGTTAAGGGCAGAGGAGCAGGGTTTGGGGGGCTCAGAGTAGTGAGGGGCTTCCTAGGATCAGATTCCAGCTCTGCGGGGACTTGAGCAAATAGTCTACGGTAGGCAGAACAATGCCTGCCCTCCGAGATGTCCACATCTCAATCCCTGGAACCTGCAAGTCTGTTAGCTTAGGTGGCAATGGGGGAATCCAGGTTGCTAATCAACTGACGTTAAGATAGGGAGGTTGTCCAGGCTTATGTGAGTGAACCCGGTGTAATCACAAAGGTACTTAGAAGTGGAAGAGTGAGGCAGGAGGACCACTCAGAATGCTATGGTGAGAGAAGAGGTCCTTATTCGTGGCCTTGGAGATGGAGGGAAAAAGACACAAGGTGGGAGATGCAGGCAGACTCCAGAGCTGGAAGGCAAAGAGACAGATTCACCCCTCGAGGCTCCAGAGAGACTGACACGCTGACTTTAACCTCACGACACTCAGGTTAGACTTCTGACCTGCGGAATGTAAAATAGCAAATCTGGTTTTTTTTTTGGTTTTTTAAAATATAAATTTATTTATTTTAATTGGAGGTTAATTACTTTACAATAGTGTATTGGTTTTGCCATACATCAACACAAATCCACCACAGGTATACACGGGTACCCTGTCCTGAACCCCCCTCCCTCCTCCCTCCCTGTACAAATTTGTGTTAAAAGTTCTGGTCTTTTTCTTATAGAGAGGTAGAAAAATTAATACACCGCCTAAATTCTGTAAACCTCAGTTTTCTCATCTATAAAGTGGGAATAATCACTACAGTCACTGCCCAGAATAGGTGTTGTCAACTGAAGAAAAAGGTACCACCTAACGGTTTCAAGTGAAGTTTTATTCAGGGACCTTACTGAGAGCTATAGCCCGAGACACAGCCTCCCAGATTTGGGGAGAAGCCACGATATACAGGACTTTTTTCTGGGGAGGCAGGGTGGAAACAAGGGATTCCCAGTGGTTAGGACGCAGCACTTTCACTGCCGTGGCCCGGGTTCAATCCCTACTCAGGGAACTAAGACCCTGAAAGCCACATGGTACTGCCAGAAAAAAATAGAAGACTTGTAGGCAAACATCAAAAAATCACTGCTAATCACAAAAAAGCAGACATCTCAATGAATTAATGAATTAGTCAATGGATTAATGAATTTAATTGGAGGTTAATTACTTTACAATATTGTATTGGCTTTGCCGTACATCAACATGAATCCACCACGGATATACACGTGTTCCCCGTCCTGGACCCCCTCCCTCCTCCCTCCCCGTACAAATTTGTGCTATCTATGCATGCTAAGTCGCTTCGGTCATCTCTGACTCTTGAGACCCCCATGGACCGTAACCTGCCAGGCTTCTCTGTTCATGGGATTTTCCAGGCAAGACTCTGGTCTCTTATGTCTCCTGAATTGGTAGGCAGATTCTTTACCACGGGTGCCACCTTTCTGTCTATGGAAGTTGCAACTCTGGACACATTGAAATTATTCCTTAAATAGGCATCTCCATATCGAGGGCCAGTATCCTGTTTTTCTCTGTCCTGAATTCCCTTCAGGACACATGGTCAGGGGTAGCTGCAGTGGTTGATGGCTTGATGGTGGGCAACATTCACTGTTTACTGAAACACAGGCAATATATTTTGTCTACAGTGTGATGATCAGATGAAGTAATGTATATAAAAATTCTTTGTGCAGGGTTCAGCCCATCGTGGGCTTCCCAGCTGGCAAAGTGGGTAAAGAATCCACCTGCCAGTGCAGGAGACACAAGAGATGTGGGTTTGATCCCTAGGTCAGGAAGATCCTCTCAAGTAGGAAATGGAAACCCACTCTTGCGTGGGAAATCCCATGGACCAAGGAGCCTGGCAGGCTGCAGTCCATGGGGTGGCAAAGAGCTGAACATGACTGAGCACGCACATGCCCAGCCCATTGTCGTTCAGTAGCTCAGTCATGTCTGACTCTTTGCCACCCCATGGACAGCAGCACACCAGACTTCCCTATCCTTCACTATCTCCCACAGTTTGCTCAAATTCATGTCCATTGAGTCAATGATGTCATCCAACCATCTCACCCTCTGTCATCCCCTTCTCCTTCCCTCTATCTTTCCCAGCATCAGGGTCTTTTCCAATGAGTTGACTCTTCGCATCAGGAGGCCAAATTTTGGAACTTCAGCTTCAGCATGAATATTCAGGGTTGATTTCCTTTAGGATGGACTGGTTGGATCTCCTTGCTGTCCAAGGGACTCTCAAGAGTCTTCTCCAGCACCACAGTTTGAAAGCATCAATTCTTTGGAGCTCAGCCTTCTTTATGGCCCAGCTCTCACATCTGTACATGACTACTGGAAAAACCATAGCTTTGACTAGACAGAACTTTAGTAGGTATAAATTAAATACAGAATCATTGTTGAGACGCTCAGTAACTGTCTCCTGGAAAAGCCCTTCTGGGCTCCCTTGGCACAGACCCACCTCTGTAGCCCAGGGTGGATAAGCATCTCTCCTCATCCTTTCTGAGGATGCCACATTCTCCTTAGGACCACCCAGCCCACTTTCTGTCACCCTCCCAATTCTGCTTTTGTTGGCCTTTGATAGTCCAATCTCTGATTCTGGGGGTTGTGAGCAGGTGAGGGGCACTTACCTACAGAAGCTGTGACCCACTTTCCACAAGAAATGTCCCCTTAGCTAGAAGGCCAGAGTGTGGACCTAGTACTAACTTATGGCCATATTCCCACAGCTGGTCTTGGACAAATAATCTCTTTACCAAAAAAGACAACCTTTGTGGAAAACTTCTGGGTGTTCATGTTTTTATCCATTGAACTCTTCTAAGAAGAGTGAATTTTCTGATGCCGGAGTCACAAAGATAAACAAGAGACAAATTTTCTGCTTCTCTTCTTCTAGGAAACAAAAAGCGACACCAATGGGAAGTAGATTTAACACCAGTATTTATCAGAGCAGAAAAGGAGAGAGGACAAAAAGGCAATGACCAAAACCCCCGCAGCCTGAGTGGTGTGTTTCACTGGGCTGAACAAGGCTTTCCCACTAACCTCTCTCCTGTTCTAGAGATCCCAGGTCCACCAGCCCCAGGAAAGATTCTCCTTCTACTTACCCTTCAAACTGGTAGGAAGGGACTATTAAAGGGGAGGGAGGGAGGAGCTATGGTTTAAGTGACTGGTTTTAATGAGTTGTTCAGGTTAGTAAAGTGAAGCAGCATAAATATTTGCCGTTAGTCCTCAACATAATCTTGCTGTGCCCACAGTTCACAAGCCCTGGAGATCTCCACTCCACAACTGGAAAAGAAATGAAAGGAGCCTCATCGTGTTTCAATAGTATCCGGGCCTTTGCTCATCAAAGCGCCTGCTGGAAAAGAACAAGAAGATGTTATGATGATGGTGTTGATAAAGAATGTGGTACGTATATACAATGGAATATCACTCAGCCACTGAAAAGAATGAAATAATGCCACTTTCAGCAACATGGATGGACCTAGAGATTGTCATACTAAGTGAAGTAAGTCAGATAGAGAAGGAGAAATATCATATGCTATCCCTTATATCACTATGAACAAAGCTAGTGCAGGTGATGGAATTCCAATGGAGCTATTTCCAATCCTGAAAGATGATGCTGTGAAAGTGCTGCATTCAATATGGCAGCAAATTTGGAAAACTCAGCAGTGGCCACAGGACTGGAAAAGGTCAGTGTTCATTCCAATCCCAAAGAAAGGCAATGCCAAAAACGCTCAAACTACCACACAATTGCACTCATCTCACACACTAGTAAAGTAATGCTCAATATTCTCCAAGCCAGGCTTCAGCAATACGTGAACCATGAACTTCCAGATGTGTAAGCTGGTTTTCAAAAAGGCAGAGGAACCAGAGATCAAAATGCCAACATCCGTTGGATCATCGAAAAAGCAAGAGAGTTCCAGAAAAACATCTATTTCTGCTTTATTGACTATGCCAAAGCCTTTGACTATGTGAATCACAATAAACTGTAGAAAATTCTGAAAGAGATGGGAATACCAGACCACCTGACCTGCCTCTTGAGAAACCTATATGCAGGTCAGGAAGCAACAGTTAGAACTGGACATGGTTCAGTCCTATTTGGAACAGACTGGTTCCACATAGGAAAAGGAGTATGTCAAGGCTGTATATTGTCACCCTGCTTATTTAACTTATATGCAGAGTACATCATGAGAAAGCCTGGGCTGGATGAAGCACAAGCTGGAATCAAGATTGCCAGGAGAAATATCAATAACTGCAGATATGCAGATGACACCACCCTTATGGCAGAAAGTGAAGAGGAACTAAAGAGCCTCTTGATGAAAGTTAAAGAGGAGAGTAAAACAGTTGGCTTAAAGCTCAGCATTCAGAAAACGAAGATCATGGCATCTGTTCCCATCACTTCATGAGAAATAGATGGGAAAACAATGGAAACAGTGGCTGACTTTATTTTGGGGAGCTCCAAAATTATTGCAGATGGTGACTGCAGCCATGAAATTAAAAGATGCTTACTCCTTGGAAGGAAAGTTATGACCAGCCTAGATAGCATATTAAAAAGCAGAGAGATTACTTTGCCAACAACGGTCCATCTAGTCAAGGCTATGGTTTTTCCAGTGGTCATGTATGGATGTGAGAGTTGGACTGTGAAGAAGGCTGAGCACTGAAGAATTGATGCTTTTGAATTGTGGTGCTGGAGAAGACTCTTGGGAGTTCCTTGGACTGCAAGGAAATCCAACCAGTCCATCCTAAAGAAAATCAGTCCTGGGTGTTCATTGGAAAGAATGATGCTAAAGCTGAAACTCCAGTACTTTGGCCACCTCATGAGAAGAGTTGACTCACTGGAAAAGTCTCTGATGCTGAGAGGGATTAGGGGCAGGAGGAGAAGGGGACGACAGAGGATGAGATGGCTGGATGGCATCACCAACTCGATGGACATGAGTTTGGGTAAACTCTGGGAGTTGGTGATGGACAGGGAGGCCTGGCGTGCTGCAATTCACAGGGTAGAAAAGAGTCGGACACGACTGAGCGACTGAACTGAACTGAAATGAACTGATCCCTTATATGAAGAATCTAAAAGGAAATTATACAAATAAACTTATTTACAAAATGGAAATAGAGTCACAAATTTAGAAATGGAAATTATGGTTACCGGGGGGAAAATGTAGGGAAAGAATAGTTAGCGGGGGTTTGGATCCACAGTACACACTGCTATGTTTAAAATGGATAACCAACAAGGACCTATTGTATAGCACAGGGAACTTTGCTCAACGTTACTGAGTGGCCTGGATGGAAAGGGAGTCTGGGGGAGAATGGATACATATATATGGTATGCCTGACACCCGTTGCTGTCCACCTGAAACTATCACAACATTGTTAATTGGCTGTACTCCAATATAAAATTGAAAGTTTTTTTTTAATTTTTTAAGAAAATAATGTCAATGTGATGATGATGTTGACAAAGAAGAAGTGGGGAAGAGGAGGGCAGGGGAAACAGCTACCAAAGTGTCATTTCCTGAACACTTCCTAGCAGGTGCCAGGGCAGTACTAATTTCCATGACCTGACTTTTTAATGCTCTGAATAGCCATATGAGGGGCACGTTGCAAATGAGGAAGCTGAGAGAGAAGTGAGGAATATTTTTCTCCAAAGCGGAGTCAGAATGCTATATCCCCCCAGCCACTTCCTGGTCTTCTGAAGCGTGGCACCCGAGGAATCCTGTGTTTTGCAGGAGCCGCCACCACCACCACCAGAGGCGAGGCTGCTGCCCTGAGGCTCTCCAATCTGGAAGGCTCTCCTCTCACCTGGCCTGCACCAAAGCTGACAAGGGGTCCTGCTCGTAGAGTCAGTCACTACGTGCCCAGCTCTACACATCATCACTACCCCAACTCAGAGACTCAGAGAGGCTAGGGGACTTGCCCAAGGTCACGGAGCAGAAACACAAGGGTGCCAAACCCAGGTCCACCAGGTTGCAGAGTCTGAGGGCTTATGGAGCCCACAAGCAAGCGCTTCTGACGCCGGAGGACAAAGGTCTTAGGTGCCAGGGGAGGAACGAGTTCTGGCAGAGGAAGGAACCAGCTCAGAGCCTGGAGGGACCAAAGCAGGATGTTAGCAGAGCCCCTAGACCTCAAAAACAGAACTCCTGTTCCTTTCCTCGGAGATGCTCCTCTCACTGTTCAGGAGGACCATGCCCCAGCTACCCCTGAAACACACACACAGGTCCCAGCAGTAGAGCCCACAGAAAGCGTGCAGGATCTGGGGCTGTCAGAAGACAGCCATATCAGCCACGGGCTGGCATGCGTTAGTAGCTTAATCACACTCGGTTAAATCCCCTATAAAACAGGATTAAGGACTTGCCTGGTGGTCCAGTGGATAAGAACCTGCCTGCCAATGCGGGGGACATGGGTTCAGCAAACGGCCCGGGAAGATTTCACACGCTGCGAAGCCACTAAGCCCGTGTGCCACAACCACTGAACCTGTGCCCTAGAGCTCAGAAGCCCCAAGTACTAAGCCTGAGTACTGCAACTCCTGAAGCCCATGTGCCTAGAGCCTGTGCTCCGCAACAAGAGAAGCCATTGCAATGAGAAGCCCGGCCACCGGAACGAAGAGTGGACCCTGGTCATTGCAGCTAGAGAAAGCCTGAGCGTCGCAGCGAAGACCCAGCACAACCAAAACTAAAAAGGAAAAAAAAAAAACCCAGGATTAAAAGTCATGCCCTGCAACGACCCAAGGATGTTAAGAGGACCAAATGAGAGGTTTTGTGTAATAGCACCCTGAAGATTACAAAGAGCGATCCTCTGAATGGGATGTTCACGTGTCCACTCACAGTGGCACAAAATGAACAAGGAAACAAGACGGCTGCTAACCACAGCTGATCAAGTGTCAGGTTGTACACTCTGTCCTGCTTACTCCACTCACGTGACAGAGGAGAAGTGAAACTCACCAGGCTTCACCTCTGAAGGGGTTTTGCTGTGTTATCTGGCAAGAATTGGAAAGGGAGCGAGGAGATGGACACGGATGGACAGCGAGGGAACCAGCAAGCAGCCCCTTGCAGGAACAGAGGTGTAGGGCGCGGGCGTGCTGAGAAGGCTGAGCCGTCGAGCTCAGGGGCACTGAAAGGGCAGAGCCAAAGCAGGAGGGAAGACTGGGCTGGCTGGGCAGGGTCCCAGGCTGGAAGATGGGGAGGCAGTAAAGAAGGCGTTGATCCTAGAGAGTCTAGTGGTTAGGACTCCGCGGTCTCACTCCTGGGACCTGGGTGTGATCCTTGGTCGTTGATCCTAGAGAGTCTAGTGGTTAGGACTCCGCGCTCTCACTCCTGGGACCTGGGTGTGATCCTTGGTCGGGGAACTCAGATCGAGCAAAAAAATAAGTTTCCGATCCTGGTGACAGTGGTGACCCTTGTGATGTCACCCGTCAAGCCCATGGATGTTGACCGCCCCTACCCCCAGGAAAGACCCAAGTCTCAACAAGCCACACTTCTCCAGATTTGTATTCCAGAGGGAATCTTTCTGGGTGGCAAACGAGGTCTCGTACCTCCCCTATTTGGGATCTCCAGGTGACTCAGTAGGAGTCAGGCCCCTCTGCGTGTCCCCCGTGATCCTCTCCACCTGGTCCCACCCACCTCTCACGCCTCGCTCCTCCCAATCTCCAACCCGTAACTAGCTGAGCTGTTGGCTCCTGTAGCGTCAGGTTCTGAAAGGCCCCCAGAGTCCTGCCTGCATTGCTCACTGCTGTCTCCCTGAAACAGAAGGCCTGGGAGAAGGAACATACCAGAGGCTGGTCCCGAGCCACTTAGATGGGATGGACCAGGTTCCTGTCGCAGTGGGGTTTGCAGCGTGGGTTCAGCCAGTGCTCCAGGAACTGCTCCTCGGCACGGTGTTCCAGGAGGAGCAGATGGTGCATGTATTCCTGTGAAACAAACACACATTTCAGAGAGAAGCTTTTATCCATGGTGACGGCCGAGCCGCCCCTGTGCAGGGTACGGCTGTGCTTCTGAGATACAGGAGCACAGCCAGGGAGGAGGAAGTACCAGCAACCATAAGTGCTGAAAGGGTATGTATCCATGGGGGCTCATGGGCACTGATGACGGAGAGTTACATACAACAACCACTTTCGAAAACAATCTGTTGCCTAGAATCCTGAAATGCCACTCTTTTTTATAGCCTAAAGCAGTGATTCTCAAATTTCATCAGGCATCAAGAAGCCCCCTAGAGGGCTTGTTAAAACCTACAGATTGGGACTTCCCTAGTGGTCTGGTGGCTAAGACTGCACGCTCCCAATGCAGGGGTCTCCATCCCTGGTCAGGGAACTAGATCTCACGTGCTACCACTGAAAAATATCCCACATGCTGCAACGAAAACCGAAATAAATAAATAAAAATAAAATTTGAAAAACCTATAGATTGCTGGGCCCCACCTGCCAAGTTTCTGATTCAGTGAGTCTGGGATACAGCTCCAGAATTTCCATTTCTAACAAGTATCCAGTTGTGAATGTCACTGGTCACTTTGAGAAAAAGAGAAGATAAGAATGTGTATAGTAGCAATAAATTTATAGTAGCAATAAATTTGTAGTAGCAAAATACTGGAAACAGGTGGAAACATTTCAAATATCCATTGATAGGAGGATGGATGAATAAATTACAGTAGGATCACAAAGCAGAATATTATGCAGCAGTGAAAATGTGATTATAATAAAGTACAGAAACATAGATAAGTCCTAGAAATAGCATGAGTGAAAAGAGCAAGTACAAGAAAACAATGTTTATAGTGTGGCATCATTTTAATGAAGCTGAAAACATGCATAACTTAATAATATACTATTTATGGCACCACACATTTGTGATAAAACCATCTTTTTCAAAAGGTAAAGGATAACTATAAGAAAGTTGGAGTTGATATGCTATTGTCAAACAAAATGTTTTAAAGCCAAAAAAAATGTTACTGGGGATCTAGGGGCATTTGGTGAAAACAGCCTGGCAATTTCTTAAAATGCTGAATACAGCGTTAGTATAGGAGCAGGCAATGGGAAAAATGAAAGGATATATTCACACAGAAGTGTGTACAGGGATTTTCACAGCAGCATTATTCATCAAAGTCAAAAAGTAGAAACAACCCAAATGTCCATCAACCGATGAATGGATAAATAAAATACAACGTATCTGCAGACAATGGAAATACTACATGGCCATTAAAAGGAATGACGCATGCTGCAATCTGGCTGAACCTCAAAAATACTATGCTAAGTTTGAAAAGCCACTCACAAAGGACCACACGTTGTGCGGCTTCATCTCTATGAAATGTGACCGGCTCTGCGTGTTGGTGTGTCCACAACAGAGGGCAGCTGGTTGCTCGGTACTGCCCGTCTCTGAGCAGCGTCTCCATCGATGGCCCCACGTGGCCGGGAGGCAGGGCGTCATCGAGCTCCAGGATCTCCTCCTCCGCCGGACGCTCCGGCCCCACCAGCCGGTCAAGCCCCAAGTCTAGCGGGTGCTCCCGGATCCCCCCACCCCGGCCCATCGCCCCCGCGCAGCCGCAGTCCCCAGCCCTCCTGCACGGTCCCCGCCCCGGCGTCTGGGGAGCTCTCCCTGCCTCGAGCCTTACCTCGGTCCTCTCCGCTCAACTCCAGGGGGAGGGTCGGGGAGAGGGGGGCGGCGCGCGGGGACTGTGCTTCTCACTTGTTTGTTTTTCTTTCTCTTTTCTTTTTAATAGACATGTTTCAGAGAAGTTTTGGTTTCACAGCAAAATAAAGCAAAAAATACAGTCATTTCCCATAGACCCCACAGCTGCACGACCTCCCCCATTATCAAAACCTTGCCCCGGAGTGGTGCGTCTGCTGCAAGAGATGAGCCTACGTCGACACCGCGTCATCACCCAGAGTTTATGCTGCGGTCACTCTTGGTGGTGTCCATTCTATGGGTTTAGACACATGCGTAATGACGCGTATCCATCATTAGACTATCCTACAGAATACTTGCATTGCCCTATAATTCTTTCATGTTCTTCCTCTTCATCCCTCCCTCCCCTCTAACCCCTGATAACAATCCATCTTTTGACTGTCTCAAAGGAAGGCGATGGCACCCCACTCCAGTACGGTTGCCTGGAAAATCCCATGGATGGAGGAGCCTGGTGGGCTGCGGTCCAGGGAGTCGCTAGGAGTCGGACATGACTGAGCGACTTCACTTTCATTTTCCGCTTTCATGCATTGGAGAAGGAAGTGGTAACCCACTCCAGTATTCTTGCCTGGAGCCTCCCAGGGACGGGGGAGCCTGGTGGGCTGCTGTCTATGGGGTCGCACAGTCGGACACGATTGAAGTGACTTAGCAGCAGCAGCAGCAGGTCTACCTTAGAAGTAGGAAAACATCTACTTCTGCTTCTTTAACTACACTGAAGCCTTTGACTGTATGGATCATAAATAACAAACTGTAAAATTCTGAGAGAGATGGGAATACCAGACCAGCTGACCTGCCTCTTAAGAAACCTATATGTAGGTCAGGAAGCAACAGTTAGAACTGGACATGGAACAACAGACTGGTTCCAAATAGGAAAAGGAGTACGTCAAGGCTGCATATTGTCACCCTGCTTATTTAACTTCTATGCAGGGTACATCATGAGAAATGCTGGGATGAATAAACACAAGCTGGAATCCAGATTGCCGGGAGAAATATCAGTAACCTCAGATATGCAGATGACACCACCCTTATGGCAGAAAGTGAAGAGGAACTAAAAAGCCTCTTGAGGAAAGTGAAAGAGGAGAGTGAAAACGTTGGCTTAAAACTCAACATTCAAAAAACTAAGATCACGGGGTTGGGTCCAGTCACTTCCATTTCCAGGCAAATAGATGGGGAAACAGTAGAAACAGTGACAAACTTTATTCTCTTGGGCTTCAAAATCACTGCAGATGGTGACTGCAGCCACGAAATTAAAAGACATTTGCTCCCTGGAAGAAATGCTATAACCAACCTAGACAGCATGTTCAAAAGCAGAGAATTACTTTGCAAACAAAGGTCCGTCCAGTCAAAGCTATGGCTTTTCCAGTGGTCATGTAGGGATGTGAGATGTGGACCATAAAGAAAGCTGAGCACCAAAGAACTGATGCTTTTGAACTGTGGTGTTGGAGAAGACTCTTAAAGTCCCTTGGACAGCAAGGAGATCAAACCAATCAATCCTAAAGGAAATCAATACTGAATACTCATTAAAAGGACTGATGCTGAAGCTGAAGCTCCAATAGTTTGGCCACCTGATGCGAAGAACTGACTCATTAGAAAAGACCCTGATGCTGGGAAAGATTGAAGTCAGAAGGGGAAGGGTACGACAGAGGATGAGATGGTTGGATGGCATCAGTGACTCAATGAACATGAGTTTGGGCAAGCTCCAGAAGATGGTGAAGGACAAGGAAGCCTGGTGTGCTGCAGTCCAGAGTCGGACACAACTGAGTGACTGAACAACAGCAACAACCATTTTAATGGCAGGAAACAAAGAGGAACTCAAGAGCCTTTTGATGAAGGTGAAAGAGGAAGTGAAAAAGTTGGCCTAAAACTCAACATTCAAAAAAGTAAGATCATGGTATCCAGTCCCATCATTTTATGGCAAATAGATGGGTCAAAAATGGAAACAGTGACAGAGTTTACTTTGCTTGAGAGTCCCTTGGACTGCAAGGAGATCAAACCAGTCAATCTGAAATGAAATCAACCCTGGATATTCATTCATTGGAAGAACTGATGCTGAAGCTGAAGCTCCAATATTTTGGCCACCTGATGGGAAGAGCTGACTCATTAGCGAAGACACTGTTGCTGGGAAAGAGTGAAGGCAGAAGGAGAAGGGGATGACAGAGGATGTCATCACCAACTCAATGTACACGAGTTTGAGCAAATTCTGGGAGATAGTGAAGGACAGGGAAGCCTGGTGTGCTACTGTTCATGGGGTCCCAAAGAGTCCAACACAAGTTGGCAACTAAATAACAACAATGTTTATCTTTTCCAGAATATCTTATCATTGGAGTCATACTGTGTGTAACCCTATCAGATAAGCATTTTTTACTTAGAAATATGCATTTAAGTTTCCTCCATAGTTTTTCATGGTTTAATAGCCCATTTCTTTTTAGAGCTCAATAAGATTTCATTTTCTAGATATACCACAGTTTATCCATTTACCTACTGAAGGGCATCTTGGTTGCTTCCGAGTGTTGACAATTATGAATAAAGCTGAGATAAATATCTATGTGCATGTTTTTGTATTGAACATAAGTTTTCAACTCATTTGAGTAAATACCAAGAAGCACGATTCCTGGGTCATATGTTATGAGGATGCTTAGTTGTGAAGGAAAGACCTGGACTGCCTTTGAAAGTGGCTGTGCCGCTCTGCGTTCCCACCAGCAGTGGATGAGAGCCCCTGTTGTCCTCCAGCCTTGCCAGCATTTGATCATGTCAGTGTTCTGGGTTTCGGCCATTCCAGCAGGCATACAGTGGTGTCTCATTATTTAATTTGCATTTTCCTGACGACATAGGATACAAGCATCTTTTCAGATGCTTGTTTTTCAATCCATGTTCTTTGGTGACGTATCTGTTCAGGTCTTTTGCCAAGGTAGGTTTTTAAAATATGAATAATGAAAATGGCTTTATTGTTTTTATCCCAGGTGACACATATTACTGTTTTGAAATTATGTAAAAATTAGAAGTTACAAAGGAGACAGTGAAAAATCCCTGCTGTTGGTTTGGTTTGGTTTTGTCTATCTTTTCATTCTGCCGCAAAGTGACTTTTTAAAAAATTTATATGCAATTGCTTCCTCTCTTAAAATACTTGAATGGCTTCCACTGGGCTAAAGAAAATTCCTTAAAGTGGTTTGCAGGGTTGCTGGTGATCCTGCCTCACCCACTTCCTGAGCCTCTTCCATCACCATCACCGCACACGAGCTTTGTGGTCCATCTTTCCCTGGATGGGCTATGCTTGCTCTGCTCTCTGATTTTAGGCTATTCTCTCTGCCCAGAACACCCCTGTGCCTTCTCTTTTTCCTCAGTTGAGTTCAGTTGCTCAGTCTTGTCCCACTCTCTGTGACCCCATGGACCGCAGCATGCCAGGCCTCCCTGTCCGTCACCAACTCCCAGAGTTTATTCAAACTCATGTCCATCACGTCGGTGATGCCATCCAACCATCTCATCCTCTGCTGTCCCCTTCTCCTCCTGCCTTCAATCTTTCCCGCCATCAGGGTCTTTTCCAATGAGTCAGTTCTTCACATCAGGTGGCCAAAGTATTGGAGTTTCAGCTTCAGCGTCAGTCCTTCCAATGAATATTCAGGACTGATTTCCTTTAGGATGGACTGGTCGGATCTCCTTGCAGTCCAAGGGACTCTCAAGAGTCTTCTCCAACACCACAGTTCAAAAGCTTCAATTTTTCGGCGCTCAGCTTTCTTTAGAGTCCAGCTCTCTCTCTCATCCCGATCTGACTTTTCAGCCCTCAGCTTAGATGTTACTTCCTCCAGGCAGCTTCTCAGATTCTCTGTGGCACCGCAGCTCTCTGGACTCCCCCCAGCACAGCTCTGGTCACTCAGCTTAGCAGGGACCTCTCCCTGAGAGCAGGGATTTAATTGGGCCTCATCGGACTTTTTAGTGGAGGTGCTGTGTATGTTGGCTCATGTGCTGGCACACAGACTTGATGTTTCCTTTTGAAAGAAAGAGAACTGACTTTCAATTTGATGGATATATGTTGTCGACATTGCCCTGAAATAAGGCTTGGTGCTGAAATTATGGGGTGGGGATCACTGCAATGTATGCATTGAACAGTCCCTATGAGCACATGCAGATAACCCAAAGCTTCGGGCCATTAATCAGAGAAGTGGCATTTCACCTTATACACATAGGTGGTAATATCTGTAGAAGATAATTTTGGCAGGTACAGATCTAAAAATCCTAAATCATGAAAACCCTCCAATGGCATTGATAAAGCTTTAACAGGCAGTCCAGTTTAGAACTCTTGAGTTTTGAAGTTTCAAGAAAATCCTCTAGGAAGTCTACATCCTAGATATTTTAGGTTTTTTTTTAATTTCATGACTGTGCAAAGGAATGAATTATGAGGTGTCCAATTTTCCTGAAATATTTTTTCTTTCCCCCAGGACTCGGGCAGTTTGAAACTGTTTTGATTACGTTATTGCTTTCATTTAACTCATCAAGATGCACCCTGTGTCCTGGGTGAGGAGTCTCTGGGACAGCCGGGGAGGGGTTGGTTTCTGGGAGGGCTCCTTGTGGGACCTAACGAGGACTCACCAGCAGCTTGCTGGACACGTTTGTGAGTTTGGGGCTCCGCCCTGCCCTGTCTTGCCCTGTCTGCGGAGTCTTTGGCCAGAAGAATAGTCACTGGGAGGAACAGGAAGGCAGCGCGGAGTCCTGTAAATAAGGAACAAGGACTTTTTAGCACATTGCTTTACTTATTCAGCTGTTCCATGTAATAGCTCCCTGAAGGAAACCCGCATTGCTGTCTTCTCGCCTGCCTGTTTGCCAGGCACGTGGTGGAAGAGCTAAGAGGGTCAGGTCTGGGTCTGGATCCGGGGGCTAGTTCCACTCAAGACCTTACCACAACTGCTGCTTTCCATATCAGTCGCTAAGTCGTGTCCAACTCTTCTGCAAACCCATGGACTGTAGCCCACCAGGTTCTTCTGTCCATGGGATTTCCCAGGCAAGAATACTAGAGTGAGTTGCCATCTTCCTCTCCAGGGGACCTTCCCAACCCAGGAATCAAGCCTGCATCTCCTGTATTAGCAGGCAGACCCTTCACCATTCAGCCACCACGTGTCCAGCCTCAATTTGTCCGTCTGCAATATGAGGTTGTGCTAGCACTTACTTCACTGTGTTTCCAGGATTAAACAAAATGATACAAATGAAGCTCTGCGCCAAATTCGTAATCATCTGCATTTTCCTTTCTAAACCCATTCTCAAGACTTCCCTGGCTGTCTGGGGGTTAAGACGCTGGATTCCAATGCAGGGGGTGCAGTTTCCACCCATGATCAGAGAACTAAGATCTCTCACGCTGCGCGGTGCAACCATATATAAATAAATGAACCCATTCTCTCCCTTCCGTCACCTGGCCCTTGGCACTAAGAGGCTGACCTAGATGAACTGCAACACAGACGCTTCTGTCCTGCAGCTCCCAGTTGGGTTCAGAGGAGGAGGTGCCAGCAGAGGCCTGGAGGCAGGAGGCGAGAGGTGGGGTCCATACAGACTCCCCCGGTACCTCCCCGAGCACTCCCGACAGGTGGCCTGCATCGCTCCCCTGACGACCCAGCTTCTAGAGGTCTGCCCCTCCAGGTCTGTGGAACCACACTCTTCCCGTCCACCCTCCTGCCTCAAGAGCCTCAGCCCTGCAGCC